>NC_141670.1:34302675-36702675 GCF_028749965.1 Puma concolor
AATTATTGTTGCACTATATGCTAACTAATTTAGGTGTAAATTTTAAAGAATAAAAAATAAAATTAAAAAAAATAAAAAATAAAACAATAAATAAAAAGGAAAAACAAAGTGCCAACACTGAACCAGGCTCTTTATGTTTTTCTCTGCATCTTCCTTAGTATGTTGGGTTTTAGTTAGGCTCACTATCTACGGGTTGCAAAATGGCTCCTTCCCACAATCAAGACCAAAAAAACAAGAGGCAATGAAGGACAGTTTGGTATGACATTCTATCAAGAAAGCGAAGGAAATTTTCTAGAATATACAAGAAATTCCAGGTACAATTGAATGCACAAAACCGGATCCTTTGACAATCTCCGACAGCAAAAGCAGCTTAAACAAAATGAGTATTTAACTGGGGGTCTCGGTCCCCAGAAAGGATATTGATGTCTTGTTTACAAAGAAGACAGGAGGAATGGATGATGAGTAGAAAACCAACAGTGTCTGCCGCACTAACTTTCTAGGGGAGGCATCTAATGTTTCAGAAATTATTAGGCTGTGTACTATACTTTTTTTATAGAGAGTTTTATCAGCTTGAGGAAGCTGTTTTCTATTCTTAGCTTAATGAGGCCTTTTAAAATCAGGAAAGACTCTGACATCTATTGAGAAGATAATATCACGTGTTTGTTTTTCCAATTAATATGTTAATTTAGAATAATAGATTCCAACTGTTGAATCATTCTTGCAATCTTGGGATAAACAATGCTTGGAATGTGGTTATTCTGTTATTCCATTACTGTATTTAATTGGAAAATACCATACTCGTATTTTTCACATTAATACTCATAAATGAAACTGATCTGTAGTTTTCTTTATGCTATCTTTGTCTGGTTATTTTCATGAGGATTCTGTAGCAACATAAAATGACCTTCTCATCTTTTTATATTTGAACAGTTCAGGTAGAATTACCTCTCACTTCAAAATTAGGTAGGATTCTTTTCAATAATGGAGGCCTGTTGCTTTATTAAGGATTCTGTTTTCACTTTTCTTTTGATTATAATAACTTCAGGTTTTTGTCCCTATTGAAACCGTGATTATTTTTCTAGCTTATTGAGTGATATGCTTCGTCCTCAATTTTTTCCTAATATACACTTTGCTAAAAACTTGACGCTTTTACTTCGGCAATTTTGACAATTGGCTCACACTTCCATTCCTTCTCATATAGATTTCATTTCAACATTGATTTCTTCTTCAACTTGAAAGATTTTCATGAATGTTTTTAGAGAATATTCATGTGATACTAGGAAGCATTTCTTTTTATTTTCCTTTGTTGGTGTTTTTGTTGTTATTGTTGTGGTTGCTATCCCCAAAAGTGGACGTTTGTTGTTTTGTGTCACCTAACATTTAGCAACCCCTCTAATTTAGAGGCAAGCCTACCCTGGGTGAGTCTCAGTGGAGACTTCAAGCATAAGTGTAGCAGCCAGATTCCAGTGACAGCAAATAAATCAGTTCACAAGGTCATCAGGTCACCCAAACTAGACCTTCACCACAATTTCTGGGGTCCATCCTGGCCTTCCTTGCATCTCGCCTGGTGCACCTGCCTACAGGCAATTCCCCAGAGGTTCCCTGCTATCCTTCCAATTGATTTTTTTGTTGCTTGCTTGCAACCAAGAAGTACTTTTGTTGGTGATTTATGATTTTCTTACTTTCGAGCTAGAAAATGCTGTCCATAAAATTTCTGCCTTATGGAAACTTATGGAGTATTTTTTCTTTGGGGCCTAAAGCAGAGTCACATTTTATTAATAGTCCATTTTTGCTGCTTTCCAGTTTATTAGGTAAATTTCACGTATCAAAGTTGTTTCTTCCATAATTCAAATCCTTCTCTCTCTCTCTCTCTCTCTCTCTTTTTCCCTATTTGGTTCATGAGCTTCTGAGATAAGTGAGCTTAAGTCTCACATTGTTGTTATAAATCTGGCCAGCTCATGGCCATTTCATTGGTGGACTCCCAAATGTTAGTTTCTGTAGGCGTTTTTCTCTTGGGCCAGTTTCTCCGGAGAAGAATCTTCCAGTCCTTTGCCAAGAGAGATATGAGGCTCACTGCCAGCATGCTAAAGAGCATCAGAAGAACAAGAACATCCCCACCAGACATGTATTTTCTCTTGAAATACACTCTTCTCAATGTATCTCAGTTATCTTTTACATAATGCTGAACCTCTGGCCTAAGACATAGTGTTCCAACTCTTCCATGGAAATACCCTCCTGTCCTCTGAAGTGTTGGAAAGGTAAGCAAGTAGTCGTTTGGGGCAAGGAGGCTGTTGCTAGGGTTTAACCAATCTTTACACAGACCTCCAACTCCCTGATTGTAGTTAGGTCCCTGGCTCCTTCCTGTCCAGGTAACTTAGCTGTTTTTCCAAGATTCGGTGATTCAAATAACCGTGCTTCACTTCTGCATTTCTTCTACAAGCTTTTAGGGTTCATCGTTCTTCAATTTGCTAAACAGGTCCCACCCACCCAGCTGTTTTCCTTTGTTGCAAATCTGCTAACATCTCTGGCCTAGTCTTTCTCTCAATTCTCTTTTTCTTTATGTAGATTACATGTGTGTGTGTATTAATAACCAATTTATATGTATATACATGTATAATAGATTTCTTATAGTAGGTTTTTATTATACAATGAGATGTTTCTTTGATTTCTTTCTCTCTCTTATCTTATTTTGAAGTGATAGAAGTAGTGTTATCTTCTCTTTCCATTTTTTTAATCTTTTGTAATTTATGTTAGCTTTTTTCCTGAAAGTCAGGTAGGTTTGGGAGTAAAATGAGAAAGAGAGGTGACTGGGGTAAGAAATATAAGGGGTAACTTGCTCCCAAGTCCCAACCCTGCATTTGCATGACCCTCATAGTGAAAGCCTCCTCTAATATGATATCCTAGATGCTTCTCTTGCCTTACCCTAGTCCTGACTGTGCTGAAGGCATTCCTTATCTGCACTGCACTCAAAGATTAGAACTCAAATAGAAAGTCATATCTGACATTATTGGGCTTGGGAGTCAGCAGGGAGAATTTGGAGCTGCCAAAGTGGCTGGAAGTTAATGGAGCAAATCCCAGAAAGAAAGGAATCACAGAAAGGGAGCTACAAAATTTGTATACACACTTCTCAAATTCTTTGCTGATTTCTGAACAATACATGCATGAGACTCTAAGAAGCCTGGTACAAGGCTAAACACCCCGCAGAATAATAGAATCTAAATTCTCTACGGCGTTTTACAGAATCTAATATAATTTACAATCTTTAGATAAAGTATTTTTAGATTTGCAAAGAAGCTTAAAAAATATGACCTATAATGAAAAAAAACTGGTTACTAGGAACAAAAACTAGAAATATCCAAATATTTCAGATTGAACAAAGACTTTAACAACGATAAATATGTTACAGAATTTGCATGGAAAATGGGTTTAATGGCAAAAAGGTGGGGGATTTCAGGAGAGATAAAGAATTTCATGTATTGACACTATATTTCATATACTGAAATTATAAATAAGAACCAATGAAAATCCTAACACTAAAAAATACAATAACTAAAACGAAATCTTTGTTAGATGATAGTAATAGCAAATGGATACAACACAAGAGAAGACTAGTGACCGTGAAAATAAGTCAATAGAGGATACAAATTAAAGCATAGTAATTTTTTATAAGAAGAAAGAGCATAGTACATCAGTGACAAGTCAACAGAGTTAAGTTCTCTAACACATATAACTGTGATCTCCGGAGAGGGGAAAGGTAATGGGGAATAAAAAATACTTGAAGATATATTGGCTGAATTTTTTCCTAAACAGATCAAAAACATCATCACACACAAACAAAAAGTTCAAGCAGGATAAACACACACACACACACACACACACACACACACACAAATAATCATATATAAGTACATCTCAGTCAAACAGCTAAAAAGCAAACATAAAGGGAAAAACATAAAGATTTCCTGAAGGAGGGAGGCACATTACATATAGAGAAACAATGAAAGCATAAAGCTGACTTCTCCTCAGACACTATGGAGACCATAAAACAATAGAATAATATTTTTAAAGGGCTAGAACAAGAAAACTGTCCACTTAGAATTCTATACCCAGGTGGCAAATATCTCAAAAATGAAGACAAAATAGTTATTTTCAGATACACAAAAGCTTGGGGATTTTATCTTCTACAGTTCTACCCTGTAAAAATGCTAAAGGGAATTTTTTAGACAAAGATGAAACAATATCGGATGGAAATTTAAATCTGTAAGAAGGAATGAAAAGGAGTAGAAATGGTAAATATGTGGAAAAAAAAAGAGACTAGTTTTCTTTCTTTCCTTAAAATTTTTAAAAGGAAATTGACTTTTTGAGGCAAAAATTAATGACAATATATTGTAGGGCCCATAACGAATAGTCATAAAATATATGACAATAATGACACGAAAGAGGAGAGGGCTATAAGTAAAAAACACACTGCTGTTAAACTCCTACATTATAAGTGAAGTTATGTTATATTAACTCAAGATGTAAATTAAGATGCATATTATAATCTCTGGTACAAACACTAAAAAAAAAAAAAAACTGGAGAGGCTCTAGGGTTATCATAACATCACCCTGGAACTCAAGGTGCCATCCAGCAATGTTCTGAAGAGCAATGGTTTCCCCCCAAACTCTTTGCCTCAGATCCTCCTGCCCAAGTAATAGGCTATGCCCCACGCCTTTCTCCTCATGTTAAAGAGACTAGGAGAAAGGTATGTATATGTAAAGAGGAAGAGACATACAAAGCATGTAAATAACTTTCTTATTTCAGTCATTCTGTGACTAACGGCCCTCTGCGATCTACATAATTGTGGTTCGGCTGTGGTGAGCATGTAATTTCTGGAAGCAACTGGAAGAATCTAGGTAGTTTTGGCCATTGGTGCACACATAGACCATTCAGGTCTACCCAGAATAAGTTTGCTTAGTGGGACCAGAGTGCATCTCTTGGCTGTTAACCCACCGTATACGACCACATGCATGGGAACGGTATTTAATCACATTCTGCACCTATGCTTTGTGCCCCAATACATAGAAGTCAGGTATTATGAAACTTCTAACATGCTTCAACCAACTGGTTCCCAAATAAAAAGGAGCAGGGAAGTAATTAAATGCAGTTTTTAGTTTAGGGATTGTCATGCACACAAGAGAGTTTACAATAGAAGGAAACTATGGTTTAGGGGAAAAAATGTTCCTCGTTGTAGAACCGTGTCACTAGACGTAGTCACAGGTACCTCAGGCAAACCTTAGGAAGCATTACAGATGCAGGGTCTCTCAGAGATCTACAAATTAAGGCATACTATTAAGGAGACTTAACAATTGCAGGCTCTATATAGGTCGATGATTATCTGTGTGGATTTTAATATGTACGCATTAAGACTTAAAAAATACGGGTCAAGGAGGGAAAAGCAATGAACATTTTATCAATTTCAAATTGTTTCTTTCCGTGGTGATTGAAGCCAGAAAAGGAAAGTGAAATTCTCCTCTCTCCCTCCCACCTGAGGACAGAGCACTCCTGCTCGCCCATGATTAGAGTAGATACTGGGTTGCTGGTCACTTGCAGCTGTAATTCATTGTTATTATCCCCAGGAAACAAACCGGTTCTGATACCGTACTCCTTAACTGGAAGTTTTGATTTAGGCCTTATCAGGAATAGTACCAGTTCGCCTATTAATGTCAACCCTAACTTGAATTTTTATGTCACCTTCCTTGAGAAAAATTTTATAGCACTCCCTTTTATATGCGATACGAGAGCAATGCATCTTAGAAAGAGCGTCAAAGCAAGAGACAAACTCTAAAAATGTGGATTATAGTTGTGCTCCAATCCTCTGCCTCTTCCTATAGGAGGCAGGCAACCCCTTCCATTTTTCGGAACACCAGTTTTCGAATCGGTTAAATGATAAATCTCCATTTCAGAAGTGCCTCTTAAATCCTTTTATATCATATATTCCTTTGATAATTGTATTAAAGTGATAGATAAACCCCCTCCACAGAATAATGCACACCGCTGGACAAATGTTTCTCTTCTCCCATTTTCTGTCCTCCATTTGGCACCTTCCAAGACCAAACTAACAATAAAATATATTTTTTCAATAATTTAATCTCGGGCTGGTAAGGAAATTTAGGGCCTGATTATTTTTAGATGTTTTTACCTAGAGGCCAGGCCTCCTCACCTCTTCCCTTTCACACTCCTCTCGGTACAAGACTGAAGCTTCCTCCTGCCCTCTCCAGCAGGTGAAATGCTAACACACACAAGAAGGCGAGAACTTTGCCAAAAGAGCAGTGGTTAAAGGACTGAATGTGCGAAAGGGGAAATGAAACACTATTGGCAGAGATATGTCCATATGGGCTTCCCCAAATATCTGAAAGAGACGCTTTTTCTTCCTGAATAAGGAACAGACTGACCAATTTCTCCTCACTCTTTGGATTCTGTATGGGTTGGACTATATCATTTGAACATGAATGAAAGACTTAGTCTTTAAGGGTGTGTGTGTGTGTGTGTGTGAGCATGAGAGAGAGAGAGAGAGAGAGAATGAGAGGCAGAGAGAGACCTAAATCTACTCTTCCTAAATCTGCCCTTCTGCTCTCTGGGGGATCCCTGGATTCCTGTGTGGAAAATGGAGATTCAAAGAGAGCTACCCATGACAAAAACCAACCAAACAGTTGAATTGCTTTGTATGGCCTTTTCACCTCCTGTCCCAACATGGCATACATTATAAAATTTTACTTTTAATTTCAGGGATTCACAAACCCCTAATGTCCATCCATGGCTTCCGAGACGAGTGGTTTTAAATTAGATAATAATTTAGGAACTTGAGTTCCTTCCTTTCTTAATATCTGGAGTCCATACCTATCTTCGCATATACCTTTTCAAGGTAGAGGAGTTGTGTTTTACTTTGGAAAAAAGTAAATGCCTGGACACAAAATAACTGCTCAATCACACAGATGATCAGTGGAGAACCATTCTTACCAGTATGTCTCCCTCAGGCTTATTAGTGTATTGCGTTCACCTTGACCGCTTAAAACAATCCTGCCAGTTCTGGAAGAGAATGAAGAAAATAAGTGGGGATTCATACCGGACAGAATTTACCCAACCAGAGTTCAACCAAAGACAGTAATGAATTAATTATTCAGTAAAAGTCCCAGATGACAGTCAAGTTTTTTTCCAAGTAGATCAACAACGCCAGTCACTGGAGCCCTTGCTAGAGTGCAGCGCCCCGCCTTTCTCCCTACACGACCCTGCACATTTAATTAGTGCCCGTGAGTTCCAAGGTCAATATTCTCCTCATGAATTGACTAAATTTCATTCTGAAGGATTTCAAATGCAACAAAAGTTGATCCGCTCCGAAGATGAAAGAGCTGCTTAACAGCTGTGATAAAGGAAATTGAAACAAGTAGAAACAACTTTCTATTGGGAATTAAACTATTTTCCCTGAGACCCACACATACCAGTACTCTGGAAGAGCTGACAACAAACAAATTGAAATGAATGATGACAAAGCAAATTTATTCTTACATTTGGAACTTATAAAAAAAAGGCAAAACACTTTCAAAAAGGAGCTAATTTTTATCTTTAAAATTCTTCTGTCTTAAAGGAAAGCTATCCCTTAAGAAATGCCTATAAAACTCCTCAGTAGATTTTTTTTTTTAGTATAGAAACACGATAATTTTGTACCATCAGCAATATCAATTCATATAGGTTTCCTGAAAAGTTTTTCAGGAAATATAGTCAAAAGTCAAAATAACAGTTGTGGGATAAATGATCAATCATCGCTCATGGGATTAGGTATAAGCATCAGGCAGGGTCCTGACTCACCAAACATGGGAACGGAGGAGAGTTTAATAAAGAGGTAATGTACAACATATATTATACATTAGTCAGGGTTCTCCAGAGAAACAGAACCAATGAGATGTATCTATACCGAGAGAGAGAGGGGGGACAAAATGAAATTTAGTATAAGGGATCGGCTCACGCACTTATGGAGGCTGAGAACGCTCAACTATCTGTAGTCAGCAGGCTGGAGACCTGGGAGAAACACTGTGTACTTCCGGTGCCAATCAAACTTCCTGAGAACCGGGAGGGCCAGTGCTGTACGTTCCTCTCTGAAGGCCAGAAGGAACCCGAGAGAAGCTGCTGCTTCCGTAGGAGTCTGAAGGCCACAAAGGACTAATGTCCCAGCTCAAGTAGTCAGGCAGTAGAGATCCTCTCTCCATCAGCCTTTTTGTTCTAGGCAGGCCTTCCACCGATGAGAAGAGGCTTACCCCGCAACTGGAGAGAGCGATCTGCTTTACTCAGTCTACTGGTACAAACGCTAATTACATCCAGCAACATCCTCACGGACACACCCAGAACAACGTTTGACCAAATGGCTGGGCACTCCATAGCCCACTCAAGTTGACACAAAAGATTAACCATCACGCAGGAGATTGAGTTTAAGAAAACCAAGTGCCTGGGGCTAAACACAGTATCCCTCTTCTGGGCTAACAATAGCCAAAAGCTATTACAGCCTCTAGGTCTGGAAGAGGAAGTCCTTAAGTGCATCCCACAGTGGTTGCTCAAGGACTGCAACCTTTGGCAGGGAGGGAGCAAGGGAATAAATACCCTAAAGATCAGCCTCCCCCATCGTAGATCGGTACAGAAAAGAGCAGATATCAAAAACGATGAGATAAGAAGAACATCCAGTAAAGCATTACCTTTTTAAAATCAGGGGAAACAGGGGCGCCTGGGTGGCTCCGTCAGTTGAGCGTCTGACTTCGGCTCAGGTCATGATCCCAGTTTGTGAGTTCCAGCCCCACATCAGGCTCTGTGCTGGCAGGTCAGGGCTTGGAGCCTGCTTCGGATTCTGCATCTCTCTCTCTCTCTCTAACCCTCCCCTGCTCTCTCTCTCTCTCTCTCTCTCAGAAATAAATAATAAACATTTTAAAAAGTTTTTTTTTTGAAATTTTTAACGTTTATTTATTTTTGAGAGAGACAGAGCATGAGTGGGGGAGGTACAGAGAGAGGGAGACACAGAATCCAAAGCAGGCCGCAGGCTCTGAGCTGTCAGCACAGAGCCCTCCGCGGGGCTCGAACTCACGGACTGCGAGATCGTGACCCGAGCCGAAGATGGATGCCCAACTGACTGAGCCACCCAGGAGCCCCAACATTAAAAAAGTTTTAAAATAAATAAGTAAATAAAATAAAATCAGGGGAAATAACGAAAGTTATAAAATCATGGCTTAAAGCTATAGCTATGCATGCACGCTAGAATCCACTTGGTAGCTACTATGGTCTGTGAATTTTATCAACATAGTATCCATACGACAAAATACAGATACTGACACCCCACCCACATCTATCGAATAAGAGCATCTGAGGTTTGATGTCAGGCATGAATATATTTTTCGGTTACTACACCTGATTCTTTCCCCATACCCCTGATGTAGGACACTACCCTGAAAGAGGCTTGTTTTCACCTGTCATCTAGTTATTTTGGGATCACATCTCTGTTTCAAAAACAAGCTAGGATAACTATTTTCTCAAAGATAAAGTGTTCATGTGATGCCCAAACCTCCTTTGTTTTCACCGAGGTGGCTTCATCGATTACTGATGAGTTATCCTGTATGTACACGCAGACCTCATTATCTTAGCCTGAAGCACACGATGGCACACATCTGCACCCTTTCTCTGTTAGAACAATGTCCCCGGAACAATAGGAAAGAACTTCCCTAGATGAGAAAAAAATACAGAAGGATCATAAGTCAATGGTCATATTCAGGGGAATGTCCCAGTCCCATCATTTATTTACCTTAGAGTCTTTTAGAGTGCAAGAACACCTGTTAATTCATTCCTCGATCCTGCTTTCTTTTTTGGATCCATTTGAAGGTTCCAGCTTCATATGAGAAATGAGGCATTTCGAGACCATGCTCTGCACACGGCTGGGACAGTGCATCATAACAGAAGGATACGGAGCAGAGTACGTTTACTACATACATACAGATTCGTGTGCTTTATATGTATTGTCCCATTAAAATCCTTGCAACTGTTCTATATCATTAGCACCATTATGCTGGTGTTAAGATGATAAGTTTGTGTGTCAGAGAAATTACATAATATGCTTAGGTCACATAGTTATTGGGTGGCCAGAATCACGGTTTTATTGCCTCCAAAGACCGTAGTCTTCTGGATATCTTATACCTCTGCCGATCAAGTCCAAAGTCTGGACAGAAGGTTAAATCAAGCGCTGAAACAGATGTGAAGATCTGGAGACAATTTTCCAAGATCTCTACCAAAATTTGATTTGTTTCACAATATCTGTAAGACTTAAAATGTCTGTGTCTGGAGCACAAGTGATTTCAAAATGGGTTTCATTAAATACTCACACTGGGGAACACAGGGTCACGGCACAGAAAACTCTATCGAGATTGTGCCTCAGTGCATCCCTCCAGCTGAAAAGGTTACTGAGTTCCCAACTTCCAGAAGGAATGGCAGATCCCTGCAACATGGCAGGGTCAATAGGTGACAGGCAAAACCGTGAAGAGGGAATTAGAAAAAAGCACATAATTTCAGATGTGCACATTTACCTAATACCAGTAATCCTTTTAAATGAACAGTCATTTGTCATATTTATTGTTAAGAAGTAAGTGACCATTTTGAAGAATACATTGATCATCACCTTTGTGAAGTCCTGCAGCAAGTGCACTTATAATACAAATATAGGTTTGTAGTATTTATCTTGAGGAATAGGAATTAGCACAAGAAAGATAAGGAGTCTAAAGACAGGTACATTTCATCGGAGTCTCGGTGCTCCCATTTATTTGCTGTGTCCTTCAAAAAATTTCTTGATCTCTCTGAGCTTGAGGTGTTTTGTTTTTTCATTTGAAAAATGGTTGAAATTAACAAAAATAATATTTATATACTATGCATTTTATGCCAGGAGCTCTTTTAGGAGCTTTGCATGGATTAATTTGTATAATTTCATAATAACCTTATAAGGCAGATCTCACTATTATTCTTTGTTTTAAGATTATTTATTTAGTTGGGGGGGTGGGTAGAGGCAGAGAGAGAGAGAGAGAGAGAGAGAGAGAGAGAGAATCCCAAGCAGGCTCCACACTGTCAGCACAGAGCCCAACATGGGGCTCTATCCCACAAACCATGAGATCAGGACCTGAGCCAAAATCAAGAATCGGACACTTAACTGGCTGAGCCACCCAGGTGCCCCTCATTATTATTCTTTTAAGTAACAGAGCCAGGGTTAAAATATAAGCAGTGCCCTCCAAAGCCCATCTCCTAAATACTCTAATTCACCAACAATCGAAATGCCTATACTATTTAGTTTGTGTAATTATTATTAAGATAATATGTTTCATTTATTTATTTATTTTTTATTTTTTTAACGTTTATTTATTTTTGAGACAGAGAGAGACAGAGCATGAACGGGGGAGGGTCAGAGAGAGGGAGACACAGAATCTGAAACAGGCTCCAGGCTCTGAGCTGTCAGCACAGAGCCTGACGCGGGGCTCGAACTCACGGACCGTGAGATCATGACCCGAGCCGAAGTCGGCCGCTCAACGGACTGAGCCACCCAGGCGCCCCTAAGATAATATGTTTTAAATGCCTAACAATGGTCAATAAAGACGAGTTCTTTAGTAAAATAATCTCACGGTTGCCTTCCTTGCCCTACCTTCACCTTGCCTGACACTCAAAGAGGAGTAGTGTTGCTGTGGATTGATTAATTTCAAGGATAATCATTGGCTTTCGTTTTCTAAAAGTAGAACCATAGTGAGGATGCATAAACAAGTCAATTTTAGGATAAAATCACATTTTTTCTCGCTGGTTGGTATATTCTGTGTAGCCTCTTTTCTATCATTAAACAAGTTGAATGAAGAAAACTTCTTTGTGTCTGCACATCACTGTGGTATGCTATGCCTCATGACACATCAAACAACTAAAAACAAAACCAAAATAATCTGCAGATTTCAAGTTCAAAATGGCATCTCTGTAGCAAGGTCTGGTAAGACTTCTGATTCTTCACATTAATGGCCAGAAAGTTACAAGCAGATGAAAAATCACAGGAACAGCACCAAAAGCTAATAATCCTCATAGGAAGCATTAAAAAGCAGATTTAATGCTGTAGAAAAAATTGAACCTATGGTGTGGAGCCAAAATTTCAAAACTGTCAAACAAAACTGACTGATCAAAAGGTAAAGAAAGAAAGAAAGGAAGGAAGGCAGGAAGGCAGGAAGGCAGGAAGGAAGGAAGGAAGGAAGGAAGGAAGGAAGGAAGGGAATGGTAGAGAGGACATATTCCATGGTCCAAAGATCAATGCCTCTGAAAGATGTGCAGTCAAATCTAAATATTTGTAGTAATTATTTTCTATAAAATTTTCCAACACTGAACTAGTGAATCTGAACTATAGGGTCACATTCCTGCAAGCCTCTGGTGGTATTTCATCAACTAATCAATACATAACTTTTTAAACGTGTATCTCTGTTTAAATACACTTTATCTCATATATATATATATATATATATATATATATATATATACACATACACATATATACACATATATATATTTATAAGTATACATAAATATATATGTTATATTAAATATATAAAATGTATATTTATATATACAATTATTATATATATGTATATATGTAACTATTTAATGTTTAATTAGCATTGAACTCAAAGCCAAAGCACTGTAATTCATGTGTGAAGGAAGCTTATCTAACACATGTGTTTTCTCTATAAGGCACATCGTAGCCTTCTTGCACTTGGGAACACTAGACGGTACTGAAGCACTACACTTGGAAGCCATTTGAAGCAGAGAAACTACCAACAAAAAGAGCAAAAATCTGAAAAAACATGGCACTATATACAGCATATATATATTTGTGTGTGTGTGTGTGTGTGTGTGTGTGTGTGTGTGTGTGTACAGTATAATCCAACATATATATCAGTATAATCAAATACACTTATGCATATAAACATTGTTTTATACAGTGGATAGATACCACAAAGATATACATCAAAATAACAGTGATTGTTTCTAAAATTGGGGTGACAAATGACTTTTATTTTCTTCTTAAGCTTTACTATGTGGTCCAAGTGTTCTGAAGTAAATGTGTTTTCCTTTTTAAATCAAGATGAATTATATTTTAAAAGGGAGTCAGCCATAAATATAAATAGTTCAGAGTTTTAAGAAAAAATTGAGCTGAGAAGACACTGCTCAAACTTCAGCCTCCTGCGTGAAATTGTCAGTTTTGTTTTCATTTCTTCCCTCAACCTCCCTGCGGGTTCTTAAGAATAGTATGAAGCCCAGCTCTCCCAAGGCAAAGGTCAAAAGTCAAGTACTGAGCCATGCTCAGATTGTTAAGGTTTGCCTAGGTTCACAGAAAACAGTCCTACTAGAGTTACTCATGTGTTCAAACATGTTTTGGGTTTTCTTCTGGATTATTGCTTTATTTTAAAAAAAGATATAATTCAGGAAGAGCCAGATGGAAGGAATGCATAGGGCAAGGTATGTGGAAAGGGTCGCAGAGCTTCTGTGCCCTCTCTGGGTGTGCCATTCTCCCCACAATTCCACACGCTTACCAACCCAGAAGCTCCTCTCCTACCATTCTTAACTGATTTTAAGACTCCAAAATAAGTTGTTCATTGTGATATTGTAATTGAGGTGGAATAAAGCCCAGCCTGCAGCATCTACAGACTTGTCAAATCCAAATTCAGTAGCTTATGCTCAAATCTGGGTGGAGCCAGGGACCGGAAGGTATATCCTTGGGGATAAGCAGGGAGAAGCTGCATTAAGGAAAAATGTCTGTAAAGACATTTTTGGTAGGAAGCCCAGATTCACACTCGTGAAATTTAAACACACACACACACACACACACACACACACACACACACAGGCACATTGTCATATGTAGCTTATCAAGAAAATGGATGCTTTCAGAAATGGATCATTAACACTTTTAAGAGAGCCGCTTAGAAATTGAAAACATTGAACTTGAATTCTGATCTGTAACCATAAGCAACAAGGACCTAGATGTGCACGTGTGTGTGTGTGTGTGTGTGTGCGTTAAATCTTATTTTCCTATAGTGGAGCAATGCAGACTCTGAAAGTGTGGCTGGGCACTTGTCCCCAGGAAGTCACAAAGAGGAAAGAGGTGAAAAGCAGCTCTGTTTCTGCTGGAAGAGCAAAGAAGGAAGGGGCTAATAGCCAGGGAACTAGGCCAGATTGTGGATATTAAACCCAAAAAAAGCACAAACACATGTTGGCCTGAAAATAGTACTGGCTGGACAAATGGAGGACTGGAAGAGCCTGTTGAGAAAGAAAGTGCTGAGAGCATTTTAATTCTCTTCAACCATTTGATTTTTGCCATGATTGTAAAACCCACAACAAAGGAAGAAAGGCTTACTCATTGCGGAGAGAGCCTGTGCAAAGGTCACCCCCGATGAAAGTCATGCTACTGAACAGACAGTGGCCTTAATCTGTGACCCTTCCATAGGCCTAATGAGGAACCCCTGTCACCTAATTCTATAGTTCAAGATTTTCATAAAGACCCCTTGGGTTGTTCAGTTGGGAGCATAAACAGATTCCCCTGTCTACTGTCCTGTGGGCAATTCCTCTACCTCTCCCTAATCCAGTGACATAAAACCCAAACCATCTTTTGGTTCTGGCTCAGGAGGTCATAGGGTCTGGTCCAAGGAACTTGTGATTGATTCCATTCTTAACAGTTCTCTGCGCCCATTTTATTCAGCATGGTGCTCTCATTCTTCCCTCTATCTACTCGACTGCAGGCGAATAACTTGTGACACAGAAACCTTGAAAAGGCATAGGCACAGCTGGGAAAGGGGACGGACAAGTCCATAGAGGAACACTCTTGATCTGATGGTTCCTGACAAGTGTTTATTAATAATGTAGGAAAGAAAGACATGAACATTTTATATCACCTTTATATTAAAATGTGAAGTGTTGGTCAAAAAAAAACCCCAGGTTTTAATTCAAAGTCGATGAAAATTTATCTCTAAGGCAACAAGGAGAGATTAATAAAATGCAAAACCCCTTGATCACTCTTAGCTTTTAGCTTATTTTTTTCATTCAGACATTGTTAAAGCAACTTTCCCATCAAATCAAATTTTCACATGGGGAGAAAATAGAGTGCATAAGGAAATACTCTTATTTAGAGGGAAAAAATTCATTTAAAGTAATCATATGGCATTATAAAGATAAATGATGCATGTATCAGCAAGAGGTAAGTATATCACAGGGGACAAAGTAGCAGAAGCCATTTGCCTGGGCTTGGGAGCATCAGTCCTGCCTATGTGACCCAGAGTGTGGGCTTCCATTTGAATGCATGTCATATCCATTTTGAAATCAGGCATGGTGGTTTCATTTCTTCCTCGATTCACTCTTCTATTAGCCATGCTAGTAAGTTGCAGTTTAGCTTCCAAGACTCTTTCTTTATGTCACATTTGCAGGCATTATGCTCTCACAAAAGATTTTGGATTAGACAGTTTATGTTTAAATCCAAAAAAAAAAAAAAAAAAGGATCATTGCATTTTTCATAGACAATACACACACGGAAGGGGGCTTGTGTTCTCTCTACTTCCCACGGTTAATTGTTTTCCAAAGGCATACCTGCTATACTGCCCCAGATTTTTAGGAATCATCATATATGAAGCAGTTTTCAGAATACCGATTTTTCCAACCAACTTTGGGGAAAATATATATCTTCAAACTCTCGCCTTACCTATACCCATATGGGTATTCAGCTAGTTATCACTGTCATGATTAATTCATGACATCTCTCCCTGGTTACACTTGCTTTTTCCCAACCAGGATTATCATGACTGCGCTCCAGAAGGGCACTATGACAAAAGCATGCGCACGTGGCTGTGTACGTTGGAGAGGACAATGATAAATCTCTTCATGAGTTTACACGGCTCATTCGTGGATAATCATGATTCACGGGCTAACATACGCCTCCCAAATTACCATTTTTAAATATGTAGGGAAATAAGAATTGGAGAGGGAGTACTGGAAAAAGAAGAAAGACTTACTCTTTCTTATACTATAATCATATCTTCTTTAAAAAAATTTTTTATCCATGTGGATTTCTAAACAACAGCCTATAATAGTTCTAATGGTAAATCCAAACTCTGAGAAATTAGTCTCAATCCCTACTAAGTACCAGCACTTTTTTTAAATGTTTATTTATTTATTTTGAGAGAGAGAGAGAAAGAGAGAGAGCACTTGCAAGCAGACAAGGGGCAGAAAGACAGGGAGAGAGAGAGAGAATCCCAAGCAGTGTCTCTCTGTCAGTGCAGATCCTGATGTGGGGCTTGATCCCATGAACCATGAGATCATGACATGAGCTGAAACCAAGAGCTGGACCCTTAACTGACTGAGCCACCCAGGCACACCTAAGTCCCACCACTTTTCAATCTGTTTTGAAAATATAACTATAACTACAGTAGGAGAAAATCAGTTTTTAGACATCATTCACAGTCTGATCTTCCCAATTAAATTACTTTTTCATATTATCTTCCAGGTTTGCACCAATTTATGCCATATATATACATAGATACACACACACACACACACACACATATATATACACACATATACCAACATGCACACACACACACACACAAGGTAACAGTAAATGAAATTATATACCTATATAATTTATATGCAAATATTATGTGTATATTATATATTTTTATATTGTATACAAATACGTGTATAGACATATATGATTGATATTTCTTGATTACTGGAAGCATAAACATTACCCATGCATTCATTTAATATTTATCTACCAATTATTTCTCTCATTGCTGTGAGAGGCCACTTATTTGGCTCTCTTATTTGGCCACTGTGAGTGGCCACTCAATGGCCATTTATTTTGGCTTCAAATTACCCATTATGCAATCCCACAGTTCCGTGGTTTTCAAGACTATATATACTCTGGTGAATCTAAAGACGATCTATTTTTTTAAGGTTATTTATCTGTTTTGAGAGAGAAAGAGTGAGAGAGCACGGTAAGGGTGGAGAGAGAGAGAATCCCAAGCAGGCTCTTCACTGGCAGAGCAGAGCCCAATCTAAGCCTCAATTTCTTCTCTGAGGCAAAAAAAAAAAAACAAAAACAAAAACCCAAAAACCCTGATAATATCTGTCCTTCTGCTTCACTGGAATATTTGGCACCCTTTAGAGATTCAGTGTGGAAATGTACTGTGAAGAGATAAACCCCTTGAAATGTAAGGTGCTGTGGCCATCACCTTTCTGTCTCTTTCACCACACCTCTCCAGGTGACATGTTGCCTCTCTGGGTGACACGTTTCTGTCATGTCCTTACTTTCCAGCAAACCATGTCTCTTCCTTAAAGACTCAGGTAACAATTCAAATTCGACCAGAGAGGCTTTTAAAATGCATTCTATTCTACACTGTATAGAACTTCTGAGCATATGTTTTGGAGAAGGGGCTTGATGAAAAAGGCTAAATTCTCATCTTGAAGTGAAAAACCAAGATACAATGCCCGACCCACACAAAAATAACAAAATTAAGAATTAACATGATAAACACATTATCGACACATATATGTTAATATCAAGAGACAAAGCTAAAATAATTTAAAGCAGTTGCCTGTGAGGAATGGGAGATGGAAAAACACAGGGCAGAGGAAGCTGTTGTTTTTTAATAATCTTTGTTGATAATCTATAGGGCATACGTCTATCTAATTTTTACAACAATACCAACTTTTAAAAAACATTGAAATCGGAAAATTTTTTATAAAATGCCTTGCATAGTGCTTGTTACGCACTTCATGATTAATCAGAATTTTATCATCCCTTTTATATAAGAGAGCTGCTTTAAAAACAAAAACAGGGGCGCCTGGGTGGCTCAGTCGGTTAAGCGACCGACTTCAGCTCAGGTCACGATCTCGCGGTCCGTGAGTTTGGCCCAGCGTCGGGCTCTGGGCTGATGGCTCAGCGCCTGGAGCCTGCTTCCGATTCTGTGTCTCCCTCTCTCTCTGCCCCTCCCCCGTTCATGCTCTGTCTCTCTCTGTCTCAAAAATAAACGTTAAAAAATTTTTTTTAAATAATAAAAAAATAAAAATAAAATAAAAAAACAAAACAACAACAACGAAAACAGGATACTGTGCCTGACTTCTAATTGCTCTCATTGTTTTGTGATAAATCTGACCTTGATCATGACCTGGGTTCCCAATAACCTCACCTCATCTACTGATCCTAACATACTGACTCAGAGAGAAGCACCTGCCCACAACTTGTTTTACTGATGATGCTCTGGAATCCCATAATTCCATGGCTTTCAGGACTATCTATACTCTGATGAATTTAAAGAGTATGTACTTTTTAAGGTTATTTATTTATTTTGAGAGAGGGAGAGGGAGAGAGCATGGGAGGAGAAGAGAGAGAGAGAATCGCAAGCAGGCTCCGCACTGTCAGAGCAGAGCCCAATGAGGGGCTTGAACTCACAAACTGAGATGAGGACTTGGGCCAAAACCAAGAGTCAGCTGCTCAGCCGATTGAGCCACCCAGGTGCACCAAGACTATCTGTATTTGGAAGAATATCAATACTGTAATTTATAACTTCAACCTTGAATTCTGCTGAAAGCTCCAAATGTGTATAACATGCACTCCACTTGGAAGACTTGGAAGCTCAAACTCAATGTGGTCAAAGCCAAGCTGTAGCTCTTTGCTCAAACCTGCCCCCTTCGATGTAACTGAGTTTCAAAAATGGCTTCACCATAAACTCAGCTAGTGTTCCAGCTGGAAACCTGCGATTCGGTCTTGACTACTCGCCCTCCCTCACTCGTCCCATTTCATTCAGAACCAAGTCATGCTCTCCTAACTTTTAAAGTACATCTCGATGCACTGCTCTCCGTCACCTCTGTTACCAAATTATTCCGCCTCAGCCACAAGAGCTTTCTAACTAGTCTCCTTGTTTGTGTGGTTTTGTCTTCTTCAGTGGATTTTCACTCAGCAGGCAAAGTGACTTTCCTAAACAGAGTCTGATCAGGTTATTCCCTTAATTAAACCCCTCTGTGGGTTCCTAATGTACTTAGGTCCACAAGGGCTGTAATATCTGAGAACTGACTATTGTTCATCTCGTATCTTTCTCCTTCCTATTGACTACGTCCTGCCAGAACTATTGTTCATCTTGTATCTTTCTCCTTCCTATTCACTACATCCTGCCAGACTGGCCTCCTTTCTACTTCTCTTGCACCAAAGTCTTTCCCCGCTTGAAGGATTTTGCAAATCAGACTACCATTGACTGGTACCATCTACGCACTTCGCCGCTAGACAACGTTCACTTTCACTTTGGGTTCTGGTTCAAACGTCCTTCCTAAAAGAGTTTTTCCCTGATGCACTAATATAAACTAACATTTCTCACAGTTTTTTTTAATGTTTATTTATTCTTGAAAGAGACAGAGACAGAGTGTGAGTGGGGGAGGGGCAGAGAGAGAGAGAGAGAGAGAGAGAGAGAGAGAGAGAGAGACAGAATCCAAAGCAGGATCCCAGCTCTGAGCTGTCAGCACAGGGCTCGAACTCACAAACTGTGAGATCATGACCTGGGCCAAAGTTGGAGGCTTAACCGACTGAGCCACCCAGGTACCTCTATCACAGTTTTTACCTTTGTGCTTATTTATGTGAATACTTATTGATTGATCCTCTTCTATGTTCCGGCAAGTCAGGGACCATATCTATTTTGCTATTCACTTTACCCCAGGGCTGGCACATCATAGGTGCACAAGCACTATTTTAAAGTATCCTCTATGAATGGTTAATCCATTCAACAATGATAAGCAGAGGGCAAGAAACTAGCCAATGAACAATCTGTAGGGTTCTTGCAGGAAAAGCCCTTACCCAAACTTTGAAACTCCACAGGTCAAAGGCACAGGAGGCTTCTTGATGGCTTCTACAAACTCAGCTCAGGAGCACCAGACCCTCTTCTTCCCTTGGCCCCATTCTCAAATAATATGAACATTTTCTTATTAAAAAGGAAAAGAGCATCTAAGGTATTTTATTATGAGTATTTGTTCAGTGAAAAGAAGTTTACACAGCTTGTGGAGAATTATTCAGCAGGAAATTAAACCTCCGTAATTCTGAATTTTCACTTTGCTTTCAATTGGCAACGCTTCCTGGCAAACGACTTTCTCCCCTCTAGAACATTCGTAATACCACATCCGCCACCAAAATGTGCTTTCTGAGCCAAATCACAAAACAGGTTAGACAGGACGACTTTCTGGAGGTCTGAGATACTAGGTGTAGATAAGCTGTGAGCATCCACGAGGGCCTTCGAATATGGCCGGCAAATAACACCCAAGTTCTGCACAGTAAGTTGAAGTCTACCAAATACTCACATAAGATAATGGATCAACAAAGAAAGCTCCATTGTATCATCTTCGCGAACATGTTTTCTGATCTGAGTTCCCCGATAATGTTATGAGAGTGGTCTTGTGACTCCGTTTCACTGGTGAGGCAACTAACCCGCTTGAGCAGTTTTAATGACTTGCCTAAGGTGCCCCAAATGCAGGACTCAAAATCAGAGTTTTGACATTTTTTCCCCACAGATCTTCTCGATAGGAATCCGGTCATTTGGCTGCTTCATTTAATGAGGAGAATAGACTTCACCTAAAAACAAATAGCTACGATAGACGATGGGTTTATATACTAAACAAACAAAACAACTGATCGTGTGTTAAAGAGAGCCAAATTGATTTTTTTTTTTTACTTTGTTCCCCTTAACAAAGAAAAGGAAATGCCTTTTCTGTGGTTGTTGTTTGTTTTGTTTTGTGTTTTTAAGCTAGACTGGACTGGAGACTGTAGAAAGTGTACATGAAATAATTGGAACATTATTTATTTCATTATATGTAAGACACCATAGATTATTTCAGTCACCATTACTTTCATATATTTAGAAAGAAAGGAAATACGGGGCCAATTAAATCAGAATAAACCAAGAGTAAGATAAATCCCAACTGTTTTTAAACGTTCTAAGCATGCAGTTAGAATCTAGGAAGTATCTGAGACAGTTGATATCAGTATGATAGGGAAAATATTGTCCCTCCGCTATCTCTTTAGGAATTCATGTCCCCTTTTTTGTTCCTTCCGTGGGAATCTTAATTTAAGCCCTCATCATCTTTGGCCTGGGCTATGACTGTGCTAAATCTGTTGCTGTCTCCATCTCACTTCTCCTCCCTCCAGTCCACCTTCAGTGTCGCTGTCAGGGTGATCTTTCCAAAACACAGTTCTGGTGATGGCTTCCACGAATTAAGATGCTTATGGATCTCCTACATGCAGGATTAAATCCGAACTCCTTAAGTTGGCATCCAAAGCACTTTCTGGCCAGCGCCCAAACTACTTCAGGAGCTTCATTTGTCTCCACAGCTCAGTGTGCACTCGACACACATACTCAGTTTCTCACCATTCTCCAAGCACGTATCTATCACAGCGTGCACACAGAGGCAAGTATTCTGTTTTCTCTCCCACTAAATCCATTATTCTCCTTCTTTGTTGGTAAACTCCTATGCTTACATAAAGGCTCAGACCAAGCGAAACATCCATAAAACATTCTCCGTCCATGTCCAGGCAGCCTAGGGGAGCTATGTGGAAGAATGGGTCAATATTTAGCCCAAATCGTTCCTTTAGAGATGAGTAAAGAGACCCAAACAAGTGAAGTATTTTGTAATGCAAGGTAATGACCGTGTTAGGACGAAAATTCATAGTTTCTCACTCCCGGTTCACTTTTTCTTGCACTTACGTGGGCATAAATAGAAGATACAAGTGAAGGTAAAATCTAGGACCATCCTTGGTCCACGGACCTCCATGGTTCTCCTCCAGCTGGTGAACTTCTATCTGGAACCACCTAGAGGCAAAATGATGTTCTGAGAAATCAGTCACAAGGGATCCAAATCTCTGTGCCCTCCCTTGGGTTGCCCCACTCCTCAGAACAATTATCTCACAAAACAGTGTGAGGATTAAGTGACATTGTGTCTATTTCAAATGCCTATCACAAGGTCTAGCATAATTAAGGTTCAATAAATGTTAGCATTTTTACTCATTCCTTGCTAGATGAGGCCTCAGTAGGGTTGCTTTGAGGTTAAATCCTCGTTAAACCACCAATGTAGTTAAGGAACATTTCATTTAATACATCTGAATAAATATATAGCTTTGGCAAAAACTCCCCAGTGATGGCAATGCTGTTCTGTTTACTTAATACACACATGTGCTCACTTACAGAATGGGGTGGGTGGCATTCACACCACATATGGTAGCTTTGGGTTATTGATCCCTCAGCTGAAAAATGGATCAACTGGGGGGCCAACAGAAGGAAGCAAACAAATCTACAACTACAAATGCAACACACACACACACACACACACACACACACACACACTCAGAAATAGGGAGAGAGATCAAAGGCAGATTATAGCTACCCAGGAGAGACACCAAGAAGATTCGCATTGGGGCAGCAAGATCAAGGCACCCAGAAGACCTTTTCAGGACTTCCAGCCATATCTGGAGAGAAATCAAAGGCTGAATCCTTGGCTATTGCATTTCAAAATAAATAAAGACTCTTCTACTTCCTTCACAAAAGATCAGCCAAGCTAAATTTATGCTCTAGAATATTACTCTGGGAGCTGTCCCTGGAAGAAATCATTTTAACCCTAATGGTGCTCTTTGTTTTGAATCCAAGTCTTCTGCCTTTGCCCACACAACCATTAGCAGATGAATTAGAAAAGCATGTAATCAAAAAATATTTATTGCAGCAAAATGATGCAAAGTGCTGTATTAGGGGAAGTGCCAGTCCCCAGAAATTACTGAAACATCACCAAGTGGTTTAAACTGCCTTTATTAATAGTTGCTTCTTTAGGGTTAAGCATTGCCTTCTTCCTGCTGAAGGTCCTCCTTTACGTGTCAAAATCAATGGTGTGATTGATAAAACATTAGATTGGCAACATCTTTTCAATGGAGAAGAGCTATCGATGTCTGAAAGCATAAAATTGGGGAGAAATTACAAAATATATTAAAAGAGAAGAAGAAAGAAAGGTAGAAAGAGAATCAAGAAACAAAACTTCCTTCTGTATAGCTATATTTTGTGTGATAAAGAGCCCAGTTCAAAATAGATTTTATCTATATCTAATTCCTACCCATTCATAGTGGCTTTCTGGAGCTTTGTGCTAAGGATTATGAGCCCATTTCTGGACATGGGAGGAGAGTTGAGGGGTGTGACACATAATGTGTATTTTCTAACTTTGTCGTAGGTGAAGAACACAGCATTTGGAGCCAGGGTATCTAAATTTGAATCCAGGCTCTGCCACTTAAAAGCTGTGTAATCCTATGCACATCACTCCACTCTATGACACTCAGTTTTCTTATCTACAAAACAAAAGACAAGAGTATTATAATTTGTCGGGGTACCGTTGCAAAATATTTAGCCTCTGGCTAAATGAAGAAGTAATAACTTATCATCAGGAGTTAAGTGGCTTACAAAACCACAGGAAAGCCGGAAGACTCAGCTCTAGGCTGACTTCCTGGCACACCTCCCAGGCCCCAGCATCATGTCGTCTCTGCCATAATAGCGGGACAGCAGTCACTACCCAAGCAAGAAGGTGCCACATCGGGAAGCCACCACCTGAAAAAGTACCATGTCTGTGCCACACCCCTACTCGGCAAAATCAACGTATATTGCCTGCTTTTTCCCCTGCTTAACTCCGTTCTGAATCAAAATTCCCCCAGGGGTACCTCTATTGCTAGAACCCAAATCACATGCAGGTCTCTAGCAGCAAGGGAGTGGAAGACCCTGAGGTTTGGACTTCTGGCATGTCCACCTTAGCAGGGCACTGTTGACAATGCTGTCCGGGCGGGTCGACCAGATACCCCTTCAGGACTGGCACCACCTGACTCCAGACGCTGAGTTGTACAGAGCTGAGATTATTGGTGGCTGATTTCCGTGGCTGATCCTCATGGAATTGACAGTGTCCTTCATTGTGACTGCGTTACAGTTCAACTCCTTCCTCAGCCCAATCCTATACCCTCATTCCCCACAGCTATCCATTTAATGGTCACTATCCATTATAAACTTCCCACAGCCAAGTGTTCACCTAAGAATGTGACTTCTCTAAGGAACCTGACTTAAACAGACATGTTAACAGTAGTACGTAGAAGAGAGGTTGAGAAAGCCAACCCTCGATATTCACCACAACTTCTATGAGTATGAAACACTCATGTGAAAATACGAAAAAAAAAAAAAATCCCTAGGATCTCAGTGTCTGACCCAAGGTGAGTCAGTAGATATTAACCTAATAATAGCAAGATATAGCTAATATTTATTGAATAGTAACACAGTAAGAATAGAAACACAGTAAGTAGTTTCTAGATACTATTTTAAGTTATTTATGTAAATTCACTTAATCCTCAAAATAAGCCTATGAAGTAGGTACAGTCATTATCCATTTTACAAATGAGATGAGTAAAATGCAGAGAGATTCATTCCAATGTTAAATAGCTGTGAGTGTTTAGGATTTTAAACCATATGGTCTAAGCCTAGAGTTAATAGTCTTAACCACGTTTTTGCTTCGATATTAAATTTGTAGCCAATAAAATCGCACACATACACACAAGAGTGCACACACACAAAGTAAAGGGAGATAATACTACAGAAGAGGAAAAGGCAATGCAGTGAAGGAAGAAGAGATTGGAATGTTGCAGCCACAAGGCAAGGAATGATGGCAGCCACCAGAAACTAGAAGCAAAGAGAGGATTGTCCCCTGGAGCTTTCAGAAGGAAACAGTCTTGCCGGGACCTATATTTTAGCCTCAAAAGATTCACTTCAGATTCCAGAGAATAAATATATTTGTTTTAAGCCAGTAAATCTGTGCGAATTTGTTTCGATAGGAAGAACAAATTTACTGCCAGAGAAAAGTGGAGTATTTGCAGTGTTAGGTAGAACCATCTCTTGGAGAATTGGTAGTCAGATCTGCCCGGCCCTTGCAGGTCAATGAGAAGCATTGAATGAATGCTGAAAATACTATTTTTGACCTTGGACTTCCCACCACCACCCACTTCATCTACGTGGGACAGCTGCTAGGTGAGGAATGACATTCAGGCATAATGAATGTGTGCTTTCTCATCAGGATTAATAGATAAAGTTTCTCTTCTCAAAATTTAATATCTTGGAGTTATAAATTGCAAATGGTCCAGGTCAACGAGTAAATAAAACATAACGAGATTCACACTTAAATCTTAGAGTAGCTTTTCCTGTGTTCCACCTGACAAGTGGCTTTACACATAATCAAAACAAGAACCCACAAGCGTTGAGACTCACACAGACTCAAACATGAGACAAGAAAGACCAGCTCCCACCTGCTAATCATCCATCAGAGGGTGGGGGGAACGGAAGGAGGCCCCTCCCCATCCAAACACCATTAGAACCTTTCTGTGAAAACAGAAAATGTCTTCCAAATTTAGAGAGCCTCACTCCATGTCACCATTCTTCGCCCCGGAGCCAGCCTCCTTAAATCCTTTTTGGAACAAAGTGGGTATATCAACAGCTATGGTGTGAGCTATGGAATGAGAGAAGTTGTCAATTTCTGAGTAATCTTAAATCACCATCTCCAGGAAAACTGTAAACAAAGAGGACCTACAAACAAGGTGATCTTGACCACTGTTTCTCAAACTACCTGTGACTAAAGAGCAATTTTTTTTGTTAAGGTAAATTAGTATATGACATTCTAGTAGTTTCAGGCATACAACATAATAATTAAATATTTGTAAACACTGTAAAGTGATTGCCACAAGTCTAGTTACCGCCCATCACCATAAAATTCACCCATTCCTCCCATCCTCCAGCCCCCTTTCTCTCTGATGACGACAAATCTGTTCTCTGTATCCATGAATGTTGACTTTTTTTGTTTGTTGATTTGCTTCGTTTTTTAGATGCCACATATAAGTGAAATCATACAGTATGGTTTTCTCCATCTGACTTAGGTTACTTAGCATAATACCCTCAAGGTCTATTCATGTTGTTGCACATTGCAAAGATTTCCTTCCTCTCCCTGGCCAAGTAGTATTTAATTGTGTATATATCAATCACATCTTCTTTATCCATTCATCCCTTGATGGACACTTGTTTCCAGATTTTGGCTATTGTAATAATGCTGCAATAAACACAGGGGTGCATAAATCTTTTCAAATTAGGATTTTTGTTTTCTCTGGACAAATACCCAGAAGTGGAATAGCTGCATGATATGGTAGTTCTATTTTTGATTTTCTGAGGAAATTCCATAGTGTTTTCCATAGCCAGCTGCACCAATTTTCATTCTCACCAACAGTGTACAAAGATTTCCTTTTTCTCCACATCCTCCCCCAAACTTGTTATTTCTTGTCTTTTTTGATAATAACCATTCTAACAGGTGTGAGGTGATAGCTCATTGCAGTTTTAATTTCTCTTTCCCTGATAATTAGTGATGCTGAACATCTTTCCATGTGCTTTTTGGCCATCTGGATGTTTTCTTTGGAAAAATTTCTATTCAGATCTTCTGCCCATTTTTAATTGGATTGTTTTTTGCTGTCGAGTTGCTTGAGTTTTTTATATTTTGGGTATTAATCCTTTATCAGATATATCATTTGCAAATATTTTCTCCCATTTAGTAGGATGCCTTTTCATTTTATTGATGGTTCCCTTTGTTGCACAGAAGTTTCTTAATTTAATGTAGTCCCACTCTTTTTTCTTTTTCTTTCTTTCTTTTTTTTTTTTTTTTTTTTTTTTTTGCTTTTGTTGCCTTTGCTTTTGGAGTTAGATCCAAAAATTCAACACGAAGACTGATGTCAAGAAGCTTACTAATTATGTTTTCTTCTAGGAGTTTCATGGTGTCAGATCTTACATTCAAAGCTTTAACTCACTGGAGTTAATTTTTGTGTATGGTTTAAGATGGTGGTCTAATTTCATTTTTTTTTTTTTTTTTGCACGTGGCTGTCTAATGTACCCAACACCATTCACTGAAGAGACTGTCTTTTACCCATTGTATATTCTTATTCTTTTGTCATAAATTAATTGACCATATATGTATGGGTTTATTTCTGGGCTCTCTCTTCTGTTCTACTGATCTATGTGTCTGTCTTTTATGCCAATAGCATACTGTTTTCATCATGATAACTTTGTAGTACAGATTGAAATCAGGGAGCCTGATACTTTCAGCTTTTTTCTTTCTCAATATTGCTCTGACTATTCAGGCCCTTTTGTAGTTCCATATAAATTTTAGAATTATTTTTTCTAGTTTGAAAAGTATGAAAGTAGAAAAAGTATTTTCTAGTTTTCTAGTATGAAAAATGCCATAGGAATTTTGAGGGAGATTGCCTTGAATCTGTAGATTGATTGCTTTGGATAGTATAGACATTTTAACGATATTTATTTCTTCCAAGTCATGAACACAGAATATCTTTCCACTTATTTGTATCTTCTTCAATTTCTTTCATGAATGTCTTATAGTTTTCTGTGTACAGGTCTTTCACTTCCTTGGTTAAATTTATTTCCATACATTTTTGAATGTGATTCAAGTGGGAGTATTTTCTTAATCTCTCTAATAGTTCTTTTTTCCACTAGTATAGAATTGCAACATTTTTTCTGTAAATTGATATTGTATCTTGAAATTTTACTAAATTCATTTATTCTAACAGCTTTTTGTGGAGTCTTTAGGATATTTTCATATACAGTAGCATTTCATCTACAAGTAGCGACAATTTTATTTTTTCCTCTCTAATTTGGATGCCTTTTTCCCCCTTCCTACCTGCTACGGCTAACACTTCCAATACTATGTAGAATAAAAGTGGCAAGTGAGGGCATCCTTGTCTTGTTTCTTATCTTAGAGGAAAAGCTGTCAGCTTTTTGCCATTGAGTATGATGTTCGCAGTGAGTTTGTCATATAAAGCCTGTATTCTTTTAAAGTTTATTTATTATTTTGAAAGAGGGAGCAGAAGTTGGGGAGGAGCAGAGAGATGGAGAGAGAAAGAATCCCAAGCAGTCTTTGCAGTGCAGAGCTTGAATTCATGAACCATGAGATCATGGGCTGGACCAAAGTCAGCCGCTTACCTGAGCCACCCAGGCATCCAGACATAATAAGGCCTTTATTATTCTGAGGTACATTTCCTCTGTACTCACTGTGTTGAGAATTCTTATCATAAAAGGATACTGAACTTTGTCTAATACTTTTTCTTCATCTATGGAGATTATCATATAATTTTTATGTTTTGTTAAGATGGTGTATCACACTGATTTTGCAGATGTTGAACCATCCCTGCATTCCTGAAATAAATCCCACTTAGTGGGATGTGATCCTTTTGATGTATTGTTAAATTTGATTTTGCTACTATTTTGTGGAGAATGTCTGTATCGATGTTTATCAGAGATATTGACCTGTAATTGTGTGTGAACATGTGTGTGGTGTCCTTGTCTGGTTTTGGTATCAGGGTAATGTTAGCCTCAAAAAATGGGTTTAGATATATTCCCTCCTCTTCAGTTTTTCGGAAGGAGTTTAGGAAGGATAGGTATTAAATCTTTGAATGTTTGGTCAAAGTTACCAGTGAAGTTCTCTGGCCCTGGACTTTTGTTTGTTGGGAAGGTTTTTGATTACTGATTCAATACCCTTACTAGTAATCAGTCTATTCACTTTTTCTATTTCTTCATGATTCAGTCATGGAAGATTATAAGTCTGTAGGAATTTATCCATTGCTTCCATGCTGTCTAATTTGTTGGAAAATAATTGGTCAGAGTAGTCTCTTACAACCTGCATTTCTGTGGTTATCAGTAGTAAGTTCTTTCAAATCATTTCTGATTTTATTTGAGTCCTCTCTCTTTCTTGGTAAGTCTGTCTAAATACTTTTTTAATATCTCTTCAAAGAACAGCTCTTAGTTTTACTGATCTTTTCAATTGTTGGTTTCTTTTTTTAGTCTTCATTTCATTCATTTCTCCTCTGATCTTTATTATTTCTTTCCTTCTATTAACTTTGGGCTTCATTTATTCTTCCTTTTCTAGTTCCTTTAGATGTAAAGTTAGGTTGGTTATTTGAGATTTTTCTTGTCTCTTAAGGTGGACCTGTATCTCTATGAACCTCCTTCTCAGAACAGTTTTTGCTGCATCCCAAGATTTTAGATTGCTATACAGTAAAACTGTGGTGTGCGAGCAAAATTCGCATGGAAACATACTTGTAATCTGAAGCACTTGCATATCAAAGTGAATTTCAAGAACTCTTGACTCTGTTGTGATCATGTGAGATTCGGCATCATGTACTACTCATATTGCAAGACATCACTTAGTCATCAAGTTAGAATTTATTAGAAATGTCTGCTTGTTTTGTGGAACACTCACAGAATGACTTACTCGCAATCGAAGGTTCTACTGCATTTTCCTTTTAATTTGTCTCAAGATAATATTTGATTTCCCCTTGATTTCTTCATTGACCTACTGGTTGGCAATAGCGTATTGTTTAATCTCCACATATTTGTGATTTTTCAATTTCCTTCTTTTAATGGAGTTCTAGTGTTTTTACCATTGTGGTTGGAGAAGATGCCTGATATTATTTCAATTGTTTTAAATTTATTGATAATTACTTTGTGGCTTAATATATGATCTAACCTGGAGAATATTCCATATTCACTTGAGAAAAATGCATATTTTGATGTTTTTGGATGGAATTTTCTGTATCTATCTATTAAATCCATCAGGTCTAATGTGTTATTTGAGGCTGATGTTTTCTTATTAATTTTCTGCCTGGGTGATCTGTCCACTGGTGTAAGTGTTATATTAAATATCCCTACATTGTATTGCTGACAACTTCTCGACCTATGTTTGTTAACATTTGCATCACATATTAGGTACGCCTGTGTTAAGTGCACAAATATTTACAAATGTTATTTCTTTTTGTTGGATTCCTTTATCATTATGTAATGTTCTTCTTTGCCTTTTATCACAGTCTTTGTTTTAAAGTCTATTTTGTCTGACATAAGTATAGGTACACGTGCTTTCTTTTTGCTTCCATTTGCATGGAATACAAATGGAAATACAAATTTCCATCTCATCACTTAGAGTCTGTGTGCATCCTTAGATCTGAAGCGAGTCTCTTGTAGGCAACATACAGACGAGTCTTGTTTTTTTAATCCATTCAGCCACTCTGTCTTTTTATTGGAGAGTTTAGTCCACTTACATTTAAAGTAATTATTGACAAGTATGCACTTATTGTCATTCCGTTCATTGTTTTCTGGCTGTTTTGCAGTTCCACTCTGTCCCTTTATTCTTGTGTATCTCTTTTCTGTCATGGCTTGACATCTTTCTTTAGAGTTATATTTAGATGCCTTTCTAATTATCTTTTGTGGATCTACTATAGATTTTGCTTTGTGGTTACCATGAAGTTTCCATATAATACCATATATTTTTTTTAAGTTGATAGCAACTAAATTTGAATGCTATTTTAAAAACTCTACATTTTGCTACTCCTCACTGTATGTGTTTAATGTCATATATTACATCTTTTTATTTGTGTATTCCTCAACTAGTTATTTGGGTTATAGTTAATTTTACTAGTTTGTCCTTTAATCTCCATACTAGTTTTATGTTATTAATCAGCTACCTTTACTATATATTCACCTGTGAAAGTGCAATTTTATTTAAAATTTCCAATTCATCTAGGTCCAATACCTTTGTAAAATACAGTCAAAATGAATCATTAGAAAAGTGAAATTTGAGGAAAAGACATACAAAATGCAAGCCAAATTTATTTTACTTATTAGATACAACAAGCATAAATGTACTCTTTCAGAATGCTATTAAAGTTTCTGAAAGCTTACTCTTAATATCTAGGCATCAGTCCTCAGAACACTTTGAGAAGCACTGGTCTATACCACCCGTCTCTAGGTTGAAAATTGAAATAATGTAAACACTAGATTCAATATGTAAGATGCCATTCGCTAGTATCAGTGATACTTCTAGGTAATTTTAGTCAAATATTTGTCTCATGTACTCATTCTGCTAGCTCTGAGGAGTCTCTATAGTCTGATACACAGTAATTTTTAAATAATTAAAATATTCCCATATTCCCTAAATAAGGATGGTTACTATTTCTGGAATTTTATACTTACCTTGGCTTCATTTTAAAGTTCAGAACATCTTGAATTCCTTGGCATATGAGAATTACAGAAGACTAAAATAACGATGGCTGAAACAATTCAGAATTATAGGCGAGTGGACCTGAATTTCCCGAATACCTCCACACCAATAGAATTCCATTCTTCAATTGTTTCACAAAATATTGCACAAAGAAAATCTGCCTGAGATTCACCTGCATGCTTGCTTGAAGGCATGTTGCAGGGGAAACACCCCAGCACATCTGATTCAAAATCTTTGTTAGTGAAACCTAAGAATTCACATTTTAAATTAAGCAACTCATTCAATGGTTAGATATACAGGTCATTAAGAGCTAATGCATTAGTTTAAAAAAAAGTTTAAAAAAAAGCACTTGAAACACAAAGTTAATCTCTTACCTCTAATAAAATGCAATTAAATTCTTTACTTCTACATCATTTTAGAACCTTTAACTACATCATATTAATGTTAGTGTGTACTTAGATCAAATGAATTTACATCTCATCTTCTTTCAATTAAAATAACTTGAAGTATTTTGAAAATAAACCTCTTTTTCACTTTCTGGTAATCTTTATTACAGAAATTGTTTGGCAGGAAAATATGAAATACACATCAGGGGAAGAGATGTAATGACTGGCTTTAAGGAAAATGACACTTGTCCTAGAATAGCTGAAAGCCATTTGGGATTCATTTAGTCCTGGCTTATTGGGAAAACTGATCAAATGAATCTAGAAAGTGAGTCATCAACACTAAGCATCTACAGAGTGACTGGTTCTGAAAATTTAATTTGATGGGAACACAAGTCACAGTATAATTTTACCCTATCTTTCTGAAATCCCATGGGCATGTCTTTATACGGAGGGTTTGTTTTTTTTTTTAACCTTTTCTTAACTTCAAAACAAAATGATTGCATAAGACTTGGATCTTTGGGATCACGGCCGCAGGATTTTCAGGGAATGAGCATGACCAGTAAGAGAATAAAGCATCCAACTTGAATGGCTGTTATGTATCAAATGTTTTCATACATTATTCCATTTCGTCTTCACAACTTTGCAAAGAGGATATTCGGATCCCCATTTCATAAGCAAGGCAATGGCGCATGAGTGAAGATGAGAACCTGAAATCCCACAGCAATCACGTGACAGAGCCAGATTGAATCCAGCTCTACCTTATTCCCAACCAAGCCAGCGCTGGGTCCATTACCCAGTGGGTCCTTCTTACCAAGATGAGTTTTACAAGTATGCCTTTGCCGCCGCAGTGCTCACTCATAGGTTCCAGAGTCTATTGTTTGCTACCTATGCTCTATCCAGAATTACACCACCCAGACATACCAAAAAAAGCTTAGATATAATCACAAGGGGTGAGGCACCAGAGAAATCAGCACGGTGATTTGTACCAGAGACGGGTCATTTTTTACAGAGAACCCAATAGATACATCTGACATTCAACCACTTAGCCTGACTCTACAAAGACAGTTTCTGATTGTCCTCATTAATTCAAGAACCCTGGTGTAAGTTATGGCTAAGTCAATAAGGTTGACTAGATTTTTCCTGTTGAATCCTCTGTTTCATGAAGCCAGATAAATTCTGAGCTACAGGGGATTAATAGCACTATCCCAAAGCACAGAGCACTTATAGCCGGGCAACAAGGGATGACGTGATACATCTTACTTTGTTATTGAATAAATTCAGTGAAAGGCTGCAGGAGTGAGTTCCTTGGGTACTGAATGCGTTAATAACATAGGTGTTAGAGATGTAAAACCTGAACCACCCTTAAACTTTACTCTCAAGAGTCTCGCACTGGCTACCTTACGAAGATACACCTCTTTTCTTCGGCAGCCAGCAAGATAAATGGAATGGGCCAGCACGATTCATTTGCCTTTAGGTAAGACTTGGCCAAAACACTTCTCTAGGCCACAGGTAGTCCTAAACATTTGACTACCGAATATCCCTTTTCTTGCTCCCCCCCCCCCCCACCCGGGACACAAAAATCTACCAAGCTACACTTAATAAACGAATTTTAGTCACTTATGAATCAGATATGACAGCCAATCAGAGTGTCTGAGCAAAATTAAACCAGACGTGGTTGGTACAGTTTCAACCTGAGTCTTTACTCTTTCCGTTGCTATGGGTGCCCTTCACGTAGGGAAATAACATCTTTCTGTTGGAATCCTTGGAAAAGTGGTGTGGATCTCTTCCCTCAACTCCTCCACCACCATCTGTTACGTGCCTCAAAGATGCAGGGGGAACACAGTACCAGATGGTGAATCATTATGTTCCCTATCAGCTTTCCCTCTTCTTCTTGGCCAATAGAAAGCCTAGAAAAGAAGCCATTTTATGCTCAAATGCCATGGTTTTCCTCAATTATGCCATTGTTCCTCAATTTGTGTTGTTGTTATTCTTTTTCAATGAGCTTTGGAAGCTTTTCCTTTTTAGACAAGTAATACATTAAGCGCCACGTGGATCCTGGCTTCGATCCTGGAATAGAATAAGAACATTAGTCGATAAACTGGTGAAATCCAAAAAGCGCCTGTAGTTTAGGTAGTGGCAATGTACTAATGTTAACATTTTGTTTTAACAGATGTACCATAGTTACATAACATGCTAACACCAAGAGGAACTACGTGAACCATATATGGGAATTCTACTATCTTCGTAATTTTTTGTAAATCTAAAATCATCCCAACCTGAAAGGTGTTTTTTTTTTCCAAAAGTGACATATTTTTTCGAGAAATTACAGATAAGCATAAATGTGAAGGTATAACTGAAAGATGACTTGCCAAAATGTTGGCATTCCTAGATTTTTCTGTAAAGAGATATCTTTGATTCATGCAGCATACATTATATTCACATTTTTTTCTTACCTAATGTGTGTAGTAAGTATATTTGCACGTCAAATATTAACATAGAACATTTATCCTTTTGACATTCAGCCATATGCCCTACAAAATGTTGATATGGGGTTGCACTGCTCAGATCTCTCTTGAATTATTGGAACATTAAACAATCGTAGAATTTTAATGTTGTTTGTTTTTTATTATTTTTTTTATTTTTTTAACGTTTATTTATTATTGAGAGACAGAGAGAGACAGAGCATGAGCAGGGGAGAGGCAGAGAGAGAGGGAGAAACAGAATCCGAAGCAGGCTCCAGGCTCTGAGCTGTCAGCACAGAGCCTAATGTGGGGCTCGAACTCACGAACCTCCAGATCATGACCTGAGCCAAAGTCGTACGCTTAACAGACTGAGCCACCCAGGTGCCCCTATTTTTCATTATTTAAAAAATATGCCGTGAAAATATATCAGGGGACTAATTTTTTTTATAGCCGTGATGATTATCTTAATAAAATTTAAGATTATTATCTTAATAAAAGTTCCTCTAAAGTTATCATTTGAATTAATGGGATGACCATTTTGAAAAGAAGTATGTGAGAATGCTCATTTTGCTATATCCTTTCCCAGATGAAACATCATTATTTTAATATGAGATAGTTTTATAATGTCTTTTTAATTCAACAGGCAAAACTGATAAATCATACTTTTAACATAATTGCTTGAAAATATAGGAATATTTGACATATGTCAGTATATTTACTGTCCATTTGTAGTTCTTTTAAATGTTCTGGGTTAACATTTTCAAATTGTGTTACTGGAGTGTTTATTATTTTGATCATTAATTTGTACTATATATATATATGTATACATATATGTGAGTGTATGTGTATATATATTATATATGTGTATATAATATATATATATATATAATTATGTTACCCTTTTCTCTAACACATAAGTAACAAATATTTCCCACAGAATCTTATTTTCATTTTCATTTACTTATGGCTAGTTTTGTCTAAGCAAACTTATTTTCTCTTTTATGTTTTCTGTCTATATCATGTTTGAAAAATACTAACCCACATCTAAAATACACTTACACATACATATACATATGCACAATTTTTGCGGGGGGGGGGAGGATTTTTTTACATATACATCTTTAGTTCTTCCATCTGGAATTTATCCCAATGCATAAGCGATAGACCTCCCAAAAGATAATGCCAGAGGGGCCATCAAAGCATTTTTTTAAAATACCACCTGGGGGGGTTGGTGCCTGGGTGGCGGTTTAGCCGGTTAAGCAGCTGACTTCGGTTGACGTCATGATCTCATGGTTTGTGGGTTCAAGCTCCGTGTTGGGCTCTGTGCTGACAGCTCGGAGCCGGGAGTCTGCTTTGGATTCTGTGTCTCCCTCTCTCTCTCTGCCCCTCCACCGCTTGTGCTCTATCTCTCAAAAATAAATAAACATAAATAAATAAATAAATAATAAAATAAAACAAAACAAAACATCACTTGGGGCACCTGGGTGGCTCTGTCGATTGAGTGTACAACTCTTGATTTTGGCTTAGTCATGAGCCCCATGTCAGGCTCTGTGCTGACAGTGCAGAGCCTGCTTGGGATTCTCTGTCTCCATCTCTCTATGCTCCTCCCCTGCTCATGTGCTTTGTCTGTCTCTCTCTCAAAATAAATAAACTAAAAAAAAATCAGTTTTTTAAAATATTAAATTCTTATAGATACTTATATCGGTTCCTCAAACTTCTACTGTATCTCCACTGATATATCTGTTGAAATAACTACAGATAGTTGATAGAAGGCTTTAACACCTTCTAGAACTACTTTCTCTACATCACTTTTTTATCAAAATGTAAGCTCCTAATTTGACATTTATTAAGCTTCTAGATGAGTATCGGAAACATTTTATCAAGTTTCAACAAAATCTTATGGAAGCTTGATGAAAACTGAATTAAATGAATATATCAATAAGAACACAATAGATATCTTTACAATCTGAACTTTTCTATCCAAGAGGACGATATGAATCTTCCCTATTTTTTCCAAATCATTATTAAGGTCTTCATGTAATTCCTAACCAACTTAAAAATCTTGTCCTCATACAGCCTTTTCTTTCTTTTTTTATTTTTTTATTTTTTATGTTTATTTATTTTTGATAGACAAAGACAGAGCACAAGTGGGAGAGGGGCAGAGAGAGAGAGGGAGACACAGAATCCAAAGCAGGCTCCAGGCTCTGAGCTGCCAGCACAGAGCCCGATGCGGGCTCGAATTCCCAAACCATGAGATCATGACCTGAACTCACAAACCATGAGATCATGACCTGAGCTGAAGTCAGACGCTTAACTGACGGAGCCACTCAGGTGCCCCTCATACAGCCTTTTCTTAACACAGCAGCAAGAGTGATCTTTTGTCATGGAAAATCATATTACATTACTTGGAGCTGCCATGATCAACCCTTACCACACAATAGAATCACTAGAAGCATTTAAAAATCCCAATGCTCTCCCAAACTAATCATGTCTTTTCCACCAAAAGATCTAACATTTGGAAGTAAAAGATATCTTAATTATTTTTGAAACAGCTCAGAGTTTCACTGCACATTACGAGTAAATAAGTTAGCCTATTTACTCAGAAGTAGATTTAGTTGCGTGTAGATTTCGTACACTCTGAGTAAAACAAAATGTTTGGGCTGTAAAATAATCTCAAAAAAAAAAAAAATCACACAATATTTTAAGAAAGGTAGTCCACATGGAAAATAGGGCCTAGCTTATAAAGAAGCTTTCATGTTCATGTATTTACTGTGTGCTTTTCCAGGATTTGCATGTGCTGGACATTTATGTAAAGAAACCATCTCTGTCCTTTAAGAGTTTACCTTCCAAAGATGCTATCTACTCCTCAAAAGGCCAGTGAGCCACCATGGAGGACGCACAGGAAACGAGGCTGGATTACAAGCTTATGTTATAACCTTCCAATACTTTAGGAAAGAAAAGAACAGATATGAGACTCAGTTGGAAGACAGAACTCCGGCTGACACACTAACAACAATGGGCGTTAGTGACCAGCAGGAAACGGGAAGAAGGTGCTGCTTTGATTCTGCCAGGAATAAAGGAGCCAGATGAGAAGGAGAGAACAACAGAAATTGATAAAGCACGGAACTTGAACAGGATCAAGAACTGAAGGGAATGGATTAGCTGTTGCAAAGAGCGGTATCTGCTTCTCTGAGAGAAGGAAGAAGGGAAGAAAAGTTCACAGACACCCAGTGTTGAGAAGGACAGGAAAAAGCTCAGGCCGTTTGCTAGAAATAACCTTGAATTTCTTAACATCTCTATAGGTCACTGGCAAGAAGTAAAAGGCATAGCGGTGGAATTGAGGGGTTTGGAAAAAAAAGGCAAGTTTTTTTGTTAATGTTTATTTATTTTTGAAGGAAAGAGAGAGTGTGAGTGGGGGAGGGGCAGAGAGAGAGGGAGACACAGGATCCGAAGCAGGCTCCAGGCTCCGAGCTGTCAGCACAGAGCCTGATGTGGGGCTTGAACTCACAAACTGCGAGATCACGACCTGAGCTGAAGTCGGACGCTCAACTGACTGAGCCACCCAGGCGCCACCCCCGCCTCAAGAAAGGGCAAGTTTAGAGAAATTGCTATAGATGATGCAACAGACTCCTGGAGAAAATTTTCCAGCCGTAGAAAAGGCCCAGCTCAGATTGCCACACAAGGCTCAAACCATTCAAGATTGTGTTGTAATTTGGGCCATTAGCTCTTATACATGTACCCAAATGTGGAAACAGAAACCCAAACGTTAGATTAGGGATTACCACGTTGCTTGTAGTAAAATGGACATAGGTGTGAACTTTCAAGGGCATTCAGTTTATGTGAAAAACCCACTCCAGGTACTCAGTGCACGTGTGTGGAATGATTGTGAAGGAACAAATGAATGAATAAATATATTATTATATAAAAAGAAATTAAAACCCCAATGCTCAACCAGTTGCTTACCCTCAACCAGTTAAATTAGAATCTCTTGCTATGGGAGTAGGGCATAATTAGTTTTAAAACCCCCCACATTCTACTGCTGTGCAGCCAATCATCGTCCCTGAGTCTTAACACTGGACAGTGCTTTAAACTTTCACATGTCTGAGAATTGCCTGGGGACCTTGTTAAAATGTAGATTGTAATTCAATAGGTCAGGGTGAAACCTGAGATTCTGCATTTCCAGCATGCACTCAGTGGAGACGGATGTTGCTGGTCCTGACGTGGCACTTGAGTGGCATAAGAGCCCCTGACTTCCAATTCCCTGTTATCTTTCTGCTCTCCCCCCTTAGTCACTCCACTTCCATAGCCCCTTAACCAATCCACAAGCAAGCCAGCCTCACACACGTCCTTCTCCATCTCTAGAATTTGCACTGATTCTTTCCCCAACCCCCCCCCACAAAAATCCCTTTCTCCAGCTGCTGCTGTTCACCGAGCATCAGTGAGGAGGCGAATGGATGGATTCTAGGCGCTTTCCACCTTTACTGTCAGTAATCTGTGCACCAGTCAATCCTAGTGCCTAGTATGAAACATTGACTGTATATTCATTAGTGAATTTCACCTGCATTTCCCTTCATACATGCAGCTTCCTTCTGCTGAAAGGTATTATCTGTATTATAATGATTTAGTAAAATAACCAGATTAAATGGTATGGACATGTGTGTTTCTCAATGTGTGGGGAAAAATCATAAAAATTTTCGGGACCCAACACACTTCTGGAACATTTTCAATTTCTTTGACCAGTACGCTTCCTTGTCTACTTGTGCAATGGCTGGATTTGCTTCTCAGATTGACAGTCAGAGGGCAGCTTGACAGGCACAGTTGCCTCGCTAATCTTCAGTGTCCAGCCAGCTTATACACTGTGCACTTCTGCTTCTGGAGAAGTTGACACATGACTTAGGGTTTTGAAAATTGGAGCCGGAATGCCTTACCACCCTGTCCTTTCACAGATCCCACTCTCTATGACCTCTTTTCTTCATTAAGACTGACTACTCTTGGGGCGCCTGGGTGGCTCAGTCGGTTGAGTGTCCAACTTCGGCTCAGGTCATGATCTCACGGCTCGTGAGTTCAAGCCCCACGTCGCGCTCTGTGCCGACAGCTCAGAGCCCGGAGTCTGCTCCGGATTCTGTGTCCTTTTCTCGCTCTGCCCCTCCCTCGCTCACGCTCTCTCTCTCTCTCGCTCTCAAGAATAAATAAAACAGTAAAAAATATTTTTCAAAAAATTTAAAAAAAAAGGCTGACAGCTCTTGACATTTGTTTTTATCTACTATTTCATGCCTCCAATACTTGGGGTGAAAAAAAGAAAATATTGAGTCCTCAGTAAACCTCCACACCCTGCTAAGTCAGGGCTTTACTTAGTATTATTATCTGCTTAATATACAGTGCTAAAATGCATTGTATATCCTGAACGGCCATCATGTTTTAAACAATAGCGTTAGGGGCGCCTGGGTGGCTTGATCTGTTGAGCATCCGACTTCGGCTCAGGTCATGATCTCACGGTCCGTGAGTTCGAGCCCCGCGTCGGGCTCTGTGCTGACAGCTCAGAGCCTGGAGCCTGTTTCAGATTCTGTGTCTCCCTCTCTCTGCCCCTCCCCTGTTCATGCTCTGTCTCTCTCTGTCTCAAAAATAAATAAATGTTAAAAATAAATAAATAAATAAATAAAATAAATAATAGCGTTAGGGAGACCAAGAATCAACAGGAAATCAGTATATTTGCTTTCCAGTTAAATAGTACATTTTAGGTAAAATGACCAACAAAATCTCCTTTGTGAATTTTAATCATAAGCATAAACACCTGTGTTTGCAATCTAACCCTGAACACAGAGATGGCAACTAATTGTCACATGAGTCTAATAGGGAAAGCTGAAATTACCTATAGGTCAACCCAGTACTCAAAGCTGCTCATTTCTCTACCTTGATTGAGAAATCTGGTTCTCATGAACCACGTTTGAGTTGTGATGAGCAAAGCTTCAGAGGCAGGTTTTGTGTAAGTTTAGCAATACTGATTCTCCCCAGAAGCCCACAGCCTGAAGTGATTTGGAAATTTCTCTTCCACTCTCAAGGTCCCCACTGCCCCTAAGCCTCCGTCCTGTGCCAATGGGCAGGGATTTTTTTTTTCTCCACCAAACGATCTGTAAACATTGAGTCATCTGTATGGATAACTTACCTTACATGTTGTTTTATTTTTTTTTAACCAGGAAAAAGTAAAACCACAATTTAAACTAGGAGCAGTAGCCCAGAATTAATGAAAAGCTAAAAAAAAAAAAAAAGTTAGAATATGAGAGAATCTACACAGAGTGGAGACGAAGGAGAAAGGATGTTATGAGGAAGTACAAGCAGAGGTAAGAATTATTTTTAAAAGCATCTTATGAAACACCTTATAATTCATTTCAATTGCCTCTAATTTTAGATAAGAAGTCAATATGAGATCTGTGGCATTTGGTCAGAAAATTGCGTGAGAATTAAGTCCAATGAATCTGGAATATGCTCCATCTTTAATTTAGGAGATGAGTAAAGATACAAACACCCCCCCACACACACACACACATTTGATCGTACAACTTCCATTGTAATAGAACATCAATCCAAATAAAGAGAAGCACTTATTCTGGTCCACTGGGTTTTTGGAGAATAGGTATACATAATAGATGTTGTAGGAAACTATGGCTCAGGATACAAATAGAAAGTAGTAAAGAAAGTAAGAGAGATCAGCGTCTGATTTGCAACCCACTCCCCCAACAACATACTCAGCCTCTTTTCAATCCACAAGACTTTCCTAAATTTTTTTCAATACTGAATATACATTTTTTTTGATGTCTCATGGGTATATCAGGTTGCGGCTCATGAAATTGTTTTTGAATTTCAAGTGTTTTGGATTATTAAAAGTGCAAATCTGATAATAAAGGAATTAGGCTAATATTACAATAATGTAAGTAGAGCTAGTTTTAAGTAAAGCTGTATAATAGTGAAAAAGAAACTTATGTGTGATCATGGCCGTGGGGGAATTGATAGACTTGTGTTGACTCCTTAGTCTTAAACCCATAGTAAATGTGTTTTATATTTTTCAGCCTATGTTCACCACCCCACTTAAAGCCTGTCTACCCTATCTTGTTATAAGGATTTAGAGAAAACTTTATGCTTTTTCAAATCTTTAAACTAGTAGTCCTAAATTATTAGATGTATGCTAGGATCTAATCAGTAGTCTTACAACTCTAAATGCATGAAAGGGATATTTGCCTTGCAGAAAAATCTACATTAAAAAAAAAACAGTAACACCTCCATCTAAACTAGGAAGGTCTGATGGTTGAATTCCAAGCATGTGTGAAGATTTGGGGGATGAAAATTGGCCCTCTAAAAACTTTTCTATAAGGGGCCAGATAGTAAATAATGTAGGCTTGCAGGCTATGTCGTCTCCAGGGCAACTACTCTGATCTGGCTCGCAACTGGGCAGAAATAATGGATAAATGAATGAGCATGGTTGTGTTCCCAAATACTTTATTTATTTCAATTTCCTATGATGTTCATGTGTCACAAAAGATTCTTCTCCTTTTTTTAACGATTTAAAAATGTAAAAATCGTTCTTAACTCGTGTGGTCTTACAAAAATGGGTGGTGGGTAGGATTTGGCCCATGGGCCATAAGATGCTGACCCATGCTCTAGTACTTAAAATGCATTGCATTAACAACTGGTAGCACACTCATCCAAGTGCAATTCCTCTTTATAGTTTTTCACTAGAAGAAAAAACAAAGGGTCAAGTGGGAAAAGGAAGTGAGGAAGAAAAAAGAAAAGAAGGAAGGAAAGAAGGAAGGAAGGGAGGGAGAGAGGGAAAGAAAGAAAGAAAGAAAGAAAGAAAGAAAGAAAGAAAGAGGGGGGGAGGAAGGTAGAAAAGAAGGAAGAAAGAAAAGAAGGAAGAAAGAAAAAGAAAATGAGACAGAAAAAGGAAAGAAGGAAGGAAGGGAGGGAGAGAGGGAAAGAAAGAAAGAAAAGGAGGAAGAAAGAAAAGAAGGAAGAAAGGAAAAGAAAATTAGAAAAAGGAAGGAAGGAAGGAAGGAAGGAAGGAAGGAAGGAAGGGAGGGATGGAGGGACGGAGGGAGGGAGGGGAGAGAAACTTCAGAGGGCAAGAAAGTTGCTCACATATTTTAGCCAAGAAATCTAAATGGGTATCTTTTGATACCCTGGTAGATGAATCTCATCTATTCCTCTTTTCCCATTTTTGTATCAAAAAATTACACTTATCTCTGTGATACCGATTAATAGAGATAATTAATCTCCAGACAGTTTTCTCACCCATAAAATGAAATAGTGGTGCTCAAAACAATCCATCTAGCCTTACTTGGGTGGACCTGCTGAATCTCAGCCCTGTGAGTCCTCTGACTTACAACATTATAGTGAAATTTAAATGAGAGCATTATACAAGTAAAATTTCTAGAAGAGTGGAGTTGTATCGTAAATCAAGACCATGGCTATTGTACTGTTAAAGATACACACAAAAGTCTGGTATTCCACGAGCAAGGGTACAATATAAGTAAAATTCTTGTAACCAGAAAGAATACTGAATATTGTTCAGCTCTACTATTGCTAAGCTAGCGGATAAGAAACTGCTATTTCTTCAAACAGTGCTAATGTTACTAATGGTGTTTCCAGAGATGGCGAAGTAAATTACACAGAGCCATATTGGTGGGTCATTTTCCTGAGACATGCAGAGGAGGGAGAAAATATCAATGCCTGCCAATGGCTTTGGATTTTTATCAAAATTGGCAAGGAATTCTTATTGGAAAAGAAAAAAAGAATAACACCAAGTAAATTTGTGGTTTTAAAGAGACAGAATAAGAGCAAAGACAATCTTGTTCATTTTCCTGGAATCTTAATAACTAATTTGGCTCTTGGTTTGCATTAGAAAAAAAAGTACTAGTTAAACACAAGGCAGTTCATATCTGTGAGTCATAGGAAGTTCTGTAGTACAGGGAAATTATATCATGTAATTTTATGATCTTCTGGACAGTAATTCCATTTAATAAAGACACAGATGTATGCTTCACCACATAGAAAAAGTGGTCAAGTGTTCCCGTCATAACTTTGATCAGTTTTTAGATTCAGTTCTTCTGGCCTCTTTCTCCTTTACTTCTACAGCACATTTAACTTTTATAGAATAAAAAAAAAAATAAACTTTATGAAAAAGCCACTTTACTCAGTTACCAAGACTTGTAGCCACTTCCCAGAGCTATAATCCAAGCCAGAAGAGCATATTAAGGGATAAAGATTTTTCACATCTTGGATATAAGTAGTACTTCAGTTCAAGGAAAGGTAATAGCTAAGCACGCCATTTGGGAAGGAATCAATATCCTTTTCACTAAAAATCAGAACACCAAATAAAATATCCCCAAAACAAATATGCTGCACAATGACTCTAATTCCTCAGAGAATACATTCTTTAGGGAATAATAGCCATTATTCAACATTACTTTGTAATTTCAAAAATAAAACCACGAGCAATTAAACCTACAGGACCACAACTTCTGGCTTCATCTATGGCATGTAAAGAGCTTGGAAGTCATGCCCACCCTTAAAACAATTAAAAACCAATGTCTTCTCTTGGATGCATAAGACAAGTTTCACAGCAAACTGCCACTACCAAATCTAGAGAGACAGACCGAGACAATTGGGATCGATGCCCATTTACCCTGAGCAGGAGCCTCTGGAGCCATAAACTCGTAGGAACACTTCAATGGCAACTTGGATGAATTCCTGGAAGCTAAATATAGACCAGAATGAAAGAGAGAAACTCCTGGAAGTCATGATCTTATAGGGGTGCCACACTTTCCTGGGCTTTATTTTCAGGAAACACACAAGGTTCCTGTTCATTGTGAACATCCAAGGAAGATGACTCTGTCAGGGGTCAAGAAAGAATAAATACCATGAAATACACCCAGGGTTTTCTCCGTAGCAAAGCCTACTCTCCAGAAGAAAAGACTTTACCAAAGCCCGTCCTGTGTAAGGTAAGGCCATTTCTCTGACTCAAGCCCCCCCCTCTAAAATTACTGTCTAACCTAAAGCAGGGGAGCTAAGAAACACTTGTGAAGGTCACAGCCCAAGGAGACAGGCCCACTAAAAGACTGAGACTTAATTATAAGATTATGGAATGCCTCCCCACACTTCACATGAGACCATACCTTACACAACAGGTATCTATTATAAATAAGAGTTGGTTGCAACTCAGAAAGCACAAAGGGATGAACTCTACTTAAAGTACAGTTCCTACAGTAACCCAAAGAAAATAAGGAAGACATAAACAAAGACACTATAGGAATTTGAAGCCTCTGGCACCAACAGCTAGGGAAAATAGTAAACACAACCCAATACCTATGCAGATTAATGCATCAGACCAGAAGCCAATTTATTTCAGTTCCTATTACTCTATAAAGAGTCTGGCCGTCAACAAAAAATTAGAAAGCATGCTGAGAGGCAAGTACAAACACAGTTTGAATGCATGCATCCGAATTAGATTCAGAGACAATTCAGATTTATGATCTAACAGGGAATTTAAAATAACTATGATATGAATGGACAATATACAAGAACGGATAGGTAATAGAGAGATGGAAACTCTAAGAAAGAATCAAAGGAAATGCTAGCTTTCACAAAATACTACCTAAACGGATGACTTTAATCAGCTTACTGGTAGACTGAGCACAGTAGATAAAAGAATCAGTGGGCTGATTCTCCAGGTAGGTCACTAGAAGCTTCTCAAATTGAAATGTAAAGAGAAAGAAATGAACAATAATGAAAAAGAATAGAATGTCCAAGATCGAAATAAATGGAGAAACATTCCAAGTTCATGGACTGACAAGGCCTAATAGTATTAACATGTCAATTTTTCTCTACCTGATCTATTGATTGAACAGAATCCCAGTCTTAGCAAACTGTATTTTAGATATCAATGGACTGATTTGAAAGCTTATATGGAAAGGCAAGAGATGAAGAAAAGATGGTCTTTTAGGGCTCCAGCGTGGGGCTCCAACGTGGCTCAGTCGATTGAGCGTCCGACTAGCCCCACGTCAGGCTCTGTGCTGACAGCTTAGAGCCTGGAGCCTGCTTCAGATTCTGTGTCTCCCTCTCTCTCTGCTCCTCCACCACTCAAACTCTGTCTCTCTCTCAAAAATAAATAAACATTAAAAAAAAAAAAAAACAGATGGTCTTTCAACAAAGGCTGCTAGAACAATTGGACATCCATATGCAAAAGAAAGGAAGAGAAATATAAAACTTACACCTTTCCCAAAAATTAACTCTAGTGGATCATAGACCTAATGTAAAATTTAAAACTATAAAACGTCTGAAGAAAATCTAAGTGACTTGAGCTTAGTGATGTTTTTAGGTACACAACAAGAAAACATGATCCATGAAAGAAAAAATTGATATGTTGGACTTTATCAAAATTAGAATCATCTGCTATGTGAAATACAATGTTAGGAGAATGAAAAGATAAACCACCAACATGGGAGAAAAACTATTTCCAAAACACCAATCTGATAAAGTACTTATAGCCAAAATATACAAAGAACTGTTAAAATCAACAATAAGAATATAAACAACCCAATTATAAGATGAACAAAAGATATAAATAGGCACCTCACCAAAAAATATATATACACAAATGACAAAGTTTATTAGAGGTGCTGACTATCATTTTTCATTAGGAAATGCAAATTAAAAGAAGCCGCTTATTAGAATGGCTAAGTTTTCAAAAAATAATAAAAATATCAATTCTGGCAAAGTGTGGAACAACAGGAACTCTCATTCATTGCTGGTGGGAATGCAAAATGGTACAGCCAATTTGGAAGTCAGTTTGGTAGTTTCTTACAAAGCAAAACATGGTCTTACCCTATAATCCAGCAATTGCGCTCAAAGATATTTACCCAGCTGATTTAAAACCTTGTGCCCACACAAAAACCTTCACCTGAATGTTAATAGCAGCTTTATTCATAATTGCTCCAAAGGAGAAGCAACTAACATGTTCTTCTGTAGGTGAATGAATGAATAAACTGTAGTGAATCTATACAATTGAATACTATTCAGTAATAAAATGGAGTGAGCTATGTGTTTTACAATGCAAATTTCACTATTATTCAGCTATGGTAAGGAGAACATATTAGGAGATGGTTGCCATTAAAAAGATAGTTTGTTGGGGGGCGCCTGGGTGGCTCAGTCTCTTGGGCATCCGACTTCGACTCAGGTCACGTTCTCACGGATCTTGTCTCGAGCCCCGCGTTGGGCTCTGTGCTGACATCTCAGAACCTGGAACTTGCTTGCGATTCTGTGTCTCCCTCTCTCTGGCCCTTCCCCACTCACACTGTGTCTCACTCTCTCTCTCAAAAATAAATAAACATTAAAAAAAAAAAAAAAGATAGCTTCTTGGGATGCCTGGGTGGCTCAGTTGGTTAAGCATTCGACTTTGGCTCAGATCATGATCTCACAGTTCAAGAGTTTGAGTCCCACATCAGGCTCACTGCTGTCGGCACAGACCCCTCTTCAGACCCTCTGTCCCCCTCTCTCTCTCTGCTTGTTCTCTCTCTCTCAAAATAAATAAACCAATAAAAAATGTTGAATATAAAAATAAAAAGCTGGTTATTCAGATCTTAAAAGGAAGGGTCATGGCATACTATGGGGGACCACATGGGGAAACACTAGCATCAGAGGCAGAAGGAACAAGGGAAAATGTGGGCAAAGGTTTTTATTATGGTTTTCACAGGAAGGAGTGATCAAGGAAGAGTAAGAGGGCTAAGCAGGTTTAGGACTAGCTAGTTTCAATAATATCAGTGGGCTGTGGGGTATGAAGATTGTCCCTCGTTATATGATACCTGTCCCTGAGTGATTAGGAAGATAGTTCTCACTGAAATGTGAGGGCCTAACAAAAAAAGATGGTCGGGGGTATGGGTTCTGGATTGGTTAGTTTGCTCATTGGTCTTCTCAAAGGTGATTTGCTATCTGTGGGGATTAGCTAATCCCCATAGAGGCAATCCTTCCACGCATCAAAAACAGAAACTAGGAAACACGGTTATTACACTAAAGCCCTGCAAATCATGGATGACTCTTAAGTGCAAATTGTTAAGTGAAAGAAAACAGTCTGAAGAGGCTCTGTAATTCAATTTATATGATGCTCTGGAAAAGGTAAACTATAGAGTGAGTTAGCAGATCAGTGGTTACCGGAAGTTTATGAATAGGTGAGTCACAGGAGATTTTTTCATGAACCTGTCCTATCTCACACCATAATTGTGGACACATGATACTACACATTTGTCAAAATCCGTTGAACTTCACAGCACAGAGAGTAAACCTTGGTGTATGTAAACACGTAAAAATCACTTAGCACACTGACGGATCCTAAGGTGGAAAAGACTATAACAAAAGAATCTAACTGTATTGCAAATATGTGGAGTAATTTCTTCCTTCCTTGAAGGGAGTATGGAAGAAAAGTACTGCCCTAAGTAACAGTGAGTCTAAAGCATAGGAAAAGGGATATGAGCCCTGCACTTTGGTTAATGAAGTTGGCCCAGTGGAGATATGGGTTAACAATTCTGAACACACTATACACGTATTAGTCTGTTCCAGCTTCTGTGACAAAATACCACAGACTGGGTGGCTTCAATGACAGAGAGTCACTTCTTCATAGTTATGGAGGCTAGAAGTCCAAGATCAAGGTGCCATCAGGATTGGTTTCTGTTGGGATCTCTCTGGCCACCATCTCACTGTACCCTCACCTGGCTTCTTCTCTGCATGTGTGCAGAGACAGAGACAGAGACAGAGAGAGATCTGGTGTCTCTTCCTCTTCTTATAAGGACACCAATCCTATCAGACTAGGGCCCCGCACTTACGGTTTCCCTTACCCTTAACTGTCTCCTTAAAAATCCTACCTTCATACACAGTCACATTGGGAAGTATGGTTTCCATATGTGATTTGGGGGGAAACAATAACATTCAGTCCATAACACATATATGCCCTAATAGAATAGGTAAATATACTACAGAAGGTAGGAGTAGATTTCTCACATTTGGCGTGGGATTTTACAGAAAAGCAACAGAAGCCTAAAATGATGCATGTGGAAAAGATGAGAGTTCATTATTAGCTTAATACAGATGCCTATGGCTATATATAGAAATATGTACAAATATGCATATGTAGACAGTTCAGTATACCCATATGTATTTCCTTGCTCTGTCAGTTGAGAAGGGCCTAGAAACAATGGCATCACAGAACTATTGTGTACACCTGGTACCCAGATCTTGGTTTCTAATACCATTCTCCAATAAAAGTAACCAAGGCTCCTTGGAGAAATGTATGGTTCTAGGACTGAGATAGGAAATACACAAGATGAACCTGGAACCTCTTGTAGTGGCAGAAAGCGAGGAAGTACTCAGAAAACCCACAAGGATCATGGTATGGCAAAGGACCAAAGAGGCCAGCTGAAAGAGCTCCCAGTGGCCAAAAACGAAACGATATGAATAACAAAACATAGAATTGGATATAACACAAAGTACAAAATAAATAATCATGAACACATACTGATTTCAATAAAGTACTGCAAACAGTAAGTGAGGGAGGAGAGATAAGCCTCCCATTCAGAAGAATTCCAATTTATATAAATACTCCACCCTCAGAGGGGGAATGTATAACTCTCCACACGTTAAATGTGGGCTTTGCATAGTGACTTCCTTCCCAAGATTGTAGTATGGAAAGGGGGTCGAGGGATAACTTTATAATGGAGAAACTTGGCAAATACTACCTCAGTCAGATGATCACGGTTAATGTTGACAGTGATAAGTCAAATTGACAGCATGTATCCTTGAGATAATGTGATGAGAATGGCATCTTACTTCTATGGTCTCCCCCTGCCTCCAAAATAACTCCAATATACTCATGAGAAAGATATCAGACAAGTTCCAATTGAAGAACATTCTACCAATTACCTAAGCAGGTACCTAAGCTCAAAACTTTCAAGGTCTTTAAAAACTGAGAAATAGTCACAGCCGAGAAGAGTCCAAGTAGACATGATTACTAAATGTAGTATAGTATATATATAATATAAATGTAATATATTATATAAAATATTATATCTATATTCACATTCATTCTGTATAATGGAATACAAATCACAATTTAAAGGAAAACCTCAAAAATGATAAAGAAAAACTGAATAATTTCTTTGGGTGCCCAAAAGTATCAGTGGTTAAAGAAACTATCATATATATTTAATTCATATCTTCTGCCTCTTCATACAATATGAGCATTTGTCCCATATACATTATGGTTCTTTTTTTGTTCAAAGATTAATTTAACAAATTTATGGAATTGACCACGTGCCCAAGGTTTAGCAGAACTGTCCAGACCCAACTGCTCTATAAAAATTCATCTTAAAAACACTCTAAAGATTTTAGTTGAGGGGCACCTGGGTGGCTCAGTCGGTTAAGCATCCAACTTCGACTCAAGTCCTGATCTCCTGGCTCATGGGGACAGCTCTGTGCTGACAGCTCAGAGCCTGGAGCCTCTCTTGGATACTGTCTCTCTCTCTCTCTCTCTCTCTCTCTCTCTCTCTCTCTCTTTCTCTCTCTGCCCCTTTCCTGTGCATACTCTCTCTCGAAAATAAATGAACATTTAAAAATAAAGATTTTAGTTGATAAGGAAATTCAAAAACCACAAAATAACTTTTAAAAACCCCTCAAAGTGATCAGAAAAAGCACTATGAGTGTGTCATTGGCAAGGAAAAAGCTGACTCGTTATTTTTCTAAAGACTTCATGGGGATCCGTAACCTGCTGAATTTTTAAAATCCAGTTGTGTCCATCAGCCTAAGCTCAGATTTTTTTTGTTTGTCAGCATACTGAATGGGGCACAGATTTTTTTTTTTTAAGGTGGTGTGATATGTCCAGACTGTCAACAAGCTCCTCTGTCCTTCAGTCTGTGTGATAAGCAGATATGATAGTATTTTAAATGTCTCAGGCAGATACTCATGCTGCAAGGAGCCTTTGGTAGGAATTTTTAGGTGAATCACAGTGCAGATCTTTAGGATTTTGGAGCAAAGCTGTGCCACTATCTGTCAATAACCCTTTTTTTTTTTTTTTTTTTTTTTTGAGAAACAACTTTGCCCTTACTACTGAAGCTTGATTGTGACTGAATGCTTAATCATGGGCCGTTAAGTTACCATGTGACTTGAGCTGCCATCTTTTATTGGGGCTGTCTGACCTACAAAGCCAAAAAGTTAGGTCTGCACAGTAGCATTCCATAATCAAATGAAAATGTCATTAAAAAAGTAAATTTTTTTTTTCAACGTTTATTTATTTTTGGGACAGAGAGAGACAGAGCATGAACGGGGGAGGGGCAGAGAGAGAGGGAGACACAAAATCAGAAACAGGCTCCAGGCTCTGAGCCATCAGCCCAGAGCCCGACGCGGGGCTCGAACTCACGGACCGCGAGATCGTGACCTGGCTGAAGTCGGACGCTTAACCGACTGCGCCACCCAGGCGCCCCTAAAAAAGTAAATTTAAGCAAATCCTGAAGGCATAAGGGAGAGACGGCCAGAGGTATCTGATTCATGGATAGTGACTAACGGCTTAGCTGAACCATCAAGAACTTTGAAGGAACAAGATTAGAAAACTGTCCATAGAGATCTTAGGAAAAGGTACTTGGACAAAATGCCCTCCAAATGGGAAAAGTGTAAAGATATTTTTGGCCCATATAAATGCTCGCCAAAGAATGCCCTCATCTGAGGAGGACCTTAATAATAACATGGATAAAATGATTCTTTTTTATGGACACCAATCACCAACCACCATTTTCCTTGCCCAGGGGGCTGATAAACAAAGTAACTAAGGCAGCATTATGTAGACTGTGCATGTGCTTAGCACCATGGACTTCAATGCACTGTGATGGTTCATTTTGTGTCAACTTGGCTGCATCACAGGGTGCCAAGATATCTGGCTAAATATTATTTCTGGGTGGGTCTGGGAGACTGTGTCTCACAGATAAAATTAACATTTTAACTGGTGACTGAGTAAAGCGGAGAGCCCTCCCCAGTGTGGGTGACCATCGTTTGTTTCACTGAGGGCGTGAATTGAACAAAAAAGGTGAAGGAAGAAAGAATTTGGCCACTTCTACCTGATTGCCCAGCGGGGACATCAACCTTCTCCTATTGTCTTTGTTCCTGGATCTCAGGTTTTCAGATTCAGACTGAGTTACACCACTAGCTTTGCCAGATCTCCAACCTGTGGATGGCAGACCAGTGAAGTCTTCTCAGTCTCCACAACACAACTTATTGGTTGTGTGTCTGTGGAGAACTGTAAATACACCCACCATGGCTGATCTAGTGGTCGACCTGCCAACAGCAGAGACCAATAATATCCTCCAGTATTACATTCCCAGAAAGGATTAGCCAGCTACCTGGTAGCCAGCTACTAGGCTGATGATATTGGACCACTTCCATCATAGAAGAGCAGCACTTTGTTCTCACTAGAAAGCAGACACTTATTCTGGATATGGATTTGCCTTCCTGCCTACAACGCTTCTGCCAAAACCACCATTCATGAACTTATAAAATGCTTTATTCACAGTCATGATATTCTAGATAGCATAGCTTCTGACCAAGGAAATCATTTTATGGTAAATAAAGTGTGGCAATTGCCCTTGCCCATGGAACTCACTGGGCTTACCATGTTCCTATTACTCTGAATGTCTGATGGACGTAGAAGGGCCCATGGAACTCACTGGGCTTACCATGTTCCTATCGCTCTGAACATCTGATGGACGTAGAAGGCCCCAGTAGAAGGGCCTTTTGAAAACTTAGTCATAGTGCCAGATACATGGCAACACCCTGTAGGGCTGGGGTAAATGCCACTAGAATATGATATATGCTCTAAATTAGTGGCCAATGTATGGCACTATTTCTCTTATTGCCAGGATTCATAGATCTGGAAGTCAAGAGGTGGAAATGAGCATGGCTTCTCAAACTATCACCTCCAAGGATCTACACATGAGTAAAACATTTGCTTCCCGTCCTTATAACTTTGACTTTTGCTGGACTAGAGATCTTCATTACCAAAGAAGGAGCACGTCCATCAGAAAACATAGCAATAGTTCTATGAAACAAAGTCAAAACTACCCACCTGGCCACACTTGGCCTCCTCATTCCAGGGAGTAGACAGGCAAAGAGAAGGTTACTGTACTCGCTGGGGTTATTAATTTTACCTCAAGGGGAACTTGAGTCACTACAACGTAACAGGACTACTGAGGATTGTGTCCATAAAGCAGGAGATCCCCTGGGATGATTTGATTGTACTCCCATATGCTATGATTAAAACTAGTGGAAACTATGGCAATATAATACAGGCAAGACTGCTCACTCAGACACTTCAACAATAAAGGCTGGGGTCACTGGACCAGTAAGGAACTACAACCAGTTGAGTTTCCTGCTGAGAGCAGAATAGCTAGTAGAAAAAGAAAGTTCTGATACCAGCTATAGCAACATGATCCATTGCAGAAATGAGGAGTGCACTAATCATTATAGTTCTTTTTTTTTTTTATTTTAATGTGAATATAATTGTATATATAACCCATTCTTTTTTTTTTTTTCCTTCTTCATCTCCCTACCATCTAACATAAGATATGTAAATAGAAGTTTACCGAGCAGGATGAAAACCACAGAATATCAAAAGGGAGGTAGAATTCAGAGAAGGAATGAATATCAAAGATGGATAAAAGAATTTCGTATCCTATCTTGGAGACAGGACTAGTGTGTTTCCAGTCGTACCTGAGACTGTTGCGTCATATTAAATTAAAACATGATTTGACACTGTATTTACTTCAAAGTCAAATGTGGTTAAAATAAGTATATGTGGGTACCGATTTGACGAGTGGTAGAAGGTGGTGGCTTTGTACTGTGTCAACTTAGCTAAACCAGAGCTGTATTTCCCAGGGTTCTCTCTTTTTACGGCTCTAAGTAAGAACTGGCCAATGTTTCACAAGATCTGGAAAGCGGAAGTGCAGCCACAGTCATTTCGTTCCTACCCTCTGAAGGTCGGCGAGAGGCCAGGTGCTGCTGTAGTGCACTGACATGATCAATGATACACATTGTCATGGGTCACCTGCTTGGTATGTGGAAGCCCTTGAATCCACAGCAACCCTTGATCCTGCCAGATCTTCTCTTGCCCTGAGCCTTGCAACGAGATCCCGCACAACCCAACGCACCAAGGGCCAGTTTCTCTCGCCCATGATCACCCATGGGAACAGCTCTAAGCAATGAGAGACAAGCATAGGTTGGTTCTTACAGGCTCACCCTTTCTGATTCCAGTTTTCCTGGCCCCTGTATATGTCCAACTTCTCGCCGCAGCTTTTCGTCTGAATGACCCATGATGATCAACCAGATCAACGCAGGTTCCCACCCGCATTGCAAAGACTCCTCCACCGGCTCCCACCATTGCATGAGGTCTAAATCTTATAATAAATCTCTCACCCTTTATCACTCACAGCTCTGCTTCTCTGAATGAACCCCAACCAAAACATTGCGTCTCACTCTTCAGTCTGAAAGGAGGAAGGTAAATAATCAGATACCAAAAAAAAAAAAAAAAAGAAATAACGTATATGTATAGAATGAAAATGACTTTAACTTTTATAAAAATGGCATGCTCCTCCTCCTCTCCACAGCTTACAAATAAAATGTTATCATTTTTTATCAATATAGTTTTTTGTTAAAACCACACAGCATAGTGGGCACTTCCAGCCAAAATGAGAGAGCAAGCTGGGACTAGTTTTAGGTGAAACCAGGACATGCTGAATAGGAAAGAAGGATTGTCCCCATCCAGGAAAAGATCATCTGTCCAAATCAACCAAACATGAATCTTATCTGGAATAAGCATCTATTGGGCTCATTGAAGGGGCTGGCCCAGGATTAGGCAACAAAGGCGGCTGGTCATCTGGCAGCATCGGTAACATCAGCAGATGCTTTAATTATAGATTAAGGAGGCCCATCTGGTCTCGACACGGAGACAAGTCAAACGTTTGTGTCTATTAGTTGCAAGACTTCGATCATGGCCATATCTTATTAATCTTCGTATTCCTGAGCCCATTTCTGGGCCCACAGTGTAGTAGGTACTTAGTCACACTGTTGAATAAAAAAAAAATCAATGAATGACCCTTAGCAGCCAGGCTAGGGACAGGCAGAAATTGACAGTGTTAAAGGTTGCTGCCATAAATACCTGCTATTGAGGAGAGTGATTTAAAATATGTTTGTTAAATAATGTAAATATTATTCTCTCTCCATATATATTTTCCATATATATATATTTACATATAAAGATATATACAACCTTCATATGTATGAAACTTACTTTTATGAACTTAATAGATATTAGTAAGATCTCTCCTAGTTCTAGATATCTAGCTCTAGATCTCTCTCTATACATATGTATATATACATACACATATATATACATATGTAATACATGCAGTATGAGAGTATCTCTCTCTCTCTGTACATATACATATGTGTATAGAGAGAGAAAGTCAGAGATTCCAGATCATAGATGTTTAGAGCTAGAAGAGATTTACTGATATTTATTCATTTAACTCTTGTGTAAGATAGATAAAAAGGAGTTTTATTTTTCACAGGAAATTGTTACCAGCAAGATTTAATCTAAGCAGAAAGTAGGAAATATAAAGATTTAAAGGGAATAAGGATAATGAATATGACCCAAATCAGATATGCAGGTAAGACCACCCCCCAACCGCCTTTTTTTTCTTTTGGCATGAGCACTAACAGTCGATTGTATTACATTAGTCCACTTCTGGCTGCCTCAACTTCTCATTTGCAGGCCCAGCCCCATTAGTTTCTAAGCCTACGTGAAAATGGAAAGAGAACATGTCAGCAGTAGCCACTGAAAGCAGTCTCACATTCATAAAATAATGTCTGGGGTGTTCTATTCATATTCGTGCATTCCTGCCTTCTCCCAGTCCCACTGTATATACACTAAGAGCCTCCCCCTATCCCTAGCCTACTGTGCTGGTCTAATCTTGGATATTTTGCTGTAGGTTTTCTGACTTCCTTGAAAGCCTCCCTGAAGGGCTGGTCTTGCCCCTCATACCTTCAGCTGCAGACCATCCGACTTCAGATGCCCCCTGTCCCCTGGACATTAATGCTAGACCCAACCTGCTGGATTAGGGCTTCTCAAATATAGATGCCTGCTGGTACTATGCAGAGTGTGTCTGTCCACTTCGCATTGGATTTCCTGATTGCCCGTGTGGTGCCAGCAGCATGATTTGGTCTGTTTCTTCTCTCATTGGTCTGACTGCACACTCCCCAGCATGCATACCATCTGAACATGCTGTGAGGAAGGACACCACTAGACGCATTACAGGAGGTTATTAAAGAACAAATGTCAGGGTGGATAAATGGAAAATCTGAGATGTCACAGGAATTCGTGTGTTCTTTTGGTAAAACAGACTCCATCTCTCAAAGTGTTTTGTTTTGTTTTGTTTTAATTCAGATGTTGTTGTTGTTCTACACCCTACAACTACCACTGTGGAAAAAAACCTGAGCTTATCCTTAGGCTCTCAAATTCATCCTGTACCAGACTTCCAAAGACAACTGCAAACATAAGCATCTTGGTGGATTCTTCATAGGAAACTATTCTCAAATATCCTAATACTCTCATATGTATTCTGTCATAAGACAGATACAATTAGCTTTCTCAATACTGTGCCTCGGAAGACAGACTAACTTAACCTAATGTGCCCCAAAGAAGAAAAAGAAATGGGGCGGGGGTGGGGGGAGGAGGAGGAAAAAGGGTTCACACTAGTTCATAAGTTGACAACAGAAAAAAAACTGCCTGAAACTAGTCCTGAAATTATCTGATGATCCTTTCCTACTAAGTCAGCATCTGTCTGTGTCAGATGACTAGTAATTAAATAAAGGAAAAATCTCTCTCATGCCACAAAGGTGCTAAAAATGACAATCAGTTCTCCATGGGTAAGTATAACTGGAAATATTTTTTCCAACTACTCAAAAAAGTAGAATATTAAAATTTATATTTAAAAAGTGCCACTTCCAAAACATGTTTAGATCAAAGTCAAGGAAAAACAAAATAATGATTCGCTCCATAATATACCAAAAAAAAAAAAGAAGAAGAAGAAGGAGGAGGAGGAGGAGGAGGAGGAGAGGAAAATCAGTAGCTCAAGGAAGAAAATAGCATTGTGTCATTTTCTGTTAGTAAAATGCAAATAAAGCATAATCAGTCAAAATAGGTGCATTATGGCACATTGCATGATAAAGATTTCTAGTATTATTGCGAATGTATTCTCTAGGGATCACTGATTGCTCTGCTGGATTCCTGAGCATCTCACATATACCCCTAGTACTAAAGATACTAAGTACAGTGAATTATTTACATGTCTAGACTCCCAACGAGTAACTGACATTCACAAAGATAAAGGGTATGTAGTATTCACCCCTCTTTTCTCATTACTTAGTGCAGCATCTACCAAATAACAAGTACCCAGTACATATTGATTGAATGAAGTGTTTAATTGGTATAGCAGCTGAAATGTGTCATAATATGTAACCCCATAAGATTTTAAACTGGCTCAGAACAGCCGATTCTTTTTTTTCCTCAAGGTGCAGACCCTACCCAACCTCTTTCTTCCAAGTCATGTCTAGGATAAAATAACCAAAGGGATGAAAAGCATGAGGACAAGACCATCAGAACTGTGAACATCAGAAGAGTATAATCCATATTCACAAATATCAAAGTCCTACTAAACATAGTACAAATAGGATCAGACTGAAACCAACAGCCCAGTCACAGCTCTGTCCTGCTGTCCACCTAAGGACACCTTGATACTTACCTACCAACACTTTCTACTTACCTTCATCCCTGTGTGTAACCCCACATGAAAATGTCAACCTGACTTGCTTTGTTGTGTCTGTCTTAAATTTCTACTCATTGCCACTCACTTATTTGAATTTTGAAGTTATGTTGCAAGGCCTAAGCTGTGCCAAACCCTCTCAACCTCCCTCCTTCTCAGCCTAAAGCTAGGATTTGACTGGAAAATACTCCCTGCGAAATTCATGGAGGATATAACATGATAAGTCTTAATCAAACTCCATTAATATGTATAGAAAATGGTAGGTTTCGAGAGTAGTTTTAGTAGACTAAGTTTTAAGATAGGCTTTGCGGGGAAACGTGAGAAGTGAAAGCAAGGCAGATAAATTTCCACTTACATTTAAAAGTTTTGATGAGCTCAAAGAAAATAAGGTTGAAAGAGTCAGAAACTTTAACAAATGCTTACTGTAGTAAATGATGACTCCCCAAATCTCAACTTGTAAGCAAAATGTACCTAATGGAAATAAAGTGAACAAAACCTATTTTAAAGGTTAGACTCCATTCCCTTCGAATCCCAATAGAAAGAGAATATGTATATTATTGAGATTTTGTAAGTAAAAAGTACTTAAGGAAGTGACTTCTGCTCCCAGTTATGATGGAGTAATAGGGACTAGATTTATACACTTGACCTTATAAAAACAGACAAGATAGGAAACAGCAGCTTTCAGACACTGGACAACAAGTGAAATCATAAAAATGATTCCTGAAGAGTCAAACTGCTGAATAACTAAAAGAATCCTGTGATTACCCCAGCTTAAACCTGGAAAAAGCTTTCAGCCTAACATGGGAAAGCCCAAGCAGAACCTGGAAACTGTCTGAGTTTGAAGAAGCAGAGGTCAGGATTCAAGGAGTTTATGCATTCTCAAATTTATGAGGCAGACTACCAGAGAGGAGAGAGTGAGCATCAGAGATCATCAGAATTTTTCTCTCAAGACTTGCTTACTGAGTACGGACCTTGCACGTTTTTAAAATAATTGCTAGAGCTAGAGAGGAAAGCACTGGAACAGAACAATGAGAATGTTCTTGCAGAGCTCACAAAAGGGTGGGAATAGTTCATGTTCCCAACAGCCATTCTGGAAATATTTCCTGACACAGCATTAAGTAGAATAAGAGCCAGTAAAACGCAGCCACAAGTCAAATTTAGCCTGCCATGGGGCGCCTGGGTGGCGCAGTCGGTTAAGCGTCTGACTTCAGCCAGGTCGCGATCTCGCGGTCCGTGAGTTCGAGCCCCGCGTCAGGCTCTGGGCTGATGGCTCAGAGCCTGGAGCCTGTTTCCGATTCTGTGTCTCCCTCTCTCTCTGCCCCTCCCCCGTTCATGCTCTGTGTCTCTCTGTCCCAAAAATAAATAAACGTTGAAAAAAAAAAAAACAAATTTAGCCTGCCATCTGTTTGTGGGGACTTTTTTGTAGGTAAAATTTTATTGTCATACAGCCATGCTAACTCATTTACATGTTATCTATAGCTATTGCATATTATCTATTCTATAATGGTAAAATTAAATAGTTGAAACAAAGAGCATTTATTCCATGTAATATGAAATATTTATATCTGGCCCTTGAGAGGAAAATGTTTGCCAGCTCGTAGAGTCCTCAAAAGTGTATTGCCTCAGTAGTTGGACCCAATTAGCCCTAAACTAATAGCTATTCTTGATGCATATAACAAAGCTTAAAAACAAACTTCTAAGTAATTTACCTATGCCCCGGAATATAGACCAAAAACACTGAAAAACCATGAAAGAAAACCTAGAATCCAAGAACATAAAATCTACAATGCCAAGAATGTAATTATGCCTTACTAGTCGTGAAAAGAAGCAGAAAATATGACCATTAACAAGGAAAAAAGTCAACTGAGAAGGGAAGATCCAGAAATAATACATGATAGAATTATTAGATAAGGATGTCAAAATAACTATTATAAATATAGTGTAATATGTTCAAGAAGGTCTGGGGCAGCTGGGTGACTCAGTCGGTTAAGTGTCCAACTCTTGGTTTTGGCTCAAGTCATAATCTCATGGTTGTGAGAGCTAGTCCTGCATTGGGATCTATGTTGGGTATGGAGCCTGCTTAAGATTCCCTCTTTCCCTCCCCCTCTGCCTGTCCCCTTCTCATGCTCTCTCTCTCTCACTCAAAAACTAAAAAATAATATGTTCAGGAAGGTAGAAAAAAGCATGAGCATGATAGAAAGATTAGTGGAAGGTTTTTAAAAGCCACAAATTGAACTTCTAAAAATTAAAATGTAAAGTCTGACATGAAAAGCACCCTGTATGATAAATTAGATATTATAGAAGGCGGGGGGAGGAGGGGGAACTTAGAGACATAGCAGGAGAAGTTGTCCAAAATGAAACTCAGAGGCCAAAAAAAAAAAAGAGACTGAAAAGTAAACAGCAAGAGTGAGCTATGGGCAATATGAAGCAGTGTAACAAATATATAATTGGAATCCTAGACTAAAAGGACTAAGAATGGAACGAAAAAATTGAAGAAATAATTGCTAAAAGTTTCAAAATTTAAAGAAAACTATAATTCCACATATCTCAAAAAATTTTAACCAAAGAAACATAAAGAAAATCACAAGAAGACACATCATAATCCAACTGTCACCAAACAATGATAGAGAAAATCTCAAAAGCAATGATAGAAAGAAGACACACTTCACACAAGACAACAAAGGTAAGAATGATGAAGGATGGCAGACTTCTAAGCAGAAACAACACAAGCCAAAATGCAGTAAGACACCATTGTTAAAGTACTGGAAAACTAGAACAAATGCAATATAAAATTCTATACCCAGCAAAATATCTTATTATCTTATAACATGCATGAAGAGATATGCTACTATTCAAATATAGACTATTATAAGTTAAAGGTGACATATATGTAAACCCTAGACAAAGAAAGCAATTAAGGAAATAAAAATCATGTCATGGAAAACATATTCAATTGATTCGAAAGAAAGCAGAAAAGGAGAAAAACAAAGGACTAAAGAACAGATGGAACAAATAGAAAACAAATAAGAAGATGGTAGATTTAAACACATGTATATAAACAATCACATTAACTACAAATGATATACATATACTAATTAAAAGATGGAGTTAGATTAGATGAAAATGGACAATGAAACTATATTCTATCTATAAGAAATTGGCATTAAGTACAAGACACATACAGGTCATAAATATAAAAAATATACCATGCATATATACACATACATATGCACACAAACAAAAGTAGCTACATTAATATCAAATTATAGTCAGAGCAGAAACAATTACAGAAGATTACTGCAGTGATAAAGGGACCATTTAATTAATCAAGAAGAAATAAGTATCTTAAAAATTTACTCACTTATTAACATGGCTTTGAAATATGTCAAACAAAACCTGAAAGTACTAAAAGAAATAATTTTATTTAAATCCACAACTACTGTTAGAGATTTCAAATTTCTTCCATTGATAATTGATAGAAAGAAGTGGAGGGAAAGCCAGAAATGTTATAGAAAACTTGAACAGTACTGTCAAGAAATTTGACTTAACTGATGTTTATAGACCATTCCACTTCCACCATCAGAATACAAATTTAAAAAAATATATATACACATATATATGTATATATGTATATATATATATACATGTATATATATACATGTATACATATATATATACATATATATGTATACATGTCTATATACGTGTATATACATGTGTATGCATGTATATATATACACATGTATATATATAATATATATATAAAGAGAGAGAGAGAAACACATGAAATAATTTCCAGGATAGACCATATTCTAAGTTATAAAAAATCCTCAATAAATATAAATTTTTATTATTAAAATTATAAATATAATTGCATACAATTACATTGGAATTCACAACAAAAAGAAATCTTAAAACTGGTTATTTGTTTGGAAACTCAATACCTCACTTCTAAATAAATGGATCAAAGAAATTACCACAAGGGAAATTAGAAAATATTGTGAACTGAATGAAAAGGAATATAAAACATTAAAAGTCTATGGGATTAAGAAAAACAATGGTTTCAGAGAAATCGGGGCAATAAATGCATATGATAAAAAAGTTGATGACATTAAAACCAATGACATAAGTTTACACATAATAAACTGGAATAATAATAACAAATTAACCAAATGTAAGCAGAAGGAAAGAAATAATAAAGATTAAGCAGAAATCAATAAAACCGTAAAGGTTAAAAAAAAGAGAGAAAACTCATGAAAGTAAAAGCTGGGTTTTTTTTAAGATCAACAAAATTGATAAACCTCTAGTCAGACTGGAAAGAAGAAGAAAGAAAGAAAGAAAGAAAGAAAGAAAGAAAGAAAGAAAGAAAGAAAGAACAAAAGAAAGAAAGAAAGAAGAAAAGAAAGAAAGAAAGAAGAATGAAAGAAAGAAAAAGAAAGAAGGAAAAAGAAAGAAAGAGAAAGAAACAAAAAGCAAGAAAGGGAGAGAGGGAGATAGAAAGATGTTAATTACTAATATAAGAAATGAAAGGAAAAGAAAAGAACATCACTACTGATCCCATAAATACGATAAAGATAATAAAGGATCTTACTAACAATTTTATGGCCAAAAAATTCTTCAACGTAAGTGAAATGGATCAAGTCCTTGAAAGAAAAATTATCAATTTCACTACAGGAGTAGATAACTCAAATAGTCCATGAATCTATCAACTAAATCTATAGACCATGAACCTATTAAAACCTTTGAACCATGTGTAGTTAATCCAACAATAAATAAAAATGAATGATACACCACAATCAAGTGAGGTACACTCCAGGAATATCTGGCTAATTCAACATTCCAAAACCAACCAATGTAACTCACCAAATTAACAGAAGAAATAAGTAAATCCATACAGCTGGCTGTATAGATGCAGAAAAAGCATTCAACAAATTCCATACCTATCCATGGTAAAAATTATCAGTAAACTAAAAATAGAAAGCAGCTTTCTCAAACTGATACAGTGAACTTTGAAAAACCTAAAATTAACATAATACATCATAGTAAGACTTGAATGGTTTCCTCCTACAATCATAAACAAGTATGATTATAAACATCTATTTACTCTCACCATTTCTATTGACAACTGCATTATAGATTCTAACCAGAGCAAAAGTCAGGAAAAATAAAAAGTATGCAGCTTAAAAGTGAAGAAGGAAAAATATCTTTATTTGCACATGACATAATTGCATATGTAGAAATGCATAAGAAATTCATATAAAAGCTCTGTTGGAGGGTACAAGGCCAGTTAAAAACTCTAATTTATTTCTATATAATAATAACAAACAACTGGCAACTTAAATTTCAAAACTAATATCACTGGTTGCATTACTAGCTATTTATCCAAAGCATACAGGAGTGATGATTCAAATGGGACATGTACCCCAATGTTTATAGCAGCACTATTGACAATAGCCAAAGTATGGAAATGTCCGTAAACTAATGAATAGATAAAGAAGACTGGTATTGGCATACACACACACACACACACACACACACACACACACACACATATATATAGGAATATTACTTGGCGATCAAAAAAACGAAAGCTTGCCATTTGCAACAACATGGATGGAACTAGAATGAATTATGCTAAGCAAAATAAGTCAGTCAGAGAAAGACAAATATCATATGATTTCACTCATATGTGGAATTTAAGACACAAAACAGATGAACATAGGGAAGGGAAGCAAAAATAATATAAAAACAGAGAAGGAGACAAACTGTAAGAAACTCTTAAATACAGAGAACAAATTGAGGGTTGATGGTGGGGTGTTGGGTGGGGAGAAAGGCTAAGGGTGTGAGGGGCATGAGGAGAACATTTGTTGGGATGAGCACTGAGTGTTATATGTAAGTGATAAATCACTAAATTCTATTCCTGAAATTATTATTACATTATATGTTCCCAAACTTGGATTTAACTTTAAAAAAATAATAAACACACACATATACACAAAGAATAAAGCCCTATTTGGAGAGAAAAAATTAAAATACATACAATATCATTAAAATATGAAGTACTAATGGATAAGTTTGATAAAATATTTTCAATTCCCTTACAATAAGATACAAAACATTGCTGAGAGAAATTTTAAAAGATAAAAAATAAATGAAGAGATAAACCATGTCCCTTTATTAAAAGATTCATTATTGTTAAGACATCAATTCTCCACAATTTGATCTATAACCCAATACAATCCCAATTAAAATATCAGAAGCCTAGGGGCACCTGGGTGGCTTAGTCGATTGAGCATCTGACTTCGGCTTAGGTCATGATCTTACAGTTCATGTGTTCAAGCCCCATGTCAGGCTCTGTGCTGAGAGCTCAGAGCCTGGAGCCTGCTTCAGATTCTGTGTCTCTCCCCCACTTGCACTCTGTCTCTGTCTCTGTTTCTCTCAAAAAGAAATAAACATCAAAATATCAGAAGCCTTTTCTGGGTAGAAATTGACAAGATGATTCTAAAATTTATAAGAAAACGGAAATTTCTTATAACAGATCAATTTTGTTTTAAACATTTTTTTTTTAATTTTTTTTTCAACGTTTATTTATTTTTGGGACAGAGAGAGACAGAGCATGAACGGGGGAGGGGCAGAGAGAGAGGGAGACACAGAATCGGAAACAGGCTCCAGGCTCCGAGCCATCAGCCCAGAGCCTGACGCGGGGCTCGAACTCACAGACCACGAGATCGTGACCTGGCTGAAGTCGGACGCTTATCCGACTGCGCCACCCAGGCGCCCCATAACAGATCAATTTTGAAAAAGAAGAACAAAATTGGAGGAGTTACACTACATGATTTCAAGACTTATTAAACTACAGTAATCCAGATGATGTGGTATTGGTGCAAATATAGATGTACTGAACAATGGAACAGAGTTGTGAGTCTAGACATCAACCCATCTCTATTGCCAACTGATCTCTAACAACGCTGAAAGGCAATTTGCAATGAGGAAAAAATAATCTTTGAAAAATAATACTGCTGCAAAAATTGGTTATCCATATGCAAAATACTGAACATGGACCCTCACCTCATGCCATATGCATACCATATACACACTAATAATTAAGTTTAAGTGGATGATTCATCCAAACATAAGGACTAACTACACAGCTTTTATAAGAAAAGATTGTTGGGATTTTAGGGGGAGGAGCCAAGATGGCGGAACAGCATGGAAGCTTTTTGTGTGTCTCGCGTCCGTGAAATACAGCCAGACCAACACTGAACCATCCTACACAACTAGAGAACTGATTGGAGGATTAACACAACAATCTGCACAACCTGAACCACAGAATTCAGCAGATATGCGGCACAGAGAGCTGAACTTGGTGAACGAGAAGCCGTGAAAGGTAGGGAACCGCTTTTGTGGGCAGAGAGAGGACAGAGACTAGGGAGGGGGGGAGAATATGGGAAAAGCACCCCTCCCCAAAAGCAGCTGGAGAGAATGTGGAAAATTGGAAACAGCCACAGGGGCTAAACTAAAGAGGGAGAAAGGAGAAAGGAGAGGGTTTAAATTCCATGAAGACTGTAAACGAAGGGAGCACAAAGGCTACAGCTCTGCAGCTCAACACCTGGCAGTGCTCTGGTGGGAAGGGCGAATCCCCAGGAACAGAGTGGGTCCAGGAGATTCTCGGGCCACATGGAGAAAAGCAGTTCCACTGCTGGAAGGACATTTGGTAGAGACCATTGAAGCCACCTGGTCCCAGCAGACCTCAGAAGGTGGCCACATTCGCTGGTGCTGGGGCAAGGTCATTAAGGGTGAAGCCTGGTGCCAGATGTGTGTTGTGATTTTCCATAATCCCTGAAACACGCCTGCTACATTGTCTCCCGAACATTTTCTGGGACGGGCTGGCACCCGGCCACAGTCTCAGGGCACCGGCAACAACAGGGTTCAGCGGGCATTCCTGGGTGCGGCTGGTATTCAGACATTGCTCATTCGACCATTGCTCACTGAGACCCTCCCACAGAAGGGCAGAACAGGTCAAAGCTGCAATTCTTCGGAAGGGCCCAGTAAGACTGGGTAGCTGGGTGGCGCCATTTTCACCGCTCCCGTGCATGCACCTATGAGCTCCGCCAGTAGGCTGGCATCGCCATCTAGTGGAGAGCAGAGCTGTTACACTGAGCCCCGCCCAACTGGGCCAACTTCTCTCTTCAAGAACACAAGTCTCACCGCCAGTTCAATTTATGGACTATAAAGAGCTACATAGACTTACTTCTAGGGGAAAATGAAGCAATTTCAGTCCTACTTCAATCTGTTAGTAGGTTCATCTATTCAATTTTCTTTCTTTTTTTTTCTTTTTTCTTTTTCTCTTTTACAATTCTTTTCTTTTTCTTGAATACAGAAAGAGAAAAAATTCATTTTTATTTTCAATTTTTATTAAAAATATCTTTCTTTAATTTTTATTACTATATTTTTTACTTTTGTGTAAATTTTTTCAAATTCTACTTTACTTCCATCATTTTATTTTAGTCTACTTCAGTGTATTCACCTTTTCAAATATTCAAACAATTTCCTTTTTTTCTTTTTCTTTTTTCTCTTTTTCATTTCTTTTCTTTTTCTTGAATGCAGAAAGAGAAAAACATCATTTTTACTTTCAATTTCTATTAAAAATATCCTTATTTAATTTTCATTACTATATTTTTTGCTTTTATGTAAATTTTTTCTTTTACATAAAAATTTACATAAAATTTGCTTTTATGTAAAATTCTATTTTACTTCCATCATTTTATTTTAGTCTACTACAGTCTATTCACATTTTCAAATTTTCAAACGATTTCCTTTTCTTCTTTTTTTTATCTTTTTTCTCTTTTTCATTTCTTTTTTCTTAAATCCAGAAAACAAAAAAATCATATTTATTTTTAATTTTATTAAAAATATTTTTAAAATTTTTTCTACTATATTCTTTACTTTTGTGTATATCTTTTCAAATTCTATTTGACCCCCATCATTTCGTTTTAGTCTACCTCAGTGTATTCATTTTTTCAAATTCTCAAACGATTTCCTTTTTTTTCTTTTTTTTTCTCCCTCCCCTTTTTTTTCTCTACTCTGTCAAACCACTTTCAACACCCAGACCAAAACACACCTAGGATAGCATCACCTATTCGATTCGATTTTCGTGTGTGTGTGTGTGTGTGTGTGTGTGTGTTTAATTTTTAATTTTAATATATTTTTAATTTTAATTTTTTTAACTTTAATTTTTCTATCTCATTAATTCCTTTTCTCCATTCAAAATGACAAAACGAAGGAATTCACCCCAAAAGAAAGAGCATGAAGAAACGACAGCCAGGGATTTAACCAACACAGATAAAAGCAAGATGTCTGAACCAGAATTTAGAATCACGATAATAAGAATACTAGCTTGAGTGGAAAACAGATTAGAATCCCTTTCTGCAGAGATAAAAGAAGTAAAAAATAGAATGAAATTAAAAATGCTATAACTGAGCTACAGCAACAACCAGGATGGATGAGGCAGAACAGAGAATCAGTGTTACAGAGGAAAATCTTATAGGGAATAATGAAGCAGAAAAAAAGGGGGAGATGGGGCGCCTGGGTGGCGCAGTCGGTTAAGCGTCCGACTTCAGCCAGGTCACGATCTCGCGGTCCGTGAGTTCGAGCCCCGCGTCAGGCTCTGGGCTGATGGCTCAGAGCCTGGAGCCTGTTTCCGATTCTGTGTCTCCCTCTCTCTCTGCCCCTCCCCCGTTCATGCTCTGTCTCTCTCTGTCCCAAAAATAAATAAACGTTGAAAAAAATTTAAAAAAAAAAAAAAAAAAAAAAAAAAAAAAAAAGAAAAAAAGGGGGAGATTAAGCCGAAGAACACGATTTAAGAATTAGAGAAATCACGGGGCGCCTGGGTGGCGCAGTCGGTTAAGCGTCCGACTTCAGCCAGGTCACGATCTCGCGGTCCGTGAGTTCGAGCCCCGCGTCGGGCTCTGGGCTGATGGCTCAGAGCCTGGAGCCTGCTTCCTATTCTGTGTCTCCCTCTCTCTCTGCCCCTCCCCCGTTCATGCTCTGTCTCTCTCTGTCCCAAAAATAAATAAATGTTGAAAAAAAAAATTTAAAAAAAAAAAAAAAAAAAAAAAAAAAAAAGAATTAGAGAAATCAGTGACTCATTAAAAAGGAACAATATCAGAATCTCAGGGGTCTCAAAAGAGGAAGAGAGAGATAAGGGTAGAAGGGTTATGTGAGCAAATCATAGCAGAAAACTTGCCTAACCTGGAGAAAGACACAGACATCAAAATCCAGGAAGCACAGAGGACCCCCATCAGATTCAACAAAAACCGACCATCAACAAGGCATATCATAGTCAAATTCACAAAATACTCAGGCAAGGAGAGAATCATGAAAGCAGCAAGGGAAAAAAAATTCCCTAAGCTACAAGGGAAGACACACCAGGTTTGCAGCAGACCTGTCCACAGAAACTTGCCAGGCCAGAAAAGAGTGGCGGGATATATTCAGTGTGTGAATTAAAAAAATATGCATCTAAGAATTCTTTATCCAGCAAGGCTGTCATTCAAAATAGGAGAGAGTAAAAGTTTCCCAGACAAACAAAAATTAAAGGGGTTTATGACCACTAAACAAGCCCTGCAAGAAATTTTAAGGGGGACACTAAGGAGAGAAAAGATGGATGTAGATACATTAGAGATAGAGATAGAGATAGATAGAGATGGATAGAGATAGAGATAGAGATAAAGATAGAGATACATAGATATAGACAGATAGATAGACATAAATAAATAAATAAATAAATAAATAAATAAATACCAAAAGCAACAAAGATTAGAAAGGACCAGAGAACACCACCCAAAACTCCAAGTCTACAGGCAACATATGGCAATAAATTCACCTCTTTCAGTACTCACTCTAAATGTCAATGGACTAAATGCTCCAATCAAAAGACATAGGGTAACAGAATGGATAAGAAAACAAGATCCATCTATATGCTGTTTACAAGAGACCCACTTTAGACCTAAAGACACTTTCAGATTGAAAGTAAGGGGATGGAGAACAATCTATAATGCTAATGGTTAACAAAAAAAAGCCAGAGTAGCCATACTTATATCAGACAATCTAGACTTTAAAATAAAGACTGTATCAAGAGATGCAGAAGGGCATTATACCATAATCAAAGGGTCTATCCACCAAGAAGACCTAACAATTGTAAACATTTATGAGCCAAATGTGGAGCACCCAAATATATAAATTAATTAATCACAAACATAAAGAAACTCATCGATAGTAATACCATAATAGTAGGAGACTTCAACACCCCACTCACAACAATGGACAAAAAAATCAACAAGGAAACAATGGCTTTGAATGACACACTGTACTGGATGGACTTAACAGATATATTCAGAACACTTCATCCTAAATAGCAGAATATACATTCTTCTCCACTGCACATGGAACATCTCCAGAATAGACCATATACTGGGACACAAATCAGCCCTAAGTAAGTACAAAAAGATCGAGATCATACTATGCATATTTTCAGACCACAATGCTATGAAACTCAAAATCAACCACAAGAAAAAAATTTGGAAAGGTGACAAACACTTGGAGACTGAAGAACATCCTACTAAAGAATGAATTGGCTAACCAAGCAGTTAAAGAGGAAATTAAAAAGTATATGGAAGTCATTGAAAATGATAACACCACAGCCCAAAACCTCTGGGACACAGCAAAGGCGGTCATAAGAGGAAAGTATATAGCAATCCAGGACTTCCTAAAGAAGGAAGAAAGTTCTCAGATACACAACCTAATTTTACTCCTTAAGGAGCTGGAAAAAGAACAGCAAATAAGACCCAAAAACAGCAGAAAACAGGAAATAATAAAGATTAGAGCAGAAATTAATGCTATCAAAAGCAAAAAACATTAGAACAGATCAATGAAACCAGAACCTGGTTCTTTGAAAGAATTATCAAAATTGATAAACCACTAGTCAGTTTGATCAAGAAGAAAAAGGAAAGGGCCCAAATAAATAAAATCAAGAATGAAAGAGGAGAAATCACAACCAACACAGCAGAAATAAAAACCATAATAAGAGAATATTACGAGCAATTATATGCCAATAAAATGGGTAATCTGGAAAAAATGGACAAATTCCTAGAAAAATATACACTACCAAAACTGAAACAGGAAGAAATAGAAAATTTGAACAGACCCATAACCAGTAAGGAAATCGAAGTAGTAATCAAAAATCTGCCAAAAAACAAGAGTCCAGGGCCAGATGGCTTTCCAGGGGAATTCTACCAAACATTTAAGGAAGAGTTAACACCTATTCTCTTGAAACTGTTCCAAAAAATAGAAATGGAAGGAAAACTTCCAAACTCTTTCCATGAAGCTGGCATTACCTTGATTCCAAAACCAGACAGAAACCCCACTAAAAAGGAGAACTATATACCAATTTCCCTGATGAACATAGCTGCAAAAATCCTCAACAAGATATTAGCCAACTGGATCCAACAATATATAAAAAAACTATTCACCACGACCAAGTGGTATTTATACCTGGGATGCAGGGCTGGTTCAATATGTGCAAAACAATTAACGTGATTCATCACATCGATAAAAGAAAGGAGAAGAACCATATGATCCTCTCAATAGATGCAGAGAAAGCATTTGACAAAATACAGCATTCTTTCTTGATAAAAAGATAAAATCCCTCAAGAAATTAGGGATAGAAGGAGCATACCTCAAGATCATATTACCAAAAAACTGCTAGAATTAATGCATGAATTCAGCAAAGTTGCAGGATATAAAATCAATGCACAGAAATCGGTTGCATTCCTATACGCCAACAATGAAGTGACAGAAAGAGAAATCAAGGAATCGATCCCATTTACAGTTGCACAAAAAAACAAAAAATACCTAGGAATAAATCTAACGAAAGAGGTGAAAAATCTATACACTGAAAACTATAGAAAGCTTATGAAAGAAATTGAAGAAGACACAAAAAAATGGAAAAAGATGCCATGCTCCTGGATAAGAACAAATATTGTTAAAATGTCGATACTACCTAAAGCAATCTATGTATTCAATGCAATCCTTATCAAAATAACACCAGCATTGTTCACAGAGCTAGAACAATGAATCCTAAAATTTGTATGGAACCAAAAAAGACCCCAAATAGCCAAAGCAATCTTGAAAAAGAAAACAAAGCAGGAGGCATCACAATCCCAGACTTCAAGCTATACTACAAAGCTGTTATCATCAAGACAGTATGGTACTGGCACAAAAACAGACACTCAGATCAATGGAACAGAATAGAGAACCCAGAAATGGACCCAAAAATGTATGGACAACTAATCTTTGACAAAGCAGAAAAGAATATCCAATGGAATAAACACAGGCTCTTCAGCAAGTGGTGCTGGGAAAACTGGACAGCAACATGCAGAAGAATGAACCTGGACCACTTTCTTACACCATACACAAAAATAAACTCAAATTGGATGAAAGACCTAAACGTAAGACAGGAAGCCATCAAAATCCTCGAGGAGAAAGCAGGAAAAAACCTCTTTGATCTTGGCCGCAGCAACTTCTTACTCAACACGTCTCTGGAGGCAGGGAAACAAAAGCAAAAATGAACTACTGGGACCTCATCAAAATAAAAAGCTTCTGCACAGCAAAGGAAACAATCAGCAAAACTAAAAGGCAACCAACAGAATGGGAGAAGATATTTGCAAATGACATATCAGATAAAGGGTTAGTATCCAAAGTCTACAAAGACTTATCAAACTCAACACCCAAAAAACAAATAATCCAGTGAAGAAATGGGCAAAAGACACGAATAGACACTTCTCCAAGGAAGACATCCAGATGGCCAACTGACACATGAAAAAATGCTCCACATCACTCATCATCAGGGAAATACACATCAAAACCACCATGAGATATCATCTTACACCTGTCAGAATTGGTAACATTAACAACTCAGGCAACAACAGATGTTGGTGAGGATGTGGAGAAAGAGGATCTCTTTTGCATTGCTGGTGGCAATGCAAGCTGGTGCAGCCACTCTGGAAAACAGTATGGAGGTTCCTCAAAAAACTAAAAATAGAACTACCCAGCAATTGCACTACTAGGCATTTATCCAAGGGATACAGGTGTGCTGTTTTGAAGGGACACGTGCACCCCCATGTTTATAGCAGCACTATCAACAATAGCCAAAGTATGGAAAGAGCCCAATGTCCATCAATGATGAATGGATAAAGAAGATGTGGTATATACATACAATGGAGTATTACTCAGCAATCAAAAAGAATGAAATCTTGCCATTTGCAACAACGTGGATGGAACTGGAGGGTATTATGCTAAGTGAAATTAGTCAGTCAGAGAAAGATAAAAATCATATGACTTCACTCATATGAGGACTTTAAGAGACAAAACAGATGAACATAAGGAAGGGAAACAAAAATAATATAAAAACAGGGAGGGGAACAAAACAAAAGACACTCATAAATATGGAGAACAAACTGAGGGTTGCTGGAAGGGTTTGGGGAGGAGGGATGGGCTAAATGGGTAAGGGGCATTAAGGAATCTACTCCTGAAATCATTGTTTCACTATATGCTAACTAATTTGGATGTAAATTTTAAAAAATAAAAAATTAAGAAATTAAAAACTAAAAAGAAAAAAAAGAAAAGATTGGAGAAAAGTTTTGTGACTTTACATCAAGAAAAAAAACACTAGAAAAAAACACTAAAGTATGATCCATGAAAGAAAATAATTGATAAATATGACTCTATCAAAATTACAAACTTACCCTGATCTTTAACACCCATTTTTAGGGAAATGAAACAGCAAACCACAGCCTGGGGGAAAATATTGGAAACTATGTAATTCATAAGGAGCTTTAATCCAGAATATGTAAATAATTTATATAGCCCAATAATAATAAGACAAATGGAGATCAGGGAAGATGGCAGCAGAGTAGGAGGACCCTCAGCTCACCTCATCCAATGAATACAACTAGGTAACTAGCAAATCATCGCAAATACCCCAGCAATCAACCTGAAGATTGGCAGAACAACTCCACTACTAAAAGTAGAGAAGAGACAACATCAAAGAAGGTAGGAAGTGTGGAGACATAGTTTGGGAGAGAAATGGATCCTGCCCACTGCAGTGAGGAGTGAGCCAAGGTCATGGAAAAGGGCAAGACGGACTAACACACAGGAGCACACACAGAGAAGACAAATCCTCATTGCAATTGGCTTGGAAAGTGAAAGGGGCTGAATTTCATGAGTTCTTGCAACCAGTATGGCTTAAAGCCTGGAGTTTTAAAAGCAGACTTGGCTCAGGGAGAGCCCAGAGGGCATTGTACTGCTCTTGGAGAGAAGGCAGGCAAACAGCCGAAGGACATACAGTATGGAAGCAGGGATCTGAAGAGTGCTGGGGCACAGAGTAGGGACGTTATTTGCTCATCCTGGAGCTTGTCTCAGAGAGGTAGAATTCACAGAGAGATCCCTCTGGGAAGAAAGAAACTGACCTGTGCCATGTCTCTCCCCTGCCATTCAGCATAAGTACAGGACCACCTGCAGGAACCAGCAGAGTGCTGACACTGGCTACCTAACTTGCTTCCACAAAGCCCTACACCCCCCCATTCTCCAGTGGAGCCACCCCACCCAGTCATATTTGCCTCAGTCCCAGTACAGCACGCTCCCTCCCAGAAAACTAGCCCAAACCCCTGCCAACAACACTTCTCCCAACCTGGGAATTCTTCTTAAGGCTATTATCCTTAGTAACAGGAGAAGTAGCTGACTTTCCTAACATGGAGAAGCAGGCGTAAGACTTAGCCACAATGAGAAGGCAGAGGAATTTGTCCCAAATGAAAGAACAGGATAAGGCCATGGCCAGAGATCTAAGTGAAATATATATAAGTAAAATGCCTGATAGAGAATTTAAAGTAATGATCATAAAGATACTCACTGGACTTAAAAGTAGAAGATGTGAGTGAGATATTTAAGACAGAGATAAGGAATAACAGCAAAGATAAAAGGCTCAATAAATGAAATGAGAAACACACTTGATGGAATGAACGGCAGGCTGGAAGAATCAGAGGAATGAATTCATGACCTAGAAAACAGAGTAATGGAAAGTAATCAAGCTGAACAAAAGAGAGAAAAGTGAATTATGCAAAACAAGAACAGACTTAGGGAACTCAGTGCCTCCATCAGATATTACATCAGATGTAATAACATTCACATTATAGAAGTCCCAGAAAAAGAAGAGAGAGAAATGTGGGCAGAAAACTTATTTGAATAATAGCTGAAAACTTCCCTAAACTGGGGAAGGAAACAGATATCCAGATCAAGTAGGCACAGAGAACCACCAACAAAATCACCAAAAGCAGATCCACACCAAGACATATCATAACTAAAATGGCAAAATATAATGATAAAGCAAAAAAATTTAAAGCAGTAAAACTAAGTAAGACAATTACATACAAGGGAAAACCCCATAAGACTATCAGGGGACTTTTTAGCAGAAACTTTCCATGCCTGAAGGGAGTGGCATGATACACTCAAAGTGCTGAATGGCAAAAAAAACTGCAGCTGATAATATTCTATCCAGCAAGGTGATCATTCAGAATAAAAGTAAAGATAAAGAGTTTCCCAGACAAATAAAAATTAAAGGAGTTTGTGACCACTAAACCAGCCCTGCAGGAAAGACCAAAAGTGACAATATGAAAGTAGGAAACACAAAAGCAGTAAAAATAAATGTTTTTGGAAAATATTAGCCAAGGAAGTCACAAAATAAAAGGATATAAAATGTGACCTCATATTCCTAACAAATGGGAAAGGGAGGCGTAAAGAATGGGTTCAAACTTAAATGACCATTAACGTAATATAGACTGCTATTTGCAAAAGGTGTTACATGCAAACCTAATGGTAACCACAAATCAAAAACCATTAATAAATATTTAAAGAATAAGAAAAATAAATCCAAATATCACTAAAGAAAACCAAAAAATCATGAAAGAAACACAAGACAGAATCAGAGAAAATCTTCAGAAACAACCACAAAACAAATAATAAAATGGCAACAAACATATATCTATCAATAATCGTCTTGAGTGCAAATAAATTCTCCAATCAAAAGATATGGGATGACAGAATAAATTAAAAAAAAAAAATAAGACCCATCTATATGCCACCTACAGGAAACTCATTTTAGACCTAAAGACACCTGCAGACTGAAAATGAGGGGATGGAGAATCATTTGTCACACAAATGGATGTCAAATGAAAGCCACAGTAGCAATATTTACATCAGAAATAATTGATACAAAAACAAAGACTGTAAAGAGACAAAGAAGGACATTATATAATAATAAAGGGGCAATACAACAAGAAAATATAACAATTGTAAATATTTATGCACCCAAAATAGAGGCATCCAAATATAAAAAGTCGCTAATAAAAAAATATAAAGGGATAATCAATAATTATACAATAATAGTAAGGAGCTTTTACACCCCACTTACATCAATAGACAGATCATCGAGACAGAAAATCAACAAGGAAAAAATGGCTTTGAATGACACACTGGACCAGACGGGTTTAACGGATATATTCAGAACATTCCATCCCAAAACAGCAGAATACACATTCTTTTCAAGTGCACGTGGAACATTCTCCAGAAGAGATCACATATTAGGCCACAAAACAAGCCTCAACAAATACGAACAGATCAAAGTCATACCATGCATCTTTTCTGACCACAATGCTATTAACTAGAAGTCAACCAGAAGAAAAGTCTGGAAAGACCAAAAATATATGGAGCTTAAATAACATACTACTAAACAATGAATGGGTCAACCAAGAAATCAAAGAAGAAATAAAAAAGTACATGGAAATGAATGAAAACTAAAACTCAATGGTCTAAAACCTTTGGGATGCAGCAAAAGTGGTTCTATGAGGGAAGTTTATAGCACTACAAGCCTAACTCAAGAAGCAAGAAAAATATCAAATAAACAACCTAACCTTACACCTAAAGGAGATAGAAAAAGAATAACAAGCAAAACCTAAAGCCAGCAGAAGGAAGGAAATAATAAAGATTAGAGCAGAAATAAGTGATATAGAAAAAAAATAGAGCAGATCAATGAAACTAGGAGCCGGTTCTTTGAAAAAAAATCAATAAAATTGATAAACCTCTAGTTAGGTTTATCAAGAAAAAGAGAGAAAGGACTCGAATAAATAAAATCACAAATGAGAGAGGAGAAATAACAACGAACGCCAGAGAAATACAAACAACTGTAACAGGATATTATGAAAAACTACATGTCAACATTTGGACAACCTAGAAGAAATGGATAAATTCTTAGAAACATATAACCTACCAAAACTGAAACAGGAAGAAGTAGAAAGTTTGAACAAATTACCAACAAAGAAATTTAATGAGTAATCAGAAAACTCCCAAAACAAAAGTCCAGGACCAGATGGCTTCACAAGTAAATTCTAACAAACATTTAAAGAAGAATTAATACCTATTCTTTTCAAACTATTCAAAAAAAAAAATAGAAAAGAAAGGAAAACCCAAATTCTTTCTATGGAGCTAGCATTACACCAATACCAAAACCAGACAAACACGCCACAAAAAGAGAGAACTATAGGCCAATATCTCCTATGAACATAGACGCAAAAATCCTCAACAAAATATTAGCAAACCAAATCCAACCATACATTAAAAAAATCATTCACCATCATGAAGTGAGATTTATTCCGAGGTTGCAAGGATAGTTCAATGTTTCCAAATCAATCAACATGATACATCGCATCAATAAAAGAAAGGATAAGAACCATATGATCATTTCAATAGATGCAGAAAAAGTTTTTAACATGGTACAACATCCATTCCCTCAACAAAGTAGCTTTGGAGGGAACATACCTCAACATAATAAAAGCCAAGTATGAAAAGTCCACAGCTAAGAGCATCCTTAATGGTGAAAAACTGACAACTTTCCCCTAAGGTTAGGAAGAAAACAAAGGTGTCAACTCTCATCACTTCTGTTCAACATAGTACTAGAAGTCCTACCCACGGCAAACAGATAACAAAAAGAAATAAAAGGCATCCAAATTGGTAAGCAAGAAGTAAAACTTTAACTATTTGAATGACATGATACTATATATAGAAAATCTGAAAACTCCACCAAAAAACTCCTAGAACTGACAAACGAATTCAATAAAGTCACAGAATACAAAATCAATGTACAGAAATCTGTTGCATTTCTATACACCAATAATGAAGCAGCAGAAAGAGAAATTAAGAAAAAAAATCCCATTTACAATTACACCAAAAATAATAAGATACCTAGAAAAACAACTAATCAAAGAGGTGAAAGATCTGTACTGTGAAAAGTATAAAACATTGATGAAATAAATTGAAGATGACACAAAAATGGGAAGATATTCCATACTCATAGATTGAAAGAACAAGTATTGTTAAAATGTCTATACTACCCAAAGAAATCTATGTATTTAATGCAATCCTTATCAAAATACCAACAGCATTTTTCACAGAACCAGAACAAACAATCCTAAAATTTGTATGGAACCAGAAAAGACCCAAATACCTAAAGCAATCTTGAAAAAGAAAAGCAAACCTGGAGGCATCACAATTCCACACTTCAAGTTATATTACAAAGCTGTAGTAATCAAAACAGTACGGTGCTGGTACAAAAATAGACACATAGATCAACAGATCACAATAGAAAACCCAGGAATAACCCCACAATTACACGATCAATTAATCTTCATCAAAGCAGGAAAGAATATCCAATGGGAAAAAGATAGTCACTTCAACAAATGGTGTTGGGAAAACTGGACAGCAACATGCAAAAGAATTAAACTGGACCACTTTCTTACACCATACACAAAAATAAATTCAAAATAGATTAAACACCTAAAGGTGAGACAGGAAATCGTAAAAATTCTGTAAGATAATACAGGCAGTAACTTCTCTGACATCAACCACAGCAAATTTTTTCTCCCCTGACATAAGGGAAACAAAAGCACAAATAAACTATTGGCATTAACGTCAAAATTAAAAGCTTCTGCACAGTGAAGGAAACAATCAACAAAACTAAACGACAACCGACAGAATGGGAGAATACATCTGCAAATTACATATCTAATTAAGAGTACCCAAAATATATAAAGAACTTACAAAACTCAACACCTAAAAAATGAATAATCTAATCAAAAAAGGGCAGAAAACATGAACAGACATTTCTCCAAAGAAGATATCCAGGTGGTAAAAAGACACCTGAAAAGATGGTCATCACTTGCCCTCAGGGAAATGTAAATCAAAATTACAATGAGATATCACCTCACTCACATCTGTCAGAATGGCTAAAATCAACAACACAAGAAACAACAGGTGTTATCAGGGATGTGGAGAAAAAGGAACCCTTTTGCACTGTTGGTAGGAATACAAACTGGTGCATCCACTGGGGAAGACAGTATGGACATTTTTCAAAAAGTTAAAAATAGGGGTTCCTGGGTGGCTCAGTCAGTTAAACATCCAACTCTTGATTTCGGCTCAGGTCATGATCTCGGGATTCGTGAGATCGAGCCCCATGTCGGGCTCCATGCTAACAATGCAGAGACTGATTGGGAGTCTCTCCCTCCCTCTGTCTCTGCCCCTCCCCCACTCACACTCACTCTCTCTCTCTCTCAAAAATAAATAAATAAAGTTAATTAAACTAAAAAGCTAAAAATAAAACTACCCTATGATTCAGCAATCACTCTACTGCATATTTACCCAAAGAATACAAAAACACTAATTGAAAGGGGTACGTGCACCCCCATGTTTATTGCAGCATTATTCATAATAGCCAAGATATGGAAGCAACCCGAGGGTCCATCAATTGATGAATGGATATAGAATTAGTGTATATGTGTATATACACTATACACACACACACACACACACACACACACAAATATATATACAATGAAATACTATTCTTCCATAAAAAGAATGAAATCTTGTCATTTATAATGATATGGATAGAACTAGAGAGTATAATGCTAAGCCAAATAAATTAGTCAGAGAAAGACAAATACCATATGATTTCACTCATACATGGAAATTAAGAAACAAAACAAATGCGCAAAGGGAAAAGAGAGAAATAGAGGCAAACCAAGAAACAGACTCAACTATAGAGAAAAAACTGATGGTTACCAGAGGGGAGGTGGGTGGGGGGATGGGTAAAATAGGTGATGAGGATTAAGGAGTGCATGTGTGATGAGCACCAGGTGTTGTATGTAATTGCTGAATTATTATGTTCTAGAATGGAAACTAATATGACACTGTATGTGAACTAACAAGATTTAAAATAAAAACAAGAAGAAGGAGGAGGAGGAGGAGGAGAGGAAGAAAGGGGAGGGGGAGGAGGAGGAGAAGGGAGGGGAAGGGAGGGGAAGGAGACACAGATCCTAATTTAAAAAAAGAGATATTTGAGCAGACACTTTGGCAAGGAAGATTTACTGATAGGAAATAAACATATGAGAAGATGTTCAACATCATTAGTCAAAAGTGAAGTGCAAATTTAAACCAGCATAAAATACCCATTTGAATTGCTAAAATTAAAAACAATGACCATATCAAGTGTTTGTGAGGATGTGGAACAACTGCTGGTGGTAACATAAAATAGTTCAACCATTTTTTAAAATTGTCCAACAGAATCTTGCAAAATTAAGCATAGAACTAGGCTATGATGTAGCATTTCCACTTCTAGAGAAATGGAAAATTAAGGAATGAAAGTCTATTTCCACACAGACTTGTTTATACATAAATGTCCTTAGGAGATTTATTTGAGATGTTTTATTAAAAGCTAAAAGCTACAAAAAAAAAAAAAAAAAGCTAAAAGCTACAAAACAACCCAGATGGCAGTCAACAAGTAAATTAAGAAGCCACGGTACAGTCACACGATAGAATACTACTTAGTAATTTTAAAAAAGCAAACTATTGATCCAGACAATAACATGGGAAATTTTCAAGACAGATATGCTAAGCGACAGAAGCCAGGTCCCTTTCACCCACAACAGTGTATATAATATATGGTTCCATCTATGTAAAAATCTGGGGAAAAAAATCAATTAATATATCATGACAGAAAGCAGGTGACTGTTTGGGGGCGGGGATGATGGAAGAGTTGAACTACAAAGGAACATTAGGGAACTTTAGGAATTCATGGAAATGGCTTTTGCAGTAACTGTGGTGATAGTTTCGTGGGTATACACACATGTTGAAATTGGCCAAATTTTAATATGTGCAGTTTATTGGATATTCGTTATACCTCAATAAAGCTGTGTGCACAAGTCTGTAAGGGAATCAAAGTAGGTAATGACTTCTTTTTAAAATTTGAAATTCATTTTTAGGAAATACAGGTAGAAAGAAAATAAAGCAAAGGGAAGGTGGCAGAGCTATATGACTCTGCAGCAGTGATCGCTTCTTAGTTATCCAGAATATTAATGGTGGTTGGAAACCGCGTTCTGAAAGTTTGTTCAAGTTGGTCCATCCCATCAAGGTTTACTTTGCTCCATATTTATCCAATACAACTAAGAAAAAAAAATATGTTTGTTTTTTTTTTAAGTTAAAGATTCTTATTGCCCCTCCCAAAGAACTTTGGCCAGCCTAAGTCTCTTGAACCATCGTCTCTGAGTACGATTCAGTGTTATGGAATGGAGTTCAGAATTCTTATTCTTATTCTTATTCTTATTTCCTGAAGAACAGAAATAACTGACTATAAGTTATCTTAGTTTTCACCAATACACTGCGACAAGATAAGACTAAGATCTTTCCTATAGGAAAGTACCACGGGTTTGACTCCCAATAGGATACATTGCTCCCATAGAGACGGTTGCTAATAATTTGTTACATGCTTGTGAAAATCAGTAAAACGTACAAAGCAGAGAAATAGAGTGGTATATAAACCATGCACATGGAACCACAGCTTCCTAGACCGGAGATAATGTATTGACAAAAAAGATTTAGTTCCTAAATCTCTAATCCAGAAGTGGCTAGGAATACGTCAGCTGAATGCTAATGTAATTTATCAGCCTTGCCAAAACGACAGAAAGTACAACACAGATAACGACAAGAATTAGCTCCTACCCCTAGGGCTGGGGAAACAAAGGGAAGAAGCTGGGAACCTAGAAGTCCTCTGAGATCAGTGGACTAGGAAGGGTTCAGCCAAGCTGATGGGTGTGCCTCTGGAGAGTTTCACTGACGCTTGTTCTAGAAACTCCTAAAGATGCTGCAGGATTAAGCCCGTGCCTATTGCTCTGTAGATGTGCGGCTGCTAAGGCTACAGTAAAGAAAACAGCAAGAATACCGAAAGAGAGTCCCTTTTCCCTAGTTCTCCTTAGCATCTTCCTCTGCTGTGTCTTAGTGGCAGAGACTGGCAAAGAAGTTAGCCAAAAAAGGAATAAAGGCAACGTAATTCGCAGCAACAACCACAAGATCAATAGAGCATATTAGAGAAGGGTAAATGTGGAGGTAAGAGGTAAATATCACGGAAATCTTAAGTATTGACAGGTAAGTGTTACAGAGAGAGTATTGTTAATGGGAAACTCGCAATAAAACTGGAAGATGTTTGTAAATTAATTAGCATCACAGAATCCTAGAATAGCCATAGAAGCACCTGATATTGGTAGCAGGATCTAGCTCTCAGCACCCGCTTTGCACAGTGTTATTCATCTTAATAGTCCTTCCCCAACTATGACGTCCAGCCCAATGGTGGACGGAAGGGGAAATTTAGAGGATCTCAAACTAAAACAAACAACCAAAAAAATACAATTTATTTCTTAGGATTTTGTATGGAATTATTTCCATTTCACACCCTTTTATCTATCCATCGAATGAGGATAATTTAACTAATTTATTAAGAGAATTATTTTCAATGACCAAGAGATCACAGACCAGCAAGATGGCAAAAGAGGTGGTTCTAACTCAAGACCCCTCACAGAAAGAACGACTAGAAACTCTCTGTAGACAAAAAACCTTTGTGAAGATTCTACAACCCAGAGGTGAGGCAGAAGACCTCCACGGAACAAGAAAACAAACGAAGAAGGAAAAGAGAAAGTTTCACTTTGACTGCATCACCCTTCCCCCAGACCAGTATACCACCACACTAAGGGGTCTGGCTGGGCCTGAAGTTTCTCCAGTGAGAAACGCAGAATTAAGGTAGACACCCAGCTTCCCCAGCAGTCTGAGACAAGGAGCCCAAATAGATATTGATCACAGGGATCACTGGGGAATCAGTTAGAGATGGAGAGGGGGATGGGACTCACAGCAACCGGCACACAGATCTTGGCAGACTGTGTTCCTGTTGGTAGCAACACTTGAATAAAGAGCTCAACAAGCAGCTCTGCTCACCTGCAGACCTGAGTCCATGGCCTTGTCTGGCCGTGGAACCTGTCAGTGCTGTTCGATTTGGGTCTCCAGCTGGCAAGCCATCCTGGCCATACAGCCCATTCTAGAGCCCCACGTGAACAGGGAAGAAAATCACTGGTTCCAATCAATGCTGAGCATATCCTCCAACTTTGCCAAACAGGGAAGCCTAGCCAGAGACACTGGGTAGCAGCAGAGCATGTCTTACAGCCTCCTAGGGCAGAAAAACAAGTCAGAAGCCCCACCCAGCGACTGAAACAAGCTGGAAGACAAAATCACTTCCTCAAGAGCACAGATACTAAGGATACAAGGATCACAAAGAATCAAGTAAATGTAAAACCGCTAAAGGAAACTCATAAAGCTCCCATAACTGGCTCTGAAGAAATGGAGGTCTATGAACTATGAGGCAAAAACATAATTCTTTAAAAGAAATTCAGTGAACTACATTAAGCACAGATTGACAGCTTAAAACACAAGGAAAACAACACAGGAACAATATAAGAAGTTCAACAAAGAAATAGGAGCCATTAAATTAAAAAACAAAGAAACAAATACAGAAATCCTAGAGCTGAAGGATACAGTAACAGAACCAAAGAATTCAAGAGAAAGTTCACAGCAGATTTGACCAAACAGAAGGAAAACAATCAATGAATTCAAGGGTAAGTTATTTGAAATTATCCAGAGAGGAGAAGAAAAAGGGATTTTTTTTAATGTGTAGAAAATCTACATAAATTATGGATAGCCTTAAGAGAAACAAGCTCCACATTATCAGAGTCCCAGGAAGAAAAGAGATAGACAAACTGAGGGAGGGGAGGGATCAATGGCTTGTTTAACTATAGAATGGCTGAAAACTTCACAAAGTGGGGAAAGTTCTAGACATCTAAGTTCATGACTCACAGATCCTCACAGATTTTCGACCCCAAAAGATCTTCTCCAAATCACGTGATAATAAAAGTCTAAAATCAGGGGCACCTGGGTGGCTCAGTTGGTTGAGCGTCCAACTTCAGCTTAGGTCATGATCTCACAGCTTGTGAATTCGAGCCCCACGTCGGGCTCTGTGCTGACTGCTCAGAGCCTGGAGCCTGCTTTGGATTCTGTGTCTCCCTCTCTCTCTGCCCCTAACCCACTCACATTCTGTCTCTGTCTCTCTCAAAAATAAATAAACATTAAAAAAAAACTTTTTAAAAAAGTCTAAAATCAAAGACGGAGAATTTGGAGAGCAGCAAGAGAAAAAAAAGTCCTCACATACAAGAAACCTCCATAAACTATCAGCAGAATTCTCAGGAGAAACCATATAGCCCCAGAGATATTAGAATGATATACTCAAAGTGTTTAAAAGCAACAACAACAAACCTACCACCAAGAACACTTTTCTCAATAAAGCTGTCCTTCAGAAATGAAGGAGAGAGTTAGGTTTTTCCCCAACAAAAAGTGAGGAAGTTTAGCACCACTAGACCTGCCTTACGAGAAATGCTAAAAGGAGTTCTTCATGCTGAAATTAAAGGATGCTAATTAGTAACATGAAGGCACATGAATATATGAAACATCCTGATAAAGGTAAGTATATAGTCAGAATCAAAATATTCCAATGCTGTAATATGGTGATGTATTAGTCACTTAACTCTACCATAAAGGTTAAAGAATAAAAGTATTAAAAATAGATATAGAGGAGCCCAGGTGGCTCAGTCGGTTGAGCATCCGACTTTGGCTCAGGTCATGATCTCGCAGTCTGAGTTTGAGCCCCGCGTTGGGCTTTGTGCTGACAGCTCCGAGCCTGGAGCCTGCTTTGGGTTCTGTGTCTCCCTCGCTCTTTGCCCCTCCCCCACTCATGCTCTGTTTCTTTCTCTGTGTCAAAAATAAATAAACATTAAAAAAATAGCTATGGCTACAATAATTTGTTAATAGATGCACAATATTAAAAGTTTTAAATTACATCAAAATATAAAATGTCAGTGGAGGAGTAAAAAAGTAGAGTTTTTGTATGTTATAAAAGTTAAGTAGTTATCAGTTCAAAGTAAACTATTATAACTATAACTTGTTTATGTAGGTTCCATAAAGCAAAAAAACTACAGTAGATTCACAAAAGGTAGAAAAATATATCAAAGCATATCACTGAGGAAAATCAGGAATTCTCCAAAAAAGACAACAAGAGAAAGGGAAAGAAAGAAAGGAATAAATTACAAAACAGCCCCCAAAAATCAATAAGAGGGCATTAATAAGTCCTTACTATCAATAGCTACTTAAATGTGAATGGATTGAGTTCTCCAATCAAAAGACATATCAAAAAATCAATAAGAGGGCATTAATAAGTCCTTACTATCAATAGCTACTTAAATGTGAATGGATTGAGTTCTCCAATCAAAAGAGTTCTCCAATCAAAAGTGGCTGAATAAATAAAAAATAAAGTTCATCTATATGCTGCCTATAAAAACCCCCTTCAGCTTCAGCCTATAATACACATTGGCTTAAAGTGAAGGGATGTACAACACCCAGCAGTGGTCTCTGGGCATCAGCAGTGGCATGGTGTCAAGAACATTCCTGGGGGTGGGCAGCAAAAGCAGCACGGTCTTCTGAATGTTTCTAGTGGTGGGCGGCAGCTGCATTGTCTTGTGAATGTTCCTGGGGCTGGGCGGCAGAGGCAGGGTCTCATGAATGTTCCTGGGAATGGGCAGGCACCAGTGCATTGCTTGCTGAGACCCTCCCCCAGAGGGTTGGAATGGATCAAAGACACATTCCCTCTGAAGTGAGGGGTTGGGAAACACAGCTGCATCTGAGATGAAACTCAGGAGAGAGGCACTGCCTGGCTTGGTCACGAAGAGTGTAAAAGCGGGAAGTGGACAAAAGCTGGAGACAAAGGAACTGTGTTTGATTGCTGGAAGGGGAGAGCACAGAGTTCTGATACTAGAGACTGGGGAGCTGGGTGATGCCATTTTCACCCCTTCCATGCATGCGCATACACGCCTACATGCACCACAACAATCCACCCCAGTAAGCTAAGCAATGCCATCTAGTGGAGAACAGAGCCATTACACTAAGCCCCGCCCAGCTGGGCCAACACAGGAACTTCAGGAACACCACAAGTCTTTCTGCCTGCTTAGTTTCCAGACTATAAAGTGCTTCATAGTTCGACTTCTAGAGGAAACCAATGTAATTTCAAACGTATTTCAGTCTGTTTGCTGGTCCATCTATTCAATTTTTTTTTCTTTTTCATTTCTTTTCTTATTCTTGAATACAGAAAGAGAAAAAATTTATTTTTGTTTTCCATTTTTATTAGAAAGGTTTTTCTTTAACTTATTGCTACTATATTTTTTACTTTTTTTGTAATTTTTTAAAATTCTTTTTTCTTCCATCATTTCATTTTATTCTATTTTCTTGTACACATTTTTTCAAATTTTCAAACATTTTCCTTTTCTTCTTTTTCTTTTTTCTTTTTTTTCTTTCTTCCTTTTTTAAATTTTCTTTTCTTATCTATCCCTCTTTTCTGTAGTCTATCAAGCTCCTTTCAACAATCAGAACCAAACACACCTAGGATCTAGCATCCTTCATTTGACCTTTTTGTGTTGTTTTTAATTTTTTACTTTTTTTTACTTTATTAATTCCTTTTATTTCTTCAAAATGATGAAATGAAGGAATTCACCCCAAAAGAAAGAACAGGAAGAGGGGCACCTGGGTGGCTCAGTCAGTTAGGCATCTGACTTCAGCTCAGGTCATGATCTTGTGCTCTATGAGTTCAAGGCTCACATTGGACTCTGTGCTGACAGCTCAGAGCCTGGAGCCTGCTTCAGATTCTGTGTCTCCCTCTCTCTCTTCCCCTCTCTCACTCACACTCTGTCTCTCAAAAATGAGTAAGTGTTTAAAAACAATTTAAAAAAAGAAAGAAAGAACAGGAAGAAATGACAGCCAGGGACTTAACACAGATACAAGCAAGATGTCTGAACCAGAATTTAGAATAACGATAAAAAGAATACTAGCTGGGGTTGAAAATAGTTTAGAATCCCTTTCTGCAGAGATAAAAGAAGTAAAACTAGTCAGGATGAAATAAAAAATGCTATAAATGAATTGCACTGTCAAATGGATGCCACGGCGGCAAGGATGGATGAGCCACAGCAGTAAATCAGCAATATAGAGGACAAACTTATGGAGAATAATGAAGCAGGAAAAAAGAGGGTGACTAAGGCAAAAGAGCATGATTTAAGAATTAGAGAATTCAGTGACTCATTAAAAAGGAACAACATCAGAATCACAGGGGTCACAGAAGATGAAGAGAGAAAAGGGGGTAGAAGGGTTATGTGAGCAAATCATAGCAGAAATCTTTCCTAACCTAGGCAAAGACACAGACATTAAAATCCAGGAAGTACAGAGGACTCCCATAAGATTCAACAAAAACCAACCATCAATAAGGCATACCATGGTCAAATTCACAAAATACTCAGGCAAGGAAAGAATCATGAAAGCAGAAAAGGAAGAAAAAAAATCCTTAACCTACAAGGGAGACAGATCAGGATTGCAGCAGACCTATCCACAGAAACTTGGCAGGCCAGAAAGGAGTGGCAGGATATATTCAATGTGCTGAATCAGAAAAATATGCAGCCAAGAATTCTTTATTCAGCAAAGCTGTCATTCAAAATAGAGAAGATTAAAGGTTTTCCCAGACAAACAAAAATTAAAGGAATTCATGACCACTAAACCAGCCCTGCAAGAAATTTTGAAGGGGACTCTCTGAGGGGAGAAAAAATGAAAAAAGAAAAAAAAAAGACCAAAAGTAACAAAGACTCTAAAGGACCAGAGAACACCACCCAAAACTCCAAGTCGACAGGCAACATATGGCAATAAATTCACCTCTTTCAGTACTCACTCTAAATGTCAATGGACTAAATGCTCCAATCGAAAGACATAGGGTAACAGAATGGATAAGAAAACAAGATCCATCTATATGCTGTTTACAAGAGACCCACTTTAGACCTAAAGACACCTTCAGATTGAAAGTAAGGGGATGGAGAACCTTCTAACATGCTAATGGTTGACAAAACAAAGCCAGAGTAACCATACTTATATCAGACAATCTAGACTTTAAAATAAAGACAGTAATAGGAGATGAAGAAGGACCTTATATCATAATCAAGGGGTCTATCCACCAAGAAGACATAAAAATTGTAAACATTTATGTTCCAAATGTGGAGCACTCAAATATATGAATCAATTAATCACAAACATAAAGAAACTCATTGATAATAATACCATAATAGTAAAGGACTCTAACACCCCACTTATAATAATGGACAGATCATCTAAACATAAAATCAACAAGGAAACAAAGGCTTTGAATGACACACTGGACCAGATGGACTTAACAGATATATTTAGAACATTTCATCCTAAAGCAGTGGATACATATTTTTCTCCAGTGTATATGGAACGTTCTCCAGAATAGGTCACCTACTGGGACACAAATCAGCCCTCAATAAGTACAATGAGATCGAGATGATACCGTGCATATTTTCAGACCACAACAGTATGAAACTCAAAATCAACCACAAGAAAAAATGTGGAAAGATAACAAATTCTTGGAGACTAAAGACAACCCTACTAAAGAATGAATGGGCTAAATAAGAAGTTAAAGAAGAAATTAATAAGTACATGGAAGCCAATGAAAATGATAATACTGCAGCCCAAAATCTCTGGGATGCAGCAAAGGTGGTCATAAGAGGGAAGTATATAGCAATCCAGGCCTTCCTACAGAAGAAAGAAAGGTCTCAGATACACAACCTAACCTTACACCTTAAAGAGCTGGAAAAAGAACAGCAAATAAAACCCTAAATAAGCAGAAGGCAGGAAATAATAAAGATTAGAGCAGAAATCAATGCTATCGAAACCAAAGAAACAGTAGAACAGATCAATGAAACCATAAGCTGGATCCTTGAAAGTATTTGCAAAATTGATAAACCCCTAGCCAGGTTGATCAAAAAGAAAAAGGAAAGGACCCAAATAAATAAAATCAAGAATGAAAGAGGAGAGATCACAACCAATACAGCAGAAATAAAAAAAAATAATAAGAGAATATTATAAGCCAATAAAATACGCCAATAAAATGGGCAATCTGGAAGAAATGGAAAAATTCCTAGAAACATATAAATTACCAAAACTGAAACAGGAAAAAATAGAAAATTTGAACAGACCCATAATCAGTAAAGAAATCAGTAAAGAAATAGAATTAGTAATCAAAAATCTCCCAAAAAACAAGAGTCCTGGGCCAGATAGCTTTCCAGGGGAATTCTACCAAACATTTAAGGAAGAGTTAACACCTATCTCCTGAAGCTGTTCCAAAAAGTAGAAATGGAAGGAAAACTTCCAAACTCTTTCTATGAAGCCAGCATCACCTTGATTCCCAAACCAGACAAAGACCCCACTAAAAACGAGAACTATAGACCAATTTACTTGATGAACATAGCTGCAAAAATCCTCAACAAGATTAATATTAGCCAACTGGATCCAACAATACATTAAAAAACTTATTCACCACATCCAAGTGGGATTTATACTTGGGATGCAGAGCTGGTTCAATATCCACAAAACAATCAATGTGATACATTGTATCAATAAAAGAAAAGACAAGAACCATATGAGCCTCTCAATAGATGAAAAGAAGGCATTTGACAAAATACAGCATCCTTTCTTGATAAAAACCCTCAAGAAAGTAGGGATAGAAGGATCATACCTCGAGATCATAAAAGCCATATATGAAAGACCCAATGCTAGTATCATCCTCAATGGAGAAAAATGGAGAGCTTTCCCCCTAAGGTCAGGAACAAGACATGGATGTCCACTCTCATCACTGTTACTCAACATAGTATTGAAAGTCTTAGCCTCAGCAATCAGACAACACAAAGAAATAAAAGGCATCCAAATCAGCCAGGAGGAGGTCAAACTTTCACTCTTCACAGATGACATGATACTCTATATGGAAAACCCAAAATATTCCACCAAAAACTGCTAGAATTGATCCATGAATTCAGCAAAGTCCCAGGATATAATATTAATGCACAGAAATCAACTGCATTCCTATACACCAATAATGAAGCAACAGAAAGAGAAATCAAGGAATCAATCCCATTTACAGTTGCACAAAAAACCTAGGAATAAATCTAACCAAAGAGGTGAAAAATCTATACACTGAAAACTATAAAAAGCTTATGAAAGAAATTGAAGAAGCCACAAAAAAAATGGAAAAGCATTCTATGCTCCTGGATAGGAAGAACAAATACTGTTAAAATGTTGATACTACCCAAAGCAATCTATGTATTCAATGCAATCCCTATCAAAATAACACCAGCATTCTTCACAGAGCTAGAACAAATAATCCTAAAATTTGTATGGAACCAGAAAAGACCCCAAATAGCCAAAGCAATCTTGAAAAAGAAAATCAAAGCTGGAAGCATCACAGTCCCAGACTTCAAGCTGTATTACAAAGCTGTAATCATCAAGACATTATGGTACTGGCACAAAAACAGACACTCAGATCAATGGAACAGAATAGAGGACCTAGAAACGGACCCACAAACATATGGCCAACTAATCTTTGACAAAGCAGGAAAGAATATGCAATGGAATAAAGACAGTCTCTTCAGCAAGTGGTGCTGGGAAAACTGGACAGCGACATGCAGAAGAAGGAACCTGGACCACTTTCTTACACCATACACAAAAATAAACTCAAAATGGATGAAAGAATTCAATGTAAGACAGGAAGTCATCAAAATCCTCGAGGAGAAAGCAGGCAAAAACTTCTTTGATCTTGGCCGTGGCAACTTCTTACTCAACACATCTCCAGAGGCAAGGGAAATAAAAGCAAAAATGAACTATTGGGACATCATCAAAATAAAAAGCTTCTGCACAGCGAAGGAAACAATCAGCAAAGCTAAAAGGCAATTGACAGAATAGGAGAAGATATTTGCAAATGACATATCAGATAAAGGGTTAGTATCCAAAATCTACAAAGAACTTATCAAACTCAACACCCAAAAAACAAATATTCCAATAATGACATAGGCAAAAGACATGAATAGACACTTCTCCAAGGAAGACATCCAGATGGCCAACTGACACATGAAAAAATGCTCCACATCACTCATCATCAGGGAAATGCAAATCAAAACCATAATGAGATACCACCTGACACCTGTCAGAATGGCTAACATTAACAACTCAGGCAACAACAGATTTGGCGAGGATGTGGTGAAACAGGATCTCTTTTGCATTGTTGGTGGGAGGAGAAGCTGGTGCAGCCACTCTGGAAAACAGTATGGAGGTTCCTCAAAAACTAAAAATAGAACTACCCTACGACCCAGCAATTGCACTACTAGGCATTTATCCAAGGGATACATGTGTGCTGTTTCGAAGGGACACATGCACCCCCATGTTTATAGCAGCACTATCAACAATAGCCAAAGTATGGAAAGAGCCTAAATGTCCATCAATGATGAATGGATAAAGAAGATGTGGTGTATATATATATATATATATATATATATATATATATATATATATTTCAAAAAGAATGAAATCTTGCCATTTGCAACTATGTGGATGGAACTGGAGGGTATTATGCTAAGTGAGATTAGTCAGTCAGAGAAAGACAAAAATCATATGACTTCACTCACACGAGGACTTTAAGAGACAAAACAGATGAACATAAGGGAAGGGAAACAAAAATAATATAAAAACAGGGAGGGAGACAAAACATAAGAGACTCTTAAGTATAGAGAACAAACAGAGGGTTGCTGGAAGAGTTGTGGGAGGGTGGAAGGGCTAATGGGTAAGGGGCATTAAGGAATCTACTCCTGAAATCATTGTTGCACTATATGCTAACTAACTTGGATGTGAATTTAAAATAATAATAATAATAATAATAATAATAATAATAATAAATGTCATTATATAACCATAAAAATGTCAATTCATTCTGAAGATATAACAATTGCAAATATATAATCATCCAATATCAGAGCACCTAAATATATTAAGCAAAGAATAACAGGTCTGAAGTGAGAAATAAACAATAATACAGTAATAGTAGGAAACCTTAAAACTCCGATTTCAACAATGGATAGATCATCCAGACAGAAAATCAATATGGAAATGAAGATTTTATACAATACTTTAGACCAAATGGATCAACAGATATATACAAAACATTCCATTTAACAGCAGCAGAATACACATTCAGGCACACATCTCTCCAGGATAGATATGTTAGTTCACAAAACATGCCTTCACAAATTTAAAAAAAAATTAAATCATGCCAGGTATCTTTTACAACCATAATGGTATGAAACTAAAAAATTAGGAACAGGAGGAAATCTGGAAAATTCACAAATATGTAGAAATTAACCAGCATACTCCTGAACAACTAATGAGTCAACGAAGAAATCACAAGGAAAATCAAAAAATATTACAAAACAAATGGAAACACAACATACCAAAACAAATGTGATGCAACAAGACCAGTTCCAACAGGGAAGATGATAGCTGTAGATGCCTACATTAAGAAAAGAAAAAATAAGTAATAAGAAAAAAAACCCTAACTTTATATTTCAAGGAACTGGTGGGAGAGGGGAGTAGTGGAGAGAATAAGTTGCCCAAAATTAGCAGAAGAGAGGAAATAGTAAAGAGCAGAGTAGAAATAAATGAAATAGAGACAAGAAAACAATAAAGAAAATCAACAAAACTAAGAGCTTGTTTTTTCAGGGAAAAAAACAAACTAGACCAACATTTAGCTAAACTAACAAAATGAGAGACAGAGACAGAGAGAGAGTATTCAACATCAGAAATGAAACAGAAGAGATTAAAACTGATACCACATAAAAACAAAGGATCATAGGAGACTACTATAAACAATTTTATGGAAACAAACTGGATAATCAGGAAGGAATGAATAAACTCCTAGAACATACAACCTACCAAGACTGAATCAAGAAGAAACAACACCTAAACAGACCCATCATGAGTAAGGAGATTGAATCAATGATCAAAAATCTCCCAAAAAAGAAAAGCCAAGAACCAGATAATTTCCTCCATGTATTTAAATAAGTACTATAAACCTCAAACTCTTCCAAAAATTTGAAGAGGAGGGAATATTACCAAACTTACTTTATGAGACCAGCATCACCTTGATAACAAATGCAGATAAAGGAACTCAAAACAAACAAACAAAAACTACAGGCCAAAATCCCTGATAAATATAAATTCAAAATTTCTCAACAAAATACTAGCAAACTGAATTTTAACAACACAATGAAGAAAGAGATGATATACCATAATCAGGCTGGACTTATCCTTGAAATGCAAGGATAATTAACATACACAAATCAATGTGATGTATCACGTTAATAGAAAGAAAATGAAAACCATATGATTCACAATAGATTGCCCCCAAATTTTACAAAGTACATTTCTTTCATGATAAAAATTCTCAACAAATTGAGTATAGAAGGAACATACTTCAACATAATAAAGGCTATACATGGCTAGCTCACAGCTAATATTACACTCAAAGGTGAAAGGTTGAAAGCTTTTTCTCCAGGATCATGAACAAGACAAGGATCTCCATTCTTACCACTCCTATTCAACACAGTATTAGAAACACTAACCTAAGCAATTAGTCAAGAAAAATGAACAAAAAGGCATTCAAATTAGAAAGAAAGAAGTAAAATTATTTTTGTTTGCAGAAGATATGATCTTATTTATAGAAAAGCCTAAAGCCTCCACCAAAAAACTAAAAACTGTTAGAACTACAATAAATTTAATAAAATGGCAGTATGCAAAACCAACATACAGAAATCAGTTTCATTTCTACACACTAACAATAAAGGATCTAAAAATTTTTTAAAGCAAGTCTATTCACAATAACATCAGAAACAATAAAATAAATAGGAATAAATATAACCAAAAAAGTGAAAGATCAATGCACCAAAAAATGTAAGACTTTGACAAAAAAAAAATTAAAGAAGACACAAATAAATGGAAAAGTATCCCATGTTCATTGATCAGAAGATTTAATACTTTTTACATGTCCATACAACACAAAGCCATCCATAAATTCAAAGAAATCCCTAGGAAAATTCCAATGATACTTTTTACAAAAATAGAAAAAGAATTCTAGACTTTCCGTGGAACCCCAAAGGAGCCTGAATAGACATAGTAATCCTGAGAAAGAAATACAAAGCCAGAGGTATTTTATTTCCTGATTTCACACAATACGACAAAGTTACAGTAAGCAAAAGAGAGTGGTACTGGCATAAAAATCTATCATTTTAATAGAATAAATATCCCAAAAATAAATCCTCACATATATACAGTCTACTAATATTTGCTAAAAGATTCAAGACTACTCAATGGTGAAAAGATCATCTCTTTAACAAATGGTGCTGGATTGACTGGATAACCACAAATGGAAGAATGAAATTCAACCCTTATCTTACACTGTACCCAAAAAGTAATTCAAAATGGATTAGAGACTTAAACATACAACCTAAAACTATAAAACTTCTAGAAAAAAATACGGAGAATCTCCTTTATTTTATTTTTTTGGCGGGGAGGGGAGAAGCTCCTTTAGAAAGCAGGAATAGAAGGTAGGTGGGAGACAGTGGTACAGGATCTTTAAACAGAAAGCTTGAAAAACACTAATTTTAAGCTCTAAAACCTTTCACAAACATGATTCCTTTCAGGACCAGGAGCCTTTTAGAAACTTCAGCCTCGGCAGCAAAGAAATTTAAGAATTCATTGTGTTCCTAATATACTGGATAGTTTCTGTAGCCTGTGGAAGATTTTTCTTCTCCTTACTATGTTGCACTAACTAGATTTTTGTTTTATGGTCCCTACCTGGCACTTAAGATAACTGCTGGGCCTACAGATCTATCTTCATTTCCAGCTGGGTTGAATATTTCTTAGACATTCTACTAAGCTGTCTTATCAGTGCCTTTCTCCAGAAGGTCAGCACCTGCTTCCTAAACTTTTAGCTTCTCCCTGATCCTACTCCAAGCATTCTAAGTACATGGAAACCAATGCTGCCATCTACCCAAATAAAAGTATTACTGATACCGCAAATGTTTTATTGTCATATATCTCATATTAAATTGTGCCATCTTGGATGTTTACTCAAGCCAGAATAAAAGCACACATTTGTCATGATTCTTTGTTGACTCTATATTGGACAAAGATGGAAAACTTTTAGATGCCATTCATATATCCTTATAAATGTCTCTGCTCTTTCTCTACCTAACCTTTTTTCTTTTCCTCCCACTGGTCAATAGCAAGCTTCCAGAATAACTTGAGTTTAAGATGATTTATGTATGGAATGCTCTATTAACCTCTCCATCTCTCATCCCAGATATTCACCAACTATCTTCTGACATTATTATAATTTTGTAATTATGATTGTGATGGGAAAAATGTTATCTGGCTATAAAGTAGTCATTTATCTCCCTGGTTTAAGAAAAATCTATCACATAGAGGTCTGGAAAACATAACATGTTGAACGTACTGCTTCCAGAGTTTAGAAATTATAAAACCAAGTCTTATAGTTCAGAGACATTTTTTTAAGATCCAACCTACTCCATGACTCTCTTACATTACCACACAGTTATGGTTCATTATCCTAAACTTTAGGAAGCCATTTTCTAAGCAGGGGAAAAAAACAGTCCAAGAATAAAGACGTATTAGTGTACTGATTGAGTTCCTTTGTTGCTTACTATTAATCACCCCAAATTACTGCCTGGAGGCAAGTAACTTCTGATAGAGCTTGAGCCAAATTTTCCACTGAATTCTTCCAAATTTTCTATTGAGTTCTTCCCTCAATACATAGGTAACTTTATATTGCAGTACAGTTTGTTGCACAGAAACACATACTCTAATCCAGGAACTTTCATTCATCAACACAATGCTAGGCATCCTGACAAAATAATTTTCTGCTCAGGAGGAAAAAAAAATCTACATAGAAACAAAATACTTTAACATTTGTGACATTCAGTCCCCTGATAATATAATATGACCATGAAGAATAAGATGGATGAGAAAAATCTTAAGATTTTCATAATCTCCCTGTCTTCCAAATGTTTCAATTCTGCTATCCAAGTTTTGATAATTCTATAAGGAGATGGCCATAGACTAACCAAAAACCTGCTCACTGCATAGATTTATTCTAAGGACAAGTGAGGTTCATCTCTCAATACTCAATTTTAGAGCAGATAGTTGCAAATTCTTGATCTCACCCCGAGCCTATGTTAATCTTAACCATGGTCAAGCAGATGAACCCATCATTGAGTTCAAACACTAGCTTTGACTAAACCAAACAATTTGAGGGTATGGGCACCCTCCCAGGGCCAACACATGTAAAGTGTTTGATCCTAGGGCTAAGGCTAGCATAGCAACAGCTCATTGAACAAAAATCTCCTCTGGCATGGTGTTAAGGAAAAACTACTTCCAGGCATCAAACAATGACTAAGCTAGATTTTTTTTTCCAAAGAATTCTGGCTACTTATGAAATCTCGGAAAGATAGTGACAGTTTTCACATCTAAAATGATCGGAGTAAAAAGGAAACTGCTGTTTCATCATATTTTCTCGTATTACTTTAACATAACACTTTCTGCCTGAAATCAAGAATAATGTTGCAAACTGTGCTTTTTTTCATCTGAAAAGATGGGGGCAATAGCATCACTTGTAGCTGTAAGAGGATCAAGCAAAGTAAAATACACGTAAATGTCTCTGCCACTGCATTTAGCATCTAGCATCTAGTGTAAGCTCCCAAACATTTAAAATTACAAGTTAGACATAGTTTATTTCATTGAATGTAGTTCTTTTGTCTGATTTCACTCTCTGCTGTTGCCCATTTCTTACCACTCTGAATGCCTATCTTCCACTATAAAACTCAGCCTCTTCCTGGTTCCCAGAGTATCCTTGGGTCTCATGCCATTTACCATCACTATAGGCTCTAGTTCACTTAATTAGGCTTTGGTCTTAGCCTTCTCTGTAAGTCTTTATTCCAATCCCTGTGTCTTCATTCTTTTCCTATTTGAGGACCATGTCCTTTCTTGTCCCTATCAGGTTCTTCCCCGATCACCTTGTGAAATTGAGTTCTGTCTCACTCTCAGTGCCAACCTGGAGTCTAAGGCCTAGCTATCCATGGACTACACTTTCACCTTCTGTCCATTTTATATCGTTTTTTATAAAAGTCAAAGAGGAGAAAAGAGACACCTTAAAGAGTTCTGATGCTTGATTCTGGCCCCAGATCAAAAAGGTCCACTTCCCCTCATACCCGTATTCAGCTTCATTGATCTGAGGTCCACTCCTGGACACCAACGTCCAGGTCATTGGACTTCTGAGGTCAAGAAGAAAACAGGCTTGGACTGCCTGGGTGGTTCAGTCGGTTAAGTGTCTGATGCTTGATAGCGGCTCAGGTCATGATTTCACAGTCATGAGATCAAGCACCACTGCAAGCTCCACACTGATAGCACAGAGTCTGCTTAGGATTCTCTCCCCTTTTCTCTCTGCCCCTTCCCTTCTCCCACACTCTTAAAATAAAAAAGCATCAAGGAAGAAGAAGAAGAAGAAGAAGAAGAAGAAGAAGAAGAAGAAGAAGAGGAAAAAGAAGAAGAAGGAGAAGAAGTGGAGGAGGAGGAGGAGGAAGGAGAAGGAGAAGAAAAGGAAGAAGGAGGAGGAGAAGGAAGGGGTGAGGTGGGGAAGAGGCCGAATTCAGACCTGGGTGGGAGGGAATGTTGGTAGAGGGAAACAGATGGCTTAAGACACTGTGGAATCCATTGAGGAAGAAAATTTCATAGATAAGAGGTTTCATCTCTGGAGAGAAGAGTGAACTGTTAATGAGGAAGAGGTGCAAGGAGATGATGGATAGAAGAACACTACCAATTCCCCATCCAAAATGTCCTCTGTATAGATGGTTAAAGGTAAATCGAGCCAGAAAACAAGAATGGTTTGTGTTACCCTCCTACATTCCATACAGAGATGGATTTCCCTAGAAGCTGATGAGAAACGAAAGCCCCACTTGCATAGCCCTTCCCAAGCCTTGCTTTCTTTTATCCCATGAACATGGGGAGGAAGCAGCAGTCATAGCTTGGCACCTGAGGCTGCTGGGCCATGCTGGTGTTCCCAACGGCCAGTACCAACTCCACATTCTCTGTACTTCCTTCCATAGTCTGTCTCTGTTGGACCTCAGCCAAGTGACCAGACCATCTATTTTACCCCTCGGAGGAATTGCTGAAGGAATCGCTAGGAACCATTAAATTGGAGCTTCACACTATCTCGACAACAGAACAGACATCGAGCAGGTAGAAAAAAGGGAGAGGGACCTGGACAATGTGAACCAGCTTATGTGGCAGGAATCACGCCCAGGGATACAAACAAGCTGAAGTCCTGCCAGGGTTTGTCTCTAAGTAAGAAAATGTGAAGGAAGTTGCACAGGTGGCTTTACTAGTAATGAGATATAGAGCTAAAGTGAACTTTTCTAAACTACCGATTATAAAAAATTAATTTTGGGGCGCCTGGGTGGCGCAGTCGGTTAAGCGTCCGACTTCAGCCAGGTCACAATCTCGCAGTCCGTGAGTTCGAGCCCCGCATCGGGCTCTGGGCTGATGGCTCAGAGCCTGGAGCCAGTTTCCGATTCTGTGTCTCCCTCTCTCTCTGCCCCTCACCCATTCATGCTCTGTCTCTCTCTGTCCCAAAAATAAATAAACGTTGAAAAAAAAAATTAAAAAAAAAATTAATTTTGATCCACCATGCCAGAGGAAATTCTAAATGATCTTTCTATCTTTCTGTAGAAAGAAAAAAATTACGAAACCATTTTCAAAGAGCCAATGGTATTCACAGATACTACTACAGAGGCATATAGTTGAGTACAAATAGTGCTGAAGAAGTAATTCTACAAATCCCGTGAAAATTAAATTCTAAACCAATGTCATTTTAGAGTTCCTGTAATCTTTATTTAAAAATTAACAGAAGAGTGAAGAGAGAGAAAGAGACAGAGACAGAGAGACAGAAAGAGATGGAGACAGAAGCATAGAGAGAGAGAAAAAGAGAGGAGAAACATAATTGGAATGGATTTAAGATTAATAATCCAAGTCCCAGTTTTCCTACAAGTTACGTTACCTAAAGCAAGTCTTTTGGCCTCTCTGAGCCTCAATTTTCACGATTTAAAAATCAGGTGACAATCATCTCCCATACAGCTTGTCATTCATTCATAGGGTTTGGTCCAGCCCATGTGAAACATTAAACAAAACAGTATTTTTCCCAATTTGCTAGCTTACATGCGCTGTGTACAAGTCCATCCATGTCTACAAGGGAGACTTACGTATAGACCTTATAGCTGGCATGCTGCCTCCATCCAACAAAACGCTGAGCTCTATTAGTAAAGATGAGGGTAGAATTAATATCAGGCCAGAAGCTAACAGCTGCTGCCTCATACACAAACTTAGGGAAATACAAGATAAATAAATCAGGTTTGTTGTTTTGTGAACAGTTTTGTTTTGTTATGGCGTGAAAAGGAAAATGTTCGTGGAGCTGATGCTTCTTCCTCTAACTTTTGTGTCCATTAAACTTTATGCAAACAGATTTACGTGAACAGACATGTAGGAAACATAGAGGGAGAAACGAATTTGTCAAAGAACGTGGGCATCTGGAATATCTGTCAATTACTGTATGACCTTGGACATCTGACTTCTGACCCCTGGTTTTCTTATACATAAGGTATATCGACCATACCAATTTTACACATTGATTATTACATGAAATCAAGTTTGTGAAAGTGATTTATAAACTGTGAGGTTTGACAGACATAGTAAAGAATGTCATGAGCATTGAGTAGGAAGACACTGCTCTTAGCTAGAATGACCAAGAAGGACAGAGTTGTCGTGTTGAGATGATAAGCGACTACACGGATGGAAGCCACATTACACGTGTTTAAGAGAAGTTTTAGGGGTCTCTGACATGTCATTTTCAATTCCAGCTTGGCCACTTTTTAGCTGTAATCTTGAGCAAGTTATTTAATCTCTCTGATGTGTCAGTTTTTTTCATTATAACATTGCATGAAACAGAGACTCTCTCATAGTATTCAAATTAAGTGAAATCAGACAAAATTCTTAGCAAAGAGACTGCAGGTGCTTAGAAAATGAAAGCAGTGATGATGATGATGATGGTGATGGTAGTGATAATGGTGATGATAAAAGAGGGCACGTCCATGTGCATTCATGCAGAAGAGAAAAGGAGCACATTTCCTGTCCCGTAACTCCCAGAGAAATAACAGTTCTCAAGAGTAAAATATTAATATTTAGCACCATGGACAGAAGAATAATGCTCTGACTCTGCTCAACCAAAAATCTTGGTAACTTTAATCTGTATAAGGAAGAACATACCAGGAGAAAATGTTTATTTGTTATTAGCATTTTTAGCCTCAGTTATAAAACAGCATATATATCTTTGCTGATGCTCTCGGATTTCTTTCATATGTGGTATACATATATATACACATTTATTCCACAGAGTTGTAGAGCAACCTCCGTGGACCAGGCACGGTGCTAGGGGTACATGGTTCAAAAAGACAGTCATTGTTTCTGTTCCCACAGAGCTGGTAGTCTAACTGGAAAGACACACAATGAAACAACTAATCATGATAAAATGCAATACACATCAGAACAAAAGTTCATGGTGTTATGGGGACTGTAAGAGGGGGGATCTTAACAGAGGACAAAGCAATCTCCTGAAGTAATGAGTTTACACATATCCTTGAAATTAGTCAGGGAGGGGCGCCTGGGTGGCGCAGTCGGTTAAGCGTCCGACTTCAGCCAGGTCACGATCTCGCGGTCCGTGAGTTCGAGCCCCGCATCGGGCTCTGGGCTGATGGCTCAGAGCCTGGAGCCTGTTTCCGATTCTGTGTCTCCCTCTCTCTCTGCCCCTCCCCCGTTCATGCTCTGTCTCTCTCTGTCCCAAAAATAAATAAAAAACGTTGAAAAAAAAATTAAAAAAAAAATTAGTCAGGGAAGAAGACAGGAAAGCATTTTCCTGGCAGAGAAAATAATGTATGTGAAGGTGTCTTGAGCAACAGAGTCAGGCATCTGGCAATAAGTGAAGGGCATGTAGACAAGAGAAGAACATGGGATCATCCCAGGAATGCTAAGGAGTTTTTACTTTTTCCTAAAGATAACAGAAAACCACCGAAACGTACAACAGTGAAAGTGACACTATCAGAACTATCATTATGATCATTTGGGTTGATACCTCTTCCACTTTTTAAATATCAAAAATTTACAAATGACAGCTCCCACCTTGTGATGCTCTCCTAATCAAAATCCACCAGGAGGTTCCCACAGTCCACTAAATTATATTTACCTCCTTCCTTGATGTTCAAGGCTTTTCACTATCCGGCCTCAAATACCTTGTAAGACCTATTTTCCTCTACTCCTTTTAACACATTCCGTAATTCAACCAATCATTTTCAGAGCTCAGCCTGGACTTTCCTATCTTGCCTTTGATCTTATAATTTAATGAGACTAAGAGATTCTGCCACTTTGTTTGCACTCACTTATATCATCCAGGGTCCCGTTCAAATGCCGTCTTTCCTCTAAAGTCCTTCTTAATTCCCTGAGGTGGTATACTGATTTTCCACAAAATATCAATACTTCTTTAGTCTTTTATCTTTTCCTACTAAATACTTGCATTACATATATTTTTATGTCATATATGTTTTAATCTCAAGTATAATACACTGGAGAACAAACAATAAGCTTTGTCAATTTTCATGTCTTTTGCAGGTCTAAAGCCTGTTCCTGGACTATGATAGAAGCACAATTAATTAGTGAATGAATTGATGAATGGTAGTTTTACCACTAGAATGTGTAAAGAAGATGTCTGTTTCAAAGCTATAAATGGCATTGTAATTTATGGTTTCAGTTTCTCAGAACCTTGTAATCGAGTTTCTGTATTATGAAATGTCACAAAATACTTGAATTTATGTCTATTTTTAGAATATTTATGATTTAATAAAATAATGAAGGAAGAACATGCCTGAGCGTGTAGATTATTGTGAGAAGCAGCTGGGAAATCAAAATACTTTAAAAAAGTACTTAAGTGCTTCCAGTTATAAAAGAAATAAGTCACAGAGATGAAAAGTATAGCATAGGGAATACAGTCAATAAAACAAAGTACTCAGTGCTATATAAATATTAAAATTTGGTATAACATTTAGGACTTATTTTAACATCATTTCTTGTATTGATTTTTGTTTGCCTGGCAGGGGTACCTATAAATAGATTTATGCAGTAGGTCTGTTCCAGATAAATCATATAGATAGATAGATAGATAGATGATAGATAGATAGATAGATAGATAGATAGATAGATAGATAGATATCTGTTGTTATTAATTGTATAACATACAAATTAAGCCTTAGAAAATGAAAAGAACATGGAACCTTCAGTCGGTAGAACTGATTTGAAGAATGAACCTGTAAATTACGTCTTACTTAAGTGATGCTGGGCAAGTAATTAAACTCTCTGGTCTTCAATTTTCCCATAATGAGATGATAAACTCACTACCTCATATGGTAGAAAGAACTAAGTGAGGTAATGGCTGTAACAGTGTTTTTGTAAACAGCAGCATTTTTTGGAAATGTTAAGTGTATTATTTACATTGATCTAAATAATAATGAAGGTCCTACTGCAAACCATATTACAAATCCTTTACCAAAAGTAGAAAATATCTCCCCCTAAGCTATCTGTTGTATAAAACAAGGTCTGGATATATTGGCTCTACTTACTGAAAATCCCTGCCAGCATGCCTGAAATGGTTTTTGAGGTTGAGATGGGCTGCAGTGCTTCTTGACAAGAAAGGTAGAAAGTATAGTTATACCAGAGACACCAATTAAATATCTCTTACAGTAGATTTCAGACTAACCACGAAATTTCCACAAATGTTACATTCCAGCCAAAGCGCTATTGCATTTTCCAACTTGTGTTTAACATTCTGATTTCAGAGAGCTCACATGAGCAAATTACCTGTGACCGATTTATCTTACTCTACACATATTAATTGAAAGCCAACTTGGGTCCTCTGGACTATGCCAAATGCCTGAGAAACAATGATAAGGTGTGGTTCTTACTCTTAAGAATCTCACAAATACAAAACTATATTGTACATTCTGCCAACTGTCGAACGAAGGTCTGCATGGCGCATTATAAGAGTATGAAGCAAGGGGCGCCTGGGTGGCTCAGTCAGTTAAGCATCAGACTCTTGATTTCAGCTCAGGTCATGATCTCACAGTTCATGGGTTCGAACCCTACATCAGGCTCTGCACTGACAGTGTAGGGCCTGCTTGGGATTCTCTCTCCTTCTCTCTCTGCCCCTCCCCAGCTTGTACTCTCTCACTCTCAAAATACATTTTTAAAAAATTAAAAAAAGAGTATGGAGCAAGACTATCTCTTCAGATAGAATGGGAAAAGCTTCAAAATAGTATGTGGAAGGGATTCCAGGCCAAATCAATAGTATGTGGAATCAAATCCCAACATACTGGAGGACACGGAAATCTGTTCCTGTTACCTCCTTCTCTAACAGGAGTAGGAAGATACTAGGCTGGCATTTATGGAAGAGTAGACATAGTTCCCTTTCATCTTTCATTTTACTTGACATCCAGCTCTTAAATCTTCCCACTACCCTTAAAAGGAAGAATGACTCAGTATGACAGATGCTGACACATCTGATTTGCTTTAATAACAAGATAATTACTACAACCACTTATTAATTAACTATATTACATGTAAACTTTACATGTGCAACAGGACAGCAATGGGATGTTTTCCCATCATGTTAATTTGTACTGATACCCCAAAACTTGAAACCAAATGGTGATGAGTATCTAAAACTCTAAAGAGAGATATCAGACCATCTAACAGGTGGTCCAGCAAACAAGCTTACCAAACCTTGAGCCACCTAGAGGCCATAAACAACCAGGGATCCTTGACCACTGAAGAGAAGGTTCTGAGAAGTCTATGTTTCTTTAGCAGGAACATCTCAAGGTGCTCTATTTTCCCTCCCCCAACCCCATTCAAATAAACTAGGTTTCAGAAATCTTGACATGGGTCCCCTAAAGTTGCAGGGGGTGGGGGAGGCATTTGGTTTCATATCTAACCAGTCCTCAAAAAATCTAAAGGCAAGAAACTGTTCAGAGCAGCATGGCATGACAGAGAAATGAGGAGATCATATTAAGAACATCTGGCATTCTGAGAATTTCTAGAGTTTCAAGGACAAGAAAAAAAAATGTAGGCACTAAGGAGAGGAGCCAGACATGGGTCAGCTTGAATGGAGCCCTGTCCAAAACGTAGGTTTGGAGGGTTAAGGTGACTAAAAAAAAAGGTGTTTGAAGTAGACAGAAATGGGCTGAGAGAGCTTCTAAACAGCCAGCCATGAAGACTCAGGGATGAGCAAATGGAAGATTCCCCAAACCAAGATCCTCTGAGAAACAAACAAACAAAAAAAGAATCCAAAGAAGAAATGGCCAGGATTTTCTTCTGTTACATCAGCAAGGCACCAACACCAGGGAAAACCGTGCTAGTGAGAAAGAACCCTTCTTTTGCTGTCTTTCCTTCCTCAGGGAGAGCCTTGCAAGAGCAGAGGCAGTGGGGCCAATGAGGGGGAGAGGAGAAAAGAGAAACATGAGACAATACTGGGCAAGTTCACCAGAACCTCCTCCCAATCACGGTTTTTCTCACCTGCGGCCACCTCAAGCTGGGTACGGTAAACAATTCAAAATTAACCGAGAAACGGAAGTTTTGATATTAAAATGGACTGGACTTTTTAATGTCTCAAGAACGAGACTATATATTAATGCTTAAGAATGATCAGGAAACCTGTGGTCATCGGCTTGAGATTTCATCCAGGGGAAATGAAGGCGTCAACAGGACAAGTTTTTAAAGGAATGATGAAAAAAAATTAATTAAGTGGCTTTCTGTTTGTGCCCTACTGAGCCCATGAGGTTTGATAAATCAATTACACATAAGGTATTTCATGAAACTGTCATGAAATCCTATGGCTTATGCCTTATCATTCTGACTTTGTAGAGTATGACAGTCTTGCATAGATAAGGTAAATTGTTGAGAATCACCACCTGTAAAGGTAGATTTAAACACAGATTCACCTACCTCTAAATCTGGCACGTTGAAGCTATTTTGCCTTCCCATTATATACACTGTAAATTTCAGCTAGCGATACCCTTAAACAGATCTGTCTGTGAAGGTCCTTAATATTTTACTTAAAACCCACATTCCAGAAACAGATAGAATAGAGGTGTGGAAAGAAAGGACGAGGCATAGCTAAGAGGCAAATAAAACCTATAATTGGGCTAACAGTACTTCACAAACTTCCTGTTTATTATTGAAGATATGGATCAAGGGCATTCATTTAACAAAATGTTTGTTGGGTTTCTCCTATGTGCAAGGCACTATTTCTGGCAATAAAGACACAAAAATGAATATGATTTCCACGCACATAGGGATACAGGAAACGGGGTGTTACAGACGGCCAATAGCAGCCCAATCTGTTGTGTTTTGTAATGTAAATGTGCACACACAGAGAAGGGGGGCTCATCCTGACTTGGTGGTCAGAGAAAGCTTCCTGGAGGAAGTGACTTGTAAACTGAGACCAGAAAGCTGAGTGGGCAAGGCAAAGCAAAGAGGACGTAGAAGAAAGAGCACAAGAGAGGATGTGACAGGTTCAGAGAATTGAAAGAAGTTTGAAAAGTGCCAAGTCGCATGGCTCTAAGGGAAGACAGTGAGAGATGCAGCTGGAAAGAGAGAAGAGGCCTGATGGGCCACATTAAAAGGATTCACTTTGTTCTAAAAGGAGTGTGAATAAAAGGAGGCTGTAGCAAACAACCCATGGGTTTACACAAATTCCTGAAATCATATAAACAACACAACTTCTGAAAAACCTTTCCCTCTGAACTCAAGCCAAACTACAGCCCTGATCCAAAAAACGGAGAACACGGGTGGAATGCAATGAACTAAATTTAATTGCTAGTGTTATAAAAGCTGATCTCTTTCTTTAGCCTGTACCTCATGCTGGTACGTGCTCAAGGAAAGGTTCAGTTCTATTAAAAGGACCATCCTGTAATTGATGCATCCATCAGGCACCCACATAGATAAAGATCCACCACAATAAGGAAAAATCTGGCCATCGAAGTTTCTCAAATTATTAGAATTAAACTTGAGATGTCCTTCCATTTAGAACTGCATCCGGTTGACTATCATGCAAACTTACTGGCTATTATCGTTGACTCTTTTGCCATGCCACAAAGTTTTTTCTGTGTGTTTTCGTTTGCTGGTTTGTTTCTGGCTGTTTTGCTTCGTGTCGTGTAGAAACAGACAATTGAGGATTCTCTGCTTTCTCATCAGTCTAAAGCAAAAACAGCCAGTCTCCTGTTAGTCCTAAGCTTTTTCTATTCTTTTCACTTCCTTCTTCTAGATACATTTTTGGGCACTTAAATGAAAAGAAATGGGGCAAAGGAACTTGCATTTATTAATAAATATGATAAACACAGTAAAAATTGGCATTTATTGAGCCACCACTCAGTAAGTGGCACAATATTGGGTATTTTCCATATATAATCTCATTTAATCCTTTCAAAAGTTCTAGGACCCAGGTAATATTCTCTTCATTTTAGAGATGAGAATCTAGAGCTCAGAAAGATGTACTTAGTGTTCTCCCCAGCTCTAGAAGCATTATGTGTTCTTAGTTACTACAGAGTAGTTGGAAATAACCTTCTCAGTTTTTCTCAAGGCCAGTCCAGTCTCAGTTTGGTTGGACAGGAATAAAATAAGGGGTACACTTTTTAAAGGCATAAAATGTGTTGACTTCAGAGAAGATCTTCAATATTGCATAGGTATACAGATTCAAACTATAGCTTTATCCTTCACCCGTATCCTTAATTTTGACCAAGGGGAAAATTCAAATTTTCCTTCGCTTCACAAATCTATTTTTTATTAAAAGCACACATTCTCTCAAGCAATATTATTAGGCAGGCAACCAAGATATATTGCCAAATTCTGTTCTCAATTTGGTCTGTGAAGCTATTTCTAATTTTTTTTTTTTCTGACAAGTTTTCCAGGCTGACAAAGGCTAGGCTGGGAAAAATGTAAAATTTAGAAGTTTATATATAAATTCTCTAACTTTAGGAGCTTTTGCAATAGCAAAATTTGAAATTTCAGAGCTACATGTCATGAAAGATTTCATTTTAAGGTAAGACACGTGCAAAGAACTACTATGAAGTCTAACACATGGTGAACACTTCGCAATTCTTGCATTTCTACTCACGATAATCAAATATTTGGGTTCCTCCTGGCAGACCATCTCAATGTATGTAAGGGTCGTGAAACACAGAACTTTTCGTAAGTTACGTGTCTATTTGCAAGTGAGAAGGCAGGCAGATGGAGGCAAACTGAAATTCATTGCTTTGTTCTAACTAACATTGAGGGGGCTGCTTTGTTAATCTCTAAAATTTTTAAATACGCTGTAAGTATAAACTTCATCAAGTAACTTGATCAAGTTCAACTTCATCAAGTTACTTCATCAAGTAACTTGAAAAGCCCTGAACCTGGGATTTGGCCTAGAGACTGGGGGGTGGGGGGAGGGAGGTGGGAGGGGGGTGGGCAAGAAAATATTCAAAGATCAAGATGGGAATCTGGGCCCACAGGATTAAAAACCATCACCTTCTCTGTCCACTTCCTATTTTTTCTACGGTAAATAAAGGGAAACATAATAATAAATAATAATGGAAATCTATATACTTACAGAAAATGAGAAATGTAGGCCAAGTAAAAGCAGAGTTGGAGAGTTAGTCAATCTCAGATTGGTGAGGGTTGAACATCCACCAGAAAAATAAATGGAATAATCTACCAGCATAACATCTTTGCTATCCTACTTTGGAGTGGTAAATTCATACGGTAGTTGTTTGGGGAAAATATATTTCTAAGGTCTTAAAGAAGCCTCAGAGAAACTAGAGTTTTGATAAAGCAAATTTTCTATTCTGGGGATTGCTTCTAGTTTATCCTAGATGTGGACGAGCTGCCTGCTGAATATGAGAGGCGGTTGGCGTGGTTGTCTCATCTCAAGAGCCAGCCTGTCACTTAAAGAAGGTTGTCATCACAGATATATTAAAGAAATACTTTTCCTTCATGGCAATTTTGATGAATTGCTCGAGTCTGAACGTAGGCTAGTGAGAGTGAGGATACTACTGGGGAATGCAGTATTAGGGGACCTCTCACAATTGCATGGGTTGTACTACCAGGAACACCAACCAGGAGGATCTTCTTGTGGTTCTGACAAGGGTGAAGGGAAGACCTTTCTCCATAACACAGTTTTACTCTCCTGGTGAAAAGACTTTTCCAGAGCCTTTCCCAGATGGAGGACCGGACATTCTTCCTGCTCTAGCCCCTCTGGCCTTCCTGTCTCACATAAGTGGGAAAAAACAGAATTAAGGCTTCATCAGGGCTTCAAGGAAATAGATTGGGAATGTTGCACTTAGAGAAAGGGAGAATAATGGCTGAGAGCTTCCCAAAATTAATGACACACCAAATCACAGATCCAGAAAGTTCAGAGGACATTAAGAAGAATAAATACCAAAAATATCTACACCTAGGTATATGGTATTCAAACTGCAGGAAAAAAAAAAAAGGCAAGGACAAAATCCTTTAAAGAAGCCAGAGCTGGGAGAAACAACTTACCTATAGAGAAAGGAGGACAAGAGCTATAGCCCAAGCAATAAGAGAGTGAATTTTTTAAAAAAGATTCAACTTTAAAAAAAAAAAAAAAAAAAAAAAAAACATCCACCAACTATCCACCAAAATTGCCCATCAAAAGCGAAGGAAAAATTTTAGGGCCAGATGGAAAATGATAAAAGTCTAATATTGGGGCTCCATGAAGAAAAGAAGTGCACTGTAGAAAGAATAAATGAGAGCGAAATAAAATTTTTGTCTCATTGTTAATTGATCTAAAATATCATTAAGGTACCATCAGCAACATCAGCGTCATGATGGAGTAAGATATCCTTCCTTTTTGTTCCCATTTTTAACAACTAGTTAGGCATCCGTTCACGAACAGAAGTGCTTCTGTGGGAGTTGTAGGATCCAGCATCGTATACCAAGGGACCTGGGAGGAGTCTCGCCCATCTGTGCGTCCGATAATAGGCAGACAGACCTTGGGTTGTCTACCTATGGGCTGCAGACCCAGCAGGGACAGACGAACCTGCCCCAACCCCTCTCAGCCATAGTTAGAGAAAACCTGGAAAGCACCGACTTAGGAAGACACCCACCATAAGAGAGACCTTGTATAAGTCCAGCCTTCCAGAAGGGAGATTTCACCATGTTGTGGGAGACGGGAAAAAACATATATGCAAATATTTATATGTAAATATAAATATTTATATGTGTACACACACACACACGCACACACATACACGTTGGAGAGGGTAAGAGGAATTTTGCCATCACTGCCCCTCCCCTAAGGCGACACAGAACGAGGCCGAACTAACCAGCAGCAAACTCTCCCGTGGGGGAAAGAAAAGTGGTGAGCGAGTGCCTGGCTACCCCAGCTCTGCAGGACGCGGCTGAAGAACAACACCCAGAGTACTGAGGTGGGAGCTCCATGACTGGGGAGAGGGAAGAGATTGGAAGAGAGGCAGATAGGAACATCAAAAGTCAGGAAGGGGTTGCAGGTCCTGTCGACGGCACTCGGGACATCGGCAGAAGTCCACCCTCAAGCCGCTGGGAGAGCCTTACCTGAAGATCTCCCCACTGGCCTGCAGGAAGTCCCAGCACCCGTAGCACTAAACCCACACCTCCCCCAACTCCTTGGGCACACTCTTTAGTGCAGCAGTGAGAGCAAACACCAGAAAACAGAGTGCTTTCTGGGAAACAGACCGGTTCTGCGGGCAAGGAGAAACCACAAGCAGCTCTAGTGTCCCTCTCGGGCCTGGTGAGTTGTAAGAACCAGAGAAAATTTAAAAACTTAAACATTCTGCCACAAGAGGGAGTAGCAGGTGTGGAGCAGGTTTATCAACAGAAAGTCAGAGAAAGACCCAGATAGAGCAGTACGAACGGACAGCATACTACCTAGAGGCAACTAGTCAAGATTTAAGAAGATGTCTACTACTTCAAAGGCAAAAGTAACAATGCAAAACTACCAGGAATATGAAAAATCAAGGAGCTATGCCCTCACCACATGTAACGACAATCCTCCAATAGCCAAAATCGAAGCCTGCAATTTGGTGATCTAACTGAAAAGCAATTCAAAATAGCTGCTTTGAACAAGTTCGATGAGCTAGAAGAACAAACAAACAAAAAAACCAATTCAACAGAAACAGGAAATCAACACATAAGCAAAACGAGAAATGTAACAAAACGTAGAAGTAAAAAAAGAACCAGATAGAAAACCTGGAACCGCAGGATTCAATGAACGTAATGAAGAATGCAAATGAGAATATACAGCAAAGCAGACCAAATGGAAGACTGAATACGTGAGCTGGAAGATAGGAAATTTTGTATAACCTGATCTGGGGACAACAAAGGAAAAAATAAAAAGGAGCAAAGACAGCCTACATAATCTATGAAACTTCATCAATCGTACAAATACTAGAATAATTACGCTTCCAAAAGGAGATGAGAGGGAGGCTGGGAACAGAAAGTTAATTTAAGGAAATAATAACTGACAGTTTCCCCAAACTGGGAAAGACTTGAACATCCAAGTTTTCATGAAGCTAACAGATCACCCTATTATCTCAATGTAAAAAGACCTTCCAGAACCTGTATAAAATCGGAGATAAAGGAAACCTAAAATCAGCCAGAGGGGGAGAAAAAAAGATTGCAACTTAAAAAGGAACTCCCATTAGACTTAGAAAATCCTTAGCAAAAACCCTACAGACCAGGAGAGAATAACATATTCAAAGTGTTGAAAGAAAAAAAAAAATTCCAGACAAGAATACCCTATCTGGTGAAGCTCTTCTTAAGATATGAAAGAGAAATAAATATTTTCCCAGACAAACAAAAGCTGAGGGAGTTCATTACCACTAGACCTGTTCTTCAAGGAATGCTGAAAGGAGTTCTTCAAGCTGAAATAAAAAGATGATAATTAGTGATGTGAAAACACACAAAAGTATACAACATACTGGTAAAGTTAAACATACAGTCATATTTAGACAACTCTAAATCTGTAATAGGATTGTACGTTAACCACTTAACTGTAGTATAAAGGTTAAGGAAAACAATATTAAAAATAACTATAACATCTATAACATAACAAATACACAATATATGAAGAGATAAATTGTGGCAGCACAGATAGTAAGAGGAGAAAGTAAAAGTGTGGAGATCTTGTATGCAATCAAAGTTAAATTGTTATCACTTAAAATGGACTGTTTGATCTATAAGATGTTTTATGTAAGCCACGTGGTAACCACAAGGCAAAAACCAACAGTAGATCCACAAAAGACAAAGAGAAATAAATCAAAGCATACCACTTGGGGAAATCATCAATTCATTAAGACAGACAGCAAGAGGGGCGCCTGGGTGGCTCAGTCGGTTAAGCGTCCGACTTCGGCTCAGGTCATGATCTCACGGTCTGTGAGTTCGAGCCCCGTGTAGAGCTCTGTGCTGACAGCTCAGAGCCTGGAGCCCGTTTCAGATTCTGTGTCTCCCTCTCTCTCTGCCCCTCCCCTGTTCATGCTCTGTCTCTCTCTGTCTCAAAAATAAATAAACATTAAAAAAAATTAAAAAAAAAAAGACAGCAAGAGAGGAAGAAAGGAATAAAGAAACTACAACACAGCTAGAAATGAATGAATAAGCTGGCATTAGGTCTTACCTATCAGTAATTACTTTAATTGTGAATGGTTTAAGTTTTGTAATCAAAAGCCACCATGACTGAATGGATTTAAAAAAATAACACTCAATTATATGCTGCCTACAAAAGACTCACTTCAGCTTCAAGGAGACACAGGAGCTCAAAGTAAAGGCCTAGAAAAATATATTCCATACAAATGGAATGACCAGCATTATCCTGAGACCAAAGTGAGGACACTACAAGAAAGGAAAACTGTAGAGCAACAACCATGACGAATACAACCATGACGAATATAGATGCAAGAATTCTCGACAGTATTGCTAAAAGAAATAACAATATTTGCTAAAATATTTGCAAACTGAATTCAACAACACATTAAGATGATCATACACCAAGGACAAATAGTATTTATTCCTGGGATGCAAGGACGGCATCACATATGCAAATCAATAAATACATTAACATCACATTAATAGAATGAAAGACCAAAATCATATGATCATCTCAATAGCTGCAGAAAAATCTTGACAAATACAACATCCTTTCCTGATAAAGTTCCTCAACAAGTCATGTGTAGGAGGAACATGCCTCAATGTAATAAAGACCATTGATAAAAAAAACTCACAACATCACACTTAAGAGTGAAAAGATTAAAAGTTTTTCCTCTAAGTTCAGGAACAAGATATGGGTGCCCATTCTCACTAGTCCTGTTCAGCATAGTACTGAAGGCCCTAGCTAGAGGAATTAGGCAAGGAAAAAAAAAAAAAAGGTATCCAAATCAGAAAGTAAGAAGTAAAATTGTCATTATTTGCAGATGATATGATCTTATATACAGAAAATTCAAAGACTCCACCAAAACTCTATCGGAACTAAACAACTAGTTCAGTAAGTTGCAAGATATAAAATCAACACACAGAAATTAGTTTCATTTTTATACACTAACAGTGAAATATCTGGAAAAGAAACAGCTTACAAAAACTGCAAAATAATATGAAATAAACTTAACAAAGAAAGTGAAAGATCTGTACAATGAAAGATATGACTTTGATGAAAGAGGGGCGTCTGGAAGACTTATTCGGTTAAGCATCCAATTCTTGATTTCGGCTGAGGTCATGATCTCATAGTTCCTGAGTTCGAGCCCTGTGTAGGGCTCTGCACTGATAGAACAGATCCTGCTTGGGACTCTCTCTCTACCTCTCTCTCTCTGCCCCTCCCCTGCTTGCTTGCTCTCTCTCAAAATAAATAAATAAACATTAGCATTTAAAAAATAAGATTTTGATGAAAGAAACTGATGACATACATAGACAAATATATCATGTACATGGTCCAGAAGAATTAATATTGTTAAAATGCCCATACCACCCAAAAACATATGTAGATTCGATGCAAACTCCATTAAAATTCCTATGGCATTTCTCACAGAAATAAAAAAAAAATTCCTAAAATCTATAAGGAACCACAAAAGACCCTGAGGAGCCAAAGCTATCCTGAAAAAAAAAGAATAAAGTGGAAGGCATCACATGTCTTGATTTCAAACTATACTACAAGTCTATAGTAATTAAAACAGTATAGTACTGGCATAAAAAAAAGACACATAAACCGATAGAATATAATAGAGAACTCAAAAATATATGGTCACTATATATGGTCTAATATATATGGTAAACTATTATTTGACAAGGGAGCCAAGAACAGTCAATGGGCAAAGGACAGTCTCTTCAATAAACGTTACCAGAAAAACTGGTTAACCACATGCAGAACAATGAAACTGGACACCTATCTCACGCCACTCACAAAACTTAACTCAAAATGGATTAAGAAGTTTAACATAGACCTGATACCACAAAACTCCTAAAAGAAAACACAGAAACATAGAAAAGATACTTGACATTGTTCCTGGCAATGATATTTCCGGATATGACACCAAAAACATAAGCAATAAAAGCAAAAATCAACAAATTGGACTAGATCATAGTGAAAAGCTTTTACATAGCAAAAGAAACAATCAACAAAATGAAAAGAAAACCCACTGAATATAAGAAATATTTACAAACCGTATATCAGATGTGGTTGTTATCCAAAATATTTAAAGAACTCATATAAATCAATAACTAAAAACCAAGCAGTTTGATTAAAAATTCGGGAGAGGAATTGAATGGACATCTTTCAAAGAAAATATAAGTGGCCAACAGATACATGAAGAGATGCTCAACATCACTAACCATAAGGGAAATGTAAATCAAAATCCCCACGAGACATTATGTAACACCTGCTAAAATGGCTATCATCAAGAGACAAGAGATGACAAGTGTTGGTAAGGTTGTGGAGAAAAGGGAACCCCTGTGCAGTTTTGGGGATTGTAACTTGGTTCATCCACTATGGAAAACAATATGGAAGTTCCTCAAAAAATTAAAAACAACTACCATATGATTCAGCAATCCCACTTCTGTGTATATATCCAAAGAAAATAAAAACAGAACCTCCCATGTGTATTACAGCATTTTTCACAATTTCTAAGATACATGGCACCAACCTGAGTGCCATGAACAGATAAATGGACAAAGAAGATAGATGATGGATGGATGATAATTAGATAGATAAATGATAGATGATAGATGATAAATGATACATACATACATACATACACAGTGGAATATTATTCCGCCATGAGAAAAAAAGGGAATCTTGCCAAAGATTCCTGGGTGGCTCTGTCAGTTAAGCATCCAACTCTTGGTTTTGGCTCAGGTCACGATCTCACAACCTGTGAGTTCGAGCCCCACATTGGGCTCCATGCTGACCGTGAGGAGCCTGCTTGGGATTCTCTCTCTCCCTCTCTTTCTGCCCCTCCCCTGCTTTCTCTCTCTCAAAATAAATAAATAAACTTAAAAAAAAAAGGAAATCTTGCCATTTTCAACAACATGGATAGAACTTGAGGTCATTATGGTCAGTGAGATAAGCCAGGTAGAAAAAGGCACATATTGTATCAGTTATATGTGGACTCTAAAAAGCCAAACGCATAGAAGCAGAGTGTAGAATGATGGTTCCTGGGGGCTGAGAGGTGAGGGGAAATGGGGAGATTTTGTTAAAGGGTACAAATTTACAACTAGAAGATGAGTAAGTTTTAGACATCTAATGTACAACATAGTAATTATAGTCAATGACATTTTATTATTTATCTCAAAATTGCTAATAAGCTATTTCTTAACTATTTTCACCACAGTAAAGATGATTATTATGTGATGTGACAGAGGTGTTATCTAAAGCTACAGTGTTAGTCATATTGCAATATATACATGTATCAAATCAACATCTTGTACACCTTAAACTTACACAATGTTATATGTAAATTATATCTCAAAAAAAATTATAATAATGTATTGGTGATAGATGATTAGATAATAAGTAGATGACAGAGAGATGACAAACATATGAAATAAATGACAGTAATATCACAAAGGATAGAAGAAATTGTGACTACTTTTTTATAAGGTACCTACACTACACATGAAGCACTAAAATATTTTCTGAAGGCGAAGTTAGATTAGTTTAAAATATAGGTTGTAAACTCTAAGGGAAAAATATCCCTAGGGTTTCAGTAAAAAAAAAAAATTTAAGCAATATAAATGATTCTCTCTTAAGAAGAAAAAAGATAAAATGAAGTCATGTGAAATAATAGCAGAGAAGGCAGAAAGAAAGAGGAACAACAACAACAAAAATAACAAATGCAATAAATAGAAAAGTTACAAACCTGGTAGGCATTAAGCAAACCACATGAATGTTAATAGTCCAAAATGCACCAATTAAAATACAGAGATTGTCAGAGTGGATTAAAAAAATTAGGCTCAACCATCTATTGTCTACAAGAAACCCTTTTTAGATATTAAACCTCAGATACGTTAAAGGTAAAGAGATTGAAAGAGATATACCAAGTAACAGTAATGAAAAGAAATCTGAGGTAGCTATATTAATTTTAGACAAAGCATACTTCACCACACGTAAGATTGTCAGAGATAGACAGGAATTAAATAATGCTATAAAGGTCAGTTTTCAAAGAAATTATAACAACTCTAAATATATAAGCACCTACCAATTTAGCATCAAAATACGTTAGGCAAAAACTGATAGAACTGAAAGACCTGTCAATCATCTTGACCTAATTTGACATTTATAGAATATTCCATCCAACAAAAACAGAATACACATTTTTATTAAGCTTCACCTGTGCAAGGCAGAACACATTCTGGACCAGGAAACATACCTTCACAAAATTTAAAACAAGAGTAAGTTAAAGAAAGCGAAATCATACAAACTATGTTTTCAGACTACAATGGAATAAAACTGGAAATAAAGAACAAAATAATAGCTGGAAAATTCCCAGAGATTTGGAAATCAAACCAGATACTTCTAAATAACAGATATGTGAAATAAATCTCAAGAGAAATTTTAAAATTTTAGAGCAAAATTAAAATACAACATATCAAAACATATAATGCAGTGAAGCAGTGCTTTGAAAGAAATTTATACCATTAAATGCATATATTAGAAATGAAGAAAAATCTAAAATAAATGAAATAAGCTTCAACCATAGTCAGTAAGAGAGAGAAGAGCAATTCAGGCTAAAACAAGCAGAATAATACATATAGTAAAAATTAAAGCAGAAACCAATTAAATTGAAAACAGAAAACAACAGAGAAGATCAATGAAATCAAAGGCTAGTTCTTTGAAAAGATCAGTAAAATTGATAAACTTCTATGTTGATTGAAAGTAAAAAAAACAAAAACAAAAACAAAAACAAAAAGATATGTCATATCTCAGAAATACCAGAAATAAAAGAAGGAGAATCACTACTGAACTTATATCCCTTACAAGATAATAAAGTAATATTATGAATAACATTGTGCTATTGAATTGAGTAAGATAAACTAGGAAACCTCATTGAGACAAGAAATAGAAAATAGGTATAGTTTTATATTTATTAAGTAATTTGAATTTATAATTTAAAACTTTCATATAATGAAAATCCTAGCCTAAATATCTTCACTGTTGAATTGTTTCTAAGATTTGAAGGGAAAAAAACTAATACCAATTCCTTCCTCCACAAATGCTTTAGGAAAATCGTGGAGAAGGAAGTGAGCATTGCCCTAATTAAAAAAAAAATTCAAACAAATAAGCCAGATAAGACAATAGACAATGTAAGAAAAAGTAAATAAGAGACCAATAATATCTCTTGTGAGCATAAACATAATAATCTGTATCCAAACGTTAGCAAATTGAAGCTAGAAATAGATAGTACAACATGATCAAATGAGACTTGTCAAGGAATCAAAGTTGGTTTAACATTCAACACTTAATATCATTCATCACATTGAATTATAATACACTTATATAATCATATATGCATAAGATATATAATCATATATATTCTAACTATTTTTAAAACAGAAAAAGTAGGTAATAAAATTCAACACCCATTCATGGCTAAAGCTCTCAGCAATACAGCAAGTGAAGTGAACTTGCTCACCTTGATAGAAGACATATGCAAATATAACAGCTAGTTTAATGGTAAAATACTGATTTCCCCCTTAAAAGCCAAAAAAAAAAGGAGGAAGAGCCACTCTTGGTATTATTATTTAGAAATTAACTAAGAGCCTAAACCTTGCAATAAGGCAAAAAAAAAAAAAAAAAAAAAAAAAAAAACACAACAACTATGTAAGAGCATACAGATGCCAAAGAAAGAAGCAAAAGTGTCTTTATTTGTGGAAGACATAATTGTATGCACAGGAAACCCTAAAGAATCTATAAAAAAAATCTAATCTACTAGAACTAATAAATGAATTTAGCAAGATGCTGGGATACCAGCTCAATGAAAATTCAGTTGTAGTTCTATAAGCTCACAGTGAACAACTGGGAATTGAAAGTTAATATAATTTACAATAGCATGAAAAATATTAAACAGTGACAGATTAAACAAAATAAGCAAAAAACTTATATGCTAAAAATTATAAAATATTTACGAGAGAAATCAAGAACCTAAATAAAAGGAGAGATGGGCTATGTCCATGGTTCACAAAACACAATGTCTCTAAGATACAGATCTACCCAATTAATAATCTTAATAATCTTAATTAATAATTAAGATCTATATTAATAATAATTAATTATTAATTATAACTAATAATAATCTTAATCAAATAATCTTAATAATTAAGAAATTAATAATTAATCTTAATCAAAATTAATAATCTTAATCAAAATCCCTGCAATTTTCTTGTCGTGATGAATAGACTCTACGTTTTACTTGGAAATGCAAAGAACTTAGAATATATGAACCACTTTTGAAAAAGAACAAAGATAGGAGACTCATGCTACCTGATTTTAAGTTGTTATAAAGTTAGGTGATGAAAATAGTGTGATAATGGCAAAGGCTAGATGCTTAAATTAAGGAAATAGGTTAGATAATGCATGCGGATATAGATCTATGTATATATGACCACTTTGTTTGTGGCAAAAAAAAAAAAAAAAGCCAATTCAACGTGGAAAGAAAAGTATTTTTAACAACTGGAACTGGAATAAATGAATATGCAGATAGAAACAAAATGCATGAAAGACTTTGACCGTTCCTTTACTTTCATACCTACAAAATACCTGGAAATGGATCAAAAGGTTATATGTAAATGCTAAAATTACAAAATGTCTAGGAGAAAGGAAATATAGATGAAAATCTCCACAACACTAGAACTAGACAAAGATTTTTTGATAATGTACAAAAAGGCCACATTTCAAAAGAAAAAATGATTAAATGAGCTCATCAAAATTTAAAATATCTGCATTTTCAAAGGTATTGTTAAGAAAATAAAAACAAGTCAGAGATTGTATAAAAAGTTGGCAATGCATATCTTTGAAACAAAATAAAACAAAACAAAACCTTTATCTAGAAATAGAAACCTTAACCTAGAAATGTAAAGAGCTCTTATAGCTCAATAAAAAGAAGATAACGCCTCAATTTTTTTAATAGGCAAAGATTTGGATAGTTTACGAAGATGGTACATAAAATGCCAATAATTAAATGAAAACCATTAGACATCAGGGAAGTTTGACACCATAATGTGATATAAGACATCCATCTATTAGATGGCAAAAAAAAAAAAAACAAAAAAAACCAACTTTTTTTTTTGCAAATGACAAAATTAAGCTTTGGTGAGAATATGAAGTAACTAAAATTCTCATTCATTGTTGATAGTACGGTAAAATAATATAACCACTGTGAGAAACAGTGGTTGGTAGTTTCTTATAATGTTCACCATATACTTTCCAGATGAGCTAACATGTCTACTCCTAGGTAATTAATTACCCAAGAACAATGAAAATACACACCCACACAAAGACTTCTACATGGATATCCATCATAGCTTTATTTAAAATAAAAACTGGAACCAACACAAATATCCATGGATAGATGAATGTACAACTATCGCTATATCTATACCACGGAATTCTACTAAGCAATGAAATGTAACCAAACCCGACACAAAAGAATAATACTGTGTTATTACACTTGTATTAATCTCTTAGAACAACAAGTCAGATCAATATTGGTAGAAAGTGAATCATCAGTTGTCTGGAGCCAGAGATGTCAAAGAATTTTCTGGGAAGAAGCAAAAGGACTCCTCTTGGCATGTAGGAAATGTTGTGTATTTTGATGGTGGTGGTGGTGACATGTATCAAACTTTATAAAGTATGTTCATCTTTAGTGTATAAATTATATACCAACAAACACACCAAGGATGTCTGCTCTCATCTCTGTTGATCAACATAATACTGGAAGTCCTAGCCTCAGCAATCAGACAACAAAAAGAAATAAAAGTCATACAAATTGGCAAAGAAGTAAAACTTTCACTTTTTGCAGATGACATGATAGTCCTCATGGAAAACTAGAAAGAGTCCACCAAAAAAACTGCTAAAACTGATACATGAATTCAGCAAAGTCACAGGATAGAAAATCAACATACAGAAATCAGTTGCATTTCTATATACCAAAAATGAAGCAGCAGAAAGAGAAATCAAGGAATCGATCCCATGTACAATTGCACCAAAAAACATAAGATACCTAGGAATAAACCTAACCAAAGAGGTAAAAGATCTGTACACTGAAAACCATAGAAAGCTTATGAAATAAGTTGAAGAAGCCACAAAGAAATGGAAAAACATTCCATGCTCATGTTAAAATGTCTATACTACCCAAAGTAATCTATACATTCAATGCGATCCCTATCAAAATAACACCAGCATTCTTCACAGAGCTAGAACAAACAATCCTAAAATTTGTATGGAACCAGAAAAGACTCCAAATAGCCAAAATAATGTTGAAAAAGAAAACCAAAGCTGGAAGCGTCACAATTCAGGACTTCAAGCTGTATTACAAAGCTGTAATCATCAAGACAGTATGGTACTGGCACAAAAATAGACACATAGATCAATGCAAAAGAATAGAGAACCCAGAAATGGACCCACAAATGTATGGCCAACTGATCTTCAATTAAGCAGGAAAGAGAGTCCAGTGGCTAAAGACAGTCTCTTCAGCAAATGGTGGTGGGAAAACAGGGCAGTGACATGAAGAAGAATGAAACTGGACCACTTTCTTACACCATACACAAAAATAAATTCAAATGGATGAAAGACCTACATGTGAGACATGAAGCCATCAAAATTCTAGAGGAGAAAACAGGCAGCAACCTCTTTGACCTTAGTCGCAGCAGCGTCTTACTAGACATGTCTCTAGAAGCAAGGAAAATAAAAACAAAAATGAACTATAGGGACCTCCTCAAGATAAAAAGCGTCTGTGCAGTGAAGGAAACAATCAACATAACTAAAAGGCAACCAACAGAATGGGAGAAGATATTTGCAAATAACATATCAGATAAAGGGTTAGCATCCAACATTATCTCAATATAATTCAGTTAAAATAAAGCCTAAAAGTCTAAAATTTCTATAGAAATTTCTTCTCCTATAGGAAGAAAATCTCTAGGACTTTTGGTTAGGCAAAAATTTCTTAGATGCTATACCAAAAAAAAAAAAAAAAAGATCCATAAAAGAACATATTGATAAACTGAACTGCATTAAATCTAAAGACTCTTACACAGAAAAGTATAAAAAGACAATGTAGAGATTGGGAGAAATTTTGAAAATAAAATATCTGGTAAAGGGCTTCCTCCCCCCCCCTACCCCCCACCACCCCATCCAGGAATATACAAGGACTTCTTCAAAATATAATACAAAGAAAGCAAACACTTTGATAAAAATAAATGGGTAAAAGATTCAGACACTTCCTCAAAGATATCTGGATGGCATACTAGCAAATGTAAAGAAAGTTGTGGAGTGATGGAAATTTTCTGTATATATACACATTTGCGAAACTATAATAAAAAGTGAATGTGGGGTGTGGATTATGGGTGACTATATAACTAAACAGGAAAGGCAGAATGTTGACAATTGACTAAAATTGGTGACCAATCAATGGATGTTTAGGTATACTATTCTGTTTACTTTGTATAATTTGAAAGCTCTCATGTGTAAAAAATGAAAACAAACAAATAAAAAATGAAAAAACAGGACTGAGTATGCCTTCCCCTGGTCTACTAGCTCTGGACCACCTACTTGACCATTTTTGACAAAGACATACACTCCTAGAATGTAGACTACTGCTTTTTAAAATGTTGGCTTAATTTTGCTTTCTTTCTCTCTCCAGCAATAAATTATAATAATTAAAGTATTTGATGATATTTTTTAAAAAAGGATTCCTCTCCAAAATCTATCAAACTCAACCCCAAAATATCTTCTCAAGCTCAACACCCAAAAAAACCAAATAACCCAGTTAAGAAATGGGCAGAAGACATGAATAGACACTATTCCAAAGAAGACATCCAGATGGCTAATAAACACATGCAAAGATACTCAACATCACTCATCATCAGAGAAATACAAATGAAAGCTACAAGCAGATACGACCTCACACTGGTAGCAATGGATAAAATTGACAACTCAGGAAACAACGGATATTGGTGAAGATGCCGAGAAAGGGCAACCCTTTTGCACCGTTGTTGGGAATGCAAACTGGTGCAGCCACTCTGGAAAACAATATGGAGGTTCCTCAAAAAAATTAAAAATAGGACTACTCTATGACTCAGCAATTATACTACTAGGTATTTATCCAAAGGATACAAAAATACTGATGTGAAGGGGTTCATATGCCCCAATGTTTATACCAGTGCTATCAACAATAGCCACATTATGGAAGAGCCCAAATGTCCACCAACTGATAACTGGATAAGGAAGATGTGATATGTCTGTGTACACACGTGCACACACACACACACACACACACACACACACACACAGGAATACTATTCACCTAAGAAAAAGAATGAAATTTTGCCATTTGCAACAACGTGGATGCAATTAGAGTATATTATGCTAAGCAAAATAAGTCAGTCAGAGAAAGACAAATGTATGATTTCACTCATGTGTGAATCTAAGAAACACAACAGATGAACATAGGGGAAGGGAAGGAAAAATAAAATAAAAACAGAGATGGAGGCAAACCATAAGAGACTCTTAAATACAGAGAACAAACTGAGGGTTGCTGGAAAGGTGTTGGTTGGGGGGATGGGCTAAATAGGTGACAGGCATTAAGAGGCACATGTTAGGATGAGCACTGGGTGTTGTATTTAAGTGACCAATCACTTAGTTCTACTCCTGAAACCAATACTACACTGTATCTTAACTAACTTGCATTTAAATAAATTAATTTTAAAAAATAAAGAAAATGAAAAAAAAAAGCCAACCAATCAACAAGCATGAAAGGCACTAGTCCCTTGAATTCCACAGATAAGTATTGCCAAAATTTCAATGACAGCTAAGGCGTATGATATATAAGTACTTTCAAGATGCGGAAAGAGATAAAATGGCTTCAAATAGTTCTGAATTTAATAGCAACCCTGAATCCCAAACTGAAAGGAAAAGAGAGAGAGAGAGAGAGAGAGATGTAGGATGGATGGAAAGGAGGGAGGAAGAGAGGGAGACAGGGAGGAAGGAAAGAAGGAAGGAAGGAGGGAGGGAGGAAAGAAGGAAGGGAGAGAGACTAAAGTTAGAGGCCAGTGACAGTGGATCACAAACTGATTCCAGCCAGTGATGGTGTTTTGTCTGCAGAATATTCATAGGTATATTGATATCCGTATTTATTTGTTTTCACTTGAATTTGTGATTAACCTAAAAAAAAATTAGAAAAACTGTACATAAAACTCTGGGTATCTAACCTCTCATGGAAAGTTGTATTATCTGATAATTTGAGACAAACTGACACGAATTAACAGCTCCCCCCTGTAGTTAATTTAGGAGTCCCTGCCATCGCTTCCTTTATTTACTTATAACTGTCTCAACACGAAAGACATTAAAATGGTTGCTGGTGTTAAAAATAAGCAACATATCACTTACATGCAAATCAAATAGTAGCAAATAGAACCCAATTCTAAATTAAAAGTACTCATATGTGAAAATCAAGTTGGGTTTAAAAGATTCTTTTGCAAATAATCCATCATAGACGGTCTTTCCTACATTTAGCAGCCGTGTGTATTGAGCTATCCTTTTTTCCTTTCTAGCCCATTTCCTCCACGCCTCCGTCTATCATGAAACTATGAAAGTTCAATTCCTTTGCCAACCTTTCTATGTACATGAGACACAATTCTGACCAAGGAGATGTACACAGAAATCTACTGCTGCCACGACTTCCGCTTCCTTCCCCCCACCCCCCCACCTCCCCACCTCCCCACCTCCCCACCTCCCCATCTCCCCACCTGGAGTATGAACCCAAGATAGGAAACTACACCTGCCATCTGACAACCATATAGAAGCATAAAAACAGTAGCCCAGGGGCACCTGGGTGACTTGGTAGGTTAAGTGTCCAACCTTGGCTCCCGTTATGATCTCATGGGTCCTGAGTTCTGGCCCCGCATATGGGCTCTGCGCTGACGGTGCAGCGCCCACTTCAGATCCTCTGTCTCCCTTTCTCTCTGCCCCTCCCCCGCTCGTGCACACGCACGCGTGGTCTCTCTCTCTCTCTCCCCGCCCCCCAAAAAATAAATAAACATTAAAACAAACGACAACAACAACAAAACAGTATCCCACATGCTAAACGGGATGGAACAGAAAAAGTGAGAAGGGCCTAGAGCTCCTGAGGAAATTAAGTCCCCCCACTGGCTCCACACTGCCTATCCCCAAATGTCCTGTGATACAGTGAAGCAAGGATCTGTTTGCTTAAGTCAGTGTTCGTCAGGTTTTTTTTTTTCTTTCCTTATCCATGAAAACCTTTCTAAGTGATACATTAAGCCTGGTAAGATCCAGAAGGTTAAGTCAGAGTGTGGTGGGTTGCCCCACAAAAGAAGTTAAAATTTCTGCAAATCATAACGCATCGCACATAAAAAGACAAGTGAAAATCTAAGGGAAAGTACTCCACTCAAACAACACAAGTTTAAGAACCAAAAAATTAAAAATCAGCACTCATCAAATCAACTGAAAACTCAAAGAGCTAAATAAAAAATAGAAAAAGAATATGAAGAAGCAAACACAGTAGAAATACAAGTAGCCAAAGATAACTGTCTGTTTTGTTCACTGACTTATGGCTGGTGTTAGCACAGTATGAGTAACTAATATGGTTGAAAAAATACAAAATATATGGAAGTATTTGATAAGATTGTCAACACTATTGGTAAGCCGGGGGAAAAAGCAAGCTTAAAACATGAGACATTTTTTCCCATCTGATTAGTTTTCCTTTGCAACATATACAAAATAAACTTGACAGGTACTGTAGACACGAAGTTTAAACATAAAAAAAAGACAATTTCTGAAAGAAAACACTGTAGAATGTCGTCATGAACTTGGGCTAGGCAAATATAGACAGAGAAGGTACCACCCTACCAGAAAAATTAATGAATGGAGATTCTTCAAAATTAAGAACACTTACTCGTCAAAAGACATAATTAAGTGAGAAAAATAGGCAAGCCGTAGACAAGGAGAAAATATTCGCAATACGTATTGAAACACATTACTGAGGGGCGCCTGGGTGGCGCAGTCGGTTAAGCGTCCGACTTCAGCCAGGTCACGATCTCGCGGTCCGTGAGTTCGAGCCCCGCGTGGGGCTCTGGGCTGATGGCTCAGAGCCTGGAGCCTGTTTCCGATTCTGTGTCTCCCTCTCTCTCTGCCCCTCGCCCGTTCATGCTCTGTCTCTCTCTGTCCCAAAAATAAATAAACGTTGAAAAAAAAAAAATTAAAAAAAAAAAAAAAGAAACACATTACTGATATCCAGTACATTGAAAAAAACTTCCACGAATAACTAAGGAAAAGACAAAAAGTTCAACTTAAAACGTGCAAAGAGAGGCACAAAAGGGAATTTTCTAACTGGCCAGCGAGCGTATGAAAAGGGCCTCAAAATTGGTATTCATCAGGGAAGTGTCAGTTTAAAGCACGATTAGATATCCCTATAAACAGAATGCCTAAAATGTAAAAAAGACTAATTACAGCATAAGATGGTAAGAAAACAGAGTCATTAGACCTCTCGCACACTGTTGGCAGGAATATAAACTGGTTTGAACGCTTTGGAAAACTGACAACATCTGCGAAACCTCACGTCTACCTACCCTATGGCCTGGCAATTCTGCCCATCGGCACATACCCAAGAGAAGTAAGTGTGTATCCACCAGAAAACATGTTCAGAGAAGTTTTGCTCATGAGAGCCAAAAACTTGAAATAACTGAAATGTCTACCAATAGGAGCAAGAAATTAAAAATTGTAGGGGCGCCTGGGTGGCTCAGTCAGCTGAGCGTCGGACTTTGGCTCAGGTCATGGTCTCACGATTTGTGAGTTCAAGCTCCGCATCAGGCTCGGTGCTGTCAGCACAGAGCCTGCTTCGGATCCTCTGTCTCCCTCTCTCTCCGCCCCTCCCCCACTCACGCTTTCTCAAAAATAAATAAAACATTTTTTAAAGATTATACTATGGTCACACTATAACATAGTTCATATAATACGAAATACTATGTAGCAACAAAAAAGAAAGTTGATGAATTCTAGCAACCACATGGATGGAATCTCACAGATATAAGGCTGAGCAAGGATATCCAGGTGGAATTGTTAATATACAGTAGGGTTCAATTTGTGCAAAGTTCAAGGACTTGCAAAACTAACCGATGGGGATAACATGCAGAATGGTGGTTATCTTTATGAAGTTTGGTATGGGAAGAAAAAAGGGGTTGTCACCTCCAGAGGCATATTATGGAAACTTCTGGACTGTGGAAGAATCCTGTATATTAACTTGGATGATGATTACAAGATATGCTTAAAATTTCACTGATTGTACACACTGATGGTTTGGGTACTTTACATACCCTGTTGTGTCTATTTTAGATTCTAATTAAAAAGTCAATAATAAAATACGGCTTACTCTTACTCTAAAATGTATACAATGTGATATTTTTTAGAATCGGAATAAATATTCTTTAGAAAAATAAACTGCCCACAGAGCTCCAGGAGGCAGTGTATATTACAGAAATAAGAGCATTTGTGGCCCAAAGAGAGAGACTCTTCAGCAATTCTCAGTGGCCAAACGACTGAGAACACCAGGCACTTTCACTGCCTCGGTTTCCATGTCTATACCATGAAATAATAAATCCTACCGTGACGCTGTGCAAATCAAGCAGGAAAAAATATTTTGTATATTCTAAAACCTGATTAACATATATTTTTGTTGTCGCTTATGTTTTTCAGAAGTCTGTAACTGACCAAGCAAGGAACACTGCAAAACAGATTTTCATTTAATCAACAAATATGATCTTTTTTTTAAAGTGTTATTTATTTTGAGAAAGAGAAGGGCAGGGGGGAGGGGCAGAGAGAAAGCGGGAGAGAGAATTCCAAGCAGGCTCTGTGCTGTCGGCGTGATCTCATGAACCATGAGATCACAACCTGAGCTGAAATCAAGAGTCAGATGCTTCACCGGCTGAGCCACGCGGGTGTCTCTTAATCAACAAATATCATCTTCATCTTTCCTTAAATGAACTGTAACAGATGATTTCTAATACTTCTCTGTATTTCAATGTTATGAAGTAGAAAATAAATCCCATAGAAAGTTAGACGTTATTACCAGCATAAACTCTGTCTTTATTTCACATATTAAATTGTGGCCTATGTGAAGACAGGAACTAGATTTTACTAACATCATATTCCCACAAAGTACCTAACCAGTGCCTGGAATTTGGTTAGGTCTTAGTAATTGTTTGATGGTGAATAAAAGAAAGAACAACATGAGTGAAACTTCAGTCTGCCTTTGACTCAGTTAATCTACAAGTTTTCAGGTATCTCTCTAAATCCACCTTCTAAAAAAAAAAAAAAATCACTCTTTACCCTTCCTTTTTCTTTTAAGTCATTCCTGCCCTTACCATTTTCACAATTAACTTAAATCGGCTAACACTATTTAGGATTCTTGTCTGTTTTGATTTTCTTAAGACTGCTTAGTAATATCACTAAGAATTCAAAAGCTTCTTTCAAAATATCTCCAAGAAAATATTCAGTTAGAAATTTAGCAGCAATTTAAAAGGAAACAGACTTCTCCTCTTGCCATAAAATATACTTCGTCTGTGTAATGAAGTCAAATACTGATCTTACAGGCAATGAAATCTGGTCAAGGCAAATCAGGATGAGGGTTTTTAGCACCTGGTATGTTGAGTTCATCAAAGTGCACGCTTGAAGTTTGCTCGCATATCTCTTGAAGTAAACATCTACTGAATTAAAACACGTTGATGAGCTGGCTTCCTTCCAAGTAACCTTGTTGGATTCTGGGTTCCAACAAAACTAAGTTTATAGCTCTGATTTCTCTTTCATTCACACACACACACACACACACACACACACACACACACACACACTCCACCCAAGCATCATCTATATAGATGATGATAAGCACAAGGTACATGAATGCTACTTGACCTTCTTGCCACATTCTCATTTAATCCTGCACAGTTTGGCTTAATTTTTTGTTACTTACAAAACATTCTCCTTATTTTAAAATTCCTATGGCCCCGTGGCACACGCTTGTTTTGGTAAAACATGCCTTGAGATGAAAATCTGTGTGGTTCTCAGTGATAGTAACACGGATGTGGATATTTTCTAAGCCAAAATTTTAGGTGTATCCATATGAATTTAAAGTTGGAATTTTGTCGGCGCCTATTCATAAATGTGTTTGGAAATGGCCCCAGAAACAAGAAACAAAAGTTGCATTTAGATATAGTCACATGTTGAAGGAAAAGCTTGGATTACAAGATCTCTAAGCAACAATCTAGCTTCAATAATGTAGCAATCTAGATAGCATATCTCTGAACTGATGACTTATTTTATTCTGGGATGGAAGGAAGGAAATGTTTATTGATGCAAGCAAATCTTTTTACAAGCAAGGGCAATGGAAAGACCAACGATTGTCCATGTTAGATGTTGTGCCAGCTCATTGTATATAAAAAATCCAACTTTTCATTGGTTAAAAAGGAGACTTATTTTATAATAATAGGAAATGGCTTTGAAGTTATATTCCCTACTTTTTTAGTAGAAAGTTAAAAATAATCTTTCCAATATTTCATAATTTAGCTAATTTATTCACTTGAGCAATTCAAGACCCATGGTGTTAAAAATGAGCAACAGAAAGTAAATGTCAAACATCATTCTCTAACTAAAAACAGGACTATTCATCTACGAAAGGTGGAGAATTATGCAATCTTTAAAAAAGCGTAGCTCCTAATTTCCAAAATGGCTACATCTATAGTTATTTTATCCCATTCAGGTGAACACCGGGTGCAAAACACATCAAAAGGCTTTTGAGCACTTTAAATCTGCTCCGGTGATGCTGCATCCTACAAATGATGGTGACTAAACTTGAAAATCGCTATAACCCTCCTGAAGACTGATGGAAAATTGACAGCCACGTTGTCCTCCTGCTTGCGCGCTGGGCAGAATTAAATTCACAGGTGAGTACGACCCCTTTAGACTCCAGCTAGCGGTTTTCTAGAAAGGGATATAGATGCTTGAGGGCTCCCAGCCTCACGCAGACCTGGACGCGCTCCCGGCATGGAAGTTCTCAGGCGGCTCCAGGCCACCCCTCCCCCAAGCATCTGACTTGTTTGTACCTTCCTTTCCTGGCGATTTCGCTGTGTGTTTCGCCCTCCCGCAGCAGCAGTTTCCTTAGCAACAGGCGTGCCCTTTTAGAGGCTCAGACTCTGACAGCACTTGACCGGCCGTGGCTCTCCCAGGCCTCGTTGCCGCCTCGCCGCTCTGTCTCCCTCCTGAATGCTCAAAGGTCAAAAAGTAAAGCCCGTGCTGTTTCGCTCTGTTCAAACAAAGGGCAGGAGGTTGTAACAGGTCTGCGAAACATATTAAACGTGCCTAACTGGTATAAAAGTCCTGAGCTAACGTTTGTGCGGTGAAGAGCTGTTTTCGCGGACCCTGAAGGAGGGGAGGAGGCGGAGATCGCAAAGGTGGCATCTGGAGGGCTGGCGAGGCCCGGAAACCAGAGAGGAAAACTCTGGATGCCTTCGTGGGAAAACGATAGGATCTGTTTTCCCCTTTCCCTGGATCTTGGCGTCTCGGAAGGGATGGTGGGGGCCGGTGCAAGCAAGACTTGATACAAGGATCAGCTTTGCCACTTAGGGCTCTGTGCCTCAGGCTCTGAAACGTTTTCTTAAAATTCACTTTTTAGATATAAATTATTTAGACCCTTAAAAATGATGATAATTTTAAAAATCATACTTAAAAATTCTAATAAAAGGAACACTCCATGAGGCGTTGACTGAATTTTAATTAACATTAAAAGCCTGGAGAGCATTCTGCACTGATAGAGTAAATAACTGTATTTCTTTGGCTAACAATTGTAAACATTCATTTGTTCATCGAATATTCAGGAAGGGCCCACTATATGCCAGATACTCTTCTAGTTTGGGGGAACATCCCTGGGCAAAACACAATGTGTTTTGATTTTTTTTTTTCTTTTCTTTTTTTTTTTTTTTTTAATTTTTTTTTTCAACGTTTTTATTTATTTATGGGACAGACAGAGACAGAGCATGAACAGGGGAGGGGCAGAGAGAGAGGGAGACACAGAATCGGAAACAGGCTCCAGGCTCCGAGCCATCAGCCCAGAGCCTGACGCGGGGCTCGAACTCACGGACCGTGAGATCGTGACCTGGCTGAAGTCGGACGCTTAACCGACTGCGCCACCCAGGCGCCCCTCTTTTCTTAATAATAGATTTAATTTTCTAATTTTGCAAACGTGCCAAGGATTTAAAAGATTGTAGCTTTGCCCTCGTCTGTTCATTCACAGGCAAAACTGTTCAGGTGGGAATGCTACCCACTTACCTGTGCTTCAGAACCAGAACCTGTGGCAAGGCTTAGTGCCATCTGCTCCGTGATGCTTCCTGCCCACCATGGTGGACATTCCCATGATGCCATTCTCCATTCATTCACTGCCGATTCCTGAATCTCCACCTCGATCCTGAAGTTCGAGATCCAGAAGGCAGCTGTCCTTGGGCGTCCCCCGGCCACGTGAGATTTCACCTGCCGGAGACAACTCCGCACCTTCTTACGGGAACACGTTTTCTTCTGGTGTCACCCCATCGGTAACTGCACCATTATTCACTCATTGTCCCAATGCTGAAAACTAAAATAATCCGAAATTCTTTCCATCTCCAATGTGTCCCCATGCCCTGTGGATTCTCCTCCTTCAAGCTCTCTTGAATCTGCCCACTTCGCTTCATTCGGCCATGCTGAAATCCTAATCAAGTGCCTCCTTTCTTGCCTTCCCTCTCCAATCCGTTCTTCAGCTGACTCTAGGTGAGCTTTATAAAAAGCAAATCTGATTGTGTCTTCCCCTGTGGTTATAACCTTCAGTGACTCCCTACTGCCCTCAGGACAAATGTTCTTTTTGACTTACCAGGTTTCATGCTCGTCATCTCCCTCATCAAACCATACTCACTACCTTCGATTTCATCATCTTCTCTGGCCAAGCTGTACTCACTACTTGAAGTTTTCTCTTAATATCCCAGGGGCTTTGGGGCGCCTGGGTGGCTCAGTCGGTTAAGCGGCGACTTCGGCTCAGGTCATGATCTCGCGGTCCGGGAGTTCGAGCCCCGCGTTGGGCTCTGTGCTGACAGCTCAGAGCCTGGAGCCTGTTTCGGATTCTGTGTCTCCCTCTCTCTGACCCTCCCCTGTTCATGCTCTGTCTCTCCCTGTCTCAAAAATAAATAAAACGTTAAAAAAAATTTTTTTTTAAATATCCCAGGGGCTTTCTTATGGGGCCTTTATTTATGCCGTTGTCTTTGTCTTAGAATATATATATATCCCACCCAGCATTACTGTGTCCTTCAGACTTCCAAGTTTCTTCTGAGACCTATTCCCTGACCTACCAAAACTAGATAAAATATGCTTCCCATGTAAGTAACAACCATTAATTACTCATATGACATTGAAAATGTGTCATTTGCCCCACCGGATGGGAAATTACTTTGAAGGTAAGGACCATGTATATATTGTTCACTCTTGAATTCCTAGCACCTAACATCACTTGAAAAGCATAAAAATCATTGGTTGATTTGTTGACTGAGTGAATTAATGCATTCTAGATATTTAAAATTGTTAATTTGATTTGATTGATACTAAGTTCATAGATTATTCCCATATGAGCTTTTTAGCATTGAAATCTTTATATAAAAGACAAGCTAAACAAATTTCTACTCACTTGAGAAATTTGCAAAAATTCTCTCTCTCTAAGCTTTCAGCGTATGACTTATGGTGAAACTGGTACCTTAAGGGACTTGGTTACTGCTAATATTTGTTGCCTTTGAATTTATTTCATTTAAGGGACGTTTGCAGATCAGTCATGACTCCTAAGAGTAACCTGAACCAAATCTTTCTTAAAGAAACAGAAAGAATATTTTTCTAAGGCCTCTAAAGAGAAAGCCTTAAATATTTAGATGTCAGATAATATAGAGCTAAATATGTTTACTTTTGGGTCAAATTATATACTGTGTTATATGGATTTTCATATCTTGAGAAAAGAATTCATTCCAGTTAATCTCCCGAAAATACAATAAACATTTTTAGTTAAATTCAGGAAAATACTTATTCCCTGAATGTCTTGGTATCTGCTAATGTGATTTATATAAAATATCTCCAACTAGTTTTTCTAAAGTTATAGAAACCATTCCATAAAATATTCTTCTATTGACCTTTAGTAAATGTCAACCTTAGGGAACTTGGATGAAGAAATGTGATCCAAATGTGCAGTAGTAGAACAAGAATAGAGTGATGATAAATAATTTTAGCTCACTCTTTGGGGGTGGGTAGTTAACTCTCTATCTCACCCCGTATAACATAAAATATTCTATGTGTGTAAAAGATCAAACTTTAAAAGAAGAGAGTGAGAAAGAGAGAGAGGAAGAAAAAAGGAAAGAAATGAAAACCTGTTCAATGAGTACATACTCCCAGTGTTTTCTTAGATCCGATTACATAAAATAACATGGTTTATTTACATTTTTAAAACTTTAAAAAATTGAGAAGTTCAAGAAATGCGAACAAGGAATGAAAAGTCAGCAATACCTTGAAAAACATATTTGCAACATATATAACGGGCAAAAGATTAGTATCGGGATATCAATACGTAACAGATTCCAGCACATCAGTGAGGAAACTTTAAAAAAACCAGATCTAAGCAAAACTGTAGACAGAGTTCTTCTTGTCTTAAATCCACTCTAAAAAGCCTTTAGCTCCTGAACTGAGACTGAACCAAGCTAACTATTCATGGCTTTTAATTCTACCACAGTCAAATAGGGAAAATAGAAGGCACTCTAGATATTTAATAAAGGAAATTGGTTCCACAGTGATGGGAAAGGCTGACAAGCCAGAGGAGGGATGGTGAAACAATCTGGACATTTAACCCCAGCCGGAATTAATGCCACCTCGAAAGCAGGAAAGATCCAGGGGATAGGTAGTATTGCCAGAACCCGTGAGCCAGGCTGTCTGGGAAAGCTGGTTCCACAAGAGCTCAGACCACAGCAATAGAGACCTTCTTTCCTTCATACTGCACTTATTTCAAGTCCTCAGATGTGTTATGACCTCTCTTCTTTGGAATAGTTTCTCTGCCTAAGAACTTTTCTACTCCCTGACTAATTCTGGATAACACCTGATCAATATCCAGGAGTCTGCTCAAACTTCCCTCTTTCCGAGACGTCTTTCTTGTTTCTTTAGCCTAAATAAGTTCTCTCTATAAATACTCCACGTTAAGTTCTTCATAGATACTGGATACTAACCCTTTATCTGATATATCATTTGCAAATATCTTCTGCCATTCCATCGGTTGCCTTTCAGTTTTGCTGATTGTTCCCTTTGCAGTGCAGAAGTTTTTAGTTTGATGATGTCCCAATAGTTCATTTTTGCTTTTAATTCCCTTGCCTTTGGGGGATGTGTCGAGCAAGAGATTGCTGCAGCCGAGGTCAAAGAGGTTGTTGCCTGCCTTCTCCTCTAGGGTTTTGATGGTTTCCTGTCTCACATTTAGGGGTGGGGGAGAGGGGAAAATGGGTGATGGGCATTGAGGAGGGCACTTGTTGGGATGAGCACAGAGTGTTGTCTGTAAGCGATGAACCACAGGAATCTACCACAAAAACCAAGAGCACATTTTACACACTGTATGTTAGCCAATTTGGCAATAGATTATATTTTTTAAAAATTTTAAAAATACCCCATGTTAATCCTCTATTACAAGACTCATCCAATTTTACTGCAATTATAATGGAGTTGTCTGTCTTACTGGACAGACTATAAGCTCCATAAGAACACCAATTTAGGGAATTTGATTTGCCTTATTCCCTGCTGTATGCATAAAACAATCTGGCACACAGCGCGGGGATTAACAAATTGGATGGATGAATTTCAAATAATAGAGATTCAATACATCCTCAATTTTCCTTTGAAAACCCACCCTTCCCTTCAACCCATACAGACCAGGTAGATTTGGCTCCACTGTTGAAGGAGTGAGTACATGTTTCTGGTCTGGCCAATAAATTCCCTCCATCGATTCCATGACTAATGGAGGAATAGTCAAATAAATACACTTTGGTCAAATGGACTCAGACTCGGGACTTTTTCTGAGATCACACCTAAGAGACATTCCTCTTCTGCTAAGATTGCTGAGTTGAATGATGTAAGCCTGGAGCTTCCGGTAACCATTTCAACACCAAGGGGGTAGAACCCGCACTAAATAGGAAATTGAGCTTTAATCTGGCGTGAGAAGTCTGGGTCGAAATCGTGACAGCCCTTGAGCCTGTGAATCCATTTATGCTTAAAGCCAAATTCTTAGCTATGTGACCCACGAAATGCTTCTCTGGGTTAAGCCTCTTTGGTTTCTGTCACTTAGAACTGAAGAGCCCTCACTGATTTCTTTATCAAGTACCACTAATATCTCTGACTCTCTTCTCCTGTATCCTGATCTCATTCCTTCACCTTATTATTTAGCCCTAGGCTTTGTCTCATCTCTATCATTTAGGGAGTATGACCAAGGAACTTATTTCTTCAATATTTATTGGCATCTCCAGGCACCATAAAGGGCTCTGGTGATGCACAGGGACCACGAAATACACAGACCCTAGCACTCCAGATGTTGCTGACTAGGGCAGAGGTTCTCCAACTTGCAAGGTATAAACCGCACCTGGAGAGCTAGATAAAAATGGTATTTCACCTTCTCCATTCCCCGAGATCCTGATAGAGTACTCCTAGAGATTGGGTTTGAAAATCTGATTTCCTTAAATTTATTCATTTATTGTGTGTGTGAGAGAGATAGAGCACAAGCAGAGGAGGGGCAGAGAGAAGGGGAGAGAGAGAATCCCAAGCAGTCTCCTTGCTATCAGCGAGGAGCCCGATGAGGGGGCTTGAACCTACGAACCGTGAGATCATAATCTGAGCCCAAACCAAGAGTTGGACTCTTAACCAACTGAGCCACACAGGGCACCCTGAAAACCTGATTTTTAAAAAAAAATAAATGATCCAGGAAGTCTTCAGATTATACGTAATGAACTGCATGAGGGAAAACCAGACGCTAAATACTGATTGCAGAGAAAACACTAGTGTTATGGGAGCCTATTCTGGGAGGGGCTTACACCAGCCTGGAGAATCACAAACCTCTCTCTAAGGAAGGGACATTTAAGCTGAGGCCTGGAGCATACCTAGAAAGAGCCCAGCAGCAAGAACGGGGAGAGTGACTGAACAGAGGGTGTGCATGTGCAAAGCCACTGAGCAAGAATGATGAGGGCACATCAATACGTAGTCACAATGTCCTACCTTTCAGTCTCAAACATATCACTCCTTTCCTACCTCTTGATCTTTCCATTTGCCATTTCCTCTGCCAGTAATGTGCCTCTTCTAGCTCTTCATGAGATGGCATCATTCTCATCCCTCATATTCTAGAAGTTATGAAGACTCCATCATCCCCACCCGTAGCTCCTCCCCTTTCCCCTGCTGGCCTAGTTTCCAAATGTTTACACCTGCATTTCTCTACCTGAGTTTTTTTTTTTTTTTTTCTAGCCACGTGGACAGCAGGCAGGAAATGCCAAGGAATGCCCTCTTTAATGCCCTCCACCCCCAACAACTCTCAACCAATAGCTGATGGTGTTTTATAAATAGCAGAGCTCCTGCTTCCTTTGGATGAGAAAACTCAGAGGCCCTGTTTAAGGTCATTCCCAAGACCTCCCCAGGGGGATTCGGCTGCCATTGCCCAAGAGACAATGTGGTTGATAAAACACGCTTGGTTGGCTTTTTACCTCCTTGTCTCACCCACTACTCTTCCCGTGATTCCTGGGATTACCTTCCAAATAAGTTACTGAGCTCAAATTCTTACCTCAGAGTATGTTTCTGGAGTAACCAAACTGAGAGAGAGGCCCTTCGTGGCCACCTCAGTTACTCAAATTTATTACCTACTTTATTTCCGTCATAAAATTTACCACAGTCCTTAAAAATCATGTTTATTTATTGTTTACGTATTTTCTATTTGGTTTTCTGGGAGTTTGTCTATCTTCTCAACTGTTGTGCTCCTTACCTATTAGTCCCGAGTCTGGCAGAAAAGAGACACTCAATAAATAGTTGTTAAATGAATAAGCCAATGGGCGAACCAGGATTGCTACACCTTCTCTGTCGTGCCCCAATTGTGCAGTAACTTTTTTTTTTTAAAATTTTTTTTCAACATTTATTTATTTTTCGGACAGAGAGAGAGGCAGAGCATGAATGGGGGAGGGGCAGAGAGAGAGGGAGACACAGAATTGGAAACAGGCTCCAGGCTCTGAGCCATCAGCCCAGAGCCTGACGCGGGGCTCGAACCCACGGACCGCGAGATCGTGACCTGGCTGAAGTCGGACGCTCAACCGACTGCACCACCCTGGCGCCCCACTATTTTTTTTTTTATTAAACGACAGAGTAGATTGGCTTAATGAGGACTTTTATGCTACTTCCAGCTGTATAGGGCAATGAGAACACTGAAATATTCTGGAATGTTCCGGTAGTGTGAAGGAAACAAGTGACGGCAGGGGGGATGCGATCCAAGTTTTGTAATCCAAGTCTAGTGGGATTGTTAAAGCACTTTACTGTTGCTAGTTCTGTAGAGGATTGGTCCAAGTTTCCTTTTCAGGTGTTGAGATGGGTCTACATCAACCCATTCGCAGCTCTTGCCAGCCCAACTTTCCTCGTGCCAAAAATTATTAGATTGTTAAATGGTTGCTCAAGGGCAGAGGTACAGCTGTGTCCAAAAAAACAAGCATTCATTATATAAGACTAACTGGCCTGGATGACAACCGAACCCTTGACCATGGCCTTGTTAACAGTGTCCTCCAAACAGGCTGCAACCAGAATCTGCAATCTTCATTTTTTTTTATTTCCTCCTAATTTGCTTAAACACACTTTGTTTTACAGTCTAAAAAGCCCTTCCCAGAATATTTTGTCCCTCTTTTAGTTGCGAGGGGTTTTTTTTTCCTTTTATAAATTCATGCATTGAATGTTTCCAAGATTCACCATCCACCACAATCAGTCTGTTTTTCTCATCTTTACTGAAATGGCGCCCCACTAAGTCATCCATTCATCCCCAAATTAAAGTGTCTTTCCACATTAAATTGTCTGTCTTCCCATTTGCCTATATTTTTCTTTTTCTGTTACATTACCAAGGTAAGCACATTGTAGGCACTCAGTAAGTACCTGCAGTCTGCCTATGAGGCTACCCCTCTTAGACTACTTCTCTTCTCCTTCACTTTCCCCATTCCTATAGAAACATTTCCCGAGGTTGTGCCCTTGATCAAGACCTTTAAAACTCAAGGTGTGACCAAAGAACCACCCGCATAACATGTGCTATTTTATAGGAGGTGGACATTTATAGGAGGTGGACATTTATAGGTGGACATTTATAGGACATTTGTAGGAAATGAGGATGAAATAGTTGATGAACTAATAGAAAGCCTGAAATACTGGGGCATCTGAGTGGCTCAGTCGGTTGAGCATCTGATTTTGGCTCAGGTCATGATCTCATGGTCTGTGGGTTCGAGCCCTGCGTCGGGCTCTGTGCTGATGGCTCAGATCCTGGAGCCTGCTTCGGATTCTGTGTTTCCCTCCCGCTCTGCCCCTCCCCCACTCTCACTTTGTCTCATTCTCTCTCTCAAAAATAAATAAATGTAAAAAAAATTTTTTTAAAAAGCCTGAAATACTGGACCAATGATGTATTGTCTTGATTGTATAAGCAGGAGGGGCTGCTGATGGTTCTTCATGTATACGTTACTCTACTGAATGTTATAGGGGTTTAAAAACAAACAAAAACAAATATGAACTGTTGGGACCTCATCAAGATAAAAAGCTTCTGCGCAGCGAAGGAAACAATCAACAAAACTAAAAGGCAACCGACACAATGAGAGGATATTTGTAAATGACATATCTGATAAAGGGTTAGTATCCAAAATCTATCAAGAACTTATCAAACTCAGCACCCAAGAAACAACCCAGTTAAGAAATGGGCAGAAGACATGAATAACATGAGTAGACCCTTCTCCAAAACAGACATCCAGATGGCTAACAGACACGTGAAAAGTTGTTCAACATCACTCATCATGAGGGAAATACAAGTGAAAATCACAATGAGATACCACCTCACACCTGTCAGAATGGCGAAAATTAACAACACAGGAAATAACAGGTGTTGGCCAGGATGTGGAGAAGAAGGAGCCCTCTTGCACTGTCGGCGGGAATGCAAACTGATGCAGCCACTCTGGAATACAGTATGGAGGTTCCTCAAGAAACTAAAAATCGAACTACCCACCAATCCAGTAATTGCACTGTTGGCTTATTTACCCAAGTGATACAAAAACACGAATTTGAAGGGGTACATGCACCCCGATGTTTATAGCAGTATTATCAACAATAGCCAAACTATGGAGAGAGCCCAAATGTCCACTGACCGATGAATGGGTGAAGAAAATGTGGCATATATACACAATGGAATATTAGCCATCAAAAAGAATGAAATCTTGTCATTTGCAATGACCTGGATGGAGCTAGAATTATGCTAAGCAAAAGAAGTCAATCAGAGAAAGACAAATGCAATATGATTTCACCCACAAGAGAAAACCAACCACAAGAGACTCTAAATGTTAGAGAACAAACTATGGGTTAATGGAGGAAGGTAGGTGGGAGGCATGCTAGATGGGTGATGGGTACTAAGGAGGGCACTCATGAGGAGCACTGGCTGTTGTGTGTAAGTGACGAATCCCTGAATTCTACTCCTGAAACCAATATTGCGCTGTAAGTTAACTAACTAAAATTTAAATCAAAAAAGGAAAGAAACTGCCATATTCAATAAATTCTAGGAAGATTATCTTTTTACACAATAAGAAAAAAAAATGACATAAAAACAGATACTAACCTACATTTCATACCCCATGCATGCAGACGTGCTTGCCAACATCTGTCTAGTTGGAATCTTTATTATACAGTCTTTTTTTTTAATCTTTATTTATTTTTAAGAGAGAGACAGCAAGAGCAAGGAAGGAGCAGAGAGAGACACACACACACAAACACACACACACACACACACACACACACACACACACACACACAGAATGAGAAGCCGGCTCCAGGCTCTGAGCTGTCAGCACAGAGCCCGACGCGGGGCTCAAACTCACAAACTGCGAGATCATGACCCGAGCTGAAGTGGGACGCTCAACTCATTGAGCCACCCAGGCGCCTCTATTATGCGGTCTTTTTAACTGTTTTTTGTTTTTAAACTTTTGAATCAAACTCTCATTATCAATGTGGAAAAGAATGTGGAACAGAGAATCTAAATCATGAGTAGAGAAAATTAAAATTTATGTTCTTTTTTTAAGCAGACTTGATTTATATCAATTTCCTCTCATCATTAGCATAATGTGTGGTCGATACCAAAGGCTCTTTCTTTTTTTTTTTTTTTTTAATTTTTTTTTTCAACGTTTATTTATTTTTGGGACAGAGAGAGACAGAGCATGAACGGGGGAGGGGCAGAGAGAGAGGGAGACCCAGAATTGGAAACAGGCTCCAGGCTCTGAGCCATCAGCCCAGAGCCTGACGCGGGGCTCAAACTCCCGGACTGCGAGATCGTGACCTGGCTGAAGTCGGACGCTTAACCGACTGCGCCACCCAGGCGCCCCCAAAGGCTCTTTCTAAACCACTCAGTGTTTTGCAACTCTGGATGAAATGGTTACTTATCTCCATTAGGTAAGATCTTTTCACCTAGGAAAGATCTAGGTACAGTTGGGAACATAAATTCTAAGGTTAGCAGATTTAGTGTCTGTCCTGAATATGCCACATCCTACATATGTAACATTGTACAAGTCATTTAATTTCACAAAGGTTCACTATACACATAAAGAGAGATGTCTGTAGGAATTGAGATTCCAACTCATTTTTGAAATAATTTATTGAGATATACTTCACATACTGTAAACTTTACCCACCTAAAGTAAACAGTTGAGTAGTTTTTACTATATTAACAGAATTATGCAACCATAACCACATTCTTATTTTGGAACTCTTTCAACAGTCCAAAAAGAAACCTCACATATATCAGTAGTCACACCTTATTCTTGCTTCCAACCCAGCTCCAACCCTAGGCAACAATGAATCTACTCTCGATCTCTATATATTTGCATATTCTAGACAGTTTACATTAATGGAATCCTACAACAGGTAATCTTTTGGGATTGTCTTCTTTCACTTAGCAAGATGCTTTGGGGTTGGTTCATCATGTTGTAGCATGTGTCAATATCTTATTTGTTTATTGCTGGAAAACCTCCATTGTATAGATATGCGTATTTTGTTTATCCATTCATCTGTGGCTGGATGTTTAGGTGTTTCTACTTTTTGGTTATCTAGAATAAATCTGCTGTGAACATTCACATGCAAGTCTTTATGGACATACACTTTCATTCCTTTTGAACATACATGTAGGAGTGGACTTGCTAGATCACATAAAAATCCTATGTTTAGCATTTTGGAGAACCATAAAACTGTTTTCCAAAGCAGCTTCACTCTTTTACATTGCCACCAGCAGTGTGTGATAGTTCTCATCTCTCCACATTCTTACCAACACATTATTTTCCATTTTTTGTTTATTTTGGCAATCATGCTAAGTGTGAAATGATATCTCACTGTGATTTGGTTTGCATTTCCCTAAAGATTAAGCGTGTGAGTATCTCTTGACAATTTACATACCTTCTTTTTTTTTAATTTTTTAAAATGCTTATTTATTTTTGAAGGAGAGAAAGAGCATGAGCGGGGGAAGAGCAGAGAGAGAGGGAGACACAGCATCGGAAACAGGCTCCAGGCTCTGAGCTGTCAGCACAGAGTCCGACGCAGGGCTCAAATTCACGAACCGCGAGATCATGACCTGAGCTGAAGTCAGATGCTCAACCAACTGAGCCACCCAGGCACCCGAACAATTTACATACCTTCTTCAGAGAAGTGTTTATTCAAATCCTTTGCCCATTTTTTAAATTTGGTGATGTGTGTTCTTATTGTTTAGTTATGAGTTCTTTATATATTTAGATACAAATTCCTTATCACATATATGATTAATAAATATTTATCCCATTTGTGTATTATCTTTTCACTTTCTTAACAGTGTCTGAATCCCAAAAGTTTTGATTTTAATGAAGTCAAATTTACCACATTTTTTTAATGTATGCCTTTGGTTTTTCACATATGCCCATGAAACCATGGTCTAACTGAAAGTTGTAAAGATTTATGCCCGGGTTTTCTTCTAGTAGTTTTATAGTCTTAACTCTTACATTTACATTTATAATCCATATTGAGTAATATTCGTGAATATGATGTCACACAGGGAACCACACTCATTACTTTGCATGTGGATATCAAGTTGTATGAGCCCCATTTGTTGAAAAGAGTATTCTGCCTCTCAGTTTCTTGGCACCCTTGACAAAGATAAATTTTCCATAAATGTAAGGGCTTATTTCTGGACTCTCAATACTATTCCACTGCTACATATGTCAATCCTTATGCTAGTACCACTCTGTCTTGATTTTTATAAGTTTTTGTAGTAGGTTTTGAAGTCGCAAAGCATGAGTTCTCCAAGTTTGTTCTTTTTCAATGTTGCTTTGACTACTCTGGGTCCCTTGCATTTCCATATGAATTTTAGGATCAGCTTGTCAATTTCTGCAAAAAAAAAATAACAAAAATAAAAACAAAACAAAACAAAAAAACCCTGGGATTTTGCTAGGGTTTTGTTGAATCTGTAGATCAGTCTGGGGAGTATTGCTGTCTTGACAATATTAAATCTTTAAGTACGTGAACACAGATGTCTACATTAATTTCGGCCTTCCTTAATTATTGCAAACAATGTTTGAAGTTTTCAGGGTACAAGTCTTGCACTGCTTTGATTAAATTTATTCCTCATGGGGCACCTGGGTGGCCCACTGGGTTAAACATGTGACTTCAGCTCAGGTCACCATCTCATCGTTTGTGAGTTGGAGCCTCACTTGGGTGAGCTTAATCCCCTCTTCAGGCTCTTCACTGTCAGTGCAGAGCCTGCATAGGATTCTTTCTCCCTCTCTCTGCTCCTCATGGAATTCTTTCCCTCTCTCTCTCTCTCTATCTCTATCTCCCTTGCTCACTTGTGCCTTCTCTCTCTCTCAAAAATAAATTCAAAAAATCCTAAATATTCTCCTCTTTTTGATGCTACTGTAAATGGGATTATTTTTTATTTCTTTTTTTTTAATTTCAGATAGAGAGAGAGAGAGGGAGAAAGCAAGCAGGAAAAAAGGGCAGAGGGAGAAGAGAGAATCTCAAGCAGGATCAATGCCCAGCGAGGAGCCCAACACGGGGTTCGATATCATGACCTGAGCTGAAATCAGAGTCATTCACTCTACCAACTGAGCCACCCAAGTGCCTCTAATTTCATTTTTTAATTGTTCCTCCTTCTACTGTGTGTAGAAACCCAGTTAATTGTATATTAATCACGTATCCTACCACATTGCTGAACTAGTTTGTTCAAACATTTTAGTGGATTTCTTACGAATTTCTATTATGAACTTACATACAGAATCATTTGCCAATGAAAATCATAGTCCTTCCCTTTCAAATTGAATGCTTTTTATTTGGTTTCTTATCTAATTGCCCTGTTCAAAACATCCAGTACATGGTGTAATAGAAATGGCAAGAGTAGCATCTTTGACTTTGTCTGTCTCTTTTTTTTTTTTTAGTTATTATTATTATTATTGAAGAGTAAGTAAAATACTATATTGATTCGCTTCAGGTGTACAAAACAGTGATTCGATATTTATATACATTACAAAATGGTCAACACAGTAAGTCTAGTTATCATCTATTGTTAAAATTGTAACAATTATTTTTTTTAATTTTTTTTTATTAACGTTTATTTATTTTTGAGACAGAGAGAGACAGAGCATGAATGGGGGAGGGTCAGAGAGAGAGGGAGACCTAGAATCTGAAACAGGCTTCAGGCTCTGAGCCGTCAGCACGGAGCCCGATGCGGGGCTCGAACTCACAGACTATGAGATCATGACCTGAGCCGAAGTCAGACGCTCAACCGACTGAGCCACCCAGGCGCCCCAAAATTGTAACAATTATTATTAGCTGTATTCTCCATCAGTATATTACATCCCCATATCTTATTTATTTGGAACTGGAAGTCTGTACCTCCTCATTCTATCTTGGCTGTTACCTATTTCATCCATCCCTCCATCCCCCTCCCCTCTGGCACCATCATCTTTTTCTCCGTATCTACGAGTCTGTTTCTGGCTTGTTTTGCTTTGTGTTTGTCTTTTAGATTCCGCAATAAGTGGAGTTACATGCCGTTTCTCTGTCTCTCTCTAACTTATTTCATTTAGCGTAATACTCTGTAAGCCCATCCATGTTGTTGCAATTGGCAACATTTCATTCATTTTTATAGCTTACTAATATTCCACTGTATACACAAAATACATCTCCTTTATCTGTTCATCTATCAATGGACATTTAGGTTGCTTCTATATCTTGGCTATATATGAGAATTTTTGCATTTATGTCTAGGGCCCCTTCGGAGGGAATTCTATATGTAGTCGGAGATTCGTTGTATTTGGAGGAGGAGGTGGGCTCAGGATCTTCCTATACCACCATCTTGAACCTTCTCCCTCTAGCTTCTCCTGTGTTTTGCTCTTGATCTTAGAAGAAAGGTAGTCCATTTTTTCACCATTAAGTATGTTAACTGTGGGTCTTTTGTAGATATCTGTCAGGTTGAAGAACTTCTTCTATTCCTGTTTTTTTGAGTGTTGGTTGTTTTTTCATTTGTTTGGTTGGTTGTCATTGTTGTTGTTGTTTTTAATGAAAGAGTTTTGGATTTTATCAAATGCTCTTTCTTCATTTGCAAAGTTGACCATGTATTTTTTTTGTCCTTTTTTCTATGAATTCAGTTCTATGAACACAGATTGGTTTTCAAATGTTGAAACTTTCCTGCACTTCTACAATAAATACTACTTGGTCGTGGTGTATAATCATTTCATATGGATTTGGCTTGCTAGTGTTTTGTTTAGGATTTTTGCATTGACATTCATTATGGATATTGGTATATAGTTTCATTGTGATTTCTTTGGTTTTAGTACAAAGTAATACTGGTCTTTTGGAATGAGTTGAGAAGTATTACCTCCTCAGACGGCCTGGGTGACTCAGTCGGTTAAGCGTCCTACTTAGACTCAGGTCACGATCTCACAGTTCATGGGTTTGGGCCCCATGTTGGTCTCTGTACTGACAGCTCTGAGCCTGGAGCCCACTTTAGATTCTGTGTCTCTCTCTCTCTCCTCCTCCTCTCCCACATGTGCTCTCTCTCTTTCTCAAAAGTAAATAAACATTTTTTTAAAAAAATGTAATGCCTCCTCTTTTTATCTTTTTTTTTTTTTTTTTTTTTTTTTTTTTGAGTCCGGGGGTGGGAGAATGTTTGTTTATAAAGGACTGGTACTAATTTTTCTTTAAATGGTTGGTAAAAGTCACAATTTATGCCATTTGAAGCCTGGTCTTTTCTTTGTTGGAAGTGTCTTTAATTACTATGTGAATTTTGCGTGTTATAGATCCATTCAGATTTTTATTTATTCTTGAGTCACTTTCAGTAGTTTGTGTCATTTTAGAAATTTATCTATTTTATGTAAATTATTTCAATTGTTGGCACACAGCCATTATAGCCTTTTTTTTTTTGAAAGGTCAGTAGTAATGTCTTCTCTTTTATTTCTGATTTAATAACTTCAATCTCTTCTTTTTTCTCATTCAGTCTACTTAGAAGTTTGTCCATTTTATTGACCTTTACACAGAACCAACTTTTGGTTTCATTGATTTTCTTTATTATTTTTCTATGTTCTATCTCATTTATTTCTGCTCTGCATTTTATTGTTTCTCTCTGCTTCCTTTGAGTTAGTTGTTTTGTTTCATTGTCCTAATTTCTTTTTTTTTTTTTTAATTTTTTTTTTTTTTCAACGTTTATCTATTGTTGGGACAGAGAGAGACAGAGCATGAACGGGCGAGGGGCAGAGAGAGAGGGAGACACAGAATCCGAAACAGGCTCCAGGCTCCGAGCCATCAGCCCAGAGCCCGACGCGGGGCTCGAACTCACAGACCGTGAGATCGTGACCTGGTTGAAGTCGGACGCTTAACCGACTGCGCCACCCAGGCGCCCCTCATTGTCCTAATTTCTTAAGATGAATGGTTTAGTTTTTGTTTTGAGATCTTTTTTAATATATTTGTTAGCAACTACACATTTTTCTAAACCCGGCTTTAGCTCTTATCCATATGCTTCAGTATTTTGTTTTCATATTTCTCAAAGTATTTTTTGATATTTCCACTGTGATTTCTTCTTTGATCCATTAGTTATTTAGAAGACTGTCGTTGAATTTCCACATATTTTTTTTTTAATTTTTTACCGTTTATTTATTTTTGAGACAGAGAGAGAGACAGAGCATGAACTGGGGAGGGGCAGAGAGAGAGAGGGAGACACAGAATCGGAAACAGGCTCCAGGCTCTGAGCCATCAGCCCAGAGCCCGATGCGGGGCTCAAACTCACGGACCGCGAGATGGTGACCTGAGCTGAAGTCGGACGCTTAACCGACTGCGCCACCCAGGTGCCCCAAATTTCCACATATTTTTAAACTTCCCAAATGTTTTCCTGTTATTTCTACTTTAATTCTGTTTGGTTGGAAAATATATTTTGTACGATTTCCAGTCGTTTGAGGCATGTTTTATGGTCTAGAAGAGGATCTATCCTGGAAAATGTTCTGTGTACACTTGAAAAGAATGTGAATTCTGCCATGACAGGGTAACATTTTCTTTCTTTTTTTTTTTAACGTTTATTTATTTTTGAGACAGAGAGAGACAGAGCATGAATGGGGGAGGGGCAGAGAGAGGGAGACACAGAATCGGAAGCAGGCTCCAGGCTCTGAGCTGTCAGCCCAGAGCCCGACGCGGGGCTCGAACTTGCGGACCGCGAGATCGTGACCTGAGCCGAAGTCGGATGCTTAACCGACTGAGCCACCCAGGCGCCCCAGAGGGTAACATTTTCTATAGATGTCTGTTAGATATAGTTGTTCAAATCTTTGATTTCCATGTTCATCTTCTGCCCAGTTGTTCTACCCGTTATTGAAAATGGAGTACTAAAGTCTCTGAATATTATTGTTACATTTTCTATGTCTGCCTTTAATTCTGAGCTGTTGCTCCCAGGATCTGAAGGAGTTTTGGGGGGAGCCAAGGGGTGCATGTCTATAATCACTACATCTTCCTGAAGGATTGACACTCATCCTAAAATGTTATTTGTCTCCAATAACACTGTTTGTCTTAAAGTCTATTTTGAATAGTGTTAGTATAAGCACTCCACTCTTTTCTGAGTGTGATTTACGTGGCATATTGTTTTCCATCCTTTTACTTGCAACCAATTTATGTCTTTGAATAGGATTTTTGAGTCTTCTGTTATTGTAGTTTTCAACTCCAGGATTTCTCTCTGGCATTTTTTAATACTAACTCTCTAATAGCGTTTGCTATTTAATGAGACACTATTGTAACCATTTCCTTTAATTCTTTAGACATAGTTTCTTATAGTTCTTTCAGTTTATTTTAAAAAGCTGATTCAGGGGTGCCTGGGTGGCTCAGTCGGTTGAGCGGCCTACTTCGGCTCAGGTCATGATCTCGCGGTCCGTGAGTTCGAGCCCCGCGTCGGGCTCTGTGCTGACAGCTCAGAGCCTGGAGCCTGTTTCCGATTCTGTGTCTCCCTCTCTCTGACCCTCCCCCGTTCATGCTCTCTCTCTGTCTCAAAAATAAATAAACGTTAAAAAAAATGTTAAAAAAAAAAAAGCTGATTCATAATCTTTGTCTAGTAGGTCCAACTTCTGGTTTCCTGAGGGAGTTACTAGAAAAAGACTTAATTTATTGTTTTAAATTCAACTTTCTAAATAATATATTGTAACATCTGTGAAATCAGTTTCCTCCACCCACCCACCCCCAAGTTTTCTTGTTACTCTTGTTTTTCTTGTTGCTGATTATTTAGCAACTTCCTGTATTCATTGAAGTGTGTGGCCTCTGAATTCTCTGCTAGCTTTTATTGAATTATTGTTTTTATTTTTATGTCTGACTTCCTAAAAGCCATATCTGTTTCAGTATAATTGAGTCACCAACATATAGTTAGTCAAAAAATTTCATTAGTTTGCCTTTAAAACTTCCACCCTTTGCAAAGGGGACCTGTGAGAAAAGAAAAGCCTTAAAACTTCAGGCCACTTATGAAACAGTCTTAGCTTTTACTTTCTAATTGTTCAAGACCTCAAGTTTAGCCAGAGGTAAACAACTGTGCCTTCTCCTTTTCCTTTTTGCACATGGGCAGCCATTTAGATTCCCAAAAACGTATCTGAGTTTGCTATGATTGTTCCATCTTCCAGAACTTCCCTTTAAACTCCTCCCCCAGTATCTTGCTTGGCCAGCTGAAATACACACCCTTAGACAACTGGGATTTTACCAGCAGTGTTGGTAACCATCTGGGGTAAGTCTCTACACACACACGCACACACACACACACACACACTGAGCTGGACCCTGGTGAAATCAAATAGTCACTAAAGTGAGAATAGAGATTTCCCACAGTATTTCATGTTTGGACAGAATAGGACTGTAGTCTGGGAATAATACTTTTAACAAATCTCAAAAAGCAGTCAGATCTTTCCATTATCTGCAATGCTGTCAGCTTTTGACTACCATACCACTGAACTAGGGAGGGAGAAGGAAAGAAAATAGCTCCAGGTTAAAATGTCACAGACCCTACTTTCTTACTGAGTTTCAAGAGTTTCTCTTGCAGAGATGATCTTCGGTTTGTTCTCTGCCTTGGAATATTACCAGATTTTTGCACTTGATTTTAGTTCATTGATCTTAGTTATTTTTCCAATAATCGTGTTGTTTTAGAGGAAGAGGAAGTTCACCAATGTCTTTACTCTGCCACTCCAGAAGTTCAATATCTAGTTCACTTTTCTTTCAACTGTCAAAAATTTCTGTCTTACTATACTGCTTGCCCAATGAAAGCAGATATTCTTTCTGTACTGTTTCTTTCACCCAAAGTGCCGGCCTGACACATACCATATATTGTAAATGGCCACTGCAGAAGTGACTACAGGAAAATCTAGATGATTGTGCTGTGTGTATACAAATATATACCTATGAATGAATACAGGTAGATAAGTACGTGGGTAATGTTGCCCTCTCTTTGTTCTAAAAATGGTTTCAAAGAATAAATGCCATTTTACCATGAGGGCTTCCACGGACAAAATTGGATGGGATAATTTGGCAGTTGATAGCAAACCTGGGCCAATGTTAAATGACTTTTCAAACACAGAAGACTTATGCAGATAATCATAAAGTAACTTTATTTTTGTATCCCACTGTACTTTTAATGGTGTCCGGTAATGCTAGGGGTTTTTCAGGGGCGCCTGGGTGGCTCGGCTGAGCGACTGACTTTGGCTCGGGTCATGATCTTGCAGTTGGTGGGTTCGAGCCCCGTGTCGGGCTCTGTGCTCACAGCTCGGAGCCTGGAGCCTGCTTCCGATCCTGGGTCTCCCTCTCTCTCTGCCCCTCCCCTGCTCATGCTCTGTCTCTCTGTCTCTCAATAATAAATAAATGTTTAAAAAAAATTTTTAAGTGCTAGGGGTTTTTCTGCCATTGGAAGGAGATTCAGTTAGCTCCCCCAGATGCTTTATGGTAGGAAAAACGCTTATCATCAGTCTGAGTCACAAACACTCTCTCAGTTTGGTAATTAAAATTATCCAGCCTCATTACCTACATTGACCAAAAGTAAGACTTATCCCCACGTTCTTCCTAAGCTAAGCCTTATTGAAGACAAGGCATCTGCCTTTGGGAAAAAGATTGGGGGTAACCCTTCTTTCTTCCTCATTTCTATCCCTCACACACCAGCTGCCAATTCTGACCCCTTCTTCTGAGGTTAGAGAAAAAAATGAGAAAATAAGTATAGTGAACAGAAACAGTATCATTTGACTTGCACCAACATAAGCTACCTTCTGGCCAGCAGAAATTGGAGCCTTTTTCCCTGTGAAACTTCATATTTGTTTGGGGTGTTTTGTGATACCTTCACTCCAATGCTTATACTCAATTACTAGCTATTCCTAGTATTTGAAAGAAAGCTCCCTGAAAGGCCACCTTCACTTATATAGCTCCATCATCCCAAAGGCCCCTATTTGCCTCAACTTGCAAGCCAGCTTATATCACTACCTTTCCTTGCTGTTTAGATAATCAGGCATCATTCCTTGACTTCTGAATTAGACCATAAACTTCTTACAGTCAGAAATAATGTCACGTGGTCTTTATAACATTGAATCATCTTTACTGTTATCCCCATTTGAATAAATATAAAGTGCTAATTGCTATAATAATAACGAATAGTAGCTAGCATCTACTGAGCACCTACTAGGTATTGCCTAAAGATACATTTATTTACTTCACATGTATGGATAACTGTACATACGTCATAATATATAATCACCTCACCTAGTAGATAAAGCAAACTCATAGAGTAGGTACTCTACTCCATGTTATATATCAGGAGGATGATTCCTGGGAGATTAGGCAATTTATTCACGGACATATAGCCGGTGGGTGACAGAACCATGGTTTTAGCTCCAAGAGTTCAACTCCAAAACCGACATATCCACACGTGTTGGTATTTGATCTCTCCAATATCCTAGTGACTCTGACACTGATTTTTTTGTGTGATCTTAAGCACATCATCTCCTCTTTTTTAACTCCAGTTTTTCTGTCTCTAAAAAGATGAAGACAGACCAAAAGCCCCCAATTTTTCTGTCTATAAAAGGAGAAAGACAGCCCACACTCCTGCTCTGTCATTCTGTGGCTCAATGAAGACACCTCCAATAATATCCTCTCTACAAAGCTCTGTTCATTCAAACTGTCATGCTAATTGGCCTGAACAACATTAGTAAGAACAATCTCTCTCTCCACCCCATCACCTCACTTTATCCTTATGGTTTTTCTGGGTGACAACTGTATATCCAGGAATAGAGCCTCAAACACAGGTGCCACCACAGGTGCAAATGTAACAACAACAAAGACAAAAACCCTGCCTTCTGAAGCTTAAGAATCTCCACATCTTCGTGTTTCCTTGACCTTGAGATACTTGAATTCAGCACATAAACTTATCTGGCCTCATAAACCTAACAGCAGGACCAGAATAAGTAAGGGGAAAACGTACAGGGCATCATTATCTGCTAATTCTTAAAAAGACAATTCCTCCCTATCACTTTCTGTAGAACAAATTTTCCTAATAGTTTTATCTGTTCTGCTTTTCCTCCGCCCTTCATTCTGTCCTCTCCTCCTCGGCTTTCTAAGTCCTCCCTTTCGTCATAAGTAAAGCAGGTTTTGCATTACCCTTTAAAACACACATCCTATTGTGCTGGTCTGAACTTGACATGAAAACTCTTGTTTGTGAGCTATGTGAAGAGAACCAATGGAGGCCTTGCCAATAAATAATAAAAGCCCAGTACAAGCAGGTTTGATTTTTATGTGAGGTGTCCAGAATACAAGTGTGACATAAAAATTTCTCAGGTGTGGCAATGCAGGCTTATGTCTCTAGAAAGCATAATTTAATCTCATCAAGTTATCACTTGACAATAGGTTATAAATCAACCATGGACAAGCAGGACAGGCAGCTTGGATCTGCTGCCATGTTCAAAGTCAGCATTTAACCTAGAAATGACATGCCGCGTGTACTCAGCTCTATAACTCGACATCGAGAGCAGATCCGTTAATGGCATTTTTGCATTTGCTCAGTATCTTGCAGCCGTCTCAACAGTTTCTGGCATGAATACCCATAATAAGCAGATATACAACGAAGCCAATAAACACAGCTGGTGGAGGTGTAGGAATAACAAATACAGTGTCACCTGTCCTTATGGGATGAAGAGATCCAGGGTCCGGGGATCCAGACCATATCTTGATCAGCTATGCCTGTGTCTTATTAGCACTGAAGGTTAAGGGCCTTTAACAACCTATGGTGAGAAAATAGTGCTAGATTTGCCCAATATGGTTGGCCAGACAAGTTTGAGTTTATAGTCAATTCTCAGTGATTCATTACTACCAGAGGATACTGTGCTTATCCCCAAATCAGCTCCATTTCGCTGGGATGATGTCACTTGGAAAATGAATAAAGCGAACTTACCTAACACGTCTATAATTAGGCAATCAGTCGGTGATGGCCCTGAGTCCGGAACCCAGGTCCTCTGACTTCCGTTGAGATGATTTTATATTTTTATCAGATTATTTCACAAGAAAAGGAAGAAGATACAGACCTACGGTTCTTAGAAAAGTTAGATCCTGAAGACAATACTAGAGAACAAGAATATTGGCTAGTATGGCCCCTGTGAAAGAAATAAAGCACATCTATTCATGGTTCTAGTTATTTGTTTAGCTATTATTATTACTTCATACTAGTCACTTACATAATTATGGCATTTGGCTGATCAGTTCATTTGTTTCTTAAAAATTCTGTATGTCAGTGAGCCTTTTATACGCCATTCTTGTTTCTTCTCTCCAAAACAACTTCGACGTAAATGTGGAATTCTGTCACAAAGGTTTAAATAACTAACTTTTTAACTATGCCTCTTGCAAGAAGCTCCTTTGAAGAAGCAGATATAGCAGAGTTGATGGGGCTAGGAGTCTAATACACGTTGTGGAAGACTTTGAGGTTAGCAGAACACTTTATCACCATGTTTTCCTTCTGGAAATTTCTATACTCGTGGACATAAAGGCCAGAATAATTAGATCACATTCAATAGTAACGCATACATCAGGCACTCAGTGTAGTGAGAACAGCAACAACAAGATTGCTGATATTCAATCCTGATTGTTATGAAATAATTTCCCCACCTCTTCCTACTTAATGACCCTCTTCCTCACTGATCTATTGGTTTTTCAATCTCTGACAAGTGCTGCTGTGGAAAAGGAAAAAGAAAAAAGAAAAAAAACTGGTCACTTCTCAAAGTGTGGTAGCTTTTAAACACCAGCAGATTTCACCCCTGCTATTATTATTATCTCATATAAGTATTAAAGTTCAGCCTTGGAATTTGTTACGCAGTGGCTCAAAAATGTTCTTAAAGACACCAGTTCTTCCCAGCTTTCGGCATTACGTCTTCGATCTGTTTCCTTTCAATCTTATGCTTGTCCCTCATCATCACAACATGGTTGCTGCAGTTCCAGGCATCACAGAAGTCACCAAAATATTGAGGATAGAAGAAAAAGAAAGTTGCTTCAGTATGAATATTTACCAATGACGAAAAGCTTGCCAAAAATCCTTCAAAAACCTCCCCTCGTGTCTCATTAACCAAAATTATATTTAATGCTAATGCTTAAATCATTTACTGTCAAGGACAACGAAATTACCTATGATTGATTAAAACTGATCAGCATTCCTCCCTGATGGGATAAAGTCAAGCTTGCAACCCTGCCTACAAAAGCCAACAGTATCTGTTCATTTGATGGAGGCAAGATAAAAATTCAAAACACAGCAAGACAAAATGGATCCCCAAGAAGTTAGAAACCATGGATCTCCAAGAAGTTAGAAGTTTTAAGAATGGAATAAGACCTAGGGTGACAAAACATGGACTATAATTAAAGCAAGCAGCTGTAGCGTGCTTGGAAAAGAACACATATATGGCGTAACCTGAGAGCAAATACTATTGGGAATTTATTGGTGGGGTAATGTTTCTGTGTACCTATGCTTAAAATAAATTAGCAACCTGTACCGTCATGCACCATCACATCTCCCTCCCCTCAAAAAAAAGGCTCAAACTAGATTTGCCAAATGTCAACACTTCTAAGAACGTTAAGCTACTTAAGTGCCAAATCTTTATTATTATCTCATGACCTCCCATGGAAAATGGTGATATAAACACTTAAAAGGCACTTTTAAAATATAATTAATGTTTGCTAGAGTGATCACCAACTGACACAGAGGCTCCGAATCACAGATCGGACATTGAACTTGGAATGCAAGGAAAGAAATAAAAAGAAAATGAAAGCAGTACAAAAGAAATTAAGACATTCAGAAAGACATTTGTGAACATATCAATAATAGGCTTTTAGACATAGGCACTGCGGGCGTCCAGTGTAGACTCTGCAAAATGAATTATTTTTTAAAGTTTATTTTTAAGGGAGGCAGAGAGAGAGAGAAAGAGAGAGAGAGACAATCCCAAGCAGGCTTTGCTCTTTCTCTCCCATGAGATCATGACCTGAGCCCAAATCAGGAGTTGGGAGCTTAACCGACTGAGCCACCCAGGCACCCCTGCAAAATGAATTGTTAAACAGAGGATGCTTGATAGGCTGTTTGTGATGGCTGAAACAACTTGAGCTTTAGAATCAGACAAACCTAGGTTGAATTCCTGGCTTTACTCACCACTGACTTTGGACCTAATCTTTGTGATAATCAGCATACTCATGTGGCATAAGGACAATAATGCAGGATTCTTGGATGATCAGTTCCGTGAAATAGTGAGGAAAGAGGGGAATGCTGTCACGGCCACCAAGATGATCCCAGCAGAGAGGTGATAGACCGCCTCCACATCTGGTTTCAGGCAACAACTCCGAGATGATGTCACTGGGTAGGTCACTGAAGTATCCATCAAGGCTTGAGAAGCAGTACAAGTTGTGACATGAGAGATGACTTAGAGATACGTTGAAAAGAGAGGCAAATCTAACATGTAGTAAAGCGGAGGGACTGAGGGAAGAGAGAACGACACGAAGAAATATATGTCCTTCCTTGTCAAGCAGATTTTTCTCACGACTAAAAGTGATATTCTCTGCTAGACTCGTTATTACTTTCTCCATCACTTACATTCTATGCCTCTTACTTTCCTCACTTTAGTAACTCATTAACAAAGTTATGAGACACAAGGTTTATGAAAGTAAAGCTGCTTTTGGAAAGCTGTCTAGCAAAGTACTGTTCCCTAAAAGGGTGGGATGGAATAGCATGAAGGGACAAAGCTACAGAAATACAATTTGTCAAATAATGAGATAACATTCTGCAAGAAATACTGTGCTTAGCTTTACAAAATGCCAAGCTCTCCAAATTCATATTCTATAGTTGGCAGCTTAAATTCCTCCCTCTAGTGAAGCTATTTTTTCACCCAGCTACTTCTACAAAATCCCAGAGTCGCCATCTTGCTCATTCTTGTTCAACTAATAAAATTCTTCTTTTCTTTTGGCAAATCCTTCTTTTGGGTTCCTTTCCTCTTTCTGGGATTTTTCTTGGACCCTTCAATCCATGCTGATCTCCCCCTCAGTTTATTTTGTACTTGGTATCTATTCTGGTCATTAGACTTTTACCACATGTATTTCTTTGCCCTATTATAATTACTTTCCATTTAAATATGTTCCATATTTTCAAGTAAGCACTTGGGTGATGGAGCCTATGTCTTAGTATCCCTGACATTCATCATGGTATATCTTCCCAGCTGGTGTAGTGGCAATGGCCCTGAGCCCAGGAATAAATCTTGATTTAAACTTTGTACAAGTCAAAGGACAGAATGAAAGAAATAGAAATAAATGTAGAAAGGGTCTTAAATTACACATGAAATCATAGACTTGGGTAAATTAAGGATTAATATTGCAAACCCTAAAAAATCACTCAGAAAATAAAACAAGAAATGGGGCACCTGGGTAGCTCAGTCAGTTAAGCGTCCAAATCTTGATTTCGGCTCTGATTATGATCTCACGGCTCATGGGTTCGAACACTGCATCAGGCTCTGCACTGACAGTGTGAGGCCTGCTTGGGATTCTCTCTCTCTCTGCCCCTCCCCTGCTCGCTCTCTCTCTTTCTCTCTCTATCTCTCTCTCAAAATAAGTAAATAAACTAAAAAAAAATTTAACAAAATAAAATAAAACAAGGAGTAACACTAAGAAGGCAATACCCAAGATGAAATAAAATGCCAAACTAGTTCAAAAGAAGGTAGGAAGTTAGGAAAATGGGACTAAGAACAGATGAAACAAATAGAACAAAAGTAAGATGGTAAATATAAACCAAATCCTATCAATAATTGCATTAATATAAATTCCTAAACCCTCCAATTTAAACACAGTAATTTTTCAGACCAAATAAAAAAGGATAATCCAACTTTATGTCATCTGAAAGAATCTCATGTTAAATGTAAAAATGCAACTAGATTAAAAGTAAAAGGAGAGAAAAAGGATGCCAATAAATAATCAAAAGAAAGTTGAAATGACCATTATAATACCAGAAAAAATAGTCTTCAAACAGATATGCCAATAATTATTAATGCAATAATTGACATGACTTTATAGATTCCATAATTCCCAGTCAAAATCTCAACAGGTTTTGGGGGGTTTTTTGGTCAAAATTGACAACTGATTCAAAATTTTAGGTGGAAATCTCTGGATTTTGAGACATCAACCTTAGATTGGAAGAGAAACATGCTTCCAACCAGAACAAAAAGAGAACATTAGGGCAAATATCTGAAAATACACCAAGGAGAATGGGAAGAAATAGTCACAAATCCCACTAGATGGTGTCTCTCTACTCAACAGGCAATGAGATCATCATCAGCTGAATGAACTTTTGGACTCATTTTAAAGAGGGGGGATAATATTTTTGGAACATTCTCTGAGCTTAATCCAAGAATGAGCAGGATAGAGGCACAAAAAAGGATTCTGAGGAGAGATCTGAGACTTGAGGTCAAGTGTGAAATGATTTACTTCTCGAGGCACCATTTTGGTGACTTATCTCCAGTGATTCTCAGAGACTAGGATATTGGACGATTCCAAGGCCCCAGTGAACACACAATAGTGATCAGGAAGTTGATTTATGATGACAGCAGAGATAAGAGAGTGAGGAAGGTATGGTTTAATGAATGGACATCCAAAAGTATTTTCTTTTTTGTGAGAAGACAAGAAAATGTTACCTTCCATAAACCATCATTCTCTCTCTGTCTCTCTCTCTCTCTCACACACACACACACACACACACACACTCACACACACACACACACACACACACACATACACACACACACAAGCATACACACACACACACACACACGCACACAGAGGAGACTAATTTAAAACTAATATTTGTTCGATGTAAGGAACCTTACTGTAGGATGAAATCAGCCACAGTGCTAGAGGATGGAAAACCTCTCTTTATAAGACATACATGCAGATGATCTTAAAAATACATAAAAACTTGGAGTCCATGAAGTTTAGCCTTCCATGTTTACAGAAGAGAAAACTGCATTTGAAGAAATTTTCCATATGTACATAACCCTGCAAATTCACAACTTTTCACGAGCGCATCAGAGAGCTGAGGTTTTAGGGTAATCAGCTAACCAGAAATCTAAAGAAAGACAGGCACCTGAAAGGAATTGGCAAGAAGAGAGAGAACTGTATCCTATGTCCCTGTTGCAGATCCAGCCTGACATATTTAAGATGAATTCAAAGTTGTCAATATTAAGGTCAAGTGTAGGCTAACAAAAAAAAACACAGAATCGCTGGGAGCTAACGATGTAAAGACATTAGCAATTACTTCCAGGCTTTTCTCCACTCTCTAGCAATCCCACCCAAAATAAGTGAAAAGTTATATTTACCCCCTAAAACCTGCACGCAATTGTTCATAGCAGCTTTATTCACAATTGCTAAAAGTGAGAAACACCTTAAATGTGTTCCATGTACAACCGTACAATGGAATCCCATTTAGCAGTAAAAAGAAAAACTGTTGCACACAACATGGTGAATTTCAAATGCATTTTGCTAATGCTGCATACTGCATGATCCCATTTCTATGACATAGGGAAAAGGCACACCCATAGGACCAGAGAAGAGGTCGATGGTCCCCAGGGGTCAGGGGAGAGAGAAGAGTCCACTACAAAGAGCCGTGTTGAGACTGCTCTGTAATTTGATTGACCTTTTACAGAGAATACTTATCATTCTACTGAACTCGTGTCCCATGGAATCCTTTTGGAAGATGCTGGCATAATAAAGAGGAAATCGGCTTTGGGGGTCCAAAACACTCAAGGCAGAATCCCTAGTTCTTGCAGAAATATGACCTTGGGTGAGTTATTAAACATCACTGAGTCTCAGTTTCCTCGTGTGTTAAATAAGAGTTGTTGTCAAGATTAACAGAACAATGAATGTAAAATACTTTCTAAAATATTGATTCTTGTCCTTTCTTTCCCTTGCTCCTTCTGAAAGGTCACTCTTAATGTCAGCAAATCCTGGCATTATCAGCAGTCTCTCTCCTTCCAGAAATCTAATTTGCTGTTTCCATGCGGTGTGCAAAGCCAGGTGATAACGTGTATTAGAATGTGTCTAATACATTCTCACCTATGTTTTGATGGAAGATCCTATGAATAAATTATGCATTCTTTTCTGCGATTTATGTTTTGGTGGAAGCTATCAATGGATTTAGCTGTGAGGAGCTTCTGAAGCAAGAAGCAGGGGAAATGAGCAGGAACGGAAAAATCTTGGATATTAAAAATAACCCCCCAGAAGGCAAAATGACCTCCATTTGTTTATGCTCCCAAGCCCACGCCGAACAAGCTGCCACACGGAACTTTATTATACAACGGCAGAACAAGATGATTTTCCCCGCATATTTAATAATGAGTTGGGGGTTTGAAAATGAGAAAGAAAAAGCTTGGGGCAATTTCTTGCAGTCTCCTGTCTCTGCGCAGAAGGAAAGACAATTGCAGTAGCCTCCAGGAGGGGTGGGGAAAGGCTGAATAAATGAAGTGAGCAAACACAGGGGCAAAACTGAGAGAGAGAGACCCCCTCCCCACCCTAGCCCCTCCCTGGAAGATCCCAGCACGGATATTTAATCCGGTTTTTGCCTGGATCCTGTGCACTACAGATGAGGCTAGCATTTCCAGCACGTGTTGGAGGATGATGGCACCCTGAACAGACATGGAGAAGTTGGGATGAAGTGTCCACTGATGGAAGAAACTGGGGAGTTCAGTTCAGGCAGGCGAAGTTTAAGGCACCCGCAGGAGTGGAAATTGCAGTTAGAGAGAGAGGCTTGGTGCTCTGCTGAAGGCCTGGGCTCAAAAGAGGCATTTGGGAGAAATTCCTTTAGAAATAATAGTCTGAGCCAGGGAAGTGTTTGAAATAACCAAAACAGAGAGGACAGAGGGAGAGTCCGGGACAGGAAAAGAAGGTTGTAAACGATAGCGAGCAGAGGTCCGGCCAGAAGCTAAGAGAAGAAGTTCTAAAGAGGTGGCATCGGGGCCCTTGGGTGGCTCAGTCGGTTGAGCGTCTGACTTCAGCTCAGGTCACGATCTTGCAGTTTGTGGGTTCAAGACCTGCGTCCAGCCCTGTGCTGACAGCTCAGAGGCTGGAGCCTGCTTGGGACTCTGTGTCTCCCTCTCTCTCTGCCCCTCCCCTGCTTGCACTCTGTTTCTCTCTCTCTCTCTCTCTCAAAAATAAATAAAACGTTTTTTTTTTTAAAAAGGCTGCATCGATCAACAAGCTCAAATACTGTGATGCGGCCAGGAGGTGAGGCTAACCCAACCAAGAAGGCCCCTCTCTCTGATTCCATACAAAACCTGGAGACTGGAGAAGGGACAGCCGCCCCCACAATTCTTCCTTTCTTACTCTTGTGTTATTCTGTAGCTTAAAAACGCAGAGGGTGCAGCTAGCCCCAAACTCGAACCTGAAGCTCACACAGAATCGCAAGTTTAATAGAACATCTACGAAAAGAAGATCAGGCCAGGCAAGAAAGGGAGAAGAAATCTGTGCTTCTCCCACTTACTAAGACAACCTTATACCTCATTTCACCCTGGGAGTCCGTTACCACCTCTGGCGTAGATGTGGGGAAAAGCATCAGACATTACGAATGTGATTCAAGTAGATGCTATTGGCTACCCACTAAATGCAAGGGTCCATGCTGGGAACCTAAAGCAGCAGATCTCAAGCTTTAGCTGGTCTCAGAATCACTTGGATGACTTGAAAAACACAGATGGCTAGTCTCCATCTCTCCCACTTCTATTTCAGTGGGTCTGGGGTGGGACCTGAGAATAAGCATTCCTAACCTATTCCCAAATGCTGCTGCTGTGCAAGTCCACAGATTATATGTGGAGAATGACGGACCTAATGGTTCATCATAGGAGAACGAATGAGTTAGAGCTATTATTTCAGGAAGAAAAGTAAAGTACAAAATTCTGCGACGCATTATGATCTTGAGATGGATCATTTTGACATCCTTCAAATGAAAATCAAAATTTACCTCCTATCCTCACAGGCCACATGCTTCTCACCTTCAGGAACAAGCCTGGAAGAAAAGCCACTCATGTCACCCATGGATGAAAATCCTTTCGTATTCCCCATAGATGAAAAGACCTTGCATCACCTATAGATAATAAATAAATAAATGCACCTAAATCTTCTTATCTAATCCTTCCCAGATCTTCTGGAAGAAAAGACTTCTACTTCATTGGGTAATTCCTTCTCTCCCTATTCCACATAACCAGACCCCATTTACTGGACCTGCTCCTCAAATTCGTACTAGCGTTTTTTCTAACTCACGTTGGATAGTGAACTTCCCAAGAGCAAGGATCTAATTTATTTAACTTTATATGCCCAGTACTGGGCGCAGAACCTAGCCCACTCTTTAACTGAGGAAGGAAAGAAGGACAGAAGGAAGGAAGAGAAGGAAAAAGGAAAGGAAGGTGGGAAAGAAGAAAGGAAGAGAGGGAGGAAGGAGTCTGGTTTAATCCTAGACTCTCTGCTCTAGTCACCACAGGCCACTGGGCAGCTGGTCCTTGGCATGATTCCCCCCGCTGACCAGCAGGACTTGTTATTGGACAGTTCTCCTCTGAACTAGTCTGTTTCTATCCTTCAACTTTTACTTGGCCCTCCCTGTCCTCCTCCCCCTTCCCCTGGTTCTATCTATGGGCTCCCGCACAACCCGACCCTTCTAGCAGAATGGTCGCTTAACAGCCTTAGCCAAAACAAGTTCCATGGCACCGGAGCCACCCAGGCCAAAACCCAGTTGTCTCCAAGCTCCCCATCTCCTTGGCGGCATGTTCCCAGGCAGTCTCCAAGGCCTCTTAACTCTCCCTGTAGGTGATTTCTCCTGGGCCCCTGCTTTCCCAGCCTCATTAGTACTGTATTTATGCCTAGACTGTTAAAGCAACCTTGTAACTGGGATCCGCATTCCACTATTTCCCTCTTCCACCTAATCCCACACACTGTGGCCACATTAATCATCCTTAAACACCACTTTCATTATCAGAGTAGCAGTTACTCTATATTAAGCACTTAATATGTGTACAATGTAATGCTAGACATTTTATATGCGTTATATCATCCCGTTCTCACCCCATGAGATGTGTATTATTATCCCCATTTTAGAGATGAGGTAACTAAAGCTTACTCATCTGTAAAGACTTGCTCACAGCACTGTGTTTCTGGTCCTCCACAATTTAACCTACATTCCAAATGCTTGCTCTCACCTTTCTTCTCTTCAAAACCTCTGTTCCCGTCAAACTGGTTTACTACGCCTACAGATATGCCCTCACCTCCCCACGTTTATGTTGAGTGCATCTCTCAGAGCCAACACAGATCACCAACCACACAAGTACAGGGCCCATTGAAGAGCTTGCAGGCCTGACTAGCAAGGCCAATGCCACTGTGTAAAGCATATTCTGCTTCCAAGAAAGCTGTGAGCACAACCAACTCATTGAACTTGACCGCTGTAGCCGTTCAAACCACTCCAGCTTAGGCTCAGAGATTCATGCTATCCTATTCCTTGATTGCTGAAGCTTCTCAGCCCCTTTGTCCTGCTTCACTCAGATCATTCCTGAGTCTGAGAATGATCTAATAATCATTCCTGAGAATGATCTAATAAACCCTAGAAATACACATGCCCCATCATACGGCTGAATGGCCATCTAGGTCACCAGAAACTCAAATACACAGCAACTTGAACAATAATCGTATAATAGTATACTTCTGATAGATTGATAAATGGTAGATAAGTAGAGAGATAAATAATAAATAGAATATAGAGACATATAGGTGACAAATACATAGATATATCTGATAGATGATAGACAGATGATATAGATAGATAGATATGTTGAGAAACTGAGAGATAGACAAACTATTAGTCAGGGTAGGGTTTTCCAGAGAAAGAGAACATTTATATATGCATTTATATATGTGCATTTAATATGTACTTATTAATACATAAGTATTAAGTGCACATAAATAAATGCATATGAGATTTATTATCCATATATCAATGTATAGGAGATTTATTAGTAATTACTCATGTAATTATGGAAACTAATAAGTCTCAGGATCTGCCTTCTGCAAGCTAGAGACCCAAGACAGCTGGGAGTATACTTCAGTCTGAGTCCAAAGGTCTGAGAACCAGGGCAGTGAATGGTGTAAACCTCAGTCCAAAGACTGGAGAAGGTAAGATATCCAAACTCAACAGTGAGGTAGGAAGTAAAGGGAGCAATTCCTCCTTTTTGTGCATTTTGTTCTATTTAGGCCCCCAGTGGATTGGATGGTGTGTACCCGCTTTGGGAAGGGCAATCTAGTTTGCTGAATCCACCCATTCAAATGCTAATCTCATCTAGAAATACCCTCAGACACACCAGGAAATACTATGGAACCTGGGCACCCGCTGGCCAGTCAGGTTGACACATGTAATGAATCATCACAGATAAATACAACGTATGTTGTCTGGATATGTGCCTTCTTTGTCACTCGCACTCCCTGGGTTAGACATATGCATTCACTCACAGATCGTGGAGTTTACTTTGTGCAGTGTTCTTTCCTGACGTGACCTCTTGGTTCACTCCCTCACAACACTCAGATCTCCACTAGAAGCTTCCTCTTCGGAGAGGCCATCTTGGACTGCACTAACTGCGGGGCTCCCTTCACACTGCTTCCCTCTTCTTCAGAGACTTCAATCTCTACCAGAGACTTCAATCTCTACCAGATCTGGTAGATCTCTCTACCAGAGACTTCAACCTCTACCACACGCACCTTTGCCTCACTCACACACAAGCTCGGTGAATTCACGCTGTTCCCTGTGGTACTCTCAGAATCTAAAACAATACCTGACACTTAAAAGGCCCTCAGTAAATATTCGTGGAGAGATTAAACTTAGGGAAGACAACTGCAAAGTAATAAAGAATAAAAGCCCCATTTGACAATGGTCTTCTTTTAATCCAAATGTATATACAATATCGAGGTTTTAATGTTACGGAAATGAGTAATGCTATCAAGGAAAATACTCCTGCCTTTTTCCATTTGCTAATCAGTGTGCATTTAACCTGGTTTCTTTTCCATTGCTCACCTGGTGGCATAGGACCAAAGTGCAGGTATAACTTCTTATAATAGTGAGACACTTCTGGAGGATTGCCTGGTCGTTGGAAAACTTAGCCGATAGACTCAAACAGACGTCCAGGCATCAAAGGATGGTGACCAGACACGTACCTGTCCTATTTTATGCCAGATGGCAGGAGGTGTTTTTATAAAGAATTTTATAATTTTTATAAAAAATTAGAAAGGGAAGCCAAAAGTTGGATGGGAAAATAGAGGTTGAAAAGTAAACAAAAATGATTCACACTTCCTCAGAAGACAAGGGAGTTTTCTTAAGGATCTGCCTGATTTCAAGAGAGAACTGGGGTTTTCGTGTCATCCTCTCCCCAGTCCACGACCATCCGTGTGTTTCCATATTTCCTTTCTATGCCCATGTGGCAAAATTTTACCATTTCAGGACATAATGATGACAAAATAATTGGTGATGATACACCCTACCCTAAACATAAGACAGCTGTGCAAACCTTCAGACGGACCCAAGGGAGACTTGGGGCTTCAGTGCTTCCGAGAAAATCAGGACACTCTTTGATCAACCCCAGGAAGCCAACCCCCCACTCCCTTCAGCATCACCCTCCCAGGAAAGCCACAGATATATCGATTTCAGGAATGTGCTAGCCAAGATATGTGCTGGATAAATGGGGAAAAGCAAGAGAAAACCCTCATGAAAGAGCTTGGGGGTTGGCCGCCAAATGTAACCGCACCCTTTCTTAAAGGGTGTTTGTGCAGGTGCAGGGGCAGCCAATTCTGAAAGGACCTTTGGCCTTTTGGCCTGCCCTGGCCCTCTATAGTTTGGCCATGCTGCACCATGGCCTAGCCAAAGCCAGGCATAGAGGGGAAACCTACCTTTTCCCTTAAAATTAGTCTTTCTCTATGATGTGTAACATCACGCCATGTTTTGTTTTGGTTTGGTTTCTTACACGATGCTACTTGGGCAAAATATTGGAGAATTTTTGTTTTTGCTTTTTCTCTCACCTTTGTTTTTTATGGAATGAAGCCTTTGAAAATTACTAGGCAACAGAAGCACAAGCAAATAGAGAATGGCACGTAGTAGCCCCAAAACAAATTCGATCAATCATGTATTTTGTACCTACTACATTCAAGACACATAGTAAATGGACACTTGGGATAATGCAAGAAAGAACTGTAGAAATCGGGACCTTTTCCCAATAACGTTTTCTGAAATGTATTCTGTTGTCTAGAAACAAACTAGTGATGATTTGAAATTTGAAAAGGACATTTCTTCTTTAAAATTAGCATTCGAATGAAAATTAGACTAACGATGCTCCAGAAAAAGATGATTCCACACACATTTCTATCTTCTATTTGCCCCATCTAGATCCACTTTCTATCCTTCTCCACCCTGTTCTATGCCTTAGGAGGCTGGTCTCTATGGCTATAATTATAACAAGGAACCTTTTGTCCTCTGGGTCTTGGTTGTGTTTAGCCAATGGGAGGGTCTGGCAGGAAACTGGAGAAAGGAGAATAAGGTTGGGGTAGTTATTTCTCAGAAATCTTCCTATGGTCAATGAAAACCAACTCTGTCATAAGCCAACTCCTCTTTAAGTTGGTCTCATCCACATAACTCTTTTCCTGGGCTCCAGTAATTGTTCAATTTCTTTGCCTGTCAGCCCTGCATGTCTACTGGGCTTGTAGTTTCCCCGCAGCCTACTCATAGCTTTGCAAATACTCTCTTTCTGAAACTCTCTTCAAGGGTCCTGCCTGCTTCATGCTAGGACCAGAGCTAATCCATATTTCAATCCTGCTAATGGAGGATATGGACCAGAGTGAGGTGAAGGAGCCAGAGAAGATAAAGAGATAGAAAGTACAGAAGAGCAAGAAACGTGCAATATGATCTTTATCTTGGACTAGGTGGCAGAGTGTGAGACACAGAGTCCAGACATAAAGGATTAATCATGAGTGCCAGGGTGGCTCAGCGGGTTAAGTATCAGATTTCGTCTCAGGTCATGATCTCACAGTTCGTGAGTTCGAGCCCCGCGTCTGGCTCTGGGCTGACAGTTCAGAGCCTAGAGCTGGCTTCGGATTCTGTGTCTCCCTCTCTCTCTCCCCACCCCTTCCCATCCTCCACCCCCCCACACGCTCTCTCTCTCTCTCTCTCTCTCTCTGTCTCTCTCCAAAATAAATAAACATTAAAAAAACTTCTTAAAAAAGTCTTCAATGGAGGCATCATCTTCTTGGACTGCAGGAAAAGAGACTGAAGCAGTTGCATATATAAAGACCTTGTCAGTGTGTGGGCCGGAAATAAAGGTGGTTTATACCTGATAGTCATGATTTTCATAGTGAGGCCATTTGCTAAAAGCAGATGAGATGTGAGGAAGATAAAGGATGTGAGGATTGCGTCGAAACCTTAGAATAGCCACTGCAGGAAGGGAAAGAGTTTTCTCTGATGCAGGGAAACTGGGTTCAAAGGAAGTCCAGGTGATTCTGGAAACCATGATTTGTCATGGCATCAGTCCACCTAGGGGTGGTGATTTTTTTCCAGCAGCTCTCAGAAGTCCTGACAAAAGAATAGAAAAGCAGATAAACAAAAATGATCCCATGGGCAAATTCAAGACAAGAAAGAAGAGACTACTGAGGTACCAGTACAATGATTTAAAACAGTATGGGTTCTGGAGCTGGACAGAAACTCAGTGTAACTCTTTCCAGCCACATCGCCTGCGACAAGGTATCTAAACTTTCTCAGTCATAGTTTCCTTCATCTGTGAATTGGAGATAATGTAGTATCTAACCATAGAACTTGTTTTAGAATTAAATGTGTTATATATATGTAAAGTGGCTAATAACATACCAAATGCCTAGAACATGCCAAGTAAATGTTACCTTTTGTTATTACTAATCAAGTGTTGAGAGTGGTTGAGGGAAGTAAGAGTTAATAATGGATTGGAGGTCTCGGCTAGTATGGGGATGAAATCAAGCCCTGAAGGAGTCTTGTGGATGGATGAAAAGCAAGGAAATGACAGAGTGGAGATCATAGTGAGGTCCGAGCTGAGTACTGGGGACAAGAGGAAGGGCTAAAGGCATAGAGAGTTGTTGATTATTGAAGTTTACGCTTTCAGAGGTGATGCAGAGTGTTGGCCTAGGCTAGTATCTTCAGACCTGTGGGACACAACGGTCTCCTCCACAGTCAGATGACACAGGACTGAGTCGGATTACAATACTCTCTGAGTAACAAAGAAGAACGCCCTGAAAGTCAGACAATAACAATGGTCAAATTGGCAAAGGGGAGGGGAGAAACTCTTGATGGCATAGTCATGCCCTGTGAGGCAAGAAGAGCTGCTCTCTCTAGTCAAGAGAGCTGTGAGAAGATGGCATCCTTCGGAAAAGTTCCAGGTTTCTGTTAAAACGCAAAATGAAGTAATCCCAAACAGCAAGCCATAGAGTGCTTTCTCGATGAAGTAGTGTATGACTAAATCTCAGTTTAGTTTCTAAAATATGTGTGTTTTGACTTAGAGTAAAATAAAGGGTGTGCTTCATTCTTTAAGTGGGAAAACTTAAAATGTACGTATGATAAAACATTTCCATACGTATATGTAATTATAAATCATCGTCATCACAGATGCCAGTTTTAATTTTTCCCTTGTTTGGTTTGAGAACCCAATATAAAAGTTGTTCTTCAGGAGCGCCTGGGTGGTTCAGTGAGGTAGGCATCCAACTTCGGCTTGGGTCAAGATCTCCTGGTTCGTGAGTTCAAGCCCCACATCAGGCTCTCTGCTGTCAACGTGGAGCCTGCTTCGGATTCTCTGTCTCCCTCTCTGCCCCTCCCCCACTCATGCACATGTGCTTGCTCTCTCTCTCTCTCAAAAATAGACATTACATGTTTAAGTTATACTTCAACGAAAGTTATAATATGAACTTCAATAGTGTACTGACATAAGCAAAACATTTCACCTGAAAGCCCTTCTTTATCACCTACCACTCAAAAATAATGAAATAAACACTGAACCCCAAAAAAGGCTCGAAAGAATTACATAATATTGCAAAGAGGGGTCATAAGTTTAAAAATGTGGTCAAGTTCAGTGAAGTTGAGAAGTGTTGGAAAGGATTCTGTGAAGAGACTAAAAATGGAGAGGAACTTGTTGCTGGTGTGGTGCTGTCTATGGCAGTGGGGAGAGTGGTGGAACAGTGAGCTTGAGGTGACAAGAGTAGGAAGCAGGTAGACGGGACTGGGGAGGCTGCACTGTAGGCGACGTCGTGACAGATTTCGAAGAGCACCGGGACTGACTGGACACAAGGTTCCACTGGTGGCAGGCAGTCTTCCAGGGGACCAGAGCCATGGTGAACTTGCAGAGTGTGACCTGCCCAACAGACCACAAGTGTTGTTTGTTCTAGAATCTAGACAGAACCCTGGTGAGGCGCCATGTTGGTGACCCTGACGAGGAGATGGCATTATGGGGGAGGAACCACCATGTCTGAGGGCAGACTCTGCACAGAGAGTGGAGGCAGCTTCAGGGACCATTGCCTGCTGGTGGAATTCTCTGTGGCTCAAAGATACAGGGATCTGAGGTTTGCATGGCCCTGGGGAGTGGTACAGGGGGTTGGGGACACTGGGCTCTGAGAAGGACGCCCCTGGCCACAGGTTAAACACAGGAGATTAAAGACAGAGATCGACTTGGAATGCCTCTCACATCCCAGTGTTAAGAGAGCAAATCCTAAGAGTTCCTATCACAGTCATTGTTTCCTCTTTTCTTTTCTTCTTCTTGTATCTAAGTCTGAATACAGATGTTTGCTGAACCTTTTTCTGGTGGTCATATCACATGATGTAAATGAAACTGCCACGCTGCATGCCTTAAATGTATGTAGTGATGTGTGTCAATTATTTCTCAATAAAACCGGGAAAAAAATAAAGTAAGGAGAGTTTTTTAAATGTGTAAATCTATAAGGAAAAAGCAGATAGAAATACTGAATTCTCCCCACCACCCCCCCTGCCCACCAGGAAAAGACTGGATAATTCCTAGACAGCCTAGTCAGGACGGCTGAAAGGAACGTCAGCACAACAGAGGGTCAGAGTCCTACGTGGGAATTACAGGAGAGTTTACAAACTGAACAGTGAGAGACACAGATCTATCCTCTATTTGACTCATAGAATAGAAACAGCCACACTCATAAGCCCCCGGCAGAACATTAAAAGACCATATTCTGGATGAACTGACCAGCCCTGTTTATCCAGCCTGGCCCAGTCACCCTACGGTGAACCCTTCAGCCGGCAGGCCTTGCACAGAGGTTACCTTTTCCAAATTTCACTTTCAAATATTAAATGCTGCCATAGATCATAAGATATCTGAGGAAAGCCTGAAAATGATGGACAGAGACCAAAACAAACAAACAAAAAGACCCTGGGGGAGACAGAAGAAAAAAAAATGTTTTAATTATCATTAATGTCCTCATAGAGATAAGAAAAGATATTGAATCCATGAAAAAGAACATAATGCTATTTTTAAAAAGGAACATTCCAAGAACAAGAAAATTCTTGGAAGTTAAATATATGAGAGCACAAATAAAACACTCAATACAAGGAAGCTGGGAAAGGAGATAAAATATTTTAAAGGGTAAAACAAGGTATTTAAAAAAGAAGAAACTCAAGTTGTACGAAATTTGGAGAATCAGACTAGTATTTTCAAAGTCATAGGATTTTGATACCCAGAAAGAAGAATTAATTAATATGGTGGTAACAAAAGACTTCACAAAACTATAGATCATGAGTTTCTATATTGAAAGGGCCTACCAAGGCTCCAACACAATACCTTTTAAAAAAAAAAAAGAAGAAGAAGAAGAAGAACCAAAACACTTTCCAAGAGAAAATACAAATCACGTGAAGGGATAGAAATTAGAATGACAACGGCTTTCCGAGTGGCAATTCTGGAAGTTAGTGAGACAATTAATTAATTCCTTCAAACTTCGGAGAGAAAATAATTTTTACTTAGAAGCCTACACCTAGCCAGAATTTCAAACTGGAAACTAAAATAAAGATATTTTTAGACACATTATGCGTCAGATAATTTACCTCCCAAGCTACGGAGCACTACTTTCTGCCAAAACAAAACAAAAATGAAAGAGATGATAACTCAGAATCCAGAAAATTTGGGAGCATCGGGAGCAAAGAGAAGATTCTAAAGCCATCTAAAGAGTTAAAACTTACATGGGGCGCCTGGGTGACTCAGTCGGTTACGCATCCGACTCTTGGTTTGGGCTCAAGTCACCATCTCACGGTTTGTGAGTTAGAGCCCCACATTGGGCTCTGTGCTGACAGTGTGGAGCCTGCTAGGGACTCTCTCTCTTTTCCTCTCTCTCTGCACCTCCCCTACTCACGCTGTCTCCCAAAAAATAAAAAAATAAACTTAAAAAAAAAAGTTAAAACTTGCCATTTCCAAAAAATCAGGAATCGACATATATCAGCCTCTTAAGTAGTGATACTGCATGCTGGAAGAACAGAGAACACAAGTCTTTAAAATTCTTAGGGAAAATAACTTTCAACCTAGAAATCTCTGTTCAACCGAACTATCAATCAAGTGTCGGAGTAAGTAAACATTGGTTTGTGCCCATGCTATCTAGGGTTAGTTATTAGGACTATCATCTCCTCCTATGGGGAAGCTAATGGTCTCTGTCCTAAGGCCACACCTACCTGCTAGCCATTTGCAAGCAGCCTTATTATAAATGGCACTAACTGTGCAATGTACAAGCAAAGGACGTAAAAGGGGGGGATTTACATGAAGCATGATATCAGTATTTCCTGGAGCTGTTCAGTTTTGCAACGGGACACACGCCTAGCAGGCATGGAGAGATCAGCTCCTAAAGTAGGGTTAGGTCTGAAGGTTATAGACCCGTGAGATAATATTCAGTATCCTGTGTTTGGGAAAAAGGCAAACAGCAATCTGCCACTTAATAAATAAGTCCAATTATCATAAAAATAATGCTGTGGCACTGTGCCTGCTGGCTACCTCAACATACATGTGCTGATCATATTTTCCCTCCTTTACAGACTTCCAATTCTAAATAAATGTGGAAAGAGTCACAAGCACAGTTTTTAGATTCTTCAAAGAATTACTCATTCTGGATTCTGGAGCATTACCCAACCTGTTATCTATAATTCATTAGTAAAAGCATAGGCTATGATCTCTTTGGGGTGGGGTAGGGATAAAAGAATAAAGTACCATGTGAGAGCTCACTGGATTGTATTTCAGAGGAAACCTCTCTGGACTTGATGTCTGAGTTAGCCAATCTGAAATTTAAAACCGCAAAGCAAAGCACACACCAATTAAATTCAAAAGAAAAGCCAATAAAAAATATTTCATCAGAAAATTTCAGAACCTCAAAAGCTATTATAAAGTGAATATCAGACATTTAAAGGCCTATAAACTAGGTACGGATTTAGACTTTAACAATTATTTCAAACAACATTCAGGAACCACCACATTTATGCACTTTTCAGTTGTTAAAGTCTCTTAAAGGTGTCTTGTGTATATCAATCACCCTCGCCGCTTTTTCAAAAATCCTACCCTTCACCAGAAGTATCTTCCCTCTGATCCAGACCTGACCCAACCTCCAGAACCAAGTGAAAACTTCAGTATCTTCACCTAAGCCTTTCCTGACCTCCCTATCCTATGGCTCTCATCTGCCACCCCATAGCACCATTACCTTGGTTCATGCCTAATGAAGTAGCAGGTCTTTGCTTCAGTTAGGTTTTAAGCTTCTTGAGAGCAAAAACCTTACCTTGGATTCCATGTATCCGACGGCACTTAGCTGAGTTGGGGAACATAGTAGGCCTTCAGTAGATACTCTCCAATTATGTTACGATGTGATACAACAGAAAAGGAATGTTTCTTTCCTTTCAGCAGGGCCAAGTGTTTCTTTAATTAGGAGCATGATGTGCAACCACATCTTCAAAACTTGAGCTAACCCTTGCCTAAAAAGGAAGTAAAAATGCCATACCATATTTTTGCGGACATGTTCATGACGTTTACACGATAGCATTTGATAAAGACTTAAAGAGTGTTTAAAACGTGGCTGTAATTCTACCCACTGCAGAAGCGGAGTTTGAAACTTTTCCTCTTGACATCCTTCTTGTCTTGCATGACATGACACTCGGCCAGGTTTCCTCCTACCGTCTGGTTATTCTTCTTTTATTTTAGCTAGGAGCTTTTTGTCCACTTGACCTTGAAACATGGGAGCTCCTCTAGGGTCAGTTCCTAGGATCACTTTCTACACTTTTTTCTAAGCTATCTTTTATCTAAGCCCATGGTCTCAAATACCACGACAGTCTAAAGTTTACACCCAGAGCCCAAACATCTTTTCTGGACTCTACAATTATATATTTAACGATCTCCTTTCTTTGAACATCTCGTAAGCACCTCAATTCAACTTACCCTAAGTTAAACTGATCTACTTACTTTCTCAAAATAGAAGAAATTCAGTGAATGGCCTCACCACCTGCCCTGTCCTATGCGCCAGGAACTCTGATTATACTTGACTCTCTTGATCATTAATCTCCCCCAACTAATCTGTTATCAGATTCCCTTTCCCATATCTGACCTACCGTCCCTTAAACACATGTACCCCTCCATCTCCTCTGCCGTCATCCCGTCCATCCCGTTGTCATCTGTTGCCTGAGTTAAGCCAGAGCCTCGTAACTAGTCTCTCTGGAGCCAATCTTGTCACCCTTCCAATCCATCCTCCCTGAAACAACCAGCATAATCTTTTCACACAAATGTGGTATTACTTCCAGACTGAAAACCTTCCACTGGTTTCTCACTAGGCTTAAAATAATATCTGTAGTGGATGCCATGATGTGTAATCAGGTCTTCCCCTTCAAAACCAAGGCTTTCGTTCCCCCAGCTGCTGGCCATGAAGCAGCTGATAGGTCTCAGCTGAATCTCTCTCCAGGACTTGGCCTCAGATAAGAAGAGCCACCTCAATCTAGATCACACACTCTTCTTCAGGGAAGTCCCCCTTCAACCAGTAGTCAACTGGCCCTTGGGAAAGTATCGAGACCCAGGTCTCTCTCCTAAACTTATGATAACTCTGAAGGGCCCTCCCAGTTCCCTATAGGATGAACCGACAAGTTTCTTGAGCCTGTATTACAGTCCAGCTTATGTCTCTGCCCAGTCCTACTTTCTCCACTCTCTCGTAGGTATTGATCCCTAGAGTGCTCACCAATAAACTTTGTGCATGTGAATCTGTGTCTGCTTCTTGGGGATCTTGACTTGTGATAACGTCCGTCACACATGATCTGACCTCTGCTGACCCCTATGCCATGCTTCCCCAAGCTCTCTATATTCCTGCCATTCTATCCTTTTAGTTCCTTGAATGTGGGTTTTTTTTTTTTTTTTTTTTTTTTTTTTCTTTCTGCCTCAAGACCTTCACATGCTTTTGGCTCTACCTGGAACATTTAATGCCAGCTCACCTCTATTGCCCAACCCCTTCATCACCATCATTTCCTCGCCTTGTCTAATTAATCCTTACTCTATATTCAAATCTCTACTCCAGTTCAAAGAAGTCTTCCTTTGCCCCCCAAGATTAGCCAGTTCCCCTTTTATCAGTTCTTATAGCTTATTATACTTCTCTTTCAAGGTACTTTAAATGTACTATAATGAGATATTTTGTAATTAATGGTAATATTTGTCCTCCTTGATATAACATCAGCTACACATCTCTCTATTTTTTTTAATGTTTATTTATTTATTTGGAGAGAGGGAGGGAGAGCACCCGTGCAAGTGGGGGAGGGGCAGAGAGCGAGGGAAAGAGAGAATCCCATGGGGCTTGATCCTAGGAACTGTGAGATCATGACCTGAGCCAAGATTAAGAGTCAACGGTTAAGCCAACTGAGCCACCCAAGTGCCCCAGATCTACACCTCTCTTATTTGCTACTATAGTTCTAGCACAGAACTTTGAACATACTAGGCACTCAAAAAGTATTAACTCACCTTATGTCATATGTTCAATGATCAGTGATCTCACTGGAGCTATACAGTCTAATCCTCTTAGGGTAACAGTAAATAAATAAAATGATACAATATACTTACCCAAGTCATATATATCTACAAAGGTCGATAGCTTATTTCGACCCCTGGTCCTCCTGATAATGAAATAAACCATCTCTCCCAGACTGCCAACAGAGAATTCCAGAAGTTACCCAAGAAACTATAACTACTCTGCAAAATTGCCAAAACCTATCAGCAAAGAAATCCAATAAGAGAAATCTTCCTAGAACTGTGTTTGGGACAACAAGAGGAGAGGGGTCAGGATTCAAAATGTGTTAGGAGGAGAACTGACTAATCCAAAAGAGAGCAAGGACTCTGAATAGTCAAGTATGTTCCAGGTTGAGAACAAGTGAGAAAACTAGGAATAGAGATGCCTACGTATGTTGGGGTAATGTAGAAGAAAGTAATATAGGCAAATATAACACACTTTCCGTTTTTATAATATAGGACATGATCAGCTTAAATGTGGCTCTTCATCTCTACCTAGAGTGTAGACACAGGAGATAATAATAAGTAGGATAATTATAGCAAGTCTGACCTTAAAATTATTGCAATCACCAAACGTGCCAGTTTTCAGACTCTTCTAAAATCCAATTTTGTATGTTGGAGTTGAAGAGAGGGCTATTTACATGGGCGAGTCTTTCATCCAAGTTCTCACACAGCACAGCTTTGGCGCATTGTGTGGTTGATTAATTCCAATGGAAGTTACCATAATTATATCTCTGGGATTCCAGGATGAGTCAGCAAATAGATGTGAGGTGGTAACGGCTTCATCACTTGCCCTGTAGTAAGTTTCAGAGTGAGTAACCTTAAGAGCTAGAGTCAGGAGTCAACTTAGAATAGAAAATTATGGGGGAATTTTGAATCTAACAAGAATACCTGTGGGACAGTGTATGCAGAGTAAGTATGAAATACATCAGTATCCAGGGACAAAAAGTTATAGGTAAGGCTTTGAATTATGAAGTCAGTGGCATGGGATGGATGAAGAGGAATGTAGGAAACCAGAAGTTTCACATTCAAGACAGAAACTAGAAAGGAGCTGTAGATAATTTCAGAATAGACTGTAGAGTCAGAGGTCGGAGTTAGGAGTGCAAGAGGTAAGTTGCTAGTGCTGTGCTTAGAAGCCAGTGTATTTGGGGGCCGTGAAGGTTCAGAGGGGTTGCTTTGGGGGCATTGCTATGGGGCGCTCCTGGAACTACCCTTCCAGCCCTTTTGTGTCTTTTCTTTGCCAGAGAACAATGTGGGCAGCTGATGAAAGGATCGATTATACTCATTCATTGAAACCGACATCTTGGCTTATTTACAACCAAAATCACCTTCGTCTTTGAAAGGGACGTTGAGTATTCTTTTTAACGCAAAGAACCTGAATAATGGCCTCGACTATTGTCTCCCTCTGTGCCAAAGGCACACTGAATGCAAGAAAAGCATCTGTGACTAATCGAAACAGGTTCACCGGTCACCCCCACTCCTCCAGGCCCAAACACTTAACTGGAAGTTTCCTGGGCTGTGATGGAGCCTAACCCTCATTACAGAGAGTTTATCCAAGGCCTCCAGCACCAGGAAAATGACCCATGGCCATTGCAAGAGAGCCTAAGTGAACACGCAGTAGCCCCCAAAGTAACAGCAGTCTTTCGAGACACTTCTCTGTAGTGCTGCGGACGGGTACAGCCTCGAAAAGGCAGAGAAGACGTTGACGGCTGAGTACACATATTATGTGGCCAGCAAGTCCCCAGTGTATTTATTTTAAACTTAATGAAACAGGAGTGAGCTGTGCAGGGATACAAGCATAAGGATGACAAAGGGAGTTAAGAAACCTAGGATGCGAAAGGAAAGACTAGACAGGAAGATAAGAAGAATGACCAATGGCCTTTGTCATTCAAAGCCCAAGGCCCTAGAAGCACTGTCACAGAATGTTCTCCATGCGGCTTACATTTTTGACGGAGTGCCAGGCAAAGTTTACTCTCCCAGCTGTCCAAATCCAAAGGCTGAGTCTGAGAGCCAAGCTTCCCCCTCAGTAACTATACCACAAGGATGGGAAGAATACCAGAAGCATCAAGTTCCTGGCCCCATGCCAGCTGCTTTATTACTTATTAACTTATTTTATATAGCCTTCAGCATGGCAGGAAAAGCTTCCTTTGATTATCAACAGGAATGAAGAAGCCACAAGGGGAAATCAGAGCCAGAGAGCTGCAGCCGCACTGATTACAGCCCGGCTCTTATCAAAGCTGACGCAGGGCCCAGGCTGTGCAGAAACGGGGCTGGAAGCCTGAGGTGTGCGTGGGAGGGAACCTGGAAGGCACCACTCCGTGCTCGGTAATTCTGTTGGCATGAGTTCTCAACGAGGAGGGGATTGTTCTTCTTCTGTCTCCTCTTCTTCCGGTTCTGGGAAGTTGAACACCAAGGCCGCCAGAGAAAAATCATACAGACAAGATGCAACCTTCATATGAAGGAGGCCACTGTGACAGAGCAGGGTGGAGTTTGAGGGTTGTAGTGAGGGTAAGAGAAGAGGTCATTAAGCAGAGTCACTGGCTAAAAGGCAGACTCAAGACTGGGCCTAAGTACAAATATTACCATCGGGCCACCTTGTGAGCAAGTAGAGAAGGCGAGAATGTACTAGATGGGCTGGAGAGCACCTGCGAGCCCCTACCCTTGCCCAAACAAATCTCCCCTTCTGGCTTCTATAGTGTCTAAGAAATCATCATTGGAGAATCGGATACTCTCCCTTCTCCTTAAGTTACTAACACCTTCTCGCGACTGCATGAGAAGGTGTTTGTCCCAGATTTTACCAGCAAGAGCACTTTGGAGAGACGAGGGGAAGGAGACCCAACAGAAAAAAGATATTGGGAGAACTGAAAACAAACCACCCATTTCCCCAACTTCCAAGGCTCGTGGAATTTCCAGAATGTAGCATCTAAGGGACCTTCTGATTTTGTGCTACAGTACAATTCTGTTGTGGAGAAATGTCTTATGTCATGCCTTTGGTTAGCCTCCGAAGAGAAGACATACCAACGCAAGGCAACAGGGTAGACAAGAATGAGCAAACGCAAGGAGCCATTTTCGTGGGCACCTACAGAAAGAAAGTCAGCTCTCTTATCTTCAGAAAACACTGGACCACCAGGACCTTAAAAAAGTTTAATCCTGTGCGATGACTATCACAATGAAAGGCTAGACAGGGTGGGGAAAGTCATATGTGTCAGATGGCTGATGAAAGCTTACAGTTCCCTGGAGAAAGAGGAAAAGTATACTTTCAGAAAAAGAAGGTGTACTCTAAAATTTTGACTGTGAAATCTCGGTGAAACGGGCCAACATTTTAGGACGGGACAACTTTATGGACAGGGTCACAAACCACAAAAAGAAAGTTGAAAGAAATAAAATGACAGACAGGGTCAGGGGGATGACATTTCAAGATCTCTGGCAGGAAAATGCCCAAATAGGTGTGTGTGAAGCAGTGACTATAAGAGGAGAATGTATTAAGGGAAAATGAGAAAGAAGAAAGAAAGAAAGAAAGAAAGAAAGAAAGAAAGAAAGAAAGAAAGAAAGAAAGAAAGAGAGGGAAGGAGGGAAGAAGGAAGGAAGGAAGGAAGGAAGGAAGGAAGGAAGGAAGGAAGGAAGGAAGGAAGGAAGGAAGGAAAGAAGGAAGGAAGGAAGGGAAGGAGAGGGAGAGAGAGAGAGAGGGGGGAGAGGGAGGAAGGAAGGAAGAAAGTCAATTTTATTTTTTTTATTTTTATAAGAAGTTAAATGTTCTTGTAAAAATGTTTGGCTTGCTGGCCAGAGAAATATAACTGGGAATCTGTGTGGCATGTACATGTTTTCATAATACGAGAGATGAAGCACATCAAAGGACTTGAACAAAATAATGTTGTACATATTATTAATAAACTGAATTTGTCCCCCTTATCTGAGACTGACTTCTCTCCCACAATTTAAGGGCATGCATCTCGGCCAGTGTCCAGGGAAACCTTTATGTTTTCAGGTTGCTGTTGTTTCCCTTAGTTGTACTAGGATAGTTATGGTTTATAGGGGCGCCTGGGTGGCGCAGTCGGTTAAGCGTCCGACTTCAGCCAGGTCACGATCTCGCGGTCCGTGAGTTCGAGCCCCGCGTCGGGCTCTGGGCTGATGGCTCAGAGCCTGGAGCCTGTTTCCGATTCTGTGTCTCCCTCTCTCTCTGCCCCTCCCCCGTTCATGCTCTGTCTCTCTCTGTCCCAAAAATAAATTAACGTTGAAAAAAAAAATTAAAAAAAAAAAAAAAGGATAGTTATGGTTTATGATAGCCCAGAATATATGCTGACTCCTGAGTATTCCAATCGGCCCTGATTCTCTTCTGTATCAACTTTTGTCTCCTAAAATGGTGCGGCTTTGTAGATAGTATAGCAGATGGCTGGGAGGGAGGTTCAAGACTGGTTTTCTTTATTGCCCCCACCCCCTATTCTCTGGGAGGAAAAAGGAAGCCCTGAAGTTTACTCACCACCATCAACACCAAATGCATGGCAGACCTCATACGCAAGTGTACAAAACAAATCAAAACCAACAAGCAAACAAAAAAACTTGACACTAGATGCCTCTGGGGAGGAACATTGGGTAATTTGGTAAAAGGGTGGAAGAGAGATTGACTTTTCGCTGGAGCCTTTGTACCTTTTCTCCTGTAGACTGTGTGCATTTATTCTATATTCAGAAGTAATTTTTAAATAGGAAATACAGGGGTGCCTGAGTGGCTCAGTCAGTCGGTTACGCATCTGACTTCAGCTCAGGTCACACAGTTTGTGAGTTCAAGGCCCGCATCTGACTCTGTGCTGACAGTGTGGAGCCTGTTTGGGTTTCTCTCTCTGCCTCTCTCTCTGTCCCTCCCCCATTTGTGCTCCCTCTCTCAAAATAAATAAACTTTAAAAAAAAAAAGAAAGAAATTTGAAAATAAATAAATAAATAAATAGGAAACACATAAAATACTTTGTGAGACACTGCTGATCAAAACCCTAGAGATTCCTGATCTCAAGGAGCTTACAGTATTGTTAGGGAGACAATATGATTTTAAAAGAAAAGAATAATAGATATTCTGTACTGGCCTTCTGCTAACTTGTTGCCTGATATTAGCTAAGTTATTTAGCTACTCTGACTTCAATTTGTCTCTTTGTGGAATGAGAACACTGAATAAAATAACCACCTTGCTCATTTCATTTGTCCATCATTAATTCTGTTATTCATTTTATTTATCTATTCAAGAAATTAAAAAAAATTTTTTTAACATTTATTTATTTTTGAGACAGAGAGAGACAGAGCATGAACAGGGGAAGGTCAGAGAAAGAGGGAGACACAGAATCCAAAGCAGGCTCCAGGCTCTGAGCTGTCAGCACGAAGCCCGATGCGGGGCTTGAACTCACAGACCGCGAGATCATGACCTGAGCCGAAGTCAGCCGCTTAACTGACTGAGCCACCCAGGCGCCCCCTATTCAAGAAATTTTTAATGAGCACCGTTTTAGTTGTCTTTTCCTGTGCAGCCATCCAAAAACTTTGTACCTTAAAACACCAACACACATTTATCTCACAGTTGAGCAGAGTGGCGATCTGGGCAGGGCTCAGCTGTGTGGTTCTTCTGCTAGTCTCACTGGGGCTCATTTGTGTGCGTAGGGCCAGCTGTCACTCAGCTAAGGTGCCTCTGCTTCTGGGCTTTGGCTGGCTATCAGCTGGGACGACATGGACCCCATGTGGTCAGCCAGCCTACACTTGTTCACATAATCAATAAACCGGGGCTGGGCTTGATGTTGCCAACAGGGCACTAACCAATGCGACTCAAGCAGAGACTTGAAAAGTGCTTTTTCACTGGGACTTTGCCCCCTTGCTACTCCCACGATCCCAAGAGTTTCTGCTGCCAGCAAATGATAATTATGAAAATCTGGGGTGAGATGGATCGTAGGGCAAATCTCAGAAAAGAAATGATTAAGTCTCTACAATTATTAAAGTCAGGTAAACAAAACCTTCTTGAGAGAGACTCTTCTGGTCAGACCTCCCAAAACGTCTATTCAGATTTTTGTTACATTTTTGCCTTAATAAAATCTATTTGGACATCCAAATGACAGCATTAGCGTGTGTGGACTCTTTAAGAGCTTAAGAGAGGTAGTGATTGTTAACTGACTTGCCTTACTGGGGCTCCTGAATTTTTTTTTTTTTTTTTTTTTAACTACAGCTTGCAGAGCCATAAGATATATGACCACAGGGAACGGCAGGAATCAATCAATTAATTATGGGTTCTAAACACACACACGGTTCCTAGCACTGGCCGGCCAGACATTGCAGGGATAAAATGAGGCAAAATACCATTCCTTCCCTCCGGAAGCTTGGCATGAAGTTAGGGAAAACAAAAACAAAAACGAAAACGAAAACAACCTTAACACATCAGAAGAGAGATAACAAATACCAGGTAGCAAATGAAATGAAGATGTTGAATCCACAGTCCGGTGCAAGTATAGCATTTCTCCAGGTGTTCCAGCTGTTCTTACGCTTTCTGCTCCCCCCATTTCCTGCTGTGTCAAGTGTCCCATAGCAAATTACCCTGCGGAGAGGAAATGTTACTCAGTCTCACATCACTGGACTCTATCACACTCTCTCACACACCTGCTCACAGCCTCACATCCCTCACACACCCGTCATCACCCACAAAACACTCCCCTCCTCTGACCTGCACATCAGTCTATAAATTCATATCCTCGTTTTTCCGTTTGGCTAAGATGTCCCCCCCCCCACAAACACGCAAACCCAGAAGGAGGAGAAGATGGCACCTTTTTTAAAATACTGGGGGGGAAATGCACCAACTACAGTTCTGGCTTTTCTTCCTTTGGAGTAACTGTGAGGAGAAATCAAAGTCCACAGGGATAATGACCCAAAGAGCGGAAGAGCCTTAAGAAGGAAGGACTTCCTGCTAGAGACAGCACCTTCCTGGGGGTCAGAGGGCCTGAGTTTGAAAGATGATGTTAATACCTTCTCCCGGTATCATCTGAGGCCTGGGCACTGTGACTTTGAGTTTTCTTATGTTTCCAATGAAACTAATGAACATCACATCTCCTCTTTATACCTCATGAGGTTATTACAATTTTTCAATGTAATATGTAATACGGCAAATCATTCTATAAGATTCAAATAGTCAACGGGTTAATAGCTATATAAAACCAGAGGCGAGACTCAAACTATTTACTGACTGATGTCAGTAAGCTCTTAAATCAGTCAGTAAATCAAATCCTTGGCACGGACTGATCAGAGAGGACACTTAGCCCCCAAAATAAACTCTGTCTAGTGGTACAGGGGCTTACCAGCAGAATGCCAGGCTGTCTTAGTGGCTCCCCGTAGAGTGTGGGGAGTACAAAACACAGACAAAGACACAATGCCTTCTCTGGGGCCCGCCCTGTTCAAAAAGAAGATATTCATCCAGGCACACGTAGATGCCCACTGGTAAGATGATTTTTTTTTTCGCCGCAACTTAAAATCTAAAGACAGCATGATCGTAATAAAACACTACTAAACTGTGAATTACCACACGATTTTAACAGTCCCATTTGCCCCCACGCTTAAACGTTTAGAAGGCTGCGGCGCGCTTTCACCTCTAAACCGGAAAAGTAGCAAACGACTCTCTCCCTAAGTGCCCTGTCATTGTCAATGCCAACTGAAGTTTGCTTCCTTCGGGCTAATGATCAAAGAGGTTGCAGGAGAGATACTCACACACCGGAAGATACCGCTCGCTGTTACCCTAAATCGGATCTACGGCTCTCTAAGCCAGGGGACTTCAGAGTAACTAATAACGTCAGATGTGTTCTCCTCTGAAATTTAAAAAGCAACTTTCGGCCCCGTAAATGCCTAAAAGCCCCACTGCTAGGACTGATGCATATCTAGACGTGTCTGGCAAACCACTGCACTGGATTTGCCAGCTGTCTGTTCGAATGAGGGATGAAGAAACCTCCCGGGGGAGAATTCATTCCAAGGGAAGAGAAGGTCAAACAGATAAGCATGGCCTGTGGGGTCAGGGAAGGGACAAGTCCAAGGTCGGCATGGTGTTTGTCACTAGAATTTGAGTCCTGTGGATGTGGTGGGGATAGGTGGCTGTAAGAGGGAGAATTTGGCGTTTTCAGCTCTTAAATTTGGGGCCATAAACTGCACGGCTCTGGTAAACCTCTAACCCCCCGCATACAATACCACCGTCATTCCACCCACCTCGGGACTTCAAGCTCTGTAGGACACTGTGACATCCAGAGGGTGCAGCAGTACTCGGGAGAAGCCCCATGAGTGCCCAGCAGATGGCAGCGGTGCCTGGCCCAGGTAGCAGAGTCCGTGAATATCCTACACGCCGCGAGAAAATTGTTCAGTGCCCAGAGGACACCACATGACCGCTCGCTGGACCCCAGAGCACAGGCTGGAGGGGTTGTGAGGGAAGGGAAGCCCAAGATTCTGGGATACACATTGATTATTGAGAATGTTGGATTGCCTCCTCCGTCAGGACTCTGTAGCCTGGGATCTCGCCCCTTGTCGAACTCCTCCCATTTCCTAGGTGTGTTTAAAGGCCATCTCTAAGCCGATGACTTCAATCTTGTGTCACCATCCCAAACCTCTGTAGTGCACTCCAAACTCCTGTCTAACTGGACACTAGGTTTATCGCCATGTGGATACCGAATGGAAAGTGCCGGAAACTGAACTCCTAACCTTCTGCCCTCAAAACCTGCCCCTTCCTTATCCCCACTCATGGGACTGTCTTTCATCCTTCCGAACGATCAGGCAAAAAATTTTGCCATCATCGTTACCTCCTTTCTTTTCCTCACCTTCACGTCTAATTCATCAGCAAATACTAACCTCCAGGAACTGCTTAAGTGTCTTGGCAGCTTCTACTTTTGGTCTAAAGAACCACATCTCTTTTTGCCTGGATCACTTCAACACATCAAAGCGTGGAATTGGAACTCAAACGCTTATCTTTCTAGTGCCAGAAGACAGGAGGGAGAAAATAAGCCAGCAAGTTGGTTTCCATTAAAAGTCTGAAATGAGAAAACTCATGAAATGACCTCTATAAGGACGTGCGTGTCACACATCCCTCAAGGAGAATTCATGCGACACGGGGTCTCTCCTGTGAAAATCTTACCGTTGCTTCAGGGTTCAGTACACGTCTGTCCTCACATTCCATTTTTCTTAACAACACTAGCCTGTAGGAGGCATCTTCCGGCCCTGAAACCCCACAGCATTTACAGTACATATAGTTTATCCAACATTTGATTTCATTCTATCTTGGATTGCACACTAATCTTCTCTTGTGTGTTAATTTTGTTGTTCCAGCTAGAAGATGAGGCAGAGGTCTTGGCTTGAGCCAAAAGTAGGATTTGGCTGTGACTGAGGCCTGGCCCATAGATGATTAATAGGTGTGGCCATCATAAGTTATTTGTATATTAAGTTTTTGCTTAAAGAAAAATTTCAGTGGGACACCTGGGGGTCTCGGTCAGTTAAGCCTCTGACTTGATTTTGGCTCAGGTCACGATCTCACGGTTTGTGGGTTCGAGCCCCATGTCCCGCTCTGCACTGGCAGGGTGGAGTTTGCTCGGGATTCTTTGTCTCCCTCTCTCCCTGTCCCTCCCCAACTCATGTTCTATCTCTCTCTATCAAAATAAATAAACAAATATTAAAAAAAAAAAAAATGAAGAAGATTTTGAGCACGTGGGTGTGTGCATTCCAGAGTGCGTAAGGGGAAGATTGGGAACTGGGGAACGCTTGGTGTCTGACTTCAAATATTAGTTCCCTGCTCAGCCTGTGGATTCAGGTCTGAGCCCAACAGAGAGGAGATCTGCTGAGGCATTATTTTCTTGGACAAGCCTTGAGGGAAGGGAGCTAAGCTGTTCTGCTTTGATGTCTACGTGCCCGAGAGAAGCAGAGAACAGGTGAGCCAAGCACACTACCTGCTCCTTACGGTCTCAGGCCTGGCAGGGAAGCTCAGGGAGGGTCAGGGTTACCAAAAGCAAATTTGGATCCCATTAAAGAACCTTTCAGACCTCCTTCAAGGACACGTGGGCTAACGTGCTTATTAGCAGTTGACGTTGGCAGATTACATAGTTGGGCTGGCTCCTTCTTAATCTCCAAGTATAGTCATTTGTACAAACTTCTCCTCCTCTCTGCCACTCTGGTACCTCCCAGGTTGGTAAATGAAGGACAGAGCAAGGGCACCCTTGTCAGATATGACACCCCAGGAGGGCACTGAGAGAAGTGGCAGTGGTCTGTGACTGCTCCCATGTGACGTCAAGCACACGGGTGGGAAAAAAATGAGAAGGTTGTTCACAGGCACTCACAAAATGCGTCCAGCAAGGAATATCTTGGTGGGGCATTGAGGATAGTGGGGAACTGTATGGGATTTTAGCTTCCTACCTTTTTCAGGGAGTTAGCCTGATCTGGAGGAATTTAAATTATTACATTTTTCGGTGGCCTTGCTGAATCCACAGACAAGCGAGGCATGGGGAACCAGAAGCCAGTGCAGATTCCATAGGTGGAAGGCCCAGGGTGTTCACTTATCTGGAGTGTCCCAGACCATCAATAGAGTGGTCAGATTTTTCAAAAATAGAAATAAGTAACAAGTGTCCTTTTGAATCAGAGCTATCAGAAGACAACATGGGGGTCAGATCCAATTTCTAGTAGTGGAATTGGGAAAGCCATAAACATCATTGAATTTAATTTTCCTTAAAAAATGTATATATATATACATATATATACATATGTACATATGTATATACACATATACATATGTGTATATATATATACATACATATATACATATATATACACATATAATTGTACTATAATGCACTGTATCAGGATACTGACGATTGGCTGAGCGGTCTAAGGCACCAGACTCAAAACTGTAATGCACTGTAAACTTAAAATATTGTTATTCACATAATAATGTATCTATACACATAACCTAAGATTGAGGATCAGGACAACAGTTGGAATAATTTAATTTTTTTTTCTGAATTAACCTCTTTAGCTAAAGATTTATAACAAAGCACAGTTGGTTGATTTTCCAAGCCACCTGGCCTAACTTTATTAAATTAAGTTAAATTGAAAAGAAGTCCTAAGAAATAAGCTCTTGGCCTTAGCGCATATTTAAGGCCAGTTCCTCATTGGTGAAAAATGCCCCGCCCAGCATGGGTGCCTCATCGAAAACAGACAGGAGAAAACCAGAATTTGTAGGTTACCTTACTACTTATAAAATCAAAGATATCCCAGGTAAGTGATCTTGTCTCTTATCCTGTTCAGTGTCTTAATTCCAGATGATGCTTTATATTCTTTGAACATTTTTGTGTCACTTGGCCTCTTCATCTGCTCTCATTTGTCACTCTCCCAACTACAAAAGTTAAAGGACCCTGCTCAGTGCCCTCTTTCGCTGAGACATTGACATCTTCTGCAAGGAGAGGCAGCATTTCTTAGACTTTGGTTTCATGGGGAAGAGATCGCCTGGTGGCTTTTCCGAATACTGTTATTATCACATTTTCCAACCTAGAGAAATTAACCACAGCTCACACTTTGGTTCGGGCAGAACATACAGAACAGTGGAATACTCTGTTCCCATCAGGCATTTCTCTGATCAGGTCATTCAGTTTGGGCCATAATCTCAACGACATTTCAAAGTGCTGAAAAAAAAAAATCACACTCTACCTTACATGGATCTTTTATTTTTATTTCTTTTTTATTAATACGTAATTAACATACAATAAGACACGTAGATCTTCAGAGTGCTCGGTTTTTAATTAACGTACAATAAGACATGTAGATCAGTTTTCACATCTGTATATACCCCCTCACCAGCCGAAACAAGGTATAAAAGTGTGGGTATTAGACAAATTCATCAGCAGCACCAAGGACAAAATGGTAAATCTGGGTTTCGTACAGCTCCTCCCTGAGCTAGCTTTTATGCCCCACACAGTAGATGTCCTGAGTAAATGAGATTCAAGTACAATTTGTAAAGAAAAGAATCTCAACACGGAAACTCATCAGGCCAAGTCTGATGCTAATTTGGATGTCAAATATTTCGTAAATGTGTACACATCCTTAGATATTTTCTGATTACAAAGTAACTCGTGTTTATTGCAAAAACAAAAAATCGGAAAATACCAAAAACTCTTAAAAAGAAAATACAAAAGGCACTTTTACAAATGTAAACTGTTATGTCTTTGTAATAAAAAGAAAAAGATCATCCACAATCCTATTAAGCAGACAAAATCACTATTAACTCTGTCTTACAATCTTCTTTTAAATACACGTTTGATAGGTAGATATTAGTATGTGTGTGCTTTTTTTTTTAATTTTTAAAAAATGTTTTTATTTAGTTTTAAGAGAGAGAGAGAGAGAGAGAGCACAAGTAAAGGAGGGGCAGAGAGAGGTGGAGACACAGAATCCAAAGCAGACTCCGAGCTGTCAGCACAGAGCCCGACGCGGGGTTCGAACTCGTCAATCTCGAGATGCTGACCTGAGCCAAAGTTGGACGCTTAACCGACTGAGCCACCCAGGCGCCCCTGTATTTTTTTTTTAACGGGATCTTACTATGCATATTGTTTTATGTTGCTAGGTGAAATAAGGAGTTTCTGACTTGAAGTTCAGCCCCCACTGCACACGCTTCACATCTCTCATCATAGAGACTGGAGCTCACCGGAGAAAACAGGCTTAACGGCAGATCTCAAGGCCACCTCGCCCAGGACCCAGCCTCAGGAGACATCTGCCACCAAGAACCCCTCATGAGCCTGTTCAGCATTTTGTAACCCGCCTGGAAAACTGACAGGAACCTTCTGAATGTCGAATTCAAGACTTGTAAAACATTGCCGGAAATTTAGGTAGCAATATGCATAAGTGTCTGTCTCCTGGCCAATTACTGAGCTCCCCATGTGAGCAAATGCTTCTCAGCAGTTCCTCGCATGAGATGTTTGCTGCCGATGCCATAATCGTCTGCCTGCGTGAAGATCAGTGTGGGGCTAAACGAGCATTTCTAATGCTGTCATCGAAACTCAGTGTGATTCTGAGATTGGGCACCGAGGAATTGGATTTCCAAGACAAAACGACTGCAGTATAAACCGACAAGATAAATTTCTATGGGCAAATTTACGCAAGGTCATTATTTTACCTATTGCTTTGGTTAATGTTTTCACAGGCCTTCAAGCCCCATGTTTCCAACTTACTGCACCTTCAGTATGAAATCTCTTTTTAGTTTTTGCAAAGAAACATTAGCTTTTGAATCTTCAAGTAACACTCCCCCAAACTATAGATATATTTCCCCTCTTGAATAGAGCAGAGATCCCAAGAAGAATAAAGTAACAAGAGATCCTCTCCAGGCACTATGTGAGCCCGGGGGCTGTGTTAACAAAGGGAGGGGAGGGGAGAAAAAAAAAAAAGAAAGAAAGAAGAAACTGATTCCAAGGATATTCAGCAGAAGAAAGCCTGTGATTCAGCAAAAGAAAGCCATGGACGATTTTGTTCAGCTCACAGACATGAGGATCACTGCCGCTGGGAAAAGACAGCTCCCTAATCTCAGGCTTCTCAGCCTGCCAGCAGCAAGGAACATTACTCATAGCTATTCTTTCTTTTTAGGAAATCCAGCTCCAAGGGACGATCCCATGCTGTCTAAAAGAAGCTACCTATGAAGAAAAATGAGAACAATTAAGCCCTCAATCGGTACAAGAAACTTTTAACAGCTGAGACCCGAAAACGAAAATGGAGATAATGCTAATGATTATGTTTTATAGCCTCAACTTGCCTTACATCTGGAAGGGTTCCAAAGCCCTCAGCAGGTTGTCACATTGATAGAAGGGGCCCCTGCTGAGACGCAGCTGCTTCTGGGGAAGAGTCGGCATCTGGAGAACAGCTGCATATCAATCCCTGACATACACAGAGCAGGAAGGCCAGGGAAGCCCTCTGCAAGGGCGCCCCTTCTACCTGGAGCCTCCTTCCTTGGCTCCAAGGATTCAGAAAGGCTGAGGCGTCACATTTGCTAACTAACAGAAGTGCAATAAAAGTTTAACTACCGGTAAGCTTTGGGGAAGGAGACGGTCCGGACAGTGAAGCTTTCTACTTAGCCGAAGGGTTCTTGACACATTTTTAAGCACCCACTTTTGTTTAACATTACAGATGAAAACTTATCTAACATGTCTCGTTGGCTTCTCTGACTTTCCCAATTCAAATTAACCAGAGAGCCCCGATGTTACACTTTGAATTCATCCACTATCCATCAACGTGAAAAGATTTATGATGTCTCAGTGGGCTTTTGTCACAGAGAAGCTTCCAAAGCATTCTCTGTGTATACCGTTGTGCACGTGTTTACGTGCACGCGCTCACACACAGGCTTAGGGAGAGGGCGGGGAGAAGGGAGGGAGAGAGACAAAAATGACATTGTGACAGGAATTAGCAGACTGCATTGCGAGTGCCACCCTTCCATTAACTAGCAGTGTGACCTTGAATTAGTCACCTCAACTCTGCGCTAAAATGAGGAAGGCTCATTAGATGTTCTTTAAGGTCAAATATTAATGTTGGTAATTAAGAATTATATTACTCCAAATTCCTTTCTTCTTCTTCCTCCTTTTCTTTTTTTTTCCTTTCTATTATTTTCTCTTTCTTTCTTCTTTCATTTTTCCTTCCTCCCTTCCTTCTTCCTTCCTTCTTCTTCCTTCCTTCTTCCTTCTTTCTTTCTTTCTTCCTTCTTCCTTCCTCCTTCCTTCCTTCCTTCCTTCCTTCCTTCCTTCCGTCCTCCTTCCTTCCTTCCTTCCTTCCTTCCTTCCTTCCTTCCTTCCGTCCTCCTTCCTTCCTTCCGTCCTCCTTCCTTCCTTCCTTTCAAATCCTATAATAACATTATTAGAACACCTCCTAATGATCCCATTTCCTCAGTTCCCCACCCCCCCCCATTTGTTAATTACACGTGTTGGGAAGCTAGGAAAGAGAGAGATCGCCATGGACCAGAATAGCCTGGAAAGGCTTCTTGGAAGCAGCATATGAGAAGCTGTAAGATTCGAATTAAAAGCAAGGGTTAAGGAAGACAAGCTAGTTGCAACTGCAGTATGTACAAAGGGAAGGACACAGGATACATCTGGTCTGCACAGACAGGCACACGCAGACCCAGCGCAAGGGTCACGCCCTTGGATACCCCTAGGGACAGCCGAAGCAGTCCAGGGCTCTACAGTAGGGAGCAGGCAGACTGTAGTGAACTAGAGAGCCTGGACCCAGCCTCAGGACTTCGATGGAAATTTTATAAAATATCGACTGAGCAAAACAAAGAGATCTCCAAGCAAGATAAGCCCATAAGACCACAGTTGGTGACCTGGCATAATTATTTAAATGGCTTGTGGTTTTATTTAAAAAAAAAAAAAAAAAGAAAGAAAGAAAGAGAAGAAGAAGTAAAAGGAATCAAAATTGCATGGCCTTCATAAAAAAAAATAAGTCAACTTAAGGTCTTGATGAATAAAACATGATGAGGTTAATTTTAAATCCCTTTTATGCTATCTGTCTCCTGGAGAATTTTCCATTGTCCTTGTACAATAATGTAAGTTATCACATTGGGGCTTTTTTGCTCATCTATAAATAGCTCCTTCACCCATAACCCAGGGATGACAGTCTACTTTTATTATTTAAACACGTCTCCCACTATGAACAAGCTATTTCCAGGAAGTCCAAATTTCGCAGCAATATTGCTGTCAGTTAGTCTGAGATGCATATGTTGGGCAAATGTTGCAATAGAGACCGTTTCTGTGCTGAGCCTTATTGTGATTCAGCAAAAGAATGAAAAATGAGAAAGAAAACTGGCACCGTAGGGCTAGAAAGAAATCTTGGCAGCCAGTGCTAAGAGTAATTACCAAAATCGGGAGCCAGAAGCGTTCATGTTTGTTCTTCAGAGGGTCCCCAGGACTGAAGACAGGCCAAGAGAGAAACAAAACCGTATTGTAAGGATCCAGATTGATCAACTCTGTTTACAGTTAGTTATTTGCTTCTGGAAATTCAATGATCCCTTCTAGGAGAAACCTGGTCTAGGAAAAGAGGAAGCTGCAGCCGTCAGAATATTAGAACTTCCATTCTAGAGGGAGGCTATTACTAAGCTGGAGCTACAAGCAGAGAACTGTAGGCAACAGTGTTGGCAAGACTCAGCTGAGGGCACCCTCTGAGGCAGTCACCCCCCACCAAGCACCCCACTACCGGCCACATACCCGAGCCACATTTGGCTACCTACCCAAGACCGCAACAGACTACGTTCAAGGCTGGGCCCAACACTGAGAAAGGCTTGTGGCTAATAATGGATGTGGATTTGTGAACAGTTCTGGATTGGATTGAGCTCTTAGGTCAGCCTTGAGAAACCCAGCACCTGACCACTGAGGTGCCGTCCCAGACTGCCAGGCCCCCTCGCCGTGTCCCAGAAATCTGCTCACCAGCAGCCTCAGACAGACAGCCTCTCCCTGGAGCCTGCCCCAAAGTAAAAAACATAAAATAAAACCAAGAACGCATGATTAATCCAGAATGAAGTTACCTCCTTTCCCAGAGACTGGTGTCCCGTCATCCACCAGAGAAGAGAAATATCTCCAGAACGCAGCTAACCCAGGCATTCGCTGCCTCATTCTGACACTTTCAAATGTCCTCTGCCCCAGTGTGGCAGTTGAGAGCTGGGGCTCTGGAGTCATATACATGCCCTGGGATAAAATCCTGGTTCTGCGGCTAATTGTAACTCAATTCCTTTCTGCCTCAGTTTCTCCCCATCTACAAAAAGATGCTATAGTATCACTACCTCCTCACAGAGCTATTGTGAGGGCGAACTGAGACAAGGCATGGAAGCCCGGGAACAGGGCCTGACATATAAGTGCTCAGTAACAATTGGCCATTCTTACTTTCATCGTCTTTCAGGGGAACATCGAGACGGAGCTCTATCCGAGAGACTGGCCTGCCACACTCAGCTCTGTTGGCTGTCGTGCTCGATTACTGTCCCCTCCAGCATTTCAGCCTCACAGGGTTAAGTGCTTCTGCTCCTCTGACCTCTCTGCCAAGCCTCCCTCCCCTTCCAGACCTTTCCGTCCTGCCCTGTGGGACCCCTCTTCTATGGGATAATTTTTCTACCTTTCCTACAATCTGCCATCATCTTGGGTCATTTATGCATCTGTATGAATGCTGGTACCTACAAACATCAGATCTAGGATTGCAAACTTCGATGTCACCCAGAGCAAAGCAGGGAATAGGGGTGAACAAGACAAGCCAACCTAGCAGTGTAATGAGACGGCATGTAGCAGCATTGGCAATGGCATTAACTGAGAGGGGCAGGGAGGGAGCAGGCTAGAGACTTGAAAGCACCCCATCTCGACACAAGCAGGATATGCCCCAGGAGAATGCAAATTTCTAGAGAAAATAGAAATGCAGGATTCTTCAATGTTGGCAACTGTTTCAGCTTAAAAAAAAAAAAGCAGAATGCAGGCCAAATAAAATAAGTCTATGGGCCAGATTCTGCTCTTGAGCAGACAGGTTGGAAACAATGCCTCAGCCCCCTGTTTCCTAGGCAGCATCATTTTCTCTTGAGCTCTACGTTATCTCTGCACCGTCCTCTAGGTCTGTCTTCCGATCCTGTTTTCATCTGGGAGGTTCTTACACATCCCCCCTGACTCCTCACTTCATATTGCAAGGGTATTATGATTTCCTACTTTTTATATAATTCTTTTAGTGTATTTATTTATTTTGAGAGACAGAGAGAGAGAGAGAGAGAGAGCACAGGCAGAGAAGGGGCAGAGAGAGGGAGAGAAATGATCCCAAGCAGGCTCCGCGCTGTCAGCACAGAGCTTCATATCCCATGAACCGCGAGATGGTGACCTGAGCCAAAATCAGGAGTCAGACGCTTAACCGACTGAGCCACCCAGGTGTCCCGTATAACTTCCTGTGTTTAGCTTCCCATTTACTCATCTAGAGTTTCCTCTAGGCTGTAAGCATGATAGAGGCAGGCACCTCGCCTGTCTTCTTCACCACCATATCCCCCTCACTCAGCGGAGTGCCTGGCACCCTGGAGAGGCTTGGAAAACACTTAAAAGGAACCAAAAATTAATCTGTCAACCCCTGCTTTGCCCTCTAACCTCAATGCCGAGATCCACACACATCCTAGATTCTGCCTTCACCCGGATAGACCCTCGGAGGCTGAAATTTGCCACATCTGTGGCGGTTTTAAAAATATATCCATAAATTCTCCCTTCGAAAGAGGTGGAGCTCACTTTTCCTTCCGTTGAGTAGAGGCAGGATTTAATGGCTGCTTCTAACAACAGAATGCAGCAGGAGTGTGATATGCCCCTGCCAAGATTAGGTTATAGAAAGACCGTGTTAGTCCATTCGGGAAGCGACAACTTCCCACAGACCGGGTGATTTACAAACAACGGAAAGTGATCGCTCACGGTGTCGGAGGCTGGAAATCTAAGACCAAGGTGCCAGCCTGGTCTGGTGAGGGCCAGACTTGTCGCATTGTCACGGAGTAGGGGTTAGGGAGCTCTTTGGAGCCTCTTTTATAAAGGCATTCACCCCATTCACGAGAGCTTCACCTCATGACCCAGTCCTACCTCCTAATCTCTTGGAGGTTAGGTTTCAGTGTGTGAATTTTGAGAGGACACATTCAGGCCCTAACAAAGACCATGGCTTCCTCTTGGGCTCAGGCTCTGCCTTCCTCCGTCTTTCCCTCTCCCTCTCCTTCCTCCTCTTGCCCCACCCACCCTTCTGCTTCTCTCTGGCCTCACTTGCTTTGGAGGAAGCCATGTTGTGGCAGTTCTGTGGAGAAGTCCACGTGGCAAGCAACTTCAGCACCTGCCAACAGCCCTGCGAGGGAGTGGCAGAGGATCCTCCAGACCCAGTCAGACCTCTAGGTAGCAGCATCCTGCACTTGCAGCTGGACCGAAACCATGAGACACCTGCGCCAGAACCTTCCAGTTAAGCCACTCCCTGATTCCTGACCCTGAGAAGCCGTGCGATGCGTTGGCTGTTTTAAGACTACACTTTGGGATTCTTTTTTACACAGCAAGAGATAACTGATAAAACACCTCAAAACGGAAATAATCATTATCCCTCCTCCTCCCCTTCTCCCTCACTTTCCAAACTTAGTCCTCCTCTGATGTCCCCTGGTTCTATTAACGGCTCAATCCTTTCAAGTTACAAAGGCTACAAAGTCAGGGTCCTTTCTGGATCTCCTCCATGCTTCCCTGCACTCCCTATCTAGTTGACAGTCCAGACTCCGGACTAATACGGCAATATCCACTACTCAGTCCCCACTCTCTTTTCCTTTTGCCACTTTCCCACTCCACGCCCTCCTTACTCTTCTCCTGAGCGTCCTAACTCATTCTTTTAGCGTTGATTTTTCCATAACACATCAGCCAGACTTCTAAGGAAATTTTTATTCCAATAGGTCATTTTCATGATCAAAAACTTTAATAGTTTTCCATCATGAATGGAAAAAAGCCAACTGTCTTAGAACAATACAACCTGACCTGAATTCTCTTTCCAATCTTACTCTCCACTGCCATTTTTCATATATTCCAAGCTCATGCAACAAACACTTCTGGAATAGCGTTATGGTTTGTTGGTACTTGTTCCGGTTATCCATTGCAGCTTAAATACTACGTCTTGGTAGTATTTAGCGATTTAAACAACCACTTTGGTTCGATCGTGATTCTAGGGGTCGGAAACTTCCACAAAATTTGATCGGTTTGTCTCTGATCCACTCGGCATCGGCTAGGCTGGAGGAATCTTACTTCCGAGGTGGCTTCTTCACCTACACATCTGCCACCTTGGTGCCCCTTGGCCCTTCTTTCCACAAGGCGTCTCTCCTCTCAGAGCTCCTCCCCATGACTTGGGCATTTTCCTGGCGGTCTCAAGATAACCTGGTGGTTATCCTTTTTTTATGGTGACTAGTTTCCAAAAGGGAGTTTTCTACGACTAAACATGCCAAGTGACTCAAACTTCTCATGACTTCTTCTTGGGAGTCCTGTAGCATCACTTGTTTATGGAATGAATTTCAGGGATAGTCCAGATTCAAGAAGAGAAGCCTTTACAAGAGTGTGATTAAGTTTAGGTGTTATTCTTTGAGCGGGGTGGGGTTATCTTTGAAGCTAAGTACCACTGTACTCTTTATGCCTGGGGGAACCCTTAGGATAATTTGGAGACATTGGGAGGAAAGTTCCAAAAAGCAAGACAATGGACAGCTATTAATACCTACATAAGCTTTTATTTTCCTTAGAACTCAGGAGGAAGAAGTGGTGAAACACATTTGAAAAATGTGCTGCCGCTCCTTTTTTAGAGAAGAGGGCAGGAAAGAAGCACAAGAAATGGAATTGGATTTTAGGAAAACAAACTGAGGACAGAAATACAGCAGGTTCATCCAGAGCGCATACCTGATCGACCTACCCACATACTATCTCTACTAACTAAAATTTCACTTTAGATAGTAACTTTTCAGTCCATTTATAGCCTGGGTAGAAATGGACCAAAGTCTTCCTGTCCATTGCAAATCTAAATCAAATCACTCTTCATACCAGATGAGCCCCCTCTCATCCGTCCAGCTGGGACGCGCCCGGCTCACTATGATTCTTTCTTTCTTGCAACATATACAGTTCATGTCTTAATCACACAGTGTGTCACAAATCTTTGAGCATTGTCATCATATGTTTTAATGGCATCAGAAAAAAAAGTCGGGCAGGAATGGCAACGAGATATCATCTAAGCTGATTCTTTTGTCTTGAGGTGGGGACAGAAAGGCTCAACATGAGATTGAGTCGCTTGAGCAAGGTCACGCCAGAGTCAAAGAGCTAAGCTGATCTCCAAGTTCCATCTTTAATGCTCTGTCCCCGTCAGAGTACGTATGTTCATCAGTCTGGTTTCTCCAGGGTTGGGGTGGGGGTGGTAAAAATCTCTTTGAAAGTTAAAAATCCCTTCTTTTTTTGTCTCTGGCATGTCTCTTAGCAGGGTAAATGGCAAGAGCTCAATATGTACTATGATTTGGGGACTGGAAGATAAAGATACATCCCCCTTTAGTCCAACTATAAAATCGGTCAATGAGGACGGTGCTGGAGTTAAGCCATGTTTCTGGCATCCGCCCAAAGAGTAAAGAGAGGATAAAGATCCCTGAAAATTGAATACAACAGAATCTAAACATCCAAATGATTTGTGATAAGATCTACACCTAAGATGGGGGGTATCTATTGAAGGTGAGGAGAGAGCAGCAGCCCCATATCTATGGAGCCCATAGTGGGAGGAAATGGGGCAGTCACCAAAACACAGCTGTGCCCGGCAGACGAGGAGTCCAGAGATGAAGACTCCCACGAGTCCTCAGAAGTATCTGGGGGACACTAGCGGTAGATTGGGCAGCTAATTTCCCACACCAGTGCAATAGATGTCTGTCGAATTGTAACTGGAGTTACACAAGATCTAACTTACATTGTAGATGTGGCCTCATAACCATGATTCATTCCCCTTATCACTCTTTGACCGTTGGTAGTGAATATGGCCTTCAAACCATTTATTCAATAACGCGAGGACCACTTATCAGCTCTCATGACTGTTTCATGTCAGAACCTGTTGTGATTTGTCAGTCACCTTTATCACAATCTGGGAACTGTGACCCACCCTTCAGATACCTACCTTGTTAGTCTCTCGTTATGGCTCTTTTATCCTGCGTGATGTTACGGCTACTGTGTTCTTTGCTTATCCCACGGGATGAAAAATCCATGGGAGGCAGAGAGTAAGACAGCACAGCGTCTTCAACAGTGCCCTGCAAATTGAGGAATTCTCAATAAATCTTTGTTTACCTGAGACGGTGCTGTCCACGTCCACAGATGTGGCTTCAAATCCTGGTTCTGACATCTAGTACTGTGTGACTTTGGGCTAATTATGTAACCTCTGTCAGCACTAGTTTTCTCCTCTGAAAGATGGGGTAATAATATCTCCCTCATCCATTTCTTGTGATGATTCATCGAGAAAAGAAATACACGCAGGGGCGCCTGGGTGGTTCGGTCGGTTGAGTGTCCAACTCTTGATTTCAGCTCGGGTCATGATCTCACAGTTCGTGGGATAGAGCCCTGTGTGGGGCTCTGCACTGACAGCACGGAGCCTGCTTGGGATTCTCTCTCTTCTCTCTCTGTCCCTCCCCCCTCCACATGCAAAGCATAGTGAATAAAGCATAGAATCTAATGAATAAATGAGGTGAATAAATCAAGCTATCATTATTTTAGGCGTGTGGGGCATGTTGTCTGTTCACCACGAGCCAGTCATCTCCCTCCCCCATCCCAAGAAGCAGGCCTAATCCTAAAGAACTTGGAGGACTGAGAACATTCCTGGCTCGCCAACACCAAAGCGCAGGCATGGGAACCATTATGAGCTTAAAAACTCATGTTAGCATTCATCCTTCAACTGGGCACACTAAGAAAGACATACCTCCTTGTTCTAACATAAACCCACCGCCATCATGTAATGAAGGAAAACCACCCAAAATGTGTTTCCTACACGAGCCCACGTGTTGGCTGCAACCTTTCGAGAGCTCTATTAGCAACACAAATTCTACATATCCTGCCAGGAAGATCAAGGAACAGAGTCAAGGGAGGGACACATTTGATTTTCCATGTCTCCTGCTGGATCCTTCTTGTTCCTGCAGTTCAGGCAGAGTCTCGAAAATTCTGACTTTCCAACTCCTCCTATTCATGAAGGATTTTTTTTTCCTTTTCCCCACTGCACCAGAAAGGTCCTGAGCAAGCTTGAGCAAATTGACTTCCTCCTCAGGTTTTTTGGTGCTGAACACAGAAAATCTCTTCCAGTTCATTTTCTCTCTCTCTCTCTCTCTCTGATCCTATCTCTTTCTCTCCCTCCCTCCCTCCCTCTCTCTCCCCCCGCTTCTCCTTCTCTCTCTCTCTCCCCTTTTCCCTCTCTCTCTCTTTCATCCTGTTTACCTGTCTGTCTGTCTCTCTCTCCCTCTCTTTCTCTTTTCTTCCCTCTCTCTCTCTCTCCCTGTCTCCCTCTCCCTCTTTCCTTCAGCCTCTTTTCCTGTCTGTCTCTCTCTCTCTCACTGTCTCTTTCTCTCTCCATCGCTCTCTCTCTCTCCCTGCCTCTCTCTCTCTCACTGGAAACAGCTGACTTCTCCGTGGTACACACAGCAGAACTCGGGGGCACCAGGCCACTGAGCCCTTCCACAAACGCCCTCCTCGGTGGCTTCACGTTCTCAGCCACTCCAACCCTGTAAGTTTCCAGATGACTTGAGGTTTTGAAAGCAAATGAAGCAGCGAAACTGCTTCAGCTGCTAAATTCTTCCTGGATCCATTGGGAAAGGACAAAAACCTGCCATACATGGCAATCTGAGTTTTGCAGACACTTTCCTTTCCTTTTCCATATGAAGTCACTTGCTGATCCCAATTTCCTTGGGGATCGAGATCAGCTATGCGCTGAGTATATATAAACAGGTGCAAAGCCCGCCCGTATTGAGCCATAACCAGATAGCGATACGTCTGTGGCCTTTTGTCACTTACGGGCCATCTTCACGGACATTCAGCTCACTTGATTATCACACCATGTCAGGGAGAGCACGTGTTATCGTCCCCATTTGGGGCGAGGACCTGAGGCTCAGGTTTTGCCCTATGTCAACACACTGTCCAGTAGAATACACTTGCCCAGAGACTGACACGGACCCTCATGTGCCCGCAGAAGACATGACCATTTCACTTGCAGTTCTTCGTGCGTTTATCTATAACCCACCGTCGTCTGCACTGCTCCCAACTTCTGATCGTCAGATGCCTTGTGTTTTGTCCAAATTGGTGTCTTAAGGAAGATACTAAAATAGGTGCTCCTTTAATCCTCGAGATGTTCAGATCCAGCGAGCCTAATAGCCCGCCAGCCATATCCCTTCCTGTAAGTCACAGAGAGCCACACTTTGTAATCTCTCTTAGACGAGAAAGGAAATACTGCCTTGTCTCATCAGAAATATGCAAAAATGAAGGGAAGGAGACAACCACATCCAAAATGGCTACAGAAGAAAAGTCGATGTGATCGCCGCAGGGCAGAGAATCTGTCTCTCCCAGAGGGGTCACACGGCACAATCAGATGCCCCCATTATTTTCATTTTTAAAAATTTCCGTTAATGTTTATTTATTTTTGAGAGAGACAGACAGAGCACGAGTAAAGGAGGGGCAGAGAGAGAGGGAGACACAGAACCCGAAGCAGGCTGCAGGCTCTGAGCCGTCAGCACAGAGCCCCACGCGGGGCTCGAACTCACGAACCACAAGATCACGACCTGAGCGGAAATGGGAGGCTTAACCGAATGGGCCCCTCAGGCGCCCCAGATGGCCCCGTTATTTTATTTTATTTTTTCAACGTTTATTTATTTTTTTGGGACAGAGAGAGACAGAGCATGAACGCGGGAGGGGCAGAGAGAGAGGGAGACACAGAATCGGAAACAGGCTCCAGGCTCTGAGCCATCAGCCCAGAGCCCGACTCAGGGCTCGAACTCACGGACCGCGAGATCGTGACCTGGCTGAAGTCGGACGCTTAACCGACTGCGCCACCCAGGCTCCCCGGCCCCGTTATTTTAATATGAACTTCTCTTCTCAGTCATCTCTGAGATGTCCCCTCTGAGACATGGGCCCTTTGGGGATGGAGCCGTTCAACCAGGTGTGCAACAAGCCTTTCAGAGGACATCACTTGCTGCCTCTTGCTGCCTCCGCTCTGCCGTCCTTGCACTGGGACACTGGAGGCTGGCCAGTTTCTAAAAGCCTCGAGAAAGCCCGGACACTTTAATAAGCAAATGAACCACAGCCAAAATGTGGCCGAAGGTGATTCGAAGGTGCGTTATTGGGGCGCCTGGGTGGCTCCGTCAGTGAAGCGTTCGACTTCGGCTCAGGTCATGATCTCCCGGTTTGCGAGTTCGAGCCCCAAGTCGGTCGGGCTCTGTGCCGACAGCTCAGCTCAGAACCCGGAGCCTGCTCCGAGTTCTGTCTCCCTCTCTCCCTGCTCCTTTCCTGCTCACACTCTCCCTCTCTCCCTCTCTCAAAAATAAACATTAAAAAATTTTTTAGAAAGCAAAGGTGTTTTATCTGTTAAATAAATTGACAAGCCTACGGTAAGTTTCTTCCATATAACATTTTGTGGTGATCCAGGCTGTGCACAAAGGTACACAAATGACCACAGCAATTTAAAACATAATAAAGATAACTCCCAGTCATGAAGCACTTATTCTCTGCCAAGCACTGCTTTACGTATCTTATCTCCGGTCCTCATAATAATCCTGAGAAGTGGATGGCGTGAGCACCATTTTACAAACAAGGAAACTGAGGCCAGAGAGGTAGCCCGAAGTGACACCTGCAACATGAAGTCATGCCGCTCAGAAGCCTGTGCTCTCACTCGGGCATGTGGTGGGAACGGGTGCTTCTGGATGCTGTGTTGACGTTAGGCCTGGTTGGCCGATATTCAGCCGGCAGAATGATACGGATGCTGGGGTTGTAAAACATAAGTATGATAGGTGTCTGGCTTGTGAACAATCCTGAGTTCTCTTTCTAGAACAAATTTCATAATCAGTCATGTTTGGGAGAGATTAGGGATCATTCAGGCCTTTCTTTTCTTTCTTCTTCTTCTTTTTTTTTTAACTAAATTAACCTACTTTTTCTTTCCAAATGTTCTATCCAGTAGTTCCCATAGATGAGAGAAATGAATACATTAAAAAGATATGTTTACCTCTAGATGTATCCCAGGGGGCTACTGGAGGGACATTCAATCCCTTCAATGATTTTCAAGCTTCTTTGGAAACATTTTTCCCTGTGGATGTGAAACCAAGGTCATAAAATTTCAGAGCGAATGGACAAATTGAAATACAATCTGCAATTCACCATCTGGCATCTACTTAATAATGAGGCTGGGGAAAGGAAAGAAAAGCAGAATTTTTAAAATTTTCCCAGATAAACCAACCTGATAGACAAATCCTTACTGTTGGCATCTATGCCACGGGACTCTGTGGAATAACGGCCAGTCCATCCCTGCCTGACACAGCAGGGAAGCGAATGGAAGGATGGTCTGGTTCCATCTCCACCCTGGCACTGACCAGTTACGAGATATTGGACAAACCACCAACACACCTCGACGTCTGTACCAGTACAATAAAAAATGTGATGACATTTATTTCTCCCAACAAGAACATTCTTACGTTTATAAGTACCCCCGGCAGCCTATTTGGCTACAATTCTCATTTATTCACACAGCCATTACCTTCTTACGAATTTCTGTTAATGGGCTAAGGCTGAGGAGTCACAACTGGACCATGTGATTATGTACTAGGTAGTGTTACAAAGGACAAAGACTTTTGTAGAAAAGATGTTGGAGCTAGCTCACGTGGAGGAGGACAGCAGGTGAGAATGGAGAGGAAGACACCCACAGTCAAGGGAATTACTAGTGTTGAGGTAGTAAGAACCAGCCAGAATAAGCTGATTAGAAAATACCAAAGTGTAAGAGGCAAAGAAGAAGGAACCACGGGAGCTTTGGCATTGCTGATCATGACCGTTTCTCCCTCTTACCAGTAGCCATCCGTTTTCAAATGCCACGAGGAACACTCCATGTGATTTTGAGTAGATTCAAGGACAAAACAAGGGAATGAACCAAAGCATACAGTTTCTAGAAAGCAATTGTATTGCTTTCCTATGGCTGCCATGAGTATCCCCTCACAAACCGGGTGCCTTGAAAGAACAGGGATTTATTGTTTCATAGTTTTGGAGTCCAGATATCTGAAATCAGGGTTGATTCCTTCCGATGGCTCAGGGGGAGAATTTGTTCCATGCTTTTCTCGTAGCTTCTGATAGCTCCCAGAAATCTGTGGTGTCCCTTGGCTTGTGGACACATTATTCCAATCTCTGCTTCCACCTTCATATGGCTTTCTTCCCTGTGTGCCTCTGTCTACCCTTTCTTCTTCTCATGAGGATCCCAGTCACTGGACTTCAGGTCTACCCTAATCTGGTGTGACCTCACCTTACTTTAATTATATCTGCAAAGACCCTACTTCCAAATAATGGCACATTCTAAGATTCTGGGTGAACAGGGATTTGGGGAGGATACTAGACAATCCATTACAGCAAATAAACCATGAAGTTCTTCTTCTTGTTAAATTCCACTGGGCGGCAGCCACAGAGCAAATCAGAGCAGTCCTTTGGGGTTATAGTTCCTTCTTTTTTAATGTTTCTTTATTTTTGAGAGAGAGACAGACAATGTGTGTGTGTGTAAGCGGGGGAGGGGCAGGGAGAGAGGGGGCAGAGGATCCAAAGCGGGCTCCAGGCTGACAGCAGAGAGCCCGCTGCAGGGCTCAAACTCATGAACTGCAAGATCATGACCTGAGCCGAAGTCAGACACTTAACTGACTGAGCCCCCCAGGGGCCCCTCGTGTATATTTCATAGCAATTCCTTATTTACTTTGTGTCTTCTCCCATAGACACAGAGCTCCTCAACAGGTAGGCCAATTTCTTATTAGCTTCTGTATCCCAGGGTTTAACACAGTGCCTGGCATATTGGAAGGCACTCGATGAACATTTGCTGACTGAATGAATGTTCACGGGAACAGAATCTCTAAGCCCTGCATCCTTTCACTGAAACTTCTGTGTGAACCCAAGATCCCCGGGTTCTTACTACTTTAATGGCTGGAATTGTTCAGATCATCGGCATGCCTTTCTTTTCTTTTCTTTTCTTCAGGAAGGAAACAAGGAACATGAGTCAATTCGTGGGAACACCCCTCCTGATGGCAGAGACCAAAAATTCACGTGACTCAATTGTGGCAATCAAAGGTCTTGCAGGGTCCTGCAATTTTAAAGTAAGTTCTTTGTTGCCATATCCTCGATTCTTCCCGGATATCTATTTTGGGTCTTCCACTCCATTCCAGGAACCCTAGCACAGCCTGCTAGATTGTCTGAAACCTCGCTGTGCTTGGTACGAAAGCTCTCTTCCTTTTCTTGAAGGATGTTTGGGTGGGAGGTAGAAGAAGAAGCCGCAGACGTGTCACTGGGAAGGAAGCATATCCCTTATTCATGTGGGCTGAGTGTTACAAAGGCAGAGTTAAATTCAGGAAATACAATAACTTGATTCATGCCTGTTTCTTACGCTGCCAACGAACATGAGATTTAGATTCAAAAAGGTTACCAGAGAGGGGAAAAAAAAGTTCCCACCAGCACGGTCCATGATCGGAGTGCATTCCCTACTCCCCCTATCATAGACCCATAAGTGCAACCCTGACCCTGTCAGAGCCGTGGGCAAATCCAAAAATTCGAGGCAAACAAATGCGAGTTAATTTACTGATTCACTCCAGGTTCGAGTTCTTGGGAATCAGCCCTGCTCTCAGCCCCCAGAAGGTGATCTTGCCTAGGGAGGCAAGGAACTAGGCTCAAGTCAACCAAGTCAGCAAAACTGGCCTTCGGCGCCTTTCCACCTCTCACCCCTACCCTGGGCCAATTGTCCTTCTCAGACTTTCTTCCACACCAGTCAAATCTGTGCGCAGATTCCACGGTCAGTGACCATTAAAAAACATAGTCCCTTTAAAGCAGTGGCTCTCGGTGTGCACAAGACTCCTCAAAGTTACTGGACTTCTAATGCAGAGTGCCAGGTGCCACACCCCATTATGTGGCAGGTCTGTGGTGGGACTGAGCGCGTGCACCTTCCCTAGGTAATCCTATGCACCCCCACTAGAGCTCCCGGCTCGGGGAAATAAAGCCTCCCATCATTCCTAATCGCAGGACACTCCCCCAGTTTAGCAAACCCCCCTGTTGCACAAAACGGAGAGTGAGGGAACCTACCCCACACAACCACGATAAAACATGACAACGTTGCCACTTTGACAGAGCCCTGACCCAGAAGTCTCCACACCAGTTTCACTTTTAGACGGGTGAGGGACATCCTAAAGGATTTTGGAGGCACAGAAGCCCCCAAGGAGGCAGCCCTTCGACGGGAAAGGCACTCTGTTAGCTTCAAAACTCCTGAAAGTTCAAAAACGCCCGATTGGAATTTCCTCAGACATTATTATTCCATTTGATCCTCACAAAACACTGAAATGCCAAGCCCTTGATGTTGCAGTTCCCATGTTAGTAGCTGGAGAAACTGAGGCTCAGAGGGGCTCGCTGACTCGCCCATGGCTACAGCACTGGGAAACAGCAGCATCCCGTGTCTCCCAGGCCTCCTGACTTGAAGTCTCCGATGTGTTGTCGTGTACCCCAGAGCTGCCTCTAATCTCTGGCCCAAGCATAGCTTGAAGGCAGTGACCTAGGGACCAAATCACTGAAGTGAATTACAGTTGAAATGAGACGGCTAGATGACTGATAGGCTAATCCCCAGAGATGGTGGCTTATTTTCCAGAGTTGGGCCCCCAGCACTGCTGCCTCTCACGTCCCTCCCCAGGACATGTGTATGACATCCTCCTCCCCCACCCATACATCCCACCACCCCCCGCCCCCCGGACACATACTCCAAGTTGCTACGCGAAAGTTGCAGGGTTCTAAAAGAAATGGCTGAACCGTGCATATGCAACAAGCCGATAAACTCCTTTATCCAGCACTCAGGGAACATTCCAGCAGAATCCTTCAAGGATAGACTTTGCACAGTCTCTCAACCTACAGCAGCTGCCCTTGAACTCATGTCAGCTTCCACCTGTAGGGAGAAAAAGAACCAGGGGAGAGAAGAGCACAAAATGTGATTTTTCCCTGAACCCCACACCTTCCAGAAATAGCCCTGATCTCAAGCAATAAAAGTAAAGATAACATTTCCAAGGTCTGGGATGGGGAAATAAGCAAAAAATAGAATGTTTAATCAATGCAAACATTCTTGGAATCTGAAACATCTGGGAGAGCTGGGGTGGTGTGGGGGGAGCCCGGAAAGGGGGGGAGGGGTGGGTAGGGACTTGACATTCTTATCCCATGTTTATCTAAAGCAGGAGCTGAATAACCTGCTCTTAACTGCCCCCCGGCAAGGCCACGTGGTGGCTGCTAACTTTTGTTACTAAATACAGGGATATCTCTCACTTTGAGAACCATCAAGACTCAATCATCTAACTTTACCAGATTAATAGAAGTTCAGGACTGATTACCTACATACATTTGGAACTGCCTAAACATATATAACCCACAACTCGTCCTAGTGGGTTTGATGAGGTTCTTTTTTTTTTTTTTCTCAATTTACATGTTACTTTTTAGGAAACCAGGTGCTGTGCAAAATGAGGCCTCTCTGCACACCGGACATTTAATTCAGAGAGAGAGACCTCCCTGAAAGCTAATGGCATCTTGTAAGAATATCATGGCTAACTAGACAGATATCTACAAGCTGACACATTAGTTACTCCCTTCCTCCCTGTTTGACACCACTCATCCCAAGAACATTCTTGATGGTGAAAAAAGATGTCTGATGGTATACATAAGCCAATTTATGTGAACCGAATGAAGATCATTCTTGTTAAGGCCCATAGTTTTTAATCCAACACGGATCTGACCGCAGGGCATCAAGGTGGAAAGTGGCTAGAACCAAGCCCCAGGAGAGCCCCATGTGTGCAAATGCAGACTCGACCTTCTCCAAGCTGCGGAGGACTGCCTCACGCTCTGCTAAATCATGGGCCCTAGAACCCAGTAAGTGACAAAAAGGGAATCAGTGAAAGAGTGGGTGCTTAATAAATGGATGGAGAATTATTATTATCGCTTTCCTTCCTCCCCTTCACCTTGCCTCATATATTACCTCATTAATCTGCACCTCCGTCCAAGAAGCAGGTATTATCGTCTCCATTCTCCCAAGGAAGCTCCACAAGTACAAGTAACTTGTCCGAGGTCTCACACCAGCAAGGTGTCGAAGCGAGATTTAAGCCCTGATCTACCAATCACACTTCTGGGGTTACACCATGCTGTGTTTTTTCCATCACACATTCTTTCTCCTTTACCTTTGCCTGCAAAGCCATGACCCAAAGCTCTCCTGTTTGCTTCTTCCATCTCCAAGCCCACAACTGGTCTCGCGAAATAGGTCACCTTCGTCGTAAAGAAGGAGCCGCAATAACGTGGAAGTGGCTATGTTTTTCTCATGTCTGTGTTGCTCTAGTTCAAGCACTGTCTCCCCTACAGAGTAAGTATGATAACCACCGAGTGAATGAACGATGAATGAATACAGCTAGTGACATAGATACCGCTTAGATCATCAACTTGGAGATGAGAACATAGGTACAGAGAGGGTAGGGGGCAATTGCTTACCCCACATTTGGTCCTTGCCTTGCTGAGAGGTAGTTCTGCCTCTTTATCCTGAGGGTCCTCACAGCGTCTGCTCAGAAGCTCTGCCTCCCCTGATTGTGGCTCCAGACTCAGCCAGTCTGAGGCTGCCCCAAATTCTCATCAGCCAGCAGGTGCACTTGGCCACCTGAAGGCTCTCCGTTGCCATCATGGTGTCGCTCCTGTGTTCTCTTTAACATAAAAAGAAGAGCCTGAGAAATAAAGCCCTTTGGGGAAAACAAGATCAGTTGCTTTCCTTTCACTGTAGGCAAATTTTATATTAGACTCACCTTGTGATCAGAGTGGGCTGGGAAGCATATCTGGGTAAAGTAAATCTTACTTCTCTATTCTCTCCAGTTTTAAAATGTGCTATGACCACAAAAGTTGCCTATAGGCAAACTTGGCAATTTGGTGTGGACGGGGTTCAAATGTTGCCAGTTATATGGTTTGGCAAGTGTGTATTTCAGCAGGTAGAGCCACAATGACTAAAAGTACCACATCACAGAATTGTGGAAATGGGATTCCTGCTCAGCTGTTAACCTTCTTTTGTGCAATTCCTAGCAACTCCTAACTCTTTCCTGACTCCGGACATCAGCCGTTCATCCGCTTTCCCAGATCCTCAAATTTGTTCCCAGGGTGGGAGACTCCCTGACTCTCCAACTCCAAGTTCCCAGAATTTCGTTTCCTTCTTTCCTTTGTCTAGATATTTATAATTTTTGATAGAACTTCACTGACTACCATAGATTCACATTATGTTTAAAGCTTAAGGTTATGCAAAATGAATAATTTACTACTCCAGCAATATAGTAGGTCCGACATTTACTTGGGATGAAGCCTGGCTGTGATAAGGGTGTTATTATGTTATTGATATTGTTCTTGATATTAAGAGTCTCTCTGTGATTAAAAGCATCACTCTAGGATTAAAGGTGACAAAACATCTAGACTGCTTTTCTCACACTGGAGTGTCATTTAAGTCACTTCCAAAGCCTGACAGGTAGTTGCTAACAAATGAACTCACATTCAAAAGAACAAATAAGTAGACCTCAACGTATTGCTAAATCCCCAGAGCAAAAAATCATTTTAAACGGTCCTATTAGAGACTAAAATTTCATTTAAGACAATATGACCGCCCGATGGCTCAGGGCCCCCCTCCCACAAAGAGCAAGCAGGTGAAATTAAAGTAGACCAATAAGGATGTCAGGCCTCTCCCAATTCTAAATAACCTTTTTGACTTTAACTACTTGAGAACTACACTACATGGTCTCTATACATTATCTCATTGAAATTTCCCAGCAATTCTATAAGGTCAGTATTTACTCTTCTGATGATCAGGTGACCCTCAATCATATTTTAAAAAACAGAAACAATGGGTTTAGTTGTGGATGTATACCATTAGATTTCCCAGCAGGACATACAGGTAGGAAGATCCTGCTAGAAACTGGGCCTGAACGTTGATTAGGCAAGAGCAAGAATAAATCGCTCAGATATTGTGTTGAATGAAAGAGCCAGACCAAAACAAGTGTACAAACTCTATGTTTTATACACACACACACACACACACACACACATATATGGTTTATATATACCACATATATATGGTTTTTATATATATGATGTATATATAAATATATATGCATATATATACACATCATATATACATCATATATACATATATATATATGTATATATATGGTTCAAGGACAAGTAAAATTGATCCATGGTCAAAAGCTTAAAAAATATTTCCCTTTAAAGAATGGTAGTGGGGCACCTGGGTGGCTCAGTCGGTTGAGCGTCCGACTTCAGCTCAGGTCACATTCTCGCAGTCCGTGAGTTCGAGCCCCGCGTTGGGCTCTGGGCTGATGGCTCAGAGCCTGGAGCCTGCTTCACATTCTGTTTCTCCCTCTCTCTCTGCCCCCGCCCCCACCGTTCATGCTTTGTCTCTCTCTATCTCAAAAATAAATAAATGTTTAAAAAAAAAAAAAAGAATGGTAGTGACTGGGACATCTGGGTGGTTCACTCAGCTGAGCACCCAACTTCAGGTCATGATCTTGCAGTTGATGAGTTCAAGCCCCTCATGGGGCTTGCTGCTGTCTATTAGCATGGAGCCTGCTTCAGATCCTCTGTCCTCCCTCTCTCTGCCCCTCCCCCGCTCGTGTTTTCTCTCTCTCTCTCTCTCTCTCAAAAATAAATAAAACATTAAAAAAAAAAAAAAAAGAATGGTAGTGACTAAGGAGGAACATGATGGGATCTTCTAGGGTTCTGGACATGTTCTGTATCTTGAACTGGATAGAGATCATATATGTATGGAAATCCATTAACTATACACTTAAGATTAGTGCCTGCTATAGACTGAATGTGTGTGTCCCTCGAAATTTTTTTCTTTGATATATAAAGTGAATTTTATTTTTTTTATTTATATTAAATATAATTTATTGTCAAATTGGTTTCCATACAACACCCAGTGCTCATCCCAACAGGTGCCCTCCTCAATGCCCCTCACCCACTTTCCCCTTGTCCCTCGAAATTCATATGCTGAAATTCAATCCTCAATGTGATTGTATTTGCAAGTGGGGTTTGGGGAGGTGATTGGGTCATGAGGGGAGAGCCCTCATGATAGGATTAGTCGCCTTGTAAATAGAGACATGTATGATCTCTCTCCCTCTCTCTCGCTCTCACCCTCTCCCTCTCCTTTTCCCTCTTCCTTGCAAGGATAGAGGGCAGCACACCAAGTGCATACTAGGAAAAGGGTTCTTACCACCAACCAAATTGGCCAGCACTTTGATCTCGGGCTTCCAAGCTTCCAGAACCGTGAGAAGTAAATTTCTGTTGTTGAAGCTACCCAGTCAATGGTATTTTTGTTACAGCAGCCCAAACTAAGACAGCACCCTTGGCACACTTTACTATAGGTATATGTTAACTCAGTGAAAAGAAGAGAAAGAGAAGAAAAATAAATCTAGACCTGGAGTTCAAGAGAGAAGAGGGGCCTGGACACACAGATTCTGGGGTCACTGGCCTAGAATTAGATGAGGCTTCGCTGCAAAAGCAGAACCGACTGCTGTGGAACTCAGCCCCATGTTGGAGTTGTGCAGTTCAAACGTTCACAGCCAAGTGCAGCAGCCCTCAGAAAAGCATGAGGAATGCGGAGAACATTCTGTGAGAAAATGAGGAGGGAGGATACCAGGGGATCATCAGCATGTAAAGGACAGGCAGGAAAGAAAGAATCATCAAAAGAGGCACATCTTAGCTAAGAACCTGGTCCATTGCCTACCAAGCACACTGACAGATACATAGGAGATGCTGAGCTAATGAACAGATAGATACAGGCCAAATGAGGCAAACCACTATGACTTTCACATCTGAGAGAAGAATATGGTAAATTTTTTCAAGACACCAACTTTGAGAAACCAGTTTTAAAGATGAAAAGGGGTAGGGGCGCCTGGGTGGCTCAGTTGGTTAAGCGTCCAACTTCGGCTCAGGTTGTGATCTCATGGTTTGTGAGTTCAGGCCCCACGTTGGGCTCTGTGCTGACAGCTCAAAGCCTGAGGCCTGCTCCAGAATCTGTGTCTCCCTCTCTCTCTGTCCCTCCCTCCTCAGACTTTGTCTCTCTGTCACTCTCTCAAAAATAAATAAAACATTTAAAAAAAAATTTTTCTTAAGAGGAAAGGGGGTAAAAATGAGTCCAGGGCCTGGTTTGGTGATGGAAGGGCAGTGAAAGAGCAGACCTAGGCAGGCCGACTCCATCTTGTTCTGTATCCTCCATCTTGAGTGACTATGTCCCCGACATGGCCGCAGAAAGAAGTTCCCGCTCAAACCTCAGACCACGCCTCCTCCCCTTGAGTAACTTCCCGCTCACCCGTTCAACATGAGTTGGGGCCTAGGCATAGATCTGTGGTCAGGGAGCCATCCTGAGGGTGCAGAACAGGTGGAGGAAAGCCTTGAGTTTCCTTGTTTCGCCTGGGGTGGGCTGGGATGAGTCACTGGGGAAAGGAGAGCTCAGATGAAGGTGGAAAGATGGCAAGAGAACCCTACAACCCAGCACTTACTCTCTCTGCACCCCTGAGAAAGAGGCTGGGTGACCTGAGGACCAGACTCTTCTGATTTGGGGGAGCAGGCCCAAGACCACTGACACTCTGAGAGCAGGAGCTCAAGGACAGGAGGGGGATGGGCTTTCCTCTTTGTAATCACTCTACTTTAAACCTTTCAAACCATGCCTGGCAACCTGCGTGAAGGGACTCTGACCCTTCCCCAGCCAATCGGCTAGCAAGCCAATTGGCTGAGGCCACGACCCTTCCCCAGCCAATCGGCTAAGGCCATGATCCCTATAAAACCTTTGTGCTCTTGAAACCTGCTCTCTCTCTCTCCGGCATCTCACCGCTGCGTGGGTGCAGGTAGGGGATTGAGCTCGAGCTAGCTCGAATAAAGCCTCTTTGCTTTTGCATCAGACTCGACTCCCTGGTGGTCTTTGGGGATCACAAATTCTGGGCATAACAGGCAGGAGAGAAGGAGGGTCAGAAAAAAGGGTTTGGGGATCCAGCTCGATGGCCAGGAGCTTAGGAAGAGCATCAAGCCTTAGAAAGAGAAATCAGGCGTGTGCTAAAGATGAATTCTGGTATGCTCACATTCGTCCTGAAGGCCAACTCTACTTGACAAAAACAAAAACAAAGAAACAACCAAAAAACCCTGCAAAGTGCGGTTGGTCGAGGAGGAAAATGTTGGGTGACTGTACGAGGAAACAGGACAGGAAACAGGGTGAACCTGACACCTGACAGGGTGTTTGTGATAATTGAGGAAAACCCGTGACAGCTCTGTGGTTTCTCATGGCCATAAGCATCCCGTTGTTGCTCAAACCCATGGCGCGCATGTGCACAAAGACGGGGTTAGCCTGCAAATGACCAAGAATGGTCCCTCCACCCCTCCATTCAGGGAGCTGGAGGACCTATTGTGCATTTAGAGTACATTTAGAGTATGTGCAAAAAAAAGACAGATGGCACTTGACATAGCAACCAGCGTAGAGCTTGCGTAATGACATTCATAATTCTTGGAAGTCACGGCCCGCTCCCAGAACCCTGCAAAAATATACCATTTCTTTGTTATAACTGCCCCACATCTACCCAGTGCAACTAAGATCCTCTATCTGAGTGTGTCTGGATTCCCTTCTCTCAAGTGTGCACTTTTGCTTTGCAGTGAAGTCACTTCTGCTAGACGGTACTCGGGTTCGCCATTGAATTCTTTCTCATGGGCAAGTCAAGAACCGGGCACCAGCTGGTGGTTAAGGTCTCAGGGTCTGAGAACTCCCCCAGTCTCTGGTATCATATTTTTGGCAAGCCAGCAAGGAGATAGTTGACTGTTTCCACTCCCACCACTCTGATACTCACTGATCTCCCTTCCTTTTCTGCTGTCTCTTTCAAGAGTGCCTCCAAATTCCACCTGGCCTCCACAGACAGGTAAGTCTACTCAACAAATTGTCCTTATGGGAGTCATTGGACCTATTCTAGTGATGGCCCTCTTAATTGCTCTTCTAGAAGTCCTGCCTTTTATTTCCATCCTCTCTGTAGGCCTGGACATTTCCTCTGCTCCTTTTAGAAATGCTTTGGACTTCTCTTCCAAGGTCTTGTCATCCCCAAACCTTAAAAAATTACACCCCTTATTTATCTGGACTTTGATTCCTCTAACCTTGAAAGTGTTCAGGAACTGCTACTCCAAATGGTAGGCACAATCAAGCAGTTAAAAGCCATTAGGGTGGATCACCACCCTCTAGAAGTCTCCTGTGTGAGGACAAGTTTGTCATGGAATGGGCTACATGGCCTTTAGGTCACCCACCAACCTCAAGCAAATGTCCATGCATCAATGCACACTATGAAATCACACATATCCAATGCACAGCAACCCTGAAGAAGCACTTTTATTTTTATTTCAAGGACTGCCATTTCACTCTGACTTGAACATAGCTTCTGGAAAAATCTCCCTATTGCCATTGCGGTTAAGGGGACTATTGGTTGTCTTAGCAGTTTCAAGTTTCATCAGACTTTTTAACAATCAATTGAGTCCTTGGCCCCAGCCACACAAGATTTTGGGGGACCACCATTTCACTCTGCCTTTAATGCTGTCTCTGGAGAATCTCTCTCTTAATAACCTCTACCCCTCTGTATGCGGTCTACGGAAGTCAGTTCCACTGGCTGCTGGACAAAAGTTCTCTCATCTGTCTTGGGACCAAACACTCCAAAACTACTCCTCTATTCACTGGCCTTCACTACCCAGCCACACCTGAACTCCCTGCTTCTGTGTTGCTTCCTCGGTTAGTCACAGTCTGTGGATTGACCACCTCATGGACCCATGGGACCCACACTGCCTTTCTTTTGGCTTCCTAAAACACGCCCTTACTTGTAATCCCTCTTTTGTCCCTAATCTGGATCACTTTGCAAACCTAGGCCTCTCCTGGCATTTGTCCTGGTGACAGGCTCACTCCTCCATCAGGGAAGAGCTTCTCTGTAGGCTTTTTAGGGGTTATGTAAGGAAGTCTCTCTTTACCCTTTTTTCTTTAAGGCCAAACTCTATAGACCATACTGTGTGGCACTTCGTCTAATATCCAACTGAACCAGACCAGTACAAGAGTCAACATTTTGCCTGCTCTCATAGAATTCAAGCTACAATGTAGACTCCTCGGTTCTGGAAGCCTCCTCCTTCTTTCCAAAGTCCCAAGAGCTGCAGATACCTGGGCACATGGGGAGCTGAAGATCCACTCCCTGGAGTGGACAGGGTGGATGCCTGGGCATTGGCTATGAGTTCTCTCACTAGAATGGACACCATGGGGGACCAGAGGATCCCAGGGATGCCTGGATGCCAGGAATTAGCTGGAAGCCAGGGATGCCAGTCTGTGTCAACAGGCTAGACAGGTCCTCTCTGTGTAGAACGAACACCAAGATACTTGGTCTTTTTTCCTTCTCCTTTCTCTTCCAGGCCCTCTTTAGTGCCCTGTAACTCTCCTCTGGGCTGCATTTCTAAAAATTGGGAAGCCTTCAAACTAGACAGCTGAAAGAAAAGGAAACTGATCTTTTTCGGCAATACTGCCTGGCCTCAATATAAATTGGAGGGAAGATAATTTTGGCTTAGAATAGGACCCTAAATTACAATACTATACTACAATTAGACCTACATTACAAATAGCAACAAAAATGGACAGAAATCCCTTATGCACAAGCATTTATGGCATTACACCAAAACCCTGACCTTTGGAAGATATGCCATCTCTATTATGCACACACCCCTTCTGGTCCTCCTAGCCAAGAACCTGACATTGTAAACAATCCTCTATTGGGAAGTCCCCATCCCACTAGGGCACCCACACCTCCACCACCTGCACCTCCTTTTCCGGAGATAATACCTTCTCCTGAAAGGTATTATCCCTTCAGCTCCTCTGACACCAGCTGCTTCGTCTCCTTGTCAACCCCTGTATCCACTCCTCCCCAGGAAGGGCAGTCCTACCGGGCTAACACATAAAGGAACTTCTTACCACGCAGACTCTTCTAAACTTTGCCCATCAGGGGAAGCAGCCAATGGCAAGGCAGGCACTATTCAGGTCCACATTCCCTTCTCCATGACATATCTGGCCCAACAAAAACAGCAAGTGGGCATATTTTCTAAAAATCCAGACAAGTTTACAGAAGATGTCCAGGCTTCTGATCTCTCCTTTGTTTCACGCTGGGGAGATCTACATATTATTTTCTCTACCGATGGCACCCTAGATTTAAAACAGTGTACCTGGATAGAGAGGCTCAAGCCTCTGTTGACACTCAGGTTGCCAGGGATCTTGAACAATACCCTACAGGAACAAATGCTGTGCCAGTTCAGGACCACAGTTAAAAACTATCAGAGGGGAAGGGAGGGAATGCATAGTAAAAAACCATATGGCGACCTGCCTAATTGAAGGAATTAAAAAAGTGCATTCTCAAGTCCATGAATTATGACAAAATCTGGAAAATTACACAAGGAAAGAAAGAAGACCCCACCCTACTTCAGGGGTGCCTAGTAGAGACCCTTAAATGATATACTAATATAGACCCTGGGACCCCTGAAGAACAAGTCATCCTGGGAACTCATTTTATCAGTCACATCTGTACCTGCCATAAGGCGCAACCTGCAAGAGTTAGCTTTGGGGTCTCAAACCCCACGACCCAACTACTGACTGGAATTTGGTGTTCATAATAACCAGGACCAAGCTGAGGAGGAGACAAGGACTCAATGTGGCAGATAAAAGAGTAAGAAACAGGTATCGCTAATAGCTGTGGCAATTAGCAAGGCCCTGTAACCTCAGGGTTACCCTTTGAGGCGTTCTGGACCTACACCAAATGCTAGGGCTTGTTATAACTGTAGTGAGCAAGGACACTAGAAATCAGAATGTCCCAACCAGGTGAAGGCTCATGGGGTCATACCTAAAGGACACTGCCACCAAGATGGAAAAAAAGGCCAATAAAAAAAAGATTGCCCTCAGATTCTTAAGGGAAGAGAAGGTTCCCAAATCCATCATGGCTGCCTCCATTGACAACTTATGGGACTCAAAGACCCTGGTAGCTCCCTTGACCTTGACCATCACAGGTAATGGTCTATGGACCACAGGAGCCTATGGACCAATCCTAGATGTGGCAGGTAGAAATGTTAATTGCTTAATTGACTCAAAAAGCCACTTACTCTGTCTTGACTGACCATTTGGACCCTCATCCTCCAAAAGCTTAAGATTACCCAAGTTGACAGTAACTCAAAGTTAAAATTTTCACCCCACCACTCAATTGTAGGATTGGTGACCAAATGATTTCACATCAGCTTTGGTCATGCATGAATGCCCCATCCCTTTGTTAGACCATGACTTTTTGAGCTCCCTGGAACTATTTCATGTCTCAGAAGTCAGGGACACAAATATTTCTGGCCCTGGTCATGAGCAAACATCAAAACCCACCAACAAAAGTCCCTGATGAAATTTGGACTCAAGTCAATCCATGCATGATCAGGGACTTTCTGGAAAGGCCAGTGATGTTAAGCCAATAACAATCTTTCTTAAAGGCAAAACCAAATTTTTCCTCCTAAGAAACAATGTCCACTTAAGCTACAGGCCAAGCAAGGACTCTACTCCCTCATATTTAAGTTTCTCAAACATAGACTCCGAGTGCCTTGCCAATCACCGTGCAACAACCCCATTCTCCCACTTTAAAAACCAAGCGGGGAATACCACATGGTACGGTGTCTCACAGCCATAAACGAGGCAGTTGTTCCTGTCTACCTTACGGTGGCAAATCTTGACACCGTCCTCACCCAGATCCTTAGTGATACTTGCTGGTTTTCTGTTCTGGACCTGAAGATGATTTCTTCTGCATACCCCTGCATCTGGACTCACAGTTTCTGTATGCCTCTGAAGGGACAGATCCTCTCTCCACTGTTGACCAAAAATACACCTGGACTGTATTACCTTATGGTCTCAGAAACAGTCCTCATCTGTTTTACGACAACCGGCAAAGAAACTCAGAGAACTGAAACTAGAGACCAGGGTATTCTTCCAGTATGTGTTTGGCCTGATCTTATGAAGTCCCACCAAGGAAGGCTCCAATAAAAACACCACCCTAACCTTAAAGTTCCTCAGGGATAAAGGGTATCGGATCTCCCCATCAAAGGTCTAAATCTCTCTACAAGCAGTTAAATATGTACGATATTTTAATCCCTGGGAGGAGGACCTTGTCTGTAAAAAGAAAAGAGGCCATACTCATGACAGGTCCTCCTTAGGCAAAAAAAAACAAAAACAAAAACAAAAACAAAAAAGCACAACTCAGGACTTTCTTTGGGATGGCAGAATTTCGCCATATCTGAATCCCATGCTTTGGGCTCATTGCAAAGCCCGTTTATGGGCTGCTCAAGTGGACAGGGGAACAAAAAAAGGCTTTTCAAGTCATCAAAGGCCACTTAACCACCATCCCTACCCTTGGGATTCCTGACCTGGAAAAGCCCTTCTCTCTATATGTAGATGAAAACTGGAGTAGCCCTGGGAATCTTCACCCCAAAACTAGGAGAAATCCCCAGACCTATGGCCTACTTCTCTAAACAACTAGACTCTACAGCCAGTGGGTAGTCAGGCTGCCTACAGGTGGTAGCAGCCATGGCCCTCCTAGTTGAGGAAGCTACTAAACTAACTCTGGAACAACCTCTGGAAGTCCTTATACCCCATCATGTACAAGGAGTTCTGGAAATAAGCGGACACCAGTGGTTGACAAGAGGATGCTTAACTAAATACCGAGTCTTCCTGTTGGACTTCCCAGATATAACCCTTAAAGCCCACCAAACCCTAAACCCAGCAACCCTGTTACTTGTTGGGGTACTCTTGCACAAGAACTATTGAACAAACCTATTCTAATAGTCCGGATCTAAAGGACAAGTCTCTAGAAATTCCAGATGAGGGTTGGTTTACAGATGGGAGCAGCTTTGTAGACAATGGAATTAAGGAGAGCTGGATAGGCCATTGTTAACCTCCATCAACTTATAGAGGCCAAACCCCTATCACCTAGCACCTCCGCAGAGAAGCTTAACCTGCAGCTCTCACTCAAGCACTTCAACTGGCAAAAGACAAAAGGATTAACATTTATACGGACTCTAAATATGTCATTCTGGTTCTACATGCTCATGAAGCCATCTGGAGAGAAAGAGGTCTTTTACATGAAAAAAAAAAAAGTCTCCTACAAAACTTGGCCCTAAGACAGGACAGATCCTGCAGGCAATTTAAAAACCTCTAAAAGTGGCTGTAATATACTCCAGAGACCACCAAAAAGGTGACTCAGAAACAACTACAGGAAACACGTTAGCAGACAAAACAGCAAAAAGGACAGCTGCTACAGAGACCATTAAAACCACTACTTTGGCCTTGAGACCCCCAGGCCTCTCTGCCTCTAACTAACCCAAAATATACTCCAATAGAGCCAGAGTGGGCTAAACAAAGAGGGTTTAATAGAGACCCTAGTGGATGGTGAATAAGAGAAGACAAATGGCACCATGGTGCCATCCCCAGATGGCACCTATGGAAAGTCATTAAACAAATACTCAACTCCACCCAAATGGGGAGAGATGTTCTAAGGTCATTGGTTACCCATCTCTTCCTTGAAAGGGGGATCTAACAAACAGTTAAAGATATTATTAAGATTATCCTCAGTGCCTCTGTAATAAACCAGGAAGCAGAACGAAACCATATCCACTTCTAAAACCAATGTTGAGGTACTTACCCAAGTGAAAATTGGCAAATAGACTTTACCCGGATGCCACAGGCACAGACTTGTAACTGTCTCCTAGTACTGATACCTTCAGAGGATGGACAGAGGCATTCCCTTGTAGGACAGAAAGAGCTTGAAAGGGTTTCCAGCGTAATACTTAAAAGAAATTATCCCATGATTTGGTCGTCCCCAATCCCTACAGAGTGACAATGGGCCTTCTGTCACAGCCAAAATCACCCAACAATTAGCTCAAGTTCTTGGAATAAGTTATCATTTCCATGCTTCCTGGAGGCCACAATTCTCTGGAAAAGTGAAAAAGACCAACCATTACCTCAAAAAGAATATAGCCAAACCATGCCAAGAAGCTTCTGAATCATGAATAAGAGGGCTGCCCATTGCTCTCCTTCAGGTCAAAACTGCCCCCAAATCCAACCTTCAACTTAGCCCCTATCAGATGTTGTATGAAAGACCTTTTTCTTACCTCTGACTTTCTAGCTGATACTGAGGTTCAAGAAATAACCAGATACACCATAAACTGGGTCAAGTAAAAAAACAAACAAAACAAACAAACAACCTTACAGAATATGGAAATAAAATCCTCCCAGGTCCCAACCCCCAAAATTTAACCTTCTTATTTCTCCCAGGAGACAGGGCCCTTCTCAAGACCTGGAAAGAGGGCTCCCCATAGACCAACTACAACACAAACGGATGGGCCTATACCAGGACTTCCTAAGCACCCTAATCACAGTCAAACTCCAGGGAATAGCCAGCCAGGTTCGCCTAGCTAAGATTAAATCCATTCTATATCAGTCAACACAGAACATGAATCAGGAGAACACCTGTGAGACCCTGGAAGCTCTCAAGCTACCATTCCGCAGACAAAGCTAAAAGATAAGTAACATGAATATTTCCACTGGGAATCCTAGTCTTCTTATTATTTCTTTCCATGCTACTGTGCCCTTACAGATTTAGTGTGTGTTGGGGAAAAAAACTCTTCTGTCTTTGCTGGCTATAGCCATGCCCAAATGCTTCTACTCCTTGTCATGTTTTCAGGGTGTCAACTTCTTTGGGGCTCCAAATGGGAAAACAATACTTGGGTCCAGATTACTCCAGACCTCGTTTAGAACACGGGCCTAAACAATTGTTGAGTATGTCACCATCAACCTTCCAGTGAAGTGGGACAAATCCCACTCATGGACAACCAGCCCCATGGGAAGCAACTGAAATCACTCAATTTACAGAAGACCTAAATGGGATCCAAATCCTCTCTTAAAAACATTGGCCTGCCCAGTTAATGCATCCATCCACAAATGTCTTCCTGTACAGAATGACAAGGGGCCTTTTGTCACAGCCAAAATTCACTTGTCTGGTATACGAATTGAGACCCTCATATGAATGTGCCACAAAATACTTCTTGTCTTCCCTGTGGTCTGCCTAGATGCAACTTTACTGCTAGAGGAGACTGTACCCCAGGCCCTGTCCCAGTCAAATATAGTTCCCCTGATTTCAGTCTACCAAGATGTGATCCCAGACAACTAAGACAGGCCTATGTAGATACTCAGATACAGACAGAAGGAAAATTCTAGAGTTAAATACCAAATTATGGATGGAACATGACTACCCAGGATGTCATCCAGATGACCGAGATGACGAGGAGAATAATGACTATTGGGATTATAAGGATGGAGGTAAAGTCATATAAGAGAATCCCTTGATCCTCTATAAAAAGTGGATTCCTTAGGCTCATCCAAGCTTGAGCCCCCTAAATCACCAACACCAGGGCTCATATGCCTTGAAAAAGAGCTCATGTTCCTGGGTATGTGCAACAATTAGGGATATGCAGCTCAATGTTGGGATATAAATGACACATCATGAAACTACTGGACCATTCGATATGTCTTTCCCCCACATGAACACACTCAAATATTTACCAATAGCCCATAGGTCATTAAATCCTCAGAAACATCTAAAGCAGGAAAAAGAGAGGGATACCACTAACAGTTCTGGGAGTAGTGGCACCCATAGGAAGCCTCATTGCTTTGACAGGAGAAATGGTCTACGATAGTGTGACAGCCCAAAACATCCCAAGATCTTTGTCCATTACTACCCAACAGTCAGGACAAGATTTCAAACTGTTAAGGCAATCGATAGATTCGTTGGCAGCAATGATGATGCACCACAGAATTGCCTCAGATTATTTAATGGCTGGACAAGGAGGAGTACGCAGTTTGTCTCATACTTCTTGCTGTTTTTACATTAATGTCTCCGGACAGGTAGAATGGGAGCAACCCAAATCTCGGAACAAGCTACCTGGCTTCACAACTTCAGCAAAGGCCCCATGATTTCTCAGGAAATCTTAGACCCAGCCCAATCTGCTATACATATCATCAAGGGGTCCTACCCAGCATCTTTGCTTACATCCTCCCTCTTCTAGGAACCTGGATTCTCACACTCCCCTACTGATGTTTTGCCCACACATGTTCCATCTACTGTCAAAGTTGGTCCCTTCCAGGTTACAACAGTTCCACGTTCAGATGATGGTCATGCAAGGGTTTCAAGCCATCTCCACCACGGACCCGCCTGCAGACATACCCATGAAACCTTGAGGTCAGATGGCCAGAGAATTCTACTCCCATAGCAGGCAGGGCCAATGCCCCTAAGTCAGCGGGAAGAAGCTACAGAAGACCGATCTTCCGTAGCCCTTCTATAGCCCTTCAAGAATTAAGGGCTGGAATTCTCGGAAGGGGGAAGATGAGGCAGGTAAATAAGGAAGTGTTGGGTGACTGTAAGAGGCAAAAGACAGGGAAGACAGTGAAGCAGATACCTGAGTAAGCCCTGTGATAACAGCTCTGTGGTTTCTCACGGACACAAGCATCGTTCAAACCCATGGTATGCATGTGCACAAAGACCCAGTTAGCCTGCAAATGGCCAAGAATGATCCCTCCACCCCGCCTTTCAGGGGCCAATTGTGTATTTCAAGTATATGGAGAGTATTTGCAAAAAAAAAAAAAAAAAAAGTCAGATTGTGCTTGGCATAGTAACTAGATAGAGCATGCATAATGACGCACATCGTTGTTGGAAGTCCCCGCCCATTCTCACAACCCTGCAAAAATATTCCACCCCTTTATTATAACTGCCCATAAAGATCAGAGCCCTACATCTACCTGGGGCAACTAAGATCCTCTATCTGAGTGTGCCTGGACTCCCCTCCTCTCAAGTATGTATTTCTGCTTTGTAAGAAAGCCTCTTCTGCTGTACTGTACTCTGACTTGCCCTTGAATTCTTTCTCACGGGGAAGTCAAGAACCTGGCACCGGCTGGTGGTTGAGATCTCAGGGCCTGAGAACTCTCCCAGTCTCCAGCATCAAATGCAAATGAAATCGTATAGCCATTTCTGACTCATCTACTACCTGAAGTGACTTCAGCTTGAGGAGGGGCAAGCTCAATTAGGCACTATGTGTACACTTTCAGGGAAGTGGGGTCTGCTTCTTGGAATCCACGAAAGGCAAGGCCTCTTGGGCAAAAGCCTGAGGGTGTTTCTTTTTTTTAATGGATCACCTAGTGGGGCAGCAACACCCCCTTTTCATCTTTCCCCAGGTGTAAGAGCTGCTAACTGCAGAAATGACGTCAGTCTGGGCTTGTAATGGTGCTGACTGGGGATGGGCACGATCAAATGTTGCTCAGGGTGATGTTTGGCTCTCGCTGGCCACCTTTCATCTGGAGCATCTCGTAGCACTTTACAGGAGAGAGTTAATTACACTTCCTGCAGCTTCGGGCAGGAACATGCATCACAGACTGCGCTGACGTCTATGACTATGTCAGAAGAAATGCTCAAGGACTAATTACTTTACATTTGTATGTATCATCTCCTTTCACACGGGATCTCAATGCAATTTCCCAAGGTAAGTAGAAGAGTTAATTGCTTTGTTCCTGGGAGGTCTATGGCATATCTGGGACAGGAGGGTCTAGTCACAAATGAGTTCTTCCTGTGTTCCAGTTGACACTGGAATCTTCCAGAGATGAGAACCCAAAGAAGGATGACTAAGAAAAAGATAAAGCAGTCCAAGGATGGCATGTCATGGAACCAAAGAGTGTTATTGCCGGATGGGCATCCAGACATCATCTGCTTTCATCCTGTCCAATATGGCAGCCCCTGACCATGTGGGCCCACTGAGCACTTGAACAATGCCAGCCCAATTGAGACGTGCCATAAGTATAAACTACACACCAGACTTTGAAGAGTTAACACAAAATTAGATGCAAAATGTCTCATTAATAATGTTTACGTTGCTTACCTGTTGAAACAGTAATAATTTGGATATGTGGGGTTAAATAGAATATAAATTTACTTGTTTCTTTTGATTTTTAAAATGTGGCTGATAGAAAATTTTTAATTTCATGTTTCTCATATTGTATTTCTATATGATAATGCTGATCTAGATTACTTCGCTCATTTTAAACATAACTAACTTGACACCTAAAGAGAGGAGGGTCTGATTTGTCTACGATGGGATTGTTCACAGAGCTAGGACTGAAGCCCAAGTTTCCTAACTTCCTTGCTCAATGTATTGTCCATTATACTTCAACAAGCAACTGCCTTGGCTTGTCCAATCCATCTCCTTATAAGAGTTGGCACCATGAAGGTGCTGACAGGTCTTGTGTGCCCTCTCCCATAGTCAGAAACAATACGATTCCCAAGCCACCAAAGTGAAATATACTCTCTAAAAGCAGTGTATCTACTAATCCTAACTCACCTGCTATCTCGTCCCACAGGCTCTGCTTTATCCCAACACGTGCTTCTAAGCAGGTTGCTGCCCATGGCCTCTCGAATGTAGAAATTCTAGAGTCAATATGATCTCCTCTGATGCCCTCTTGCTTGGCCAAACTTACAGTCCAAGTGCTCACCAGCAGTGGTAAAACCAATCACTACCTCAAAAGTCCATTGTGCATTGTCTCAGCCACCTAAACGTTCCAGAGTAATGTTATAGGAGACAAAGAAAAGAAAGGATTTTCTTCTCTAAAACTCAGTCCACCAGCCTGATTTCAAGGGAATTAGCACTTGGGCAATTCTTCTTCGCTACTACTGGATTCTCTTCCTCTGGATGGTCCAAAAGAAAGGAAAGTAACAACTGAGCCAGAGACAGCTATTGACCTGATGATATTCCTAGACGTCCAAAATTCTTGCCACCTTAGCAACCTCAAGGGTGACCATATTTACCCAAGTGTGCGGTTGTGACAGTCAGGCTAGTGCGCTCTGCGATCTTCCAGAGGCCTCGGGGGGAAATCCTACGCTGCCTGAAAGGAAACAGCATCATCCTTCTGTCATCATCGAGTGGACTCTGGCAAGGAGTCAGTCTTTACCCTATGTTTCACTGGGAAAAATTGGAGCACTGGTGTCATTGAAGCAACCAACGTCATCCATGGCCATCAAGGCCACTCAACCGACAAAAGGAAAGCAGGAAGGAAACGAGTCCACAGGCTGAACCCTCCACCTCTCTGAGCCCCTAGTGTTTACCCTTGAAAAACCCATAGAGTAGGTGAGTGGGTCTTCCACCGTGTAGCTTCCCCTTCATCCAGTTCCTCTCTTTCTGCCACTTCCAACCCACCCTCGTTTCATCAGTGTCTCCAGAATTTTATTCCTGGCACCACACCTAATGCTTTCACACATTTATCTTCGCTGTCCTCTCATTAAATACTATCAGATGGATTCGCTTTATAGAAACCTCTCACTCAAATCACCCATTGATCCTGAATGCCAGACCTGACATCTGGATCCCCTGACTCCTCGGCCATAGAGTCCTCTCACGCTAAACCACGCCATGATCCTTCCTTGACCCTATCCAAACCCGCCCTCCAGGAGAGCTTGTGCATCCATTATTTTCACTCTAATCTGAGCTATCATGAGATATTTTGAAGCAGTTTCCCTTAACTTTGAAATAAAGAGATTCATCCCCACAGACAGGCGGGGGCACGAGCAGAGGGTAAATAAAAGGTTGGGCTCAGGGTGGGGTTGCACTCAGGGTAGTTTAATGCGGTCAGGGGTGGGGTACGGTGGGGAGGCGGGTCCCTCCCTGAGATGATGGGGAAGGCCACCGAAGGGGAGGAAGGCCCCTGCATGTCAGCCACGGGGGGCTCTGCAGTGCTGGCCGGAGCACATCATCTCAGGCTACAAGCGCGGGCAAATGCTTGTAGCACAAGTGATACAAGCACGCACAGATTCCTTTGTTTTCATTTGCCACCATGATTTAACAAACAAACAAACCTATACTTTCTGCGCAGTCATCCGAAGACACGACCATTTATGAGTTGAGTTCGTGTGTTTTTCCTGCTTCCGCCACATTTCCAATAGTTACTGTTCTCGGTGAGGTGCTGGGCGTGCACCCTTCTCCCAGCGCCCTTGCTGCTGCCTGATGGATCTTGATGAGCACGAGCCTGGATCTGGTGCCCCCCTGACATCCCACAGCCTTGGCAAATGAGTGCTCCGCACCATCCTTGGAGAGAGTTTCTGTTTTCCCCTAGGCAACAGTATAATTGCTGCCTGCAAGTACTCCTCCTTGGAGGAGAAGGGGTTTTGCTCATTTTTCACTGTCAGTGACTTCCTTTGGCTTCTGTTGGATCTCAGTCATTGTACTGGTTTTGCAACAGTCCCCGAACGTTAGGAAGATGGTATCACTACCGTGTGGAATCTTTAAGAAAGAAAGAAAGAAGAAGAAGAAGAAGAAGAAGAAGAAGAAGAAGAAGAAGAAAGAAAAAGCCCCACTCAGAAACGGAAAGTAGAACGGTGGTTGCCAGGTGCTGGGGTGGGGGAAACAGGGAAAGATTGGGAAAAGGATACAGATTTCAGTAATAAGATGCGTCACGTCTGAGGATCTCATGTGTGACATGGTGACTATAACCAAGAACACTGTATTGTATTTTGTATTTGTAATTGAAACACTATTTGTCATTGAAATTTACTCAGAGAGTAGAACCTAATGTTCTCGCCAACATAATAATAATAATAATAATAATAATAATATGTGGGGTGATGGATGTGTTAAATAACTTGAGGGAATTCTGTCACAATGTACATGTACATCAAATCATCATGTTGTATGTAAACTTTAAACATCTTCCAATTTTATTTGTCAATTTTGCCTAAATAAAGCTGGTGGGGTGGGGAAGAGTGGGGAGAGGCAGAGAACATTAGAAAGAGTCTCATCTGACTCCAGTTTGACCTTGGAGAAAGAACTTAATTGGCCCAGGTTTCAAATTGCTCATTGGTCAAATGGGAATAATAACGACAATGACAATTATAAGATGACATTGGGTGTTCAGGGAGATTATATATGTGAAATCCTCACACATAAACTTTTTTGTATAATAAGAGTCTTTAGTAAATACCAAGTGAACCTCAATCTGAAGTATTCTGAACCTTTACAACACTGAATTGGTTTGTCTTATGTGAGATACAGGTGTCAATCACTCTGATTTGTTTTTAAAGATGCTGCTTTTTCACAAAACAAACACACACACACACACACACACACACACAATGTTCCCTCATTATCAAACGGTGGTATGTTTCATTAGGACTTTTATACAGCCTTATAATATTCAAAATGCTTCCTTAAAATTGGTCATATTTTGTCCATCTCCTTCCACCATCACCTCGCCCCCATTTTCTTGAATTCTGTATTTGTTTAAAAGTAACGAAATGAAGTACTAGGGCTCATTTTCCAAGCTCTAGAATGCCTCTCTAAATTCTCTCAGACTCGTGTGCTCTTTCTCTCCCTCCCTTTTTCTCTAAGGAATCTGTGAAGTGTGCAGACTTTCATGTGCAAGTCAACAAATGTCTCTGAAAAACGGAAGGGTAGGTGAAGGCTACAGTCTCTCAATGTTCACTAGATGTTCAGAGGAAGGGTGAGGGGAATCCTTCCTGCATTGCCATGTGTGCTTACCTTTGGAGCTGGAGGAATCTGCTGAGATGAATAGATATGCTTGTTGCAGATGTGTCAAACTTGCTCTGCACGAAAGGGTCGACAGGTCTTCTCAGTTGTGTGAAATCCCAACACATATACTGCCACATGGAAGCCTGAGGGTCTAGAATTGCTCAGGAGAAAGACCATCGCAATGTAGCTTCAAGTTACTGCACATGTCTGGGGGCAGTGAGAGAGGAGACATAGGGCTCACTGAAGGAGTAAGGAGGGTGTTTCTCCTAAAGACATTCCTCTCTCCCCAGTAGGGGGAGAGGGTGAAAGGGCACATCCTCTGGTGGCGGTAGCACATTATGGAGCTATACTATGTGAGCATGAAGTCAACTGGAGTCACCCATTGAGAAATCTGGGGATCAGAAAGTGTATGGGACTTCATTCAGTGCTTTGCATGGAGGGTCAGACTACTCAGTATGTCCCTTCTCATCCTGACATTATAAAATTAGACCCTGTTTCCATAATTTGGCTCCTGTTGATAGCACTACTATAAGCACTGGGGTGCATGTGCCCCTCTGAATCAGCGTTTTTGTATCCTGTGGATAAATTCCAAATGGTTAAAGAAGTTGTGGTGTATATATATATACAATGGAATATTACTCAGTGTTGAGAAAGAATGAAATCTTACTGTTTGCAACAACATGGATGGAAGTGAAGGTTACTATGCTAAGCGAAGAAAGTCAGTCAGAGAAAGACAGATATCATATGATTTCACTCATGTGGAATTTGAGAAACTCAACGGATGAGCATAGTAGAAGGGAAGGAAAAGTAAGATAAAAGCAGAGAGGGAGGCTCTTAAATACAGAGAACAAACTGAGGGTTGCTGGAGGGGGGTAGGGGCATGGGTTAAATGGATGATGGGCATTAAGGAGGGTGCCATATGTAAGAGATGAATCACTGGGTTCTACTCCTGAAGCCAAGAATACATCGTATGTTAAGTAACTTGGATACAGATTAAAAAGAAAATGAATAAATAAATAAATAAATAAATAATAAAATTAGACCCTGTTTTGATCCAGAGATCCTCTGCTTTCTGAGCCCTGAGAAGCAATGAATGAAAAAGCTAGCCAACAGAAATCATGTTTGTAAACAGAGGTCAAATTGGTTTTGCTTGGAGGGAGGGTTGTGGAGTGAGGTACTGAAAGACTTACCTTTTCTGCCAGAGGAGAATACAGAGTCCTGCCATCTCTGGGAGACTAGCGTAGGGGCAGAACAGAAAGGGGAGAGTAACATAAGAGCCCCCAACATATCAGCAGAGGGCCCAAAACAGAGCACAGAGGACAGACAATGGCTGAGAGAGAGGCTGGGTAGCCATGACGGGTCAGGAGAAAAGTCAGAGGAGGAGATGCTCTAGGGGGAAGGGTGGTGCACAGGGAGACCTGCCACCAGGGGGCGCTCCGACTCGCAGACATCCCCCCCACTTCACCCCACACTGCCCTGATGTAAAGAAAGTACAGCGCAGATTGGGAGGGTGGCAGGGAGGGGGTAATCCCTGCAGGGTAGGACTTAAGGAGGAAACGATGAGGCATAGAACTTGCTTTGATGGTGTGTGCAGGATTTTCTTATACTGCTTTCTGCATTGCAGTTAGCATTCTGTTTTCCTATTTAGGATGATTTAAAAAAATAGCTTAGCCTCTTTCCATTCTGCTTCCAGTCCCCTATTCAAATTCTAAATTTAGCCATTGGAGCATCCAGGTAGCCTTTTAATATTTCCTCTATGCTAGCATTGAAAGGATCAGTAGTATCAAGCTCTCTTAAACAAATTCAATTTAAAATCTTTCTCTTTTTTACTATCTTTGAATACAAAATAGAGTTGGCTTTATTATCAATGTTGTTTGGCCAGTTATGCTATCACATGTTGGGGGGGGGGCCACCACCTATGATAATGTTTTCAAGTAAAGAGACATCTACTACGTGTCTGCATATCTACATATTTTTTTTATTGCAGTCAACAGGAACAAACTTTGACCTAATGAAGGAAAAAAGATGTTTATCATATAAACACAGTAAAATTCACAGCATATGAAGGAAGAGCTGAACAGGCCCACATCTAGGAAGATGGGTGGATAAGTACTATAATTATCTGCTACTCTTGAACATGAGAAATGAAGGAGGAGATATTCCCCCAAATGAAAGCGGTACTTATATTAGAAAATAAAAGAAGTTGGCAGACTAGCACATAGACACAATCTAGTCAAATTCAAAATTTTCCTGATGGGTAGGGATTTTACTCTTTAAAAAGTGCCTTCCTAGGTGATTTAGAAGGAAAACTCAAAGGCCTCATCTCTTATAGGCCATTTTCCAAGACAATTTTAAATAGCTACCTCTCCTTTTCCTTTGGGCTTTATCTTACCCATATTCATTTTTCCAGAGGCCCAGAAGTCTAGACAGGGCATTTAGAGAAATAAAGGAAAGAAAAGAAGGAAGAAGGAAAGAATACAAAGTATCCCAATTAGAAAAGAAGTAAAACTATTTCTATTCACAGATAGCATGATCTTGTACACTAAGGAATCCACTAAAAACACTATATGAATAAAGAAGTACAGCAAAACTGTAGGATACAAAATTAATATACAAAAAATCAGTTGTATCTCTGAGCTAACAATAAACAATCCAAAAATAATTTTTTTAAAAAAATCCCCTATACAATAGAATAAAAAGGAAAACATTTAGGGAAAAAAATAACAAAAGAAATGGAAGTCCTGTACACTAAAAACTGTAGATTATTGCTGGAAAAAAAAACCTAAAGATCTAAATAAGTGCAAAGGTATCCCATGTTCATGGATCAGAAGATTTAATATTGCTAGGATGGCAATACTGCCCAGACTGATACACAGATTCAATATAAATCTATTAAAATTCCAGCTGCTCCATTGTAGAAAGTGACAAGCGGATCCTAAAATTTATGTGAAATGCAAGAACCTAGAATAGCCAAAACTGTATTTAAAGATAAGAATAAAGTTGGAAGACTTATGCTTACTTATTTCAAAAGTTCAAAAGACTTATGCTTCCTGATTTCTAAAGTAACAGTAATCAAGACAGTGTGCTCCTGACATAAAGAAAAATATATAGATCAACAGAATAGAATTGAGAATCCAAAAATAAATATTTACATTAATGGTCAATTTATTTTCAATAAGTATGCCAAAATAATCCAATAGAGAAAGAAAAGTCTTCAACAAATGATTCTGGAATAACTAGATATATAAAAGCAACAAAATGAAGTAGAATGTTTTACCTAAAACCATACAGAAAAATTAACTCAAGATAAGTCATAAACCTGAATATAGGAACTAAAACTATAAAACTTTTAGAAGAAAGCTTGGGAGTAAATCTTCATGACCTTGAATCAGGCAATGGTTTCTTAGAAGACAGAACACCAAAAACACAAGAAATAAAAAGAAAATAAATTAACAAATTTAACCTAATCAAAATTAAAAACCTTTGTGCTGCAAATGATACCACCAAGAAAGTGAAAAGACAATCCACTCGGGATTGGAAATGGGAAAAAAAACATTTGTAAATCAATATATCTGGTAAGGGACTTATTTCCAGAACATATAACAAACCTTTACTACTCATTAAAAAAATGACAAACCAATTAAAAGAGGCCTATAAGATCTGAATAGACTCCAAAGAAGATACAAGAATGGCCAATGAACATATGAAAAGATGTTCAAAGCAAAACAAAAGAAAAGTTAGCCATTAGGCAAATGTAAAACAAAATCCCAAGAGAGAGCACTTCATACTCACTGGGATAACTGTTATCAAAAAGACAAGGGCGCCTGGGTGGCTCAGTAAAGTCCAACTCAATTTCAGCTCAGGTATTGATCTCACAGTTCCTGGGATCGAGCCCCATGTCAGGCTCCATATGGAGCCTGCTTAAGATTCTCTCTCTCTCTCTCTCTCTCTCGAAAAAAAAAAAAAAGACAAATCATAACAAGTATTGTCAGGGACATGGAGAAATTAGAAACCTCATCTGTGGCTGATAAGAATGCAAAATAGTACAGCCACTTCAAGAAACAGCTTGGTGGTTTCTTAAAATGTTAACACAAAGTTACCATATGACTCAACATTTCCACTCCAAGATATATTCACAAGAAAACTAAAAACATATGTCCACACCAAAAAAATTTGTACATGAATGTTCATAACAGATTTGTTCATAGCCAAAAAGTAGAAGCAATCCAGATACCTATCAATTGATGAGTGGAATAGACAAGACGTGGTATGTCCACATAATGAAATGTCATTCAGGAACAAATATCAAGTGAAGATACACGCTACAGCATGGATGAACCATGAAAACATTATGGTAAGTGAAAGAAACCAGTTTTTTTTAAAAAACCACATATTGTATGGTTTTCTTTCTATGAAACATCCAGAATCGACATAGAACACAGAGTAGATTTGGGGTTACCTAGGCCTAATAGAGATAGAGAAAAGCAAGAAATGACTACAATGGATAGATGTTTCCTTTTGGGGGTGATGAAATTGCTCTAAGTTTAAATGTGGATGTATGAGTCTGCTGGGGCTGCTGTAACAAAATACACAGCCAGGGGGGCAACAGATATTCATTTTCTTGCAGTTCTGAAGGCTGGAAGTCCAAATTCAAGGTGTCAGCAGGTTTGGCTTATTCTGAGGACTTTCTTTGGCCTCTGTGTCTTTCTTCATTGCCCCCTCAGTCTGTGGGTTGTCTGTGTTCTAATTTCCTCTTCCTATAAGGACACCAGTCATATTGGATTAGGGCTCATCCATATGAACTCATTTTATCTTAATTAGCTATCTAAAGTCACAGTCACTGAGGTTGAGACTTCAACATATGAGTTTTAGGGGTACACAATTCAGTCCCTAATGGCAATGATGGTTGCATACTTTTTTAAAAATTTTTTTATTTATTTTTGAGAGAAAGAGACAGAGTGTGAGCGGGCGAGGGGCAGAGAGAGAGGGAGACACAGAATCTGAAGCAGGCTTCCGGCTCTGAGCTGTCAGCACAGAGCCTGACATGGGGCTTGAACCCACAAACTGTGGGATCGTGACCTGAGCCAAAGTCAAATGCTTCACCGACTGAACCACCCAGGTGCCTCAATGACTTTTTGAATATACTAAAACCCACTGAGTTGTCTAATTCAAATTGGGTAGATTTTAATGGCTTTGTGAATTATATCTCAATAAGTCTTTTGTTTAAAAAGGAAAATGAGGAGGCATTTAAAATTTTCAGGAAGGAAAGTAAAATGATCCTATCTGTTTTATGCTAAATTTTCTGGAAGCCACCTCTCCAATAAAAGTACAAGGAGACAAAATGGGAAATACAGAGATTATTGCAAAAATCCAGGTTGAATGTCCTGGGAGTCTTAACCAAAGTCTTAACTTTAGTTTTCACTAAAATGAGAAAGAAGGAAGAACACAAGGGTGAATCTGCCTGGTTAAATACAACCCCTACCAGAAAACATCTCTACAGGCAGGCCACAGGCTGACCCCATGGACAGGCTGCACATACAACCGGGGTGGTGTGAACGATTCTGAGAAGCCTCCAGGAGCCCTAAAGACCTGTTCAATATCAGTGCCTGAAACCTCCATAGTGCTTTGTTTTAAATTGTGCATGAAGCTTTGAATGAAATAAACTCTTCACTTCTGTGTTACTCAAAAGGAGAGGTGCATTAAACCATTACCATTCACTAACGTACTTAGCACAGATGATTCTGAAGAATCTGTTGGTCACTTGACTAGCTCTGAGGCAGGACAGTCTTGTAGGTACTGGTGAGGGGAGGGCAAGAGTGACTAGTGCAGAGCATATATGATGAATGGCTTACAACAGATTCCCTACGTGGACACTGGAAGGGGAAAGGAACAGACAACTCAGGGAGAACAGGAAAGGGCAAAGGGCACAAGGAATCATGTTTCCTGTACTGTGCTGGGAAATTGATGCAACTTTGATTGAACAAGGAAGGGGCTTTTATTTGTTTATTTTCCATTGTTTTTTGTTTGGAATTTGGTTTTCTAATATATTTCAATATAGCGCACACATGCACACACACAGTCACTAACACACACATGCACACACACAATCACTCCAAGAAAACCCGAAGAAGCACATTTGTCTTCTGGGCCCCTAGCGTTCCCTTACCACTGCCCTTTCTCTCCTCTAGCAAGATCCCCTCCGATCTCTTCCTTCTCCCTCTCACCATCTACTTTTTAAGAAAATTGGATTCCAATCACTTAAAGAGAGAATTCAGTCCAGGGAAACAGAGATTCAACACCTGAAGATCTCAATATTGGCCAGCAGCCCCATCACTAACCAAGTATATAACCTTGGGACTCTTCTAGATGTGGCCCTCAGTTTTCTCATCCATAAAATGACTGTAACAACATCACTTGCTTCACGGGGTTGTTATGAAGTTCTAATGAAATCAGAGGTAAGTTGGGACTACACTTCTGCACAGCAAAGGAAACTATCAACAAAACCAAAAGGCAACCTACGGAATGGGAGAAGATATTTGCAAATGACATATCTGATAAAGGGTTAGTGTCCAAAATACATACAGATGGCCCCAGACACATGAAAAGGTGCTCAATATCACTGATCATCAGGGAAAGTGCAAATCAAAACCACAGCAAGATATCACCTCACACCTGGCAGAATGGCTAAAATCAAAAACACAGGAAAAAACAAGCATTGGAGAGGATGTGGAGAAAAAGGAACGCTAGGCACTCTTGGTAGGAATACAAACTGGTGCAGCCCACTATGGAAAATAGAATGGAAGTTGCTCAAAAAATTAAAAAAAGAATCACCACGTGATCCAGTTATTCCACTACTGGGTCTTTACCCAAAGAATATGAAAACACTAATTTGAAAGATATATTCACCCCTGAGTTTATTGCAGCATTATTTACAATAGCCAGACTACGAGGGCAACCTAGTATCCATCGATAGATGAATGGATAAAGATGTGATATTACTCAGCCATAAAAATGAATGAAATCTGGCCATTTGCAGCAACATGGATGGAGCTAGAAAATATAATACTAAGTGAAATAAGTCAGTCAGAGAAAGACAAATACCATACGATTTCACTCATACGTGGGATTTAAGAAACAAAACAAATGAACAAAGGAAAGGAATAAAAAGAGAGATAAACCAAAAAAAAAAAAAAAAAAAAAACCAGACTCTTAACTATAGAGAACAAACAGAGGCTTACCAGAGGGGAGGTGGGGGGGGGGGATGGGTGAAATAGATGAAGGGGATTAAAAAATACACTTCTCATGATGAGCACTGAATAACATATAGAATTACTGAATCATTACATTGTACACCTGAAATTAATATAATGCTGTATGTTAACCACACTGGAATTAAAATTAAAAATGAAGAAGAAAAGAAGGAAGGAAGGAAGGAGCGAAAGAAGGGAGGGAGGGAAAGAAATCAGAAATATGACAGTACATGCAAGGCTCTAAACAAATATGAGTCAGTATTATTTGTCCCTAGGACATTACCGCCTGAACACCTTTACGATTTTGTGGCCTGGCAGTTTAGCCTGAAACAGGAGGTACAAGACTATTTGGGATGAGAGCAGGAAGTTTCCTAGACTCCACGTGTGGTCAAGTGCCTCTGTTTTGCCTGTATAAGACACACACACACACACACACACACACACACACACGGGAGTGTTGAATCCCTGAAACTACTCCAAACTCTCTATTTAGGCCTCAAGGGTGCATGTTCATACCATTCTGGCTGAACTCAGAAGTGGAAAATTCCCAGAAAGTCCTCCCCACAGCTGTCCAATTTCGGGTTCGATAAGCTGAAGAGACCACAAGGACCGGTGTTTCATTTGTTTTGCACCATCTGGTGGACTGCGCCTGGAGGTACAGCGTCCGCTCTGGAATTGCCACACAGCTGCAGAACGTGTCTGTCACTGCCCCAGGGTCGGAGGGAAAGGAAGGATGAGGCCCCCGGTGGCTGCAGTCTAGTCGGCATCAATGAGAAAAGAGGTTCTACAGAAGGCAACAGAACAGACTCCCCGCTCATCTTTCTTGAACAATATGTAACGACCTACAAGTAGCTGAAGCGGCCCCTCCTACCCTCACACCCCTAAAAGGCTGGCTGGCGTGTCCTTCATAGATGACGGTGCTTACCCTGGTTCTTCTTACCAGAGTGTAAGCCTCCTGAGGGGAGCACTACGTCTTAATTGTTTTTGCACCTTCTCCTTCCCCTTCCATTCCTGCCTCTACACACACACACACACACACACACACACACACACAAACAGACACACCCAAACGAGACTGAGGACAGGACTCGGTCACACTGACTCGAGCAGACAAGGGCCTCAAAAGAGAATTGGCTTTTAAATGAGGCTCTATATGCCGCCTGACGCTGTGCAACATTGGAGCGTGTCTTCATTCCCTTTCCTCCCTCCCCACCCCCAGGGAAATGGGGACACTGACACTCAGTGATAACCCAATGAGGTCACAGATGTACATTCAAGCAACTCGTTTTAAAAATTCTTTTTAACGTGTATTTATTTTTTGAGAGAGACAGAGAGACAGAGCGTGAGCAGGGGAGGGGCAGAGAGAGAGGGAGACCCGGGATCGGAAGCAGGCTCCAGGCTCCGAGCTGTCAGCGCAGAGCCCGACGCGGGGCTCGAGCTCACAAACCACGAGACCGTGACCTGAGCCAAAGTCCGACGCTCAACCGACTGAGCCACCCAGGTGCCCCGCAACAAGTTTTATTCAGAATCCAACTGGTCTATCAGCAGACATTTACTGAGGATATACTTTAGGTCGAGTATTGTGTGACACACGTAGGGCAAACGGGTAGGAGGGAAAGGGAAAGTATTGTGTGAGCCTTTTGCTCATGCCTTCAGAGAGCTCACGGGCCCCCTAGGAATCGAGACATGCTCACAGTACCTAAGAACTGTGAATAATGAATGGGCTACTTGGCCATAACTGCCACACCAGAGAAGAGACTAGGGTGATTACTGAAGAACTCACGGAGACTCAGTGTAGACGCAGGTCTACAGTCACCCCGATAGCCTATCTGAAAAACACCGCTGAGCGTAGCACCTGTCAGAGCAGCCCGAGGCTTCCTAATGGACTTGATAATGCGGCCTCTGGACAAATCAAGGTTCTTGCAGGCCTTTCCCCTGCGTGATTGCCTTCCCCTCTCATCTCTACCTTTTCAAGTTCTAGTCATTCCTCTGGCCCTACTTTCCACCCTACTTCAGGCTCACTGATGTCATCCTCTCTAAGTGCATAAGGTATACCTGAGAGTCTGTATTACGTGACAAAGTACACAGTGGTCAGCTCATATTTTCAGACACCTCATACGTATGTGCCTCATCTCCTCAACTAGATCATCAGTTTGGTAAGGGAGGAGTGAAGCTGTCTCTTTGGCAGCCCCACGGCACCCAGAAGAGGGCTGAACAGACAGGATGGATTCAGCACAGCTGAGTCTGGAGAGCCAGCTCTCTGGGCCTCCAGCAGAGACAGGGGGCGCCCCCTGCTGGCTGGGGAAGCGACGGCAGCCAGGCTCCTGGGCGGTGACTTCAGAAGTCGGCCAAGGAGGTCAAAGAGGAGGCCCTCCCAGCTCTGCTAAGGCTAAGTGCAGACCCTGCTAAGAGGCCATGAGTCTGACCTTCCTCATTAATACACCTGCCCTCCTACTCCACGCTGCATGCTTTCAGTGGTTTTTTTTCTCCTTCAAGGCAAGCCTTAACATCTCCTTGAACTGGTTGGTGTTCACCAGGACCCCAACGGAAGAGGAGACATCACGGGGTGGTTTGCCTTAGGCTTACCCTGAGATGCAGAGCTTCAAACAGAGTTTCTGTGGCACTCTCTTAAGGGCAGTCTCCCAAAATACGTTTCACAAAATAGTGGTTTTGCTGGAATATTAAGACCCAAAAGGTAGTTGCCAGTCAAATATGTTTAGAAACACCAAGTTAAAAGAATTGAGACAGAATTTTGTGTTTTGTCGTGTTTTATTTGCCTGCAGAAAGTTCCAGAGCTCTCAACGGGCAGTATAAGTCTCCAAGAGGAGGCTGGAGCACATTGCTCCAAATGTACTTGGCCCGGGAACGGTTTTTCCAAGATTGCTTCCCACAGAACACTTTAGGAAATGCTGTTTAGGGCTTTCCTTCCAACCTTCTTGAAAATTCCCCACAAGGGCTTCAGAGCTACTTGTCCCAAGCATTTTGTCTTTTCGAAATTGTGATAAAGATATTGATACACACCAATAAAATAAATCTACCTGAATACCGAAGTAAGACATTCATGACAGAAAATTTGGAGAATGAAGAAACACACAAATAAGAAAGTCTACAACCATGGCAAAGTGAGCAGCACTCCAGTCCTGCAAGTATTTTCTCTCGAAAATGAGGTAATCCTGCAGACTTTCTGCTACTCCAAGGGGCCTTCCCAGATAAAATTGCCTTTTTATCCCACCCAGCACCGTTGAACTTCCTCCCCCATTTCGCCTATTGAATCCTGCTGAGTGACGATCCCTTGCCTCCTGTGTAACACCAACATGCTGTAGTCCTCACCAAAATCAACACCCTCAGAAATAGAAGCAAATATAAAATCTGAATAGGCTCTGTCAACGTGGAGAAATCACCAACCGGCTGGAGGAGAGCCCCAGAGCTCATGGTGAGGGATGTCACGCTTTACCAGATACTTCCAAGTTATCCAATTCATATTTAAGGGAGCTGAATCACAGAAGCCAAAAGATTCCCGGTCGGAGGAGACCAAGGGGATAGAGAAGGGGGATCTGAGTTTTGTTTTCCTTGTGGCAAAATAAAGAGACTGGATTACACAATATCTAAAGTCACTTCCAAAGTGAGCAGTTACCATTGCTAAATTATTAGCCCAAAGCTATTATCCTGGTAACTGCCTAAGAAAAAGTAGCACCAATGGTAAAGAAGGCTGAATCTACCCCGTATCTCAAAGCAACTTAATTCTCTCTCCTTTCCTTCTTCTTATGTGCTTCACCCAGTTGAAATCGTATTTCCAAGGAAACCATTTAGGGGATAAAGAAGTTCCCAAAGGACAACACACAAGCACACTGGAGAGTCTATAAGAGGAAAAACATACCTAGCTGCCCTACTTTGCTTGGAACCAGCTTCCCTGTCCCACCCCCTTACCCCCCAGCCCATGTTTGCCACTATTCCAGATTGCTTCCCACTGGGATTTTCCACTGATCGTGTGATAACATTTAGGCCAAGTGGGAATAAAAATATTAAATGAGGTAATATGTAACTGCTAAGAAAGAAATCAGTGATTGTTATTTTAAGTATATGTTTTTTAGGGATTTTTAAAAATTTATTTATTTTAAGAGAGAGAGAGAGAGAGAGAGAGAGAACATGTGCATGAGCAGAGGAGGGACAGAGAGAGAGAGAAAGAGAAAATCCCAAGCAGGCTCTATGTTGTCTGCACACAACTAGAGTCCAATGCTGGGTTCCATCTCACGAGCCATGAGATCATGACCTGAGCCGAAACCACGAGTCAGACACTTAACTGACTGAGCCACCCAGGAGCCCTTACATATATGTTTTTAAGACACTATAGGGGCGCCTGGGTGGCTCAGTCGGTTGAGCGTCTGACTTCGGCTCAGGTCATGATCTCGCGGTCCATGAGTTCGAGCCCCGCGTCGGGCTCTGTGCTGACAGCTCGGAGCCTGGAGCCTGCTTCCGATTCTGTGTCTCCCTCTCTCTCTGCCCCTCCCCCGTTCATGCCCTGTCTCTCTCTGTCTCAAAAATAAATAAAAACGTTAAAAAAAAATTTTTTTAAAAAGACACTATAATATTCTAAGACCTGGAAATCCAACAAAAGAGAAAATGCAGCGGTGGTGTTTGGCTTTAGTAACAAGATGACTTTAGCTACCAGGTAGCACGTCCCTGCAAAGAGCCCTGTGGATGTCACTCTAGAAAGGCAGCTGCCTGTCCGTTATAGCAATGTCCGTGTAGCAATGTCGCTACACAATTCCTTAACATATCCACCCCCGGGATTGGTCCACTTGCTTTGGAAATGTCTCTCAATCAGCTATCCTTTCACCCCGTCGTGGTCAACAAACACAAGTTCAGTGGAACTGCTGCGATCCCAGCCCCCATGGGGCTGCCTGCCTTCAGTCTTCCTCTAGCCTGTCCAGGGCCATCAAATTAACTGTCTTAATTTGCCACTTTGATCTTTGACCATCTTCCTCCCCCGCCTAAAATCCCGCTCAGTGTCCCACTAGGTATGGAATTCAGTCCAAACTTTGGCCTCGCACAGGCTGCTGTCTACAATCTCCTATTCCAGTCTCCCCCTCTTCCCTTTCACTGCCGCCACAGGCTTGACGCAACCAAAACCCAGAAGGCAAGGTGTCCCGGTGATGTAGCCTCTTCCCACAGCCTCTTGTGGCCCAGAGCAGCTGGGAAAGGAGAGGGACTGGATGCAGAAAACAGAGAGGCATCAACACAGCCACAAACGTCAGTTTTCCTTTTTCTTTTTCTTCTGTCTTTTTTTTTTCCAGGCGAAAATGTCACTTTTTAAGTGTAGAAACGCAGAAACTCACACCCAAGGTACCTGAAAAAAATAAAGAGGTAATATTCTTAGTCTTGGGGTCGGCCTTCCTAAAGTGGCAGAGTTTGGGCTGGACCCCAGGCAGTTTGTCTCCAGAGCATGTGCTTTACATATTTGTGTACAGAAATAGATACAAATGAAAACAAAAGATCTTAAAAGGTTAAAACATCAAAAAGTATGTTGTAAAAATCCAAAACCTATTTAATTTTAGTAATAAATCGAAACGCATCTGTGACAGTATTGTAAACTACCATATTGGCAAAGTTTTAATATAATCCATCATCCTGCTATTGTCCTATTGACTATGAGTCAATGGACAGAAGCATACACTAATATAACTTTCTTAGAGTCATTTGGGCAACAAATATCAACATCCTTAAATTTTTTGCACCCTTAGACTTTGATCCTAACGAATACATTACGAATGTGCACAAAGATGTATCAACAAAGATGTTTAGGGCAGAAGAGCCTAAAAATGACCAAGTATTTGGATATAAATTAAATCTCCCTAAAAAGCAAATGGTTAAATTATGATATAACTATATAACAAAATACGAGGCAACCATAAAATATGATATTCTAAAAGATTGCTTTGCCATGGAAAGATATTCAAACATACCGTTAAAAGAAAAAGAAAATTAAAAAATATTGTGAGTAAGGCAATACTGCTTATGTTAAAATATGCATTTTAAAAGGCTAAAGAATAATATAGAATGTTATCAGTGGATATCTTTGAGTGACAAGATTTGAGTGGTTTTTATGCATTTCTTTCTTGCTTATCTATACTTTTCAAATTTTCTGCATGAAATACTTTTGTAATAAGAAAAGCACAATAAAAACATTATAAATTAATAGAAAATTGCTTCTGTTCTATGCAGAGTGATTTTGCACAATGATTCCAAGCTGCTTAATGATGCCATCCAGGCTGTGTATTGTATGATTCCGGTAGGCATATTCTCTGGGAAGTCGGGCTTTATTTCCAAATAAAATGTAAAATAATAATCTTATATTTCAAAATAATTTTTCCAAGTACAGGAAAGGGGCAACACGCAGCTTAAGGGACTTCATCGTATCAAAAACGGGCAGCATGAAGACAAGGACACTGACCTCTTCATTCACCCTCTTGGGCTGCAACCTTTACACCAAGCTGCTTTGTACCAAAACTTCCAATGCCTGCAAATCCCTTTGTGAAACTAAACCATAGAAAGAAAGAAAGAAAGAAAGAGCCCTTGTCTAGCAGCTAAAGGCAATCTGCCAATTTATTTCCATCCTTCATCTAATTGTCATTTGGCCAGCTAAGTGCAAAAGGTAACCAGAGACAGGGAAGAAGGCTACTTGCTGATAAGAATGATAGATAAGTAAATAAAACATTCATAAGAGTCAGTTCTCTATGTCTCAGACCCATTTTATGTGACTCTCAGTGAACGTTCAAAGAATCAATGTCACATGGGAAAAAAAATGGACCCTGGGACAAAATAATGACACAGGATGCAGATATGCACATGGTAAAATTTTTTAACATCTATTCACTTTTGAGAGACAGAACATGAGTGGGGGAGGGGCAGACAGAGAACCTGAATGAAGCAGGCTCCAGGCTCTGAGCTGTCCTCACGGAGCGCAACGCGGCGCTCGAACCCGTGAACAGTGAGATCGTGACCTGAGCCGAAGTCGGACCTACGGGGCCACCCAGGCGCCCCAGATATGCATATTGTAAAACATGGAATATGATATGAGGAGAAAATACCTGGAGGAGGGCTGCTCCTTGACTAGAACCTTCCAGTCCTTCGGGAAGGAACGTTGTCCCATGCTATTTGGAAATACCGCCCAGGTGAAGCTGACCACACTGGGTGTCGGATACTTGCACTGTGTCCCTGCTGTGACATACACGGAAGAATGGGTATATATTCACTTTACTTGTGCATTCGGTCCGGTATTTGATAAGTAGCCGGCCCTCGACGTACCTATGTTAAATAGATACCTCTCTGAAATGTGAAAAAAGATCATTTGAAGCTAAGAAAATGACTCCTTCTTTTTGGTGTTCAAGTGCTATATGCTCCAGTAGAGGTCAGTCTCTCACAATCGATTCAAGGACATGGAGAAGCCCCTCCCTCCCGACCTTATCACCCTCAAAACCCTCCCTTTCTAGTTGATGGTACAGTAGAAAGAATCCCACCAATTAAAGTCATTACATGATGGCTGAGGGCAAGTTATTTAAACTTTCTAAACTGCAGCGTCTTTATCTGTAAAACGGAGGAGAAGAAGGGGGCAGCGTTTTATAAGTGAAGTTATGTAACAGAATCCAGCACAGTATCAGGCACAAAACGCATGCTGGTGAATGCGGTTTCCTGCCTTATTCTTTCCTCATTAAAAATCTCTCCATTCCTTCTTCGGAGATAAGACAAATACCCCTACAAAAGGCCCTGACGGGCTTGACTTCACACTGAGTTATCAATCACCAATCGTAGATCCTTTCTTAAGACCCGCTTCTAAAAGGAAGGGAGAAGTGGGTGCCAGCAGGAGACAGAAGACAAAGACGGAGAAACTATGGAGGGGCTAGAACGGCCTAGAAAGAAAACAGTGGACTGAAAGCTAAGGTGGCAACGTCACCTAGTATTAGTTCTCAGAACACCAAAATTGGGTGAAAACATTCACATTTTTAGGAGCTAGACATACATACTAAAGTCTAGTGATCCTATAAAATAACCTTCAGGTCAAAATCACAAAAAACATTAGAGGACAGGTGTTGGGAGCCCCAGGCCCTTGCCCCCAACCACCCCCTCCACATCCTGCAGGAGCAGAAGAGCACACTCATTAACAGCGACAAACATGGGCACATGGTTCTAGCTCCCATCCTGCCGTGGAAGCTGGCAGACCCGAGACAAATTGGCCTCGTTTCTCACCTCCGTAAATTGGGGATAACGATGACTCACTCACGAATTGCCGAACAGGTAAATAGGATAATAGACGTGGCACATTTAGCATGATGCCTGGCAATTTAGGTCCTCAAAAATTGGGAATGTCTATTAACTAGCTGTGCAGTTCTAGAAAGGCACCTTGTTTCTGGACATTAGTTTCCTCATCGCTAGAAGGGGGAGAAAGGGATTAAGACAGGACTTCTAGGGCCCTTCTAGAACAAAAACTTGTTTGGTTCTCGTGCAGAGGCCCAGCCTCGCTTCGGTCAGCTCTCTCGTGGGGCCGGGCAGCTTGAACTCAGGGACATGGCCCGCAGGCCGCAGCCTGAGCTCTGACAGCTGCTTCCATCATGCAAAGTGATAGGACAATGCGGCAAAAGAACCCGTGAGAGAAAAAGATTCCATCCAGGCCAATTTGAAGAGAAAGACTTTGTCAAGATCATTTTAAAAACGAAACGTGACTTCCTCTTTTTTTTTTTTTTTTTTTTGTTTAAGGTCAAGCAATGAGAAGGGATACCAAGCTGGGCTTAGTCTCCAGAGGCTTCTGCAGGATCACATGTCTCTTCAGAAATGCCATTTTAACTGATGTAAGTGTGAAGGAGTTAGAACCCCAGGGATTAAATTTCTGCTGAAATACACATGTTTCTTGGGGGAAAAAATGAGCTCTTGACCCAGAGCATGCAAAGCTTTTTGGAAAACTCTTCTAAGCCTGATATGGAGGGTATCAGATGCCGCTGGCCTTTCAGGGCTCCCCCCATGTTGTAGGTTAGCACGAGATCACACCTGGCCGTGCCGGCCTCGGGGCCGGGGACGGGGGAGGGGAGGGACACCTGTCTTAGCTTGTCTCACATGTACACACACACATTCTCAGGCCTGGGAACTTTTTTCCCCCACAAAGACATGTTTTATGACTACACTTGTATTTTTATGACAAAACAATCCCACATTCGTCTGACAGGAAGTGGGGTCTCAGTAGCCTGGGCTCTGCCAGGCCAGCCCGTCATGGCCCCGCTCACTTACTGGGGGACACGCTGCCGGGGACGAGGCTGCTTTAGGAGTGGGTCACAGTGTGCGCCCCACCAGCCTCCTGGTGACAGAGTCAGCTACAGTCTGTCCCAAAGAGCATTTGACTCTCATTGCCATCCCCAGGCAACCGAATGATCTGTCCTCACTGCAGAGTGAGTTCGCATCTCCTAGAATTGTGTGTAAACGGAGTCCTACTACTGTGTACTCTCTTATACTCTTTTTGTTGTTGTTGTTTTTTGGTCTGGAATTTTTGCATTCAGTATAATAATTTCGAGATGTATTCCCTGCATGTATCAATAGCCTGCTTCTTTTCACTGCCGGGTAGTGCTGCGTCGTAGGGGTAGATTGCACAGTGTGCTTGTCCACTCACCTGGACAGGGGTGGACATTTTGGTTGCCTCCAGTTTGAGTCTGTTACAAATAAAGCTGCTATGAATATCTGTGCATAAAATTAAAAAAAAAAAAAAAGAGTGTTTGGCTTTCGAAAGAAGATCTGAATGCAAGTCTTGGGTGCTGTCTCACCTCTCAGCCTCAGTGTCCTCAGCTCTCAAAAAGGTGCAATACATCCTCCCCCCACAACTGTTGCAAAAAATTAAGTGGCATAAAGCATGGGAAGGGTTTCTATAAAGATCTATATGTGAGGGGCACCTGGGTGGCTCAGTCGGTTGAGCGTCCGGCTTCGGCTCAGGTCATGATCTCACAGTTTGTGGGTTCGAGCCCTGCATCGGGCTCTGTGCTTATGGCTCAGAGCCTGGAGCCTGCTTCGGATTCTGTGTCTCCCTCTCTCTCTGCTCCTCCCCCGCTCATGCTCTCTCTTTCTCCTTCAAAAATAAATTTAAAAAACATTTTAAAAAAGATCTATATGTGATATTAATTTTCCCATCAGTAATTATTCACTCATAATCAGGCGCTACTGGCCAAAGGTAATGGGAGAAATTTTGCTGTGTGTCTGAGCGTGAGTGTGCAAGCAAGTGTGTGCGTGTATAAGAACACACTCTGCATAGAACCGGGCAACATGAATAAGTGCAAATCAGTGCCCTATCCCCCACAGTCAGCACCCACCATTTACATGGGGCAAAATCAGTGAGCACCTAAAAAGATGAATAAGTCACACTAGACAGCAAAGTGGAAAGATGTCCCCCAGGAGCACAGGGATCTTCACCCTGGACAGTGACAACCAGAAAGCAAGATAGAAGCATGAACCTCAGTAGTCAGGGGACCTTCCTAGAGGATGGGAGATCCAGACTTTAAAGCAAGGCAGGGAGGACATGGTAAGTAACACATACTCGCTCAAGGATCTGCCCGCAGCATATTGTCCTGAGTGAGTGAAGAAAACAGAGGCAAAAGCAGGCCCTTGAAGTGCTTATAGCATAAACCCTTCTCACTGCAACAGGGTTGGTACTGAGCAAACTTCCCATGCTCTTTTTTTTTTTTTTTTTTTAATGTTTATTTATTTTTGACAGAGAGAGACAGAGACAGAGTGCAAGCAGGGGGGGAGACAGAGGGAGTCACAGAATCCAAAGCAGTCTCCAGGCTCTGAGTTGTCAGCACACAGCCAGATGCAGGGCTCAAATGCACGCATTGCGAGATCATGACCAGAGCCAAAGTTGGACGCTTAACCAACTGAGCCACCCAGGCGCCCTTGCTCTCTCTCTCTTTTTAATGTTTATTTATTTTTGAGAGAGAGAGAGCGAGAGCAGGGGAGGGGCAGAGAGAAAGAAGGAGAGAGAGAATCTGAAGCAGGCTGTCCCCAGGTCCCATAGCACCCCCCCCCCCCCCGCTGTGCTCTTTTCTGATCAAAAAAAGCCTGTGTCATGTCACTATGCCTGCTGATTTTCAGCCCTGACTGGGCAATACACACAGCCAGAAAGAAGTGAGCTGTCACACTTCCCTGCTTGAATGACAAGGATGCTCCAGTATCAGTAGCAGCAGGACCCTCTGAAGGCCAAAATGAAGGTCGGGGAGGAAGAGAAAAGAGCTGGTTGGGGATCTGTGAGAAACGGAGACACTCTCCCAGCCTGCCCAGCCAACATTTGGCTGTCTCCTCCCCATCAAGCAGAAGATGAGAGAGAACACAATAAGCAAGCCAGCTCTAGAAACAGGAACAGCAGAGTTGCAGGCAGGAGCAGGCCACTGTACGGAACCCCGGGTCACTCGACGAAAGTCTGCGTTAACGAGTGGGGGGCACCACACCCCCATCTTGCCCTAGCTAACTCTCAGAAAGTGGCAGGCAGGCTTACAGCCTGGAACTAAAATGCTCCTCTCTGAGGAACGTGACAGGCCCAAGGAGGGGAGGACCCCAAATACCTACAGGTATTGGCATTTCATGGCCAACGAATTATCCGGATTCTCACTTGACTACCCTATAGTAAGACCCAGCGACCAAAGTGAGGAAGCCATACACATTCCGCCTTTGTGTAATTTGCCCTACATTAGGTGGCTAACAGGTATCTGAGATTGGAGGAAAGCCTAGCACACAAAAGACAGAGGAAGAAAGACAAAAAACGTAGTCGAAGAAAACATTTTAAAACCTACCGAATTTAACATAAGAGATGCAAGCAAGGCTGAAACAAGATTAAGGCCTATGAAACAAACTGAGTACTGATGATTGCAGAACAGAGTGCCATTTAAGAAAGAACTCCCCCCCCCCAAAAAAAAGTCTTGGAAATTTAAAAATATGCCAACAGAAACATAAAAATTTAAAAGGGTTAGAACAAAAAGTTGAGAAAACTTTGAGGAAGCGTCACAAGAAGAGAAGGAGATAAGCGACACATGGCGAAACTAGAAGAAATTGGACAGTCAATCCCAGAGGTAAACGAGATGGACTGTAGGAATCCTAGAAAGTTCCAGAAAACGGGGGAGTTCAAATGAAGACATTTTCCTAAAGCTGAATAGTTTCCAGATCTAAAGGACCCAACGATGCCTACCTTCATCACCGAAAGGAAGGCCCACCCCCGGTACTTCATGGGAAATGTTAGGACACCAAGCTTACAGAGAAGATTGCAAAACTTCCAGCAACGCCGGTAGTCGGAAGACCTCCGTGCCGGGTCTTAAGCTATCGCCCCTCAGCACCAGTCCATCCAGAGTGGGACAGCGGGGACTCTGCCAACCATATTTCTCCTGGGCTCGTAGGCTTCCGGCTGTCGGTAGGTGGCACAGAGCGGGCTGGAAGCCCGGATGAGGAACGAGGACACGCTGGCTCCTGCCTCCTTCTAGGCCTGTCCGCATCATCTCTGTCACAGCCCTTTCCCTGGCTGTGGCAGCCCATCAGTCTCCAGGCTCTGGGTATTTTATTTTTCTAGAACTCCAGAGCCAACCGCCTGCTTCGGTGATCTTAGCATCGATCTGCAACACTTCCTCCTTCGGGGCCTGGTGCCGGAGCCCCACGAAACTTCTCCCTGGAGCTTCCGGGTTCTAGTTATCCTAACCCCTTCTCTTTGTTGCCCTCGCGAGGCTTCCTGCAGCGGCTCTCTTTGTATTACCTCAGTGTCCCTTTTTCACTTTTTCAGCTGGCAACACCTAGATTTTGGCCCAGCAATACTGATTTTAGGGTTTTTTGTTTTTTGGTTTTTGGTTTTTGGGTTTTTTTTGCCTCCAGAACTGTGAAAGAAAACATTTCTTCTGTTCTTCAAGCCACTAAGTTTGTGGTAATTTGTTACAGGGAACAGATATGGGGGTGGGGGGTGGTGTAGAATAAAAGATAGGGATACATTTACACATGCTATAGTCAGAAGTCAATAGACTTAGTCCAAAATGGAAAAATCAGAAAATTGTAATGAGTGCAAGAGGTGACCGTCAGAAGGCAGAGTTACTATAATCGATCTAGAGACTGGAAATGAGGGGAGAGAGGGCTGTTTTTTGTTAAAGGACATCTAGGGCTATCTGGTTTTGTACACCATATGACATTTAAACTGTATTAACTTATTTTGAAAACCTAAAGGGGAGGAAACTTGATCAATTCATCCTCTTTTCAAGAAGTATTTTTGTCAACCCCTCTTTCTGGACATAGCAGAGAGGAATGCTGTGAGAGTACAAATCAGGGAGTGGAAGAGACAGAAAGCCATTTATTCTTTTTTTTTTTTTTTATGTGAATTTATTTTTGAGAGAGAGACAGAGCATGAGCGGAGGAGGGGCAGAGAGAGAGGGAGACACAGGATCCGAAGCAGGGAGCTGCCAGCACAGACCCGACTCGGGACTCGAACTCACGAACCGTGAGATCATGACCTGAGTCGAAGTCAGGTGCTCAGCCGACTGAGCCACCCAGGTCCCCCGGTATTATGGCCCATTCTATGTGCAAAGCTCTGTAGAAGGCACCGTACAAAACTAATGCCTCTACTCCTCATGATAACCTATGAGACAGACATGAGTTTAGAGATAAAGACACTGAGTCTCGGGAAGATAAAGTAACTTTCAGCAAGAGCACACTTCTTGGTCTATTTTCCCCAAAGCCTTTTACTCTGTTCTCCATCTATCTGCACCATGCAGACAGGACAGATCGCTTGGTACAGGATTTAGGAGAAGAGGAGACTCTTTCTGCCCGAGGAATACAAAAGGAATATAAAAAGTGGCTGAGATTCACAAATATTGAGAGCATATTGGTGCCTTTGAGCTTTCACTACTTGCTTTCATAGAGTCTCTTAAATGCTCAACCTGATGGGTGAACGTTATTTTCATCATCTCCTGTTTACAAAAGAGAAAGTTAAGGCTTTGAGCAATCAAGTTATGTATCTGAGCGATAACAGCAGTTCTTGAACTCGGGTCTTCAGCCCCCACATCCTCTGGTCCTCCCATCTCCCTGGCACCTAATAAACACTGACTGAACTGAACTACACTGCAAATAAGCCTGCCAGCAATACCCGCTCTATGGTGAGCAGGGAAGGAGCCTAGGACAACAGAGAAGGCAGCGAGCTGGAAAGTCAAGTAGGGCTCCAGAGAATTCAGAGTCATGATGAGAGTTGGTTATACTGCCATTGCCTCTCACTTACCCAAGCCCTTATAAAAATCGAGAGCTACGAACTGACAAAAAAAAAAAAAAAAAAAAAGGCATTTCAAGACAAGCAAAGTCCAGCTGGGAGCAAAACAGTCTGGCTATAAGCATTGAACCAAAGCCAAAAGGGAACAGAAAAAGTCTCCATCAGACAATCCACCCATTTAAACTCGACCTGCCAAACCAGGGCTCCTTCTCTCTCTCCCATTCCAATTAACAGCTATGCTCCCAGCAACCGACATGCTGAATCACCCTCCAGAGCCACAGCTGACGGCTCATAAAGCTTTGTGCTCATCGAGTCCTCTAATAGCCTGGAGCTGCGCTGGTGTCTCAGTAGCGAACTCGCTCCCAAATTGGAACTTTATTATTTTACTGTACAAAAGTCAGCGGGGTTCTTGAAGGAACTGCAAACCATCTGTTAACCCTTTCCAGTCTCATCTCTCATCACCGCCATCAGAAAATACAGCTCCCCATCAAAGAAGTCCCTTTTGATCACACCCCCTGAAGCGGCCAGCACCAATGCAAGTGCATATGCAGAGTGGACCGGTTGCCCAGCTGGTAGGATGTCAGGTGCAGCCAAACCTCTCTGAAAAGGCGAGCTGGGTCTACAATCCTAACTCTACCACTCACTCTCTGGGTAACCTTGGAAAAGTCTACCCATCTCTCCAAGTCTAGTTGATCATGCATGAAGCAGTCAGATCACACTTCTCCCTGTCGAGACTTAAGGAGACCAGGTAGGTGGTCTACCCAGCACTTTGATCATCACATAGGAGGCACTCAGCTGCACACCTGTTTTCTTTCTTCCTTGTTCACTTTCCCGTTCGGATTAAGCGTTGCCATTTTCTTTCGTTTTTGTGGGAATTTTGCCTAAAACAAGAAGAGGAACCTGTTAACTCCTGGGTGTAAAGGATCCTGCCACTCAGCTCCTCTCCTTGATCAGAATATCGTATGTCTTGAGGATGTTACATGAACAAGAAAATACCTCCCAGAATAAATGTGCATGATGTTAATGACACGTGGGTATTGGAACTCGTGGAGGAGAGATGCGGCAAAAGAGAGGAAAAGGCAGACAACGGATCTGGCAAAGGACAAAGACAAGCTTTATCATCGCCATAATTTCACCTTGATACAACTAGTGGCAAAAACCCCGGGGCAGGTAGCTAGAAGTCCAGTAATTCAACAGACACGTTGACTGTTTTATTTTTAAAAATGAATAGTTGGGGGCGCCTGGGTGGCTCAGTCGGTTAAGCGTCCGACTTCAGCTCAGGTCCTGATCTCGCGGTCCTCGAGTTCGAGCCCCGCGTCGGGCTCTGGGCTGATGGCTCAGAGCCTGGATCCTGCTTCCGATTCTGTGTTTCCCTCTCTCTCTGCCCCTCCCCCGTTCATGCTGTGTCTCTCTCTGTTTCAAAAATAAATAAACGTTAAAAAAAATTTAAAAAAAATGAATAGTTGTTTGCAGACCGGATGCAGCAAGAGGCAGCAAGGCAACTAAATCCCCCACTACCTCATCCAAACGGGAGTTTGTGACAGCAGGACCCCGGGGGAGAAGAACAGCCAGTAACCTACTGCAGTGCATGGCTGTGGGGCAGAAATGGGAAAGAAAGGACCTTTGCCATTCCCTGCTCAACCTGGAAACATCTTCTTTCTACCAAAAGTAAGACGAAGAAGAGAATTCTGCTGAGATGCCGCAGAATGCAAAGCAATGCAGAAAGAAGTCTCTCCTTGGCGTAGGCAGCAGGTGTTTGACAGAGATTAGAGAAGAAATGAACATGGCCCTGAGCCCAGCGTGGCACAGACCAGCATACCTGCCTTATAGCAGCTGCGGTGTCTACACCTACTGTTAGCGTTATTAGGATTCAGAGCTAGCATTTATTGAGATCATACTGCATGTGAACATGGGGCTGTCTCATTGAATCGTCACTCCTAGACCATTCCTGCCTGTGTCCCTTTCAGAAATGAAGAAACGGAGAACGCGTGTCCACTCAGGGTATTTCTAGGCATACAGCGCGGGACTGTTAGCTACAGGCACTGTGCGATACTGTTGATCTCCAGGACTGACTCAGTGTCTGTAACTAAAATGTGTGCCCTTTGATTAATACCTCCCCGTTTTCCCCTCCCCCAACCGCTGGCCACCAGCATTCTGATGGATCCATCCTGTGTTAACGCTGGCTGGAAACCCCAGACCTCCCGGGTGAAATCTGAAACCACAGGCCCCCATACACAAAAGGCAAGGAGAGACCAGCGATATAGGCAGGCCACTTCAGATTGGTAGGTGGCAAGTTGAATAAGCAAGGGAATTCACACACAAGGCTTGTTGTAGGTAGCTGCAAGATGAGTAGATTTCCATACCCCGTCCCCCCCACCCCCCGTCAGAATCTTGAATGTTTATATACAGGCCTTAACTGGGTTTTAGCATCACTTGACACTCTTCAAGGCTATGTCCTTGAAACTGCTTTCACTGTGGGAACAGTGGGCAAAATGTATGCTCCAAGGACGGGGGAAGGGGTGGGGAGCCTCCAATGGCCTTGTTTCTAGCTCAAGGGTCAACCAGTGGTCATGTCCTCTCGATGACCTTGCCCAAGAGTTAAGTGTTCTTATCACAAAAAAATAAAACAATAATAATAATAATAATAGTAAAGTAGGCAGAAAGAAACTTTTGGAAGTGGTGGATATGTTTATGGGATACATTGTGGTCATGGTTTCATGGATGTATACTTATCTCGAAACTCTTTAAGTTGTATACATTAAAAATGTTTAGCTTTTTGTATGTCAAGATATAAACGTGCCCAAGGTCATGGAGTTTGTTGTATATGACAGAGTCCGAAATTCAAACCCAGGTTGTCCGATTTCAAGGTTGTAATTTAAATTACCTTTGTACCTAAATTCTGAATTTAGAACAATTGCATATCAAGAGGTGATTTGAATAAAAATTCTAATTTAGGGGCACCTGGGTGGCTCAGTCGGTTAAGCATCTGACTTGACTTCGGCTTAGGTCATGATTTCACAGTTCATGGGATCGAGCCCCACATCAGACTCTGTGCTGAGCTGACAGCACAGAAACTGCTTGAGATTCTCTCTCTCCACCTCTGTCTGCCTCTTCCCCACTCATGCTCTCTTTCTCTTTCCAAATAAACAAACATTTATTTAAAAATTCTAATTTAGAGCAACAAACATACCCGGCAAACCTGGGACCCAGACTATCATGGGCTCCAGAAAAGGAAAAGAGAATGTTCTAGAAACAAAGAAAGAAAAAAGAAGATATCCATATAGAACCAGGATCAAGACTTTTTTTTGGCTGGGGGTGGGGAGGGAGAAGGCACACTTAAAGAAAGGTTTCTTCATTCTCATGCAGAAATGCAAGAGATGGGTGTTAAAGTAGGAACACAGTACATTGTTTGTGGTTGTATCTACATCTCTATATGCTATGTTGTTATTTAATGTAGGTTCGGTCAGTCTCGATAAACCCTTTTATGATGTAATAATAAAGACCTAAGTCAAAAAATAAAGAGTATTCAGGTATTGTTAAGGAAATTATTATCAGACAATATCAAATACTGTTAAGAAAGTAACATACCTAACCAAGAATTCTGTCAAAATCCTACTGCATTGAGACTGCAGCCCACGTGCGCCTCCTCCGTTTTCCTCTTGGGTGGCAGCTCATTATAAACATATATTCAGTAAGTTACCATATTTAAATTACTTTCAAGAAACATTATTTCGCTATACTAACAAAACACCAGGTTGCTTTGGGCCATGTTCCCAATCAGTCATGGTTGCAGGGGTGAAGGATATGGGACAAAACATGACTTTTGCACCTCGGGCCTGGGATGAGCATCCTTTAGAATGGAGTGTTGGTGGACAGGCATTACAAAATATGGCCAGGAAACATGGGATTCATATTTCTGCCCTGCTAGAATCCCCACGAAGAAGTTAGTCTTCCTGCCAAAGACAGTGAAATGAAACGAATGGAGAAGAGCACAAATGCATCCCAATACAAAGCACAGAGCACTCAATGTAGACCATGTCAGAGAGAAACATAAAGGAGCTGTCCCACAGTAATGAACAAGTGAGCCCAGGTGTATGGAGAATGTTCTCGAAGGAGTCCATTAAAAACACTTGGCAGTGAAAGTAAAACTTGACTGATTGTGCAACTGGTTATTGATCATATTCTTCCCATTGATGAGAAGTATCAAAATCCTAGCAATGCCAGAAAAGAAACTGGGTAGAACTAAAACAGAAACTACGTTTTAGCCACTTGCGAGTAAAAGTTCCCTGACAAGAAGGAACAGAACCCCATTCCCCTCATTGTTAGTAGGTATACAGCGTTGTGATGCTTCAGCTAATTGTATCCCAGAATATTTATAGTTCTAATTTCACGGTATGGCTGAAATCATCTTAATTGCATTGCTTCCTCTAAAATGTCCCCAAGGAAAGTACTAGATATAGACATAGACATAGCTGTAGATACAGACATAAGTGATACAGATGATACAGATACAGATGGTATAGATATCTGACTCACCTCCTGCGATCAAAACTCTACCGTGGTGAACTAGGAAAGCCGAGCAACTTGTGCACTCCTGACTTTCCCAGACTTTTGGGGTCCATGCGTGCTCCTAGTTTCACAGGTACAGATATTATTAAGTCCCCATCATCTAACAGAGGATTAAGGAAGAGGAAGACGAGTCTGTAACACTTTCCCCACCCCCGCAACACACTTCACATCAACCCTTTCTCTACCCCTCATCACCTACCTGCAAACCCTCAAAATTTCTCAGAAAAATACACACACAAATATATTCTGGGATTCAGACTGTTGAGTAATTCTACTTTTCTCCATCTAGTGCCATACCCATATTACACTCGCTTACAGTGCCCCAACAGCATATGGAAAGCACACGGTCCAGCATTTAAATTACCTCGTGGAAATCTTAAAGAATCTAGTTCTCACCCTGCTCGGGTCCTTTCTTAAACTCGTGGAGAATTAGAAGAACAAACAAACAAACAAGAGTTCAGTGGATGATAATCTTAGAAAGCTCAGTTGAGGGTGAATACCTTTAGATGGGCTCCATATAGTTTCCTTACGTATTGCAAGTGGAGGCCCAACCCAAATTTACGCTGCAAAGTAATGTATTCATTCATTCCTTTACCAATGTATTAACGAGAGTGGTTTGGATGCCAAATGGGAAAATAATTCAGTAAATATGTACAAAATGCAAAATTTTAGAACACCAGTTCAGAAAAACAATCTGCATGCGATGCAGACCTTTGAAGATTGACGATGAATATTAGCATAGTAAAGGCTCCAAGATGCCATAAGAAAATGAAGACTTCTTAATTTTTTTTCTTAGCCCAGTGATTCCCAAACTTAGGCTGCAGAACACAATTGTTTTGTTTGTTTATTTGTTTATTGTACGGTCTCATCTCCCACCACTAGCATTCTATATAATAGTCTCCTGGGAAACTCTGGTATAGTGACCAATATTGCAGCCATTGAAATATTGATTATAAAGACTATGTACCAGTGTAGATGTATTAGTCAGCCATAACAAAATGCCAGAGATGAGATGGCTTAAGTAACAGACATTTATTTTCTCGTGGTTCTAGGAAGTCCAATATCAGACTTGGTTTATGATGAGGCCTCTCTTCCTAGCTTGCAGATGGCCATATTCTCACTGTGTTCTCATTTGGCTGTTCCCCTGCACATGCTGAAACACACACACACACACACACAGAGAGAGAGAGAGAGAGAGAGAGAGAGAGAGTGCTCTGGTTTCACTTCCTCTTCCATAAGGATACCGGTCTTAATGCATCAGGGCTCACCCTTATAACCTCATTGTGCCTTAATTACGTTCTTAAAGGTCTTCTCTCCAAATATAGTCACATTGGGGATTAGGGCTTCAACATATGAATTTGTGGGGAATACAACCACAACTGAGTTTATGTTAAGGAAAGGGCTTTTGGAAATTTTCTACAGATGGGGATGTTGATTGCCAGGGGAACCAACCACGGATAGAGGGTTAGAGTCCCACCCTCTGATTTCTAAGCAGAGGAGAGGGGCTTCAGGTTGAACCAATCACCAATGGCCAATTATTTAATCAATCATACCTTAGGAATGAAGCATCCATAACAACTCAAAAGGAGGGGGTTCAGAGCTTCCAGGTTGCTGAAACAACTCTTCCATGTGCTACTATGTTGGGTCCCCAAACTCCGTGGGAACAGTAGCTCCTTTGTTTGGGACCTCGTCTTTGTATTTATTCATCCAGCTGTTGATTCATATCCTTTAATATCCTTTGTAATAAACCAATAATCTAATGAGTAAGCTACTTTCCTGAGTTCTGTGAGCCACTCTGGCAAATCAGTCAAACCCAAGCTCAAGGTTGCGGGGGCCTCTGATTTATACCCAGACTTTTAGATGCATAGGTAACAATCTGGACTTGTGACTGGCATCTGAAGCAGAGGGCAGTCTTGTGGAACCGAGCCCTCAACTTGTGGAATCTGATACTATCTCCAGGAAGATAGCGTCAGAATTGAACTGAATGGTAGGATACCCGGTCGGTGTTGGCGTTAGAGAATTTTTGCTGGTGTAGGGAAGAAATCCACGTGTCAAAACTGTGACCAGAATTTTACTATGTTAACAGTTGCATTAGCTACATTTTGCAGTTGTTTGAAAAATAAAGAAAGAAGGAAGGAAGATAATATAATGAATATGATGAAAAAAGGGGAATTGAAAAATAAGTTGACTTGTTATTGTTCTCTTTTTATACTATAAAGTCACAAAATATCACTTTATCTTTAAAGTATTCTTAAATGAGTTACCTTCTGAGATACACCATACCCAGCTGTAGTTGGTGGTAGGTACCAATCCTTTAGGACAGCCAGCCAGTTTAACAAAAGCAACTGGGGCACACATATCTACAACCCACACATCTGCATGGCCTGAGGGAAGGAACAGGAAATCCTGCAAGTGTCAGGAACCAGCACTGACCCGAACAGAGAGAGCCAATTCTCGTCCTTCCACTCTGATTTGATAATAGGTCAGTCAGTTACCTGTCCCTGGAATAAGTCCACCCCAGGGGAAAAAATGGGGAAAATAACAGAATAAATGGAGAACTACCCAATGTTCTTACTGGAAAAGGAGCTACATAAGCTTTCTTTCGATTTTCTTAATCTCAAACATAAACGAAGAATGACGGGTACAAGGAATTGTAAGATTTTTCAGAGCATCCCTTTGCAATTCCAAAAGCTTGTTGCCATATGCCTAAGAAATAAAACAGAAATGGAAGGATTCATCAGATGCAAATTACAATGCAAAGCTCATCCTTCCTTCTGTTCCCAATGCCTCCCCAGAATAAACCTAAACAAAAGGCGTGAAAAAACCCAGTGCAATTTTAGAGCCAAGGTTGATTTTCATGTGAGAAGGACACATCTGCAAATTCTGGCTAATCTCAAGAGTCCATTTGAATACAAAAGTCAAAGTGTGAATCTTTAACACCTGAAATTGGAAAAGACAAGCAAATTCCGGTGGTCAAGACCTGCTTCTCTGGAGCAGACGCCCGCTGGAGCCATGAACTTGTGATGTGATCGTGTGAAAGACTTGCCCGAGGCTGGCTGTGCACTGTCTGGAGAGTGAGAAACTCTCGGGAGTGTAACCTGGGAGGGACCCGTACACTTTTGTGGGCTTCATCTCTAGGGATTCCACTAGGTTCCTAAGATGAAGGGCCGAGAAAGATCCCCTCCTGGCTCCAAATGGAGGAGACAGAAAGTAACCATTATGAAATACACTTGGACCAATCTTCATAACAAAGACCTACTCGGGGCAGGGGATGGGGGGAGATCCTTTTTTTACAGCTTTATCCCACAGAGGTGAACTGCTTTTCTCATACCTTGCGCCACCCCCCCCACCACGCTCACGCCCACCTGTCTCACATAAGGAGTGAAAGAGAAAAAAAAAAGTCTAATAAACACTTGTGGATGTCACAGCCCAGAAACATAGGTCTACTAAGAGACTGAATTTTAATCCTAAAATCATAGAAGGCTTCTCCTCCCCCATACCTTACCAGGCCACCCTAGGGCTCCATTAGAATGACAATAGGATATTGCTGTGAGAACTTCTAGATGGAGACTATCTGAGGAGGAGTTCTTAGGGAAGCCCGCTGACAAAAATAAGGGCCTCCGAGGAGTTCAAAGCCTCCAGAAACTATGGCTGCAGCAACATTAGATAGCTCAACTCCTGACAAGAGTAGCACAAACTATCACCCTAACAGCCTATTTATTTACCTCGGTTTCTATTACCCAATACACCATGTCCAGCCTTCAACAAAATAATTAGAGGTCAGGCTAAACAGCGAGGAAAAAAAAACCATCAGAAGAGACAAATTAAGCATCAGAATTCAACTCAGATATGACCTCAATCTTGGAGTTACCAGGCACGGAATTTAAAACAACTATAATTAATATGTTAAGGACTCCAGTGAAAAAAATTTTTGAAAAAAAATACAAGAACAGATGGATAATATAAACAGAGAGATGGAAACTCTAAAGAAGTAACTAAAGAAAATGTTAGGCGCCTGGGTGGCTCAGTCAGTTAAGTGTCCGACTCTTGATTTCAGCTCAGGTCATGATCTCATGGTTTGAGAGTTTGAACCCCACATTGGGCTCTGCACTGGCAGCATGGAACCTGCTTGGGATTCTTTCCCCCTCTCTGCCCTTCCCCTGCTCACACACTCTCTCTCTCTCTCTCTCTCTCTCTCTCTCTCTCTCTCTCTCTCTCAATATAAATAAATAAACATTTTAAACATTTTAAATAAAGAAAATGCTAGAAATCAAAAATAACTATTAACAGAAATAAAGAAGGCCTTTAGTAGGTTCATTGGTAGTTGGACATGACCAGGAAAAGAATCTGTGAACCTGAACATAGGTCAAATAGAAACTTCCCAGACTTTCTCATCACCCAAGAGAAATAAAGGGTTAAAAATGTAACAATAGAACATCTAAAAACTGTGAGACAATATCAAAAGTGTAACATACAGGGGCTCCTGGGTGGCTCAATCGGTTAAGCGTCTGACTTCTGCTCGGGTCATGATCTCACGGTTCGTGAGTTCAAGCCCCACATCGGGCTCTGTGCCGACAGCACAGAGCCTGGAGCCTGCTTCAGAGTCTGTGTCCCCCTCTCTCTCTGCCCCTCTCCCACTTGTTCTCTCTCTCTCTCTCTCTCTCTCTCTCTCTCTCTCAAAAATAAGTAAAGATTAAAAGAAAAAAAAATTTTAAGTGTAATATACAGACAATTTAGAATACCAGAGGGAGAAAATAAAGACTGGGGTAGAAGAAATATTTGAAGTAATACTGGCTAAAAGTTTTCCAAAACTGATGCTATATATCAAATCACAGCTCCAGGAAGCTCAGAAAACATCAAGCAGAATAAATGGCAATAATATTTATACCTAGGCGTACTATATTCAAACTGCAGAAAATCAAAGACAAAACCAAAATCTTTAAAGAAGCAGAGTAAAGGAAAACACCTTACCTATAAAGGAACCAGGATAAGAATTACAATGGACTGAAAATTCTCATCGGAAACCACACAAGCAAGAAGAAAGTGCGGTAAAAATATTTCAGTGTTGAAAGAAAAATCCCAGCAACCTCACATTCTATGTTCAGCAAAATTCTCTTCAAAAGTGAAGGAGAAATAAAGACTTTCTCAAACAAAAACTGAGGAGGGGCACCTGGGTGGCTCAGTCGGTTGAGCGTCCGACTTCGACTCACGTCACGATGTCGCGGCCTGTGAGTTCAAGCCCCGCGTCGGGCTCTGGGCTGACGTCTCAGAGCCTGGAGACTGCTTCCGATTCTGTGTCTCCCTCTCTCTCTGGCCCTCCCCGCTCATGCTCTGTCTCTCTCTCTCTGTGTCAAAAATAAACTTTAAAAATAAATAAATAAGTAAATAAATAAGTAAATAAATAAATAAGTAAATAAATAAATAAGTAAATAAATAAATAAATAAATAAATAAATAAGGAAATGTATTGCTAGCAAACGGCACTCCAAAAAGTACTAAAGGAAATTCTCTACATCGTTTGCCCTCAGGGAAATGTAAATTAAAGAAACAAGAAGATATCACTACACACCTATTCGAATGACCAAAATCCAGAAGACTGACATCAGATACAGGGTAGGATGTGCGGCAACACAAATGTGTGGGAACGCAAAATGGTACAGCCACTTCGGAAGGCAGTTTGGCAATTTCTTCCAAACCTAAAAGACTCTTACCGTATGATCCAGCAGGCACACTTCTCGACATGTATCCAAAAAAGTGGAACTCTTATGGACACACAAAAGCTTGCGTGCAAACGTTTATGGCAAACTGTATTCACGTTTGCCAACCGAAATGTCCTCCAGTCAGTGAATGAATAAATAGATGGTGATACACCCACACAGTGAAATATTACTCAGTGCTAAAAAGAAATGAGCTATCAAGTCACAAAAAGACATGGAGAGACTTAGACATATGTCTAAGTGAAAGAAGCCCATCTGGAAAGGTTACACCTGTATGATTCCAACTCTCTGCCATTCCGAAAAAGGCAAAGCTATGGAGCCAGTAGAAAGACCAGTGGGTGCCGGGGGGGGCGGGGGGGACCAACAGGTAGAGCACAGAGGATTTTAAAGCAGTGAAACTATTCTCTATGTTACTGTAACAATGGACTCATGGCATCATACACTTGTCCAAAGCCACAGAATGTCCAACACCAACAGAAAACTCTAGCAATGCAAACTATGGACTTTCTGTGATCATGGTGTGTCAGTGTGGGTTCATCAAGTCTAACAAATGTATCCCTCGGGCGACGGGTGTTCATAATGAGGGAGGCCGTGCATGTGTGAGGGTAGGGGAAATCTCTGTACCCTCCCTTCAATTTTGCTGCAAACCTAAATCTGCTCTAAAAAAAAAAATAGTCTTAAAAAAAAAAAAAGTTCTTCAGGAAGAAGAGAAACAACACAAGTCAGACACTAAGATCTATGCAACTAAAGGAAGAGTGTTGGAGAAGAAAGAAATGGAGAGTCCCACCCTCATTTGGATAACCTTTCAGGTTCTCTATACCATATCAGCATCTGTATAGCAAAGCACAGTCATGGTAGATATTGAACTTAGGGACACGTCTCCCTCTCAGTGTTTAAAAGTTAAAGCCCCTATTTGCGGTGCTCCTGATAGAGGTTTGACTGTCTCCCTTCTTGAGGTAATGATATTGGAGATCTAATGAAATCCATATCCAAAGAGAAGCTAGAAACAGAAAGAATTCCCTGATAAAAAAAAAAAGAAAGAAAAGAAAAAAGAAAAAAAAAAAGAAAGATTACATGTCTAACCTAGAGAATCTGGACCTTATTAAGCCAAACGGTAACTATTGGATAAGCAGATCAGGTCTGATGTCACGTAACACTGACATACTCAGGATTAAAAGCAGAAACCTGTAGGGAGAACAATGAGAAAAGACCAGAAAGATTGACTTCTCCAAAGTCATACAGCTGGCAAATGACAAAACTGCAGTTCAAATTCAGATCTTGCTTCACATGGCCACGAATTACAAATAAGTGATAAGAATCCGTGTTTTTCCCAAGTGTGCAATTAATAAGAGGACCTTTTGTAATATGCAAGAACCAGGCAGCAGAATGGCTCTTTTGTGACCTTAAGGAATTTTTGCGGCTTCCCAAAGGATCTAATTCACATTCAGGAGAAGCTCAAAAAAAAAAAGACAATCTGTGACAGTTGTATCAAGCTGCTGGTCATTGAATTACAATGGAGAGCCCACTTGCCAACACTTTTCTAGAAAAGAAGCCAGACTGCTACTTTTCCACTGGAAATGGAATGGCTAAGTCAGCAGTAAAGGCCTCAGAAAACAGACCCAGCTACCATCCCCCTGCTGATTAATCCTCATGCTGATTAATCACAACAGCTGGATCACACCAGCTGGAAAATATCCCTTCCTCCTCTGAATCGGCCTAGTCCTTAATAACTATACCATTCATCTGATATTTAACGTACGCTCTATCAGATTGGTGACAATGTTTTAAGCGCATTATTCTTCTTCAAGTTCTAAGCTACTTGAGGACGAGGACCTATCTACACGTTGTCTTCCAAAGCACCCAACAGTTTGCAGGGTGCCCAAGAGATGCTCCATGAACATTGGTGGAATGAGTTACCTGCTGACGAAAGGAAAGTCGTCCGAGCATTCAGGGGTGACACTGGTCTAGAGTTAGCAGTTTGGGAGGGCCTTCCCATGCTATCGTGAGGCGAGGCTCAGATTACTAAACCCAGAAGTAAAGCACGTTCATCCATCCCCCTATCTGACAAATACCTCTGCACCTGCACAGCACGACGCAAATGGTGGGTTCTTATATGGAAGACCGTGGCCACAAAAGAAGAGCAGAATTAAACGATCGGCTCACGGCTCATCTCTGCACTCTCACGGGTGGGCTCCATCTTCTGCTCACATTAATACAGCATTATTGTATCACTCTATCTAATTGTCTATGTGTTTATTCCGCTATCAATAATGTGAACTTCCTGTCGGCAGAACGTATTCACTCTAGATCCATATGTATATGGATCTTTAGTGTCTATGTGGTTCGTAACATACATTTTGTACCTGAGTATATATATATAACATACATTTACATTTTGTCTAGTTTTATTTCATAAATAATTAGTGAGCAGTGTCTTCCATCTGATAGAAATCGTGTCTTTAGGGCAGTTCTAAGATTCCCAGTCATTTCACAGAGGTGCAGACACCTGTCTGGGAAAATCCTTAGTGCCCACATTTTATCTGACAAATCTTCTTTGTCTAATTCCTGGCTCAGAATTGCTAATTCGTCCGGTATCTAACCCCTTAGTCATTCCCCTCATTATTACCATCCCAAGAGGCTTTAGTGTTTTACAGTCTCTTCCCAACATCCTGATTCTCCAACCCACCAACTGGTTTGTGGTTGTACCTTTCACATACTAGCATTGAATGTGCCATAAGCCCTACCACCTTGATGTGGCCATGACAGGATGAGTGTTTATTCTCTTTCAAACACTGTGAAAACCCTAGCGACACAAAGATGAGCATCTCTATTATCACTCACTATCACTGGTTCTTTACCAGTACTTAATATCTACACATTAATGTCATCCGATACTTAACTTACACCCTATGAGTTTGGTGGCAATTTTTTAAGTGCATTATTCTTGTTCAAATTCTAAACTATCTGGGGACGAGAAACCACGCATATCTCTGCAATGATGCAAATCTATCTGTCCTATCCAATATGGTAGCAACATGTGGCTACGGAATCCCTGGAATGGCAGGTACAACTAATGAAATCAATTCTTAATTTCATTCCATTTTAGTTAACTTAAATTTAAGTTGATGTTTACAGCAACATTATCAACAATAGCCAAATTACGGGAAGAATCCAACTGTCCATCCACTGATGAATGGATAAAGATGTTATATGTATATGTGTGTGTATATATATACATTCCATATGTATCCAGAAATCATATATATATATAAAATAGGGACTATTACTCAGCCATCAGAAAGAATGAAATCTTGCCATTTGCCACAATATGGATGGAGCTAGAGTATATTACGCTAAGTGAAATAAGTCAGTCAGAGAAAAACAAATACCATACGATTTCACTCCTATGTGGAATTTAAGAAACAAAACAGATGGACATAGGGGAAAATAAAAAAGAAGAAGAAAGAGAGGAAGACAAACCATAAGGGACTCTTAACTATGAAGAACAAACTGAGAGTTGCTGGAGGGGAGGTGGGGGGGTGGGGGATGGGCTAAATGGGTGATGTTATGAGAGCATGTGTTGTGAGGAGCACTAGGTATTGTATGTAAGTGATGAATCACTAAATTCTACTCGTGAAACTAATATTACACTATATGTTAACTAACTAAAATTTGAATAAAATCTTGAAACATTAGGAAAAAACGTAAGTAGTCACAAATAGACACTGACCTCTGCAGTGGACTGATTGGGAGAGAGAAACACATTACAACTGCAAAAAAAGACAACTTGATAGATGCTATATTGGTAGCATGAACAAAATACTCCGTGGGGACAGAGTAAGGAACCATTAATTATGGTACGAAAGGATGGGGAAATTTAGCAAAATATATGGCATTGAAATTGTCATCTAAGCCACAAATAAGATTTCACCAAACAAAAAACAAAAAACAAATCAGAAAGGCATTTCAGGTGGAGGAAACAACATGAATAAATGCCAGAGGAAAGATAAGTTTTATATATAGATACATATATATATATAGATACATACATATATATATATTATGTGTATATATATATATAATGTGTATATATATATACATAATATACATATATGATTCTAATGCCCAATTCTAATGTGTGTGTTGGGGAACGGGTTCCCACAGCATCAAGCAATTCTGTGAAAGCAGGTGGGTATCCTACAACTCAAAACAATTCTGACACTTTCTACCTGGAGACAGCATCAGATCCCACAGCTTAAGGTTTCAGTTCCTCAAGACTGTCCCCTCCACTACTGTGTTTCTCACCTACTGGCTACAGATGGGAGGCTCCCACTGCTTCCTTCTTGGGTTCAATTAATTTGCTAAAGTGGTGGATAGAACTCAGAAAAACATTTACTTACTAGATTACTGATTTATTGTAAAAGGATATAACTCAAGAAAAGCTAGATTGAAGAAATGCATAGGGCAAGGTATGGGGAAAGGGCACAGGCTTCCATGCCTTCTCTGAGGGTACCACTCTTCCCAAATCTACAAATGTTCACCAAACCAGAAGCTTTCCAAACCTAGTCCTTTAGGGTGTTTATGGAAGCTTCATTACATAACCATGCCTGATTAAATCATTGGCCACTGGGGACTGAGCTCAATCTTCAGCTCCACCCCCCACAGAGGTCAGGGGTGGAGGCTGGGGCTGAAAGTTCTACCCAATTCTTTAATAACATGGCTGGCTGCACTGGCAACCAGCCCCATCCCTAGGTGTAATCCAAAAGTCCTTTCACTAACAACACATCTTTATCACTTAGGAAATTCCATGTGTTTTAAGAGCTTTGTGTCTTAAAGTATATATATATATATATATACATATATATATATACATACACATGTATATATATGTGTATATATATACTTTTACTCCTGTTTCTGGAGTATATATACATACATATATACATATGTGTATATATATATACATATATGTACATACACACACATATATATGTATATACATATATATGTATTCTATACTATAGAAATATACTATATATATACACTATACTATATATATTATATATATAGTAAAAACTATATGTATACATATATTTCTTATTATCGTTATGAAAAAAATCAACTGAGTAAATTTGAAGATCCAATTGGCTTTATTCAACAATTCATGAATCGAACAGCATTCCATCTAGCAAATAGAAAAGACCTCCAAAGAGCCATATAAAATGGGAGACTTTCATAGGCAGAAGGGGGCAGGGGCAAAGAAAGAGCAGATTACTTCCTCTTACTTTGGAGGATAGAAGGGATCTACAGGTGGATTGCCTTACTACTGCTAACCAGGAAATTCCAGACTGGTTTAAGATTACAATCCTGGGAGAAGTTGAAACTTCAATTAGGTTATGTATGAAGTCAGTTTGAGGACATGGGACTTAGCACAGGGGACTCTATATTGGGACTGCTGTTTCTTTTTTTTTTAACATCATAAGTCACAATATCACCATGTATCCCCTGGTCTTTGAACATAATCTTTTATAGCCAAATCACCATAAAAGTAAAAATATATATATTGCCACATTATGAGAATCCCACTCAGTCATTAATAACTATTCACTCCATCATCATATCCTCTCAAAAGGTCTCCCACTGCAAGATCACTCGGATTTGTAGGCTTCCATTCAATCTTATCAGGTTCCAAAAGCAAAAGTACCGTCAGCAATATAGGGCTTCACCGTTTCAGGCACCTGATATACTCAAACTAAGACACCATCATCTCGTGCTCTGAGCCTCTTTCAAGGTGTTATTGAAACACTGGATTTGCCTATTACATGAGCCACTTATCCAGCTACTGTGTTTCCTTGTCTCCATTTATACCCAAACTTTCCTACCTTTGGATGGGCCATGAGGTTAGACGACTCTGCTGGCCTAGATTGCAGGCAGCAATACTAGTCTAGAAAGGCTCTCCCCCTCAGTCCACTCGTGTTCACATAGGGTAAACTTACCCAGGCACAGAACTGGTAGGATATCTCTATTACCAGGCAATATGGCTGCGTCCATTGTTAATCTCAATTTTGTCAGAGAAGGTAAAGGCACACTCTGCCCCCATCAGGCCCTTAGGAAACATCCCTGCTACCAGACCCTGTAGTTGCATCCCTGGTCATATGACCACTGCATCAGGTAAGGAGTGGAAAAGTTAAGATGCTGTGAAAAAGAAATACCAGCACTTTCCTCATCCCCATTTTAAATCACAATATCACAAAACCCAAGGAACTTAGAAGTACAAAGATAAGAAATGAAACTGGAAATATTGGCTGAGGCCAAAGATTTCCAGACATGTGCTATCAAATATGGTAGGCATTAGCAACACATGACTATTTAAGTTAAACTAAATTAAAAATATTCAATTTATCAGTCGTGCCAGCCATTTCATGGATTCAACCGTCAGTGTGGCTAGTGGCTACCATATTGGACAGCGCAGATATAAATAATTTCCATAGGGGCGCCTGGGTGGCTCAGTCAGTTAAGCGTCCGACTTCAGCTCGGGTCACGATCTCACAGTCCGTGAGTTCGAGCCCCGCGTCAGGCTCTGGGCTGATGGCTCAGAGCCTGGAGCCTGCTTCCGATTCTGTGTCTCCCTCTCTCTCTGCCCCTCCCCCGTTCATGCTGTGTCTCTCTCTGTCTCAAAAATAAATAAATGTCAAAAAATAAATAAATAAATAAATAAATAAATAAATAAATAAATAATTTCCATCACTGCATAAAATTCTAATGAAGTGTGTGCTGCTGTAGCGTTTTGTTGTTGTTTGTTTATATTTTTGTTTTATTTTTAATTCATCTTATATTCTCTTACGGAATGAAGGGGAGTCGGGAAAAAAGAAGCATAACGCAGCAGAAATTACGAATAGGTCAGTTAGAATTTGATGGAGTGAGGATGAATCAGAAGGGCACCTGCGCTTTCTCAACAACACCATTCCTTTCCAGACAGTATCATTGGCAATGAAAACCCAACATCATATACCTTGCTATGGTCTGAATGTTGTGTGCCCGTAATATTTATATATTGAAATCTAATCCCCAAGGGGATGGTATAAGGAAGCAGGCCCTAATATGGGATATGATTAGATCAGAGGGCAGATCTTTCATAATTGGGATTAATGCCTTTATAAGAGAGACCCTAGAGAGCTGGCTCACCCCTTCAACCATGTAAGGACACAGAGAGAAGACCATCCAAAACCCAAAGAAGCGTCTTCACTAAGAACCCAGCCATGCTGCCATCCTTGACCTTGAACTGTAGCCTCCAGAGTTGTGAGGAATCAGTTTTTGCTATTTATAAGCTATCCAGTCCATGGTATTTTGTTATAGCAACCCAAATGGACTAAGACAAAAACGTGGTGCTGAGAAATGGGGGTTCTGCTGTGATAAATATCTAAAAATATGGCAGACTTTTGGAACTGGATAATGGCACAGTCTGGAAGAGTCTTGAGGTACATGTCAGAAAAAGCCTGCAGTGCCATGCAAAGACCATCAAAGGCAAATCTGGTGAGGGCTCAGAAGATGAAGAGAGCTAAAGGGAGAGTTTCAATCTTCTTAAGGAATACCTCAGTGGTCGTGAACAGAATGTTGGTAGAAATACGGATGTTAAAGGCCATTCTGAGAGTTCTTGCATGGAAGCGAGGAATATGTTACTAAAACCTGGAGGAAGGCGATCCTTACTACAAAGTGACAAGGAACTTGGTCAAATAGTGTTCATGTCCTAGTGTTTTGTGGAAGGTAGAAGTTTTGAGCGATAAAGTCTAGTGTTTGAGCAATCTTCTAAGCAAAGTATTGAAGGAGGGGCCTGGCTTCTCATGAATACCTATCATAAAAAACATGAAGAGAGAAATGACTTAAAGATGTAATTGTTCATCAAATGGGAAGCAGAATTAAAAACTGGAAAAAGTCTCAGCTTATCCATATTGTTAAAAATGAGAAAGTTTGTTCAGGAAAGAACATAAAGGGTGTGGCCAAATTTAATAAAGTAGTATGGTTTGATCTCTTGCTCTGAAGCGAGACGTTATTCATCAAGACAATGGGGACATCGAAACAGGACCTCTTGTTCAAGACAATGGAAGAATGACCCTGAAAGCATCTTCCCAGGGCTGTGGCTCCACTCACCCAGAATGTAAGAGCCCCACGGGAAGAAACAATTTCAAGGCTCTGCTCCCCACATTCTGGTGTCTTGCTCATAGGCTGCCCTAGGTGCAATGAGGGCTCGGGTGTCACCCCCTCCAGAGGGCACAGGTGGTAAACTGTGGCAGCAGCCTCAGCAGCTTCCTCATGGTGACATCTCCACCGCACTAAGAGTGCAGAAACCAAGGGAGCAGGACTCCTTCCAGCTAGATTTCAAAGGATGGAAACCCTGGAGGCCAGGAGGCACCATCCAAGCAGGGAGCCGCCACTAAGGCAATGTCCAGTGCAGCCGTGGGGGTAGACTCCACCCCAGTGGGTCTTAAGTGTTTGGACTTGCTCAGAACCCGTTACTCCTTCCTTCTTGGCATTGTCTGTTTTTTGGAAGGGAATGCCTGTCACACACCATCCCACCATTATATTTTGGAAGCACATAAACATGTTTGATTTCACATGTTCACAGTTGGACAGCAAACTGCCTCAGGATGAATCAGCTTACCCATATCTGATTTAGAGGATATTTAGATGAGACTGTGAATTTAGGCTTTTGAGTTGATGCTAGATCCAGTTAAGATTTTGGGGGCTGTTGGATAGAATGAATGTATTTTGCATGTGAAAAGGATACAGATTTGGAGGGACAGGGATGAAATGCTTTGTGTCTCCAACCAAATTCACGTGTTGAAATCCTAAGACCCAAAATGATGGTGTTAGGAGGTGGGGTCTTTGGGAGATGAATAGGTCGTGAGGTTGAAGCCTTCATGAATAGAATTAGGGCCCTTACAAAGGAGACCCCAGAGAGCCAATTTGCCCGTTCTATCATATGAGGACACAGCAAAAGGACAGTTGTTTATAAACCAGGACACCCTCACCAAACACTGACTATTCTGCCTCCGTGATCCTGGACGTCCCAGTGTCCAGAACAATGAGAAATGTTTGTTACTCACCTTATTTATGGTATTTTTTTACAGCCCAAATGGACTAGGATACCCCTATTGAACTTTGAGCCAGCATGGTTTCTCTAACACTTGGCAATCCTCATCCAAATCCTAAACAACGAAATGGCCATGTTGAGATGAGAATCAGAAACTAAAATGGAAGAACACTGATAAAGAAACAAACAGTCAAGGTTTTTATTAGAGTATGATCTCAAAAAGACAAGTCAGAACTAGAGATTTGAAGGGTCAGGAGGGGGAAGGTAATTCTTTCAAATGCACGTTTTTTCCGTTCTTTCTCCCTTTTTTACCTTTAAAAGGCCCCACACTGATTTATGACTATTACGAGTTCCCAACGCTCCATGAAACTGGCACCCAGGCAGCAATCTTCTCCAAAGAGTCAAGTTAGAATCACACAACAAAATATATTCCAGCTGAACGACACTTTACTCCTGATAGGACCATTGCCTCCAAGCTCCTCTCTGATTGCCTACTTAGGCCAATCATGTAGAAGCCCAGGTCCCCTCGTCTTTCTCTTTTAAAGATCACAAACAGGGTCCTAAATGGTTAACTTGTTCTTTCTTTCCTCCTATCCTTGAGTTCCCTCTTATGCCACAGTTCTCAAACAAGCAGCTGCTCTTGTTGTTTCAGGGGGTCCACAATGTCAAAATTATCTTCGTTGTCTCACTAAGACGTTCTTCACCCGTTTTACGTTTATTCTGTCGCAAACATAGAGCCGTATTTTCCTCAAGCCACATGGTGTGTGATGATGTCATTGCTCTGATGACTAATGAATCTGTGTTTGTATATTCTTGGGCGTTTCAGAACTTTTTTTAAGTTGAAGTTTTAGTACATAAACATTTGAGATTAGCTCTTTATTCTCGAAACTTCTACTGAAATGTTGCCAGCTGCTTTCAGTTATGCCATCTAAAATCCATGTTATCTCCTTCCCATCCAATAAATTGTACTTTAAAATCCCCAACATTTCTGCATACGTATATGGAAGCACAACAACCAAAAGAATTTAATTTTTGCCTTCTTTTGCATAAACTTTAAATAATTTTTTTTAACTTTCTAAGTTCTATCTCAGTATTATGTTGGAATATAATAAAATTTAGTCAAATGTTTCTAAAATATGTTTTCCTCTTATTTTAAGATAGATTGCTGGCTAAAAAGAGGGACTGGAGACTTATTTATCGACCCACAGCTGTACATACTATCTATTTCTAAAATGCTAAAAAAGATAATGCTTCATCTCAGAGAGTTCTTTGACGCAAGGAAGAAAAGAAACTACTCCAAAGAAACCGGGGAAAGTTGCACCTAAAAAATAAAAGTATAATGACAGCCACCTTTGCTTCATTGTGATGGATGGTCATATTTTACCATTTAAATTGTGTGCCTTACAAAGCAGAACATTGCTGAGCAGCATTTGAGTGTCAGTTAAACGGCAGGGTCACGTTGAGATTCTAAATGTGTCTAAAGCATTGGTTGGAGAAGGGGACGTAATAACTAAAACTTTAACAAAGTTTCCACATTCGACACCCGCTGAACGCCTGCTGGATTAAAAGTTGGTTGAAGAAATCATGACCCCTGCCACTTGCCAAAAATATAGTCACTTGACAAACTGGTTAGCTATAAATATGAAAACTGGATTCGTATCTCTTTTGCAAAATTGCATTTTTGCTTTGTTACTGATGAACCTATAGATATGGCTAGACTTGCAGTTTTGCTGGAATGTGTCTGATATTAGCACCAATTAATGATCGAAGATTTTTCTTTGAGAGAGAGAGAGAGAGAGAGAGTACACGCATGTGCAGGCATGTCCAAGCTGGCGAGGGTCAGAGAGAGAGACGGAGAGAGAGAATCCCAAGTAGGCTCCACTCTCAATGCAGAGCTAGATGATCTCGCAACCGTGAGATCATGACCGGAGCCAAAATCAAGAGTGGGATGTTCAATCGACTGAGCCACCCAGGTGCCCCCAAAGATGTTTTATCTGAGTGCTTGGTGGCAAACACAAGTGGTACTGAAATACTCCAAGTGTTGAATAGTTTTTAAACATCTCGTGTTTTCTCCTGGACCAACTGTGATGGCGCGAGAGCCGCGGTGAATAAATCTCCTAACGACTAACATAAATCGAAGAAGTGGCACCAAACTCAGCTGGTAGTCATATTCTTCAACCTCATACACAAAAATGGCAGTTTCTCTTTAAGATGTCCTTGAAGAGGCGTGAGAAAAGCAGTAATGTTATTAAATTTTGCCCTCAGGGTGCGTGCCTTTTTCATAGTCAATGTGACAAAATCAGGAGTATATGGAAAGCACTTGTGGCACAAACCAAGGTACAATGGTTGTCTCCAGAAAAGGCATTTGCGTGATTGCTTGAGCTTGAGCTGAACCACCCGCCTGTTTCACGGAGCCCCATTTTTACTTGAAAGAATGCCTAGCCACCATACTACGGCTATTTAGATTTGTGCGTTTGGCAGGCGTTTTCTTGAACATGAACAAAATGAGACTTTGAAAAGTCATCAGTATTTGTTGCCAATGGTGAAATTTGAACTTTCAAGAGAAGCTAAGAATATTGGGAAACTTGTATCTGCTACTATCAGCTTGATAGCTTTCCAATACTTAGAGACTTTTCTGATGTACTGGTTAATGAATGTGATTTTAAGTGAAACCAATCAACATTTATAAGATTTGTATGACTCAGTGAGCTCATATCTTCCAAATAACCAATGTAGAAAAATTACAAAATCATGCGTGGATAAAGATACTTTGAAAGTGCAAGAAGGGAGCCTGGGTGGCTCATTCAGTTGAGCATCCAGTTTCGGCTCAGGTCATGATCTCATGGTTCACAAGTTCACAAGTTCTGTGCTGACAGCTCAGAGCCTGGAGCCTGCTTCGGATTCTGTGTCTCCCTCTGTCTCTGCCCCTCCCCCCCCCCCAAAATAAACATTAAAAAAATTTTTTTAATAATAAAATGCTCTTTTTTTCCCAACTACGTATCTGTATGAAGCTCCTACCAAGTACTACTTCATAAACTTCAAGTGTGTGGCAACAGATTGAATACAAGAGAAAATATGAGAATGTCACTACCTTCCAAGCCATGCGTGAAGATTTGCAAAAAGAGAAAAAAGCCACTCTACAAAAAGCCCCATTATTTTTTTAAATATAGGCTTTTTTATTTGTGTTATTTAAGTTAACATGTGATAGCTGTATTACTGTTCCTAGTAAATGAGTTAGTTAAATGGCATAAACTTTTCTCTTCTTTAATTTCTGCCTTAGTAAATATCAGTAATGCAACTTGCATAAACAAATCCACTGAGGGTCCCTCCATAATTTTTATGAAGTGAGATGACCTTGAGACCAAAGAGTTTGAGAACCACTATTCTTAGCTACCAGTTGTCAAAAGCGTCTTTTAAGCACCCTTTTAAAGTGTCTTTAATGCACCCTGGACTTAAGTCTTAACAGTAAAAGAGGCACCAGGGTGGCTCAGTGGGTTAAGAGTCCGACTCTTAATCTCAGCTCAGGTCACGATCTCATGGTTCATGAGTTCTAGCCCTGCATTAGGCTCTATGCTGACAGTGCAAAGCCTGCTTAGGATTCTCTCTCTCTCTCTCTCTGCCCCTCCCCTGCTCACATACTCTCTCTCTGTCTCTCCCAAAATAAATAAACATTAAAAAAAAAAACCAATAAAAGATAAAGAAGAGAGAGGAAAAGACCATTCGTTTTTGTCCTTTTCCCCAGATTCTCAGGAGTGTCCTTCAGCTGTCCTTTGTTTGCATTCTTTTCACCTCTCACCTCACAAGTCCCACCCTCTGCCACCCACTCTCCACCTCTAGTCCTGGGATAATGGAAAGAATGGACAGGAAAGCAATGTTTTGCCTCTGCTCCCAACTTGGGCATTGTTTTATAGTTTCCCAACATTTTCACTTTTATAGGGATCTTTTATTGTAACACCAGTATGGAGAGTCAGTGTGGTTTACTGGAAAGGGCTGGCAAGCCCGGGTTCAAGTTCTGGCTCCAACCTTCACCATCTTTGGGACTCAGTTACTCTTCTATAGAACATAGATAGGAGTAGTTAACCTACAGGGTTATTGCTAGGTTTTCCCAAGGAAAGTATATTGTAGGAGGCCCTCAACAAATTTTAGTTCCTCTCCCTCTTTCTCCCACCATTCACGTTCTTGAATCACGTCTCCACTTTCCAGGGCACTGACAAAGTCAAAGAGATCTGGGCAAAGGTAGGGTTGTGGTCCACAGAACATCCAAACCCCCATCTGGAATGGAGATTATAATTCTTACCACCAACTCCAGCTTCTGTACCAGGGAGCTTGGGAAAAGACAAACTCTTTCCCTAGGTCATATCCTTCATATTCATCAAGTAATTCTGCTTTTATTTATTTATTATTATTTTTTTCTTGGAGGCAGAAGATGATACAAAAGTGATGCGCCGGGAGATCTTCAGTGTTGATCCTCAGTGTTCAGATCAACTTTCATGCTATGAGCAAAAGCCCCTCTGGCTTTCATTCACCCTGGGACCCAGAGTTAAACTGGTTCCTTGTTGAACAAAATACAGCACTTTTGAGAGGGGCATATGGTGACTCTGGCAGACGTCCAGATGTGTTAACAAAAGGACATGTATTCTATATGTAGGACACCAGCAGACACGTGTGCTCATAACTTGTTTTGGTCTCTAAAAGTTATCTGAGTGGCCAAAACGCTGCTGGGGACATGACCCAATTGCTTGGGCAGGGCAGAACAAATTGAAACTAGAGCCTGTGCTTGAGATGGGATTCCAAAGCCAAGCCCATGAAGCTATAGCAATAAATGGTTTTCCAGGAGAGTCTGCTTCAAAGGCTTGTGTTTATGATTTCCTCTCTAAGAGATCCTTGGGGAAAGGGCCATGTTTTCATGTGGCATTTTCCAGCTTAACAAAGCAGCCCCTTCTTTCTGCGGTCATCCTGACCCTGTACTTCTCTCCAAGGCATTAGCAAACCATCCCTTAAGGAAGCCACTCTTGCCACAGCTCTGCTGAAAAGAGTCCAAAGGCTTGAGATTCAAGAGAGCCAAAGGTTTGAATCCCAGTTCATGGGCAGAAGACTGAAGTCCCAGCTCAATCAGGCAGGTAGAAAGCAAAACAGGGGTGAATCCCTCTTTCCTCTCCCTTTTGTTCCATTCATCTCCTCAGTGGAGTGGATGAGGCTACCCAGGAGGGCCATCTACCTTACTGAGTGCACCGATTCCAATGCTAATCCCATCCAGAGCCGCTCTCCCAAACACACCCAAATATAATACTGAATCTGGGCGCCATTTGCCCCAGTTAAATTGGCTCAGAAAATTAATCCTCACAAACTCCCTTGGAAGCCATGCATTGTTAAAAGAGAAACATGATGTGTGCCTTCCCTCCCCCCACCCCCCCGCTTCCCCACCATCATGCTAGAAGGAACAATATATAAAACATCCTAAGTGAAAATACTGTGTTAATAGTTTAACTCCTAACAGGAGAGTCTTGAAATTTGCAAGGTAATGAAATCTGTGTCAAGATTAAGGGGCAACCTAGGCTTCTGAATGAGGAACCACTGCAGGCACAAGAAGCTTGAGACTAATATGGACCATACTGAAAACACTGTAAGCATCACAGGGCAGCAGTGGGGTTAGATCACAGGGCTTCCAATGCGGTGCTCAGAGATGCTCTCCAAACAGAGCCCATCACACTTAGAACTCTTCGAGGAGGACAGATGGCAAACTGGGAGCAGTGAGGAGCTCAGGGAAAGTGGGAGCACTGTGGGGAGGGAAGAGAGAGGTAACCTGCATTTCTCATGCTATGTGTTAACCTGTTTAGGAGGTTATAGAGTATGCTGCCTTCTGTAAGAGAAATGTGAGAAAACAAGAATATACCTACATAGCCATTTACTTTTTTGAACAGGTAAAATAGGTCTGAGAAACCAGAAACTAATAAAAATGCTTACCTATAGGTGGTGAGAATTGGGTAGAGGGACTATAGAAAGGAATGAAATTTCTTTGAGTATCTTTTTATATAGCTCTGACTTTTGAACCATACCAAGATTTACATAGTCAAAAAATAAACGTCACAAGGGCACCTGGGTGGCTCAGCTGGTTAAGCATCTGACTCTTGATTCTGGCCCAGGTCATGATCTCACAATTCATGAGTTTGAGCCCCACATAGGGTTTTACACTGAGAGCATGGAGCTTTCTTAGGATTTTCTCTCTCTCCCTCTATCTCTGACCCTCCCCTGCTCATGTTCTCTCTCTCTCTCTCTCTCAAAATAAATAAATAAAATTTAAAAAAGAAATAAATAAAAATAAAAATCACAAATGATGTAAAAAAACAAACTCTAGAAACAGTAACAAATGACCTTACCTGTATATGAAATCGAAAACATATGTAGACAGAGAAAAATAATCATTTCAAGTCATGTAAACATAAAGGGATATAGTTTAAGAGGGGTTACAAAGAAATTGTGAAATTTCTTGATTTTCTTAGTGGTATTAGTGTTATAATTTTATTTTTTAAGTTTGCTTTTTTTTTTTTTTAGTAATCTCTCCACTCAACCTGGAGCTCGAACCCACCACCTCAAGATCAAGAGTCACACACTCTTTGGGCTGAGCCAGCCAGGCGCCCTGCACTATAATTTTAAAACTATTTTGTTTGTGATGTAATAGAGAGTAAATGTGTCAATAAATTGATGTCGTAGGGAGTCAGGGGAGGAGAATATAAGTACGGAATGAGAGAAGCTGAGGAAAAATTCTGTGATGTTCTACGTGAATCAGGTGCGTAAGTGTGAAATGTTGTGTATATTTCTGAATATCACTCCCCACTAACAGGAGCCAGAATTCTTTGAAAAACACTGATTTCAGGCCTGGACAGGGAAAGGACAAAATAAGCCGAAGGGGTATAAGCAAGAAGGTAAGCAAGTGTTTAAAGACCAATGGAGACAGTTCAAAGGAACACAAGAACTGTCTTAAGTGGCTCTCATTGTCCAAATTGGGGACAGCAGGGAAAAGAATCACAATGGCAGTAAATTAAATCATTGAAAAAAATGCATAAGTTAATACTGATACTTGAGAAACAGAGAGACACACGGAGGGAGAAACAGGGGAATAGGGAGGCGAGGAGAGGAGAAGGGAGGGGAGGGAAGAGAAATAGGGACAAAAGTGAAATCTCTTTTTGAACAAGAATGCCAACTAGTATATGTAAAAAAAAACTAATAAAAGTAAAAAATCCTCCCATGTAATAATGGATTCAAGCAAAGATCATCAATGTTTGTGAAAAACAAAATCCCAAGGTATCATCCCACAGATTACTGATTAATTGGGGGGCGGGACAGTAAATTTGCTTTTCAGTGGAGAGACCACCTTATCCAAACAGTCAAGCTTCACATCCCCCAGTAGTGAGACAGCTGAGATCCCTATGCCTTCTTGTGTGATGCAGTGAGTATACACAACATCACGTACACGATGTTCTTGCCAGAATTTGTTTGACCTGAATCTAATCACGAGGAAACCAATCTCAGACCCTTCAAAAGTGTCAACGTCATGTCGAACAGAGGAACTCTGGGGAGTTGTTCTAAATTAGAAGAAACCAAAGGGGCACAACATGCAAAGGAAGAGAGAAAAGTTAGAGAGGGCATTATTGGGACAATAGGGAATGTTTGAGTACGGACTGTTGGGTGATAATATTAAATTTGTGCTAATTTCCTTAGGTTTGTTAAGGGTGTGATTGTGCATGACAGTTATCTTTCCCCTGGGAGACACATGCTGAAGTATTTAGGAGTGACGATATATGTAGCCTACTTATTCGAATGGCTTGGCACGAAGCTAGCGTGTTTCTATAGAGGAAGTGATATGGAGGCGGTGTTGCAAGATTGCATCAGTTGGAAAACCTCGGTTAAAAAAGTACGTAACATTCATGACAGTTTTCAAAAACACTGTAGTTGTTTTTCCCCCTGTGGATTTCAAATTTTTTGAAAATAAAAAGTCACTTAAAAGAAGAGGTTTGCCAAGCCACCCCTCAGATCTTTCCATGAGCTCCTTGGACCTCCTCCTCAAAAGGAAGAATTCCTTTGCCACAATCTGAGTGTGCTTCGGGGGAGGAATTGTGAAGGTCACTGTCATGAAACATCCCTCAACTTAATACCTCCCAGGATGCTCTTCTGGGGATGGATTCTTTGAGTGTCTTGCAGAAACACTAACAAAACATTTTACTCTAGCAAAATGTGTGCAGTGAAGGGTGTATCCTTTGCACCCTTGTCAAGCCCCCGCTCAATCCTGCACACAGGCAGGGTTTTGCAATAAAACCCTATTAACCAGAGCACCTGGGGTATTGATTTTTCCAGGCAATCAACGTGGAACCCTTGGAAAACATTTTGAAACATTTCTCCCCCCAATCATCTACGCTTATGCAAAGGTTTACTTTCTTGCCTCGGCAAAGTCATGCAAAATCTGTCCAGGAAAACTGAGTGTCTCAAGGCTCTAGTATCATTTATATCATATACCAACCTTTTCCAGCACCATCAGGGGGTTGTGAGAATTTGTACCAATCCTAGAAAATGACACAATTAAATCCCTTCATGAATTATTTTCCCTGTTACTACTATCTTTTCCGAGAAACAAGATTATAGCAGTTCCAGTTAGCCAGGGACCCAATTAATCCAAGTTTCAGCTTGTTTCTTTAATAAGAGACTTGTGAGGAGTGTTCTAGAATATGGTTTGTCAGTTGTTCAGGATCTACAGCCATTTTCTAGAATCTTGTGAATATTTACTAATAAGGTTTAAGATTTAGATGTCTCATATTTTTAGTATGTATAAGGATGATTTAATTGATAATTGGACTGAGAAATCATTTATCTGAGGTATTTCCTATTATTCTAATATGAGTTTGTCAAGGCCGTTATGTTCTTTAAAAGTGTTCAAGGACTCTTATTTCTGAGACTGGTTATTTTTCTCTTGTAGCTTTTATACTCTACTTTACGGCCAGACATTTTATCCCCAGACTCGGCAGAGTCCATGGCAGAAGACAAACAATCCAAGGAAGGTCATCTATGGGTGAAGGACACATTCCGTTATACTACCATAACCCAGGGTTTCACAACCATGAGGTCTGTCCAAGGCACTGTGGGAGGGTCAACAGCATCCCTGATCTCTAACCACTAGATGCTAGTGGTACCTTGAGTCCAATCGAAAAGGAGGCAATCAAACATTGCCTGGGGGATCAAATCGCCCCAGGTCGAGAGGCACTGCTGCCATCCAAGTAAGGAATTGAATCAGAAACAACAAAATAAGATTAAGCCCCATTCCCTCTCCGGGTCTGACATTACAGCCCTTATCGTCATAGAGAGAGAGGCAGCTCGAGATCACTGAAGAATGCTACATTAGCCGCTAGAGACACGGGCTCTAATCCTGAATCAGCCTCCATCTTGTTAAGGTGGGGCTTCATGACTTGCCTGAGCCTTCTTGTTCTAGCTCTAGTTACTCATTGTTTATTTCTCACAGTTCTGGAGGCTGGGAGGTTCAAGATCAAAGTGCCCACTGATTTGGTGCTTGGCAAGAACTCTTTTCCTGGCTTGCAGACGGCCACCTTCTTGCTTTATACTCACATCATAGAGAGAGCTTTGAAATCTGTTCTTGCAAGGGCACTAATCTCATCATGGGGCCCACCCCTCATGACCTCATATAAACCTAATTGTATCCCAAGGCTCCACCTCCAAATCCCATCACATGAGGACTTAGGGCTTCAACATACGACTTCTAGGAGGGACAGAAACACTCAATCCATAATAAGGTGCAAGTGCTTTGTAAATAGAAAGGGTTAGAAGATTATGAGGACACTAATGTTTATCGAATGCCGGCCATGTGCCAAGCAATTTAATATTCTGTTTAATTCTCATAATTGTCTGAGATAACAGTATTTCCCCTGGTTTTACAGAGCAGGAAACTGAGGCCCATAGGAAGTAATATTCCCAAACTGACAGAGATGGAAAGCAGAGAACTTGGCTTGAAGCCTTAGCAGGAAACCAGTCTCTTGTGCAAAACATCAGGCTTCTTTGAAGCATCTGATCATTAGAGACCTATAGCCTTTACAGGGATCTTTGCTATAAACTGATATCAATTCTGCCTTATTAGCTGATATTTTAAATATGTGCAAATATGGATAGGTTCCCTTTTGTGTTGGATGTGATAAATATTTTTATTTAGAAAAAATAAAAACTCAGTCATGCTATACTGAAAAATTATAACATATACCTTCTTCCTATACCTGCTCCCATCCTTGGCTCTTTTCTAGCATTATACTCGATGTAATAAGGGCCAGTCACAATATACAAGATAGAGAGAGGTAAATATAAATAGATCCAGGGGCGCCTGGGTGGCTCAGCTGGTTAAGCATCTGACTCTTGATTTCAGCTCAGGTCATCATCTCAGGGTCAGTGAGACTGAGCCCCAAGTCAGACTATGTGCTGACAACAGAGAGCCTGCTTGGGATTCCACGCCACCCCCCCCCCCACCCCACAACCCTGTCCCTCCTCAGCTCACATGCGCTCTGTCTCTCAAAATAAATAAATAAAATAAAAACTAGAAATAGATCCAGTGATAGAGATACAGATAAAGATACAGATCTAGATCTAGATATAATTCTTAGCCGCAACTCTGGGATTTTTCTTTGACCTGAAAATTCTATGACTTTAAACAAATTGAAAACTTTTAGCCTAGATACTCTGGGATCCAGGCCTTCAGAATCCAAATAGCACCAAACTCAGCTGCCCAGATGAAACTGTGGAAACTGTGGAACTTTATTGTTTTAATATGTTGACAAATAGAGATTAACACACACATACACACACCACTGTCCCAGGAGCTAATATTCTGCACATAGAGCCAGAAAGCAACCAGGAATTAAGCAACAAAATAGGCCCACGAAATAAAGTGCTTGTCAAATACCGGGCGAAATAAACTACTATCTTTTCGAGACCCGTGCAGGGGAGTAGGCTGAGGCAACAGGAAGTGCACCGAGGGTGAAGGATTCACATGGTCGCCTCCAAATCTGGTTTTCCGGCTACGGTTCCCCTGCACCCAAGGGTGTCTGCACTGAGCCAGGGGCTGGGAAGCAGGAAGTGTCATTCCATCCAGAAGCGTGCACACTGAGGTCCCGTACCAGCTGTGACCTTGACTTTCACTTCACTTCTATCTTCTCCTGTAAACTACTGTAACTTCTCTGCTCAGTTCCCCTGTGAGCAACCGTATGGCTTCCCGGCATACCCCCGCGAAGTAAAGAATGATTTTAACAACAGAGGGTTTCTGCGCCCTCCCACCATACACACACACACACACACACACACACACACAATTTCACTGCCCCTAAAACTAAAGTGGTTGTAGCTGAGGTGGGATGGAGAGGACACAGGCGAACTCCCCTGCCCCCCACATTTATCTGTAGGAAATTCCCGAAAGTCCACTATTAGCCGCTCTTCCTGAGACCTGCTACTGAATGCTATACTCGGAGAGATGCCAAAATGAAATCAGTAACATCTTAGAGCGCCTGAGAATATGATTCCTGGGGAGACCCTGAGCACCGAAGCACTGGTCGTCCAGCAGAGTGCGGAGGGTCCAGGCAGAGAGCAGGGCCTGGAGGCGCCGTTGGCCTTGAATGGGCCCTGCGTGGTGGAAGAGGAGAAGCGGGTCCCCACCAGCAGAGTGCAATGTCCCACCAGAGCGCGCCAGTCCCTTCCGGAGGATGCACGGTATTTGGGGGAGAACACCAGTACTGCCCGGGAACTGAAGGAAGAGGTCCTAGTCCCTCTGCCCTGCAAACCTGGCTGCCTGGCCTCAGGCGGGTCACCTCGTGGCTGGATGAAGTTCTTTCATCACTAAAATGAGTGGGTAAGATTATTTAACATCTAAGTTCCCTTCGACCTTCGGTATTTTACAGTGTTTTTCTCTTATTCTTCAAACAGCGCTATGCTGGACACAACAGAACCAACCGTCTCCTCCCTCCTCTCCCCTGCAGGGATGCCAGGTGTGGTAGCAGGAACAGTGGGTGTTCCGTCTGCTGACCTCAGAGCTGCTCTCCCTCTACTAAGCTGCAAACTCCTTATAAGTTAGGACCTTGCTTTATTTCTTTGTTCCCCTAGCCCAGGGCCTAGGAGAGATTATGCCTGCAATCAATGATAGTTGCAAAGACATTTAAAGTATAAAGCTTTCCATGACTGTAAGATATTATTTTTATCTTTTTCACCCTAAATAGCCCTTGCCAAGGCCTTTCATAGATAGTGTGGGAAACTCCAGAACTGAAAAATCCAGCCCTTGTAAAACCTGTTTTGCTGTTTTCTCTTTTAAAAGAACATGTTGCCTTTATTTTCTTTTTTTAAGCCAAGAATGAAATAAAAGCTCTCTCTCAAGTCCTCAACTAGAATTCATTGTGGAGGGGACTAAGTTGGGACGTACTAAAATCAAGCTGCCAAACCAAAGTTACACCAATGGTGGGGGTGCGTGGGTTGTACCCTGTAATCAGCTACTCTTCTCCCCCTACCCTGCCATCCTCCCCCCCCCCCCCCCCCACTGCCTTGGCCTCATCTATGCCCATGCTTTCTGGTCAAGAGTTCTCATGAAGCTTTTGAGCTCAGACTGCACCATAAACAATTGTTAGGGAAAGCTGCTCTTCAGGTGAATTGCATTTGTTTATAGGAAGCCTAGAGATTTGGGCCCTGGTCCAGGGAAGGCTGAGCTGAAAGCTATCAACCTTCTTTGGTTCACCCATCATCAACCAGCCGCTGCCATGCAGCTGGTTTTAAACAATCCAGGGAATTTATGCAAGGTCAGTTCCCAGGCAAAAGGAAAATAGCCAGGTGAGTGACCAGCAGTGAACAGGAGCCGTGATTAACAATAGCAGAGTCTTCAAGCATGAAGGTTTGGATCGAGTTCAGATAATCACCCAAAGGTTGAAAGACATTCTCAAAACTTTGCGAGGTTCCAAATTTAGACCATCACTTGGCTGAGAACAAGTTGAATGAAGCTTGTCTGGATGGAAGCCAAGGTTCTCATTCCAGGTGAGACTGAGAGGCAGGCAAAAGATACCAAAAAAGGATAAACTCTAGCAGGTAGGATCGAATGGAGGGGTTGAACAAAAGTTTGGAATGGTGGACAGATCGGCAGATGGATGGAGGATGCACAGACAGACGGACAGAAACAGACATAATAGGTGCATGTGTGTCTTTATTGGTGTGGCAGGCAGCCATTCGGGAGCATTCGTATTTTATGGCAATGAGTAAACTTAGCTTTTATAGCAAAAAGAGGAATTTGGATCAAGAAACTCTGACATGATTGGAAAAAAAAAGATTATATAGATAGACAGGCAGATAGATAGAAGAGAGAGAGATCATTCCATGGCCAACAGGCCATTATCCCCCTCCCTGCCCCCAAAGCTGAGTCACAGTGCTATCAGAGGTGGAGGGAGCCATCCAATGGCCTGTGAAGTTCAAGATCCAGTTGTTGATTGTGCCCTTCCTAATCCTGATGCTGGTACAGTTACTCTGGAGCACCATCGTCCCAGAAGAGGGAGTAGAAGCTTCTCAACACCTTCTGTGCCTGGCAATCTGACACTGGAGGGAATATTTACAGCTGTCCTCAATTGAAGAGAAGACTTTGAACTTATTGTAATGACCTCTCATAGTTGATAATATTTTATGATAGATAAGATATCTCAATACAGGTTACCTTTTTTGACCCAGCCACCCTGTGAAGCAAGCAAAGATTTCTGTTGTTTTCAGACTATTGAGTTTCGGGGTATTTCTTATCGAATACAAAAACAACAATAACAAACAAACGAACAAACAGAAACAGCCCTAAGGAAAGTGAGTGCCTTGAATAGGATCACGCAGCTAGTTAGAGGCAGGTGGGACCAGAACTCAAACCCCCTCTCTCGGTCCATTTCTTTCCCCATCACTATGTATGCATCCAATGCTTAAATGAATCCACAGGAGCTATATTTAGAGATGTCTGACCGGAAGTCACGTACAGGGGAGTTGGAAGCATGTTTATATGCATTTTGTCTGCTTGTTTTGTTTTTTTTACACACCATGTAATCTTCATCAAACCAGTGTCTTTGCTGTGAAATTTAGGCTACTTTTCCAGAGATTTCCTCAGGGCTAATATAATGACAAAGCATTGCAGAATGAGGAAAGATGCACATTATGCCCTCAGATTTTGACTCCAAATCACTCACATCGAATAGGTGTCAGCCATATGTCAGGTATTAATAGGTATCTTTTGTTCTTTGATCCCTACAGTGAACTTGAAATGTGGATATTACTCCTCCCATTTTACGGAGGAGGAAACAGAGATGCAAAGTAATAAAATAACTTGTTCGAGGCAACACAGCTACCAGTCGCCTTGTGTAGTCGAATACAAGAGTGAAATGAATGGAAATGGTAATAGGTCTTATAGAAATTGAGAAGACGGTAGGGGATGACTAGGTGACTGAGTCCATTAAGCATCTGACTCTTGGTTTCAGCTCAGGTCATGATCTCAGAGTTGGTGAGTTTGAGCCCCGCATCAGGCTCTGCGCTGACAGTGTGGAGCCTGCTTGGGATTCTCTCTCCTTCCCTCTCTGCTTCTCTCTCTCTCTCTCAAAATAAATAAATCTACTTAAAAAAAAAAAAGAAATTGAGAAGGAGGTGAATCGTGTCCCCTTGGAGTAGTTCAACAAATATGTGCTCAGTATTTCCGCACTACAGAAGTATCTCCTAAGAGTAAGTGGAACAAGGATCCTCTGCCATCCCTTCCTTGCTTGTAGGAGGCTGTGGCGTGCCTGGGCTGCCTCCTGGGGTTTTTTTTTTTTTTTGTGTGCAAATGAGGACAAAGTGGGGAGTGTTCCAGAGCTCAGGAAGCCAGGATTCCGAAGTGTTTTACACGTGACGTGGCCAAGGAGGAAGAAACCAGGCACAGAGGGAGCACAGTATATGGGAGAGCCACTAGCCAGTGTGGGCTGGCTTTTAGGAAGAAGTCTGGGGAAATTTGGAGAGTGAAATATGAAATTAAAGACAGCTGCTGTGCTTTGGGAGACAGCACAAGAGTGAGAAGCGAAGAAATGCCTAGTGCCCTGTGAGATGGGACAGCCTGTTAGTACCCAGCCTCACTGCTGGGGACTCCGATCCTGCCTCCCACCCCTTAAACTTCCAGGAGATCATGAGCTAGTTGTATAACATCAGTCAACCTTGGACTCATGACCTGCGAATAAGTAAAGCGAATACACAGAAAATAAATGAGACAATCTGTGTAAAGTGCTTGGCATTTAAACACTTAAATTGGTATGGGGGACACTGCTGTCACCCACCTTTAGGAGCTATTTGGAGGAATTTAGCAACGATTTCAACTATACTTCAGTGCTCTCTTAGATTTGGGACTTGAGTTTCCTCAGAATGTGTCATCGTGTAGATAGGATCACAGGAGAGCTGCTATTTTCAACCGGATGGTCTGAGAAGGGTAAAATCAAGCAAAGACACAAAGGAGGTGAAGGGAAAGGTTACACCAATAACCCGGCGGTGGGGGGGGGGGGGGGGGGGGCGGGGAATGGTTCCAAGCGGACAGAACATCAAATTCAGTGGTCCTTATTACATGTTCAAGGACCAGCAAGTAGCCGTTGTCGAGCAAAGGGTGAGGAGTGAGCAAAGGGAAAAAACGGGGAGGAAATCAGGTTGAGCAATGGCCAGGTAAAGGATCAAGTGACACCTCGTGAGCCCTGGTCAGACTGTAGATATCGGCGTAAGTGCAAAATGGGGGACACACACCAGAGAGTGCTGAGCAAGAGGGGACACTTATTTTACATTTTCAATTCCTCACTCCGGTGCCCGTGCGCATAACTGGCAGCAGGATGAGCAGGGTGGAAGCAGGGGTACCGAGTGGACTATTGAGTCTCAGGGCAGAGATGGTAGGGGCTTGGACCAAGGAGTAGCCACGGAAGTGAGCGGGACATTCAGATTTGGAATCGGTTTTAGGGGAAAACCAACAAAACTGGTTGGTAGGCTGGATACGGCGTATACATAAAAATTGAAGTAAAGAACAGCTCCAGAGATTTGGGCCCGAGAAATTACTTGGGTATTACTACCTTTGTAATTTATACAATCGTCCCCCCATACTGAACATTCAGATCGTTTCCAGGACATTTGGTGTTTTAAGACAATGAGGCAATAAATATCCTGACCCGTTTATCTTTAAAAACTGGTAACTATTTCTGAGGAATAGGTTCCTAGGGTAGGCTTTGGGGTCAACAGGGAGGCATGTTTTGCATTGTTAAGAAGGACCGGCAAGTACTTTCGAGAAAGGTTGTTAATAGTCTATAATCTCCACAACTACGTGTGAGAGTACCAGTCACTTCCCCCTCAGCAAAGGACAGTTTAATGGCTTGAAGACGTCTTTCAGTTTGCCAATCTGATGGGTGAAACACAGTATTTCAGTCTCGTTTTGTTTTTCCCTGGCTCTTAGTAGGGATGTGTATCTTTTTGCTTATTATTGACAAATAATTATATTGACTATAAATACATATATATATATATATACACACATACATATACATATATATGTATGTGTATGTATATATATATATATATGTATCAAATGTGTTTCCTTTCATTTATCATTTTACTTAGAAATATATTTTTAGCTTGTGCCATAATACAATTTTAGATTTTATAAAATCAAATCTGTCCATTTTTACTTTGTGATCGCTGGATTTTCCTTACACATTTAAAAGAAGAACATAGTAGAACGATGCATACCAGGATCTGTTTTTAGTAGTAGTGCTTTAAATTTCTTTTCTTTTCTTTTTTTTTTTTTTTTTTTGCAGTTATTTTACAGCTACTGTTCCATTTTGGTTTTGTATTTTTTCTTGAATCAACTTGGTGATTTATATACAGGTATAAGGAAATAATTCATTTATGTAGTATTTTCAGAATTACTGACTTAAAGTAATCCATAATATTTCTTTCACTCTTTCAGTCACCTCTTTCTGTAGGGTATATATCCTACTTCTTATTTTTGATATTAAATATTTGTATCCCTACTACCTTTGTAAGGTACATTAACCAGGGTTTGTTCAATTGTATTACATTAAAAGTGCCATCTATAAGGTTTATTAATCCATTATATTACCTTTAGGTATTCTATTTTTTTTAATGCTTATTTATTTCTGAGAGAGAGATTGACAGAGCACAAGTTGGGGAGAGGCAGAGAGAGAGGGAGACAGAATCCAAAGCAGGCTCCAGGCTCTGAGCTGTCAGCACAGAGCCCGACATGGGGCTCGAACTCACAAACTGTGAGATCATGACCTGAGCTGAAGTCCGACACGTAACCAAGTGAGCCACCCAGGCACCCCAGGTAATCTATTTTTTTAATGTTTATTTATTTCTTCTGACAGAGAGAGAGCGAGCACGTCGGGGAGGGGCAGAGAGAGACAGAGGGAGAGAGAGAATCCCAAGCAGGCTCTGTGCTGTCAGTATGGAGCCTAATGCAGGGCTCCTTCTCACAAACCATGAGATCATGACCTGAGCTGAAATCGAGAGTTGGACACTTAACCGACTCAGGTGCCCCCTGAATTAAATTCTAATTTAATAATATCAACTTTCAAATGTTTCTTCTTACTCCCTTCAGGTATATATTTTTTTCTAATTTCTTGCATCTCTTAATTTAATTCTTCCCACATTTTGGTGTTTATTTCTGAAAACATTCAGCACAGTGACACGTCCTTTGAGAACAACACTGGTGTAAGTTTTGTAAACGGTATTCTCCTTGCGAGTTCTTTTCTCAGTGATCTATGATTGCAGCTTTGATTCCTCTGTCAGTCCAAGATTATTTAAAAGCTCATATTTAAAAAAAATTTTTTTTTAACGTTTTATTTATTTTTGAGACAGAGAGAGACAAAGCATGAACGGGGGAGGGTCAGGGAGAGAGAGACACAGAATCCGAAACAGGCTCCAGGCTCTGAGCTGTCAGCACAGAGCCCGACGCGGGGGCTCGAACTCGCAAACCGCGAGATCATGACCTGAGCTGAAGTCGGCCGCTGAACGAATGGAGCCACCAGGCGCTCCCGTTCATTCTTAAAATATGCACATGGGTTTGGTCGCTTTTCTTTCTGATCATGCAGGCAAGGAGAGTGAACAGGGAGTCTAGGCTCCAGTGACCCCTACTCTCTAGTGACCCCTACCCTCTAGTGACCGACCTTTATGGTTCTGCAGGACCTGCTGCCAGCCTCACTCCCCAGCTCTCAACGGCAGAGAGGGCAGTGGTGTTCTGAGCAAGTAACAGTTACCTTTGGCGCAAGCAAGATTAAGAGGTCCCGGATGCCTGCCGTGGTATATATTGAAATAGAGGGCAGCAAGGATCATGGCCGAGGCCTCAGTGCCTAAAGCCGGCTTCGTGGCTGGGTCTAATGGGAGCTTGCACAGACTCCTGGATGAGGTGACCCAAAGCGGCCTTGTGGAATCAACAGTTTCCCCCTTGAAATTGTGACATCTCCCTTTCTAAAGAAACAATAACCCTGGCAGGATATCGTCTGAAATGCGTGACTTTGTGCCAGGCTCTCCGTGAGTCTGATCCAGAGGTCAGCTGAGGGCCATCTGCCCCTTGCATTCTAGACTTCGATTACTTGAATTGTTATATGCCACACACCGTGCATCAGACCGCAGGTTCTAAGGTCTGGAGAGGTCCTCCCCAGGTTTCTGTGAAACCCCAGAGCTGTACAGCCTCGAGGTCTGCCATCCCCTCCGCCCACGAGCAGAATCAGCTTTTCACCAGTGGCCACAGGAGAGCCAGCCACGCGGGGCTCCTCCAGTTATTTGGGATCTGGGTAAAGGTCATCCCATCAAAGACACAGTCTTCGGCCAATCGTGCTCACCCTGTCCGCAAAATCTCTCTCTCCGCGTTCTTCACCACCTTCCTCCTGAATACCACATCCTCCTGCACAGCCGCTCTTCCTTCTGTTATAAAAGTATCTTTCTCCTTCAGAAACCTCAGCCTCCACAGCTCTTCCAGGCCCTGGGGGCTCAATGTCTACCCCAAGTGGGCTAAGAAGGCATTTTCCTGGGAGAGGAGCTCAGATATCCTCAGAAGTCTGCTGTGAAGGGGAAACATCTTTGAATTAAGGAGTGTCAAGTTTAAGAAGCAGGGACCAAGCCACTCCGTACTGAGTTTCTACCAGATGCAAGGTGCTTGGGGGTGGGGGGTAGGCGTGCCTGCCTTAGCGAAGAAGCTGACCTCGCCTCCCTGGAAAAGTACCAATAACCAGAATATGTGACCCCATTGGTGATTGAAAGGTCTGTATTGCTGGGAGCTCAGGCCATTGTTATTTTGGGAGTCTACTTGGATGAGTATAGTGTGGGGGGAGAGGGGGCGGGCCGGGGGCGGCTGAGGTTAATCAGATACGGTTCCCCACCCCCCCCACCCCCGCCAAAACACACTTGACAGCAGCAAAGATGGAGTTAGCACGGACTACCACAGATCAATGACGTTATGTGCATTGCTTTATTCTCACTATCTGTAAGGCGGGAATGATTGTGTCTCGATTTAGAGAGGCTCGGAGCGAGGATGTCACCTGCTCAAGATCACAGGGCCACCAAGCGACAAAACGGGATTTCAATAGGGAAGCTGCCACTTCCAGAGCCCCAGAGCTTTATAAAATGATGGAGGCAGACACACACAGGAAATCACACAAAAGCAAAGCTGACCCTTGTAAGTTTGTAACGAAAGAATAAGCAACGTTCAGGACGACTACAGGGGAGGGAAAGGTTAGTCTTGCCCCTTCTCTGCCTCTTTAAAATTTCCGTTGGCCATGTCACAAGCAGCATTAAGAGAGAAGACCTATGGTGGGGGGGGGGCACCTGGGGGGCTCAGGTCATGAGCTCCCGGTTAGCGAGTTCAAGCCCCGCGTTGGGCTCTGTGCTGACAGCTCGGAGCCTGGAGCCTGCTTCCGATTCTGTGTCTCCCTCTCTCTCTGCCCCCCTCCCACCCCACCCCTCATGCTCTGTCTCTGTCTCTCAATAATAAATAAACATTAACAAAAATAAATTTAAAAAGAGAGAGAGAGAAGATCTACAGCCAGTAAGGAAGAAAAGCAGGGACTGCGTCTACACCATCAAGAGCAAAAATCAAAGGGTAGACACCTCCGCAGCAACACTGCAATGAGACCCATCTGCCCGCTGGGACATTCATTACTCAAAGCGACAAGAACCGCCACCACAAAGCGTCTCCAGCGCGTTAAGATGTGATGAGAGGCCACTAGACCGGAAGTTGGGAGAAATGAGCTGTCGAGTTCCTTCTCCATCAACACGAAGTGTGGTCCAGAGCAAGGTACACATGACAGGTCAACTTCTAGGCCTGTGTCTTCATCTGAAGAAGACTGGGTGATTTCCAGGTTCGGTCGCCTGCCACCGAGCACCCAGGGTTACAGCATGATGCCCTGGGCTCTGTGGACACAGAGCGGAAGCTCGCCCCTAAACATGTGCCCAAGATAGAGGACCTCGCGGAACATAAGCCTCCCCTATTTTTTCCACCTGACCACATCCTAATCGGCAGGGGTGGTGCTATTTCAGGCTGCCCATCAGATAGAACATTCCACCTCACAGGTCGATGCATTTCAGTGAGTCGCCAATAAACTGCAAAGAAGTCCTTGCTTCCAGGATCAGATAGTCCGAAATAGCAGAAGTACAGGATCAGATAGTCCGAAATAGCAGAAGTATTAACAGACTCTTATTTCTCAATGCAGGTCCCCTACGGAAGCAAAAGCAAGCAAGAATCTCCTTGTATGTCCAACTAAGAGTCCCAGGTTTGGTATTTAAACTCCAGGATCTTCGGAGGCCTGAGTAAATGTAATTAAATCTAGGTTTTCCCCTACTAGACTTAATTGTCACTCACTCCATGATGGCAATAATAATACTAATAATAAGCTCTTACGTCAGTACTTTTCAGCTTTTCAAATGGCTTTGACATGCTTTATCTCACCTGAGCTTAATAATAACCATGCAGCATAAGTAGGGCAAGTATTATTATCCCCATTAATACTAATAATAGCTAACATTTAGGTGGCCCTTTGCATTTACAAAGTGCTTTCCTACATATTTTCCCATTGTGCCGGAGGCTGAGTTCCTGGACACCAGAACTGTGCCTTACTCACTTCCTTACCCTGCAGTGCTTAGCAGAGACCCAGGCACGCAGCAGTCACTCCATACATGTGTATGACCTTTTAAATTAGTTTTACCCTCATGGAAACTGCCTTAGGTCTGTAGGCAAATATGTTTATACCCAGGCATCAAATAGGAAAATCGAGGCTCGGGGTTTCAGCGACAGGAACAAAGTCACGTACAAGTGTCCAGGCCAAGAGAACGGTAGTTTCTAAATAAGCCCAAAATGCTATGCTCTTGCCTGCACACCAGTGCTTGCCAAACTTAAGGCGTAAATAGAGTATTTGGAAATCTTGTTAAAACGCAAACTGGATTCAGTAGGTCTGGGGTAGGGCATGAGATTCTAAATTTCGAATTTAGAAATTTAACTGCTAGGCGATATAGAGACTGCTGGTTCAAGGACCACTTTTTTTCTTTGTTAGCCTTTGTTCCTTTTTTTTTTTTTTTTCCGCTTTCCTCCCCCAGTTTTAGTGCGATATAATTACCATATAACATCCTGTAAGTTTAAAGTGTACAACATGATGACTTGATATTCGTATGCACTGTGAAATGATTACCACAATAAGGTTCCTGTAAGATGAATACCTTCTGGGGATCTAAGGTACAGCATGGTGACTGTACTTAACCATACTGTATTATATACTTCAGAGTTGCTAGGAGGGCCACTTTTTGAGGGCAAAGTGGACATATGAGGCCAAGAGCAGCTAAAGGACTTTCCCAAGGTCATTCCCCTGAGTTAAGAGCAGAAACAGAATAGCTCCTGATTCTACCCTAGTCTTGTTCTGGACATGTTCCTTCATGATTCAGTAACATGTCACTGTCAGAGTATTCTCCCCACATACTCTCATCCCATTCACAGTTGGCAAAAGTTTCTGAACCTTCCACACTTACAATATCAGTTCTTAGAATAAAAAAAAAAAAAAAAAAAAAAATTGTCCTTTAAGAACATACACCAAGAAGCATACCTAGGTGAAAACTGCTTATACCAATTGCACTGGCTCCCTTCAAATTCTGGTATTCTATTGAGTTTATCCTTACGTGCCACATTATAGGCCCATTAGGCAGAGATTCTCTCCACCTCTGCTGTCAGAGAGGCTCCAGATTCCCTAGTGGTCTAGGAAATCCCCTTCTGGAAGGACATAGACAGAGAAGGGTCAGGCCCTAGGTCAGGCCATGCTCGAGTACCAGAAATTCTGATCTTGCCAAACTGGAAACACAAGACAGGAATTAGTAACTAGGCACCGGAGAGGGCCACAAGAGCTGGTTCCATAACCTCTCCGTGAACTTTATGTCGTTATCAGTCATTCTGGCCAATCAGCAGATCTTAGGCAGAGCTCAGGGCTGTGCAGAGACCAGGTATGTTAGTCAGCGTTCTGCAGAGAAATAGAACCAATAAGATGTACATATAGAAAGATAGAGATCTATTATAAGGATCTAGCTTACACGATTCTGGAAGCTGGTAAGTCTCAAAATCTGCAGGGTGAGTTGGCAAGCTAGAGACTGGGACAGCCAATGATTCCGTTCTAGTCTGAGTTAGAAAACCTGAGAACCAGAAGAGTTGACAATGAAGTTCCAGTCTAAAGGCCAGCAGGCTCAAGATATATGAGAGCTGATGTCTCAGTCTGAGTCCAAAGGCAGGAAAAACTGCGACACCAGTTTGAAAGCAGTCAGGCAAAAGAATTCTTTCTGATTCAGAAGAGGCTCGGCCCTTTTGTTCTGGGTAGGCCCTCAACTGATTGGATAAGGCCCACCCACATTAAGGAGGGCAGTCTTGCCTGGACTACCAATTTAAACGTCAGTGGGTTTTCTTGTGGTTTGTTTTTAAGTTTATTTATTTATTTTGAGAGAGAGAGAGAAAGAGAGAGCAGGAGAGGGGCAGAGAGAGAGGGAAAGAGAGAATCCCAAGCCTCCACATCATCAGCATGGAGCCTGACACGGTGCTTGATCCCAGGAACCATGACCTCATGACCTGAGCAGAAACCAAGAGTCAGACGCTTAGCCAAATGAGCCACCCAGGCGCCCCTAAATGTTAGTGTCAACACTTTTCCAGGAACACCCAGAATCATGTTTGGCCAAATATGTAGGCACCCCAAGGCCCAGTAAAGTTGACGTGTAAAATTAACCATCACGCCAGGGGCACCAACCACATTCAGACACTGTCCAATTACAGAGGAAAAAGTACCCCAACTCCAACACACTCTGACCTATGCCACTATGCATTTCCTGTTTTTTAGGATCCCCTCCTCCCCAGAGAAATTTTCTCCACATGATACAGCCACAGACTGCGGACCTGTTCGCAATCACTGCCCAAGGCGCATTCAGGAGATACTAGCTCCGAGTGACCAGCAGCGAGGTGGGGCAGAATGGGCCACACCCACAGCAGGATGGATGATTTCAGTGTGGGATCCCTTCTATGGTGTCCAAGAGCTCACGCAGAAGGATAGACGCTGACCTTATCTCCAATCCACTGTTATCCTTGAATCCTAGCCCCTCTTCCTTAAACTCAACTCTGTCGTCTTCGGGTGTAGCTCAGGAAATGAGGGACAGATCCTCAAAAATCAGATATGTATTTAAAAATGAATAATATGGGCTCAGGAGTAGTGGAGCGGCCTCTGAACTAGAAAGGAGCTGCTATAGGAGGCATAGCCTCAGGTCAGGGGCATCTCCCGTGTGCTAAGAGGTCACACGACGTCCAGTCCCTAAAGACTGATGAAAATATATGCTGGACATGCTCCCAGAAGCCCTCCTTGGCCATGGCCCGCTCTAGTCCATGTTGTCACCGGGCAGAGAGGCCTTGAGAAAAGAATCGCCAAGTTTCCTGCATCCAACAGGTAACAATAGAGGGTCCTAAAAAAGAAGGCGTGTACATGAATGGGCAAAAGGGAAAAAGGAGGTCACTGCGTCGGGCTGGTCATCGGAAGTGGAAAATACGATACTGTTGGGGAGAAAAAAGAAAAAAAAAAAGGTGGCTCAGGTATTCTGCTTGCAAACGTTTTTCCTGGTTCAATCCTGAAACAGGTCTGCAGGAATCCCAACCGTGGCCACAGCTGTGCACTGTATATGTGAAGTATGTGACATTTAAAAACTATGCTTATTATATGCCAGGCATGGTACCGGGTTACTGGAAAGAAACACAAAATAGCACACTAATCTCTTCCATTTGCAAAGAACCGTATCATTTCTTAAATACACAATCTCCGTTAGTCCCTACAACTGATTTCTGAGTCATACCTTGTAATCCCCCTTTATACATAAAGTGAGGCTCCCAAACTCAAGATGAGATTATGTGAACATAAGGTAGCAGAGCTGGTGTAACTAAGAGAAGTCAACACGTACCTGCAAGCGACAGAGTTCTCGTGCCAAGGGATCTCAGAGTAACCAGAGGCCATCTTGGAATCCCCAGCATCCTTTTCCAGATCATCAAGCACCCAGGACCCTGATGCTGCACCCCAATTCCTCCACTGTCATTCACCAAAGTCTCCTCTCAGAAGCGTTCTGGTATTAATTATATAACCATTCATGGTGAGAAACAGTGACCTTCTCCGAGGGTAATTCTATATTGTCTTCTTATAATAGCAAAGTGAAGGTCATTGCACACCCTCCTACTAAAGGCAAGTATAATCTTCCACCAGCGAGAAAAGAATTGGAGGGCAGTTGGAAAAGTTTAAGACTCCCCCCCTTATACTGTATCATCTGAACTTTTACTTTAGGCGCAAGATTCCAAAAACATGCATATTCAACTACTTTAACTAGCATGCATTCTTCATTCATTCATCAAGAATTTATTACCTATTATGTGCCAAGGACTGGGAATTCAGAGGTTAATAAAACACAGGTTCTGCCCTCAAGAACCTCATGTCCTATGCAGGGCTGAGACACAGAACTACAAAGAAGCAGATGACCACAATTCAAGTTCTACAACAGAGTTCTAACTGTGAACCTCCAGAAAGGAGCATGGCCTGAGTGAAAAAAGCATCACAGAAGAGTGAAATTCAAGCTGAGCTTTGAGGGACACGATGAATTATCTGGAGGTAGACGAGACAGAAAAGCGTTCCAGGCAAAGGAAAGCTACGTGAACAAAAGCATAAAGGTATAAAATGGGAGAACACTGCAGCAAAGCGTGGAACATCTCCCCATGCTCTTCATACCACAGTTGGGTTCATGGAGAGCCTACCATGTGTCAGGCACTGTGGGGCATACTAAATCCTAACTCTGAGATATAAACTGATGAGATATTACAGCACAGGATAAGCAAACAGCACCTTAAAAGATCATTATACCAGGCTAAGTTATCACAAGGCAGTACATGGCAATTTATTAATGGGTGAGAGGGACAATAACTTCTAGGAAGTCATTGGCATTGTTCGCAATGAAAGTGCATCAAAACAGGATCGTTTTGTCCTAATAGAAAGTATGTGGCAGGAGCATCTGGGTAGCTTAGTCAGCTAAGCATCCGACTCTTGATTTTGGCTCAGTCATGATCCCAGGGTCGTGGGACCAAGCCCCACCTTGGGCTCTGCTCTGAGTGTGGAGCCTTCTTGGGACTCTTTCCCTCTCTCTCTCTCTCTCTCTCTCTCTCTCTCTCTCTACCCCTCTCCCCCACACATGTTCTTTCTCTCTCTCTCTCTCTCAAAATAAATAAACATTAAAAAAAAAAAAAAAGTATGTGGCAGCTACAGTTGAACATATAGCTAGGGGTCTAGAAGACAGAAGGTAAGTTGCATAACCCCAGATGACATTCTCTCAGTCATTGATTATCAAGTACTATATGATGCCTTCATGTGCTGAGTGGTCTAGTGGGCATAACGGGATAAGCAGAATGAGTAAAAACACTTGGTATCTTCTTCCCAGGATCCTACAGTTGAGTTAACGCACATATTTGAATCAATATTGGAGAATGAATAATCGCCAAGTGAGGCAGACTAGGGATACAAGTGGAACTGCCCAATAGGAAATGTCAGGAGACATTGCATAGAAAAGGTGGAATTTGAGCTGTTCTTTGAAGGGGTGGAAGCATTAAAGAAAGAAAAACAGAAGGACATTCTATGCATGAGAAACAGACTATGTCAGGGCAGAAAAAGAAATTCTTCTGGAAAGTGCAGGTAGAGTAGGAGAAACCATTGACCTTGAGCAGAGGTTTTGTGTTGGACAGTGATGGGTAAGATAGTGAACAGGAGGCCAGAATTTAACAGGTACTAACTCACAGCCAGAGATGTCTGGACTTGACTTCGTAGACCCTGGGGAGCCACCCTAAGGACTTCTCTGATTCGGGTGTGAACTACAGATAGTCTGAGAAAGATGACTGAATTATTACCAAAGAAAGGAGAAGCTGGCATTTGCCTAGGTGGCCTATGGAGTAATGTATCTTCTTTATACTCTGGTCAGTGTACTAATTAGGATTCTCTAAAGAAACAGACCCAATAAGAGATAGATAGATAGGGCGCCTGGGTGGCGCAGTCGGTTAAGCGTCCGACTTCAGCCAGGTCACGATCTCACAGTCCGTTAGTTCGAGCCCCGCGTCAGGCTCTGGGCTGATGGCTCAGAGCCTGGAGCCTGTTTCTGATTCTGTGTCTCCCTCTCTCTCTGCCCCTCCCCCATTCATGCTCTGTCTCTCTCTGTCCCAAAAAATAAATAAACGTTGAAAAAAAAAATTAAAAAAAAAAAAAAAAGAGATAGATAGATAGATAGATAGATTTTAAGGAACTATCTCATGCCAATTGTGGGCGCTGGCCAAATCTGAATTCTGCAAGGCAAAACTGTAGGCTGCAGACCCAGAGAAAAGTTCACGCCGAAGTTGGAGTCCAAAGGCAGTCTGGAAGACAGAATTGTCTCTTCCTCAGAAAACCTCAATTTTTTTCAGTTAGGTAAGACCTTCAACTGACTAGTTGATCCCCACCCATATCATGGAGGATAATCTGTTTTACTCAAGGGTGACTAATTTAAATGCTAATCTTATCTTTAAAAAAATCCCCTTAGCAGTGACATTTAGACTGGTACCCACGTACTGTGGCCTAAGGAAGTTGACACACAAAATTAACCATCACCATAGGGAAACCAGGAATCATTCTTATCCCTCCATTGCTGCCTCCTCTGCCTGCTGGCTCAGCTTCCTGGGGGCATCTGCAGTCTTTCTGGAGGGGATGATTGAGCTTACTTGAAGAAACATAAAAAACAAGCAGCCAGTCAATGAAAAGGGGAGCCAGGTCTTCTGCCTCAGCAGGAAAATCTTCTCTGTCTTCCTACATCCACTTTTTCTGAGGCGCGTATGACCTCCCCTCTTCTCTTTGGCTGAGCAGCCCCAACGTTGACCCTGAGAATCCACCTCTCGCAAAGACTCCCAGCCAGTCTGTGCAAAACAACCTGGCAAAACATTGCACACGAAACTCATGCCGGTAGGGCTGTGTTTTGCTTTGGTTTGGTTCAAAGATTTCTAAACTGGCTCTCAAAACTTCATTTAGCTTCTAATTCACTGTGGTTTGACATGTCTGATGTGGGGGAGAGGGATGAATTTCATTTAATATTAACCAAGCAGCTCTCCACCACTTCCTCTTTTCCATTGTTTCACTTTAATAAACAATGGATTTAACAATTTGTTTAAAGTCGGCCGGGCTCTGAAACGTTCTTCTAAGTATTCTGCCTCACACATGACCTGAAGATTTTATTTAACATCTGTTTAGAAAAAAACACACACAGACCAAACACACAAGACCCAAACTATGCATTGTTTCCAAGTAATGGTCATAACGTACTTGATGTTTCTTGAAAGGGAAATACGAAGAAAAAAAATACATAAATAAATAAATAAAAAATTGTTTTCCCCCAAATTATTCAAGCTGAACGGAAAAAAAAAAAATTAAGAACACTGAAGTCAGATACATTAACCCACAGCTGGTTAACTCCCTTTCTAGTTGAAGAAGGATCCGCGATGAAAAACAACCCTTAGAACTTCTTGATTAAAATTTGGTCTCCACCAAATTTACACTAAAACATCACTGAGGGTACAGAGAAATATAAAAACTTACTACACTAAAACTTAAAGCCCAAGGACACTGTAATATCACTCTCTGTTAGTAATTTCCAGGAAAGAGAGGAAACACCCAATCAAGACCTCTCTTCATGCCAAAACCAGGCCTGTCTTTGAAACAAGTAGGAAAAGAGATCTTACAGGAATAAGTGGGAAAGAAGGAAGGTAGCCTTCCAGGGGTGAGCCTAAAGCACTGTATGCTGGAGAAAGAGAAACCCTATATGCAGTGCAAGTCGGGAAATGTCACGTTCCCTCCGACCCTCTGTCAGTTCCTGGCACAAACTCAAAACACAGTGATCCAAAAAGTTCTAAAATAAAAGAATAAGCAAAGATAGGCCAGGTAAGTGGCAATAAATAAACTAGGGGTAGCTATATTTATGATAGACAAATTAGGATTTGTAGCCAAAAGCATAGAACATTCCAAAGAGGGCTGCGACACTAATAATGAAGCAGCAGACAGAGAAGTGAAGAAAACAATCCCATTTACAATTGCGCCAAAAATAGTAAAATACCTAGGAATAAACTTAACCAAGGAGGTGAAAGACCTGTACTCTGAAAACTATAAATATAAAACTGTACTCCAGAAGACCTGTACTCTGAAACTGAAGATGACACAAACAAATGGAAAGACATCCCATACTCATGAATTGGAAGAACAAATACTGTTAAAATGTCCATACTACCCAAAGCAATCTACAGACTTGATGCAGTCCCTATCGAAATGCCAACAGCATTTTTCACAGAACTAGAACAAATAATCTTCGAACTTGCATGGAACCACAAAAGACCCTAAATAGACAAAGCAATCCTGAAAAATAACAAAACTGGGAGTATCACCAGCCCTGACATCAAGATGCCCCTACAAAACTGTAGTAATCAGAACAGTATGGTACTGAAACAAAAACTGACACATAGATCAACGGAACAGAATAAAGAGCCCAAAAATAAACCCGCGATTACATGGTCGATTAATCTTCAACAAAGGAGGCAAGAATATGCAATGGGAAAAAGACCTGGATTGCAAAGTGTTTGTATTAAACTGAACAGTAAAATATTTTAGCCTCATGTCCTTACGTGAAAAATAAAGCCTACTGGACACAAATCACTTACGGAAATATTCCAGCCTTCCACAGAAAAAAAAAACCCCAATGTTTCTCATCATTTGGTAGCAAGAAAGAGGGACAAAGTGACTATTCTAGGACACCAAGGACCACGTTTTCCATGATTCTTAGTTTGAAAGCTTGGATCTATCTGGGGCGCCTGGGTGGCGCAGTCGGTTAAGCGTCCGACCTCAGCCAGGTCACGATCTCGCGGTCCGTGAGTTCGAGCCCCGCATCGGGCTCTGGGCTGATGGCTCAGAGCCTGGAGCCTGTTTCCGATTCTGTGTCTCCCTCTCTCTCTGCCCCTCCCCCGTTCATGCTCTGTCTCTCTCTGTCCCAAAAATAAATAAAAAACGTTGAAAAAAAAAAATAAAAAAAAAAAAAAAAGAAAGCTTGGATCTATCTAAAGATAAAAGGAAGACACTTCTTGCTCTGGGACGTAGCACAAGGAGTCTCTTCCATCATGCAGATATACTTTATTAAAGTGCTCATTATTTAGTCAAGGAAGCTCCAGATGCTGTGAAGTCATTGCAGTGCAAACACAGCAGAATGAGACGTCAAATATTCTCTCAAGGTTGCAAGGGGTCATCTATTTCCACGGGGAATACAAAATGTGCATCTGGCTTGGGTCTATCACCATATAGCAGGGGTCACACCTGAATGCAACTTAGACAAATTAGTGGGTGGGTTGCGGATTCTGGAACACGCAAACCTCAAACCTTCAAAAGGAGCAGCTAGTACTCAACCCCAGCCTCATTACTGTGAAATGACAGTGTAGTCCCAATGCTGTTAGATCGTCCCGTGTATCAAGCCACAAATGCAGATTTTTACGCTAATTCATTAAGTCTAAGATGCACATTTTTTTCACATTTTAGTATTTTTAAAATCGAGATACGTCTTACAATCAGGGACGGCTGACAAATATAATTAGCAGCAATTTTTTTTCTTCCTCGGTGCTATAGAAAATACTGGCACATCTTAAAATCAGTCCTGACATCTTAGATTTTATGGAGTGTGGGATGTAAAATCTCCAGATAGCAAGACATTGGTAACTAATTCAAGCTAGGTCAATCAATGACTCGCTCAATCACACTGTGGAGGCCAATCAGAAATACCTGTGGGCTCGAGAGATGAGCTAACAGTTCAAAGTCTTTCGTACAAAGATATTTTGGCTCACTCCCGGGAGTTTTGCAAAGACAACTGGAAAAATTTTTCTTCGTGCCACATAAAATTGTTGTCATTGATAGAAATGAGCTGCTTTGTCAAAGACTAAGAAACCTGACGCCCCAAAAAGTTAAAATGGCCTGAATTATACGTAAATGAGATTTAAGAGACTAAAATTTTACCATACGTATATAGAATATGCCCTCTTGTCTAGGGATCAGAAAGTATTTATCAAAGTTAATCACACGTTAAGATTTTTTTTAAGTTACTAAATTACAGAAACCAAAAGTTGTCTAGACCAGGGGTCAGCAAACTATGACCAACAGGCAAAATTCAACCCACCATCTGCTTTTGTAAGTAAAGTTTTACTGGAACATAACCATTTGGAACACAGCTTTTTTTCTTTTTCTTTTTTTTTTTTAATACTGTCAAAATGGATACTTTCTGCCAGAGTAGAAACTCTGCCAGTGACAGAGTAGTAGTTGAAACACAAACTATATACCTGTAGGGCCATACTATGTGGCCCTTTACAGAAATTTGCTGACCTCCAATCAAGACCAAAATCTATTATCACAACATGATTTCTAAAAGAGAAAGATAATTATACCAACCATTTCAAATCATGGCAGGAAACCAATTTAAAAACTAGAAAACAGATTTAAGCGATTTTTTATTAGTGGAAATACAAATCACAGTCTAAAATTATTTGGAAAATTCATAAGATACAAGTAGCATGTAACACAACAAAACTTGGGGGCCAGGGTGGTTCGCAGAGGAGAAATGATCCCATTAGACATTTTTCTGAAAGGGCCCGAATCAACAAAGTTATGAATGAAGGAGGAAGCGTTACACCTGATAACCACAGAAATACAAAGGATCGTAAGAGACTATTACGAACAATTAATTGTACACCAGCAAACTGGACAACCTAAAAGAAATGAATAAACTCCTGGAAACACACAACCTATCAAGACTGAATTGGGAAGAAATTGAACATCTGAACAGACCAATTGCCAGTAAGGAGACTGAATTAGTGATCAAAAATCTCCCAACAAAGAAAATCTCAGGAATAGGTGGCCTCACTGGTGAATTTTACCAAACATTTAAAAGGGGAATGAACATTGACCATTCTCAAACTCTTCCAAAAAATCAAAGAGAAGGGCACACTCCCAAACTCATTTTGCAAGACTAGCATTACCCTGATACAAAAGCCAGACACAGATATTGCAAGAAAAGAAAACTACCGGCCATATCCCTAATAAATATAGATGCAAAAATTCTTAGTAAGATGCTAGCAAATCAAATTCAGCAGCCCATGAGCAGGATCATTCACCATGATCAACTGGGATTTACCCGTCGGATTGCAAGAATGGTTCTACATACTAATTTGTGCTGGTCTCAGCCTAACAGGAGTGATGGTTGGGATAGAAATGCCTGGGGGCACTCATCTGGGTCTGCGGTACGCCCACACAGACATTTCTCTTTTCACAACCAATGTTGTGGCTCGACCAGCCTTTGCGATACTTCCTGATTGTAAGACACACTTCAGCAGTAACCATCACAGAACTCTGGGGAAAAAATTACGTGTATTATTCGCATGTCGTTGGAAGGCACATGGCATGCGTGGGGTCCACACAATTGAGACTGCAGACAGAGAGAGGATGTGCTTGTGGTTATGCTTCTATTAGGACCCAAGGGTGGGGTGCCTCGCTTTTGCAGGTTCACTCTTTATTCATGAATTTAACACAGGAAAGCAGGAATTCAAGGGCAGGCAGGGAAAACAATCAGTCAAATGGTCATTTATTTAAGTCACCCAGAAGTCTGTAAAAGGAAGCTTCGAGGGCTGGGGCGGCTAGCTCTTCGTCTATTCTTGTGGCTGGCCACATCCTTATTCGAGGTAGCTGTCTTTGAAGATGATGCCTCAAAGAGCGAAAGCTTCATGTTCGGGTAGGGGAAGAAGGAATCGGAGGAAGGCCGTCAAAAGGTACAAACTTCCGGATCTAAGTGCTAGGGATGATGCCATCCATGCGGACAACATGACGACTAGAGCTAACAGCATTGTATGATACACAGATCTTCCTCAACTTACGATGGGGTTAAATACCAATAAATGTAGCATAAAGCAAAAGGCATTTAATATGCCTAACCTACCACACATCATAGCTTGGCCTAGCCTAGCTTACACACGCTCAGAACACTTACGTCAGCCCAGAGCTGGACAAATCACGTAACTAACACAAAGCCTATTTTATAACCAGGTGTTGAATATCTCATGTCATGTACTGAATACCGTGCAGCCTACTTCCCTGTATCACAAGAGAGGGCCATACTGAGTATCGCTAGCCTAGGAAAAGATCAAAATTCAAAACGTGGTTTCTACTGAATGTGCATCGTTTTTGCACCGTGGGTAAAGATCCTAAATTGAATCGTCGCTAAGTCGGGGACCATCTCTATAGAAAGGTTAAGAGAGTAACTCCTAAAAGTTCTCATCACCAGGACATTTTTTTTCTTTTTCCCTTTGTTTTCTTTATTTTTACTGTATCTGTATGAGAAGATGGATGTTAGCTGAACCTATTATGGTAAGCATTTCACAATATATGCAAATCAAAGCATCATGCTGCCTGCCTTAAATTTATACAATGATGTATGTCAAAGATTTTTTAATAAAACTGATGAAAGAAAAGCCTTAATGTTATGAACTTGTATTACAATTTAAAAAAAGCCAACTGTCAGGCACTTACACAACGCTTACCCAAATTAATAAATGTGATACATCACATTAATAGAATAAAACCTAAAAATCATATTATCATCTCAACAGATGCAGAGGTTTGGAACTGGAGTTGGAAAGGAAGAAGTACAATCGTCTCTACTGCACACGACATGAATTTATACATTAAAAAACCCTACATACTTCATCAGGACCTTTTCTTACTAAGCTTTCAAAATTTCAGAGAAAAAGCACACCTGTGCTGTTTAAAATTTACTAGACCATAGAACACAATAAAGTTACTTGGTGATTCATTTCACCAAGTTTCACTTACCCTCTCTGACATCCGGCCCCTCAAAAACAGGGCTGCAAAGCAACCTTTTTAGCAAAACACAAAAGCAAAAATCTGGAATAGATTCTAGTCAATGAATCCACCAATTATCAGGAAACAATGTGTTTTTAATAAAATAAGGGCTATTCTAGGAGCTCAATAAGAAGAAGAAGAAGAAAAAGAAGACTATTAGAAATCTACTAATAGAATTCAGACTGTCAGTGAAGAACACTAGAGTCTCCACATTTTGGACAGAAGTCCTCTGATTCGGACTCGGGTACCTGTAAATAAAGCCCTCTCTCTTAGGGCAATGAATTAGGGGACAAGTATGAAAAAGAAGAGGGACCTGATAAACATTTCAGAGGGGCTATGAGGAAGAATACTACTTTAAATGTGAATATTGCAGGGGTGCCTGGGTGGTTCAGTCGGCCAAGCATCGGACTCTTGGTCGCGGCTCAGGTCATGATCTCGCAGTTCATGGGTTTGAGCCCCCCGTCAGTTTCTGCGCTGACAGTGAGGAGGCTTGCTTGGGATTCTCTCTCTCCTTCTCTCTCTGCCTCTCCCCTGCTTATGCTTTCTCTCTCTCTCTCTCTCTCAATATAAATAAATAAACTTTTAAAAATGTTTAAATAAAAAATAAATATGAATAATGCAATCTCTAATGAGGTTAGGGTTGCAAACCCGGTCCTTCGTGCTCACCTTTTCAGTCCCTGAGTCACCTCCTCCTGGTCACTGTATCTCCCATGCATCCTCATTTTCTCCATACTCATACTAGTCTAAAACTACTTGGAATGCCCTAAAATTCCCATGCTCTTTCCATGGCATGCTGGATCTTCTTTTTCAAAAACCCTCCTCTACTTGGCCACTTGGCACTTATCCTTTACGACTGTTGAGATATAACTTCTTCTTTTTTTTTTTTAAGTTCATTTATTTTGAGAGAGAGAGAGAGTGTGTGTGTGTGTGTGTGTGTGTGTGTGTGAAAGCAGGGCAGGGGCAGAGAGAGAGGGAGAGAGGGAATCTCAAGCAGGCTTTGTGCAATCAGAGCAGAGCCCGACGTGGGGCTCGAACCCATGAACTGTGAGATCACGACCTGAGCTGAAACCAAGAGTCTGACGCTTAACCGACTGAGGCACCCAGGTGCCCCAAGATGTCACTTCTGAGAAATCTTCCCTGTCCATCCTCCAAGGAGGTGTCAGATGCTCCCTCTAATTATCTCATATGGATCCCGTAAGACTTATGTTGGGTACTGTGAATGTCTATTTGTCTCTTCTACAGCTCTTGATGGTGTATCCTTACAGACTCCCATTCAGTATTGTTCCCCTAGCAGCTAGCATTGCGCCTGGCATATAGGAATATATGAAATGAATAAAGTGCCTTTAAACTATTTCCTACCCCTCTGCTTCCACTGTGGCTCTCTCATGAAGGCTGCTGGGCCCTTCCATCCCACTTCGAACCCCGACATTCTCATCCATGTTTAAAGGTGAAAACACAAATTTCTTAGAGCGAGTCAAGATGCTCACAAACCAGACCCAAGTGTGGACCTTCTGCCCACCATTTCCCAACACAAATCATCAACCTTAGACATGCTGATCCCAACTGTTCCCCAAACACACCTCATGCTTTCCTGACTCCTCCTCTTTTTAGCTCATTTTTTCCTTCCTCAAACTCCTCTGACATCCTATTTGTTGGTCCAGTTCCTCTGCACCCTTCAAGGACTAGCTGAGTGCCTAATTCTTTTAATGCCTTCTTACCCTCTTGCTCTTCTCAATTCTTCTTTCGGTTTATATTGGTGCCACTTGTTAGTTACTTAGCTCACACAGACACACACATGTGCACACACAGACACGTACACTAATTTAAAATAAAGGCATCATGTCTAGTGTCTGTTCGCTATATTACGAGCTCATTCATTCATCCCATGGGATCCTAGACCCCAGGGATACAGATTTCAAATAAGACACGGACCCTCTCTTCAAAGAATTCAGTCTGGTGTTTAAAAAAATACATACAATGAGACAATTGCAGTACAAAGTGAGAAATAAGTAATGAAGGAAATTGAAGAAGATATAAAGAAATGGAAAAACATTCCACGCTCATGGATTGGAAGAATAAGTATTGTCAAAATGTCGATACTACCCAAAGCTATCTACACATTCAATGCAATCCCAATCAAAATTGCACCAGCATTCTTCTCGAAACTAGAACAAGCAATCCTAAAATTCATATGGAACCACGAAAGGCCCCAAATAGCCAAAGTAATTTTGAAGAAGAAGACCAAAGCGGGAGGCATCACAATCCCAGACTTTAGCCTCTACTACAAAACTGTCATCATCAAGACAGCATGGTATTGACACAAAAACAGACACATAGACCAATGGAATAGAATAGAAACCCCAGAACTAGACCCACAAACGTATGGCCAACTCATCTTTGACCAAGCAGGAAAGAACATCCAATGGAAAAAAGACAGTCTCTTTAACAAATGGTGCTGGGAGAACTGGACAGCAACATGCAGAAGATTGAAACTAGACCACTTTCTCACACCATTCACAAAAATAAACTCAAAATGGATAAAGGACCTGAATGTGAGACAGGAAACCATCAAAACCTTAGAGGAGAAAGCAGGAAAAGACCTCTCTGACCTCAGCCATAGCAATTTCTTATTTGACACATCCCCAAAGGCAAGGGAATTAAAAGCAAAAATGAACTACTGGGACCTTATGAAGATAAAAAGCTTCTGCACAGCAAAGGAAACAACCAACAAAACTAAAAGGCAACTAACGGAATGGGAAAAGATATTTGCAAATGACCTATCAGACAAAGGGCTAGTATCCAAAATCTATAAAGAGCTCACCAAACTCCACACCCAAAAAACAAATAACCCAGTGAAGAAAGGGGCAGAAAACATGAATAGACACTTCTCTAAAGAAGACATCCGGATGGCCAACAGGCACATGAAAAGATGCTCAACGTCACTCCTCATCAGGGAAATACAAATCAAAACCACACTCAGATATCACCTCACGCCAGTCAGAGTGGCCAAAATGAACAAATCAGGAGACTATAGATGCTGGAGAGGATGTGGAGAAATGGGAACCCTCTTGCACTGTTGCTGGGAATGCAAATTGGTGCAGCCACTCTGGAAAACAGTGTGGAGGTTCCTCAAAAAATTAAAAATAGACCTACCCTATGACCCAGCAATAGCACTGCTAGGCATTGACCCAAGGTATACAGGAGTACTGATGCATAGGGGCACTTGTACCCCAATGTTTATAGCAGCACTCTCAACAATAGCCAAATTGTGGAAAAAGCCTAAATGTCCATCCACTGATGAATGGATAAAGAAATTGTGGTTTATATACACAATGGAGTACTACGTGGCAATGAGAAAGAATGAAATATGGCCCTTTGTAGCAACATGGATGGAACTGGAGAGTGTGATGCTAAGTGAAATAAGCCATACAGAGAAAGACAGATACCATATGTTTTCACTCTTATGTGGATCCTGAGAAACTTAACAGAAACCCATGGGGGAGGGGAAGGAAAAAAAAAGAGGTTACAGTGGAAGAGAGCCAAAGCATAAGAGACTCTTAAAAACTGAGAACAAACTGAGGGTTGATGGGGGGTGGGAGGGAGGGGAGAGTGGGTGATGGGTATTGAGGAGGGCACCTTTTGGGATGAGCACTGGGTGTTGTATGGAAACCAATTTGACAATAAACTTCATATATTGAAAAAAAGTGAGAAATAAGTAAACCCATAAACAACTCTATGGCAACTCAAAGCGTGATAGTGGATGATGGATAGATGGAGAGGTGAATAGACACATACACAAATTCTTTGGAAATTATCTCTGTTAATGAGAGAGAGGATGAGAGAGAGAGAGAGAGAATCTGATAAACAATAAAATTAAACCAACTTCTGCTAAGGAGAGAAGAAAAAAGAAATAGCCACAAGGAAGCAAACAACTCAGGACTCCGACCTCCAGTTTTTTTCTTTAGTGGCAGTCTCCAGAGATCTACTTTTCCTTCCCCAATATGTTTCCCTCCTTCCTAGTCTTCTCCAGACAACATCCACTCTGAAATATCAGGTAAATGAATACCTCTATTCCCTGCATATATGGACATCAACTCATGGACACTATGTACCAGTTTCTCACATTTTCTTTTAATCACTCTCGTTTTACTAGTCCACTGAAACCCAAGGTCGTCACTGTCAAAAGCTGTCACGGTTACCATGGTTCTACTTCAAGTTAATTCCAAGAGCTCAAGAAAAACAAACTTCATGGAAGGAAGCCCACCAGCAGCTTTTGTAAAACTGTGCTTCGATTCCCAGAGGTTGGTCTCTCCGAAGGAGGCGCCTCACACGGGGTCCTTGTCCTCCACGGCCGCGCTTGGGGGCTGAAGTTGAACGCTTTTGAGGGAGGCTATGACTATCACATACTGCAAGAGAAGAGGTCTTGGTAAAGTCACTTTGAGACGCAGAGAGCTCAGTTTCCTCAAATATAAAATGATGGGGTAGAACCCGATTAGTGTGCTTAACGCTCTACTGTGAAGAACAAAAAGGAGTGAGTGAAACTGAGGCTGACCATGGTCACCTGACACCAGGCGGGGCAGCGAGTGGAGAGGAGGAGACAAAAACCCGGCCTCGCCAGCAAAGGGCTATCTACAGTCTTGGTAAACTCTTACATTCATTAAGTCATTGTCAAAGGAGGCCCGTTCAAAGGCAAAATGTAGATTAAGAGACGACTGCTCTCTACCTCCTAGTATTTTCTTCCTATTCTACTTGTCTTCTTGAACACTGGTATGGTCTGAATGTTTATATATGACCCAAATTCAACTGTTGAGTTCCTAATGCCCAAGTGATGGTATTGGTAGGTAGGACGTTCAGAGGTACTTAAGTCGTGAGCGTGGAATCCTCACGAATGGGATTCGTGTCTCATAAAAGAGGCTCCAGATAAACCCCTAGCCCCTGCCACCAGGTAAAGACACAGTGGGAAGGAGCCAGCTATGAACCAGAAAGAGGTGTCTTATGAAAAAATAGCCATGCTGGCAACTCACTCTTCCAGCCTCCAGAACTATGAGACATAAATTTCTCTTGTTGATAGGCCACCCACTCTGTGTACTGTGTTACAGCAACCAAATGGACTCAGACAAGCACCTCCTCATTAGGATTAGATAATTCTAAATATATCCTCAACCTTCTTCTCCATCACTGTGCAGCCGCCCCCGTGTGAATCCACTATTATACCACGATGTGCAACAACTAGCTAATATTATACAATATACAGCTTCGTTGGTGAATGTTGGAGGGAGTAGTATATTTTTTTAATTTTTTTAATGTTTATTTATTTTTGAGACAGAGACAGAGCGTGAGCAGGGGAGGGGCAGAGAGAGAGGAAGACACAGAATCCGAAGCAGGCTCCAGGCTCCGAGCTGTCAGCATAGAGCCCGACGCGGGGCTCAAACTCATGGACTGTGAGATCATGACCTGAGCCGAAGTCAGACGCTCAACCGACTGAGCCACCCAGGCGGGAGGGAGTAATCTTAACCTTTGATCCCTCCAAGGAACATATTAGCATGTTCACCAGGACAGTCCAGAGAGACAATGCTTTTACTCCACCATATCTCAGACTTGAATTATTCACAAATCGTTTTAAAAGCACAGGAGAAAGAGAGCACCATTCCAAGTGGTGACAGCCCATGGTGTGGCATGGCAGTGGCAGCAGAGAGGCATGATCCACAGTCACATGGAGAAAAACAGGGCATCCAGAACGGCGTCAGGATGACTCCCTCCCTTCAGGGACATGAATTATTCCAGGTCCTGAACCTTCTGCCTAACACCCACTACATTCTCAGGTCTGAAGACAAAAGAGTGACAGTAACAGCAGCAGTAATTAGAGAAGGTGGTGTCACTGATATCATTGGCATCAGAGATAAGGAACTTGTCCCCTGCAATAATACTGCTACAGCCAACCACCCTCAGTGCTTCACGTGAGAACCTTCCATCATCTTTTTTTCTCCACACACGGACTGTGTAGGCACACGGGGTTCTAGAGAGGAACTTCCCTCAAAGGGAAGGAAGCGAAGACTCCAGCCCTTTTTTCCTCAATATTTCCAGAAACGCTGGCAACCAGGTTCTTAGCCTCACCTGGATAGACACGAAAGTGGCAGAAACCACAGGAAACCAGACCCCCAGCTAAAGCTGCCGTGCCCACCACTGAGTTGGCCAAGTAGCTAGAGGTAAACACAAATCACCCAAAGGGTCAACGGGTCCAAATTCCACTGAAAGAATGGGGGAGGATGAAGGCAAATAGGCTGTTTTCCAGAGATCCGGATGTGATGGGAGAAACGCACCGGCCCTTCTGGATGTCTGGAGTGATCACCGTGATCCGGGGACGGTTGAGGACCTGTTCGTGTCACTGGAGTTTCAAAAAGCAGGTTCTTGGCTTGAAACTAAACAGAAAGAAAAGGTGAAAGACCAAATGACAGCAATCTCATCAACTGAGAATACAGAGTAAAAAGCATCCACGAATTCTCACTGCCTCAAGATCTAAGAGGGGATTCGTAGGTGGGGAGATTGCACCACAATTAATATCATGTGCTATTGTTTGGGGATTTCTTCCGAAGTTTTGCAAATGTGAGATCGGATAGATTAAAAGGGTAACGTCTACAACATCACAGGAAGTTCTTAAAAACTGGTTGACCATGAAAAACCAATACCCATATTTTATCGTTTAAGTCTTCCTCTTTTTCTTTTAATTGTATTTTATGGTTGTAAGAAACACTTCACATGAGATCTACCCCCCTAACAGAATTTTAATTGGATAATGTAATATGTTGGCTTTAGCTACAATGCCAGTCTCTAGAACTTATTCATCTTGCTTAACTGAAACTTCGTACAAGTATTGGCAAGGATACGGAGACGCTGTAACCTTTGTGCTCTGCTGGCAGAAATGCAAAATGGTACAGCTGTGACAGAAAACAGTGTGGAGGTTCCTCAAGAAATTAAAAATAAAACTACCATATGATCCAGAAACCCCACTTCTGGTTATTTATCCAGAAGAATTGAAATCAGGGGCACCTGGGTGGCTCAGTCGGTTAAGCGTCCAACTTCAGCTTAGGTCATGATCTCACGGTTCGTGAGTTCGAGCCCTGCATCGCGCTCTCTGCTGACAGCTCGGAGCCCAAAGCCTGCTTCGGATTCTGTGTCTCCCTCTCTCTGCCCCTCCCCCGCTCACAATGTCTCTGTCTCTCTCAAAAATAAATAAACGTTAAAATTAAAAAAAAAAAAAAGAATTGAAATCAAAGCCTCAAAGAGATACTAGCACTCCCATGTTCATTGTAGAACTATTCACAATAGCCGTGATGTGGAAATAACCTAAATACCCTTCAACAGATGAATGGGTAAAGAAAGTGGTAGATGCATACAATGGAATATTATTTAGCCAAAGGCTCTCTTATACATGAACAACAACTGATTAGAAATTACAGTGGAAAAATGACCTACATGAAAAACATGACAACAAATATGTACCCAGGTGTGAATTTAGCGAGAAACGTCCCTACTATGGGATGCAAAAAACACTTAGCTACATAAATGGCAACATGCATTCGAGAATCAAATGGCATTACCCAATAACAACCGTCCCTAAATTAAGTTACAAACTGAAGGAACACCAGTGAGGTTTTTCAACAATACAAGTTGACTCCAAGGTTGATATGAAAAGCTAATCAAGGGGCACCTGGGTGGCACAGTCGGTTAAGCGTCCGACTTCAGCCAAGTCACGATCTCGCGGTCCGTGAATTCGAGCCCCGCGTCAGGCTCTGGGCTGATGGCTCAGAGCCTGGAGCCTGTTTCCGATTCTGTGTCTCCCTCTCTCTCTGCCCCTCCCCCGTTCATGCTCTGTCTCTCTCTGTCCCAAAAATAAATAAAAAACGTTGAAAAAAAAAATTTTTAAAAAAAGAAAAGCTAATCAAGAAGAGTTATCACAATTGAACAGAAAAAGATGAATGAGGAGGAAATAGCTTTGACATGCATCAAAATGCATCATAAAGTTACAATTAAACAATGATATACCAGCCTGCGAGCAGACAGAACAGACCAAAAAGTCAAGAAGCGTACTGAAATAAGAATTAAAATACAGCAAATTATATAATAAGTATTTCAAGGAAGTGGTTAAAAATTAAGGATTTTTTAAATAATGGCTTTGGGACTACCATCTTGAGCGGAAAAATGAAATTGGCTCCATATTTCATAGCATACCTCATCAAAATAAATCCTAGACCAGAGATTTAAATCCTTAAAAATTAAAACCATAAATAGCACTAGAAAAAATTATGACAGGGTGTTTTATTGTAATCTCAGAATAAAGACAGCTTTTCTAAATATAACATAAAACTGAGAAGTCGTAAATAAGACAGATAGAACCTCTGCTTCAGGCCATGAAGCAGAGTACTGGTACTCTGGTACTACATTAGTCTCTTCACCATAAACCACTATAAAGCCGGGCAAGATAGAAGAAGCAAGTCTTTTCAGGCTTCGGATAACAAGCAGGACAAGACTGCCATTTCTAAGTGAACGGAAACCCGGGAGGTGAGCAGAAACCTGCAGAGCTGCTGAGCTGGAGAGGCAGATAGCAGAGTTCAGAGCAGCAGAAATGACGGATTGTTTGGGGTAAAGCACAGGACAGAGGGCAAGATGTGCAAAGTGGGGAACTCCAATAATCTGTGCTGGGTACCTCCATGGTGAGGGCGAAGCTGTACCTCCACAGGACAATTCCATTCGAGGCTTACCAGAGAGCAAGTACCACAAAGTGATATTGGAACCAAGATTCTAGAGGCTGGGCTGTGCTCCATGAAGAGCAGTACCAGAAAGTTCTGACCCTGCTGGAGTGGAGAGACCTCATTAATAGCCCGACATCAGGCTGAATGACCACAAAAGCTTTCCTTAGAAGTTAAGAGGATGCCCTCGTGTAAGACATACTCCAGACCTTCTGAGAACCAACAATGCCTAAAGCCACGCCCTGACAAGATCTTTATGGAAGAGTTTGGAAGCAGAGATCCCTCCTGTTATAGGGGACTGCCAAGACATATTGGGGCTTTGGAAAATATCCACCTAGATAAAGCATAAAAGCAAGCTAACACAAATTCAAAACGATCATCCAGTAATCTCCCTGCCCGCTAAAACATGCCTTAATAATTTTCAGAGAAAGATAACAGAATACAGAGTCTCTAAAGTGTATTGTTCCAAATGTCTAATATTCAGTTGAAAACCACTGAACAGGCAATGCAGCTAGAAAATGTGACCTATCACCAAGGAAACAGGTAATCAACAGAAACCAACCCCAAGATGGCCCATATATATGGTACATTTAGCAGACAAAGACTCTAAAGAAGTTGGAACAGACTGTATTTTCTAAGGATGGCTACAATAATGTCTCCCGTCCTACCTGGTCTTCTTCAAAGTAACTCTCCCATGATCTGTCTTGAGACCCATGTGACCAATAGAAGGCAGTAGAAGTAACATTATAGGACTTCTTAAGCTAGGTCATAAGAAACCCTCCAGCTCTTCCATCTGTGTCTGTCGGAACACTCATGCAGCTGCTATCGTGTGAGTTCAAGCTACATGGACAGGCCACCTGTAGGTGCTGTCTGTGACAACTCCAAGGGAGTTTCTAGCTGACCGCCCACATCTGCTACTAGTCCTCCGAATGTGTCATACGGATGTTTAGCCCAGTCCGTCTGAAGACTTAAGTAATAGAAATTATTCAGTCTATGGGACGGAAGAGAAAAAAAGACGAGAAAAACGCGCACGTGCTTCAGGACGGAAAATGTAAAATGTTCTACCATATGAGTAATAAGAGTTTCAGGAGGAAAATAGAAAAAAAAATTGTTTTGAAAAAATATTTGGAGAAATAAAGGCTGAGATTTTCCCAAATTTGATGAATAACACTGACTTGGAGATCCAAGAAGCTCAGTAAACTCTAAACAGGGTAGTATGAAAAGAACCAATGTTAGGAAGATTATTATAAAATTGGAACACGGTGAAAGTGGAAAAAGTGAACATTGTAGCGTGCTAATATTTGTGAGGAAGAACATAAACATGAGCCATCACTAGAAAAACCATGAGTCCAAATATGTTTAAATATATGTTTAAAATATACGTTTAAATATATCCAGGCGCTGGAGTGCCTGGCTGCCTCAGTCAGTTGAGCGTCTGACTCTTGATTTCGGTTCAGGTCCTGATCCCAGATTCTCTCTCTCTCCCTCTACCCCTCCTCTGATCATGTATTCCCTCTGTCTCTGTCTCTGACTCTCTCTCTCCCTGCTTCCCTCTCAAAAACAATTTAAATAATATTAGTGGGACCGTTCGGAAACTAGAATGGATCTAAATAATCATTAATTGTTAAAGGGAATCTGAAATGAAATTACAAATTATTGAGAAAAAAATGATAAGTGAGTGTGCCAGATGACAAAATGTTTACAACATGGTCAAAACAGCTTTCATGAAAATATGTATGCTTACTGTATTATATAACAAGTGTTTCAAATAAATTAACTAAACTTCCGATTGAAAAAGCTATAAAACTAACAGCAAAATTAGAAAGAATAAGTTAATAAAGGTAAAAGTATAAATTAATTATCTAGAACAAAATACTAGAAGACTTGATAAAACCAAAAAGATGGTGCTTTGAAAACACTGTAATAGGGGCACCTGAGTGGCTCAGTCGGTTGAGCGTCCGACTTCGGCTCAGGTCATGATCTCTTGGTCTGTAAGTTCGAGCCCCGCAACAGGCTCTGTGCTGATAGCTCAGAGCCTGGAGCCTGCTTCGGATTCTGTGTCTTCCTCTCTCTCTGCCCCTCTCCCACTCATGCTCTGTCTCTCTCTCTCTGTCAAAAATAAATAAACATTTTTAAAAGAACACTATAATAAACAAATCTTTATCAAGTCTGATTAACAAACAAAAAAAAAACAGAGAAAAGATACAAATAAATAACATTAAATGCCAACAAATGGTCTTAATCGCAGGTACAGAAGAAACTCTACTAATCCAAAGGGAATACCATGGAGAAATTTATACCAATGTAATGCAAATACAGATGAATAATTTTTTTCTTGGAAAAATATAAATTGCCATATTACTCAAAAAAGAGTAGAATATCCAAATAGAGCAATGAGATGAAAATAAATGAAAAATAGGGGCACCTGTGTGGCTTAGTCGGTTGAGTGTCCCAATTTGGCTCAGGTCATGATCTCGCCGTTGATAAGTTCCACCCACACACGTGGCTCTGTGCTGGTAGTGGGGAGCCTGCTTGGGATTCTCCCGCTCTCCCTGCCTCTCTGCCCTCCCCAGTGCTCGCTCGCTCTCTCAAAATAAATAAATAAATATTTTTAAACGTTTAGAAAGACATTATATTAATCTAGGAAATAATTAAAATGACAATTTGATTTCACCAAATATTTTCCAATTACTGCTATTCAGCATTGGTGAGTGTATGGATGAAATGTTCATTCTCGTAGACTGCTCAAAGAAATAGTGTAGGGGCGCCCGGGTGGCTCAGTCAGTTGACTGTCACACTTTGGTTCAGGTCATGATCTCACTGTTTGTGAGTTCGAGGCCCGCGTCAGGCTCTGTACTGACAGCTCCGAGCCTGGAGCTTGCTTTGGATTCTGTGTCTCCCCCTCTCTCGACCTCTCCCCTGCTCATGCTCTGTCTCTAGCTCTCTCAAAAATAAATAAACTTTTGGGGCGCCTGGGTGGCTCAGTCAGTTAAGCGTCCGACTTCGGCTCAGGTCATGATTTCACAGTTCGAGGGTTTGAGCCCCCGCGTCGGGCTCTGTGCTGACAGCTCAGAGCCTGGAGCCTGTTTCAGATTCTGTGTCTCCCTCTCTCTCTGCCCCTCCCCTGTTCATGCTCTGTCTCTCTCTGTCTCAAAAATAAACGTTAAAAAAATAAAATAAATAAATAAACTTAATTTTTTTTTTTTACGTAGTAATATAAAGAGGGATGCCTTTTCAGCCTCTATAAAATATTACGTGCTTAGCCTTTGGCCCAGAAATTTCACCATGAAGGATGTATTCTACAGAATACAGAAAGCTTACACATGCCCCAAAAGGCATTTACAATGATGTAGAATAATTTGTAATATTGAAAATATTGGAACAAGCTAAATGTCCCCCATTATGGGATTGGCTATATATTTCATATAACAGTTTTAAAATAATGTCTATCTTTGTTATACTTCAGTAAACGTGTCATGTAAAAGTGTTTTTAAAGGGGAAAAAAGCAAATTAGGGAGGGCTGTGTGCAATGTAATCCTACTTAAATTTTAAAACAATGAGAACATTGTATAGTACACTGTATCTAGCAGAATATTCACCAAACTGTTAAGAACAGTTCTCGGCTCTTACTTGTGTTAATATATCGGGCTTTTCTGGTTGCCCGACCTCTTCTTTATCATTCCCCAAAGAACTCCAGTTTTGTGCCTCAAGAGAAGATACCTCCATCCCTATTTCCTGAAATGAGCCTTATTGCTCTATTTATCCCCGTCCCCCTTAGCAGTAATAGCATCAGGAAATCACATTTAAGTCATTAAATGCAAGATGTTTTTCAGGTCAGGGTTTAGTTCAGGCATAAGCATGTGACTCAGGTCCGTGCAATATAACAAGCCAGAAGGAGCATGGTGAGGGCTTCTGTAAAATAAGTTGACTCTCAACCGTGAGCAAGTGGAACACAGGCTATCACTTCAGAACCCCAGGAAGTACTGATGTGAAACCAGAAGCAAATACAACTATCTTGTCTGCATGAGGGAAATCGTCTCAAGATAAAAGCCACAGAGGAGGGTGCACCTGAGGGGATCCGAAGTAACAAAGACAGAGCTATTAAGATAAGGTGAACCTGAAGCCTTACGAATTTCGTAAACTGCAGTTAGAAGGGTCAATACCCTGGTTGTTTAAGCAAGTTTGATTCCTTTATTTGCAGCTGAGGGGATCTACTTTATACCCTCGATGTCTCACTAGCGTTTAACAGCTAACTATATTTCCTTTTTGGTGAAACACTGTCTTCTCCTAATTTGGTGATTGCCCCCTCTCGTCTCACTGGACTTGCCTTTTAGATCTTCTTGCACCCTCCTCTTCCTCTACCCAACCATTTCATGTCTGACTGCCACAAACCTCTTCCTTTTATGGCCTTCTTCAATTCTCACCCAATACTTTCTCCTTCGATAATCTCAACCACTTCCACGGTTTCTAAGCCCTGACAACCACCACCCGGTTTATAACTCCAGCTCAAATGCCCCTCTTGACCAGTAGATCCAGATACCCAACCACCTACTCAACATCTCCTATTAAGCACCTCAGCGTCTTAACTCAGTCCAAAATTGGGGTCATCATTCTGCATCTAAACACACAAAAACTCTCTCCCAATGGTGTTCTATATCTCAGCGAATGCCCCCCCCATTCATCCAGTTCAAGAGAGAAACCCAGAAATTATCTTTGAATGTGTGCTCTTTCTCTCCTCACTGTTCCCCACCCCGTACGTCAATCACCTGATCCCACTGATCCACTAACCTATGTCTCTTGGAGCCACTCATTTTTCTCCAACCCCACTATCCCTTCGGTCCAAATGCCATTCATCCTCACTCATGTCCTATGAGTGTACCTATTCTATCTTGGCTCTCAACAAATCCAGTCTTCATCGTGTAGTATGAAATACACACTTTTTAAATGCAAATCTTACCGGGGACGCCTGGGTGGCTCAGTCGGTTAAGCGTCCGAATTCAGCTCAGGTCATGACCTCGCAGTTCGTGAGTTCAAGCCCCGTGTCGGGCTCTGTGCCGACAGCTCGGAGCCCGGAGCCTGCTTCAGATTCTGTGTCTCCCTCTCTGTCTGCCCCTCCCCCACTCATGCTCTGTCTCTCTCTCAAAAATAAATAAACATTTAAAAAAATGTTTAAATGCCAATCTTCCCAATGACACTTGTTTACCTAAACTCTTTAATGGTCTCTCAATGCCTGTAGGAAAGAGTTGAAAAATCTTAAAATGGACTACAAACCCATGCTTGATCCAGCCCCACCCAACCTCTTTGGTCTCATCCAGTATCATTCTTCCCCTTCTTACCTCTTTCAGTTCCTTGGACTCCCCATACGGCATCTCAGGATGACCATGCATTCTGCTTCCTTCTCACTATAAACCTCTCCCACTTCCACAACGCGGGTGAATAACTAGATGGCATCCTACTTCTAGAGAATGTGGGCCGTGGTCGGTGATCCCGAGGACTCAGCGACCCAACCGCCTGGCCCCCACTGTTGCCTAACTGCTTCTTGTTATTGTCCCGACTTCAGCTCAAACACCCTCCTCTTCAGGAATCTCCTCTGACCACCCACCCACGTTCAGTCCGATTATTGCCTTGAATGTTTGAACTGTGACACCCGGTACATTTGTGACTGTTTGTTTATGTTAGCCTGTGGCTGCCACTTAGCCAAACCAGTGACATTAATGAAGGACTGAACATAATGTTATACATAAGAATGTAGGTTGGATTTTCCCCCTCATAACATGGCAAATGCCGAAGTAATATTTAACAAGCCCTATTTTCTTCCTATCCCTGCTGATGTTCTTGGCTTAGAAACAGTGTGAAAGAAAAAGTAAAATAACATGGATAATCCTGTCTCTGCCAATAATTTGCCTTTTAAACTTGTCATTTCATACAGTTAGGAAGCCGAGAGAATATACATGTACAAATTTCTGTCCCCTCTCTACTCATTATTCCAAAACAAGCATGGGCAAAAGACCGCACCAACGGAGAATCAACTATTTGGATGGCACACAGATGCCCTTCTACAAAAGAGGTGCTTTAGAAAACTAGACTTTGGAAACTCTACCAGGCGAACACCCACCATACTACATATGAATGGGGAAAGGTGTAAGCTCAGAGCTTCCCCAGCAGTTTGAAGGAGCGAGAGCTTGGAACCCCTCAAGCAGTAATGGCCGTCACTCTAAAGGTCTTTTCTTTACGTAGAGAGCAAGCCAAGAAACCACCACACTCTCCCAGACTCATCAATGCGGCCATTGTGCTCCTCCTCCCCTTTTCTCCAGACAAGAAAATAACCCTCAATCAGATCGAGCCATTCCCTAAGCACGAGGCAAGAACAATTGCAAGGGGGCAGTGAGAGAAACACAGACAAGGGTAACCCAGATAGCCTTGTTCTGCTGCAGTATTTTGGGCAGCCAGCAGCCCTCGGCTGTGAGTGCTAGAAGGAGCAGTGTGGGGAGACAGCCAGTGGGGAGCCGAACCCAGCAGAGAAATTCCAAAAGTAGCAGCACTCCTACACATCTGGGTGCAGCCGGGCCCGACGACCCTGAATCATGGGTAGCAGCAGAGAATTGTCTAAGCTGGAAGAGAAAGACCATTCTGGAGGGCCCCTGCCCCTTCCTTCCCTGCTGTGCTCCACCAGGCAGTTTTAGAAGAGTTTTGTACGGTTGAACGCACAGTTTTCGGGAACCTAAAGAGAAACACGCTGTACTATCTTCCTAAGTATATTTATATCTGAAATTGAGCGTTTAAGCGTTCTTCTGTAGAATACCACCGGTCGGAATCATGCCCTCTGGAGTCAGACCCAATGTTGAATCAAGACACACCTTCTTAATAACCCTGCCTCTTTGAACTTCCCTTTCCTGCTAGGTAAAATATGCATCATAACACCTGACTTCTCCCATTGTTTACAAAATTCAATGAGATATGAGGTATTCAAGTCCTGTAGGCCCTCAAGGAAAGGTAGGTCTAAATAGGAAGGTAGCTGTAAAGAAGGAACTTGAGGCTCCAGGGATAAAAGCTGGTCCACAGCAGAACCAAGGTAAACTCCGAGAAGGTAAGGAGCTAATTGGCCTAAAATCAACATTCCCCAGAGTGGGTTCCAAGGAACACCAGTCCTGCAGGATGTCGATAAGTACTACTCATTAAAAAAAAAAAAAAAAAAAAGCTTTCTGAATAATACCTTTGGGGTACATTGGACTAAACAATGTAAAAGCTCTCTTACTGCAGGATTTTTGGGTGACTTCAACATGCTGATGCTCATGGCGAAACCCTGGTGCATATCGTAGGACTATTTTACCTCTTGGAATACGCTCTAGGAAATGTCGATTTACACTAACGGATGCCTGCGTCCTGTCTGATAACTCCTTCATAAACCAAAGCCATAGGAGCAACCTATTCATTAGACACTATAGGATGCTACCCTGTGTCTCTGAGCTCGTCAGGGCTTAAAGATCACCGAGAACGGGGAGAAACCTTGCCGGTTCCAAAAGAAAAAAAATACAATAAGAACACTGCAAAAATTTGCAACAGATATTTAAGTAAACGTCTACAAAATGCAACACTATACCCCTAGCCAATTGCTATTTAACACTTCATATATAATTACATAAAAATATACTTTTGATGGAATATGAATGCATCATAACATATTTGCCATATTGTGATTCAGGGGCTCCATTAGAGCCTAAAGTTTAAAAGGCCGTTAGTTACTTTACTAAGGGCCACACCTTTAAGGGCGCCTGGGTGGCTCGGTTGCTTAAGCGTCCAACTCTTCATTTCAGCTCAGGTCACGATCTCATGGTTTGTGGGTTCGAGCCCCACATCAGGCTCCGCACTGTGCTTGGGATTCTCTCTCCCTCTCTCTCTGCTCCTCTCCCACTCTCTTCTCTGTCTCTGCCTCTCTGTCTCTCTCTCAAAATGAATTAAAAAAAAATAAGAGCCACACCTTTAAATAGATATTACAGTGTATCACACACACACACACACACACACACACTGGAGCTGGAGATGTTCCAATCGATTAAAAATCAAAGTTATAAACCAAGCCCCCAGCATGACATCTGCAGTCAGATTCAGTCACTTAACAGTGAGATAGGTTGGGGGTTCCCCCTCCCAACCTTCCACAAGCCTTCATGCCCAAGCACTTAGTAGAGTTTGGATTCTTCACCCTGTAGCAAATCCCTTCTGGCAACCGCCACGGAACCCTGCAGCAAGGCACAGCTCCTCGTCAGGAAATCAACCCCTCCCTGTGAAAAGCCATTCAGGACACCGATTTTACAGCGGATGGCTTTGCCTTCACGGCTTCTAGAGGAGCGTGGTGCTTTCCGTGGTTCTTCCCAATTCATGGCAAAGGCCACATTTTAGGGAGTGAGAGGGAAAGGGGTTTGAGAGGGGCTGAAAGACAATCCCAGTTTCTTTTTTTTTTTTTTTTTAATTTTTTTTTTTCCAACGTTTATTTATTTTTGGGACAGAGAGAGACAGAGCATGAATGGGGGAGGAGCAGAGAGAGAGGGAGACACAGAATCAGAAACAGGCTCCAGGCTCTGAGCCATCAGCCCAGAGCCTGATGCGGGGCTCGAACTCACAGACCGCGAGATCGTGACCTGGCTGAAGTCAGACGCTTAACCGACTGCGCCACCCAGGCGCCCCCAATCCCAGTTTCTAAAGAGACTGCGTTTGTTTGAAAGAAGACACACAAGGAGAGGTACAAAGTCTCAGTCTTGTCACCCCATGGAAGGCAGCTTCTCACTTCCTGCTCAGTCAGCCTGAAGTCTGCTGTGAGTGATTTAAACACCAAACGAAGGACAAAATGCCCCCCCCCAGACACACACACACACACACACACACACACACACACACACACAGAGAGGAAACTGCCTTTCCTTTGTTAATCTACAAGAGACCACTGAAGACAATAAGTTACGACCATGGGAAGAAATCATTATAAACACAAATAGGAGAATAAGGAATGAGAATATCATTAAAATTTGCTGTATGAAAAGAATAATAATCCACTGTTCCACACTACTGTGAGCTAAATTTCCCTGTCTTAGCACAGCGACTCCCCTGATGACATTTTTGCCCTTAAGGATTTCACCACTTCCTCCAAAGCTGTAACTTTTTTTCTCTCTCTCTCCCTCCCCCCTTCCTATTATTGTCACTAGAGAGTGGGGAATGACAAGTTCAAGAAAATGCTTGCCTTGAGGCCAGAACGTGTTTCCTTTGCACTTGGATTTCCATTTATTCCACTGACTTTCCTTACAATTAATTTTTAAATGGGCTGAGAGAGTTCATTTCCCCAACAGCTGACAAAAACCGTGTTCCATGAAAGCAAATGAAATGGCACTTGGTGACCATTTTTGCTACCATTATAAAACCCTTACAGTATAAACTCTGACTCTGCATTCTGCACTTTACGACTCTGATATAGTCATTGGAATATGTTGATACTCCCATGATACGCACTCAGAGCCAGGAACTGGTTTATCTTAATTGCACTTTAGCCTAAAGCATATTAAATGCAACTTGATTATTAAATGCATTTGAATTGCCACAATAAATTTCTTGGCCAGGTTTCCAAACATCAAGTAAAGAAATCTATAATCTCCTAGTCTGGCCCCTTTGCTGACTTGCCAGGTAACCTTGTCTAAAGGCTGCTCCCTCTCGACATCCTTTTTTCTCAGCCAATAAACTAGTAATAATAGATTTGTCTAGCACTCAGGAACGGCTGCAAGACACTGCTTTATACCAGGATGGCATTTTGCAAACGACAAGCTGGCTTTAGGCTAAATATGTCAGAATGAGGCTTCAGCACAGGTTGTTGACGTGGATTTTCTTAATTTCTATTTCACAAACTCGTTGGCATCACCCATCGGTCTCACTCATTAGGGCTCACAGTTTAACACTGTGTATTTACTGCCTTGCGTCCAGATCTGTGTCTCCATGGCTTGCCCCGCCCCGCCCTGCACTGTCTGTTCTTTCACAGTGCTAACACCCTTCCAGGCACAGAGAGCTTAAAGAATCCACACCAATGGATGGATTGGTTGGTTAGAAGCGGTAAGCCCTGATCTCTCACTGGAGGGGTCTACATTAAGCACTGAGTGGAGGACTTCCTCAGACACGTGTCGTGTGACAGGTCTGCCCCAGTGCCTGCACCTAACAGAGTGCCAATGTCCTCTTCGCTAAGGTGTTTGGGGGCAGGACCAAGACACAGGGGAGCGCTCGTGCCCCCACGTCGACCTCCCACACTCCCCTGGAAGATTTCCAATACGGAACAGGCACAAAAAACGTGTCAGATACGGAGTGAAAAGCTATTCAGCCTTGACTTTGGTCCGAAGACCACTGGAAGAAAGAATGCTAAGTGGAAAAAGGGGTCAAAGAAATTTCGTTTTCTTCACTGATGAGGTGCAATGCTCACCACCACCTGGAAATAAAATTCCTTCTTGAAAACAAAGAACCCAAAGTCACACGTGTTACCACCTGCCCTGAACAGTTAGGTACAGACATTGCCCTCCCCTTAGCACTGGGGTAGGATAATTTAAAAAAACTTCCCTGCCACTTATCTCCCTAGTAGGCAGTGTGCATGTCACGAAAATAAAATTCTCCCCTTAAAAAGCATCCTGATGGCCTGAAACAATGACCAAGCTAACAGAGCCAGGAGTCACAACTTTTTTTTTCTTTCTTTTTTTTAATTTAAGAGCCATCGCCTTGCTGGTTGGTTCGAGCGCCCTCATGTGTCTCAACAGAGTAACGTCACTTTAGGCCTTCCGGAGGGCTAGAGGTAACGACAGATTCAATGACACACAGTAACCTCTTCATCCCGTTTCAGGCACCTCTTGTGAAACGAAAGATTTTCAGATTGCCCCTAGGACTATGAATTTGTCCTCCCTGATGTAAAGTGACATCGTAACTTGTACCTGGAAGAACGAACGGGAAGCCGAGGTTCACAGAAGCGGAGGCTAATTTCAACTTCTTGCCTGTTCTGGTTTGAACATGTTAGGTCATCCTGCTTATTTCTTTTTCCTCCCCCCAACCCAGACCGAGGGGCAGAGCTCTAAGCCTGCATACCCCCTCCTCCAATGCGGGGCTCGCACAACTGAAGAACCCAGGGCTGCCTCTATATTAAGCAAATCTCAGGAGACCTAGCTCCATCTTCCACTCTATGACCAAGGGCTAAGCCTTTCTTCTCTCTGGGTCTTGGGCTCTTCCTCTGGGAAGAGAGGATAGTGGTTCATTTCTCACAGATAAGAAGCATCTGCAGAAATGCCTGGCAGAGAGTAGATAGGCACCCAGTAAATGTTAATTGAATGCAAACCTACAAACTCTCACACATACCTTGCCACTTTGTCTTCCTTTTCCTTCTCCTTCTTTTCCTTAAGGTTCGGAAGGCATGACTCAACATTCCAACCATACAGTCAGGCCCAGAATTCCCAAAGCAGAATAACAATGATGCCCCAACCTTGGTCACTATGGCAGACCCGCCTTGATGGGTCTAGCACTCTGTTAACAACAAAAGAAAGATTTATCAAGAAACCATGCTCCCGGGTTCCTCTCACCAATTCACCATTAGCCATTCACCACTTAGCTTTAAGCTAGCCAAATCCAGCAAAGCTCCAGAGATTTTTGGCTTAATCTTCTCACTGAACTCACGCCAGCCTTGCACGGGCACAGCCAGGGCATCATCACCCAGCCTTAGGTGTTGGCAGATTCTCCCACCCACCTCTTTGCACTTTCCCTGCTCAGGGGCAATAGCAAAGCGTCCCCTCTCCTCCCCCCCCACTGCACCTGGGGCGCCTCCAGCTCACAAAGGCTGGGCTGGGGAAGATGTCTCATCTACTGGAAATATAGTCAAGTCCTCTGTTAGGTAAGCCTACTGCTTTAACAGAAGCCAGAAAGTGCCTGACCAACAGACGTGCTCCATATATCTTGTCAACTATAAACATCATAACCAGTGAAAGGGGAAGGAAACACCCTGATGTATATTGCCCCCATTACCATTAAAGTAGGAGACAGGTTTTTTCCCCCCAAGAGAAGTTCGTGAAATAATTGATAATTTCCATTTTATTTAAAATAGCTTGTCCTTTCCTACTGCTACCATCACTGTCCAGGGCCTTATCAACACGAACATATTACTAACTGGTCTTATAACCTCCATTCATTTCTCCCTTCCAATCGTCGTAAGTATGATCAAAAGATCTTCCCCAAACACTGACTTCAACACATTCTTTAACAATTCCTACTTAAGAAGGCTTGCTGACTCCCTGTTGCTTGCAGGACAAAATTCGAGCCCTGAAATCTGCTATTCAGACTCCCCCTATTGTCTCCTACCACCCCGGAGAAGTTACAAAAGAACCAGACATCACCTCCAGAGTTCCAGACTCTTACACCTCCAGACTCTTACATCACTGCTATATCCAAATCCAAGACGAGAACACGATGACTGTGGACCCTCAGATATCCTTGAACTGAAATCTAAGTAGAAAGGCCCAGTGTCAACTTCACAACTTTTCCTCTTTGGAAAGAGACTTTACCTTGGGCGTTTCCACTTAGACTCCGGTTCCCTCCTTTGACATTCAAGAATGTCAGAGATGGGAATGATCTGATGCCCCCCACCCCCACCCCGCCCGGCCCCCCGCCCCAGTTACATTCGCACCAGTGCGGCAGGCTGCTGTTGGATTTCTTCAGAGGATAGCTTATCTGTCCTTGTGAAACACTTCACACAGCCGGCAATGAACCTCCAGGCACGTGATAATCAATGAGTAAAATAAGAAGGAACAATAAATCAACATCAGAGGAATCACAAAACACATCCAGACACTTGTGGGACATTCTGTTCTGGTGGCCGCACCATATAATGGGAAAAAGAATATAGATGGGAGAAATCATCACTCTACACCCTACAAAGCCAGTAGCCAACAAGGGGAAAGTGCAGCAAGAGAAACAAACAGGGCTGCCTTTAACGAAGAGAAATGGCTAAGGAGGTGGAGAATGCTGAGGAACAGAAAGCAAGATCCTCGGGGGAAAGATGCATGCATCTGTTCTCTTGTCCTCCCTCTAGGAGAGAACACTGAACCATTATATTGCATTCCCATACATCGACCACTCCTGCCTAAAGCAGTGAAAACAATTTCTGAGCTTTCCAGATACGAACTCTTTGAAAAATGAAATAATCATAGCTTTTTCCTAAATTCGTAAAAAGCAAAAACAGCAGTTTACATCTTTCCCACACTGACCCTTCCTTGAAGACCCCTTCATGAAGCCTTCCCCACATCGCCACCCAGCGTTGACCATGCCCTTCTCTTACCACACAAGGTCCTCACATCCTGACCCTTTAGGAAATACGACTGAGGTTGACCATCTCCCCAACTTGACTGCAAGCTCGACAACAAGAATCCTGACTTTTCCTTCTCCTGTATCTTCTTCTGTATCTCAGCCCCCAACACGCAGCCCAGGAGGTACTTGAGAAATACCAACACTGTCACTCAACCTAAATGGAAATGTACTTATTATTTAGTGAAAATGTGAAAATTCCCTTTCTTTCCTTTAGAAATTTCCATTTTCCTTTATTTCCTCTATCCTTTTTTCTAGCAAACTTGGTCCTTCCCAAAAAACCCTTTTTGCAAGGGAGGGCGGGGCCGTAACCACTCAGCAAGCCCACTCCCCTCACACACACAGAGCAGAGTCTTGGTTTGTGGTTAGGAGAGTTGGCGTTGTTTCTTCCACCTTTGAAGGTGTTAGGATTTAAACTGAAACCACTGCCTTTGCAAGATCATCTTGTTCCTGCCTGCATGAATCTCCAATGGCCCTTTTGCATTTACATCCCGAAAATGTCTGAAGGTTGTCTTGCTTAATCCCTTCACTGCACCCCAGCCCTTAATGTAATGCCCACTTTTTTTTTTTACCCTGATAAGTCCTCTCCTGGATCATCAGCCTCCTTCACAAGTTAAGGACATGCCTCAGTGCTGCCTACTTATAAGAAAATATGAGCTTCTATACCAGGCATGATTTGTGATGCCACTGTAATTTCCCCATTAAGTCTAGAGCTTAGCAGCCCTCTCTCCTACACATTCTGCTCTTTTTCTACCCCTTCCCAGTCTTGCCTGCCCCTTTACTCTCTCCCCGCCCCCAAGAAATGAACTGGTTTACCTAGCAGGTTTCATCTTGCTTCGGCCAGCTTATTGTTTCAACGTGACTACGAAGTCCCCTGGCTTGAAAACACAGTTTGTTAATTTCCAGGCATTCACGATGTCTCCCTGTTGAGTTTAGTGTGTAGAGGTGTGCATGTGTATACCTGTGGTAACTAACACTCCTGGGCGTGCAATCTTGCTGGTGACTAAGAAGATGGAATCAAGGTAAATTTGTGTAACTGGAGAATCATAGTTTTTAGAGATGTAAGGGATGCTAGACTTCAATGTTGGCATTTCACAGATTGGAAAACAGAGGCAGAACAAGGTAAAAGGACTTGACCAAGGTCACAGAGCTAATCAGTAGAAGAACGGGGGCCACCACTCAGAGCTGTCCTATCCCAGTCCATCAGGGCCCTTCCACTCAGATGCGTCCCTCCTCAGGGGTTCATATATGTGAGTGAGAACTCAGGATGCCCACGTGCAACCAAAGTGCATCACAGACCTGTGAATATGTATGTGCCAACAAGATGGGGACAGTGCCGTGCATGTAGCTTACAAAGTAGGCAGTATGCAGTAAAATCAGACTGAAACGGCTATAATGAGGTTCAGTTCGAATCCAAAGAGACCACACTTCACATCCTGCAGATGCTGCCCATTCCCCACCCCCTGTAGATCATTTGAAAAAAAAAAAAAATGTATTTCCAAAAGCACCTTGTTGAGATTTTCATGATTTTCCCTCAGTTCGATCAATACACAGTCATCCCTTAACGCCATGAAAATAGCTTTTCACACATCCATGCACACACCGTCACACACACACACACACACACACACACACACACACACACGTAAAACATTGGCAGCAGGTACTTTTAATTTGCTGGAAAATATTTCTAAGAAGTCAAACAGCTCCAGCCCAATGAGAGTGCCCTCCGATTGGCTAGCCAGACCAGTTGAAGGACCTGATTGGTCCCTGATCCTAAGGACCGATAAGAACGGCTATAAAATCCCTGGGTGCAGCTCTTGGGCCCCCAGTTTGCAAAAGCCAGAGGTGCAAGAAGCAGCCACTGCAGCAGCAGCAGCAGCAGCAGTAGCAGCAGCAGCAGCAGCCAACAACAGCAACAACAGCAGCAGCAGCAGCCACAGCAGCAGCAAAAGCGTCAGCAGGAACAGCATCAGCAGCAACAAAAAATCCTCATCAAATCCTCACCTAGGCTTTCAGTGTATCCAGATCCACATCTTCACGCAAGCCGGGAGAGGGAAAGAGGAAAGGGGGGGAGGAAAAAAAAAAACCCAACAACTTAGCGGAAACTTCTCAGAGAATGCTCCAAAACTCAGCAGTGCTTCTGGTGCTGGTGATCAGTGCTTCTGCAACCCATGAGGCGGAGCAGAATGATTCTGTGAGCCCCAGGAAATCCCGGGTGGCAGCTCAGAACTCAGGTAAGCGGCAAACCCAGGACCGGTTTCTCCCCCAAAGAGCTGTCCTCATTTGCCTCTCGCTTTTGCAACTGTGTCTGTGACGGCTGATCTTGATAATAAATGTGCTTCATGCCTGATGGCAATAAACTGCCAGTGTAATCCAATAGCCTTAGGAAGTGGAGCTCCTTTGTTTAATAAATTGCATGCAACTAACGAAGAAGCCGGGCGCTCTGCTGAGGGTATTTCATTGCATAAGCCTACTAGCCTGATTGCCTGAAATCTGGCACGTACCCTCTTGGGGGAGGGGGGGAGGGGGCGGGGGAAAGGCCTGAATGTTGGCATGCTTCAAAGCACTCTCTATACTTTCCAGAAGCTGAAGCCGATCTTAAGGTGAGACACGGTTTGTCTGATGCTGTCCCCCTTTCTTCACCCTTAAGTCCCCATAACTGGACTTCCCTGCCCCTTCAGAGAACACACAGAAAGCTCCCTCTGCAGACAGATTTACCGAACCATAGCCCTCAAGGCTGACAAATCCCGGGCAGATGCAGAGAAAACCCTACACATCCCACCCCTGACACTGCTCCTTCTCTTCCTCCCGGCTTTCTCGCGCCTTCATTCAGCTGCCCGTGCAGTGCAGCCCGTGGCTAGAGGGCCCCCTTGAAAAAGAGTATTTGTGAAATGTAGCAGCTGTTTCTTCAAGGGGAAGGTCTCGCTCTCGTTCTGACTCCCAGAGCAGTTAATTGTGTATTATCTTGGTCTCTAAAGGAAAAGAGTCCTTAGGAAGCCGGTATTAACACCTCTGCCTTTTGACTTCACTTGTCCAGCTTGCCCCTCTGACATTACTGCCCCCACTCCCCTGACTGTCAGCAAAGATGGGATCGCAGGTGTCCAAATGCTGCAGACAAGGCTCCTCTCCGAAGAGCACAGGTCCCTGCCCAGAGGAGGGCTTTGCTTCACTTCCTTTTGTACTTAGTTGCTATAGAAATGCAGTGATTCACAATTCGAGCTTGCCTAAAACAATAGCAACCCTAATGCATATTAAAACTGCTTAAAGCAAAGTTATAATTTGAACCCGTGGAAATATATAATTAGGGAAATGACTTGTAACATCCCAGAGGCTGCGGGTGGTGGGAGGGGGAGGGGAAGCCTAACCGAACCAGGCTTTTGATCTCAGAGGAGAATCCTATGGTATGAAGGCTGCAGATCATTTCTTGCCGAGCTGCTTGCCAGAACACCCCCCCCCCTTTCTGTAGGAGAGAAATTACTTTTATGGGAGATCTTATCCAGAATGTAGAAAGCCTCATGCAAGTTCTTTGCGGTTTTCTTCCAGTCTTGCACAAGGGGTGCCTTGGCCTTGTTATTCCACACCTGTGTTTCTTTTAAAAAAAAAAGAAGGAGAAATGGCTTTTAATATGAGAGAGATTATGCATACCTCTAAGCACTGTCCTATGGTGGGGGCTGGGGTGAAACATGAACGGACCAGATTCCTTTCTGCCAATATGAAGGTAAGTTAGCAGCCCTAAATTGGAAGGGTCTCCAGGCGCACTCCTTGGCAAATGGTCCTCTGCCATTTAGACTAAAATTCCATTCTTATTACTCCGGAGTGTGTTTTCAGAAGCCAAATGGACTCCCTGGCCCTTCTACTTCCTAAACCTGACCACCAGCCATTGCCTCCTGCCTTCCCGGGCTTTCGGGCTCTAAGTGATACCCTCTGATGCTGGAGAGCTGTTTCAAGCACTGTGCATTCCACAGACTCTCACCTTACTCCTCCGGCCACCCAAATTGAATGTGATGGTGAGACCAACAGGGAAAGCTCCTGCCCTCTCCTTCCACGTGCAGGAGGGATCTGCCTGGCCTGCCCCCGACCCCACCCCCTCTGAACGGGTCTATCTACTGGCCCCCTCGCAGACGTCCGAAGAGAAGTTCTTCTGACCCCTTGTCCTTGAATGGCGCCCCCTCGACCCTTCCGAATCACCCTCACTGCTTGACCCAGATTGGATGGATTTGTCTCTTTCAGCTGAAGTGGTTCGCTGCCTCAACAGTGCTCTGCAGGTTGGCTGCGGGGCTTTTGCCTGCTTGGAGAACTCCACCTGTGATACAGATGGGATGTACGACATCTGTAAATCCTTCTTGTACAGCGCTGCTAAATTTGACACTCAGGTAAGCAGACCTTGACCCCTGCCTTCCACTGGCTGCTTGTCGTTAACAGTGTGCTAGACTATTGTTCTTAGGAACTAGTCTTGTAGGGAAGCAGCTGTGCTTCTCAGCCTCCTCAACCGAAATCCCCAGCTCCAGCGTGTGCATGCACACTCCCGCGTGTGCGCGTGCACGTGTGCACGCACATGCACACACACACACACACACACACACACTTTTGGCCAGGAAGCCGGTTCTGTACGAGACGCTCCCCACCCTCTAATGCACGATTGTCACACACTGACACAGGTTATCTTATAAGGGAGGGGTGATGACCAGAAAATCCTCGCCTCTTCAAGAGGAAATAAAAATGTTCTTCCAACAAGGAAGTTCTCACTGTAGGACCCAGCATCCTGGCTTGTGAGTTGAGTTATCAAGTCTCGATCCCAAGACAAAACCGCATCATGGCTACGTTCAAGCTGCAGGGTGGCTGATTGTGGGTCTGTCTCTTTCTTTCTCCTGTCTCGTTATTTCTACGGAGCTCAATTCTGAAGGTAGTCTATGAGAGTAGGGACATTTTTTTTTTTTTAATCCTGGTCGCGGCATGCGAAGACATACAGACGGCCAGGGGACCGCGCCAAGGCAAGCCCCCTAAATTTCCACATATTGTATGCCCCGTCCTCTCTGGGCAGCTCGAGCTAAAGCTTCTCCTCCTACCCCTTGCCTGGCAGGGAAAAGCATTTGTCAAAGAGAGCTTAAAGTGCATCGCCAATGGGGTCACCTCCAAGGTCTTCCTCGCCATTCGGAGATGCTCCACTTTCCAGAGGATGATTGCTGAGGTGCAAGAGGAGTGCTACAGCAAGCTGAATGTGTGCAGCGTCGCCAAGCGGAACCCCGAAGCCATCACCGAGGTGGTCCAGCTCCCCAATCACTTCTCCAACAGGTACAGAATGAGTCCGCTTTTTTGCGCTGGGGAGGGAGGGGGGGCAGGGCGGTGGCAGAGCCAGACACAGAAGGGGGTTAATTGCCACAGTCATGATCTTATTTTAGCTTGCAGCCTTCCCAGCTTTTGCAGGGAAAATATGTTTGTGATTGGTTGTGACAGCTTAAGCAGCCTGGATTTTTTTTTTCCTCACTGTTATAGGAAAAGTCTTTCCATGCAGCTAATAGAAAGCTCCATCTGTGGCATCCCTGAGTGCATTTTCATTGTCAGTTTCTCACAATAAGCCTGAAGGGCATTGTGAAGTTTATGGACACAAGCTTTTGAGATATCACGTTTGGCTGAAATTACGACTATGCACGGTACAGTTGGCCATTATAAAAACCCCGGTCAAATGTCATAATGCAGACTTTTAAAAAAATTTTTTTAATGTTTATTTTTGAGAGACAGAGAGAGACAGAGCACGAGCAAGGCAGGGGCAGAGAGAGGGAGGCACAGAGTCCGAAGCCGGCTCTGGGCTCTGAGCTGTCAGCACAGAGCCTGATGTGGGGTTCGAACTCACAAACCACGAGACCATGACCTGAGCTGAAATCAGACGCTTCACTGACTGAGCCACCCAGGCGCCCTTTTTTCAAAAATTTTTTTAATGTTTATTTGTTTTTGAGAGACAGAGAGCATAATGCAGACTTTTAAATCTGCATGTGTTCTGAGCAGTCCCAAGCCCAAGCACATATTCCAGTAGGTAGCCCAGAATAAGCCAGGTCACTTCACTGGGGACTCAGATTTCCTTTGTGAAAAGTGAGATGGCTGGACTAGATGATTCCCCCTCCCAGGCCCATGTTAGTTCTTTCTCTAGTCCAGAATTTCCTGGAACGATGTTTCTGGCGAGTGCTCATATTCTCATCTGAGTATTCTAACATGACCCAAAACCCCGGAAGTAATCATAGCTGAGCACCGGCCTTTCGGTGCTGCCGACTCACTGTCTTTACCAGCCGGGAGTGGACACCCAAGACACGAGAGGGCTGACATGCTCATTCCACGACCTACAAAGTTGCCCAGCAAGACCTGGGCTTCCCCAACTGCGATCAAGTTAGGAGAGGTGCCGGTGGGGCTGGCATGGAGGTATGGCAGGGACAGTGAGGCTGGGACGCGTTGAGCTGTGATGCCACACGGCCTGAAACTCGCCGCCTAGTCCTGAAGCACTATGATCCTTTGACTCCCCAGCCAAATCTGCACACACTGACAAAGATCAGTCCTATTACCTATTGCCCGGACCACCGGAGAGCTAACATGAGCCTCCCTGCTTAATCTCCTAGCCAGGTTCTGTCCCTTCTTCGGGTAGCACCAACAGCCTGCTCCTCCAGGGGCTTACCAGTGATTTAGTCACACACATGTATGCAAGTAGAAGACGGGAAAGGTAGGTCTTCCTTAGGGAACTGCTAAAGGCCCCTGACATTAAAACTCTGTAAAATTTCTGATTCACACTGAAGCACACGGTAAAGGCTCTCCAGAACCTCATGTCAACTTATAAAATGATTTGTTCGGTACTGAGAAGCGACCGTGTCCTTGGGTCCTAGCTGATTTCCTCAGAGCAAGAAAATCAAATCCCACATTTATCTCAAATGGCCTATCTCTTTATATTGATCTTGGTCTTAAAATTCTCCCCAAAAGATTCTTGTGACATCTGAAGAGAAGAAGGAAAAAATAAAATAAAAGCGCTGGCTAATTGTTGGAGTCTCCCTTCAGCACAAAGGAAAAAAAAAAAAGAAAAGAAAAGAATTTTTAGTAGACAGGGGCTAAGGACAAAGTATGTGTTTGTGGGGCAGCTGGCGGGGGCAGGGGTATGTTGGCAAAGCCACCGTTGTAAGTCTAGACCGTTAAGGATCCTGTGACAATTTGTGACTTACAATATGGCATGTGACCAACTTTGAGGCGATGCGAACCTCTCGATTTCAACTGAGGTCATATCTTCCATTTATAAAGGGAGAGGTCGTATAGAAAGGATAATATAGACTCTGGACTGGTGATCCTAAATATCTAAGAAGCGACTAGGAATAGGAGTTTTTAATCAGGCCACTATTGCTTTCAATGGGCTTTCTTTTACACCACTTCTATCAGATGGCCACAGGAGCCTGGTCATGTCCCTTTTTCATCTCGGGAAATCACGCTTATTCGGACAGTGGGGGAAAGTGGCCATCTCTTGAAGACCAGAATCTTCATGCAGCCCTTTCTCCCATTATTTCACTTCAACTGGTTAATATTATTCCTGCTCCGAACTGTAGAGATTTCCGGTTCCATGCTGGGCTTGGTTTGCTCTATTTAAGCTCCTCACTCTCCTGAAACATCCTGCTTTCCCAGCCTCTGTCCCACCACAGAGACACATTAAGTTGTGCCAGTTGGCACCGAATTGCAAAGGGAAGTAGTTACAGGTTCATTCCACCTTCCTGTGACTTATCTAGCATGAGATTTGGGCCTGGGAGAATCCAAAAGCCTGTGACTGGACCAGGAGCCAGAACAGGGATGTTTTCCACAGGAGAAATGCGCTCAGAAGACAAAGGAGAGTTGGCTGTCCCCCTGGCTGAATTCGCAAACTGCTCTCTTAGCCATGAGGGACACAGGCAAAATTGATCAGGCAAGCTGGGAGGCGTGAGGCTTGGGAAGAAATCAGACCAATCCAGATCCAGGGTGGGAAAACTGACAAAGCTTCCAGCTCTCTAGGGCATGGATAGGGAACAGGAAACAGAAGAATAATATTGATCAAGGGAAACAAAGGACTATTTATAAACCCTCACACAGAACGTTCCTAGGCAGTATGTGTGTATTTGGGTAAAGCATGGCTGAAACAGTAGCTATGGAGAATATCTGATGTTATTCTTTACCAAGAAAAAAAAAAAAAAAAGGTCAGGGATGGAATTTTCAAAGTGGGAGGAAAGAAACATGCTTTAGAAGGTCCTTCCAGGCTGGGTGATCAGAGCACTTAGCCCATCAAGTCCCTGCAGCACATCCTGCCAACCCCTATAAAGGTGAAGAAAGGACCCTTCTGAAATAGTTCTAACTGCTCTTGCAGAGGATGAACCTAAAGCAGACCTGCACCATCCTTGTTCAATTAAGAAGGAAATTATGTATCAAATCCCTAGAAACATAGAATGCCATAGCTGGAGACTGGCATAGACTGTAAACGCCTCATTTTACTGATTGAAAACACAGAGGCCCAGAGAGGGAAGTGACCGGCTGAAAGTCACACAGCTAGTGAATTGACAGAGTAGGGCCTAGAATGCATGTGGCCTTGAGCCAAGCTATTTGATTTCTGCTTCAAAAATGGCAACCAGTAAAACTTGTAGGAAATCTCCACAATCCAAGTAGAATAAAAGGAGGAAAAAAATAGACTACCAAGGAGAAATGAATAAATGTGCCCCATGGTGATCAACGATTAAATTTGGTAAGTTATCTCCTCAAAGAGAAGGCACATCTTACCAACAGCTATAGTAACATAAACTGTGGGTACACGATGGTGCGTGACAAGTATGTGGCAATCGCTAATTCAACTTGTGCTGGAGACACGATCTCTTAAATAATCTCACTCAGTGACTTCTAGATGGGAAGGGTCTGTCTCATTCATCCACACTATCCCAGAGGTCAGTGCCATTCCTGTGTATTCTAGCCCTTAATGGAGAGGCACAGGCCTAAACTGTGGCTCACTCTGGCAAATGATGTTGGCCTCAAGGCAGCCTGACAGGCTGACACGTTTTGCAGACTTGGAGGAGCTGTAATGGAGCCATGGACATTTTACAGGGAGCCCTCTTAGCCTGCCCTTGTTGCGTTAACAAAGCTCCACAAGAGAAGCTAAGGGTAGATTTGGAGGGTGTCACTAGGGTGGTCAGGCTGGTGAAGTCCTCATCCAGAAACACCAAAAACAGGTGTCTTATCTTGGTGAGCAGCGAAAGTAGCAGTAAAGGTAGGCACCCTCAAAGAAGGAGAGTAAGTGCTTTAACAAAGTGGAACACAAGAGGCACATCTGGCCTTAAAGAGGCGAGGCTAATGACAGAAGCTTGGTTTCCTTACTGGGGTGAGACTTCATCATCCGGGCAAAAGCCTTCAATGTCAGTCTAAGGAAAGGCCTTCTTCTGTAGCTCATTTGGCAGGGGCAGTGAGGGCGGGTGGGGGGGGGGGTTATCTGTTTTGAACAGTTCTTTCTAGAAGTGAAAGGGGTCGCTTTAAGTTACAAAGTCCTGATTGGGGGCCAGGAGGGTGAGAGGTCAGAAACCTTATTCTCTAAGATCTAATCACCCTGTGAAATGGACCCAGAGATCACGGGGACCCATGTCCTTGCAGAGCCCAAGAGTAAAGGGGTGCCTGGGGATCTATGTGGGTACGTAGGTATCTGAAGCCATTGGTGCAAAGTAGTTTATTCTCAGTTTTTCCAAAACCATCTTTCTCCCCATGTCCCCATCCAAGTGAGATCTGCTTTGACTCATGTGCTTTATAATTCCGAAGGGCTGGAAAATGTGTTTCTGTGCCAGAGAATCCCAATTTTAACAACAGCTGGATATAATCCTCCCTCGTGGGAGGGGTAGAGCCAGGACTGTGTCTGAGACCCAGGCAGCAGGATTTCTCTTTCGTTCGGCCCCCAGCTTCATCTGCTCGCCCACGGAAGGGTGACCGCTCTGCTTCATTACCCGTGTTCCACTCTGTTTACCGTACATCCTTGAAAGGACCTCTCTGGGGGGTTAAGTTATTCTGGAAGGATGTTTGATCCTGTGCTCTGCGAGGTGAGTTAAAAATAAACAGGTTTCTTTTCATGGAAGATCTTGTGGCCCCAGTGACCCGCAGGCTCCTCTGAGGAAAGAGTCTCCCCACATAAGTACTGGAGGTCACTGTCATCGGGAGAGTCTCTTATTAGTGCACACAGAGCTAATGGGTTTTGACAAGTGCCACCTCCAAGTGGAGCAAACACGTCCCACCTCGCGTTGGAAAATTACCTGAACTGTCTTCCCAATGAACAGGACAAGTAATTCATACACTGTAAATATTAGACAGCTTGTTCCTTAGCCATAACACTTAGCTTCAGGGTTTGGTATACCTAAACAACTTGCATCTAAAATGAAGGTGATTTATACCAAACCCAAAGGGTTTTTTTTGTTTGTTTGAACTTAACCACACCTACCTCTAATTTTTCTTCCTGGAACCATGACTTATTGGAAAGAATTATTATGTCTAAAACTCCCCATTTCCTCAGTGACCACGAAATAAATTAACAAATTGACAGGAAGCAGGCAGTGTGGCCCTGGGACCCCGGCACATGAGGGTTACCAAAAATAAAGCCACGAATCCTGCCTTCAATAAGTTCACTGCCTAGTAGGGGAAACAGAACCATCCCTAGACAATGCACTGCTGCCCCGTGTGACGCTAAGCAGGGATCTGTAAAATGTCCAAAAAAAGGAAGAGGCCCGCAAAAGCTAGAGCAGTAGGAGAAGACTTGGGGGGAGTTATTGAAGCGGAAAACATCCAGGACCACCAGTGTTTCCATGTAAGTGTCCTCATTGCCTGGCATTCGGCCTTCTGACCGCAATGCGCCTCTGAAGGAAGACTGAGAATGAGAGCAGCCGATGGCCTCTAGCAAGGCGAGCTGAGCGCGTGATGGGGAAATTAGGTTGGGGAGTAAAACGCGTGAGACACTCGAAGGCAGGGGCCTCCTTTGAAAACAGAAGTGAAGTCTGAGTATGCGCTCAGGTGCACGTGCACCTGCACACACACCACGAAACAAAAGGAAAATTGCAAAGGGGCATCAAAATACCTGCCAATTCCTGTGCCAGTGACTCTTCATGTAAGTGGCCGGGGCTGGGCGCACCTCCTTACGTTGGACTAAGTCTCGTTACTACCACTAACCCATTGTACGACCTCAGACGAGTCGCTTTAGCTCCTCCCACGTTTGTTTCTTCTCTGTGAGATGATGACGTAGCCACTGCACGGTCTGTGTGAGCCCATGTAGCTATGCGTTTCTACGTTTTTAAGATTTGCAGACATGGCTGCCAGCTGTCAAGCATTTGGGCTCGCACGCACGGTCTGGCCAGGGCGGATGGCGTTGGCTGCAGCCCGGATGAAAGACCGGGTCTTGCCTGGCTCTCGCTGACTGACTGTTGCCTGTATATCTGCCTTGCAGATACTATAACAGACTTGTCCGAAGCCTCCTGGAATGCGACGAAGACACAGTCAGCACCATCAGAGACAGCCTGATGGAGAAAATTGGGCCCAACATGGCCAGCCTCTTTCACATCCTGCAGACAGATCACTGTGCCCAAACATACCCGCGAGCTGACTTCAACAGGAGGCGCACGAGCGAGCCACAGAAGCTGAAAGTCCTCCTCAGGAACCTCCGAGGTGAGGTGGCCTCTCCCTCCCACATCAAACGCACCTCACAAGAGAGTGCATAAGCGGGGAGAGGTGTTCCCAACCTCGCCCAACTAGTATCATTTTAAAGGTGTTCGCGCACCAACTTTGAGTGTACTGTGCCTGGTTTGATTTTTTTTTTTTTTTAAGTAGTTCCTATTTTCTGTTCCCCTGACAGAAAACTGCATGAAACTAGGCTTCTGTAATCAATATCCCAACATTCTGCGATGGCAGCGTTCCCACAGACAGAATACGTGTGATCTTTCTGCCTCTCGGCAGGAGAGAGTACCCTTTTGATCACTTCCCTCTACCATGTCTTCTCCCGGGTCCCCTCAAACTACTCTCAAACACAGAGCATTCGCGTAAGGCCCAGTCCTTGTAATTGGAAGATGTGGAGGCCTTTTAGGATGGTTGCCCCAGTAGAGTTAGCTGATGAGAAGCAACTTAAATGCATGTCTTAAACGCTCATAAAGATGTTAAATGGAATTCGTGTGATGAATCTGTGCTGGCCATGGACGAATATGAATGTCGTGTTTGAATTCTTGATCTCTCATGAGCTAGTATCTTATGGTCTTGATCCTCTAGTGTGTAATTTCCTTTCCAACACATTTACCAAATTGCTCAAGCCTGGCTCTTCAACCAGAGTTTGAGCCCGCATCTTCTTGCATCTAATGAAAAACAAAAAGCTAACATCTTTATGTACTGTAACTGCTCAGAGCTTTAAAAGTACCTTTAACAATTGTCTTAAAACCAGAGAATCTTAAGGTCGAACTGTGGAATATAAATAGCTGAAAACTAATGTACTGTACATAAATTCCAGAGGACTCTGCTTAAACAAAGCAGTATATAATAACTTTATTGCATATAGATTTAGTTTTGTAACTTAGCTTTATTTTTCTTTTCCTGGGAATGGAATAACTATCTCACTTCCAGATATCCACATAAATGCTCCTTGTGGCCTTTTTTATAACTTAAGGGGGTAGAAGTAGTTTTACTCAACATCAAAACTTAAGATGGGCCTGTACGAGATAGGAAAAACCAACAGGTTTATCTGAAGGACCCCAGGTAAAATGTTAATCTCCCAGCCCACCTCAACCCAGAGGCTACTCTTGACTTAGATCTATCCTGAAACGGCTCTGTCACATCCAACTGGGAATTACGGGAACCAAAAAGAGCATCCCTTTGGGCTTGGACCACTTACAGCGTCATAAGGCCTACTCTATCTTGGGAAGTGGCAATTCTTGTCTCACCGCCTCTCATCCGTGCCTGATAGCTCTGGCAAACCGATGACGGCATGGGAGACTTTCCATTAAATCGATCAGGAACGAGTCAATCAGCCTTTGGGTCTTCAGTTCCGGGGACTTGGGGCTGAGGGGGTATAAATAACCCTGGGCTGTCCAGCCTTAATAGACTCCTCTTACATTTTTGTCCTGTAGCACGCTGCCTGCCAAAGTAGTCCTGGCAGCTGGGCCATCTCTGTAGGATCGCAAAAAAAATAAAAATAAAAAAATAAAAAATGTAAAAAAACAAAAAAACAAAAAAACAAAAAAAAAAAAGAAAAAAAAAGAAAAAAGCAAAAAAAGCAAAAAAAAGAGAGGGAAAAAAGAGCTGGTGGTTTGATTATTTCTGCCGTGATGTTTACAAGATGGCAACCACCAAAGCCAAATGACTAACCTATCTATGAACAACAGTAGTTTCTCAGGGTCACTGTCCTTGAACCCAACAGTCCCTTAAGAGCGTCACTGCCCACCAAAGGTCAATGTTGAGGGAGAAAGAGGGAGGAGGGGTAGGACTGCAGGGGCCACTCCAAACTCGCTTAGGTAGAAACCATTGGTGCTTGACTCTCACTAGGTTGAACTCAAGATTTGACCAAATCGAGTGATAGGGTTCCTGGTGGGAGGAGGGAGGGCACATCTCCAGAAAAATGAAAAGCAATACAACTTTACCATAAAGCCTTTAAAAGCAGTAACGCGCTGCTCAAGGACCAAGGGCAATCGCAGCAGACCCAGCAGCAAGAGCAGCACGGCGTTGCTGCCTTTGTCCCCACACAGCCTCTAAGCGTGCTGACATCGGATTGTTAAGAGCATTTTTATACTCAGAACTGTCCCATCCCCAGGTCCCCAAACATATGGACACTGCCTTAGCCTCTTGGAAATCAGGTAGACCACACGCTAAGTTGACTCTCCCCCTCCCGCCCTCCCCAGCCCCCACCCCCCCAGGCAAGGCTGACTTCTCTGAACCAGAAAAGCTACCCAAGTATGTGTGTTGTGTCCATTTCGCAAACCCACTAAGCCAGGACCCCAATGCGACAAGTAGTTCACGAGGATTCCTAGCCAAATTCTCTCTTACTTCAGTCCAGTAGGTTCTCTTTGTTTGCTGTGACCTCTTCAAACCGTGGTACCCCCCTTTTCTCCCCACAGCGATACTTCTATATGTATCTATAATACATATATCCACACGTATGGAAAGAAGCAGTTCTCACGATGTTGCTAGTTTTTTGCTTCTCTTGTCCCCATCCGACCCCACTCCTTCCGACTCCCCTTTAAACTTCCAAAGCTTCGTCTTGTGTTTGCTGCACAGAGTGATTCGGGGGCTGACCTAGACCAGCTTGCATGATTCTTCTATCGTGATTTGGTTGCACTTTAGACATTTTTGTGCCATTATATTTGCATTATGTATTTATAATTTAAATGATATTTAGGTTTTTGGCTGAGTACTGGAATAAACAGTGAGCATATCTGGTATATGTCATTATTTATTGTTAAATTACATTTTTAAGCTCCATGTGCATATAAAGGTTATGAAACATATCATGGTAATGACAGATGCAAGTTATTTTATTTGCTTATTTTTATAATTAAAGATGCCATAGCATAATATGAAGCCTTTGGTGAATTCCTTCTAAGATAAAAAATAATAATAATAAAAATAAAGTGTTACATTTTATTGTTTTTTTTCCCCAATGTCTTTCATTGTTATTCTTTAAAAACTTCTTGAATGAGACTTTCTGAACGTGAAGTTAACGGCCGATTGAGTTCTTTAAAGTCACGGATTAAGTGGCGATATGTAAACGGATGTAGTTTAAATCAACACTTGCCAAATTTCCTGAAGACCATTTGGTGGCTCCCATTCCCCTCAGAATAAAATTGCACCCCAGAGTCCTTCCAGACGTCAGAGAAGCTGGATGGTCTGGACACCACTCAGCTCTCCAGCCTCAAGACTCCCCCTTCCTTCACAGCAACGAACCCTGTGCTCCCGCAGTGCGGGAGTTCTGCTAAGGCTGTGCTCGGTCTCCCTTCCGGGCCTTTATTTGTGCCGTCCTCACTTTCTAGAAGACCTTGCCCTCCACCTTGTGCTCAGACTGGAAGCCCCTTTGTGTAGCCACTGATGTGGTCCCAGCACTGGAAAAAGCACCCAGGTGCAGGATACCCTCAATGCTTTAAATGAATGGCTTAGAAGGACTTCAGGAGAGAGGGGAAAAAAAGACAAATCCAGGTGACGAGAGGCAGATGGCTCTGTGGTGAGGAGGGGTCCAGCTCTGGGGTCAGACTTCTGGGGTTTCAGTTCTGGCTCTGCCACTCGTTAACTGCATGATGTCAGATGACTTCATCCCGAAAGACATCGGTTTCCTCCTCTATAAAATGAGGAGAGTGGTAACTATCCATAGCACTATTAAAAGAACATAAAATAGGGGCGCCTGGGTGGCGCAGTCGGTTAAGCGTCCGACTTCAACCAGGTCACGATCTCACGGTCCGTGAGTTCGAGCCCCGCGTCGGGCTCTGGGCTGATGGCTCAGAGCCTGGAGCCTGTTTCCGATTCTGTGTCTCCCTCTCTCTCTGCCCCTCGCCCGTTCATGCTCTGTCTCTCTCTGTCCCAAAAATAAATAAATGTTGAAAAAAAAAATTAAAAAAAAAAAAAAAAGAAAAAAAGAACATAAAATAAGTGAAGTGCTTACGTGGCCAGTACGCGGTATTGCTCACTAAATCGCAGCAATTAGCATCCGAGGAGAGGGGATGGGGATAAAAGGAGGGAACTTCCCATGTCAAAAAACGGGGACGGGATTCACAGCAGGATGACATTTACCTGAGTCTTGAAGGATGGTTACGAGTTCAGTCACAAAAAAGTGGGGGAGGGCTACTGTAGTGTAGTGTTTCCAAGGAAAGCTCTTAGATCGTTCGTTTGTCTGTTTGTTTCAATTCGTGGATTTTCTCTACATTTGAAATTCAAACACGGATTTTTTTCTCACTATCATTCATTTCTGCCTCCAGACTGCATTTTTCCAAGTTCAGATGCACACAGGACAGCTAACAAATACTGCAAGAGTTGCCACTCTAAGGCCACAAACGTATGGCACTTGCTGTTCTCTGACCGGGCCCAGGACAAAGAATACATTGATTTCATTATGATCCTGCCTCCTCTGTCTTCTGTCACACCTGTCCAGGCAGAGAGGCTGTCCACACTACACTTTAGTGTGCTATTTAAGAGCTGAGACCTGGGGCGCCTCGGTGGCTCAGTCGGTTAAACATCCGGTTTCGGGTCAGGTCGTGATCTCGCGGTTCGGGGGTCGAGCCCCGGGTCGGGCCCTGTGCTGACGGCTCGGAGCCCGGAGCCTGCTTAGGGTTCTGTGTCTCCCCCGCCCCTGCTCATGCTCTGTCTCTCTCTATGTCTCAAGGATAATAAACTTAAAAAAAAAAATTAAAAAAATAAAAAAGACCTGAGATCTCCCCAAACTGAGTTCAAATCCTAGTTCCTCTGGCTTTGCGCCGAGTAGCTGACACTTTCATATCTGAGTTTTTCAGCTGTGAAAATATCCCTATGAAACAGAGATAAGTAATCAGTCCTACCTCCTGGAGTCATGAGCATTAAATGAGTTGCATATAAAATACTGAAAGTGTCCAGCACATAGCAAGTTTCCCCACAAATAGTATTTATTGTGCCCTCAACTAATGTAACTATCGCTCTGTACATGAATACTATCACCATCATTTCGATTCTACTCCCACTCCTCACATGAGTCTTGAGGTACCACCTTGGTTCTTGTTCTGTTTCTTTTGTAGATCACTAAACATGACTGTTTAATCAAGACTTTATGAATTTGAATATAAAATATTACAACTAACCAAAAATGGCAGATTATAATACATGAACATCCGTATACCGTCACCAAGCTTGAGAAATAAAATAGCCTTAGGGTGCCTCGGTGGCTCAATCGGTTAAGCATCTGACTCCTGATCTCAGCTCAGGTCTTGATCTCAGGGTCATGAGTTCAAGCCCCATGTTGGGCTCTGCACTGGGCATGAAGCCTACTCTTAAAGGAGAAGGAGAAAAAGAAAGAGAAAGAAGAAAGAAAGAAAGAAAGAAAGAAAGAAAGAAAGAAAGAAAGAAAGAAAGAAAGAAAGAAAGAAAGAAAGAAAAGAAAAGAAAGAGAGAAAGGAAGGAAGGAAGAAAAAGAAAGGAAGGAAGGAAGGAAAGGGGAGGGGAGGGAGGAAGGGAGGAAAGAAAAGAAGAAAGAAAGAAAAAGAAAGAAAGAGAAAGAAAGAAAAGAGAAAAAAGAAAAGAAAAGAAAATAGCATAGATAAGATATTCTCTTACGTTTGCCCTCCGGAACCCATTCACACAGTTATAAGAGTCCATGGAGCATTTGGCTGGCTCAGTCAGAAGAGCATGAGACTCTAGATCTTGGGGTTGTAAGTTCGAGGCCCACATTGGGTGCAGAGATTACTTAAAAAAAAAAATCTTAAAAAAAAAAAAAAGAAAAGAGAGTCCATGACTAAAATGTTTTTGAAAAGCCATGGCTTAAAAGAATTTTTCCAATTATTGAAATACACACAAAAATTTCTTAAATTTCTATCAGCCTTTCAAAAATGGAGTTTTTGGAATTGTCTGTGAATCTGTAGAATAAGAGAAAGAACAGGTCAGGTTGCCCCTCCCATGGGACCTACATGAATGCCATAAGAGCTATTAGCATTGCTTCTGAATCAGTGTTTCTAGATTTACTGTATATACACGTCACCTGGGAATCTCATTAAAGTGATTCAGTATTTCTGGGTGATGCCCAAGAGGCTGCATTTCTAACATGCTCCCAGGTGATACAGATGCTCCATGAGGGATGCTTGGAGTAGCAAGGTCCCGACTGTTTCCATATAACTGTGTCAGTTCCTCCATTCTAGAACCCTCCACACAGCCACTGCAAGGATGTTGCTGAAGCGCAAGCATGATCATTTCACTCCCTTGCTTTAGTAGCTCCCCCTTGCCTAGATGACAAAAATCGAGCATCTTGACTTCAAATTGAAACCCCTCAAAATCTGGGCCCTTCTTTTCAACACACACCCTAGGCTCTCCTAATGCTAACTTCTCAGTCTTCCCCCAAAGACACCATTACCTTTTCTGCCTTATTACCTTCACTCATGTCATTCCTTCTCATGAATATTCTTCTCCCCAAACTCCTTTTCATTGGCCAAAGTTCATGTCACCTGGGAAGCCTTCCCCAGCAGAGCCAAGCTTATAGCCAAGTGCACTGGAGAGGGCTTGCAAAGAGAGAGAACTTAGTCATCCTTGTATTCTGATACTTAACACAAAGCTGGCATGCACTAAGCATTTGTGAGCAGAAGAAGGAAGGAAGGAAGGAAGGAAGGAAGGAAGGAAGGAAGCAAGGAAATCTTTCTATTACCCACCAACTAATCCAGGGCTTTTCCTCCAGTAGAATGCTGGGCCTTAGCAGCCATAACAGCATATGGATAACAGGGCATGGAGTGCATATCGCCATGGTGAGTAGAGACATTAATTCCAGGTGCCATTTGGGCATCTTTAGGTCAGCCAGCTTATCACAACACCACATGACCATATTTCTTTCCAGCACTAGCCTTGATAAAAGTTTACACTTGCTGTTTCTTTCTCCTGGTAACCTGAGCAACAAAAGACTCATCTACAAACATGTTTAGAGATTTGCTAAGTTTGTGCAAGACATCATACTAAAGAGCCAGAAGGAATATGGCCGTCTGCAAGTCAAATTACATCAAGATTTCATATATCTTTGGTTCTTTTGTCACGTAGTTATTTTCATAATACCCCTCAGGTCACTAATTTTTCTTCCTTACACTCAAGCTCTGCCATGAACCAAATTTCCCACAGTCCTTTGATATCTTACCTCAAGGAAGAACTTGAGTGCCAGAGTGAGACATTGGCTAAGCCCACCCCACCTCTCTACCATAAAGTCTGAAGAGTAATGCATATCACCCCATTTTTCAAATAACTAATTGAAGCCTGACCACCGAAGTAATCAGCAGAGTACCTATGTGCTACTTGACATTGTACCCGTAAGCTGCATGCAGCAGGCTGAGCTAAAAATGAGAACGCACTAGGGGCGCCTGGGTGGCGCAGTCGGTTAAGCGTCCGACTTCAGCCAGGTCACGATCTCGCGGTCCGTGAGTTCGAGCCCCGTGTCAGGCTCTGGGCTGATGGCTCGGAGCCTGGAGCCTGTTTCCGATTCTGTGTCTCCCTCTCTCTCTGCCCCTCCCCCGTTCATGCTCTGTCTCTCTCTGTCCCAAAAATAAATAAACGTTGAAAAAAAAAAATTTAAAAATGAGAACGCACTAATTCAGACCCTTGCTTGCCAGTGAAATGCATCTCTGCTCCCCACTCTGTAATAAGGGATTTGTGGCTTCCAGTTGAGGACAGAATGCTATTCTCAACTCTAGCACAATTAAGTCACACTGCAAGTGTACTGTGCTTCAGGAAAAACCAGATATAGTCTATGTCCCACAGAGACTGTCAGTGTTTCCAACATTTGGCCAAAATCTTGGCACCCATTCCAACGACAGCCTCCTCATCTATCTTGGGATTTCTTGGAAATACAATCACTCCAGGCCATGCCTCACTCCCTCCACACTGGCCTGAGCTCCTCTCCTCCCCATTCCCTATCCATCAGGAGACTTCTAGGGCTATCTGGAAAGGCTGCAGTTTGTTAATCCCTTCACGCCTTACACCTGGTCATCCAAAATTACCACTCTAAGCACAGTCTAAGCACCCCAACATCTAGCCCCTCTGTCTGCATGTTCTGTTTTGTTTTGCTTTGATTGTCAGATTGTTTAATAGTGTAGAATACAGATTAATTTCAGGTTTAAAAAATAAATCAACTTTTAAGAATACGTTTGACTTCTTCCTTGAATGTCTGCACATTTTCTTATTGTTTCATGTCTGTCCTCCCTGAATGAACCTCCTATTATTATCCTCCTTCCAAACTCTGCCCATTCCAAGGTAAATATCTTCACCTTCTCTTTTAGTATCACCTCTAGCTTCTCATCTAAAACCTGATTCCTCGGGGCGCCTGGGTGGCACAGTCGGTTAAGTGTCCGACTTCAGCCAGGTCACGATCTCGCGGTCCGTGAGTTCGAGCCCTGCATCAGGCTCTGGGCTGATGGCTCAGAGCCTGGAGCCTGTTTCCGATTCTGTGTCTCCCTCTCTCTCTGCCCCTCCCCCGTTCATGCTCTGTCTCTCTCTGTCCCAAAAATAAATAAACGTTGAAAAAAAAAAAATTAAAAAAAAATAAATAAATAAAAAATAAAACCCAATTCCTCAAAAAACACTGTCCCCTGCCATCTTCCCAAATGCTTACTTATTCCTCCAAATCTCTAGACTGATGAGTGGGGCCCAAAGGCCACTTACTCCCAACACTGTTCCAGACTGATTCTGCCACTGTTCCACAAAACTTCTGACCCACTGAGGCTCAGGCTGTTGTGTTCTGAATGTTTGTTTCTCCCCCGGAATTCATATGCTGAAATCCTAACCCCTAGGGTGATGGAATTAGGAGGTGGTGCCTTTGAGAGATGACCAGGACATGAGGGTAGAGCCCTCATGAATGGGATTAGTGTCCTTATAAAAGTGAGAAGACAGTCATCCATGCACAGGAAGCATCTCCTCACCAGACATCGAATCCACCATCACTTTGATCTCGGACTTCCAGCCTCCGGAACTAGGAGAAAAAATTCCTGATATTTATGAGCCACCCAGTCTGTGGTATTCTGTTACAGCAGGCCCAAAGAACAAAGATAGGCCATCTGGCTATACCACTCTCCTCTTCTCTTTGTCACTGTTCTCCAGCCTAAGTGTACTTTGGATGATATTAAGAGGAATTGCCTCTCGTTTACTGATGACATGGGTACCAGGTTCACGGTTGTCCTTTTCACTCTCAAGTCACATCAGCAGTCTGGACAAGTTCAACTTCGTGAGAACGCTTCATCCCGTGCTCAAACCCTGAGTCCTTCCTCAGCTCCACGCCCTGGATCCAGGAGGTACACACCAGTATGGCAGTGTTTTACTCTGATTGGTCATTATCAGACCGGTTAAATATATTGACTGTCACCCTTTTGTGATACTGGTATAATTCAGAAATCTTAAACCCAGAAGCTCCTTTTCTGATGGCAACATCTTTCCCTTATGGCTCCCCTATTCATTTATTTGCACTACATCAGTTCTTTAACCTTACCCTGACTCCCAGGCCCTTGACCTTTCTACATTCTCCTGATCTTTCAACCCCTATCCTATCATCATCCTCTCCCTGCCTCTGCCTTCTACGCGTGGTTAATCACTTCAGCCATGCAATCGCATTGCCCATCAACTAGCTCGCCCCATCAATCTCTGCCACGCTCAACTGGAAAAACCCCAACCCTCAGCCAGAGAAGAAAATCCTAAAGCATGCGCAGATTTGGTGTCACTGAAAACTGATCAGCTTCCAGCTTAACGGGACTCTCGGCGCGGCCTGGGAATCTTCCCACCCATCCCTGTTCGGCTCTGTCTTCCACTCTCCACAGCAAGGATTAAAACCTTCTCTACTCCCACCCAGCCACCTTTCTACTAACGCTTAGCAGAAAATCTTGCTTCTCACCGCACAGGCAAAATGGAAATCCCTCAATTCCCTGCCACCAGAGCCATCCACACCTATTCTTCTATGCTTCCTGCCACAAAAAGTACGGCATCTCTCTTCCTGGCTCAGAATAATGAATCTACCTCAGGTCTAGATCCCAACCATGTCCCCCTCATGCAAGATCCCTGGCCTTCAGGTGCCCCTTTCTCGCATCCCTTGGCAGCCCCTCCCTTCTGCCCCCTCCCAGAGCTGTCTCTCTTTCAGCTGCCACCACCTCTCTCACAATTGCACCATCTTCTTTACAGAGACGTCTGCACTCCTTGTCATTTCGTCACCTCCCATTCACTCTTTAGTTCTTTAGAATCTGGCATCCACCTCCACCGAGATGACTCTAAACTAGGTCAAAACATCTCTTGTTGCTAAATCCAAAATCCTTATCTTATGGGATTAATCTGCCCCATTTGGCACTGATAAACATTCTGTCCTCTGTAAAAGGCCACCGTGACAACACTCCTCAGCCTCTTCCTCTTCCCGTCCCCGAAAGGACGGAGTTGTTCAGCCTCGTGTTCTGGTCCTTCTTTTCATTCTGCGTCCTCTCTTTCAGTACTGTATCTACTGACATGTTTCAATTCCTGTTTATATATTAAGAACTCCAAAACTATATTTCCCTTGAAAATGACCCACATATCCAACACTTGGCCAACTGGATACTTCCTCTCCGATGTACAATAGCCACCGAAAACGTAACATACCCAAAACTGAATTCTCCAAACATCCTTCATTGTCAGAGCCTTCCCAAACTCACCAAACAGCATCTCCATCCGCCTGAATACCATCTTTGACGCTTGTCTCCTGACCGCTCTTAGCAAATAGGAACCACGGATTTCTCCTTCTAATTGTCTCCCTACTCTGTCCATTTATCCACGTTCACATGGCTGCTACCTTGACTTAGGCCTCATTCTCAAGAGTCTCCTAAATTCTCTCTCAGATTTCAGGAATGCCCTGCCTTTGTCCCCAAACACGTTCCCTACTTCAGGGACAAGAGACTCTTCCCAGAGAGTAAATCTGATTGTCACCCCACTGCTTAGAAACCATCAACGGCAACTGTAAAATACCAGAAAAAGATGAACACCACACACTGAATATCATATAAAATGCTGCATGATCCGGCCCCTTCTTACTTTTCAATCTCCTGCCAACCTATTCAAATCCATCCTACTTCTCTTGCTGGGAGCTCCAGCCAAGTACTTAGTATGTGCAATTTCATGCATTTACCTTGCTTTCCTTGACCTTTGTTAATACTTTATATTAGCAATACAATTACACTTTGTTCCATCTATACACACACGCACACGCACACACACACACACACACTCACATCTGGCTAACTACTATTCACCCTCTGGAACTCAGTGAAATCATCCTTTGTTCCAAGAAGCCTTATATAACTACCTAAGACCGAGTTAGGTACTCTTTCCGTTGCTTCCAAAGCTTCTCATGCTTACTTCCTCAACGGAGAATTTGAATTTTTTTTTTCGTGTTTTATGTATTTTCAGAGAGGGAGAGACAGAGCACAGGCAGGGGAGGGGCAGAGAGAGAAGGAGAGAGAGACTGAAGCAGGCTCCGCACTGTCAGCACAGAGCCCAATGTAGGGGTCAGTCTCGCAAACCACGAGATCATGACCTGAGCTGAAATCAAGAGCCAGATGCTTAACTGACTGAGCCAGCCAGGCACACCCCGCCCCCCCCCCCCCCTTACTGGATCTGAATTGCCTATGGACTTGTTTTTCTTCCCTCGTGAGCTGTATGTTATTTGAGAGCCAGGTCAGTATCTTTTTCTCAAAATTGTATGCCTAGTGTCTAGCACAGTGTCTGGAATATAATAGGAACTCTGGCTGAATTTAATTAAATGAGAATGTGGCATAGCTATGTTAATTAAAAAGTGATCATTCTCTTTCCAGAAGATTCTGTTTTTATTTATTTATTTTTAAACATTTAACGTTTATTTATTTTTGAGACAGAGAGAGACAGCATGAACAGGGGAGGGGCAGAGAGAGAGGGAGACACAGAATCCGAAACAGGCTCCAGGCTCTGAGCTGTCAGCACAGAGCCCGACGCGGGGCTGGAACCCACGGACCACGAGATCGTGACCTGAGCCGGAGTCGGACGCTTAACCGACCGAGCCACCCAGGCGCCCCAGATTTTGTTTTTAGACAATAGCAAGACACATGTGAGACACACATACTGCTGTTAGCATCTGTAATCATAAACACTCAGGTGGGAAAAGTGGCGAAGCAAATGAAAGAAAATTCCAAAAGAACAAATACAACTGGCCTTTGAAAATGAAAAAATTCAAGATCTGTACCTTTTCATCTGTATAACGAGAAAAGATTTTGTTAATAATAATTTCCAATGTTGGGGCGCCTGGGTGGTGCAGTCAGTTAAGCGTCCGACTTCAGCCAGGTCACGATCTCGCGGTCCGTGAGTTCGAGCCCCGCGTCAGGCTCTGGGCTGATGGCTCGGAGCCTGGAGCCTGTTTCCGATTCTGTGTCTCCCTCTCTCTCTGCCCCTCCCCCGTTCATGCTCTGTCTCTCTCTGTCCCAAAAATAAATAAAAAACGTTGAAAAAAAATTTAAAATAAAAAAAAATAATAATTTCCAATGTTGATTAGTGTTTGGGGAAAAAAACAAAACTTTCAAACACTACTAACTGGAATGCAAAACACAGTACCTTTTTGGGGATATCCTATAAGTACCTGTACAGGGTCTTAAAGTTTATGCCTTTAAACTAGAGATCCCACAGATACAAATGTAGTATAAGGAAATATACACATGTAACACTTTACTCTGGAAATTTTTAACCCAAAAATTTGTGTTACCCAATAAAAATAATCTCTATATGCAATAAGTGATTAAGGAAATTGTAATGAAATAATATTTAGTCATTAAAAAAGATAAAAAGCATATTTACAGACATAGGAAAAGGTTCAAAATATATAGTGATAAGACACTTAGCAAAATATATGTACATTATGATCTCCTGTTTGTATGTGTACCCAAATATATATATATGAATATGTATATTGAATTATATATAATTCATAATTATATGAATACATAAGGCTAGAAGATTACATAATAAAATGTTGATAGTGATTATTTTTGTTTAAAGAGTTACTTGCCATTTTGGCTTTGCTTTTTGCAGTGTTTTTCGGGTTTTGGTTTTGGTGGGATTTTTTTGTATTTTAACAATGTGCTATTTTGTTGTTTTATTTTTTTTTCAACGTTTATTTATTTTTGGGACAGAGAGAGCATGAACGGGGGAGGGGCAGAGAGAGAGGGAGACACAGAATCGGAAACAGGCTCCAGGCTCCGAGCCATCAGCCCAGAGCCTGACGCGGGGCTCGAACTCACGGACCGCGAGATCATGACCTGGCTGAAGTCGGACGCTTAACCGACTGCGCCACCCAGGCGCCCCGCGTTGTTTTATTTTTTTAATGTTTATTTATTTATTTGGAGAAAGAGAGTGCAAGCAGGGGATGGGGCAGGAGACAGGGAGAGAGAGAATCTTAAGCAGGCTCCACACTCAGCATACAGTGCAACATGGGGCTCAATCCCACGACTCTGACCTAAACTGAAATCAAGAGTCAGTTGCTTAACCAACTGAGTCACCCAGGCACCCTACCATATGCTATTTTTATGAAACAAAAATAAAATTTTTTAAAATCAAAATCAAAAAGCAGACCTTAAATCAGTCACTTATTACCCTAAAACGACTCTATTTTGCCCTTAAGAGATCCGAAATATAGATACCATGGTCTCACCATATATATTTATATAAATGGCCTCTTTAAAAGAGCAAACTCCCTCATCATATTTGACTGACAGCTGTTCATATATACCTCTAATGGTTTTGATATTTAAGAGATATGTGTCTGTTCCAAGAAAACTGCTGAATCCCACAACCCAGGTCAAGGCAATTCATATATCACAAAACATCATGATCCAGTTCCTACTAAGTTCCAGACTCTGTATTCATCACAGTCTAGGACTAATAGCCCCCTCCACCCCTACAAAATAATAACAGTTCAACATTTTTTTCTCATTTTTTTTTTAATGAGTAAAAACCACTCCTTATCGGGTTACAGATTTGTCGTTCCCTCCTATACCATGAGGAAGCCACTGGGATGGCAAATTCTTTGAGCTGTTTTCCCCAGCAGAAAAGTAAATCACACCTGATCTTTGCCCCCTCCTCACCCTCTTGGCTGTATGAACGGAGGTGAGCGTTTGCGAGGTAGCGTGCTGTCCGGGAGAGGTACCACTTGCGCTCAGGAACCGGAGCAAACCCAGCTGTCGCGCTTTTGATCAAACCCATTCCTCAGTCCTCCTTATTCCCTTGAATAACAAACTATCTTCACACTCCCATGAACTAAAATCACTTGCCCTGTCAGGCTCCTGAAGGGAAGCAGCAGACCTGGAAGTAAGTGAAGTTCTACAAGACCCAAAGTCAAGTCGGTGCCAAACCATCAGCGAAACAAAGTATGGAGGTCTTCAACCCGCCAATCAGGACAAATGCTTTGAACAGCGGCTTACCAAGTCAGTGAGGAAGGACATCGGGAGTCAGCCTATCTCGTGAAATCTGGGCTAGAAGGCGGCCGCATCCAACAAAACTACTCCTATGCTGCCCCCACCCCATCTGTCTTTTAGGGACCTTTCATCTCTGACAACAAGAAAAAAAATGGGAAGCGGGGGCTCAGCACAAAGAAATGGAATTAGCGACAGTGGCTTGCTCTAAAGCTTGTGCCAGCGGCAGTACAACCCACGTCCCCAGCTCTGCTTCACCTCGCCTCTCCTGCGAGAGCCCAGCATTGCCAGCACATGCCCTTGGCCTCGGGTGCAATGGCTGTGGCGTTAGTGTACAATCTTCAGCCCAATTTCTCTTGGACCCTCTGACCCTTCTCAGCAAGTCCCACTGGGCTCCAAAAAAGGTCAGTCCTCACCATCTCCACTGTCGAGTCCCTTCCCTAACTTTTCTGCCCCCTTCTTTGTTCTCCTACCGATCAACACATTACATAACTTAACTGGGTTCTGAATCTTGTCTGGACAATGGCAGACTCAGCATACTCAGATAGCAGAGATGATCTCCCTGTAAAATAAATTCATGGAGCCATTTAACAGAGTAGCTGTGGGGGCCTGGCCGAGAGCTGGTATCTCCCGTTGCCAAAACCTAGTTTCCCTTTATCTCTCTTTTTGTTCCATTTTCTTTTCATTTAAGGTTAATGTTCCTAGGCTTTTCAAAACAGGTGACTCTGGCTATGTTAAATAAAGCAAGGTGTGATAGCATCTTCCATGACTTCAGATGTCAAACACTGGGGAGAAGAGGGAAAAGTACTTTTAAATGACCACATCCTCTTAATAACATTCCAAGGCAGAGAAGGCTTATCTTGATTTTAATTTTTCAGTCTCCTGTCATCTCTTCTTCTAAAAATATGGCTGAAAGAAAGATCGCCCATGAAGCACTTATCAGAAAGCCATTAACTAATGTTTGTGGGAGCCAGCTGGAGTATGGGGCAGATGACTGGTAAGGACTGGAGTGGGGAAAGTGACAATGGCACCTGATGAGAACACACTTTATACTCTGTAAGGTCAGGCATCATTTTATAAACACAGACTAGAACAAATTCAAATATTAAAGTTATTTGCACAAAGCATGGCCTGAAATTCACCTCTGAGTTTCCTCTGAAGAAAGAGCTAATCAAGAAAATGCTTAAGACTGACAAACTTAGGGAGAGAACATTTAACTTACTTAGAAAATTGAATTGTTTTCAGTCTCCAAAGAAGCTCTGATTTAAAACAAGTCATTCTTACCTAGTGTTTAAGCTTGTGGCTTCAAGCCTCTCTTAGCCAACATGGCAACATTTCCACGTATGTGAAAGCCAGACTTCCAGAAACGTCAGCATTTGTCAGTGTTGTTCACAGTGAATGATCCATGAACCACCTGGAGTTCTAGGTAGATCTAGGCTCCACTCATCCTTAGCTCTCCATCACCTCAGCCCCTTTCCTGACCTTGTGAATCAGAACCTACTCTAGGATTGAGTTTGGAGTCTAGAAGCCCTTTCCTGCAAGGCACTTCTGGCAGCATGGATGGATATGTGTGGTCGGGCAGAATTTGACCTATAGAAGTCTTGTATATAAGAACTCAGCTAGAGACAGAATTGAAGAATCCTGGACATCTAGTACTAGAGACCCAAGTACTGATGCTTGGACAATGACCAACAGCACCTTCAATTATTAAAGAGAAAATACAGAGCTCAACAAGGTTTCTAGATCAAATGTAAGGGAAGAAATCAGGAATTAAGGACCAGAGACAATGGCTGCATCTTGTTAGCAAGAGGTTCAAGATCCCAAAGACAGAAATCCTAGAACAAAGATCAGAACCCAGTGGCAAAGCAGTCGATCAAGAAATATACAAAGAGCTACAGTTAGCAGCAAAATAGACATGGCGGTGTGCTAAGGTCTTCTGAGGATGGGGCTTGTCCAAGGCATCTTGGTTCTTGGGCTGGGACGAGTCCACATAAGCGCATAAGTACATCTGATTAAGAAGAACAGACACATACTAATTAAGAGCCCAAGCTACTCCCTACCCCAAGTCTCCCTGAACTCAGCGAAATACAGGAGTTTCTGTAATAATGCCTCGTGTTAAATGTACAATGCCACCAATGGAATGGCTATGGTTCATCATCACAGGGAAAGAGGAGAGGGACACAGGCACTTGGGAGGGGAAGGAGCTGACATCACGTTATATCCCCAGGCTGAGTTTTAACAAGGGCAAGGTAACTCATCATTAGCCCAGTGTGCAAGTTCCAGCAATCAAAACACTCAAGCCCAGGCCCAGGGGAACAGGCGCATCTGTAGAGGAAGTACTCTCATTGTTCAGTGTTGAGCAATCGGCCAGGCAAGGGGTTAGAGCAGAAGCAGGAGTTTTCCCTCTCTCTGGACTTCTCCAGCCTACTAAGTAAACCAGCACTGCCAATGGCATGAAATAACATAAAATACACATTCTCTGAGAACCTACCGGGGGCACTGTCCTACCTGCTCTCACACGTACCATTTAATAGCCCCAGTAACGCTGGGAAACGAGTTGTGTTAGCCCCATTTTACAGATAAGAAGGCCAAGGTACAGAGAAGATAAGGGATCTGCCCAACAACCTTTCTGACAATTTTTCATGCTCAGAACACTGGTCAGACATTTTGCAGAAGCTGCTTCTTTTCCAGTAAAAAACAAATTATACGGCAACTTCACTACTTTTACGATGAAAAAGGCTTTAGAAGTTGGATACGCACATGCATATATAAACATGAACACCACAGTCTCAATCTTGTATTTAGTTTGGGGAAAGAGAAAAGAAGTTCCTGTGGATTCTTTTAAGTGCACCTCTCTTGTGTGGCCCAAGTTCTGCAAGAAAACCACTGTGATTAAAGCCTGCAGAAGTGTTCATCCACTCACACTCTGAACCCAGTTCTGTCCAATGCCAAACTCTGCTTTTGTTTTTTTGGTTTTTTTTTTTTTTTTTTAATTTAAAGACAAGTTATTAACATACAGTGTAGTCTTGGCTTCAGGAGTAGAACCCAGTGACTCCTCTCTTACACAGGACACCCAGTGCTCATCCCAAAAAGTGCCCTCCTTAATGCCCGTTACACATTTAACCCATATCCCACTCCACCCTCAGCAACCCTCAGTTTAGTCTCTCTAGTTAAGAGTCTCTTACGGTTTGCCTCCCTCTCTGTTTTTATCTTATCTTTCCTTGCCTTCCCCTATCTTCATTTGTTGTGTTTATCAAATTCCACATATAAGTGAAATCATATGGTATCCGTCTTTCTCTGATTTCTTTTGCTTAGCATAACACACTCTAGTTCCACCCATGTTGTTGCAAATGGCAAGATTTCATTCTTTTTCACCACCAAGTGGTATTCATTGTATGTATAATGTATGGGCCACATCTTCCTAATCCATTCATCGGTTGATGGACCTTTGCACTCTTTCCGTAAGTCGGCTATTGTTGATAGCGCTGCTATAAACATTGGGATCCGTGTGCCCCTATGAATCAGCATCTTTTTATCCTTTGGCTAAATACCCAGTAATACAGTTGCTGATACCGTGCTGCACTTCTGCATTCCTGTTCCCTCTGAAGCTCTTTCCCCAGTTCCCGCCACTCATCGGGACCCAGTTCAAATTCCTACCTCCTACAGAAAATCTTGGGTGAGCCATCAGTCAGTGCTACTTCTTTCTTCTCACCTTATGGCAAGAAGGGACAGAATAAGGAGTCAGCATCAACACAGGTGCTGATTTTGAGGACAAAAATCAGAGATGGTACAAGGCTAGGCTGCCAGGATACTAGAAAAAGCGAATCAAAACATAGTGAAAGCAGCCAAAATACAGCTAGGGCTGGTCCCAAGTCTAACCAGCAGGCAAGGCAACAAAAGTCATAAAGCTTTGCAGAAAATATTGAGGGGGAAGAGTCCAGGAGTCAACCCCAGGGGATGAGATGGCTGGAGGTAACAAGGAGACCAAGTACGGGAGCAGGTGGTGACCTGGTCATTCCAGAGTGAGTCCCCAAGTTGCCTTAAGGACCAGACCTTTTTTGCCACGGGTGGTGGTGGGGGGGGGGGGGGGGCTTGTGTCCACCTTCAGAGCAAAGCAATAGAAACCCAGAATCTGACACCATGATTTCAACCAGCACCCCTCACCCAGAGGTGGAAGGTCCGTTTTAGGGACATGAGCAATGGCACCGCTGGTCTCCCCGATATTTACCACCACCACCACGCCAATGCCCGAAATGTCTTTGGTTGTAAACAGAACATAATGGCTTCTATGAAGGATGAGACTTAAGGTGCTATCAACTGGAAGAGAGGAATCAAGAATTCCTTCCCCAGGATCAGAGTGTGCAAGGAAGAACTTGGCTCCAGAAAAGTCAGAAGACACGGACATCATGGAAGGCAGAGCAGCGTGGCCAGTGGAAAAAGGTGGCTGGGCATTTCATAGGCTCTGTTTGACCCTTATTAACAGCTCCAGATGTCTCTTACTTCTCATCCAATTGAAACTGGTCCTGGAGAGGGATGGGAGGGAATGGTCAGTGACCAATATCTGATGGAGGCTCCGTGGGCACCCCCAGCCCCCTCATGCCACTCCAGAGGACGGAAGATATGCAGAACTGAGAACAAGCTCACCCTGAGTTTGCAGCCTGGAGGTGGCCATGCTATTCCTGCTGTCGCTGATTTTGCTCTGTAATGTTGGACAAGTGCCAGAACCTCTCTTGTATTTTCATTAATTCATGAGCAAGATGTCTAATCCCTGTCTCATAAGAATGCTGTGAAAATTAATGAGCTTATAAAAAACTAAACAAAACTGATGCAAAAGTCCTCTGGATACCCTAGAGATGCTATAAACACCAGGTGATCTAATTTAAAATACAGATGTGAATTTCCATTTATGTGAGCCAATATAAGAACATTCAATTTACAAAGCAATGGCTATTTGCTTATTTTTGAAAGGGGGTGGGGGGCAGGGAGGGTCCTACACAAAAAACAGAATATCCTAGAAGTGGAAGAAAATTAATGTTGGGCACTTAGTTTAAGATTTGAAATCAATAACCTTTATTGGACTCTTACTATGTGTCAGGTGCCATACTAAGCATATATTATCTCATTTAATCCCCAGGGTAATCCACGGAAAAGGTTCTCACTATCTCCCATTTCACAGATAAGAAAACAGAAATTCTGAGAGATTAAGTAATCAGCCAGAGGTCACAGATCTAACCAGTAATGGAGGCAAGATTCAAACCCCAGAACTGCTCTGTTTTTCACTTACTTCTCTTTCCATTAAACCAACCTCATCCCCAACGAATTTATAGACCCCGTAGAACATGTAACGTTCATAGAGTATCCAATGGCAAAAATACAAAAAAAAAAACAAAAAAACGAAACTTGGCAGAGCAGCTAAGGGACAAAGCTTAGAAATCCAAATGCTCATCAAAGCTGGAGACAACACATACGATAAATTATCTCTAAAATTATGTAAATCCGGAGGAGAGTAAGTAACACACAATGTACGAAATTCTTATTTGCCTTTGCCCTTCCACTCAGTTCCTTCTGGTAGTCACATAGTCACATTTATGACAGGGGTTTCTAGGGGTGCAGAATGCCGCCCCCCATGGAGAAGGGCATCTCTTGCCTGGGAGTCCAGCCTCCTCCGACCCTATATCCCCTACAGCTGTGGGCCGGTCAGTGCCCCTCTCCAGAAAATCTAGTACAACTCCATCAACACTGACAGAGGACCCGTCAAGCACCAGGCACCTGCCCGACAGCCTCTTCCAGCTCTCAGGTTCCACCCACTCAAGTGACGATTAACGGTGCACTTGCCTGCAGAAACTACAATGTTCAATCCTTCCCAATGCCTCACTTATTGCTGAGAAGGAGAGGTGAAAGGGACTCCAGGCGATCCTCAGTTGGCCCCTCGTCGCAAACCTAGCAAGCCCCGGCTCTACCTTCCCCCCCTCTGCAGCCTGACATCCCAGCCATCTGATGATTAACACGTCTTCCTGCAAAGGGAGCAATCACCTCCCGGCCCCGGGGGGAGTTGGTGACCCTGGGCTTCCTCCAGCCCACGTGGTGTCCACCTGTTTCCTCCTTCTCCCTCGTGCAGTTCTCAAGACACTGCCTAAAGCCCAGAAGCAGAGACGAATGCAACCCGGAGCCCTGTGAGTGAGGCTGAGTTTAGTCAGCCATTCAGAACGGTGCTGGAATCTTCCCTTTCCAGTCTCGAGAGGCAAGCCCGACACCACTGGGGCTCCTCTACACCACCTGCGGACTCCATTTGACGCCTCGGCCAGGAAGCATATAATGATTGGGGGTGGGGGGAGGAGGCATACCCTTCTCCCTAGAACGGAACGGCAGGAAAGGTCAGAAAGCCAATTGTGTACGTCCCTGGGGCCGGTAACACCCACATAACTATCCGAGGTCAGCCTCAGGCTTATGGAAAATAGGCAGATGCCGACCGGCTGGTAGAATTTTAGGGATACCCAGACAGCACCCCCTGAATGAAAAAGACTGCCTTCCCCCCCAACCTTGATAATGCCTGAACCCCCAGGCTGCCAGCTCAGCTCATGGGCTTATCGTCTTTGTTCCCATGTCCTCTGAGCCTGAGATAAGCCCTGAGATGCTGGCCGAGGCTGGGGTGCTGTCCTGGGGGCTGGACAGCTGGCTCAGATGACCTGGTCACTCAGGATAAGCAGGCCAGGTCCAGGAATGAGGGTTGCCCACCCAGCCCTGTGCCCTTGTGCCAGGCCACCCCTCCCACAAACCACAGGACCTAGAGCCAAAATATAAACCACTTCAGGTACTCCGGCTGCTTCACTCACTGTGATTGTCTGGCTTTCTAGTTCTTTCCACCCTTGCTGGGCTTCTTCTGGCTGCTCTATTTCAATGCCCAATCAACCTGTAGCCCTTGTACTTTTCTTTTTCATTTCTAGTACCTTCCTTGCTGCCTTGAATCGACAATGGGATTCCGCTTCCATGGCGCTAGGGCGGGGAATCATCACAAAGAGGCTTTGCAGTCAGACAGGCCAGGGTCTGGCGCCCGCTCCGCCATTCGTTAGCCATATGAGCTTAAGCAAGTTATTTTAGACTCCCTTAGCTTTGGTTTCTTTACCTATAAGATGAGGTCACTAATAGCAGCCATGTAAGGTCATTGGGATGATTAAATCAGATAAAAGATGTCCAGAGGCTGGTAGGACCTCAGGAATGGTCACACTCATCCCCTGGCTGTCCCCAGTCCCAAACAGCTGCCCAAGCAAAGCCAACCCAGCCCAGCCCTCTTCCCAGCCAGGCTCCTCCTGACACAGCTGAGAGCTAGAGGCACGAGGAGAGCCGCCAGGCAGGGCCAGGGGAGAGGCAAATACTGTCATCAGATCCCAGAGGAGCATAGGCACCAAAAGGGGAGGAAACGCCAGAGGCCAGTGCTGGGTGAGTGTCCATCGCCAGGGTTGAGAATGAGGCAGCAGTGTCTGGAACTTAGCTGTGGTGATGCTGACTATCTGGTTCTTCAGGGAGGCACAGGGTTGCAAAGTGGGGAGCTGGCCAGAGCATGCTTAAAATAACAGCCAGAAGGGTAAGTGTTTATGCCCCACCTCCGTGATGTACACCTCGGGCTGAAAGCGTTTCCCTTCCTCTCCAGAGCACGGAATTCTTGACGGAGAAGAAGTAAGGATGAGGGCACTAGACCTGGAGGGGAGACAGGAGAAAGACATCGAGGGGCAGGATAGGCTCAGAGAAGGGAGGAGGTACCCCAAAGATAACTTAATTCTTGGTTTCCTTTTCCTCTGGAAAGACCTGCAAGGTTCTTCAGCACCAGGCAGTAGATGTAGCTTGTGTCCTCAGTACCAAGCACGGGGCCTACACGGGTGAAAAAATAAATCTCATAACACAAGCTGCCTTCGGACCTCTCAAGAGATTCTGCCCACCCCGCTGCTGCCCTTTATTCATGACCAGCATCCCAGCACCACCGCATGAAAGCCAGCCCAGGGCAGCGGCACCTGATGGAGACGTTGTCGGCCTCCCCCACGCGCACTGCCCACCTACACCTGCCCTTCCTCGCTTTCCATTCCCTGACTCTGCGCCCAGACTCTTAAGAGGCAAGAGTTGGGAGAGTGGTTGGATGCGCAGGCACTGGAACGGGCCTATGTCGGTTCAATGCTTAGCTCTAGTTTGGGATTTGGGCAAGTTGCCAATCCTCTCGGAGCCTTGAGCTCTTTACCTTTAAGACGGGATTGTAATTCCTACCTCATAAGGTTGCGCGAAAGTTAAATAGCTTACCACGTGCAGAGTGCCTACTTGATACTAAGTGCTCGATTAATATAATAGAAAATGTATAAATTATTAATATCTTTCAACCCCTCTCTGGGGTCTGACAACTCATTTTAGACTCTGCTCTGAGTGTCTCAACTCACCTCGCCAGCAGATTGCTTGAGCAATACATCACTTCAGTGTAAGCACCAATCATTGCTTTCTGCATTATATGACCGTTAAAAATCTGGTGAAAGCTCCCTTTGAATCTGTCGTATAGGCCCTGGATTAAGAAGCCCTGGGCCAGATGATTTCTGACATATAGGAAGCAGGTTAAGAAAATAAGATAATATAGAGAGACATGGCTTTCATCTGATATGCACTGTTACATCCATGCTGACTGTTAAAATCTTGAAATACTTCTATTCTGGGTAGTAAATGGCATCTGTCCCAAAGCCCTCCCACCTCTGTGTCCCTGCTAGTCTGGACCTTCTGGTTCCTGCCCCAGACCCTAAAGATATCCTCATCATCTAGCAATTAATGGAACCAAAGGGGGGGGGGGGGCTTTGAGGCCCTGTGCTAACACTACGGCCAGGAACCATTTGATCAATTAGTGCCCACTGTTTTCAGTACCATTCCTAGTATATGCTAAATCTTCAAAGAATGGTGCGACAATGGCTTAGGAGATCAGAGGACTCAGAAAAGTTTCATAGAGAAGGTGATATCGGAACTAGGCTTTGAATGTGGTATATGATATAGCTAACACGGAGGGAGGAGTTCTTCCAGAAAAAGGGGAGACTCAAAGGAGGCAAAGCATGAAGTGGGTTCAGTGGACAGGAAGGACACTAGTTTGGGCAACTAGATCATATTCATCAGGAACAAAAATGGAAAAGCAAGGAGGGACCAATGGGCCAAGGACCTTAAATGGCCAAGCTAGTTTGGACTTTGCCCTCCAACACAGAACCAGGCTTATCTTAAATGGGATGAAGGGCTAGACTCTTAGCTAGGATATTCCCACTAATCTAACCACACCGTATCATTCTAAAACCTCAGAGAGTGAAATGAAAAATTCGGAAAATAAAGGGAAATATACTATAACCACAGATTATCATAAAGTCCAGAGGCTTTGAATTTTGTCCTGACTCTACCTCATTCAACAGCTCAGAGTTTCCAAGGCCTTTGCCAGCTCCAAAGTTATTTGATATTAAGATAGAGAATTTGGGTTCCTGTGTATCTTTCTCCCTTAAAACTTTTAGATTTGGAGGTCCACACAGGGATTTCTTGGACTAGTGCACCAATGATCAACCACAATCACCACATTTGTTGTATTTTTCTTTCGTAGCTTCTCCCTTAGGTCATTAAAAATTTCCAATTCCAGCAGCCACTTGAGAATTCCATTCGTACCTCAAAGCAGTTGATAAGAATGCCCTGTTACCGGGGACACCTCTTGGTTTGGCTTAGTACTGAGTTTTTGGCACAATTGCTATGAGCTGGAAAAAAGTAAAAAATATTACTAGATGGAGCTCTGCCTTCCATATGTTCCTTATTTCCATTCAAATGGCTCTAGACTGGAAAGAGAGGTAAAGATAGGGGAGGGGGGTGGTTAGGGAAAGAGAGGACAGAAAAAGAGAACAGGAGAGAAAGAGAAGGAAAACAAAATAAAGTCAAAGTGTTGCATAAACATTTGCTGGCAGCTTAAGACATAAATAGACCCTAGGGGTCTTATGCTCATGAACCTGCGTTAAGCTGACACTTCGAGCCAGTCGCCATGAAGGTTCCTGCCTGCAAGGGTAGGGTGTTGCAGCACTCCAGGCCGAGAGGCAGGTAGACTAGCAGCACAGTGGAGTCTGGGGGTGACAACCACCAGTCTCAGAGATGGCCAGGGGAACAGTGTGCAGGGATCTCTAGCTATCAGCTGCCGCCAAAGCACACCCCCTCCCCCCCACACACACACAACTCAAGATCACTAGGCAACTGCTTCTTTCAAAAGCCCCACCCTGGCTACAACGTCAGTTCACCAAGTCAACAGCGGGCTAGGGTTCTGGGGGCTAAAACCCAATCAAAATGGCAGGGACAGAAAATTCCGGAGAGTAAGAGCAAGTTCTGATTGCAGCCAGAAGATGGTGGCAATGAAACTCAAGAACCTGAAATCTGTCTTCATGGTGCCAGATACGAGTGATAAATCCAAGAGCTCAGAGGCAAAGAGCATCAGTAGCAGAGGGAGAAGCAAAAACAGAAGTGAAGTACCCCTGACCTAAAGAACTGTCCCCACCAGGACTGCAAGTGCTCGGGCTGCTTGTGATCCAGTTTCATCTATGAAATGGGAGGTGGGTAGTGCAGCCAAGTGTCAACTCATAAGCTTAGGCACATATTAAGCAGATTAACCTCTTCCTCCCTTGCTAGGAATGTCAACACATTCACATCTATCTGTCCATGTACACACACGTGCACACACAATCTGCAACTTGGCACATCTATCTTAAGACTGTCATCTCCTCATCTAGAGATGACTCTGGGCTACAAGTAGGAAAACATAGGCCCTAGGTCTTGACTTAATACCCACCCATTTGGGGACTCTAGAATAGTCTCTTTTCTCTAGCCCTTGGTTATGTCCCACGGTCAAACTATGGCTTATGTGAGCTAAGCTTCTGGTGGTTTGGAGGAGAAAGTGAGGGAATGAGTCGTGATAGTGCTTTGGAAAAGCATATGTGTTATATCAAAATAAGAGATCCTATTATTAAAACAGCTTTGCAGGCTACTTAGTTTTTAGTTTTCTTTCAAAGCCAGACTCATCCCAAGACCAAAGCCAGTGACAGCTCATTTATGATTATAGTCAAAACGTGACTTTTGATTATTCCTAGATCAGCTCACCCTGACTTGCTTCAAGTCCTTCTCCCAACCTAAGTAGTTTTATCCTAGAGTTGCCAGAAAAGAATGCAAGACATCCAGTTAATGTGAATTTAAGATAAACACCAAATAACTTTTTAGTAGATCCTAAATCACGCATGGGACATACTTATACTAAAAATGTATCCCTTGTTTATCTTAATCTCAAGCTTAAATGCACTGTTTTTATTTGCTGGATCTGGCAACCCTATTTTGTTCATACACCAACATCTTATCTCCTCCTGAACCCAACAGTATTATTCAATATAGTAATGATGTTGGCCAACCTTACGACAGAAGTGAGACATTAGTTGCCAATTTCATTCTTCTTGAAAACACCGAGTATCTTTTTATTTATGTATTTATTTTATAAATACATTTCAACCTTTTTTTCATAAAAAGTCTGTAAAAGCAAAAAGCTCAGAGATTAGAATGCCTAGCTCCCCAGTCCCTTTCTCTTCCTCGTGCCCATGTTGCAGCCTGACCTCTCTAAATAACAGAAGACTAAACATAAGAGACTCTTTTTTTTTAATATGAAATTTATTGTCAAATTGGTTTCCATACAACACCCAGTGCTCATCCCAACAGGTGCCCTCCTCAATGCCCATCAGCCACTTTCCCCTCCCTCCCACCCCCCATCAACCCTCAGTTTATTCTCAGTTTTCAAGAGTCTCTTATGGCTTGGCTCCTTCCCTCTCTAACTTTTTTTTTTTTCCTTCCCCTCCCCTCTTAAGTTTCTGTTAAGTTTCTTCTGTTAAGTTTCTCAGGATCCACATAAGAGTGAAAACATGTGGTATCTGTCTTTCTCTGTATGACTTATTTCACTTTGCATAAGACTCTCCAGTTCCATCCACGTTGCTACCAAAGGCCATATTTCATTCTTTCTCATTGCCAAGTAGTATTCCAGTGTATATATAAACCACAACTTCTTTCTCCAGTCATCAGTTGATGGACATTTAGGCTCTTTCCATAGTTTGGCTATTGTTAAAAGTGCTGCTATAAACTGGGGTACAAGTGCCCCTATGCATCAGCACTCCTGTATCCTTTGGGTAAATTCCTAGCAGTGCTACTGCTGGGTCATAGGGTAGGTCTATTTTTAATTTTTTGAGGAACCTCCATGCTGTTTTCCAGAGTGGCTGTACCCGTTTGCATTCCCACCAACAATGCAAGAGGCTTCCTGTTTCTCCACATCCTCTCCAGCATCTATAGTCTTCTGATTTGTTCATTTTGGCCACTCTAACTGGCGTGAGGTGGTATCTCAGTGTGGTTTTGATTTGTAAATAAGAGACTCTTAAATACAGAGAGCACACTGAGGGTTGCTGGACAGGAGGTGGGGGAGGGATGGTTTAAATGGGTGATGGGCACTAAGGAGGGCACTTGTTGGGATGAGCGCTGGGTGTTATATGCAAGTGATGAATCACTAAATTCTACTCCTGAAACTATTACTATACTATGTGTTAATGAGCTTAGATGTAAAATAAATAAATAAATAAATAAATAAATAAACAAATAAATAACAGGGGCACCTGGGTGGCTTAGTCACTTGAGCACCCAACTTCAACTCAGGGCATGATCTCATGGTTCCTGAGTTCAAGCCCCACCTCAGGCTCACTGCTCTCAGCACGAAGCCCACTTTGCATCCTCTAGCCCCCTCTCTCTGCCCCTCCCTTGCTTGCGCCCTCTAAAAACTAAATGAACTTTTAAAAAATAATAATAACAGGAGACTAATCTCAAAGTAAAAGGAAAACGAAAGAAGCCCTCCCCTGTCACCAGCACCAACTTCAGTCCTGGCCTCACATTAGATCAGGGAGACTTAAAGGCCGAGATACTGGTGCTCCGCCTCAGATGCACGTCAGAATCATGGAAACATCAAAAAATTCAGATGCTGAGGTCACAATTATACCACAGTCACTTGGGGTAGTGCTCACAAATTGGTATTTTCCAAAGCTCTTCATGTGATTCTAATGAGGACCTATCACAGAAAACCACTGCCTCAGCCGTTCTATCTCATTTTTACGCCCAGTGCAATCCCCTTAGGAAGCTTTAGGAAGCTATAGGAATCGGGTGGTTGAGGAAGCAGAGTAAGGCAGCAAACAGAAATAAGATCTGATTGTACTCTGTCCTCAAGTGCTGAATCTGGAGTTGGTCTTTGCTTCTGTTTTACTTTGCCTGCGGCCACCTTTGCCCTGGAGCAAATACACCACCCGAAGCCTCTTACCAATATTAGCGATTAGATTTAAAAGATGAGATGAAAATGCGAATAATAACAAACGCTTTTAGAATTTATGACACGTTTTATCCTCACAGTCAGGCCCGTAAGGTCACCCCCACAGTACAGACAGGAAAACTGAGGCTCATGAAGTCTGAGTGGCTGAACCAAGGTCACCCATTGTGTCAGTGATCCAGTTAGAGCCAAGGTCAGGCTGTTTCTATGACACAACATTGTATCACCACATACAGCCGCTTAGGGTGTGCACTGACCAATTCCAAGGAGCATCATTCACTGTACTATGATACGAATGGTGTCTCTGAAATAAAACCAAAGACAATCTAATATGTCGCCAAAAACTGCTGCTCCCCCCCAAGTTATCAGAAACCACTGATGCAAGTACCGATGATTAGACGTCTACAAAAAAGGAACTTGGTTTGGGAACAGTCTCCTTGAACCAGGTAGCAAATCCACACGTTTTTCTGGCCCCACCAAAAAGGATGAATGGGGGAACAGGAGAGGCAGTGAGAGCAAGGGTCAAAGACAAAGAGCAACCTCCCATTGGCTGCTTCATGCCCAGCATTGTCCAAATTCTCCCTACTCGAGTTCCGTTCCTCCCTCATAGCAGCTCCTAACATTTCATCTCAGCATTTTCATTGTGGCAATTCTAGCCAAACGCCTGGAACTTATTTTATACCCACACCCATTCCCTCACTCCCTCACACATAGTAAGTCAAGATGTCCTGACATTTCACACCCTAAAGAATGCTCCTATCTCTCCCTGAATGTCCAGCCCTGAACGCACATCACAGTTTGGTCCGACTGTCTGTTCCCTGAGCTGATGGAACGATCTCCCAAGGGGTCTCTGAAGTCAATCTTTGCACTTCGACTTCATGCCCCCCACAGCCACCAGGGTAATTGCTCTAAGATGCTAATGTGATGTATCCCTCCCCTGTTTAAAACTCTTCAGTGCTTCTCCCACTACTGACACGTTTGCATGATGTACGAAGCTTTTTATCAGCTGCCTGCCTATTTCTCCAGCCTCACTCTATCACTTCCTACCTTGCCTATTATGCTTTGGTAAAACCAAACTGCCCGTGGTTCCACCTTATGTCATGGGATCCCACACCAATATGCCTTTACTCATAGTGGATCTCTGACCTGAACCCTCCTCTCCCCTCCTACCGTGATTTATTTATTGTATAACATCTTCCTAGTCTTCAAGGCTCACTCAAGTGTCATTTCCTCCAAGAAGGCTTAATTCAATACCCAGCATGGGTGAAGAGCCTCATTTTTGAGTTCCCATGGCAACTTCTATTATGGTTCTTATTACACTGTAGAAAAAGTGCCATTTTTGCCTGTCCACGTGATCTCCCTTAGAGACCACAAACTAGTAACCTGAAGGCTAAATGCAACATCAGATGTTTTTTGTTTGCTTGCAGTATATCTTTTTTAAGTTCTGTGGCATATGCCAACATTTAACAAATGAGCAAAATGATGTTCAACTTTAATCCCAGATAGAGTAACAAAGACCAGATTTAACCTCCCACCTGAAACAAACAGCACCAAACAAACAAACAAAAAAAAAAAAGATAGGAAAAGAAGTTTTCAAGAAATTGGACACCAGGTAATGAATCCCTAAAAGATGATCCCTAAAAGATCTTTTCATGATCCCTAAAAGATGGGAAACAAAGGAGGTAAGCCCTACCATTGCCTCAGTACATTGCCTTGAGAGAATTTCCAGACCATGACATAGAAGGGGAACCTGTACTCAGGCCAGACGACTCCTTGAACTGAGAAAACTGAGCTGACCAGGGTAGTGAGAATTCACAGTGCAGAATATCTGCAAAGAGAGCTATACTGGCAAGGAACTCTGGATATCTGTAGAGGGTCCCCATTGAGCATTCAACAGAATACCAACCAACACATGCTTGTGAAAAGACTACTTGAGTCCAAGGAGAGAACAGTTCAGAAAGCGCAGGGGGGATAGTTCCCAGGACTTACATAAGTCCAGAAATATTACCTATTTCCAACAACCATACCAGAAAACCTCATATTCACAGAGCACTGGGTAAGAGTACTCACATGTTAACTCAGTAGTGTGAAATAATAAGCCTTAGAACCAAGTACTGCTCTGGTATCATTTAACAAACTTGAAAAGGAAGACACCGAATGGATCAAAATTACCAGGCATTCAAAGACACCAAAGATATGATGCCTTGTAAGGTGGAAAAACAATCCAGAACTGGGGCGCCTGGGTGGCTCAGTTGGTTAAGCGTCCAACTTCAGCTCAGGTCATGATCTCACGGTCCATACATTTGAGCCCTGCGTTGGGCTCTGTGCTGACAGCTCAGAGCCTGGAGCCTGCTTCGGATTCTGTATCTCCCTCTCTCTGCTCCTTCCCCACTCACACTCTGTCTCTGTCTCTTAAAAATGAATAAATGTTGGGGGAAAAAAATTCAAAAAAAAAGAAGAGGAAAAAAAAACAGTCCAGAACTAATACAAATGTTAGAATTGGTTGACAAGGCCATTAAAACAAACATAAAATATAACAGTATTCCATATGTTCAAAAGTTCAGTAAAGATAGGTAAGTTACAAAAATGACACAAATGTAGTGTTTAGAGATTAAAACTACAATGTCAGAAATGGTAAAATACGATATATGGGATTGATGGCAGATCAGACATTACAGAAAAATAAAGAATTTAAAGACTAAGTAATAGGAACTATACAAAAAAGAAACACAAAGAGCAAAAGGGAAAAGATCATCAGCCGGACAAATTTAATGGGGTGAATATACATACTGTGGGAATTTCCAAGGAAGGAAAGGGGATAAAAAAATTTTTGAAAAAATAATGGCCGACAATTGTTTGTTCGTTATTTTGAGCAAGAAAATAAATGAGGAAGCATTGAGTTATAACCAAGATATGCATGAATCTGTACTGAATTAATAAATAAACGAGTAGATAAATGGGAGACAATCGATAAATCACAGAAGAGCTCCAAATTATTTATGGAGATATTCTGCTCTGAAGGGGTGGGGAGGCATCTAACTTTACAACGGAGAAACCTGACAAATGCTATCCCAGCCTGGTGAGATAACTCCTCCCCCTCCTCTCTCTCTCAAAAATAACTAAACATTAAAAAAAAAAAAAAAACCTAAGAAAATGTGAATTAAATATGGATTTTAGCCAACAGCATATCAATATTCGTTCATTATGATTCCTGTACCATGCTCACAGTAGATATTAATAATAGGGAAAAACAGGTGTGGCACACATGGGAACTCTGTACTATATTTGTAATTTTTCTGTAAATCTAAAACTCTTCTAAAATAAACAGATATCAGCAGATTTCTCTTAGGAAGAAAAAAAGCAGGCAGGAACACAGGAGAGGCAAAGAAATGGAATAAGGAGGGCACCTTTTGGGATGAGCACTGGGTGTTGTATGGAAACCAATTTGACAATAAATTTCAAAAAAAAAAAAAAAAGAAAGAAATGGAATAAAGGGTGGCTGGGAAGATAGCACAGCGGAAGGACCCTAAGGTCACTTTGTCCCATGGATACAACAAGATAACACTCACATCAGTGTATATCGTCCAGAAAATGACCCAAAGGCTGGCAGAACAAACTCCACAAGGTAGAGAAGAGGCCACATGGAAGAAGGTAATAAGGGTGATATGGCACTGGGGCCATTCGCAGTAGGGAGGGAGTCAGTAGCATGAAGAAGGACGGAAAACAGACTTCCACACCAGGGAGCCCATGAACAGGGAGGATGAATCCTTGCAATATTTGCCTTTGAAAGTGAGAGGGGCTGAATTTTGTGAGTTCTTACCACCAGTGAGTCTGAAAGACTGGCATTTTAAAACTTGGTAGGTTCACCGCTGGGAGAGCCCACAGGGTGCTAGGAAGCTGGGTCCTCACCCTTAAAGAGATAGCACGACAAATACCTCATGCAGATATAGCACAAAACCAGCAGTTTGAAAAACACCAGGGACAGACGGGAGGGAGAGTGGTTTGCTCATCTCAGAGCACAGACCAGGGAGACAGGGATCACTGGGAGACCCTCTCCATGAACAGAGGAGCTGGAAAGTCCCATTTCCCTCCCCCACCGACTAATATAAGCAATGGCCACCTGCGGGAACCAGCACAGCACCTACACCCATTACCCAGCCTGCTTACACCAAGCCCCACACCCCTGCACTTCAGCTAAACCACCCTTCTCAGCCACACTCACTTGAGTCGCTGCACTGTGGGCCTCTCCCACTGAAAACCAGCCTGAGCCCCACCAACAGCACATCTCCTGACCTGCACATTTTGCAAGACCTCAGCTCCTTTAGCAGTGGGGGCAAAGGGCAGGCATCATATGACAAGCAGACCACCTACACACCTTGATAAAATGCACCCCACCCCTGCTGGGGACAAAACACTGCTTACAATAGGCAAAAAGAGCCTCTGTAGATAACCAGACTGAAGAAAAAAGAGGCCAAGAATCAATATCAGGACACATGCTACACACATAGGAGATACTCCGTAAAGCACCAGGCCCTGAAGAACAGGGTACACTGAACTGCAGGGCACTCCTGGACCCCATCTTCATAATGCTATTACTGTTAAAAGCAAGAGAAATAGCTGACTTTCCTAACACAGAGAAACACAGAAAGTCAAACAAAATGATGAGACAGAGAAATATCTCCCAAATGAAAGAACAGGACAAACCACAGCAAGAGACCAAAAAGAAATATGTATAAGTAATATGCCTGCTGGAGAATTTAATATAATGATCAGAACGATCCTCATTGGGCTTGAGAAAAGAGTGGAGGACGTCACTGAGACCTTTAACACAGAGATAAAAAAGAACCAATCAGAGACCAAGAACTCAATAAGTGAAATTACAAATACACTTGATGGAATAAATAGGAAGCCAGATGAATCAGAGGAATGAATTAATGGTCTGGAAGAGAAAGGAATGGAAAGTAACCAAGTTGAGCAAAGGAGAGGAAAAAAAAATTATGCAAATTGAGAATACTCTTAGGGAACTCAGTGATTCCATCAAGCATAATAATATTTGCAGTATAGGGGTCTCAGAAGAAGAGAGAAAAAAGGGGACAGAAAACTTGTTTGAAAAAATAATAGCTGAAAACTTCTCTAATCTGGGGAAAGAAACATATATCCAGATCCAGTAGGCACAGAATCCACCCAAAAATTCAACACATGGAAGTCCACCCCAAGACACATAGTAATTAACATGACAAAAAGTAGTTATAAAGAAAAAATTTTAAAGCAGCAAGAGAAAAGAAGTCAGTTACACACGAGGGAAACCCCATAAGACTATCAGAGGATTTTTCACAGAAACTTTACAGGGAGTGACACAAAATATTCAAAGTGCTGAAAAGGAAAAATCTGCAGCAAAGAATACTTTATCCAATAAGACTATCATTCAGAATGAGGAAAGGCAAAGAGTTTCTAAACAAAAACTAAAGGAGTTCATGGCCACTAGAACAATCCTACAGAAATATTAAAGTGGACTCTTTGAATCGAAAGGAAAGACAGTGACAGCATAACAAGTAAAAACAACAAAAGCAGTAAAAATAAATATTTCTGTAAATCAGTCAAAACATTCATAAAATAATGTAAAATATGACACCATATACCTAAAATATAGAGGGGAGAGGAGTAAAGAATGGGTTTAAACTTAACAATGATCAACTTAATATAAACTGCTATATACAGAAGATGTTGCGTACAAATCTAATGGTAACCACAAATCAAAAACAAATGAAAATGAAAATACAACAGTGCAAAATCTTTGGGAGGCAGCAAAACTGGTTCTAAGAGGGAAGTTTATAGAAATACAGGGCTACCTCAAGAAGCAAGTAAAATCTCAAATAAACAACCTAACCTTACATGTAAAGGAGCTAGAAAAAGAAGAACAAATAAAATCCAAACCAAGCAAAAGGAAGGATATATTAAAGATCAGAGCAGAAATAAATGATATAGACACACATACATGCACGCACACGCACAAATAGAACTGATCAATGAAATCAGGAGCTGGTCCTTTGAAAAGATCAACAAAATTGATAAAACTCTGGCAGGACTCATAAAAAAAGAGAGAGAGAGTACCCAAATACAATCACCAATGAAGGAGGAGAAATAACAACCAACACTACAGAAATACAAACAACTATAACAGAATATTATGAAAACCTCTATGCCAACAAATTGGACAGTTTCCAAGAAATGGATAATTCCTAGAAACAGTTTTAGGAATTCCTAGATAAATTCCTACCAAAACTAAAACAGGAAGGAATAGAAAATTTGAACAGACAAATTACCAGCAACTAAATCGAATCAGTAACAAAAAATCTCTCAAAAAACAAAAGTCCAGGACCAGCAGGCCTCACAGGTGAATTCTACCTGTGAAGAGTAGAAAGAAGTAGAAAGAAGAGAAGTAGAGTAGAAAGAAGAATTACCATGAAAGAAGAAGAGAAGTAAAGTAGAAGGAAGTAGAGTAGAAAGAAGAAAGAATTTCTACTTTCTAGAAAGAAGTAGAAAGAAGAGTCAATACCTATTCTTCCTAAACTACTCCAAGAAATACGAGAGGAAGGAAAACTTCCAAGTTCATCCTATGAGGCCAGCATCATCCTGATACCAAAACCAAATAAACACACCACAAAAAAAGAGAAGTACAGGCCAATATCTGTCATGAATATAAATTAAAAAATCCTCAACAAAATATCAGCAAACTGAATCCAACAATACATTTATAAAAATCATACACCACAATCAAGTGGAATTTATTCCTGGGATGCAATCGTGGTTCAATATTCACAAAACAATCAACACGATATGTCACATCAAGAGAAAGAATAAAAACCATACGATCATCTCAATAGGTGCAGAAAAATCATTTGGCAAAGCACAGCATCCATTCATGATAAAACTTCTCTGCAAAGTAGGTCTACAGGGAACATCCCTCAACATAATAAAGGCCTAATATGAAAAATCCACAGCCAACATTATACTCAATGGTGAAAAACTGAAAGCTTTTCCCTCAAGGTCAGGAATAAGGCAAGGAGGGGCACTGTCACCACTTTTACATAACAGTACTGGAAATCTTAGCCACAGAGATTAGACAACGTAAAGGAATAGAAGACATCCAAATTGGCAAAGAAGAAGTAAAACTTTATTTGCAAAGGACTTGACACTGTCAAGTATGTAAACCCCAAAGACTCCACCAAAACACTACAGAAATGATAAATGAGGGGTGCCTGGGTGGCTCAGTTTGTTAAGTGTCCGACTTCAGCTCAGGTCATTGATCTCACGGATTGCGGGTTCAAGCCCCGCATTGGACTCTGTGCTGACAGCTGGAACCTGCTTCGGATTCTGTGTCTCCCTCCCCCCTGCCCCTCCCCCACTCGTGCTTCTGTACAGAAGTCTATATACACTATATGCAGTCCTATACACAAATAATGAAGCAACAGGGAGTTAAATTAGGAAAATGTTCCCATTTACAAATGCACCAAAAACAACCATATGTATGTATATATGTATGTATAAATATATATGTATATATATTTGTATATATGTATATATATTCCATTATATTTATGTGGCTGAATAAATACATATATATTTCCTATATATATATATACTATATATATATATATATATAGTATAGAAAATATATATATACTATATATAGTGTATATATATACTATACTATATATAGTATATATAGTATAGAAAATATATATATCCTATATATAGTGTATATATATAGTATATATATATAGTGTATATATATATATAGTGTGTATAGTAGTATATATATATGTATATAGTGTGTATAGTATATAGTATAGAATAGTATAGTATAGAAAATATATATATATACTATATATAGTGTATATATAGAGTATATATATATAGTATATATACTATATATAGTATATATAGAGAGTATATATATATATACTATATATATACTATATATAGTATATATATATATACTCTCTATATATACTATATATAGGATATATATAGTATATATACTATATACTATATATAATATATATATAGTGTATATATATATATATATACACTATATATATATACACTATATATATAGTATAGTATAGTATAGTATATACATATAGTATATATATAGCATATACTATATATATACTATATAGTATATATATATAGTATATATATATATAGTATATAGTATATATATATTATATGCTATATACATAGTATATATATATATACTATATATATATAGTACATATATATAGTATATATATATAGTACATATATATAGTATATATATATAGTATATATATAGTATATAGTATATATATATATATATATATATATATAGTATATATATATATATATATATATATATATATATATATTCCCCCCGCAAAAAAACTTCTTTATCCATTCATTTAACAGTGGACACTTGGGCTGCTTACATAATTTGGCTATTGTAGATAATGCTGCAATAAACACAGGGGTGCTTATTTAGGAATAAACTTAACCAAAGAGATGAAAGACCTATACTCTGAAAATTGTAAAACACTAATGAAAGAAGCTGAAGATGACACAAAGAAATGGAAAGACATTCCATACTTATGGGTTGGAAGAACAAATATTGTTAAAATGTTTATACAACCCCTAAAGCAATCTACACATTTCATGCAATCCTTATCTAAATACAACAGTATTTTTCACAGAACTAGAACAAACAATCCTAAAATTTGTATAGAACCACAAAGACCTCAAATAGCCAAAGCAATCATGAAAAAGAAAAAACCGGAGGTATCAAAATTCCAAGATTTCAAGTTACGTTACAAAGCAGTAGTAATTAAAACAGTATGGTACTGGAACAAAAAAAGACACACAGATCAACAGAACAGAATAGAAAACCTGGAAATAAACCCACAATTATATGGTCAATTAGCCTTCAACAAAGAAGAAATGAATATGCAATGGGAAAAAGACAGTCTATTTAATAAATGGTGTTGGGAAAACTGGACAGCAATTTGCAAAAGAATGAAACTGAACCACATTCTTACACCATACACAATAATACACTCCAAATGGATTAAAGACCTAAATATAAGACCTGAAACCACAGAAATCCTTGAAAAGAGCACACACTGTAATCTCTCTGACATTGGCCACAGCAACATTTTTCTAGATATTTCTCATGAGGCAAGGGAAAGAAAAATAAAAATAAACAGTTGGAACTCGACCAAAATAAAAAGCTTCTGCACAGTGAAGTAAACTACCAACAAAACTAAAAGACAACCTATAGAATGGGAGAAGATATTTGCAAATGACATATCTTATAAAGAATTAGTATCCAAAATATATAAAGAACTTACACAACTCAACACCCCCCCCAAAAAAAACACAAATAATCCGATTAAAATGGGCAGAAGACATGAACAGACATGTCTCCAAAGAAGATATCCAGATGGCGAACAGACACATGAAAATATGGTCATCATCACTTGTCATCAGGGAAATGCAAATGAGAACTACAATGATGTATCACCACATACCTGTCAGAATGGCTAAAATCAAAAACACCAGAAACAACAAGTGTTGGCAAGGGTAGAAAAAAAGGAACCCTCTTGCACTGCTAGTGGGAATGCTAACTAGTGCAGCCATTGTGGAAAATAGTATGGAGGTTCCTCAAACAGTTGAAAATAAAACTACCTAAAATCCAGTAATCATGCTATTTAACAACAACATAAAAACCACAAAAACACTAATTCGAAGGGATACATGCACCCCTGTGTTTATTGCAGCATTATCTACAATAGCCAAATCATGTAAGCAGCCCAAGTGTCCACTGTTAGGTGAATGGATAAAGAAGGGTTTTTTTTTGGGGGGGGAAATATATATATATATATATATATATGTATGTATATAGGAAATATATATGTATTTATTCAGCCACAAAAATATAATGACATATATATACACATATATATGTATGTGTGTATATACATATATATATATACACTGAAATATTATTCAGCCACAGCAACAAATGAAATCTTGCCATTTGCAACAACATGGATAGAGCTAGAGACTATAATGCTAAGCAAAATAAGTCAGTCAGAGATCCACATATGATCTCACTCATATGTGGAATTTAAGAAATAAAACAAAGTAGCAAAGAAAAAAAAGAAATACAACCAAGAAACAGACTCTTACCTATAGAAAACAAACTGATGGTTACCAGAGGGAAAGTGGATAGGGGCAAGGGGAAACAGGGGATGGGGATTAAAAAGTATACTTATCATGATAAAGAAAAGAAAAGTCCTTATTAAAACAAAAAGAACTGGAGGGAAAATATTATCCGCTTAGAATTTTATACCCAGCAAAAATTTCTTTCAAAAACAAAGGTGAACTAAAGATGCTTTCAGACACTGTGAAGTTGAGAAATGATTCATTAGAAGACCATACCACAAGAAATGTTAAAAAAAAAAAAAAAAAGTTCAGACAGAAGAAAAGTGTAACTAAAGTATAACTACATGGAAATGTGTATCTCACAGATGACTACAGAGCATAACAAACAGTAATTGTATATATAAATGTGTAAGAGTTTATTCTATTATTCAAATATCTTGAAAGGTAATTCAGTGTTTAAATAAAAATCATGATAATGTATTATGGGTTTAGAATGTATACATAATCAAAAGGGGCTAGAAGAAGAGAGATAAAAAGGTACTATGTAAGGTTCTTATGCATGAAGTGGTATAGTATCACCCAGAGGTAGACTGTGATAAGTTAAAGATGCTTACTTAAGCCTTCGAGCAAACAAAAGTAACAAAATAACAAGTTATAACTATAAATTATCGAAGGAGATCAAAATAAATCATAAAAAGTCCTCAACTAATCCAAAAGAACATAGAAGTGGGGAAAGGAAATATAGAAGTGGGGAAAGAAAAGATGGGGCAAATACAAAACATACAGCAAAATTATAGACACATCCACAATCACACTGAATGTAGTCTAAACACCCTAATTAAAAATCAGTGTCTAATTGATTTTTTAAATGGCTCAACTATATGCTGCCTACATAAATGCAATTTAAGTATAAAGACACAAATATATTAAAATTACAATAATGGAAAAAATATACTTTGTGAACATTAAGAGAAAGTTAGGACAAGAAACAGAAAATCAGAAAGTATGTGAAAACATGTACAACATTATCAAAAATTTGATCTACCCACCATTTTTAGAAAAATCCACTGAATGACAGCAGAAACACATTCTTTTCAAAGACACAGAAAACATTTTCCAAACAGACAATCTTCTAGGCCACAGAACAAGGCCCAATAAATTCAAAAGGATTCAACTCACATATTTTTGTTCTCTAACAACAATGTAATTAAGTTAGAAATCAATAACAGAATTATCTCTGGAAAAATCTCTAGATATTTGGAAATCAATTAATGTACTTCTAAATAACTCATGTCATAGAATAAATTAAAAAAATAGACTGTATTTTGAACTAAACAAAAGTGAAAACACAGCATATCAAAGCTTGTTGGATATACTCCAGAGAAACTAAAATGTATGTATACATGTAAACCTGCACACAAATATCCATAGCAGCTTCATTTATGATCTCCAATAACTGGAAATAACCCAAATGTCCTCTAACAGATAAATGGTTAAAACTGTGGTAGATCTAGGGGCGCCTGGATGGCTCAGTTGGTTAAGCGTCCCGCTCAATTTCAGCTCAGGTCTTGATCCCAGGGCGGTGGGATCAAGCCTCACATCGGACTCCAAGCTGGGCATGGAGCCTGCTTGAGATTCCTTTCTCTCTGCCTCTGCCCCTCTCCCCAGCTCGCGCTTTTCTCTCAATCTAAAATTAAAAAAATAAATAAATAAGAAACTATAAACACACACACACACACACACACACACACACACACACTGTTACATCTATACCAGTGATGAAAAAGGACCAGCTGAAAGCTAAGTGAGCAAGCGGGTGAATGAAGAATCTCCAGGTCCTTATTCCCCCATGAAATATCAAATAAACAACAACATACAGACCAAGGTAGCTTTGTCTAGAAGCCAGTTAAGAAGCTGCATCAATCGAGCAAATGCCTAACTAATGCCGAATGGCAACAGGGAAAGTGGACATCCTTGTTTTGTTTCTAGTATTTGGCGAAAAGGGTTCAGTCTTTCACCTTTGGGTATCATCTCAGCTACAGGCTATTTATAAATACCCTTTATTATCCTGAGGAAGTTTCTATTTTTAATTTTCTGAGAGTTTTCATCACAAAATGGTGTTGGATTTTGTCAAATGCCTTTTCTGTGTCAGTTGAGATGATAATGGGGATTTTGTTTTCCTTTGTCCAATTAATTGTTTTATTAATTATGGTGAACCACCCTTGCATTCCTGCAAGGTCCCACTTGGTCATGATTATTGCTGTTAAATTCAATTTGCTAATCCCTCTTATTGCTGTTAAATTCAATTTGCTAATATTTCCCTGAGGATATTTACATCTATATTCATAATGAATAGGGACCTGTAATTTTCTTTTCTTACGACGTTCTTCATCTGGTAATGGATTCAATGAGAGTAATGCTAGACACACAGAATGAATCAGGGAGTATTCTTGCTTCTTCAGTTTTTTGGAAGAGTTTCCGAACGATCTGTGTTAATACTTTCAATGTTTGGTAGAATTCACTTGTGAAGCCATCTGGTCCAGAACTTTTCTTTCTTGGGAGGTTTTGGATCACTGATTCAATCTCTCTGTTATGCATCTGATGAAATTTGCTACTTCTTGAGTTAGTTAATTTATGTGACTCAAGGAATCTGTCCATGTTTCTTCTAGGTTATCTAATTTGTTGGCACACAACTGTTCACAGTATGCTCTTATAATCTCTAACCTCTGTCAGAGCAGTTGTAACATTTCCAGTTTCATTTGTATTTGGGTTATTTGTGCCTTCTCTTTTTTCATTGTCAGTCTAGCTAAAAGTTTGTAAATTTTGTTGCTCTTTTCAGAGAACCATCTTCTGACTTTATTGATTTTCTCTATTGTCTATTTATTTATCTCTGCCCTATTTTTTAAATTATTTTCTTTCTTCTGCCAGGCTTAGGTTCAATTTGCTCTTTCTTTTTCTAGCTCATTAAGGTATAAAATTAAGCAATTGATTTGAGATCTTTCTTCTTTAACATAGGCGTTTACAGATAAAAATTTCCCTGTGAGCATTGCTATACTGCCTGCCATATGTGTTTGTATGCTATGTTTTCATTTCCATTCACCTTTAAGTATTTTCTAATTTCCCTTTTGATCTCTTCTTTGAAACATTGGTTGTTTAAGAGTGTGTCATTTAGGGATACGGTCTCGTTGTTTTATTATGTAGTTCAAGTTCTCTATTTTCTTACCCATCTTTTGTCTGGTTGATTTGTCCATTGTTGACAACGGGGAATTAAAGCTTCTGGCTCTTATTGTAGAACTACCTATGTCTCTTTTCAATTTTGCCAATTCTCCCTTCCCATATTTTGAGACTGTTACTAGGCGTGTAAATGTTTGTAATTGTTACATTGTCATACCGAAATGTTTTTTAATGAACAGTATCCTTCTTTGTCTCTTGAACCTTTTTGCACTTAAGATCTATTTTCTCTGATACGAGTATAACCACTCCAGCCCTCTCTTGGTTACCCTTTGTATAGAACATGTTTACCATCCTTTCATTTTCAACCTGTTTTTTTTTTTTCTTTTTAATTTGGATGGAAAGTAAGTCTCTTGCAGATAGCATGCAGTTGAATCATATTTTTTTATCCATTCTGCCAATCACTGTATTTTGATTGGAGGATTTAAATCCCTTTACCTTGAAATTACTGACAAAGAGATACTTCTGCCATTTTGCCTATGCTTTCTATATGCCTTAGAGCTTTTTTGTGCCTCATCTCCTCCATTACTGCCTTCTTTTGTGTTTAGTTCATTTTTTGTAGTGAAACATTCGGGTTCCCTCTTCATTTTCTTATGCATATTCTAGAGATATTTTCTTTATGATTACCATTTAACATCTTAGACTTATAACACTGTAACTTAAATTTATACCAACTTCACTTCAATAGTATTCAAAAGCCGTGTTCCTGTACAGCTCTGTCTCCATCTTTTTGTTATTGATGTCAGAGATGGCATCCGTATACATTATGTGCCCAATAACAACAATTAAAAATTTCACGCGTTTGTCTCTCAAATCATGTTCCAAGTGAAAAGTGGAGTTACAAAACAAAACTATAATAATACTAGATTTTCTAATTTCCCATGTATTTACCTTTGCCATGGGTCTTAATTTCTTCACATGGTTTCAAGTTACTATCTGGTTTCCTTTCATTTCAATCTGAAGAAGACCCTTTGGCATTTTTGCCAGGCAGGCATAATGGTAATGAACTCCTTCAAATTTTGTTTAGCCAGGAATGTCTTTATCTGGAAATTCATCCCTCATTTCTGAAGGATAGCCTTACCAGATATAGACCTCTCAGTTGAGTTTTTTAGTACTTTGTTTTTTTTTTAATTTTTTTTTTTTCAACGTTTATTTATTTTTGGGACAGAGAGAGACAGAGCATGAACGGGGGAGGGGCAGAGAGAGAGGGAGACACAGAATCGGAAACAGGCTCCAGGCTCCGAGCCATCAGCCCAGAGCCTGATGCGGGGCTCGAACTCACGGACCGCGAGATAGTGACCCGGCTGAAGTCGGACGCTTAACCGACTGCGCCACCCAGGCGCCCCGAGTTTTTTAGTACTTTGAACATAACAGCCCACTACATTCTGGCTTCGAACATTTCTGATAAGAATGTGGCTGATAGCCTTATTGAGGACCCATTGCATTTCTTGAATCACTTCCCTCTTGGTGATGTGAAGGTTCTCCCTTTGTCTTTGACTTTGGACAGTTTGATTACAATGTCTCCCACAGTGTGTCTCTTGGAGTGTATTCTACTTGGTGTTAACAAGATTCTTGGATTTGTAGACTATGTCTTGCGTCAAATTTAGGGAGTTTTCAGCCATTAGTTCTTCAAATATTCTTTCTGCTACTTTCTCTCTCTGTCTTTTCTTCCTAGAATTCCCATAATGTGCTTATCGATCCATCGCTGATGTTCCATAGGACCCTCAGGCTCTGTTCACTTTTCTTCATTCTTTTTTCCTTTTTGTTCCTCAGAACTTGGTAATTTCAATTGTTCTGTCTTTAAATGCAGTGATTCTTTCTTTTGCCTGCTCATACCTCCTTTTGACTCCTCCCTTGTACTTTTCATTTCAGTTATTGTACTTTTCAGCTCCAGAATTCCCTTTGGTACCTTGTCTGTAATTTCTATCTCCTAATTAATATTCTCATTTTATTCACACACTGTTTTCCTATCTCCATCCATGCCTTCCTTTAGCTCTTTGAACACCTGTAAGAGTCATCTGAACATCTTCATCTAGTAAGTTCTGAGATCTGGGCTTTCTTAGGTATTTTGTGCGTGTGTGTGTGTGTGTGTGTGTGTGTGTGTGTGTCAGTTTGTTTTGTTCCTTTGAATGGATCATACTTTCCTGTTTCTTTGTATGCCTTATGATGTTTTGCTGTAAAGTGAACAATTCAATGTCATAAAGTGGTAACTCTGATAATCTGATTCTCCTCTCCCAGCATTTGCTGTTTTTCTGTTTATTATAGGGTGCCCCTATGCCAGGATAAGCCTAAGATGAAAGCTTAAGGTCTTCTCAGGTCTTTCCTGAGCTTGTATACTTCCATGGGCATATGTGATGGCTTCTAAGTTTCTCTAAATGCAATTGTTTTTGAATGTCCGAAAGAACAGGGGAAGCCCTTTAAATACCCGGGAAGTCACTGTAGCACATGGGGTCAGAACAATGGCAGCCACCCTCCATACTCATGCTTCAGTGATCAGAGCAGCAAGCCACAACCAGAATACAGAGCTCCAGCACTTGGAAGACAAGGTCCTTACTACCTTACTCTAGCAAGCAGCACCACAAGCACAGGCTGCCATTCCCACAACTACCTGCCACAGGGTTGGGGGTAAGGGAGTAGGTAGCCACACTGTACCGATGGCTGAAATGTACCAAAGCTAACTGCAATTTGCCAGCCAAACTGTTTCCTAAAAAGTCGCAAATATTCAAACAAACCCTAAAGCTCTGAAACATTTACTTCAGATAGATCCTGCCATTGCTATTGTTGTCCAGGTGGAGACACAGATTCCTGGTACTTCCTACTCCATTATCTTCCCTCACATCACTCCTAGAGGGAAACTGCTACCACTGAGTGCCTAGGCTGGAAAAGAGAAGTGTCTCAACTCAATGACTTTAGCTTCCACCTTAAGAAACAAACAACAGGGGCACCTGTGTGGCTCAGTCGGCTAAGCGTCCAACTTCGGCTCAGGTCATGATCTCACAGTTTGTGGGTTCAAGCCCCACATCGGGCTCTGTGCTGACAGCTCAGAGCCTGGAGCCTGCTTCAGATCCTGTGTCTCCCCCTCTCTCTGCCCCTCCCCTGGTCGCACTCTGTCTCTCAAAAATAAATAAACATTTAAAAAAAAAAAAAAAAGAAAGAAAGAATTTAAAGAAACAACAACACAACAAAAAAGAGCAAATTGACTTCAAAGTAGGCAGAACAAAAGAAATCACAAAGATCAAAGCAGACAACAATGAAATAGAATATTGCACCAAATCAATAAATAAAAGCTAGCTATTTGAAAGAAACAGCACAAATAATAAAACTCTAGACAAAATGACCGGGGGGTGGGGGGGGGTGTGTGAAATGGAGGCCATACAAAATTACCAATATCAGGTATGAGTGAGTTGATTCTATATATATGAAATTTGAAAACGTGGATAAAATGGATGAATCTCTGAAGACAAAACTATTAAAGCTTACTCAAGAAGAAATAGTTAACCTGACTACCTCTATGTCTAACAAAAAAATAATTTTTAATTAAAAACCTTCTCAAAAAGAAAATACCAGGCCTAGATAATGATGCTACTTAATTCTCCCAAATATTTAATAAAGAAGTAATACCAATTCTACACAAACTCTTCCAACAAATGAAAGAGAAGGGAATACTCCCAATGCATTCTAAGAGGCCACATAACCCTAATAACAAAGCTGGACAAAAACATTACAAAAAAAGAAATCTACAGACCAATATTCTTCATGAACATAGATGCAAAATTCTAATACTAACTTTAACTAGTCATCTCCAATAATATATAAAAATGAAAACACATCTTGACCAACTGGAGTTTTTAAAATTCAAAAATCAATCTATTCAATTCATCATATTAACAAAATAAAAAATGCAGATCACATGATTATCTCAAAAGACAAATAAAAGGCATTTGTCAAAATCTAACATCAATTCCTCAAAAAGAAAAAAAGACTCTTAAAACACTGTTTACAGGAACCTGATAAAGGGCACCTAAAAATTCCCGTAGTTAACATCTAACTTAAGGATGAAAAACTAAACACTTTATACCTAAAGATAAAAATCAAGGCAAAGATTTCTGCTTTCACTATGTCTACTCATTATTATATACAAGATTCCAGCCAGTGCAACCAGGCAAGAAAAGAGAAATAATGGCTACCTGGGTGGCTCAGTCAGTTGGCATCCAACTCTCAATTTTGGCTCAGGTCATGATCTCACGGTCATGAGATTGAGCCCCTGCACTGGGCTCCAACCTTGGCATGGAGCCTGCTTAAGATTCTTTCTCCCTCTGCCTCTCCCCTGCTTGAGTGCTCTCCCTCTCTCTCTCTCTCTCTCTCATAAATAAATAAATAAATAAATATTTTTTTTAAAAAGAAAAGAGAAATAAAAGGTATCTAGATTGGGGTGGAGGAGAAGGTACAGTTGCCTTTATTGGTTGATAATATGATCATCTACGTAGAAAATCCTATGGATCCTAACAAAATGAAATAAAAAGTGACTAGATCTAACAGGTGAATTTAGTAAGGATGCAAGATACAAATCAATTGAAAAAAATGCACTGTATTTCTATATACTATATAGTACGGAATACTTAGAGATTTACAAACTATCAAATGCCATTTACAATAGCATCAAAATTTTGGGGGATGCCTCACTGGCTCCGTCAGTAGAGCATGTGACCCTTGATCACGGGTTTGTAATTCCAAGCCCCACATTGGGAGGAGAGTTTACTTAAAAATATAAACAAATAAAATCGTTAAAAGAATAGCATCAAAATTATTAAAATACTTGGAGAAAATCTGATGAGATACGTAAGACCTGTACACTAAAAACTATAAAATTTTGATGACAGATAATGAAGACCTAAATAAATGGAGAGATACACTTTGTCCATGGGTCAGAAGACTCAATACTTTTAGGATGTGATTTCTCCCCCAAATTCATATGTAGAATCAGTGAAACTCAAATCAAAATTTTAGTGGATTTTTGTTGAAATTGATGAATGACTCAAAAAGTCTTACAGAAATGCAAAGGATCTAGAAGAGTCAAAACAATAGCCTGGGGTTTTCTTTTTGAGAATCAGGTTTTAATTACAAATTAAATTTCTTTGTTAGACAGAGCTAGCCAAGTTCATGATTTCTTCTTGAATAAGCTTTGGTAGTCCGTGTCTTTTAAGGAATCTGTCCATTTCAAGGTGTCAAATTTATTACCTGTAGAACTAACTCTCTCTGCCCCTCCCCTGATCGCACTCTGTCTCTCAAAAATAAATAAACATTTTTAAAAAATGATAATTTTGTACCTCTTCCATTTTTCATGGTAATTTTGTACCTCTTCCATTTTTCCCTTATCAGTCTGACTAAAGGTTCATCGATTTTATCCTTTCAAAGAACCAGTTTTGGAAATTAAGAATAAAGTTGAAGGACTGTAACTAAATAATTTCAAGACAGTACAAGGCAAATAAGATAATATAACACTGAGGTAAAGATAGACAAATAGATCTATAATACAAGAGTCTAGAAATAGGCCGACATTATCTTCAGACAATTAAATTTTGACAAAGCCACAAACAACAGTTCCGTTAGGGAAGAATAGCCTTTTCACCAAATTGTGCTGAAGCAATTATATATCCATATGCAAAAAAAAGAAGAAAGAACTTCAATAAATAATCTCAAACCAACACAAAAGACGAATCACAGATTTAAAATATAAAACCTACAGTTATAACACTTCCAGAAGAGACCATAGGAGAATATCTTTGGCACATTAGATTAGCCAAAGATTTTTTATCTACAACAAGAAGATTACACAAAAAAGGAAAAATTGATAAATTACATGTAAAAGAAAAAAACTGAAAACTCCATCTAAATTTTTTAAAATGCATATATCCATAATATTTTCCATATGTTATGATGTTTTGACATTTTGAGGAGTCTCGTTGGCTGAGAAGAGACCACCCCCCTCCCAGGGCTAGCGGATTTCTAAGATAGCAAACAACTTGTCAATGAACCTATCTTTCATATACAAACCCATCAATCCCAAACCCAACTGCCTCCCATATTTAATACCAAGCCAGTATTTTTCCTGCCCTGAATCAACCTACAGTCAGATACCAGGTAAGTAAGGACATTTGCCATGCCCCAAAGCCTGCCAGAATTATTCAAACTAGCCGACTGTAAGCTGTTTACCCTGCCTCGGCTTTCCCATGGAAACCCCAATAAAGGCTGTGGCCTATGCCTCCCCCTTGTTTCTTACTGCCTCCCACCAACACCAGTGCTTCCCCATGGGACCCTGCACATGTGCTGTGCCTCTCGTCTCCGGGGGGCCTGGGAGTAATATTAAACTTCTATTTCAATGGCATTGACTTCTCCGTGTTGTCACTCTGGCTTTATAAATTAAGGCGTGGGCATTAATCAACCTGCTTTTCAAAAGACCCTGTTAAGAAAATGAAAAGAACCACCACAGTGAGGAAATATTTGCAAAGCGTATATGGACAAAAAAGCTTGCATCAAAAATAGATAATAGGGGGTTCCTGGGTGGCTCAGTCAGTTAAGGGTCTGACTCTTGATTTTGGCTCATGTCATGATCTCACAGTGTGAGAGGGAGCTCCTCAGGCAGGTTCCATGCTGGGCGTGGAGCCTGCTTAAGATTCTTTCTCTCCTCGCCCTCTGCCCCTCCCCCACTCATACTCACTCTCAAAATAAAATAATACATCCATAAAAGAACATAAGAATATGTAATGTATATCACCTTATTACTATATATATATATATATATATATATGGTATATGTATATACCATATATATGTGTGTGTATATATACTCACATGGTATATATGTATATACCATATATATATATGTATACACATGGTATATATGTATATACCATATATATGTGTATATGTATACATATATATGGTATATATATGTATACACACACACACACACACACACACACACACACACTCTTACAACTCTCCAAACTCAGTAAGAAAATAATTCAATAAAACAGTGGACAAAAGATTTGAATAGACATTTCACCAAAGTAGATATATAAAGGGCAAATGAACACATGAAAAGATGCTCAATATCATTAATGATAAAGGAAATGCAAATTAAAACTACGTAAGATATCACTATACAGCCACGAGATTAGCTACAATTCAAAACACTGACCATACTAAGCACCACAAGGTTCTCACAGTAAATACCCAGAAAAAAAAATCCCCTCAGGTTTCCAGCAGTGGGGAGGGGAAAAGAACCATTTTTAAACATGCCCGTGTATACTTCCTAACAAGCCCTGCCCTCAGGAGAAATTATTAACTGCAGCCTAAACTGTTCGAGCATTATCAGAGCCTAACTGACCTAGAGGAAGAGAAATAGCCAACTCTAGCCAGCTATAGCCATCCCCTCCTGACCTAAGTGGGGAGAGAAAAACTAAGAAACACTTGTGAAGTTCAGAGACCAGAGGCAGGCTCACTGGAAGACAGACCTGATCATAGAATGCTTCCCCTCCTCCATACCTCACCACCATGTTAACAAAAGCTTTTCTAGAGTTCTTTGTCCTGATATATATCATGCCCAACTAGCAAGGGAAATTTACAAGCCATACAAAAGACAAAAAAGACAATCTGAAGAGACAGAACAGGCATCAGACATGAGAGGGTTGTTGCAATTATCAGAGTGGGAATTTAAACCAACTACGAATTAATATGCCAGGGTTCTAGTGGATAAAGTAGACATTACACAAGGACAGACAGACAATGTAAGCAGAGAGACAGAAATCCTTAAAAAGAACAAAGTATGGTATATGCAATAGAATACTATGCAGCTATAAAAATGAGTAAAATAAAGATCTCACAACATGGAAATTCTCAAAAGTAATTATGCTGAGTGAAAGAAGGCAGACCAAAAAAAAAAAAAAAAAGGAGTACATAATGTATGATTCCATTTATATAAAACTCTAGAAAGTGCAAACTAATGTATAGTGACAGGATATCAATGGTTGCCTGGAGAGGTAAGACAGGGAGGGGCAGGAAGCAGGACTTACTAAAAGGAATAAGAAGGGGCACCTGGATGGCTCAGTCGGTTAAGCATCCAGCTTAGGCTCAGGTCATGATCTCACAGTTTGTGAGTTCGAGCCCCACATGGGGCTCTGTGCTGACAACTCAGAGCCTAGAGCCTGCTTCGGATTCTGTGTTCCCCTCTCTCTTTGCTCCTCCCCCACCAGCACTGTCTCTCTCTGCCTCAAAAATAAACGTTTAAAATTTTAAAAAAGAAAATTGTTTAGAGTGATGGGTATTTTCACTATATTGATACATGTGATGATGGTTTTACTGATGCAAACACAGGTCAAAACTTATCAAACTGGAGCACCTGGCTGGCTCAGTCCTCGGAGCATGCAATTCTTGATCTCAGGGTCATGAGTTCGAGTCTCGTGCTGGGGGTGGCGATTACTTAAATAAATGAATAAATAAAAACTGCTTTTTAAAAACTTATCAAATTATATACCAATAATATATGCAATTCCATGCACATGGAAGAGTTTATATAAAAATCTAGAACTCCAACTTCTCTGTAAAAATTAGAGTATTCAGAAACACTGGACCTGAGTTCCTGCACGGCAACATGTAGCTACAGAGAGCAGCCAGCCTTATACTTTGGTTTGCTACAGACCAAATCACTTTTCCCCCCATCTATCTGCTCTTGTCTTCATTTATTACCTTCTTGGTCTCCATAGACACTCTAGTGTTTGAACTCCACACCATCTTTGTATTTTGACATTACCATGGTGTCCGAAACATCATAAACACTAGGTTGAAGTTGCTTCCCCCCTTGTAAGAAGAAACTCTTAGCTTCCAAGAGCGGTCAGAAATGTTCACTTTTAAATCTCTTCAATCAATTAAAAAGTAATGTTCATCTCATTTATTGTTGATGGGAATGCAAAATGAGGCAGCCACCTTGGGAAGACAGTTTGGTAGTTTCTTGCCATAGGTTACAGCCGCATGCTCCTAAGTACTTACCCAGCTGATCCAAAAACTTACATCCACACAAAACCTGCACGTGAACATTTAGAGCAGCTTTGTTCACAATCACCAAAAACTGGAAACAACTAAGATTTCCCACTGCAGACGAGTGAACACACTCTTGTACATCCACATAATGGAATATTCAGTGACTTTAAAAAATGAGCTATTGGGGCGCCTGGGTGGCGCAGTCGGTTAAGCGTCCGACTTCAGCCAGGTCACGATCTCGCGGTCCGGGAGTTCGAGCCCCGCGTCAGGCTCTGGGCTGATGGCTCAGAGCCTGGAGCCTGTTTCCGATTCTGTGTCTCCCTCTCTCTCTGCCCCTCCCCCGTTCATGCTCTGTCTCTCTCTGTCCCAAAAATAAATAAACGTTGAAAAAAAAAATTAAAAAAAAAAAAAAAAAAAAAAAAAATGAGCTATTGAGCTACAAAAAAACAAAAAAACAAAACAAAAAAAAAAAAACCATGGAGGAATCTCAAATGCTAAGTGAAAGAAGCCAGTCTATGACATTCTTGAAAAGGTAAAAATATCAGTGTTTTTCAGGATTCTGAGAGGGAGAGGACCAAAAGAATAGGGGGAGCACAGGATTTTTTTAGGGTGGTGAAATTATTCTGTATGATATCGAATGGTGAAGACATAACACTGCTTTTGTCAAAACCAATAGAACAGAACACAGAACAGTGACGCACGCAAACTTTAAAAAAAAAAAAAGATCGTTTCGGAGTTTGGGAGAGAGTCTAATTGAATGCACAGTATGACAAAGACACTCTATATCACAAATGTCTGAAACAGCCTCATCAGAGGGGGTTGGGGAAAAGATGCTGATATTAACAGACTTTGGAAGTGAATGAAGTGTGCAAAGTCAAAGGCAAAAGAAACTGCACCTAAGCACTGTCCTTAGTTGATAAAGTTGTCTCCCGTGGGAGATAAATTAACTATCTTGATACCGCTATAAATATATACTAGAATAGAACCATTAAATAAATAGATGGCAGGTGAGGGAAGCCAGGTTCCCATTGCTGGAGTGGGAAGCTACAGATAATCAAGGGGAGGCAGCTAGAATGATCCATCTGGAAAGAGATTAGAAGTGCAAATGTCAGGTGGGTCTGGGCGGCTCAGTCAGTTAAGCGTCCAACTCTTGATCTCGGTCATGATCTCCCGGTTCGTGAGCTCAAGCCCCACATCAGGCTCTGTGCTGACAGTCTGGAGCCTGCTTGAGATTCTCTTCCTCTCTCTCTCTCTCTCTCTCTCTCTCTCCCCTCCCCCCCCCCCCGATCGCTCTCTCTCTCTCTCTCTCTCTCTCTCTTAAAATAAATAAACATTTTTTAAAAAAAGAAATGGAGATGTTAGTATGAACTTAGCTTAACATAGACACAAAGGGTTAAATACAAAAACATGTATAGATATGAGTTCGTACACACACATATATTTTCTTGCTTTGTCAGCTGTAAAGGCTTAGGAGCAAAACACATTCAGCACCACCCAGCCTCTTTCTCTGGACGACCCCTTCCTACTTCCCTCTGACCTTCCTCTCTTAAAGTGTACCTTTGAGATAATCTATTCCAATTTCTTCTGTTCTTAGATAAGATAATAGGATCTCAGAAAGATGAGTTTTCCCAAGTCATATAGCCAATTAATAGTAGGGCCAGCACTGAACCTCCTTGCTTTTACTCCAGTGATTTGCATTTACAAGATTGTGATTTTCATTACCAACTATGGGTTGCGTGTTTGTTGCATTTTATCAGAGAGGAGAGCTTTGGACCAGCTCTTCCTCCTAAACTTTCCCCAAGACGCTTCTTGGGGCTGGGAAGCAGTGCTTGAGATTACTGGGCCCCAGTTCCTTTTGTATTCATTTTAGTAAGAACCAATCACAAGATTTTCTCTGACAGGTGTTGCATTTTCCTATGAGCATCAAAGAACGAATGGATTCGTTTATGAACATTAAGCTCTTTAAAATGAGCAAACAGAACAGAGGACGTTTCAACTTGGCCCCAAATCAAAAGAAACTGATTGACTGATGCTCTTATCTACTTTTTTTTTCAAGCTTCATTACATAACAAGGGGAAAATCATCTCAAATTTTCCTGGCCCTCACCCTTCCTGCTTCTCTTTGCTTTCTTTATAGTTAAGCAAAGACACTCAAAAAGTTGGCTCTTAAAAATGTCTTTAGAAAAAGAGCCCGGTTGTGAAATTGGTAATGCACTTTGCTTCCTGCTTTTTCTGGAGCTCTCCAGATATAAAAACTCAAATGTCATATAAATGGGCACTGTCTCAATCACGCCCTTTTGTTTGGCTTGATTGGAAGTAATTACAATAATTCACAGCTCCCCATAAATTACCTTTTGCCAATGGCACCACGATCCTCCCTGTTCCACATGCTCACAATGTAACCTGAGAACAATGTTTTTTCCCCAGCATCTTGCATCAGCTAGGGCCCTCTTTTACCCCACCATTTCTCTCCAGCCCACCCTCCAGTCTCCAGTTCATCCAAGCTAAAATCTCTCTCCCTCTCTCTCCCTCTCTCCCACCCTACCACACCTCTCTCACACATGCAAATATACACAAATACACACACACATACCTTTGCACCTCGCTCACAACTGCAATCCCAGCTAGACGCTTCCCAAGCTACGTATATGCAAGTTCCACGCATCCTCCAGGCCTTGCAACTTTTTCAGCTTTCCCAAAATCACTCACTAATTTGCACACTACCCTGCTAGGCACTGTGAATGAAAAAGATTCATTCCACATCACCTCGAGCCCCCAGTAATTTTCACTGATCTCGTCCCAAAGATACTGGGACATTTCATCTCACTGTAAGCAATTGATTATATAGAGAATGCCCTGTGTTATTCTTACCTCAATAATACGTTGTGAGAACAGAAATTACACGTTACACTCCCATAGTCTCCGCCTCCGCCAATTCCAAGGAGGGGCGGATGTGGAAGGAAATGGGAAAACAAGAGCCCAGGGACCAATCACAGCACCCTTCAATTTTAGGCCTAAACCTAACAGAACCACGAGGACCCCGAGTCCCCTCAAATGAACGGGCCTGTGGCAGACGTACAAATGAAGCCCATGTAACATATGTTGAAATATTTGAAAATTCTAAATCAAGCTAGCCAACTTTTAAATCAGTTATGTTCTCTCCTCTCTTATCTTGATGAGTATACCATCACAACAAAAAAAAATGGAAAAGTATGCATAAAGGTAGAGTTTTCAATGACAAAGTCAAAGATATCAACAATGACTGAATATCATTACAACTGTTCTTGCCTGTAATGTTCTGATGCTGGGCTAGCTATGATCAGTAACAAAGTCATACCTGATTCGTGATTATTATTTATTTATTCCACAAACTTTACCTTCCTTGGCCTTCACTTCAGTAAAACCACCATTGTTATAGAGATTTTTACATGTTGTGGATTCTATGGACGGTCATGATATTTTAAAACAAGGTATAATTGTTTTAAAGTTTACGAAATTCTAATATATGTTCAATAAAAGTATAAAGAAAATGTCAAGAAACTTTTAGACGTCTATATGTTTCCAAAAGTCCTTTCTTCTAAAGCATCCAAAATGATCTATTAAAATCAAGAGACAAAATATCCAATTATAATAAAAATATCAAGGTTTAAATCAAAATTATTTCAGTGAAGCTGGATTTTATTTAGTTTTTTTAACATCATTAAATCTTACTATGACATATTTTACAAAAATAAACCTATTCCCAATTCAATGTCCATCTAGTTGCCAATGAATAATTGGTATCAAGTCTCACAATGTTACGTCTAGACCCACACATACACAAATTTAAGAGTATTTTTGTTTAAAATTGCAAGATGTTCCTCAGCTGCTATGAGCAAATGTTGCAAATATTACGCTAATCTGTGAATAACTCTGAAACCACAATTTAAACCTGAAGAGGAGCAAGAAATGGATACTAAGTACGATTGGAAAGTGATACTTTATTATGCAAGCATCTACTGCATTCAAACTACCTGAGAAAAGGATTTGACAAATTAATTAATTTGGGGTCTTTACATTTACGTAAGTGCTCCTGTCGCTCACATCCTCCTGCTAACCTAAGCAGTGTCTTTCTCTAAATCCCAGTGACACTGCCCACAGACTTCTGCAGCATTAAAGACACTGCTCTTCGGGGCGCCTGGGTGGCCCAGTCAGTTCAGCATCCGACTTCGGCTCAGGTCACCATCTCACAGCTCGTGAGTTCGAGCCCCGCGTCAGGCTCTGTGCTGACAGCTCAGAGCCTGGAGCCTGCTTCGGATTCTGTGTCTCCCTCTCTCTCTCTGCCCCTCCCCTGCTCACGCTCTGTCCCTCTCTGTCTCTCAACAATAAATAAATGTTAATTTTTTTTTTTTTTAAATAAGGACAATGCCCTTTAGCTTTGAGACTTTAAGCAGGAGACATGAAGATACACTTTCCTGGGGTCATGAGAATAAATGTTGAAGTTACATCTTATGCCCAGCACTGAGTACCAAATCCAAGAAACAGAGGCATTCATGTTTTCTTTCGAAATTTTGTGTTTATTTGTTTGCATGTCCCGCGCCCAAGACTAAGAGCTGTATTTTCTGATTGGTGTCATGCAAAAAAAATAAGAAATACTGGGTCCACGCAATAAGAAAATGGTACATAAAGAGGGGAAACATTCAGAATGTAAGAAAGAGCTCTTGAAAAGCAAAAGCATAGTAGCAAGAATTTTAAATTCAGCGAAAACATCAAGAAAGTAGAACAGAAAGTGGAACAAATAGAAACAGAGAAAATTGGTGAGGTAAGTAAGGACATCAGAAGGTTAACCCAGGATACACGGTGGCCAACAATAGGAGTTCTGGAAAAAGACAATAGGAAAGAGAGTAACAATTATACAGTAATAATAACAATATGAGAATAATGAATTTCCAGAATTGAAAAATGTGAGTTTTCAGACTGAAAAGATCGTTTAAGAACCAGCACAATGAATGGGGGAAAACTCCATACAAAGGCACCTCAGACATTTCTGAATACCAGGAACAAGATTAGCACCTAAAATTATGTGGAGGATAAATATGCGTTCATTTACAAAAGATGCATCGTCATTAAAGTTCTTGCTAGTAATACTCGTAGCTAAAAAACAATGTAGCAATACCATCAAAACGTGAAAGAAACTGGGGCGCCTGGGTGACTCAGTCAGTTGAGCACCTGACTCTTGCTTTCAGCTCAGGTTGTGGGATCGAACACTGCATCGAGCTCCACACTGAGCATTCTCTACCTCTCTCCCTCTGCCCCTTTCCCCCGCTTGTGCTCTCTCTGTCTCCAAATTTAAAAAAGAAAAATTAAATTAAATACAAAAAAATTAAATTAAATACGAAATTAAATTAAATTAAATACGAAAGAAAGTCTATGTTAATCTTGAATTATGTGCCCAGCCAAAACTATCAGTCAGGTACGCAGGCAAAATAAAGAAATTTTAGACCTTCAATGTACCCCCAAAACTGCCTTTCCAGCTACTGGCTGACCCACTCTTCCACAGTAAAGACTTAAGCAAGAAAGAAAATAGGGGATGCAAGTAACAGGGCTCCAACACAGGAGAGAGGAGAAGGAACCCACAGAATGATGTTACAGAGAAACCCCAGGATGGTGACTCTGCAGGAGGCTACAAGGAAACCAGCCAAACCCAAACAGGTGAAGGTTCCTGGAAGGAGGTCCTCAAGAAGAACATCTGACATATTCAGAGGAGATTTGCTGATTTATTGCAGAGAAAAGTTTGAGAGATTTAATGATCGCAGCCAATAAAAGTTAGCAAATTAAAAAGTGGCAATAATTAATTCCAGGGGGAAAAAACTAAAAGTTATTTTTCAAAAAAAGAATAATGGTGGGGGCATGTGGGTGGCTCAGCTGGTTAAGTGTCCAACTCCTGGTTTCAGCTCAGGTCATGATCTCACGGTTCATGGGTTCGAGCCCCACGTGGAGCTCTGCACTGACAGTGTAGAGCCTGCTTGGGATTCTCTCTCTCCCTCTTTCTCTGTTCCTCCCCTGCTCACTCTCTATCTCTCTCCCTCTCAAAATAAATAAACATTTAAAAAAGAAGAATGGTGTCCTTGCATTCTATGGCGCTCAGCTGCAAATATTAGTTATACAGTAAGAACAAAGTAAACACTGAGGAATAACTTACCCAAAAGTTTTGAGAAGTCCATGTTGGAAAACTGGGAGAAGAATGGGAAAGGAAACGTGTGTGCATATGTGTGCATCCATGCACACGTGTGTGTGTGTGTGTGTGTGTAAAAGCGGTAAGTCATTGAACAAATTAGAAATACTAATATAATACTATATCGGTGAGGGAAATAAAAGAAACAGGGGAAAGAGTTGAAAGTATTACCTCCAGAGTGTGGGAGATGTGGCCCAAAAAATGCCATTTTTTCATTATGTATCTAATATTATTTGTTGACTTCTTAAACTATGTACATGTTTTACTGCGATAAAATTCAATGAAAGATTAGGCTGCGTGGGAGGCAGTGCGTGGGAGGAGACTGTCGCAGATTGTGAAATGACCCGCAGTGAACAATGCGAGTCCTTCTCGGCCTCAAAAAGTCCACTTTAGATTCAAGGTCACGCTTTTTAAATGAGGCTAGCCAGGGTGATTACACGTCTTCCTCCAGCTACGCTTCTCCAGGCTTACGGACAGGTGCAGAGCGAAGAGTTGAATTTAATCAACTGTGATCTGCCCAAGTGGTTATGATAAAGTAACAGTGGAAAGGGAATCAAAGATATTTGCAAGGAATATGACAACTGAGCACGGAATATAAGACAGGTGAAGAGGGAATGAGGTTCGAGGGGATGAGATTCTTGATGTTGGGCTGCCAAAAAGAGTGAAACAGAAGAACGGTGGTGTTGGTCAGAGGGGGCGGGGCATGAGACTGAGATTATGAAGACAGGGCAGTTATCGGTGATGATGAGGATGAAATGTAATCAGGGGAGTGAGTGACTGAGGATGGATGAAGGACCAGACAAAGAGAAGAGCTCAAGGAAGAGAAGGGATGAGGCTCACTTTGGGTAAAGGACCACACATAATAGGAAGAAAAACTGAGGGGACAGTTCTTGGCTCCCACAATGCCAACAACAGGTGTCATCTTCATATTTTAAGTCTGTGATACCAAGGCTCCTGAGTTTATAAATTCAGGATGAAGGGGCGCCTGGGCGGCTCAGTCGGTTAACTGTCTGACTCTTGATTTCGGCTCAGGTCGTGAGCTCATGGTTCAAGAGATAGAGCCCCATCTTGGGCTCTGCACTGGCAATGTGAAGCCTGCTTGGGATTCTTTCTCTCCCTCTCTCTCTCTCTGACCCTCCCTGGCTAGTGTTCCTCCTCTCTCTCTCTCAAAATAAACAAATAAACATTAAAAAATAAATAAATAGGGGCACCTGGGTGGCCCAGTTGGTTAAGCGTCCAACTTTGGCTCAGGTTATGATCTCACGGTTCGTGGGTTCAAGCCCCGCATGGGGCTCTGTGCTGATGGCTCAGAGCCTGGAGCCAGCTTCGGATTCTGGGTCTCCCTCTCTCTCTGCCCCTTCCCCGCTCGTGCTCTGTCTCTCTCTGTCTCTCAAAAATAAATAAATGTTAAAAAAAGGTTTTTTTTTTTTTAATAAATAAAAATAAATTCCGGATGAAAGAGTTGTTTTACTCAGTCTACAACAAGCTCTGGGGTACACATCTAGGGGAAAGAGGCGGGGTATACAGAAAATCCCTGCAGATGGCTGCAACAGTGTCTTCGGTTCAGAGGTTCTTTGGTGGTCTTTAATGTCCTACAGAATAAGGTACTTGTTTGGGAGCTTTTGTCCATTTCAAGGGACGTTCATCGAGTTCTACCGTGCGTCTACTCCATTCTGTTCCCAAACTGGATCAAACCCAGCCAATGTGAGTACATGAAAGCCTACTGCCAACTCCTGCCTTCCATACTCAGCTCTTCTATCCCTCGACTCCAGACTTTATAGAACCTAACTGCCATTTCAAGGTGGACCTAGTCCACGTCTTGTAACTCTTCATCCAGTTACCTTGGGTTTGAACCTGAACCGTGACCCCTTCCTCTTTTTTTTTTTTTTTTTTTTTTTTTTTTTTTTTTTTTTTTTTTCAACGTTTATTTATTTTTGGGACAGAGAGAGACAGAGCATGAACGGGCGAGGGGCAGAGAGAGAGGGAGACACAGAATCGGAAACAGGCTCCAGGCTCTGAGCCATCAGCCCAGAGCCCGACGCGGGGCTCGAACTCACGGACTGTGAGATCGTGACCTGGTTGAAGTCGGACGCTCAACCGACTGCGCCACCCAGGCGCCCCAACCCCTTCCTCTTTTGGGACATTCTCGGCTTCAAATAATACATTCTGACAGCCCGTCCCAGCCCCACAGGTGGGCGGGGGCATTTGGCACGTGAGGCATGGGGGGGAGGGGGGTGCATACACACCCTGTTCCAGGCACTTGTGTCTCACTTTCTCATTAAACAAGGGACACGTGTTGAAAAAATGATCACGGGGTATATACAGTCCCCCTGGATTTTAGTCCCATGGCAGCATCTTCTGGAGATCAAGATAAATATGAATGATCCAAAACCTCCCCCCACCAGAATAGGTATTCCTGTACCATGTCGCCAGCCCCTAAGATAATCTTTTGCTTTCCATCAGAACACATGCATTAGGCACCCAGCATGTGCCTGGGACTGTGCTAGGGAAGGGGGAGTTACAAAACTAACCAGGACATAGTCAAGCTTTCCACTAATCCCTTAATACCTCAATATCACAAGCGAGTTTTACTACAAATTCTCTTTGCTTTTGGAACGGAAGTCCTTGTCCACTAAAACGAAGAATGATTTTTTTTTTTTCTCTCTACCCTGATTTGATGGAAGTCCTAAAACCTTCAATGCAATCAAAGCTTTGCTGTCAATTACCTCCAAGTCTTTCTACAATCCTTTAATTAACTAAGGAATTTACACAGCCTAAAAATAAAGTTTAAGCAATTATTTTAATATTTAATTTACAGTTTTTCTGATGGCTATTTCAAGGGTATTTTAAATTATTTTTCCCAAAGACACTGGATTCAGCACAATTAATGGACTCTTTAAATTTTTTTTTTTTTTTTTTTTTTTTTTTTTTTTTGAGACAGAGGGAGATGGAGCATGAACAGGGGAGGGGCAGAGATAGAGGGAGACACAGAATCTGAAACAGGCTCCAGGCCCTGAGCTGTCAGCACACAGCCCGACACGGGGCTCGAACTCACGGACTATGAGACCATGACCTGAGCTGAAGTCAGATGCTTAACCGACTGAGCCACCTAGGCGCCCCTAATACGCTCTTTTTAAACCTGCCTTGATTTTTAACTTTTCACCTGCCTTACTTCCCCAACTAGGACAGGAATTATTCTTTTTTTGTTCTTAATTCCAGTGTAGTTAACACACAGTGCTCTATTAGTTTCAGGTATATAACAGAGTGGTTCAACAATCTATATATTGCTCAGCGCTAATCAAGATGTACCCTTAATCCCCTTCACCTATTTTATCCATCCCCCACCCACCCGCCTCTAACCTGCTAACCATCTGCTTGTTCTCTCCAGTCAAAAATCTGGTTTTGGTGGCTCAGTCGGGTGAGCGTTTGACTTCGTCTCAGGTCATGATCTCATGGTTCGTGAGTTCAAGACCGGCATCGGATTCCTTGCTGACAGTGTGGAGCCTGCTTGGGGTCCTCTCTCTTCTCCCTCTCCTTCTCTCTCAGCCCCTCCCCTCCCTCTCAAAATAAATAAATAAACTTTAAAAAAGAAACAAGATTCTTTTTGGGTTGGTTTCTTTTGTTTGTTTCTTTGTTTCTTCATTAGTTTCATTCTATGAGTAAAATCATATGCTATTTGTTTTTCTCTGACTCGCTTAATTTGCTTAGCATTATATTTTCCATATCCATCCATGTTGTTGCAAATGGCAATATTTCATTCTTATAATATTCCATGGTGTATATATACATCTTCTCTATCCATTCATCTCTCAATGAACATTTGGCTATTGTAAATTATGCTGCCGTAGACATCAGGGTGCATGTATCCCTTTGAATTAGTGTTTTGCATTCTTTGGGTAAATACCCAGTAGTGTGATTACTGAATCATAGGGTGGTTCTATTCTTAATTTTTGGAGAAACCTCATACGAACAGGGACTATCTCTTAAATTTTCCTCATATTGGTCACCATTGCCAACATCACAATGAACACACAGCATGTCCTTAGTACATGTGTTTGTGGAGTTGGTAGGGAGCAGGGACTGTTTTGTTTTGTTTGCAGTAACGCACTCTTCAAGAAAGGTCTAGAGAATGTATTTGTTTTCTTAAAAAGCTTCATGCATTCTCTAATAACTGCACTATGGTTACGCAAGAGAATATTCTTACTCTTAGAAAACACCCACTGAAGTATTTAGGGGGAAAAGGCCACAATTTCTCCAATTTACTCTCAAAAGCACAGGGAATAAAGAGAGAAGGCCAAAAAGCAAACGGGGAACACTGTCAACAGTTGGTGAATCAGTAAAGAAGGGTGTATGAAAAAGTTCCCTGTGCTGTTCTCGCAACTTTGCTGGAGCTTTGAAATTATATAAAAATATAAAGTTATGCCAGAAAGTCAATATCTAGAAAGAAGTATACCCTAGAGTGAAAAGGCCTATATTGCTATGCACTAGAAAGCAAGAGGGAAAACTTTTTTGAGTGCTGAGTTCCAGATGATGGATGAGGTGGTAAGTTCTCCACTGTTCCAGTAGGGAAAGAGCCCCGATGGCAAATGAATTTTCACTCTGGAGAGGCTGGGTTTGGCTCTCAGACAAACTCACCAGCCAGGCTTTAAGGAGCTCTGGGAAAATCTCAGTGCACATGTTCGAACACTCTCTAGGACTGCTTCTGGAAGCCCTGCCCTGAGACAGGTCCACCCTTGAGACACTGTCCTATGGAAAAGGAAGTCAGTGGAACAATGAGTTATAATTACAAGGGAGACGAGATGGCTGAGAGCCTGGGAAACAGCTGACACCTCTTTGCTTCTGAAAGCAATTCAAGGTTAGCTCCTGAAACCTCAGATGCTACCTTCTCTTCCCCCATAAGTCATCACCAAACGCCAAAATGTATCAACTCGTGTGCTCCAGCTCCTGTATGTTGATGGGAATTTGCAAGGCAGAGACTAGCATCTGGGCGCGTTCTGCAAGTACCCTGGTGCTCGGGCTCCCCGCTGATGCAACCTACTGAACCCTTCCATGGTGACCTATGAAGCCCCGGGTGGGTTTATTTACTGTAAACTGGCAAGGAATTAAAGTCCAGAAGCTGCAAGGGAATGAACAGATGCTCAGAGAAAGCAGGGGAATGCCGAGGCCTGACCACAATCGAAAATGTCTGAGTCAAACGTCAAGAAGTCATTCACATGCCAAGAGCCATTTCCTCCACCTGGCCCCCACCCCGCTACGCTGGAAGTCAATTCTCCACAGCGCATGGTGAGTCAGGCGTGAGTACTTTGATTACGGCTCAGCTGATGTCATTCAAGAAAGCAGGAGGGTCACCCACTGCATCAGAGGAAGAGACATTTGACTGAGACAGGTCCACCCTTCAACCCTCCGGGGAGCCTGACATTTCCAGGACACAAAAAACAAACTTCCTCTTAAGAAGGAATATGCTTTCAGTGTGGGAAAAAAAAGAGAGAGAGAGAACCAGAGAAGGTCAATACGTGCTCACCCTTGGCTGAAAGCCCACACTCAGGGAAATTTCTGTCCTTTCAGAAAAGGTGAAAGCATCAAAATGTTCAACGGCAGATCCAACTCACGGCACGTACGCAGAGAAAAATGCAGTCTTGGCTCCACAGGGCGGGCTGTGTCAAGTAACCTTGTAACTCCCTTTCAACTGAGCTCTTTGTTCTCCCAAGAGTTAACGCTTCGTACGTGTAATGAGCCTCTACGGAGAGGCTACCTACTGTTCGGCACCAGAGCCATCCTTTGTGGTGGGGAGAGAGGATCCAGATACAAGAGGGCCAATGATGTAAGCACCTGTTGTTACAGCTGACATTGAGTTCTGTTCGGCCACTCATTTTATTCACGTGGATTATTTTGAGCCTCCGCAATCTTCCGAGATATGTACTATTACTTCTCCACTTCATTAGTGAGGAAACTGAGACACCAAAACTTTAAGCAATTTAGCCAAAATCACACAGCAAGTGAGCGGGGGAGCCAGGGTTTCAACCCAGACGGTCTAGACCAGCGCTATCCAAGAGAACTTTCTACAATGATCGTATGTTCTTTATCGCACCACCCAATATGGTAGCCCCTAGCCATAGCGGTAACTGAGTACTGGAGATGCGATGGGTGCAACTGAAGAACTGAATTTGAAGTTTTTATTTAATTTCAGTTACCAAATGTAGCACTGCCAGTGGCTGCCATATTGGATAGCACAGATCCAGACCAACTCGGAACCAATGTACTTAAGTACTAGACGCCAACATGTGGGATCAGCCCTCACCTTCTTTTAATCAATGGGGAGCCAACTTAAAATAAACATCCACATCATCCTTGAAGGGCAAGAGGGGCATCATGTGCCTTGAAGGAGTGTGAAGGAAAAGCGTGACTGGCAGTTGCCAGGAAGACAATGGAGGCCCACCCTGCACTCTCCTCCAGACACTGAAGGCCTGTCTTTAGAAACACTAAAGGCACATGTCTCACCTTGTCAGCTATGTCCACCTGCCCGCCCCCACCCCGCCCCGGCCCTATCCAGCCATGACAGCCTCCCTACAACTTGACCCCTGGTCCTGGAGCTGGGCCCACTGGTCCTGAGAGCACAGGCCCCCAGGACGTTTCTCCTTCTCAAAGGCACTGTGTTCAGCCCCAAGGAGGATGCCAGAGATATATCTGCTCTGGCCACCTGCCCTCTAGTAGCCCACACTCTAAAAGTCAGGAACGTACGTGCCTGAGCTCGGCAAGGTATATCGCAAGACAGTGTGTGAATGGCTGCAGGATCAATTTAGGGTGGGGGAGGGGATAAGGACAATAAATCTGGGCTGGCTGAACAGAGATAGTATTTTGGAGGAAGAAGGACTTGCGACGCGCCTCAAAGAAAAAAAAAATGGGTGACATTAGAAAGAGGAGAGGCAATGACCTTGGAGGTGGAGTAGAAAGCATGAACACAGACTGGGGTGAGCGAGCACAGTTGTCGTGAGGGGCCTGAGAAGAGAGCAGCCAGGCAGGATACGTGTGCGAGGCCCGGCGGTGGTCAACATTTTGGCTCGGCCCTCCTCCCTACAACACTGGGAGCTCTGTTAATAGCATCTTTGCTCTCAAAAAGCCAGAAGACAGGAGCACCTGGGTGGCTTGGTCAGTTGAGCGTCTGACTTCAGCTCAGGTCATGATCTCACGGTCCATGAGTTCGAGCCCCCGAGCCAGGCTCTGTGCGGACAGCCTGCTTTGGATTCTGTGTCTCCCTCTCTCTCTGCCCCTCCCCATTCACACTCTGTGTCTCTCTCAAAAATGAATAAACATCTAAAAAAAAATTTTTATAAGCCAGAAGAGAAACTGAGAGATGATTTAAGCTGTCCGTTGGTCCCAACCTGAGCAGTTTATTTAAATATATAGATTTCAGAGACTGACCCTGGAGATTCCAGAGGACGAGAGTGTGAACATGGGGTCGGTTGGTTTTGTTTTACCATGAAAACCAATGAATGGGATGATTCTGATGCTTCTGAACCCTCACAGACGTTTGAGGACCACAGATTCGGAAAAGGACTTACCTGGCTGCCAGAGGTGAAGGAGAATTTACCCTATTTTCAAAGCGTCCAGGCAGAATGACCTGGACTCCCTGGGGAAGCCCTTCTGGTAGGTTCCAAGCTTGCCGGAGGCGGAGCGTCTGTCAAAACTTAGGGGCAACTTCGAGGCGCCACACTGGAATTAAAGATTTCTTCGCAGGAAATTTAAAATAGTCTCTCTGATCCCTTGGTTGTATAGTTGAGTAAGGGGAGGCTTAGGGAGGAGAAGCAACCCTATGGGAGTTCAAACCGCCATCAGGCCACACACAGCAGATGAAAATGGGTGACCTTGACTCTGCTTTGTCGCATCTCTTCAGCCCCACCCTGTACAGAGCGGACCTCTTCCCTCGGCATTGACTCTGGAGTGCTACCCAAAAAAAACATAAAACCTTTTTTTTGGGGGGGCTGGGGGTGGGGGGGCCTTTTCGGGCTATTTCCATTAAACTATTTTACCTGACAGCAGTTCTTTATTAAACAGCTGGCACTCGGGGCGCCTGGGTGGCTCAGTGGGTTAAGCGTCCCACTTCAGCTCGGGTCATGATCTCACAGTCCGTGAGTTCGAGCCCCACGTCGGGCTCTGTGCTGACGGCTCAGAGCCTGGAGCCCGCTTCAGATTCTGTGTCTCCCTCTCTCTCTCTCTCTGCCCCTCCCCTGCTCATGCTCTGTCTCTCTCTGTCTCAAAAATAAATAAAAACATTTTTTAAAAAATTAAAAAAAAAAAAAAAAAAAAGCTGGCACTTATCTTTCAAGGGCCGTGTCCTTTGTTGTATCATCTCGATATTTTCCAAAGACTCAAGGAGATCCAGGAGAAGATAAACCTCTGCCAACAAGATAAATGTTAGCATTTATTAAAGGGGAGGGGGAAATCCAGTCCCTCAATGTTTGCCGCCCCTGTGGGAAGACAGTGGAAGTGAAATCTTGTTTTCACTCTGAATTTCCTCCGAGTGAACGCAGGTCTTGTTTATCTTTGGTTTCTCAGCCAAGTCATCATATTTGCCTCTCTTTTCTTCTACTCCTGAAGGCACCATTCGCCCTGCCAGCTCTGGTGTTCTGGCGGGGAGGGGGGGGGGGGTTCCTGACTCAGACGAAGGTTCTAGTCCTCTTTGCACTCGTGGTCAGCGCTGTCTTGTGCACGCCTACCGTGCTGGGCACCTATCAGAGGCCAAGCGCTTGGAAGGATCTTAGAAAAGGCCAGACATCTGCACGCATGATAACGAAACCTTCCATTCTCCTGGGAGGACCCACCTGCCATTCCCCAGGAGCACCTCCGATCCCTGCTCGTGCACCCCCTGGCAACCGCTTTATATAGAGCAGAAAGGACCATGGAGGGGTTGCAGTTGTAAAGGGCGTTCCATTTAGCCCCATCGTTGTGCGAATGAGAACTGGGGTTCAGGGATTTTAAGGGCTCTGCTAAAGATCACACTCCTATTTGGTAGCAGATTAAGAAATCAACCTCGGGTCTCCTGAGGTTGTACAAAGAGCTGTTTGTTCCCTATTATCACTTGGGAACATCGCATTAGGTTTTGGTCCCGACTCTGAGATTGATTTCCTGTGTTCCTGAGACTCTCCGTGCCTTACTTCCTTTGTCTGGGAAACCGGGATTAAAATTTCTACTCAACACACCTCACAGAGATGCTAGGAAAATCAAATGGCATCACGAAAATGAAAGTGTTCTAAAAAGTGGAAAGCACTATTTTTTAGTTTTTATGATACATTTCCCATCTCAGCCTTATCTTCTAACAACCTCCCAAAAAAGGGTAGTGATTTTGATGCGGCTCTTGAAAAAGTAGCCTCTCAGGAAGGAAAAAGAAAAAAAACCAGAGGCAGGAAAACACAAGCAGAGCTCATCTCAGAGACACGTTGTTTGTTATCTGCTGGCAATCCCCCAGTTGTGAATATATTCGACAACAAATTGGTTCACGGGACTGAGGATATGGCTGAGGAGTGTGGAGAGGGACTATTCCATGTGGATCATTAGTCATAACTGGGCCTTTCCTATTTGAAAAAGCATCCCACATACAAGAGTAACTGGAAACTCATTTCTCATTCTCGAGCTGCTTCTATGTTTGTGATAGAACATGACAGAAACAAAGGGAAGTGCTCTGACGGTCACAACCTCCGCTCCAGAAATTAAGGCCCAGGGTATGTCTGATGATGTTTTGTTTTTGCTTTCCCTTTCAGTCTAGAAATTAACTAAAGCCAAAAGTAAGGACTCCTAAGAGGCATTCTGATAGACATGTGGGGCCAGGGTCGCTGCTAGAAGACAGAGTACAAGCCATCCCAAATGACATGCAGGGGACATTAAACTGGCTGTCCTAAGCCCTGCATCCCTGCCCCCTTCCCAGACCAACGCCAGCCTCACAATAGAAGAGCAGTGGATGTTTTGAAATAAACAACTATTTCTCTGGGCATTTAGTAGAGTCAGGGTATGCAATCCATTTTACTCGGAACCAGAGTTTTATGCGATGTTTTCTTATTTTTTCCCTTGTAAGACTTTTCTCCCCTAAAGAAGAGTACTCATTAATTTCAACCATAGCCCTTAGGTATTTTGAAATCTTCCACTCATATTGGCTGTCACAAAACCTAAGTTCAAATACCAGTCTTTTTCTAAAAGCAAATATCCATCAATACTAAAACTGAATTGGTTCCTCTGCGAGGCACAGACCAACACCCTCCTAGAGGCTCCAGGGTGGCATCCTTGGGTGATGATGTCACAGAAAGAGGGTGGTACTCGGGGCTTTGCAAAGTTGGTTTGTGTGTAGGTCAGGATAGGTTGGGTTATGCCGCAAGAACAGAAATGCTCCCAAAATCTCAGTGGCCTGACACCACGGAAGTTCGCTTCTTGTTGACTCTTGTTCTGACAGCCCATTGGCCAGATCTACCTCTGTAGCCCCAACCTAACATTTGGTGAGCTCTGACTGTAAGGGCCACCGGGAATGTCCTTCTAAAGTCTCCAGGGACTTAGCAGAAAGAATACTGTTCTGAAGGATGAGGCTCCAGGCCCAGATCTCAGGGCTCCCTGGTGCAATTCTTCCAAGTATGGGACCCAGAGGGCCCATATTTTCCATGCCTGTAAATTGGGATTTGGCTCACACGGATGTGCATCTAGCTGCCGGGTTACTGGCTGCTGAGACATGACAGGTACTTTGAACAAGTTCCATCCACCCCCAGGTGACTTGGGCAGATGACTCCCTTTCTGAGCTGCAGTTTCCTCGTTTCTCAAATGATGTGATGACACTATCATCCTTCAAGGTCCGCTCCAGCATATTTTCTGAATCTACCAGTGAAGAATGTCTCTTACAAGAGACATGTACCAAGACGTCGTTGGCACCCTCGGGCGGATATGGAAACGTCTGTCAACGTGAGACAGAGCTGTTCCGTGGCACAAGTCAAGCTCACCGTTTTGCTTGGATGGCGGGCTTGGGGAGACCGTTTGCCAACCTAACGGAATGGGGTCAGCGGTTCATGGCAACTCCCAACCCTCTGAAGATGTTGGGAGATTTTTTGTTGGTTTTTACACCTAATAAAAAGCAATTTCCTCCTTTCAAAAAGTACCTTTTTTTTTTTTTTTTCCTGTTTTGGAAGGTTAGTGGGTTTTGGTTTACATTTAGCTTTTGTTTTTAAAATTAAAAGAGATTCACCTTTTCCGGCTGGGGGTGTGGGTAACAGGAAGGATATGTAGGCTAGCCTCATCACACCACAAGAGCAGAGGAAGGGGTAAAACCCGCTGCCCCTGGATGGGCCTCATCTCCAGGCAGGAAACCATTCTTGGATAAAAACTGTTGCCAAATGGTCGGTGATGAATGGGTGTTAATAGGTCCCAAACATGGATTTCATATCCTTTTGAACACATGAAGAAAAGGAGCCTTGGTAGAGTCGATTTTGGCCCAATCCAGCACATTAAAAAAAAAAAAAAAAAACACCAACTGAGACACAACCTTGATCCGACCCAGGGGACAGCTCCTCTCTGGCACCTTCTGGGAATACAGCAATTCTGCCTCTTCTGGAAATGGGATTGAGGGCAGGTATAGGGAGTGGACAGTTACCCATTGGCCAGCAACCCTTCCTTCAAAGCTATCGGCTATGGGCTATCTCTAGACTGGACGATGAACAGCTCATATACCATGCCGTGTCCCTACGGTGTTCCCACCACCACCCTGTCATGCAGGCCCCTAAAGAAACATCCTGGAATGGGGGAAAAAAAATTAGTAGGCCTCTCACACCCTTTCCTGGCTGTGTGAATACCCCTAGGCGTGTCTAAAAGGCAAGTTGTTTAAGCCACTGCTTTCTCTGTTGCCCCAAGTAACTGCTTGCCATCCAGGACAGTATAGTTCCCAAAGCTTTGAGGGGACAGTCAAGCTGACCCAGTGGTACCTTAGGGGCCTTGACAATACCCCCAAAAGTTTCATAATAGCAGTATCTGAGCTATCAGTGCTCTTCCTTTGCCCAAATGAGCCCTGACGTTGCAGTAAGGAAAAGACCCTACGTTACCCCACTCTTGATGAGTTAAAAGCACTTCCTCAAACGTATCTCGTTTGATCATCACAACAAACCTTGGGGGGGGCAGGGAGGTGGGTGGACAGAGATTAGCATTCGCATTTGCAGACAAGAAACCTGCAGCAAACAAAATTTTGAGTGGCCAGCCAGCCCCACCCGTTGTTTCCAGGTTGCTCCCAGGTACCGAGTACTGCAGCTAGGTCTTGAGCTCGGATGGGCTAGTTACAGATCTAAGCTCCTCTGCCATTTGTCTGGCATTCACAGAGATCTTGGGTTTGGGGGGATCATTAACCTGACCCCCAGATCAAAGTCTGCCCACAAGTTCCATAAATAGAGGCCAGTACTTTGCATGTCAGGGAGAGGGGCTACCTGGAAATAATTAGGAGAGCGAAGGGACCTGAAGACAGAACCATCCAGGCCCTCAGGTCATATCTAGCCCTTGGACAGGAGGATGTTCTGGCTACTCAGTGCCTCTACCCTAGTGGGAGGCCCCGCTGATAGCCGACCCACCACCTGGATGGTCCTGGTATGGGGGGCCATTTGACTGGGAGCACCTGGGTTCCTTGTCAGCAATCATATGCTCCAGGACTCTCTGTCAGCAGTCTGTTTACCCAGGTCTCTACTACACTAAGACCCCAGGAAGCATTAGACCACAGGACTGGGCTGGTGGCAACTGCCCAAGAAGCCCTCTCAAGCCCTGGAGTTCCCCTCCCCCACAATGGTCCATTGGCCTCAATAGGAAACAGTCACAGAGCTAGCAAAAAGTGCACAGACACCCACTTCAACTGCTCTTACACGGGAGGAAAGACCCACTTGAGGCAAAAACAGGCAACTCTGCTGACTGAAAGTGAAGTAGCTGGTTATCTGGAAAACACGCAGAAAGTTACACAAACAAGGCTTCTTTTTGCATGCTCACAAGGGCATGCCCAGGCATCATCCTGTTAGATGCCACAACAATCTGTGGAGTGCAGGGAAACATGAGTTCCAGAAAGATGGATTTGCCCCTAGCTCCAGAGCTGGCTCCTAGTTGAGCTAGAGTTAGAGCTTGAGTGTCTAAAGTCTCCCTTCAGCCCCCTTTTCTTCTTTCGCTCATTCACGTTCATGTACCACTCAATGGCATGGTGCTGAGACCCATCAAAGAGCTTTCCATTGGCACAAATACCTCCCCAGGGTGGGCTTCCCCACCGACAGGACTCACCCACTTTGCCATTAGGTGTGAACTGAGAATGGTCAGTTACACTACTGCCCCGGAATACTTTCTTCTTTCCATGTCTACTTCCCTCCCCCACTGCCATTCAACCTTTTTCTAAGAAAGGTCTAAAATTCAGCAAATCTTTTGACCAGGGTAAAGACAGGAGTTCCCAAACGAGAGATACATCTAATACAGAGCGACTCTTTTTGCTTGTTGTATGATGCGGAACATACCATTCGCCTCTCCATTACCTGCTTTTAGCCATGCGACGCAGAAAACGTACCATCAAGAACTAAAGATCAATGGGGAGCTGATATCCAGCCAGGCCTTCCTAGTGTAGCTGCACTAGCTGTGAAGATATTTAAATATTTCCCTAAAGATAGTTTTCTGTTGTTATTTTTTAAAGATTGATTATTTATTTATTTATTTATTTATTTAAGTAATCGCTACACCCAATGTGGGGCTCCAACTCATGACCCCAAGATCAAGAGTTGCATGCACCCCCAACCAAGCCAGCCAGGCAACCCCGGCCCCAAAGGTAGTTTTTGAGAAGCCTAGTAAGTTGCCACTTCTCTGACCTCCCCTCAAATATCCCCCAGCTTCCCATGGAAAGGGTTAGCTGCTGGACCCGAGGAGGTTCAGGAACCTGCTCAATACAAAGCCACATCCTTTCTGACTGGTTGATGCCAGGATACACAGCAGGGCTACAACAAAAAAGGCACCATCACCATCACCATCATCAACATCACCATCATCATCATCACCATCATCATCCCCATCACCATCATCAACATCACCATCATCATCACCATCATCACCACACTATCATCATCATCACCATCATCATCATCATCATCACCATCATCATCACCATCATCACTATCACCATCATCTCATCACCATCATCATCACCATCATCATCATCACCATCATCACCATCATCACCATCATCATCACCATCATCACCATTGCCATCATCATCACCATCATCATCACCATCATCACCATCACCATCATCACCATCACCATCACCATCATCACCATCACCACCATCACCATCACCACCATCACCATCACCATCATCATCATCACCATCATCACCATCATCATTATCATCATCACTTGATAAATCAGAAAAATAAAGTCTAAGAGGAAGCAGCAGCTCTGAGCCAAATCACAGCTTAGGGTGGTTGCTAAACTGTTGAACTGCAATAAAACCCTGGGTCATAAAGTCATTTCCACAAAACCACAAAAGCTTTTCTTTAAACATGTCACTTCCCCCATTCAGAAACACTCGGCCATCCCCTATTTCCTGTTTTGTTTTGTTTTGTTTTGTTTTGTTTTGTTTTGTTTTGTTTTTAGCTTCTTTGCCTGCCCCCTCAGCCTATCCCCCCCCCCCCCCCCAGGTCTTAGGCTGAACCCTTGCTGTTGCCAGGCTCATTCCCACACTGGCCACCCTCAGCCTCATCCTGAGCTTTGCTCATGTCCTTCTTGGGTCTGCAGTGTCCTCCCAAAGCATTCAAGGCGAAGTTCATGTGAAACTTTTCCACGAAGCTTTGCCCTGCCACTCAGTGCTCACTGGGTCCTCTCTCCTTTGAGTCCCTAGGGCACCTACAATTTGGATAAAATAAGCTCACACTGCCTTGTCCTGTTTTTCTTTAATTTTTATGCCCGTTGGTCATTTCTCCTCAAAAGGTCAAGAACCAACCCATGGCCTTCTTCTAGACCCTCAGAGCACTGGTATAAAGCTAACAACTTAGAAATGACATGGTAGCTGCTATTGATTGTTAAGGCAATGCCTAACATCTAGCTTCATCAGTCTGCAGAGGGCCCTGGCTGAAATGCTTCCACAACAGTGGGATGGATTTTGCAAGACACGGAGGGCATTTTCCACATCTGAGAGTACGCTCATCCACATTGGTTAATCCCACTCCAACCTCACAAACTGCTGGAAGATCCTAAAACCTGCTTTAAAAGACCCAGTGGCTACAGAACCCCCCAGCTCTTTTGACAGTCTTTGCCTAAAGCGGAATAAATAGAATAAATATGTGCATAAACCCACTGACTATAACTGGTCTGGAGGAGAAAGACAGGATCTGCCTTTTCCACTCCCGACAAATAATTAGTACCTCATTCCCACCTTCCCACTGAGAAGGGGGAAGGGAGCGGAGGAGGCTGACTTTCTCTCTTTTTTCTTTCCTTTTTTTTTTTTTTTTTTTTTTTTTTTGAGCCATAGAGCCTCAGAAGTGGGAAGGTCTCCTCTGTAGACAAGAGGGTGAGACCAAAGACTGCCTGTGTGCCTTCCCTTTGGGAAAGGCTTGTGTTCATTCTCAGCAAGTCTGAGACAATGAAAAGGAGGACTGACCATGTTAAGTTGAAGTTGATGACCTCACAATGTCAAACAATTATGAGATGAACCTACCTTTAACACAGCGAATCATAAAAATGAAAGGTGGGGGAGGGGTAAGGACGGCAGAAAGTAAATGCAGTGACATTACAAGTGTCCCTTTAGAAATGGAGAAAGCCACTAGGGGAGACAGCCTAGCACCTCAGTGAGCTGCATCTGAGTAATCTGAGAAGCCTGTTAAAAGACAGACACTGGGCCCCACCCCAGTGATTCTGACTCAATGGCTCTGAAGGAAGGCTCTGAAACCTGCCTTTTTTAATAAGCTCCCCAGAACGCGGCTTGGCTAGAAGAAATACTATCTGCTAAAGGAAGGAAAAATACAAAGATTGGGAGGCTCGGTGTTATGGACATCACTAAAGTAGTCAGAGAATGTAGGCGTCCGAGTCACCTGCAGAGAGGTATTAACAAGATGATTCACATATTCACATGTATACCGGGCTGATCTTCAGTGGGAATGCACCTTCGTGAACACCCAGCCAAACCAGCCCCCCAATGGTTTCTGTCTCCTATTTGTCGTGACTGGCAGGAGCCATGCTGTCCCAGCTGTTAGATGCCATGCATATATCACCACTGCATGGATACATTAACACCAACCGAATATCCAGCAAAAATAGATCTCAAAACTATTTCAGAGTCTGTATTTGTAAAAAGGACAGATATGCAGAGCAGAAGAGGTTATGCGATGTTCAAAGGAGCTTTTGTTTCTTTTAATCCTTGCTTTGACTGAAATATCTGGTGATTTATGAAAAGTAAAAGAAAGCAGCGTATGTGACAATGTTTCTGTCTGAAAACCCAGAGTGAATCTCTTGGCATACTGGCTGCTTCCTTCCATTCTCCATGTTTGAAGCGAATCCAGCCACTGGGGCAAGGCTATTTCATTTACTAAGAAATCAAAACTCGCTCTTTGACTTGCCCCACAACCTGGCCCTCCTCAGGATGACGGAGCTGTCCTAGTACATGCCCTCCTTCTCACCCTCCTTACTTTTACATCCTCCCCCCTGCTCTACTGCCCCTACTTTGATCTGGCCCACCCTTAATCACCATGGGTCTGGTTATCCAAACATCACTGGGCTTTGGAAAAATTACACTACAGAAGCCAAACAGATAAATAAACTCTGATCTTAGACCTCAACTAGATGATGCTTACTAGTCCCATGGGGATGTTTATCTTGGAGAAGTGCAACTTCAGATCTGGGTTCATTACTTGGGAAGGCAGCCAAATCAGTTCATGGTAAGGCTATGGGGAAAAGGGCGAGTGGGGACTGTGTTCATCTAGCGCTCAGGTTGGACAGACCAAATAAACGGCATCCCCCTACTTGCCTGGGGTTCTGATCCAACTGAGAAATGAGACGAAAACCTGCCCTTGAGGGGACACTGAATTATCACCTTTATTACTGTTATTCCTGATAAGCATGATAGCAGAGGATGTGACTTATAAAAGGAACAAATGGGCGGCTCAATCAGTTAAGTGTTCGACTTTAGCTCAGGTCATGATCTTGCCATTCCCAAGTTCGAGCCCCGCTTTGGGCTCTGTGCTGACAGCTCAGAGCCTGGAGCCGGCTTCGGATTCTGTGTCTCTCTGTCTCTGACCCTCCCCGCTCATGCTCTGTCTCTCTCCCTCAAAAATAAATACACATTAAAAAAAATTAAGCAATAAAAGATGCCTTTAGACTACCTGCTTTAAAAAAAAAAAAATACAGTGGAACGCTTTAAAAGCATTCTATACTTATATGCAAACCATATGTCCTGGTGCTAGTTTGAATCTGAATTTTCATTCTTATTTAAATTCAGTTCAAAATTCTGTTCTGTGTCGCACATATGAAGAAATACCTCCCAAAAAACTTCCTGAGATGTCTATCAAACATAAAATTTTTTGGTTGCTAAGGAATGCTGAAGCTACTTAACTACTGAAGTGTCATGTCCAAAATATGCCCATCAATTCCCAACCTGAAAAGGAATTCAGAAATAGTTTACTTCTTTATAAAAGTACCAAGAAACCTACGTTTTAAAAGAATAAATGACAGAAAGTACATGCTTCTCATCATTACTTTCTAGCCACTGTTCTCTTCCTCTTTTTGACTCTGTATGAGAAGAACGATGTTAGCTGAACCTATTGTGGTAATCATTTCATGATATGGAAGGTTCCCCAACTTAATGATGGTTAGAAATACGATTTTTTTGACTTTACGATGTTGCAAAAGCGACATGCGCTCATGAGTTTGGATCTTTGCATTCTGCACTTTGCATTCTGAGTTTGGATCTTCTCCCAGTCTAGCAATATGCAGTCAGATCCTCTCTCGTGAGGCCGGGTAGTGGCAGCGAGCCACAGCTCCCCATCAGCCACACAATCGCAACAGTCAACAACCGAGACCAGTGACAGCCATTCTGTACCCGTGCAACCATTCTGGTTTTTTTTTAACTTTCTGTATAGTATGCAATAAATTACATGAGATATTCAGCATTTCATTATACAATAGGCTTTGCCTTAAATGATTTTCCCCAAACGTGGGCTAACGTAAGTGTTCTGAGCACATTTAAGGTAGGCTGGGTTGACCTATAATGTAAGGTAGGTGAGGTCTAGTAACTGTATTTTTGACTTACAATATTTTCAACTTATGATGGTTTCATTGGGGTATAAACCCATCACCAGTCGAGGAAGCTCTGAACGTGTCAATCAGACCATCATACTGCACATCTTCGTCTTTTTCTTGTGTGATATGTACAAGGACAGAAAAAGAGAAAGAGGTCGTTCTGAAGAGCAGAAACTACGATTCTTGGGTGATTGATTACTCTAGGTGCAAACTTTCAAAAAGGTGGTGGCCAGGGTCATGATGAAGATCTCAACAAAGCCACATAGCAGGTAAGAGGGAAACTGCCGGAAGTATCTGACTACTAAACACTATACACATATCTTTCTTACTCAAGAAAAACATTGGGCCTTCACTGCTCCTTGGCAGTAATTTTTTAATTTATTTTTTTAATTGAGGTATAAATGATATAGAATATGGTATTAATTTGAGGTGTATAACACAATGATTTGATATATGTATATATTGTGAAATGATTACCACCATAAGTTTAGCTAACATCTATCTTTGGGGCGCCTGGGTGGTTCAGTCAGTTAAGCATCGGACTCTTGATTTCAGCTCAGGTCATGATCTCATTGTCATGAGATCAAGCCCCAAGTCAGGCTCCATGCTGGAGATTCTCTCTCTCTCTCTCTCTCTCTCTCTCCCTCTGCCCCTCTTCCTTGCCCACGCTCTCTCTCTGAAAAAAAAAAATTTAAAAACATCTATCTTTGGGGCACCTGGGTGGCTCAGTCAGTTAAGCATCTGACTTCAGCTCAGGTCATGATCTCACCATTTGTGAGTTCGAGTCCCACATCGGGCTCTGTGCTCAGAGCTTGGAGCCTGGAGCCTGCTTCAGACTCTGTCTCCATCTCTCTCCACCTCCCCTGCTCACTCTCTGTCTCTGTCTGTGTCAAATATAAAATATAAAAAAAAAATTTTTTAAAGACCATATTCTAAACATACACACACACACACACACACACACACACACACACTCTAAGATCTACTTTCTGAGCAACTTTCAAATGCACAATACAGCACCATTACTGTAGTCGCCATGCTGTACTACACCCCCAGGATTTATTCATCTTATATGAGAGGGCATTTCTTTTTATACTTCTCAGTCATTTCTCTCCCTCAGACTCTCTGCCGTTGTTCTCCCAAACCCACTTTATCCTCTGGAACCTTGGATCCAACATTCCCTCCTAAAAGGGGAAGGCAGATTTTGCTTCCAAGAGAAGATAACCAAGTGGAGCTGCAGAGTCGAGTTCGTGCAGCAGATTATAAAAAGCCTGAAAGCGGAAGCTTTGATGAGGAAGCGCCAGTTCAAGTTCAATGAACAATAGTGACGGCGATTAGGAACGTAAGCTTTAGAATCCCAGGGACCTGGGTTTAAGCTCTATGGCTACAGCTATCGGGATGTATAACTTTAGACAAGAGGAGAAGACTACAGAAACCATACTGAGCCTCGGTCTTCTCATCTATAAAAATAACGCAGAAACCTGCCACATTTTCAGACTGTGTGGATTAAATACAATAATGCATATAAAATGCTTAGCCCAGTGCCTGGAACACAGTAAGCATTTAGTATAAGTAAACAGCTGTTACATAGCTTTTAAAAAATCGCTTCATAACATTAATGTTTAAATACAGGTGTCAATAAAATATTATCTACAAATATAGTTATTGCCATGCTGAATATGCCTTTGTAAATTTTTTTAAAAGAAAAGCAAGTTTGCCATATAGAATTCGGTTTGAATTCTATAACTATGTCTGAGATTTCAGCCCTTCCTTTCTTCCTTCCTTCCTTCCTTCCTTCCTTCCTTCCTTCCTTCCTTTTGTTCTCGTTTGCATGGTGAACAACACCATACTCCTTTAAAGATTAAAAATGTAATCCAGAAGCTTCGCAGTGAAAGCAAGCTTCCAAAGTGCTTGACTGTAAGTCTGACAGCACATTTTTTTTTTTAGTTTGGATGTCTTAAGTATTTCTTTTTCAGTCTTTTTCATACTATGTGTCCAGATTCTTCCTGAAGAATAGATTTGCTAAAAAAACTAACAAGGCAGACTAGCCCCCTTTAAATATCACAACTTTCCCATGGTGCAGGCGGAATTAACTAGCTTTGACTCACAATGCAAACACTCACACCATTTATTTCAACCCATTTTCACTGAGCGCTCAGGTTATCTGTGCAGGCAACAGATTTATGCATTGTTGGTCTTCCTGATATATACATAGCTCTCTTTAGCTGGTTTACACAGAGCACATTCAGACAAATGATTTAAGAAGCCCGCTGTTACTTGGCAGATAAAAGGATAAATGTCCACAGGACAGGGTGAAGAGACGGAGAGGTAGGTTCTCCTGGAACATGGAACATGCCAATTTATGACGACATCCTGACCAAGAAGGGTTATCAGTTTGAAACACCAAACGGAGGTTGGGGGCCACCTGGGTGGCTCTGTTGGTTAAGTGTCCGAATCTTGATTTCAGCTCAGGTCATGATCTCACAGTTCGCGGGTTCAAGCCCCACATCGGGCTCAAATCCCCACAGAGCCTGCTTGGGATTCTCTCTCTCTCTCTCTCTCTTTCTCAAATAAATAAACTTAAAAAAATAAATAAAACACCAAATAGGGGTAGAGAGACATTATGTTGCTGGAGGCAAGGTTTCCTACCTCATAATTAATTAGACAACCCACACAGCCATAATCATTCAAGAAGGTTCTCCTTCCAGTCTTGTCTTCCTCTCTCCTACCTAGAAATGTATAGAACATCAGAGCTACAAGGTGCTTCAGAACTTGACCATCAAAAACACTATTATCAGCCGTAGTAGGCACACCGGTGGCAGTACTTTAATGCAGATAGCATGATAACCTAAGTGATGATTTTGGTTTGACCCAAGTATACTCCCGAAAGGATGTCCTTCATGGCCAAACACCGCCTCTGGGCAGTATATAATAGCACGTCTGCATGGTTGTGACCTGATTTCCCCACCAGCAAGTAATCTTTTGCTTTATTTCACTTGTGTGGCCATGCAACAGGTAAATTACGATTTCTAGGCGTCATGTTTAAATATTGAAAAACTCTCATGGATCTGTGAGCATCTTAGAGCCCACATTAAATGCCATTTACTAGTTTAAGTCTGTCCTGTGAGGGATAGGCAAATTACCTAAGGTCACATAGCTGGTAAGAAAGCCCCTCATCTGGTGACCTTTCTGCTATACCACAACCGCCAGGAAAGAATGAATACACAACACCAAACTGAAGAAGCGGCCAATTTCAAACAGATGCACATAGGTGTTCCATCATTCACCAATCAACGCTTGGAGAATTTTCTGGATAGCAAAATAAGCCCAGAGAAACAGACCTCCAGTGAAGGCTTGTCTGGAGGCATGCCAGAATTTTCTGGGGAAACAGACCTAAGTATGCCCCGCCTTTAACTGGCCTGACCTCCATCAGGGCTGGCGGACTCCAGAACTCTGCTTTGCTGTTATTAAACCTGACACAGCGTGTTGACCAGGGCACCTACAGATGTTCTAACAACTCCCAGCCACCTCTACGTTCTCTGTGTCCTTGCCCCTGCTTTAACCCTCCTCAAAGGACCGATGCTCCGATGCCCAGCCAAGGCTGCAGGAAGCAGTTAGTCCAGTCCAAAACAAACTTTGTAGCAGCTCATTAACCCTTCCATATCAGCCCAGGATAATCTCAACTCACCCAAAGTGAAATATGGGGGCCGAGAGGGGAATACTCTGTCTTTCAAACTCATTCCTTTCATCCTTTACATAAACCTTCAAACCCAGCACCATTCAGACCCCTCAAGATGAAGATCACTTTAGAAAGCAGATGCAAATTTATCTGTAAGTACTTCTTTTGTTTGTAGAGGGGGAGGGGCATGCCTTCTGTATTTGTAGGGCTTTTTTTGGGGGGGGGGGTTGATTGATGGGAAGGGACAGACGGGAGCAGAAAGGAAATGGAGAAAGGCCTTGAAGAAGCTCAGAAACAAATACGGACAGTTGTGCCTTAAGATAAACAGGAACTAACTTGTATGATGCTTGTAAACAGTGACCCAGGCAGGGATCAGTCAGTGTCTGTGATTATAATTAAATGAGGTGTCAACCTTGGCCTCACTCTGCATATTGAAAAGTGACTCTTCATACAACTCAGTAGCAAGAAAACAAACAACCCAATTAAAAAATGGGCAGAGGAACTGAGTAGATGGTTTTCCAAAGAAGACCAATGCAGATGGCCAACAGACACATGAGCTGGTGCTCAACATCACCAATCATCAAGGCAATGAAGTCAAAACACAATGAGCTTTCATTTCACACCTGTTAGAATGGCTGTCGAAAAAAGACAAGAGAAAGTGTTGGCCAGGATGTGGGGGAAAAGGGAACCCTTGTGCATGGTTGGTGGGAATGTAAATTGGTACAGCCACTGGGGGAAACAGTATGGCACGGCTTTAAAAAATATTTAAATATAATTACCATATAATCCAGTAATCCCACTTCTGGATATATAGCCAAAGGAAATGAAAACAGAGTATCGGGGACATTATCTGCACCCCTGTGTTCACTACTGTCTTATTCTCAGTAACCAAGATATTGAAACAACCTAAGTGTCCATCAACAGATGAATGGATAAAGAAGATATGGAACATACATATAAAATATATGGAATATATACAATATAATGGGTATATTCAGCCATGAGAAAGAAATATATAGATATATCAATCCTATGGATTCTATTTCTCTGCAAAACCCTATACACCTTCCTAAAATAGAATCAAAAACACTACATTTCCAAGACTGCCTTACAACACAGCTATAGGCACGTGATCAGTCAGAGCCACACAAGACTGGGATGCAGGAGGGTAGGGTTATGAGCAATACTTTTTTTTTTTAAGTTTATTTATTTATTTTGAGAGAGAGAGAGAGAGAGTGATCAGTGGAGAGGCAGAGAGAGAGGGAGAGAGAGAATCCGAAGCAGGCTCCAGGCTCTGAGCTGTCAGCACAGAACCCCACATAGGTCTTGAACTCACAAATCGTGAGATCATGACCTGAGCTGATTTCAAGAGTTGGACGCTTAAAGGACTGAGCCATCCAGGTGCCCCAAATATCTTTACATTTTTACTTCCCAAAGGTTTCATAATGTACACATAGACCTTTTGTAACATGATTTTTAAGTCGTATTTAATAATAGGTTGATCTAAGTCTCCTTACACTCAAAGCAATTGGTTGTTAACTGTTTTGACTCAGAAAAGAGCTTTCTGATAATTTAGCCTAACTCTCTGTCTGCCGACAGGAGCACCCCTCCCAGGTCAGACCTCCAGGACTGCACCCCCACCCCCCAGCAGAAACTTTCCCTTCCCCCAAGTTCCCTGATGCAGAGGACAAACCCGTTTCCTCTCCCCAAGACTCTGCTTGAGATGTCTGAAAACAGCTTTCCTTTGGGTCCTGAGATTTTCCCCCAAACTAAATATCCTCGGTTCCATCGGCAATTTCTTAAGTGCCTTCCCACAGCCCAGTTCCCCTCAGATTTACCAATGTCTTTTCTAAAATGTGGCATCCATGAATGGATCAAATATTCAAGACGGGGATAGAGTATATTGTTCTTGATCTAATATTGACCATCAGGTATATCTTTCTCTTCTTTTCTTTCTGCCTTGTCTCACCTCATATAAGGATCTCAAACAATGTAAAAGATAAAAAGATAGATAGATGATAGATAGATAGATAGATAGATAGATAGATAGATAGATTTCACATCCAACTTTCTGCCTATGTGCAACCCTCACTCCATAACACACTCAGGCTCACATCCATAAAAAGCTTCTTCCTCTCTTCTCAACAAACTGATCTAGCAGGAGATGCATTTCCTGGAGTTGGGCTCTATTTTCCAAGGAGGCCACTCTTATTTAGTAAACCCCAATTCCTACCCATATGCCTGTGGTCAATAATAGCTTTCTATGCCCTGACCCAAGAGTATTTGCATTTTAACCGAGAATAATACCTTTACCCACAACTCACACAGATCTAGGTGAAAAAAATTTAAAAATAACTCTGAAGAAGTTGAGTCTTATCATCTCCATGTGGCAGATCTTACAAATTAGACCATGAGAATTTTAGAGATGTTGCCAGAGGCCAACCCACTTGTGAGTGAAAAGCAGAGGTCCCAATGATTGGCTCTACACTGCATTGCCCTTCCCTCCAGGTCAGTCACGGGCTCAGCCTCCAGATCCTTCGGCTTCTGCCCACCTTCATCAGAAGCATCCCCTTTCTCCAAACATAGTGGCCAAGGAGTTTCTTGGCAGTTTCACTGCCTTCCCTGCTCCCCAATTGAAGACTGCTCTCAGGTGCTTTTCATGCAACGGTGTTAAATACTAGTAGATATTATCTGTCCAGAAGGTTGTCCATGAAAGAGACTGAAATGATCATATCAGGCTGGAGCCTGGGAGAATTCCTCTGAAATCATAGCAAACTTACTTACTTGTCACACTGCCTAACGATTAAGAATTGAGAGCAACTGTAAGCTCTAGGAGGGCTGTCTCTCCTTCACTTCCCGGAGTCCCAGCACCTACATTGTGGGCAAGCACATAGTAAGACCTCAATAAACACTTGCTGAGAGATAAACAAGCATCGAATGCCAGCCACCTTGCGAAACGTCCCATAGGCCTGCCAGGGAATGCCAAAGCTGCCTTGTATCACGATGATGCTGAACTTCCCAGGAAGGAGAGACCTGAGGCAGAGGGAAATCCATGTAAATCCATGCCCCAAACTTGACTTATACCACTGACAAAAGGAAAAAAAAAAAGGTGAGAAAATGCTCACTAAACAACGGGACTCATGCATCACAGTCCACATGTACTGAAAGCCTTGCACGAGGCCAGCACTGTGACAAAGCCTGAGAGTACCAAGTAGGGACCCCACTCTCAAGAAGCTCACAATCTCGGGGCGCCCGGGTGGCTCAGTCGGTTAAGAATCCGACTTCGGCTCAGGTCACGATCTCACGGCTCGTAAGTTGGAGCCCCACATCGGGCTCTGCGCTGACAGCTCAGAGCCTGGAGCCTGCTTCCGATTCTGTGACTCCCTCCCTCTCTCTGACCCTCCCCTGCCCATGCTCTGTCTCTCGCTCAAAAATAAATGATAAAGAACTTAACTCCGCGACACAGACACGTTAGAGGATCACTGTATGTGTCAAAGCCAAGTGGAAATCCTCCTCCCCTGTTCCATACAGAGGGTATTTGGAAACTAAGAAAAATCTAATGAAACCTATTGCCAACTGGCCGACACTTAAGGGCACTGGTGGTGGCCACGGTAGAATACACTGATGGTAGGTTTTGTTGTTCTGCAACAGAGTGGAGAAGGAATCGACTTTCCTCAAGCAAGCCTCAGTTGCGTTGCTAACCTTGGCAAGGGTGAGCGTGGCTTTAGTTTAAACCGGTGGGGAGATCACACTAAAGTTTGAGCACCAGCTTCCATTCTTATTTTGAGCAGTAGAGCCTATCTCCCCTCCAACCAGAGGTGGCACTGAGAAATTGGGACAACTTCATCCCCATCCAACCAAAGCAAGAGGCACTCGAATTTGTCAGTCACCGGAGTGGGTGAGGGCCTACACTTCCTGGGGGGAGGGCGGGGCTGTGAAAGGCTATGAGAGCACAGCTTAGGGGATCTGAAAGAGCAGAGGAGGAGAAAATAGGCGGGGAGACAGGGAGGAGCCAGTCTGGACCTCCTCTTTTCAGAGGCCTGCATTCGTAACACCCTTCCCAGGCACGTAGGAGGAAGTAGGCAAGTTACGTACAGGTCAAATCTCCATACAGTCTGCCCCTTCCGGTACGATCCCTCAATAAAGATGCTTATTTCTTCCACGGTGACAGTGTCTCGCCCCGGAAGGTTGGAGAAACTCCGGGAACAGTCGTGTTGCAGAGCCGAGGCTGGAGAGGCAACCATTTCTCACCCCTCAAATTCCCCCTCCCCACAGGGCAAAGTCACCGTTGGCATCGGCTGTCTAGATGCCCTGAGTCTCAGAGGCAGTAGGACTAAATTCCTAGGTAATCCTTCATTGTTAAATAATAAGAGTTTAAAAGGATGAAAGAAAGGATCCCTGCCCCACACTTGATCTTACAAAACATGACAGTAGACGCAATGAGAAAGATGCAGATAAGAACAGCAGCTCCCACTGAGAACCTACTAGATGGCTGGCACTACGTACACATTATATAATGTAATCCTTCCACTATTCCTATGAATTGAACGATATTATCATCCCCAGTCAACAGATGCCAAACTGAGGCTCAAAATTAAAAGTATCTTGCCCACCTGCCTGACAAGGCAGAGCCAGCTTGGGATCCTCTCTCTCCCTCTCTCTTGGCCCCTCCCCTGCTCGTATGCATGCGTGCGCACACACACCCACACACTCTCTCTCTCTCTCTCAAAAATAGATAAACATTTAAAAAAAAAAAAAAAAGCTAAAATACTTACCAAAAAAAAAAAAATCATGCCCAAGGCCTCAGTGCTACTAATTAACATCCAGGCCAGTCTTCCTCTAAAGTCCTCGTTCTTTTTTTTTTTTTTTTTTTTAATTTTTTTTTTCAATGTTTATTTATTTTTGGGACAGAGAGAGACAGAGCGTGAACGGGGGAGGGGCAGAGAGAGAGGGAGACACAGAATCGGAAACAGGCTCCAGGCTCTGAGCCATCAGCCCAGAGCCCGACGCGGGGCTCGAACCCACGGACCGCGAGATCGTGACCTGGCTGAAGTCGGACGCTCAACCGACTGCGCCACGCAGGCGCCCCGAGTCCTCGTTCTTTTTTAACAGCCAGTGCTCACATGTATCCAGACTTCGGAGGAATCTAGACAGAAGCAGTCTGAGGGCTTAAGGAAGGCTTCCCAGAGAAGGCTTCCCCCAAACTGGATCTTAAAGGACAAATACGAATTATTCAAAGAAGGGGCAGGCAGAGGAAAGGGACCATCTTCACCATGGTACATGACAATTGAGGCAAAAGCATGATGCAGGTAGGAGCCTGAAGTAGACTGTGCATGCTGAGGTCACCGGTGTTATTAGAGCATAATCCTGGGACAGGCGGGAAGGAAGAAGAAGAGACAGAAAGATCTGGAGAGGCTAGTTTGCGCTGGGCCTTGTAGGCTACGTTAAGAAGCTTAGACTTTATCCTGCAGCCAGTGTGCAGCCATTAGAAAGTTTTAAAAGGGGGAAGGACACGGCCAGATCAGCATTTTAAACATATCCCCATGGCAGACGTGCGAAAGGTGTATTTAACAGGGACGAGATTAGAGGCAGAGAGAAGTCAGGAAATCATTACACCAGTAAGCTGAAAATTAATAAAGACCTGAGTTGGGATGTTCATAGCAAGAAGGGAGACAAAGGGACGAATTCAAAAATAAATTGGAAAGAAAACTTGTTGGATCTTGGCCGATTGTTTCGATGTGTATGAGAAAGGGACACATGTGGCATCCAAGTCCCCAGGAGTAGAGCGGGTTTAAGGAAACGATGAGTCAAGTGTGGAAGATGTTGAGCTGAGGTGTCTGTGGGCCGTCACATCAGGTACTCCCCAAAGGAAGTCATTTGCATCTAGGTAGTAAGTGAAGTCATATGTACGGATGAGCTCTTCTAGGCGGAAGGGCAGTGGGCCAAGGTCAGGCTCCAAGGGACCCGGACACTGAAAAGTGGACAGAAGAGGAGCTCCTGAAGGAGACGGTTAATAAGTGATTGGAAAGGCATAAAAAAATAATAATAATAATCAGGAGACTGTGGCAGCCAAAAGCACCATACTTTAAGAAAGCAAGAGTTACCAATAATGTCAGATTCAGGGGCGCCTGGTTGAGTCAGTAGGTTAAGCATCCAACTCTCGATTTCGGCTCACGTCATGATCTCACAGCTCGTGAGCTCAAACCCCATGTCGGGCTCGGCGCTGACAGTGCGGAATCTGCTAAGGATTCTCTCTCTCCTTCTCTCTCTGCCTCTTCCCTGCTCTCTCTCTCTCTTTCTGTCTTTCAAATATAAATAAATACACTTAAAAAAAAAAATAGTGTCAGATTCAGAAGGAAGCTACAGAAAACTCAGGATTTAAAAAAAAAAAAAATCCCCCAGATACAGCCATTAGGGAGACATTGGGGCCATCCAAAGAGCAATGTCAGTACAAGTCTGAAGGAGAAGGAAGTGGCCTGAGGAGTTAGAGATGAAGGAAAAGTTCATGGGACCTGTGTGTTTTTAGGCTGGGAAGGAATTAATCAGGTGCACAGACTGAGAGGAAGGAACCATTAAGAGAGAGGAAGACTGAGGATATTCGCCACGATGGGGAGGAGCAAGAGGGGTGGGTTGATGTGGCAGCGCCCGGTGTGGCTGAAGATGTGGCCAGAAGCACTGGCAAAACAGTTGGCGGTGGGGCGCCTGGGTGGCGCAGTCGGTTAAGCGTCCGACTTCAGCCAGGTCACGATCTCGCGGTCCGTGAGTTCGAGCCCCGCGTCAGGCTCTGGGCTGATGCTCAGAGCCTGGAGCCTGTTTCCGATTCTGTGTCTCCCTCTCTCTCTGCCCCTCCCCCGTTCATGCTCTGTCTCTCTCTGTCCCAAAAATAAATAAACGTTGAAAAAAAAAAAAAAAAAAAAAAAAACAGTTGGCGGTGAACTTGAGGCACAGCTGAGCTCTAAGACTGCACAGAACAGCAGGGCAACTATAGCTGGGGGCACTTAGAAAAGTTTATAGGAAAAATAAAGATACTGAGGAAAACAGGCCTTCTGGCCCCGGTTTTTCTTGCTGAAGGAGGAAGGAAGCCCTCGTGAATCTGACGTGATGTTAACCACCCAATGGTGTGATCAGCCGCGACAGCCCTCTGGAAGCAGGGAAGGGGGTGGGAGGGTGTGGGATGCTGTTAAGTAGCCTTGAGAAACCCTGAAAGATACTAGATGTTAGGAGTCAAAGGGTGAGTTTAAGAATCTCTACGTGGGGCAGTTCCTGGAGATGACAAAACCCACTTTCCTAGCATCCCCCTCGAGAAAATACCATCCTGCGATTCCCACCCTGCTACCAGTGCTGGAGAAAGACAAGATTCCTGGAAATACCCTGTCCTCCAATACGTTGAGCTTAATCATGCTAATCAGAAGCTGCTAGCTTTGTGTTATCCATCCTCAAAGTATTAAACCGAGAGCACAGGTAGGATTGTGGCCAACTCAACGGCACTGGAATCTCCCTCCTCTCTGGCACGTATAGGATTTCTTCGCTTGTTTTCCATTTGGGGCGCTCCGAGGGGCCAGTTTCAGCCAACGCATTACACCTTGCCTGCCCCTCTCCCCACCTCATCCGCAGGTCTATTTCTCTTCCAGTAAAAGACAATGTTTCTGCCTCAGAGGTTTTATTTATTTTTTTTTTAATTTTTTTTTTCAACGTTTATTTATTTTTGGGACAGAGAGAGACAGAGCGTGAACAGGGGAGGGGCAGAGAGAGAGAGGGAGACACAGAATCGGAAACAGGCTCCAGGCTCTGAGCCATCAGCCCAGAGCTCAACGCGGGGCTCGAACCCACGGACCGCGAGATCGTGACCTGGCTGAAGTCGGACGCTCAACCGACTGCGCCACCCAGGCACCCCTCTGCCTCAGAGGTTTTAAATCAAACTCTTCAAACCAGTTAGTTCCATCCTCCTTGAGCCGCAGCACAGGCTTCCCTACTTCCGGAATGACTCCTCCGCTGCCGGCTAACTCCCCTTGGATTTTTTTGTTGTTGTTTGTTTAAAAAAAAAATTAACGTTTATCCTTATTTTTGAGACATTAAGAGGCAGAGCATAAGCGGGGGAGAGGCAGAGACAGAATCGGAAGCAGGCTCAGAGCCCGACGTGGGGCTCGAACCCACCAACCGTCACCTGAGCCCAAGTCGGACGCTCAACCGACTGGGCCACCCAGGCGCCCCCTGGCTAACTCCCCTTGTAATACTTGCAAACTGCCCCCACTGGAAACCCCACCTACATCTCTTAAAGGCACTCCCTCCACCAAGGTGCCCTATCTGAAACTGACCATCCCCCCACAACATCACTTCCCTTACAGCCCTCTACAATGTGGAGCGCACATATTTCTACATCCCATATACTACCCTCATCAGGCTTTGGCAACCGGTTCACTAGCTTCTCCCCACCTTAAGCACTGCCCTCCTCCTGGGCCCCACCTTCCCAGCACCTCGGCGTTGGTTGATCGCCCACTGCAACTGCTCTACGGCCAGAATCTTAGCCTCCTACACACAGGGGCTGTGTGTCCACCTCCAGTGAAAACGGCCTGTCCTCACTGCACCCCTTGCTCTCTTTCTCTTCTCTGGTCTCTTCATGACATTAACGAGGTGATGCATAAGCATAGCTCTGAAGTCAAACAATGCTATAAGGCTTAACAAATATTTACGATATTTTTCTAAAATCCCCCCTGCCTTTTTTTAAGTAGGTTTCATGCCCGGTGTGGAGCCCAAGACACCACCCTGAGTTTAAGACCTGAGCTGAGATCAAGAGTGGGATGCTTAACTGACCGAGCCACCCAGGCACCCCGAAGACCCCCATTTTTTCTAAATAGGCCAGGTATACTCTATTTTAGCTTTTCATATCTTGACATTATCTATCTTCAGGTGCCAGAACGACAACCACCTCTCTCGCCACCCCCCTCCTCTCCTTCTTGCTGCCCATGGGCTACGCTCATCTAGGAAACCCCCAACATCCCAACCAGGCATGTTCCCGGGAAGACCAAAGAAATAACTAAACATTCACAACTGGGAAGATATGCCGTCCCAAACGTATGGTTTCCATTCTCTCTGGCCTGGTCTCTACCAGAAGGATTCTAGGTTTGTTGTTGTTGTTGTTGTTTGGCAGAACTAGGATTTTTTTTTTTTTTTTTTTTTTTTTTTTTACATTTATTTACTTTTGAGAGACAGAGCACAAGTCGGGGAGGGGAAGAGAGAGAAGGAGACACAGAATCCGAAGCAGGCTCCAGGCTCCAAGCTGTCAGCACAGAGCCCGACGTGGGGCTCGAACCCACAAACTGTGAGATCATGACCTGAGCCAAAGTCGGACGCTTAACCGACTGAGCCACCCAGGCACCCCGCCCATGTACACTTTCCATTTAACATTTGAAGTTTCGACATTATCATCCACTTTCCTACTATGGAAGATGAGGATTCACTTCCCTTCACCAACCCCTCCCCATCCCTCACGAGGCACACAAACCTTGCTTCCCCTCCCTCCACTGTCCCCAGACAGTTACATCATGATTAGTGGGGAAATTATCATTCAACATTGACATTAATATGTCTACAAGATTTTCACACAGTTGTAAACTATGATTATCTTCTTCCTCATACACATTTCGCTTTACAAAATGGCCTCTTTTTCTTCAACCTTTCTACGTATCTATCTCTAATTCAGCCCCACATGTTCCAAAAGAAAGTAAAACTAACCTCCATCGCTGCTTTCAAATGGAAGGACTGTTCTCCAGACCACTGCCCTGTTGTCCCTGACTTCCCATCCCCCTCACTCTACTAATCTTCTTTACCCCCTTCAGTTTTATTGTCCCTGATTCCTAGATTCCAAGTCTACGTATTTCTTGTTTACGTCCTAATTTTGGTGGAGCATGTAGAAGGGTAGAAGGAAGGCACATATTTTTGAGACCTGCCTTCACTCTTGAGGGTGATTTTCTCAGGACTACGGGTCTCGACTGGAAATCTTTTTCTCTCAGAAGGTTGACGGCATGGCCACACCATCTCCAAACTGTTGAGAAGTCTCATGCCATTCTGATCCCTGGGTCTTTGTATGAAACTGGCTTTGTTCCTGATAGCTTTCGAAAAGCTATCTTTATCCTTAGGGTATATCCTGATATTCCACAATCATGTGCCTTGTGTGAGGACTGTTTTCCATCAGTTAGGCGAGGAATTCACTTGGGCCTTTTGGACTGGAAATGCAAGACTTCAGAAGTTTGGGAAATTTTGTTCCCATTTTTTTTTTTTAATAATTAACCCCCTCTATTTTCTTTTTTCTCTCTTTCTGTAGCTCCTAATAGACATTTGACTGTGGACTGATTCCCTAATTTTTACATATTTTCTATTTTCCATAACTTCCTCCTTTAGTTCTACCTTCTGGAAGCTTTCCTCAACATTATCCACAGACTTTGACAAGCTCTGCTATTGTCCTTTAACTGTCAAAGGCCCTTTTCTGTTCTCTAAACTTTTTTTATATAACATTCCATTCTTATTTCATAGATATATTTCTTCTTATCTCTTGATGACATTGATCATTGTCTTTTGAATTTTTATTATGTCCTGTACATTGTGTCTCTACCTCTTTTTTCCATTCATTTATGTGTCCGGGCCTCTGTCTTACACATTTTAATCTTGCCTCAAACCTTTGGTGATTCTCGTCTTCTTCCTTTCATGCGGGCCGGCGAAGAACTAAATTCTGGCGGTTTCTCATGCACGGCCAGGGCTAGTTGCCTGATGAGCTTTACCAGAGTTTGAGAAGAGGACTGGATCTATATTCTGTTTGGTCTTTGTCTGGGGTAGGCCGATTTTCCCAGAATGCAATCTCTGGTCTGCATGGACTGGGTTCAGCAGCAGAAGGGACCGTGAGAATCTCACCATTAAGTGTGCAGAGTTTCCCTTTGTGCCCGCTTCCGGCACACCAGCTGAAGGCCAGAATGCATCTCCAGTCTTGGGGGTAGAGGACGAAGAGGCAGGTAGAGGGGCAGCTGCCTGAGGACAGAGCGAACGTGAGCGTCTACATGTTTTTTTACGCAAACTTTCCACCAGCCTTCCGTCTTGTGTCCCTGGCTTTTAGAAAGACCTGTTGCCTCCAACTCCCAAGGTTTTCAGGGCTGGCTCAGCAAGAGAGGGAGTGTTCCTTACAGACTTCACCCCTACGGTTCAGTGTTAGCTCTCTCTGAAGGAGAAGGCAAGGTGGGAGAGACAGAGGAAGAGGGAAGGGAAGGAGGGAGAAAGGAAGGAAAGAAGGGAGAGAGGGAAGAGAAAGAAACGTCCACTGAACACCGATTATGTACCAGAACCTGTCTGCACTGGGCCCTTTACATAAAGGAACATACTTTAATCCCGACAACAACCCTCTTAGGCGGGCACTGGTACAATCATCCACATCGTACCATCGAAGAAGCACCGTTCAGAGCTAAGTTAACTTGGCCAAGGTCATACCATGAGTGAATGCCTGCATTCAAACTCAGGGATCTGAGATCCCCACCACCGACCCGTGTTCCTTTCCTCTACTTCGTGCTAAGACATATCCAAGACCTGGGGTCTCCAGGCCACCTCCCAAGTCACACGGTATAGGCACTTGACGCTCTCCCGTCCATCCTCTGGATCCCCCCAAGCCCCGTGGGCCTCCTAGGGTGGTGGGCAGAGTATTTTATATTCTCACTGGAAGGGGCCCAAGGAGCTGTGTTCTCAGCTGCTTGGGCTGAGATCTGAAGCCCAGAGGCAGCCACTGACGTCACTCCCCATGCCCTTCTCTTCCACCAGGCCGTTTATGCTGGCACAGCCCGAGAGCAAGGTTGGCGGGAAGGGGATCAGCCCAAACAGGATTAATAAGAGGCAGCTGGGCTTTAAAAGCCTTCTTGACAATGTAAAGAAACGAAGTCAGATGTTTTTGGAAAAGACTTCTGAATAACTGCGTCCGGCCCTTCGTCTCTTTCTATTGCCACTCTCACACTTCCTTCCCACGCACTTGAACTAAGGGTTTCTGTTGCCTTTTTCAGCATAATGGACGATAACCCGATTGGCTTAGGTCAGATCTCGAAGGGCGTTGGTGCCCGCATACTGAGTGGCACCCAGGGCGAAACTTTTAGCCAGGCCTTCACTCAGCTCACCCCCCAAGCGCCCTGGGTGCCTCACTCACCGCTCCCTAGTCCCTGCCCTACTGGACAGAGTTGGTAAAAGGTTTGGGGAAGGGGGTAGGCGGGGATTAACCCCTTTGTGGATTAGCCTAAAAGCTGCACCAGATACCACGGCAGAGGTGTGCATTCCTGAGACAAACCATAACCTCCAGGGCTGCAAAAATCACAACTACAAACTAAGATATACCAGGCGCCTACTAGACACAGGGCAACGTGTTAGGATCCTTCACGTGCTTTTATCCCCATGCTTCATCAAGCCCTGCCTAGGCTACCTTCTCAAACCATTCCAAATCCTTCCCATCCACAAAGGAAAGATCTTACCTATGTCCTCCTGGCCAAGTGCTCCCCCCTGAGACCGGGACCTACTAGTATTTTCTGTCCATCCAGCTGCCCTTATTCGTATGATTTATGTTGAGGACAGCCTGCCATTTACATGAGTCCATGATTCCCTTGGAAGACCCCGTGAAGGAAAATTTGTTTTAATTCAGAGCCAGAGGGAATCCCTCATAAAAAACTAGCATTTTCTTTCTTTTCTGACAATGAAATCTTTATAACTCATCGTGTTTCCTTCTTTGCCTACTGAGAAGCTCCAAGCACAAGGATGGTCTAACTCAGGCTAGGAGTCTGGGGACGATCTTTGCTCTATCAGGAAGTGACATGCAAGCTGAGACCTAAAGGATGAAAAAAAAAAAAAAAAACTTAGCCAGATGAAGACTGAAGGAAACATCATTCCATTCTGAAAAAGCAGCATGTGCTAAGGTCCTGGGGCGGAAAAGAACTCAACGTTCAGTGTGACTGGCACATGCCGAGTAAAGAAGCGAGTGGTACTGGTGAAACGGTAATGACTTTTAGGCCCTCCAAGATGGCTGAGCCCGTTTTTACAGGTCCTGCAGGCTAAGAAGTTCCACGGCACTGTGAAGTGCTTGAAGAGTTTTATGTGTAGGCTTGACGAGCCAATTTATCTTTTAGGATTATTTCTCTGGCAGCCTTGTGGAAAACACATTGGAAAGAGACAGAAGCAGCAAGCAGAGCAGTTAAAAAGCTATTGCAGGTCGGCCGGTAAGAGATGATGGTGACCTGGTGACCTGGCCCGGATGTATCAGGGGGCGTGGAAGGAGGTACACAGAATCAGGATGTATTTTGGAGGCAGAAGCAACAGAACATGTAGGTTGTGTCACGCACCCTAAGGAATGGCTTTGGAGCCAGGGAGCCCCCGAGCTAAGAGGCAGATTTGCCTCTTGGGAGCTGTGTGACTAGAACATGCCACGTAGCCTCTCTGAGCCTCAGACTACTCACCTGTAAAACGGGCATGATAACACCTACCTCAAAGGGCAGAACAGGGCGCAAGAAGGACGATGTGAGAGAAAACCCTCAGGCCTGGAGGATCGGCCTGTGTGCTGTGGCCTGCAGCGGGCCAAGGACCCGACACTTGCCTCTGCACAGTGTAAGTGGGGACGCCAGCGGCCACCCCACTAGCTCAAAAGACACCTTTCCTTGTCACCCTTCCCTTCCCTCAGCTCCTTATCTCAGAAACCCTGCTGTACAAACTTACACTTTTCGGAAGCTAGAGGAGGGCCGGTTCTGCCCCCAAAAGGGCACTGGATGGACGAGGAACAGAGCGACCTCAAAGGAGGGAAAGTCTGGGGAGGCAGGAGGGTCCAAAGGGAAAGAAACCATTCAGTGTCCGCTGTGTAACTTTTTCTTTCCACCAACACCCCCCCCTTCTCCTGTCCTGTCTTTCTTTCTCCTCCTCTGCCCCTCCCCTCTCTTCCTTTCCACTTTCCCTTACAGTCAGTGGCCTCTGGAGACCTGCCTGTCCCCAGCATGGGGATTCGGGACTAAGAAAGGCCCCTTCCCTCTAGTCTCCACCCCGCTTTCCTCATCACTCGGCTCACAGCCAAGGTCAGTCAATATATGAGTCTCCGGAGAGAAGGGAGCCTCCAAGCTCTCTCTCTCTCTCTCTCTCTCTCTCCTCTGGGAACTTAAGAAGTCCATTTCCCCGGCTTTCCCAGCACATTTTCTACCAGCTTAGAGGGACTGGCCGTAGCGGGCAGCGGCTTCAGCGCACCAGACTGAGGCGGTTGCATAACTCCCAGCCAGGCTGCCAGAAGGCTCACAAAGCCATGCTTCCAAAATAACCCCAGTGAATGAGCCCAAATAATACGTGAAATTGTATCGGGCCTGCCGTGCCCAGAAGACTCACCCAGCATGGGAGGGATGCTCACCAGTCCCGGCTGCCGACACCTGATATCGTCTCACCACCACGGGCGGGCGATGAGAAAGGGATTAGGATTAGGTGGGCGGGGGCAACTCCAGTGCTCGAGGCGGGACTGGGACCGGGAAGCGACGAGAGGGTCCCCCCAAGCGCCGCGCCCTGCGACGCGGCCCAGCAGCCAACGGTCTGGACACGTCGGGTGGCCACCATCTATCTGGGTCACACAAGCCCAGGCCGCAGCCCCAACGATCGCCTCTGCCTGACGCACGAAGACACCGAGGCTTGGGGCTGTTCCGCGGCCTGCGCGCGTCCACGCGGTGCCGGGACGGGCCAGTCCCGTGTCTCCCAGCCCGGGCTTGGGGCAGGACGGAGTCAGAGGCTGGGGGCGGGGGGAAGGACCAACAGAGAGGTTCTCTAGATTTCTCTGTGGTCCACGTTTTCCCTGCACTCCATTCTAGTCGCAACCATCATTTCAGAGCTGGAAAAGCAAGGGAAACAAGGGCGGGAACCCCCGTGGGGGCAGCGGAAGGAAATCGCGCGCCTCGTAGCTGATCGCCAATCTGTGCACCCCAAGGGCCCCAGCCAAGCGTGGAGGGACCAGTTTCTGCTCTTCCGCCTTCTCACCCCAGCTGCTCCTGCCCCAGACCCCATCCGTAGACCCGCCTGCCTGCCTCCCTGCCTCCCTGTCTGCCAAGAAAATTGAGGGTATTGGGTGGGACCCTTGGGTGGGGGAGGGGGGTCTCTTAGAAACTTACCTAGGTCTTTCCAACTCGGCCGCTGGCTTTCATGCAGCCCGCCGCTGCGGAATGCACGCCCCTCCTTCATCCAGGCGAATGCAGCAAAAATGCACTCAAGATCTTTGTCTCCTTTCGTTTTTCTAGTTTTGAATTCTGCCTCACCTTCCCAGCCTCTATCCTTGCCTGTGAGTTACTTAAAACATCATTTAACGACCTCGTGGTCCATCAACAGACGAATGGGTAAACAAAATGGCTCCACTAACGGTGAGATTCTTGAAGGCCAGGACGGTATCTTAACATCTCCGAGCCTGGTGCCATCCTACATGGCTGGCACATAGTAGATACTCATCCGGAAAGAAATGGGCCCACGAGTCACTTCCCTCCTGCGAAAGTCAGAGAGAGGGACAAAAATGGAGAGCAAGTGTGGTGCAGGATTTAAGGAAGAAGGAAGGAAGGAAGGAAGGAAGGAAGGAGAAAAGGGAGAGAGGAAGGAAAAAGAAAGGAGAGGAGGAAGGAGGGAAAGGGGGGGCTAGAAAGGGAGGGAGGGGAGAAACAGAGGAAAAGGGAGGGAAAATGCAGTGAGGGTTTGTCCGGTAGAACTGGCTTCTTGAAGATTTGCTTCAGTTGACTCTAACAAATCTTTCCAGTGCCATCCCGTGCCTCCTGGGGTATCTTATTGCAGCAGTTTGATTCATTCTTTACTTCGAGGGACAGCCCAGTACCTCCCCCCTTCTCTTAGCAGACAAGATCTAGGACAGATCTTGCTGCAGAAATAGAGGCAGTCAAGAGTCATCTTTGCTTGTAATTAACTATCCAATTAAATCCAGGCGTTCAGCCATCCATCCAAATTAGGGCTGAGGGTTGTAATCCACCATGCATTTTGTGAGCTTGCCGCAGCTCGGACCAGCAGCTGGATTGTGTTTAGGTTTTTTTCTTTTTCTTTTCCTTTTTTTTTTGGGGGGGGGGCATGCACGTTGATGTTGTTTTAAAAGAAGGGAGAGAAGAAGAGGAAACTTGGGTAGGTAGATGCTGAGTGATCAGGGTGTCCCTGAGGATACTGAGCATCAGGGGGAAATTACCTTCCTGGTGACTCAGAAACAGGAAGTGGTGACCCAGAGGCGTCACACGAAGGGGAGGCATGCACATATGTGATGACATCGCTTCCTATTTTTATGAGTGTGGGGTACAGGAGAGGGGGAAAAAGGGAGGGGGAGAAACAACAACCAAGGGCTAGGACAGTGGGTCTCCTGCATGTCTTTGCTCACATCCTCATATCCCCAGCACCTGTTCCTACACTTGGGACACAGGGTCAGCAGCCACCCCAGCTTCCTCTCTTTTATCCTCAGGCTCTGACTGAGAAGAAAGAAGCTAACAGAACTCATTTCGAGTTCCTCTGACCAAGGACAGAACTAGATTCTCCATCCTGCAGAAGCCACCGTGCTGGTGATGGAAGTTGTCTTAGTGGTGGGCGCAACCATGATCTGAAACCCCCTAACTCCTCACTAGCCCCCATGCCCACACTTTATCACTTGGGGGAGGGAGGTGCTACACAGAGCAGCCAGCAGCCTGGTACCGAAGAAAGATGGAGAGACGGAAGAAGGTGCAGCAAAGTATCCATAACTCACCAGAAAATGCAGCAGGTTTGGAGGGGGAGGGTGGAGCAAGGGACAGACTGCAGAGCTAAGTCTAATGTGACTTTAGGACTAGGAGAAAGCTGCGGGCCAGAAGTCCGTTCTTGGTTTTCTTTCCCCAAACTGGGAAACAAAGATCAGAGCCCTGTTCCAGGTAGATGGGCTAGTTCTGTCCCAGAAGACCAGGCAAAGGAGCAGCCCTGCCTCTCAGTCTTTGCCAGGATGCATCCCTCCTTGCTTTTGTGAGGACAGTGGACAACTGTCCCAAGAATGCCCTCACTCTATAAAGAAGCTGCTCAGCACACGTAGTCTTAATCCCCCTTCCCCCTCCTCACCCCCACCCCACCCTCAGGAAGCCCTTCATGGGGGAGCCCCAGCAGAGAGGGGATGTGCTCCACCCAGCTGGAAGCAGGGGGAGTGTAATTGACATTCATGTGTTCTCTCCATGGGAGTTCAGGATGAAATCTGCAGCAGGGGGGAGGTGGACAACTGTAAATTCTGTGTGAGTCGACAAGACCTAGGGGACAGAGCACATCAAGTGCACCGGCGTGTTCATAGGAGCCTCACCCTGCGTTTGCCCACATTTGTTTTTCTCTCCTGCCTCTTCTAAGGGAAATCAAACCACCATCATGCTTAGCCAGCCTTCTGTGTGAGCGAATCTTCGTAGCCAGTCTATAGAAGAAAGACCAGGGATCGGCGACTACATGGCTGCCATCCCAAAAGTCACTGTATAGGGATGTGGAAAAGGAAGAGTCATGGTTCAAAGTCTTAACCTTTGCAAGGGATTGATGAAAAGTCTGTCCAGTGAGGCTTCTGTCTCGGAAAGTCTGATCCCAGGGTATCGTATTGTCCCCTCGTAGCTGGGGCGGAGGGACTCCCAGCGCAGTGAAAGGGGCTCAACGAGACAAACGTTAGAAGAAGAGAAATAACTTTGTGGACACAATCGGAAGTGTCTCCTGCGTGTCACCTCATGTGGTCCCCACACTAACCCCACTAGGAAACTGAAGTTTCAGGGAAGCTGGGTAGCTAGCCTCAGACCTCTGAACTGGTTACCAATAGAGGCAAGGCTTGACCCAAGATCCCAGCATGTATAATCTGTTATCTCTGAAGACAAAGGAACAGAGCTGAACATCCAGGGCAATATAGGAGGTGCCATGGACACCTTCCGCGACAAAAACCTCTCTCAGCTCCTGTCACAGAACCTGACCTCAGATTGGACCTCTGCATAGTCATTCCTGGTGGTCTTAGGAAGATTTTATAGGTTTCACTCAATTAGTCATTGCAGAGTAATTGGGCTTCTGTTACTTGACAAAAAAAAAAAAAAAAAAAAAAAATCCTAAATCTGTAAAGACCAAAAAAGTAGATTAGTAGTTGCCTCGGGCTGGGTTTGGGTGGAGTGGGGAGTGACTGCTAATGAGTGTAGGGTTTCTTTTGGGAGTCATGAAAGTATTCCAAACTGAGACTGTGGGAATTGTTGCACAACTCTGCAAATATACTAAAACCCATTGAATTGCATTCGTCAAACATGAAGTATATCTCAGTAAAGATATTAAAAAAAAAAATAGAACCTGCCATGGGGAGTTTAAAATGTAATTGTAGTGAGAAGACGCATGTAGGAAGACAGGATACGCCAAACAGCACGAGGCACTAACGGAGAGAGGAAAGATCAATTCTAGTTGTAGTATCAGAGAAGGCAGATTGGCTCTATTGTGATAGATAAAAGGGAAAAATCCATTTTTCCACGTTGGATTTCCACACTGGAGGAACATGAGCATGGGGGCATGAAAGGTGCAGACATGGGATGGAAGCATGTCTAGAAATGGTGAGCCAACTGATAAAATCCTCTTTGATGTGTGCACGAATGCACGCACACACGCACGCACGCACACACACACACACACACCACACGACCTGCAAGACTGCATCAGCTATATATTGCTGTGTAATAAATACCTCGGAACTTAGTAGCTAGGACAACAGTAACCATTTAATTGTTCATAATTCTGCAGGCTCAGGAGCATGGCTTATCTCCACTCTACAATCAGCTCATGGTTCCACCAGGCCTGGACAATTCAGGATGGCCTCATGCATAGTGTGACACTTCAGCCAAGATGACTGCAGCTAGCCAGAGGCTGGATGTCCCTCTCCCTCTCCTCATATTTCATATCCCAGGGCCTCCCTTCCCCCAAGAATTTGCATCCTAGAGGAAGCTGGCCGAGGCCTTCTTGCAAGGCACTTAAGACGGCGAGAGAGCAGAAGCAAAAGCCACAAGGACCCTCATGGCCTAGGCCCAGAACTTGCACATCCACGGCATTTGATTTGTCCAAACACATCATATGGTTGATCTAGATTCAGTGGGGTGGGGGTGAGGGGGAAGACTACATAGGGAATGTATTCAGAGAAGCATTCATTAGGTGTCTATCCCAAATACCAAATAGTAAGTCATTCACCTGCCTCAGAAGAGCTTACTGTCCAGTGACCTGACAGTGAAAGGTATTTAAAGGGGAAATATGGGGCGCCTAGGTGGCTCAGTCAGTTAAGCGTCTGACTTTGGGTCAGGTCATGATCTCACTGTTGGTGAGTTCAAGCGTCACATCAGGCTCTCTGCTGTCAGCACAGAGCCTGCTTTGGATCCTCTGTCTCGCTTTCTCATTGCCCCTCTCCCTCTGGCTCTCTCTCAAGATAAATAAATAAATGTTTAAAAAAATAAATAAATAAAAATAAAGGGCAAATATGTCTAGGAATGTAAGACTGGGGACAGAGCATAGAGGACACTTTATACAAAGGCTTTAAGGAGTTCAGATTCCACTCTAGAGTCCTTAATTAAAGTGCAAAACTCCCTAGGAGAGGTGATATTTTAAGCCTTTATGAGCCAGCATCTTAGAAGACATTGATCATGTGTGTGAGTAAGACAGAATAGAACCCTGGTTCTATCTAAGAAGTCAGATAAATCGTAAGGACTGTGCGTTCCCATCACCCAAGTCAGACGACACCACCACTTTAGAGGGGGCTGTGGGATAGGAGGTAAGTTTTGCTTGCCTGCATCCAGGGGTCAGGACACACACCACAGGTGCTAAGACAAGTTCTGCTCACCCATCAGCCTTCTTTCTCTCTTTAGCTCTCCGACCAGTCCTTCCTCAAGATCCCATTGGCCTTGCCACATGCCACATCGGTGGGCCATGAAATACTGAAGCTGGAATCACAGCTTAGAGACGGACACAAGGGGAAAACGAAGGCAGTCGGGGGAGAATTGTTACTTTAGACTGCAACACGGAAACTAGAAACAGGAAAGAGAAAACTAAAGACAACTGATGCATCTTAACTAATAACGTGGATAACTACTGTTCCTCTCCTGCCCATCTCTCTCCCCGCTTTGCATGTCGCTCCTCTCAAACCCAGAGTGACGGGAAGCCTGAGCCTGCTCTGGCCCCCCAGTTCTTCTGAGGACCTACTTCCCCTGAAGATGACCACCTACGGCCCCACGTGATAGAACAAGGCCGTAACATGCCGCCAATAAACCCAACAAAGTGACTTCCTTGACACAAAGCAATTCCTGGGGACGAATAAGATGCCTGTAAGTTGGTGAGAGTACACGTGGGTATGTGTCGGGAACCCTAACAAAGTATGGTGAACATCTCCTCTCCTAAGAGATTGCTCCCAGGACATCCATGTTGGATCAAGAGCATTCCATTCTCATAGGTGGCCCACAGTCTTCAGCATTACGTGGCCAAATGTGCCTTCACCCTCCTCCTATTTCCCATCCCAGTGCTTCCTTCCATCATCTGGCATCCCCCCAGGTCTTCACTCACCCCCTCATGATGCCCACAGATGTTCACCAGGATGGCTTCCCACAGAAATTTTCTGCCCCTGTCACCAAAAGTTTCCCTACTTTCTGAAATCATCTTCCCACCTCCACTGTTAAAACTCTGTGATTCCGGCTAGATCTGGGTGAGAAGGAGTACATTTTTGATTAGAAGTCTCCTGATCATACAAAGATGTGAATGTGGCATTTCAGACGGCGAGGAGAACAGACAAGGGAGACATTTGGAGGCTTGTAATGGATCGGGACCTCCAGATATTTTTCTTATGCAAAGAAAAGTTGAAGCAGGGAAAGAAAGGAGGGAGGAAAGGTTATGGACTCCTCCCAGGCCGCCCCCGTCATTCCTCTGTAAATATCAACCACCTTCCGTGCACACGGAATTACTGATCATACAGTCATGCGACCAAGAATGAGAGCCACGTGCCATACACATAAACAAGTCATACAACGCATTCCTATTCTAAACCATTTTGAAATACCCAGAGGTGAGGATTATTTCCAGTCGAAATCATCTCAGACGTCACTTACCAAGTCTGACAACCGTAACTTTCCACTTATTCAATGGATGCTAACTTAGGCCGGGGAGGCCACAGCGAAATGCCAGCAGCTTCAAAAGAAAGAAAAAAAGGAGGAAAAAAAAAAAAAAAGAAGGAAAGAAAGAAAGGAAAAAAAAAAAGAAAAGAAAAGAACCTTTCACACTTGACAAGGAGCACCATCTAGAGGAAATACACGGTAAAGCTATTCTTCTAGCAAATCCAGCCCCCCTCCCCATGTTCCTCAATAGAGAGAGCTAAATGCTGACCCCCCACCCCCGCCACCTTTGCCTTGGGCCACATGAACAGGAGCCCAGATCTAAGACACTCGTTAGCAGGTGTGACCCATGCTGGACAGCTACACCTTTAGTCCTGTGCCCAGGGTCTAGCATCCATGTGACAAGTTGGAGCAAGCCCAGAGTCCAGAAACCTGCAGTAAGACACAGTAGATAATGGAAAAAATACTGCACGATTCCACTAACGTGAGGTACCTAAGGTGGTCAAACTCCTAGAATCAGAGTAGAATGGTAGTCGCCAGAAGCTGGAGAGAGAGGGAATGGGAAATGATTGTTCAACGGGTATACAGGCTGGAGAGAGGGGAACGAGGAGTGATTGTTCAATAGGTATAAAGTTTCAGTTATTCAAGATGAGTAAAGTTCTAGAGATCTGCTGTGCAACATTGTACTGAAGTTAACAAGACTGGATTATACCCAAAAGTTTGTTAAGAGAGAAGATCTCACGTTAAGTGTTCTTACCACAATAAAAGAAAAAGAAAGACAAGATTCGTGCTTGGGGATGGCGGGGGGGGGGGGGGGGGGGGAGAAGGACAAATAGGACAACGATGCCCCTAAGGGCATTTCTGTGATTCTGGGAAAGCAGAAAATTGAAAATCCATGTTTCCTAGTCTTCATGTGAAGATTTTTAATTTGGATAATTAATAGCTCCACATTTAAGCGGTTGAATTCAGTGTTTTCCTTGGGGCTGTAACCTTTTAGTTTCAAAAGGACACTAACATCTAGCATTATCTGACTTCTATTCAGGATTCCAATCCCACCTTTTAATTTGGGATTCCCTGGAAGTGTGCCCACTAGCGGTGACCAGGAAGAGGGCAGACATGACATGGCCTCCTTCAGCCCCCTGAGTGGCAGGGAAAGGGGAGGAGCTCCAGGGTTGGGGTCCTGAAGGAGTTAAGGGGCAAGCAACAGACCCACTACCTCCCAAGCTTATCTGGGTCACTAAAAGGAGCCTCAAAAAAAGCCCATTTAATCACTCATTATAGCGATAAGAAAAACTGAGGCTCAGACTTCTCGGTGTATTTTTAAAAGGCAACAGACCAGAGACACCTGCCATCGAAAAGATGGTTTACCATTCATAGTTCCCAAGGAGAGGGAGCATGCTGTGCCGTGAGGGGGCCACACGGGGAAACACCAGGGTCAGGCAGGAGGCAGAGGGAGCCAGGGTAACTGCAGGCAAGAGCCTTTCTTGTGGTTTCCCAAGAAAGAAAGGACACGGAGGGATAAGCAGGGTCAGGATGGGCCAGCTTGGAAAGTTTAGGGCCATAGGAGCTGTACCTGGTTGCCTGGAACCCAGCACCGGAGTAGTTGGGGCAGGGGGATAGTGGCCTGGATGTCAGAGCCCGAGAGAGGAGGCATTTGGAAGTGTGGGTTCCAGATGGCTTGCTTTGCGTAGGAAATGTGCGTTCTCAGGCAGGTCCTTTACTCCCTCTAGGATTGGCTAGCCCTGGGAGGGGCACTCGCTCCAAGGCCAGCGAGACCCCAGACATCAAAGCAGCAGAAACATATGATTAATGATCACACAATGGGTTTAATGGCAGACGGATATGTAAGACCCAAGACTTTCAATCTCTCTTTTCACTAAGATTAGCCACCAGCCACCCCAGCCCATCCCATGCCTGATCTGCCACCCCCTCTCTCTTTTAAGCTTAAGACCATGCTTTCTTAAAGATCTTATTGGGGTGTCTGGGTGGTTCAGTCCGTTAAGCGTCCGACCTCGGCTCAGATCATGATCTCGCAGTTTGTGGGTTCAAGCCCCACGTCGGGCTCTGTGCTGACAGCTCAGAGCCTGGAACTTGCTTTGGATTCTGTGTCTCCCTCTCTCTCTCTACCCCTCCCCCACCCCACTCTCTGTCTCCCTCTCTCAAAAATGAATAAACTTTAAAAAAAATTTTTTTTTAAATATTGTATTCTTTGACTTTGGGAGGCTTCTTTCTCTAATAGTTCAATTTTCTCCTCTTAGAGCGCCTTTTCTTTCTTTTTTTTTTTATTTTTTTTATTTTTTTTTACTCCTGCAACCACCCCCATTCTTTCTTTTTTTTTTAAAGTTTTCTTTTTTATTTAAGTAATCTCTACATCCAACATGGGGTTCAAACTTAAGACCCCAAGATCAAGAGTCGCACACTCCTCCAACTGAGCCAGCCAGGAGCCTCTTAGAGTTGCTTTCATATCAGTGCCCTTATATCCACGGTTATATATACAATCACACTGTTCTTGTCTGGAATTCACACCATCGGTTGCTATGCTGCATTCAGACTTCTTAGGACTTGGCTAATTAGCACATGGCAAGCGGGCCACAGGATACGGGCCACAGTCAGCTGTCATTGTTCCCTCTGGGGCTGCAAAGGATCGGGGAAGGCTGTGCTCAGTCCCACGATGGGCTGTCCCTGGACGTTCAGGCCTCTCTCGTCACAGTTCAAGCAAAGGGTGACAAGATGTTCCTTCCCACAAGCAACAAGCCCAAGCCTCAGGGTGAACAGGACTCTGAGGACCACACATACCAGCCGGCGTCATCTGGGAGGTGCCCGTGTGAGTCACAGGACTCCACCACCCAGACGGCTGAGAATAGGACACACACCGCAGGACCCACCAGGTAGTCGGAGCAGGAAGCGAAAAACGGAAAGCAGCGAAAAGCAGGAAGCGAAGGTTTCCTCGTGCAGGTACAAATCCCCACATCCAGCACAGTGCCTTCGTGGGCACTCTGTAAAAACGGAGCGAATAGGGGCGCCTGGGTGGCTCAGTCGGTTGAGCGTCCGACTTCGGCTCAGGTCACGATCTCACGGTTCGTGGGCTCGAGTCCCACGTCGGACTCTGTGCTGACTGCTCAGAGCCTGGAGCCTGCTTCGGATTCTGTGTCTCCCTCTCTCTTTCTGCCCCTCCCTTGCTTGCACTCGGTCTCTCTCTATCTCTCAAAAATAAATAAACATTAAAAAAAAAAAAACGGAATAAAGGGACAAATGACAAAAATATATCGGGTGCAGGGCAAACGCTCAAGCTCTGGAACTTGGAAAAAGACTTCTATTTCAAGGCCAAGTTTATATATCATCTATCTTGGTGGACAGGGAGCTGGAGGAAATAAGGCAGAGGTCTGTGGCTATAAGAACAAGAGGTGTAGGTGGATACGGTGTCCCCATTCTAGTGTGTGGGGGTGGGGCGGGGGGTGAGGATTTGGGTCTGGGGTTGGGGGACCGCTACAGAGCTGAGCTGGTGTAGAGCATTCGTACCTGCAGTCAGAGCTGGCATGAGGAGGGTGCTGAGCCAAACCTGCAGTGGAAGGTGACCCTTGCCCTGCAAAGCAGCAACCACGGGGGTAGACTGCGAGCGTCAGGGCTGGGTCCGGAAAAGATTCGGATCAGGGTGGGCAAAGCGAGCGTAGTTGGCGTGGTAAGCAAACAACCCCAGCGGCATTTACTTCTGAAAGCGTAAGGACAGCATCAGGACCTTCAGGCTTGGGTATTCTGGGACTCACCCAGTCCCTGCTCCCCAAAGCTATCTTTTTCCCGCCCTTACATTTTGCAGCAAGAAGAGGCAACTCTCTCCCTTTCTTCCCGTCTCTCACCCCTACGCCACCATCCCCAGAGCGAGAGAAACATTCGATGTTCAGTCAACCCGTGTTTGAGGGCCCACAGTACCCACGACACTGCACATGTATGAAGCGCTTAGTTCTATGTGACCAGAGGGACATTTGCCCTCCCACAATGACACAGGAGCACACATATGCACAGGCATTCACACGTGCGAGCCGGAGGCTCCCCTAGGCCTCAGTCATCCCTTCATACAAAAGCATTTAAAAGGTAGTAAAAATGTAGAGATGCATTCAAAAAGGGACGGCAGTAAGTCCTTGTTTGCCATCAAGAGGTCACCTTATCAGAGGACAGACGTGAGGGACAATATTGCAATTCCCCAGCATCCCACCTCACTGTGCATGGGTGATTTTCGTTCCGCAAAGGCTCTGGTTATTTTCCTGTATTAAGCAATCAGAATCCTGTTGGACCAAAACTAAACACAGGGCTGCTTCCTGCCCCTGACCCAGGGAATGAGCCTGTCTCGAAAGGAATGTGCAAATATCAAAAGCTAAAAGGGAGAATTTCTTAGAAGGCTCCTCTTGTCCTGCAAAGGTCCCATGCGAGGCAGCACAGGGCCTGGAAGGCCCAGACATCAAGCTAGTTTGGGTGGGATCTACTTTGCAAGCCACATCTTTTATACTCCTGACATTCTCTGCTTCACAATCTGTGCTGTCTATGTAGTAAAATTCACTAGTCCTTCAGCGTCCCGGCTCCCCTTAGCTCTGGGAAGGGGGGGTTAAATGTGGAGAGGCCAGTTCTTGGGGCTGGTGATTCTATCTAGGATAACTGTAAAATTTAAGGAACAAGATTGAGACTGCTTTGTCAGCGACCCCTCCTCACGAGGACCTTCTCCTTCCGTGCACAACCCTGGAGACTCTGGATTTTGACCAATGGAGGAGGGGCCCTTACTCTGCAGGTATGGACACAGAGGGCCTCCTGTGGAGGGAGGCAGAGTGATCCCCCTCTGGAGGAGGGGTCGTGATTCACGAATAGGGAAGGGGGACACATGAGAAAGCAAAGGGATGTCACTCCCTTTGAGTTTCATCGGGAAGACCGGGCCCCACAAGGATCCCCAAGAGCAGATTCATTGCACTTCCTTTGAAATTCTCCCAAGGGCCAAACACAACTCTCGGTTGTTTTGAGTTTAGAATCCAGCAGTTCAGTAGAAGCTACATAACTGAAGTCAAAGAGAACTCGTGCAAATTACTTCGGGGGCTAATAAAATGAAGCCGCTTCTTCAGAATCTGAAGGCACCCTCTCTATCCCTACCCTACCTTCTGGGATGACGAGTCTGAACGGATGTGGCAAATCTCCGAATTATCATTTGCAGTCAGAATGTAACCGGAGCAAGTTCTGCCCCAGGTACAACGGGGGTCTGGCCGAAGCCACAGGTAAAGAAACTGAAAGGCACAAATCCAGCAGCTGGTGGAAAATCAGAATCCAGGCAAGGCAGATGGAGCAGGTTTGGGTTTATTTTTTTTGTTTTTACATTTATTTATTTTTGAGAAACAGTGAGACAAAGTGGGAGGAGCAGAGAGAGAAGGAGACAGAATCCGAAGCGGGCTCCAGGCTCTGAGCTGTCAGCACAGAGACCGACGCGGGGCTCAAACCCACAAACCACGAGATCATGACCTGAGCTGAAGTCGGACGCTTAACCGACTGAGCCACCCAGGCACCCCCCTAGGCATTATCTGATTGGCCCGGGAACTGGGGTGGTTTTGTCAGAGGCCTAGAGCCTCGGTAGCAAATGTGCGCAAGTTGAGTGGTTTAAGAAACAGGAATTTCTTCTCTCACAGTTCTAGAGGCCGGAAGTGAGACATCAGTGTCACTAAAGTCAAGGCATCGGCAGGGCCACACTCCCTCCGGAGGCTCCAGGCGAGAATCCGTCCCTGGCGCCTTCTGGCTTCTGGTGGCCGCCAGCATTCTGTGACCTGTGGCCACATCACTCCGTTCTCCGCCTGCTCCTTCGTATCCCCTTGTCCTCTGGGTGTGCGTCAACTCCCCTTCCACCTCTATCTAATGACACGTGTGATGGCATTCAGGGCCAGCCTGGATGATGTAGCGTTGCCCCCACACCTCAAGATCTTTAATTTCATCACATCTGCGATGACCCTTTTTCCAAATAAAGTAGCATTTTTAGGTTCCAGACATTAGGACCTAACCTCTCTGGGGCCATTTCCCAGCCTGCACTACGGTGCTTTTCATGTGCAGCAAAGGTTGGAAACCACTGAAACATGCAGCTGGTCTCCATGAGGCCCCAGCCCAGCCCCGGTACACCTGTTTTTCCCTCCTCTTATGTCTTCTACTTCCAGGCCCCATCCCTGCTCTGAGTCCCCAGGCCCCGAGAACATCCAAATCCCCAGCACAGACACCTCACCACCTCATTCTGGGTTCCCCGACACACTGTGTGTCCCACATCCCATGCCCACCCCCCCAAACAGAATAAATCTCACTCCCACTCCTGTGCGTCCAAAAGCGCCCTGCTCATGGATTTTAAATATCCCGTGATTATGAAGTCATGCAGAAAAGAGGTGTGGGGAAATATTTGAATCCTTCTGACACGTTGATGCTCCCTGAAGGTCTAAAGTCACTTTGTTAGTCTAGAAATGTACTGTGCAGCAATTACTTTTCTCGTAAAATCCTCGTGGAGGAGAGTCTAATTTATGATGTGAAGACGCGGGGAAAACAGGCAAGACTTTTTTAGGAAAACATTGTTTTCACTCTGGAAATAGAAAGTAGCTTTTATTTTCTGGAATTTTTAGTGCCTTCATTCAAGGCATCCTCCCCTATCTGGAGGATTAAACAGCCACTTGACAGAACTTCTCTGAAACGAACGGGGGTCCGTCTGGGGCACCGCCACCATCGGTGGTCAAGGCTCCAACTGTCGCTCTGCCTTTATTTTTTTCCATTTTTTTTAACGTTATTTGCTTTTGAGAAAGAAAGAGAAAGAGAGAGACAGTGTGAGCAGGAGAGGCGCAGCGAGAGAGGGAGACACAGAATGTAAAGCAGGCTTCAGGCCCCTGGCTGTCAGCACAGAGCCTGACCCAGGGCTCGAACTCACGAATCACGAGACCATGACCTCAGCCGAAGTCAGATGCTTAACCAACTGAGCCACCCAGGCACCCTGTCGCTATGCCTTTTAGCCACCCTCAATGCCACCGCACTGCATTAGATGTATCACACGTATCGGATGCCACGCACTGAGGCTGGAGACTGTCCATAGGTTCTCTCCCTTGACACTTGAACCACCATGAGAGGGACAATACAAGTACTTGCTGCCATTTTACAGAGGAGGAAACTGAGGCTTAAAGATTCGCTGTAACCTGCCCAAGATCTCATAGCTGATGGGTGGTGGACTCTGATTCTCACCAAGCCTTCCAGTTCTGGGTCCTGTGTTTGGCTGCCTCTCAGTGAAACGAAGGTAAAGGGGCTGGATTTCTAACTTCTTGGTTTCGGATCTCCAAGACCCGCTTACGACTGCACTGAAGAGATGAGCAGGAGAAGAAAATCCAGGAAACTCCCAGGTGGCCACCATAATAGGAAAGGCCACAGCATATGGGCAAGGTCATTGCTGCTGAAACGTGGTTTCAGAGCACAAAACTGAAGTCAGCGAGACAGCGGCATAGGTTCCTCCTGACCCTCACAAGAACAACTGATAACTATTCAAGAACGAGACACGTTATTCAAAAACACGGGGCCAGGCGGCAGTACCCCCTGGGCCGCAGAGACCAAGATGGGCCACCATAGAAGGGTAAGAGAACCAGCCCAACTAGTAATTCCAGTCAGCGGTTTGCTTCTCTGCAGAACCAAATCAGGGATACACTCTGACTGAGGATCCTGGCGAGATGAAATGCAGATTTGCCTGACTGGGCTCCTCAAATGAAGACTTTTGCCAGCCCTGCAGCCCAGTTTGCCCACGCCCAGGCAAGAAGCAGAGTTACAACCCCACCTACCGTGGAGACTCTCTTCTGGCCCCCTCGGACCAGAAAGGCAGGTGGCAACTCCTGGAAGCTGTGTGGCCCAGCAGCACTCCAGCCCAGAGGGGAGCAGACAGAGCTGATCGCCCCCAGAGCAAAGCCAGTAGCAGGCATCGAGTCTTCCCGGGCTGCACAGGGGCAGGGGAATTCATTCATAGCCAAGGCTTCCGGCACCTCCCGACCAGAGAGCCTGTTTGGGAAATTGAGAGTAGCCTAGACGGCCTTTCCCCCTCCTGCCCAGGCCAGGGTGCTGGGATACAGCCCCACACGCTGTAGAGAGTGTCTTCCAGCCCCGTCCCACCAAAAGGGCTGGAGACAATCCATGGAAGCTGCGTGCCCCATGGTGCTTGAGCTTAGAGAACGGCTCTTAGTCTGCAAAGCAAGTCCAGTGACCCTATTTGGCCAAGGAACTTGGCTTGAGCAAGAGAACAAGAGTTTTCACTAGCTGCTTCTGGAAAGGGAATACAGCCGTCAGCCTGTCCAACCAGGGCACCTAACCAGAGCTCATAGGAAGCTTTGGAGCCCATTCCACGGCCCTATGCACAATGGCACCCGAACAGACAGCACAGCCCACGGCTTCCCTATCTGCAGAGTAAAATCAGTGGCCTCACCTGACCGGGGGGTTCAGTGCACATTCTAACCTGATTCAGGACCCCAAACAATGAGGCGTACTGGCCGTGGGCCTTGGCTTGCGTCCTGCCAGGGCGAGGAAGCAAATTCATAGCCCCGAATACTACGGAATATATTCAGTCCCAACCATCTCATAAGCCTGGCCAGAGAATCCATAACACCACAGAGCCTGTCCTACGGCCTCACATTGATAAGGAGCAAAGCCAGCAGTCCTACCTGACTGTTCTAAGCCAAGGGCGCATCCCCTATCCTTTCCTCAGAGATTGAATGGTTGCCACACTCCAAAATAGACCGTAATAGTAGGTCCCACCTGCCCAAAGCCATTTTAAGCAGACACATCCAGAAACCCAAACTGAGCTGACTAGTGAAGATTGGTCTCTGCCAGAACAGACCTGTGAAATCTAGAAGCGAAGCCTGATTATTCAAATACACTGAAACCAATGTAAGGAATCAAGGATCACAAAAAATCAAGTAAATGTGACCCCACCAAGGAAACTAATAAGGCTTCAATAACTGATTCCAAAAGCATGGAGTTCTATGAACTGTCAGACAAAGAATTCAGAAAAATCCTCTTAAGGAAGCTTAGTGAACTCCAGGAAAACTCAGACAGACAACTAAATGAAACAAAATTAGGAAAACAAAGCATGAACAAAATGAGAAATCTGACAAGGAAATAGCACCCATCCAAAAAAAAGAAAGCCAGAAATCCTAGAGTTGAGAAGTACGATAACTGAACTGAAGAATTAAATAGAGTATTTCAGAAGTAGACTCAACCAGGCAGAAGAAAGAATCAGAGACTTGGAGGATAGGACATTAGAAGTTAGCCAGAGAAGCAAAAGAAAAAAGAACGAAAAAGAGTGAAGAAGGCCTGCAGGAATTATGAGACGCAATGAAAGAAATGATATTTGCATTACAGCAATTCTAGAAGAAGAGAAGAGAAAGGATACAAAGTGTATTTAAATAATATTGCCTGAAAACATTCCAAACCTGGGGAGGGAAATGGACTTCCAGATCCATGAGGCCCAAAGAAGCCCAAATATGTTGAACCCAAATGAGGCTAAACCAAGGCACATTATAATTAAGTTGTCAAAAAGCCAAAGACAAAACATGTTAAAAACAGCATGAAAAGAGCAGTTACAAACAAAGGAAACTCCATAAGTCTATCAGTGGATTTCTCAACCAAAACTTTCAAGCCAGGAAAAAAAGGGATGACAGGGGCGCCTGGGTGGCTCAGTCGGTTAAGCGTCCGACTTCAGCTCAGGTCACGATCTCGCGGTCCGTGAGTTTGAGCCCCGCGTCGGGCTCTGGGCTGATGGCTCAGAGCCTGGAGCCTGCTTCTGATTCTGTGTCTCCCATTCTCTCTGCCCCTCCCCCGTTCATGCTGTGTCTCTCTCTGTCTCAAAAATAAATAAATGTTAAAAAAAATTAAAAAAAAAAAGGGATGACATATTCAAAGTATTTTTTTTTAATTGAAGCATAGATGACACACAATGTTACATACGTTTCAGGTGCACAAGGTCGTAATTCAACACCTTTATATATTATGCTATGCTCACCTCAAGTGTAGCTGAATTAGGTACTATATAACACTCTTACAATACCATGAGTATATTCCCTATGCTGTACTTTTCAACTCTGTGACTTGTTATCCCATAACTGGAAGCCTGTCTCTCTCATACCCTTTCACTTATTTTGCTCTTCCCTCATGCCCCTCCCCCCCCCCGCCCCGGAGATCATCACTTTGTTCTCTGCATTTATATGTCTGTATCTGCTTTTTTTTTTTTAATTTTTTTTTCAACGTTTTTTATTTATTTTTGGGACAGAGAGAGACAGAGCATGAACGGGGGAGGGGCAGAGAGAGAGGGAGACACAGAATCGGAAACAGGCTCCAGGCTCCGAGCCATCAGCCCAGAGCCCGACGCGGGGCTCGAACTCACGGACCGCGAGATCGTGACCTGGCTGAAGTCGGACGCTTAACCGACTGCGCCACCCAGGCGCCCCTGTATCTGCTTTTTTATTAGTTCATTCGTTTTTGTTTTTTAGAGTTCACATACAAGTGAAATCAAAGGATATTTGTCTCTATCTGACCTATTTCACTTAGCATAATACCCCCCAGGTCCATCTATCTTGTCACAAATGGCAAGATCTCATCCTTTTCTAGGACTGAGTAATCTTCTGTCGCATATGTATGAACCACATTTTCTTTATCCATCCATCTATCAATGGACATTAAACTGTCTCTATCTGCAGATGACATGATTTTATAGAGAGAAAATTCTAAAGACTCAGCCAAAAACACTGTTAGATCTAGCCAATGAATTCAGTAAAGTTGCAGGTTACAAAATTAATGTACAAAAATCAGTAGCATTGCTATATGTAACAAAAATTCTGAAAAAGAAATAAATAGGTCCCATTTATCATAGCATCAAAAAAGTAAAATACTTAGGAATAAATTTAACTCAGGAAGTGAAATATCTCTATGCTAAAAAGGTCACAATATGGACGAGAGAGATGTAAGAAGATATAAATAAATGGAAAGGTATCCTATATTCATGGATTGGAAAAATTAAGATTGTTAAAACGCCAATACTTCTGAAAGCTATCTATAGATTCAGTGCAATCCTTATCCAGATTCCAACAGCATTTTTTTTTTTTTTTTTTTTTTTTTTTTATTTATATATGAAATTTATTGTCAAATTGGTTTCCATACAACACCCAGTGCTCATCCCAAAAGGTGCCCTCCTCGGTACCCATCACCCACCCTCTCCTCCCTCCCACCCCCCATCAACCCTTAGTTTGTTCTCAGTTCTCAACAGTCTCTTATGCTTTGGCACTCTCCCACTCTAACCTCTTTTTTTTTTTTTTGTTCCCCTCCCCCATGGGTTTCTCTTAAGTTTCTCAGGATCCACATAAGAGTGAAACCATATGGTATCTGTCTTTCTCTGTATGGCTTATTTCACTTAGCATCACACTCTCCAGTTCCATCCACGTTGCTACAAAAGGCCATATTTCATTTTTTCTCATTGCCACGTAGTACTCCATTGTGTATATAAACCACAATTTCTTTATCCATTCATCAGTTGATGGACATTTAGGCTCTTTCCATAATTTGGCTATTGTTGAGAGTGCTGCTATGAACATTGGGGTACAAGTGCCCCTATGCATCAGTACTCCTGTGTCCCTTGGATAAATTCCTAGCAGTGCTATTGCTGGGTCATAGGGTAGGTCTATTTTTAATTTTCTGAGGAACCTCCACACTGCTTTCCAGAGCGGCTGCACCAATTTGCATTCCCACCAACAGTGCAAGAGGGTTCCCGTTTCTCCACATCCTCTCCAGCATCTATAGTCTCCTGATTTGTTCATTTTGGCCACTCTGACTGGCGTGAGGTGATACCTGAGTGTGGTTTTGATTTGTATTTCCCTGATAAGGAGCGACGCTGAACATCTTTTCATGTGCCTGACCAACAGCATTTTTTTAGAGAAGTAGACAAAAACACACCTCATATTTATATAAAACCACAGAAGACCCTAAATAAAACAAAGGAATCCTGAGAAAAGAGCAAACAGAAGGTATCACACTTCCACACTCCCCTTTCAAGCTACACATAAAGCTAAAGAAGTCAACAAGTATGGTATTGACATATAAACAGAGAAGCAGACCAATGGAACAGAATCAAGAGGCCAAAAGTGAACCCAAACACTTATGATCCACTAACAGCTGACAAGAGAGCCAAGAATACTCAACCAATAGTCTCTTCAGTAAATGGTGTCGGTATAATTGGATAACAGGTAAAAGAATTAAACTGGACCCATATGTTATACCACTCACAAAAATGTATTCAAAATAGACTAAAGACTTAAATGTAAGACTTTAAAAAGTTTCTGTGCAGCAAAAGAAGCCATCAAGAAAGTAAAAAAAAAAAAAAAAAAAAAAAAAAAAAAAAAAAAAGACAGCCTACAAGATGGAAAAAAAAGATTTGCAAGTCATATATCTGATAAGGGGCTAATACCCAAAATGTATTAAGAACTCCTACAACTCACTAACAAGGAAACAAATAACCCAATTTTAAAATGGGCAAACAACCTGAAGAGACATTTCTCCAAAGACATATGAAAGGCCAACAGGTACATGAAAAGATGCTCGACATCACTAGTCATTGAGGGAAATCCAAAGAAAAACCACAATGAGATATCCTCATGCCAGTTAGAATGGCCATCGTCAACAAAAAAACCAAGAGCTAACAAATGCTGGTGTGGATCTGGAGAAAAAAGGAATCCTTGTGTGCTGTTGATGGGAATGTAAATTGGCACTGCCACTGTGGAAAACAGTATGAAATATCCTCCAAAAAATTAAAACTGGGATGCCTGGTGGCTCAGTCGGTTAAGCGTCTGACTTCGGCTCAGGTCATGATCTCGTGGTTCATGGGTTCGAGCCCCGCGTCGGGCTCTGTGCTGACAGCTCAGAGCCTGGAGCCAGTTTCGGATGCTGTGTCTCCTTCTCTCTCTCTGCCCCTCCTCCGCTCATGCTCTGTCTCTGTCTGTCTCAAAAATAAATAAACATTTTTTAAAAGTTTTTAAAAATTAAAACTAGAACTATCACATGATCCAACAATTCCACTTCTGGGAATATATCCAAAAGAAACAGAGACACTAACTGGAAAATATATCTGCCCCCCACAGCAGCATTATTTACAATAGCCAACACATGGAAACAACCTAAGTGCCCGTCCGTGGATGACTGGATGAAGAAGATGGTGTATATATACACAATGGAACTTTTCAGCCATAAAAAAAATGAGGAAATCCTACCATTTGTGACAACATGGATGGAGCTGGAAGGCAGAAAGAAGTCAGACAGAAAGAGACAAATACTGTCTGATCTCACTGACGTGTGGAATCTTTAAAAACAAAACAAAACAAAACAAACAACAAAAAAACCCACCTCATTGAAAAAGAGATCAGAACTGTAGGAAGTTGGTCAAAATGTACAAACATCCGGTTATAAGATAAATAAGTCAGTCCTGGGGACGTAATGCACAGCATGATGACTACAGCGAAGACTGCCATATGATAGGACAGTTGTTAAAGAGTAAATCCTAACAGTTCTCATCACAAGGAGAAATTTTTCTCTCTCTCTTTTTTTTTTAATTTTTATTTTAGAAAGAAAGTGCACAAGCAGGGGAGAGGGGCAAAGGGAGAGAGGGAAAGAGAGAGAGAGAGAGAGAGAGTAAAAAATCTTAAGCAGGCTCCCTGCTCAGCACAGAGCCCAACACAAGGCTCAAATCCACTACCGTGGGATCATGACCTGAGCCGAAATCAAGAGTCCTACGCTTAACCGACTGAGCCCCTTTTCTTGTTTGTTTGTTTTTATTGCACCTATATGAAAAGACGGATGTTACCTGAGCTGAACCTAAGGTGGTAATCAGTTCACAATAATGTAAATCAAACCATCAAGCTGTGTCCCTTAAACATATACAGGAATGTCTGTATGTTAACTAACTGGCATTTAGGTAAAAACTTAAAAACAAAACTTATACAGTGATGTATGTCAATTATTTCTCAATAAAACTGGGAAGAAATAGTCATATGTTGGCTATTTTAGTTTTTTGTGGATGTGCCTAATTAGATTAAGAAATTCCTTTCTATTGTTAGTTTGAGTTTTTATTATGAATGTATCTTGAAGTTTAACAAATGGTTTTTCTATACAAACTGAGACGGTCAAATAATATTTTTCCTTGATTGTGTTTACATAAGTTTCATTCATTGATTAAGAAAAAGAATTTTCTAGACTAGGAATCAAGAGGGGCACCTGGGTGGTTCAGTCAGTTAAGCCGCTGGATTTCTCTTGATTTCGCCTCGGGTCATGGTCTCACAGTTTGTGAGTTCCGCCCCACATCAGACTCTTGATGTTCTTGACCCTGCAACTAACTTCGACATAAAAGGATGTACACATGAACCCACATCTGACTATCAGCACCATCCGGGAGGCTTTTCATGAATACAGATTCCTGGCCCCAACAACAAACGTGCCCACTTCATTTCTCTGTGTGTCCAGCCGGGTAATTCTGCAGCCCAGGTTTAAAGGTCGCTCCGCTTCCCTGGCTCTTTCCTCCCCTGTTTCACCACGTTCTGACACCCTGGACTCCGGGGCCGCCACGCAAACCAAGCTGGTGCATGACACAATTTTTCCCACCAGAGGGCAGTGTTGGCTCAAAGTTTCTCCACACATCGCTCTGCCTTAAGGTTTACATACTGTCGTCCTACAGCATTGTTTTAGGATTTTTTTACATACGGAAGAATTTTTTAAGCGGTTCCAAAAATTACCAATACTCCCATCACTTGTTTGAATTGTATAAAGTAGACACCCACCTACCTATCCCACCTCTCAAAGTCAGTAGCTCTTCATATTTACATCCTTCCTAACTTGCTCTTAAATTTAAACACACAAATCCATGGTGAATCTGTACACATGCATATATACACAACCTTTGTTTTCAAATGTGGACTCATATTTTTTGATCCACAACTCACATTTTCACATATATATGTGACATATCATATATCACATACATGTGACATATCATATATCATATAGATCACATAAAGATATAGCACATACAGATGTGAAATATCATGCACATCTTTCTTCTAAATCCACGCATGTTTAAATGGCCATGTGCTATCCCACTGGATGATCATCAAAATGTCTATGAATGAATATCTAGGGTTTTTTTAGTTTTTCAGTTATAAATACCACTCCGATTACCATTCTGGAGGACAAACCTGTATATAGTCTGGGTATTCTTTCTGTAGAATACGAATGTAGGATTGTTAAGTGAAAAGATATATTCATTTGTCTACTTTTTGCAGTTTTCTTTGATTCCCTGTTTTATCAAACATGGACGGCTTTAAAATATAGTTTGATAATACTAAGCATTAAAAAGTTATACCAAATAAGGGGCGCCTGGGTGGCGCAGTCGGTTAAGCGTCCGACTTCAGCCAGGTCACGATCTCGCGGTCCGTGAGTTCGAGCCCCGCGTCGGGCTCTGGGCTGATGGCTCGGAGCCTGGAGCCTGTTTCCGATTCTGTGTCTCCCTCTCTCTCTGCCCCTCCCCCGTTCATGCTTTGTCTCTCTCTGTTCCAAAAATAAATAAAAAACGTTGAAAAAAAAATTTTTTTTAAATAAAAAAAAAGTTATACCAAATATCCAGAAGCATTTTTTTTTTTTAATTTAGTATGGTTTTGTTGCTGCTGGTGTTATAAAGTTGGCTTAATGAGGTTATTTTCTCAAGGGGCACCTGGGTGGCTCAGTCGCTGGAGTGTCCGACTTCGGCTCAGGTGATGATCTCACAGTTGGTGAGTTTGAGCCCCGCATCGGGCTTTGTGCTGCCAGCTCGGAGCCTGGAGCCTGATTCGGATTCTGTGTCTCCCTCTCTCTGTCCGCCCCCTCACACATACTCTCTATCTCTTAAAAATGAATAAACATTTTTACAATTTTTTTAATTAATTTATTTTCTCAATCATGAGCAATTTTGAGACAGGAGTTTTTCTTTTATATATATATATATTTTTTTTTAAACATTTATTTATTTTTGAAAGATACAGAGACAGAGTGCAAGCAGGGGAAGGTCAGAGAGAGAGAGGGAGACACAGAATCCGAACCGGGCTCCAGGTCTGAGCTGTCAGCACGGAGCCCAACACGGGGCTCGAACCCACAAACCGTGAGATTGTGACCTGAGCCGAAGTCGGACGCTTAACCGACTGAGCCACCTAGGCGCCCGAGACAGTTTTTCCTTATTCCATGAGCATAAAAAAAAAAAAAAAAAATCTTGTTGCAAATGTACTACACATCTATTTCACCACTAAAAAAACGTGTGTGGCTCATTCTATGTTACCAATGATATTTAAAACCTTTAAATATTTGCATCTCTGTTAGTGACACTCCTTATATACAAAATCAGGAAACCCAATCCACAGACCCCTGGTCCCACGGTGGTGCTGGGAATTATTTCTGTTAAGAATTTCAAGACGAAGATTTCATCATGCTTGCTGAGGTCCAGCCTTTGTGGGTCCCTCTGAGCCCTTCTGTTGTAACGGGGCAGAAAGGGGTCTTTTCACCCACCTGCTCCTGCGTCTCACCACACACATGGAGGCTGGGTTCCTGCCAAATCAGACCCAGGGTCAGGGAAGGGGCCAGTTTGAGACAAAAATGTAATCGTGAGTGTCTGTGGGGAAGACTCGCTGCTTCAAGAGCCGTTTGGGAGATTTTCTTCAAAAGTGACACGGAATGGGGTGCCACCGCTTCAAGAAAAGGCAGGTCCAGGACCTCAGCTCCATTCATACAGGAAGGTGGGGAGGGCGGATTCAAGACATTGAGACGTGAAAGCTCTGCGGACCCGTGTGAACGCCCCGCGCTCAAGGCAGGTGCCTCAGAACAAAGACTAAACTTGGCTGCACCATTTGGAGAGGAGACAAAGCACACAGACGTCTGTGAGAGATACTGTTTTACATCTGAGCTGATTAAAAGGTGCATAGAAGTATAAAAGGATACTGGATTTTGCACAACGTCAAAGGCAGAGCAGTGGGTGTGGCAGAAGACGTCACAGGCAGCCGAAGCGGACTTGCTTTTTTTCCGCAAAGATGTGGGTTTGAGTTTTCCTGGACAGAAGCACCACCCTTCTCTCCACCGTTCAGCTGCTGAAGCGACAGGCACTTAACGAATCGCTCAAGCCCACGCTGTTCAGCCCCGTGGCTGCAACATGGTTTCCAATTGCTCACTGACGTCCAAAGTCCTGCCCCACCGTGTCGTTTAATTCCAAAAGGACAAAACAAAAACAAAAACAGAATACAGAATATAGGGGTTACACACAAGAAGTGAGAGGAAATTTGGATTGTAGCCTATTCACTTTACCATCGTCTTGCTCTAGAAAGTCAATTTTAACCATTTCTCTTGCACACCAGTTGCATGCAAATTCTCTTGCACAGAAATAGAGACCGTCTATCTGGTCGAGGAGAAATACATGTCTGCAACTGCAACAAACACATACTATGAGATGAAACCCAAAGCTCAAAGGCTGAAGAAATGACTGGAAGGAGGAGAGAAATCGGGGGCAGGTAGCAAGGAAGTCTGAGACGAAGGTCACGCCACCCAGCAGCATGACTGTCCTCGCGGATGAGTACAGAGTGGTATTCACGGCTGGATCTCAGAGAGAATTTTGCTGACCTGTCTGTCTACATGAAGCTCCGCGAAGAGCCACTGTGGCTTGAGTAACTGAATTTTTTTCTTCTAATGTTTATTTGAGAGAGAGAGACAGAGCGCGAGCGAGGGAGGGAGGGACAGAGAGAGGGAGACACAGAATCCGAAGCAGGATCCAGGCTCTGAGCTGTCAGCACAGAGCCCAACGCGGGGCTCGAACTCACAGACCCAAGCCGAAGTTGGACCCTCAACTGACTGAGCCACCCAGGCGCTCCAAATTTTTTTAACTGGTAAAGTGAGTTCTCTTTCAAACGTAGTAAAATTTCCATTCTTTTAGGGTCAATCTTGGTGCTTTGTACAGTGGATATTTTTCTGGGATGATGGAAGTTATCACCAGGTGTTCAGCCCATTTCCAGGTAAGACTGACCACCAGGCCTTTTTTTATCCAATTTTTTCTCCGTGGGCCCCCCCAGAACTCTGACCACGGACATGAAGAACGCACTCGAAAAACGCAGCCAGCGTTCCTAAAAGCTGTGTAGGCCAGCCTTAGCCTTAGCCTTAGCCTCGGGAGCAAAGGGAAAGCTTTCTACATTTTGCAACCTAAAGGTAAAAGACAAAATGTTACAAACTTACAAAAAACATTGTAAGTTTTTTATGAATACACTTTATCAGCTTATGAAATTTTCCTTCTATTCCAAGTTTGCTAAGGATTCCATTACAAATGTTGAATTATAATCAAATATATTTCTGAATTTATTGAAATGATCCATTAAGTGATAAATTCATTGATATTCTAAAAGCAAACCAAGCTTGCATTCTTTGGGTAAATGCAGGATTTCGTGTTGACTCTCTACAAAGTTTCTGTGGGATTGGCATTACTCATTCCCTAAATGTTTGGAAGGACCCAGCTGTAGTGATTTGGGACTGTTGTGTTCTTGGAGGAAAGATTTTTAAACTACTGATTAAGGGCATAGATCTGAAGCTAAAGTGTCTGCATGTTAATCCCGGCTTTGCCTCCTATTTACTTTGCAACTTTAAGCAAGTTACGGGATCTGTGACTTGGTATTCTCATCCATAAATAGGCATGAATAACAATATCACCTACCTGAGATGATCATAAATATAAAAAATATTTAGAGTATTGCCTGACCCACAGTAAGTACTATGCTATGCATTGGCTGTCTTTATCACTGACTAGATCCCTTTAACAATTATAAAGCTACTCAAGGCTTCACTTTATTCTTTTCTTCTTTTTTAAAAATTGTCACAAAAACACATAACAAAATTTGCCATCTAGACCATTTTAAAGTTCAGTGGTTTTAAGTATATTCATACTGTGCAACAAACACCACTCCATCCCTAGAACTCTTTTCATCTTGCAAAACTAAAACCGCTGAGGGTAACTGCCTCCCATCCCCTCTCCCCCGCCAGCCCCCCCCCACCCCACCGCCCTTCCCCCTCCCCCCACCGCTCAGCTGCTGGCAACCACCACTCTACTTCCTGTCTCTATGAATTTCACTACTCTGGGTTCCGCACGTAAGTGGAATCTTACATAAGTATTTATCTTTCTGTGACTGGCTTGTTTCAGGTAGCACCACATATTCATGGTTCATCATGTTCTGGGGCGTGTCAGAACCCTCCTTTCTTTGCAAGGCTGAATAATATCACACTGTGTGTGTACATCACATTTTGTTTATCCATTGGTGCATCGATGGACGTTTGAGCCGTTTACACACCTACTTGGCTATTGTGGATAATGCTCCTATGAACATGGCAGTGTAGATACCTCTCCAAGGGGCGCCTGGGTGGTTCAATCGGTTAAGCTTCTGACTCTCGATTTCGGCTCAGGCCATGATCTCGTGGTTGGTGGGTTCAAGCCCCGCGTCGGGCTCTGCGCTGACAGTGCAGAGCCTGTTTAGGCTTCTCTCTCTCTCCCTCTCTCTCTTTCCGCCCCTCGTGCACATCGTCTCTTTCTCTCGCTGCTAAAAATAAACCCTTACAAGTAAACAAATAAATAAATAAATACCTCTTCAAGTCTCTGCTTTTAATTCTTTTGTTGACATACCCAAAAGTGAGTTTGCCAGATCAGGTGGTAGTTCTATTTTTAAGTTTTTGAGCAACCACAATACCGTTTTCCATAGCGGGCCGTACCATTTTACATTTCTACTAACCGTGCACAAGCTTCCCGTTTCTCCACATCCTCCCCAACACATGTCATTCTGTTTTTTGATAGTAGCCACCCTAATGGATGTGACTTGCATGCCCCTCATGATGAGTGACGTTCAGCACCTAGACTGTTTCCATTGCTTCTTTGGAGAAATTGTCTGTTCAAGTCCTTAGCCCATTTTTTAAGCACGTTGTTTGTCTGCTTTGTTCTTGAGTTTTAGTTTAGTTTACAGCTGAAACAACAAAATTTTTTTTTCCGGAACAAAACAAAAATGGTTTAATTTTCACCAAGTCCAAGTTGTCTAGTTTTTTTTTTTTAATCTTTATTTATTTTTGAGAGAGAGACAGAGCGTGAGCAGGGGAGGAACAGAGAGAGAGGGAGACACAGAGTCTGAAACAAGCTCCAGGCTGTGAGCTGTCGGCACAGAGCCCTGCACGAGGCTTGAACTCACGAACCGTGAGATCATGACCTGTGCTGAAGTCGGCCGCTTAACCAACGGAGCCACCCAGGGACCCCTAAATGGTCTAGTTTTTTTCATTTGTTGGCTGTGCCTTTTGTGGCATAAGCTTTCCCTTTAATCTTGAATCAATTTGGAAACACTGTGTTCTTCTAGGAATTCAACCACTTTACCTGTTTCCAAATGTAGGACACCTTCTTCTTACCTTACTAACCTATGCAGCATAAGTGCTTAGGGTCCCATTGTTCATGCCTCATATTATTTACTTGTGCCTTCTCTCCTTTTTTTTTTTTTTTAATCAATCCTGACACAGATTTTTCAATGGTATTAATATTTACATGTAACATTTGACTTTGCTGACGCTGTCTTTTGTAACTTTGTTTTCTTTTCTGAATTTTTTAAAAAGTTTTATTTATTCTTGAGAGAGAGAGAGAGCCAGCTGGGAAGGAGCAGAGAGGGAGGAGGACAGAGGATCCAAAGAGGGCTCTGCGTGGACAGTAGCCAGCCCGATGTGGGGCTTGAACTCACGAACCGTGAGATCATGACCTGAGCTGAAGTCAGACACTCAACTGACTGAGCCACCCAGGCGCCCCTGTAGCTTTGTTTTCTGTTTCCTTAAGCTCACTCTTCTATTTCTTCTCTACTTTTTATTCTCTGTCCTTTCTCTAATTTCTCAAGATGAATGCTTAGCTCATTTATTTTCAGCCTTTCTTCTTTTCTATTATAAACATTTAGGGCCACAGATTTTCTTCTATGTTCCGCAAATTCCAAAAGTAGTATTTTATGACAGGTCAGTTGTGAATATTTTCTGATTTTTATTTGATGTATTCTTTAACCCATGAGTGTATAAGTTATTATTTATAACATTGTAAATGATCTGAGCAGCTGAGACTACACTGGAAATAACAGTGACAGAGAAATACAACTGTGGACTTAATTTGATTCTCTATGGCTCCAGATTGCAAAGCAAACTCCACGGTAAAGGAACAGTCTGGCAGCACTTTTTTAAATAATCAAGCCGAATCTAGTGACAGCAGCCTTATTTTGTCTTCAAGAGTAATCTTTCTTTGGGGCATCTGGCTGGCTCAGTAGGTAGAGCACAAGACTCTTGATCTCAACGTCACAAGTTCAAGCCCCATATTGCATGTAGAGATTACTTAAGTAAACAAATATTTTTTTAAAAAAAGAAGAATCTTCCTTGGAGATTATTATGATCACAATAGGGACTACTGCTATGAACAATTTTGAAAAAATTTTAAACGTACAAAAAAAATTACCAAGTGTTCTGTCCAGGACATCTTTCCAACTTATCTGTGCCTTTCATTGTCTTTGAATTAGTTATTGATAACTCCATAGGTTAAAGAAATTTGATGATAATGCAAAAGATTTTATCCATAGAAATGCAAATTAGTAAGGACCAGTTGAATGAAATGGATTATTGATCCATTTTGCATCTATTTTATTTTTATTTTTTTTAATGTTTATTTATTTTCGAGAGAGAGAGACAGAGGCAGAGCGTAAGTGGGGGAGGGGCAGGAGAGAGGGAGACACAGAATCTGAAGCAGGCTCCAGCTCTGAGCTGTCAGCCCAGAGCCCCACGTGGGGCTCGTGTGAGATCATGTCCTGAGCCCAAGTCGTCAAATGCCTAACCTCCTGAGCGACCCGGCTATGCCACCATTTTGCATCTATTTTGCATCTATTTTAAATTCATTTCAACCTTCCTTAACTGCTTCTGTGCATGAGTGTGTGTGTGTGTGTGTGTGTGTGTGTGTGTGTGTATGTGTGTGACATATGCTACTTTGTCCTTTGAATCAGTTGTAACTTCTTACTGGTTCTCTCACTAATTTAATGAGTTAAATAAATTGAGCACATGTTTATTTAAAGAAGTCAACTCCTAGAAGAACTATGTTCAAATTTTTTTACTCTGAACATTTATCCAACTCCCTTTATAAATACGATAATATTTGCTTCAGGTGTTTTGAAACTATATTATTAGATACATACACGTCTAGAATATTGTCTCTTCCGGGAGAATTTAATCTTCTCTCCTTATGAAACTCTCTTTTTCACTAATAATAATGCTTCTTGACCCAAAATCTATTTTCTCTGTAGTAATTAATAGCTTTAAATTAGTATATGCCCACTTCCTCTTTTTCCATCCTTTTAATTTCAAGAACTTGTGTGCATTTATTTTATTTTTTTATTTTTATTTTTTGAAGTTTATTTATTTATATTGAGAGAGAGAAAGAGAGAGAGCACACACAAGCAGGGGAGGGGCAGAAACAAAGGAGAAACCGAATCCCAATGCCATCAGTTCCACGCCATCAGCACAGAGCCCAATGCAGAGCTCGAACTCATGCACTGCAAGACCATGACGGAAGCAGAGACCAAAAGTCAGCTACTAAACTGCATGAGCTACCCAGGCGCTCCTGTGCATCTGTTTCAGATGTATCTCTTGGGGGGGGGGGAATATATACACACATATATACTTATTACCTAATGAGGTTTTTTGTTTTCATGCAATTTAAAAGTCTATCCTTGACCTATGGAACTTAGTCTATTAAAAGGTATAGTAATTATGGACATATTTGCATTTATTTCTACAACTTTATTTTGGTTTTTCTATCTTTCCTGCCTTTTTTTTCCCTTTCTTTCCTTCTCTTGCAATGAGGTTTTTTCGCTCCTTCCGGTTTTTCCCCCTCTACCATTTCTGTTCTTTCATTAGCTACCCTTCGTGTAAAGTATTGGGTCCCCCCAAAAAGATATATTAAAATTCTAACCCTCAGTACCTCTGAATATGACCTTATTGAAATAAAGCCATTGTGGATATAATTTGTTAAGTTCAAATGAGGTTAGAGTAGAGTAGGGTGGGTCCTTAACCCAATAGGGCTCATGTCCTTATAAGACAGAGACACACAAGGAGAACAGCCCGTGAAGATGAAGGCAGAAATTGGTGTGAGGCATCCACAAGACAGGGAACCCCATGGATTTCTGACTGTCATCATAAGATAGGAGAGAGCCTGGAACAGATTCTCCTCTGAGAACATTCAGAAGAAACCAATGTGTTGGCACCTTCATCTTGGACTTCTAGTCTCCAGAACAATGAGCAAATAAATTTCTGTTGTGCATGGCACTTTGTGATGGCGAATCTAGGAAACCAACATGCTCAAGAAATTATAACATGCACACCCAACTTGACAAAGTCAACAGTTAACCATTATTTTTGCCCTTCTTCCAACCAACTCAAGGACCATGGGATCTTTTAACAACGTTGATCTTTCCTCTTAACATAATTGTTATTCTTTTTCCTCTTTCCTATCTTGTTTTTTTCCCAACCCTATAAGACATTCTTTTTGTGATTTTTATATATATTCATGATTTGCTTAGTTTTAGATTTGCTTAGTAGCCACCTTGTCAACATTGGTTGTTATTATTGTTGTTGTTGTTTACATTCTTTTTTTCTCAGACTTCCTCTCTGGGATTACTTTCCTTGCTTCTGGAGCACACCCATTAGGATTTGCTGACGACAAATGCTCTTAGTTTTCGTTCATTGGATAAAATCTTTGTTAGACACACTGTTCTAAGTTGTCAAACATTCACTCTTAGCACAATGGAGATATCATTCCACCTTCTTCTGGCTTTCATTGCTGCTGTTGAGAAGTCAGCCATTGGTCAAGCATTGCCCTCTTGGAGATAATCTATCTTTCCTGTATGGCTGCTTTTAATATTTTCTCAAATTTTGCATTTTCAGCTTCCTCTGTTGTATCCAAGTGTGGATTTCTATTTATATTTCATGATTGGGGTTCACCAAAATTCTGTAATTTGAGAATTGATGTCTATCATTTTGGCAAAAGTGTCAGCTCTATAGCCCCTCAAATGTTGCCTTCACCTCATTCTCACTCTCCTCTCTTTTTAAGACTTCTAGAACTTAGATAAGATGTATGTTACACCTTTTGCTCTGGCCACCCTTTCATATTTCTATCTCTTTGTCATTCCGGGTGCAGAATCAGTCAGTTCTTTGGATGCATCTTCCAGCTCACTAATTCTTTCTCTAGTGTCCAAGCTGCTGTGTTAAACCCATCCATCGAGTTTCTATCTCTATATTTTTATTTCTACAAGTAATATTTGGTTATCCTTCAAATTAGCTTATTTTTTATACTATTCATGCTCTCCAGGCCAAAGACTGCCAAGAACTTACCTGTAGTTGAACAATTTGGGTTTATTACTCATGGAAGCAAAAGAAAATGCACATCATGGGGAACCTTGAGACATCTGGATAAGAAGGTAGTTTTTTGTTTGTTTGTTTGTTTTTTAAAAAGGCCTATTATAAGATTTGGGCTGTATTTGGGTGGTTTGGGGATGGTGGTTAAGGAAACAGAGGATGCTGTCAGGAAATGGGGTAATTCTGGGTATCAGGAAATCTTATCTAGAAGGAAGACAGATGAGGCCAAGACTACAGTTATAATAGCAGTCACTCATATTAGCCAAGATGGGGTGATGGGTCATTTTTCTATTAGGGCAATTTCATATCTTGTCATACATGATTATAGTGGGGTCTTGCTTTTGTCTGGATCTATCCTGGTCACAGATTGACTTTACCTGATGCTCGTGTTCTGTGGAGTGGTTTACATTCAACAGAACCCCATGGCCTAGCAGTGAGTGCTAGGCCAGCCCTTAGAAGACAGGGACTGTTTCTCACTTTCCCAATGGTCTCTTAACTCCTTAAGTTGTCATCCTTCTTTATATGTCTTCATACATATCAAACATGGTCACTTGACATTCTGAGCCAGCTCATTTCAATATCTAAACTTTCTGTGGGCCTAATTTTGCTATCTGTTGTTTCCACCAGCTCTTGCTTATGGTCCTGGGTATGTTTCCCATGCCCATGGGTGCACGTGCGTGTGTGTGTGTGTGTGTGTGTGCATTTTACTTTTGCCATGGTTTCATATTTCTTGGAGTTTTACTTGTATGAATTCTGAGTCTTGAAGGTGGGTTCCTCCAGTGGACATTCATGTTTGCTTCCAACGGGAACCTGAAACTTAACTTAATTATCAGCCTGAGGTTCAGATCATCTCAATAACGTGAATTTGTATTGCAAACCTATGTGAGTGACAGCTTTAAGCTTGAGTTTGCAGGTACTATGTTTTTTACTCTTTGCCTTTATGGCAAATTAACTTGCTATGTCTTCCAAAGTATGGATTTTTTCTAAGTCACTCTCAGCACAGAGAATGTCACTGCAGGGGGTCCCGGATTTATGTGGTGAGTCTTCTACTAGATTCTCCATAGATGGGCCGTAGACTTTTATCTCCTGTTCCTGTGCCATAAAAACTCAAGTTCACAGGGCGCCTGGGTGGCTCAGTCCATTGAGCGCCTGACTTCAGCTCAGGTCATGATCTCGCAGTTATGAGTTTGAGCCCCGTATCAGGCTCTGTGCTGACAGCTCAGAGCCTGGAGCCTGCTTCAGATTCTGTGTCTCCCTCTCTCTCTGAACCTCCCCTGCTCGTGCTCTCTCTCTCTCTCTCTCTCTCAAAAATAAACCTTGAAGAATTTTTAAATAAATACATGTACAAATAAACTTTGTTTTTTTTAATTTTTTAATGTTTATAAATACATAAATATTTTAAAATTTTAATATGACAAAATTTAAACATACAGAACAACTGCAGGAAGGTACAAAAATTTGAATGTACCCTTTACCAAGATTCCTCAAACATTAAAATTTTACCACATTTGCTCTATTCTCTTCTCCACGTGTGTGTGTGTGTGTGTGTGTGTGTGTGTGTAGATAGGTAGGAAGACGATAGATAGATAGATAGATAGATAGATAGATAGATATTTTTTCTAAACCAAGAAGAAGTTGAAGACATGATTCCCCTTTCCACATAAATACTTAAGTATATATTTTCTAAATATATTCTCTAATAAAACCACAGCGAAGCTATCAAAACCAGGAAATTAACAGTGGTATCTTATTCAGATTTCAACTTTCCCAATAATACCCTTGGTAGCAAAAGGAAATCCTGGATCATGTTTGCATTCAGTTTTCATATCTTTTTAGGCTCATTTAATCTAGGACAGTTATTCAGTCTTTCCTTGACCTTCACGATCGTGACAATCTTGAGGATTATAGGTCTCAGTAGATTGCATTTTCCAAAAATGATGACAATATTTCTAGCTGCACATTCTTACTATTCTCCATTGAGAGGTGCAGTCTATTTCCTCTCTCCCTGAACTTGATTGGATCGTTCCTGCTTTAACCACTAGACTAGAGCAGAAATGATGCCATGTGACTTCTGAGGCTAAGTCATAAAAAGGATATGGTTTTTGCTTGGTTCTCCCTCTCTCTATATATATTTTTTTTCTTCTCTATTTTTTCTCTATCTCTCTCCCCACTTACCCTGGGAACCCAGCCAAGGAGCCACATGGGAAGACCACATATAAGTGTTTCTGCCAACAGCCCCAGTCAGGGTCTCAGCTGACAGCCGACATCAACCACAGACAGGAAAATGTCTTTAGATATTTCCAGCCCTCAGGCCTGGAGTCTCCTAGCTGACACCCACACATCATGGGAGAGAAATAAACCATCCCTTTTGTGCCCTTTGTGAATTTCCAGCCCCACAGAAACCATAAGCACAATAAACGATTATTGAGGTTGAGGTCATTGGCTATACAACCACCGTAACCAGAACAAAGCCTGTTATTTTTTTTTTTAAACCTTCAATTTGTAGCTGGCCGATGTCAGGTTTGTTTTTAATATTTCCATTTTTTAAAATATCAGCTCAGATTCAAACATTTTAAAATACAGCATGGGCGGGGCGCCTGGGTGGCTTAGTCAGTTAAGCGTCCAACTTTGGCTCAGATCGGGATCTCACAGGGTGTGTGTTCGAGCCCCGCGTCAGGCTCTGTGCTGACAGCTCAGGGCCTGGAGCCTGCTTTGGATTCTGTGTCTCCCTCTCTCTCTGCTCCTCCCCTGCTCACACTCTGTCTCTCTCTCTCAAAAATAAATAAAGATTTAAAAAAGAAAAAAAAAATTTAAATACAGCATGGGCCAGGCAATGACTTTTTAGATAGAATGCCAAAAACACAATCCACGAAAGGAAAACTAATTAAGTTGGAATGGACTTAATTAAAATGAAAACAGCTGTGTGAGCGACACTGTTCAGAGCATGAGAAGACAAGCCACAGACAGGGAGAAATATTTGCAAAAGACACATCTGATAAAGCGCTTGTATCCAAAATACACAAAGAACTCTTAAAGGTCAACAGTAAGAAAACAACCAAACTTAAAAATGGACAAAAGATCTAAACAGATGCCTCACCAACCAGGAGAAGCAGATCCGGCAAACAAGTATATGAAAAGACGCTCTACGTTATGTCCCATTTGTGAATTGCAAGTTAAACCGATCATGATAAATAATACCACTAGACTAGCTAACTGATGAAAAGGCGACACCATTAGCATGGCTAAAACCCAAGATATTGACAACCCCAAATGCTGGTGAGAATGTGGAGCAAAGAGGAACTCTCGTTCATTGCCGGGGGAATGCAAAATGGTACAGCCCCTTGGGAAGACATTTCGGCAGTTTCCCACAAAACGAAACATACTCTTACTAGATGATCCACCCAATGAGTTGAAAACTTGTTGTGCAAACCTCGCACACAGATGTTTATAGCTGCTTTGTTCAAAACCGCCCCAAACTAGAGGCAACCAAGGTGAACTCCAACAGGTGAATGGTTAAACTGTGGTACACACGTGCAGACAATGGAATAATACTCAGCAATAAAAGAAATGAGCTACCAAGCCATGAAAAGACACGGAAGAACCTTAAATGTGTGTCAGTGTGAAGGGAGCTAGGCTGAAAAGTCTACACCCTCTGTGATTCCAACTCTATGACGTCCTAGGAAAGGCAGGACTGTGGAGACAATAAAAAGATGAGTGGTTGCCAGGGATTCAGGGGCAGGGAGGGATGAATGAGGGAAGCACAGGGATTTTGAGGGCAGTGGAACTGTTGTGTACGATACAATACTGATGGATCCATATTGTCCTGACCTATGGAATACACTCCACAATGATGAGCCTGGATGTAAATCGTGTCCTTTGTTAATAATAACGCAGCCACATCGGTTCATAAATTACAACAAATGTACCACCCTGATGCAAGGGGTTAAAAATAGAGGAAATTGTTGGGGGGGGAACTTAACATAAGAACTCTGTACTTTCTTCTCAATTTTCCCGTGAACCTAAAATTCCCCCTTAAAAAAAAGTCTATCGGGGTGCCTGGGTGGCTCAGTCGGTTGGGCGGCCGACTTCAGCTCAGGTCATGATCTCACGGTTTGTGAGTTCGAGCCCCGCATCGGGCTCTGTGCTGACAGCTCGGAGCCTGGAGCCTGTTTCAGATTCTATGTCTCCCTCTCTCTGACCCTCCCCCGTTCATGCTCTGTCTCTCTCTGTCTCAAAAATAAATAAAAACGCTAAAAAAAAAATTAAAAAAAAAGTTTATCAATCTGAAATAAACAAACAGTGTGGGTCAAACACCCCATCCCTGAAGGACCAACATTTGGTAACCCTTGTCTAAGAGAAGTGAAACTACCACTAATGTACAAGCGACTCCTATTTTCCGAAAAAGAGACAGATGTAAGAAGTGGCCATCGCAGTAGTTAATGGCTGAGTGAAGACTAGAATCCAGGTCCCCTCTTCCAAGTTCTTTCCAACCCACCTTGCTGCCACATCTGGGTCCTCTTCCTAGCTAAGGCGGGGCTTACATGAGATTGTTTTTGTTCTGAGCTGTACGTTGCCACGGGAAAACCTCCTCTTCATGAAAGGATGGCCACCACCTCTTAACAATAAGCTGATACAAATTCTAATAAAAAAAAAAAAAGGAAGCTGATACAAATTCCAATAAAGCATGAAATACAATGATCAAGAATGCCTTCCCACGACCAGAGCCAGAGACCGTATCTTGCCCCTGAGGCATTCCCCCCAATGTGACACATTCTCCTAAGGTCGATGTGAGAGATACAGCTAGCAGTGACCTCAAAAATTGTCATTTTTCTTTCTTATGCCTTTTTCTAAGAAGCTTGATAGCTCGTAAAAATGAACCGTGATCCTTAAGTCATTTCAGAGAAAAGAGTGTAGCTTTTGCTTTAGAATAACATAGCTCTGGGACATGCATATACAACAATGTACTTTTTGAGAAATTACCACAATTTCGTGGAGAATAAAGCATTAATCCTTTACTGGTGGTCACTGCTTTACATCTTAAAAAAGAACATTTACGTGGGTTTTTCCTTCCGTGTCGAAGCATAAACCCAGGACGCAGGTTACTGTCCCCATTTACAGATGAGGAAACAGAAGCTCAAAGAAGTTATGTGACTTAGCCAAGTTCCCACAGTTCATGGTGTAATACAAATTTATGGCTTAGTCTCTAAGACTCTAGTCTTCACCACCTACCTCACTATCTTTCTAATCAACTCATTTATTTAGCAAAAGGCCTGCCTCAGGCCAAAGCAAGATGTTGCCAAACCCCAATTCTCTGCCCCTGGAGCCCGCCTGGCAGATTAGAAATCCCTTGGGCCTTTACTACTCAAAGTGTGGTCTGGGGACCTGTAACATTAGCACCCCCTGGGAGCTTGTGCAGATCACTGAATCAGGCGGCACACTACTGAATCACAACCTGCATTTTGACGAGGTCGCAGGTAATTCACAGGGACTCTGAAGTCTGAGAATTCTGGGGCAGACACTCAACCCTTTGGGTAAGGCACGGTCTCCCGTCAGGACGGCCCTTCATCAAGTGGAGAAATGGAGAGGCAGATTGGTCCGGACGGCCAACGCCATCAAATAGCTTGCTGCCTCGTTTTGCAAAGGGGCATCTTACGGCAGGAAATAGAGACACTCACTGGGCAGGTGAAACTGGTTGCTGAAAGATCAGCTCCATCAGGGCAACCCTCTGGGGCACAGATGAGTGTGTGGAAGCTCTTGAATGCGCAGGGTAGCCCTGGGGCGGAGGTGGGACACCAGCATAGAACGAGACTCTAGACAGCCAGCAGGCCAGGAACTGCTTCCTAAATTTGTCCACAAAACACTAGATTCGATCTTTTGTGTGCGATCAGACGGCAGATTGATAGCTTCCTGCGCCTCTCTCCTATCCCTCCCCAGGCTGGTGGAACTGGTGTGCGTTTCTATCCCAGAAAAGGTACCTACGCACCTCATCTGTAAAATGCGGCTGTTTTTAAATTGGAGGAGGGAGGGCGGTATGAGAAATAGAATAAGCTGTCTCTTCCAGAGCGTGGTGTCCAAATCACAGATGGTGTAAAAGACCATGCGAAGTCATACATGGACGGACTTCTTTTAAATTATGATTACAATGCAATGTGTACTGGCAAATATATAACCCTTCGCACCTGTGCTTTAACGGGTACTATTATCTAGAATCGGGTTAAAATAAATATTTAGGTGTTCTAAAAGTGGGTGTAATTAACACAAGCTATTAAGTGAACAGGAGTACCAGGGGAAATCGGATACCAGTCGGAAAAAAGGAACAGGATCCGGGCAAAGCCGGCCGTTAGGTGCCCCGGGAGGGGGCGCGGTACTTGCCAGCTTCTGTCCTTCTGGAGTCTGGAAAGCGCACCAGGGGTTGTGCGGGTCTCAGGCCCCCCGCGGGGACATGACGCGCCGGAGGCCGGGTCGGGCCCCGCGCTCCCCCCGCCGCCGCCGCCCCTCGTCCGCGCCGCGCGCCGCCACCGCCCCGGCGCCGGCAGCAGTCAACGGCGCGAGGTGTCGGGTTACGGCCGGGGCTTGGGCCACAGCGGGAGGCTGCTGGAATGACAATGACGGCCCCCAGGTCGGAGGAAAACAACTGCCCCACGCCCCCCGGCCCCCCACCTGCGGCGCGGCGGGGCGCGGAGCGGGACGCGGGAGGAGGCGGGCGCAGCGCGGGGACGCGGCCCCCTGCCCGGTCGGGAACAGCGGGGGCAGGGATAAGCGGTCCGCCACACTCCCGCCCTTGGAATTAAGGCCTAGTGAGGTGGCCTTCATTTCACAGCCGTCCCTGACTTTCTGTGCACCATTCCTGACAGCATCCTTGCTGTTCGCCGCGTCGCAGGGACTTCGCCGTGAAGCCATCCGCGCCCTCCCCTCTGCAAGTCTAAGACCGAGATCCAGGCCACCAGGCTTTTCTCGGGGTCTCCTGTTTCTAGAAAACTTGGGTCTCGATCGGAGCTCGGGGGAGGAGGGGAGGGGGAGCGGGCACGTTTGTCTGGGCTTCTGTTAAGTGCCTGTTGTCCCCTGGGTCGGAGGAAGCTAATTTGTGCAAGCCCCGGCCCGGGAGTGGGGTGGGCGCCACCGGTCACGAGAGGAAAGCTCTCGGTGGGGGGCCCCGGAGACCTCGCAAACTCCACACGGAGTCCACCGGTCCGTGGGCTTCTGGACGTCATTCCGGACGGCTCCAAGGTAGTGAGTGCACCGTGGTGTTAAGAACTCAGCCTCTGGAACTCTGCCAGGCTTTGAATAAGCAAAGAACTTAGGCTCTTGGGCCTCAGTTTCCCCAGCTGTAACGTGGAACGTCCAGCTCAAATGGTCCGGAGTAAAATTAAAAGAGTTAACCTTCTCATTTTTTTTTTTTTTTTTGGCAAAACACATATGTTTACATATGTTTAACAAAATACTTTTTTTTAAGGTTTACTTGTTTTTGAGAGACAGACAGCAAGCGGGGAAGGGGCAGAGGGAGAGGGAGAGGGAGAGCAAGGATCTGAAGCAGGCTCTTCCTTGACAGCAGAGTGCCCCAGGCGGGTCTTGAACTCATAAACCAGCTTGAACTCACAAACAGTGACATCATGACCTGAGCCAAAGCCTGTGGCTTAACAGACTGAGTCACCCGGGGTGCTTTCTAAGCTAACGTTCACATCCATGAAGACCCTAGAGGTCTGGCACAGTGCAAGAACTATTGTTAGCAGGGGTTGGAGAGCAAGTTTCTCTAAGACTTACAAAGTGAACATGTCATTTTTCTACAGAGCATTCGTGTCTGCTTCAAGGTGTATTTCAAAATATATACTTAGAGGTATGGCTGTCCTGTTAAAATAATAAAATGCAAAATGTGGCTAAGGTTTATACAAATATTTTTGTTGTGACACCCACCGCTTATCTTTTTCAATTTTAACAATCAGATCATCCAGTAAGTTCTGCCTTGCCAGGGAGCACACCTTCTATATTTTCTAATTCCCTGTGCTTTTGTAATTTTGCTGCAGAATTCTCTCCCAGTAAATTGGTACATTCCTAGTAACATGCCTGCTGCTAAGCAGCTTCTGTCCCTGAGGGGTTCCCTGGGGAAGAGGGAGGAATGGCTTGGGGAGTCACCACCTAAGGTTCCACTGGGTCAAAGGCTGCAACCCAGGCAGACAGCTGGCCTTCTAGCTCAAATGAACCTCATTTAGGATAGGGACTCATTCGGCTAATGCAAAGGAGAGAATTAACTTTTTAAAAAAATCAGTGGGCTGCTTTCAAAAAATTGAGGTGCTGTTTTAGGCCAAGCCTTGATATGTTCATTGCAATTAAGTTAAATTATTCCTCTTCCCTACAGAATTAAAGTGACAGGTAAGGAATCACCACTAGGAAATCATGTGATGTCCACAGTGTATTAGGATAGTTGGCTTTGTTGTGCCTAGCTGAAAAGAGCAAGACTTTATCCTTCCGCTCTCCCTTCCATTCACCAGAAATTCGGGAGGGTCCTCCCCACATCCTGCCTCAGATCATATCTATCATTTTTAATTTGGGGGATGAAGTATAAAAACATACCCCCAAAAAGTACATAAAACGTAAGTCCCAAGACTAATTAGTTGTTGTGAAAAAAACACTAGGATCACAGCCACCCAGGCTGTGGAACTCTTGCCAGCCACTCTGGATCATACACCTTCCCCTTCCCTCTCTCCTAGCAGTGACCTCTATTTCCTACACTGTTACACAAATATATTTTTTTAATTTTTTTAACGTTTCTTTATCTTTGAGAGATAGAGTGTGAGCAGGGAAGGGGCAGACAGAGAGGGAGACACAGAATCCGAAACAGACTCCAGGCTCTGAGCTGTCAGCACACAGCCTGACACAGGGCTCAAACTCACAAACCGTGAGATCATGACCATGAGATCATGACCCCAGACAAAGTCAGACGCTTAACAGACTGAGCCACCCAGGTGCCGTATACATATGTGTGTGTGTGTGTGTATACACACACACACACACATATATATACGACATATTATATAGATGGATAGATATATATAGATACATAGATCTATAGATATATATACATATATATATCACCTAAGGATGAATGGAGATAGATAGATAGATAGATAGATCACCTAAGGATGCATCTGCATCCCTAAACAATATACCCTAGTTAAATTTTGCCTGCTTTTAAAACTTGATACAAATGATCACTTAGTATGAGTTCTGTTGTCCCTGGCTTCTTTGGTTCAATAGTATATCTTTTTTTTTCAAGCTTATTTATTTATTTTGAGAGGCAGGGGAGGGCAGAGAGAAAGAGACAGAAAATGCCGAGCAGGCCCCATGCTATCAGCACTGAAGCCCGGAGCCCTACTCAGGGCCAAACCCACAAACGGTGAGATCATGACCTGAGTAGAAATCAACAGTTAGAAGCTTAACCAGCTGAGCGGTCCAGTCGCCCCTCCGTATTATGTCTTTAAGATTCATCGCTGCTGTATCTGGGGCTTATTGGTTTTCATTGTTGTATAATATTCCATACTTATCATTTACTTATTATCCCATACTTATGGTATTCTACACATAGTTTTCTATGCTATTCCAAACTGTGACTATACCAGTCTGTTTTACTATTAGTGGACATTAGGATCATTTCCACTTTGGACCTATTAAAATAACATTTGTATGAACCTTGATGTACAGTCTCACGGTACATATCTACACACACTTCAACAGCCTTTATTCACAAAAGCAGAAATGTAGTCATGGAGTGATTGGGCCTCCGGCTTTATGGGATATTGCCAAACATATTTCCAGTTTTCATTCCCCTGGCTCCTCATATCAGCCACGCCTAGTATTGTCCAGCTTTTCAATTTTGGAGAATCTAGACTCTTGAGGATGAGCACCTTTCCTTATATTTACTGGCCATTTAGATTTCTTCTTTGTTAAAAGAAAGTCATTTGCCCGTTTTTCTACTCTTATTGCTGATTTGGAGGAACTTGTCCTGTATTTTGGGTGCCAGCCCTTTGCCCTGAGGTGCTGTGAAAATCGCCCACTAGGGTTTGCCTTTTCGCTAAACTACAGTCGGCTTTTGATGAACAAGACATAGTCCAGTTCCCCAGTCTTTCACTGTATAGATTGTTCCTATTGTAAGAAACCTCTCCCTGCTCCAAGTCCTGAAAATATTCTTCCGTGTCATTTTTTTTTTTTTAATAAGTATTAACGGTTTGCTTTTCACAGTTAAGGATACGGGTGAGGTTTTGAGTTAGTGCCTTAAAAAACTGTACTTGCTAGACGTCCGTCCTTAGCAACGCAAGACAAACACCCTCAAGATTCTGGTTGTGGCCGCTGTAACCTCTGGTTTTTCTGGGCCCCAGGCTGCCCGAAGTGGGGAAGGCCCAGGCACTGAGCAAGTTTCACTTTCCAAACTGCTCTAGCCTGGCCAAGAAGAACTCTGCTCTCAAAGGCAGATGACGCAGACTTTCGAGCTCCTCTTTTTCCCCTGGCGTCCCCAGGGCAATTCACAAAAAGGGGGGGGGGACACACCCCCGCACCCACCGCCGGGCTCCCAGGGGTGGAAATGACAGGGCGGCCATCCCAGCTGCCAACTGCGCCCAGAGTCCCCGCAGGCAGTTCTCCTCCAGCCCCCAGCAGCTATATCTAGGCCTGGGAACTCTCTGGGAAACAGGAATGTGGCACATCCAGAGGCCACCTCTCTCCGCCGTCACTTCTAGCCTCTGTTGTCCCCAACAGGATCATCTCTAGAAACTGAAGCCTCCCAGGAGACCAGGAGGAGGAGCACGCGGAGGAGCCCTGGAGAGAAGGAGCGGAGGGGTGAGAGGCCCTTCAAGTGCCTTGGGACCTTAGGACAGGACAAGCGCCCCTTGGCCAGGGCCTGGTGGGGGGTGTGGGTGGAGGGGGCGGGGGCCACCGCAGACAACGCTGAGAAGGGTCTACAGGAAAACCTCAGAGTGAGTTCCATTTTTCCAGCAGGGTCTGCCAGCACACCCCGCCCTTCTGGAAGAACTAACGCCTTCCTCCCCCTCCCCTCCCTCAACACACCTTACAGCAAGTAAAGAACCCGAGAGGCGTGCAACATACTTATGACAGGAATGCAGCTAGCAACATTACTTAAACGCAAAACTTGGGGAAAAAAGCTAAATATCCCACAAAAGAAATGTAGCTCTAAAAATTGGCATATATCCGTAGGATAAAATACACAGTCAATATGCAGTATATACAGTCACTCATAGCATGTGATAGAACAACACTCGATGCATTGCAAAGTTTTTCATAATATTACGTTAAGAAAAAAAGCAAGTTAGAAAATTGCATGTCCAATCCCTATTTCTTTAAAAGGAGTTTATTATTCATATAATTTTAAGAAAGAGTAAATGGAGAATATCAAAATTTTTCTCTGAGGAGTGGAATTAGGGGATCTTAATTGTTGTGTATACTTCCCCCCACCCCCGCCTGGTTTTCTTTCCATGACTGTTTGCTACTTTAAGAATCTAGCTACATTTGGGGGCGCCTGGGCGGCTCAATCGGTTAAGTGTTCAGCTTTAGCTCAGGTCATGATCTCACAGTTACTGGGTTTGGCCCTGCATGGGGCTCTGTGCTGGAGCCTGGAGCCTTCTTGGGATTCTGGGTCTCCCTCTCTCTCTCTCTGCTCCTCCCCTGCTCACACTCTGTCTCTCTCTCTCTCAAAACTAAACATTTTTTTAAAATTAAAAAAAAAAAAAAAAGAATCTAGCTACATTTGAAGAAGAAAGGGAAGGGAGAAAGATTCAAGACGTTGACAAACCTGCCTGGCTTGTTGGGGGTAGGGGTGGATCTGTCATCGAGGTTGGCATCTAAGTAATCAACCGGGCGGCCAGGGCTACCTCCCCAGAAAACTAAGTCGCGGTAACTACTGGGGTCATTCAAGCGTCAGATTCAAAACCAAAACAAAACAAAGCAAAAAACTGCTGCTTCCTGTTTCAAGAAGACCAAAATTTGCTTTTCTGCTCCTTCTTGTCCGAATAACCCCACGCGGCGCTTAGATCGGCGCCGCCTGAGAACGGCCCAAACCAAGGAATAAAATAAGCGCCCTCCTATTCTAGTTATTCCGTTTTTCCGCTCATCTTCCTCCGTCCCAATGAACGCGCTCCCTACGAAATAAAAACCAACCCCAATGGTTACATTTGCTGTAATCAAAGGTTGTTTGACGCGCCCGCCGCCCTCGACAGAAAACGCCAATCTGCGCGGCAGCCAGAGCGGGGATCCTCCCCTTTCCTGGACACTCTCCCATCCCCCCCCTTACTCCCCCATCGTCCTCCCACGCTGGGGGGGGGGCAGCCTCCCAGACGCTCCCCGCAGCTGGTCCGGCACAGAGCAGTCTCTCCTTCCCACTCTCCCTCCTCACTCCTCCTCCAGATCCTTGTCCTTGTCCTGCTCTTTCTCTTCTGTCCCCCTTGCCCCCCGCCCCGTCTCCCTCCTGGAAACCGAGTCTTCAGTTAGTCAGAAAGGCCCATCCTTTGGGCTTAGCCACCAGAGGCAGCGGTCACCTCTAGGTTCTGCCCAACTGCTCTACCAAGGTCACCACTGATTCTGGTTTTAGATCCAAAAATCATTTTTGTCATTTTATATGACCCACGAGTAGATTTTTCCATCGTTTCTGTTCCTTCTTGCTTCTTCCACCCGCTCCAGGTGGTTCCCAAGCCAAAGCCCTCTCTGGTGTTTCTGCCTTTCCTCTCTGATCTCTCCCTTCCAGTTCCTCCACTTCCTCCAATCTTATTTTCCTGTGATTTTTTTTTTCAATGCTCAGATTTATAGAAAAGCTGAAAGACCAGTACAGTGAGTATGGACATACCCTTCATCTAACTATTCCACTAACCACTCGCCCGCTCTTCCCATTTTGTCACACGGCAAAGTTTATTAGACCATGCTTCATCGCATACATTTCCAACAAAGCCACTCTACTGTGATCCCATCTAAGAAAATTAACATTACTTCTATCTCATCCAATACCTATGCAAATTCAAATGTCCCCAATTGTTCCAGACATGTCTCGCCTAACTTCTTTTTTATCCAGTATCCAACCCAAGTGCATGAAATGTACTTTTTTTTTTTTAAGTTTATTTATTTTGAGACAGAGAGAGAGAGCTCAAGAGCGGCAGAGAGAGAGAATGCCAAGTAGGCTCTGCACTGGCAGCACAGAACCCGATGCGGGGCTGGAACTCGTGACCTGAGCCGAAACCAAGAGTCTGACACTCAACCGACTGAGCCACCCAGGCGCCCCATGAAACATATTTATGTATTCGGTGCTAATGTCTCTTTCATTTCTCTTAATATAAAATAGCCTAACACATCTTTTAAAAATGACATTGACTATAAAATAAAATAAAATAAAATAAAATAAAATAAAATAAAATAAAATAAAATAAAATAAAATGACATTGACTTTTTTGCATCCTTCAAACCAGTTGGTTTGTACATTGTTTCTGTTCCGAATTCCTGACCTTTTACCCTTTGGGCTGCCCAAGAATTTGATTTTGGGCTTCCTTTCTTCTCTATTTATGCTCATGCTCTTGGTGATTTCATCCAGGATTGTGGCTCCGGATGGCTTACCTATGCCAATGACTCTCAAATATATGTTTTCAGCCTGGGCCTGTCTCCTACCCTCCCAACTGCTTAGGAGCGGTCTCACCGTTGCAAATTTTGTAACTGAACTCCAGGTCTTTCTCTTTTGAATTGATGGCAACTCCACCTTTCCAGTTATCCAAGCCGGAGAAACTTAGAATCATCCTGGACTCTGTGTCTCACCGTGTCTTACATTCTACATCCAATGGGGTCTGGAAACCTGTTCACTCAACCTTCAGAATATGCTGGGAATCTGGCTACTCTTCCCCACCCCCTTTGCTTCCACCCTGGGCCCGCCATCTTCACCATCTTCGGTCTGTTGTCTGGATTATTGCCCTTGCCTGCTAACAAGTCCCTCCTGCCCTCTCTGCTCTGCTGCAGTCTATTCTGAACACAGAACCCGACAGCTCCTTTACAGATTCACATCCCTTTATATTACCCCTTTACTCAAAACCTTCCAATGTGCTCAGTTGTCCTCGAAAGTAAAAGACGAAGCTCTTCATTAGCCTAGCAAGGCCCCCTTATCGCTCTGACCTCATCTCCTATGACTCCTCTGCCTCCTCCCTTTCTTTCATGCCACTCCGTCTATTCTGAGTACACTGAATCTCAAGCACACCAAGCCTGATCCTGACTTAGGGCCTTTGTACTAGCTGTGCACACTCCCTCCAGATCCACGTGACTCTCCTTCGCCTTGGGCCCTTGCTCAAGTGTCATCTTGTCAAAGAGGTCTAGTCCAACCACCCTTCTCAAAATTGCAATTGTCCACCTGCATGTTGTGCCAATGCACACACGCAAGCACACTTCTGATCCCTTTACGTATTTGTTTATTTCACACCTATTTGTTTTCTCCATAGTGTATATCACCTTCTAACCTGCTATACAATTTACCTATGTGTTACATTTATTTATCTTCTCCGCTGCTCCCTGAATAGCTGGTAGCTCCCTAGGCGGCAGGAATAGAGGTGACCTGAGGTCCTGAGCAAAGACCTGAAGACCTGTGAAGAGATCTAGAAGAAGACGACAAGGAGAAGGGGTAATACACTGGACGCATACATAAGAAAAGCCTGTGGAAAGCACAGTGCCTGACAAGCACTGAGTGACCCCTGGCCATCATTAATATTTAGTCTGCCCCTCATTCCAGGCGGAAAAGTAGTGCTAAGAATTTAATGAATGGTTTGTTATTAATCCAGCTATGTTTATTAAAGGCTACTTGGCAGGCAGACACTGGGTAAGAGGCAAATGTCAAAGGCTGATAGTCTACAGACACTTAACCATGCCTCGTGGATCCAATCAGGAGTCTGGCTCTCCCAGGCTGAGCACAAGTCCTGCTCTCTTTCTCAAACATATGCTCTCAGCCACAGTTTTTCTGGGCCTGTCTATAAAAATGAGGGAGGTGATTGATAAAAAAAAAAATAATAATTCCTAGAGTTTAGTTAATTAATGGCCAGTTCGTTTTTTATGCAGGGACCCTCCTGGGACTTGGACAGAAAATAACAGTGATTATTGGGACTGGCAGCTTCATTCTCTGGGTTAACTTGGTTTGACACATTCTGCTGTGTATTATAACAACCACAGTTTTGACACACCCCTCCTGTCTCTGTTCCCAGACTCCCAGAGAGATCAAAAGGAAATGCAAAGCAGAACTTCGCAGATTTGGATATTGAAACAGTCTGCGTGGCCGATCTGAGTCAAACATTTGAAATCCTTTTTTATAATCCCTTGCTCTCCAATCTCTCCAAATTACCAGGACTTGAGAAAGGAGAATGTATTACCCGCTTCTCGTGGGGCACATTTGTTTCCCACACATCCTCTACCCCCAGTAAGCCCAGAACCCTCTCACTACAGATCCACTCCAGCCCTGCTCCAAGCAAGTCAGGCTCCAGGCCCTGGGGGGAATCCCAAATGACAGCAGAGGCCAAAAAGAACCCTGACAACAAAAGCTGAGTTAGGGGCTCCTGTCACAGAGAGAGCTTTCTGGGCATATTCTCCTATATAAAGTGGACCTGCTGAAAACATGAGACCTCTCCTAAATCAGCTTTTAAATGAGCCATCCTACTTTCTAATGCATCTACCCAGCGTCAGACTGTCTGGGGAAGAGGTGGAAGGGGAAAATGCATTTGGTTATCGGGATAATTTATCTACGTGGCCCCAAATATCAACAAGCTGGCTGCGCCTGTGTGCTCCGTCTTTGTCCAGGCAGCTGTCCCTCAGCTGCCACATGTGTATGGAGAATGCCCACAGGGGAAACGGTAATGGGCCGTGCTCCTGCAGCTCCCCAGGCCCTGGACTCTCCCCCCAGCACACTAGCCCACGTGCCCTTCTCCTAGGTTCTGAGGGAGGCATCCACAAGTTCCCTTGGGGGAGATCTCAAAAGAGTTTCCATTTTCTTTAGCATCCACCAAGGGTTAAGAAGCATGGAGGGGCGCCTGGGTGGTAAGCGTCAGGCTTGGGCTCAGGTCATGATCTCAAGGTTCGTCAGTTCGAGTCCCCCATTGGGCTCTCTGTTTTGCTGTCCGCGCAGAGCCCACTTTGGATCCTCTGTCTCCCTCTCTCTCTACCCCTCCCCTGCTCACGGGCTCTCTCTCTCTCTCTCTCTGTCTCTCAAAAATAAATATAATAAATAAGGAAAGAAAGAAAGAAAGAAAGAAAGAAAGAAAGAAAGAAAGAAAGAAAGAAAGAAAGAAAACCTGTGAGTGTATTACAAATTTTACAAATTAAGTTCCTTATATACAAGGCACCCACTATGACCGGGTGGCCCTAGAGACATGATTGTTGCTCCAGGGAGAGACAGACTATGAATGCCTTAGGACTCAATAATTCTATATAAGGGCAAAACATTCTGGCTGATGGCATGGTACCTCATACACATTTCCATTCCAGCAGAAGCTGGACAATCTGGGACGGATGGTGTTTCACTACAAGCTCACGTCACAATTATTTCCTTCTGGTCTAGTCGTTAGCCACCAACACCTTAGCAGGTCTCTAGTTTTCCTAAAAATGTGCTTCAATCATCTTTCAAAAATTAAACTCATAAACATAATTCATTTATCTGTATTATACAAATTTTTTTTTTTTTTTAAATCCAGAAGCCTGGGCTGGCTCTTGCAGGCAGTAGAACACCCCTGGGTGGTGAGCTGTGGAACAAAGGTTGAGCAACTTGCAATTATTTTAAAGAAATAAAGAGGTTTAGATGTTTTGTTAAGGTGACTTCTCTGTAGAAAGATTCCATGTGGAATGTTTACCACTTTGGACATCCCACATACATACACTCATTAAGAAGTGGCCCTATATTCTGTCTGTGCATGTAGAGGTGTTGACATCTGTCACGTTCGCAGACAACAACAATAAATGATAGTAGGACACCATTTATGGTAATTTGTACGTTGGTGACCGCCTAAGGAAGGTACAGCTTGGAACCCTGTCTTTGGCCCCTAAAGTACCGAGTGCGCGGTCTGTCACTGCCCCGACACTAGGAGAATGGCTTTATAAACAAATTAGGGGACCACTCTTCACCTCAACATCGCATCCCATCACTGGAACTGAGATCATGACATCTGCCTTGCTTCTCTCAAAGGGACCTCAATGAGATCATAGATGCCCAAGCTGAACCAGACACCAGACACTAAAAACTCCCCGAAAAGGGTCTGTCTGACCCCCAAGGTCAGGCAGTGCCTGTGAAACTCCTCTGCCGGCCTCTGGGGACGCAGTGGTGCACCTGATCACATCCCAGGCTTTGAGGCTACCGTCAGGGCTCAGCCAGACCGTGCGGGCACAGCCAGTTTCTCAACACGCAGCTGCGGTCGGGTGCGCGTCTGGGCCGCCCGCGCGGCTCCCGGGCTCCCGGGCCTCTCAGTAGCGACCCCGAGCCTGCAGAATCCGCGCCCGCAGTTGTCCGCGCCAGAGGCTCAGCGGAGCTCGCTCCGGGCGGCGCTGTTTGTTTGACCTGGGTCTCCGCCGGCCGGGCGCACAAGGCGCGCGCGCACACCCACCGCCGCAGGGGAGAAGCTGTATTTGTGCGGGGCTGGAGGGGGCGGGGGGTGGGGAGGGCTCGAGGGGAGGGGCGTGCCGGGCGGGCGGGGGCCGCGGGGGGAGGAGCGTGCCGGGAAGCCGGCGGTGGGGAGGGTCGGGGATGGGGGGACGTGCCCGGCGGGCGGCGGGGCGGGGCGGGACGGGGCGGGGCGGGGCGGGGGGTGTGCCGGGCTGGCGCTGGAATGTTCATTGAAATGGGACCCGCAGCGCGGCGCAGATAAGGCTCGCGGAGCAGCGCCCAGGGCCCCCGAATCAGGGCCCGCGCCGCCCGGCCCCGGGAGGCCCCCACGGAGGAGCCCCGCCGTCCAGGGCCGGATGGTTCCCCGCTTTACTCCCGAGGCGTGGCGCGCGCGCGGGAGGCGGCTCTGGCGGGAACGCTACACTTGAGTGAAGGCGGGAAGCCGGCCAGCGGGGTGCTGGGCGACGCCCGGGAGACAGGGGCCGGCTGTCTTATAAACCAGCGGTAACAGAAATCTCTTCGCCCCGCTCCCCTCTCCGCGCCACCCGTGCGCTTCCCCTAACCCCGAGATTCTCGCGCTGGTTTTCTGGGGTCCGCAGACAGCGCCCCTGAAAGCGATCTCAGGCAAACCGTTAACAGGGCCCCCGACAGCCGTTCGGGGAAAAGACGGCATTCGATCCCTAGCTCCCACTGTACACTCGAAATACACACTCCAGATAGATTTAAACCTAAACAACGAAACCGTGCAAGTACTAGAAGAAAACAAGCGTGAATTCCTCCCTCACCCTGGCGTGGGGAAAAGTTTTCTCACTTTGACTCAAATCCAGAGACGATAAAAGAGATTGATGCAAGTGACCACGTTTCAAAATGCATGACAAAAAACACTATAAAAGAGGTCAAAAGACGGCTGACAAACAGGAATAAAATATTTGCACCATGTAGCACAGATACCCCAAATCGCTGATCCATAGAAAACCCTTAAAATTAACAATATGGGGGGGGGGCGAGGAATACAATTTGAATGGATGTGTGTGGATTTTGTATCTGTATGTATATTATACACGCGTATGTACACAGAGACAGATGTAAGTATCCTTTAAAAATATAAATAAGTGTTCTCACTCATGATTAGAGAAATGCAAATTAAAACAATGCTGAGAAACCATTTCTCACCTCTCAGGTTTGTGAAAATTAAAAGGTATAATACACTGCGTTGTCCAGACTGCTACCAGGGAGGTGGACCCTCATACATCGCTCCTGGAATGCAAGCCTGTGCAACCATTCTGAACAGGAATTTGGCAACGCCGAAAGAAATTATATATGCGTTTACTCTTGACCCACAATCCTACTCATAGGTATATGCTCTGAAGATACCCTCTAGCAATACAAAAGTTAGCAACAATGTCATTCATTACATCATCTGTAACCACAAAATACTGGGAAAATCTAAACACTCATTCACAGGAGAGTGGCTGAATAAACTATGGCACTTTCGCACAATGAAACACTAGGCAACCGTACAAAAGAATAAGGGACATCTCTGAACTGAGAGGGTGTGGTTTCCAGGATATATTGTTAAGTGAAAGAGCAAAGTGTTAAGAGTATCTCTGGGAAGGAATGGAAGCTGGGAGCACCCCTTGTTCTGGGGAGGAGCCCGTGCTAGCCCGGGACCCTTCCGTGTGTGACGGCAGGTGATGCTGACTTGTGAAGGCATGGAAAAGGATGCACCAGTGATCAACCAGCCTCTTAAATATGACAATCAGATTCACACCGTAGATTTTGAGGATGAAAATATTATAAGTAAAAAATGTTCTCCCTCATCAAACAGGTGAAGTTAAGCACATTAACGTCAGTCCACCGGATTAAGAGTGTACTGACAACATTTTATGATAAAAGTTCACCTGTCGTCTCCCCTACTGGACTGGATACTCCTGGAGGGTCTTGGAATGTATGCTATTTATCTTTGTGTACTAACAGCCTTGCAAACTGCTATATATATATAGGGTAACCATATGTTGTGGTTTGCCTGGGAGAGTTGTGGTTTATGCCTGACATCCCATCCAGTTACGGTTTCCTTTCTTCTAAAAATGTCCTGGTTCGGCGGATGGATTATCTGATTACCTCTCCGTAATGGAGTGGGCATTCAGAAAATAACGACTAAGTTGAATAAAATAATTTGGAAAATATTAAAGTAATAGTTTCAGTGAAATTTTAAAATGTGTAGTGAATTTTCCTTAGAAACGAGGGTGCCTGGGTGGCTCAGTCTGTTAAGCCTCTGACTTTGGCTCAGGTCACGATCTCACTGCTCACGAGTTCGAGCCCCACATCAGGCTCTGTGCTGACAGCTCAGAGCCTAGAGCTTGTTTCAGATTCTGTGTCTCCCTCTCTCTCTCTCTCTGCCCCTCCCTTGCTCTCGTTCTGTTTCTCTCTCTTTTTTAAAAATGTTTTTTTAACATTTATTTATTTTTGAGACAGAGTGAGACAGAGCATGAATGGGGGGAGGGCCAGAGAGAGAGGGAGACACAGAATCTGAAGCAGGCTCCAGGCTCCGAGCTGTCGGCACAGAGCCCGATGCGGGGCTCAAACTCACGGACCGTGAGATCGTGACCTGAGCGAAGTCGGACGCTCAACCGACTGAGCCACCCAGGCGCCCCTGTTTCTCTCTCTTAAAAATAAGTAAACATTAAAAAATTAAAGCAAAAAGAAACAAGGGTGCTAGGAAGTACTGAGTAAACGAGTAGGGAGAAACATAAAAAAAATATGATTACTAAGCAACTGCATTAATCTTAGTCTGTGTGCTCTACAGGAAAGAGCACCATACTGAAAATGAAATGTGTGAGATCCCAAACAGATTTCTTAACCTTCTTTGTCTTGGTTTTCTCATTTGTAACCTAGAAATTATTTTGAGGATATTCTGAGTTATTTTTCAAGTCTCCATTTCTACTCTTGGGGATTCAAAGTGTGACCAAAGAGAGTGGAGGGCAATAGCCTTTGCTTATGACACAGGCGTATGATAGAAAGAACCAGAAACCCTGTCAAGAAAACCTGGATTGTAATTTTCCTCCACTCTTTGGTAGCTGTCACTTATGGTTTGGGACCATAAGTAACCTCTGTGTTCTTTATCTGTAATACAGAGACAATGAAGTTAAAAGAAAAAAAGAGAAAAAACATTTTTTTAATGAGAAAATTCAGGGGCGCCTGGGTGACTCAGTTGGTTAAGCACACTGACTCTTAATTTCTGCTCAGGTCCTGATTTCATGGTTGGTGGGACGGAGCACACCAACGTGGGGCTCCACGATGACAGCATGGAGCCTGCTTAGGATTCTCTCTCTCCCTCTCTCTCTGCCCCTCCCTTGCTCAGGCTCTCACCCATTCCCTCTCTCCCTCTCTCTCTCTCTCAAAATAAGTAAAGTTAAAAAATAAAGTAAAAAACAAACGAAAAAAATCAGTGAGATGTTTTGAAAGGGTTTGCTTTAAGACCATAGTCATGCATTCTGCGAAAATAAGGTTCCAAAGATCTGTGCCAACAGTCATGAATAGTGAGAGATTTTCAGTGTCCTGACTATATCGTAGACATGGAATAGCTTATTCTGAGCAAAGGAAACGCAGGTAGAAAGTGCACAGACATTGTTGTTGCAACAGGGACATCCTGTATTGTAAAGCAACAGCACCCATGGATAGAATTCAAAGCATAATATCTATACAAAAAATCTTAATAAATGTCACTGATTTACAGCAACAAGGACTACCCATATTATGCCACCTTGTCAGGTAAGGAAGGGGAAACATTTTTTTTTTTTAAAGAAATACATGCATCTGGTCATGTGTGTGGGGGGGGAGCACAAAAAGAATAAAGTGATGAGACTGGGAGTGTGTAGGAACTGGGGAAGGTAGGGGGGTGGGGGATGGGGAATGAGAATAGAAAGGATAAAGGTGTCATGGTCATGTCTTTGAATATATCTTTGTGCATGATTTTGGCTTTTAGAATTATGTTAATGTTTCACATACTCAAAAAAAACCCCCACATTATCATAATACTTAAAAATGGCTCCCGCCGATGGGGCGCCTGGGTGGCGCAGTGGGTTAAGCGTCCGACTTCAGCCAGGTCACGATCTCGCGGTCCGTGAGTTCGAGCCCCGCGTCAGGCTCTGGGCTGATGGCTCAGAGCCTGGAGCCTGTTTCCGATTCTATGTCTCCCTCTCTCTCTGCCCCTCCCCCGTTCATGCTCTGTCTCTCTCTGTCCCAAAAATAAATAAACGTTGAAAAAAAAAAAAATGGCTCCCGCCGAAAGAGTGGCAAAGCAGAAAGTGAGATGGTGGGCAGTTCAGAGTTTGCCCAGCCCTGGGTGGACCAAACACTTCTAGACCAGTCCCCAGGGTATCCTAGGGACCATCCCCAGGCAAACAAGACAGATTTCTTTATCCAACAAATGTTTACTAGAGACCTACTATGTACCAGTTGCTAGCCTAGGCCCTGGAGATACACTAGGACAACAGACCCAGAGCCCTAGTCTAGCCTAATGGGGATCCTGCTACAGTGTAAAAGACCTTAGTTGATCTCCTACAAGCCCAAGGCGCCCCAGCACCAGACTTCATTGGGAGTTGCTTGTTGTGTATCGAGTTTTAAAGAGGGAATCCCTTCGTTTTAGTCTGAAAAAAATTGGACGGGGGGGGGGGGGTGCAGCACAGGCGGGAAGACCTTTGTTAACCTTAACCGTGAATGGGAAGAAGTTCAATATACTTCATGAGCAGATTCTGTATGATGGTATCACACGGCTTGGGAATAATTTAAAAGTCTGTCTCCTGTGCAAGAGTGGGGTAAGATAAAAGGCTGAGGCCTTTCATTTCCTTAGTATGTTAAGCGCTTGGACAGAGCTGGCCCAGGGTAAGCGTTTCAAACGCATTGGTGGACCTAGTTTGGTTTGAGGTTTTATTTATTGTGTGACCTAAGTGGACTAAGGCCACTCACACCCCTGGCATGACCAGCTCCATCTCATTTTAAGAATAGAGATGGTGGGGTACCTGTGTGGCTCAGTCCCTTGAGCAGCAGACTGGATTTCTGCCAGGGTCATGATCCCAGGGTTGTGAGATCGAGCCTCCCGGAGGGCTTGTGCTGAGTATGGAGCCTATTTAAGATTCTCTCTCTCTCTGCTCCTATCCCTCGCTCTCCCTCCCGCTCTCTCTCTAAAATAAAACAAGAGAGAGAGAGATGATGTTTCCACTCCTGAGCAAGGGAGCACATCACCTGGCACCACACTGTCTAGGCTGTGCCCAGCTCTGCCTAACAGCCTCAGAACTCCCCAGCTTTTCTGCTCTCCACCCCTGCCGGCCTTACTCCTGGCCCCTCCCCATGACCCACCCACCCTGGCCTGGTCGCTCGTGTCCCAGTTATTAGGGTTGCAATTGATGTGGCGAGAGTAAGACCAAAGTTATCGGTTCCACCTTGCCTCGGGGCGGGGCGGTTTCCAGGGCTCCCTAGCTCTAGAGGAGGAGGAAGGGGTGTCACCCAGGCCCGGCCTGTTTGCCGCAAAGTTCAGGTCCTGGGGGTCCTGGAGGTGACTTGGGGAGAGAGCGAGACCCCAGCAAGCGGAGACCACGGAAAGCTGAGGCCAGTACCGCGAAGTACGCTCCCTCCCGGCTGCACGGCGCCCTCCAGGAGACAGGACAGCCTGTCTCCCGCAGGGTTGGGGCGAGAGCGATCGGCACACCTGTCTTCAGGGTTGCTCCCGGTGTGCGGGAGCCTGAGCCAAAAGCGTCCCTTCCGTCAAGCTGACTGGTGTTTACACCAATCGCGAGGGGTCAGAAAACCTTTTCCCGTCCCAACTCTCCAACAAACCAAGGAAGAAAAAGCAAAGCCAAACCCGAGAGCACGATTTGTACTCAGGGCTTTGGATGCCAAGACCATCCCAAGGTGCCCTTTTTCTAGGTCTTCCTCGAGCGCAATAGGCCACGGGGAGAATTTCAGCGTGGAATAAAGCGCTGACCGCGGGTTTGCGCTTGACGTCTTCACCCCGGGTCGCCTCGAGCCGCAGCTTGGAAAGTGGGGACTGAGCGGAGCTACTGGAGGGGGGGAAGGGGGCGGAGGGCTGCTCAAAGGGCTCTTAATGAAAATGTCCTAAATGCGTCCACTTTCGGAGGTCAGGGTGCTTGTAGTAAATACCCGCCTATCAGACGTTTGCCTACACCGCTGCGGAGAGGAGAATACGATAACTTTTTTTCTAGGAAGTCGTGGGATTTGATTCATTAATATTTGTCCTACATATTTATCCTGAGGAAATAACCCAAAATGTTGACAAGGTTGAAAGCACAAAGATATCCTCTGAAGTTTTGTTTACAGTGACAAAAACAGATATAATCTAAAACTATAAACACAGTCTATTATGGACCATCCATAACATGGACCACGCTGGTTGTAATTTGTAATTTTTGAATATTGTAATTTTTGAATACATTTGTGAAAACTCTAGCGAAGTGCTGGACATGCTTATGATGTAAATTTAAAATACGCAAACTCGCATATACCCTATGCCAAGATAGTGGAAAGAAGGAACTGAGCTAAATGTCATTTCCGGATGAATCTTGTTTTCTTTTCACCTTTCTCTTGTTTCTACCCCACCCCCACCCCCAAAGGGTGCATGGTGACTTTTATCACTGAAAAAAAAAACTTAAATAAATGTCATTGCAAGATGTTGATGTCTCTGGGAGTTTCAGCCAGCCCTGCCTCAGGAATCGCTTAACCTCTCTGATGGTGACTCATCACTGAAAAAGACAGGAAGGAAGGAAGGAAGGAAGGAAGGAAGGAAGGAAGGAAGGAAGGAAGGGAAACTGGAAACACCTGGAGTGTAGCTTTGATGTAAAGATTAAATGATGTGATGTATAAGAAAGCATTACTTGGTTGAACCACCAAATGTGCCAAAATTTTGTGCCCACTAGACTGGGACGCGAGTTCAACTTATCTAAATTTCAGGCAGTAATAAAGCCCAGACGGTTCTTGTAACATTGAATTCTCTTGGAAGGCTTACCTAAGAAACAGTTGATCTGAAATCCCAAAAAAGAACTCTAGATCTCATTTTGATTAAAAGGTACTTTAAAACTCCTTAGAGTCTGCTGAGACTGCTCACGCTAAATCATGTATTCTTAATTGAACCAATGTAGCATGAGTGATAGCGGTGGACATTCACTGATGGCTTCATACACATTATCTCAATTCTCACAATCATCCTACGATGAGCCTATTGTTATCTCCGCTTTAAAAGTAAGCCTTAGTTTAGAGAGGTAAATACTTTAATCAAGCCCACGGCTGTGTTCAAGAGCAAGGGCTAGACATAGACGTGTTGACTCCACCTTCCCGTTCCCAACCACTGCACACCCTGTCTCCTTCCACTTGTTGCCAGCTGCGTCCAAGAGGAGTTTTTCTGAAAATCTAATGCTCCCCAGGGCTTCCCACCCCCCTGGGGGCGGGGCTGGAGGTGGGGGTGAGGAGGGAAAGGACGACACCGAGTTCAGACACACTGAAAGTTGGAACGCTGAAAACAATCAACTTTAGGGAGATTAAAGGGGAGGAAGAGAAGGAACGAGGGAGCCCCTGTCTGGGGCCTTGAGACCTGGGGCTAGTACGTTTCCTCCTCCCCACTCACTCGCGGAGCCCGCCAAGAGGCCAGGGGGCTCCCCCAATATAGCTCCCTTGCCAAGTCTTGGCGACCGTAGCTGAGATGCTCCGCCTACGAAGAGGCCATCTGGGTTCCCCAGACCCAGACTCTGCTCAAAGCGAGAAGTTTCCGGCTGAGGCTAGGCGTAGACGGGTCAAGACTCGCTCCTCCGGCGCCCAGCCTCTGCTCCCAGAACCGAGCTCCCCGCCGCGGGGGGACCCCACCCTGCGCCCACTTAATACTCCAGCATGCTCCTCCAATCCCGCGGGTGCCCAGCCGTCTCCGCCTCAGTTTTCCTCGGCCACGTGAGTGGAGACTTGAGCAAAGGCCGGGCCGGAAGGACGGGCTCGGGTTGCAGAGCAAGGGTTCCACCCCCCATCCCCTCACGTCCCCTAGGAGAGCCCCGTGGACGGGGCTGACCTCTGCGGCTCCCTCTATTACCGTATTCACCCAGATACGAGCCGCGCGCAGCACCCTCTCCCATTTTCCTGGCTTTTGAGAACCGTCGACACAAACCAAACCTTTCCGGAAGGTGGCTGGGGGGTGGAGAGGAATTCGAAGGGCGCGGGAAGAAAGCTCCCGGGGAGGAAGGTACAGATTAGCACGTGGTTCCTGCCGGAACCAATGAGGGTCAGCGATCTCGGCCTCGGTCACCCGGCCGGCAGGGATGGCCCAGGGGAAGGCGCAGTACAGGACACTGGGCGTCTGCCCGCTGTGCTTGCAGAGACAAGAGGGGAAGCTCAGGGCGACACCCAGAGGGTGACCGGGGACACCCCAGCCCCGCCTCCTCCGCCTTCGGGATGCCGCTGAACCCTGTCACCTCCACCCCCTTCTCGGTCAATGATATCCTGAGGCTGGAGCCAGAGCAGATAGATCCCGAATTCTTGCAACTCCAGGAGGCACCGGGGAGCCCTGAAAGCTTTCAGTGCCAGCGACCGGTCCCAGAACCGCGAAAGTCAGAGGTTCACAGCACCTGCAGCGCCCGCGGCGGAAACAGCGACAGAACCGACGAGTCGGGGTGTCCTGGTGGTCCCCCCGAGACGCTCGCAGAGATGGACTCAGAACGCGTGGAGGAGCCACGTAAGTACGCGCGCTCAGGTCTCGGCTTCTACAGGGGGATCCTGGCTGTGGGGTTGGTCATGACCAGTTGGCGCGTGGGGCTAACGCGCATCTCCTGGTCTTTCCCGCTCCGAGGGCTTCTATTTCCCCTTGTTTGAGAATTCCAAAAGGCAGATCTCTCAGCCCCCTCTACCATCCCCTTCAGACACCCGGTGTGCTTCCTGCGCCCCCTGAATCGTAGGGGGTTCATTATTTCCATAGCCTGCCCTCTGCTTCGCACAAGCGCATCACCCCCAGTCACAGCCACACTTCCCAGAAACTCCAGCTTCCCCTTCTCACAGCGAAACCCTCTAGGTGTCTTAGCTCTGCTCCAACACCACGGGTCTCCCCTGCCATTTCCGCGTCTCTGTACCCTAAAGCGTCTGCCCCAAGTGCAGCCATCAAAAGCAGCCGAGCGCTTTGGGAGTGGAAAGTCGGCCGGCTCTGGGGCAAGCCGCAGCTTGGGGCTTGCTGAGTGGCCTGGCCAGCCCAGTCATCCTCCGCCCAGGTTCCTCCTCTGGACAAAGAGAGGTGGCGACCAGATCAGGTCGTGTCTGCGTCCCTAGGCCTGAACGGCCCTGCGGGCGCTGGCGGGTGCTCCTCCGCGTCTGGGAGCGGGGTAAGGGCAGCTCCAGGTTTCGAAGCTCTGGGAGACGACTCCAGGGGTCTCCGTGCCTGGTCTCCGAAAGTGCCACGTCGTGCGCAGGGAAGCCAGGCCCTGGCACCTGCGCCTAGCCGCAGGAAGGGAAGGAGCGGGCATTGAATTGTGTTGCCTTGGCCCCTGAGACCTGGGAAGCTTCCGCAGAAAAGTGTCCACATTCCAAGGGATGAAGAAGCCACTCTTCTCTCTGCGCCTCCATCTGCAGCCTCCGTGCGCATCTGGGGTCCGCCCGGCCAGGCCTGGCGTGTCGGGCCTCTTCCGCCAGGCCGTGCCACGGCCCATCCATCCAAGACTCAAACGAATAAGTAAAGGGACTAGTTCAGAGTTGTTTGTTGACTAGTGGCCTGGTTACTCACCCACTCCAGGAACCTGGAGAACATTAACCTTTGCTGTGTGTTCTCAGAGAGGCCTGTGGGTTTCTGCAGACTCTATAAACACTAATTCCCTCCGAGCTGCTCAGCCAACTCCTCGCTCACTCTGGCTTTGTTGAGAAAGGATCGTGGTACTCGGACCACAGCTGTTACCCAGCAGCCGAAGGCACGCGCACCGCTTTCTCTTCAGCCGGGGAACCCCTAAGCAGCATCTCTTATGAAGCTGCCGTGGACTAACTCAGAGGAGGGGCCTGCGCCCAGCTCCAGGGACTAAGCCCAGGGCCGCTGCAATGATCGAACGTTCCTGGTGGAGTCTGCGTACCTCGCCTGTTCCCAGACCACCTTGCTTTCAGAGACCAGGGCAAGAGGGGCTGCAGACCAAGGGCGCTTGCTGCTGGCATGCACCAGGGTGTCACGCAGCCCCTTGGCCTGTGTGGTCAGTGACTGTGAAATGGGATCCTGCTTGTTCCAAAGAGTTGCTTAAGGTCAGTTGTTACTTTTCAATTTGCTAAGATTAAAATCCCCATCAATATTTTCCCTCTTTGCGAGATGTCCCCAGTTTCTCTGAGCACAAGCTGAAGGAAGGCCGAAGAAAGTTTTTATTTCCACAGACTTCAGCTATCAAACAGCCCCATCACCTCCTCCAGAAGACTGTGTCAACAGGGGTGGGGGTTTGGAGTCGGGTTCCAACCCTCACCTTCCCTAATCAGGCGAGTTCTGCTCTACCTCACCCAGAACTCGCAGCCCCTCGGCATTCCTGGTTTTCTCCTGGCGTGATTTTCCATGAAAACTCGGCGTTTCCTCTCTACCTACCCTTGAGTTAAAACAGAGCTTAGCCAAGACAGAAGAGAGGTGGGGAGAAGGGGAGGAGAGGCTGTATCTCTGCGTGCTTCAGGCACAGCCGCCTCAGTCCGGGTGATCCGCGAGGGCACCAATCCTGGGAAGAGGAAGGCAGGGCGAAACCAACGCCACCTGCTTGCCAAAGACACCCCAAAGGAGAAAGAGGTCGCTTTTTAAAAAGCCAAATGTGGGTCTAAACTTTGTATATTCCTCCAAGAGAACCTCAGTTTCCAAGCCAAGAATCAGGAAACCGAAATATTTTGTTCAGTTTTATTCTATTTCGCTCATTTGGCTTAAAGAGCATCACATCCAAGAAAGATGGGACGGGTCCCTGGTGCCGGTGGAGCACTTGATGACCAAAAAGACAAGGGTGTGGGCAAGGGTGGGGTGAAGGTCGGAGACTCTCGGGGCACCCGCCCCTGACTTGGATCTGAATAACCTGCGATGCGGCCCGGACCACCACGGATAACCAGGCCGACAGGAACCCACTGGCAAGCGCGTCACCAAGTTTCCGCTCTGTCCCTAACTCTATCTCTATCATCTCTCTCTCTCTCTCTCTCCCTTTCTCTGCCCCCCCCCTTTCCACCCAGGGCGGTCCAAAGTCAATCTCCACCTAACAGGCCCCCACACTCACACTTGGTCCCTCGAGGCAAAAGCTTCCCCAAACACCACCACGCTAGAATCGAACCACAGCGAATCGCCCCCTACCCCACCACCCACCCACAGACCTTCTAAGAAGAAAATGAAGTGGTCTTAGATTCTTGATCAACTACCTTTTGGGACAAGGCTGTCCACCGGGGACCCTGGAGTGGCAGCATTTACGTATGTGCCTGCAGATACAACAGCGGCAGAGCGTGGGGGGAAAGGAGCCTTCAGACCGTCCAGGGACAGGGGTGAGGGGTCGGCAGAGGGGACGGAAGGGGACGCGGAGTGAAGGCTGCCAGGGGAGAGGGGCGTCTCTTGGAAACCATGTAATTGCTTCGGGGAGCCAGAGGCTGGGCGCTGACGCTGTTCCTTCCTGTGCTTTTAGAGCCGGGCCTCAGCGCAGCCTCGCCCCTCCGCGGCGGGACCAGGGGGCCAGAGCTCGGCGTCGGCGACCCCGGCAGCGGCGCGCGCGGGACCGGCCCCGAGCAGCCCAAGGCGCGCCAGCGGCGGAAGCCCCGCGTGCTCTTCTCGCAGGCGCAGGTGCTGGCGCTGGAGCGGCGCTTCAAGCAGCAGCGGTACGTGTCGGCGCCCGAGCGCGAGCACCTGGCCAGCGCGCTGCAGCTCACGCCCACGCAGGTCAAGATCTGGTTCCAGAACCGGCGCTACAAGTGCAAGAGACAGCGCCAGGACAAGTCCCTAGAACTGGCGGGCCACCCCCCGGCGCCGCGCCGGGTGGCGGTGCCCGTGCTGGTGCGGGACGGCAAGCCCTGCCTGGGCCCCGGCGCGCCGGCTTTCTCGGGCCCCTACGGCGCCGCCTCGGCGCCCTATTCCTGTTACGGCGGCTACGCGGGCGCCCCTTACGGCGCCGGCTACGGCGGCGGCTACGCGGGCGCGCCCCCGGGTCCTGCGACGCCCGCACCCCTGGCCAGCGCGGGTTTCGGCGGGGGTGGCCCCGGCGCCGGCCCGCAGAGCCACCTGCCCGCCGCGCTGCAGGGCGTCAGGGCCTGGTGAGGCGCGGTGGCTCCGAGACGCCCGCCGTGTCCCGGTGCTCCGTGCCAGCCTCGCCGCCCACCGCTTTCGGCGGCCGGGATGGAGGGCGGCGCTGGCGGAGCGACCGGATGGCACTTCTCCCCGAGCAATCCCTGGGACTGCGAATTGCCCCGATAAGCCATCCCGCTGAAGGCCCGGGGACGGTCTTCTCCCCAAAAACAGCGCGCAGGGCCTGCGCCGGCCGCCCACGAAGCAGCCCTGGGAGGGAGGAGAGCCCGGGGTAGCTGGCAGTTTCTCGTTCGGAGCAGTACTGAAGCAGGTGACTTGTGGAGCCTCAAACCCAGGGTTTGCTGATAGGCTCCTGAATTTGTGCGCTGCAGCCTGGGGCCTGGGCGGGGTGGGGGTGGTGGTGAATGGGGGGTACGGGGCTCTAGAGGGCCTCGATCCTCCATTAAAGGCAAGGGGGGTGGGGAAGAATGAGGAGTCCAGTGAGATGTGGGAACCCGGGTGTAGAGCGCGGCGGGGTGGGGGGTGGGGGGCAGGAGGTCCTGGTGAGGAACTATTGTGTGAGCCAACCCCTCAGGGGACTTTAAAATGCCCTCCCCCCACCCCCCTCGCTGCTCAGTTCTCAGAGGACTGCATTAATCCAGTGGGGACGTGGTTGCTCTCGGGGAAGGTATTCTGGCTCTCCCCTTCACGGTCACTGCATTTTATCCCCTGTATTCAGCCCAGCACCTTGAGTGAATACACTAAATATATTTGTGTGTGTTTGCGTGTGTGGGGGCCATTAGAATCCACCCACCTCTCCTTACCTCTAAGCAACTTCGAATTAAAATAAAAAACGACACCCAGAAGTTCAGACTCCTCGGTGCAGACAAGATTTCCTAGGGAGACAAAATGGTTGGAGTCCTGGAGATAGGTTACCTGATTTCTTCGCTCTCTCGCTCTGTGGGGTTCTTTCAAACCACAACCCTTTTCTAAACCAGGCAACAGGAAAGGAGGCATCGAGGAGGCCGTAAGTCCACCTAGGGATGGGTAGGAAGCCTGAACTTTAGGGGGAAATCATGACCCTCCTCCGTAAAGATGTTTGAAATTCTGCAAATTTAAGACTGAAAACAAACTCCTTCTATTAATGGGAACAAGGGGTCAGATACATTTATCTCTGGCAGGAAAATTGGGCCCCTGTTTTCTCCCCTTGGATAACATTTGTAGACAATGAAAACTCTGGTTCTTCACCCCTCCACCACTAACATGCCAAAAATTAAATTCTATTTAATAAATGCGAATATTTAACCAAAATGTACTGGCCCTGCATTTTCTCATTTTTGAATGTGTCCTGATTGTTTCGCGAGAAACAGACTTCTTTGGTCCTATGTAAACTATACCTGACTACTCACTGCTAACATCTCTTGAAGCTTATGTGCTCAAGCTAAAAACAAGAGTATTATTCTTATTTTTTTCTTACTACCATTTCCTTACATTTTCCCTCCTTTTGATTTTCATCCTTTTTTATTTCTCTATTTTCGCTGTTAATAAAAATACATTTAGACATGCTCCACAGTGCACAGCTATAGTTTGTGCTTGTGCTCCTGAGATTAAAGAGGGCAGTTTGTATACTTTAAATTTGGGATCAATAAATATTCCTTGGTCAATTCAGCTAAGATAAAAAAAAGAAATAGAGATTAGAGTTAAACTGTCCATCGCGGGAAAATGGTCACACGGCATTACCCATCTTTCACTTTGGGGGACATTCCTTACAAAAGGGAAGGACATGTGGACACTGGCCTTAGGTTCATGACAGTTGAGCTTAAGTTCAATGCTTCCACTGAGGGACCATCTGTCCAGCCCTCGGTTGTTAAGTGAGTCATGTTACGTTTTCCCAAGAGCAGATTCTAAAGTTCTGCATGTTAATTTTTAAAAATCCTTTGTTGCGGTTCTTTGGGTAAGGTCCTCACCCTGGAATCGTAGGTCACCATTGCAGGGATCTAGCAGAGTACTCGGCACCGAGTAGAAAATCAGTAAATGTTAGTTTCTTCGCCCTTTGCCCCCTTCTCACATGGAAAAGTAAGCACCAAGGCTGGTCCCAGATGTTCTGAACAGGCTTTGCTTCCCATGCTGCCTCGACATTTTGAACCACACGGAAAAAGCACAGCCTCGAGGATGAGCTATGGCTTGGTCAAGTCTGTGAGTGAAGGCAAAAGCGGCTTGGTTCAGTCATCAGCAACTCAGTCATCACCCAGACATTTCTGGAAGGACTGCTGCCCTGAAGAAATTTACTATCGCATTGGATACCAGAGACTAACAGGAGAAAGGTATCTAAAAATACAAGGTGGTCAATGCTGCGTGTCAAGGAGGATAGACAGTGCGCCCTCTCTGGAAAGAAAGAGAAGGCTTGGGGGGAGGAGGTGGGTGCTTGCAGGAGGGGATTAAGCCTGGTGATTAGTGTGGGAATGACACTGTTTACTGGGAGAGGCTCCAGGAAAGGTCGAAGCCTCAGGAGTGGAGAAAAGTAAGCGGGCACACGCCAAAGCCATGCTCGTGTTCTACAGTAGTTTGAGATGCAGTTCAAGTCTAGCTTCTGGGAATTCGTGAACTGCATTCAGTTGGCTGAAGGGGCGTGGGAGGCTGGATGGCATGTTGCTGTCATATATGCCCAAGACCCTTTAGAGGTGCCGTTGATTTACGACATTTTCTGTTCTGCTCTCGAGATTTTTGCAGCCTCCGTTTTTGCTGCTCTAAACAAACAAACAAACAAACAAACAAACAAAAAACTAAACTAACAAAACCTTGTCCGTAGGCAATCCGTGTGGTTTTCTCTTGGGTGGAGATCCTGGAAGCTTGAGATTCTCCCGACACCAACGATGGCTTTCCAAAAGGAAAGCAGAAGGAAGGGCAACTGTCTTCTCCCGTCTCCTCACTTTCTGCCTGTCAAGATCACTTTAAAACGCATCCCTCTCTCAGCTCATCAAGCCCACCTCCAGCTGCCCATCTTCCGTCCTGGAATCTCTCCTTTGCACTGAGAGCTGCCCCTTTGTGTGTGCGTCTTACCGTCCCCAGCTTAGCCGGCCGGCTTTCACCAGGGAGGCGCTCTGCAAGCAATCAGCTCTTATCTGCATCGTTCAGCCCCGTCACTTCAGGCACCTCTTAATGTTCACAAGCTTCCCAAATGGGAAGTAATTGACCTCTAAACAAAACAAAAAAGCTCTCAGAGAGATAGCAGAGGTTCCTTTCCTGACTGTCCCAGGGCTAAGGGTCTCACCTAGGCCAGGTGGGTAAGTCAATAAAATTGCAGACTTCCTGGCTCCCAGTCCTTCCTCCCCTCCCTCCCCAGCGCCTTCCAGCCCTTTCTCCGATACCATCTGTAAATCAGATGCAGCCTGAGTAGAACTCCAATTTCAGAGTTGCCAGAGATTTCTGGAATTTTGTTTTTTGTAATTTTATCATTACAATGAGGTAACTTTGGAGGGACGGATTTAAATCTTTTGAAATTCCATCTGAAAAGTGGGTACAATCCTCACAGTTGATTCCAGCTCTTTGGGATATAGACCTGCTGACTCGCCTTTCTCTTTTTCACAAAACAAGGGAACTTCCAGGCTGGAAATCTGTGCCTTCCACTCCCCCCCCCCCCCCCAGAGAGAGGCCTCTTCAGAGAGGGATGGAAGGTGGTGGAGGAACACTGAGTTTGAAAAGTTGTTGGACCTCGTTCTAGTCCCACGTTGACCAGAAGCACATTTTTGTGACCTTGAGCAAGCCTGTAACCTCTCTGGGCTTCAGTCTCCTTGTTTATAAAACGGAGGCAGTGGGTCTCTGAGGCTATTATCCTATGTCGCGTGTCTTCCTGTTGATTTCAGATGCATTTATATATTTTAATGTTTATTTCTTTTTTGAGGGACAGCGAGAGATAGAGTGCAAGCAGGGGAGGGGCAGAGAGAGAGAGAGGGGGAAACACAGAATCCGAAGCCAGCTCCAGGCTCCAAATTTTCAGCACAGAGCCCCACGTGGGGCTCGAACCCACCAACCATGAGATCACGACCTGAGCCGAAGTCCAATGCTTAACCGACTGAGCCACCCAGGCACCCAACTAACCTGCGTTTTAGAAGTGGAGAAACGCAGGTGCAGAGAATCTAAAGGGCTCATCCCAAATTCTACATTAGTGACCACGTCAGAACTTGGTCATGTCTCTCAATGCATAGATCAGTTTTATTTCTGTCTCCTAACACATGTGAGGTTTTTTATCATAAAATGTTTAAAGCAGTCAACAAATGGAGAGAGAATTGCTATAACTTAATTTATTTCATATAAATTAACCAACTCAACGGATTGAGCCACTCAGGCGCGCCCTGATGCATTTATGTTTTTTTAATCTTAGGGTAGATCATATCCAGAAAAGTACATAAGACATATATATGCGATTGAGAGAATAATTATAAAATGAACACAGATGTAGCCCCCCCTTAAGGCAAGAGACAGGGAGTGCCAGTTCTCTAAGCAGCCCTTCTCCCCAAGCCACTTCCAGAATGCAAAGCCCTTTCCTCCCTCCTTCCCCAAAGGAGACACCAGCTATTCTGACTTTTGTGATGACAATTTACAGGCTTCAGTTTCTGGATTTACCCAAGGGGACACATCCCTCAACAAGGCGGTTTAATTTTGCCTGACTTTAGATGTTACATAAATAGAATCGTACTGCCAGTATTCTTCTGGGATTTGCTTCTTTTATTCAGCTTGATGTTCGCGAGATTTATCCATGCTGTTGTGTGGGAGGTTTAGTCTGCTCATTTTCTCTCTTTCTTTTTATTTTTTTCTAATTTTATTTTTTATTATTTTTTTTAAGTAAGCTCTATGCAATGTGGGGCTCAAACTCACGACCCCAAGATCAAGAGTCCCCAACGTCTTCCTGATTCCCACGCTCTACTGACGGAGCCAGCCAGCCTCCTCAAGTTTGCTCATTTTCATTGTTACATTGTAATCTCACTGAATGCATGTACCTCACTGTATGTATTTGCTAAAAAAGTAGAGTTTCCAGCGGGGATTGTAGCAAAGAATGCTGCTGTGGGAGCACCTTTCCCACTGGTGCAGCTGTATTCCCTGGCTGGAGTGTGTCCCGTGGCCCCTGTGAATTGACTTGCAGGACAAGGATGTATCATCGGACAGATTTCTATGTATGTTTCATAAACATATCAGCCTTACACCGATACACCTTCTGTATGATTTCGTTGCATACTCATCACCTCTGTATGGGCAGAGTACATTCCTGTTCCAAATCCACAGACAGTCCAAGGGCCAGTGGTGCCTGGATGGCTCAGTCGGTTGAGCAACTGACTCTTGATTTTAGTTCAGGTCATGATTTCGAGGTTGGTGAGTTTGAGCCCCAGGTTGGGCTCTGCCCTAACAGTGCAGAACCTGCTTGGGATTCTTTCTCTCTCCCTCTCTCTCCCTCTCTCTCCTCCCCTCTCCCTCCTCTCAAAATAAAGAAATAAACTTTTTTTTTTTTTTTTTAAAGAAGAGTCCGAGGGCCAGAAGGGTTCATTAGAGACAGAACTCTGACCAGACCCCGACCCCCTGTCCTCTGGCCATTGGTTACTCCCACTGACTACTCAATGGGAAGTTCAGGTCCTGACACTAATCAAATGACCATTGAGTGACACTGCTTTCTTCATTCCCTGAAGGACAAATGCATTAGAGGGTGGAAGGCTTTGGAAAGCTGAGTGAGGGGATAAATATGAGGCAAGATGCCAGAGAGAGTGGGAAGCAGGTGGGAGAGTTACCACCCTCTGTCACTAGTGAGCAAACAGATATTTATTTAACTTTTTTTTTTTAACATTTATTTATTTTTTTGAGACAGAGCATGAACGGGGGAGGGTCAGAGAGAGGGAGACACAGAATCTGAAGCAGGCTCCAGGCTCTGAGCTGTCAGCACAGAGCCCGACGCGGGGCTCGAACTCACGGACCGCGAGATCATGACCTGAGCTGAAGTTGGCCGCTTAACTGACTGAGCCACCCAGGCGCCCTGCAAACAGATAATTTAAATTTTTTTTTTCAACGTTTATTTATTTTTGGGACAGAGAGAGACAGAGCATGAACGGGGGAGGGGCAGAGAGAGAGGGAGACACAAAATCGGAAACAGGCTCCAGGCTCTGAGCCATCAGCCCAGAGCCCGACGCGGGGCTCGAACTCACGGACCGCGAGATCGTGACCTGGCTGAAGTCGGACGCTTAACCGACTGCGCCACCCAGGCGCCCCATATATTTAAAGAGTCTGGCTGTCATGTCCCCTTGCCCATTTTTTCTGCATTTCCCCCCTGCACTTTGAATCCCCAGAGATGCTGATTCATGCTTTCATATGGCCAGCTCTTGAGAGTGAAAACAATTCAGCCACAAGCCAAGCCATTTCTCCTTAGGCTCACCTCCCTGCCTCAGAGGAGAGCTTCCGGGAAAGTCGCTCTGCCTTCCTCCCCGACTGTCTGTTTAGACTCCAGCAAGTCCGCCAGAGAGAAGGATGTGGGCTTAGTTGACACAGTCCAGATTCCACTGTAAGAAAAGCCGATTTGCCCAGCAGCCCTGGCCAGAATCTCAGAGCACTTGCTTACTTGGTCCCTCCGGGGCTTTCTTTGTAAGTTGGTCTCAGCCAAACCTGCTTCCTTCCCATCCATGCCTCAATAATTCCTGCTTCCTCCTGTCACCAGCCCAGCTTAATTGCTTGAAACCCTAAGGCCCAGGAAATTGGAATCTGAAGTTAAGACTTCAGTGGGACAAAGGTGAACTTTCCTTTGATGGCTCATGTTTCCAGTCCTATGCTGGGCCTTCTGATATCTCCCCTGGACATTCCCCATGGGTCAGGTCCCCAGGTACCTGCTCCTGGTGCATCTTGGCCTTCTCCATCACGATGCATTTACTCTCTGTGTATTTTGTCCCTTCCCAACAATCAGCCTCATGTCGGTGACAGACCCTAGTGTGTTTTGAACACACACTGTGTCTGTCATGGAGTAGGGGCCCAATACCATTTTTTGATTGACCAAATGAGTGAATGGTTGCTGTCTAGCTTCCTTGCATGATTCCACAAAGTCTGCATTAAAGACCCAGCTTCTGATCTGGCTCCTTGGTAGTTGGAAGAAAGTCCAGTGTGTGAATAGGGATCTGGTTCCTGGCAGGGGTCATTGAACCCTGATACCAAGGACTCTAAGAGTTTCTATCAGTCAGGTTACGGCCATGGTGAAAAATAATTCCTCTATTTTATTCTTCTAGCCATCCTCCTGTAGGCCAACTTAACTGGCAAGTATTAAGGATAATTAGATTGAACATAGTCGGGGGGAATATAATGCCAGTATCATTAGAAGAAAATATTTACAGGATCAGAACACACAAGGATGCATAACACGGAGTCCTTGTCTTCAAGAGGGACATTAAACTGGGGTAAGACAAGCACCTATAAAACCAAATATACTGCAGGAAAAAAACTAGAATGGGTGCTTATACATATATGAATTATTCAATGAATTAAATGAACATTTACCTTTATTACAATTGCTACCCAAAAGATGCTTATAGTGGTGAGACATGCGGCAGGGATTTCTAGCTGTCATCCAATAACTATTCCCCTTTTTTCTTTTAAAAATTTTTTTTAATATTTATTTATTTTTGAGAGAGAGAGAAAGAGAAAGAGAGACAGACAGAGCATGAGCAGGGGAGGGGCAGAGAGAGGGAGACACAGAATCTGAAGCAGGCTCCAGGCTCTGAGCTGTCAGCACAGAGTCCGACGAAGGGTTCGAACCCATGGACCATGAACCACAAGATCATGACCTGAGCGGAAGTCGGACGCTTCACCGACTGAGCCACCCAGGCACGCTCCCCCACCTTTTTCTTTAGTAATAGAATCCCAGAGGATTAATCACACAGTCTTCCAGATAATGACTGTCTTTCCCAGACTCCTTTGCAGCTAGGAGTGGCCAAGTAACTGAGTTCTGGCTAAAAGGATGTTAGCAGAAGTGACGTGTGCCCCTTCCAGGACATAGCCTTAAACGGAAGGGACCTTCTCTTCACTTCCTTCTCTTCCTGCCCCTGGATGGAGGGGTGGGAACAGCAGCGGCTATCTTAGATTATGACACAGCAGCAAGACAGAAGCAGCCTAGGTCCCCAGCACCTTATGGGCTTTGCTCTGCTTACACACTGGCTATTATAGGAGAAAAATAAAACATCGGTCTCGTTCCAGCCAGTTGTGTTGGCTTGTTATTTAGCCACTGTTATTTGTAGCGGCTGAATAGGCATCTCAATTAATAGAGGACACAGGCAGGTAATTTGAAAACTAGCTGGTATGTTAGTTGGTATCTCTTAGCTGGTATCTCTTAGAGGAGAAATAAATCAAGCCAAAGTAATCTGGGAAAGCTTGAGGAAAGAGAAGGAGCTTGAGATAAGCCCCTTGAAAGGGTGAACAGATTTGGATAGTGGGGGCGGTAGAGAGGCTGGGGAATCCACATGGAGGAACTTAGTAGTGAGGGGTATACCACGTAAAGTACGTGGGAACCGAGGACTCTGTGTGCGGTGACGTGGAAGGTAGCACTCTGGATGTCCCACAGTCAGAGTGTTCGGCTCGTGTGCCCTCTCCCCAGCCAATGTCATCGACTCTGAAGCCAGGTAACTGCCAAATCCCACACTCAACCTCTCCAGCTCTACCCTCATCCAGAGTTCCAGATCTGAGTTGCCTGTCCCCTCCTGGACATTTCTCTTTGAAAATTTCCTGAGCCCATCTCTCTCCACCTCCTCCTGCCTGTGACCCAGGCTGACGCTCCATTGGCCCATTTCACCTTTCCTGTCTCCTCCCAGCCCTATTCTAGGTTCCCACTGCTCCCACCTAAGTTCAGATGATCTGTCTCTTGTCACATGTGATTGCACTCTAACTCATTTCCCTGCCTCTACTCTCTTTTCTCCTGGCCATTTTTCAGGCTGCTACAGGATTTGAAAACAAAACAAAACAACATATTGTGTATTCCTTGGTGAAGAACTCACTTTCAAGACACAGTCCGCATTCTATAACCCGACACATGAAACTCTTACCTACATTTCCAGCTTCATGTCCTGCTGGGTTCTTCCACACGCCTTCTCTTGCGTTCGGCCAACTATTCTGGCTTTCCTAAGCACACGAGACATGCCTCCCCTTTTAGTCTCTGAGGTCCCACTCAAAAGCCACCTCCTGGAGAAATTCAGGGTGTCTCTCGTCAGGATTTTCTGGACACTTGCAGCTCATGGCTTATCCCTGGCTGTAATACGCATTGAATTTCAGTTGGTTGTTTCTCTAATTGCTCACGAGTGAGAGCATAAGCCTCTTGATTGAACAAATTTTACCCAATTTATTTTATTTTTATAAATTGTTATTGACGTATAACATATACAGAGAAAAGTGCATGAACACCATACATACACCTGAACTAAATGTCAGTCACGAAGTGAAATCCCCATGTAATCGGCACCCAGGTCATGAAACAGAACATTCACACCCCTGCCCGGAACTCTCTCGTATCCTCTTGGTGTCACTGATCTCAAAGGCAACTACTAGCTTGGCTTCTAACTTCATAGATTAATTTTGCCTGTTTTGGGATCGTATGGTGTATATTCTCTTGTCTAGCTTCCTTCACTTGACATTATGTTTGTGAGATGCATTCGTGTTGTGGTGTTGTGGTTGCTGTTTGTTCATTCCTATTTGCTGTTCAGTTTTCCACGGTCTGGATATACGACATGGATTTATTTATTCTACTGTGGGTGGCCATTTGGGCTATTGCCAATTTGGAACTGCAGCTGACCCTTGAACAACACGGGGGTTAGAGGCACTGGCCCTTCTGCGTAGTCAAAAATCTGTGTATAACGTTGACTCCCCCAAAACTTGACTACTAATAACCTACTGTTGACCAGAAACCTACCAATAACATAAACAGCTGATGAGCATATATTTTGTATGTTATATGGATTACACACTGTATTCTTACAAGAAAGTAAGCTAGAGAGAAGGAAATGTTATTAAGAAAATCATAAAGTTGGGGTGCCTGGTTGGCTCAGTCGGTTAAGCGTCCGACTTCGGCTCAGGCCGTAGTCTCATGGTTCGTGAGTTCAAGCCCCACGTCAGGCTCTGTGCTGACAGCTCGGAGCCTGGAGCCTGCTTCGGATTCTGTGTCTCCCTCTGTCTCTGCCCCTCCTCTGCTCATTTTCTGTCTCTCTCTTAAACAATAAATAAACATTGGGGCGCCTGGGTGGCTAAGCATAGGACTTTGGCTCAGGTCATGATGTCACAGTTCATGAGTTCGAGCCCCACATCGGGCTCTGTGCTGAGCCCGGAGCCTGGAGCCTGCTTCAGATTCTGTGTCTCCCTCTGTCTCTGCCCCTCCCCTGCTTGTGCTCTGTCTCTCTCTTTCTGTCAAAAATAAATCAACATTAAAAATGTTTTTTAAAAAAATCATAAGGCAAGGTGAGGGGATGGGTGAAATAGATGATGGGGATTAAGAGTACACTTACCGTAAGGTGTAGAATTGTTGAATCACTATACCGTACATCTATATGTATGTTAACTATACTGGCACATTAATAGTACTGTGCCGGGAAGAATCTGTGTATCTCGTGGACCCACGTAGTTCAAGCCCCTGTTGCTCAAGATTCAACTGTACCGTAAGTAGTGCTGCCGTGAACATTCTTGCGCATGTCTTTTGGTGAATATACACCTCTGTTGGCTATGTTCTAGAAGTGGAAATTCTGGGTCCTGAAGCGTGCATGTGGTCGGGTTTAGTAGGGTCTACTCTTTATCCAAAGTAGTTGCGTTAATTTACATTTTTCACGAGGACTGTTTGAAAATTCGGGTCCTTCCATCTCCTCAACACCTCTCGTCAATTTTCCTTGTACTCAACTTGTTTCCTCGTTTCTTTTACTTTCGTGTCCAGAACATGCCAATGCAGGCCGGTAAGGTGTGCCCCATGAATATTTGTGCACTGGTGTCATTGCCTGGAACCACTCACTGGAGAAGTGGAAGGAAAATTGAAGAGAGGCATAGTCAGTGGGCAGAGAAAAATAATAAATGCTTATTAAGCCCACGCTAAGTGCCCACACTAAATGCTTGACATGCATTATGTTAATTAATCACCATAATCCCTCCCTAAATTCTAGCGCCCAAAGAGTCCAGTAAGCTCCCAAATTAGGAAACTGAGCCTCAAAGTGACTAAGAAACTTATCCCAAATCACCACCAATGATAGAGGTAGAACTTGAGCCTCCAAAGGTCATTTACTTTCCATTATACTGTTGCCATTTCACCTGCTTTCTCAGTCGCTGCACCTCACTGTGCTGTAACTACCTAAACAGACAGGTGTAGTTGCTGATGATTGAGCACTCATCACATGCTCTCTGACTGATTTTGGTGTCGTCCTGAACCTGCTATTTCCATCCCAACCTCAGAGAGCATCACCAGAGGGAAAAGGTCTGGCCTAACGAGCACCTTCAGATATTGGAGACGTAAGAGATCACAGAGATTCCCATGGCATCCTGTTCTCCACTGAGGGACATTGGCCTTCAGAATAAGTCCTGTAAACACGTTACTTAAAAGCATTACATACAACCCAAGAACATCTGGAGATAATGGCACCGATGGAGTAATCCACAGCCACGGTTTGCAGTACTGACGCTTCCCACCAGGGGGCACCGTTGCCTCCAGTTTCCCATCATGGGGGAAAAAGGGAATTCCCCAAATTCCTTGGGACTCCACGCAACGCCTTTGCTTTTGGCTGTAAGCAATGTTTCAGATTTCTTTTTCAGGTCAAGCCCTTTGCCTTCCTGTTTGGATACTGACAGTTGGGAATAGACGGAGTGAATCAATAGACTGAGGGCTCCAGAGACACCAGCTGTTGGCCATGGCTTCAGTGTGTGACGAACACCAATGCTGGTGATGCCGGTGGTTGTGAGATGTGTGTTTTCCATGCACAAATGTCCTCTATACATACTGTCCCTCATTTAATCACCATGTGTGAGAGTACGATTCCCATACAGCTACAGAAACTAGGGAAAGTGAGGGACTTACCCAAGGTCGCATAGCTTGTAGGTTAGGGGTCCGAATATAACCCCACTGCTCCTGTGTACAAATCCTCTGTCTTGGTTTGAACTTGAGTATCTAAAATAGAACTGTCGGGCTCTGGAATACAACTATTGCTGGTAAATGAGCCACTCCGGCCTCTGGTTCTCCTCCCCAGGCTCTTACTCAAACACCCAGAAGGGAAAGTGATCTGATCGGCTCCTTCAAAACGCACTGCTCTGACCCAGAGCAGGGGTTCTTAACTCCACCTGAGGGGAGAACTGCTTTGAGAATCCACATAATTGAATCTACTGGATCCTGGCTTAGCTCTGCCACTGACCACCTCAGCGATGGAGGGCGAGGTGGTTCATCTCTCTGGGCTTCAACTTCACCTTGTGTGAAACGGGGCTGGTTAAACCAGCGGTTATCTGTGACTCTCTGGGTTGTAAGGGATAGGAACCCAACTCACACCAGCATGAGAAAAATAAAACAAAACAAAAGTCAAGGCAACTTGCCGACTGGCCCACGTAGCCAAATGGCAGGAAGGCTTAAGGTGAAGCTGGCTAACAGCAGGGACTTGAGCTCATCCCCCCTCTCCCCATCCACCTCTCGTCTCTGCTTCGCTCTGCATGGTCAGCTTTGTCGTCGTGGGCCGGCTGAAACCATGGCCCGCCACCCAGCTACTGGCTCCTCTGAATCACGTCCTCACGGTTCCAAAACCGAGGAGGAATCGGCATTCTCCTGCCAAGTGCTAGTTGAAGAGCTAAGCTCCTCTGCATCACAGGGGGGTAGGGTGCACCAGGCAAGACCCCAAGGATGGGGGCGCTTTAGAAAAGTCCAGCTCACCTGCCGGATATCTTCTTCTTGAGTTATCTGCCCCAGGGCAGTTCACGTGCCGATAATCCTCAATTGATAAAGGTCAATACCAAGAACTCTTAGGTCGTATCAGGAATATGAGGGACTCTCAGCTCCTCGTAAGAGTCGGATTTACAGGGGAGGGGGTAGACTGGCAGTGTGATGTGTTTGCATCCTCTCTTTCTAGGCCTCAGCCTGTGGGGTAAGGCGGGTGCCTCCATGGGTCTAACACTCCATAAATCTAAAGAAAGTGACCCAGCCAGACCCGTCACCCCGAGACGGGGTGCATCATTTCATTCTGTCTGTGAGGGGCCACATTATCATCTCTGAGGCAGCAAATGCAAAACAGGGGCAGTGGAGACACCCCCACGGCCGAAGGCCCCCCACTAATGTCACCTTGGTGTTGCTTGACCTCTCCCGGAGAAGTAGAGTTCATCTCTTATCAGCGTCCTTGCAGACCACGAGTCTCGTAACCTGCCACCCTCTCAAGGAATCCTGACAATCACAGCCCTTTAAAAGCAGCAGCTCTTATCCTTAGGGGAAAAGAAATGGGGCGATGCAACTCTTGCACCTCTCTGCTCTCCTACCTGACAGAGAAATGTCTTCCTGACCTACAAGTAGCCTTACCCGCGGAGCCGGGCCGAGGCTCCCGGGGGGGGGGGGGGGGGGTTAGGGGGCAGGCTGTGATGCACCTCCCGGCTCGCCCCTAGGCTGCAGGCAGTGGGAACTGAGCAGTGACACAGAAGGGCTGTAAGAGGAGAAGCACAGGGTTCCACCCAGGAAGGACAAAAGTCAGGGGCTCACGTGCATAAACACCAGGAGTAAGGATCAGCCTGGACGAGTGCACACACCCACGGTCCCTGGGACAGCGGGACACTCCCTGGTACCAACCACCCCGGCCTCCAGGTCTCCAGTGCTCCTCTGCTGGCTGCTGTAGCCTCTGTTCTGACCTGGCCACCCCTCTGGGTACAAGTGGCGGATACACAGCAGGACTTGCTTCGCTTCCACGCCGCCTACACAAAGCTGTTCCTTGCCTCCTGCTTCGCTTCCCCTCAGCAGCTCCCCTCACCTCTGAGCCCCAAAGGACCCCAGCCTTCAGGACAACTGTGTATCCAGAAGCAGTACATCTGTGACTCATGCAATGACGCTACCCAGGTGGAAAGCGACTTCACACCGATTCCTTCTTGCTCCTTAACACTCTCAGCCTCGAGGCCAGATAAGGGAACTGTTGACAGCGTTTTTCTGGGGCGAGTCGCTGGGAGGCCTGGCCTGCTCTCTGCTTTCTCCATCCTGATGGGGGATGTGACATGACCCCCTGGAGCGTCAGGGACCATGTTGGCTACAGCTCTCCTTGCTCTGGGACCTGACCTGAATGCTTCACGAACGTGACCCCATGTGATCCGTGGGACATTTCTGCATGACGTCCAACTATTACCACTCCCATTTACCAGAGGAAGTAACTTAGGCCAGGAGAGGCCAAGAATGTGCACCTCAAAAGCGGAAAACTGGGATTTAAACTCGGCCTCTTGGAGCCTAAGCCCACCCTGTAGCCCCGTATCTGCTGTTACTTTGTGATACCTCCTGCTTGGGCCCCCTTCTCTTGCCTCCCTCACTACCACGGCCTTGGAACTGGCCTCCTGATTACCTTCTTGCACTCTGTCATTGTTTCCAACCGCACTTTTTTTTTGGTAAGTTTTTATTTAAATTCCCGTTAGTTAACATACAGTGTAACATTAGTTTCAGGTGTACAAAGAATGATTCAGAACATCCATGCAACACCCAGTGCTCATCGCAACAGATGCACGCTTAAGTGTGTTTTCTATAGTTAAGAGTCTGTTGGGGCGCCTGGGTGGCTCAGTCAGTTGAGCATCTGACCTCGGCTCAGGCCACGATCTCATGGTTTGTGGGTTTGAGCCCCACATCAGGCTTGGTACTGACAGTGAGGAGCCTGCTTAGCATTCTTGGTTTCCCTCTCTCTCTCTGCCTCCCCTGCTTGCACTCTCTCTCCCTCTCTCAAATATAAATAAACATTTTTTTTTAAAAAAAGGGTCTCTTTCTTGTCTCTTTTTTCCCTCTCCTCATCTGTTTTGTTTCTCAAATTCCACATATGAGTGAAATCATATGATGTTTGTCTTTCTCTGACTTTTTTTTTTTTTTGCTTAGCATTACACCCTCTAGCTCCATCCATGTTGTTACAAATGACAAGATTTCAGTCATTTTTTATGGCTGAATAATATTCCATTGTGTGTATATATTACTGCTTCTTTATCCGTTCCTCAATCAATGGACACTAGGGCTGTTTCCATAATTTGGTGTAGATATGCTGCAATAAACATTGGGGCACGTGTGTCCCTTTGAATTAGTATTTTTGTATTCTTTGGGTAAATACCTAGTAGTGCAATTGCCGAGTCTAGGGTAGTTCTATTTTTTAACTTTTTGAAGAACCTCTATACTGTTTTCCAGAGTGACTGCACCAGTGTGCATTCCCAGCAACAGTGCGGGAGGGTTCCCCTTTCTCCACTTCCTTGCCAACATGTTGTTTCTTGTGTTGTTGATTTGAGCCATTCGGACAGGCATGAGGTGGTATCTTATTGTGGTTTTGATTTGCATTTCCCTGAGGATCAGTGAGGCTGAGCATCTTTCCATGTGTGTGTTGGCCATCTGGATGTCTTCTTTGGAGAAATGTCTGTTCATGTCTTCTGCCCCTTTTTAGTTGGATGATCAGTTTTTTAGGTTTCGAGTTCTGTAAGTTCTTTATATATTTTGGATAATAACCCTTTACCAGATATGTCATTTGCAAATATCTTCTCCCATTCTGTAGGTTGCCTTTGAGTTTTATTGATAGCACTGCCTTTCTGAAACACAAATTTGATGGTATGACTTCTCTCTATTCCAGTACCCTCCTTAGCTGCCGAGTCACCAATTGTGTGTAGACCCTTCCGTGTGGTAGTCAAGGCTGCTTCTCTTACCAAGCAGATTTCTCCCCCTCCTCTCCACTTACTCCAAACCGCTCAAGGTGTCCAGGTCCCTTTGAAGGCCCACCTCCTCCATGAAGCCTTCCATCCTGAAGCTGCCAGTGCTTGAAAGTGAGTTGAAGAGACCTCTTGTCTAGTGGTTTTGAATCCGGGTTCTGAAACGCTACAGAGGTTCTTGGGACAGCACTGGGACAAACAGATGCTGGGCATGGGCTGGGGAGAGGTCTCCAGATCCCTGACTCTGGTGAGCAGCCAAAGGTTCACCTTTATCTGTCATGTATTTGGGGTCCATGTAAAATGTCATCTGAAAAGGGTCCAGCTGCTTATGTACTAACATACATATTATAATAATATAGTAATAATAGCATAATAAACAGCTCCCAGCCCAACCTTCTAATTTTAAAGATATGAAATTCCTACCGCACCTGCTGTCCACTATTGATTTGACACTTAGTACGTACTATCCCTTGCAAGTTTGTCTTTTCCGATAGATGTTTGTCTCCTCAACTAGTATATAAACTCCTCATGGGCCAGGACCAGGCCTTCCGCTTGGTTATCTCCAGGGACTAACAAGGTTTAAGACGTGTTTATTTACCGTGACTATTTTCTGCTTGAGAAATTTCCCTGAACACATAAAACTTCAGCTACCACTAAAGCCCCACCTAATACTTCCCTCTCACTCCCTCCCCAGAGGTAACCACTCCCTTAGTTGGTGTGAACCATTTCGCTGAGTTTTTAAAATCATATAGAAACGCATTCTTATGTTATGTGATCTGTCATTTCCTGAGTTTCGTGGGTACGCTCAGAGACAGGAGTGAGACGAAGGCTGATTTACCACGTGCTCCCCGCTTCCCAGTTAGATTAGAAGCTGCTAGAAGGCAGGCAGCATGTCCTAGAACCCCCCTCCAACACACACTCCTCTCCTCAATTTATGTCACACGCTGACTCCAACGACAATTTCTACGGGTGCCTTGAGGAAGTCGCATTGTCTCCTCTGTGGGGACCCTGGCTGGGAGAGCTGCCGGAAAAGATAATACCACCTGTTGGTTAAACACGCGAGATCCCGGTCTCGCTTGGTACGAATCTTGGCTTTGCCACTTTTCAGCTGAGTGCCTGCAGCCAAGTTAGTCAACTTCTCTGTGCCTCTGGTTTCTTCTTCTGTAAAGTGGGGGTTATTTATAATAGTATCTATTCCTAGGGTTCTTGGGAGGACTAAGTGGGTTAATATAAGAAAAGTACTTCAAAGAGCACTCTTTAAGTGTCAGTTAACTGTTAGCTACCATTGTTTGGTGCTAAACCAAGGATTTCTGTATGGCTGAATCTCACTAGTTTAGAAAGTTCTATTTCATTCAGTCCCTATGCAATGCAAGGTCACCCTAAAATGCCTGGACATTAAATGGGGCAACCTCCACTCCCCCCTTGGCCCTGGGCCCTCGCTGGAGGGAGTGGGTTCCCCTATCTGCTACGAGCAGGCATCTCCCCTGGCCTCCTTCCTCTCTTGTTTTCTTTCCGCACTTTTTCTCCTGCTCAGAACTCAGTACCAAATGGCTTCCATCCTGTGTGAGGAGATAACCATCAGGAATACGCCAGACCCACTGTGCCCATCAAGCCTAGTTTCTCAGGGGACTTGAACCGGAATCTGCAAGGAGAGGCCAGTCCCGCAAACCCAGCCGCTCCTCTCAGAACACCTGGTTAGGCTGGGCTCCTGTCACCCCACTCCACCCCCTGGCCCCACCATGTCTCCTCTAGCTGGGGCCGGTCCTGCCCAGAGGTCTGGGGAAGAAAGGGTGTCATGCTGGATTTGACCCGTCAGTTTTTCTACTCACCAATCAGCTACCCGCTGGCCCTGACGAGAGGTGCATGAACAGTTGTTGCTGTTTCTTTTTTTAATGCCCTAACGTGTCCATTAACATCACAGATTCAAAACAGTGGCGTCGGTTATTTCTTTTTATAAAATGTATGAAATGAATTAAATTATAGCAATTCTTTCTGCATGTGTTGATTGCTTTAAACATTTTATAATGAAAAGCCTCACATGTGTTAGGAGACAGAAACAAAAACTGACCTACGCATTGACAGACAAGTTCTGACGTGGTCGCTAATGTAGAATTTGAGACGAGCCGTTTAGATTCTCAGCACCTCCATTCCTCCACTTCTAAAATGCTGGTTAGTTGGGCGCCTGGGTGGCTCAGTCAGTTAAGCGTCCGACTTCAGCTCAGGTCATGATCTCAGGGTTCGTGGCTTCAAGCCCCGCATTGGGCTCTGTGCTGACAGCTCAGAGCCTGGAGCCTGCTTCGGATTCTGTGTCTCCCTCCCTTTGCCCCTCCCCTGCTCTCACTCTGTCTCTCTCTCTCTCCTTCAAAAATAAATAAATTAATTAATTAATTAAATGCTGGTTAAGGTCTCTCAACATTTAATTCTGTGAATTTTTAAAATGGAATATCACAGTATCTCCTGGTTCTGGACATTTCTCTGTCTCTGGCCTACCTATCTCCCTGCCTTCCAGATGATTCTCTATTTCCTCTCTTCTCCCCAAGTCCCTCCAGAGGGGGTAGAAACCTGGATAAATACATAAGTGGGATGGATGGCTTTGCTGATGCCCATGGGGTACCATGAGGTGGTCTGGAAAGATCTACCCTTCCTTCCCCGCCAAACCAGGGTGGCCATTTCCCCTATGGACTGTGAAAACACCAGGACGGCCTTGCCTCCCACAGGGGCAAGACTTGCCTCAGGCCAAATATGAACCCTTGACTCAGTGACTCAATCCCTCTTCAGTGATCTGTGGCTTTATTGGCCCAAATAATTCTCAAGAAAACGTCTGCCAGAGAAGTTCTAGTCAGCGGGTCTGGAAGAAAGCAGTTTTCTTTGTGGGACAGCCTCTCTGGGTCCCCAGGTCCTGTCTAGTCATAGGGGTTGGGAGAACCCCCCGGAGAGCCAAGCATAGCCTTACCCCCACCCCTCATCCCACAGGGCCATGTACCTATCCCATCCCCAGAAGTTGGCTCCGCTCCCTTCTCCGACGCTCATCCTCCCTGGATACCATCCTTTTAGGGCACCATCCATGACAGCCTGCTCGGTTTTATGGGGGGCATCCGGAGCTGGGGGAGTGGGCGAGAGGAGGTCTCAAATTGCTTCCAGCAGCAAGGAGTGTGGGAAGGTCAGAGCCTCCTTCCCTAGACAAACAGCCCCGGTGGGTCTCCCCACGAGGGCCTCCGTTAAGCTGTTGAGCAGACCAGGCACAGAGGGACCATGGCCACCCAGTTAGTGCACGGGGAAACTTCTGCAGACGCAGCCCCACAGCCTCGGGCCCTCCAGAAGCCGGCAGCCATGCAGGGACCGGGGAGGTGACCGAGGTCACCGTTAGCAAAATACTCCTGGGTTCCCATTGTCCAATAAATCTTCCCCGGCGGCTCTTCTTGGGCGATCAGCACTGGCAAGGGGGCATCAGTGGTGAGGTTGAGTTGTTAGCTACTAGCCAGGTTTCCCCAAATCCCAATCCACGTGGCCACCATGCAGAGAGGCCTGCGGGGGACCTGGCATTAACAGCCACAAGTTGGAGGAACAGACTTTTTTAAAAAAAGTATTAGGATCGAGAGAGAGAGAGAGAGAGAGAGAGAGATGTCTTTTGCAGGGACAGGATTTGAAACCTGAGTGGGTTTCGGAGTGGGATAAATGGCACAGACACACAGGAGGTCTGGAGTCTTTCAAAGGAAAAATGGAGCAGATCACCTAGGTCCACAGTGGCTCTCACGCCCCCTCATAGTATCTTCTACCTTCCCACCTAGAGCGGCTCAGAGCCCCCAGCCCTTCGCTACTCAAGGGATGAAGACGGGGTCTATTTTATTTATTATTTTATTTTATTTTATTTTATTTTATTTTATTTTATTTTTGGAAGTTCTTTTTTTTCTAAGTTTATTATTTATTTTGAGAAAGCGACAGTGTGAGTGGGGGAGGGACAGAGAGAGAGAGAGGGAGGGAGAGAGAAGCCCAAGCAGGCTCCCCCACTGTCAGCACAGAGCTGGACGCGGGGCTGGAACTCACGAACCGTGAGAACATGACCTGAGCTGAAACCAAGAGCCGGACGCGTAACCGACAGAGCCACCCGGGTGCCCCGAGGATGGGGTTTGGACCAGCAATGGCATCACTTGGGAGCTGGGGAGACATCCACTCTCAGGGTGCACCCAGACCCGCTGGTGCAGAGCTTGGATTTTAGCAGGACCCCTGGGCAGTCTGTGTGCACCTCACAGTCTGAGGTCAGAGCACCTTATCCCCTCCTGCCACCCTTCCCCTAGCCTGGTTTTCCTGGGCCCTGGGCTGGTCCCCGGGCTGGTCCCCTTACCTGTTCTCTCCGGCCACGTCTCTCACATCCTGCAGCTCCGCACTCCGACAACCACCACTTGGAAAATTAAAGTCTGGCCCATTCATGCCACTGTGCCACGGAGGGTAACTTCAAGTGTCGCCAAACTCACATAGCATTTTCACGCGAACACACACGCATCATGTTAACCCAAACACTACACAGAAACACGTGGGGTGCCGAGTGCCATCAGTGGGCTGGCAGTGCCTTTGAACCACTCTGGGGGCAGGTGCCTACGTCCAGGATAACCTTGTGGAGGGTGGCTTAATTCATTCCCTTGCCCCTCTGCCTATAATGCTCCCATGGGAGATGCTGCGACCTGAGGACACGAGGCTACTGAGCGCCTGCTGTGTGCCTAATGCCTGGCGTGGCCGGGAAGGCACCGGCTTTAGACTCGGAACAATCCGGATTAGCTCTGAGAACCTGGGCACGCCACCCTCAATCTCGGAGCTTCAGTCTCCTTATCTGTAAAAAGTGATCCTCAGTGGGCTGTATAGTGCAGATTAAATGTCTCTAGTGAGTCAGTCCAGAGTGCGCATTCAATATATGTCAGTTTTCTCCCTGCTTTCCTGGCGCAGTGCAGGAAAAGGAGGAGCCGAGACATGGCCCTGACCTTCAATGAGGCTAATGGCAGAACTGGTAAATATGCAGTGATTAAATTCTCCAAGGCAGTACAGGGTTAAATGCCCAAACAGGCAGCAGAACCACAGATGAAGACTGGGGAGGTCTACAAAACCTTTCAGGTGGGAATTGAACCGGTGAAGGTAAACGAGAGACGAAAATGTACCCAGAGCATGCCTAGAGCCTTGAAGACAGGACTGGGCGGGACCCGGGTGGAAACCATGCTGGAAACAGTCAGTGGAAGCAGAAGAGAATGTCGGGGAGGAAGGGGGACAAGAGGAGGCAAGGACGTTGAGGCCCAGGTGGAAGCGGTCGGAAGGCGAGGATGAAGAGTTGGGAGATGGAGTTTTTATGATGTAGACGGCGTGGTGGGAAAGAACCACAGGACGGGACCCGAAGCATGGTCATCTATTCAACACGCTCTCCTGTCCCTCTCTTCCCCAGTTTTAGGAGGGACTCCTAGGTCCACAATTCCTATTTGCTCAGCCTCGTTGCAGTGTGCCTGGAACAAAAAGCAAATCTGATACACTGCAGAGGTGGGGCGAGAGCTGAACATGACTAGTAGAAGTAAACGAGCCAGCCCTGGGCAGGCTGCACGCGGGGCTCTACGGCTTTTCAGTATGTTCCTCCCAAGGATGCTTAAGGGGATGCTGTTTTTTGCACCCGTTTTGCATGAGGAAACTCAGGCATGCTCAGAAAAGTTGGGTGACTTGCCCAAGGTCCCACAGCTAGAGCCTCCATAAGCCGCTGACTTCTTCCAAAATGGCAGCCCTCCCCCCCCCCCCCAGCTCTTCTGGGGTTCTAAGACACATTGGAAGCTGCTTCTAAACGATTCTTTTCGCCCCGTGGGCAAAAAAGTCTTTAGTTCTCCTGCAGGGGGGGCATGAGGAGGGGGCGACAAACAGGAGCCCATCCAGTAGGATACGGACCCAGCGTTTTAATGTTCCCATCCAGCCTGGAAGGAAAAGGAAGGGGAAAGCCCGAGTTCCAACATCACTGATCTTCCAAGAACATAGAGGAGAGTGTTTTCCCACACGTCCACCCCCACACCCAGGAAAGCAGGTTTAACAATAGCTGGCACTGGGTGCCTGGATGGCTCAGTTAAGCACCTGACTCTTGATTTCAGATCCCCACGTTGGGCTCTTCACTGACAGCACGGAGCCTGCTTGGGATTCTCTCTCTCGCTCTCTCTCGGAAATATAATTTATTGTCAAATTGGCTTGCATACAACACCCAGTGCTCATCCCAACAGGGGCCCTCCTCAATGCCCATCACCCACTTTCCCCTCTCCCCCATCCCCCATCAACCCTCAGTTTGTTCTCTGTATTTAAAAGTCTTTCACGGTTTGCCTCCCTCCCTCTCTGTTTGTAACTTTTTTCCCCCTTCCCCTCCCCCTTGGTCTTCTGCTAAGTTTCTCAGGATCCACATATGAGGGAAAACATGATATCTGTCCTTCTCTGACTTATTTCGCTTAGCATAACACCCTCTAGTTCCATCCACGTTGCTGCAAATGGCAGGATTTCATTCTTGCTCATTGCCAAGTAGTGTTCCATTGTATATATAGACCACATCTTCTTTATCCAGTCATCACTTGATGGACATTTAGGCTCTTTCCATACTTTGGCTATCGTTGAGAGTGCTGCTATAAACATTGGGGTACAAGTGCCCCTAGGCATCAGCACTCCTCTATCCCTTGGGTCAATTCCTAGCAGTGCTACTGCTGGGTCATAGGGTAGGTCTATTTTTAATTTTTTGAGGAACCTCCACACTGTTTTCCAGAGTGGCTGTACCTCTCTCTCTCTCTCTCTCTCTCAAAATAAATAAACAAACATTAAAAAAAAAAAAAAAGCACTGTCGGCACAATACCAAGGAGGCCTATTTTATACTGAGGATGGTAAGAGTCTTTACCATGAGAAATTCAGACAGTCTTCTCTCACTGAGGCACATCTAGATCCGTTAGATGTGGGGCAAGGGCCCGGGACTGGTGGCTATAAAAGGGAAAGGGAATAAGAGAAAGGTCAACCTCCAACCATCTCCTTTCTGTCAGGAGCAGGTGGCCTTACGGGAGCGAACACTGCACCCAGACATTTACCCCTGAAGCTGTGCCACCAACCAGGCTAGACCCTGGGATTGTTCCTCAACCCTCCCCACCTCCATCTGGACATTAACTGGGACTGCTACCTTCTGCGAAGTCTGATCAACCTTGTTGGCTGATGCAAGGTGCATAGTCCTTTGCGTTGCGGTGGTGGTTATGGTCGACGCATCTTGTTCCTTTCTTGATCTTCTTGTCTTCCAGAGTTGGCAAAGCCAACATCAAGTGTCTTCATGGGAGACACACATCATGATGTAGGGAGACAGAGCATCTGCTGGGTGTGGCTACTCCCAGAGGCCTTGCAACAGATTTTATTTTATTTATTTTTTTTAATTTTTTTTTTCAACGTTTATTTATTTTTGGGACAGAGAGAGACAGAGCATGAACGGGGGAGGGGCAGAGAGAGAGGAGACACAGAATCGGAAACAGGCTCCAGGCTCCGAGCCATCAGCCCAGAGCCCGACGCGGGGCTCGAACTCACGGACCGCGAGATCGTGACCTGGCTGAAGTCGGACGCTTAACCGACTGCGCCACCCAGGCGCCCCTGCAACAGATTTTAAAAGAAAAATGGGCGCTGTGAAAACGGTGCGTGCCAGCAAAGCATTTTGTATCAACCGTGTTTGTTATTGTTTGTATTTTATGATAGTCGGACACCTTGGGGCCTTGACGACCTGGGGAGGGCCAGCCACTCTCCGGGTTAGCAAATTCCCAGGAGTAGCAAACAACTTGCCTGCCAGCGTGAATTGCAAACCAACCAATCCTGAGCCCATATCCCCAACCCCCTCTGTTCTCCAGCTGTCGCCCACCAAGCCAATATCCTTCCTGCCCCAAATCCCCCCAGGGCCAGGTACCAGACAAGTAGAGACCATCCCTAGAGCCCAGAGCCTGCTGAAATTAGTGAAACCATCCAACCCTAAGCCTTTCCCATTCCATCCCACAAAAACCACAATAAAGTCTTGAGTCCATGCTGTCCCCTTGCCCTTGCTGCCTCCCGACCCCGGTGATTTCCCAGGTGGCCCTACACTGTGTCACGCCTCCTGTTATTAGGGACCTGTGAGTATAAACCCTCCCTTCACGACAGTCATTTATTTATTTATTTATTTTGACTTTTAATGTTTATTTAATTGATTTTGAGAGAAAGGGTGGGAGCAGGGGAGGAGCAGAGATAGGGGGACAGAAAGAATCGCAAGCGAGCTCTGCACTGTCCACGCAGAGCCCGACGTGGGGCTCGAACTCACGAACTATGAGATCACGACCTGAGCCGAAATCAAGAGTCAGATGGTTAACCAACTGAGCCAGCCACCCAGGCGCCCCATGACAGGCATTTCTGTGTCTGCACGTGCTGCCATACATACTCGCCTAAAACAAATCCCGGGGACGTTTTAAAACACATTTTATACAGGACAATTCTTTTTTTCCTTAACTTTATTTATCAACTTGGAGAGAGAGAGCACGGAGAAGGGACAGAGAGAGAGGGAGAAAGGGAATCCCAAGCAGAGTCCACGCTGTCAGCGCAGAGCCCAGTGTGGGGCTCAGACTCACGAACCTTAAGATCATGACCTGAGACAAAGTCAAGAGTCAGCTGCTTAACTAACTGAGCCACCTGGCGCCCCTGTACAGGACAATTCTCTAAACTCTCCTCCCACTTTCCATTCCAGAAGGTGGCCCTGGAGGCAGGAAGGGGTCTGCAGAGGCGTGGAAGGTGATACAATGGAAATGTTGCTGCCAGGAGTTCATGAGCCTGGACTTCCAGTTATGGTTCCGTGGTCTCTGTAAACCTCAGGTTCCTCCCTAGAAAACCAAAAAATTATATTAGATGATTCCAAACTCTCAGCATCTTTGGATCTAGACGGCTTCTAATGTTAATTTTTGAGACAGAAAGGGAGAGACAGAGACAGAGCGTGGGCGGGGCAGGGGCAGACAGAGAGGGAGACACAGAATCCGAAGCAGGTTCCAGGCTCCGAGCTGTCAGCACAGAGCCCGATGCGGGGCTCGAACTCACAAACTGCGAGATCATGACCTGAGCCAAAGTCAGAGGCTTAACTGACGGAGCCACCCAGGCCCCCCAAATCTAGATGGCTTCTAAAATCTGTTAAAGGAGCAACATATGAATGCTTATACTATAATATGAAGCTGGGAGGAAAAAACAGGATACAAAATCACGCTTATCCTACAACAGAATATGGCTGAAGAAAATATACAAGAAGGACTTTTTTTTTTATGTTTATTTTTGAGAGAGAGAGAGAGTGAGCACAGGCATGCAGGGGAGGGGCAGAGAGTGAGGGAGAGAGAGGATCCCAAGCAGGCTCGTTGTGTCTGCACAGAGCCTAACTTGGGGCTCAAACTCACAAACCATGAGATCAGGACCTCAGCCAAAATCTAGAATCAGATGCTTAACCAACTGAGCCCCACAAAAAGGGCAATTTTAATAAAGGGATGAAATTATGGGTCTAAATGTATATTTCAATTTTTTAAATAAAGGTCTCAAAGTTCATATCAAAACAGATGGTGGGGTGCCTGGGTGGCTAAGTCGGTTAAGCATCCGACTCTTGGTTTCAGCTCAGGTCATGATCTCACAGCTCTTGAATTCGAGCCCCACATCGGGCTCTGTGCTAACAACTTGGGATTCCCTCTTTCTCCCTCTCTCTCTACCTTTCCCCCGCTTGTGCCCTCTCTCAAAATACATAAAAAACAAAACAAAACAGAGCTGGGAATCCTCTCTTCATTTCTGCGTCCTTCCGTAAACGCCTCTGCATTCATTTCTAGAAGGCGGAAGTCCAGAATGGGACTAATTGGGCTAAAATCAAGCTGCCGGAAGAGCTGCATTTCTTCTAGAGGCTCCAGAGGAGAATCTGTTTCTTGCCTTTTCCAGCTTCTAGAGGCCTCCTCCATTCAATGGCTCAGGCTCCCCTTCCATCTTCAAAGTCAGCAAAGTGAGTCTTTCTCCCTTCCCGTCACTGTGAGCTTACTTTGGTGTCACATCTCCTTCTCTGGCTCAGACTCTCTTGCCTCCTTTGATTTGTAAGAACTCTGTGACCACATTGGGCCCACCGGGAAGATCCGGAATAACCTTCCCATCTCAAGGTCAGCTGATTAGCAATTTTACGGCTATCTGCAGCCTTAACTCCCTTCTGTTATGTGTATGGCACGTTCACAAGTTCCGGGGGCACCTGGCTGGCTCAGTCGGTTAAGTGGCCGACTCTTGGGTTTGGCTCAGGTCATGATCTTGTAGTTCATGAATGTGAGCCCCGCATCGAGCTCTGCACTGACAGTGCGGAGCCGACTTGGGATTCTCTCTCTCCCTGTCTCTCTGACCTTCCCCCACTTGTTTTCGTGCTCTCTCTCTCTGTCTCAAAAATAAATAAACGTTGATGAACATGGATGCAAAAATCCTCAATAAGATATTAGCCAACCGGATCCAACAATACATTAAAAAAATTATTCACCACGACCAAGTGGGATTTATACCTGGGATGCAGGGCTGGTTCAATATCCGCAAAACAATTAACATGATTCCTCACATCAATAAAAGAAAGGACAAGAACCGTATGATCCTCTCAATAGATGCAGAGAAAGCATTTGACAAAATACAGCACTCTTTCTTTTTTTTTTTATTAAATTTTTTTTTCAACGTTTATTTTATTTTTGGGACAGAGAGAGACAGAGCATGAACGGGGGAGGGTCAGAGAGAGAGGGAGACACAGAATCGGAAACAGGCTCCAGGCTCTGAGCCATCAGCCCAGAGCCCGACGCGGGGCTCGAACTCACGGACCGCGAGATCGTGACCTGGCTGAAGTCAGACGCTTAACCGACTGCGCCACCCAGGCGCCCCAGCACCCTTTCTTGATAAAACCCTCAAGAAAGTAAGGATAGAAGGAGCATACCTCGAGATCACAAAAGCCACACACGAGCGACCCAACACTAATATCATCCTCAATGGGGAAAAACTAACAGCTTTCCCCCTATGGTCAGGAACAAGACAGGGATGTCCACTCTCGCCACTGTTATTCAACGTAGTGTTGAAAGTCTTAGCCTCTGCAGTCAGACAACACAAAGAAATAAACAGCATCCAAATAGGCCAGGAGGAGGTCAAACTGTCACTCTTCGCAGATGACATGATACTCTATATGGAAAACCCAAAAGATTTCACCAAAAATAAACGTTAAAAAAAAAAAAAAAAAGCTCCAGAGATTTGGAGGGGGACATGCGGAGAGCGGGTATTATTTGTCTCTGAATTCTATTCCATCTAAAGAGTCCTAATGCAACTCTTCTGTGTCTTCCTGATTGCCCTTACTCATTGTCACCTGTGTCACGGCCATGGCAAGGGGAGAAGGGCAGACCTTACACTGATTTGCCTTGGGGCCTTGCCGTCCCTTATGGATAATGCTGCCAGCCTGGGAGATGCCTCCCAGTGCCTAAAGCTGGACATCCAGCCAGCAAACATTTATTGAGCAGCTTCTGTGCGTCTGATCTAAGCCAGGTGTTAGGGACAGTACGGATAGGAGGATGATATCGTCCCTAGGCAAGGAGCTCACCGTCTAATAAAGGAGAGGACCCCTCCACATAAACATCCCAAGTACAAAGCACGAAAGGAAGGCCCCGTGAAGCGATTTGAGGGCGAGTGCTGTGAGCGGCGTCCCCCTTCCAAAGGGACATCTGAGACCTGAGGTGGCAGAGATGGAGGTGGTGAGCTCAGCTTCCATTCTACAGTTTTAATTTCTGAAATTGTACATTAGCAGAAGGAAATGCCCCCTAGTGAGATATTCACATCCCTTTAGGTGCATTCTACATGCAAAAAATGCTCAAATGTAAAATATCATTTAGACAACTTGTAACCATTCTTTTTTTTTCCCTTTACACGATGGTTTATTCTATAACATTATTTTGCAAACTTGAATCAGTCTCTGACAAACTCGAGGAGATGTTCCCAAGTAGTACAATGTACACTTGTATATTTCTAGGGTAAACGCCTAAACATGGAATGGCTGTGTCAAAAGATATGACCACTTTTAATTCCGACAGATTTTGACAAGTTGTCGTCCAAATATAACAAGCTGATCCACTTTTCCTCCAACTTGGCGTGGAAACAACTTCCTCCACACTCCGCCCCCCCCCCCCAACAACACTGCACGTTATCCGCCTTCTTAACTTCTACCAATCCAATAGTAGGTGGAAAAAGGGTTATCAATGTGGTTTCAATTTGCATGTCTCCAATGATGAATGTGGGGAAACCTTTTTAGTTTAATATACGCCTGTTTATGTTTTAAATTTTTGAGCCATCTGGGGTTTAGTTTGTTATAAGAAGAGAATGTTATTTTTTTCCAAATGGCAGGACTAGTTATTCAATAATTCACATTTCCTCCACTGATTTGAAATGCCACCCAGCTCTAGATTTTAACAATTTCACCTCCACCTCCATTTCACACCATAAGCAAAAATAAACTTAGAATGGATTGTGGATCTTAAAATAAAATATAAAACTTAGAGAAGGTAACATAGGAGAGCGTCTTCAGTAGTAGGGGTAAGCAGGTAATTCTCAGGTGTGACACCAACGGCAAAATATGTAAAATTAACAAATTAGTAAGTTGGACTCTACCAACATAAAAAAACCTCCTGTGCTGTGAAATATTCTGTTTAAGCGATGAAAAGACAAGCCGGAAATGGGGAGAAAATCTTCGCAAACCACAGAGTCAACAGAGGCCCACATAGAGAATATATAAAGAATTATTAAGGGGCGCCTGGGTGGCTCAGTCGGTTAAGCGTCTGACTTCGGCCCAGGTCATGATCTCGCAGTCTGTGGGTTCAGGCCCCACGTCGGGCTCTGTGCTGACAGCTCAGAGCCTGGAGCCTGTTTCAGATTCTGTGTCTCCCTCTCTCTCTGACCCTCCCCCATTCATGCTCTGTCTCTGTCTGAAAAATAAATAAACGTTAAAAAATTAAAAAAAAAAGAATTATTAAAATCCCAAAGAACTGAACAAATATTTCACCAAAGAGGAGATATGGATGGCAAAGGAGCACGTGAAAAGATGTTCAATACCACTAGCCATTTGGGAAATGCAAGCTAAACATTAAAAACCGTAGTGAGGTATCACCTCACACCTCCTAAAATGGCTAAGATAAAGAACAGCGATAATGCCAAATGCTGATGAGGATATGTAGAAGCTCTCATATACTGCTGGTGGAAATCGAAAGTGGTACAACCACTGGGGAAAACAGGTTAGTAGTTTCTTACAAAACTAGACATGCAATTACCACGTGACCCAGCAGTTGCCGCCCCGGGTATTTATCGCAGAGAAACGAAAACTCATGTTCGACACAAAAAGCTGTGCATGACTGTTCACAGCACTTTCGTTCATACCAGCGAAAAAATGGAAACTCATCGACTGTCCCTCAGTGGGTGGATGGTCGAACAAACTCAGGGAGATCCACACAGTGAAATACTATCCAGCAATGAGAAAGTATTAACTATTAACAACAATATATGCGACAAGTGGGCCTCAGAGACATCACTTAATGATAAAAGCCAGTTGCAAAAGGTTACATTGATACGATGTTTGGTTCCACTCGTGTAACATTCTCTGAATGGTTAACCTATAGAGATGAAGAACAGATTAGTGGTTGCTGAGGGTCAGAGATGGACAGAAGGGGCTTGGATACACAAACACGAAGAGATAGCACAGGAAGTTCTTGTGTGGTGATGGAACAATTTTAGATCTTGATGGTAGCATTACAGGAATCTATACATGTGATAAAATTGCATAGAGCTAGACACACACAAAAACGAACGCAGGTTTTAAAATGATGAAAATAAAATAACGTCTGTAGTTAACGGTAATGCACTGATGTCAACTTCCTGGTTTTGATATCATGCTGCAGTTACATAATATGTCATTGGGTGGACCCGGGAGTACTAATTTTGCAAACTCCTGTAAATCTGTAATATTGCAAAAGAAAATGCTTGAACTTTTTTTTTTTTTTGGAAATGAAAAAAAATGAGAGAAGAAGACCGTATTTGCCAAAGACCTTCCCCTTATACAGACAGCGTGGTTCTCTTTGGTGGTTGCTTTATCCACAATGGCCTACTCCCTCTCTTTCCTCCCCAGATACTCCACATGACCCCCTTGTGAAGTTTCCAGTGGAATGCTAGGTGCCTTAGATCAGGAGGTACAGGAAAGTTGCATACATAAAAATAGTTCAAAAGAACACCAGCATACCAGATTCATCAACTGTTAATATTTAACTCATTCACTTTATCAGATGGCATCTATCCATCAACCTATATCATTGTTTCTGAATCCTTTCAGGCTGTTTCTTCCACCGTGGGCCTCCCCCTAAGCACTTTCATGTTTATTTCCCAAGAATATTCTCTTACACAGTCACAGTACTTACTATTCATTTCAGTAATTGTTTTTCTTTTCTTTTTTTTTAAGTTTTAGTTGGTTAACATACAATGAAATATTGGCTTCAGGAGTAGACTTTTCAGTGACTCATCACTTACATACAACACCCAGTGCTCCTCACAAGTGCCCTCCTTAATACACATCACCCACTCACCTCCCTCCAGCAATCCTGCTAGTCCTGTCTTTAAGAGTCTCCCATGGTTTATTTCCCTCTTTTTTTCACCTCCCATATGTTCACCTGTTTTGTTTCTGAAATTCCACATGTGAGAATCTCAGTAAATTTAACACTGATTCAATACTTTAATCCATCGTCCTTATTCCACTTTCATCAACGGCCCCAATAACGTCCAGTACAGAATCCAGCCTGGGGTCGGGTGCAGCATTGAGTTGTCCTGTCTCTTTGAAAGCCTTAGGAGATCCGGTTTTGCTACCGATCTCTCCTTGTCACGGGCCCCCAGAAGTTGCGTCTGTAAACTGGCTCGTAGTAATTTCACCACCCTTCGTGAGCAAAGGCGCTTTAACAATCTATGAGAGCTAAATCGGGTCTGTCTCTTCTGCATCATCCTTCCCCAGAAGGTCTAAACTTCCGATGTGGGTCGGAGCAGAGCAGACCCTCTTTGGTGCTCATTCGGAACCAGCGGAAAGATCGCAGGGCAGAGGGATGCAGGCCAGGGGCGAGGAGAAGGAACTGGGGGAGGAATCCTCCAGGGCAGCGGTGACCGAGACCCCGCGAGGGACTCCCCTCTTCACCCCCCTCACCTGGAGCGCCGGCGGCCAATCCGCGGCTGGGCCCGGCTGGCCGCGGCCAATGGGAAGGCGGCGCGGCGCGCTCCCCCGGGGCTATAAGTGCGCCGGGGCGGCGGAAAGTGAAAGTGGTGCGGACGCCGCGGACGCAGCTGACGCCGCCGGGGCTGCAGCCGAGCCGCCGGGATGCTCAGGGTTCCGGAGCCGCGGCCCAGGGAGGCGGGGGCGGCCGGCCAGTCCAAGCCGCTCACCTCCTTCTTCATCCAGGACATCCTGCGGGACGGCGCGGAGCGGCGCGGCGGCCACACGGGCAGCCCGCAGCCCCCGTGCCAGCCGGACGCGCGGCGAGAGCTGGAGCCGGAGCCCGAGGGAGGAAGAGGCGGCGCTGGGGCGCCGGAGGACGAGTGGGGCGCCCGGCCGCGCGCTGCGCAGGAGGCCGACAAGCCGGCGGCGAGCGAGCCAGGTGAGGCGGCCGGGCTGGGCCAGGGTGCGGTCCCGCAGGAGGGGCGGGCCGGCCTGGGGGCCGCGAGGGCGCGAGGGCGGGTCCGAGGCGGGACGGGCGCAGCCCCGGCTGCAGGGATGCGGGGCCCCGCGGCGACAGGCCAAGGGACCCCACCGCCTCCCGCCGCGGGCGCGCCTCGGAAATGAACCCGGAGCCCGGCCGTCCGAGCGGCGCAGGGTTTTTGCATGGGCTGGACTCGCCGGGCACGGCGCTCTCAGCCCCGCGGGCTCTGGCGCCCCGGGCTCCCCTGCGAGCGCGCGCACCGCGTCCCCAGCCCCAGAGTCCCCGGTGAAAACCCCGCCACCCGCTCCCAGCCACCGCGCGACCCTCGATCGGCGCCCGCCCCGCACTGCCTCTTGGCAGTTACCATTACTACCATATAACAAATAACTGATCGCAACTTATTAATATCAATAAACTAGGGTTTGGCCAGGGAAGACCCCCTCTGCTTCCCAATTCCATGGGCAATAAAACTGAGTTTGGAAGGCCCCTCGGGCCTTCAGGAAGTATAACACCGTTGGACACCCCTAAACTACTCTTATTTCCTTTCCTGTCACTTCGGATGAGGCATCCTACAGGCTTGTTTAGAAAAAAGGGGACTCGAGTCAGAGAATGAACTTGTCCTTAGCCCCCGCCACCTCTCCTATAGCGCAGGCCCTCTCCTGCCACCTGGAAGTTAACACTGATGTCTTTGGGTCCTGCTTTACCAGGTGTTTTATTTCTGTGTCTTGCCTGGGTCCCTTCTCCCACCTCAATATGCTGATCTGGGACCCTGTTTAATTCTGCTGGACGATATGGCAGGAAGTTCTACCACTAACCTCTCCTATCTTTGGGTTCTTGATGAGTATTAGAAAACGAATACATAATATAGGGATTCAGTCACTCCCTACTAGGGAGAGTTCCTTAGTCATGTGAAGAAAGCGAAATGTATCCAAGATGACACTGGGCCGTTTGTTCACTACCACGGAGATAAGGGTGTATTGAATTCCGTTCTCTACCCTCTAACATGTAACCTTTTCCTTCCCATCCCTCCTTCTCCCTTCTCCTCTCCAGATGGACACTTTGAGGCTTATCTATTGGACTATGAAAACAGTGCAGGCGCCTTGCCAAGCCTTCCCCAAACCCCGAAGCAGCCACCGAAGCGCTCTCGAGCCGCCTTCTCCCACACTCAGGTCATTGAGTTAGAGAGGAAGTTCAGCCACCAGAAGTATCTGTCAGCTCCTGAAAGGGCTCACCTGGCCAAGAACCTCAAGCTCACTGAGACCCAAGTGAAAATCTGGTTCCAGAACAGACGCTATAAGACCAAGCGAAAGCAGCTCACTTCGGACCTGGGAGGCCTGGAGAAGCACTCCTCCCTGCCGGCTCTCAAAGAGGAGGGTTTATCTCAAGCCTCCCTCATCTCCATGTGTAACAGCTACCCTTACTACCCCTACCTGTACTGCTTGGGAGGCTGGAACCCGGCTTTCTGGTAATGCCAGCTCAGATGACAATCACGAATGATCAAAAAACACTGCCTTCCCCAGCGTGTCTCTCTGGATGGCAAAGGGGACCAGGCTCAGGGAGGACAGAGGAGCAAGAGGTATGCAGGCCGAAATTGTTGGAGGTTTGCATGGACATCCTAGGTTCTTCACTGGGGGGCTAGTGAAAGATCTGGGACAGTGACTAATATCCAGATGGCTCCCTAACACCTAAAATGGGCCGTTTTTGCTCTTAAAGACCTGCGTGAAGTGGGGAGGGACAAAGTCTAGTGCTGTCTCTAGCACTTTCTATTTCCGTATGAGCAGTCCCCATCACTTCCGAGGATGTTGTTTCAACTCCATCCTCTTGTGTAACTGAGCGTCAGCCTGGAGGATTGCAAACCTGAAGGGAAACAGGATGGCCAGGATGAAGGTGTCACCTCCTGAATCCCACCTAAGTTCAAAAACCTCTCGTTGGCCTTGGTTTACAACGAAGGTTTCTCCCTGTCCCTGTGGGAGAGTGGAAGCCAGAGGCTCTTACAGAGAAACCGGTCCTGCTCAGCACAGATCGGCATGGGATATGGAGATGGGTAGGAGGAGGTGAAAATATAAGCTTCTTATTATTCCTTTTTAAGTAACACGCCAACCTTAAGTATTCACAGGGTGGCCCAAGTAGAACAGGAAGCACTCACCGTGGTTTTAGGACAAGCTGTATAAACAGAACTCTGCTGCAAGGGGTGGGCCCGGGCCAGAAGAGTCTCCACATGTCTGAGACAGCAGCCTGAGGAGGGCCCTCGGCACTGCTGCTGGGCGGCATTACATTTTTATTAATAAAGGTTCAATAAAAGCCTCCCCTGGACCTTTTTTGCCCCGGACCTGAGAATTCGAACGAGAAATTTCCTGGAGTTTTCGGGCTGTAATTCAGACTACATCATGGCAGATCACATAATCCTTTTCCTGTAAACTCCTGTCCTCCCTCCCTTCTTTTATTTTTTGCTCCTTCTCCACAACAATCACCCGCTGAAGGGCTTCTTTTCAGTCCAGACTTTTAGTCTGGCTGCACCTAACATATACACCTTCCTTATTTAGCCTGAGATCTGGTCTTTATCCCCCCCTGCCCTCCCCCTGACAAGGCTTTATCTCTCCTGGGGTTAAAAAAAAAAAAAAATAGTGGAGGGGGCTGGAGATTCTGATTTGGCTAAAAGACATGCATTTTTTTTTTTTTTTAACTAGCAATTATTTAAAAAAAAAAATACAACATTAAATCCCAAATCCTATTTAAAGACTTGACAGCTCTAAAAGGTCACTGCTACCTTTATAAACTTTCTGGTGGCTCTGTTGTTACAGTTCAAAGTCTGACAGCCCTCTGGGATCCCCAGAGGAGAAGGCAGAGAAGGTAAGAGGTGTTGGGCTTTCAGACACAAAGAGAACAAAATGAAGAACCGGGCATCGTTGAGCCGTCCGGTGGAAATACAGGGTTCACGGGCAGGGTGCAGAGAAAAGGCAGCTGGCACCTTAGGGAGCTGGGTCCCCAGCCACAAGCTGAGGGGGCACTTTGCCAGAAGGGGCTAAGAGAAAGGAAACAGTTTTCAAAACATTATAGTGGCGTCCATCACCAGACAATGAAACTGTCCAAATACTTCGGGAACTGCGTTTAATGCCTATAAAGAACGGGTCCCCCAAAAGAGACAACTAGTGACTTCAGCAAGAATGAGAAGAAGGCAAAGCAGAAATTGGGCCACCCTTCTGTTCCCACCCGATTGTTTAAGGTGACCTGGCAGAGGGGAGACATCAGAGTAAAAGAAGCCAGTTACTAATGAGGTACCCTGAGGCCTGGAAATCTCTTGATCCCACTACTTAATTCTGTTTAGCGAGAAACCATTCAATTTCCTCCTATTAAAAGGGCCGATTTACTGTTGGTGGCAAAACTGCCAGAGTTGATAGAAAGTTGGCCCGTTTCACCCCATTTTCTACCGTTTGGGCTCCACGTTGAAATACTGTTAAATGCTCGGCTGCTGACAAGTACTCGGGGCACAGCCAGCGGACTGGCCTACATTGCTTGCTCCGTTCACATGTCTTTTAAGAGAAGCATTTAGTGCTCACTCCCTGCTCAGTACCCATTCTCGCCCACCCTCTCCATTTACTTCTTTTAACCTGCTGTTCTACAAACATTGAACATTGTACCATGATGGCGTGCTGTGTTGCAAAAAAAAAAAAAAAAAAAAGTCTTTGTTTAAGGTCATTTGGTCTGTGAATCCGTCTTGCTTTCCCTCCACTGGAGCGAGGCACTCACCCACATCTGAACTGGCGGAACAAGCACTTGAAGAACTCCCGCTGGGTACCTGGTGGGTGAACTCGAGGGCGCCCCTGACCACTTCACCCAGACAGCCTGTTTTCTGTTTCGTACGTTAGTTTGGATTCTCCACATGCGTGTCAAACCCTGCTGCAGTCTGTGATGGGAAAGCCTGTGACTTGACATTTAGTAAAGGACCCCAGCCAAACTTTATTTTTCTATGTATTTTTTTTTCCAACAGGAGTGTTTTTAAAATAAAGTACTGTGACTTTATGAGACCTATTTGCGTGTGGTTTGAGCTTGACCTATTTGAGGGCAATAGGTTTGACCAATTTGAGCTTGCACACTTGGGGTTACCGTGTTCTCCCTCCCTCAGCCCGCCTGACAAATCTAAGGAGACCAAATAATCAAAGACGGTAGCTTAGCCAATGGCAGATGACGGGCGTTTTTTGTAAACGCACTGCCCATCCACACGCACACACATACATAAACGCGCGCACACACGCGCGCGCGTGTGCGCACACGCACCCTGGTAAATCCTGTGGAAAGGGAAGAAATTGATGCCTTCGGTTTAAAAATCACCTGCTCCAGCCCCCGCCCTTTCGTTTAAATAGAGAGCCTCAGGTACTTACATGCATTTCTGGAAGACCCTGAAGGGAATATGAAGAGCACAGCAAAACTTCTTTTAAAATTACCCTTTCATCTGCCACCAGCCCCTCCCCACTGCAAGGGGGCTCCTGGGGCTCTCTGGCACATTCCTCTCCCTGGAAATGTCACCTCCATTCAGGGCAGGTAGACCCCTTGGAAGCAACACCTTTGAACTGCAGTCACCAAGTATTGAAAATAGGTTTAAAATAAAATATATACATAACACATCCTTCATCTGCCTGCACTTAAGCCTTCATCAAATCCCACAAGCAGAGTGTCCCATGCACCTGATTACCAGAGAAAAGTGATGGTCCCCCCCCCCCCCTCCTTCAAGGAAATAGAAGCTTAAAGAGTAAGGTGCTTACTCCAGGTAAAACCTATCATAATTTCAAAGTTTGCTCTAATCCCTTAAGTACATTGTACACACAGGTGGGGCCTCCCGTAGCTTGTTCGCATCATGAGACTTAACTCTTTGCACAAATCCGTAGCCATCCTCCCCTCCCCGAGAAGGCCATCAGCTCTCAAATTACAAAGGCTCGCACAGTAAATTAACAGATGTGGATTTTTTTTTTAACCATTAAAAGTAATCCAGGAAATTAAAAATCTCTCCTCTCTAGAGAAGGTTCTCTGCCTTCTCTTCTTCGTCGCTTTTCCAACTTTCCCTCAATATCTCTGCTAATCTCACACCCATCCACTTCCAGCAGCTCTCCTGAGCATACCACATGCTTCTGGTATCTGGAATTCCTTTGCAATCTATCTCTCAAGTTACTTCAGGTGCAAATTGCTAGCGTCACCAGCTTTGTCACCGGTGGCCCCGTTTGTCCTCCCCAGGCCTCGTTAGGAAGGCCGGAGCCGCCAGAAGAGGAAATGAACGGCCCAGAGCTACACCTGACAAAACGCGTTCCTAACAAAGCGTCTTTCCAGGGTGCTGTTCATGCCACACATCTTCAAGCTGACCTTGGAGGGACCGGGGGCCACGAAGGGAAAGTCACTTAGCTCAGGTGCCCTGGGATAGAGAGCTGCGTGCAGGTTTACCGAGAGTGCACTCCGAAAATCCACCCAAGAGGAAGTGAGGACGGCACATTGAGGAAGCTGACCCATAATGCAGGTACAACTGAGGACCCACGCGACACTTTAAGAGGCTCTAAAGCTGATGTGTCCCGGGTTGAGGAAAGGGGATGGGCACTTGTATCGCAGCATCAGCGACTTCCTGAAAGTGGAGTAACCTTGGGCAATGCGGTTCCTTTCTGGGTAAGGTGGTGGCCCCTGAGAGACACAGTGTGGGTCGTCAGTGTCAATATCCCCAGCAGCTGGGAGGGTGCGTTTCCCTGGTATTGGGGGCTTGATGGAGCACTACAGAACTCACCGTGAGACATGGGGCCCTTTCCTTGCTGGCTCTCAGGGCCGTACTCACTGCCATTTTTTGCAATGAGGAAAGCCAAGTCAAAAGGGTCAGACAAGGTTTAGAAGCGCTGAGTTCTGCACCGAGACATGCAGACTCTGCTTCTCCCACAGCCATCACGAATGTGTCACCAGGGCTTGTTTTTCAAGGTCAAGAGTTATTTACTGCCCAAGAAAAGGGGCAGGGCCGATAGTCCCGGGATATGAAGAGCTCCTAGTTTAGTCATAGACTTGGCCTTCATGCAAACTTTCCCAGACAGACTACCCCGTCAAAAGTCTGCGAGGGAATCTCTCAGCTTCCATACTGTGCCCTCCTCTCACCTCTGCAAAGGCCACCTTCGCTTATTCCCTGAGCTTGCTTTGGGCCTGACATGGGGTTTAGGAGAGGTCTAACACAGGTCCCCGTGTGGCCTTTTCTACCTGGGTCGTCACCACCTGTTCCCGGCCAATCCAGGGGCAGGCATAACCCTTACTGGGGAGATAACGGGGTACAGAGGAGGGGTGACACAGAGGAGAGTCCCATATTCTCCCTGGAGTGACTGTAGGACACTTGTAGAAGTTTTTTAAAGGCCTGGAAATCCCTGGTGGTGTGTGGGGAGTAAGCGCTGATTTTGCTGTCGTGAAGGTAGGACTCCGGCGGCACTGAGTCTCAAGAACAGGCGTCCTTGTGGTCTCGGTTGTATTTGCTCCTTGGGCCCGTGGTCGCCAGCATTGGCTGCATGTTGGAACACCCCGGGAATCTTCACAAAAACGTCAACGGCCCAGCCCGACGCCAGCTGCCCTATAATCTCTGGAAGTAGGGCTTGGCCATCAATATTTTGGAACCCCGATGCCCAAGGTTATAAACCCCTTGCTCAACTCCTTTCCAGCTGGGTTTGCCTCCTCAGCCTCATAGGTGCCGGGAAGGGAAGAGTGGCTTGGGGTTTTTGTTTTGTTTTGTTTTCTTGATCTCTCTCTTTACAGGGAACAGATGTTTAGCTTTTTTTCTTACTTTCTTCTGAAACCTCCTCCTCTTGGAATGTCTGACATCATCAAAAGGCCCTCCACAATCCAGGAGAGCCCAGCTCATTCCGGTTAATCCCTCACTCAAAGCTGCAGGGACCCAAAAGGCCGGGGGTTTGGCTAACCTGGTAATCCAGAAACACTTATTACCCGGCTCCAACCCAGGTCCACCCAGACTGACAACATACTCCAGCTGCCCACAGAAGACAGGAAAGAAAATTCCATCCTCGCCTCTTGCCAAGGAGATCTCACCTGTCCTGGAAGGACAGAGCCTTATTTGTGCACCGCCGGGGACAGGGGTGTCTTTTATTTATTTTTTTAGGGGCGTCCTTTAAATCTGTCAATGGGCGTCACGCTTCCCTGACAACGCATCTATCAGGATTAAGTCATGTCTTAACACTGACATAACATTTACACTTCCTTCTGCCAAACTGGTAATATAAAGATTTTTTTTTTTTTAAGTGTGTGTGCAAAGTGCATAAGGCAAGAGGATGGTTCAAGGGTGAGGGAGGGAACATGCCTGGTGGCAACGCAGTTTCTGACTAAAATTTGCATACAGTAAACACAGAGCTGGCGTCAGAACTCGTGCTCAAAGCCAGGACGGCTTAAACTGGCCCTAAACAACATCTGAAAATGGGAGTTTGGACGCGAGGTCGCTCTGTAGAGCTCTTTTATGGAGAAGAATGCAGGGAATATTCATAACATGAACTTGGGGGATGGGGAGGAGAATTCATTCTCTCATGGAAAAGTTTGGAATCTCTCCTTCACTCCATGCCGAGAGTTTGTTTATACTTAGATCCTTGATGATTTTTTTTTCCCCTTCAAGGAAGATCTGACTCATCAAAGGCTCTTACGCGCAGGTCCTGCGCCCTGCAAAGTGAGGTGTGGAGTGGGTCCTGGGGACGGCCATGGGCAAAGGGGAGGTGCTTATTTGCTGGTAGCAGAACTCTGGTTGGAAGGACCACATCTTCCTGCCACAAAGCCCAGCATAAAGGACATGGCAGCAGGAGAGACGTCTGAATGAAATTAAAGAAGCAAGACACTCACAGAGGCTGCAGACTTTTCCTTTGTTGTTCCCTTTGTGAAATGTACAAACTGACGGGGTTAAATTGATGATGGAGGCTTAGGACGGAGGTCCCCCTCAGGGTGACTCACACAACTGATGTCCCTGGGTTTAAATTTTCCTTACCTTATTAATAGGTAGTTGAGACCTATTGTCAATGTTTAAATCGCATCAAGAAATTCCCCTGGAAGGAACTCTTCGGGTCGAGAAGGGAATAGGAAGGGGTGAGTCCGGATGGTGTGGGTGCGGAAAGAGACCTGAGAGACGCTGGTGGTACAGATGTCAAAGTGCTGCAGCCCCTCATTTCCAGAATCCCGACTCCAGATAAATGCCTCTGAGACCTTGACTTCAATTGTGTGCCCCGTTACGGAGCTGTTGCCTTTTTTCCCTTCTGAGTCAGCTCAACTGCACGGAGGAAGCGGTGGGGAGGCACCGGATGGGTAGTTTTCCATGACCCATGGAAGCATCTTCCTGCACATGTGAGCTCACCACCCCTCTCGGTGGCTCCTGATTGACCCCAGAGCAGGGAGATGGCTCTGTGTCCTACTGATGAGGTTTTATTGCAGAGACAGACTGGGAGCATGTCAACTTTGGCATCAGGAAGGAACATACCTGGACCTAGATCTAAGGAAAGGTTCTCATTACAACCCAAGTAGGTTTTATAAAAGCTTGTGTAGGCACACGCCCCAGAGGAACGGGATGGGCTTCCCACACAGAGAAGTAGGTTGGTAGAGAATGAGGTACGTGCTACAACAGGAGGCCATGGGAAAGGACTTAAGGAGATAGCTGACCGTAAGCCCCTAAAAATCAGAACTAATTTGATTTGGGGCAGCAACCAAAAATACATTGTGTCCCAGGCAATGGAGCTAAGCATCCCTCCCTCCCCTGCACTGAACTGAGAGAAGTCTGATACCAATCAAATACATATGTCTGCTGAGTGGATGAACAAATGAATGAGCCCAGACCTCACCGCGAGCACTGCACTTGGCCCTGAGCCCCATACTTGGAGAAAAACTATAGCAAGTTCAGAAAAGCATAATTCAGAGGACGCAGGGGTTTGAAACATCGCATGAAGAGAGTTGAGGAAACTAAGAATGTTTAGTCCGGAAGAGGAAAGTCAGGGCCAGGGTGAGCCGAGAAGAGGAGAGAAGAAACAGACTTCTGTGTTGTCCTAGGTGGAATCATCAAAGTGACACAGAGCTCAGATCAGTAATTTCTGAAAAATCACTGGGCTGATGTGGGTTGTCTGCCACTGGGGAGGTGACAGCTGTTTGGCAACAAGGTCATGAGGAGGTTGGACATGCATGGTGCAACTTCAAGATCCATGCCAGCCCTCTGGTTCTAAAATCCTAGGAAGAAGCATTGATTGTAGACTGTCTACCACTTACTAACTGTGAGGTGAGGGGCAGGTCTCCCAGCTCTTCTGGTTTCAGCTATTGAATGGAGAAATTAGTCCTCGTGGTGGTAAACTCAATCAAATCAGCTCTGTAGGTCCCATCTCTGATTCATAAGGGAAACAAACAATGGTGGGACTTCAGGGCCAATGAAGATCAATTGATGATAGATTGGAGGTCAACTGATTGATACTTGTAATTGATATCTGAAATCCCACCCTTCAAGATACATTCTTGAAGCTTAAGAACCCATCTCCAGCTAAACTGTGCATCTTCCTGAGAAAAACTAGTGAATTAGTTTAAAATTGGTGAACCCTGTATCCCTGCATCTGAAGAGGTTTATTAATGTCAACAGAGACCAACTTGTGATACTGAAAAGGGGCCATTATAAAACAGAGGGGAAAGCACAAGAAAGAACGCTGGAAGCTTGAAGAGAAAAAAAAAATTTCTATTTCTAAATTTCATCTAAGTTTAGCCCTGCCCACACTGATTGCTTTATTGCTCTGCTCTACATCTAAGGCTCAAAGCATTGCATTCTTTTCATGGAAGCCTTCTGACTTTAGACCTCAGGGTATATATATTGTTGTCTGGGAAATGGATGTCCAGAAAGAGGTAACATTGTTCTAAAACCAAAAGGACAGAGGAATGACGAGTTCTCTCTATTGTGCCATTCATGTTTCCTTCCCTCCAGAAATCAGTGATCCAGTGAATACAGAGGGAAACAAAAACATCTCCACATTTATTTTTATTTTTATTTTTATTTTTATTTTTAACCAAAAATGTCATAACTATAAATGCAGCAAGGTATAATAAACATAGCATGGATTTTGGCTTTAGGACTGACCTGTAACACTGGATACATCCTTTTGTTAGCTGTATGACCTTAAGCAAGTCATTTGCATTTTTGTGGCCTTTGCTATGCCAGTGAGTTACTACTCCATATTATATTAGCACCTTATTATTGAGCATTGGAGGGTAGGTAGGTAGATAGATAGATGATAGATAGATAGATAGATAGACAGTTGATAGATAGATAGATAAGTGGACATATTTCAAAACAGGCCAGGGAAAATGCACACTCACTGAAGTTACCACAAAAGGAACTGAAGACAATTCTCCAAGATGTAGTAATTCCTCCTACACGGAGCTATTATGGTTCCATGGGATTCCATTCCATATGGAGGTTTTCCCACAGGGAAGAACTATGTTCCCTGAATTTATGTCATTAGAGGTGGAGGACTAGAGACCAGGACTGCTCACTTCCATGTCCAAAGCTGGATTGCACAAATACAGACAAAGCAAATAAATCAACAAAAATAGCTAAGAGGCATTTCTAAACATGTCCAGCTGCAAAAATTTATGGCTATTAGCTCTTGGAAAAGGTCATTTCAGATAAGACAACTATTTATACAGAAAAAAAAAAAGAAACTTCTATTGATTGGTTTTCAGTTGACTATCCCCAGTCTTGGGAGGAGCATGGAGTGGGAAAAAGCCTACCCCTAGCCACTTTGCTCTCTGCCAGTGCCTTGTTCACTAAAGCCTTCCAAAATTTGGACAAGGGAGAGAGCCTCTGAGCTAGCCAAAATTCAGTGTGTTATGACCATGGAGATGTGGTTCCCCCCCCCATTTCTTTTCATTTCTTTTGAAAAAAAAAAGAGCTAGCCAAGTTTTCTTACATGGCCAAGGTAGATCTCTGAGTACTGAGAGGTAAGAACTCCACTAACTAGGAAAATAAGACTTCCTCTTTGAATCGATCCAGTGAATGAATCTACTGCTCAAATGTTGTGTATCCTTAGGAAAGTTATTCACCTCCCTTTACCTTGAAATCCTCACCTATGCCATAGTCTTTAAGGACAGTCTATTTTTAATGATTTCTCTTCCATTTTTGAAGATGTCAAACCCTTTCCATCACCATCAGTTTGAATAAATTAAATTGTCGAAGTGAAGTTTGCATATAAGATGTCATCCAAGCATATTCCCAGCAATATGTCACAATGCCCAGCCCACCATTGTAGGTTGTGTTAAACTTGTACAATCTACTATATATATATATATATATATATATATATATATATATCACATGACTGTTGATAGAATCAAAGAAAATAATGCTGCTAAAGTTTGGAGGTTCCTCAAAAAACTAAAAATAGAACTACCCTACGACCCAGCAATTGCACTACTAGGCATTTATCCACGGGATACAGGTGTGCTGTTTCGAAGGGACACATGCACCCCCATGTTTATAGCAGCACTATCAACAATAGCCAAAGTATGGAAAGACCCCAAATGTCCATCGATGGATGAATGGATAAAGAAAATGTGGTATATATATATATATATATATATATGCAATGGAGTATTACTCGGCAATCAAAAAGAATGAAATCTTGTGATTTGCAACTACGTGGATGGAACTGGAGGGTATTATGCTAAGTGAAATTAGTCAGTCAGAGAAAGACAAAAATCATATGACTTCACTCATATGAGGACTTTAAGAGACAAAACAGATGAACATAAGGGAAGGGAAACAAAAATAATATAAAAACAGGGAGGGGAACAGAACAGAAGAGACTCCTAAATATGGAGAACAAACTGAGGGTTACTAGAGGGATTGTGGGAAGGGGGGTGGGCTAAATGGGTAAGGGGCATCAAGGAATCTACACCTGAAATCATTGTGGCACTATATGCTAACTCATTTGGATGTAAATTAAAAAAAATAAAAACATGGAAAAAAATTAAAAAAGAAAAAAAGAATGTTGCTAGGGTAATCCGAGAACTCTAAAGGAATCCTTCCTGTAATATGTGTAATGCAGATGCCGGCTGAGCTGGGATCTCCTGGCTCCTTGAGAGCCAGATAAGCTGAGTTCAAACTCCCATTCATGCCCTGTCAAAACCCAAACCTTCAACAACGTGGTTGCTAATTCCTAGTGGGCTCATTTCATTCTCAGTTTCCGCAGGTGCTATGTCTGCTCTTCTCTGCAGAAGTGAAACTCAAGTTGGTCCTTGAATTCCTAAAACAAAACACAACTTTCACACAAAGCATTTGTAAGTGTGCTAGGCTGCAGTGAAAATAGTTGAGGTGGTGAGGGATCGAAAGTGAATGTTATTCCACAGCAACATGAAGATTTTCTTTTTTTCCTAATAAAATCACCAATAAAATCATGGTTTAATTGTTTTCTTTTTTTAAGAATATAATTTATTGTCAAATTGGTTTCCATGCAACACCCAGTGCTCATCCAAACAGGTGCCCTCCTCAATGCCCATCACCCACTTTCTCCTCTCCCCCACCCCCCAACAACCTTCAGTTTGTTCTCAGTGTTTAAGAGTCTCTTATGGTTTGCCTCCCTCCCTCTCTGTAAATTTTTTCCCCTTCCCCTCCCCCACGGTCTTCTGTTAAGTTTCTTAGGATCCACATATGAGTGAAAACATATGGTATCTGTCTTCCTCTGACTGACTTATTTCCCTTAGCATATTACCCTCCAGTTCCATCCATGTCGCTGCAAATGGCCAGATTTCATTCTTTCTCGTTGCCAAGTAGTATTCCATCGTGTATATAAACCACATCTTCTTTATCCATTCATCAGTTGTGGACATTTAGGCTGTTTCCATAATTTGGCTATTGTTGAGAGTGCTGCTATAAACATTGGGGTACAAGTGCCCCTATGCATCAGCGCTCCTGTATCCCTTGGGTCAATTCCTAGCAGTGCTATTGCTGAGTCATAGGGTAGATCTATTTTTAATTTTTTGAGGAACCTCCACACTGTTTTCTGGAGTGGCTGCACCAGTTTGCATTCCCACCAACAGTGCAAGAGGGTTCCATTTCCCCACATCCTCGCCAGCATCTATAGTCTCCTGATTTGTTCATTTTAGCCACTCTGACTGGCATGATGTGGTATCTCAGTGTGGTTTTGATTTGTATTTCCCTGATGAGGAGTGATGTTGAGCATCTTTTCATGTGCTGTTGGCCATCTGGATGTCTTCTTTAGAAAAGTGTCTCTTCATGTCTTCTGCCCATTTCTTCACTGGATTATTTGTGTTTCGGGTGTGGAGTTTGGTGACTTCTTTATAGATTTTAGATACTAGCCCTTTATCCGATATGTCATTTGCAAATATCTTTTCTCATTCCGTCCGTCGACTTTTAGTTTTGTTGATGGTTTCCTTTGCAGTGCAGAAGCTTTTTATCTTGATGAGGTCCCAATAATTCATTTTTGCTTTTAATTCCCTTGCCTTTGGAGATGTGTCGAGTATGAAATTGCAGCGGCTGAGGTCAAAGAGTTCTTTTCTTGCTTTCTCCTCTAGGGTTTTGATGGTTTCCTGTCTCACATTCATGTTCTTCATCCATTTTGAGTTTATTTTTGTGTATGGTGTAAGAAAATGGTCTAGTTTCATTCTTTTGCATGTTGCTGTCCAGTTCTCCCAGCACCATTTGTTAAAAAGACTGTCTTTTTTCCATTGGATACTCTTTCCTGCTTTGTCAAAGATTAGTTGGCCATACATTTGTGGGTCCAATTCTGGAATCTCTATTCTATTCCGTTGGTCTATGTGTCTGTTTTTGTGCCAGTACCATACTGTCTGGATGATTACAGCTTTGTAGCAGAGGCTAAATTCTGGGATTGTGATGCCTCCCACTTTGGTTTTCTTCTTCAATATTACTTTGGCTATTTGGGGCCTTTTGTGCTTCCATACAAATTTTAGGATTCTTTGTTCTAGCTCTGAGAAGAATGCTTGTGCAACTTTGATTGGGATTGCAAGGAATGTGTAGATTGCTTTGGATGGTATTGACATTTTAACATTATTTATTCTTCCAATCCATGAGCATGGAATGTTTTTCCATTTCTTTGTGTCTTCAACATGAAGATTTTCAAATTAAACATCAGAAATCCCTGATCTTAAATTGTGGAATTTCTAGGGGTTGCTTTAGCAAATGTGGACCGTGACCTCATTCCATCTGTTAATTCCTCCTTTCTTTCTCTTTCCTTTCCTCTTTCTTTGATCCTCCCTCTTGGAAACTGGAAGAGTCTTCTCCTTGTCTCAACCAGGGCATATAGCCACAATTTATGTTTTGTCTCATGCCTTCATGTATTTTTCCAAAAAATGGCATATTTTTCCCTAAGAATAATTCTGGTGCCTAATAATGATAACTGTCCATTTGCATTACATATAATATTCAAAATGTTGGGAAAGTTTCAGATAGAAAAGTTAAGGCCACTTAAAAGAAGAATCTTTTTGGGGTGCCTGGGTGGCTCAGTCGGTTAAGTGTCCAACTTTGGCTCAGGTCATGATCTTGCGGTTTGTGGGTTCCAGCCCCGCATCGGGCTCTGTGCTGACAGCTTAGAGCCCGGAGCCTGCTTCAGATTCTTTGTCTCCCTCTCTCTCTCTGCCCCTCTCCCACTTGTGTTCTCTCTCTCTCTGTCTCAAAAATAAACATTAAAAAATTAAAAAGAAGAATCTTTTCAAGTATCTTCAATGGCTTTAGCTGTACCCAGTGGTAGGCAGTGAACAATTAATTTAGAACCTCCGATTACATAAGACTCTAAGCTAGGCCTTTTGAGTCAAAAAAGTTTGAAACACAATATAAAGGCAAAAGACCCAGGATAGCCAATAAAATACTGACAAGAACAAAGTGGACAGACTGACACTATCTGACCTCAAGACTTACTGTAGGGGTGCCTGGGTGGCTCAGTTGGTTGGCCATCTGACTTCAGCTCAGGTCATGATCTCACGGCTCGTGAGGTCGAGCCCTCGTTGGGCTCTGTGCTGACAGCCTGGACCCCGGAGCCTGCTTTGGATTCTGTCTCCCTCTCTCTCTTCCCCTCCCCTGCTCATTCTCTCTCTCTTTCTCTCTCTCAAAAATAAACATGTAAAATTTTTTTTAAAAAGTGTGCTCTGGGGGCGCCTGGGTGGCTCAGTCGGTTAAGCGGCCGACTTCGACTCATGTCATGATCTCGCAGTCCGTGAGTTCGAGCCCCACGTCAGGCTCTGTGCTGACAGCTCAGAGCCTGGAGCCTGTTTCAGATTCTGTGTCTCCCTCTCTCTGCCCCTCCCCTGTTCATGCTCTGTCTCTCTCTGTCTCAAAAATAAATAAACGTTAAAAAAAAATTTAAAAAGTGTGCTCTGTGAAAAATACTGTTAAGAGAATGAAAAGACAAGCTACAGACTTGGAGAAAATATTTGCACTCATATATTTGATAAAGGACTTGTATCCAAAATACGCAAAGAATCCTTAAAACTTAACAATAAGGAAACAACTTAATTTAAAAATGAGCAAAATAGGGGCGCCTGGGTGGCACAGTCGGTTAAGCGTCCGACTTCAGCCAGGTCACGATCTCGCGGTCCATGAGTTCGAGCCCCACGTCAGGCTCTGGGCTGATGGCTCGGAGCCTGGAGCCTGTTTCCGATTCTGTGTCTCCCTCTCTCTCTGCCCCTCCCCCGTTCATGCTCTGTCTCTCTCTGTCCCAAAAATAAATAAACGTTGAAAAAAGAAAAAAAAAATTAAAAAAAATAAATAAATAAAAATGAGCAAAATACTTGAACAGGCACCTCACCAAAGGTATATAGATGGCAAATAAACACATAAAAGGTGTTAAACATAATTTGTCATTAAGGAATTTCACATTAAAATCAAGTACCACTACATACCTATTAGAATTGCTAAAATCCAAAAAATCGACAATACCAAATGCTGACAAGGATTAGAAGCCATAGGACCTCCCATCACTGTTGGTGACAATGCGGAATGGTACAGTTACTTTGGGAAACAGTATGATAGTTTCTTGCAAAGTTAAACATTGTCTTACCATGTGATCCAGTCATTGTGCTCCTCTGCATTGACCCAATTGATTTGAAAATACATGTTCACACAAAAACCTGCATACGAATGCTTACAGAAGTTTGGTTCATAATTGCCAAAGAGTGGAAGTGACCAGTAGGTAAATAAGTAAAGTGTAGAAAATTCATACAATACAATACAACGGGATTTTATTTAATTACCAAAAGAGTGAATAGGTGGAGCATGGGGAATTTTTAGGGTAGTGAACGTTCTATATACCGTAATAGAGGATTATGACATGGTTTTATCAAAACCCACAGAACCGCACATTACTAAGACAGATCCTTAATGGATGTAAGTTAAAAACAAAAAGTACTTAGGAGGTCAGGGGACCCCAGGAAGGAATGCAGAGGGTGGTGAGAGATTCTAACTCTGTCACGAGTGTATGAAACAACTCACCAAAGGAGGAGGGGTGGGGGAGGTGCTGACCTAAGTAGCTTGGAAATGAGTGGAGAGTGTGATGTTAAAGACAGGGTGTGGACAAAGTTGTAAAGGACCAGAGTTTTTGTATGTTATTTAAGATGGTATCAATTCAAATGAGAATGTTAGAACTTTAGAGTGTTAAATGTAATTCCCATGGTAAGCCACAAAGAAAACATTTACAGAATATACACGAAAGAAAATAAGGGAAGCATTATTTCACCACATACACACAAAAATCGACTATCCTCAAAAAAAGAGAGTAATGCAGCAAACCAGAGACCGAGAGCTGCAAGGCACATAGAAAGGAAACAGGAAAATGACAAAAGTGAGTCCCTTTCAGTAATTACATTAAATTAAATAATTAAATTCTCCAATCAGAGACTGGCAGAATGGATTAAAAGAGATAATCCAGGGGCGCCTGGGTGGCGCAGTCGGTTAAGCGTCCGACTTCAGCCAGGTCACGATCTCGCGGTCCGTGAGTTCGAGCCCCGCGTCAGGCTCTGGGCTGATGGCTCAGAGCCTGGAGCCTGTTTCCGATTCTGTGTCTCCCTCTCTCTCTGCCCCTCCCCCGTTCATGCTCTGTCTCTCTCTGTCCCAAAAATAAATAAACGTTGAAAAAAAAAAATTTAAAAAAAAAAAATAAAAAAAAAGAGATAATCCAATGGGGCGCCTGGGTGGCTCCGTCGCTGGGCGTCCGACTTCGGCTCAGGTCATGATCTCGCGGTCCATGAGTTTGAGCCCCGCGTCGGGCTCTGTGCTGACAGCTCAGAGCCTGGAGCCTGCTTCAGATTCTGGGTCTCCCTCTCTCTCTGCCCCTTTCCCGCTCATGCTCTGTCTCTCTCTGTTTCTCAAAAATGAATTAATGTTAAAAACATTTTTTTAATAAAAAAAAAAATAAAAGACATAATCCAAGGATATGCCCTCTATAAGAAATTCACTTTATATCCGAAAGCACATATAGATTAAAAGTAAAAGGTAAAAGTAAAAGGTACAAACTTTTTTTACAACAAGTAAAAGTACAAGGTAGTCCATGCAAATAGTAACCAAGAGAAAAGAGGTGGCTATACCGATATCAGACACAATAGACTGTAAATCCAAAAAGCAAACAAGAGTCAAAGGGCATTAGAGATTAATATAGGTTTCAATAGAGCAAGAAGAGAAGGTATAACCATTTTAAAGATTTACACACCTAATGACAGACCCTACAAATATACGAAACAAAAATGGACGGAATTGAAGGCAGAAATATGCAGTTCAACAATAATTGGAGACTTTGTACTCCCCACTCAAGAATGGATAGAACAACCAGACAGAAGATAAGTGAGGAAATAGAGGACTCAAATAATACAATAAACCAAATAGATTTACAGACACATACAGAGTTGTCCATTCAACAACAGAATACACAGACATTCTTCTCAAATGCGCATGAGGCATTCTCCAGAATAGGCCATCTGTGGATCACAGATTAAGTCTCAACAGATTTTAAAAGATAGATATTACACAATGTGTATTCTCTAACCACAACTGAATGAAGTTAGAAATCAATAAGAAAAAAAAAAAACTGGAAAATCTACAAATTTGGAGGAATTAAACAACACACTCTTAAACAACCTGTAGATCAAAGAAGAAATTATTATAAGAAAAATTAGACAAATGAAAACAAAATGCAAAAGATCAAAACTTACCAGATGCAGTGAAAGCAGCACAAAGGGGGAACTGTAGCTATAAATGCTTATATTTTTTAATGTGAAGATTGCAAATCAGCAACCTTGAAGAGCTAGAAGAAGAAGAACAAACTAAACTCAAAGTTAGCAGAAGAAAGGAAATAATAAAAAGCAGAGGAGAAGTAAACAAAAAGAGAAGAACAATTGTAAAAATCAATGAAATCAAAATTTGGTCCCTCGAAAAGATCAACAAAATTGACAAAACTTAACCTAAATTGACCAGAAAGAGAGAAGACCTAAATTACTAACATCACAAATGAGAATAAGAACATCACTACTGATTCTACAGAAATAAAAAGGATTATGACTACTATAAGAACTGTGCATTAACAAATCAGATAACCTAGATGAAATGGACAAATGCATAGAAACGCAAAACTTACCAAGACAAATCATGCAGTAGGAAATCTGAACAGACTTATAACTAGCAGGGAGACTGAATCAGCAAACAAAAATCTGACAAAGAATAGCCCTGGAGCTGACTATTTCACTGGTGAATTCCATCAAACATTTCAGTAAGGATTACCACTAATCCTTTACAAAAATTTCCCCAAAATTGAAGAGGAGGGACACTTCCTAACATCATCCTGTGAGGCCATCATTGCATTGATACCAAAGCCAAAGACATTATAAGAAAACTAAAGACCAAGATCTCTCATGAACACTGATGCAAACACCCTCACAAAATATTAGCAAACCGAATTCAGCAACATATTAAAAGGATTATACGTTATGGCCACATATGATTTATTCCTGGAATGCAACATACCGAAATCAACCAATTATTACAGAATTAAAGGAGAAAGAACATGTGATCATCTCAATTAATGCAGAAAAAGCATCTTACAAGATTCAATACCCTTTCATGATCAATACCCTCAAAAAACCAGGAATAGGGAAGAATGAAAGCCATATGTGAAATTTCATAGGGAACATTATACTCAGTGGTGAAAGACTGAAAACTTTTCCTCTAATACCAGAAACAAAGCAGGGACGCCTGCTTTTACCAATTGTATTCAACATAACACTGGAAGTCCGAGCCAGAGCAATTCAGAAAAAAGAAAGAGAAAAGCACCCAAATTGGAAAAGAAGTAAAATTATCTCTGTTCACAGATGACATGTTCTTACATGTAGAAAACTCTACAAGATTACACACACACACACACACACACACACACACACACAGAAACAAGATACAAAATCAACACACACAGAAAAGAGTTATATTTCTTTTTTTAATGTTTATTTATTTTGAGAAAGAGAGAGAGAGCACATGAGCAGGTGAGGGGCAGATAAAGAGGGAGAGAGAGAATCCCAAGCAGGCTCCATGCTGTCAGCACTGGGCTCAATCCCACGAACTGTGAGATCATGACCTGACCTGAAGCCAGAGTCAGACAACCGACTGAGCCACCCAGGTGCCCAAAAGTTATATTTCTATACACTGACAACAAATAACCTGAAAGAGACAGTAAGAAAATTATTCCATTTACAATAGCATCGAAAAGAATACAATACTCAGGAACTAACTTAACCAAGGGAGTAAAAGACTTCTACAATGAAAACTACAAAATGTTACAAGAAATTAAAGAAGACATAAATAAATGGAAAGGCGTCCTGTGTTATGGATTGGAACACTTAATATTGTTAAAATGTATTTAATACTACCCGAAGTGATCTACAGATTCAATGCAATCCCAATCAAAATCCAAACAAAGATTTCTTTAAAAAAAATTAATCCTAAAATCCCTGCAGAATCTCAAGGGACCCATAGCCAAAGCGATCTTGAAAAAGAAGAGCAAAGTTTGAGGGCACACACTTCCTTATTTAAAAACTTAGCACAGGGGCGCCTGAGTGGCTCAGTCGGTTAAGCGTCCAACTTCGGCTCAGGTCATGATCTCACAGTTCGTGAGTTTGAGCCCCGCATCGGGCTCTGTGCTGACAGCGCAGAGTCTGGAGCCTGGTTCGGATCCTGTGTCTCCCTCTGTCTGCCCCTCCACCGCTTGCACTCTGTCTCTCACACTGGCTCAAAAATAAATAAACATTTAAAAAAATTTTTTAAATAAAATAAAAACTTAACACAAAATTACAGTAATCAAAGCAGTGTGATATTGCCATAAAGACAGACACATAGAACAATGGAATACAAAAGACCTCAGAAATGAACCCTTGCATCTAAGGTCAAATTATTTTTTACAAAGGTATCAAGACTATTCAATGGAGAAAGGGCAGTCTTTTCAACAAACGGTTTTGAGAGAACTAAATATCCACATGCAAAATAAGGAAGCTGGCCCATACCTAACACCAAATACGAAAATCAACTCAAAATGGATCAAAGACTTAAACAGAAGAGCTAAAACCATAAAACTCTAGGAAAGAGACACAAAGCAAAATCTTCATGACGCTCGACTTTGAAATGATTGCTTGCATATCAACATTTAAGATTGGGCAACAAAAGAAAAAAAAAGACAAATTCGACTTCATGAAAATTAGGGCATCAAAGGCAGAGTAAAAAGGCAATTCACAGAATGGAAGAAAATATTTTTAATTTTTTTTTTAACGTTTATTTATTTTTGGGACAGAGAGAGACAGCGCATGAACGGGGGAGGGGCAGAGAGAGAGGGAGACACAGAATCGGAAACAGGCTCCAGGCTCTGAGCCATCAGCCCAGAGCCCGACGCGGGGCTCGAACTCACGGACCGCGAGATCGTGACCTGGCTGAAGTCGGACGCTTAACCGACTGCGCCACCCAGGTGCCCCAAGAATGGCTACTATTAAAAAAAAAAAAAAAAAAAACCAGAAAACAAGTGTTGGTAAGGATGTGGAGAAATTGGAATCCTTGTGCACCGTTGATGGGGATGTAAAGTATACGGCCTTTGTGGAAAATAGTAGGAGATTTCCTCAAAAAATTCAAAGTAGAATTGCCATATGATCCAGCAATTCTAGGGGTCAATACCAAAAAGAATTAAAAGCGGGGTCTTGAATAGATATTTGTACACCCATCTTCATAACAGCTTTATTCATAATAGCTAAGATGTGGAAGCTACCCAAGGGTCTGACAACAGACGAAGGAATAAGCAAAATGTAGGATGTGCATACAATGTAGTATTATTCTGCCTTAAAAAGGAAGAAAGTTCTGACACAGGCCACAGCATGGATGAACCTTGAGAACATGCTGCTAAGTGAAAGAAGCCAGGCACAAAAAGACGAATGCTGTATGACTTCGCTTACGTGAGGTACCAGAATAGTTAAAATCATAGAAAGAGTAGAAGGGTGGTTTCCAGGGGCTGGGGGAAGGAGGAGTGGGGAGTTCTTGTTTAAGGATATAGAGTTTCAGTTTTATTGGATGAAAAGAACTATGGAGATGAATGGTAGTGATCGCTGCCCAACAGAATGAATATACTTAATACCACTGAACTGTATGCTTCAAGATTCTTAAGGTGGCAAATTTGTTACGTGTATTTTACCACAATAAAAAAGTTGAAAAAATACGAAAGGTAATGAACTACACATAGATACTATATTCCTTTAGTTTTTCAATTTTTTCATGTTTATTTATTTTTGAGACAGAGACAGAGCACGAGTGGGGGAGGGGCAGAGAGAGAGGGAGACACAGGATCTGAAGCCGGCTCCGGGCTCTGAGCGGTCAGCACAGAGCCTGACGCGGGGCTCGAACTCAGGAACTGTGAGATCATGACCTGAGCCGAAGTCTTATGCTTAGCCGACCGGGCCACCCAGGCGCCCCGATACTACATTCCCATTGATAATGTTTCCATGGGGGTACAGTTAAAAAATTCTGATGTTGTTGCACAAGCGTGCTAGAACCGAACAATTAGGTAAATGAATGGCAGCTACTGAGAGCCAGGTCTCTCGCTCTAGGAGTTAAGAAGTCCCCACTGACAGAGATAAGCACAGGGAAGAGGCTGAGATGTTTTATGTGCAACCCTACGGGAGTCAGAAACCTCAGTAAGACCCACGTTTAGCTTACTGTGCATATGCAAGGTTATATATGGAAATATTCCTAGATGTGCATATGCATGGGTTAGCATATACACAATTTTTTTTTTTTTTTTTTGCTGTGTTGGCTTAGAGGGCCTGAAGAAATGACAGTGCACACCTAGCAATGTGCACACCTAGCGTTCAGATCTTGGTTTCTAATGCCATTCTTCACTACAAGAGACCAGGGCCCCTTGGAGAAATGACTAATTCTAGGACCGGAACAGGAAGTACACAAGATGAGCCCGGAGCATCCTGTAGTACCAGAAAGTAAGGAAGCACTAAAATAAAAACAAAAGCAAACAAACAAAAAAACCCCACGATGATGGGGGTACATCAAAAGGACACAGGATCCAACTGAAAGAGCTCTCGATGGCCAAAGCTGGACCAATTTAAGCAATGAAATAGATAAGGTATTTTAATAGGTTGTATTAGTAAAGTATGAAATAAGTATGTAGGAGTCCATACTGATAACAGTGAATGATTTAATAAATAAATAAATTGGGGTCGTAGGGGCGCCTAGGTGGCTCCGTGGGTTAAGCATCCGACTCCGGCTCAGATCATGATCTCATGGTTGGTGAGGTTGAGCCCTGCATTGGGCTCTCTGCTGTCAGCATGGAGCCTGCTTCAGATCCTCTGTCCCTTCTCTCTCTGCACCTCCCTTGCTCTCTCTCTCTCGCTCTCTCTCTCTCGCTCTCTGAAAAATAAATTTTAAAAATAAAAATAAATCATAAAAATAGTAAATTAGGAGAAGAGACAAATCTCCTGTGTAGGAGAGTTCCATGTAGATACTTTGCCCTCAAGGAGGGAGCAGCGTACCTCCCCACTCCTTAAGTATGAGCTATGAATAATGACTTCTTTCAAGAAGTGCAGTTTGGAAAGGGGGAACGGGGTTATTCTGCACTGGAGAAGCGTAACAAACACTACTGCATGCACACGATCTAGGTCAACATCAACAGTCATAAGTTGTGTTGACTGTATCCTGGATATGATGTGAAAAAATGGTACTTTGCCACTTCCCTAAAACCCAACATTCCAATCTCATGAGAAAAACATCAGAGAAATTTCAACAGAGGGGCATCCGACAATATACCTGATCAGAAACTCTCAAAACTGTCAAGGTCATCATAAAGAGGGGGAGGAGTCTGAGAAACTCACAGCCAAGAGGAGTCTAAGGAGACATGAGGACTCAATGCAATGTAGTATCCTAGATGGATCTGGAACAGAAAAAAGACATTAGGAAAATACTAAGGCAACCTGAAAGAATATAGAGACTTCCGTGTCAATGTTGGTTCCCTAACTGTAACAAATGTACTACAGTAACATAAGATGTTGATAATAGAGGGAACTGGAAGTGAGGTATATGTGAACTCTACTAGCTTCTTGGTTTTCTTGAAGAAGAAAACTGTTTCAAAAATTAAAGTCTACAGGCACCTGATTGGCTCAGTCTGTTGAGCGTCCGACTTCGGCTCAGGTCACGATCTCGCTGTCTGTGAGTTCGAGCCCCGCGTTGGGCTCTGTGCTGACAGCTCAGAGCCTGGAGCCTGCTTCGGATTCTGTGTCTCCCTCTCTCTCTCTCTACCTCTTTCCAGCTGGCACTCTGTGTCGCTCTCTCAAAGATAAAATAAACATTAAAAAAATGTTAATAATAGTTCACTTGTATTGTCTCATTTCATGCTCACAATGGCCTCATCCGGAGGTGCTATTATTATTGCCGTTATATTTCTGTTTTATACATAAGGAAGCTGAGTCTCAGAGGGCTTAAGTAATTTGTCAAGTCATATACAGGTAATGGCAGAGCCGGGATATGAACTCACCCATTCTGATGACCAAGTTGAATATTTAGTTACTTTGTGCAGCGAGGAGCAGTATAGAAGGTTAGAAGATGTCTCCCGACAGCCAGGCGGTTTACACGGCAGCATAGGGATCTGAGCTGAAATAAGTAAGGAGGAAAGGAGATCATTTAAAGCAGAGAGATATCTGTGAGTAAAAGCGGGCTGATACGGCCAAGGCCTCCAGAGCGCTGAGGCTGGCCTCATCCTTGGCCCTCCCGTATAATGTGCCTCTCTTCAACGCTGCTAGGTATCGTCCAGTCTAGACCTGGGCGGCTTCTATATCCAGCTGCTTTAGGAGTAAGGCCTACATGTTCTTATCACACACACACACCAACGTGGAAATATATGCCTCATACCAGCAAACCCACAAATACTTACAAGAAATCAAGATTAAACACACACACACACACACACACACACACACACACCCCACAACTGGAATTGCTAACAGAGCTGTTGGCCCTGGCTGGGGCTTCCTGAGTAGGGTGTCTGCTAAGTAGGGAGACTCCCTCCCAGCCTGGGTGATTAGAGTCGGTCCTGCCCTTCTGTAAGTTTGTGTCCTCAATCCCCAGCCCTCCTAGAACTTGCCTCTTTCTCTACTGTGTTAGAGCCACCACGTTTGCCCCTCTGCGCGGAGGGTGCCACTGGGACTCTGGCTCTTCTCAAAAGAAACAATTTGCTATATGGGTCCCCAAGACGTTGGAAAGATCATTGCTCTCACGTCACCCCGGTGGTCCCAAGACCCTCACCTGCAGGGACCTTCTCAAGCAGCAACCCTATAGGCCGGGCCTCCTCTGAGCTCCAAAATGGCCACAATGCTCGCTGGGAGCTCTCTTCCCGGGAGAGGAAGGACTGCTCTGGGTGAATTCTTTCTTAGATTATAGGCTTCTCTACTCAATACCCTGTAATCTTGATAGCCTTTGTACCCAGTGCGGTGTTTGCACGGGGAAGCCATTAGAAAGGGCCATTCAGGGCTGAAGGTCACTAAATACCACCACTCGAGTTCTAGTTAGCTGCCAGGCCAGGCACCTGGGGCTGAGAAGAAGAGGCCATCCCTGCCCTCCAAATGAGAAGTCCAACATTGACGGTAGGTTGTGTTTTCCTTTGACAAATAATATTGTAAAAGGATGGAACAGGTGGTCTCTACAGTCACGTTTATCGTTATCGTTCTCTGATTCTCTGATGGGTCTGAGTTCATTCACTGACCAATCATAGATTAAATATCTTCTATAAGTTGTATACGATGTTCGGCATTTAACTTGCGTTAATTTATCCATGACATTCTACCAGATTGGAGTTAGAGGTGCAGCCTACAGCCCCCAAACAGAACAAAGCTGAGTGGCCTACAAGGACAAGGACCCACACTCTGCCTCTTTAAATGAATGCCTCCAGGGGCGCCTGGGTGGCGCAGTCGGTTAAGCGTCCGACTTCAGCCAGGTCACGATCTCGCGGTCCGTGAGTTCGAGCCCCGCGTCAGGCTCTGGGCTGATGGCTCAGAGCCTGGAGCCTGTTTCCGATTCTGTGTCTCCCTCTCTCTCTGCCCCTCCCCCGTTCATGCTCTGTCTCTCTCTGTCCCAAAAATAAATAAAAACGTTGAAAAAAAATTAAAAAAAAATAAATAAATGAATGCCTCCAACCAGCTGAGCTACCCAGGCAGAGACAGGACATTCTGGAACCACTTGGAATGCAGGCACAATTTGAAAACTCTTCATGGGACCCTGAATGTTTGGAAAAGGAAACCAAGCAATCAACTCCAGTTTGGTCCCTAAACCAAGACAATGCAGAAATAGGACCCAGGGGCTTGGGCTGGTTACATTTGCAAGGCTCCACGCCTCCTACTGACCCAGAGAAGGCCAACTCTCCCATCAGAGTAAAGTAGCAAAGTGCAGACAATACAATCTCTCATCCCTGGCAAAGGACCCTGGCAGGGATGTGTTCTGCTTTCAACCCACTTGTGCTCCCTTTTAATTACAGTGCCTATGGAGAGCTCTCAGCTCCCACGTGCCAGCGTCCTTATAATACTGGACTGTTCTCCAGCTAGCTGGACAGCAACAGAGTAACAAACAAAACTGCTAACCTCAGCCCCTCAGGGGAGCGAGGGTTCCAGCTGACATGACCATCCCAGCAAGTGCTACGGTCTTGCTATTTTCAAACCAGAGCCTGCTGCTGTGGGTCAAGAAGCAGGGCTCTCTGCTGCCCTCTTCTCCCCCCAAAAAGTAATTTGCCAGGACAGGAAAAGGTTGCCATAAAACATCCTGGAGCTCTGGGAAAGAACAGTGGTTTCTGGCTTTTCAAATCTGTCTTCCTCTGCTATTAGTACCTGAAAGGGGAAACCAAGTGAATTCTGACGGTGATATTGATCTACCTGGAAGATTTTAGCTCACGGATTTCCAGGGCTCCTCAGAGAAATGCCTAAGGTCTACATTGGATGGGAGCATATGAATCCTTAGATTTGGGAGTCTTTTGAATAGAAGGGAAAAGGGAAAATTGGAGAAGCAAATGTCCTGGAGGTTTATAGTCCTCTTTGCTGAAATACACATATGCCAAGAGCTCTCATTTTTCCTTCAGAGCAAATGTCAACACTTGAAGCCCTCAGATCTACAAGAGCAGGAGAAACCCAAAGCCTCTGGCTCTAGGAGGCTTCTTGGGAAGGTCAGTACAGAAATAAATAATCTCTAAAGTAAGTAGCTACAAAGCTAGTCTTCAAAACCACTCTCTGTTAGTGTCAGATTGTTATTTAAAATCCTCCTTCAAGACTTTAAATGCGGCAGCCAAAGTAATGTTGCCAGTATGAGTGTTTTGTGGAGATGGTTTCTTTGTACTGATACGGCCACACACTGGGAGCGGAGCCTGCAGGATCTGAATTTCAGAGAAGAGCTCTGCCCTGGAACGGAGTCGGGGGACTCAGTTCTCCTCCAGACCATTCTTCTCTTTCACTCTGCAGCGAACACTGCTTAGGTCGGTTTCAACTCCAGCCCGGGTATCTGCTGAGCTTTTCATGTATGCCAAGGGAAACGAAATCCCTGTGCTCTGCTTTTCTGAACTTTTAAGGAACTAATATAAATAGTGAGCGCCTACCCCGTTCAGGCATTAATTCCTGTTCCTTGTACTCCAGATCGCACCAAAGTAGCCTGCTATTAATGTTTGGAATGTATAAGGTAATTTTATATTCTTTAATTGTCTTCATATAAATTATTTTAGAGCCCCCCTTCCAGTATCTGTAAAGAAGCTGGGACAGATATAATTGACATCATCAACATAACATGTCGTAACTATCATTATTATTATTATTATTATTATTGCTATTGCTATTTAACAGAGGGGGAACCTGAGGTTCAGCGGAGCTGGAACTCGGCTAGGATTACATAGTAAGTCAGGTTGGAGGCCAAGACGGAAGCTGGGTCCTGACTCAGTCTAGCAAGTAAAGAAATACAGAAGACCAAGCCTGTGTCTTTGTGGAAAACAGTTTATAACAGAGTGGCCAGGAGGCTTTTCCAGAAGGTCTGCTTTAATTCCCAAGAGTGGGTTCTAAGCTGATACCGTGGAGGAGGTTTCTGCAACAGACAGAAGACGGGATAACTTAAACATTTAAGGGTCTTCCAACTCTAGGATTCCGTAACACCCTGTAAGCTGACATAGTGCCCGGTTCACAAAATAAAAGAGTGAGCATTCCACGTTATCATGCAGACAGCCAGTTGTTTGATCAATGGTTCTGAACTTGTAGTTACAGATACTTAGGGTTTGCATCACGATTTCAAACTAACTGAGAATCCCATTGTGAACCAAATAGTCTGCACACCGAGGAGATAATGTTTCTTGAACAGGGAGATGTCCTTGTAATTACCAACAGAAATTTACCAAAAGTTTCAGAGTGAAAAACAAAAAGCACATGATAGTCTGAAGAGATACATAAGAAAGGCATTTGACAAAATTCATCACTTTTTTACAACAAAAACACTGAACAACAAGGAATACAATGGCATTTCTTCAACCTAATAAAGGGCATGTACAAAAAACCACACGGCTAAGGCCATACTTACTTGTGAAAGACTGAATGTTTTTCCCCTAAGATCAGGAATAAGACAAGACCATTGGTTCTCGTCACTTCTATTCAACATTGCACCGTGGGTTCCATACAGGGCAATCAGGTAAGAAAAAGAAGTAAAAGTCATCCAGACTGGAAAAGAAGTACAACTATCTATATTTGCAGATGCTATTATCTTATATATTAAAAACTCTAAAGAATCCACTAAAAACTATTAAAGCTAATAAACAAGTTTAACAAAGTTGCAGGATACAAGATCAGTGAACAAAAATCAATTGTGTTTCAAGATACTTGAGATGAATAATCTGAGAATAAAAATCTAAAAACAATTCCATTTACATTCCGTAAAAAAGAATGAAATGCCTAGAAATCAATTTAATAAAACAAGTGTAAAACTATAAAACATTGTTGAAAGTGATGAAAGGAGTTCTAAATAAATGGAAAAATATCCCCTGTTCATGCATCAGAAGACTAAATGTTGTTAAGACGGCCATACTTTCCAAATTAATTTGCAGATTTAATGCAATCCCTACCAGACCCTGGCTGACTTCTTTGTTGAAGTTGACAGGCTGATTCCAAAATTTATACGGAATTGCAAGAGATCCTCTATAGCCAAAACAATCTTGAAAAAAAGAACAAAATAGAAAAAGACTCACGCTTCCCAATTTAAAAACTCACTACAAAGCAACAGTAACTAAGACCGTACGGTACTAACATGAAAATAGACATACAGACTAATAGAACAAAACTGAGAGTCCAGAAATAAGCCCATACATCTCTGTTCAACTGATTTTCAACAAGGGTACCAAGGCCATTCAATGGGAAAAGAATAGTCTTTTCAACAATTGGTGCTGGGACAACTGAATAGCCACATGCAGAAGAACAAAATCAGACCCTTACTTAACACCATAAACAAAAATGATTCAAATTGGAGTAAAATTCTAAATGTAAGAACTAAAGCTATAAAACTCTAAGAAGAAAATACAGGGGTAAGTCTTCATGACCTTGAATTTGGCATGGGATTCTCAGATAGAACACGGAAAGCATGAGAAACAAAGAAATAAGTAAACACATTGGACCTCATCACAAATAAAAACTGTTGTTCTTCAAAGGACACCATCAAGAAAGTGAAAAGACAACCCACAACCTGGGAGAAAATACTTGCAAATCCTATATATAAACGATTTTCATCTATACTACTAAAAAACCCTTACAACTCATTAATAAAAAAAACCCATTGTAAAAAATAGACAATCTGAATAGACATTTCTCCAAGATAGAGATACAAATGGCCAAGAAGCATATAAAGAAATGGGCCTGACATCTTTAGGCCTCAGGGAAATACAAATCAAAGCCACAATGTGATACCTCTTCACATCCCCTAGAATGGCCAAAATTAAAAGGTCAGATCATAATAAGCGTTGGCAAAAATGTGGAGAAATCAGAACACCGCTGATGGAAAATAACAGGTGCAGACACTTTCGAAAGCAGTCTGACAGTTCGTCAAATGATTAAACAGAGTTGCCATGTAACCCAACAATTCTTCGCCTAGGCATGTACCCAAGAAAAATAAAAATATGTGTCCACACAAAAGCTTGTACATGAATATTTAGATCAGCATTGTTAGTAATAGCCAAAAGATGGAGACAATCCAAATATTCATCAGTTGATGAATGCATACACAAAACGTGGATGTCCATCCACATAATTCCATCATAAAAATGGAATGAAGTTCTGATACATGCTACAACATGGATGAGCCTTATAAAAACATTTTGCTAATTGAAAGAAACCAGTCTAGGGGCGCCTGGGTGGTGCAGTCGGTTAAGCGTCCGACTTCAGCCAGGTCATGATCTCGCGGTCCGTGAGTTCGAGCCCCGCGTCGGGCTCTGGGCTGATGGCTCAGAGCCTGGAGACTGTTTCCGATTCTGTGTCTCCCTCTCTCTCTGCCCCTCGCCCGTTCATGCTCTGTCTCTGTCCCAAAAATAAATAAACGTTGAAAAAAAAATTAAAAAAAAAAGAAAGAAACCAGTCTATTGGTTTCTATTATATTAAAAGATACATCGGCTTCCACTATATGTCAAAGACCTAGTATATTATCCCATCCATGTGAAATGATGAGAATAGGGCAATCTATAGAGACAGAAAATAGATTTGTTGTTGCATAAGCCTGGGGGAAGAGAATAAAAAAATGGGAGGGTGATAGCCAAAATGTATGGGGTTTCTTTTGGAGATGGTGAAAATATCCTAAAGTTGACCATGGTGATAGTTGCATGTATCTGTGAATATAGTAAAAACCACTGAATTTGTATACTTTAAATTGGTGGATTGTATAGTATGTAAATTATATCTTCATAAAGCTGTGTAAAAAAGAAGAAATAAGAGTGGTCTTTGTATTAGGGCTTTTCTGAACTGATAGATTCTAAAGTATACCTACCATTGTACAAGGATCCATGAGACTTTTTTTTTTTTTAATTTTTTTTTTTTCAACGTTTATTTATTTTTGGGACAGAGAGAGACAGAGCATGAACGGGGGTGGGGCAGAGAGAGAGGGAGACACAGAATCGGAAACAGGCTCCAGACTCTGAGCCATCAGCCCAGAGCCCGACGCGGGGCTTGAACTCACGGACCGCGAGATCGTGACCTGGCTGAAGTTGGACGCTTAACCGACTGCGCCACCCAGGCGCCCCATGAGACTTTTTAATGTTAGAAGGATTTTTTTTCATATAAGTCATACAATAAAAAATGGCAAATTGAATTTTATCAAATTCAAAATATCTGCACATCAAAAAACCCTATTGAGAAAATAAAAAGGCAAGCTATAGACTGGGAGACAATATTTGCCGTACATGTATCCGGCAAAGGACTTCCATACGAGAAAATATAAAGAACTCTTAGAGCTCAATACAAGACAACAAACAACCCGATGGAAAAAAAAATGGACAAAAATGTGAATAGACAGTTCACAGAAAATCTATGCTAATGGACAAATTACTCAGGGAAAGATGCACATTACTAGTCATAGAAAAATGTGAAGACCACAATAAGATACGCCCACATTCCCACTGTGCTTTTGCGAGGGCGAGACACAACCAGAACCCACACATTGCTGGTGAGAATAGAAAACGGCACAACCGCTTTGGAAAATTTGGCAGTTTCTTAAAGTCAAATATACACTTAGCAGACGATGCAGCAATTTCGCAGTTAGGCATTGACTCAAGACATGAAGACATAGGTTCACACAAAGACGTATACATGAAAGCTCATAGCAGCTTTATTCATAACAGGGAAAAACAAAAGGAAGAGAAGTCTAATCTATTAAGTGCCAAAAGTCAGGTCATTTCTTGTCTGAATCTGGGGGTGGGGGTGGGGCTGACTGAGAAGGGGCACAAGGGACTTTACGGGGTGATGGAAATATTCTGTTTTTTCATTGTGGCAGTAGTTATGTAAGTTTACTAACTGCCAGTACTTACTGAACTGTACCTTTAAATTTTTTTTATGTTTATTTATTTTTGAGAGAGACAGAGAGAGAGAGAGAGAGAGAGAGAGAGAGAGTGCGAGCAGGGGAGGGACAGAGAGAGGGAGACCAGAATCTGAAGCAGGCTCCAGGCTCTGAGCTATCCTATCAGCTCAGAGCCCGATGCGGGGCTCGAACCCACAAGCTGCGAGATCATGAGCTGAGCCGAAGTCAGACGCTCAACTGACTGAGCCACCCACGAGCCCCAAACTGTACCTTTAAAATGGGTACATTTAGAGGGAGGGAGAGAAGAACATGTGGAGCACAGGGGAGTTTAAGGCAGTGAAACAATGCTGTGTGATAGTATCATGGTGGACGCATGTTGTTACATGTTTGCCCAGACCCACAGAAGGCACAACACCAAGAGTGAACCCTAATGTAAACTGTGGACTTTGTGTCAGTGTAGGGTCATTAGTTGTAACAAATGTGCCCGTCTGGTGGGGGATGCTGAGAGTGGGGGAGGTTGTGCATGGGGGGAGGGGCAGGGGTAATTGAGCAATCTCTGTACTTTCTACACAGTTTTGTTGTAAACTTAAAACTGCTCTAAAGATTTGTTTAATGTGTACATTTGATGGTATACTAAATATATCTCAATACAGTTGACTTTTAAAGTGTTTTTCTTACTCAAGAATGTTGACTTTCCAGGGATTGGAAGAACAAATATTGTTAAAATGTCTACACTACCCAAAACAATCTACACATTTAATGAAATCCCTATCAAAAATACCATTAGCGTTTTTCACCGAGCTAGAACAAAGTATCCTAAAATCTGTATAGAACCACAAAAGACCCGGAAGAGTTAAAGCAGTCCTGAAAAAGAAAAACAAAACCTTGTGCATCACAATTCCAGACTTCAAGCTGTATTACAAAGCTGTAACCATCAAAACAGTATGGTATGGGCACAAAAATAGACACATAGATCAATGGAACAGAATAGAAAACCCAGAAATGGACCCACAACAATATGGTTAACTAGTCTGCAACAGAGCAGGAGAGAATATCCAATGGAAAAAAGACAGTCTCTTCAACAAGTGGTGTTGGGAAAACTGGACAGCAACATGCAAAATTCTCTTATACACAAAAAATATCTTACATCATACACAAAGATAAATTCAAAATGTGAGACAGAAAACCATCAAAATCCTAGGAAAAAATACAAGCAGTAACCTCTTTGACACTGGCTGTAGCAACCTCTTACTACACATGTCTCCTGAGGCAAGGGAAACAAAAGCAAAAATGAACTATTGGGACTTCATCAAGATAAAAAGCTTCTTCACAATGAGGCAAACAACTGACAAACTTAAAATGCAACCTTTAGAATGGGAGAAGATATTTGCAAATGACATATCTGATAAAGGGTTAGTATCCAAAATCTATAAAGAACTTCTCGAACTCAACACCCAAAAAACAAATCACCCAGTTAAAAAATGGGCAGAAGACATGAATAGACATTCTCCAGAGAAGACATCCAGATAGTTAACAGACACATGAAAAGATGTCCAACATCACTCATCATCAGGGAAATGCAAATCAAAGCTATGATGAGATAGGACCTCACACCTGTCAGGATGGCTAACATGAAGAACACAGGAAGCGACAGACAGTTGGCCAGGACACAGAGAAAGGGGAACCCTTGTGCACTGTTGGTGGGAATGCAAATTGGCATAGCCACTCTGGGAAACAGTATGGAGGTTCCTCAAAGAGTTCCTCCCAATGACACCATCCCTTTGCAGGCTACCAAGAGCAAGGATTGCTTATGTAGGCACTTTTGTAACAAAAAAGCGGCAACATACATTTAGTGAAAGAACAAAATAAAACCAGGCAAACCAGTAATGACATTTATCTGCCAAAGGCTTGGCTGTTAGAAATTGTAGGTGTTCCTTGGAGTTCTTTCGCCTTTGTGAGAAATGGCGGTCGGGTTTTGAGTTCAGTTCCATGGACAAAACATTCTTCTTACCCCTGACTGCAAAGTCAGCCCAATGGGCGGTCAGCTGGCTGGGACTGGGAAGGGACAAGGGCGGCAGAATTGGTCGATTGTTCCGTCACTTTCCCTTTCTCTTAGACCACTGTTCTTTCGACGATTAGAGCACTTCGGAAACATGATCAGCCACAAATCGTCTTAATACAGGTCTTCTGTGTCAGCAACTACCACCAGAAGAGACTCCATTTTTCCCGTCCCCTCTCCTGTCCCCACGGGCAGGTAGCAAGAGCAGGGATTTGCCTTCTTCCCCATTCCACCTTGTCCCATGTCCCTAGGGCCCAAGCTGCCCCAAGAGGCTGCAAGGGTCAGAAGCAAATTACGTCATGCCGCTATCTGATTCTTCACCTCCACAATATGTTTACTTAAGGGAAACATGTTAAATGAGCTTCCAGAGAAGCTTAAAGGGGAAAAATAATCAAAACACACAGCCTGAGAGGACGATTCACTTTACCTCTGATGTATTCAGGTGGTTACAAGTTCATTACCTACATCGGAGTCTGAGATCTTTTTTTTCTTTGGTTTCTGATGGTGCCTTTCTCACTTCAGTGGCCACCTCTCCACATCAGGCCTGAGGGCACTGATTCAGTTTTTCATTCCCGGAGGAGCATGTCTGTAAATTTACCTAGTTTTACAGTCTGAGAAGTGCTACCTGCTCCAGCCAACAAAGTTAAAACCAAAAACCTCCACCCACGAGTTTTCCTTGTAAGCAAATGACACGTTTCCACCCCACCCCCCTGCCCCAGGCTCAGAACGTCTTGCCTCCTGTGAAGCCGCAGGAGGAAGAATTCAGTGAGGGGAGTAGATCGTTTCCATTGGCAAAAGAGGAAAAATGACAAAAGGTCAAACATCCTTGTGTCTACTCTGATGAAAAGGTGACTTCACTGCTGTTTACCTAATAAAATCTCTCTCCAGGTGAACATACTGGGATGGAGTGTCTTATTTGCACGCCAGCCCCTGGGCACTGAAAGCAGAAGCCACTGTACATATCAGCCCCTTTTCAAAGACACACAGGAAAGGAAGGCTTTCGGTAGAACGAAGCCAAGTCCAAGTGGAGAGATTGCATTGAATAGTAGGTTGTTGGCTAACCGGTGAGCTTGAACCCATAAACTGCACAGAAAATGCTCTTGCTATTTCGTTAGGGATACACCTCTCCCCGAGAGCTTCATTTCTGATGAAGAATGCGATGGTCTGTGGCCCTTGGAAACCCCACCAGAGGGCCAATCATCTGAAGAAAGCCCCACCGCCCTCCTGTTAACGGCAAGCTGGGCTCCGTAGGAGGCATGAAACACGCCAATGAAGGATCACTGCGCATAAATCATTACCATCTCCTTGACTTTCTTCCAACACGCTGAAGCGCAGGTGTTCAGGAAGGCCATGCTCGAAACGCTGTATGAACTTGCTCATTTAAGAGGCTTCCTGTGGCAGACTTTTTGGCTAAAGTCCTGTGGGGATCAAAATCAGGCCAGGCTTAATGGCTCCCTCCAGTTCACCCTCAGCTGGGACACGCTCTGGGGTGCATCTTATTTAAAGAGAGTCAGCGATCGGGGCGCCTGGGTGGCGCAGTCGGTTAAGCGTCCGACTTCAGCCAGGTCACGATCTCGCAGTCCATGAGTTCGAGCCCCGCGTCAGGCTCTGGGCTGATGGCTCAGAGCCTGGAGCCTGTTTCCGATTCTGTGTCTCCCTCTCTCTCTGCCCCTCGCCCGTTCATGCTCTGTCTCTCTCTGTCCCAAAAATAAATAAACGTTGAAAAAAAAAAAAAATTTAAAGAGAGTCAGCGGGGTAAAGTGGAAGGTGCCTTGGCCCAGAGTCAGGAGACCTAGCCCGCCGGATTCAGTCTCCCACTGTGTGTCCTGCCCATGTCACCTGGGTTTTGGAGGGTAGTTGACAAATGGGGTGGAAACATCGCTGTCTCTGCCTCTCTCTCAAAAAGAAATTAAGAAAACATTCCAACAAATGTTAAAATGCTTAAAATAAAAAAGAATTTGTGCAAACCTAAGACAATGCAGAATCAAAATGGTCAGGGGGGCCAATTTAACCTTGGGCTCCCTTCTCTTATTTTGGGTATCTTTAACCTCTAAAGAACTCCCCAAATTGGCCTTCCTGATATAGGTGCTCTCAGCCTTTGTCTCCTAATGCCACTGTTTTTATTAAGCATCGCCTGTCCCCAGGGCTCTGGGTGACGCTCACTTGCTCAGCAAGTACTGGTGAGAGAAAGGTTTAGTGTGAAATGTCTCCAAGATGCCCTAAAGATTTCACCTCCACAACTGGAGGGCAGGGTGGGGATCTCAAGGCAGGGAACTCCCACTAGGCCAAAGCTTTGGGGAGATATTTGGGGACACTCAACCTTCAAGGCCCTTCAGAATCGTACTACATAACAGACTGCCTAAGCTGCTCAAACCAAAAGTTATCCTGGAGAGGGAAAATGGTAACCAGTGTCTCTCAAGGGCACACTGGGCCCAGGTGCCGTGGTAGGTACTTTCACGTAATCTACTTCATTTAATCAGGTGCCCGACAGCTTTCATTTCATTAGAGGGAGAATCTGGCTGTTAAAGCTGAGAAAGCCTTTGGAAAATACAGAACCACCCCCCAACTTATATTACAGGTGGCGTGGTTGGGGGCCTCAGTGACTGGGGCGGGGGGGACTCCCCAAGTCACCCCATTGGCTGTGGCAGAGCTGAGTGGAAGCTGGGCGCCAGGCACATGAAGACTAACCCTCTCCCGTGCTGGCATCCTGTCCCAAGCCAAGTCCAAGCAAGACTCTGTGCTGTTGACTTCTGAAGAGCAGTTCTACCGCTGCCCCCCCTTCAAAAGCACCGGGAAGATGGCTCGATGAGGAATTTTATCAAACATCCTTGTTCATCAAAAGCCCACGCCTACCCACCACGGCATGGGGATTCTCAAAAGCGGTTCCCAACATAAAACGATTCATCCCACACTGAAGAGTGCTATTCTGGAGGTGGGAAGTTCACACACGAATCGGGGTGGCAGGTATTTATGCTGTGTATGTTCAGTGAAAGGGTCACATGGGGTTTGAACTGCTTCTTTCACTCTGCTGCGTGAGCTCAAGGTTTCTATCCACATTTCTCATGAAGCTCCTGGGGCAGAAACAAGGTCACATGATTGGCCGTGATTCATACCGATGGACAGATCCAGACTCGTCAGTGCTTTCTCCATTCCAGTTTCCTGTCTGTGTACCGAACTGACCTCTTTTGAGAACCATCTTTAAAAATGGTGATTATTCATAAGTGCCCAAACTTGGAAGCAACCAAGGTGTCCTTCGACAGGTGAATGAATAAACTGGTGCGTCCAGATGATGGGATATTATTCAGCACTTAAAACAAATGAGCTCTCAAGCCACGAAAAGACACAGAGAAACCTTAAACGCATACTTTTTTTTTTTTTTTTTTTTAAGTAGGCTTCACGCCCAACGTGGAGTCCAACACGGAGCCCAACACGGAGTCTCAACTCACGACCGTGAGATCAAGATCTGAGCTGAGATCAAGAATCTGATGCTCGAGTCTGACGCTCAACAGACCGAGCCACCAAGCCACCCTTTAAATGCATATTTCTAAATGAAAGAAGCCAGTCTGAAGAAGCTACCAAGAGTCCCCGTGTGTGGGGATTTTTCTCCACAGGATCCAAGCAATTCTCTAATACCAGCGGGGTGTTTCACAATTCAGCTCAATTCTGACACTACTATCTGGCTGAAGATAGCATCAGATTCCACAGACGGAGGGCTCAGTCCCACAAGATGGCCCTCTGTTTCACATGCCAGGTTGCTACCTGTACTTCTAGCAGGCTACACATCGGACATGGAGGTTTCCACCTTCCTTCGGGTTGATTCGTTTGTTAGAGCAGCTCACATGACTCAGGAAACCAGTTTACTGACTAGATTACCTATTTATTACAAAGGATAGTATTAAAAGACACAAATCAACAGCCAGAGGAAGAGATACGCAGGGTGAGTTTCTGAACAAAGGAGCTTCTGTCCCCGTGGAGCTCGGAACAGGCCACAGTGGCATGTGGAATTGTTCTGGATCGCCAACCTGGAAGCTCTTGGAATCCCTGCCTTTGGGATTTATGGAGGCTTTATTACACAGGCCCGATTGATTAAATCTATGGCCATTGGTGATTAATTCACCTTCCAGCCCCTCTCTCCTCCCCGGAAGTCAAGGGAGTGAAACTAAAAGTTCCAGCCCTCCATTCAAGGTTGGTTGCCTGGGAACCGGACCCCTCCATTAGGTACTTTTCCAAAAGTTGCCTCATCAACATAACAAAAGGCACCTTTACTGCTCTCAACGCTTAGAAAATTCCAAGGATTTTAGGAGCCCTGTGACAGAAATGGGGCAAAGACCCAATATATATTTCTGATTATAAATCACAGTCTCACCACTACATACTGTATGCTTCCAGCAATATGACATCTCAGAAAAGACAAAACTTTGGAGGCAGTAAAAAGATCAGTGGTTGCCAGCGTTGGGGGGGGAGGGAGGCATAAATAAGTAGAACACACAGGATTTTTAGATCAGTGAAAAACCACTCTGCATGATACTATACCGGCGGATGCATGTCATTAGCCATTTGTCCAAACCTATAGAAGACACAGCACCGAGAATAAAACCCTAGTGTAAACTGGACTTGGAGTGACCGTAATGTGTCAGGGTAGGTTCATCAGTTGTAACAAATGTGCCCCTCTGGTGGGGGTGTTGATAGGAAAGCAACGACTTGTGTGGGAGGTGGGGTGGTATATTGGAAATTGCTCAAGTCTATTTTTTTTTAAATAGTGAGAAGGAAAATTTTGTATAGGTAGCCTGGATTGCCTCCTCCAACCCCATACTCCTCTCTCCTCCTTTTTGTGCCCCCCCCCCCCATCCAATTCTCACAGCTGCCCAGGGCCTATGATCATGCTTTTTGTTTCCCTGTAAGTGATTTGCTTTTGTTTCCTGTAAACGAATAACATTATGGCATCAGGACTTAATACGTAAGTCTGCACATTTTTAAAGCACTTTAGGAAAAGTTTTTAAAAACAGCAGCTTGACGAAGGCATGCCAGGCCAAAAGAATGAATATTCAACGTGGAATTTCAGGCATTGATGGAGGAGATACTCAGAGGACAAAAGTAAGGAGGAGCTTTCCCTGAGTCCTGTAAGTCACTCTTGGTGCTTATCTCGGAGATAAATTGATAGCCTCCCTGACTGCTGCTGTTCAGCTCAAATTCAAACTCTGTTTATTGAACGCCTACTATGTGCTAGACACAGTAACGGCACTTTGCAATATCCTACTTGGCTTAATTAGCAATAGGCATTCTAATTGAAATTTTTCATTCATAAAGGTCAAGTAACTTGCCCAAAGTCACCTACCAAACAGAAAAAAAAAAAAGAGAAACTGATGAGTCATGTAGTCAAGACCAGTGTTTGAAGGTCTTTACTGTTTCCACTATTCTCTGTTCCACTCCAAGGAGCTCTTGATTCCAAGGACAGAATATAAATCTGTGCTGAGATGTTTGTTGTAATGACCGTTGTCCAGGCTAAGTTGTAGGTGAGTGCCCTTAATACAGAAGAAAATCAGTGTTTTTAATACTGGAAATTCTGAGTTGATATTAATGCTTCAACTAAAAGGAAATTAACTCATTTCCCATATCTGCAGGTCAAATAGAGCTCTATACATAGCCCCTACACTCAGAACAGTCTTCTCTCTAAGTCTCAAGGGTAAGAACCCTGACAGAACTCACTTTCGATCAATCAACACATGTTCATCAGGCAACTAATACGTAGGTACTGGGAGGGATGGAACAAACCTAAGACTCAGTCCGTGTTGGCAGCTTGGCTAGGGACTGACACCTACACGCAAAGTGGCAACTAGAAGGAAAGGTGGCACAGAGTAGGCGCTAGCATTTTGGGGGAGGGTGCGAAAATAAACACCATAAGGGTCCAAAAGCAACACCAATCTCTTGAAGCTGGAGCATTTCGGAAAGTCTTCGGGGAGATGTTCTAGGGCTGGATTATAAGCCGATAAAAGGAGAGAAGAACTAAAAATAAGTCTGTTGGGAGGCCAGGCAATGGTCTCTGCTGGACACAGTGAGGGCAGGAGCAGGGGAGGGGATAAAAGAAGGAAGGCAGAACGCCAGGGAAAAAGCACCGAACAAAAGTGGCTTGTTGGTTGTGAGCAACAGGGCCAACGGCTCTAGACTAAAAAGTAGCACCGGGGTTTCTCCCGAAATAAAGTTGGGAAGATTTGGAAGTTTGATTTGGGAGACAGAGGCCCCCCCTTATCCACAGTGCTGGCGCCCTGGCTTTAGTTGTCTGTGGTCAACCGTGGTCTGGAGGCAGATGACCCTCCCTGTCGCGTATCATCAGAAGGCCAATAATAGCCTAACGCTACGTCACCGTGCCTGTGTCATCCCTACTTCATCTCATCAGGGAGGCATTTTATCATCTCACATCATCACAAGAAGAAGGGTGAGTCCAGTCAAGAAGATATTTTTGAGAAAGAGAGACAGAGCCCACATTCACGTAACTTTTATTAGAGTATATTGTTCTATTTTATTATTAATCGTTGTTAATCTCTTACTGTACTTAATGTATAAGTTAAACTTTATTCTAGGTGTGTACGTATAGGAAAAAGCCTAGTATCCATGGTTTCAGGAATCCACTGGGGGTTTTGGAATGCATCCCCCACAGAGAGGCAGGACTACTGTGTAATGAGCTGGACGTGGTATCAGAACGTCCTAGATGTCTAGTGGGCAGTTAGGGATTCTAGTTCTCTGTAGGAAGACCGGAGCCAGAGGTAGAGTCTCAGGGTCCTGTACCTAGACACATGGGAACAGAGAAGCCTGCAGAGGAGAGAAATACTCTTAACCAACATTTACAAGATTCATTCGATGTTCTAAGCATGTGCTTAACACTTGGGAAGACTCATTCACTTGTCCCAGCGCCATTACATAGACAGAGTACCTTCGTACCGTAATTACTCATATTTTTGTAGAGTGAGAAACTCACTCAGAGAGTTCTTCCATTTTTTCCATATTGCTCCGCAGACGGGCAAACGGCGAAGTCGGCCTCAGAACTCCAAACTCATAGTCTTTCAACGCAAGCAAGCTGGCTGACTGGTGACTACCAAGGAAGTGACAGAGGTGAAGTGGGCTTGTTTGCCTCAGTACAAGGCTTGGGAGACTGGCAAGGGCAGACGAGATGGAAAGGGTGCGGAGAGGCAGAGCCCTCCAACACCTGGCAAGGGCCTCCTCCCAAGCTGAGCACCAGCACACCTTCTTTTGCTAAGAACGCACGTCCAGGAAAGAGGGTTGGACCCACTGAAGGAAGGTCCCCTTGATCCTCTCCATTTATCCTCTCAGCCACTTCCTGAGCGAACTTACTTAACTTCCCGAGTCCAGCCCAGTGCACTTTTGAAACAGTCAACCTCCGGGGCGCCTGGGTGGCACAGTCGGTTAAGCGTCCAACTTCAGCCAGGTCACAATCTTGCAGTCCATGAGTTCGAGCCCCGCGTCAGGCTCTGGGCTGATGGCTCAGAGCCTGGAGCCTGTTTCTGATTCTCTGTCTCCCTCTCTCTCTGACCCTCCCCCGTTCATGCTCTGTCTCTCCCTGTCCCAAAAATAAATAAACGTTGAAAAAAAAATTTTTTAGAAACAGTCAACCTCCTCCCCCCAAATACAGAGGTACTTCCTTCCCGCTCCCTCAGACTGGTTCGGCTGATGAACTGGGCTCATGGTTTCTATTCTAAACCTTGTTCTTCTTCTGTGAGTAAACTGAGGCAGGAAAGCATGACCTAGAAGACAATAAGCTTAGGTATCTTAAACAAAACCCAAGCCAAGCTTAGCAAAATTATGAGGTGGGGAAAATGTGCTTTTCTTCATCTCCCCGTCATGGCTTTTCTCCCAAATTCCCTCAGGTTCATGCTTTTGATCCAATTGTTGCGGGGGGGGGGGGGGGGGGTTGGGTGCTTTTTCAGCATCGTATGCCCAGTTGTTCCCTCATAATCCTTTGAGCAAAACTCTCCTTCATGAAAAGATAATGAATAAAGATAATAAAAGATCATGAAATGATAAACTCATTTACTATCATATATAAACGACTGATAATGGCTTTATGTGTTATCTCTACCAGGTTTTTAACTCAATACAAAGCCATTTGATTTGTGCCCTAATTATAAACATCTGAAAGTCGAGTCAGAAAGGAATATTAAAGAAGGAACATGAGGCAACTTTCAAATTACAGGGCTCCTGAATTAGTTTCTACTTATTAGGACCATCACAGCAATGGAAAAAAATACACTGAAATTTAATAACCTAATCACCCATCACATGAGTCAACACAAAGTTTTCCCATGTGGGCAATTTATATCCACTGACAAATATTCAGCAGAGAACTGACTCAGCAAAGCAGTGTTTTGAGAATACACTGGCAAAAGACACGGTCTCTGACTTCAACTAACTTACTAGTTAGTAAGATAAGACTGATGTGAGAAGCAATTAGCACCCAATATATATGCTGGAGATGTTAAGTATAATAGACGTTCGAGTGAGAAAGAAACGTCTAGAGTCGACAGTGGGCCTTCACCTGGCAGTTAAACCTCACTCACCTGGCCCTTCTCACTGGACCTTCCTACCCTCACAGATCCTCCCTCTGAACATAAATAAAAGGGCTTGATAAAATATTTTAAAACCTAACCCTGAAACGAATAAAACATTGTATGTGAATTATACTTCAATTAAAAATAAACAAATGGGGCGCCTGGATGGCTCAGTCGGTTAAGCATCTGACTTGAGCTCAGGTCATGACCTCATGGTTGGTCTGTGAGCTCGAGCCCTGAAGTGGGGTCCGTGCTGACAGTTCAGAGCCTGGAGCCTGCTTCGGATTCTGTCTCCCTCTCTCTCTGCCCCTCCCCCGCTTGCTCTCTCAAAACTTAACATAAAATAAAATTTAAGAAATATTTAAAAATATTTTCCTGTAACTCTCTAGTGTATCATGTTAAGTGAAAGAAGCCAGACTCACAAGGCTACATCTTGTCTGATTCCATTTATATGACATTCTGGAAATAGCAAAACTACAGGGACAGTAAAAAGTTCACCAGGGGAGGGGTTGACTACAAAGGGGCAACATGAGGGAATTCTGGAGGGTGCTAGAACTCTTCTTTAGATTCACTGCGGTTGATTCTCAATTCATGTCTTTGTCAAAACCCAGAACCGCACGCCAGTAAGAGGTAGATTTTACTACACATAAATTATACCTCAATTGAAGATAAAAACTAAGCCTAAAAATCCCTTTTTCCTAAGTGTATGGATGAATTGTCAGATGAGTAAGGATGGTCAGGTACCAAAAGCTAAATGAGAGTGGGGATCTGGGGAGGTAAGAGACGTGCGGAACCTGGACTCTGCCATTTTCTGATCCTGGTTTAGTTGACTTTTGGTTGATGTGGCCCTGAGGCTGACGGAAGGCAGAAAAGAAAGCCTAATTTGGAAACTCTAAAAGCATAATTCTTGTATAAAAGTAGGACCCCGATGGGCTCCACCTTCAGCTAAGGGTGAATTAGAAATAAACCTGCTTTCAGGGACACCTGGGTGGCTGGTCAGTGAAGTGTCTGACTTCGGCTCAGGCCGGGGTCTCATGGTTTGTGGGTTTGAGCCCCACGTAGGGCTCTGTGCTGACGGCTCAGAGCCTAGAGCCTGCTTTGGATCCTGTGTCTCCCTCTCTTTGCCTCTTCCCTGCTCGCTCTCTCTCTGTCTCTCTCAAAAACAAACATTTAAAAAATTAAAAAAAAAAAAGAAAGAAAAGAAAAGAAAAGAAAGATACCTGCTTTTCCCAGTGCTCCCACAGGGAACTACTTGAAAAGTTGTCTCAAAACTTGATGCTCAGTGGAGGAGCAAAAGAAAATACCCCTTGGTAATTAATAGCCTCAGGAAAGTGTTTGTTTGTTTCCTTGCTTGTTTGTTTTGCAGCCAGAAAGCACATTCTTGGGACAGACCAATATATCTCAAGCCAAACGTTTCTTTAGAATGTTTTTGACCTGGTAGAATCTTCCAAATGCTTGGACGAAACAAATTTGAATTTCCTCCTTTAAGGAATTTACCTTCAGCCCAATCTTCACGGAATTCCCTAAGCTAAACTTCCAGGGGGTATGACTCAGACAAAAAAAAAAAAAAAAAAAAAAAGGCTCAAAATACACGAGAAAACAAGGCACCATGAGCGAGACCAAGCACAAACAAGGCACAGCTAAATCAGACCCAAAAGCTTTAACCACTTTTGACAAAGAACCAAGGACAACTTTGAAGAGTGAAAACATTTAAAGGTTTAAAATGAAAATTTAATGAAGAAACTTGTAGCATATCAAAAGCCACTGAAGAAAGATTTGGTGAACTTAGATCTTAAAAATTCTCCAAATGCATCACAAACGGATAAAGGGACATGACGTACAAAAGAGAAATTAAGAGACATGGAAGACGAGGTGTGAAGATTTAACAGATGTGTAATCAGAGTTCCAAAAGAAGAGGAGACAGTATCTGAAGGGATAGATTCTCAGAATTTTCCAGAACTTATAAAAAGACCGTAGCCCGGAATCTTCAGGAAGAAAAAAAGAAAAATGCATAAAAAAACAAAAAGAAATCTATACCCCCCACCCCCTGGTGCATCACGAGGAAATTGCAGAATACGAAAGACAAGATCGTTACAACTCCAGAAAGAAAATAACATTTAATTTTAAAAAACTAAAAGAAAATAGAAAGCAGATTGCTATGTTCTGAATGTTTCTGTCCCCTTAGACTCCTGTGTTGAAACCTGTTGCCCAGTGTGATGGCGGGAGGTGAGGTCTTAAAAGTGATTAGGTAATAAGGACAGAACCCTTATGAATGGGATTAGAGGCCCTTGTTAAAGACTAGACAACTCTCTTGTTCTTTCTACCACGTGAGGACATAGTGAGAAGACACCATCTATGCACTAGAAAGTGGGTTCTCACCAGACACTGAATCTGCCAGCACCTTGATCTTGGACCTCCAGCCTCCAGAGGTGTGGGGCATAAATTTCTGTTGCGTAAGCCCCCCCGTCCAGGGTATTTTGTTATAGCAGCTTGAACAGATTAAGACCCTAGTCCAAAGAATTCAGGAAGATTAACTTCAAAGGGATAATAATAAAGTTGACAGCCAATTTCTTAAAATGAGCCAAAAAGCCAATAAAGTAATATCTTTAAAATGCCAAAGGGAAGGCAACACTTAGAAAGAAAATTTTAAAAGGGCATCTGGGTGGCTTGGTTGAGCTTTTGACTTTTGATTTCGGGTCAGATCATGATCCTAAGGTCATGAGATTGAGCCCTGCATGGGGCTTCCCGCTAAGCGTGGAAACTACTTAAAATTCTCTCCCTCTCTCTCTCTCTCTCTCTCTCTCTCTCTCTGTGTCTCTCTCTGCCTTTCTCCCTCCCCTACGTAATTCAGAAAAAAGAAATCCCAAACAGAAGCTTTGAGATACCAAAAGAATGACAAGCAAAGAAAGCAATATGTGAGTAAATCTTAATATTGATTAAAATAACAATAATCATGTCAGTGGGTTTTAAACAAAAATAATAGCTTGTTAGTCAGGAGAGAAGTTTACTACATTCGTGTTCTAAGGTTTTTATATAGATTTGGGAGATGGTAAATATTGATTAACTTTAGATTTGCGAGTTAAATTATACATCTTAATTTTTTTAAATGTTTATTCATTTTTGAGAGTGAGAGCGGGAGTGGGGGAGGGGCGGGGGGGGGACAGTGGATCCGAAGTGTCACTGCACTGACAGCAGTGAGTCCGATGCAGGGCTCCAACTCAAACCGTGAGATCATGACCTGAGCTGAAATCAGATGCTCAACTGACTGAGCCATCCAGGCACTCCTATACATATTAATTTTATAGAGTAACATCTAAAAGAATAGAAATGGCACATAATTTCCAAGCAATTACAATAGTGGGTAAATTAACATACATCAGTAGACAGATCAAGCAGACAAAAAATAATCAGAAAGGATACTGAACTCCTGAATAACAAAATTAATCAACTTGATCTACTGGATAAAAATAAAACACTGCAGAAGACACATTCATTTCAAGCACCTATTGAGTATTTATGAAAATTGACCACATACAGATAGTGATGTCAATTTTATGTGTCAATTTGATTGGTCCACGGGATGCCTCAATATTGCTAAACATTATTCTGGATGTTTCTGTGAGGGTGTTTTTGGATAGATTAACCTTTAAGTTGATAGACTGAGTAAAGCCAATTGCCCTCCCTAGTGTGGGTGGGCCTCATCCAATCAGTTGAAGACCCAAATAGAACACAAAAGCTGATCCTCCCCCTAGAGATAATTCTTCCTGCCCAATAGTCTTTGAACTAAAACATTGAATTTTTTTCCTGTCTTTGGATTTAAACTGAAATATTGGCTCTCCCTGGATCTCAAGCTTGTTGGTCTTTGAACTGAAACTACATCATGACCTCTCTTGGTTCTCAGGTATTCATGCTCACACTGGAACTAAAGCCTTGGCTCCCCTGGGTCTCCAGCTCACCAACTCACCCTGCAGAGCCGGGGACTTGCCAGCCTTCATAACTGCATGAGCCATTGCTTATAATAAATCACAATCTCTCTCTCAACATAGATATAGGTGCAGATGTAAATAAAGGTAAGTCTCAGCAAATTTCAAAAGATTTGTGTCTTTGACAATAGTGTAATTCAGTGGGAAAAAATTACAGAGGAACAGTAGAAACATTTGATGGGCTTGAAAATTAGAAGATATACTTCCAAATATTTCATGGATCCAAGAAGAGAATAGAAATTAGAAAATATTGGAAATGTATTAATCAGCTGTGGGCTGTCATAACAAAATGCCATGAACTACATGGCTTAAACAACAGAAATGTGTTCCCTTACAATTCTCTTAGACTGGAAAGTCTAAGACCAAGGTGTGGCAGTATTAGGTTTCTGATGAGAGCTCTCTTCCCGGCTTGCTGATGGCCACCTTCTTGCTGTGTCCTCACATGGCTGGGGGGTGGAAGGGAGGGGAGCTGGGTCTGGTGTCTCTACTTATAAGGACACTAATGCTATCAGATCAGGGCCCCACTTTTATGACTTCATTTAACCTTAATTGCCTCCGTATAGGCCTTGTCTCAAAACACAGTCACTTTGGGCATGCACGATTCAGTCCATAGCAAGAACTGAACAATAAAAAATATTAAATATCAGAATTTATGAGTGTAGCTATTGACTGATAATTATGTAGAGCTTTCAAAGTAAATACGAGGGAGGAGAAAAGGTTGAAAACGAGAATCTAAGAAGCCATCTCTAGAATATAGAAAAAGTAAAACAATATACACCCAAAGGAAGTAGAAGAAAGACATAATAATGACAAAAATTAACAAATATAAACATACAAGAGAGAAGACCAACAGCGCCAGAAGGTGTTTCCCTGGAAAAACTAATAAAGTTGGCAAACCACTGGCAGGATATAATCACCAAAAAAGAGAGAAAGAAAGAAAAAAAGAGAGAGAGATGTAACTGTAGAAACAACAAAAATCTAGAGATATTAAGGGAATATTATTAACAAATTAATTATGAGTTATCAACAGATTACACTTACTCAATTATCCCATCCACATGAAAACCTGCATATGGGTGATAATGTACAGTTTCATAACTGCCAAAACTTGGAAGCAACCAAGATGTCCTTCAGTAGGTGAATGGATAAACTGGTATGCCCAGATAATGGAATAGTATTCAGGGCTAAAAAGAAATAAGCTATCAAGTCATGAAAAGACATAGAGGAAACTTAAATGCATATTACTGATTTAAACAAGTCAATCTCAAAAGGCTATATGTGGTAGGATTCCAACTATATGACATTCTGGAAAAGGCGAAACCATGGAGATAAGGAAATGGTCAGTGGTCTCCAGAGATTTGGATGTGCAGCAGTGGGGGTAGGAGGGGAGATGAATAGGCAGAGCAAAATGGATTTTCAGGGCAGTAAGCCCAAGATGGAGGAGCAGCATGGAAGTTCTCTGCTTCTCTCATCCCTGAAATGCAGCTAGATCAGCACCAAACCATTTTGCACACCTAGAAAATTGATCTGAGGATTAACACAACAGTCTGCATAACTTGAGCCGCGGAACTCGGCAGGTACACGGCAGGGAGAGGTGAACTGGGGGAGAGAGAAGCTGTGGAGGGTATGGAGCGGTTTCTGCAGAGAGAGAACAGAGATGTATGTGCGGGGGGGGGGGGTGGTAAATACAGGAAAAGCACTCCCCCCGAAAGTAGTTGGAGAGAAAGAGAAAGAGAAGGGCAGTGAAACTACCCTGTGTGATACTAGAATGATGAGCAGTGTCATTTTTCATTGGTCAAAATCCATAGATTGGACAACACCAAGAGTAAACCCTAATGTAAATGTGGACCCTGGTGGTTATTATGTGCCGATGTAGGTTCATCAACTGTAACAAATGTAACACTCTGGTGGGGGATATTGACAGTGATGGAGGCTGTGCATGTGTGGGGCCAGGGGATGTATGGGAACTCTGGACATTCCATTAAATTTTGCTGTGAACCTAAAACTGCTCTAAAAAATAGTTGATTTAAAAAATCCATTATAGGGGCGCCTGGGTGGCGCAGTCGGTTAAGCGTCCGACTTCAGCCAGGTCACGATCTCGCGGTCCGGGAGTTCGAGCCCCGCGTCGGGCTCTGGCCTGATGGCTCAGAGCCTGGAGCCTGTTTCCGATTCTGTGTCTCCCTCTCTCTCTGCCCCTCCCCCGTTCATGCTCTGTCTCTCTCTGTCCCAAAAATAAATAAACGTTGAAAAAAAAAATTAATGTTCATGTTCCTGTTTGTGGGGGGTGAGGGGGAGAACTCCAGCTCTTGCCCCTTGAGGGAAAGACCATGTAGAGTGGGAGTCAGGAAATGTGGTCCTACTTCTGTCCACTTCTTTCCCTTAGGCAGGAAATGCAACCCCTTGCTAATCCAACCGTGGCTCTTCACCATCAGCCTGGCCGTTATCTGGGGACTTGTTAGAAATGAAGAATCTCAGGCGTTGACACAGACTCAACGAATCAGATCCTGCATTTTAACAAATCTGCAGGTGAGTGGTGTGCACATTAAAATTTGGTCAGCACTGGGGCACCTGGGTGGCTCAGTCGGTTAAGCGTCCGACTTCGGCTCAGGTCATGATCTCGCGGTTTGTGAGTTCAAGCCCCGCGTCGGGTTCTGTGCTGTCAGCTCGGATCCTGGAGCCTGCTTCCGATTCTGTGTCTCCCCCTCTCTCTCTGCCCCTCCCCTGCTCACACTCTGTCTCTCTCTCTCCTTCAAAAATAAATAAACATTAAAAAAAAAAATTTGGTCAGCACTGACTTAGCCTCTCGGAGCCTAAACTCCCTGAGAAATGAAGTTTCAGTCCCTGTATAACGGTATTGCTCTAAAACCCTACAATTTTATATATGGGAGGAAGACATAGCCCCTCTTTCAGAGGCGCCCAGTAAATGTTTTTTGGTACTCTGCCTCCCAATTAGATCTTGTGAGCCAAGCCATGAGGGGCCCTGTTGAGGTCATGGAGAATGGCCAAAGCTGTCACACATGGATTCAGGGACATACGTACGGGCAGAGAAGGTTCTCTAAGAACTGACTGTCATCCGCTCGGCTGGTGTCAGTCACATCTGGAGCCATTTGTGGGATCTCTGAATGCCACTTTCCTCCTGGATGTTGTTGTTACATCTGAAAGGCCAACAGTCCTCAGAAAGTCTCTGAGGAAATGACAGGAGTGCTCTGCAGTCTTGAGAAGAGCTCTCAGAAGAAAATAAACAGGATTCTTCTTTTTTTAATTTTAATGTTTTAATTAATTTATTTAGTTTTGAAAGAGAGAGAGTGCAAGTGATGGAGGGGCAGAGAGAGAGGGAAGACAGAGGATCTGAAGGGGGCTCTGTGCTGACAGCGGTGAGGCGGCCGCCGGGCTCGAACTCACAAACCGCGAGACCATGCCTTGAGCCGAAGTCAGACACTTAACCGACCGAGCCACCCAGGCGCCCATAAGCGGGATTCTAATTAGAAAGACCGCCACAAAGGAGCGTGGGCGTTTGGCCATGACTGTGACCTTCAGGAAGGCATTTGTCCTTGCTTCTGCTCTCTAGCTCTTAGACTGGTCTCGAGAGACACATATATTTCTGAAGCCCCGAGGGGGGACAGGAAGATCCCCTCAGTGATGCATCCACACAGGGAGGTGTAGTTCTAAGAGGCTGTGCCACCAGGTGCCCCACTGGAGCCAGAAAAAGAGCTGCCCCACGCCAGGAGCTACTCAGCGGGATTCTCCAGCGTGGTGGAAGGTCAACCCCCTCTTTGTGGCTCCCGACCCTCCCGTTACTTACGTTGTACGTCACACCTGTGATTACAGAGTAACTGTGGCTGCTGTTTTGTTAAAATAACACAGAAAGCTTTTATGATTCAAATGCCGATGAGTTCTTGTATATTTATGAAAAGTTTCAATCAGCCATAGCCCTGCCTTAGATAAACCTCATGGCATAATACACGGACAGCCTGGACTAGTTCACCACGGGGATCTCATCTGTAGATGAGCTCATACATTGCCTTGTTTTCTTTCTTTCTGCCTTGATTACACCAATAGTTTGGAAACACATGGTGGGCAGACGCCTTGCATGTTACTCCTTTTATATACCCAGAGATCTAATCAGAGCTCATAGCATGACAGGGGCCAAGGAAGTGCTTTGCACAACAAATGTGTGAACGAATGGCCTTGAATCTCTTTAACCTCTACCTCGTGGTTTCCAGACAGAAATAAAATATTTCCTCCAACCCTGTGCAGTCTGGGTAATATAGTTGACTTTGCTTTAAAGAAAACCGTTTGCACCAAAAATCTTACGAATGTTACAATCTTATAATTCTTTGTCTTCTACGGAGTCTGTATCAGTCTGGGGCTTGGCAGGAAGCATGAGGCACTCTCAAGAGGGGTAATTTGAGAGTTTGGTGAAGAACTGTTTACGAGGGAGTGAGGGGGATTCAGGAAAGCCAGAAGGACTTACAGGGAGCAGGAGCCCAGAGGGTGGCCCTCACTAGGCAGGGCCTAAAGGGAAAGTGGAGGGAGCGGGTGCTGGCAGCTGAATGGAGAGGTCTGCAAACAGGGCGATGCCTTCCAGAGAGGGATGCAGCCGCCTGGCAGAGAGGGAGACGGGAAAGGCAGCACCTCAGCGTCCTGTCCCTCTGGCCACCTGTATGGTGAACTCCGAAGATGCACAATTATGCCGGAAAAACTTCTTTCAGTGATAATTCTCTTCCCTCCCACAGCTCTTTGAAAGGTCAGAAAAATTGGTGAGCAGGGGGGAGACTATTGAATAGAAATAATAGCGCTGGAAATAATTTTGTTTTAAATGAGGTTGTGTGATCAGAAAAAGCAAAGCAAAGAAGTCGCAGGCCAAACCACTGGAAGCAAAAGCAATCCGTTCCAAGAGCATCTCAGAGAACAACCAGGCTTGGGGCACCTGGGCAGAGCAATGGCCAGCCATGGGGCACTTATCGGGGTTCATAATGAAAGGGAATTAACTCTCTTCTCCATTTCGGCTGACCCAAAAAGTTCTACATTCTGGCTCACAGTTTCCTTGTAATATATGCCCAGTATTTCTTCTTTCTTTCTTTCTTTCTTTCTTTCTTTCTTTCTTTCTTTCTTTCTTTCTTTCTTTTTCTTTCTTTCTTCCTTCCTTCTTTCTTTCTTTCTTTCCTTCCTTCCTTCCTTTCTTTCTTTCTGTCATGTTTACTTATTTTTGAGACACAGAAAGAGAAAGCACAAAACAGGAGAGGGGGAGACACACACACACACACACACACACACACACACACACACAATCCAAAGTATGCTCCAGGCTATGAGCTATCAGCACAGAGCTCAACGCGGGGCTCAAACCAACAAACCGTGAGATCATGACCTGAGCCAAAGTAACAGACTGAGCCACCCGGGCTCCCCCAGTTCCCAGTATTTCTATCAATGAGATGTATTCTTCTTATTAAATCTCTGCTCCCCTCTGATTAACAAATGGAGCTCTGGAGCTCTTTCTGGAATAGCAGGACCACTTAAGTTTTTCCTATCCCCACACTCACTCAGGATATAGGGGCAGTCTTAACACAGCAAGCTACATTAGCTGCACTGGGGGCTTCTCAGTGTGACTGGGAGAGACTAAAGAACATGCAGCAGGTGCATGTTTAAAAGGGCTCCAGTCTATACCACCGTGGCAGACGCGGAGGGAAAGTGGAAGGAGAGGGGACTCCTTTGGAGAGGCATGGACACCTCGTGCAGCACACCAGAGCCTTCCACACTGTGAACACGGCCTCCCTCACTTCGCATAGTGCTGGTGTACCATAATTTATTTACACGGTCCCTTATGATAGATAATTTAGGTTGTATGGTCAAACTTCCTGATCTCTGCCAATCGGATAGGTGATAAATGATAACTCAGAGTAGTTTTAGGTGCAATTATCTCATTGTGAGTGAAATCAAACATCTTTTCATGTATTTAAGAGACTTTTGTATTTTCCTTTCTGTCAGCAGCCCATTTGTATCCTTTCCTTCCTCCCCGCCCACCCCCCCCACCCCCACCCCCAACCCCCACCCCCCCACCCCCACCCCACCCCCACCCCCCGCCATTGGACTGTTTGTCTTTTATTACAGATAAGGAGGCAATATCTAAATTGGGGGTGGGGGCTGAAAAACAATGGAATCAAAACTTGTAAAAGCCCACAGGTCACTATCTCTGAATCAAAATACAATGTAATTGTATTTAGAGGACAAGTCAACTCCACCGTTTACAGCATTTTTTTAACTTCATAAATTTAGCTCAGCAGACAAGAAAATACACTGCTAAAGCCACTAAACTCATCACGTGAAGACTAGAAAGAATCTTGCACATTATTTAGCTCTATTGGTTCTTTGTATAGGTTTAACTGAGAGAAATCAAGGCAAGCAGCCTTAGTTAATAGAATTAGTTAACAGAAAAACCTCCAGGGATCTTTGTATTCTATTTTGTTGCTCCTTTTTAATCTGCTATTTAGAGAAACCAGAATTTTCTGTCCTTGGCTGAAAGTTTCTTTTCAAAAGATATGTGACTAGCCAGCTCCAAACCCTTTGAAGAAAGCCTGGGACAGCTGAGCTCGATTTTGCTGGGGCAAGTCTCCTCACTGCTTCCCCGGCTCTCCCAGCCTTGACCTTAAGCTTCTGTAAAGGAAAGAGTTCAGCAACTCTGGGTAGACAAACACATCTTTTGGGTTTCCCTTCGGTGATAGAAGCACAGAACAAGGCAGCCCGGGCGGAGGTGTGGCCAGGAAAACCTCAGAGCCAGCACTGCGCTGTACCCCGTGATCCAAGGTAAACATACAGCCGAGTGAAGTTTCAGGCCCTTGGCTCTTTGCCTTTATGTCTGATCCCCTATAAAAGGATGTAATATTTGACGAGAAACAAAAGATTTGAGCAAACTAGGTAATCATCACGTACTCAGAGTAGATACAGGAGCTTCATTGTTTAGATCCTGGATTAATAACAGTCTAAATGTAAAGATTCCAGCAGAAGCAGTGGCTAGGGAACAAGACAGCCCCTACTTAGAGCTCCAGGCTCAGTAAGGATACGTTGGAGGATGAGGAACCAGACGCCAAGCTCTCTTCTTAAGTAGAGCAGAAATCAGTTCATGCCCACATGTCATTCTGGCAGTCTCTGAAGAAAAACAGGGATTCCTAGGTGAGAATGAGAGAATGGGCTGGGCTGAGTTGTGCCATGAGGGAGAGAGAGCAGCAGACCATCTCTGATGGATCACACGCAGGGCCGTCCAGGAGAAAACTGCCTGCCCGGTCAGGAGTGCCCTGTACAGCAGGACAGCTTGTGCGCTGCTCAAAGGCACCATCTGAAAGAGTGCACAGGCTGAAATCCAGCCCGCCTATCACTACTGGGTGCAGGAAAGGATTCTTTTTGCAAAGGCAACTTCAGGGCTGCATCTGGGAGCACCTTTTCCTAATTCAGGCAGAGGTTGTCACAATGTCTCTTGGCAGCCTGAGATCTTATTATAAATGCAGAATCTCAAGCCCTCGCCCCACCCCAACCACTCAATCAGAACCTTCCCATTAACGAAATTCCAGGTTGACTTGTACACTCTTTAGTCTGAGAAGCACTGCCTTTAAAGCACAAGAGAACATGTTTCACTTTGCAGCAGGGGAAACAGATACACAGGAAAGTGTTGTGTTTAGAGAAGAGGCGGGGTCGCACTCAGGCCTCCTGAGCTCCAGCCCTCTACTGGCTTTTCCAGTAACCTTTTATTAACTCTGATCTGTTTGATCATCGTAGCACAGCACAGGGACACATGGCCTGAGTCCCTCATTACTTTTAGAGTTCTAAGCCTCCCGGAATCCTCAAGACTTGCAGCATCTTTTTTTTTTTTTTTTTCAAGACTCCCTGTTCACTTTGGAATGGGGATCCTCAGATGATATCTGACCCAGAGCAGTGGAGGCTCCCGCCCTGGTCTTGCTGAGAGATCCTTCCTGGATTCTAGCTGGCACCCAGGTCTAAGAGCGTGAGGACAGAGGGGGGTCTCCAGGGCAGAGTCACACTGCATGCACATACATCCTGCTCTTCCACTAGACTTTTTTCTTTAGTTGTCTTATTATTATTATTATTACTTTAGGAGAGCACAAGCAGGGCTAGGGGCGGAAAGACAGGGACAGAGGATCCGAAGCGGGCTCTGCGCTGACAGGCTGACAGCAGTGAGCCTAACGCAGGGCTCGAACTCCCAAACCGCGAGATCATGATCTGAGCTGAAGTCAGATACTCAGCCGAGCCACCCAGGTTCTCCTTTACTTATCTTTTTACTTAGGGTTTTAGTACTCTTCTAAGGTCCTCGGCCACCCACTTGGCCTGTCACACAGTCCCCAAGAACTTAACTGTTCTTTGCACTCCTGGTCCCTGCAGACAGATTGTACCATGGAAGGTCTTTCAACTGAAGCTGTTCCGTTATCGTTGGTATCATTTCTCTCAATTACTTTCTATTTCTCTCTTTCCCTCTCTCTCAGATTAAGTCACCTTACTAGTACTGCTAGGTGACGTCTAGCCTCCAGGAACAGAGAGGAAGTCTTGAGCCAGAAGTATTGAGGAGGGATTCAGAATTTTTTTTTTTTTAATTCAGATGTGCTGTAAAAATCAATGCATCTGTAAAATTCTGGTTATAATGCATCCATTTGAAGTAGCAAGCATCGTCTCACGGTTAACCTGTCTGCTAGCCGCTTCTCAGAGAAGCGCTGTTCTGTTTTTCTCCTTAGGTTTTCTCATTATCGCTTACTTTCTGACCTCTTTCTCCTCTCCCCTCTCCCCTGCCCACTCTCTCCTTTCCCTCTCCTTCTCTCCCCTCCCCTTCCCACCAGAGGGGACCTCTTTCATTTTCTGTAAGCTGATTATGACTTCCCAAGCTCTCCTTTGTGAGTCCTGGGAAAGAAAGGAAGACAGTGGAAACAGGTGTCCACAGCAGGCTTTCCCAGTGTGAGAGCCCATTCCCAATCGGGGGTTCCTCCATCTACACCCTCCGTCCCTCTGTTCCAGGGGCTGGAGCCCGGGGACCCTGACACTTGGGCACACAGAGGCTGCCGTCTCTCCAGCGGCTGCGCCTCCTTGCTCAGGAAGCCATTGATTTCTGTCCCTGCTCACAGACCGCCCTTCCTTCCCTCCCCACTTCTAGCCGTTTGTCAGGTGGGCAGAAAGACGGGGAAGGAGTTTCTACCCGATACTTTCTATTAGGACAAAAGCCAGGGAAGGAGCAACGGTCTTGGCCTGAGAGAATAAGGGGTGGGGTCAGAAATGTAAGGAAAGTGTAGACTTTACATTTTTGTGTGACCACCGATCGAGGACACAGAAGGATGCTTGGGTGGCCCCATGACTTTCTTACAGCCTGCCGGTGCTGGCGAAGAGGAGGATTTAGACTCATATGCGTTTTCTTCTCTCTCTCCTCTCACTTGCTTGGCCTTCCCAGCAAGGAGGGCGTTTTTCCGGAGGAGTCTCAACTCACTGACAATCACGTTACGGGGAATGAGGAGACGGAGGAGACATTCCAAGCCACAGATCTCATTAATTGGATCTGTTGCTTCACCTCTCTGACCCTGAATTCTATTGGACATAAAATTAGGATAATGCCAGTGATCCAGTCCGTTGCACAGGGATATTTTCTGTGTGTGTGAAAGAATTTTGAGAAGTATAAAATTGCTCGAGGAGTAGAAGGCGCTGCTAACCTCAACTCACCGCTTCGGTGCTCTGTGGATATAAGGTTGGGGATGAATTCTTTACCAGTCAAAGAGCTTACAAAAAAAAAAAAAAAAAAATTTAAAAAAAAAAAAAAAAGGGGCGCCTGGGTGGCGCAGTCGGTTAAGCGTCCGACTTCAGCCAGGTCACGATCTCGCGGTCCGTGAGTTCGAGCCCCGCGTCAGGCTCTGGGCTGATGGCTCAGAGCCTGGAGCCTGTTTCCGATTCTGTGTCTCCCTCTCTCTCTGCCCCTCCCCCGTTCATGCTCTGTCTCTCTCTGTCCCAAAAATAAATAAACGTTGAAAAAAAAATTTTTTTTTTAAAAAAAAAAGAGCTTACAAATACAATCAGGGAGGTAAGATATAGAGCCGCCAATAAAAGCTGATAATACGAGACAGCATGGAGTAAGGAACAGAGATTTGGTACAGTACAAACGAGTAGCTAGAGACCTACGAGTTGTAAAAAGAAACAAAAACAAAAACACAAAAACACAGATCAAAGAGTGACTTAGGAAGTCCCCTTGAAGAGACGGGAGCTATTAGGGGTTGAATTCTGTCCCCCAAAAAGATACGCTGAAGTCCTACCCCCAAGACATCACATGTGACCTGATCTGGAAAGAGAGCCTTTGCAGAGGTAATTAGTTAAAATAAAGGTCACACTGGGTGGGTCCTTTTAATCCACCATGATCACTATCCTCATAAGGAGGGCAGAGAGAGGGGCGCCTGGGTGGCTCAGTGGCCAACTCTTGGTCTCAGCTCAGGCCATGATCTCACGGTTCATGAGTTTGAGCCCCAGGTAGGTTCTGCACTGAGAGTGTGGAGCCTGCCTGGAATTCTTCCTCCTTCTGTCTCTGCCCCTATCCCACTTGTGCTCTGTCTCTCTCTCTCTCTCTCAAAATAAATAAATAAACTTAAAAAAAATTTTTTTACAAAGAAGGGCAGAGAGAAACACAGGGAGAATGCTACTTGAAGACAATACACACACACACACACACACACACACACACACACACACACACGAACAGAAATACCATGAGATGAGGAGGACTGCTGGCAACCATGAAGCTAGGAAGAGGCAAGGAAGGGTCCTCCCCCACAGATTTCACAGGGAGCACCACCAGCCGACACCTTAATCTTAGAGCTCTGGCCTCCGGAACCGTGAGGCCGATTTCTATTGTCTTAATCCACCCAGTGTGGGCGCTTTGTTCAAGCAGCCCTTGGAAACTAAAACAGGAGCTGAACAGGGTCTCGCAAGCTTTGCTGAATTGCCACAGGCAGAGCAGACGGGCAGGAGATTCTTTGTATGACATCGGATCACAGAGGAGTGTTCACCGGTCAAGTTAATCATTTCTCAACATGCTGTCATATACTGGAATACTATCTGTGTTCCGCCTGGGTAAGATCAGCAAGTTCTATTTTACTATCTAGTAATCCGTATTATCAGAACTTTGCTACCCAATGTATTGGGCTTGGCTGCACAAACCCTCTTTTAAATACTTCTCCTTGCCCTTTATCTATTTATTGTCCATGAAGGGTCACGCTGACCCTGTTTTCATTTTTAAAAAATCAGTGTTTGGCTTTCATGTTGATCGATGCGCAGATCTTAGCGGCACCCAAATTTCCTGATAAATCTTGACATTCAGCTCTAAGGAAAGCAGCATGAGAGCCGCAATAAGAAAGCCCTAAAGCACTCGGAGCACGGTCTGGTACTCAACAGATTTTGCTTCAAGGAAATCCTGTTCTCTGAAGAAGCTGCTACGGTCTGCTGGACCAGTATCCTACCTTGAGAAAGATCTAAGAGCCATATTTACACATGCAGCTGTCATAGGTCCAAAGTAGCCATTAGTAATGATTCGGTAAATAGAATAACTTCAAATGTCCCTGAATACATATTTGCAGGATAACAGACCATTGGATGAGATGTTCCTCTTTTAAATAAGCCCAGTTTTTAAAAAGGAGACTCTGGTTAGGTTACAAGCACACTGGGGAAGGCTGCCCTCATTTCTGTGTGTTACCGGGTAACTTATCGTGGTTGTGTCTGACCACGTCTTGGCATCCTTTGGGCTCTCTAAGGGTGATGTGGACTGGGCAACATTTATTTAATGCAAAGTTCAGGATACTAACCAGTGTTCTAAGCTTAGAGCAGCGGCTTTTGCTTGCATGTCCCCAGACTTAGTAATAGATGTCTATGTGCTACTTGGCTTGTTTCATAAAATCTAACAGAAATCATCCATTTATTTTTTTTTTCAACGTTTATTTATTTTTGGGACAGAGAGAGACAGAGCATGAACGGGGGAGGGGCAGGGAGAGAGGGAGAGACAGCATCGGAAACAGGCTCCAGGCTCCGAGCCATCAGCCCAGAGCCTGACGCGGGGCTCGAACTCACGGCCCGCGAGATCGTGACCTGGCTGAAGTCGGACGCTCAACCGACTGCGCCACCCAGGCGCCCCCAGAAATCATCCATTTAAACTCAAGTAACCAATGGTCTAATTCAAGCATCACCTATGCATCCTGAAGATTAAGATTTTATAGTCTGGAGCCAGACTGTCTGCAATTCAGCATGCTTGCTCTGAAACCTTGTCCAATTTATTTAACCTTTCTGAACCTCAGTTTCTTCATCAATAAAATAAGGATGACAGCAGTACGTACCTCCTAGGACTGTTGTGAGGCTTACCTGAGTTGCTGCAAGGTAGGCCTTTAGGGCAGGGTCTGGCATACGGTAAACGCTCAGTGAGTGCTTCTTATGATTTCTTGCTTTTAGCTAAATTATATGAAGTCCAATGAAATATTTTACACTAATCAGAATTCTACTTGGCAATGGTATGTGTCTCAAACTAATTTTTAGTCATTATTAAATAGTGTATTTCTGAGATGTCTTTTTTCTTAAATGTTTATTTTTTATTGAGAGACAGAGAGAGACAGAGCCTGAGCAGGGGAGGGGCAGAGAGAGAGGGAGACACAGAATCGGAAGCAGGCTCCAGGCTCTGAGCTGTGAGCACAGAGCCCGACGTGGGGCTCGAACTCACAAACCGTGAGATCATGACCTGAGCGGAAGTCAGACGCCTAACCGACTGAGCCACTCAGGCGCCCCTTATTTCTGAGATGTCTCTTAACACCCGGTTTATACAAGGGAGAAAAAATAAAAGGGGTCATTGGTGGTAAAAAAAAATATTGGAAATCACTGTGTTTGGTTTTTTTTTTTTTTTTTTTGTAATTTACATCCAAATTAGTTAGCATATAGTGAAACAATGATTTCAGGAGTAGATTCCTTAATGCCCCTTACCCATTTAGCCCATACCCCCTCCCACAACCCCTCCAGCAACCCTCGGGTTTTTTTTTTTTAAAGACTATTTTGTTTACATTGTGTTGACACGGCATCCAAAATCATAAAGGGCACGCACCGCATGCAAAATCATAAAGGGCACGCCCACTCAGAAAACCCAGTCCTTAGAAGCATAATCCTAGTACAATGATAGTGATTTAGTAATCGGACACAGTATCTAATTCTGTCAATTTCCCATTAACATATCCAAAGAGATTCAGAAAACTAAAAATGAAAATGGACACTTAGTAACACTCTAATACTAAAATCTGGGAGGAATCTCCACTAGATTCAGGTTTTTCCTGAAGACAAGGAGAAACTTCCTCAGGATGATAAATGCAAACTGCAAAGCACCAATATCTTTGCATTTTGGATGCAGCATTGAAGGTGCAGACACTGTCCTCATCATTGAAGACCAGAACGCTTTCCTGTCCGCTCCCCAAGCTGAGCCAGGTGTCTCTTTGTTCACTGCCTGAGTTCCCAAGACAGCCTCTGCGTTCTTCTATCATATCACTTGCCACATCATACCAATACTATCTGTTTATAGGTCTACGTTTGAATCTAAATTGTAGGAACCGTCTACTAGTCATATCTGCATCTCCAATAACTGGAAGGGAGCTAAACAAAGAGAGAGAGTGAAGAAAGCTCTGGGATACCCAGAGGACTTTCCCTGAGTCGTTGGCTGAATACCTAGCTGCACGTGTGTGAACCGCGATGCCACGTGGACGGGAAAAGAATCGCCAGAAAGCAGCTGACAGAAACACTTTCTAGAGTATAGGCAAAGCTAGAGATCGTCCCTGCTTTGACCAGTCCGGGGCGGGGAGAGACCTCCTAATATGCGAGCATCAGCAGCGCTGTGCTACCCTGGGCTTGTACAAACTTGAGACAGCTGATTGTTACATCTCAGGGATTTTGAGAGCTGTTTGGTGTCACATTGGCAGATTGAAGCTGGCTGTAATAGGAAGTAAACAAACACTGTCAATTGGGTTTTTATTTTTCTTAGAGAACCAGTTGGTAAATATTCACCAGCACATCACTGAGCCCGGAGTAGGGTCTTTAGAAAGAACTGTGCTTTAGTAGTTTAGTAAATTTGTCCTAGGAAAAATCTACCCTAGGAAGAAACAAAAACAAAAACAAAAACAAAAACAAAAAAAGGCAAGCCTCAAAAGGATCAAGCAGACCTACAAGTAACTTCACATTAATGTAACCTCAGTTAAGGTCAGACACTCTTGAAAGTAATAAAACAAAATCCAGCTCTTAACATAACATTCATAATAATATGAATAGCCTACATCCATTAAATAAATTTAATTCATTATCAAAAGCACTTTCACAAAGAAAACTCCAGGCCCAAAGGATTTCACTGAATTCTATGAAACAGTTAAGGAGGAAATAAAACCAAGTCTATACAGACTTTTCTAAAAAATAGAATTCAAAATGCTACGAGGCCAACATCACCCTGCTATCAAGATAAGGCAAGAACATTACAAGACATTACGTCACATTACATTACATTATATTACATTACATTACATGACATGACAAGGACACTGTAGACCAATATCCCTCATGAACAGAGATACAAAATGCTCAGCAAAATATTAACAAGTCAAATCCATCAGTCAGTAAGGATAATAATAAATGATAAGCAAGTATTGTTTATCCCAGGAATGTGATGTCAGTCTAACATTTGAAAAATCAATCCATATAATTCACCACATTAACACATTAATGCAAGACTCTGCACCATATGATTCCATTTATATGAAATTCTAGAAAAGACAAAATTGGAATGGCAGAAAGCAGATCAGTGATTGTCTGGGATTGGGATGGAAGGAGGGGATGGACTGCAAAGGGGCCTAAGGGGGTATAATGGAAATGTTACATTTCTTTTTTTTTTAATTGAAGTATAATTAACACTTAACGTTATATTAGTTGCTGGCGTACAAAATAGTGATGGGAGAAATGTGAAATTCCTTAATAATGGAAGTCATTATGTGACATTGCCAAAATTCATCAAACTGTACATTTAGAATGGCGGGGGTTCGGAGCACCTGGGTGGCTCAGTCAGTTAGGCGTCCGCTTTGACTCAGGTCATGATCTCGCGGTTTGTGGGTTTGAGCCCTAACTCCGTGCTGACAGCTCAGAGCCTGGAACCTGCTTTGGATTCTGTGTCTCCTCCTCTCTCTGCCCCTCCCATGCTCATGCTCTGTCTCTCAATAATAAACAAATGTTAAAAAAACTTTAATGGAGGGATTTCATTTAATGTAAATTATACCTCAAAAAAGCTGATATAAACATTTTTTTGGCCCAAATCAGCTTCTATGACCATCTCATTTCCCCAGGTCTCCTCTTTCCCTTCCTTGTTTAGCCCTAGTAATACCTTAGCACACGTCAGCTCTGAATGGTTGGTCCCAATGCCCTGCCACCACCAGAAATGGCAGTCAGGGTTCTCTCAGTGGAGAGTGTCCAAGAAAAGGCAAAGCATGGACTTCCAGGCTTTTCTTTCCTCTCCTTCTTCTGTCAAGTGAGTGAAGGCTTGAGGCTGGAACTCTTGATAGACTCTCTTTGGTTCAATTGGAAGCATTCATTTATCCAGTGACATTCAAATATGTCAAGGACTGGACTTAGGAGTCAAATGACCAGATTTTAGAACTGGTTCTGTGTGAGCTTGAAGAAGGGAACAAATTGCTTACCATCCTTGGCTGTAATATCATCCTTCAAAAAAGTAAAGATTGGGGGCGCCTGGGTGGCGCAGTCGGTTAAGCGTCCGACGTCAGCCAGGTCACGATCTCGTGGTCCGTGAGTTCGAGCCCCGCGTCGGGCTCTGTGCTGATGGCTCAGAGCCTGGAGCCTGTTTCCGATTCTGTGTCTCCCTCTCTCTCTGCCCCTCCCCCGTTCATGCTCTGTCTCTCTCTGTCCCAAAAATAAATAAAAACACGTTGAAAAAAATTAAAAAAAAAAAAAAAGTAAAGATTGATAATTCTTAAAGTGTTTCCAGTAAAATCTGAGTCATTACTTTCCAGAGGCAAGACTTCTACACACTTACTACTCCCTTTTTACACCATTACTTAGAACCGGTCATCTGCCTTCTATTCATCACTTCAAAAATCATGTCTGTAATATTTTAATGCTCAATTATACTCAGTTTAGTAGCCTTAATATACAATAATACCTCATCCATCTTGCACTCAGAGCTCTCTATTTCTCAATTCTCCAGAATAAAATCAAGGATCAGATAAAAAGCTTTGAAACAGGGAGAAGGACAGGGGCTCTGAGCCGTCTATTCAAAGACTGGAGAATTTTTCTAAAAGAAGAAATCCGTATGTTTACTTAGGGTTAACTCATCGGGTATTTTATATCCCAACCTAGTAAGATTGATTAATTTGTTCTCAAGCCCATGCTAGATAATCATCAGCAGATTAAAAGGTACTGACAAGCCAATTACAAAGGAAGGGGTAGAAAAACCATAAAATACAGGTACAATAAAATACAAAGGATTTTATTGTAGAAAGTAAACTGTCCCACACATACTTCCAATAGGTCCCCAGGGAACTACTGGTATTTTGGAGCGAAGTATGATTGCTAATCTCATTAATGCTACTATCTTATGTTTTAAGAGATAACCTCCCACATGTCCAGAAAACTGGATGGATTTCTCCAGAATGACTCAACCTTGGACAGTTTTGGAAAGTTGATGTTTACTATAGTGTATTTTATTTAGCAGCTGCTTCATACGTGTAAATGTTGTGTTCTTGGGGCGCCTGGGTGGCGCAGTCGGTTAAGCGTCCGACTTCAGCCAGGTCACGATCTCGCGGTCCGTGAGTTCGAGCCCCGCGTCAGGCTCTGGGCTGATGGCTCGGAGCTTGGAGCCTGTTTCCGATGCTGTGTCTCCCTCTCTCTCTGCCCCTCCCCCGTTCATGCTCTGTTTCTCTCTGTCCCAAAAATAAAATAAAAAACGTTGAAAAAAAAAAATTAAAAAAAAAAAAAAATGTTGTGTTCTTAACCGTACCGAAGCTACCTGAGGGGAAGACCAGGTCATATATGTCTCTGTGCCTCCCATACAATCATCTTCATCTATATGGTGAGACCAGTGACACCACCTTCACATGGGTGTCATTTAGGGGAGGGACCCAAATGTCTAGACAGAGCCTGGCACATAGCTGGTCTTCGATTAATGTTGGCGGAATGAATGACGTTAGTGTGTGGTGTGGTTCCAGAAGTACTTGAATTACTATTGATTTAGGGATCCCTGTGCTTTATTCAAAGCTGCATTACATGCCCGGGAGTGCCATCCTTTGTCTCTAAAAAATTTACCCATCTTCCCTACACAAATAATATCTGAAATCCCACAAATTTCCAAAGATTTTCCTGAGAAGGTCTGATGGTTTCTCTTCAATCCCATGAGGAGTGGATCGCAAACTCCCATGGCCTTTGATCCTATGCTCTTCTCAAAATGTCCTTGCTCTGGGGAAAAAACTCAGAATTTCTCTGATCTCTGACTCATATTTGATGGGAATGGTTTATAGATTGGGTTTAAGATCTATATTTTATTTTCTCTTTTCTTTTTCTATGTTCCCATCATATGGTTGTCTTATATTACATGTTTTTAGTGTCCTGGTGAAACATACCTTAGTAATGACTTTTTACAGTTTCCTGTAGCCAATTAGGTGCTTAAAAATGGCTTAAGAAATAGGAATTAGGGGGTCAAGGATCCAAGCACCTCCAAAACAATATTTTCATTGGATGCTTTCTGAAAACAAAATATTTTAGAATGAAAAAAGAGTATTAATTTATGATTGACTCTTCTGTAAAATTCTGGAACAGGTCAACAAGTCTGTTGTGTGTCTCTTATAAAGCTAATGTAGGGCTGTGTGAGGGAGAGGATACCAAAGTGATAGAACCCGACAGAATAATCCAACTTGGGTATTTCATATATTTGTCTTTGTATACATGTGACAATAAAACACATTTTAACCTTGACAAATGCAAGAAAAAAATACCTCATACAAGGCTATGTGCATCACCTTTAGAAATGCTGTGAGTACAGTACCTATGTAGAAAACCCATTTCTTGCCCTGGAGGAGTTGTAGATCTCGGTGGTAAGAGACAAGAGCTACCCAGCTGATGGAGTTTCAAACGAGGTGAAACCATGTGTAGTTTCCAAGTACTAAATGGAGTATTTGCCAAGGAACAAAAAATAGGGCCTATAGAATTTTTCCCTCCAAAAGTGCTTCAACGTACCCAAAGTATGAGAAAATATCCAAAACTCAAAACCGTCTCTTCTAGGGACCCACTGGTTGAATAACAAGCATTGAGGGAATGTTCCTGGCACCAATAACACCCACCAAGCAGGTGGGAGATAAGGATTCTTAGCCCATCCACTGTGACACAACCACACCACCAAATAAGTTGGGTTATGAGAGATTTTTCAAAGCTTTGTTCCTATTACATCCTTGCTTGGATATAGCTTAACACCTCTGTAGAGTCACGGCTGAAACAAACTCAAAGTTAGGCCTGAACATTTGGGCAGATACTGAAACACACTGCAGCTGGAGGATGTTAAATCTGCCATTCTCCCAGAACAAACGACAGCCAGAGATAAGCAAGCAGTCATGCATATTTATGCTGGAAAATTCTTTTTTTTAATATGAAATTTATTGTCAAATTGGTTTCCATACAACACCCAGTGCTCATCCCAACAGGTGCCCTCCGCAATGCCCAGCACCCACCCTCCCCTCCCTCCCACCCCCCATCAACCCTCAATTTGTTCTCAGTTTTTAAGAGTCTCTTCCGATTTGCCTCCCTCCCTCTCTAACTTTTTTTTCCCCTTCCCCTCCCCCATGGTCTTCTGTTAAGTTTCTCAGGATCCACATAAGAGTGAAAACATCTGGTATCTGTCTTTCTCTGTATGACTTATTTCACTTAGCGTCACACTCTCCAGTTCCATCTACGTTGCTACAAAAGGCCACTTTTCATTCTTTCTCATTGCCACTTAGTATTCCATTGTGTATATAAACCACAATTTCTTTATCCATTCATCAGTGGATGGACATTTAGACTCTTTCCATAATTTGGCTATCGTTGTAAGTGTTGCTACAAACATTGGGGTACAAGTGCCCCTATGCATCAGCACTCCTGTATCCCTTGGGTAAATTCCTAGCAGTGCTATTGCTGGGTCATAGGGTAGATCTATTTTTAATTTTTTTGAGGAACCTCCACAGTTTTCCAGAGCAGCTGCACCAGTTTGCATTCCCACCAACAGTGCAAGAGGGTTCCCGTTTCTCCACATCCTCTGCTGGAAAATTCTTAAAATGTGCACTTATAGGGGCACCTGGGTGGCTCAGTTGGTTGAGCATCTGGCTCTTGATTTCATCTCAGGTCATGGATGGAGTCCCACATCAGGGTCTGCGCTGAGCATGGAGCCTGCTTGGGATTCTCCCTCCCTCCCTCTCTCTCTCTCTAAAAACAAAACAAAACAAAACAAAACAATGTGCACTTATATGTGCAGGATATGTGCCAAATTTTCCTACTCAGTGAAAAGCACAGCCACCTTGATATTGGGCAGCATTCTCTTTTCAAGAACTGGTGTGAGATCGGTTTTCACTCTAGGCACAAGAATTTGCAATTAGTTAGGATCCTCCAATTTGTACCCGCAGTTTCTGGTTTTAAAAATCAAATTCCAGGACACCTTGGTGGCTCAGTCCGTTGAGCATCTGACTCTTGACTTTGGCTCAGGTCACGATCTAAGGGTTGCGGGATCGAGCTCCACACTGGGCACAGCACTGAAACATGGAGCCTGTTGGGATTCTCTCTCTCTCCCTCTGCCTCTCTCCCCGACCCACACTCTCTCTCTGAAAGAAAAAATATATATACATTTTTTAAAAAGAAAATAAAATTCCATGCAGTTTAAATATTATTTGCTTCTCTCAAATCAAGTTTAAAAAACAATAAACGCATTAATAAGTGTTCACTCTAATGCTACTAATTCATTGGCCTGCTAATATTTCTAAGATTTCAAATAACAAAAATTATGACTTACCCTGGGATCCCAGAAAATTTGGTAAAAAGTGATTCTCTCTAACTATTACCTTGGAGAGAATAGAATCATAGAATATTAGAGCTCTACTAAGTACTGGGGATTATCAAGTCCCATTTCTTCCTTTTACAGTGGAGATTTTGAGAGATCAGAAGATTATCAAGAAAACGTCATAGCTAATTAGTGGAAGAATCCCCACGGATGCTTCTACCTTAGTGAACATTCGATGAAACTTTGTTGAATGTCTTGTCTATGCTAAGAACTTGCATGTTCTTGCCTCTGGATTTATCGAGATGGAAACAATTCTTAAGGAGTTTACATTCACATGTACATTCAAGATTGCTTATAGTTGGATCTTAGAAAAATATTTATATTTAATACTTTCTTGGGTTTAAAAAAAAAGATCTTTCGGGGCGCCTGGGTGGCGCAGTCGGTTGAGCGTCCGACTTCAGCCAGGTCACGATCTCGCGGTCTGTGAGTTCAAGCCCCGCGTCGGGCTCTGGGCTGATGGCTCAGAGCCTGGAGCCTGTTTCCGATTCTGTGTCTCCCTCTCTCTCTGCCCTTCCCCCGTTCATGCTCTGTCTCTCTCTGTCCCAAAAATAAATAAACGTTGAAAAAAAAATTTTTAAAAAAGATCTTTCTTAACCATCTTAACTTATGGAGGATGGCAATAATGTACTTCAGATCCTAGGAACTAAAGAGGATCCTCATTATCCCAATGTGAATTATCCAGGTGTCTGAGCTCTGATGCTGCATAAGGGAGCAAAAGCAGCTTTAAAAGGAAATTTGGGGGGGCATCTGGGTGGCTCAGTCGGTCAAGCATCCAACTCTTGTTTTCAGCTCAGGTCACGATCTCACAGCTCATAGGTTCGCACCCTGCGGCAGGTTCTGCACTGACAGTGTGGAGCCTGCTTGGGATTCTCTCTCTCTCTCTCTCTCTCTCTCTCTCAAAAATAAATAAACTTTAAAAAAAAAAAGAAAATGTTCACTAAGTGAATTTCCACTTAAAAATTAGTGGCCACTCAAACATCCCTTCTCACTCAGCATGGTGTTTACCTTCATCCTTTGGGTTACCATTTTTGTTGGCCAGTCTTTGTCTGACTGACCAACACAATGCCGACTGGTTGCAAAATAAAATTGGATCTCTTCCCGAAAGAATTCGTAAAATAAATCAAGTTTATGTTGGAGCACTGCTGAACCACACCCAAAGCTGTCGATCAATGAAGTGCTGCTAGAAACACAATGGTTAATGGAAGAAGAGAAAATAGAATGATGACAAAAGCTACTTCGAAAAAGAACGGTCTGAGTATCCTTGAATTGAGAGAAGATCCTGAGAAAATTAATAACATTCTTGAATATTTTCTCAAAAGCGTTCCTCTTTATAATTGTAGGATGAGACTCAAACAGGAAGTGGAGGCCATTGAATTCTGCCAGCATACCCATCTTTCAGAAAAACTCACTCCCAGAGAGAATGAATACTCTGTCATTCTTTGTTCATGCTAAGAATAAAATACTGTTTTCATTTAAATACATGTTTTATATACAAAATAAGATAAACTTGGGGCGCCTGGGTGGCTCAGTCGGTTGAGCGTCCAACTTCAGCTCGGGTCATGACCTCACATTCCGTGAGTTCGAGCCCCGCATCAGGCTGAGCCCACAGCTCAGAGCCTGGAGCCCGCTTTGGATTCTGTGTCTCCCTCTCTCTCTGCCCTTCCCCTGCTCACTCTCTGTGTGTCTCTCTCTCTCTCTCAAACATAAATAAACATTTTAAAAATAATAAAAAGAAAAAAAAGAAACAAAACAAGATAAACTTATTTTTAAGAGTTTTAGTTTGATTCTTAGCGACCTACTTCCTGCCACTCTTTGGGAACTTTTCAAGTAGACTCTGCAGCCATGGTTTTCAGTAACGGAGATGACCTGTAATTGTAGAGATGAAGGAACAGAAAGTGTAGCAACTTTTCTAGGGTCTCACCTCTAGTACTGGCAGCACTGAGCCCATCGATCACCTAACGCTCCCATCGCCCAGAGATTGCTAATCTCTGTGCAAAGAGGTAAAGAATTTGCCTTGCATTGAACATGGCTTTTCAATCAAGGTAAGAATTTGATGGCAGGAGAAGAAGTAAAAGACGCCGAGGAAAGATCTTATGGAAGATCAAGTAAAATTTGTTTTCCCTTTACTTTAGCTAAAGAAATGACATGTCTAAAATGGATCCTAATCCTAAACGTACATTCCAGGGATAAGGCTTGCCCATTTTAAAGCGTGTTCTGGTGCAATTAAGAGACACACTTAAGATAGGGATTAATCTTGATGGTACTGTTTAGGGTTCTTTTTTAAAGAGAGAGTACACAGGGGGAACCGTGACACTCCCCAGCACCATCACACCTGCTGCTTTGCTCTTGGAGGAAGTGACAATATAAAGCTTAAAAGGAGGTCACAGGTGTTATGGACTGAATGTTTGTGTCCCCCCAAATTCATATGCTGAAGCCCTAACCGCCAATGTGATGGTGTTTGGAAGCGGGACCCAAGGGAAGTAATGAGGGTTAGATGAGGTCATGAGGGTGGGGCCTCCATGATGGGATTAGTGCCCTTGTAAGAAGCGGAAGGGGCCCGCAGGCAATCCTGTGCCAGTGCGCTCTTCTGTGTGCACATGTGCGCTCTTGCGCTCTCTCTCTCTCTCTCTCTCTCTCTCTGCACCATGAGGACACAGAGGGAAGGCAGCCATCTGCAAGCCAGGAAGTGGGCCATACCAGGAACTGAATCTGCCACCACCTTCCTCTTGGACTTCCCACCCTCCAGAACTGTGGGAAAATAGATGTTTACTGTTTAAGCCACCCGGCTGATGGCATTTGGTTATGGCAGCCTGAACTAAGACGCAAGGTCTCCACACCAGGTTTGGGTTCTCAGTTGGTAGTTTTCCGGAGACCACAATTCCCTTTCTCGTAGATCGAAGGAGACATCAGCATCTGGAGCATCAGGCCAGGAATGTGCTGTCTCTCTCAGAAGGACGGGGACCGGCCTGGCTCTGTATCTCAGAGAATAAAGCACCCCCTGTACCACCTCTGGACTATGCCCTTGGCACTGGTTATGTTACTTTAGCCTGCCCGGTAGCCCTTGGACCAGGCCAGTGGCAGCCAGTCTAAACAATGAATACCGAGGCTTCTGCTCTGCCCTTGGGAACACAGAGGTCTCACCTTTGATCATTTTAGGGACTAGCTCCCCAGCTAGGCATCTAGGCGGCCAGGGCATCTCTGGGCTGTCAGGCCAGGCTCAGACCTACACAGCGCCCAGGCCTCCAACCCACCAGATCTGCTTGCTCCTCGGCATAGAGCATAAGGGAAATGCAACAATCCGCCCTTGACGATGAAGACTTTGGTGGCTGTGTCATGGTGATAGAGGGAACCCAGACTGGGTGGATGGAGGGTGACGTTCCTCAGCAGTCCCTGGTGGCTATTCCACACGGAGCTCTGTCAGCTGCAGCCCTTCCCAGGTGTTCGGCCACCTCCCTGTGACGCTGTGCGCAGACACAGTGCCCGGGGCCAGCAGCAACTCCTAGCAACAGGGAGCGTTCTCCCGATGGCCCTTCCATGCATCCTCATGCCAGTGGTTTCTAGAACCACCGAAGGCCCCGGGACTGGACTGCACTGCTCTCTCTTAGCATGCCACCAGAGGGTAGCTCCCAAAGGGCCCCTCCCAAGCAGGAAAAAGAAAAGGAGGAAAAAATGAGAAAGTTATTTTAGATGTTAGTGATATGTCATGCATTAATGCATATAAACGCTATTGGAAACTGCACTTTTGTGAATACATAAGTGAGTATATAACTGTTGAATTCTTGTGTGTGTGTGTGTGTGTGTGTGTGCGCGTGCGCCTGCATGCACGTGTGTCAGACACACAGTGGGAAGGCCAAAGTCTTGCTGCCACTGTAACTCCAGTTATCTCCAGTCCTTGTCCTGAGTCTGATTGCAGCCCTCCGGACAAAGATTCTTAAACCTCCTGTAACAAGAACTGCCCTTTGACTCACCTGGAAAGCAATGGGTAAAGAAGAAAATCATCAGGGCAGGGGCATGGTGAGGCAAGGATCACAGCACTCTCTGGGGGAAGTGGCTGGTGCTGGGGAAAGGACAACTTTAAGTACAGCAGGGCATGTGTTGGAATTGTTCTCTTGACCAGTCTCTAGGGGTTGACGCTGGGGGCCTAGGGTCATCAGTCTTGGTATTCACATGGAGCAGAGAGCTTCGCAGTCCCATCAAGTTCAAGGTTGTAAAGGTAGAAGGTGGGTTCCACGCTTGCATTCACCTGTTGGAGCACTGAATGAAAGTGCAGCAAGGCCACGAGAATGCGGAGACCGTTGGTAGCCCCTCGAGATCTGGGGACCCAGCATCACCACAGGACTTTGGGGTAGGTATTCTGGCAGAGAGGATGAAAGCTGCTCTATGAGGTCAGGGCTACTGACAAGGAGGATAAGATGAGCAAATCCAGATGGCCATTCTTGAACCATTTAAAATCCTAGGAATTCTGAAGGACCAAAGGAAGGCGTGAGGGGTTAGAATACCCAAAGTTTTGGGGCGCCTGGGTGGCTCAGTCGGTTAAGCGTCCAACTTCGGCTCAGGTCATGATCTTACAGTTCATGGGTTCGAGCCCCACATCGGGCTCTGTGCTGACAGTGCAGACCCTGGAGCCTGCTTCGGATTCTGTGTTTCCCTCTCTCTCTGCTCCTCCCCCGCTTATGCTCTGTCTCTCTCTGTGTCTCAAAAATAAATACATGTTAAAAAAAAATTAAAAAAAGAATATCCAAAGTTTTGAGGAGGAGATTAAGTTAAAGAAATATTGATTTGTTGCAAATATGATGCCTCTGCTGGACACCCCCAACACCAGCTGGTCATTCTTGGGAAACACTGGTGTGTGTGTATATGACTGGATTTACTGAGTTTATAAGGAGGACACATTCACATCTGGACAGCTGGAAATCCCACTCCTGACTGCTTACATCTTGAGTGTTTTTTAGACAGTGGAGAGAGACGTAGACAGTTTGCTCATCATGGGAACACTCATCAGCTACATTTGGAGCGAAGTTTCACTGATGGAGGAAGTTTCACATCCTGGGGGTTCTGGTCCTGATGACATCCAGAATACCCAGCTTGATGCAGAAGTGACATGAGAACCTTCAGGAAGGCAGAGTAAATGGGTGTTGACGTGATCAGAGGTTCCGAGTTCTCAGGGAGCATCCCAGGATTTAGAAACATTTCTTTCATGTATGCCCCTGACAGAGGTATCTGGGGTCTGAAATCCTGCCGTTACAGCCACACTCTATGGGTCTTCAATGCTGTTTGTGACATTTTAGAGTATTTTTCTGGGTGGAGGTTGTTTCTAATAGGTACTGCATCCGCATGGCTGGGAGCTATAGATGTAACCTCTTAATTGACACACATGAAAGTCTCCCTCCCTCCCCCGACTCCGCACCCCACCCCAGTTGTTGTTGGTTCACGCCACCGTTGTCCCTCATATTCTGTGTAGCCTTCTACCTTCTCTTTTCACACAAACAAGCGATATAAATGTGCATTCTCACCTCCCTCCTATACTCAAAAGTAACATATTGTAGCACTTTGTTTTCTTTTATTTTTGTTTATTAGTGTGGTTTTTTCAATTAAAACATCTTTTTTCTTAAAAATGGGTGTCTGACCCACTTCCGTATCAGAAGTTTCCCTATTAGCAAACAGCTAGATGATATTCCATTGTATGAATGTACCACGATTTTTAAAAGTTTCCTATAATTGTCATTTAGGTTGTATAAAATATCTTGCTGTTACAAATAACTTGCAGGGCACCTGGGCGGTACAGTCAGTTAAGCAACCAACTCTTGATCTCAGCTCAGGTCATGATCTCACAGTTCGTGAGTTCAAGCCCCGCATCAGGCTCTGTGCTGTCAGTGTGGAGCCTGCTTGGGGTTCTCTCTCTCCCTCTCTTTCTGCGCCTCCCCTGTTCACGTCCCATCTCTCTCAAAATAAATAAATAAACTTAAAAAAATTAAAAAATAATAACTGGGCAAGAATGAGTCCAGGAGAAGCTTGTCACAATGGTCATCCTGCATGTAGATCTGAAAAGCAAATTCTCAGAAGTAGATTTGTAATTCTGATAGATATTGTGTGTCTGTGGCGGCTTTTTATTTTGGAATCACTTTAGATTTCTAGAGAAGTTACAAAGATAACAGAGTTCCCCTGCTCCTAACAATACTCCATATTTTTTACATACAGACATTGAAAATTTTTTATGTAGTCAACTCTATCCATCTTTGGCTTGTTGTACCAACTTTTGCAGGAAAAAAAAACTATCTCGTTGACTTATTTTTCAGTTGCCTCTTTTACACTGAATTCTTTAATTCATCTCAATTTATTTTGGTATATGATATGGAGAGTGATACCTCACTATTTAAGAATTTAATTTTTCCTTTTTTATGAGCATATCCAAATATCCTAGCATCTTTCATTGGCTAATTCTTCCCTTAATCTTGGTATGCAATTCTGCTTTTATTATATATGAAATTTTTATTCATACTTGGGTTTATTTGTGGGCTTTCTATTCTGTTACACTGATCTGCTTTTAAGCATTGGTACTTTGGGGACAATTTCATATTTTAATTAACAATATTTTTTCACTGGTGTTTTTAGCTGATATTCTTGGGTTCCTAGGGAAGCCATTATGTTTGCTTTGTGTTTCTTAATAGTGGTAATTTTGTCTCCTTTTTAAAGAATATTTGTTGTGGTGCCTGGCTGGCTCAGTCGGTGGACCATGCAACTCTTGACCTTGGGGTTGTAAGTTTGAGCCCCATGTTGGGTGTAGAGATTACTTAAAAAATAAAAATTTAAAAAGAAAGAAAGAGGGGCGACTGGGTGGCTCAGTCGGTTGGGCATCTGACTTCGGCTCAGGTCATGATCTCGCAGTCCATGAGTTCGAGCCCCACGTCGGGCTCTGTGCTGATTGCTCAGAGCCTGGAGCCTGTTTCGGATTCTGTGTCTCCCTCTCTCTCTGACCCTCCCCTGTTCGTGCTCTGTCTCTCTCTGTCTCAAAAATAAATAAACGTTAAAAAAAATTAAAAAAAAAAAAAAAAGAAAGAGTATTTATTGCTCTTACTTTCATCCTTTGTTTTATTCCATTGGCCAGAAATGAGAAGGTAGAAAAAATATGGAATCAAGTGTACAAACACCGTGGCTTCACCTCAGAAGGAAAGAAGGCCCCTTTCCTTAGGGGCAACAAGGAAGGACAAATAGGTTTAGAGAAGTAGCAAATGAGAAGGCAGGGAGTTGAAGGCCTTCTCCTATGATGGTTCATATCTCTGTGGAGTGGGAGGCAAGACTGTCTTCGTAGAGAGTGTGGATGGTGAGGTAAAGGAAGAGGATGATTGAACATTCTGGGGAGGATGGCAGGGGCATAAGTGTTCTCAGGTTAAGAGCCAGGTTTTAGTTAAAGATGAGATGATAAAAGCAACGATGTGAGAAGAGACGGGACATAAGAGCATGTGTTCTAAACGGGCACTGTAGAAATCTTTAGGAGTGAGAGATGCCATAGAAGTTTGGGGCATGGAAAAGAGGCTCCCACCACTATGGGCATGAGAGCATCGGAGAGGGTAAGTGGTCAGGGAAGTCTCCAACTGGGACCCGGCCAAGGATGACAGGGCTATGTGACATGGACATGTTAGTTGGTGCAAAATTTCCAAAAGGAGCAAGGTCAGAGTCCCAAGGTGTACAGGCAAGTGTGGAGCTGGAGAGGAGTTACCGCAACAGGAATTGGTTATTCTTCTAAGGGGGTCCCCATCCAGGAGGCTCACAAGCAATAAGTCCCTCTTTGTGTATTAAAATTCAGCAACCCAAGGACTTCCAGTGCTGGCCAAAATGCAGTGTGCTCACTACAGTCTTTCTACTCTACTGATTACAACAAAAATTCTAGACAAAATAGAAAAAGCAAATACCTGAGGGCTCTGAAAAGGAAATCGTATCAGGCAGATTGGGGAGGGAAGTCCAGACTTAAATGACAGTGACTTTACCGGGTTTTTGTTTGCTCTGTTTTGTTTTCTCCTTCGTCCCCTGGCTTTGACCTGAGGGTGGTCAGAGTTGCTTAAGCCACACAGCAGGTACAGTTAGCAGAAGTTCTGAGAGAAATTCCCTTTTTCTGGCCATCAGACCAGGTAAAAGGGCCCCGTGGCCCAGAAAGGGTGGAAGAAACTCTCATTGCTTTCACTTTCTTCTTTCCCTCTCTTTCCTACCCTCATTGCAGAGACAGGACTGGTATGGACAAGAAAACTGGAGAAAGAAGCTTTTCTGATCCTAAGATTGGGACCAAAAAAAGTAGGGGCAATCCCTACTATTTTCTCCTCTCTTTTCTCTTGCCACGTTTCCCTTACGGTGGCCCCATGACATAGAACTGTGAGCCAGCACAGACGCATTGGGAAGGGCTGTACTAAAACTCTTAGAGACACCTATATTTCTGAGCTACACATGTCTGGAACAGACCAAAAGAAACAGAAAAAGCTTTTAGAACTGAACTATGACATAGACACTAAGTACCAGACTAAACTCTGAGGAGCATATGCATGGGGAAGAGTCACATAGCACAGCAAAGGCTTTGAATAGCAAACTAACGTTGGACCCATCACCTGAAGTAGTTGAAAGTGAACTTGCGGTCTGAACATAATCAGGTTGATTACCCATTGAAACAAAATAAATGTTCTTCAGGGGATTTTAATAGGACTCAGAGTCTCACAATGTAATATTTAAAGTGTTCAGAATACAATCTGAAATTACCCAACATGCCAACAATCAGGAAAATATGGCAAATTCTTAAGAAAATATAATTAATGGATGCCAGTCCTCAAATGATTGAAATGTTAGAATGATCAGACAAAAACTTGAAAGCAGTCTAATAACTATACTTCATGAGATACAGGTATACAGGTTTGAAAAGAACATAAAGATAAACATTCTGTCAGAGGAAAAAACCCACTTTTTTAAGAGCCGGAAAGTTTTAGTGTAGGACTAAAAGAAAATAATACCTGAAACAAAGAATTCACTGGATGGGCTCAATAGCAGAATAAAGATGACAAAGGAAAAAGTGAGTGAACGTGAAAATAAATCAATAGTAATTTTCTGATCTTAACAGAAAACATTGTAAAATAAACAAATTGAGCTTTAGGTACTTATGGGATATTAAAAGTTCTACATGTAAATCATTGGAATCTCAGAATGAGGGGAGATCAATGCAGAAACAATTTGAAGAAATAAGGGTGAAAGTTTTCTAGATTTTGTGAAAGATATATATTTACACATTCAAAAACATCAGTGGGGGCGCCTGGGTGGCTCAGTCGGTTAAGCATCCGAGTTTGGCTCAGGTCATGATCTCGCGGTCTGTGAGTTCGAGCCCTGCGTCGGGCTCTGTGCTGACAGCTCAGGGCCTAGAGTCTACTTTGGATTCTGTGTCTCCCTCTCTCTGCCCCTCCCCAACTCATGATCTGTTTCTCTCTCTCTCTCTCTCTCTCTCTCTCTCTCTCTCTCTCTCTCTCTCAAAAATAAACATTAAAAAATTTCTTAAAAAAAAAAAAAATCAGTGAATCCCAAGCAAGACAAAGACGAACTCGATGAAAACCAACAAATCATAATCAAACGGACAAAAACAAAATACCAAAAAAAAAAAAAAAAAAAAATCTTGAAAACAGCCAGAGAAAATGACATATTGTGTATATGAGACACGAGTCAATGACTGCAGATATCTCACTAGGAACCATGGAGGCCAGAAGACAAGGGAACAGAGAAATGTTCAAAGAGAAGAATTGTCAACCAGGCTTTATGTACATTGAATATATCCCTCAAAGCAAAATAGAGACATTTTCAAATGAAGGAAAACTAAGAATTTGTCACCAGAGGATCTGCTCCACAAGAAATGCTAAAGGAAGTTCTTCCAACTGAAGGGAAATGATAGTGGGGCGCTTGGGTGGCTCCGTCAGTTGAGCTTCCGACTTCAGCTCAGGTCATGATCTCACGGTCTGTGAGTTCGAGCCCCGCGTCGGGCTCTGTGCTGACAGCTTGGGCCCTAGAGCCTGTTTCGGGTTGTGTGTCTCCCTCTCTCTCTGCCCGTCCCCCACTCGCACCCTGTCTTCTCTGTCTCTCTCTTTCAAAACATAAATAAACATCGAAAAAAATGACTGTGAAGGGAAATGATATTAAAGGGAAACCTAGAACTTTGGAAATGAGAAAAAGATGAAGAGCCACAGAAATTCTAAAAATCTAGATAAACAGACTATTTTTCTTGTCTTAAGTTCTTAAAAATATGTATGATCATTGACAGCAAAAACCATTTCATATTGTTTAGTGCAACTGGAATTGGTGGGGATAGAAATGATGCAGCTCTTTGAGAGAACCATCCAACAGTTTCTTCGAAAGTCAACCATATGTGTACCACAAACCCCAGCAATCCTGTTCCAAAATATTTACCCTAGGGAAATGAAAACTGTTGAGTATGTAAAAATAATGTGTTGTGGGGCGCCTGGGTGGCGCAGTCGGTTAAGCGTCCGACTTCAGCCAGGTCACGATCTCGCGGTCCATGAGTTCGAGCCCCGCGTCGGGCTCTGGGCTGATGGCTCAGAGCCTGGAGCCTGTTTCCGATTCTGTGTCTCCCTCTCTCTCTGCCCCTCCCCCATTCATGCTCTGTCTCTCTCTGTCCCAAAAATAAATAAACGTTGAAAAAAAAATTAAAAAAAAAAAATAACGTGTTGAGTGGTTTTATTTCTAATCACCCAAAACTAAAAGCAATCCAAATGTCCTTCCAATTGGCAAGTGGATACAGGAAGCACAGTACATCCATACGGTAGACAATAGTCTACAATTTATATGACATTCTGGAAAACGCAAAACTGTAGAGATGAAGAAGTGTGTCAAGGGTTAGGGGTGGAGGGAGAAGTCGAATGACAAAAGGGCAGCACAAGGGAATTTGGGGGAGCGATGGAACTATTCTGTATCTTGATCATGATGGTGATTACAGGACTCTATGCGTTTCTCAAAACTCGGAATGGAACACCAAGACATTTCATTATCCTTTATGTAAAGTTGTAAATACATTAAAAAAAATTAGCAGTCTGTTAATGCCTTCTATTTCTAATGTCTCTCCCTTAAGTCAACATACATATTTCTAAAAGCTGAATGCAGATTGGACTCTTGTAAATTTAAATATGTAAAAATTCACTAAGGGAGCTCCCTTTCAATAAGAATCTTAGTGTGAAATCTTCTGCAAAGTAAACTTGGTAATCTGATACTCAGTATTATCTATGGGAACCAAAGTTCTGAGTTTCATCATCTGATTAAAGGGAGGTAAGTGTGTAACACCAAGTCCATCAACAGATGAATGGATAAAGAAGATGTGGTATATACACACAATGGAGTATTACTCAGCAATCAAAAAGAATGAAATCTTGCCATTTGCAACTACATGGATGGAACTGGAGGGTATTCTGCTAAGCAAAATTAGAGAAAGACAAAAATCATATGACTTCACTCATATGAGGACTTTAAGATACAAAACAGATGAACATAAGGGAAGGGAAGCAAAAATAATATAAAAGCAGGGAGGAGGACAAAACAGAAGAGACTCATAAATATGGAGAACAAACTGAGAGTGGCTGGAGGGTTGTGGGAGGAGGGATGGGCTAAATGGGTAAGGGGCACTAAGGAATCTACTCCTGAAATCATTGTTGCACTATATGCTAACTAACTTGGATGTAAATTAAAAAAATAAATAAGTTTTTAAGAAATATGTAACACCAAGATTTTTCAGGATCTTCTTTCTTTCTCTATAGTTCTGACCAAGAGTGGGTTGGGTGAGTTATTCTCATAGCCTTTCCCAATGTCACGACTGGAAGAAAGAGTCAGAGCGCACTCAGGCAGTTCATATTCCCCCAGGACCTGCCACTGGAGAAACCCATGCTGTTAACTTACGAAAGAGGACACCAGAAGGAGGGGCCCAGGGGGCCCAGGGGGCCAGGACTTGTCCTTTGTCAAACGGTGCTTGCAGCCAAAGGTCACTGGGGCCTGAGCCCCATTGAGCCGGATCACGGCCACATCCCTGCTCTCACTGTGCCAGCTTCAGAACGCCCAGATATCAAGTGCAAACAGCAACACCATGAGAAGGAGGAAGTCCCCTTTGTCTCAGCTTGGTGGTTAGTGATGTATGTCAGAGATGACACCTGTTCAACAAACCAGGTAAACTTTGCGCACCTTGTTCTGGCTGCCTTCGAGCCTCACTCACAGTTAGCTCAGGTGCTCTGCCCTCCCATTGCACATCCTGGTCACATTTGCTCGGGTCTCACTTTCCCAAGCTGTGTTTCAGGTTCAGTGGTCTTTCAAAAAACTCGGGCAGCTCTGCCGTTGCCCCCACTTGGAAAGTGTTCCTCACTTGGCTCAACAACTTCCTGAAAAAACAATGGATGCAAATCTCATTGTTACCAATCATGGAGCATGAGAAATGCCTAGGGGAGTTCCCTATAGAGCAAGCCCAGTGTGGCTCCTTCTACAAATTGAAGTCTCCTTTTGTAAAGGAGCGAATCCACCCCTCTACACACACACACACACACACACACACACACACACACACCCCAATTTCTCTAGCTACTAAATCCTTACTGGCACCAAGTGGGGTTTTTATCTGGTGGGGAGTCTCATGGTCACTCTCCTGGCTTCTTAAACTTACCTATGATTTAATACAGTGATTCTGGGAGGCATAAGCCTGAACTGAACTGCTGGATATGAAAACCACTCCCGGGAGCTCCAAGCTCCCAGCAGAAGTATTTCTTCTTCTCTCTGCAGCACACAGCTGCTGCTGCTGGTCTCCTGGCCCCGTCCAGCAGCGCCCACTTCCACAGAAGAAGGTAGTGGCATAACGAAGGAGGGCATACTAAGTAAAGCGTGCAGTTAGTAAATAAGAAGACACCGACTGTAATATAAATGCCCTCTCATTGAACCAAAACACAACTAGAGTTTATTTTCTTTTTCTGGGGCTCTCACTCCAACTGGAAGGGGTAAGTGAACACAGCTAAAACGTTAAAATAAAGTCCAGTATAAGTCCAATTTAATTCGTTAATCATCTTATTATTGGCAAGCCAAAGAGTATCCGCTACAAAGGAAGGTCCAACCCATTCCTCATCCTGTTCCAGGCTCACCCTATGCTATCTGATCTACCCATTGAAGGGGGGTAACAGGTCAGGAGGGCTCATTAACATCCGCAGACCCTGCTTCATCTGGCTGCCGAGCCAGGCTCATCCTTAAAGACCCCGTGACTGCACCAGCGGTAGGAGCAGACCGGCTTGAACACCTTTATAGGCCGGACTTCCTGTGTCCTCATCCTACATCGAATCGAGCATTTTAAATTTACCCACATCCCACACTATATAGGACTTCCACATGGTCACACAAGAGCTAGAAGCAGTTAACTCATTGATTCAGTGTTTCATAGATATTTAATGAAGCAGCCACTTTTGAGTTGGTGTTTTTCTGTTCACAGTTTGAAACGAACACATTTCTTTTTGGGTTCCAAACATTCCCACTGCCCCCTACAAAGCCGGTCCTCTGAACGCAGTGTGTTTAATGAACGCAGTGTGTTTAATGCAGACAATGGCCTTGCACAGAGGAACACACAAATGGCAGCGCTGGGCCAAATATGTGGTATGTCCAGCTCAAGATGTCTTCACCAACCATGGGCCAAAATGTTTGAAATGAGGAAGACATCAGATTTCTAACACCTACTGGCCATCAGTTTAATTTATATTATCTATTCCGTTTTCACAACACTCTTTTGTGTTTAGAATTATCATTCTCCTGTAAAGAGAGGGAAAATAAAGCCCAAAGGTTCTTAGTGACTTGTCCAAGATCCCAAGGCCACAGAGCAGACTTTTGAACCCAGGGCGCATGGCCCCCAAATCCAGTTTCTAACTGAGTCCCATCTCCTGCAGAAAGTCACAGTTTGTCCTTCCTGACATTTAAAGTTAGAGAAGTGTTGCCAATTTTAAAGATTACTTAATACTCTGTCCTTCGGAGGTCTGTTTACATTGTTTAAAAGCTAAGTCATTCATCTTTTTCCTGTCTTTATCTTTTTGTCCAAAATGACTTTGTTAAGCTCTAAAAGGTACTCCTAATACAAGGGTTGTTTGTTTTTGTTTTGTTTTGTTTTGTTTTAAGGGGCTGGATTCCAATCACCTTCTCTTCTGTTTCTCAGCCTTACCTCTTATGAGGAATTTCTCCACTGGATGCTTACATCACACACCATCTGTTGAACTCATTTGTCACTTGGACCCCAGGGGTCTTATGCTTCTTGCTGTCTCCCTTAGCAGGGGGTCTAGTGGTAAGTTAGCCCTGGTTTCCAATTCCCTCTGCAAAGCTAACCAGTTATGTCACCTTGGGAAAGTCACCCAACTTCCAAGTCTATTTATAACATGGAAACAATACTTGCCCTGCTTAGCTAAAGATGAGACAGCAAGCTGATGCATACGTAAGTGCTTTGCAATCTAGAAAGTACTACGCACGCATGCAGGGTGGGTGATTAGCCAAAAGTATTGCTGACTGACGCTGACAGGAAAAGCAGGTTCCTGGGGTCGTTTGCCAAACTGAGAAAGTTCCTAGACTGTAACAATTTGACTACTACTGTGCTGGGCTTCCCAAGATCACAGCAGGTGAGTGAGCCAATGGATCAGCTATGATGCGACAGCCAGGTCAGTAATTGGGTCCCAGGAGAGCAAGGAAAAAATGTCAGGTGGTTGCACCCTTGTGAGACCCTTGTGAGCCTCCTGGCCCTCTCAAGAAATGAGATTGGAACTCAACCCCTGAGTGGTACTGTCTGATTGCCAAGCACCTAGAATGTTCTGAGAGGTATTGCCAACACTCAGGCACCTTGCCCTCAGCACTTACCTTAAGAAGGCATCACAGGTGCAAACACAGATGCCAATACACTAAGAGGGCATTTTGCCGAATCCTTTCTGAAAGCCCCACTTTGTCTGAATGAAGAAAGGACTAACGCACGATGAAAACTGGAGGAAATTGAGACAGGGGAACCTGACAGGGAAGGAGGCTCCTCGGCCAGAAGGAAGGGACAGGAAGGGAGAAATCAGATTCTCCAACTAGTAAATCTGGGCTTAACAATTCACCAGGAAAAGGTGAGCAGTGGGGCCGGGCTGAGAGGCTGTTCACAGAGCAAGTTGAAGATAAATGCCAGAGAACTTGGATCTCTGCTAAAGGACAGTATTCCAGTCACTGAACTCTCAGCAAGTGGACCTTTGGAAAGTCATGATCATCTTCGAAAAGGTCTTCCTTGTGTGAAAAGTGAACTTTTGCCTCGTCATCCTCTTGAATGATCAGGAAAAGAAATTTCCAGCTCAACCAAGATAAAATGAATTTTTCCCCCCTGAGGATCATCCAGGGTCTGTTTGCTCTGCTCGAATTACAAACGGAATTCCAGGCAATGCAGCAGGTTCAGCGTCTTCCATTTCCTCCAAGCTCACACCTCTCACTGGATATTTTGAGGGGTAATGATGAGACTATCGGATTTGAAGATATTCTTAATGACCCGTCACAAGGTGAACTAATGGGAGAGCCACACTTGATGGTGGAATCTAAACTGGGTTTACTGTAACCTGTTGGGCTGTGCATGAAAATAGAGGGACGGCACCTTGTTTATAGTCATCTTGTTACTATGATTTGATGCACACAACATTAAAAGTACTGACACACGAGAAAAAAAAGTTCACCAGGAAAATGTTTGCAATGGAAAAAGAATTCCCTCCGCAGCCTGACTCCAAATAAAAGCATTGCCACCACCTGTAATAGAATCGCGAGCAAAGAAAGCCACCTGCGCTCAAGGCCCAACACAGCCACACCCCAGTCTGCCCCCCAGTCTAAAACCCACCTCTTTGGGGCGCCTGGGTGGCTCAGTCGGTTGAGCGTCCAACTTCGGCTCGGGTCATGATCTCACAGCTCTGTGGGTTCGAGCCCCACATCGGACTCTGTGCTGACGGTTTGGAGCCTGGAGCCTGCTTCAGATTCTGTCTCCCTTTCTCTCTGCCCCTAGCCCACTCGCATTCTGTCTCTGTCTCTCTCAAAAATAAATAAACATTAAAAAAAACTAAAAAACATATAAATAAAATAAAACCCATCTCCTTGCCCTAGTCTACCTTCTACTCCAGCCAAGCAGCCCTCTTTTGGCTCTTTTCCAAACCTGCAGCTCCAGCTCACCATGGTCCCAGGTCTCCTAGAATGGCCTTCCCTTGACCCGCCCCCCTCAAAGCCAGTGTGCCCCCCAGTGGACAGTGGAAGAAAGAAAAGCAGCCAACGACGCATTATAAACCTCACACCCACGGGGACCCTCTGAGGAACCACGGAGTGCGTGCCGAGCATTGTCCTAATAAAGAGGAGAGGCTGGGGCCTGTGGCCAAGGAGTCCTGTCTCCTTGGAGGCTTCAACTCCCCCACCTTTGTCCTCCAGGCCTTACCTGTCACAGCCGAGTGACCTTCTTCGGCTTCAGAGAAAGCCCCGAGGTAGCTAAGGGTTGTCTCTTTTTTGGTACCATGCATCCCGGGTCATAAGATCTGCCACAATGAGCATGAGTGTGCTTTCCCTATGCAACTAGACTGCAAGCTCCTTGAGTGCAAAGATCCTAAAAGGGGAATAAAAATGATGTAAATGGTTCCGATTGTAAATTAACATGATCTTGACTAAAAAACTTTGAGATCGTTTCCTCTTTGTTGTTTTAACTTGATGGCATTTTACCAATGTTTTACGCCTATGCTCTCATTGAAAAATAAAACCCTTGGACCATATATGGCAAAAACATCAGGGCAAAAACATCATGCATGTGTCTATTACTGCCTTTGGGCTGTAATAAGACAGAAAGAGAAGTGGGGAGATCTTACTTTGGTCTATCAGATTCTTGCTAACTCTCACTTTGCCCCTCCTTCAATACGCAGGGTCAGAGCAGAGGGCCCAGTGACCTTGGGCAAGTCATTTCACCTCTCTGAGCCTCAACTTCCCCATCTGTAAAGCAGAGATACTAACTGCGCTGACATCACAGGGATATTGTCAGTATTAAACGTGCTGGTGTTTGAAAAGATGCTTGGTAAACTGGAAAAGGCTATTCAAATATCAGGCATGATTGGAGCAGGCCTTACTAAGGGACCCTGGTGTGATCAGCCAGGTGGATGGCTTCCTGCTCTGAAAGACCCAGTCAGGCTCTATACCACCTAAGTAAGGCCAGGTGTCCCATATTGCCTGGTATTGTTATCTACATAGGCACCAGGGGTCTTTCTCGGTGTCCTCTCCATGTCCCGCCGTGTACTTTGCATTTTGATAGTCCATTAAAAATGGTTCTCAACATCCCCCTGGAGGAGGCACGGCCCTCAGCAGGGCCCCAGTGGTCGTGCTGACTCCCCAAGTCGCAACACACATCCCCACCTTGACTTTCTCCATCCGACCTATGCTCATAGTTTAGAGTCAGCTTCACTCCAACTCTTCCATGAAACACTTTTCCGGCTTCTTCGCCCAAGCATTCCATAAGTTTTGCTGTTGTTTTTTGTTGGTTGGTTGGTTTTGAGCACCTACTAGGCGTTAGTACTGGGAGAGGTAAAGGGGGAGCAATGGTGAACCTATCAGGCTTGATCCCTCCCCTCGTGGATCTAGAGACCTTACTCATAATAATGGTCTGGAACGTAGACAGTTGGTCTTGTGAGTTTTTCCTTTACGGTTATTTCTTGCATGTACCTTGTATAGACCCAGCTTGAAAGGTAGATTTGAGTAGGCCTTTTTCGTACCCTCCTTCTCATAAGCAAAACGGTATGTGTGTGGCACATAGGTCAAAATACTTCATGCCTCCTCTCTTGGCTGAAAGGCAAAGAAAGACATGGGGAAAGTTCCCAATCTACGATAGGTACTCAACCCAATGATCAATTGCAAAACTTTTAAATGCACGAGCACACCTTGATTCAGATACGACTTACCAGATAAAAAAAGGTTTGCTTCGAGTCCCCTAGACAAACATAAGTTAATGCAATTTCCTTTAGAGATGCTGCCATTTGAAAAATGTTCTGGTACAATAAGCTTCCAAAGGCTGAGCCAGAGGCGGGTTTCCAGTGTGAGGGGTGAGAGGAGATGTGGGATTCCTGCATTAATGAAAATCAGATGCCACCTTGTGGCCAGAAATAAAAATTCAAGAATTCCGTTGGGCAAAAGAATGGATTGCTCTGGGAATCAAATATAGAATTGCATTCTCCAAGAAATCTGCTCTGTCCCAGTAGGGCTAGTGTGTTCCCACATTAACCCACAAAGCACTTCTTTGCTCTAATCTATGATGTCTTACAGGCACAGTGCTTAATCATACACATCTGACAACTGCAAACCTCCCTTTAAAGCCCTCCTGCTGGGCTGTTATTTATTTTCTATTATTATCATTATTTTTTTAATCGAGCTGGCTGTCACCTCACCCAAACTCCAGTGTTGGTTAACCCCTGAAAAACTCTCAGGAAAATTCTGGGATCTGAGGAGTAAAGATGACACAGAAGATATTTTCAAGGATATTAGGTGAAAGACCATTTTGTGAGCAAATAAAATTTCAGTAACAAGGGAATGAACACTTTGCCAAAAGTTGTCTACATAGGAAGCAATTTTTAAATGTTTTATAATTTATAATATTTATTTTTGTGATACTTTATAAATTAAATATTTACATTTTGTGACATTATTTTAAATTATTTTTCTTTTGTAAAATTGATCGTTTGTGATGGTCTTTAGCCACATATAAGTGACCGATTGTGACAGCATTGCAAAGTTCAGAATTAATCTAAACTAAGAATTATTCAATAGAAAAAAATCAATATAAAATAATCATGCCTTGTTGCAAATATCATTTGGATGACTTTTTTAAGTTTAGAAATGTGTCAATTACAGGGGCACCTGAGTGGCTCAGTCAGTTAAGCGTCCGACTTCGCCTCAGGTCATGAGCTCCTAGTTCGTGAGTTTGAGCCTCATGTTGGGCTCAGTGCTAACAGCTCAGAGCCTGGAGCCCGCTTCGGATTCTGTGTCTCCCTCTCTCTCTGCCCCTTTCCCACTCACACTGTGTCTTTGTTTCTCTGTCTCTCTGTCTCTCTCTCTCAAAAATAAAGAAACATTTAAAAAATTGAAAAAGAAATGCACCAATTACAAAACAGAGACTGTCAGAGTAGATCAAAAACAAGACTCAATTGTATGTTGTCTACAAGCAACCCACTTTACATATACACATATAGATTAAAAGTAAACAGATGGAGAAAGATATACTGTGCAAAATTAATCAAAAGAATAAAGAAATAGCTATATTAATTTCAGGCAGACAGGACTTCAGAGCAAGGAAAGTTATCAGTCATAAAGAGGGGCATTACAAAATGATTAAGGGATCAGTTTTTCAAGAAGAGAAAACAATCCTTAATGTATGTGTACCTAACAACAGAGCATCAAAGTACATAAGGCAAAAACTGAAAACGAGAGGAGAGATAGATAGATCCCCTACTAAAAAACTGAAAACGAGGGGCGCCTGGGTGGCGCAGTCGGTTAAGCGTCCGACTTCAGCCAGGTCATGATCTCGCGGTCTGTGAGTTCGAGCCCCGCGTCAGGCTCTGGGCTGATGGCTCGGAGCCTGGAGCCTGTTTCAGATTCTGTGTCTCCCTCTCTCTCTGCCCCTCCCCCGTTCATGCTCTGTCTCTCTCTGTCCCCAAAATAAATAAACGTTGAAAAAAAAAAATTAAAAAAAAAAAAAACTGAAAACGAGAGGAGAGATAGATAGATCCCCTACTACGGTTCGCGGTTTCAGTACCCCTCTACCAGAAATAGATCTAGCAAGCAGAAAATCAGTAAGGACATAGTTGAACTCAACAACACCATCAACTGGATATAATGTGCATCTATAGACTAGTTCAGCCAACAACAACAGAATGCACATTCTTCTCAAGCTCACATAGAACATTTACCTAAAGTAGAACACATCCTGGGCCATAAAGCACATTTTCACAGAACCGTAAGAACAGAAATCACACAATGTCTGCTCTCAGACCATAGTGGAATTACCTTAGAAATCAATGACAGAAAGATAGCTGGAAAATACTTGGAGGTTAGACAACACATTTCTAAACAACACATGGGCCAAAGAAGCAATCTAAGAGAAATTTTAAAATATTTTGAACTAAATGAAGATTAATTAAAACAATTTATCAAAATTTGTGAGATGGAGTTACAAGAGATCTTATTATACAACATCTGATAAAAGTCTCCATTCAGATAGAGCTGAAAGAAAGTTAGAAGAAACTTCTCTTCCTCATGGCTCTGGGAGGCCCTGCCTGCCAGATCTTAGCTATAGCAGGAGTTGGCACCCTTCACAAGGTGGCTGATTCTCACAAAGGGCATCATGAGCAGGATGATGCTGGGGCTTTTCCAAGGGGTTCTGCAGACCAGAGAGCAGGAGCGGAACAGATAGAAACAAGACACACCACACCATGGACCTCTCTGATGCAGGACAGAAACTCCACAAAGGCAATGTGCTGCCCAAAGACTTCTACAATGACCACCACACCCCAATCAGGTACTACTCACTACCTATGATGCAAAAGTTCTCATCACAACCACTGAGCCTCTGATAACACTAAATCATTACTGAGTGCTTAAGAAGTATTCCAAACCTGAAACTCCTAATTTCCCATTGCATCACATTTTCCTCCCTTTTCCCCAGCTTTATCGAGGTATGTTCAGCAAATAAAAATTGTATATATTTAAGGTGAAAAAAAGTAATGGGATGCAGCAAAAGCAGTGTCTAGAGGGAAATTTATAGCACTGGATGCATCTGTTAGAAATAAAGAAACTTCTAAAACCAATCATCTAAGTTTCTACCTTAGGAAACTAAAAAAATAAGAGCAAATTAAATCCAAAGTAAGCAGAAGAAAAGAAATAATAAAAATTAAAGTATAATTCAATGAAATAAACCAATCAATAAATAAGAATAGATGAAACTAAAAGCTAGTTCTTTGGAAATTAAGTCTCTAACCAGGTCAACTAAGAAAAAGAGAGAGGACATAGATTACTAATATCATAAAAGAAAGAGGAAACATCACTACAGATCCCATGGACATTAAAAGAATAATAAAGCATTACTATGAAAAACTGCATCTCCATAAATTTGATAACCTAGATAAAATGGGCCATTTCCTTGAAAGACACAATCTACCAAAACCCACACAAGAAGAAACAGACTATTTGAATAGACCAAATCTACCAAAGAAATTAAATCAATAATTTATAACTTTCCAAAACAGAAAATACCAGATCCAGGTGGGATTGCTAGTGAATTTAACCAAACCTTTAAGGAATAAATTAAACCAGTTCTCTACCATCTCTCCTAGAAGATAGAAGCAGAGGGAATTCTTCCTAATTCATTCTGTCAGGCCAGTAGTACCCTAATACTAAAACCAGACAAAGATATCACAAGAAAGGAAACTACAGATTAATGTCTCTCATGAACATAGATGCAAAAATCCTCAACAAAAGTTTAGAAAATAAAATCCAACAATGTATAAAAATAATTATAAACCATGACCAAGCTGGTTCAACATGTGAAAATCAATTAATCTAATATATCACATTACCAGGCTAAAAAAGAAAAATCCCACTGATCATATCAATAGATGCAGAAAAAGCATTTGACAAAATCCAACATTCATTTGTAATAAAAACTCTCAGTTAACAAGGAATAGAGGGGAACTTCCTCCACTTAATGAAGAATATCTACAAAAAACCTCCAGCTAATCTCATAATTAATGGTGAGAAACCTGAAGCTTTCCCAATAAGATCAGGATCAAGGCAAAGATGTCTCCTACCACCACTCCTTTATAATATTGTGCTAGAAGTCCTAGCTAATGCAATAAGAGAAGAAAAAGAAATAAAAGCTACACTGATTGGGAAGGAAGGAATAAAAGTGTCTATGTTCACAGATGATGTTACTGCTTGTGCAAAAAATCTGAAAGAATTGATTTTTTAAAACTCCTGGAACTAATAAGTGAGAGAAAGGTTGCAGGGATACATGGTTAATATACAAAAGTCTATCACCTCCCTATATACCAGCAATGAAAAAAAAGGAATCTGAAATTCAAAACACAATATCATTTACATTAGCAACCCCCAAAATGAAATACTTAGGCCTAAATCTAACAAAATATGTACAAGACCTATCTGAGTTAAACTACAAAACCCTGATGAAGGAAATCAGAGAATTGAATAAGTGGAAGGATATTCTATATTCATGGATAGGAGGATTCAATACTGTTAAGATGTCAGCTTTTCCCAACGTGATCTATAGATTCAATGCAATTTCAATCAAAATCCCAAGAAGTTATTTTGTGATATCAACATACTAATTCTGAAGTTCATAGAGACAGGCAAAACCCCAGAATAACCAATTCAGTATTGAAGGAGAAGAAAGAACAAAGCCAAATGATTGACATGACAAGATTTACTATAAAGCTACAGTAATCAAGACAGTGTAGTATTGATGAAAGAATACGCAAGTAGGACAATGAAATGGAATAGGGAGCCCAGAAACAAAACCACTTAAATATAGTCACCTGATCTTTGGCAAAAGCACAAAGGCAGTACAATGGAAAAAAAAGACAGTCTGTTCAACAATGGTACTAGAACAACTGGACATCCATATGCCCCAAAGGTTATCTAGACACAGACTATACACCCCACCCTTCACAAAAATTAACTCAAAATGGACCATAGGCCTAAATATAAAATGGAAAACTCCTCCAAGGTTACATAGGAGAAAACCTAGATGACACTGGGTTTGATGATGACTTTTCAGATGTGACACCAAAGGCACAATCCATGAAAGAAATAGTCAATAAACTGGACTTTATTAAAATTAAAAATTTCTGGGGCGCCTGGGTGGCGCAGTTGGTTAAGCATCCGACTTCAGCCAGGTCACGATCTCGCGGTCCGTGAGTTCAAGCCCCGCGTCGGGCTCTGGGCTGATGGCTCAGAGCCTGGAGCCTGTTTCCGATTCTGTGTCTCCCTCTCTCTCTGCCCCTCCCCCGTTCATGCTCTGTCTCTCTGTCCCAAAAATAAATAAATGTTGAAAAAAAAAGAAAATTAAAAATTTCTGCTCGGAGAAGGATGATTTCAAGAGAATGAAAAGACTAGTCATTGACTGGGAGAAAATATTTCAAAAGACATATCTGACAAATGACTGTTATTCAAAATATACAAAGAGCCCACACAATTCAACAATGAGAAAATAAACAGCCCAGTTAAGAAATAGCCCTCAGACCTTAACAGCTCATCAAAAAAAAAAAAAAAAAAAAGATATACAGATAGCAAACAAGTGTATGAAGAGACGCTCCAGATCATGCCATCAGAGAAGTGCAAATTAAGACGAGGTACAAATACACACCCATTAAAATGGCCAAGATCCAGAATACTGACAATGATGTAAAGCAGCAGCAACTCTCCTTCACTGGTGGGAATGCAAAATGGTACAGCTGGGCGGTTCTTTTGGAGGAACCTTTGGAGGACAGCTGGGCTGTTCCTCACAAAACAAAACATACTCTTACCAAACAATCCAGCAGTCACGTTCTTTTCAAACCAAAAGAGTGAAAAACTATTTCTTTTATTTTTTCAGTTTATTTATTTATTTTGAGAGAGAAAGCACGAGTGGGGGAGGGGCAGAGAGAGAAACTAGGGGGGGGAGAGAGAATCCCAAGCAGGCTCCATGGTGCCAGCACAGTGAGATCATGACCTGAGCTGAAACCAAGAATCAGACGCTTAACCGACTGAGCCAATCAGGTGCCCGTGAAGTTATTTCTACACAGAACACTGCACACGATGTTTATAGCGGCTTTATTTGGAAGCAACCAAGATGTCTTTCAGTTGGTGAATGGATACATAAACTGTGGTACGTCCAGACAATGGAGTATTATTCAGCATTAAAAAGAATGAGACATCAAAGCCATGCAAATAAATGGAGGAAACTTACATGTATATGAACTAAGTGAAAGAAGCCTCTCTGAAAAGACTACACACTTGACTCCAAGTATAGGACATTGTAAAAAACGGCAAACTATGGGAACAGTAAATAGATCAGTAGTTGCCAGGGGTTAGGGGAAGGGAGGGGTAAACAGGTAGAGCACACCAGATTTTAGACCAACAAAACTACCCCACATGATACTATAACAATGGACACAGTCATTATGTCTGTCCAAACCCATGCTCAAGGCCAAACATGATATAAATAAACTAAAGTCTTTGGGAGATATTGATGTGTCAGTGTAGGTTCATCAATTGTAACAAATGCACCACTCTGGTGGGATGTTAATAATGAGGGAGGCTGTGCATGGGCAGGGGCAGGTGGTAGATGAAACTCTGTCCTTTCCTCACAATTTTACTGTGAACCTAAAACTATTCTAAAAAATTAAGTATACAGATACATAAAATTTTAAGTTTAAACGTATAGCCTCTGCAATAAAAAAGAAGCCACAGAAAACCCACATGGTGCCTTCCTAGTCATACACTAGGTGAAAACAAGGGTATTACTACTATCACATTCCCCAAGCTGCAGGCACTTGATACATTATGACCTATTTTGTTTCAAGCATTGTGCTGAGCCTAGAGTTCAACACACAGCAACGGTCCTCAGAATTTAGGTAGACATATAGGCAATTAAATTATTTAATTCCAGTTGTCCAGAGATGTAGCCATTGAAAGCATATGAAAGAGAAGGATGCGAAGTACACTTACATCCATCCTTTTCCGACACCAAGTTCCTGGATTTCTGTATTTTATTTGTACAGGAAATGAGAAGCAAATGGTGGTAAAGAAAAATGATAATGAATGATTCTTTGTGGCAGGTGGGCTAAAAGGTCGGTGAAGATCCTCTTTCCAATCTCATATAAAAAGCATGTAATCATACTTTAATTACAGACTTAGAGACTGCTTAGAGCCTATATAATATGAATATAAGCTGTTGCAGCTTAAGGAACTATTACAGGACATCTGGCCCAACCCTTTCATTTTGCAGATGAGGAAACTGTAGACCGGAGAGATTAAATGATTTGCCCAAAGCCCCTCAAGATTGCCCAACCAGTCAGCGACCTGCAGGACTGGTGTCCAGGCCTTTACACATGCTGACCCATCTACTGTGTGCGCAATGGTTAAAACGCACCAGACCAAATAAATTACTTCATTATAGCAACAAATAAAATTAACCGCGTATTAGCATTCACTACAAGATAATTGTATGCTTTTCACATATGTTTTTTTTAACTTGCTGATCTTAAAAACAAAAGAGTTCTAGAGGCCAAGGTGGAAACTCAAGACAGCTTCATAAACACAAAGGTTTTGATCTAAGTCATACCAGCAAAAAGTAATCTCTTCAAAATAGGAAGCTGGATCAGATGAAGCATGACGGTAAGACTCTAAGAACATTTGCATATGAGTGCTCTTGGCAACCCTCCCTCATTGGAACACCACCATGAGGCTTAGAACCTCAGGCTCCATTCTGTGTGAAGGAAGTTTTTCTACCATGTGAATAATGGGCTCAGGGTCTGGTGTAGTCTTTCCATCTAGAACATTCTTTTTTCCTGGTTGCTCCTCTCAGTACGATTGCTGTTTCAGTACCATGAACCATGAACCCCTTAATGTATAATTTAACCAGATTAAGAGATGAGGTCATACACATACAACTGCCTGAAGATTGTGAATTGACCATAAAGTTTCACTATTATGGACGTAAACTAAACCATGAATAGGATCGTTGGAAATGCTAGAACATAAGCAAGAACCAAAGGAAGCTGTTGGCACTTGGGTCTTACCAGCTTCTAGGCTGGTGATGTTTTTTCAGTCTTGGGCCCAAGGCAATTGAAATTTAGACATTGCCTTCAATCCTTGGGTATTTTTGTTGCCTGGGACTCTCATGATTGGAAGCACGTACCATAAAGCGGTACTCCTTAAAACCTCGTGAAGCCCAGTGCTACACAAAATTAGGGCATTATGGGTTTTTCAGTAAAGTTTGCGCATTATTTTATTACAAATATTACACAGTTACAATTAGGGAAAGGGAGAGAATTTGCTGAAATATTTCACTCACGTGGTTACATTAAGCTCAGAATATGAATCTTGAGATAATATTTGTCGCCTGTCAACCTAAGCTAAAGGCATCCACCAAGAAAATATTCTCACTATTCAGCAGAAAGCCAGAATCCACTTCCACAAATCCATAGACAGATGAGAGCATATGTTCACAGTATTACTCTTCATTTCTTCTTCTTAAGCTACCTCTTCCCTAAAGGCAGCCACCACAAGGGCCAGTATGACAATAATGAGGAACCCAGATATCCACGGTGCCTCCCTCTGTGGCTCTGGGCCTCATGAAGCTTCAGCTACGTTCTGCTTCATTCAGGAAGAGCTTTCAGCAGTGAGTCCTTCACAACAACAGAAATTCATGAGGACTCGAAAGCAATGACAGGCTTCAATGGCCATGGGTCAAGGACAAAAAACACTGCCAGTATCATCTGGATTTATATTTTTTCTTCTCATAGAGGAGTTTCAGTAAACAGTGAACACGGGCTGGGCTGTCCCTCCTACCATGGCACGTGTGTTCTCTTAGCCCATGGTTCCCCCCAGGTTCCCCACCAACAATGGACAACGCAAGGTCATGACTGCCACGGGTAAATAAGAACATAAGCAAAGAGCTTCCTTACGAAGCTTTGTCAACAGAAACCTGGAATTCTCAAGTGTCACCTCATATCCACATGTTCACCAAAGAAAGAACACATGTTCCCCCAAATAATACTACTTTTAGGAGGCAAGGCTAGAAAAGTAAGCTTGGAATTATTCTCAAATTGTATACACATACTGGGGGGTCCGAATTTTAAGTGTCTGGCTGGAGACCCTTCATGAATTTTCCTTCCTTCCCACTAAACTACTAGGATAGCCCGAATGTTCTGCAAATCATTTAACTTCTTGATAGATAGATATCCAGTTTGTTTCCAGCTTTTGACTTTCATGAATAATCCTGGGAAGTGCATTTTAGTGTCCTTCTCTGTTTATCACCTTGGGAGGCTACTGGAATTTTTTTTTTTAATTTTTTTTTTCAACGTTTATTTATTTTTGGGACAGAGAGAGACAGAGCATGAACGGGGGAGGGGCAGAGAGAGAGGGAGACACAGAATCGGAAACAGGCTCCAGGCTCTGAGCCATCAGCCCAGAGCCTGACGCGGGGCTCGAACTCACGGACCGCGAGATCGTGACCTGGCTGAAGTCGGACGCTTAACCGACTGCGCCACCCAGGCGCCCCTTTTTTTTTTTTTTACATTTACTCATTTTTGAGAGACGGAGACAAAGCATGAGTTGGGGAAGGGCAGAGAGAGAGGGAGACACAGAATCCGATGCAGCCTCCAGGCTCTGAGCTGTCAGTACAAACTGACTCGAGGCTCGAACTCATGATATGTGATCATGACTGGAGCTGAAGTCGGATGCTCAGCTGACTGAGCCACCCAGGTGCCCCATGGCTACTGGAATATTATGTCAGATACATTAGGAACGGCGGTGGGAGGGAAAGCAGCTGAACTGCAAAGGTGGGGTTTAGAAGGGAACCAGAAAAGGCAAAAGTAAGGAGGGGAAAACAAACCAAGGACAAAGAGGACAAGAGCAAGGAGAAAAATCTGGGAATTTTTAAAAATGGTTTTAGCTATTTTTACATTACAAAGAAACAGGTAGAACCGATGACCCCTCCCCCTTCGTGGAAGCCTCACCTCTTGGCAACCTTCATCATGTTCTGACCACTCCAGTGTCTCCCAGTTCCTACTTCTCTCATGATTACATTTATTTTTTTTTAATGTTTTATTTTTGAGAAAAAGAGTGCAAGCCGGGTAGGGGCAGAGACAGGGGAGGGACAGAGGATCTAAAGTGGGCTCCGTGCTGACAGCAGTGAGCATGATGTGGGGCTCAAACTCCCAAACCGTGAGATCATGACCTGAACCAAAGTCGGACGCTCAACCAATGGAGCCACCCAGGTGCCCCTACTTCTCTCATCATTAAATATGAGCATTCCACAAGGTTCTTGTTCTCTCTCCGGGCTCTCATCTGTGTGCATGGCTTCTTCAGCCATCATACCCCTTCAGGTAATGGTCGAATCCTTAGCCCGGGTTCCAGTTTTTCTCCTGAGCACTGTAATTAATTCTGGGTAGGTATCTCCGCCTCCGATGTCCCACAGGCCTTCCAAACTCAACAGGACTTCAGAAGCTTGCTAAATACAATTAACAATGATGGTTGCTCTTATGCAGAATGGGGGAAATGTTAGTTTGGGGGGCTATGGAGACAAGAGTGAATGAACAGCAGTCTCAGTTCTCATGGGGCACCCATTCCGGACAGACGGTAACAAAAGTGCAAAGTGAGGTAGGCCCCAGCGCTCTAGGCCAGGTGCTGATGAGAAAGAGAGAGATCACATTTGATACAAGAATCAGGATGGACCGCAATGGGGTAGTAAGTGCCATCTTCAGGGCACCTTAAAGATAGGACTTGGATGGGCAGAGAAGGGAAGTGGGGAAGAAGCAGGAGAGGTAGGAGGACGTTCCAATGAGAACAAAGTTCTGGAAGGAAGGTAGCACTGACCTGTTCAGGAGATTGAGACCTAGGATCTCAAACATCCATCCTGCTATCCTATCCCGTTTCTCTTTATTCCTTTACACAGGAAGCTAAATCAGACACTGGCATATGTTGGGGAGCCTATTCTTAAGTTCAACAGGCCACAGGGAACCCTCAAAGGTTTTGAGCAAGTGAGTAGCATGGTAAGCCTCTGGCAGCAGGAGAAAGGAGTCTCTTGGGGCTGGGGAACAAGTACTAAGATCTGAGAGATCTCCAGTAGGCACCTGGACATTGGGATCTGGAGTTCAGGAGAGAAGTCGGGGTGCTATATCCCATATCTGGGAGTCATCTTTCCAGAGGGCCCAGCTGAAGCCGTGAAAGCAGACCAGCACCAAACAGGGATGGAGAGACAGGAGGCCCAAAGGCAGAAGCTTCCCGAGTAGCCATCCCTAGGTGGCCCAGAAAGGAACCGAAGCTGGTAAGGGGAGCCAGAGATGGTAGTAAAGGTGGGTGGCCGGGAGGAAGGCAGGGAAACAGAAGCCAAGAGAGGGAAGCTAAAGAAGCAGCTGTTAGCCAAGAGCTCGGAGCCACGGGCTCGCGCATGCCCAAGGAGAACCAGGACTAGGAGAGCCGGATGGATGTCGAGACAAGGCACCAGCTCGGCCACCACCTGATATTTCTCCCAGCCAGTTCTCCCTCTCGACACCACCCCTGCTCTCAGACAGCAAGTCCTCGTTCTCATCTTGCCCTACAGTCATGCACCTCCCAAGCCCCGCTGATTCCACACTTACCCTCTCATCAGCTGCGCACACTCTGTCCCAGTCGCCCTTGCCTCTTCCCTTCACTATCCCTCTTCTGGGCAATTTCACGGTGGCACCAAAGCGACCGTCTCCTGGCCTCCCCAGTATTCCTTCTCCACTCCATCCTCTCCACTTCCTCCAGATGACTCTTCCTAAAGCCGAGCTCACGGTGTCCTCTGCTCCAAGACCCTTCGTGGCTCCCCGTTACCTACTGACGAAAAGTCAAAGCTGACGGCAAAGCACCTATTTGCAATTTACCACTAGGGCACCCTGCACAATGCTCAGATGGCTGCAAACTCAGCTGTTTTCCCTACTTGTCCTCATGATTCTTAAGCCACTCACCGCATTCTGCAATCGAAGAGTTGAAGACAACTCTTCATTTCCCTGCGAGCAGTACTAGCACTCCCTGCTCCCGGAGGTTGTGTCTCTCTCTTGTACAACTCTGGGCTTGCGACATTCTTCTCTGTTTGTTCATTAAGGTCCCTCTTGTGGGTAGTACTGGCATCTCTCCCGGAAGGGGCAGCTGACCAACTGGAGGCCACGGGAACTCAGACGGAAAGGAGACGTAGGCCCAGCAGGAAAGGGAACCCCCTTCCCTTCATGGCTTTTCTTGGGCTGGAGTGTGAGGAGCGTGGAGGTGCTGGAGGGGACTCCTGAGTGGTGAAGACGGCCTCTGTCACAGGAGAAACCGAGGGGGCCAGCACTAGAAAGCACGCAGGCTGAGCATGACAAGTTTATCTCCTTCCCTTCTCTCGGCACACGTTTACTAAAACACCTGCCACATGCCAAGAGCTGCGTGCCAGCCGTGGTGGGCTGGGAAGAAAAAGCCCTGATTCATAGCATTTGCCTATTTCTGTGGCTAAACATTCCTACCATTGCCGATTTCAAGCTAGCAACGTGACAGTACTGAAGGCGAAGCTGGGAAGAAACGCACTGTGCGTCACTGGTGGGGACACAGCTGTGAGTAAGAGGCTCAAGTAAGCCTTGGTCGCGGAGTCTGGTCTAACGGCATCTCTTTTCTGTTTTACTTCCACGTCTTCCCTTCTATTCTATGAGCTCAGGCCGGAGAGGGCGGAAGCCACACCTCACGCTTGGCTATTTTCCCCACAGCACCAGGCACGGTGCCCTGCTCGAGGGACACACTGCAGACTGGGCGGCAGATGGATGTCGTGGGGGCAGGGAGAGGATTGTCTGCCGAATGGATCCGCATGAGCTGCAAACGCATACCGGCCATACCTGCCCCCCATCCCAGCGGAGTGCAATCACCCACCAGCCATGGGTGAACTTCGAGTTGGCCTTCGGTAAGATTACACAGCTGCAAGTTTATCTCACGCCTTCTGCGCCCTGTGGCCCCTCTTCCCAGCTCCCGCACCCTTGGCCATGGCTGGTTCTCAGGCCTGCCCTCAGTTGGGACCCTCCTCCCTCGCCAAGGCCTTCGGTGGTGGGGCTGCGAGTAGGTTCCCTGACCTTGAAACCGTGTGAACAGTCAAGACGCGTCCCTGGCTTTTCAAAGGGGTCTGAGACCTCTCTCCACCCTCTCCTACCTCCAGAAAGGGTTTAGTTCTTCGGCTTAACCTATGATGTGTAGGAACTACGTGTGGATTCTGGTCACTTTTGGGTCTTCCAGAAAGACGGGAGGTGGGGAGGTGCATGTATCAGGTACCCGGGCTGAGAGAGAGAGACAAAGAGAGACACACACATACCAGGTACAAGGGCAGAGAGAGAAATAGGCACACGCCAGGTACCAAGGGGGTGCATACCATGTTCTTGCAGCCTGTCACCCTCACACTCCCACACCAGGAAAGAAACCTGCCACCCTCTCCAGCATGGAGAGCAAAGCCAGAGGCAGCTCTTCGCCCTGGCCCCAACATCATAATGTGACCGTCCCTGGGCCAGCCAATGTGGTAATCTGTTTCCATTTCTTTTCTATTGCGATGTTTATTTATTTTTGAGAAAGAGACCCAAGATCCAAAGCAGGCTTCAGGGTCTGAGCTGTCAGCACAGAGCCTGACGTGGGGCTCCAACCCACGAGCAGCGAGATGATGACCTGAGCTGAAGTTGGACGTTTAACCGACTGAGCCATCCAGCGCCCCCGATCTGCCTCCATTTCTAAGCGAGCGGAAATGGCACTTTCTCTCACAGCCACGGGTCCGGTTTTTAATGAGCGGGGCTGGACGAGGCACCAGCCCCATGGATTAGGCTCCTTCTCTCCATCCATTCTCCTCTTTTCAATATTCCCACCACAGAGCCCACAACACTTCAAAGATCAAGACTTTTATTTTCTCTAGCTCCAGTGTCGCCACCGTAGCAGCAAGCCCGAAATATCCCCAAGCATGAACGTATATTTGTCCCTGCTCCGAGGAGCTGGCAACACGTGCCGGCAGAAACTCTGCTATTTCCTTCAGGCATTTAGGAAACGACACCTGGTCACTCTCACACATGGTGCATCTCACAGGTCAGAAGCAGCAGTACCTTCACCCGCAACAGACACGACCACCCTTAAGTGAAGCTAAATAAAACCTTCCTAGCGTAACAATGGGTTGGAGATGCAGCGTTAGGGGGACGTTGGAGGACAGGGCTTGGAGTAAGGCATCACCGTTAAAAAAAAAAAAAAAAAAACAGAAACAGAAGACACACAGAAGGATGTAGGCTAGTCAGTCGCTAGATTCGATCCAAAGGTAAGAAGACGTAGTCCTGGATTGAAGCTTTATAGCATCTGGAAAAGATCAACTTTTTAATTCTAAGATAACGCTCTGGTCTACAAATGATTGCATCGCGAGTCACGGTCTGGGCTTTAGCGTTCACACCCGTGTGCACGCACAGTTATCGAGCACTGTACTCAAGTGGCATTGCCTGAGTACAATGTCCAAGCACATGCCGTGATCACGCGAAGGTGGTTGTCACTGGGGTGCAGCGAGAACATTTTCCTATTTACTTCTCAATGTCAAAGTCACAGTCTGCACGGGGCAACAATACAAACTCTGGAGCCCAGGGCAAGGAGGAAAGTCAGTTCCCGCAAAACGCAGCCCACTTATATTTGTTTAGTGCTTCACAACCTTCAAAACTCAGAAACATGGCTTATCCAGCCTCACAAAGACACAGTGGGGAAGGCACCATTTCCTAGCCAATCCACGTGTACGGTGAGAGGACAGCCACGGGCCGACTTTCCAGCTCAGCCCCCAGAGCGCTCAAACTCCTTTCCTGCCTCTCCTTGCATCCCAAGGAGATCTCCTAGTGAGGGGAACAGTTTCTTTTCTGAATAACATCGAAAACAAAATCCTGCAAGAGATTAAAGAATATTTTGCAGCCTATCTTACGTGGACAAAAAGTGGTTGGATAATTTAGAATTCTCTCTAGTTTTCTTCCTTTTGCAGAACTTAACAGTAATGCACAGCATGTTCACAGAGGATGTGAACACTTCCCACAGCACCGTGGTCTCCGTGGACTTTTTGCACCCACAGTGGGGCACAGGCTTGCTGCAGCTGGTTTCCAATTGGTGTGTGTGTGTGTGGGGGGGGGTGGTGGGTAACTCCAAAGTGGACAGGTCAGCAGCGGAGCCTTCCCAGGCCGGGAACACGGTCCTGTTCATGGGGCACAAGTGGAAGCTCCCTGACAGGGCATTCCCCTGTCCCTGACCTCAAAATTACCCCCTGGAGGCAGTGTGCAGCGTCTCCAGAGGAAAACTGTTCCTGACTTCTCGGCAGGAATAAGAGCCTCCAAAGGGGCCTGGGTCTGAGCCTCAGCGAGATGCACTACATCGACCGAGCGGAAGGTGAGGGGCAACGGGGCAAAGGCTGAACATACACGTGCCTCCTGCTCCTTTTTAAAGGGCTCTACAAGGCAATTGCCATCTTCCCTTGGAGAGGGCTGGCAAAGGGCGTGGGTGCAGGAAACAAAGTTGCACTTTCTTAGTGATAATCTGGCTCAGATGCACCATTTCAGAAAACAAGGCAGTGAGGCCTCGAGTTCTCAGCTGATGCAGACTAAGTGAGGCTGAAGATAGTTCTAGAGAGGCATCTTGACATGTGCATTAGAGTTCGGGCCTCACTTCAGCAGCTGGGTTCAGCCCGAGCTCCTGGCCTCTGTCACTGTGAGGTGAGAGGCTCTGTGACAGGTGAACTAAGGGTGGCGGAGGGATGAACAAATACCATAGACATACTTGCAATGTTTTTAAAAATCCCTAAAATGGCACCAGGAAGCAGATTTAGCCAACACACACACAGACAATATCTGAAGTGCCAGTTAAAGGCTGAAGCAGAAAGAAGTCCCAGGAATATGGGGTAGGATTTATCCCAGCTGCCCGCCCAACAAGTAAAACGTTGGCATTTCAAGAGCTACTGAGTGCTGGCCCAGAGAGGCGTTCCCGTCACTCACCACAAGGAAGGGAATGGTCTCAGTAGGTATAAGACTAGTCATCCTAACCCTATTGGGGACCACGGTCCTCCAGTGTGACCGTGCCACATTATATATGTGCCACCATTATATACGCATGCGTGCATGCATACAGCAAGACAAAGTGCCCCAGGGCCAGATCTTTGGTCCTGGAATTTTTAGCACAAAGGTGACTGACTGAACAAAAGGAGAAAAAAAAAAAAAAAGTAGCTGGAAGTAATAGCTCATGATTTCATTTTCCACGTACCTTTTTCCCCCATGAAAAGAGAAATTCAAAATATAAACTTTATTATTTTACATTCAAGTGAAACTTCCATCTGGGGGGCTCCGCACAATTTTAGGCCGCATTCAGCAATTTACCACTTCGGTGCCTTTTTAACTTAACCCGATGGAAGCCTTCAGCCCTCTATTTTTTTTAAAAACAGCTTCATAGTCCCAGCTGTAACACCTATCTGTACACACACACAGGCACACACACAAATCCAAAAAGGTCTACGTAGAAAAATAAAGGATAAACATTATCCATCTATTTTATACTGTGTGCTGGAACTTTTATATACAGAACTCTCTTTTTTTTCTTTAATGTTTTCAGTCACTGCACATTTTCTCCCCTCTCGAGCCAACTGCGAGCCTAGGGCAGGAGACTGCTACAGTGAGGCAGAAAAGCTACATTCTTGCCAGAGGAAGGGAGACAAAAAGCCATTTGTCGCTTCCCTTCCAGTCTTTCCCCACCTACCACCTCGGATGTCCCTGCGGACGGCCTTCCGGTAAGCGGCTGTCCCCTCCCTCTAAGGCATCAGGGGAGCAGAGGGCCCATCCTGCAAACACCCCGCCAAAATCACCTCGGTGCGAGGACAAGGGAACGGAGGCAGGCAGGGAAAGCCTTTTAAAAATAAAAGATTCTGGAACCACTGCCCACAGCCCATTCCTTTAGTATGGAGTTCGATTCTCCAGCTTGTGCTTGGTGAGGAAGTACTTGAAGAACTCATAGACGGACCAGGAAATGGCAGTGGAGGGCATCTGGTAGATGACACGGGCCTGCATGCCCTTGAAGTAGCCGGGCAGGCCATTGAGCTGGTACACCATCCGGAAGGCGTTGGCCATGCCCGACAGCCGGCCGCTGATGTTGGCCAGGTTGAGGGCCATGTTCTCCTGCGTGTTGAGGAGGGTCTTGCAGACGTCCAGGGGGGTGGTGGCGGCTGCGGCGAGGGCCCCGGCCAGCCCACCTGAGATGATGTGGGACTGCGGGTTGTAGCCCCGGTGAGGGTTGACTTGCTCCTGCAGGAACTCATAGGTGATGAAGTGGATGGACTGGAAGGGAATGTTCATGGTCAGCTGAGTGGTGTAGCTCCGGTAGAAGGCCCCCAAGCCCTCGGTCCTCCACACCGTCCAGACGCAGCTGAGGGCCGACCGGTGTGGCGAGTTGTACATCTGCATGCGCTGCTTCACGACTGTGGTCGGGGCCGCGGGCAGGCAATGGGTTGGGATCGGCCCCACCCCAGGTCGCAGTGAAATGGGAAGCCAGGCCATAAAGAGAAACAAGCAAGTTTAGACACACTGGTAACAGGTCACGGAGAGCTAGCACACACGCAGCCCCCAGCCTGAGGACCCAGAGCCAGCTCCGGGCACTCCCTGTTTCCAAAGGTGGCCCCAGGCCCCAGCGCCTGGTTTCTCCCGCCTGAATCCTGTTCAGGGTGGTCCCCAAACGAGGCAGCCACTTCAGACTAGATTCACTGATCTGATTCCCCCCAGAGCCCGCGGGCCTCCAGCATCACACCCACCACAAAACCGAATCCTGCCCCCCGGTCTCTCCGCCCTCCTCCCTCCTGGCTGCTCCCGCGTCCTGTCCTTTATTCTCTGTATGTGGTCCGGACTCAGCGTTTCTAGCTTCTGTGTGTCACAGCGCTCTTGGAAGACACACTGGAATTATGTCAGCCCAAATTCAATGACAAAGTCCAATGAAGACCCGGGCAGCTGCTGGTTCAAAGGATGAAGCCAATGAGGGCCAGCTGTGGTCCCTCAGGCCTAAGGGTCTGAATAGCCCCCCACGCACCACCAAATGAACACATACAGTGTGCTGGCTTTACTTTGAAAGAAATGAAGTCCTTAAACCATTATGTCAAAGAGGAGAGAGGGTGCTGAACCTCACTTGTTCCTCCTTTAAAAGTAGAAACAAAATTCTTGCCGGGATGACATGGTCTAGTTAACCGGTCACTCACCAGGTCCCTGTCCACACTGCTTTAAACACATAAAAACAGAAGCCCACCTCCCAGTCTGACCCATCAAGTCCCTGAAGGTCAGAACAAGGAGTCCCTGTCTGCCCGGGCATGGGAGGCAGCAGAGAGCAAATAAGAAATTTCAACCTTAAGAGACAAAAACAGACAAACTCGGAACACAAGACGTGAAAGGCTGACATTTTACCTCTGATTTTTCCCTTCTGGCAAGGGACCATTTTCAGATGGGGGGAAAGGTGGAGAGACTCATACATGTCACACAGAGAACAGCCCAGCTGAGAAGTGGCCCAATACCAGGTCCCAAATCTCCTCGCTGTGCGGACCCGAGTCGGCTAAGGGCTCAAGTCCCCACAGCTGACAACTGTTTCATAGTTTTATAGTGCTCCCAAAATTCAAAATAAAAAAAGATAACGTGGGAGGAGTTGGCTAAGACAAGATGGCCAAAGGTTAATTCACAAGTAGAGTGATGTGCACGTGGTCGTTCCTAACACTCTTCTCTCTACACTTGTGTTACGTTTCAAAGTGTCCATAATAATTCCAAATCTCTTTTTAAAAAGTAAATTGAACCAAAGCCCGCATGATGGCCTTTGATGGGTTCCCCTTAAATTTGCCTACGGTTAATAAAGGTTAACAAGGGCCAGAGGGGGTGTGTGTGTGTGTGTGCATGTGCGCCCGCATGCACCTGTGCGCACGTGCACACATACACGTACACACAGGTTTTAGAGGAGTGCAAAAGGATCGCCCAGAGAGCTTGTTAAGACAGATTCTCTGGGGTGCCTGGATGGCTCAGTCGGTTGAGGGCCTGACTTCAGCTCAGGTCATGATCTCACGGTTTGTGGGTTTGGGCCCCATGTCGGGCTCCGTGCTGACAGCTCAGAGCAGCAGCCTGGAGCCTGCTTCAGATTCTGTGTCTCCCCCTCTCTCTCCTCCTCCCCACCTCATGCTCTGTCACTCTCTCTCAAACAAAATTTTTTAACTTAAGAAATTAAAAAAAACAGACTCTGTCTATACCCCCAGAGATTCGGATTTAGCAGGTCTGAGATGGGACTAGAATTGGCATTCCTAACATGGTCCACGGATCACAGTCCCAGTAGCTCTGTTTAAGAGGAACACCATAAGCTCAAATGCTTGCCTCTTTTCAAGGCCTTTGCTAACATGGTAAAGAATTCTCCTACTTATTCTGACTGGAGGCTGGAAGTCCCCTTGCCCGACCTTCTGTCCCCACCACCACCTTTTTTTCCTGCCCCTTTGCACATCCCCTTCTGCCATTCCCTGGGACCATGAAGCATTACCTTCTGCTGGATTCATTACCGCATCGTGGAGCAGGGTGGCCATACTCCCAGCTATCCCTGCAAAACAAACTCCAGAAAATTACCCTCAGGGACCGGGTGTTCTGAGGAAGTTCCTGGAACCTAAAATCAGATGGAACCCTGCACCGCTTTCTAAGAAGCAAAATCTACAACCAGCTCCACCCAGGTGAGCACAGACTCTTAAAGACATAAAGTGACGATCGAACTGTTGGGGGAAATGGGGAGAAGGTAACACAGGCACAGGTACCCACATTTTCATCTTGCAGATCTGTAGTCAATGCTCGGAAAGGCTAGACCCGCCGATGTTGGATGGTACCCGGAAACCACACTTCGTGGCTTTCTCCAGCAGAAAACTGTCCAGCTTTTAATTCTCCCCTGTCCCTCACCTTTGTCTACAGACTAACTCCCTCTGCCCTTGAGCCGGAGCAATCAAAGGGAATGGTATTATGTACACAGCTAAGAGGGGAAAAAGACATTTTTTAAAAAAAATCCTTAATCAAATCCGGGTGTTTTCAAGAAAACAGGCAGGGGAAGCAGGCATCAGGAAGATCTGCATGCGGCAGATTTCCAGGATTAGTTGGCAAAGCTAGGACTTGTCTCAGGGACGACAGACCCCATCCGAGGCTCCCATCTGGCCTGGCTTCAAGAACCAGGCACTTCCCAAGTCTGATTGGGGCCTGGAACTTTGCTTTTGGCTCTGGGTTTCCTCCCCAGGCAGGTGCCACTGCCCAGCCAATTAAGACGAGCACCCAAAGGTGGGAGGAATGAGAAATAGCGGGATAACGCTTCAGAAATGCATACACAGCCCCCTTCCCCCTCCGCCCACACTTACGATCACCACCAGAAAGGTCAAAATGCAACCACGGCATACGTCGCAGCGAAGCCGTAACAGCGCTGGGCAGAACTGTGTTGCATCAAACCACCGCCACGGGGCTCAGTGACCAAGGGACTAAACATTACACAAGGCAGTTGCAGCAGAAGTCGAACCCCAAGGCCACAGACTCAGGGACGGCATCAGAGTGTGGCCCGCAGCGCCTGTCTTAATAAATGCAACCAGGGGCCCGTTTTTAAAAAGCGAAACGAATGTCTGCAAACCAGCCGGGGGGGGGGGGGGGTTGTTATTACCAGGGTTTGCTGATGGGGCACTCTCAGTAGAACAAAACGAGAAGGGGAAAGGTTGGCCGCTGGTCACTCTACCTGTCCACTGTCGAAACACGAATTTTGTTAAAGTACACCTTAGGCTGCTCTCCGCAGTCCCCTTCCCCACCCAAACGAAACCCAACAAAAGCCAAACCCACAGGAGAGGTGAAAAGAGCCGCTGAGCTGGGCCCGGGAAAACACGGCTGTGTAGGAGCCCCGTGCCAACTCGAGCCCCCGCCCGCCTCTTGCCCTCAAAACAACAAAAGAAAACTCCTCCTCCACAGAGATGCCACTGAGACCAACGGAAGAGAATGGGGGTGAAATTCCCAAATCCCCAGAAGCTTAAGGTGGGAAAGGTCGCCTGTGCTGCCGCAAATCCTTTGTCAGCCATAAAACTTCTTGACCTTTTAAAGCTTAGTTAGATCTTGACGTTGTAGAGACCTGTTGAACCAGTTTTTTAAATAGTCTCAAAGAAGCTGTCCAGATAACTTTTTTTTTTTTTTTTTTTTTTTGGAATCCAGTATTGAAAAGTTTTGTTTCTAGTCAGGGTTTTTTTTTTCCTAGATCTGATCATTAAGTGCTTTTGCGTGTTTAAAAAAAAAAAAAAAAAAAAAAACCAAAACAAAACAAACAAAAAAAACCAAAACAAAATGGAAAAACCCGCACAACAATGAAAACTGAAACACCTCTGTCACCGACTGCCCCCAGGCTTTAGAAAGCGAAGGAGGGGAACAGAAAAAGCGTGTGCATGTGTGTGTGTGTGTGTGTGCATGTGTCTGGGTGTGTGCGCACACACGACTCTAGAGTTCTTTATTCATAAGCAAGCATGGCGGAGATGAGGCGTCAGGCTGCTGGGTCACAGGGAGGAGAGCCCTGGGGAAGGGTCTGTTGAAGGAGAGAGCTCTCTAACTTCCAGACAAACGCTTTCAAAATACCGTTGGCTAGGTGGCTGTTTCCTTGGTGGTGGAAAACGGCATTTAAAGTCCTTTTCATGTTTTCGTAGCAGGCAAAATACAAGGCGTGGGCCGGCCCCGCACCCATCACCATCACGTTGAGGCCTCGCAGGGGCCTCCAGAAGCCTTCAGTCCGAATGATTTTCTTGAGGGCTCCGTAGACGCTGGTGTACTGTGCTTTGGGATCTGGATTCAAACTCTGCATTCGTGTCTAGGGGAGGGTGAGAAAACAAAACGGTGGAAGTTAACAAGGACGGTGAAGAGGAAAAAGAAGACCCGGGGCGGGGAGAGGGAGAGGAAACGACCCATTTTCAGAGTTCCACAGGATTTCTCGGCGAAGAACACATTTATTCCCTCCTTCCGCCTTCACATACACACGTGGATTTCGTTATGCCCAACAAAGGGGGGAAATGGTTGGGGGGGGCAGGATTGGGAAGAGGCAGATGGCAAGCTGTGTGACCCCTGAGGAATCCCTTAACCTCTCTGGACCTCGGGACCCCCAATTAAAAAAAAAAAAACAAAAACAAAAAACAGGATTCTGGCTAACGTCAAATGAAATCATGTATATGAAACCCTTAACTCAGAGACCTAGTCAAATGGAAGTATTATTATCCTGTGGTTCCCACTCTGGTCCTAAAGCCTGTGTCCTCACTTATCTGGGACCTCCATGGTCTGAATGCTCCTGCTGTTCAACCCCAAACAGGAATCTCCCAGGGGCCCTCTGGGCTTCATCCCACATCTCCTCTAAATGCACTTCACATTTTGTCTTCTGAAGTTAGCACATAAATATAAATGGTCTTGTTCATAATTTCTTCCTGTGTATAGCCTTGCCTCCGTGAGGCAGAAGCTCGGCTTTCCCTCATCTTTGTTATCCCTTCAGATTTCCTGGGCACTTGCGTAGGTGTGACAATTAATCTACACGTCCATGTAGCAAGACCACAGTACCCACGCTGGCTCCAACTAGAGCAAACAGTACTCTAGATGTCGCTATGGAGGCATTCTTAGGTGTGATTAACATTGAAACCATTAAATCAGACTGAGCAAAACAGATTACCCTCTGTAATATGGTGGGCCTCATCTAATCAGTTGAAAGCCCGAAGAAGAAAAAACAACCTGTTGTCCCCCAAGGAAGAAAGAATTCTGCCTCCCGAAAGTCTCTGGACTGGAGCTCTTCCCTGAATCTCCAGCTGGCCTGCCTTGCAGATTTCGATTCCCCAAGCCTCCGTAATCACATGAGCCAATTCTTTCCACATACACACACACTTTCCCCACCATCGCTCTTATGGCTTGGTCTCTCTGGAGAACCCAGTATCTCCCAGGTGAAAGACCCACCCTGCCTCAGTCCTGCAAAAGCAACAAACAGCACGCCTTCCTCCACTCCCCTCAACACACACACAGCCTAGAGGAAAGGGTCTCCAGTCATCAGCATGGATATCCTTCTACCACACCAAGCAAAATCGTACCCAAACCTAACACGTAAAACTGAAGAATTTCTCTAACTGAGAATGGGGTGAAGGGCCCTGGGCCCAGGTCTCAACTCCGAGGCAGAGACACCCCTACCTCCCCACCCAGCAACTCAACGGCTCAGAGGAACAGCGTGAAAACCAATGATCTAAATTAATGCTCATATGTAGTATTTAAGAAACAAATGAAGGAACAAAGAAAAGAAAACCAGAGAAACAAAAAAGCAGGCTCTTAACTATAAAGAACAAGCTGGTGTGTTCGCCAGAGGGCAGGTGGGCGGAGGGATGGGCGAAGTAAGTGATGGGGATTAAGTGGTGCACTTATCGTGCTGGGCATTGAGTAATGTGTGGAAGGGGTGACTCATTATACGGTACACCTGAAACTAACATAACACTGTGTGTTAATTACGCTTGGATTTTAAAACAAAAATCAATAAAATTTTTATTTTAAAACTTAGAAAAATTTTTCAAATTCATAATAATTTTCAGATTTCACCAGCTTAGTAAAAACCACAAAGAAAATGGGCACATCGTGGGCAACTTTTCATTTTGCCAAGAAAGGACATCAAACAGTAATGATGTGAGTGGCAATCACCACTGCCCTCTATTAGGATCATTCTCTACGAGAAAAGACATTTTTAATGCTTAAAGAAAGCAGAAACAAAAACAAAGACTACCTCTGGTCATAAAACTGTTCTTTACATTAAATTTAGCTTTATCAAAAATGTACCACTTTAGCCCAGTGAAAATACCCCCTGGCCCAGCCAGAGCCATTGCTGGACACTGGGGCCCACACTCCAGGGGAGTGCCGGGTGGGAATGGACGGGGTCAGTGTCCCTGTGCCTTTCTGTTTGTTTCCTATTCTGACATGTTCCCAAAAGTATCTGAAGAGGCTTAATGATGGAGGATACATTATAAGCAAACAAGAGCAGGGGAAGAGACACACACTTGTCAACCAAGAGAGCACCTGACTCGCAGGGGTGAATACTCCACCTTGCTCGGAATATGCAAAGCGTTTACTCCGGAAGGGGCAGCACTGCTTCTCCAAGGACAACACAGGTTATCTTTTAAATTCTAAAAGACACTTGAAATCGCTCACATTCTAGAGCAAAGAAAGCTTTGCATTCTCCCTGGCTTTTTCTTATCATTGCCCCTGATAAAAAAGCTGGAGTACAATGCAGGAGGTGGTATAGAGAGAACAGGGATGGGATTCAGATTCCATCACTTCCGTGTGACCCTGGGCAAGATGGTTAACCTCTCCAAGCTTTAGTTTCCTCTTCTGACAGAATGGTTAAGGAAATTAGAGGTCTAGGACCATCATTACTGTAATAACAAAGGAGGCACCAAGAGGCTACGTAATATGATTCTAGTATATAACCTGCAGACGTCTAAGTTCCATGGAGGGGGGTGCTGCAACACCTATTCTGGTGTCTAACTCACACTGGGGGCCCAACAAATATTTGTTGAACAAATGGATGAACAAACAAATGTGTGCAAGTAAGGGTACCAACTGGGGCAACGGGATATGTCGCTTATTTCACTTCCCCCTAAAACATGAGTATCTTTCCTGGAGTTACCTTTTCCTCCTATCGTCCGTTCCCTATTCCCTGTTTTTTTTTTCCTTTTTTAATTTTAGATGGGGGGGGCAGCACAAGTTGGGGAGAGGGGCAGAGGGAGGACAGAGAGAAAGAGAAAGAGAGAATGAATCGCAAGCAAGCGCCACACTCAGCGTGGAGCCCAACACATGGCTCGATCCCATGAACCCTGAAATCCTGAACGGAGTCAAAATCAAGAGTCAGACACTCAACCGACTGAGCCACCCAGGTGCTCCCATCCTTTCCCTATTGATAACAAGCCCTCATTTTGCTGCATTTCTCAAGCCCAGGTGTGATCTGTTGAGCCACAGGCAGACCAGAAGCAGCCAGTCCCAGGGGCCTGTCAATAAAGGGTGGCTCCTGTCACTCCCATACCCAGAGGAGAGGTCCTTGGGGATCCAGAAGTCCATTCTCCCCCTTCCCCCACCACCACTCCTAATTTCTGGCCTTGGGCAGCAAGGCTAGCCTATGGTGAAGCTCCTTGGGTCCTAGTGGGTAGCCCCTTATAAGCGGGGGTGGCAGTGTGAGAAACACACAGGACCCAGAGGGAGGAGCTCAGAGGCTGGATTCTGGGCTTGACACGGGCTCCAATGGGGCCAAGTGGCCTTGGCTATGGCATCTCATCTTCTGGTCCTCAGGGTCCTCAACTGGAAAATGCAGGACAGGGTCAGAATAGTGACTGATTACCAGAATCACCAGGAAGTGTTTTAATTAAAATGTCTTTCCGGGCACCACTCCAATACACTGATTCAAAACTTCTTTTTTTTTAACTCCCCAGATGATTCTGATCATCACTCAGTTTGGAGAACCACTAAATAAAGGGCCTGCTCAACCCCAGCACTTTCTAGAAACATTCTGTGTCCAGCCTCGGCGGAAAGGCAGGCACTTGGGTTAAGTGAGGAGGGGGCGGCCGGGGAGGCAGTGTGTACAGAGGGGAGCAGAGGCAGGAAGCTTCAGGGCCAGCCAATGTAACGTTGTTGGTCTGAACTCCAGCTCTGGGACCTCAAGCGGGTTCCTTAATGTTGGGGGGGTGGAATAATCCTCCGGGGAGCTGTTGGCAGACGGGGTGAGGTAACTGTGGGTAAGACCCAGCCTGGGTTGGCAGGCAACCGTGACCGTCCCTTCTCCCATCCACCCTTTCCATACACGATGATGTCGGGAAGGCTCCTCCCTTTCAAAGCCACTCACAGAGGCCAGCCCTCGTAGACTTCCAAGGGAAACTCGAGGTTGATTTCTCCCCTCTCCCTTTTTAAGGGGATGAGGCAGCTGAGGAAGCAGTACTGAACCAAAACGCACCACCCCCTGTGGAAAAGAAAAGGGCAACTGGGTATCTCTGCTCAAGCAGTAGACTTCTCTGTCCCCAGGGCCCAGGGGTCTACTCAAAAAGGCCACGTTTAATGACACATACTTGGGACAGAGACAAGTGGCCCCTGAGCATGGAGGAGGACCCGGTCAAGGCCTCTCTGGGCCCACCGTGGCCAAGTTCCGGGCCAGAGCCACTTCAGTCCTACGGCACCTTCATTTCTTCAACCTGCCCACAGGGAGAGCCCACCCTCGACGGGCACCAGGATGCAGAGAGGAAAAACTGATGGGGAAGTCAATAACAAAGAATGCAAGGGGCGCCTGGGGGTGGCTCAGTCGGTTAAGCGTCTGACTTCGGCTCAGGTCACGATCTCACGGTTCGCCTGTCTGAGCCCCGCGTCGAGCTCTGTGCTGACAGCTCGGGGCCTGGAGCCTGCTTCGGATTCTGTGTCTCCCTCTCTCTCTCCCCTTCTCCCACTCGTGTGCACCTCACCCCTCTCGAAAATAAAGAAACTTAAAAAAAAATAACTAGGAACGTGGGAGATGAGGGGAGAATGACCCATACTGACCGTCCGGGTGCCACGAGGGGGCTCAGGGAAGAGGGAGGAGTGGCCAGCGTGCACCAGTATGGTCTCCAGAGCCCCCTCACAAGGGAGGCTGACGGAAGCCAAGGTGGCCAGGCAGTGGCCAGAGTGGGGGCGACCACCAGTGTAGCCTCTCTTTCTTCTTCAGTGACTCTACTTGTAAAATGTACAACTGCGAGCCAGGCACTGTTTTAGCTTCCTGGGGACCAGAGGAGAAGTTGGGGGTGAGTGGAGACAACCCAAGCGCCCCTCGATGGATGGATGGATAAACAAGTGGTCCACACAGACAACGGAACAGTACTCAGCCTTAAAAGGGAAGGACATTCCTGACACTGGCTCCATTAATGCTGAGGGAAATAAGCCTGTCTGTCTCTCTCTCTCTCTCTCTCTCTCACACACACACACACACACACACACACACACACACACACACACAATACTGTATGATTCCACATAACAGGAGGTACCTGGACTTGTCAAAACCATAGAAACAGAAAGTAGAATGGTGGTTGCCAGGGGCGGGGGGGTGGAGGGGAAGGGGGTTGTTCAACGGGCACAGCGTTTCACTTTTGCAAGATGTACACACTTGTGCGAACGTACTTTAATGCCAGTGAACTGTATACGCTCAGAAATGGTCAGGATGGTACTTTCACTGTCTGTCACATGTGTTTCACCGCAATGTTTTCTTAAGTCAGGGAGTGAGGGTGGAGAGAAGGAAAATGAATGCTGTAGGATCCACAGAGAAAGGGCAGAGATTAAAAAAATGCAACCAAAACAAAGCAAGAAGACGGAGACGGAGAATTTCACCAACTGCCTTTCCTGCCCCGGGTTTCAGTTCCTGCTCAGGCCTGGCTGCGAGGCTCTCCCTTTCTTTATAATAAATCCCCATCCTGCGCATTTTAATTCTCCACACCCTTGGAAGTTCAGAATGCATATGAGCAGATTAAAGGCTCTGGGAAGTCCTTCAGGAAAGCGGCCAGTGGATTCTGTTCCACAAGGCACTTCTCAAACGTTTGTCTTGGGCAACAGAAACCTTATCTCGCAGAATAACCAGTTCCATCTTGGGGAACACACGTTGCAAAAACAGCTGTAGCTGGCGGGGGCCCTGGAAGCAGGAAGCACAGAGATCTGATCCGGGGGTCGGCAGGACCCCCGGGGGCCCAGGCCCAGAGTGGCTGGCAGGAGTAGGCTGGAAGACGGGCCTGAGAGGGGAGCAGCAAGGAAAAAGAGCCCGATGAGCCTCTGGGCCTGTTACTCCAGCACCCCAGCCAGAAATCAGGAGACCTGGGTCTCTGGCCTGGTTCTGCCACTCACTGTGTGACCTGAGCAAGTCTCCCAGAGCTCTAGAAGGGCAATTCTAGATCAGACTCCATACCAATGACACAAAGTCTGTATTTGCATTAAACCAGCTCCATACGCTTCCGGAAAGGCCAGAATGGAGCGAGGGGTCAAGCCCCTTGCCCCAACTACCCCCCCTAATAAGACAAATCAGGACGAGCCTGCCTTGTTGGCCTGTTCTCTTCTTGAGAGGAGGCAGGTGGAGAGAGAGCGGAAAATGTGTGCTCTGCCCCAGGTGAGCTCACAGGATCATATGACAGGAGCTGCAGGGGCCCTGGGCAGAGGGCACACGGAGCTCAGCACCTGCCTTTTCAGACAGGAAACTGGCACCCAGCAAGAAAAGCAAAGGGGGCAAGCTGGGCCTGGCAGGGAGACCTCTGCCCTCCCTGGGTCTCCTGCAGAGAATGGCCCAACCCGAGGACCTGTAGCATCACTCGGCCACTGTCCTCCCACCTGCCCCAGATTCCGAGTCCTCCTTCCCACGTGCCCCGGATTCCGAGTCCTCCTTTCTCGGTATTTCTCAACAATAAGGAACAAGTGGGGGGCCCCTGGGGGGCTCAGGCGGTAGAGCATGTGACTCTTGATCTCAGGGTCCTGGGTTCAAGACCCACACTGGGCACAGAGCTTACTTTAACAAGAAGGAAGGAAGGAAGGAAGGAAGGAAGGAAGGAAGGAAGGAAGGAAGGAAGGAAAGAAAGAGAAAGAAAGAAAGAAAGAAAGAAAGAAAGAAAGAAAGAAAGAAAGAAAATATAAAAAAACGCCCGCATTGAAAAACATGCACTTTCAGGATCAGTAGAAGATAATGCGAAATCTACCCATTCATCCATTCAAAAGCGTCTGCCAAGCTCCTACTCTGAGGCAGGTGCAGAGACACCGCAGCAACGGGCATGTGAGGGGCTCCCAAGTTCATGGTGTGAACATCACAGCACAACGGGTGGGCACAATGCCCAGACCAGGGCTGCGCCCCAAAAGGCTACGCAGGGGTCTCTGTTCCAGACTTTTCCCAGAGAAAGGAAATTCAGTTCAGGCACCCACTGAATGCCAGAAAAATGCCAAATAGTAATAGCGTCTGCCACCCGGTGTCTGTTGCAGAATCAGCAATCAAACCTGTAAATTTAACTCTATCCCATGCGCCAACTGTTCCCAAGTCGCATGGACAGTCACTAAGTAGAAGCACAGGGAAATGCCTAGGCCAGACTGCAGGTCCCAACCGCAGCCCCCTCCCTATCTTCCAAGCCGCACAGCCAGCCTGCCACAGGTGCACGGCCTCACCCTCCGGCCCAAGGCCCAAATCTCTCCCACTGGCACCCCCTGCCCATCTATGGCACTGTGTACCCCCTGCACTGGGGCCCGCTGATGCCACTCCAGCTTCCCATCCACAACTACACAGGGCAGAGAGTGTCAGGCCAGGAGCCTCTTCCCATGCAGGCACACAGATCCCCGCAGGCAGCCGGGAGAGAGAGGCCTTTTTGGCACAGTGCTTTGTCGGGAAAGAACTACCTTCCGGAATGAAGCCACGGACCTCATCAAGGGCCTAGAGAGTCCTATCCTCACCTGCCAGAATCCTTAGGAGGCACGCACAACAGAGAAGAAACCCAAACCACATCAAGGAGAACCATGCACACACAGTAAAACCTTCAGCACAATTGAGTTCAAGACTGCCGGCATTCCGACTCAGAATCTGGGTCCCAACTCGGAATGTCGTCCTTCCATGTTTGACACAGAAGGCGGATGATTGTGCCCCGGCCCTTTGAAAACCACTGTCGAAATCGTAACAAAAATGAGACATGACGATGGCCCTCAGTACCATTCCCACGCACACACTAACCAGGAACAGAGCACTGCGGGAAATGCTTTACAGAGAACCACGCTGTTTGTGACAAGCAGAGGCACATCGAAGTTTATTCTCCAGTTCAAGATTCCAAGTCATGTCTTTTTAAATCTCCCAAACTGGCAAAGGTGTCCACATGAAGAGAATATACCTTGTCTCTCTCTTTTGTTAATCAAAAGGAAAGCTTGATCCTCTTAAGTTTTTTAACGTTTTTCATTTTTGAGAGAGAGAGAGAGAGACAGGGCATGAGCAGGGGAGGGGCAGACAGAGAAAGGGAGACACAGCATCTGAACCAGGTTCCAGGTTCTGAGCCATCAGCACACAGCCCCACACGGGGCTCGAACCCACGGACCATGGGATCATGACCTGAGCCGAAGCTGGGTGCCCAACCGACTGAGCCACCCAGGCGTCCGTCCCCTTGATCTTCTTCAAGTTTAGGAACCAGCAGGAGAAAAATGACTCCTTCAAAGAAGTCCTTGCCTCCCTCTCCCTTCCCCCCAGATAAAAGGGGGGAAGGGGGGAAGGAGAAAGAAGCATGTGGTGGCATGGTGATGGGGAGTTCCAGGCACATACATTCCGAAAGCCCCTGGTGAGAACCAGCATTTTAGAGCAAGAAAAAGGGCTAGTTCATTGTGCCATCGGTCAGAAGAGCGGTACCAAGACGAGGCGGAGAGATGAGAGTGGGTAGGAACACGCGTCTGCATCCATTTCCCTGCCCCCCCTATGGGAAGATCCAGACTCCCCTCAGCTCCAGGCCACCCAGATGCTCAGGGGAGGTGGGGAGGGAGCAGGCAGGCTCTCTCTCTCTCTCTCTCTCTCTCTCTCTCTCTCTCTCTCTCACACACACACACACACACACACACAAGACAACAAACCAGCGAGGCGGCTGCTCTGCCTTTTGGCTTACGCCCCACAGGAGGCCCGTTTTCAGAACAGCCACACACCAACGTTCCTGGTTACCTGCTGCCTCTAAAGTGTGGAGCCTGGCCTGCGGAGCGTTTGAGACATCTCTCATTCATACTCGCCAGACGAAATCCTGAAACCTTCAGGGCCCATGAGGGGTGTGCTTCGGGGTCACTGCTGTTTCTAGGGATAAAATGACTCAGTATTCAGTAGAAAATACAAATTCCACCAAGACCACCAAAACCAAGTTCCTTGGCCTTCCAGGGAAGGAGCCACAGCACTTCTGAGAACAGGCCACAGTGTGAGGAGTCAGACCCCGAGCACATCCAACTCAGAAAGAGTGGCCCAAGAGGGGCCATGGGACCTGTACCTAGAGAGAAGAACGGTACCTCAACTGCTAAAAAAAAAAATGGAGCTGTCTTTACGATCCCTTCTATTACGATTTGACTTTTTGACTTCATGCATGTGTTACTTTGATTGAAAAATAAAAGGCAAACAGGGCAGGGAGAGGAAGTGAACAATTCTGCCAAGGGGGACGCGACTATGCAGTGGCTCTGGGAAACGGGAAGGTATGGCCCAAGGCTACGTTCAAGGGTAAATGCAGAGGTAAGGTGCAGGTGGAGAGGTGGCTCTGGACTCAGGAGGGTGGCTGGGCGCTAGACAATCAATAAACGTTTGCTGAGAGAAAGGCAGGTTGGGGCTGGACGATGGGAACGGCTTGCTCAGGAGCTTGGAATTTACTTTACAGTCAAGTGTTTTCCACGGTTACGTATTGCGCGTGACGGCAGCTACGGAGAGGCACGCAGTAAGCAGTACAGATGGGGTCTCTCGCAGCCGGAGCAGGGATCAGGCCCGGGCAACGGAAGCCCTCCCTACCAGGTCTCATCACAGGCTGGCCTCTCTCCGCTCTCTCCAAAGCCACGGCCACAGGCAAGGCCACTGGCAGCGGCGCACCGCATTCCCACATCCCTTCGTCCTAGGAGCTAACCCTGGTCACTCCTGCCCTTCTCTAGAAAACTCTCCAGCAGATGGAGGCAGGGATGAGAGAATCCATGCCTGGCTCAGACCCAATATACCCAGGAAATACTCAAAACATCCAGTTTGCGGCCAGCCCAAAGGATTAAATTATTTCTGCCCTACACGTGGGAAAATTCCCAAGATTCCAGGTAACAGGGCTCAGAGTTCACGGACGGGATGGGTGACCCTAGCAAGACGAGCAGGGGCCCAGGGTCCGGCGTTCTAGTCCTACGCCTGATATTAAGGACTATGGTGGCCTTCAACAAGTCAGCTGGCTTCTCTGAGCCCCCAAGCCTCTATTCACAAGATAATTATAGTAATAAAAGTCATACCAACAACTATCTCCATTTTACAAACAAGGAATCTGAGGCACAGAGGGGATAAGCAACTTGCTCCAAGGTCACAGAGTACACACAGGAATGGAAGCCAGGCAGATGGGCTCCAAAGCCATGCTCTGAACCAGGAGGCCACACGACCTCTCCCTGGGGGGTGGACAGTAGGGATCACAGGTGATCTCTAACTACCTTCCTGTCTCTGATGTGCTCTGTTTCTCCTGTCATGCTAAGTCATAAATGTATACTTGTCCTTATGTGTCCGACCTCTTTGAAGAGGGAATAGTACCCTGACTATGTCAAAGTCACCTAAATCTTCACTGCTTAAGACCGCGATGCTCCTGAGGGATCTGTGTCCAGCCTGCCAGCTTACAGACAGTCACAAGCCCAATCACATGGAGCTCACATAGCTTCCCTGTTTCCCATCGCTGGCCATCAGCCTGGCCGCTGATTCCAAAGAGAACAGGGTAATAGGGGCTCGTTCGATACGAACCTGTTGTCACTCAAAAAGAGCTTGAGCCATTTGCCCGCCCAGGTTGTGGCCAGGAGGGGCATCTGGATGGATGAAAGCCTGGCGCTCTCTCAGTATTCAAAGGCTAAGACTGAATATTCCAAAGTTCAGGCCGCTTTCAGGGAAGAATTTAATTCACTGCTATTCCCTGGCCTCCCCGGGGCCTCCCTGACTCAGCAGCCTTGTCTATGTCATTGGCTTATAAACACCCCACCTACAAGTAAGGACAAGATGTCAGAGGCAGAACTGAAGGAACGCCTCATTCTCAAAAGTGTTTTATTTTCCTCGTATAGAGGTAAACTCGCTGAAGCACCCTAATGCCACATCAAAGAACAAATTTAATGCAAGAATCCACATGGAAGTACCCTAGAAGAACACAAAGCCACCCCATGGCACCAGGACGACCTGGGTACAGAAGAACAGGATGCGGCCACTGATTCTCCACACGACCATTCTGGTCCCTGCTCGCTCCTTCAGCCCTGGCCGCTCCGCCATTGTGGCCTTGCGTGGTGGGGCTCCCTGTGGGCTTTTGTTTGATTTCAGAGTTCTGCCACCCACCTATCCCCCAACCTCCACTTAGTTTTCCCTAACTAGGAAACAGTTATGGGATTTGCCCAAGCTCCCAGAGCTGGTCACCACTGTGCCAGGACTGGCCGAACACTCCCAGACCCAGCCCTGCAACCACACTTTGCTGAAGATTCCAACTGTGGAAATCTCAAAAATACCTTGTTCACCCACCCGCCGGCCTGATGCTCGGATAGTCTCTTGGGGTGCGGAGTTCATCCATTCAATCAACAATGACATTTTGGGCTTCTACTCTAGGCCTGACTGACTCTGTGATTAGTGCCCGAAGACACAAAGATGTCCCCTGTCCCCGACCACCTCACAATCGAAGTCCTATTCTATTTTTCAGCTGTATGCTCTTCGAGGAAGTTACTCAACTTCTCTGAACTTCGGTTCCCTCATCTGTGAAAACCCCGACGTCACGTGCTTCCTGCAATGGATACGTGAGAAAACTTTTCAGCGCACAGATCACCTAGCACAGTACAGGAGGTGCTCCACAAATGTTTATCATCTTAGTCATTATTTTTATAAGGGCTCCAGCACATTCCTTAACCACCACCTATGTTAACACAAATGGCTTTGAAATCTTAATAAGAACCACCACCAAAAACTGACCTAATCTTGCCAAGAAGGTGTGAGGCTTTTCCTTCCTCCTGCTTGCTGACAAATGGCTGTTTGGCACGAAGGATCTCATTGCAGGTCTGAACTGAACATCAGATGACAGAGTAGGATAGGCTATAAACCACTCACACAACAGACCCCAGGGTCCCAGAAGGAAGCTGCCAGCCACAGGGCACAGGCGTTGAGGACACCAGGCCACAGTGCCTACGACCACACAAGGTACGGACAGGAGTGAAACCTAACCCCCAGCCCCTCTGATCAGAAAGAGGCTGGGTGGGGGTGCCTGGGTGGCTCAGTCAGTTAAGCATCTGACTCCTCATTTCCGCTCAGGTCATGATCTCACGGGCTTATGAGTTCGAGCCCCACGTCAGGCTCTGTACTGGCAACATGCAGCCTGCTTGGAATTCTCTCTCTCTCTCTCTCTCTCTCTCTTTCAAAATAAATAAAATGAATAAGCTGAAGGAAGGAAGGAAGGAAGGATGGAAGGAAGGAAGGAAGGAAGGAAGGAAAGAAAGAAAGAAAGAAAGAAAGAAAGAAAGAAAGAAAGAAAGAAAGAAAGAAAGAAAAGAAAGAGGCTGGAAAAAGCAAGGGGCCTACCCATTCCCACTGGCGTCCAGGCCCACAAGGCCAGCACCGCAGACTCGAGGGCCTGCCTGGGTCTAAACCCCATTCTGCTGCTTCCTCCTCGTACCTTTGCACCTTTGGCAAATTATTTCATTTCTCTGAGCCTGTTTCCTTATCTGTGAATGGGAGATCATAATAGCACCTATGTCTAACGTCTCTGTGAGGATTAAAGGAAGTAACAAATGAATGAAAAGCCCTTTGCCTGGGGTCTGGCATACAGCTGCTACTGCTCTCATTCATGTCTGGGTTTTTGGATGGTTTTTTTGTTTGGGTTTTGTTTTGTTTTGTTTTTGGAGAAACAGCAAATTCCTAGGAAGATCTAACTTCTAATTCCTTCTTACAATTCTCATTCCCTTGGAGCAGGGTGCCCTCAAGATCAGCCCTGGTCAGGAGCAACCCCCTGCCCCCCACAATGACTGCACACTGAGACTAGATTACCTGAGTCATCATCTGGACAGCCCGAGCAGCTTACAGTTCTGCTGCCCTCTTAACTGAAGAGAAACTGAGGACCGGAAAAGCCAGGGGACTTGCCCACAGCACGCACAAGGGACTCTGTCCCTCCCACCCCACTTCCACATTCACCTTTCTTGGCTCTCGGTTTCTAGACTGGACCCGGCTGCTTACATTAATCCTGATTATGTAACAAAGGGAACCTGGGCAGCCTGAAAGGGAGAGGGGAAACCACCAGTGTCAGTTTACAGAGGCGCCAAGGGTCCAAGATGGCAGTGCCTTGGAAGGCTCGCTCACCTGGCCTGGTTACTCAGAAGCAAGGGCGGTTCTGGAGACCTTTAACCAGTGTGAAAGTCCGGGCTGGGCTGAGCAGGAGCCCTAAGCCCCAAGGTTCCCTGACACTGCTGGCTGCAGCCCATTTCCTGGAGGTCACCACTGTGGAAAGGGCCCTCCTGTACTCAAGGACTTGCTCTTCTCTGAACTGCAGGGAAACAGCCAGATGGGGCCAAGAGGAACCAGAGAACCCTCTGTGGGCTCTGCCCCCTCTCCTGTGGTGCACCGCCACCCTGCAGGACTTGGGCCCCCACCGTGGGTGTGGGCAGGTGCTCAGGTCCCCCGGATTCCGGAGGATACATCCACATGGTGCTACAGGGCACAGATGTCTCCACCGAGGATGTCTCACTTTCCTAAACAGGGGCAATCCTCCCAAACCGTGCATTTAAATGTGAGCATGAAGGGACAGAGCCCTGTTCCAAGAGTCAGAAGACCTAGGCTCCTGCCCAGCCCTGCCCTCAAATCCCTGAGGAACTGGGAGCAATCCAGCTAACTGGGTATCAAAACAGGTTTCCACCAGAAGGTAAACACCAGAAAGGGTGAGAAATTTCCTCTGTTTTGTTCACGGATCTATTACAATTGCAAATTATCTGTCAAACGGATAAACGGGAGTTAATAGTGATGTCTCTTAAGGATGTCCTTTTTGGCTCACATAATCTAAATCTACGAAACTGGAAAAGAATCCTTTGAAAAACAAACATGTGCGGGTGTGTTTTACTTGCAGGGAGATAAATCTATATATCTACCTTACTGGCCATCAGGCCTACTTGCAGCGTTAAAACATTTACCTGTATTTGAAAGAAAGAAAGGAAGGAAGGAAGGAAGGAAGGAAGGAAGGAAGGAAGGAAGGAAGGAAGGAAGGAAGGAAGAAAGAGAAAGAAAGAATGAAAGAAAGAAAGAAAGAAAGAGAAAAAAGAGAAAAAGGAAAGAAAGAAAGAAGAAAGAAAAAGAAAAAAGAAAAAAGAGAAAAAGGAAAGAAAGAAAAAAAGAAAGAAAAAGGAAAGAGAAAGGAAGAGAAAGAAAGAAAGAAGAAAGAGAAAAAGGAAAGAAAGAAAAAGAAGGAAAAAGAAAGAAAAAGAAAGAAAAAGGAAAGAGAAAGAAAGAAGGAAAAAAGAAAGAGAAAAAGGAAAGAAAGAAAAAGAAAGAAAAAGGAAAGAGAAAGAAAGAAAGAATGAAAGGAAAAAGAGAAAAAGGAAAGAAAGAAAAAGAAAGAAAGAAAGAAAGAAAAAAAGAAAGAGAAAAAGGAAAGAAAGAAAGAAAAAGAAAAAGGAAAGAGAAAGAAAGAAAGAAAGAAGAAAGGGAGGGAGGAAAGGGAAGGAAAAGAAACCAAAAAATGAAATGAAACGCAAGAGAAATTGCAAGCCTTGTGTACTGTGGGTAGGAATGTAAAATGGTGCAGCCCCTATGGAAACAGTACAGTGGTTTCCAAAAAAAAAAAAAAAAAAAATTAAAAATAGAATTACCATATGACCCAGCAATCCCACTTCTGGTTTATAACAAAAAAAAATTTTAAAGCAGGGTTCCAAAGACATATTTGCACACCCGTGTGCATAGCAACATTATTCATAACAGCCAACAGGTAGAAGCCACCCAAACGTCCATCTGTGGGTGAACGGCTGAACAAAATGTGGTACCTTGTACAACACTATCATTCAGCCTTACAAAGGAAGGAACTTCTCACACATGCTACAACATGGATGAACCTTAAGGACACTATGAGACAAGCCAGTCACAAAAAGACAAATACTGTATGATTTCACTTACACGAGGCACCTAGAATAGCCAAATCCAGAGACAGAAAGTGGGATGGGGGCTGCGAAGGGCTGCGGTGGGGTGGGGAATGGGGAGTGGTTGTTTCAAGGGGACAGTTTTACTCTGAGAAGATGAAAACGGTTCTGGAGATTGGTTGCACAACATTGTGAACGGATTCGACATTGCTGAATGACACACTTAAGGGCATTAGGATGGTATTAGACACCTGAAACTAGCATAACACTGTATGGTAACGTCACTGGAATTAAAATTTAAAACTTCATGAAAATGAAAAGAAAGAAAAAACTGTTAGGATGTAAATTTCAGGGGCGCCTGGGTGGCTCGGTCGGTTGAGCGTCCGACTTCGGCTCAGGTCATGATCTCACGGTCCGTGAGTTCGAGCCCCGCATCGGGCTCTGTGCTGACAGCTCAGAGCCTGGAGCCTGTTTCAGATTCTGTGTCTCCCTCTCTCTCTGCCCCTCCCCTGTTCATGCTCTGTCTTTCTCTGTCTCAAAAATAAATAAACGTTAAAAAAAAAATGTAAATTTCACGTTATATGTATTTAACACAACCTTTTTAAAATCCTCAATCTAATCAATAGCTCATTCCACATGCTGTTCACAGTCTGAGATCCTGTCACAATCACGTAATCCTCTAACACCTTTAACCTTCCTCTAACCCCTGAAATAGCGTTTTTTGGTTTGTTTGCTTCCTTGCATGTTTTTGCTAAAGGCAACCAGGGGTCTCAAAGGCACAGCATGATCCCCTAGACACAGTAATATTTCTGGCTCCAGAGTCCACCTTGGAAGGAAGCACCTGGAAGGTGAGCCCAGGGACTCCTGGACAGAAGGCAGAAATGGTTAAGATGTAGAATCTGAATCTCCATCCCTTCCCATAGGTGGCCCCCAGCCTCAAGGATGCAGTGGTTCCCTGTTACACTGGCCCATGCCGACCCCAAAAGATAGTATCCCAGGAATCAGTACCCCAACTGCTCAGGCCAAAAACCAGCCAAGTGTTTGTATGTTATGGACCGGGTGACGACACCGATGGCAGTCCATCAGAGCCGGGGAGTTCAGGGGACCCCCTGAGCGCCGTGGGTGATGACTCTCCTGGAATCCACTTCTGCAGGCCCAGGGAGCCGGGCACCTTGAAGCCCTGTATACAGTTCTCACGTCAAGTGTGGTCCTGTCAGCTTCTGCAACAGCAGCTTCCACACCCTTCACAGAGGCCACACCTTCTAAAGCATGCCCCACTATTAGCCTATTAGCCACAGGAAGAAAAGACTTTTCCAAGCAGCCCTGTCGCCAGCCTTCTCTTGCTCATTTCTCTACTTATAATTACATCAGGTGATGTGTCTGCATGCCTGTCTTCCATTAACGTCTAAGGGCATGAAGGAGGGGACAGCCTCATGGCATTTGTGATCTCAGGGCCCTGGCAGCGTGCTTTATGCAACAGACAATCAATACGCGATTGTCGAGAACTCAGAGGTGCACAAAATTTTACCCGCAGGCACATACAAAGTAGGCACTTGAAACCCCGCCGACAGCTGTCTCCGGGCTGTGTCCTGATATCCACGTACTGTGTCCTGCAGCACGATGCACATCATCATCTTCTGGGGCCTGCCACATAGAGGGGCAGCCCCATCAGAGCTGAGCTCCAGAGCGTATCCTCAGCATACGCTGGAGGTCTCAGCAGGGCTTCAGGGGAAACTTCCCAGATGTTACTGAAAGCCAGATTTCACACAAATGCTAAGATCAAATTATCTCCATAATGCTGGCTGATTTACAGGTGGGTCGGGTCAGGTCACAGCCGGAGACAATGGTCTCCTGTGCTCTTCACACACCTTGCACACCAGCCAATAACAGAGAAAGAAAACCAAACGCCAGAAACACCAGGCTTGAAGTTCTAAGCGTCTCAGGGGAAAGACACCGAAGGAAACATCCTGAAGATTCACATTCCAGCCTCTGGAACCCACTCACATGCACAAATGTCTGCATGTACAAACTGTTTCATAAGCTTTTGGGGGAGTCATATTTAAGTTTTACTGGATGCCGAAGGGAAGGGCAGGAACCTACAATCATGGGTGAGCTTTCATGCCGACTAAACCCTCATCCTGGAAAAGAGAACTTGGGTGTACGATTTAAACTGAAGCCATCTTGGGGCGCCTGGGTGGCTCAGGCGGTTAAGCGTCCGACTTCGGCTCAGGTCATGATCTCACGGTTTGTGGGTTCAAGCCCCGTGTCAGGCTCTGTGCTTAGAGCACGGAGCCTGGAGCCTCTTTCGGGTGTCTCCCTTTCTCTCTACCCCTCCCCCACTCGCAATCTCTCTCTCTCTCTCAAAAATAAACAAACATTAAAAAAAATGAAAAAAAATATAAGCCGAAGCCATCTGATGAGAAGGGTTTCCAGAAGTGAGAGCACAAGACTGGCACGGGGGACGCGAGTGAATGGCCTGAAAGTGGTAGAACAGCAGGGTTTTTCTCCCCACTCCATAAACGTCGTCAGTGTGCCAACAGGGGTCCTGGGGCTGAGTGGTGCAGGGCACCAGGCCCTTGCCTGCAACAAGTCTGTCGTCTAGCAGGCACAGGCAGAGTAAACCAAAAGTCGCACAAATAAAAAATGGCAAAGCCTAAGGACGCTGAAGGAAAGCAAAAGGACAGCAAAGGCACGAGACCTAATTTATACGTGGGGAGGGGTCCTGGAAGTGACTTGGAAGCCAAGAACTGAGGCTGGGTGAGTCAGGCAAGTGGAGCTCAGGACGGAGGGGCTACCTGGGGCACAGGCAGTGCAGGTGGGGGGCGGCCAGAGGCCCTGAGAAGGCTGTGTCACTGGCAGCCTGCTGAGTTCCAGGGGATGAGCCCAGAAAGGCACAGAAGGACACAGAGCCCACGGGTGTCCTGAAAACATCATTTTATCCTTCAGTCTGTTCGGTCCTGACCTCCTGCCATGGATTTACAAACAGAAGAGGAGGAAGAAAGGAGGTGAAGAACACAGGAGAACGTTTCTCATTGTGAAATCCAAATAGGAGTGCCAACCATGAGGAGCAGAGGTGTTCCTGTCACCAGGAAGGGACACGCCTGACAGCCTCCCAAGTGAGGAACCCCCCCGCAACCTGTCATTCACCACAACGCTCCCCCCAAATGCTCGGGTCATCTGGGCTAACTCATCCGTGCTTCTGGCAATGCTGTGTGACCTTGGCCATGCCAGCTGACCCCTCAATGACTCAGCTTCCTGGTAGTGAACTTGTAAAAGGTCCCCAGCAGGAAGGAGTCAGAGTCATAAACAGGGCCTTCCAGAAGCATCTGCTACATGTCTCCCCTTGATTCCAGGGTGGGGCTGTGACCATTCAGCATTTCTGGAATTGCCCGAATGAATGGTTTGCAGCCTTTAAGCATTGTACTTGGAGGTTTAAGTAAATCAAACAGACTATAATTTCTAGGCAGGCACTCTGGGATGCAGGGACCCCAAATGGTATATTGGCAGCTGACTCTGGTCCCTGCTCCTCAGCCCCCCTAGCATTCCAGGGCAGGGGTCTTCCGGTGTCCTCCTACAAACAGAAGTGCTTGTCCCTCTATACATCCAAGTCAAAAGGGGGTGCCCAAAAGTAATACTGCCCCATGGAAATAAAGAGTGGAGGGACACCTGGGTGGCTCAGTCGGTGAAGCATCCGACTTCGGCTCAGGTCATCATCTCACAGTTCATGGTTTTGAGCCCTGCGTCAGGCTCTGTGCCGACAGCTCAGAGCCTAGAGCCTGCTTCAGATTCTGGGTCTCCCTCTCTCAGCCCCTTTCCCGCTCACACTCTGTCTCTCTTTCTCAAAAATAAATAAACATTAAAAAAAAAAAGAAAGAGTGGAAAAAATTTAGAATCTTGCCATTTTACAGATGAAGAAACTGAGACTCGGACAAGTGACAGACATGTTTTTCTCACGGTCACTCAGCTGGTGGGCCCCTGGTTATCTTAAGCTAATTATAATTCACCCTAAAATACAAATGTTTCATGTGCCTGTGTTCACAAAGAAAAGGCTTTTTTGCCTTGCCTTTTTCTCAGTTCGTTCCCTGCCCTCCAAGCTCAAGTCCTGAGTTGACAAAGTTCTCCCTGTCCCTTAAACTGGCTGCTCACAGATCAGAAATCTGTTTTCAATTTAAAGCAGTTCCTGGTAAAAGTCCAGCTTTGCAGTGACTTTCGGTTCTTAGGGTCTAGAAGAGAATTTCAGAAACTTTCTTGTGACTGGATTATCAGAAAATACAAAAGATCCCTGAAATTGACACCCACGGGAGGTCTGAAACGAGACTTTCCAACTCAGGGTCAGGGGCAGCACCACCAGCGGGCTCAGCAGCCTGCGGAGGGACAGTAATGGAAGGTGCTACCACCTGAGGCCATCCTGGCTACATCGCCATCACCACAAACTGCACGCACTTCAGCCCCTCCTCCACCTCCTTCGGAAACTTGGAAGATTCTTCTAGAAGCACTGAAGAAGCTAGGAGTCTTCCAACGTGTCAATATACTCCTTGTTGTTATTACACTGTTTTTACAGTGAAAAGTCACTTTTGAGGCTGATATTCTTAAAGCTCTAAGTGCCAACCATAAATACTCAGTAATTTGCAAAGCAAGTTCACGTATGCTTCACCCTTCCTGGCCTGCGTGAATACGTGTACGTTAATTCAGTTTATTATCTGAGAAGCCAGGAAAAAGTTTATTATCAAAGATTCCAGGGGAAAAAAATTAACACAATTACATTAAGAGAGAGCTCTCTAGTCTCACGTACTTTTTAGGATTTTAACCATTTCACTGATGGCTCCTGTCCCAACTGGGCACTTTCTATGGTATAACTTGAACCAGATCAAATCTTGGCTTCTATCCCGACCATTTCTTCTGGATAACAGCTCAGCATTGTCTAACGACACTGAAAAGGCCCACACACGTCCTTCTTCAAAACACTCAGCAAATAGATTTGGTAACAAAGACCTCCTGTGCCAGGGGAATCCGCAGACACAGAAACAGAGGGCTGGCCTCGGGGTCAGCCGATTCTTGTCCATGTCACCGGACTGGCCTTTTACAGAAACAGGACTCGGTTTCCAGGAGCTGCGAGCTCCAGGAGCTTCTGTCTAAACCTGGCCTCATACAGACACCAGGGGAACATTCCTCAAGTTTCAAGCTCTTTATCAAAACTGCCAGAGACTGATGGACGAGCCGAGGGACTGTACTCTGCGTTTTATAGGAAGCACCACCACCACCGGAGCCAGAGAGGCTAAAAAGGAAAGAGAGGACAGGGTAGAGTGTTCAGCTACATAGTTGCCTTTAAAAAGTGCTAAGGAGGGGCGCCTGGGTGGCGCAGTCGGTTAAGCGTCCGACTTCACCCAGGTCAGGATCTCGCGGTCCATGAGTTCGAGCCCCGCGTCGGGCTCTGGGCTGATGGCTCGGAGCCTGGAGCCTGTTTCCGATTCTGTGTCTCCCTCTCTCTCTGCCCCTCCCCCGTTCATGCTCTGTCTCTCTCTGTCCCAAAAATAATAAATAAACGTTAAAAAAAAAAAAAAAAGTGCTAAGGAGGGGCGCCTGGGTGGCTCAGTCAGTTGAGCATCCGACTTCAGCCCAGGTCATGATCTCGCGGTCCGTGGGTTCGAGCCCCGCATCGGGCTCTGTGCTGACAGCTCGGAGCCCGGAGCCTGTTTCAGATTCTGTGTCTCCCTCTCTCTCTGACCCTCCCCCGTTCATGCTCTGTCTCTTTCTGTCTCAAAAATAAACATTAAATAAAATTATTAAAAAGTGCTAAGGAATGACATGAGAAACTGAGTTTCAAGAAAAGGTCCAGGTGCTATGGGGCTCCAGATCAATCTCACTGTTTGTTGAGTCTTTCTCTCATAAGCCTACAAACTGTGACCTGTGCCAGTAAAGGTCATTCAGGCAAACCCTAAACCTCCACGAGTCATGTGACTGTATTTAATTTTTAGCCACTTCTCTGGCTGCTGCTGCTGCTGGCATTTGCCACTAATGCTACCCATTAATTATGAACCAATTATGAGCAGAAATGCCTTTGACATGACAGCTTTCCTCCCTTCCTCCTGGTTTCCGCCCTCCTCGGGGCTTTAGCGCTGCGGTAAAAGTTCCTACTCAGGGAGGAAAAGCCACCAGGCAGTCGCTGAGTGGGCCAAACGGAATTAAAATCCCAGAACCCGGGGGAGGAAAAGAAGAAATTTCAGAAAACAGGGGGAGAAAATTTCAGAGTGGGGGGGGCAGGTCCCCTGTGGAGGCCCCAGTGTGGTGACCTCAAACCACAAAAACTGTCTCTGCAGATTCTGCAGTCAGGAGGCTCAGGACAGAACCCCAAAATCAGAGTGTCAGAGGGGTGTGGGTGTCCTGCTTATGGCCAGGCACCTCGGGGACAGGAAGTGACAGCCTAGGGGAGAGAATCACATGGTTTTGTTCGAGTATCTCTGTCTCCTTTGGTCTAGATATGGATACTGAGCCATTGCCCCAAGGGGCCCTTTCCTGACCCTTCTGGATGAAGTTCCGGGCCCCTGAGGACAGGCTCAACACCTCCTACAGGAACGACTCATCCATAAGTCTGTCCTCCGGGCCACGCAGGGACTTCCGTGGGCAGAGACCACAGAGGTGTCTCGAGCCTTCTGGCTCCCTCATGCCCAGCACCCGTGCTCACTCTCCACGTGCCCCCCTCCTTAATTAATTCGGTCACTGATTGAAGTCCAGGGGCCGAAGTTACATTTTTGCAAATGCCTTTCAGCTCTTCCACGTTTCTACGAACCGAGCTGACGCAAGCCCACATTTACCAAATAAGCTGTGGAGACAGTGACTAAGGAAAGAGACCGACTCAGTTCTTCAGTTAAAGACATGCCCCGGGTTTGCCACACATGTACACACGCACCGACGTCTTTCCTTTGGGAAGGCTTCCCTGCTCTGGTCGGACTCCTTAGATCTGCTCGTCAGCTCCTTTCGTCCAGGCTCCTGACGGCCCTGGGACATCCCCGGGACATGCCCCGCTCCAGGGGAGTGGAGCAGTGCAAGCCAGAGGCAAGGCCTGGCGCGTCCCCCTCCCGAGCAGGCCTGGCTGGCAAGCTTCCCGCGGGCTGCTGGCGTCTACGGCCAGGCCCCGGGCAAGCGAGGCGCCAGCACTGCCCTCAAAGCGGGCAGCACGAGGAGACGAGGACCGGAGGACCTCGAGACAAAGGCGTCTGTGTCCTACCTCCTTCCCCTCTTACTTTCCTGTGACCACAGTCGTGAACAAACAAGGAAAACCGAGACACGAGGGACCGAGATGGGAAAATCCCCAGCCCCATCTGCCTGGCACGCAAGGGGCGGACTCACTTTAAAAAAAGGACAAGCGAGCACGTAAAATGCAAACCCCCCCGAGATGAACGGGGCCCGACGTCCCCTGCACGTGGCCTGGTCACTCACTAGCCTCAATCTCAGGAGCCACACGCAGCTCCTCTCCGTGCCAGCCCGACGGGAGTCAGTGTTGGGTGTGTTGTTTTGAGCATGCTCAGAGTACTACCCGGCGAAAGAGGCGGGAGCAGGCTCCCACCTGCTGGTCTTTCCTCAACAGATGGGAGACACTGTGTAAGGAGAGAGGTGAAGTGTCCGCGGCCACGCAGCTGCGGCGAATCCTACAGCGGCTGGAAGAAGAGCCCGTATTTTCCATTGCAGGGAGCAAACCTTAGCCCTTTAACAGGATCCCAGTCTGATAATAAATACCATGACCTGGCACCTGCAGACAGCTTTATACCTTTTCAGCAGCAGAAAGGCTCGTTCGCTGCAAGCCTGACCATCCTTTCTTCCTGGATGCACTAAGTAGACCTACCAGGAAGGTAAGTCAGGCATCGCTACTCTTCCCCGTGTAAGGTAAGAAAACTGCTGCCCTAGATCACGGAACTCTGATGTAGAGCTCATCCCAACAGGCCATGTTTATACCATGATTTGCAAAATGATTCTCAGGCCAGTCCAAATTCAAATCACTATACTGAGCCCAACTTTTCAACTCCCTGCTGAAAAGAGAAGGTGCCTCTGCAATTCACTCCAGAGAGTGAAGCCACGACTTACCTACAGCAACAACCATTTGTCATCATCCCCTTGCCCTCTGTACTGGAGTATCTGACCAAAGAACTCCTACGTATGTGTTGGAGCCCTGCCTTCCACACCATACTTTCCCTGCTGGCTCTCCCTTAATTCCAATCCCTCCCTCCCAATAATGTGGCTGGGGCCGCATCATCTGCTCCTCTCAGAACCCAGCCCAGGGGCTCTGCTGCCATTAACATGTGAGTCTACTCCCCACCTCACTTGTTGCTCTCACCTGCTCCCTTCCACATTCTCCCCCCTTAGCTCTGGTGTAGCAGAAAATGCTATTTTTCTGAAGCTGAGTTTTCTCATCTGTGAAACGTGAAACAGTTCATGCCTTTTCCCACCTTCAAAGGAGAGCTAAGAGAATCAAAAGACAGAATGCAGATCGAAACAATACAAAAATACTGCAATATACAAGTGCAGAAACGACATACAGGCATAGGCAGGCCTTCAAGTAATAACGCTTTTAGAAACGATATAGGAGCTAAAACGAACTGAGTGCTTACCAGGTATCCGACGCTATTCTTAACACTCTAGGTGTGTCATAATTCAATATCATAATTCTCATAGCAACACTGAGGTGGGTCCTGTTATTATCCCTGTTATTACAGATGAGAAAAATTAGGCACAAAGAGGTTTGTCTGGGCACCGTCCCCAGGCAGTCTGGCCCCAGACCCTGCGCTGTTAACCTGAGCTGCTCTCAATCATTAAGTGTATTGCCTCTGATACGATCTGTCATTATCTGGGCAGGTCAGGGTTTAGAAAAGCTGCTCACAAATGGGATCCCACCTGATCCCAGCCCCGTCAAATAGGGAAACAGCAATGTTAGTCTAAGACTAATATTAGGGGAGTCTGGGTGGCTCAGTCAGTTGGTTGACCCTCCAATTCTTGATTTTGGCTCAGGTCATGATCTTACAGTTCCTGAGATTGAGCCCTGTGTCCAGCTCTGCGCTGAGAGCTTGGAACCTACTTGGGATTCTCTCTCTCTCTCTCTCTCTCTCTCTCTCTCTCTAATGCCCCTCCCCCACTTGCACATGCACGCTCTCTCAAAATAACTAAACATTTAAAATAAAAAATAGGGGCGCCTGGGTGGCTCAGTTGGTTAAGCATCCAACTTCGGCTGAGGTCATGATCTCATGGTCCGTGAGTTTGAGACCCGTGTCGGACTCCGTGCTGATAGCTCAGAGCCTGGAGCCTGCTTTGGATTCTGTGTCTCCCTCTCTCTCCACCCCTTCCCCGCTCACACTCTGTCTCTCTCTCAAAAATAAATAAACATTAAAAAAAACTGGGTGGCTCAGTCAGTTAAGCATCCAATGTTGGCTCAGGTCATGATCTCATGGTTCATGGGTTCAAGCCCCACGTTGGACTCTGTGCTGACAGCTCAGAGCCTGGAGCCTGCTTCAGATTCTGTGCCTCCCTCTCTCTCTGCCCCTCCCCTGTTCACATTATGTCTCTCTCTCTCTCTCTCTCTCTCTCTCTCTCAAAAATAAGTATTTAAAAAATTTTTTTTATTTCTTAGATAAAATGAAATAAAACATAAAAAGAAAAGACTAGTATTAATCTATTAGACAAGGAGGCACTAGCCTAGAGAAGTAACTTGGCCAACGTTTCAAAGCTGGCCAATGGCAGGACCAGGACTTAACTTCCTATGGCCTACCCTGCCCCAGTTGGGTACCCTTTCCAGGGGCCTCAAGGCCAGCACAAGCCTGAACGCACACACACCCCTGCCCAAAGGAGCATCTCAAATGTAGCCCTTATAGCCAGACCAGGGAACAAAAAAGCAGTCACTATGAGAGATCAGGGCAGGGCTTTTGCCAGCCAGACCTCGGGTGCCACTGCTCTGTGTCTCTCGCCCGATGCGTCCCATGGATCCAGAAGCCCCAGAGAAAGTCCCCTCAAGTGACACAAAGCTGCAGCCCTTCAACTTGACCCAACAAGGGCCACACATTTCTAAAGCTGTTATGCAATTCTTGCTTCAACCAAGCTGCTGCTGGGATCTCTATTTCAACACGTTTTGTTTTCTCTTCAGAGAGAAAGCATGAATGTGAAACCATAACACCTCTTAGTGACCAGACAACGGCCCTTCCCGACCGTCTGGGATTACTGGTAGGGTGGAGGATGTTTTCAGAGTTACCTTCTGGGAGCCGATTTCAGCTTCCAGAATGACTAATGACCTCAGGAGCAAGGAAGAGGACTGGGGGGGGGGGGGGGGCGGGTGGTACAACTGAGGGCCACTGTCTCCTCCAGGGGAAGAAGCCAATTCAAGATTGCTCAGCAAAGAAGCCCAAAACAATGCTTCCCGGCAGGCTCCAGACCTGCAAGATGGCAGCCTGAGGTCCAGAGTCCAGACACCCCAGACATTGTGCCTATTTGAAAGCAAATACCAAGTTGGGCCATTCTTCTTTTCAGAGAGAGCCAGTCCTGCCACCTTAGCTCAAGGTCTAATTATAGGGAGCAATGCCCTGGGAACAGGGGCCGGGACTTATTTTTGTTGCCTGATGTCTAGCACCGAGCCTGGCAGGGAAGGAGCTCAGTAAGTGGGGAATGAAGTGGGTGGCCAGATGAATTAACAGCCTCACTGGGGGAAACACTGAGACTTGCGAGTTCTACTGCAAAAAAAAAAAAAAAAGACAAAAGGGCTGAGAAAGTCTTTCTGTGGGTAAGATCCACATGGATTCAAAAACCACACACACACACACACAAATAAAAGTAAAACTAGCATTTTTTAATAGCATATTTCAAAGCACTTTCGTCCCCACGTCTCTGTAAAACAACCGTGCCTGCATCCATTCAACTGGTATTCACAGAACAGAATACCTTTATCTGTCTTGCTCTGGCCAACACGTCAGAGCAGGAGAGGCTCTGGGTATCTGCACACCACTCAAGGTTCAGGCTTTATTCTGAAAGCAACTAGGACAGCTCGGGGGAGTGGGAGGAGAGAGACACCATGTGACATGAGAGGCAGCCGATGGGGCTGGGCCTCAGCCCCCCTTGTGGGCTCTGCGGCACTTGAAGAACAGGCTGGATTTTCCATTCCAATCAGCTAACCTTACCTTTTAACAGGATCCCAGTTTGATAATGTCATGCCCTGGCACCTGCAGAGAGCTTTATACTTTTTAAATTGTGTTCACTGTTTAAGCGCGGTTCACTGCAAATCTGGCTGCATTTTCTTCTTAGAGGCAGTAACTGAACCTGAAAGGTGGGCAGGACGGGCACTGTGACTCTTCCCTGCTTAAGAAAACTGCAGCCTGCCTAGAAGCTGGAGGCCTCAGAGGTGAGGATGACCAGGAGTGACTGACAGTAATTCATTCAACAAATCCTTAACTGAGCACCTACTATGTGCCGGGTGTGGTTTCTGGCAATGGGAACAAACGAGAGAACAAAAGAGCTAAAAGATTCCCGCCCACCGGGAGCTTACATTCAAATAAGGGGAGACGAACCATAAATAACATATAAATAAATGTACAAAGAATACAAACAATAAATAAAAGTAAAGGGCACTGTGTGTTAGAAGGTAACACACGCGGTGAAGAAAAACAGCGGAGCCCGGCAACGGGGAAGTGGGGGCGAGGAGAGGGAGGGCGTACTCAGTCGTGACTCGGGTGGTCAGGGAAGCCATCACTGCAAAGGAGACAGTGAGTCCCCTGAACCGAGGTGGCCCCAGCGGGAGGGAGAAGAACAAATCAAAGAGCTATCACAGATGCAGAAACGGAAGGGTCTTGGAAACATACAGGGGGAGGGGGGAGAGTGGGCAGAGGCGAGAGGAAAGCTGACCACAGTCGCCACGTTCCTGAGGGAGGGGGCCCAGGCGGGAGCGTGGCCATCATGGACACCGAGACAGCCAAGTGTGCGACATGGCTGTGAGGCAACAGGACAGCCGGCTCCGGGGAAGACGGGACCGGAGACACCAGTCCGCCAACTACGAGTTATCAGGACCCAGGCAGAAACGGAGACACGTGTCCTGAGGGAAGAAAAGAGGGTGGTGGGTGGGCTGGCTTCCAAGGAAGACCAGGCGGCTGCCCCACATCAGAGGGGCCAGGAAAACGACGCCTGGATTTATTAGCAAGGAGATCACCAGCAGCTTCCGTGAGGGTGCAGCAGAGCGGTGGGCACAGAGCCAAAGGCCTGGCCGGTGGGGGAGGGGGGGAGGGGGTGGACAGGTGAGGAAGGAGAGGCCGAGTGCCCGCGTTCCTCTCACAACGCTTGTTATTTTACGGAGAAAAACCCTCGGGGCACATGGGGTCAAGGTGAGATGTCTGGGGTCTGTCTGTTATTTAAGACGGGACAAGTCTGGGCTGTACCGATGCTTTTAGGAGGGAATCGCTGGTCGGGGGGGAGGGCGAAAGATACCGAAACTGAGTTACTCAGGAGACGACCGAAACGACTCCCATCGTGACCATTCATAGAGCACTGGTGCAGCAGACACTGCAGCACGAGCTTTGTCTGCACTGCCTCGTTTAAGTCTGTCCCAGCCTTCTGTCCGGGTAGGCCTCGGCATTAACCTCCCCACTCTGCAGACAAGGAGACTGAGCTGAGACAGGCCCCAGGTGCAGAGCCAGGACTGAAACGCAGGTGTATGTGGGAGGTCCCCACACACCCCCTTGCCCTAGGCCCGCTGGTTCATCTTTGACAGAGGAAGGGCCCTCTTACCTTAACGACAGTAGGAAGGTGGGGGACGGCACACTGGTTGGAAGGACAGTGACAGGAAGGTGAGCTTGACTGGGGTCCTGGTTTCTCTATGAACTAGAGCAAGCAAGATGCCGCGCAGACGCTGAAAAAGCAGAGGGATGGGAGTTTGAGAAGCAAGAGCATGGTCTGGAACGGCTGTTGAGACTGACCAGAACCCACAGCAGGACAGGCTGAGGGCCCCGGAGGCGTGGGCATACACGGCACCAAAGGAGGCGATATGGGGCTTTTCTCCGGAAGGGCTCGGTTGCCCCGTGGGTCGATGGGTCATCCAAGACTGGGGTGTGGGCAGGCAGGTGCGGGAAGAACCGAAGGCAGGAAACGAGAGGCCCCGGGAGTGGATGCACGGAGTGGGTCGTAGGCCCCGGTCTGGATGAAGGCGACAGGGACAGGCTGAGAGGGAAGAGAAGAGGCTGAGACCTAGTCCAGTGTGGCCTGGCTGAGACATCTGGACTCAAGACCTCCAGGTGGAAAAGGTGGGGGTTAGGACGAGGCCCCATGGAGGTAGACGCCATCAGCCTGAGGGGCATAAAGAACGCAGGGATTTGGATGTTAGTCGGGCAGTGGCCAGGAGGGGACATTCTCGGGTGATGACAGCATTCATTCGAGGTGGGAGCAGTCTGTGGGCCAGATGCCGAAGCCCCGGGGGTGGGGGGGAAGGGGCTGCAAAACCACATTGGTGCCTATGACCCCTGGGGAGCACTCACTGCACCACAGGTACTGTCCTCGGTGCTTTAGACACAGCACAGACAGGAGAAGGGACTTGCCCAAGGCCACACTAAGGGGAGCCAGGGCCCAGTCCACACAGTCTGGCTCAAGGGTCCCTGCTCCTCACAAGCCCGCCTCCTGCCCCTCAGCGTAAGTCAGGCTGGAGGCGGAGGCGAGCAGGCGACAGGAGAGAAGAGGGAGGACAGGAGCATCAAAGGAGGAGAGGCTGATAAGAGGCTGGTGGATAACAGTGCCTGGGTTTGAGCTGATGGGAATCCTACAGGAAGGGGCGGCCTCAGGAGAAGAGCTGAATTTCTCTCAGCTCAGGCAGGCAGAAGGAGCACAGGGTGAGGCTATGAGGGAGTTTGTTACAAGGAACTTCCGTAGGGTCTCACCGATAACGAGGGAAGAAGAGAGCAAGGGACAGCTGGGTCAGGAGAGAGAAAGCAGCAAGAAAGTTAGTGTCTGCCTTTTACAAAGAAATGACACCTCACAGAAGCTAAGTGTCCTGCCCCAACCAGTAAGTCAAAGACTGGGCTCTGAATCTCCCCAGGATAGTTCTCTGAGGGTGAGACATCGGGCTCAGAAAGAGATGGAGGGAAGGCTTATATAGTTAAAGACAAAGGGATGAGATACTTCTCCCCTATGAGAAATGTCAGCCGTGAACACCCCAGGTGGAGGAGGGGAGGGGAAGGGCCGGCTTAGGGCTCACGGTGCTTCCTGAAGCGCCCGGCAAAAAACAGCATGACTGTAGCGATGTGTCTGCAGCCAGCACCCATGAGGCCAGAGGGCTCACTGAGGTTTAAAAAAAGAAAAAGAAAACTCTCTGAGAAGGAAATGTTGGGTACTAGGAGAGATATGAAGAGAGCCAGAATGTTCTGGGGTTTACGAGAGACTGCCAAAGGCTTCATTCAACACACAGAAGCCAGTTCATCCAGTGGGTTGGGGAAGGGCAGCCCAACTGGAGTTGGAAGGGGGGGTCAAAAACCCATAAAAAAAAAAAAAAAAAAGGGGAAAGTGGGACTATAGTTGGTCATTGCTCCAAAGAGCAGTTGGGACAAAAGTCCTCATGAATGAGATGGCCAAAGGTGGTGAAAACAGGCCCAAATGAAAACCAGGAAAAGGCAGGGGAAGAACACTCCACAGAGCAACGCCCTCTCTTCCCCTGTGACATGTGCACACCCCTGAGTGCTTTAAAGGACCCAGTCGGTGAAATCCCCCATGAAGCCCCCACTGCCCCTCTCTAGAGGTGAAGGCGCCGTCTCTGCCCACTAGAATCCCAGGGGCGCCCCCTCGAGCCCTCTGCCCCAGCCCACCCCTCCCCCACTTCCGGGCAGACGGGGCTGGGTCAGATCCGCCCCCTCCTCCAGCGGCAGGCCTGCAAGGTGCAGATCCCGGCTCTGGGCAGCAGCACGGGTGCTCACGAGGCAGAGAACAGGACCCGAGTTCAAGGGCACTCCTTTCTTGACTCCCTGGTCCTCCCAAATGCACCTTTTAGAAAAGCACCTCCCACTTAAGGACAGAAAAGAACGGAGGGGAGGGACGCGAAGGAGACAAGACAGGAGAAGAGAGACAGAAAAATCATTGTAATTTTCTCGCAAGAACTAGAGCAATTTGGGATTTCACGCCCTTTTGAAGCTGAATGGCATCTACTGAACTGCACTGGGTTTTGAAAGCTCTGACGTGGGTGGGAGGGGACTCTGCCTGAGCACCCTTCCTACCAGTCAGCCTGCATGGCTAGGCCCCGGTGGAGCAAACTCCCGGGTGAGGAATGCGGAGCCCTCCTGGCACCTGCCTGGCTCACTCCTGCTGAGAGCTCAGCAAGGCCAGCGACGCAACCACCCCCCCCTCCCCGAGGCCAACCAAGCTTTCCAACGGGCTCAGCACCCACGGGCTCCTAGAGAGAAGCCTGAGCCTCACACCCTCGCCATCAGCGCCACGGGCCCGGCTGGGCAGGAGGCCTTCTCCCAGCAGAGTGAAGGGCAGCATTTCCCTGACTAGCAAAGCAAACGAAGGTCTGAGAAAGGGTCAGCGGAAGTTCCCTCGCTTCAAATCTTTCCTGTTTCCTTTTGCCCCTGCTTTCACCACCACGGGACTCAGCATGGTCTAGAGTGGTGTGCCTAATCTGGATGGAATTTCCTCCTCCACCCACCTGGCATTCTCCCCACGGTCTCGAGCGTTCCCGACCAGGGCTTTTCACCGCCACCCCCACGTGCTGGTCTAGGTGACCATGCCCCTTGCCACTGTGGAGGGCCGGCTAGAGAATCGTGGGGAACCTGCTGCAAAAGTCCCAGTTGGAAAGGAATGAGTCATCGCTACCAGTTGGCAAAAGCCCTGCAGAACCCTCGTGTTCCCTACCTTGGTACGATGCAGGGGCTCAGAACGGATGGGAGGGCAGGGTGGCTGGACCCTTCATGGGTTAGTAAGCACTCACACTCCACCCCTGGGGACTGAGAGAAGAAGGCACAGGAAGAAGCAGTGAAAGTTTGCGGAAGGTCTTCCAAATAATGCTTTAATAATCACAGGCTGTCGCGACTGGAGCTCAAGAGGCATTAGTGCCCATCAGGTTCAGTGTTCATACTTTCTGGGGCCATAAACCCCAGTCGGAAGAGCGTTTTGCACAGCCAGCCAGGGAATACACACACACACACACACACACACACACACACACACACACACACACACCAATTTCACTAAGCAACACTCTCCTTACTGCATGGCACACGCACTTAAATTCTGAACTCTCACCAATCTGTCTTTCTTAAAATGTTGATGCCATTAATGAGTCACAACGCACAGTTTGAAAAACACAGGTCATTAAAATGACACGGGGGGGGGGGGGAGGAGGGGATGGGACTTCATGAGAAGGCATAGTGAACATAATACTTTAAGGCATTAGTAAGGCTGGCCTTCTGCCCCTGTGACCACAAAAGCAAGGAGGACAGGCTCAGTGGTGAAAGCGGCCAGCACCAGGTTCCATGATCCCCACCATCTAGGACAGAAAAACTAGAAAAAGCAGACCCACTCGATACTCTCACTTAACGTCACATGATCAAAGTTCAAACTGTGTGCCTTATAAAATTAAAGAAAACGTTTTCTTCCAACCTACAGTTCACACTGACTTGGCTTCAACTGTGATAATTATTGGGAATGTCAAGTATCATAAAGGAGGACGATGGGTGTTCTGTGTACATACAAAGGGGGACAGGTTAAGAATGGGGAGACATACTGAACTGGTCCACTGCCCCCACTTTCCAATGACAAAACTGAGGCACAGAACAGTGCCTAAGTCATGAAGCAAGTTAGGGGCAGGGCTGCAAACCCGACCTAGGGCTTCTGACTCCATTACTCACAGTCTCCATCACCCAAAACATTTAAGCACACAGTCGAGGTCTCCCCAAATGGAGCATTTTTCCATGACTGAAGCATGGACGCATCCCTGATACGTCATGCTGGGCACGGACAATTCTGCTGATCTTGGCAGACCTTGGCACTCTGCTGCAGCCTCCCCTGGGCTCATGCGATGACTCATGCCACTTAACTTTCTCTGTGCCTTTTTTCTCAGCTGAAATATGAAAAGAATAATCCTCGCTACCCGTTTCCGGGAAAGTGGTGGTGAAAAGCGAGGTGCTCTAAAAGCAAACCTGCATGCTAAAAAACAGAAGAACTCCTTAATGATTAGCTAACCCAGGCCTTCAGTGTACAGTCAAGCCCCGTAAGGCGAGTGACTTATCTAGGACAGCCAGACCAGCTCCAGCTACCGCATGCACCCTGTTACCTCTATCCACAGGTGAAAACTGCTAAGTAAAGTAACACTAAGTACACAGTGACATCTGTAGCCAAACAGACAACGTCTACAGGGCAGGAGGAGGGGCAGGGAAAAAACTAAACAGAACACACAACTTAAACATGTAAGACAAATGCCTCTTTAGGGTGTTGAAAAGGGAGTTGAAAAGGCATGACTAATTATTTCTAATCCTAAAGATAAGCTACAGTGATGCGCTAAAGCAAACTCCGCAAAATCTCTGAAACGGTAGAGTTCCTCGATAGAACGTTCATCTCTGAGATGCTGTGGGTCTGGTGCCTGCTCCAATAACACCTCCCTGCCCCTAACTTTTTAGATACTCTGTCCAAAGGCACTGGAGACAACAGCTTCAAATATGGGAAATTTTATTACATGTGAGGGATTCTTTGCTATACAAATGCCACCTGGTATCTGTCCAGGGTCTTCCCTGGAGAAGCTTCGAAAGCCTAAGAGGCAAGATCTCCCCGCTGCCCTCCATAACCCTGGCAGCAAGGACCATGCCCTTCATTCCCTGCTGGGATGCTGGACGAGCCAAAGGTGTGATGGCTCAGGCTCAGCGGCACAGTTAAAGGCTTGGACCTCACCTTTCCTCAAAGGCTCACGCTTTCTCTCACTGCATTGGTGTCTATCTGTCCACTGACAGCTAGCTCTAGGAGAGCTGTCCAGTGCAGGGAAAACCCTCTGAGTCAGACATTCTGGTCCTCACACCTCCAGTGTGGGGCCAGCATCAGCAAGAAGATAACAGCTGCAGTGAGGGAGCGCTGTGAGCCCTGCCTTTCAAGATAAGTGCCACCAAAGCACACTGGGGCTGGAGTCCGAGGAGGCAGGTGGAGTATCAGCCTGGTAGGTTAATCAGTTCGCTATCTCTTTGCCTCAGTTTCTTCATCTGTCAATCCCTGGGTTGCTGGATGAATTAGTGGAGTTATGCTTACAAAAGTGCAAGGTGTCAATACCCGTATTACCTTCCTGCCACTCGGTGTCCTGGATAGGCGGACAGAAGGCAGCTCTCGGTCTAACAGGAAAACTCCTGGCTAACGCTGCCTCCTTGCAGAAATGCATGTAAAACTACCTGGGGAAGTGACGGGTAAACCGAGTGCCTATTACACAACCCACAGTAAGAGTGGTAGAGCTCACGCTCTCCTTGCCTGCCCGCCTCCCTGCAACAAAAAGAGAAGGCAAATGTCAACGCAGGGCTCGCTGCCTCTAGGCTGCTCAGCTGCCCGAACTCCTGGGGAAGAGGTGCAGAAACCCCGTGAGAAGGGGATCACCTAAGGGCGTCGCTGAACCGGTATCTCCAAGAGAGCTGCTAAGGACCAAGAGAACCCCTACCACTCCTACGCCTCCCCAGAAACCCGGGGAGCAGGAGCAGGAGCAGAAGCACACTCGGGCCAGAGGGCGCGCGGCCGAGCCGGAGCCACGTTTCTCCGCGCCAGCGTGGTTAGCGCTTCCCGGCGGCGAGCTCCCTCGGAAACTGCGCACGTGTGGGCAGCCTTGGCCGCCGCCCTGCACGGACCAGAGGACACTTCTCGCCGCGGCTCGGACAGGGGGCGCGCCGGCGGGAGCCACGAAGAGCTGGGACCCCCCGAGCCCTACGGTCGCGTGGGCAGACGTGGTAAGACTGTGCAGAGCTGCAGCGATCGCTTCCTCGGGCACTCCGCCGCCGCCGCCGCCGCCGCCGCCGCCGAGAGCAGGGGCGCTCGCCAGTTCCCCCCACCGCAGCGCCGCGAGCAGCCCGCGGCGGAGGCTGCGGTGCGGGGCGCCGGCGGGAGCACCCCCGTGGGCAGAGGGGCGCCCCCCGGGGCCCCGGCGCGCGGCGGAAGGAGTGGCGCGCTCGCCGCGAGAGCCGGGGCGCCGGGCCCACGCCCGCCACAGCCCGGAGGAGAGGTGTTTTCGGGGCGCTCCCCCAGGCTGCTCTTGCGCGGGATGCAAACGCACGCGCGCACGCTCCCCTCTCTGCGCCCTCCGTGCCTACAGTCTTCTCGCGCCTCACCTTCACTGAGTCTACCGGGTACATGACCGAGTGCTCCAGGATCCCGGCCATCGCTCCGGCTGTCATGTGGGTGGATAAGGAGGCGCTGGTCGGCAGGTTCTCATAGTCCTCCGACCCGCCGTCCTTGCAGCCGCCGCCGCCGCCGCCATCTCGGCTGTCCCCATCCATCCTGCGCCCCACAGCCTGGCTCCCTACGCCGCCGCGGCGCAGCTCCATCCGCCAGCTCCGCGGGGCGCGGGAGGCTGCAGGAGGTGGGCAGGGAGGGGGAGGGGGCGAAAAACTTCACTTCTTAAAGTGGGAACCACCTCCCCGGTTTTGCGGCGCCTGACGCCATGGCGGGCTGGGGTGGAGCAAAGGGGCCCCAGACACCAATCGCTGGAAAAGAAGAGGCCAGCCGCGGCCCCGCCATTGGTGTACGGGATAGTGGGGACCCGCCTTCCTGTGTGACGTCACTGTCCAGTGCAAATTTCCAAGCAACCGGACGGGGGCGAGAGAAGACATGGGGGTGTCCCGGGAAGTTGTACTACCTCCAGGGTGCTGCTGCTGGTGCTGCTGCTGCTGCTGCTGCTGCCCTTGGGGCGGGCGGGCGGGCAGGGCGGAGGGGGGCGGGTGGTCACTGGGCAGCGTCAGCCGGACCGCAAGAGGGACGTGCCCAGGGCTGAAGGGAGATCAGGAACAACGGGCAATCTTCCCCCAGAGCCCGGAGTTTTGCAAACAGTGTTACTCAGCACGCGTTGGCATTCCTAAGGCCTGGAGTGGGGGCAGTTCCTGTGGATGCCATCTATGGAGCAGTTATGATGGCCGGATGGGGGAGGGGGGCACCCGGGGCGGGTGTGTGTGTGTGTGTGGAGTGAAGTTCTAGAAATGAGGACGCACTGCGCGGTGTCACTGGAGCACCACCTCCTTTTGTGCATATACCGTGGAGGTGACAGAGTTTAGACTCAAGGGCCTGTGCTAAGCTGCTTTGTTGGGGAGAGCGCCCATTTCATCAAAAATTTTTCTCTCACTGAAACACGTAATATACAGGTAAATTTGTTCTCTTATTCTCACGAAGAGGCTAACGCCACCTTGCCCTGGACTGATCAAGGCATGGGTAGTCATCAGAACGCCTTTCAGCACGTTTTCCTCAAGACTGACAGGCCTGGAAGGTCTTTAGAGGCTGATCTCTGGGTGGGGTGCAGAGGGGCCCCGAGTAATATCTTGCAGCATCGCGTCTACCTGCCTTTTAAGACTCTGCTCTCCTGGTTCTTAAACTCATCCGAAACGGACTCCTTCAAGTGTAACCAGGCTGCTTTATTTCAACCAAACAATGTTGTCTTGCTCTGTCTGGGGGAAGGGGAGGAATCAGAGAGTAGGAGAATGACCTGTCTTTGGAAGCCTCCATGAAAGCATGGCATCTGCATATCTAAATGTGCTCATTCTGGGGCTTAAGACCTGGCACTTGTGAAGCACCAGACACCTTATCCCGGGAAGCCTTCTGGTCAGGAAAGCTGTGCCTTGAGAGATAGGAAAGGGTGGGGGAGATCCTGAAGATCTGCACCGACTCTGCCCTCACCCTGGTTCCAAGATTCAGGTCACAGCAACCCAGCCCCCCCCCCCCCCCCCAGGGGTTTTAGGTACAGCCATGTGAGTATTGTCAATTAAGACTTCAAGGCCAAGGGCACCAGTTTCCCATTTTGGGTAGCAGCCAGTAGTAGCCCCCAAGATGAGTGCTAAGGATGTCATAGGTAGAAGAAGCAAGCTCTTTGTTTAGTGATCGCCAGAGAAAAAATTGTTTTTACTGTAGGTGATTTTTAAGAAACGTTCATCAAAAGCTGTTGATACTCATTTAAAAATGATACTTTTGGGGACGCCTGGGTGGCTCAGTCGGTTGAATGACCAACTCTTGATTTCCGCTCAGGTCATGATCCCTGGGTGCGGGGATCGAGCCCCATGTCGGGCTCTGCGCTGTGGAGCCTGCCTAAGATTCTTTCTCTCTGCTCCTCTCCCCTGCTCATGTTCTCTCGCGCTCTCTCTCTGAAATAAAATTAATTTTTTAAAAGAATTTTAAATGATACTTTTTAACCAATACATATTTTTGACCCATTGTCCCTTCTGGCAATGTGCCACAAAAGTTTAAATATGCGTAAGCTCCCCTTCAAAATATTATTTATAGTACTAAATAATTGGAAACAACTGAAATGTTCCACTAGAGAGGAATGGATGAGTAAACTATAATTTGTATCTTAGTGGACTATTATGGGACCATTAAAAATTGTGGTTACATTACACCATAAGATGAGAAGCGATTATGATACAATGTTGAGTGAAGAAACAAAACAAAATTATATAAAGATGACATTTACAAAGATGTAAATATGCACATGGACTGAGTGAAGTGGTCATTGTGATAGTGACATAGGATTATAGGTATTTTTACTGTATTTTTCAGACCTAAATAATGCTTTTTATTATCTCTATAACTTAAAAAGTGGAAAGAACGAAACTAGATCACTCTTTTTTAGGAGACAGTCTCCTAGTGGATGAGAAGCCTTCTGAACTTGGCAATGGTGATGCTGGTGGAGAGAAGCCACCCTCTGGATGATTAAGAGGAATCTTGGCAAATGTGGACATGCCCATAGTTTTCAGAGACACCAGACTTTTTTTTCTTTGAAAAATTTTTTTTAATTTTATTTTATTTTATTAAATTTTTTCAAATGTTTTATTTATTTTTGAGAGAGAGAGAAAGAGAAAGAGAGAGAGAGAGAGAGAGACAGAGCATGAGTGGGGGAAGAGCAGAGAGAGAGGGAGACACAGAATCCGAAACAGGCTCCAGGCTCTGAGCTGTCAGCACGGAGCCTGACACGGGGCTCAAACTCACAAACCGTGAGATCATGACCTGAGCCGAAGCTGGATGCTCAACTGACTGAGCCACCCAGGTGCCCCTATTTTTTATATTTTAAAATTTACATCCAAATTAGTTAGCCTATAGTGAAACAATGATTTCAGGAGTAGATTCCTTAATGCCCCTAACCCATTTAGCCCATCCCCCCTCCCACAACCCCTCCAGTAACCCTCAGTTTGTTCTCCATATTTATGAGTCTCTTCTGTTTTGTCCCACTCCCTGTTTTTATATTATTTTTGTTTCCCTTCCCTTATGTGCATCAGTTTTGCAGAGACACCAGACTTTTTAAAATGTCATTAAATAAATGTTAAGCTAGAGCCGTTTAGAGAATCTGGAAAATTTACTATAAGTATTCAATACTTTTTCTCATCATGTAAGGAAGATATGGTGGTTTGGCACTTAGCATCCATCTTAAACTCCTTCTTATACTGCAGTGGCCAGAAATTTTTAAACCACATTTATCAGACCCTTGCAGCTAGGAGGCCAGATGTGAGTTTGATTCTGCTAATTAGATGAACTGGAGAGATCTGGGAGGCAGTAAGGAGACAGAAGTCACCTTCCTGCTTCTTTGATGCTTTCTGATGCCTTGCGAGGTCATAAACGCTCCGGCCAGGAGCAGCTGGGGTGGGCAATGGCTTTCCTCTTGCAACAGCACGCCAGTGTCTGGTCACCGGATCCATGGATGTCAAGAAGCAATTGTGGCAATGGGAGTGGCAGCAGGAATGATCCCTGAACCATAGCTCCCGTAAGTGGCCTTCCTCACTTACCAACACATGGTGGAGATTCCCTTGGGAAGCCAGTTAGGCAATGTGGATCTGAGGGTTCTCCCTGGAGGCCCAGCCTTGGTTTCAGCTCTAACAATATTGTATATACTAGCAAAAGGGTCTGATAATGAAGGAGCCATTCCTGGATGTCAGAATATAGACACCAGCCCCGGTCCTAGACCGCCGTGAAGGCTTGTTTAGAGGGAGTTGACATCCCAGACGCCATGACCCAGTGCTTTGGCCACCACTGTCAACAAAGAGGGAGCATAGGGACCTGGGAGCAGAGCAGTGATCCTGTCCTGTAGGGTGGGCCTGGAGACTCAAAATGACACGCTGACTCCACTGGATTCTTACATAAAGTTCCTGAGTCTTGAAGTTCTAAGGATGTCATCATACTGCCCTGACCTAACTGGGATCCAAGCTCCATTTAGAAAGGGGAAGCCACAGAGGCTGTATGGTGAAGAGCACGTCATGGATCTGTGTGGCTCTTGCCCACTGGTCGGCATGCTTCACGTCTACTTAACACGTGGCGAATGAAACACAGACAAAAATAAAGGGGCACCTGGGGGCTCAGTAGGTTAAGCGTCTGACTCTTGGTTTCAGCTCAGATCATGACCTCACTGTTTCATGGTTTGAGCCCCGCGTCAGGCTCTGTGCTGACAGCCCAGATCCTGCTTGGGATTCCCTCTCTCCCTCTCTCTTTGTCCCTCCCCCACTCACGCTGTCTCTGTCTCTCTCAAAATAAATAAATAAAAACTTAAAAAGAATGCCTGTAAAAAATAAAATCCCATGGCCAAGTATATATAATTTGGGAATACTGAGGGGAAAGAAATGGAAAGGAGTTAACAGTACAGAGGTAAGAGGTCCAGTCTGTCTCCAGAATCTGTCTTTTTTTTTTTTTCCCACAATAATTGCTCCAGCCCTGGCATCCACCTGCCCACCTATGGAACACACAGACATATTAATGATCCTATCCCGATTTCAGCCAATGCTGTAGCCCCCACCGGGGACACACTTGTCAGGGACGAGGCTCCATGCCTTGGAGTGACCGCAGCTGGAGTGACGCGTCCTAGAACACCATGTGGAGCTGGTGTGGTACCAGGATGGGGGGCTGTGCGTTTTGTCTTTGTTTTTCTTGATGTACACCCTTCCGTCTATCCGTTCACTTCAAGTCAAGTTTATATGTTGGAAGGGCTGCAAGGGCCTCTAAGTGGAGGGATCCCTCCCTCTTATACATATATGGCCCCGTATTCCCAGAATCTCTTGCCTTCCCAAGCTCAGCACCGTGTTTCCTAAAAGCTCTATCTGTGATTCGTCCTTTGGGATGAATCTCCCCATAAGATGGGAGAAGAAATGAAGACAAAAAGCTAGCCTTCCTCTACAGCCCCATGTCCAATAAGGAAGGAGTGAGAGAGAGCCATCAGGCCCAGAGAACACAGAGCTGCTTCACTTTACCAGGCTTTTCTTTTCAAAGGATGGCGATGGGCGAGGGTCAGAGCTAGGGGTTGAATCGGCAGGTTGGGAGAGGAGTGTTGACACCTGCTCTACCTCTTGAGAGCCTGCCCTTTGTTCACACTTCTGCAGATTCTACTGCTGGAGTCCACCGGTGATCATCCATGTGATGTGGCTGGGCCCCACCACTGTGGGACAGTCCCCTGACTCCTGTTCTGTGGATGCCTGGGCCATCCTCTTTAGCAGCTGTCCCACGCACTTTCACTGAGGAGACCCAACCATGCCAGCTGCCCCCTCCCCACGTCGCAGGCCACACCGTCTATGCACTGCCCCCATGCCTGCTCTACTCAAGAGCCCATGCCCTAGTGAATGGCCCGGGGCCCCAGAACCGGACAGGGGTTGTGGCGGAGGAGTGCTGAGGCCCCATTGGAAGCAAAGCACTGGCTCAATTCCGGGCGAGAAGTACCACGTCTGTGTGTCCACGTGGGTGGATGCTGGACCATCCATTAGCCGCCCACTGTGATAGCTTCCATCTGTTAGTTTTTCCCTCTCCTCACCTTTCTCCATAAATAGACTCAACTCTCCATGGTTTAAAAAAAAAATCCCTCTCCCCTGCTTTACACCTTAAGCGATTGCCCTATCTCTCCCTCCATCCGGAAGTCCTTGAAAGAATAATCTCCCCTTGTCTTTCCATAGTCACAATGCACTCACTCCTGAAGCCTCCACATGGTTTCTAACCCCTGCGGTTTTCCAACAGAGGAGCTCTCGAAAAGGTCACCAGTGACCTCAGTTCCAAATCAGCCTGGTCTAGTCCTGACCTCTTGACCTCTGCTTCCTCTAAAATTCCTCCCTCACTTCCTCTCTCTTCTTGCCCTTCCAGCAGTGCCCTCTGCCTCCTCTCTACCTTGCCTTTCTCTCCGCACCCTCTCCTCAGACTTCCTTTCTCCTCTTCCCTGTGGTCCTTTCTTCTATTCCCCCCTTCCCACTCCCAACCCTGGCTCTGTTTTAATCCTGACCATTCCTCTGCACTCAAGCCCCACATTTCCTTGTGTTTCCCAGACAGTGACATCTGAATATCCCACCTGAACCGAAAGCTCGGGAGGTATATCAGTGTCCCAGGGCTGCCGTAACAAAGTACCTCAAACTGGGTGGCTTAAAATAACAGAACTGTACTCTCTTACGGTTCTGGAGGCTACAAATCCAAAATCAAGATGTTGGCAAAGCCGCGCTCCCTCCAAAGCCTCTAAGGGAGGATCCGTCCTTGTCTCTTCCTAGTGTCTGGTGGCTCCCGGCTGTGCTTGACCTTCTTTGGCTTCTAGGTGCATCACTTGGATCTCTGCCTCCATCTCACATAGCGTTCTCCCTGTGTTCTCCATGTCTACCATCCAGATTGTCCTCTTCTTATAAGGACTCCTGTCATATTGCATGAGGGGCCCATACTGTGCCAGTATGACACCATCTTAGCTTGATTATATCCGGCAAAGAGCCCACTTCCTAATAAAGTCACATTCATAGGTTTTCAGCAGACGTGAATTTAGGAGGGACACTATTCAACTCAGTACAGTGAGGTAGAGAGAGCTGCAAAGAGGGGCAGGTGACCTAGGTTCCAGTCCTAATGTCCTTTGCCCCATTTCCTTTACCTGTGAAAGGAGGGGTTGGGGTCACTGGTGTGCAGACAACTCTGTCTGATCAAAAACTGAACTCCTCGTCTTTCCTTCTAGTTGGCCACTCCTTCTGATGCCATTTTTAGTCTGTATCTTACCAGGCAACCAGCTGGCAAGCTTAGTCATCCCTGACTCCTCTCTTTTTCTTTCCTTGTTTGAATTGAAGTCTAACTGACGTGCGATATCTTACTAGTTTCAGGTGTACGTTATAACGACTTGATATTTTTATACTTTACAAAATGATCCCCACCTTAAGTCTAGTTACCATCAGTCACCACACAAAATTATGACGATATCATTGAGTATATTCCTTCTGCCGTACGCGACATCCCGGTGACTTGAATCTTTTATAACTGGAAGTTTGTACCTCTTAATCCCCTTCGCCTATGTTGCCTGCTCCCCCACCCCTCCCCACTCTGGTAGTCAACAGTTTGTTTCCTGTGGCTAGGAGTCTGTTTCTGTTTGTTTTGTTTTGTTTTTATTTTTATTTTTTGATACAGTTTTAAAAATTTATGTATTTATTTTGGGATAGAGAGCACGAGCAGGGGAAGGGCAGAGAGAGAGGGAGAGAGGATCTAAAGCAGGCTCCGCACTGTCAGCGCAGAGCCCCATGTGGGTCTCGAACCCACGAACCACGAGATCATGACTAAGCTGAAATCCAGAGTCGGATGCTTAACCGGATGGGCTGCCCACGTGCCCCTGTTTTGTTTTTTAGATTACACATATACGTGGCCTCTATTATGTTGATGTACCTTCCTTCTATACCCACTTTTTTGAGAGTTTTTAATTAGAAATGGGTGTTGAATTTTGTCAAATGCTTTTTTCTGCAATTATTGAGATGACCATATGATTTTTATCCTTTGTTTTGTTAATGTGGTGTGATTTGTGGATGTGGACCCAACCTTGTATCCCTGGAATAAATCCCTCTTAATCATGGTTTATGATCCTTTCAATGTGTTGTTGAATTCAGTTTGCTAATATTTTGTTAAGGATTTTTGCATCTATGTTCATCAAGGATATTGGCCTGTGATTTTCTTTCTTGTGTGTTGTCTTTGTCTGGTTTTGGTATCAGGGTAATAACTTGCCTTGAAAAATGAGTTTGGAAGCATTCCCTTCTCTTTAATTTTTTGGAATAATTTGAGAAATATATGCACTAACTTCTTTCTTTTTTTATTTTTTTTTAAGTTTACTCATTTATTTTCAGAGAGGGCGCACGGGTAGGGGAGGGACAGAGAGACATAGAGAGAGAATCCCAAGCAGGCCCCCCTCTGTTGGTGCAGAGCCCGATTTGGGGCTCGAACTCACAAACCGTGAGATCATGACCTGAGCTGAAACCAAGAGTCAGACGCTTAACCGACTGAGCCACCCAGGCACCCCTGTACTAACTTCTTTAAATGTTTGATAGGCCTCACCTGTGAAGCCATCCAGTTCTGGATTTTTGGTTTTGGGGAGTTTCTGATTCAATTTTATTACTTGTGATCAGTCTATTCAGATTTTCCATTTCTTTGTGATTCAATATTGGAGGTTGTATGTTTCCGGGAATTTATCCATTTTTAAAAATTTTTCAAATTTGTTAGCATTTCATGGTTCATAGCAGTCTCTTATGATCCTTTGTATTTCTGTGGTGTCAGTTGTAACTTCTCTTTCATTTCTGCTTTTGTTTATTTGGGCCCTCTCTCTTTGTTTCCTGATGAGTCTGGCTAAAAGTTTATCAATTTTTTTATCTTTTCAAAGAACCAGCTTTTAGTTTCATTGCTCTTGCCTATTTTTTTTTTTTTTTTTTTTTTTTTAGTTTCTATTTCATTTATTTCCTCTTTTATCTTTATTATTTCCTTCCTTTTAACTTTGGGTTTTGTTTGTTCTTCTTCTACTTCCTTTAGATTGTTTAATTGGTATTTTTCTTGTCTCTTGAGGTAGGCCTGTATCCTATGAATTTCCCTCTTAGAACTGCTTTTGCTGTACCCCACGGATTTTGGAAAGTTGTATTTTCATTTTCATTTGTTTCAAGGTATTTTCTGACTTCTTTGATTTCTTCAATGACCCACTGGTTGTTTAGTAACACCCCTCTCTTTCTTTCCCTCTCAGATCCTATTAGCCATGTGGATATTTGGCCTCTTAAAGAGTATCACTTATAGCTATGGTGACAATATAGTTTATCATCCAAATTAGATGATTTTTGAGAGTGAAAAGGGGGCACCATTAACAACTACACCAGGACAGAAAATATAAACTGAAACTGTCTTGGGAAAACGAGGACATATGATCACCCTGTGTATGGCCAGCCCCTGCTTTCCATCCCCAAACCTTGGTCAACCTGTGGCCCTCTTCTAAGGGAAGACTCTCCATGTCTCCACCTGCTGGAACAGTACTCATTTCTCAGCTCAGACAGCTCTGCTTTCATAAAACCTTATCTGACCCGGAAGAAGTGAGCTGAACCCTGTCACTTTCATGCTTTCTTCATCACTCTTGCTACCTCTCACTTTTAATGTTTATTTATTTTTGACAGAGAGAGAGAGAGAGACAGAGTATGAGCTGGGGAGGGGCAGAGAGAGAGGGAGACACAGAATCCGAAATAGGCTCCAGGCTCTGAGCTGTCAGCACAGAGCCCAACGCGGGGCTCGAACTCACAGACCGCGAGATCATGACCTGAGCCAAAGTCGGATGCTCAACCGACTGAGCCACCCAGGTGCCCGTCGCTACCTCCCACTTTGCATCGTAGTTCTAGTAGCCATGTCTTAGGTTTCCCCCTACAGTCTAAGTTCTTGAGGATGTAAATTGACTAGGCAATCAATATTTGTTAAAGGAGTAAGGGTTTCTTTCAAAAACGTTCCATATTCTTACATAACATGAAAATATTGCAGACACTCATGGTCTCCAGGAAATTAAAGCACATCCTTCACTTCACATGAGCATAGCTCTGAACACAGTTTGTGAAGAAGAGGAAAAAAAAGTGGCATTTCCTTTTCTTCCAAAGGACATGTCACAAATGCTAAATTAGGTCACTACTTTCCAGGAACATGAAGTTACAAAGCCCAGGAACTGGAAGAGATCAAGAATGGGATGTAGGCCGTAAATCTCATCTCACGGGTAACAAAAGAGATCCAAAAGGTAAAGCAGCTTGTCCCAGGACACAAAAGTGGTTAATGGCAGAACTGGGATCCAAACCCGGGTGTTTCATCCAGTATTCTTTTACTCCACACCTTTGAAATAAACCCTGAGGCTGATAAGATTTACTGCTGCCATTAGTCATATCTCAGACGCCTGTTCTGTAGAAATCAATTGTCATCAGTCCTCCACTCTGGTCAGGTTTGTCTGACACAGCACATTAGCACATGGCCACGTTTGCCAAATTCCACACGTGAGTTTTATGCTGAGCTCTGTACCTCCTGAATAAGAGATCGTGATCCTCTGGACAGTATAGTTACCATTTTCAAACACCTCGAGTAGACTACTGAGCATAGAAGAGGTGGTCTTTAAGGGAATATAGGAGATACAGAAAGCATGTGCTTTGGAGACAGATCAGAATTAATTAAATCGATACCTGCTGCTTCCAAGAATTGTCCTGGAGCAAAGCAGCCCCTTTGCAAATTGGAGCACCAGCATTGTGATTTTTACTTTGAGTTTCATATTTGTTTTCTCTCTCCATAGTATCCTGTTATGCACGGCATGTCTCTCCTGACCTCTAATCACACGTGCGTCTCAGGGGTGGACCTCAGTTTCAGCTGCTGTTGGAGAACACTTGCAGACCAATTGTGAACTTACAGGTGAAAAATACACAAAGGGGCACCTGGGTGGCTCAGCTGGCTGAGTGGTTGAGCATCTGACTCTTGGTTTCAGATCAGGTCATGATCTCACGGTTCGTAGGTTCTAGCCGCAGGTCATGCTCTGTGCTGACAGTGGGGAGCCTGCTTGGGATTCTCTCTCTCTCCCTTTCCTCTCTGCCCCTCTCCTCCTCATGCTCTAAGTAAGTAAGTAAGTAAATAAATAAATAAATAAGACACACAAAAGTGCCCTAGTCACTAGTGAACAAAGCAGGGGCTGGGTTAGTACTCGAAGTCTCTCAGATCAAGAAGTGTTAACCAAGGATAACCACTGGATTTTCCATCTCCACAGTCCCCTTCAGGAATGGAGAGTAGAGGGAAAGGGCCCAGTGAGGGCCTCGGAGAACAACCAGTCTGAACCCCTCAGCGATCATCTTGGGAGGGGGAGTACCAATATCCGAGGCTCCCAACTTGGTCATGCTTAGAATAACCTGGAAGGTGTGTTTTCCCTAAATTAAAGCTCCGGACTATGGGAAAATCCCACCGCACATAAACGGTGAAGTGTTTCATTTCGCTTTGTTAATTAGTAGTTAATTAACTAATTTGTTAATTAGTAGTAAAAATATGAAACTCTACTAATTAATTCACTTGATATGAGAAAGACATCCTTCTCAAGTTAGCCCAAATGTAATTCGCAAAATCTGTCTGGGCCGCAGTAAGCCATGTAACAGTTTTTCCCAAGAAATCTGCCTACCCAGGACAGGTTATCAAAAACCAGACTATTTGGTCAACATAATCAGAAAGAGTAATTTCAGTCTGGTTTTTAAAACTAACTAAACCAATACAACCAATTTGGAAAACTGTCTGACAGCATCTTCTAAAGCTGAACATACATACACATAACCTTTGACCCAGCAATTCTACTCCTAATATATACCCAGCAGAAATGTATACTTTGAGTACCAAAACATACAAAATGTGCATGTACCAAAATGCTCATGGCAGCACAATTCGCCACACAGCCCCCAAATGGAAACAACTCAGATGTCCATCAACAGCAGAATGGACAAATCAGCTCTAGTGTGTTCACACAATGGAATGTTGGGCAGTGGTAAGAATGGATGAGGTCTAACTCGAATGCCTCATTCTTAGAGAAAACAATCCAAACCAGCCCCCAATCACTTTGTAAAAAGTTTATAGCACCCGTTGCTCTGTCAGATTATCTTGTTTATTTATTTTCTCTCTGCCTTCCCACTATCTCCCTTCTCTCTCTCTCTGTCTCTGTCTCTCTCTAACACACACACACACACACACACACACACACACACACACACACACTGTAAGCTTCAGGAGAACAGACACCGGTGTCACATCTTCACAGTTGCATTCCCAGTGCTTATGACTGGCACAGAGTCAGCTATGATATGAATGGTGTGAATGAATAAATAAAATGTCACTTCTTCCAGGAAGCCTTCCCTGACCCTGACAGCCCACACATACCTCTCTCCACTGAACTTTCCTGGGATTTGTTTGCCACACCACCCACATGACATTTATCCTTTACTACCTTGCACTGTGCTTTGCTTCAGTACACACCTTAGTCCCCTTCTAAAGTCCCTGGAGAGCAGAATTTCTGGCTTATACTCTTTTATATACCCATAAACTAGCCCACAGGAGGCTCCAAACACCCTGCTCGTAACAGGAGAGCAATAAACATGTGCTCAATCTATTGAAGAGGAAGCAGGGCATAGTAGAAAAGGTGAACTTAGAAGTCAGAAGTCCCGACTAGCACTTATTACCTAGCTGTACGTCCTTGGAAAAATTACTTAGCATGTCTGAGTCTAGATTCTCAATTATAAAATGGGCACAGGAATTCCTACATCATAGGATCAAAACAGAAGTTATATAAAGTAGTATGTGTGTGCATGGGTGTGTGTGTGTGTGTGTGTGTGTGTGTGTGTGTGTGTGTGTGTGTATTCAAAAATGTCAGTTCTCCTTCAATGTTTGATAAAAGTTTGTCATCTCTTACTGTAACCGTGGACATATTTCATACAATGCTTATGTTTACCAAAGATCTCCTGTCTCTTAGGCAGCAGCTGATTCTGCTTTTTAAGTATTTTCTTCCCCCACCCCCACTAAAATGCAAGTGTATAAAATTTTCATCAGAGTGTTTTTTGATGAATGCAAGTGCATAATAAAATTGGGGCATGAACACAACTTGCTAAATTTAATAGGCTTCATTTCATCATAATACTAAACTGGACCAATTCAAATTCTCACCATTGCTTTCCCACCCACAAAAGTGACTTCAAGAGCAAAGCAGTCTCCCGGAACTCATTAACTTGGTGCAAGCAAGGCATGTTTTACTGCAGCACATTTGAAAAGGTAGAAACCCTCCCATCATCTGCTCTGTGACAGCAGCATGCTCACTTAGCCCCTGTTGTGTCTCCATTCCCAGAGGTTGGTGGCCAAGTCATAGTAAACAATGGCAACTTGTGTCACTCTGGAGAACTTTCCGGCAGTTTTACGCATCTTATCTCATTTGATTCTTAGGGCTGTTATTAGGGGGTCAGATGGAGAAGTACGGGCCGTGTAAGATTATCGTGTGGTCGGGTTGATCTGCAGCTGTCCCCCAAGGATTGGTTAAATGGGGCCTGTATCAGCAACAAGGGAGGTGTGACACAGGACTCTGACCTTGACCGGGTTCAATTCAACTATTTTTTAAAGTCAGCTACTAGAAAAAGTCATGGAATACAACAGACTTATCAACCTCTTAGAAGACATAATACCGGGGGAATGGCTTCCCGGAATGCTAAAAGTCAAGGTTGTTTTTAAAATCTCTAAAAACGTAAAATGCTGCACTTCAATCCTAAACAGGATGGGTATGCTGAACAGGATAGAGCACCCCTGAACTGCTGAATCTTCACTCTGTAGTTGTCTGTGAACTTGGCACAAGCTCCAGTTTCTAGGGCGTTTTCCCTGGCACGCTCCATTTGGATAGCCTACACTTGTCCTTCCAGCCCCCCCTTTAGATGTCACCTCCTCTGGGAAGCCATCCTGATCCCACACCTTCACCTCTAGTTGCTCAGGCTGAAACCCAGGAGTCATCCCAAAGTCCTCCCTGTCATTTATCTAGAAAACCCTGTCTATCAAGAATCATGCCAGCCTACCTCCCAACAGACAACATAGTTGTATTTATCACTTATTAATGCATAATGTGACTTTTGTTACTTATAGTTTTATTATTATGCTTTTGTCTGTCTCCCTCCAATATCACATATGCTTTTTAAGAGAAAAGACTTTTTTTTTGGTCCACTGATCATTCTCAAAGTCTACGATAGTACCTAACACATGACAAGAACCTAATAAGTATTTATTTTTAATAAATGAATGAATGAATGAATGAATGAATGAATGAAGGTGAGTTAGGTGCCCCACTTTTGTGCTCCTATATCACCCTGTAATTTTCTCATCATGAGGCTTGATATGCTGTGGGGCAACTGGGATTTATTTCCACTTAAAAAATATATCTTTTAATTATACGTTTGCCCATGAATAAATTCTAGTTGTCATGTAATGGTTTACTTGTCCGACCATTTCACTAGACTACAAACCACAAAAAGCCCATAGCTGGTCTGCCTGGCTGACTGCTGTGCCCCCAGCTCCGGGCATAGTGCCCTGTGCAGAGAAATAGTACATTTATGGAGTGTCAGGCACACTTCGAATGTTTTACATGCACTAATTCACTCAATGAGTACAACAACCCAATGAGGTGGGTTCGATTTTTACTATTTCACAGATAAGGAAACTGAGGCTCCGAGAAATCAAGAAACACGAATGATGGCATCTATGAAGTCTGGCTCTGGAGCTCAAGCTCCAGATGACTGCCCTGAATTGCCTCACCTTTACAAGGTACCCAATAAAACCTGTTCAATAAATGAATCAAGGAAATATGGCTGACCAAAAAAAAAAAAAAAAAAAAAGGCAATGTGCTGCTTGGCTGTGTTAGTAAAGGGTCGAGATAAGAGAGGTTGTAGTCCTGGAATACAGTTCAGCTCAGGTGAGTTGAGGATAATTCCTGTTTGGAAGCAGATCACTAAATTGAAGTGGGTCTAAAGACCCACACCACAATGGCAAAGCATCTGAAAATTATGAAAGAGCCAGAGACTGCTTAGCTTTTGAGGAATTGGCAGTGAGGATTCAGGACCTCTCTTCAAATCCAGGGATTCCTGCAGTGCCTGGGTGGCTCAGTTAGTTAGTAATCCGACTTCGGCTCAGGTCATGATCTCGTGGTCTGTGAGTTCGAGCCCTGCATCGGGCTCTGTGCTGATAGCTTGGAGCCTGGAGCCTGTTTCGGATTCTGTGTCTCCCTGTCTGTCTGACCCTCCCCCTGTTCGTGCTCTGTCTCTCTCTGTCTCAAAAATAAACAAACGTTAAAAAAAAAAAAAAATCCAGGGATTCCTGTGGGCCACTCTCAGGCTGTGGGCCCCAAGGGCAGAGCTGGACAGGTGGGTGGAAGTCACAGAAAGGCAGGTTTTCGCTCGCTCTGTGGAGGAATTGGTAGGAAACATTCAAACCCTGAGGGCCCACCAGCAGGTGAATGGATAAACAAAATGTGGTCCACACATACAAAGGAATATTATTCAGCCTTGAAAAGGAAGGGAATTCTGACACAGGCCACAACACGGGTAAACCTTGAAGACATTACGGTAAGTGAAATAAGCCAGTCACAAAGGACAAAAGGATTCCCGTCATTCGAGATATCTCCGGTAGTCAAAAACCACACGGACCAGAAGAACAGTGGTTACCAGGGCCCAAGGGGACAGGAGCCAGAGGAGTTATCGTCTAAAGAGCACAGAGTTTCCATTTGGGATGATGAGAAATTCTGGAGACAGACAGTGGGAAGGCTGCACAACACAGTGAATATACTTACCGCACTTAAGTGTACTTAATGGTTACTTTGATGTTCTATAAATTTTACCACAACAAAAACAATTAAACTAAAAAACTAACAAGGAGACAGCGAGACATTGAGCCTCCACCACTGGCGGTGAATAAGCAGCGGCTAGCTATCAGGGAAAATATAGGGGCATTTTTAAAAATGTTTATTTATTTATTTATTTATTTATTTATTTATTTATTAATAGATGAAATTTATTGTCAAGTTGGTTTCCATACAACACCCAGTGCTCATCCCAAAAGATGCCCTCTTCAATGCCCATCATCTACCCTCCCCTCCCTCCCACCCCCCCATCAACCCTCAGTTCGTTCTCAGTTAAATGTTGATTTATTTTTGGGAGAGAGAGAGAGCGCACATGCATGGGGAAGGAGCAGAAAGAGAGGGAGACAGAGGATCCAAAGCAGGCTCTGCACTGAAGCCCGATGCGGGCCTTGAACTCATTAACCATGAGATCGTGACCTGAGCCGAAGCTGGACACTCAACCAACAGAGCCGCCCAGGCACCCCAAGGGGCTTTCTTGAGTTTGGGTGGGAGTGGGACTGGAGAGCCCTTACAATCCCTCGGTCCTTCAGTTCTTGTCTGTTTGCTTTAACATTTATGGGGCACTTGCTGTGCACGGATTAGCTTATGGATGCTACACCACTCCGTAAGGCATGACTACCGTAGTCTGCACCTTACAAGTGAGGAAACTGAGGCCAAGAGACCTCCAGTCACTTGCTCAAGGCTTCCCATGTGCTAAGCATAAGGAAGAAGGGCAGGAATTCCAGAGCCGGCACGTGCTACAGCACATTGACTGCACCACGCGTAGGAGGAAACCTAGAGGGTTTCATGACTTTTCATGCTATCTCAGGCTCTTCCAGTGACTCCATGCCACCTCGCGCTCTTTCCTGCTCTGCCCTGGACCTCAAATGCCCGACATGGGCATCCCCAGTCAGTCACAGAGGGCACGAAGCTGCCCGCAGGAAGGCACAACCTCGAACGGATTCTGAGGGTGTTGCTATGGCCAGGATGTCTTATGACAGACAGAAAGCCTGGACCGGCATTGGCTGTACCATTATTGCCCTTGAAGGGTCAGTTTTCCTGGGAAATGAGCAAGTGACCTTCTTATTTCCCTCCCAATTTCTCATGCCACAACTTCCACGTTCCCTTACTTGAAAGCTGATTGTAAATGAGGGTTTGAGAACAAAAGCTCTTGCGTAGACTCAAAGCCCATTTTAATTTTATGAGCGTTGTGCTTTATACTTGTTACAGTCTTTAAATGCTTTGAAGCAGTGTCTAGACCAGCAGGGCCCAATAAAAATGCAACGCATGCCGCATATGTAATTTCAAATTTTCTGGTAGCCACATTAAGAATGTAAAAAGAGGAGGGGCGCCTGGGTGGCTCAGTCGGTTGAGCGTCCAACTTCGGATCCGGTCATGATCTGGTGGCTCACGAGTTCAAGCGCTGCGTCTGTGCTGACAGCTCAGAGCCTGGAGCCTGTTTCAGAAACCGTGTCTCCTTCTCTCTCTGCCCCTCTCCTGCTCATATTCTGACGGTCTCTCAAAAAACAATAAACATTAAAAAAATTTAAAAAACAGGGTCGCCTGGGTGGCTCAGTCAGTTAAGCGTCTGACTCTTTGATTTCGGCTGCGGTCATGATCTCACAGTTGTGAGATCGAGCCCCGCTGGGTGTGGAGCCTGCTGAAGAGTCTCTTCCACTCTGCCCCTCCCCGCAAAAACTTAAAAAATCTAATCTTGAAAAAAAAATTAAAAAGAGAATGTAAAAAGAAACAGGTGAAACTAATGTTCATAATATGTTTTATTCATCTCAGTTTATCCAAAATCATTATTGATGAGATATTTGACATTCTTTCTCATATTGTCTTTGAAATCGCTGTATGTTTTATCCTCCAAGCACATCTCGATTCAGGCTAGGCGCCTTTCAAGTGCTTAACAGCTACATGGAGCTGGTGATGACCATTGAGCAGTACAGGTCTAGGCTCTGCTTTTCAAGGGGTTTGATGGTGAAGAGGAAAGAAGGCGTGTTTTAAGGGGAGCTGGACCTACTGAGAGTGTTACTTATTACATAATTCGTGATCACGTATGTTGACTGTGGGGGAGAGAGAAAGAAACTTAACGTGGAAGCAAAACATCATGGTGCCTCATCCAGGAAAATGCTGCGTGAAACTGGGAATGGAGGAGAGAGCTCAAGGGGCAGTGGGATCAAGGCCGGAAGACAGGGGCAAGCTTTGAGGTTGTTGCTGGTTGGGTTCTTCTGTGATTACTTAAAACCGTTTCAGGGGGGCGCCTGGGTGGCGCAGTCGGTTAAGCGTCCGACTTCAGCCAGGTCACGATCTCGCGGTCCGGGAGTTCGAGCCCCGCGTCGGGCTCTGGGCTGATGGCTCGGAGCCTGGAGCCTGTTTCCGATTCTGTGTCTCCCTCTCTCTCTGCCCCTCCCCCGTTCATGCTCTGTCTCTCTCTGTCCCAAAAATAAATAAACGTTGAAAAAAAAAAATTAAAAAAAAAAAAAACAAAACCGTTTCAGGGGTCCCTGCGTGGCTCAGTCGGTTAAGCGTCCAACTCTTGATTTCCATTCAGGTCTTGATCTCGGTTCGTGGGATTGAGGCCCGCCTCGGCTCTGCACTGAGAGCACGGAGCCTGCTTGGGATTCATTCTCTCTCCCTCTCTCTTTCCGTCTCTCCCTCTGCCCTACTCTCGCTCTCTCGTCTCTCTCAAAATGAACATTAAAATCATTTTACTCTTTTTATGATCCCTAAGTGTCACCCTTATTCCCTTCCCACCACCCCCTGCTGCTGTTGATTTATCCAGTTGCCACTGTTGTGATATCACAAATGCAGAGCTGAGACTCAAGTCCCTACTCTGCCCCAGGTGCCAGGGCTCTGCTGTGGCACTTGGAACCAATCAGCATTTCCCACCCCCTTCAGTCTCCTCCCTTCTAAAAGGAGCTGGTTGGACTATTCAAGAATTCATTCAGCCAGTCAGTCAACAAGTATCCAATAAGTCAACAAGTACCCAATAAGTGCTGATCACTGATCACTATTCTAGGTGCTTTCTGATCATTGCTTCCTTTTTTTTTTTTTTTTTAATGCTTATTTATTTTTAAGAGAGAAAGCACAAGCAGGGGAGGGGCAGAGAGAGAGAGGGAGACACAGAATCCGAAGCAGGCTCCAGGCTCTGGGCTGTCAGCACAGAGCCCCACATGGGGCTCGAACTCACAAACTGTGAGATCATGACCTGAGCCAAAGTCGGACGCTTAACCGACTGAGCCACCCAGGCGCCCCCAGCTTCCTTCTGACTCTAGTTTTTTGTGCCCCGTGATTTTTGGGTGCTGCTTTGTCTGTCACCATGAGGTAGATTTCACAGCCCGAAAATGTCCATTCCCAAGTGACAGCGGAGACTCCTCAGGCTGGTCAGACAGTCCCCAGAGAAAGGGAGAGAAAGTGGCAGAGAAGGGGGGGGGGAATGGTCCCTAACAGGGTGGGTCAAATCTGTGCCCACTACACTCTTCCACTCTGAGCCCCTACTGAGAGGGATTTCCTCAGCATCAGTGGCCTCCTTAGCTGACATTGGAGGTTCTCACCAACATCCACCTAAGCCCTTGGTACTATACAGCACAGCACTGAGAGGGTCAGGGAGAAGGTAAAACAAAACTCCCTAACCTGATCTATCTAGAAGCCTGATTTATGGCGGCCGTCAGTACCTGGGAGCTTGGTGATCCTCAAGGCTTTGGCAATGAGGGACAGTTCGCTTTCTTCTGAGTGCTAAACTTGAAAATCTACACACAATACACCGGAGGTGTGCGGTCATTTGAAAGAGAGAAGAGGTTGCTCGGGTCTATAAAATCTGACTGATCCATTGGTTGAAAATAGCAATATTCCAATTAAAGAAAAAAAGGGGGCCCCTGGGTGGCTCAGTCGGTTAAACATCAGACTCTCGATTTTTGGCTCAGTGCTGAGTGTGGACCCTGCTTGGAATCGCCCCCCACCCCCGTGCCCAAAACGCTCTCTCTCTTTCTCTGTCTCTCTGCCCCTCCCCAACTCAGGCTCGTGCTTTCTCCCTCTCTCAAAAATAAATAAATAAACTTGAAAAAAAAAAAAAGAAAAAGGAATGGACCTTGAGGCCATTATGCTCAGTGAAGTGAGTCAGACACAGGAAGACAAATCCTGTGTGATCTCACTTATAAGCAGAATTCACAGAAAAAGAGACTCGATTTGTGGTTCCCAGAGGCCAGGGTAGGGGGTGGGGAGATTGGAGGAAGATGGTCTGAAGGTACAGGCTTGCAGTTATGAGAGAAATAAGTACTCAGGCTGTCGTACGCAGCACGATGGCCATAATGACCGCCGCGTGGTCTATTTGAAAGTTGCTAGTAGAGTAAATCCCAAATGGAAGACACACATTATTTGTAACTACGTGAAATGATGGTTGTTAACTTCTTGTGGTAAACGTTTCATCATATATGTTTGCCAGTCGCTATCTGTATGCCCTAAACTTATACGAGGCCGCGTATCAGTGATAACTCAATAAAGCTAAGGGGGAAAGGAATGGGTTAATCAGAAAGGGTTGTTAAAGTCTAGAAGTAAAAGCAGACTCACAGATGGAAACGTCAGCGGCACTTGTCTGGACAGAGATGAAGAAAAGAAAGAGGGAACAACCTTCAGTGTCCCATCCTTTGCCAGCCTCTCTGATGCCAGGACCCGCAGGGCCGTGAATGACGACGGCACACCGGTATTTCTGCCTTTGGTGGGATGGTTCTTTAAAGGCCTGAAACCTATTATGAGGTCAAAAAATGTCTGATTCATCTAAATGCCCTGGTTCTGGCTCTGTGCTCAGCAGGTCACCATCCGGGTCATCTTTGGGTTTCCACAGGGATTGCCTACGGAGTTGGAACGTGCAAGGCCCCCGTGCATTTATTTCTCAGTGTGTAAATTCACGGGTGACCTGGCATCCTCATTCCACACATTAATCTCGAGTGTTTGATAAATATAGAAACACCTGAGGAGTCAGAGTACCCTTGGGGCACCAACAAAAGCGGGTTTCTGAGCCTGGGATTCTGTGGCCCACACCCTGGACTGTGCAGTCAGTCACCACCACCTTAGTGAGTATCACCCAGCAGGAAGTGGCCGTGGCTTATGCATTTGACACATCATCTTTGGACACCTTCTTAGTGCTAGGCATGAACGGAGTGTTGGGGACACCGGACCCCTGCGCTCTTAGAGCCTCTGGCATATTTTCTACCACAGCTCTCAGAGAAGTTAAAACCAACAGCCCTTCCTACCTTTTCTCAAGCCAAAACGCTAACTTTCAAAAAATATAATATAAATGCAGACTGCAGGAAACTTCTGCAGGCCTGTCCTGTCCTGCCACACCCTTAGGTACTGCTGACATGAGGTTTGTCTTTTAATGAGTGGTTTCCCCTCATGGGCCCCTTCTTGAAACCTGGCTCTGTCTTTGCTGCGTGCTACCTGGACGGGCAAGCAGGAGAGAGCAGCCAAGGCTGTCTGGAGTCGGGGGGTGGGGTGGGGAAGGGTGGGGAGAGACCTGCTGGGAGACAGACAAGGAGCAGTCAGGTGTATGGGCACCCAAGGAAAATCTTCCCTAAGGTTCAAGCCATTACAGAGTACCCAGGGACCCAGCTGGGTCCCACAGCCTTTCTGCGTGATTGTGTCTGGAAGTGTAGGAACAGCAGGGAAGTTGTACACGGTGCCCTTGGTGGGCCCTCAGTGGAAGCTGCTGGCCTGCCCATCACTTCTTCGCATTCCATTTTCAACCTCCCAAGGGGCTCCTACAGGGGAGATCTCAGCTGTATTTATCGCCCGTGGACCTGCCAGGTCCTTTTTGGTTGATTAGGAGAGGTTTGGGTTCAGCCCATCAGAAACCATCTGCTGTCAGGCCAGAGACACATGTGTGAAGCCAGATGTCTCCGAGAGGTGGTGGGTATGCTAAGATAAGCCGGGGGGACCTGCCAAGGCAGGCACACCCGTCCCAGGACCCGGGAGAAGAAAGGCTCTTAAACGCGCCACATGAGGTCTGTGTGTTTCCCGAGTTGCTTTGATTGTTCAGAACATTCCACTGCGTGATTGTGGCTTAAAGGACACAAAGCTAACTGTCACACATGGTGGCTAATTGAGGGCACGGCTTTGTCCAGTGACCACTAGCAGTCTGTGTCCTTTTTGTGTTCTCTCGGAGGCCATTTATAAATGGTAGCTACTCTACATAGATCATTTAGAAGCAACACTTCAAGGTGTTGTTGAAACAAAGCAGGACTGCCTAGGAATCGCTTGGTGCTACCATGCAGATTCCCAGGTCCCACTCTCGGAGATTCTGAATTCAGTGGGTCTCAGGTAGGACCCAGGAATCTCTCAGCAACTCTCCTCTCTACACCCACCATCTCTCCTGTGCCCTCATTTATACACGGGGTGATGTGGACAAGAAATCTCAGAGGACTCCACTTTGAGAAAGTCTGTGAAAAAGACACCGGGCTCATAAAGTGAAGGCCTGGATGTAGGAGTAGCTGTATAACCTTGCAGAAGTCCCTTCACCTCTCTGTGCCTCCACTGCTGTCTGTAGAATGAGGGAACTGATCTTTCGGGTCCTTTCCAGGGCCAATATTCCACAAATTTAAGCATGCTCACCGTGGCCTCCCAAGGCTGTGGGTGTTCCAAAGCTGGAATGGGCAACCCTCAGGCTGAGCTTTACCCTGAAGAGGACCGGTGAGCAAACCACAGAGCTTTGTCCCGACTTCCCACTCGGGATTACACCTTTGAGGATACTCCCCTGAACACAATACTCCCCCCAAACACCATCCCCTTCCTCCTCGCGTAATTCTGAGCATGTCCACAGGCATGATTTATTTTCACCTTTCGGGAAGCTAGACTTGAGGCAGGGCAACAGGTGAAGCTCCACTTGGATTGAATGAAGATTGAGGCACAGAGAGAGGAAGAAGCCGGGAGACCCTGGCGGCCCGTCTGTCCCAGGCTCCCATGCCTTGTCCCGGGGCCATCATCCTCAGCATACACGCACAGTGCAACCACACTGGCAAACGGCAAGGGCCAGAAATGAACATCACAGCCCCCGGATGCGACTTGGGAACAGGCCGTCTCCTTGTGGTAGGATTTCTGTGAGTTTCCGTGGCACGGACACATCGCAGGGGCAACGTGCACAGCCCTGCGCTCTTCTGAGTGACAGCACTCCTGAAAGGCACCGGGCACTTTCTCTTACGTGGTTTTATTAGATCTGCTCACCACCAGTGCAGTTAACATCTAATGAGCCATAACTGCCTGCACTCAGAGGGTCGGGATCTAGTGGTGAGTCACCAGCCCTCTGGGTCACAGCAGCATGAAGAAGAAAGAGCAAAGCGCAGAGACCCACACGTTAAGAAAGGTCTCGATCTGTGATACTTGAGCGTGGCAGCCCTGCTTTATGTTCTCTCACCTTCCCCCTGCCGATTTTGCCCAAAGGAGGCCTGAGATTATAGTTCTGCCCCCGCACCACCTCCCAGCACCCAGTTTTCTCGGCTGCTTCAGGTTGTTTCTGACAAAGACGTCATTAATGATCACTTGCTGTATCTTGGGAAATTCTTGCACCAACCACAGACTCTTACAGCAGATGCTGTGTGACTCCGGTTTCGGTCTCAGTGTAGGGCTTTTTAGACATTTCATCTTTTGGCCTCTCATTTCTGTGGCAAGAACCCTGTGCCAATAGCAAAACCTTTGCCCTTGATGGAGATCACCCTGGCAATGAGTGACGCTGTTCTTTTCTCTCCACCTATCCCACCTTCCAGACTTGAAGCCATCACTTGAGAACACCACTGAAAACCAGAAGGAAGTAAAAAACAAAACAAGATAAAATAAAATAAAACTAAAATTAATTTCAGTTAAAAAGATGGCATAAAGTCGGTGCATTCTTTTATTTTAGGGAATCCTCTTAGCGTGAGCCTCTTAGGCTGATTATTTTACAAAGAACTCCAAGAAGTTAACTCCTAAACTCATGGTAGATTAGAAGGAAAGAGGGTGCTATAGACAGAAAACTGACAGGGTAACTCACAGCAGTCTTGGGAAATGGCAACACTGGGAAAGCTATAACTAGATGTTCTGTGTTCTATTTAAAAAGGCAGAGAAGGGGCGCCTGGGTGGCTCAGTCGGTTAAGCGTCTGACTTTGGCTCAGGTCATGATCTCGCGATTCATGAGTTCGAGCCCTGCATCGGGCTCTGTGCTGACAGCTCAGAGCCTGGAGCCTGTTTCAGATTCTGTGTCTCCCTCTCTCTGACCCTCCCCTGTTCATGCTCTGTCTCTCTCTGTCTCAAAAATAAATAAAAACATTAAAAAAAAAATTTAAATTACAATGTAACTCATTACAATACAAAAAAAAAATGTAAAAGACATTAAAAGGATATGCCCTCAGCCATCTGAGAAAACTCACTCCCAGAAAGTAGCTATGTTTAACTGTAGTTAAATATTTATTGTCAGTAAGTTGTAAGTCAGGTCCTTGCAGTGTGCTGGGTAACAGAACATTGGTGATTAGAATGCAAGAGCCATTTGCCTAGAATCTCTTGAACCAGGCTTGGCTAAATGAATCCTAGAACCTTTTGCTATACTTCCAAACTTTGGGATTTTTCTAATTTTGTGATAAAACCTGCCATCCTTCCCAAACACAGTGCTGTGTGTCTAAGTCTGGGGGAGGAGGTTTATATTTAAAGGTAACCTGGGGCGCCTGGGTGGCTCAGTCAGTTAAGCGTCCGACTTCGGCTCAGGTCATGATCTCACAGTCCATGAGTTCGAGGCCCACATCGGGGTCTGTGCTGACAGCTCAGAGCCTGGAGCCTGCTTCGGATTCTGTGTCTCCCTCTCTCTCTGCCCCTCCCCCGCTCACACTCTGTCTGTCTGTCTCTTTCACAAATAAACATTAAAAAATTAAAAAAAAAAATACAGGTAACCTAAAACTAACTTTTTAAGAATTTTTGAAACTTTCATCAATCTTTGAAAAAAATAACTGTATTTGGGGTGCCTGGCTGGCTCAGTTGGTAGAGCATGTGACTCTTGACCTCGGGGTTGTGAGTTTGAGCCCCATGTTGGATATAGAGATTACTTAAATTTTTTTTGTAAAAATAAAAAATGACTGTATTCTTATAACAAATGTGATACATCAACATTGTGGAAATTTTAGAAAATACAGATAAGAAAAAAAAAGAAGTAAAAATCACTTATAGTTTCATTCTAAGAGTTAGGACTGCAAACATGAATCCTTCCAATCTTTTAATTTAATTTAATTTAATCTTTATTTTTTTTGAGAGAGAGGGGGGAGGCACAGAGGGAAAGGGAAAAAGAGGGGATCATAAGAAGTCTTCATGCCCAGCTAGGAGCCTGAAGCATGGCTCGATCTCACAACTGTGAGATCATGACCTGAGCTGAAATCAGGAGTCTGTCATTTAACTGACTGAGCCACCCAGGCACCCACCCCCCAATCTTTTATTTTTAATCGAACAAGAGATACATAAATGCAGGCATCTTTTAAAGAAAACCAGACTATCATATATTAAACCAAATCATCCATTGACCACATCTCATAATCCCAGGCCCTTCTCTCTATCTAAGTGACCAGCCACTTTTGGGATTTTTGTGTGTTTCCTTCCAGAGTTTTATAATTATATATAACATATTTTGTGGATTATTTTTACATAAGAGGCATCATACTGTGCAACTTAGCAATCATCTATTGCAACTTATCAATGTTTTGGAAATCTAACCGCGTTAATTTATGAACCAAACTAATTTCTTTCAACTGCTGAGTGGTATTCCATTGTATGGATATATCATATTTAATCATCCTCTCCGCTTTTAGTGGACCCTTAGGATTGTTAACAATTTTTCACTACCTCAAACAATGTTGCAATAAATGTCTTATATATTTTTTCCCACGTCTCTCTATTTTAAATTTCTACAAGGGGAAATTCTGGATCTGAGACTATGCCCACGTTGCCTCCAAAGTGGCTGTGGGTCATATGAAGTGTCTCAGCAGTCTCAGTGACGCTTTGGCCTCCAGACCTGTCAATGTGGCCAGTTGTAGTAGGCGTAAACCACTGTCTCTTCACTGTTTTAATTAGTATTTGCCTGACAAAAACTGTTTGAGTGTCTTATAGGTTTGTAGCTATTCATATTTCCTCTTACGTGAATTGTGTATTCATATCCTTTGCTCATCTTTCTAAAGGTTGGGTTTTTTTTTTTTTTAATATATCTGTTATACGCATTCTTTGTTGCATGTATTGCAAATTTTCTCAGCCTCTGGCTTGCCTTTAATATTGTTTGGGGTATCTTTTGTTATATATTGGAGCTTTGAACAACTCAGGGCTTAGGAGTGAGGACTTCCTCCGTCCCCAGTAGAAAATCTGCATATAGTCTGAATCCCCCAAAACTTAACTACTGATACATAGCCTGTGGGTGACCAGAAGTCTTGCTGATAATGTAAACAGCTGATTTTACGTTTTATTGTTACTACATTCTTACAATAAAGTAAGCTACAGAGAAGAGAGAAAATGTTAGGAAAAATCACAAGAATAAGAAAATACAGGGCCACCTGGGTGGCTCAGTCAGTAAAGCATCCAACTCTTGATTTCAGCTCAGGTCATGATCTCACGGTTCATGAGATCAAGCATGGCATTGGGCTCTGTGCTGACAGCACAAAGCCTGCTTGGGTCTCCCTCTCTCTCTCTCTCTCTCTCTCTTTTTCTCGGCTCCTTCCCTTCGCTCATGCTGTCTTTCTCTCTCTCAAAATAAATAAACATTAAAAAAAAAAAGAAAAAGAAAATACACATATAGTGCTGTACTGTAAGACATCATGTATGAGGGGACCCATGCCGTTCAAATCTGTGTTGTTTAGGGGCCAAGTGCACAGTTCTTTTTCTCGTTTACAAGTTAGGTAACATTTACTCAAGAACTCAAGTTGTTTAGCGTTTTACTGTTTGAGTTTTGCTTTCCATGGCCTCTTCAAGGTCTCCCTTTTCCTTGGAGTGTAATGATATTTCCCCTTACTTGTTTCCCCTACTACTTTAAAACTTTCGTTTCGAGGGTTTAGGTTTTTTTTTAAATTTTTTTTTTCCAACGTTTTTATTTATTTATGGGACAGAGAGAGACAGAGCATGAATGGGGGAGGGGCAGAGAGAGAGGGAGACACAGAATCGGAAACAGGCTCCAGGCTCCGAGCCATCAGCCCAGAGCCTGATGCGGGGCTCAAACTCCCGGACCGCGAGATCGTGACCTGGCTGAAGTCGGACGCTTAACCGACTGCGCCACCCAGGCACCCCTTGAGGGTTTAGGTTTTTTTTTTTTTTTAATTTTTTTTTCAACGTTTTATTTATTTTTGGGACAGAGAGAGACACAGAATGAACGGGGGAGGGGCAGAGAGAGAGGGAGACACAGAATCAGAAACAGGCTCCAGGCTCTGAGCCATCAGCCCGGAGCCCGATGCGGGGCTCGAACTCACGGACCGCGAGATCGTGACCTGGCTGAAGTCGGACGCTTAACCGACTGCGCCACCCAGGCGCCCCGAGGGTTTAGGTTTTTAATTCATCTAGAGTATAATTTTGTGCATCATCTAAGGTAGAGACTTGCTTTCATTTATTTTGTCTACATATAAATACTGATTTGATACCATTCATTAAATAGTTTACTCTTCCCCAGCGACTTGAAGTGTTGTATCATACACCAACTTGCTGCATTGTTCCTAGATTCTTTTCTGAATCATGTTTTATTGACCTAGTTCTATTCGAGTCTTACCGAAAAATGATACTGATTTACTTGCTCTGCCGCGTGTATGTTTGATTTACGCCCTGCCTTTTTTTTTTACAACCTACTTTTGTCGTACAGCCTGCTTTTTTTACAAAAAAAAAAAATGGCAACAGGAGAATGGATAAGTTCTGATAATCATACCGTGGAATAGTATATAGCAATTTATAGAAACTAAAGCTATACATATCAACATGGATACATTTCCCAAATATGTTGAATTAAAAAAAAAACAACAAGTAAAAAACAGGTTTCCACACAAATACCATAGAGCATATCATTTATAGAAAGCTCAAAAATGTGTGAAAGGACACTTGATATCGTTTAGGAGTACATATGTAACAAAAACAGGAAATTCATGGAAATGATGGAAACCGAAATCAAGATTAAAGGTGCATCTACCACAAAGCTTGTGAAGGTTAAGCCCCTCACTTGCATGGACTCCTTTTGAAGTCCCGTAGTGAAATTTTATTTCATAATTTTGTGCTTTTTTTTTTTTTTTTTTTTTTTTCTTTAAGAGGCTGGCCTTTCCCAAATCGTGTTAGCTTCAAGCCTATCCTCGGAGTAGGGGAGGGAAGGGGAAGGAGGCAGGAAGGGGAGGGGAGGGAGGAGGAAACAGAGTCTCTCCCAAAAGCCTGCTGGCTCCTGGGCGCCTGCCGTTCTGCCACCACCCGGCTGGCTTTGGGGCCCATGGGCCTGGAGGCGTATTTACTGTAAACCAGGTGGTAATTGGATGGGATCTGATGTGCTGTTCAGTGCCTTGCGCAGGGCTCCAGGCCTGGAGACACCTAGCAGCAGCCAGCTGACAGCCAACAGTTCCCAGGAGTCCTGCCCGCTGCCACACCTCACGGATGGGTCCATTTCTTCCAGAGAGAAGCTCTCCAGGCCAGAGGCTGCTTGCTTGAGGCTGTGTCCCGGAGGACGATTTGAGACCCCAAAGCACCCTCGAGCTGCAATTCTGCGCCAGGGCTTGAAGCTTCCAGACTAAGTCTTGCTTCTTGTTCAATTAAAAAAACAAACCGGGGCGCCTGGGTGGCTCAGTCGGTTAAGCGTCCGATTTCAGCCCGGGTCATGATCTCGCGGTGAGTTCAAACCCCGCGTTGGGCTCTGTGCTGACAGCTCGGAGCCTGGAGCCTGCTTCAGATTCTGTGTCTCCCTCTCTTTCTGCCCCTCCCCTACTCCTGCTCTGTCTGTCCCTGTCTCAGAAATAAATAAACATTAAAAAAAGTTTTTTTTTAAAAACCGACTAGAACAAAATAAATTTACGGCAATAACGGCAACAGAAATACACACTCTGGACATCTTTCCACATGGTGAAATACTCTTCAACAACATCTTTCATGGCTACATAGGACATGTCGCTTATTATTAGATCACTTATTGTTAGATGTTTAGATCATTTCCAGTTTCTGCTCAGGGTTGGAACAAATGTTCCTACAGCTCACCCCTGGTGTACAGCCTTAATTATGTCTTCAGAAAAAACTCCCATAACTACACTCCCTTGGCCAAGAGTCTGATTATTTTCAAGGCTTTTGAGATACAGTGCCAACTAGACTTCCAAAAATGTTGCATCAGTTCACCCACACGTCAGGATAGGAGAGTTTCCTTGGCAAATTGAAACCAATGCTAATTATTTACCTTAAAAAAATTGTTCAGGGCACCTGGGTGGCTCAGTTGGCTGAGTGTCAGACTTTGGCTCAGGTCACGATCTCACAGTTGGGTTCGTGAGTTCAAGCCCCACCTCGGCTCGCTGTGTCAGCATAGAGGCCATTCCAGATCTTCTGTCTCCCTCTCTCTGCCCTTCCCTCTCTTGCACTCTCTCAAAAAAAAAAAAAAAAATTGTTGTTCATTGGACAGACAAAAAATGGAACCTCATAGCTTTAATTCGCCATCAGTTACTAGGCTCAATTGCCTTATGACCATTAGATACTGTTTCTTCTGGGTTGATTGACTATTAGGTCATGTGCTTTGTTCTGTCTTCTATTAGGGCACTCCCCTTTTTCTTACTGATTACAGAGAGCTTCTTATTTATTATGATATTGACTCTTTTTCATGTGTGTTTTTAACTCTTTTCTGTTCCGTCATTTGCCTTTAGATTTTCTTATTCTAAGTTTTCTGACATGGGTATTTTTAATTAAATATATTAATTTTCTACTTCAGATTCTATCTTTAGTTTCGTTGTGTTTTTTTTTGTAAGAAAGTCTTTCCCCCCAAATTATGTAAATGTTCACCTATATTTTCCCCCAGTGCTTCCCTAGCTTTATTTGGGGAATTTTTCCTAGTCTGAAGGATGAGATGGGACTCTCTTTTTCCTCCCAAAGAGTTAATCATTTCATTAATAAGTCCTCTTTTTCTTACTGATTTTAAATGGGACTTTAATTATATACCGAATTGAGTCTTTTTCTGGACTGTCTTCTGTTTTAATTGATATGTATGTTTCTGGGGCGCCTGAGTGGCTCAGTCGGATGAGCGTCTGGCTCTGGCTCAGGTCATGATCTCACAGTTTGTGGGTTCGAGCCCCGCATTAGGCTCTGTGCTGACAGCTCGGAGCCTGGAGCCAGCTTGGGATTCTGTGTCTCCTTCTCTCTCTGCCCCTCCCCCGCTCATGGTCTGTCTCTGTCTCTCTCTCTCTTTCTCTCAAAAACAAATAAACATTAAAAAAATTAAAAAATTGATATGTATGCTTTTGCCAGCACTTATGTGAATTATTGTAATTATTGTATATGTCATTTCTAGTATTATGGAAACTCTTCATTTCTTTCTTTTCTTTGTTTCAACATTAGTGTGGTTGTACTTGCCTGTGCATTCCTCCAGAATTAGGGCAGTTCTGCTTCTTTTCCCTTTTCTTATAATATTAAGAGTATTAATGCTTTTTCTTAAACTCAGTCAAGGTTATGACCAGAAGATGTGGTTGGAAAAGAGAGGGAAGTTTAAAGAGACACTTACCAGTCCAGATGAGACATTATAGATTTTTTGCTCTAATCATTTCACAAATAACCAGACCTCGAACTCTTCCAGAATGTTCCAGAGCCCTGCCACTTATGGCATAAATGAAACCTTCTGGGTAAAAGGGAGCCATAGAGAAAATAAAATGACGTATGGGTAGAAGTAAAAGAAAGAAAACAGGACCTGAAATTGAGAGGAACATAAAGGCACGCGACATCAAAATGCTGGATGTAACCAAAAACATTATCCATGGTTTCCATTTGTTCCTCTTCATTCATTTTTCATTTCTGGAAAAGGAAAAAAAAGTCTAGAAGTTTCTAAGCAGCTACTGAAAATTTTTCATATTATCTCCAAATCTAATTCATGAAGTATTGAACTTGCATTTCGGACAGTTACAGAAGAACAGAATCTTTGAGTTAATCTGCCCAATGCAGGAATCCCCCTGCAGCACTTCTAGGAGGAGTGGCTGTTCAGCCTCCGCTTGGCTACTGCCTGACGAGGTCCTGACTCACTGCCTCATTGAGCTCTTTCCATGTTTAAAAAGCCTAATTCTTTGAAGGCTCTTGCTGATATAAGCTCAAAGCCTGTCTCCCGGTATTCCCTCTTCCTTCACCTCGGTTCTGCCTTTTCAAGCCAACGGAGGCCTCGCTGCTTTGAAGGTGCTTCTTCTCCTTCAGTTTTATCTTTCACGGCCTTGTCATTCCTGATTCCTCAAACTAGTCCTTTTAGGACATGGTTCTAGATCTCTCAACATCTTGGTCTCTCCTCTGGAAATGTTGTAAAACAGCCAGCATTTCTTTTACAGGTAAAACACAGGAGTTAACATAATTCTCCAGATTCCATCTGGCCTGTGCAGCAAATTGGGAGCAGCTCATTCCTGACTTGACCTTTTTCTTTTTTCTTTTCTTTTCTTTTCTTTTCTTCTTTTTTTTTTTTTAAATTTTTTTTTTAACGTTTATTTATTTTTTTGGGACAGAGAGAGACAGAGCATGAACGGGGGAGGGGCAGAGAGAGAGGGAGACACAGAATCAGAAACAGGCTCCAGGCTCCGAGCCATCAGCCCAGAGCCCGACGCGGGGCTCGAACTCACGGACCGCGAGATCGTGACCTGGCTGAAGTCGGCCGCTTAACCGACTGCGCCACCCAGGCGCCCCTCTTTTCTTCTTTTTTTAATTAATGCACCTAAGTTACATTCAGGCCTGAGATCACAGACTCACGCTGGAGCTATTTGGCCTTGTCATCATGAAAATAGCTTAGGCCCTTTGCACATAAGCAAGTGAGCAAATCTCACAGGCAAAGCTGACCCCCTAACAGACTTTGGTGAAATTTGGGAGAGCCAAGAGAAAGGAAAGGCATTGCCATGGAAAAACGTAAGAGTCCAGGTGGTGGAATTGTGGGTTCTGTGCCCAGGGAAGATGGGTGCCGTCTGGCCCATGAAGAAGCCCCTGGATGAGTCCCTGTTCTGGGCACAGGCCTGTGTGCTGGCAGAGGAGCACTGCATGACTGAGCTTTTGCACTTTTCAGTCTTGCTCCCTGCTGCTCAGGATTGGTTGGGAGCAGGGCGGGCTTACCTTTCCATCTTGTCCACGGCAGTGCGAGTGCTGGCCTGACCATGCAAAATGGAAATTAATACTCAGCACCCCAGTTACCGAAGGCTTCAGTCAGACCTCCCAGCAGCTTCTCTCTAACGCAAGGAGCACCTAACTCCAGGGATGCCCCTCCTCCCACTGGCCTTTCCGTCCCCAAGAAGACAAGGCCATCAGCGCCCCAGGAGGGCTGGCAGGCGTGGGCAGGAGGGTGCGGTGACTCCACAATTGAGCTGTGACCCTGGGGTATGCCACATCTGGGGGGGCGGGGGCAGATCAAGGAACTGGGGGCTAATCTAGCTGCGCAGATTGGCCCTCTGTTGTTGCCTCCAGATCGGAAAAATCAGGCATATTCACAGATGGGCCCTGCCTGAAATCCAGGAGCGGTCTAATTACAGAGCTACGGCTCTCGGTTTTCTCTGTTACCCTAAATCCTGGCATAAACCATAGTGAGTAAGTCAGGAACTAAATAAACACTAGCTTTCAAGGGAGGGAGGCGGCGGTGGAGGACGAGGAGGGTGGGGGAGGGTGGAAGCTCACCGACCTTCTATTGGTAGAGGAGGATCACGTGATCTGAGGTGCACTAGGATCTTTCTGAGCACACAGAAGTTTCTTCCACTCGCTCATTGTCGGTGGGACCGGCCTCCCTCACCTTTTTGGGGCTTTGTTTCCTATTAATCTGCCTCTTATCATGTCAAATCCATTTGGGAGTAGGTTACATATATCGTCTTACACTACTATTCTTCCTGGCCAATTAAGTCACCGAGGAAATACAAAGCAGCCTGGTTTGTCTTCACTTTTGCCACCCGATGAGGCACCCTATGAGGCCCTGGGCTCACCCTATATTATTCGGAGGTGTTGATGTACAGGTGCTTTCTGTCTCTTTGGTTCAGCCAGCTGGAAAGTACGTCTCCCTTTGCAAAGTGGAGCCCAGGGCCAGTGGTTATAAAATAGAGGGGAGTAGAAAAGCTGACAGCATCCCACGTGCGCCCTCTGCCCCAGGCTCGGCCATGAGCCCCAGGCCCCTTGGACGTGAAGAGAATGACTGGGGACAAAGAAACGCCCTCTTGGGCTCCCCAGTCCGTGCACCCTTCCTCCCCACCTGGGAACTCTAAGCCCTGGGCGGAGGCATACCACACATGGCCGCCTCCCTGACCCACTGAGCTTCCTGTAAGGTTTGGGGCGTTTGCTGAACTGTTACCTTGTGTCAACTTTTTTATTTGTATATCGCATCTCTGAAACTCAGCTATACCCCTCACGGCTCATCTCTGGGCTCAAGATGAAAAATAACACCTCCTGAATGAATGAATAAACCCGTAATGGTCACTCCCCTGGTCCACAAGGAGGAGCTGGGCCCTTAGGGGATGTTTCCATGGACTGATCAACACTGGGGAAGCTTTTCAGAAAGCTGCAGTCAAGAGGTGAGTTTATCTTTATGTTCGACTCTGAATCTTTACACTCTGGGTTGGAATATCCCGCAAAGGTCATTCGTGAACAGTCCAATGATTTGAGATTTATTTTAATTTTAATTTTTATTTTTTTATGAAATTTGTTGTCAAGATGGTTTCCGTTAATTTGAGATTTAAAAAAAAAATGTTTTCCTATGACAACTTTCAAGCCAATGCAAGAGTAGAGACAGTTCCTGTGTATCTACCGCTTAGCTTTAACAAAGTCAACTCTTGGCTGATTTTCTATCACTTACCCCCTGTCTGGTCTGTTCGTTAGGCCCCCTCCCCAACCAGGATGATAAACAAAACACCCCAAACAAAACACATCATGTCATTTTGTTCCTAACTATGCAGTGCATATGTCTAGAAGATAACTTTTGTTTGAAATAATCACTTCTGTTCTATCATCAAAGTGCTCTGACCTTTGAGGCAGAGCCTAAAGGCTGATGAGCCCCTTCCGATAAGCCCCTGTGAAGCCCCTATTTACTAGCACATGGGACATCATGAGTGCACCAAAATCTTACATATTGCTGTCCACCCTGCCACTCCTCCTCTTTTCCCAGTCATCCGCTGTCAGGAGGACTGGCTTCTTACAAGAGGTTTACATGTATGGATTTGGGAGCAAGTCTGGCTTAGAATCCCAGCTCCACCATTTCCTTGCTCTGTGACCTTTGACAAAATACTCAACCTTTCTGTGCTTCAATTTCCTCATCTGAAGGCGAAGCCAGTTCATAGTATGTGCATACTTGGTAGAGTTGTAAGGATGAAATATACTAAAGCTAATGTGAAGCTCTTAGAACAGCACCTGGTGCATAGAAAGTGCCATGTGTTTGCTTTTATTATTATCCTTCGCTTAGTACATGCATCATCTCCACCAACACCGCCTACATCCTGAATTAACTGACAAAGGCAATAACGCGTCGTAGTTATTTCTCAAGGTATTTTCGTACATTTCGTCAGGTGCCGTCCTGCCATAATCTAGGACGGTTCAGGGAATTCGGAGATGTTATTGCAGAACAGGGGAGGGCAAAGATTCAGCCACAATTGGCCCTGTTCATGATGAGGAGAAATTAGAACCAAACAAAGGGCTAACAAAGAGAAAGCTCATTAAAAAAAAAATAAAGCATATTTGTTATAGTCTATCATCATACATGAAAAAGAACATTTAATGACATAAAAATTATTCATGCCGAGTAAAGCGAAAAAGGAGGGGCACCTGGGTGGCTCAGTCAGTTAGGCATCTGACTCTTGTTTTCAGCTCAGGTCATGATCTCACAGCTCGTGAAATTGAGCCCCGCGTCAGGCTCTGCACTAACAGAATGGAGCCTGCTTGGGATTCTCTCTCCTTCTCTCTCTGCCTGTCCCCTGTGCTCACTCGTGCTCTCTCTCTCTCCCTCTCTCAAAATAAATAAACTTTTTTTTTTTAAAAAAAGGAAAAAACTAAAGTGAAAAAGAAAAGCTACAAAAAGGCATGTAAACTACGAATCCACTATGCTTTTTTTCCCTTCAGGTATATTAGGCTTGTTTAAAAGACTGGAAAAATATACATCAACATAAATGTTATTTCTCAGTGGAGTAACAAAAAGTCATTTCTCTTTTCTTGGGTTGAAATTTCTTTTTTTAAATAAACACATAACCTTTTTTATTATATTGGTAGCATTTACATTTCTTCGTGGCATCTAATAATAATAATAATAGATTGTGTTTGAAATTTCTGAATGCTACATAACGAATATGTATTACATTTACAATAAGGAAAGGTTACCATTTAAAAACAGGATAAGTAATTGTACCTGCAACATGGTTCAGTTACATAGAAGATCTATGAAAAAAGCGATGTTAATGGGAGAATTGTGGATAATTTTTTCTTTATATTTTTCAGGTTTTTCCAAAAATTTTATTCTGAGAGCATGATGTTGCTTTTAGGTAGATGGTTCATATAGGGAAACTGAGGCACAGTAGGTGGGCAGGAAGTCTCTCTGGTTTCATACCAGAGCAGGTGTTCAGTCGTTCCCGGAGATGCTCCCTTTTGGGTCTATTCCTGACCTGTGACTTAAGGTCGAGGCTATGACTGTCACATAATAACGGTCTTTAAGCCTCTCCTCTCAGAAGAAATGGGCTGCAGGGCCCTGTGTGTTTGGGGTGAGGATGGGGAGGCTCAGCACCCCTGAAGCATCACCCTGGCCATCTGTAGGGGCAGGAAGCCAGCCCTTAGCTGGGCCACATGACAGCTGTGTGTCTCCAGATTCTGAGGCCGCAGCCATCTCCCCGCTCCAGATGCCAGCTGTTAGGGAGGAGTAAGCCTTGCAGGCACATGTGTCCATATGTGATAGCAGCCCACCCAGTCCAAATATCTGGGGGCCTCCCTGATCTACCTCCCCGACAAGTGTGTCTAAACCAACACAAAATAGGAATAAAAACAAATAGAGGTGGGGAAAGAAGAAAAAAATGGGAAAATGAGAGAGAAGTATTTTTCAGATAAAGCAGTTGGATCTGATAACAACCTAGGAAACAGGCAGAAGGGAGGGTGGTGTGGCCCAAAGGGCAAAGGTGTGGGTTAGAAGTCACTGACCAAGAGTGTCTTTCACCCTCTGCCTACCTGTATGGTCCAAGGCATGTCCCCTACCTGGCGGAGTGCCTCTTCTGCAAGAGGCAGATGTCACTAAAGGGTAAGAAGGGTTCCTTGCTCCTGGAAGGGGCGCCCCAAGTGCACGTTTGGCCAAATACCCAGAGGAAGAGTGGTTGGTTCACGGTCTTCCCACACAGGCCTGTTAGGATTTAGTTGTCATTGCCGGACTCACTGCTTCCGGATGCGTAGGTGAGGAATCAGCCGATGGCACTCTGGGGAGGCTCCCGCTGGGCTAGCAGGCAGCCCCTGGCCCCTATGTCACAGACAGCAGCAGGTCTGGACCATCTTCAGGGCAGTCGACTCGAAGTGGTTCAGTGGCCCATGGCTGTCCTCCAGCAGGCCCACGCTGCCCAGGAGGACATTCACACACCTGTCCATTGGCCTCAGAGTAAAGTAGTCTTTTGGGCTCCCCACCCCGCCCCAGCCAAGTGGAATGGAAGGGGGAAAAAAAAGTAGCAATGGTCTATTGCCATTAAGATGTTATTTACAGTTCTGGCCGTTCTAAAGATGCCCCTGGGTCACTTGCCTGTCTTTGGACAAGAAGAGACTCCAGCAGTGATTTCAAGGCAAGGAAATATGGAAAGAAAGCAACGTTGAAAATGTGGGTAGTAGGAAAGAATCATTCCTCCTTACTCCTTAGCTTCTTAAGTTTTCCTTTAAAATCCCGCCCCCCCCCAACCCTCCCACTGGCATCCATTTGGCTTTGCAGACTGATTCAGGTTCTAGGACTGGGCATGAGTTGGAGGAGGCTACAACGAAAGAAGAAGACTTGATCCCGGTGATGTCATTCCAGAGGGGGTGACAAAAGCCACTTGGCAAGGTCTTCACTAGAATAGGTCAGACAACAGGTTCTGAACTGAAATATGTTGATATAGTCTATGAGCACGCTCATTCTGAATTAACACCGACCCCCAACAAAACATATAGACAGAATCCTAAAATGGACCCCTGTGGGTAGCAGCCTGTGCCGTTAATGAAGCTGCTGTAGGGGTGGTCCTGTGCCTTAGGATACAGAAGCTATAGGATGACCACTCAGCGTCATGTCTGGACATTAAGGTTTGTTAATGTCCGTCTCCAAGCAACAGCAGCTAGGCTGTTTCAAAATAAAAGTCTCTGGCAGTGTTTGTATATGTCCTACCCTGAGGATAACACAGAGGGAGAGAAGATAGTTACTGGGACCCCAAATTCACTTCAATAGCGTGCAAGCTGCTTCTGGCAGGGTGCACCTGCAAGTCTCAGATAAACCCCCCCGGGTCCACCCCGCATCTGCTGGGTGTATCCTTTTGATTGACTTAAGACTTCTTTCTCTCTTTTAAAGGTCCAGTTTGAGCCTCATATCTCCGCCTCCTTCTCGGTGACGTCTCCAATTGCTCTTACAATTCCAAGTCGGTATCATTCGGGTCAAACTAGTTCATGATTGATTAATATTTTCTGTTTCGTATTTATGTTTCTGTTGCAGTTCCGGAGAGTGTAGCCGATAACACTTCTGTCAGCCCCCCTCCCCCCCCCGTGGGGCCTACCCAGAGCTGTCACCAGGAAAATAGTGGCAGACACCGCTCTAAGTATCTAGAGTTTGTCTGTGTTCTGCTGTTTAACTCACTGTAAGTGAGCCCCCGTGAACATCCGCTTAGCTGCTTCGGAAAGCGGGGGGGTCACACCTAATGATAACCATGACTCTCACCGTAGCCTACGCCAATTCGATGTTTGAATCACATCGTTCAAGTTCATGTTCATCAGCCAAAGGGTTACAATGAAAACCGCCATGATTACAAATAGTCGTTTGTGCAGTCAGTGGTAACTGCACAAGATACGTGTGACAAACAACATCTCTGTGAATAACACGTACACAAGAACACAAACACATCCACAAACGTGAGGCTGAAATCCACATGCTAGCTCCTTCTGGGAGAAGGAGACGCAAACTGTGAATTTTCTTTGTATTTACACACCGGTTCCAAAGCTAATGGTTAATATGTTTGCCTCGTTCTAAGATTTAGAAGTATAAGCTATTATATATCATGCATAGGAAATTGATAAATTACATTATGTGCCAAAAAGCTACATATTTCTATGTAGACACCTCTGTTTCAAACGGAAATGTGTAACTGAACAAATAATTCTTCACCAGAATGGAAGTTAACACATAGGCAAGAGCAGTTAACTTGCTAAGTCTTTCCTCCGTGCTAAGAGTATTAGTCTTTGTTTCCTGCATCCTTAGTATACTTCCTTCCTAGATACATTGAGGGGAGGTCAGTCTGCATTAGAAGTCTGATACAGAGCTTTTAAAACTTTCCTTCAAATACATAAACAAAAGTCCCATACCGCCAATATTAAATTAGGCCTTGTCGAGCCCAGGCCAGTACAGTTTTGCCTTTTACTACTAACTTAAAATGATTTTTAATTCAGGGGCGCCTGGGTGGCTCAGTCAGTTAAGCATCCGACTTCAGTTCAGGTCATGATCTCGCGGTTTGTGAGTTCGAGCCCCGGATCGGGCTCTGTGCTGACCGCTCAGAGCCCGGAGCCTGCTTCAGATTCTGTGTCTCCCTCTCTCTGCCCCCACCCCTCCCTCCACCCCTCCACCCCCACCCCACTCCCTGAGGCTCTGTCTGTCTCTTTTTGTCTCTCAAAAATAAACATTAAAAAAAATGTTTTTTAATGATTTTTAATTCAAATATCCAAGAGCCAGTCTTGGCTTTGGCATACAATGAATTGCTGTAGATCATTTACATATAAAAGGACACTTTTTAAAGGCTTTAGGTATTCTCTTAAGTGGGTAAGTAGTACTTGTATCAGTTTCCTCTGGATGCTCTAACAAAGGACCACAAAATGGAAGCTTAAAAGAACAAACAGTGTCTTACTGGAGTTCTGGAGGCCAGAAGTCTGAAGTCAGTTTCACTGGACAAGGTGTCGACCTGGAGGGGTCCTTCTGGAGGCTTTCGGGGTGAATGTTTCCTTGCTTTTTCTAGCTTCTGCAGGTGACCCGTGTTCCTTTGTCTCCTAGCCCCTTCCCCTCACTTCACCCTCTTGCTTCCCCCCTCACCTCTCCTCCTTCCTCGTCTACCTTCTCACCTCCCCCTGGAAGGACCTTGGGATTACAAGGGTCCACCTGGATAAGTCAGACTGATCTCCCCACCTCAGGGCCCTTTATCCATCACTCTTGCAAGTCCCTGTTACCATATAAAGTCCCAGAGATTGGGACACGGACAGCTTTTGGGGTGGCCTTGTTCTCAGGGCATTTACAGTGAGATGGACCAAGGATACACTTCAAATCGTGGAGCCATATGACATCTGAGCCCCACGTCCTGGAATCAGAGGTGGTGCTGGATTGGCAGTGGGGAGATCTGCCACGGCCACAGAAGGGTAGCTGGAGAACAGATGGGTCTGCTTTGAAATCCTGGATCTGACTTACTAAGTCAGTTAAGCAAGTTGCTTAACCAATCTGAGGAGTAACCACAGCTCCCAGGCAGGGCTGTCCCGGAAGAGAAATGAGTTACTGTACGTTAAGTACCTGGCAGAGGAGGTGTTTGGGAAATAGCTGCCCTCCCTTTTAAACCCTGTTGGGCCTTCCTACCATATCCTCAGTGATTAAATTACGCCTGTGATTTTTTTTTTAATTTCTAAAAATTAAAAGCACCTCGCAAATATAGATTCATATGATTATAATAGACAAAGCGAGGTAAGCCTACCCTCTGATCGTCTCTCTCCTAAACTGAGAGCCCAGTGAGGGCATAGAAAGCAATGGCTTTCCATGTCATTAGTTGGAGGGGTGAGTGAAATCCATGTATAGAAGAGCTCTGGGTATAAAGGGGGCAAAGGGATGAATGAGAAGAAAAAAGAAATATGAGAGAGCGTGGGTTCGCAGGCTCTGAGAAGATAGAAAAGACCATTTGAGCCCACCTTGCCCTGGATATCACACTGGATGATTTAAGCACATCAGTTCCTTGAATTTCAGTGTCCCCACCTGTCAAACGAGCATTATGAAGAGTATCCCACCTCGCTCTAATTATATACCAATAATAATTTACATACAGATTGAGAAAATGTGTGCACAGTGTCATATAAATGGCGTTCTGGCCCACAAATCTAAAGTGGCCTCATACCCCATTGTTACAAGATATGGTCAGGAGGGGCAAAAACTGTCACCCAGGTTCAAAATGTGCCTTCCATGTCAGCATGGGAAAAACAGGCAACACAACTAAGAAAGAAACTTTGCAACAAAATCTGTCAACAAGCCACTTATCCCCTTCCTCCATAACCAATGCCAACACTTCCTTGTCTAGGACACACCGCGAGCCGTGGACATTTATACCCAGATGCCTCGCAAGGAAGGCAGCCTGCCAACTGGGCCCCTCCCTTCTAAGGAAAATGGCTTCTAAATGACAGATCTAGAGGCTGACTGCTCTCAGGACACCCTGTAGTACAGGTAGAAGCAAAAGGATCAGAAGCAAGCAGCTTACTTTTCCGTCAGTGCCCAAGAACTAAGGGGAAACCCACATCAGCATGAAGCTCTCTGGTCTTTGTCGGCTACAGAAGCACCCGGAAGCGGTGAGCCTCCTCCCTATACAGGGCCTCCACTGGGTTCATTCTTGGGTGTTAGTCCTATTCTTAGTAACCAGGCAGTTTTCTTCTAAGGATCAAATCTCATGGTTTTCTTTTCTGGCTTTGCTCTAGCTATTTTCCTGGGGACAGTCCTAATCCCTGGGCCCCAGTATCCCCACCTTCTCATTAGGTGGGCTGTGCTTAGTTGATCACAGATAAGTAGGATTTTGTACTTGGGATCTCCTAGTACAACCAGTTAATTTTGCAGAGAAGAAAACTGAGGCCCCGAGAGAGGAAGTGACTTGGCAAAGGTGGCAAAGAGGTTGGATGTGAATTTCTGGTCTTTGCCTTGTCTCCTTAGCCAGCTCCTCTGGAACGCAGGGGCAGGGGCTATGGCTTCCTGCTTTTTGAGTCCCTCCAGGTGCCCAGACCCATAGGTGGGTTGGGGTTAGGGGCGGTTGGAATCTGTAGACACGTATCGGTTGGTGGACCTAATTGATGGAACACAGGATTGGTGTATTGAGTTGGGGAGAAATTGCCAAGAGTGATCCAGACTGTGAAGCAGGTCCACATGGTTCTGCACAGCCACTTACCAGCTGGGTGACCTTGGTCAAGTTTCTTGACTTCTCTAAGTCTCCATATCTTCAACTATAAGATGGCGGTGACCATACCTACTCCGCATGGCTTGAAGATTTACTAAGGCTGATATGCTCAGTAGATAGGAGTTGATTTTTGTTGTGGTTCTTATTATTGTGTGATTACAGTAGGGACAAGCACAGGGTCACTATGGGAGGTGGGGAAACAGCGAAAATGTCATGGAGAGATGTTGGGAAAGCACAAGAAAACCAGTCCCTTGCCACCGCTCCTGAAGTCAGGGAGCACTGCCGGCCTGCAGGAAATTCCGCTGATTCTGGTGGGTGGAGAATGCGAGGCAGGGGGGAAACGAAGTGACTCCTATTCCTGGTGCACAGAAGACCTTCGGTTCATCCACCCACAGGGATCCTGGGAGCCCCACCACATCACCAGAATGAGTGGGGCCTCCCCTCCGTGTTCCCACTCACGGCCTGAGCGGTAGGTGACCCTTTATAGACAGTTGCCGTCCACCTGGCTTCCCCTGTGACCGGAGGGGCATAATCCAGGCCAGGGCCCACACTCGACGTGACTTCTCCTCCTAGAAATGGCTCCTCCAGCAAAGCGCTCGGGAGGATGGCAGGCACACGGAGCTCCAGCTGGGCGGGCCACTCAGCTACACGGAAACGGACAGGATGCAGACACAGCTGTGGGGGCAGAATTCCGCTGTCACCCTGGAAGAAAATGGTGACAGAGAGAGAGATGGCTTCCTAAGGAATTGAGGAAATCTCACCTCGGAGGGCAACACAAAGGTACTAATGCCTGGGTTGGCTCATTTCTGGCAGAATGGCCCTGGCTGACAGGTGTGGTTTGGCATGTATGCGTGGCTCTTCCAGCCCCTGGAGTGAGGCCCTCCCCCAGAGGTCAGTCCTGTGGGCAGTCACAACGTGATCATGTTCTCAGTGAACCTCTGCTTATCACTGCAAAAGTGTTACTGACAATTAAGCAGCGAGATAATGACCAAACCGGAGGGATCTGCCATTTTGTGTTTTAAGTTTTTATTGATTTTGAGATAGGGTAGATCAGGGGAGGTGCAGAGAAAGAGGAAGAGAGAGAATCCCAAGCAGGCTCCACACTGTCCTTGCAGAGCCCGACGTGGGGCTCGAACTCACGAACTACGAGATCACGACCTGAGCCGAAACCAAGAGTCAGACGCTTAACCAACTGAGCCACCCAGGCGCCCCGGGGTCTGCCATTTTAATGGGGGCAGAGCAAAGAGGGAAACCAGTAAGATGAAGGAAAGTAGCTCTGGAATCCAGAAGACTTGGGTGTGAGCTCCACCTGTACCACTGCCTTGCACAAGCTGTGCTGCTTTGCCGGAACTCAGTTTTCTCATCTGTGACATGGGAATCATAATCTTTCTCATCTGCTGTGGTTGTGGTGAGGTCCGAGTGAGATATTTATCTGTAAAGGTACTTGGTTAACGGTAAATGCTATACTCTTGTAGTAGGACGTTATTGCTAACTGTCCCTCTCGAAGTTTATCTCAAGGACTTTTAAAGTTGGGAAGGGAATTCTCAGCTATACCTCAAACGACAGAGCTTGGGACAGCCCCGCACCCACTGTGTCGCTTTGGGAGAGTAGGTGCGTCCTCCAGTCTCGGGCCAGGGTAGCCCTTCGGAACTGAACAGCTGTGTGCTTGCTTGAAACCTGAAACCTTCCAACCTGATGGAAATAAAGCCTTTCCATTGAATCAGAGCAAGCCTGCTAAAAACTGCCCCTTTCGGAAGGCAAGGAAGTAACACCTCTGATGGTTGGGTCCCGTGCTGGCCACTGAGCCACTGAGTCATTCCAAAGGTTTCGAGCGGACCCTTTTCCCCCCTGGGTGGCCCGGAGCCTTCAGGACTTCCTGAGTGTGGGAGCAAAATAAGATAATGACTCTACTAGCTTCTTGAGGCTGCCGTGTTGGCATGGCGGTGAGTGTGGCTGAAGGGGAAATGTGTGTGCGCGTGCACGCGTGTGTGCAGGTGGGGGAGAGAGGGCAGGCAAGAGAAGGGAGGAGGGGGATGAGGCTCATTCGGTCTTCCATTCAAGAGTGCTGTTCGGCAGTTGACCGTACATAGGTTCTGTGGCGGATAAGGAAGATGGGGCAAGAGAGACGGGACATGAGTGGGGGGGGGGGGGGAGGAAAAAGAGCTCAAAAAGGAGGTTATTTGATAGAATATTCTGAGCCGTAGAGTCCTGGGCAAGCGGGCAGGCAGGAGGGCCTTCCCCCAGAGAAATCCTGTCAGGGTCTGTGTGGGAAACCTCTCCTGTCAGGTCATTTTACCCTCCTGGGTTTCTTCAACCAAAGACGAACGTACAAGGCAATTCAAAGAGCTCTTGCCTGAAAAGTAGCAGCAGCCCATTCTGATTCCTGACCCTTCGCAGGTGCTCAGCAAACAGAAATGGAAGGCCAGGCATCAGTCCTCCAGGGGAAGCTGAGTCTGGCTCGGAGCCAGTTTCAGAATCCTGAAGCCCAACTCAGAGGCCTGGGACTAACTCTCAAGCGGGAACCCCTTCTACAGATTCAGGAAGGCACTTTGCACACGGACTCTGCAGTGAGGAGGCAGATAGCACGATCCATTTCAGTAATTTCACAGCAAAATGTTCTTCTCTGAGACGTGTGCAGGACATGCATTAGGCCTTGCTTCACCCATTCTCAGACCCCTACTAGGAGCCTGGGGGGATTCAGCTCCACTCAAATGACCTTTATTGACAGTACATCCTGTCTACGGGTAATGCAGTGAGGGCTAGACATACACAAGGAATACAGTCCGTTCCCTGCCCTTCAACAGCTCTCAACTCAAAGGAGAGGGGAAACCCTACCTATTGACAGATGAAGAAACTGAAGCTACATGTGATACCATTAAAACGTTCATTAGTTATTTCCTTCATTCATTTATTCAAACAACTTTTATGGAGTCCGCTTGAGGTGCCAGGCCCTGTCCTGGATGCTGGAGGCTGACACAGAGAACAGTCAGGCACATCCTGCCCCATTGTGGGGCAGACCCCCATTGGCACAGACCATGACAAATAAGTGGAACGCTTCGGAATTTATATTCTGGTGGTGCCCTGGACCCCTGTGACTTGTATCTGTGTGGCTTCAGTTTCATCATATGTACATGCCATTCAGAAATGGCATGTAATGGGAAGGTGCCGGGTGCGTGTGTGTGTCTGTGTGTGTGTACACGAAACCTCCTGAAATTGCTGCCTCAGATCTCAGGGAGTTCGGGGGAGAAGGATGACTGGAGAATGGTGTGAGAAAAGGCAGCCCCGGCCAGTTTAAGTGAGGAAGTGGTAACTGCAAGGAAGAGGTTGGCAGGGGGGACGGTATAGCTGAGAGCATGAGTTGGACATTCAACCTGCATCAAGACAGTGGTCAAGAGCATGGACCAGGGACAGTCAATTAGATCTGCCACTTACTAGCTGTGCAATCTTGAGGAAATGGCCTAATCCCTTTAAATCTCAGCTTTCTGACCTATAAAATGAAGATAACTATGCATATCTCTCAAGGGTGTACAGGCATCATTGTGGGGATTCACTGAAATACTCTCTAATTAATCAGTGGCGCCTTCTAGGAATTCAGTAAGCTATTGTCATTCGTCAGCAGCATCATCGTTATCAAAAGTGTCCCACTGGGAAGGAGTAGCATAAGGTGACAATGAGTGTACAAGGGGACTTTCCTGGTCAGGGCAGGCCTGAGTGGATCGAAGGCCCCCTCCCTATCTCTCTGGGGATTTCAAGCACCCGTGGGAGAAAACGACATCGTGGACTAGACCTTCAGGGCCCAGGCTGCATCAGAGTGGGAGGGAGTATGCTGCACCTGACAGTGAGTGGCTGGGGCCCCAGAGCCCCTGGCTGGGTGGGGTGGGGCTCTGGGGCCTTTGAAGAAGGACAGCAGTTTATCGGTCTTGTCTCCCCACAACCCCACAAGTAGGTTCCTCAGAAAGAGATAAGCTCAACCCACCAGTCTCCTTCCCAGAGAGCAGGTACTTTTGAGTTTTAAATAACCACATTTTTTTTTCCTATTTACACAAATGCTTATATTTGCAAAGTGTAGAAAAGTTAAATAACATTTTATAATGATCCTGAGCCTCACCACCCAAAACAGTCACTCTTCTGTAGTCCAGATATTTTTAGTGCTTTATTTTTTGTTTTTTTTTAAAGGTAAAGTTATAATCAGAATATAATTCTATTCTACTTTCTCACTTAACATTACTTTGTAAGATTTTGCTATTACAGACTTTACCTACAAAATTTTAAGTCTGCCTTTGGTTTTAAATAGATGATGTGTTTTTATCTAATCATTCCTGCACTTTTAGACTGTTTCCAATTTTATACTTTTTAAATAACATCACATTAACATCTTTGGATGCAGCATATTCTGTAACTTGAATTATTTACTTAGATTAAGTCCTCAGAATAGAGTTCATACAGTTAAAGGGCATAAACATTTATAAAGCTTTTAATGTTTTAGGCATCTCAAAATGTCTTCCAGGTTTTTTTTAATGTTTATTTATTTTTGAGAGAGACAGACAGACAGACAGACAGACAGAATATGAGTGGGGGAGGGGCAGAGAGAGGGAGAGACACAGAATCCGAAGCAGGCTGCAGGCTCCAGGCTCCGAGCTATCAGCACAGAGCTAGACAAGGGGCTCAAACTCACAAACCATGAGATCATGACCTGAGCCAAAGTCAGATGCTTAACCAACTGGGCCAACCAGGCATCCCATGTTTTCCAGTTTTTTAATGGTATATGTAACATTAAAATGTTAAAACATAAAGATAAATAAAGTGAATGGAAAAAATGGGATGGTGCCTGGGTGGTTCCAGTTGGTCGGGCATGTTTAGTCTTGATTTCAGCTCAGGTCATGATCTTGTGGTTCCTGAGATGGAACCCCATGTCGCTGACAGCGCGGAGCCTGCTTGGGATTCTCTTTCTCCCTCTTTCTCTGCCCCTCCCCTGCAACTAGATTCAAAACCATTTCGATACTGGTTTCACAGATGGAGTATACTGCACTATAGAGCATTGGAGTGACCAGTGCAAGTTCATAGATCTAGTAAGTCTCAGAGATGAGAATTGAAACCTAATGTGTTGGGTCCAATGCTCCTTCCATACACGATTCAATGTGGTCATTTTTGTTCCAAAACATTTTTGTGTTTTGAGCAATTTGAGAGCAAGGTGTGCATAAGGTGACAATGTGCTAAGGGGGAGCCTGAGGGAAGCTCTCTATTGGTGTGTCACATATCTCTGTCCTTGACTTTATGCTGTTCAGCATTTTAATGAAGATGGATAAAGGAGGCTTACCCAAATTTCAAGTAACATATCACTAAGGTGCTGAGAGACAAGAGCAAGATACAAACTCAGTGGACCTGAAGGGAGGACCCAAACTCTTCCTATTAGAAAGAAGTATAAATATTTATTTTCTTTCCAGAAAGTGGGGAGTAGGGGTGGAGGAGAGGAAACTATATACAGCAAGGGGGAAAACTGACCTTATAGCATGTCTATTAAAAATATTTGAACCTGGGGGCTCCCGGGTGGCTCAGTCAGTTAAGTGTCCAACTTTGGCTCAGGTCATGATCTCACAGTTTGTGGGTTTGAGCCCCGCGTTGGGCTCTGTGCTGTCAGCTCAGAGCCTGGAGCCTGTTTGGAATTCGGTGTCTCCCTCTCTCTTTGCCCTTCCCCTGTCCATACTCTGTCTCTGTGTGTGTGTGTGTGTGTGTCTCAAAAATGAATAAACATTTTTTTTTTCAACGTTTATTTATTTTTGGGACAGAGAGAGACAGAGCATGAACGGGGGAGGGGCAGAGAGAGAGGGAGACACAGAATCAGAAACAGGCTCCAGGCTCTGAGCCATCAGCCCAGAGCCTGACGCGGGGCTGGAACTCACGGACCGCGAGATCGTGACCTGGCTGAAGTCGGACGCTTAACCGACTGCGCCACCCAGGCGCCCCAAAAATGAATAAACATTTTAAAAACATTTTTTTTAATGTTTGAAAATATATTTAACTCCCCCTGCTTAGTGCTGGCCAAAAATGTAATGTGGGAGCCACCAAGTTGCATAATCCAGGGGGCCCCATTTACATGTACGTCAATGAGACAGCCTTGGATATGGTTGCCAAAAAGCTGCAGTGAATTTAGGCTGCCTTAATAGAACTGCTGGGTCATTAAAGAAATCTTCATGATACTTGTTAAAGACTATAAGGTCAGACTTATTCAGTAGGGACTTCTACAATGGCGTTTTGTAGTAGGGGAGAGAGCTTGGGCTCAACTCCAAATACAACAAGGACAAGTGAAGATTTATAGCCAAGGAGCAGAGGCAGTGGATGGAAAGTTACTAAGATGAAACATGGGGGGTAGAGGGGATTCTGGCTAAACAAACTTGACAGGATTATTGTTGAAGGCAAGCTGGAGTGGTAAGATACTGGTGGTTGGGGGGTGGGGGGTGAGGGTGGGGGGTGGGGATAAGGAATTTGCCCAGAAATCAAGGGTAGAGAGTTTTCCCTCAACTGATCCAGCAGAATTCTTGCTAAAAAACGAAGCAGAGGTGAACACAGAAGCCCAAGTCAGGGCCTCATGAGAAGAGAGTTCAAAGGTGATGATAAAAGGTCTGAGAAACATGTCATGTTTATCTTTCAGAAGACATTGATTGAATACCTACTATGCACCAGTTAAATAGTACAGGCAACAAAACTAAATTCCTGGCCCAAAGAACTTTATGTTCTGCTGTCAGTATAGGGAGAGACTAAAAATAAGCTGGTATATGAAAATAAGCAAGATAATTACAGTATGATAAATACCATGAGGGAAATAAAGGAAGGAAAATTGTAGAGTGGGATATCATCTCTAGAGCAATTAGTGAGGCAGAGGAAAATGAAGTTTGGGGTGTCAGAGACACAGAGGCAACTCAGAAAATGAGGGAGAGGCTGATTGTGTTGAGTGCCGCGGGGAGCACACAGAGCAGAACAGAGGAGTACCCAAAGAATTTGGCAACATGGAAGTCATCTGTGGCATAACCCAAGAGCAGCTTTGGCTGGGATACTGAAAATGGAGGCCCAGTTGGGTGGGTTGAAGAAAGAATGGGAGGTGAGGAAGTAGAAACAATCTTTTCTAGAAGTTTTGCTCTGAGTGAGGAAAATAGAATGGGGTGTGGCTAGTGGAGGATATAGAGTCAAGGAAGGATATAGAGTCAAGGAAGGATGTATTTTAAAAGATGGAAGGTATTAGCCCACAATTGTGTACAGATGGGAAGGCTCTAGTAGAGGAAGGGAAAGTGACGATCAGTAGAGAGGGAGGAGAGACACATAATCTTTGAGATGGCAAGTGGAGATGGGTCCAGCGCGTAGGTGGAGGACTCGGCCTTTAATAGAGGCAGGGAGACAGAATGCTTACTACAGAGGAAGCGTTGTAACTGGAAAGAAACTGGAAAATATGAGGTCAGCTGCCAGTAGGCTTGTAGGCTTGGTGGTAGGAAGGTGTTAACCACTTCCATTTTCTGAATGAAAAATGAGCCTGATATTGAGTGGAGCAGAATGCAGGTTTGAGAAATAGGGAAAGCTATGAAGTGAGTGCCTTGGGAAGTGAGAGTCCATACTGATGGGAAACTTAGCAGGACTGCTGGGTGGAACAGAGCATCCATCTGAGGTTCACGCAAGCCTCAGATATTGACTCTGGCTGGCTTGAGCAACAAATCTGTTGGAAGAATGGAGAGAGTTCACGTGGTCATAGGAAAAGCTGAAGGACCAGGGACTCATGGACAGCAGCTGTTGGGATGAGTGGATTCCATCCCTTCACATTCAGATTCCAAGGAGAGAGCAATGGCCAGATTGAGGCGAAGAACGATGATTTTATTGTAAATCTCACCAAGACTGTGCTTAGTGGGAGGGGAAGGGATACTTCATCTAGCAAAACTGTGGTCTTATTACCTAAGGAAGAGGGAAAGGATTCTGGATAGACAAAACCAGATGACCCCTATGTAGTCATGAATTAAAAATAACTAGTTAGGGGTGCCTGGGCGGTTCAGTCAATTAAACCTCTGACTCTTGATTTTGGTTCAGGTCATGATCTCAAAATTTGTGAGTTCCAGCCCCAAATCAGGCTCTGTGCTGACAGTGTGGGGCCTGTTTGGGATTCTCTCTCTCTCCTTCTCTCTCTGCACCTCCCTTGCTCTTGCTCTCTCTCTCCCTCTCAAAAAAATAAACAACAACAACAACAACAAAAAAACATAAGTAGTTAGCAGGATTGTGTGTTTTCCCCAGCAGTACTTTTCTCTGGGGCAAGCTCAAAGAAAGTGTGTCATTGGGATTGAACTAAGTAAGCTTTCTGGAATAAGGAGCTTATTATAGTAATTAGACCTTACACAATCGTGGGAGGAGCTGGGCAAGTAAAAGTCCAAATTTGGAGCTGAAGAATCAGAAAAAAGCCACGATCCAGCCCTGGCACTGGAGAATGAGTAGGCATGTGTAGGAATTCTGGAAGCTAGCCATATCCAGCTGCTGCAGTAGGACCACAAAGGGGGCTGGTGTGGAAGTCCAGGGATGGTTGTTGGTTCTCCACTGTAACTGCATCTGCGAGTTCACACCCAAGTGTCTGGGCTGGGTCTGGTGTCACTGTTGGCCAGCACTGCCAGAAAGTGGGAAGAGAGATCCCGAAAGGGAAAAGTAAGTACAACCCGTACAACCCTCAGCGTGTAATGGCTGCTATTTCACTCTGCTTCCCAGATCTTGTACAACCTCACTTTTGACCAACTCTAACCTTGAACCATTCGGCAAAAGGGATTCTGGGAAGCAGATCCCAGTGTAAATAAGTCATCAATTAAAAAAAATACAACACAGGGGGGCACCTGCGTGGCTCAGTTGGCTAAGCGACCGACTTTGGCTCAGGTCATGATCTCGCAGTTTGTGAGTTTGAACCCCGCGTTGGGCTCTGTGCTGACAGCTCAGAGCCTGGAACCTACTTCAGATTCTATGTCTCCCCTCTCTCTACCCCTCCCCTGCTCATGCTCTGTCTCTCTCTCTCAATAATAAATAAACATTAAAAAAAAAAAAAAACCATGGTGGGGTGACTCAGTCGGTTGAGCATCTGACTCTTGATTTCAGCTCAGGTTATGATCTCAGAGTTCGTGGGTTCAAGCCCCATGTGGGGCTCTGTGCTGACCGTGCGGAACCTGCTTGGGATTCTCCCTCTCCCTGTCCCTCTGCCCCTCCCCTGCTTTCATGCTCTCTCTCAAAAATGAGTAAATTAAAAACAAACAAACACGGTGAATGTTAACAGAAGAAAAGACAGGGGCACTTGGGTGGCTTAGTCGATTAAGCGGCCGACTTCGGCTCAGGTCACGATCTCATGGTTTGTGGGTTGGAGCCCCGTGTTTGGCTCTGTGCGAACAGCTCAGAGTCTGGAACCTGCTTGGGATTCTGTGCCTCCCTCTTTCTGCCCCTCCCCCACTCATGCTCTATCTCTCTCTGTCTCTCAAAAACTGAATAAATGTTTTTAAAATTTTTTTTAATAAAAAAAAAAAGAAGAAAAGACAGACCAGGATTTAGGTTTTCTTCCAGGTACTGGACAGTCTCTCAAAAACTGAATAAATGTTTTTAAAATTTTTTTTAATAAAAAAAAAAAGAAGAAAAGACAGACCAGGATTTAGGTTTTCTTCCAGGGAATGATTGTAATGATGGACTGTAGGGTCCAGAACACGGGGTTTGTGTAAATTGGCAGTCTGAAGGTCAAAGGGTATGCTAGTTAGGTGAGCTGTAAGGATGAAAGATGATAGGAAGTGGGATATGAATTTGAGGCTTTGGATGTGTTATAGTTGCTGGTGATGAGGAGGTCAAGGGCAGCCAAGGTGATGACGACCCGTGTGTTGGAAGAATCATTCACGAGTCTGTTGAAGTGGCTGAGAATGGAGCCTGGAAGAGCCAGAGGGAAAGAAAGTCAAGGAGACAAGGGCCGAAGTCATCAGCGAGCAGTAAGGACAGGTGGACACCAAGGTTGAGAGAAGCTGGAGAATTTGAAGTAGAAGGAAGAGAAGTGGTTTTTAAATGGTGATAGAGAACAAGAAGGGCTCCTACCCACTTCCTGGCCTTGAGGCACATGAAGTGTAGGGGAAAAAAATCAACCTGTCTTCTGAGAGAGCTGCAGGGGAAGCAGTGTCCTCAAGGGAGCACCAGATTTCACTTAATGAAAGGAGGTGGGAAGGGCATTCACGGGAGAGGCGAGAACATACGAGGGAACGGGGCAAGCTCTCACCGTGTCATCCAAGAGGTGCAATGCAATGTCCCCCAGGAGGGGAGGGGTGGGAGGGTGAGTCAGATTAGAAATTATATTAGGACTTGTCAGTTTGAAATGTCAGAAATCCAGCTCAAACTTAATTAAGCAAAAGAAAAGAGAATTTATTTTGCTCACATGCCTGAAGGCCAGTGGGACTGCTGGCTTTCGTCTCAGAGGCATCGGGGACCCAAACATGTCCCCAGGGTGCTCTCCTCTGCGTTGGCTCTGTTCTCAGGCAGCTTCTCCCCACAGAGCAGTGGATGGCTGTCCAACAGGTAGACCAGTCTTCAGCCACCGCCTCTTCCCTTATCACACCAGTGAAATCCCGACCCTAACCGTCCACTGTAGCTAGTGTGGAGGCATCTCTGATTGGCCAGGCCTGGGTCCGCTGCCCACTTACGGTGGACAGAACTCACCAGAACCGCATGTTGGCAAGTAAGGGAATGGTTCTTCAAAGGAAAACTGCAATGCAGTCATCGAGAGAAGGAGGGCAGGGTACTGGACAGGCAAAACGTAGGATGTCCATATCAGATGCGTAAAGAGCAGGATGGGGACGATGTGTCAGGGTGATAGTGAATCACTGCAGAGGCTGGGATTTGGACTTCTGGCGGTCACTGAGGAAAATGGTATGAGGCAAGATGGGGTTAGCACCGATAACTTCTTAGGGGAAGAAGGCAAACTTTACATTAGTCCTAGAGCTCCAGAATGGGGCCTTGGGCATAGCACCATCTAGCTGTGCGTCATGGCACAGCCAGGAAGCCAGGGCACAAGAGGGTCTCCGGATGATGGATTGTTCACTGGCTCAGCTCCAGATAGTTTGTGGTCTAGGAGAGGCGAGGAGTCCTTCGAAAATGTCTGAAGGTAGTGGAGAGGTTGGGGGAGAAAAAGTTGAGAAAGAGGTGATTGACAGCAGCTCTTGTCAATTTGAAGAACCGACCTGTGAAAGAGGGAGGAAACTTAAGTGGCTCCAGAGTAGAATCAGAACCAATGTGTAGAAGTGAGGCAACAGTCTCGATCTAATAATTACAATTAGAACTGTCTAAAAAGAAGGGGACCTTCTTTTGAGGTGGCGAATTCCTTGTCCCTAAATGTGTTTAAGCAGTGATTTGAATGCCTCTAGTCAGCGATATTATATAAAGGCTCCTGTTGTTGGTATGAGATCAAACCAGAACACTTTTGGGGTGCCTGGGTGGCTCAGTTGGTTAGGTATCTGGCTCTTGATTTCAACTCAGGCCATGATCTCATGGTTGGTGAGTTCGAGCCCCATGTCGCTGACAGCGCAGCACCTGCTTGGGATTCTCTGTCTCTGTCTCTCTCTCTCTGCCCTCCCCCATGCTTGCTGTCTCGCAAAATAAATAAATAAACATTTAAAAAAAATCAGAGCACTTTTTAGAAAAATTTTCAATGTTTATTTATTTTTGAGAGAGAGAGGGACAGAGTGTGAGTGGGGCACGGGCAGAGAGAGACACACACATAGAATCTGAAGCAGGCTCCAGGCTCTGAGCTCCCTCTCTCTCTCTGCCCCTTCCCCGCTCATGCTCTGTCTCCATCTCTCTCAAAAATAAATAAACATTAAAAATTTAAAAAAAAATTAAGTTGAGTAAGCTCTATTCGTGAGCTAGTTTGTTCATTTGCTCAAAATCCATGCAGAGGACTACCTGCATGCCAGGCACCATGGTAGCTGAGAGGGTACACAGGTGAGTGGGTCAGAGCTCCTGCTCCGTCTGGGGAAGAAGTGAGACAGAAGATCACCTCCCAAGCGCCAGGCACTGGCTGGACACGTTGCATCATTTTTATGTCTTCCTCTTTGACAATGCCATCAGGCAAGGATGATTCATTTTTAGAAGAAAACTGAGGCACAGAAAAGACTGTCCAGAAAATGAGAGCCAAAGCTCAAACCCAAGTCTGTCCGGCTCCCATGTTGCCTATGAACAAATAAGCAAAATACAATCACAAAACAAATCTGTTTTCATAGGTTTTTCACATTTTCTTTCAGGAGCCCCAGGAACAAAAGGATCATTTTTTTTTTTTTAAGCCTATGATCAGATGCAGAGAATGAAGCAAAAACCGCCTTGTTTGGTCCTAGTTTAGTCCTGGTGGATACCCAAATGGAAGCCAGCAAAACCAGGTACAGGAGTGGCCGAGGAGCAACCCCGTCCAGCCCTGTGAGGGGGTCAGTCCCACAGCCCGGGACAAGTTTCTGGCCGCCTTGCCGCGCTGCGGGAGAGAGCCACGGCACAGGTGCCATCTAGTGGTGAGTCCAAAGCCTCGTTGCAAGGCTGGAGAAAAGTTCTGCTTCCAACATGCTTTCAGGATAGGCAAGGACCTAAGACTCAGTCCGCTGTAACGGGTGAGTCCTGAATCCCAGGCTCAGAGCCCGTCGTAGCATCCCCAAAGAAATCAATCTTATAAAGAAATCAATGCCCATGTTGTCATCAGATCCATATCTCTGAACTCAGTGGCCTCTGTCAGCCCATTCCTTCACCTTCCAGGCTTTCCAGAAAGAAATACGAATGCCCTTCTATACTCTCCTTTGTACTTACAGTCAAGTTAGTCACAAGTAAAAAAAAACAGGACTCAGTTAATCTACTCTTGCAGCTCCAAACACACACGTGTGCGTGCGCGTGTGTACACACACACACACACACACACCCAGGGTCATTCATCAGAGAGCCTCTCCAAGAGAGCCTAAACACAAGATCCAGGTGGGAAAAAAAAACAGCAGCACGAGAAGGCCAAGGGACAAAGACCACCAAGGAAGAAAATGCTGCTCTTGCAAAAGGAACGCCCATAAATAGAACCTAGCAAACAGCAGCTCTCTATTGAGGTACCAGGCTACCTTCAGGGCCTCCCTCCTGCCCTCCTGTCCCCTCACTTATGCCACATTTCAGCTCTGGCCCCACCTTCCACAAGGCAGACAGTTGTGCAGAGCCTGGGCCCGGACAGGAGGGAAGACTGGCATTTTCAATGGTCCAGACATGTGGGCTTGGCCTTGGTATAAAAGGTGCTGAAGAATCTACATGACATCCTGGAGGATTTTCTCTGAATACAACTGGGTGATGTAGCGTTCTCTACTCTCATACTGACTTTTGTACCTGATTCACCCAATTTAGTCATTCATTATATAAATGAATCATATTATATGTTCCTGTGAATGCATATATTTTAATTAAAAAACATATTTCCATTTTAGGTCTTCTGGTAGGCAAAATAATCCCTCCCTCCAAAAATGTTCACATCTTCATCCCCAGGGCCTATGAATACATTACTTTGCATGGCCAAAGAGACTTTGCATATGCAATTAAGGTTAAGGACCTTGAGATGGGGAGATTATCTTGGATTATCTAGGTGGACCCAATCTAATCACATTAGCCCTTTAAAAGCAGAAAACCTTTCCAGGATATGGTCAGGGGGAGAGAGAGAGAGAGAGAGAGAGAGAGAGAGAGAGAACTGCAGATGAGTCTGAAAGATTTGATATTGCAGGCTTTGAACACAGAGAAAGAGGGCCACGTATGAACCAGAGATTGTGGGCAGCCTCTAGAACCTGGAACAGACAAGGACACGGATCCTTCCTGGAGTCTCTGGAAAGGAATGCAGCCCTGTGGATGTCTTGCTTTTAACCCAGCAAGAGCGTGTCAGACTTCTGCAGACCTGTCAGATAATTTGCATCGTCGTTAGCCCTAAACTGTGGCAACTTGTTAGAGGAGCCATACAAGCTAACACAGGTCTCCTTGGGATTTGAGATCTCAGAGTCTCATTCAGCATCAAAGGCAGAACTGCCTGAAGCTATGCTAGTCTCAGAGACTTTGCTCTGATGGGGGCCATGGTTTTTGGATTTTATTTTAGGACCTGAGGGAAAGGCATCATTTCTGTTAATAATCTATTTTGTTATTCAGAAACCAAAAGCTCTGCTTAGCCCCATGTAGTAAGCTTCCAATAAATGTTTTCAGACTCTTCAAAGAATTCTGAATTAGGGGGCTCTTGGGGATGGCGTCTATGGCCCTCATCATTGACTTGGACACCCTCGAGAAATAGACATGTGAATACGTAGCAGAGCGCAGGCATAAAAGGACTGTCCCCACCAGGAACTATTGGCTCCTTAAGAAATCTTTATTGAATCATAAAGCTGTCCAAACCTCCTTTACACAGTAATTCCATTCTTGGGAATTTTTTGTATTTGAAACAGATTCCAAAAAAGCTAAATAAAATGTGCATAAAAATTTTATGACAAGACTATCTATAACAGTAAAAGCAACAACAACAAAGCAAACAGTCAGAATTCCAACGTAAGGAAACCTTTAATAAATTGCTGTTCGGTGCTATTGGGGAACCATGAAAGGTTGCAATTAGTCATGCTATAGAAACAGGGGAATGTTCTTATGACCTTAAATGGAAGCGGCATAATATAAAATAGTAGTCGTTCAATAATCCCTTATTGACCACATGCTATATATCAGGGATTCTACCAAGAGCCGAACAATTAAGTGGGGCCAAAGGAGATAATACTCGTGGCCCTTATCGACTCAGATATGCCATGATTGCAAATGTGTAAAATGATCGATACACGGGGAAGAAGATGTGCCAGAAAATGAAGCCAGGTGTTATGTTAGGGCATGGTAAATATTCTACTTAAATTCTCAAATGATCTTTCCGTCATAATCATTTGATTAAAGGACAGGACAGGAAGGAACGTAAACCACTGGACCTAAGTCCCAATGCAGAGCACCTTGCTGAGGAAGTGGGGTCTGAATACAACCCTTTAAAAAATACAAGAAACAGCAAGCTGGCAGGACAGGAGGCCAGGCTCCTTCCTACCAGAGGGAGCAGGAATCCAGATGATTCACACACAGGTGATGTGTCCATGATGAACACACAGGTGCTTCCCAATGGGGTCAGCTCTGGGAGGCTACATTTGAGCCTGTCTGTTCTGTGTACTTGGGAAACTTACGCCGCACCAGGAGGCCCTGCGGGACAGCAGCACCTGTCTCTACCTGTCCCCCTGGCAGCCGAGAGGTTAACTGTAAAAGCAGATGCTGCATTACCAATGTCTGTATCTGGCAAGCCACATGCACTGGGCCTACCTCAGTTTCCCAGGGTGAACAAGGAAGGCCAGGGCTTTTTAATTTCTTAAAAAAAAAAAATTTTTTTTTAATGTTTATTTATTTTTGAGAGAGAGACAGGTTGTGAGCAGGAGAGGGGCAGAGAGAGAGGAGGAGACACAGAATCTGAAGCAGGATCCAGGCTCTGAATTATCAGCATGGAGCCCCACGCGGGCTCAAACACACCAACTGCAAGATCATGACCTGGGTCCAAGTCAGACGCCTAACCAACGGAGCCACCCAGGTGCTCCGTTCATTTTCAAACCGCCTTCTAGGGATGCCTGGGTGGCTCAGTCAGCAAAGTGTCCGACTCCTGATTTTGGCTCAGGCCATGATCTCACGCTTCGTGAGATCAAGCCCCACAGCAGGCTCTTTGCTGACAGCTCGGAACCTACTTGCAATTCTCTCTCTCTTTCTCTCTCTCTCTGCCCCTCCCTCCACTCCCATTCTCTCTCTCCACCTCCCCCTCAAGATACATAAATAAAAATAAATAAATAAAGTGCTTTCTAAGGCTGTGGCTGTGGGAGCTCTGCCAGGCTCTAGGGCAAGTGAGATGGACCCTAAGTAGGCACAGCCCTGACCATTAGCTTATAATCCGAAGTCACTGTTATGACGGTACAGATACGAAGAGCATTTAGGTGACTGAACGACTACAGAGCTCACGACAAAAGGGAAAGAGACTTGTCAGCAACGAACATTAATTGCACAACATGGATGTGTAAGGTAGGGTGTGGTTAGGAAAGGTATTTATAGAGACCTCATCTTCTGACTTACCTTCCCCTGTCAAGCCGCAAGTTGCTTTTTTTTTTTTTAATTTTTTTTTTCAACGTTTTTATTTATTTATGGGACAGACAGAGACAGAGCATGAACAGGGGAGGAGCAGAGACAGAGGGAGACACAGAATCGGAAACAGGCTCCAGGCTCCGAGCCATCAGCCCAGAGCCCGACGCGGGGCTCGAACTCACGGACTGCGAGATCGTGACCTGGCTGAAGTCGGACGCTTAACCGACTGCGCCACCCAGGCGCCCCCGCAAGTTGCTTTTAAATAAAATTCACAGCAGAGTTTTATCAACTCATCCTATAGCCAGGCACTGTGCTTAGTGCTTCCCTTGGATTATTTCATTAACTCCTCATAGCAACCCAAATAGGTGGTAATATGATCTCCATGTTACCTTTGAGAAAATAGGAGTTTAAACAAATAACTTGCCCAAGGTCGCATAACTAATCGATGTTCTGGGGCTTGGACCAGTCTTGAGGAGACGCACCCATGCCTCACCACCGCAACTGGAACTCTCTGTCTGTTTAATTCGACCCCTTCTTCCAAATCTAGTAAATAAGACAGGCTTCCCTGCCCTCCCCACTGTCCTACCTCCGACCAGTTGCCCAACCTCCTGTGTTTTGTGTCTCTCTGGGCCCCAATTGCTGTCCAGCTGACATCCCGACCCCTGTTTCCTTCTGTCAGGATCTCATTTCAAATACACTTCTGTTCTAGTCCTTCTCTGCTTCATGTTAGTCGTCTGCTGGCCCTTTATACTGTTCCTTGGGGTACAGCATGCAAACTTGAGCCTGCATCCAAGTCACCTGGAGAGGGCTTGTTATAAAATAGCCATTCATGGGCCTCATCCCCAGAGTTTCTGATGCAGTGGGTATGGGTTGGGGCAGTGAATACCAGGATTCCAGATGAGCCGGATGCCCTCACTTCTGCTGTCATCCTTTGAGAACTCCTGTTCTGGGGAGCCTGCATCCTGCCGCACTTTCCTGTATTGCTGATCTCCTTAAAGATTTCCCAGTGCCCTATATAAGGAACCCCGGTTTTCGTTGGAAGGCACTTCACCCAGGTATTTTTTTCCTAGATCCCTAATCACAAGATGAGAAGGAGTGGTTCCCATGGGCACTTGCAACACCCTCTCTATTCTCCCAACACCGATAATCATTTCCACCCCAGCTGCTCGTGGCAGGCAGGGCGACGTCACAAACAGGAAAAGATTTCCAGTCACCAATCTAGATAACCCCACGAGTCTTTTTTGCTCCTTCCTGACTCCTTGGCTGCTGGAGACACCAGGATCAGGTTCATCAGGTATTCAAGCCTCCTGACCTCAGCTGGAGCCTCACCACTGCTCAGTTGTTTTTGTAATCACCCCTGATTTATTCACTTGTTACCTCCCTGCTGGCTCCTGTTTGAACCTCTGCCAGTCCCCTCCAGCCCCTCCCCGCTCCATACCTTCCTCTCTGGGCTTATGACTCTGCCATCAAGGCAGCTGACAAAATGGAGATTGGCTAGGAGTGTCTTTCTTAATCACTTCAAAATAGCTCTGCCTCTCACTCACCTTCCCCTCCTCCCCTCTGTTTCAAAAGGAGCCTTGAAAACCACAGGGAGATACCACCTCATACCCATCAAGATGGCTACCCTCAAAGGAAAAGAAACAAACAGCAAATAACAAGTGTTGGTGAGGATGCGGAGAAACCGGGACGCTTGTGTGCTGTTGGTGGGAATGCAAATTGGTGCAGCCCTTATGGAAAACAGTACGGAGGTTCCTCAAAAAATGAAAGAGAGAATTACCATATGATCTGGCAATCCGGCTTCTGAGACTACATACAAAAGGAATGAAAGCAGTCTCAAAGAGATATCTGTACCCTCATGTTCACTGAAGCATTATTCACAATAGCTAAAATGTGGAAGCAACTCAAGTGTCCTGTCAGTGGATGAACGGAGAAACTAACTGTGTATATAGCCACAAGGGATGTTACTCAGCCTTAAGCCACGAAGGAAATTCTGACACATGCCACAACAAGGCTGAACTTGGAGGACATTACGCTAAGTGAAATAAACCAATCACAAAAGAAAAATACGGTACGATTCCACTTCTATGAGGCATCTAGTGTAGTTAAATTCACAGAAACAGAACGTAGAATGGTGGTTTCCAGGGCTGAGGGGAGGTGAGACTAGGGGGTTGTTTTTGAAGGGGTATAGAGTTTCAGTTTTGCAAGACAAAAATGTCCTGGAGATCGGTTACACAACAATGCAAAGATATTTAACCCTATTGAAAAGGGGTTAAGATGGCCAATTTTATGTCGTGTGTATTTTACCGGCGGTAATTTTTAAAAAGAAGTCTTTCCTCTCCACGGTAATTGTTCCCTTTGTCTCCTCAACCCTATCTCATGCCACTTTTTCCAGGAGGCTATTCCTTCTGTTTTCTCCCTTCTAGAATGGACACAAACATTTGTAGGACCGGCAGTAGGAGTACGTGCATATATTCCGAGACGCGTAAGATTATACATCCAGAGGGAATAGAGTTTGTTCACAGAGTGAACAAAGAGCCCGGCATTTTCAGTTTGCATTAAGTCTGCATATTACGCAGCCAGTCCTAGGTAGCCACACTCCTGGGAGAATTCCAAACCTCAGCCTTAGGATGGGGACAGTAGGGTGTGTGGGGTGGGGGGGGGGGGGGAGACATTCCCCGAGTCCTCAGTTCCTTCCTGTCCACTCCTCCCACCGAGCCTAGAGGTAGTAGATGCTTTTGGCTGAATTTTCTTCTTCTGGACCATTTTATGGAAATCTCTCTCTCTCTTTTTTTAAACTTCTTTTAGTAGTTAAGCATGTCCTACTAGGTAACAATTCTTTATATTGCAGTGTTCCTGTTGAAGTAACATATGTGGTTTCTGGTATGCCTGGGTGGCTCAGCTGGTGAATCGTCTGACTCTAGATTTCAGCTCAGGTCGTGATCTCACAGTTTGTGGGATCAAGCCCCCTATCAGGCCCTGTGTTGACAGCGAGGAGCCTGCTTGAGAGTCTCTTTCTCTCCTTCTGCCCCTCCCCTACTCATGTGTGTGCATGCACGTGCTCTGTCTCTCTCTCTCTCTCACACAACATAAATAAACATGGAAAAAAAAACATATGATTTCTGCTGCCTGACTGATATGGGGAGACAAACAGGAAACTAACAAAAGAAGAAAATATATGGTATTTCAGACAGTGATATGAGCTACAGAGAAAGAGAAAAGCATGGATGGGCATAGAGTGTGCTGTCGAAGGGCGACAGCTTGTGATTTCACACAGAAGGCAGAGAAGGCATCACAGAGAAAGATGCTGTACTGAGAATACACAACTGACTCTTCGTCCCCACTTCCCACTGAAACGATGAGATGATGTAAAAATAGAGTTCGACCTGCATCGCTGAAGTGGAAAATTCTCCATCCAACTACAAAAACTCTAAAGAATTTCCTGTTAGGCACCACAAGGCAGGTACATTCAGAATATAGTGTAGAAAGATAAAGCTTATCTCTGGATCACCCACTGCTTACTCTCCCTTTTCTGTCCCCTCACTTCAGTGACTTTGAAGGGTGGTGAGCGGAGAAGTGACTTATCTCGCCGAGCTCTGTCTGTAAGGAAAGTAATATCATTCCTTCCTTCATTCATTCACTAGTCACTTAGCAAACATGTTTGGAGCACCTCCTACGTATCTAGCACTGTCCTAAACACTCTGGCAGGTATGAATTAGAAGACACGATACCCGACTCCAAAGGGATTACAGTCTAGCAGGAGAGGATATGGGAACTAAGACATGTATGCAAATAGATATGATTCAAGCTAAGAAGGGTAATGAGAAAGTTGGTTAATAAAATATGAATTCCAAAGATTCTGACAGATGGAACTATTAGCCTGACTTGAACAAGATGAAACATCCAATTCCGTTCAAGTCAACATTACCTGACATTACAGCTACTCTAAGAAATACAGCATATGCATTTGAAATGGGGATGAATTTGGAGACCAGGCAAAGTGGAATCATTGCAGCAGAAGACGGGTGAAATCTATTTCTGGTGTGGAAGGCAAGGTAGCCAGAGCCTTAGTTCTGCAGGGCATGAGAGGAGCACAGCCCGACCACCCAAAATGTACTTGCTGAATTGGACTCATACACGCTCCAGTCTAAGGATACTCAGAGGAATAAGCTAGTAGCAAGGACCAACAGCAGTTATAGCAAGTGATGGTGCTGATGGATAAAGGAGAGAGACTTTCTTGCCTGGAGGTCAGGAACAACTTGACAATAACACAGCTTCAGATGGGCAAACTGAAGGATGAATAGATTTTTTTTTTCCTAGGCGGTCAAGAAAGAGGAAATCATTCCGGTCATAGGAAATGTGTGTAAAGACACAGAGGCATGAAAATAAAGAACGCGCTGGGAACAAGCAAGCAGTTAAGCATGTGAGAACCCGGGGATATGTGAAGTGTTAGGACTTGGGGCTTAAAACCCTGGAGGGGCCTCAGTCGTGACCTTGGGGCGTGAGGCCAACCTACCAATAACATCTAATCACCTGTTGATTCCCAGAGCTGATCCGCTATGAATTTCAACTCTAACCTTGAGGTGATAAAGACTAAATGAAGGATGCTTGGGATAATGGTATGTTAGCTCAAGTGAGGGAGGAACACAGAAGTGGCAAGATTCAAGGGGCCTGATAAATAACCTGCTGCTCCCTGCCCAAGGCTGAAAGGTTTGCGAAATGGAACAAAATCTGTATGGAAACCAGAATATCATCCTTTCTGCAGATGAAGTTGATATTGAAGAATGTGGCTTATATTGATCAGAATGGAATGATTCATGTGCTAATCACAGTGGTCAGGGAACGAAATTACTCTGCCGAACTAGGCCAGGGTCATGTTCTGACCTCAATGGACTGAGTGTGAGACAGGTATATTCTTTTAGAAATCTGAGATACTGTTACCAAAAACAGAAGAATGGGTCCTGAGCAGCAACCATGTCCACTCCCTATGTGTGTGTGTGCCTGTGTGTGTGCATGCGTGTGTGTATGTCTGTGTGATGACCCATATCCCACATGAACCCTTTCGGGTACAGTTGATCATGCTGCTGTGATGAGAAAAAGTCAAAGCAAACTCTGAATTCTGATACTGCTTTAAACAAGTCACTGGCTCTTTCTGGATCTCAAGCGCTTCCTCTCCATAAAAGAATACCATAAAATAAGAATTCTCCTGGCCCATTCCCTGCCTTAGGAATGCTGGGCTTATAAATGAGGTCATGTCTGTCAAGTGTTATGATCTCCTTGAAGACAAATTCTGTGCAAGTATATAGGATTATTAGCCAAGTTGCTCAACAACCAGTCTGTGCATGAATGACTTAGGGAGGCAAACAGCACCAGGGGAGAACAATAGGACCCACCATGTCCAAGGGCCACCTGATTCCTGTGTTTCTGTGACATCCACAGCACCTCACAGGTACCTGCTCTGAACGTCCACAGTGCTGGGAGGGACAGTTTAGCCAGTTTGGTTAACACATCTAGAGAGCAAAGCCAGCAGGACGTCAAGCAATTGCCATGTGAGAGGATTTTTTCAAGAAGATAATTTAAGAGAAATCCTGTTTGGGTTTTAAAGACTGATGGTTAAATACTGAGCCATTCATCAGTGTTCCCATAAGCACAATTGGAAAGCAATCCAGAGTTCAATGAGAAAAGGAAAGGGCTCTTTTATGTTTGACTCCATAAGGAGAAGGAAGAGGAGGAGGACCTTGTTTCTAGTCTTCTCTTTTGCCTCTTAGAAATTATGGATTTGGGACCTGAAAAGGACCTTAGACACCTCCCATCTACCTTTTTAAAAAAACGTACAGATGGTGAGGACCAATGAGGTAAACTAACTTTTCTGAGCTTACACAGTCAATTGGCAGCATGGCAGGGACTAGGGCTCAAGTGCCTACCTCCCAGTTTGGTATTCTTCACATTCAAGTCTCTTGTCTCCCAGTCTTAGGAGCTTGCGGGAGCCGCTTTGCCTCTGGGAGCCTAGCTGTCTCATCTGTAAAATGTAAATAGACTTTAAACTGACAAAGTAAGGCAGCTGGGAGATAGGACCTCTTGAGGGCCCTCCTAGTTTTCAATCAACCAGTCCACAAATCTTTTTAAAGACCTAACAGCAGGTAATGGGGTATCCAGCCCGAACGAATTTAAACAAATAGGGGCTTTAGTTTCCTCTCCTTACAGGAAATCAGGAGGTAGATCCTGTGGCTGGTGTTAGTTCAGTGGTTTCAGGATGCCATGACAATCCCAAGCAACTCTTCCTATCTGTTTCATCATATTTAGTATGGCCTTCTCACCCGCATTACTGTTGCCTCGTGGTTGCAAGATGGCTTCTGCAGTCCAGATGTCACGCTCTTTTTCAAACTTTCACTTAATACTTTTAAAATACCAAGCAGGTAATGAGATACTTTGTTTTCATGGCCATGTTAGCTATAGTTCTTTTATAGATACCCTATCAAACTGAGGAAAGATCATTCCGTTTACAGATGATGAGAGCTTTTTGGTTTAAATCATGAATGAGTGTTCAATGTTGTTAAATGTTTTTTCTACATTGATTAAGATCATGTGAATCATATGCACTGTCTCCTTTACACTGTTTATGTAGTGGATTGCACTGATTGATTTTAAAATGTTGAACCAACCTTGCATTTCTTGAAGAAATTCCACTTGGTTAAACTGACTCCAGATATTACTGGATTTAATTTGCCAATGTTCTGTTAGAGTGTTTGCATCGGTGTTCATAAAGGATATTGATGTGTAACTTTCTTTCCTTTTTATTTCTTGGCATCAAGATCATTTTGACCCTCCTCCTCTATTTCTCTGACTTTATGTAAGATTGGTATAATTGCTTTTTCTTTCTTTCTTTTTTCTTTTAAGTAGACTTCAGGCCCAGTGCAAAGCCCAATGTAGGACCTGAATTCACGACCCTGAGATCAAGACGTGAGCTTAGATCAAGAGTCAGACGCTCAACTGACTGAGCCACCGAGGCACGCTGGTATAATTCCTTTCTTAAAAGGTTGGTAAAATTTGCTTTTCTTGCCCTAACTCCTTTTCTTTTTTAAGATTTATTTTTGAGAGACAGAGAGCACAAGTGGGGAAGGGGCACAGAGAGGGGGGACAGATCAGAAGCTGGCTCTGCGCTGACAGCAGTGAGCTCAATGCAGGGCTCAAAATCACACGCTGTGATATCATGATCTGAACCGAAGTCAGACCCTCGACCAACTGAACCACCCAGGTGCCCCTTCTTACCCTAACTTCTTAAGATGGAGCCTTAGATAATGGATGTCAAATGTTTTTTCATTACTAAAACAAGCATTTCAAGGAATAAATTTCTCAGAGGGTGCTACTTCAGCTGCATTCCATGAATTTTGATGTAGTTTCAGTATCATTCTATTTCAAGTGTTTTCTAATGAACTAGAACCGTGCCTAGAATAAAGTACTCAGTGTTATCTCCAATTAGCTCAGTTTTTTGTTTCTTTTGTTAATAAGTGAGAATAAATTGATGGATCACTCCGACAGTCGTGTTCCTTCCTCCTTCAGAGCCTCTTTGCTGGTTCCACTGTACGACCTCTTCATGTAGACCCAGATTTCACCCTTCTTTCTCGTTAATACCAATTCATCTTGCAGGTGTGACCTCAGACGCCACTTCCTTGAAGAGGCCTTACTTGACAACCTAGACTGGGATGGTCCTCTCATGTACTGGCTAAACAGTGTCCCCCAAAAGTTCACGTCCACCCAGAATCTGTGAATGTGACCTTCTTCGGAAATAGAGTCTCTACAGATATAATTACGTTAAGAAGACATCATATAGGGTTATGTTGGGCCCTAAATCCATTATGACTGGTGTCCTTTAAAGCAGAGGGTTATTTGGACACAGACACATGGGAGAACACCATGTGATGACAGAGACAGAAATCTGAGTGATGCATCTACTAATTGAGAAATGCCAAAGATTGCTGGCAAGTACCAGAAGCTAAAAAGAGGCAAGGAAAGATCCTCCCCTAGAGTCTTTGGAGACAGCATGGTTCTCCCAACACCTTGATTTCAGAACTTTAGCCTCTAGAACTGTGAGAAAATAAATTTCTGTCATTTTTTTAAAGTTTATTTATTTGAGAGAGAGTGCACGAGAGAGCACACGTGCCCACACACGGCCAGAGGAGGGGCAGAGAGAGAGGGAGAGAAAGAGAATCCCAAGCAGGCCCCACACCTCCTGTTCAGAGCCCGACGTAGGGCTCAAACCCACAAACTGTGAGAACATGACCTGAGCTGAAGTCAAGAGCCGGACGCTTAACTGACTGAGCCACCCGGGCACCCCATAAATTTCTGTCATTTGAAGCACCCAGTTTGGGGTAATTTGTTAGGGCAGTTCTAGGAAATGAATACACCATGTTCCATGTTTTCATACCTTCTTTATACTTGTCTTTCCTAGCTTTTATCAGATAATTATCACATATAAATTATCAAGAAATGCTAATGGTGTAGTAATACTAGTCTGGCATTTTAGTGGGGGCTATAAGGGAGACTACCATAATCCAAACCAATATCTCTGATGGTGAGGGCTTTGAAGGGCACATAGTTTTGAGGGAGAATGGCCATAAAATCACAGCATGTCAGTGGCCAACTACTTAAGCTTCTAAAAGCAACCTTAAGTACATGTTGCAGAAGTTTTTAATGTGTAAGCTAGCCAAGCTGGCCATTTTTAAAATAGAAACAGATTGCCATAAAAAAGTAGATTGCCATAAAAGGGCACTGAAGTAGGGATCAGAACCATCGGTACAGCTTCCCCCTTTGTGTCCAGATCTTGGGTGAGTCACTCAACCTCTCTGGGTCCAGGTTCCTCAGCAGCAGAAGGAGGTAGTTGGAAAGAGTGTCTACAGTCTCTTGGGCTGGAACATTCTATGGCTTTATGACTCTAATGTGGAGCAGTAGTAAAAAAGACGGCATTTACTTCTAAAGCACAAGGCTCCCTGGTCACTGCTAGCTTTCTTTCATGAACAGTATCAGAATCCAGGGATGAAACATTACCCCAAAGAGATGATCCAGGCTGGTGCTAGACCAAGAAGGATTCTGCTCGAAATATGTAACTACTAGTTCTTTCCAAGTTTGTTTTACTTGAAAGGGGAATAGTGTAGATTTTTCCAGGGCTCTCACTTTAAAAAAACATTTTAAAGTGTCTAGGCTGGCTGGTCACTTCCTATCCTTGGATAGCAGTGTATTCACCTGTTTAAAAAAAAAAAAAAAAAAAGAGGAAAAGGGGAACAGAAGCTGTGATTCTCAAGGACTCTTCCAGGTCTGTGACTTCAAGGCAGTTTTTTGTCAAGCTAGAGAGAGTGGCCTTGAGCTAAGTGCAAGGCCATGGGTCAATCTCAGGAACTGGTGTTCACCCTACTATTTCTTCTCAGAACCATTGTGTATGGGTGAGGTCCGTCTCCCGAGAACAGGCTCTACCACCTAACTTTTGGCAAGGATGAAATCCTGGACCTTGAGAGAATCACTGGATGAGTTTGAGCCTTAGTTTCCCCATCTGTAAAACAGGGATAGCTACTTATTTCACTTAGCATCACACTCTCTAGCTCCATCCACTCTGTTGCAAGTGGCAAGATTTCATTCTTCTTTTGTGGCCGAGTAATATTCCATTGTATATATACCACATCCTCCTTATCCATTTATCAGTCAACAGACACTTGGCTGTTTCCAGAGTTTGGCTAGTGTCGATAATGCTGCTATAGCAGTGTTAAAAACACTGGGGTGCATGTATCCCTTTGAATTAGAATTTTGTATTCTTTGGGCAAATACCTAGTAGTGCAATTGTCGGATCAGGGTGGTTCTATTTTTAACTTTTTGAGGAACATCCACACTGTTTTCCAGAGTGGCTGCACAGTTTACATTCCCACCAACAGTGCACAAGGGTTCCTTTTCCTCCACATCCTCACCAACACCTGTTGTTTCTTGTGTTGTTGATTTTAGCCATTCTGACAGGGGTGAGGTGGTCTCTCATGGTGGTTTTGATTTGTATTCCCCTGATGGTGAGTGATGTTGAGCATCTTTTCATGTGTCTGTTGGCCATCTGGATGTCTTCTTTAGAAAAATGTCTGGGGCACCTGGGTGACTCAGTCGGTTAAGCGTCCGACTTCGGCTCAGGTCACGGTATGGGAGTTCAAACCCTGCATCGGACTCTGTGCTGACAGCTCAGAGCCTGGAACCTGCTTCTGAGTCTGTGTTTCCCTCTCTCTCTCTCTCTCTGCCCCTCCCCTCCTCATTCTCTCTGTCTGTCTCTCTCTCTCAAAAATAAACATTAAAAATTTTAAAAAAGAAAAGAAAAATGTCTATTCATGTCTTATGCCCATTTTAATTGGATTATTCATTTGGGGGGTATCAAATTTTATAAGTTATTGATAGATTTTGGATACTAACCCTTTATCAGATATGCATTTTCAAATATCTTCTCCCATTCCATAGGTTGCCTTTTGCTTTTGTTTATTATGTCCTTAGCTGTGCAGAAATTTTTATTTTGATAAAGCGCCAAAAGTTTACTTTTGCTTTTATTTCCCTTGCCACAGGAGACATATCTAGTAAGAAGTTGCTATGGCTTATGTCAAAGAGGTTAGGTCCTGTCTTCTCTCCTGGGACTTTAATAGTTGTAGCACTAAATGGTACACCAGAAACTAATATTACACTGTATATTAACCAACTGGAGTTTATATAAAAACTTAAAAATAAAAACAGGCATAGCTACTGAAAGAATTGTAAACATATCAAGAGTTGAGCGAAAATGCCTAGACTTTGTCAGATTTTCAAGTGTTATTTTCCATAATCCTTGGGGCACCAAGGAAAGATCACCTGGTTATCACAAACACATTGCAGCTTGCTGACTACCAGACTGGCTACGACCCACAGGCGGTAGCCAAGCCAGACTTACCTTTACTTCTGTGACACCGCTGTCACCTTAGGCACTCTCAGAGGCGAGCTGCCCGCCGGTCATTACCCTGGGAAGAGCTCTGCACTCCACGCCAATCATCGGGGCACAGGCCCCGCCCCTGGCGCAGCCCCACCCCCCGCGCCGCGCTTCTCTCCCCTCCGCCCCCACGGCGTGCGCGCCCCGGGAGCGGGCGGTGACGCGCACGGGCTAGAGCCGGGTGGCGGTGCGGCTCCCGGAAAGGAACGGATCCTCCAGGAAGCCGGGTCCGTGTGGCTGCCGCTGCCGCCGCGCTGCGGTGGCCGTGATGCGTTCCGCTTGCAGCTTCCCGCTGCCAGGGGCCCCGGCCGCCAAGTCGGGCGCTGCGAGCAGGTGAGGCGGCCTTCCCGGCGCGGACGAGGGGAGGGCGAGGAAGCGGCCGGCGGGGCTGGGACGGTTGGAGCGTGGGACGCGGCGGAGCGGCGAGGGCCGCGGACGAGCCCTTGTGCCCCGGGAGCGCTCCCCGCGCCTGCTGGCGGTCTTCACGTCCGCGCCGCCCCCGCCGCCTTGGCCGCGCGGCCACATCCGGGCGCCCCGGCCGTCAGCCCCCGTGACCCCGGGCGGCAGGTGCTCTCCCCCAGCCCCTGGCAAGAGAAAGCTGGCAGCCGTGCTGTCGCGCCGGCTCCGGTGACCACGCTGGATTTTCCCTCTCGCACACGTAGTGTGGGCGGATCTGGCCCCCACTGGCGGGGGACCTGGCCAGGGAGAGGGGATGCTGCACGACTGGTTCTTGCTTGTCGCCTTTCCTAACATTGGTACTTTTCAGCCTCGGTTTTGCCTTGCTCTGTTTTTACTTTTATGCTTTAGATTGCTCCTTGGAAAAATGGAACTAATCGGGCAATAAAGTGACAGTGAGAGCAGTGTTTCTCAAACTTGAGTAATGCGTGGACGCCTTTTAAAGGGACAGTTCTCATTCTCTAGAATATGTCCCAGAACTCACAGGGAAACCCAGACCCCAGTTAGGTGAACAGCGGTGCTCTCAGAGAACATTGATCACTATTGCGAAAGAGAAGAGATGCGTTACAGTTCGGGAACTTCGTGCTAGAAGATAAACTAGAAGTTACTGAAGAATTCTAAATTAGAGACTCAAATCCCTGGTTTAATTTTACATTGCAGCGTTTACTGTGCCCTTCTTTGTGTAATGAACATTTTCCAACCTTGGAGAGGCCTTCAAAGAATCCTGTTTTTTGTGTTATCTTGTATTTGATGTTATTTTGTCTTTGTACCAGGTTTTTTCAGTTTGACACAGTAGCAGAATTACAGAACGTAGTACTAATTTGTATTAGTGGTTTAATTATTTCTCTCTGTGTTTATGTTAACATTGACTAATCACTTGTGTTTGTTACATATTGAATCCATGGCCTACATTCTTCCACATCCAATGTCAATGCCTGATCTCAACCTTTGTGCCTATGGTCTACAGAGAAGAAACAAGAATAAAAGTGGATCTAAGGATGTATATTCTGTACATATTTGTTCAACATGTTTACTTAAAATAAACTACACTTGGGTGCCTGGCTAGCTCATTCGGTAGAGCTTGTGACTCTTGATCTTGGGGTCGTGAGTTCAAGCCCTCTGTTGGGTGTGAAGCCTACTAAAAAATAAATAAAAATAAAACAGCCTACGCTTGAATAAAAAGATTTCAGAGTGTGGGAAAACGTGAGAAAGTAAAACAGGTTAGATCTTGGCAAAGAACAATATTGACTTGTGCTTTGAAAGAAGTGTAGTGTTGAAAGCAGGACATACTAGAAGAAGGGATATTAGTAAAGGCCAGAGACAAGAATGAGAAGAGTGTGTGGGGGCAATAAGAGACCCACCTTTCTAGAACAGAGAGATGTTCTCTGGGGCCGAGGAGAGAACAAGTTGATAAAATAAGATGGGCCTAGTCGATGGATGTTACGGTTTCAGATGCCACCCAAGCAAGTTGGTGTTGACCTGTAGGCTCCAGAAGTTTCTTGAGCTGATCATGTTTTGAATGTAGCATTTTGCACAGAGGTGTTTCTGAAGTGCGGTGTTCATAGTAAAGCCGAAGGTAGGGGACCTGCCTAGAATCTGTCTTGTGGTAGTAATGTCTGCTGTGGTCATTTTAGATGTGTGGACTAAATGTGATGTTTGAAAAAGAATTGACAGGCCCCAATAAATGGTGTAATAGGTAGACCCACAGATAAGTAGGCTTCAGAGTTAAGAACCAGGTAGCTCCAGTCACGGTGATCCCCCTCTTAGGCCTGGAGAATTTGGAAGGTGGTATTAGTTTCTGCCAAGAGATCGTGACCCCAGCCTTGGACTGAGTGAGTTGCAGTAGCAGGGTGGCAGTAAGCTCAGGATGTGGAATTGGAACTTGAGGAAAATCAGAGTTGCAGATTTCAGAAACTGCAGAGGTAATGCCGGAAGAGTGTGACTAGAAAAAAAGTCATTTGAAATAGGGACCAGGGGCACCTGGGTGGCTCAGTTAAGCATCTGACTCTTGGTTTTGGCTCAGGTCACCATCTCATGGTTCCTGGGTGTGAGTTCCACCCGGTCAGCTGCTGTCATCGAGGAGCGTGCCTGGGATTCTCTCTCTCCTTCTCTCTCTGCACCTCCTCCTCCCCCCGACTTCTCTCTCTCTCTGTCTCTCTCTCTCTCTCTCTCAAAATAAATCAATAAACATTAAAAACAAATAGTTTGGGGTCCCTGGGTGGCTCAGTTGGTTAAGCATCCAACTTCAGCTCAGGTCATGATCTCACACTTTGTGGATTCGAGCCCAGCATTGGGCTCTGTGCTGACAGCTTAGAGCCTGGGACCTGCTTCAGATTCTGTGTCTCCCTCTCTCTGCCCCTCCCCTACTCACGCTCTCTCTCTCTCCCTCTCTGTCAAAAATAAACAAACATTGAAAAAATTTTTTAAAAAGAAAAAATTTTAAAAATAGATGTTGAATAAAATGTAGATCATAAATGCAACTATGCATTCTTAAAACAAAAAAAATGAATTAAGTTATTTTGCTGTCTTTTTCCCCACAAATGAGTGAGGCACAGAGTGCTTCACTTTGGCTGCTCACTCTCCCAAGACCGTTGTTTCCTACAAGTTCTGCATAAGTGTTTGTGGGCCCTTTGATTGTTCAAGGTCCTCTTGTAATCCTGTGATATTCATATATTCTTTCCATCATGTCTTCTTACCTTTTTTTACTCACAGGCCTAGCTCTTCCAGAGTCTCATTTGCCTGTGATTTTGTTTGCCTGTGATTTGAGAATTTGCTAATGTCTGTTATGTTGCATGCTGCATTTTTCACCAGGGAGCCATTTCACTCTGCAATTGATTAATATTGTTTTCACTGTTTTCCTTAGGACTGACACTGAGAAACTGACATTGAACCATGACCCCATGAGCTTCACTCCACTAAAGAATGTTCAACTAAGGAGGGCCCCACTAACTGAAATCATGAGTTAATGGATCTCTCTGGTGGTAGGTCTAACACAATTTGGGCCTTTTAAAAACGTGGCAGTTTTACGTAATATTAGAGTTTGCCTTGCTAAACTCAGGTGCCAAGATTCTTAGCTACAAATACAATTGGAGTTTACATTTTGAGATCAAATTACCATATTGCTGACTGCTGGGTAATATTTGGCCATACTTTTGTCCTAAATAAAAGTAATTACTTCAGCAGTTTATAAGCTGTTCTGTTTTCTTCTGTCTTTAAGCACAGTTTTGTCAGTTACAGAAATATCTGTTTATCCTTTTTGTCAAAATCCTCACATATCTCAAGACAAAGTTCCAAGGCAAACATCAGATTAAATAACGTTTACTAAGTTTGCTGTAATCATTCTACTTTTTTTTTAATGTTTATTTTTTGAGAGAGAGAGACAGAGAGTGCAAGTGGGGGAGGAACAGAGAGAGAGAGAGGGAGACCGAATCTGAAGCAGGCTCCACGCTCTGAGCTGTCAGCACAGAGCCCAGCGCGGGGCTCAAACTCACAAGCAGTGAGATCATGACCTGAGCCGAAGTTGGATGCTTAACCAACTGAGCCATCCAGGCGCCCCAGATGTGCTATGATCATTCTAAACAGCCTCCAGTGTGCTCTTCTCTGAACTATTACAGGAAGAGTCAGGATAATTTAACATTGCCTTCTGTTACTCTCTTGATTATTTTCTGGGTATTAGAATTTTCTCTGTAACCAGCTGTGCAAACTCCTCGAAATCTGGAGCCAGGTTTGTTACTTCTCTGTGCCCTTTGTATGTCCTCCTAGTTCTCATCATTGAATCATTAAAGCTCTTTCTTCCCCCTAGGACCTTGACTTTAAGCTATTAACTAGAATATTATTTTCTTTTGTTCTTAGTTCAGCTATCACATAATTATCTATTTCAAAAAATGTCCAGATTGGAATTCCTATGTCACGGTTTTTAAGGTAGGCTTTCTTGATAATGTACAGAAGAGGATTTGATGTTGAAAACTGGAGAGATCAGTGGAAGGTAGCTTGGTAGAAATAGTTCCGTTGTCTTTTCTGATGGTACAATTAATATATGCCCTTTAAGAAATAAAGGCAAGCCTAGGGAAGAATAAGCTAGAAATAGATGATCTATTATCTCACTACTTAGCAATAACCAACCACTGTTAACATTTTGGTTTCTGTTCTATCCCCGTCTTCCTGGGCATGTGTGATGCGGTTTTTTTCCCTTAATATATCATGGGGATCTTTCCATGTCAATAAATACAGATCTGCATCATCACTTTTATAATAGTCTCATCATGTTCCACTGCCTAAATGGACCACGTGTAATGTAACCCACCCACTGCAATGCACATTAGTAGCAGTGTTTTGCTGTTGCACCCAATACTATCACGAACTTCTTTACACATATTTGAGTGAATTTACCCTATAATTTCCTAAGGTTGAATTTCTGTAAGTGTGATAGAGCAGAGGGTAAGTCTGTTTAAAATTTTCATATGTGTTACCCATATGCCCCCAGAAGGTTAGACCTATTTAGATTCTCCCCAACAGTGTTCTCCTTTGTTAGCAAAGTATTGTCAGACTTTAGTCTCCACTAATCTGATAATTGTGAAGTCTTGTTTTTATTTATGTTTCTCTAAATACTAACGAAGTTACATTATATCAGCCATTTGTATTTCTTATTTGGTTAATTTCCAATTATCCTTCTTTTTCTAAGGCATTATTTCTCTTATTTAGAAGAACCTTTTATATATAAGGGATATATACCTTTTTCATGTATGTCACAAGTAATTTTCCCAAGCTTTGTCTATTTGGGAAGGGATTTTTTTTTTAAGCACTCATAAGTCTTTAAGTCATATGATGTATTTTCTTACATTTATGGTTTAAGACATTGATGTCAATTGTAGAAAAGCCTTACACATTCTGAGATTGGGTACATTTCCATCTTAACATTTTAATGCATATTTTTAACATTTAAATTTTTGATGGAGTGCCTGGGTGGCTCAGTTGGTTGAGCCTCCAGCTCTTGGTTTCTGCTCAGTTCATGATCTCATGGTTCATGAGTTCGAGCCCCATGTTGGGCTCCACACTGGCAGCAGGGATCCTGCTTGGGATCCTCTCCCTCCTTCTCTCTGTGCCCTTCCCCTGCTCACTTGCTCTCTCTCTCTCTCTCAAAATAGAGAGATAAACTTTAAATTTTTGAACCATTGGAATTCTCTTAAATGTTGTGATGCAGTTATCTTACCATATTCAAATGCTAAAAGGCAGCTACTTTATAAAAACGCATCAGAATTCATTTAAACATGTCAGTAATTGATATATTTTTTCTTTTTTGTGTAAACTGTTAAGTCAAATATTGTTTGTCTCAAACTTGGGGTACATGGTACAATATGGATGCCATATTGAAACCTGAACTAGTTAAAGTGATTCTCCCCCTTTATCAAGTAGGCATTATTACTACTTATCACCCTATAATACCTTTGTGTGTGTGTGGGAGGGTGTGTGTGTGTATGTGTGTGCACGCGCACGCACGCGCATGCACGCAGTAACCCCTCTACTGTGTTATAAATCCTTTCAGGGCTGGGTCCATATCTGATTCATCTTCATATCTCCCATCCCAGCCAGCCATGAAGCAGACAGTGCTTGCTCATCACTTGTGTGACAGGCACTGGTCACTGGGGAAACAGAAGAATAAGAGGCTGTCCCTGCCAATGAGAGGCCTGCCGTGTAATGAGAAAGTCAACCACAAGTGTAATACTGTAGCTCACTACTGTCAGGAGCAAATGCTCTGGAGATAGGAGGAGGACTAGGGAAGCTTTCACAGGGAACTCACGCCCGACTCGTGTAGCAAGCAGTATTTAGGAATACCAACAGATGAACCTATTGAGAGAGGCATTCTAAAAAGAGGAATGGGCATTTCAGTGACCTGCTGTTTGTGTTTAGCATGGCTAAAGCATAGGGTATGTATCTGTCTAGCCTGTCGGGATAAGACTAGAAAGACAGGGACGAGATCAGTGCAGTCTAATGCAGAAGCTCCGTGTGGCTGTTGAGCACTTGAAACGTGGCCAGTGCAACTGAGAAGCTACATGTTTCATTCTAATTACTTCAGCCACACATGGCAATGGCTACTATGTTGAACAGCACGGGGCTAGATCATGAGAGCCCTCCTTTACCATCCTAAGGAGTTAGGACTTCTTCCTCAGTGGGAGAGAAAAGTCGGGAGGTGGGAACGTGTCAAGATTCCTCGTTGTTTTGGAAAGATCACTCTAGTGTGTCAATTCTCAACCTCTTTGGCCTCCAGAACTCAGAAACTTGACTTTTTGCCAGACACTTTCCTAGGGTCTGTGATGTTGGGAACGCAGCAGTCAACCAAGCAGACAGAAATCTGGCCCCCTGTGGAGCTCGACACCTGAGCACGAGAAAAATGTAATCACACAGTACGTTGGGGGATGAGGATGAGAGCATGGGTTCTCCTGCTGGAACCTCAGCCGTTTTGCATATGATCATCTTTTGTTGGCAGTGTGACCTTAGGCAAGTTTCTTAGCCCCTCTGCCTCAGCTGTAAAATGGTATACAAATAGTGGCTACCTGTGGGTCATTAAGAAGAGTAACTTGATATTTGTAAATAAGCAGGGCCCAGCACATAGTAAGTTCTGTATAACTAATAAATAAGTAAACGCTAAGGAGAAAAACTAAGTCAAAGGAAAGAGATGGGCAGAGGGGACAGCTTGCAATGATGGTTTGGGTGGCCAGGGAAGGCCTCCTTGAGAAGGTGACATTGAGTAAAAAGTGAGAAAGTGAGTTGCACAGATGGTTTCTAAGCAGAGGGAGTAGCACGTTCAGAGGCCTAGAGACAAGGAACATAGTACCTTGCATGGTACTTTGTGCATAAGAGGGATCTAACGGTCATTTATCAGGTGAATGGGTATTTCAGATTCCCGTTCAGTTTAATCATTTTGCCTATCGCCTACCTCCAACCCCCACCCCTAATCTTCCTTAATTCAGTACCTGTTTGGCAACCTGGTATTTTGGGTCACTGATTGGCTTTTAGGTAGAGAGTGACGAACTAGTGCTAGACTATTACCATCTCTTTTTTGATTTTTTTTAAATTTAAATTCAGGTTAGTTAACATATAGTGTAGTCTTGGCTTCAGGAGTAGAACCCAGTGATTCATCTCTCTGTCAGTCAGAAAAAGACAGATTTCATATGATTTCACTCATATGTGGAATTTGAGAAACTCAACAGATGAAAATAGGAGAAAGGAAGGAAAAATAAGATAAAAACAGAGAGGGAGTCAAACCATAAGAGACTCTTAAATAGAACAAACTGACGGCTGCTGGGGTGGGGGAGATGGGTCATATTACCATCTCTTTTGATTTAGGCTTGTATCTCTGACAGCGTGAAATTGACTAAGAAGTGTGTTGCTCTCAGTGAGCTCTTCTAACGGCTTCAGTGCAAGGATCACGTACCAGATCACGTGTGGTTGGATTCAAACACGTACTTGGTAAAACAACATTCATGTCTTCTTGGATTGTGCCGTCTTTGTGATTTTTCTCGCTTTCTGGAACAGGAATGCTCTAACTCCAGGAGGACCCCATCGTTTCTGTAGTGGTGTGTGAGGACTGACTCCTAGAACATTGCCCGGTCTCTGACCCATCAGCATGGGGAGGTAAGTGACGGTGTCTAATCACTGACACTCTAAAACCCGAGATTTTGGTGCCACAGAGACAGGTCTCGAGAGGAAAAAGAAAAAATCTAAATTCCAAGTGCACAGTGTTCAAAGTTACGCTACACTTGTGTTTTAACACCTTTGTCCTTCCAGGCCTTGTTGGGGTGCTTGTCACAGGAAGAAAGTGGTCTTGCCAGGTGGATTTTCTAGGGGTTAATGTAGCTTACTGTAAAGGGCATGCGTGTTGGAATCTGTGAGGAGTGCATTAAGCACAGGGTAACTGTAAGCCTTGAGGTGTGGGCAGGGACGACAAACTCCATGGAGTGGCCCAGGGACTCACAGGGAGACTAGAAACTCTAAGTGGAAAACTCCATTGGGTTAGCAGGCTATCCCCCCTTCTGTGAGATATTTTAGTCCAAGAAGCACTCTTTAAAGGGAAGAGTGTAGAAATTAACCACAGAACAGTAACATTTATTCTAAAGGTTGCAAGGTTTTTTAAAATTTTTTTTAATGTTCATTTAATTTTGAGAGAGAGCAAAAGAGCAGGAGTTGGGCGGGGGGGGGGGGTGTTAAGAAAATCTTACTCCTCCTGAGCTATTTGTATGTTTCTAATTTAATGGGCAAGGTTTTGGCCACTACGATGCTGAGCCACCTTTGCAGGCCTGTCTTATTACATGTATTTCTTTGTACTAGATTGTTTTTTTGGCTTCATCATCCTTAAACCTGACTTTGTTATACATTTGTATGTTTATCGTGTTGAACATATTCTTGTAAATTGTTTCTAGTTCTTTTTTTGGAACAAAGCAGAATAGAAATAATAATCTACATAATGTCAAGGGGGACAAACACCATCAGGACGTAATTCTCGTTCGTGTAGTTTTATAATAATGAGTTACATAGCAAAGTAGCAGTATGGAAGATACTGGCATACAGACCAGTATACTGGCTTACTACCAGCAAGGAAATAGAGGTGGCTGAAGCCAGAGGCCTCCTTCCTTTGGCATCAGTTTAGGTGAGGAGAAGCCACTTTGGAGCAGATTGCTTAAAAATCTGTGTTTTGGAATTTTAGGATCGGCATCTCCTGTCTTTTTCCTGCTTCCTGGCATTTTAGCATCTCTCCAGTGGGGTGTCCTCGAATTCTGAATACCAATTTACGCCAGATTATTGTTATTAGTGTTCTGGCTGCTGCTGCTTCACTTTTATACTTTTCTGTTGTCATAATCCGAAATAAGTATGGGCGGCTATCCAGAGACAAGAAGTTTCAAAGGTAAGAGAAAAAAACATTTCTTTTCCAGATGGGGTGCCATACGTCCATTTTACAGCTTCGAGACTTTTGGGATTAGGTTGGAATTTAAGAAGCATGTGGCTGTAGGAAACAGAATCTGTACTGAATACAGCATGGCGTGAAAAATAAAACTGTTTGAAATGGTTTAATCATTAACTACCAAACCCACATCATACGAGGATTTAAACATAAGCTTTTCCTGTGATACCTTTTAAGCTGATTTTTCAGTTAATGTCCATGGCTTGGGAATAGTTTTGCTTCTCAGTGCTTGTTTGAACTTCTTACAAGGAATAATGACTGTGTATCTGATTCAGATAATCTTTATCGCTGTCACTTGTTTTGTTTTGAGTCTTCAATTGTTTGGCAGTTGTAAAAATGGTATTGTGGATCAGCTTAGAATCTGCTGCCTCGACATTATGTATTGCATTTGCTTGGTTAAGGTTTAAGATGATCATCTTTGCCTCACTAAGAATGTTCATTTTTGTAAACAAGGTACTTGGCACGAGTTACTGACATTGAGGCCACAGACACCAATAACCCCAACGTGAACTACGGTGTCGTGGTGGACTGTGGTAGCAGTGGGTCTCGGATATTTGTCTATTGCTGGCCGAGGCATAACGGCAATCCTCACGATCTGCTGGATATCCGCCAAATGAGGGATAAAAACCGAAAGCCAGTGGTTATGAAAATAAAACCCGGTATGTAAAAGATAGATATCTGACTGGTAACCTGCTTCTGTCCTTTCTTCTCCGTGAGGTTTTTCATGTCCTTCCCTTCCTTTCCCCAGAGTCATCGCTCTAATTCAGAACTCACCCCAGGACCTGACTGTTTTCCTTTCTTCCATTTTCTGCCCATCCTGCAGGAGGTGACTTAACTCTTTAATAAAATACCCCAAACCATGTCTTTCTTTTGGTCTCCTGCAGCGTTTACCACGGTGCCTTACTCATGTGTCTCCTAAGATGTTCGCTAGTTGACATTAATTATGGAGGGATGTGTTTTTCCTATTTGGTAACCATTGGACTCTATCCCTAATGACAGAGTAATTTCAGATAACTCATGGATATCTGTACCCTAATACATTGGTGTATATTTCTTTTTTCCCCCATTTTTAAAAAGTGCCCCAGTATATTTCTAACTGGATTATTTAACTAGAGTGACTTATTACTGATGAGCTGGTGTTATTATGTCCAATTTTTAATGATACCACAGTTTCTAAGTCAGTGTGTTACGCAATTGGGATTTGCGGTCTCCATTAAAGAATTTAAATCAGTGGTTCTCAACCTTTTTATGTATGTACACCATTTCCATGGGCAGTGCTGTTCTGTCAGAAGTTTTAGGAATGGAGGGTGTCCATTAGAGTGCCTTGAAATAGGCATTTTATGTCTTGATAGTTGATAATCACTGATTTAAAACAGTGGACCACAGATCTTAATAGAGATTCAACACTTTTATTTCATCTTACTAGTGTATTACATAGTAAGATATAAAATCCAAACAATCCAAGGAATTTATCTTGTAAAATATTAGAGAATACTGATTAAAAAAAATTATCATAGCTTATTACCTCCTATTTCAAATATGTAAATGAAAAGGGGGCTTAGTATTAATACGATAAAATACCTGTCCTCTCACATAGTTCCTAATAACATAGACTGTTGGCCCTCTGAATCCTTCCCTTTCTTCGTTGAATAATTTAGGCCCCACTTCCTTCTTCAGTCAATCTTCAAGTTGATTGTTCTTTGATGTGTGGGCAGCTGGGCACCAGCATATTGCTCACAAAATGCAAAATCTCTACCTCAAGGATAAAGAGAAGGAATTGAATCTGAGTCTCTTGTATAAGCATTATTTTGATAGCAGAGTACATTTCCATGAACAAAGATCATTTTTTTCTATGAGTCTTAGTGAATGGCTTTTAATTTTTAGTTTTCTGTTATCACGTCCCTTAAATTTTTATGCATCCCTAATCTAGAAACATTTTCAGAGTTAAAGTGATACTGATCAAAAAAAAAAAAAAAATTCACTAGAAGATTGAAATATAAAGCTCTATAAAGCACATTGCATTTCATCCAGCTTCACATACCAAATTCTGTCAGTGATTAAACTGCTCACGTGGAATAAGGTAAAATCTTTCATGCCTTGGAGTGTCCTTTGGGACATCATCCCAGGGTGTATACCAGAATCTCCTTAAAATCAGGTTTAACATGGTTCTCTCTCATGCTACAGAAAATGTTTGAAGTAGAAATTCACGTACCTTTTTATAGCAGTTCTCAGTGCTGGAGCAGGGCCTTTCATATATAGCATTTCAGCAAAGCTCTAGCTATTTCCTTACTTAGTGGATTCTGGGTAGTTTAGGGCTTGGTGTCTGTTGGAAGAGTATGTGGAGTAAAAAAAAAAAAAAAAAAAATCTGGCTTTTGGTCTGTTTTCTGCTGATTGGTCCTACAAATCATTACATCTTTCTGGATCCACAGTTTCCTAATCTGTGAAATGAGAAATTTGGGGACTTCTAAAATTCAAAGCCAGGAAGACTCCCTTTGCCTGGGGCATGGTCGAGGGATCACCAAGACTGGAGGGTAGGATGTGTTGTGTCAGGCTGCCAGAAGAGATGAGGAGAAATGAAATAATGTGAGAGGAACCAGGGAGAGGCAATCAGTGAGACCCAGAATGCATATTAGGGGAGGCAGAGGGATTTTATCCGGGATCCCAGTTTGGGCCGCTGGATGGCCAATGATGGTGGTCACTGGGGTAGGTAACTACAAAGCAGGAGTTGAGTTCAGATTTGTCTTACGTGTATGTGTTGAGTTTGAGGCGTGAGTTTGAGGCGTGTCCAGTAGACAGTTACCGCCTACTGATGTGAAGAAGGGGATCGAGGTCTGGTGGCTACTGGTGACACTTGGAGATCCAAGACATATAGATGGTGTGGCAGCCGTGGGAGTGAGTGTGCTTGCCCGAGCAAAGCAGGAACGTGTTCTCGAGGGCAGGCATGAGCTTGTGTGCAGGTGATCCCAGTGTCTGACACATAGTAGTTGCTCAGCTGGGTCTCAGTTTTTTGGAGACTGAGAAGAAAGTGTAGGACTGAACATTTAATACCACCATCATTTAAGGAAGAGAGCTTGTTGCTAGAAAGATAGGGGAAAACCAGGAGAGGGTGGTATGTAGCTTGAATTTCTCTCAAATTAGCCACATCAAAGAAATGTAACTTATTAGTTAACCATCTCCTTGTTAATGGAAGTGTCCTTTTTCTGTAGGCATTTCAGAATTTGCTACCTCTCCGGAGAAAGTCAGTGATTACATTTCTCCACTCTTGAACTTTGCTGCAGAGCATGTACCACGGGCAAAACACAAAGAGACGCCTCTCTACATTCTCTGCACAGCTGGAATGAGAATCCTTCCCGAAAGGTGATCCTCCACGTGAGGCCAGGGCCGGGTGGGTGGTGGTGGTAGTTTATTTTTCTCCCCTTCCTCCCTCCTGTCTCTTTTCCTTCTCCTCTTCTACCATTATCATCACATGGTATCATCACATACCATTATTATTATTTTTTTTTATTTTTTTTTTTTAACGTTTATTTATTTTTGAGACAGAGACAGAGCATGAACAGGAGAGGGGAAGAGAGAGAGGGAGACACAGAATCGGAAACAGGCTCCAGGCTCTGAGCTGTCAGCACAGAGCCCGACGCAGGGCTCAAACTCACAGACTGTGAGATCATGACCTGAGCCGAAGTCAGACGCTTAACCAACCAAGCCACCCAGGCGCCCCTCATCACATACCATTATTATCCAAAAGGAAAACATTAAAAATCCCTTTTTCACATTTGGAATATTACCAGAACTATTCCCTTAGCCGGAACTCCCCAGAAATCTTTTAATGTACTTGTGTATTTCTATAAACTGTAAACTATAAGGTGGTCATTTAAAAACCAGATTTTCTCTGTTGTAAGTGTAAGGGTTGCGGTTGTACTTTTATGTCTAGGAATCACAGAATCCACACAGCTCATGAAATTCCTTCCTAAAATAAACGGGTTTCTTTAATGAATTGCTTTGGTTTTAAAATTTACTGTTTTCCTATAGGATGTACCAGAGCCACAGTTTTTGTTTGGTTTGGTTTGTTTTTTTTTTAAACAAAAGACGTAGGATGCATCTTGATCTGTAAATTTGGGGCTTGTCTTACAGCCAGCAGAAAGCCATCTTGGAAGACCTTCTGACCGACATCCCCGTGCACTTTGACTTTCTGTTTTCTGACTCTCATGCAGAAGTAATTTCAGGGAAACAAGAAGGTTGGTATCTTGGTCTTCAACTTGAAATTTGGGAAGTTATTCCTTTAAATCTTCCCCGTGTTTCCCAGTGTACGCTTTATTAAATTACTTTTAATGTCTTAAAATTTGGGAAATCATAGCCTGGAAATAGTATCTTTAAATGGCAAAATTAGTTTCTTATACGACAGTCTTTATTATCCAAACAGTAAGCCATTAAAAGAATAACTTAGTTTGTGTTCACTGCATTTAGGACACATATTTTGGACTCATTTTGATAGGAAAGGTTTGTGTTCCTTGCCTAAGTTATACAGTTTTATGGAGTTACGATAATTACTGAGTTACTGGAGCCTTCTGTTGATTTACTTGCTACAAAGGGAAATTATTCTTGACTTTGATATACCAAGAAAATATTAGTTCCGTTTTCAAAGAAATGCTTCAACTTGAAAATGAAATGACAAGTCAATGAAATTATTTGGGGAACAGCTTGCTAGAAATGGAGACCAAAAGCATTTATTTCAAAATCATCTATCATTTCAGCACATACCTCCTCTGTGAAAGGCACTGTAGAAAATACCAACTGGGTGAAATTCAGACACTGCCACTGAGCTATTTACAGACAAGTGAGGTACACAGTTGGCCGCCATATGAGGTAGAGTCTTAGGTGCCATGAGGAGAGTGGGGAAGAAGTATAATGGGAGTTTGAAAGAGGGAGGCGGTTTTTTTTTTTGTAACCAGGGACCTCATGGAGCAAATGACATTTGAATTGTGCCCCAATGGATGGTTAAAAGCATGCCGGAGCACGGTAAGGGTGGGGGTCTGAGAGAGGAAGCACATTCCAGGCTGAAGAAATGATTTGAGTCAACACAGGTTAGAAAAGCTGCATGATGGATGGGGAAAGAAAAGTATTTCAGTTTGAATGGCTTACGGCCCTTTGGAAAAGTGGTACTCATTTGAAAAGTTGGGACTGGTCTTGGCGGCCCCATCATCATGGCAGCATGAGTTGTTCCTTTTTTCTCTCCCATTTGATTTCCAACTACTCAGACATCCATAACCCAGAAAACGCAGCTAAAGGCCACCCAAGAGACCCATCCATCTGAAAGTGGGTGGCTTGAACCTCAGAGGAAGCCCTGGGGCCAGGCAAGTGGCGGCAGGGGCAGCAGTGGGCCAACACGAATTTTCTAGCAGGGGAGGTGGAGGGTGAAGGCGGTGAGTGGGGGGTTACCTAACAGCACACGGCAGGACCTGTTGCTCTTTCTGGGAGGAGGGAAAGGCAAAGGAAGGCTCAGAGAACGGAAGGAATGTGTTTGCTGCTGTCTGCCCCAGGATTCTGGCAAGAGGATTGCCCATGGATCTCTAGAACACCCCACCCCCAACCTTTTGAGGATCCGCTAGCAGGCTGTGGGCACATTCAAAGCCCCAAGTACTAAGCACACACCTCCACCAACTCTGCAGTCATCCTTTTTTAAATTACCAACCTGTGGAACTGTTAGACTCAAAGTGAAAAAAGCCATACGCAAATAAGAAAGGTGTTCACTACTTGAACACTTTTTATCAAACATTGAAAAGTCACGTTAATATGGTATCACAAAAGAACGTGGCCATTTTCTAGTAACTGAACCCAAAGGCACAGAATATTCAAATCTAACTGGTAAAGAATTCTGAATAGCAATTATAAAAAATCCAGTGAGCTACAAGAAAACTGAAGCAGTACAGTGATCTCAGGAATAAAATTAATCAACGGAGGGGTACTTTACCAAAGAGATTAAAATTCTAAAGAACCAAACAGAATGTGCAGCTGAAGAATTCAACATATGAGATGAGGAAGGCACTAAAAAACATTGGAAATAGAGCAGATGGAGGAGAGAATAAGCAACTTGAGGACAGGGAGATAGAACTGTTTCCTGTAGAAGAGGAGCAAGAACCCTATAAGAACTATCAGACCCCCATTAGGAGAACCAACAAAATTAAAGGGGATCCCAGAAGGAGAAGAGCGGGAGAAGGGAGCAGAGAGCGTATTTAAAGAGGTGTCCTAGAGAACTTCCCAAGCCCAGAGAAAGAACTGGATACGCAAGCCTAAGAAGCTAATAGACCAGCATCTCTAGCAGTGCAAAAAGACCCGCTCTGAGACATCCCATTAAAACTGTCAAGAGGCAGTGATAAATTATTTTGAAGGAAGCCGGGGGAAAAAGACAGCCTACAAAGGAAGTCTCATTAGGTTATCAGCAGATTTGTCAGCAGAAACTCTGTAGTCCAGGAGAGCATGGAATGACATTTTAAAGTATTGAAAAACACAAATTGCCAGCCAAGAATACTGTATCTGGCAAAGTTATCCTTCATATATAAGGCGAAATAAAGGCTTTCCCAGACAAACAGAAGCTAAAGGAGTTCACCCCCTCCAGACCACCTTCTAAGACATGTTGAAAGGAGCTTCTCAAGCTGAAATGAAAAGATGAAAGCGCACAGAAGCCTAATTAAGGTGATAAATAGAATTAGAAAACTGACTTTTTTTTAGAATAGTACATAAAACAAGTATAAAGCTTAAAGGGAGAAGAGCATTAAAAATGACTATAGCTACTACAGCTTGGTGACAACATCACAACATAAAAAAATTTGTGACATCAAAGCTATAAAAGGGGAAGGGTAAAGGATGGAAACTTTTAGGTGAACAAAGAGAAGTTGCTATCAGAAAAAAGACTGTTCTGTCTGTGGGATGCTTTATGTAAACCTCATGGTAACCACAAAGCAAACATCAAAGCAGAGACACACAAAACATAAAGGGGGAGCCTGAGCAAATCATGGAAACCATGGAAAACCACAAATTTACAAAGATAAACAGAAGCGGAAAAAAAAGGGAGAGACAAAATAACCAGAAGGCAAGAGGTACCTGGGTGGCTCAGTCAGTTAAGGGTCCAACTCTGGATTTTGGCTCAGGTCATGATCTCACAGTTCATGAGTTTGAGCCCTGCATCAGGCTCTACACTGACAGTGTGGGGCCTGCTTGAAATTCTCTCTCATTCTCCCTCTGCCCCTCTCCTGCTTGCTCTCTTTCTCTCTTTCTCAAAAAAAAAAAATAAATAAATAAAAAATAATAATAACCAGGGGTGCCTGAATGGCTCAGTGAGTTAAGCGTCGCACTTCAGCTCAGGTCATGATCTCATGGTTTGTGAGTTCGAGCCCTGCATCGGGCTCTGTGCTGACAACTCAGAGCCTGGAGCCTGCTTCAGATTCTGTATCTTCTCTCTCTCTGCCTCTCCCCACTTACGCTCTGTCTGTCTGTGTCTCTGTCTCTCAAAAATAAACATTTAAAAAATATTTTAAATAAAAAATGAACAGAAGGCAAAACATAAAATGGCAGTAGTAAAACTTTACATATCAACAGCTACCCTAAATGTAAACAGATTGAACTCACCAATCAAAAGTCATAGAATGGCTGGATTAAAAAAGAAACAAGACCCAACTTTATGCCACCTACAGGAGACTTTTAGCTTTGAAGACACACATGGGCTCAAAGTGAAAGGGTAGAAGACAATATTCCAAGCAAATGGAAACCGAAAGAAGGCAGGCATAGCCAAACTTATATCAGTCAAAATAGACTTGAAGGCCAAAGGGTAACAAGAAACAAAGAAGGTCGTTTTGTAATGATAAATGGGCCAATACATTAAGAAGATACGACATTAGTGTATATGCTCCCCACACCCAAGCATCAAGATATATTAAATAGAGAAATAGGGAACAAAACAATAATGGATGGGACTGCAGAATCCTACTATCTGCAATGGATGAATCATCCAGACAGGATCAACAAGGAAACATTGGAATTGAACCACATGTTAGCACAAATGGACTTAATAGACCTGTACAGAACATTCCATCCTAAAGCAGCAAAATACACATCTTTCCAACTGCACATGGAACATTCTCCAGGGTATATCATATGGCAGGATGCAGAGAAAATCTTAGCAAGTTTAAGTAGATTGAAGTCATGCCAACTGTCTTTTTGACCACAGTGGTATGAAACTAGAAATTAAGAGGATGGTGAGGAAATCTACAAATATGTGGAAATTAAACATCACACTTCTAAACCAGTGGATCAAAGAAGAAGATTATTAAAGTAGGAAATTATAAGTATCTCAAAAGGAAGTATCTCAGAAGGAAATTAAAAAGTATCTCAAAACAAATGGAAATAGAACATTGCAAATATTGTGGGATATAGCAAAAGCAGTTCTAAAAGTTTGTAGCAATAAAAGCATGTATCAAGAAATTAGATCTCAAACAAACAATATAACATTATACTTCAAGGAACTAAAAAAAAACAAATGAGGCCCACAGCTAGCAGAAGGAAGGAAATAATAAAGATCAGAGTGGAAATAAATAAAATAGAAAACAGAAAATCAGTAGAAAGGATCAATGAAACTAAGGGCTGGTTCTACTTAACAAACTTTTAGCTAGACTAAAAAAAACAAAAGACAAGTTAAAAATGAAAGAGAAGACATTACACCTGACACCACAGGATCATGAGACTGCAGCTGACCGTTGAACAACGTGGGTTTGAGCTGCACAAGGCCACTTGTGGACTTTTTTTCCATAAATACAGTACAATACTATACATATATTCTCCTTATGATCTTTTTAACAACACTTATCAGTATGCTTCTGATCAACAGTAAGCTGTTAGTAGTCAAGTTTTTAGGGAATCAAAAGTTAACAAGGATTTTTTACTATTGGGGAGTCAGTGCCCCTGACACGCACATTGTTCAAGGCTCAACTGTACTATGTACTGTTCAAGGCTCAATTGTACTATGAACAATTCTATACCAATAAAGTATGTAACATAGAAGAAAGGGATGCGTTTTTAAAACATACAACCTGCCAAGACTGAATCAGGAAGAAATAGAAAATCTAAGTAGACCAATAACGAGTAAAGAGATTGAATCCATAATCAAAAAACTCCCAACACAGAAAACTCCAAGACCAGATGGCTTCACTGGAGAATAACGTTTAAAGAATTAATACCAATTCCCATCAAATTTTTCCAAAATATCAAGAAGGAGGGAAAACTTCTAAACTCATTCTGTGAGGCCAGCATTATGTTAATACCAAAACCAGATAAAAATACCACAAGAAAACTGTAGGCCAATATCCCTGATGAATATAGATGTAAAAATTCTCAACAAAATACTAGCAAACTGAACTCAAAAACACATTAAAAGGATTATATGCCATAACCAAATAGAATTTATCACTGAGATGGAAGCATGCTTCAGCATGCGCAAATCAATAAATTATATCACATCAATAAAATGAAAAATAAAAATCATGGCATCGTCTCAAAATATCACAGAAAAATACTTGACAAATATAACATCCTTTCATGAAAATCCTAAACAGATTGGGTGTAGAAGAAATACAGCTCAACATAACAAATGCCATATATGACAGACAGCTAACCTTAGACTCTGTAGAGAGAAATTGAAAGCATTTCCTTTAAGATTGAGACCAACACAAGGATGCCTACTCTCACCACTCCTATTCAATGAGTACTGGAAGTCTTAGCTAGAGCAATTAGGCAAGATAATGAAAGAAAATGCATCCAGATCAGGAAAAACTAAAATTGTCACTATCTGCCGATGATATGATCTTATATATAGAAAATCCTAAAGAGTCAGGAAATGTCATTGACTTGATCAACAATTACAATAAAGTCGCAAGATACAAAACCAACATACAGAAGTCAATTGCATTCCTTTACACTAATGATGAAGCATCTGAAAAAAGAAAGAAAACTATCCTGTTCACAGTGGCATCAAAAACAATAAAATAGAAATAAATTTAGCCAAGGAAATGGAAGATCTTTACAATGAAAACTACAAACTTAGCTGGAAGAAATGGAAGAAGGCAAATTGAAAGACAACCCATGTTCATGGGTCGCAAGAATTAATCTTGTTATAATTGACATAACTACTCAAAGCAATCTATAGATTTAGTGCAATTCCCATCAAAATGCTAAAAGCATTTTTCACAGAAATAGACGAAGCAATCCTAAAATTTCGTATCAGAAAAGACCCCTAATAGCGCGGGCAATCCTGAGAAAAAAGAACAAAGCTGGAAGTATCGTGCTTCCAATTTCAAACTATTGTACAAAGCAATGTTAATGAAAACAGTTTCGTACTGGCACAGAAAGAGACACATTGACCAATGGAATGGAATAGAGAGCCCAGAATTAAATCCCAGCATATACAGCCAACACCCAGTAGTGGAAAGGATGGTGTCTTCAACAAACAGTGCTGGGAAGACTGGGGAAACATGTGCCAAACAATGAAATTGGACCCCTGTCTCACACCACTCACAAAGATGAATTCAAAAAGAATCAAAGAAAATCCCTAAGACTTGATACCATAAACTCCTAGAAGAAAATGTAGGCAAGAAGCTCATCAGTATTGGTCATGGCAGTGATTTCTTGGACATGATGCCAAGCAAATGAGCCAAGCAAAAACCAGCAAATGAGACTATATCAAACTCAGAAGCTTCTGCACAGTAAAAGAAACAATTAACAAAATGAAAAACAACCTACAGAATGGGAAAAAAAAATGTGCACATACTGGACAAGGGGTTAATATCCCAAACATATATAAAGATCTCATACAACTTAACCAAAAAATTAAGAAAATTTTTTGATTAAAAAACTAAACAGACACTTTCCAGAGAGGACATTAAAATGGCCAAATGGCACATGAAAAGATGCTCAGCATCCCTAGTCATCAGGGAAATGCAAATCAAAACCATGAAGAAATTTCATCTCATACCTGTTAGGACGTCTGCAGGTGCTGGCAAGAATGTGGTGAAAAGGTAACCCTTATACTTTGTAGGTAGGAATGTAAATTGGTTCAAGAAATACGGAAAACAATATGGAGGTTCCTCAAAAAATTAGAACTAGTTGATACAATCCAGTCAATCCATTTCCGGGTATACACCCAAAGGAAACAAAAACGGGATTTCAACGGGATTTCAACAGGATGTCTGCACTCCCATGTTTACCACAGCATTGATTAAAGGAGCCAAGATACAGAAACAACCCAAGTGCCCATCAACAGATGAATGGTTAAAAAAGATGTAGTACATATACATAATGGAATATTATTCAGCCGTAAGAAAGGAGGAAATCCCGCCATTTGTGACAGGATGGATGGAGCTTGGGCACAGTATGCTAAGTGAGATAAGTCAGACAGAGAAAGATAGGAGTTGTTGATATCACTTGTTCCTGGAATCTGAAAAAGTCAAACCTGGGGCGCCTGGGTGGCTCAGTCAGTTAAGCGTCCACCTCTTGGTTTCAGCTCAGGTCATGATCTCACAGTTCATGGGTTCGAGCCCTGCGTTGGGCTCTGTGCTGACAGTGTGGAGCCTGCTGACAATTCTCTCTCTCCCTCTCTCTCTGCGCCTCCCCCCGACTCTCTCCCTGTCTCTCTCAAAATAAATAAACTTTTTTTTTAAGGCTTTTTAAAAAAGCCCATAAAAAAACAGTAAAATGGTGGTTACCAGGGCAAGGGGAGGGATAAGATTGATGGTATTTAAGGATGCAAACTTATTATAACAAGTAGTAAATAAGCCATAGAGTTCTAAGGTACAGTATAAGGAGTATAGACAGTAATGTTGTACTATAACTAACGTGAAAGTATCATTACAAGGGCAGTCATAGGACAGCGTATAAATGTATCAAAGTAACACACTGTACACCTCAGACTTACACAATGTTACGTGTCATTTCTCGTCAGTAAAAACAAAAAGCTGGACGGGTCTCGGATTGTGAGGCCGTGGGGCAGTGGAGTTCAGCCTTTGTTCTGGGGGTCAGACCAGTAGCAGAGAATAGAGTTGGAGTGGAGGAGGAGGGCAGGCGGAATGACTAGGTCTCTGTGACGCCTTAAATCCAGGTGGAAATGAAAATGGGTAAAGACTGGATAGGGAATGTTGTAGAAAGAGAATCAGGTGCGGCAACTGAGTGGAAATGAGAGACAAAGGAACGGAAGAGTCAAAGTTACTTTGTTTTTAGAACCTTGCGATTGATAGGTTTAACTTGATAAAGTGAAAACTCCGTTATTTCAAAACAGTTTCAAAAGAAAACTAGCACTGAGGGAATTACATCTTTACCTCTGTAATTAATATGAAACCGTAAATTTTCAAGTTGAGAGGTATCAGAAAAACATAAAATACATCAATAGGCATGCGTTATTTCAGATGATGTTTTCCCAGGTTGTCAGGGAGTAAAGTAAATGAGTTGTTTGCACGGACTGCATCGATAAGAGTTGTACCAAGTATCTTAAAATTTTATTCTTCTTCTCTTCACCCTGTGAAATGTCTGTAGGTGTGTATGCTTGGATTGGCATTAATTTTGTCCTTGGACGATTCGAGCATATTGAAGATGGTAAGTATCATGTTTCCAACTAATGTGTCTGACTGGAAATGATGGCTGTTCCATCTAATCCAAAGGATAGAAAAGGAGCAAAGGCTCCTGAGTGTGTAGGAGCAGAGAGGGGGGGGGCTAACGTTTCACACCATTACCTTGACTTCACGTGGGAGGAGCGGATTGCATTTGCCTAGTTAGGCTTGAAAGTACCATGAAAACAAGGGGACTCTTCACGGGGTCTCAGTGCTCTGGATTTGTTCTGTTCCGATGGCTGTTTTTGTTCTTTGCAGATGAGGAGGCAGTTGTGGAGGTTAACATTCCTGGCAGTGAAAGCAGGGAAGCCATTCTCCGTAAAAGGACAGCCGGTATTCTCGACATGGGAGGCGTGTCGACCCAGATAGCGTACGAAGTTCCCAAAACTGTAAGCTTTGCCTCCTCACAGCAGGTTATTATCTGTCAAATTTTCTTCTGTTTGCTTTGGTTTTCCTTTAACATGTCTCCATCCATTTTTGTTTTGTTTCCTGAGTCTGAACACACCCTTACTATGCTTGCTGAGGTCCCACCTTCCCGACCCAGGAGAAAGGAGTCAGGAGGAAGCCAAGCAAACCTCCGTTTGTGTTTGTTCATTGAAGTCGGCTGGTTTGTTTTCTGAACTTCACAGTTTTTGTTTGGTATAAACGTCAGTTACATGCTTGAATTTTTGTTTGTATTTTCTCTTCAATCACTTCTTTTCTCAACAGATATTGTAAAACTTAATGTAATGGCATCATATTTCTTAAGTTATAGTTGGGGAACGTGCTGCTTTTCTTTTTTTTTTTTTTTTTTTTTTTTTAATAAGGCTCAGACAGCTTTTGACTTTTCTGGAAAGGACTGAGGTTTGAATGCACTCCTTGCACATTTCTGAACAGGGTTCCTCTGTTTCTCTCCATGCCCTTCGTGGCTCTCAGTCACTGCCTATAGTTCCCCAGTAGGCTGGGCAGCCTTGTATAGTGAGCACCAGAAAGGTTTCTACATGTGTTCCTGAATTGCTACATGTCTTTGCGATTCTGTTTCCACCCAGCTATAAATTTCCACCAAAGCCTGGTTTCCTGCACTTTCCCATCCTATAGTGTAGTGGTTTAAAAAGGCTGCAGCTGGACAAGTCTAGGCTCCCTCGTCAGGCTGGCCTCACTAGTTGTGTGACCTGATGCACGTCACTTAAGTTCTTTGAACTTGGTTCTTCATCTGTAAATGTGAATGCAAGTACCTCTCACATGGGCTTATTATAAAGCTGAAATGCTCAGTGCAGATAGTATATCTAACGTACTGCCAGGCACCCAGTGTTCACTCACTAAATGTTACTGGTATATTTATTAAGCTCTTAAGAAAAATGCTTTGTAAATTCAAGTATTACAATTTGTGTTTCCTACTTCTCATCCAGGCATGCCTCTAGAAACTATTGCACTCTGTTAAAAGTCATGTTTTCCTCCTCAAGATAAAGCAAAAACAAAACAAAAACAAATAACATAGCAGGTTTGGAAAAAATACTGAAAACTCAGGGCTAAAAGTTTTCTGTGTATGCATCACCCAAAACAACCCATTGTTACCATTTTGTATTTCTTTTTATTTTTTTCCTCTTTATAGTTTTTTAAAATACGGTTGTTGTAATATTACTGTTTATACAATTTTGCATCGCTTATTGAATAGGGCGTATGCATGTTCCTCCATAAAATATTACCATAATTGATGAAACCCCTTTGAGGTTGTAGATTTAGATGACACCCAGTTTTTTTCTCTCACAGAATCGCTGAGGTCATATTTGTGTCTAGAGACATTTCAACGGTTAGAATTATTCCTAAAGCATAGGCTTCCATAAGTAGGTTTTCTAGATTGGGGGATGTGAACTGCATCGCTCACATCCCTTTACAGAAAGTAATGGTATCACAGATGTGCAGCACATCTGGAATTTCCTAAGTCAGAATTGTCATATTGAATTCAGAGAGATGCTTAGAAGGGTCCTTGGGAAACGCAGAAGCAGAAGCTTTTGCTGCTTTTAGATGACAATCTTTATAGATCTTTTTCACAGGAGGTAATTGTTATGGTATTGGCTAAAATATTAAAGTTTTTTATCCTTGCATCTGCAGGAAGAAGTCGCTAAGAACTTGTTGGCTGAATTTAACTTGGGATGTGATGTTCACCAAACTGAGCATGTGTACCGGGTCTACGTGGCCACATTTCTTGGGTTTGGTGGCAATGCTGCTCGACAGAGATACGAAGACCGAATATTTGCCAACACAGTTCAAAAGAACAGGTAAAGCACCTTCTGCTTCTCAGCGTTCACTTTCAGATCTCAGTCTCTGCTTGTAGAGCACCTCTCCAGGCAAAGCAGGGAGACCTCAAGCAGCAGAAGTGTGTCCACACCGTCAGCTTTCGACTCCCCTGCTAGCTGAGAAATAATTGAAGGGGCACCGGGGTCCTGCCTTCAGTCCCGAATCCACACCCCCCTGGATTAGAAATTTCATTATTAACATAGTAGGAGTTTTGAGCCCTGGGTAGTGTATTTCACATTGCAGAGTCCCTGGGAAACTCAGTACCTGGGCTACTGCAGATGTCCTGGGGGCCAGCAGTACGTGACGATAAAATTGTCATTGATGATGGAAGGGAATTAATTATGTGTTGTTCTGGTGGTGTTCTGGAAAACCAGCCTGTGCAGTTATTTAGTGGATAAAACCATAGAGCAGGAAGGTATTCAAGAGAAAGAAATGATCCAGAAGTCTAAGTTAGTGGTTTTAAACATTTTTAGCAGGGAAACTTTTAAAAATGAGTTTATGAAGAATTCTGGTATAGAAGAAATATAAAACAAAAGCAATGCTTTATCAGTTTAAATTCATTTTATCAGTTTAAATATATAGCAGTTATTTATTTGAAATCAGTTCATAAGAAGAGCAAAGCTGTGTGGATGAATAAAAATATCTGAAATCTGGGGTTATATAAAATATCCTATTAATTACTGTTTTGTTTTCTTTGTTTTGATGAGCAATTTTGAGGGGAAAAAATCCTAGTTCATACAGATAAATGGTAGTGTATAGTTCCTTGATCAGTTTAATCTTAATAAGCCTGGGGAGGCCTGAACTTGAAGAATGACCAAGTCAGAGCCATTCAGTACCACACTTTCCAGAAATTCACATGTGTGAATAGGAAGAACAATAAAAACTTCTTCTGCTCCAGACATTAATTGAGTGGTGTTAGTTAAGAGATGGGTAGTCCCAGGGCACCTGGTGGGTCAGTCAGTTAAGTGCCTGACTCTTTGTTTCGGCTCAGGTCATGATCTCACGGCTTTGTGGGCTCCATCCCCACATCGGGCCCTGTGATGACCCAGAGCCTGCTTGGGATTCTCTCTCCCCCTCTCTCTCTGCCCCCTCCCCGACTCACACTGTCTCTGTCTCAAAAATAAATAAACTTTAAAAAAAAGAGAGAGAGATAGGTAGTTGCATAATTTCTTTTTAAGCGTGGTATATTATACGGTACATTGTGGCATAATTATTTTCTATAATAAATAGACCTAAAATAGAAATATTTTATAAGTGATGTTTGAATTAGAACTTTGGAATTTTTTTTAATGTTCGTTTATTTTTGAGAGAGAGAGCATGACCGGAGAAGGCCAGAAAGAGGGAAATAGAGGATCCGAAGCAGGCTCTGTGCAGCGAACACAGAGCCTGAATGCAGGGCTTGAACTCACGAACCATGAGATCATGACCTGAGCGGAAATCAAGAGTTGGCCGCTTCACTGAGGCCACCCAGGCGCCGTATGAATTACAACTTTGGAGAAACACCTTCTGCAATGTTAATTTTTACTAATTGATTTTAATGTCAAGAAACTTGTATAATGGACAATTCAGTGGTACTTCTTAATTTAGATGTAGGGCAACTAAAAACAGTAATTTGACTAGTCTTGGACTTTGATAATAATTATAAATGTTAGTCATCACTTTTTACATATGAATTGAGCCTTGAAACGCATCGCTATTTCTCTGCTATTAGTAGCAATTGAGTTTTAAAAACTAAACATTTTTATTTAATGGCGAAGACCTTAACTTAACTACATTCAGGTCCATCTTGAGTTGCCTTGAGTTTAGGAATAACCAACCTGTCAGTTGAGTGGCAGTCTCCGAAGACGTAAACAGCCTTTTCGGCCCATGTGACATCACAGCATCAAACACTAGCAGGTCCAGTTGTTGTAAGCTGTTTTCTGCTCCTCGCTTGCTTAATGGTGACGAGCAGTGAGTACACATAATGGGATGACAGATGCAGGGAAATTTCACCGGGAAGTCGTGAGCACAGCGCATTCCAGTAGACAGTTAAGATTTCTTTTCCATGGGAATTCTCAGAGCCTGTAGTACAGTGGACACTCTCTTATCTACAGCAATTGGGATCAACAGTTGATTTTTAAAAATCAGTTAAAACCTGGGCTCCTGGGTGGCTCAGTCAGTCAGGTGTCGGACTTTGGCTCAGGTCATGGTCTCGCAGTTAGTGAGTTTAAGCTCCTCATCGGGCTGTGTGCTGACAGCCTGGAGCCTGCTTTGGATTCTGCGTCTCCCTCTCTCTCTGGCCCTCCCCTGAGCGTGCGCGCACTCTCTCTTTCTCTCTCTCTCTCAAAAATGAATAAACTTAAAAAAAAATCAGTTAAAACAGAGGATCAAAAATCGAGTCAAACCACAAGCATCTTATTTTAATTTATGTGTTCGTTTGCCAGTCTTTTGCTCTGGACTAAGGTCTTTTCTTAGGCTACACCCGTCATCTCTCTGGCATGCACCACACCTCATCTCAGTGTCATTTTGGCTTTTTTAAAGATTACCAGGGGCTTAACAGACATTTGTAAAGGAATTTGATTTTTAAAGTTCTAGATTTTTCCCACATTTCCCAATGTTTTTAAGCCATGCTAATACTGAACTTGACATCAGTTTTCGAGCGACTTGCCTTTATTGTGTTTTTCTAAGGCATCTAATGTGGCTTGCACGGGGCCAGTTACTTCTGTCTGTGGTCACTTTTCATCTCTGTATGATTACACCGGCAAGCTCTAGTGGCAGAACAGTGGAAGCGACACAGTTGGTGGGCATTCAGCCGCAGTGAACTTTAGACCGAGAGGAGCTCCGGAACCACAGGCACACGGGCCGAGAGTGCAGGCCGTGTGCCAGGGTACAGAAAGCTCTGGTAATCTGACCAGGTAGCTGTTTCACTGGACCCTGTTACAGTGTCTGCGTAGGTATCTGCTGTATGCACGTGTGGATGGGTGGTGAACCAACCTCCTCCAAGAGGGAGCTCGAGAACCTGTTTCCCCGACCTCGTTATCCCGGAACCCTTTCGTGTTCCCCCAGGACACCCTGCAGGGCTCACGTTCCACACAGCATGTCTTGAGAAACGCTGGCTTGCAGCCGCTGCTTGAAAACACGGTTTTCTGCCAGTCTCAAATCAAGTTTCTCTTTGTCCCGTAGGCTCCTGGGGAAGCAGACTGGTCTGGCTCCTGACACCCCATACCTGGACCCTTGCTTACCCCTGGACATTAAGGATGAAATCCAGCAAAACGGGCAGACCATGTACCTCCGGGGAACAGGAGACTTTGACCTGTGCCGAGAGACCATCCAGCCTTTCATGAATAAAACAAACGAGACGCAGACCTCCCTCAACGGGGTCTACCAGCCCCCCATTCACTTCCAGAACAGCGAATTCTATGGCTTTTCGGAGTTCTACTACTGCACTGAGGATGTGTTACGAATGGGGGGGGACTACAACGCTGCTACTTTTACTAAAGCCGCAAAGGTAACCTTCAAAGAAACCCTCTTCTCCTGCATGCCTTTGAGAGATGGTGTAGACACTGGCAGCCTGTGTCCCCCCTTCACGTTTGGAGGCCCAGCCCAAGAGCAGGGGAAGGTGGAGGATGGAAGGCTGTAGGGCAACCTGTTGGGGATCCTGTTCCTTAGCTGAGCAAAAGAGGTAGCCCCGGCAGGAGTCACAGATCTGCGGGGAGCCACCTGCTGCCCACCGCTCTGGGCACTGCTCTGATGGCCAGTGGCTTCCGGGTGACAGATTTGTATGTTACTCTGTAGTAATGCCACTGGTATCAGGCCATACTCCTGCAGCCTTCCTGTCGCTTAGCTGCCGGGACCCCTGTTCTCTTGTTGGCCGCTGCCTTTCTGATGCTTTCTAGGGTCTTTCCAGGGTTCCCTACCTTCATACCCCCTAAACCTTGGGATCCTGGACTTCCACCCTTGGAAGGGTGTGGACCCTCAGGCTCTTAGCTGGTCTCTTCCATGCTCATGGTTCGCAACTACTGCCCACCAAGAAGAGGCTCCAGCCTCCATGCCCGGTGCCTCTTAGATTTCATGACCCAAAGCAAACCCACCATTTTCTCCCCGTGCCCTTCATCCTGTGATGTTGTCTCAGTTAATGGCATCCCTGACCATCTGGTCACCTCTCAAAACTCAGGAGTTCCAGACTTCTCCCTACCATTCATTCCTCCCTCGCCGCACATCCCCCATAATCAGTCATCAAGCATGTTATTTTACCTGTATTCATTTCTCAAAGCCCTCCCTGCTTTCTGTCCTACTCTCTCCGCCCTAGCGGGGCCTGCGTCTGTCACCTGCCCTACTACAGGAGCCTCCCTGCTGGCCTTCCTGCATGTGGTCTCCCTCTGTCATTCATCAGTCACGCCGCTCCCAGAGACAGACCTGTCTAAAGCACAAGTCTCCTCTCTATTTATTGTCTTCAGCGGCTTCCTTTTATACCAGGATAAATCACAAATGCCTTAGCGTGCCTTCTTCCCGGGGCCTCCTCTCCCGACCTCTCATGACCTACTCCAATCATAGCTACTTGTTGCCCTTGCATCCAAGCTACTTCCCATCTTGTCTTCATTCATGGTGTTTCCTCTGCCCTAAATGTCTGTCCTTACCTCTCACCCCAGACTGAGAGTTGTTCTGTGTTCCCTGGGGCAGTTTCACCATCTCTCAGAGCCTCAGTTTCTTCCTCCTTGAAATAGAGGTTGGAATCATAGCCATGCCAAGGAGTGGTCTTCAGTATTACACTCAGAAAAGGCCCTTAATGCTTCGTATATCTTAGTTATTATTATTACAGGGGCACCTGGCCGGCTCGGTTGGTTAAGTGTCCGACTTTGGGTTTCGCCTCAAATCATGATCTCACTGTTTGTGAGTTCGAGCTCTGAGTCAGGCCCCTCGCTGACAGTGCAGAGCCTGCCTGGGATTCTCCCTCCCTCTGTCTCTGCTCCTCCTGCGGCCACATGCCCGTGTGCGCTCTCTCTCTCGCTCTCTCTCTCTCTCTCTCTCTCTCTCAAAGCAAAAATCTCTAAAAATATATAATATTACAAATAACTTCAGGAAAAGATGGCACCTCTCTCCCTTCACCTAAAGACAAAGCCTTCTGTAATCAGCTTGGTGTTCCCCGAGCCTTGCACTATGTCGCTTCAGACACAGGCGGCCACTCTGAACCAGCTCAGGTACCACTTCACTCTTCCAGAAGCTTACGCCAGTCGCAGGCAGTCACAGAGGAGGAAACTAAGCAGTTTCGAAGAGGCTGGTTGTGGGCAGGGAAGTTTTCTGTAACAATAACTTTGGCAGAATTTTAAGACAGAACAACCATGGTCTTTGCTGATCAGTGAGCATTTGCTGGGTTCACGGTACACATAGAGGTGAAGCTTGTGTTGCCTAATTGGAAGGATATGGTTGTTATGAATATGAATTTGGTAAACCCTTTTTAAAATGAAGAACCTGTTCACTTACCGGTGATTTATTTGGGGTGAAATTTCTTCCAGGATTATTGTGCAACAAAGTGGTCGATCCTGCGGGAACGCTTTGACCGAGGACTGTATGCCTCACACGCCGACCTCCACAGGCTAAAGTAAGCAGTGGGTGGCCGTCCCCAGGCGGTTTCAAGAAGCTGTGCACGAGTGTTGGCCCCTGGCTTGCCACACCCAGGCCCCAGTCTACTTTTGCATCCTCATCGGTCACTGTTTCCCCTCACCTACCCTGGGTTCCTTTCAGACAGGACAACAGCTACTTGTGTCCAAACATGTCTTACGGTGTTTTGTTCACTTTTGCTGTTCCTTCCACCTAGAGTTCCCCTGTCCGTCCCTTGCCTGTTGAAGTCCTGCCCAGACCTCAGAGTCAGGTCAGCACTGTCTCACGTCTTCCTCTGCCCCTTCAAGCAGACGCCACCCACCTCAGTCTCCAGAGCGTGCATTATGTCTCCCCAGTGGCATTTATCAAATTCTGCCTTATTTCTTAGTAACTTGGTGCTTTTCAAAAATCCTGTCATTATAAGTCATTTAAGTGCATTGGCTGTCTTATTACTAGCTTAGCCCAGCACTTTGCAAAAAGTCTCTGATAAGGATTTCAAATCACAAAATAACAGAGCTGAAAAGGACCCTGTGCCTTCTCATTTTATAATAAACTGAGGTCCAAAGAAGTTGGCAGTTTATCAGTGTAAATGATCGCCTGAGGTAAAAATATGTCATGGCCATGTATTAAATCCTACCGAGACCAAGTTTCGTGAGCTCATTGATTTTGACAGGTGAATTATTTTGGGTTGTGGACAAGGGGACAAACCAAGTAAATCAACCGGAAAGGCGCACATGGGTGGTCCAGCTGCTCGATGCAGGCCTAGGGAAGCCTTTGCACCCGCGTTGGTCACAGGGGAAGGCCGTTTCGGCGTCCAGTTCATTTTGACAAGCAAATGAATTCCGCTTACGTTTGTGCTTGGTGTTCATAGGTATCAGTGCTTCAAGTCTGCCTGGATGTTTGAGGTGTTCCATAGGGGCTTTTCGTTTCCTGTCAACTATAAAAACTTAAAGACAGCCTTACAAGTTTACGATAAGGAGGTTCAGTGGACCCTCGGAGCAATCCTTTACAGGACCCGGTTTTTACCGTTAAGGTACGGCTCTGAATTTGGTGACGAGAATCAAACAAAAGATGCTTTTCTGTGGTTATGATCAGCCCAGCAGCTGTGGTTTGTGGGCGTTTGGGGCAAGCGCTGGCTGTGGGCAGGACTGTGGTCAGTGAACTTTGACTTTGGTCTTCCCCGCAGTGCATCCTTCCCACCCCACCCATCCCATCAGATGCAGCACAAAAGTGTTTGATTTTTCCCAAGTGTCTTTCCCTGACCCCTGCACGGAAGGGTTAGTTCTGGGGTTCTTCACCTTTATGGCTTTGGACTCCTTCTCCAAATACTGTTTTTAATGTATGAAGTCAATAACAGGTTACAGAGGAAACCACAGTATTGAAATATAGACATCAAATATATTTCTCAAATTTACCAAATATTTACAGGAAACGTATTGGTGATATAGTGATATGTGTTCTTTTTTGTTAAAACGTGAAATAACAAATCCGGGAGCAGAACTAGTGCTTCCTGTAATTTCAGTACAGTGATGTCAGTGATGTGTGTCGATGTCTGGAGGCACCTGCCAGCCCCCACCACGCCGTGTGACAGCGACCTGTGAGCTGCCCCACGGTCAAAGCCACAAGCAGTGCCGACGCTCCGTAGCTTGTGGTCTGCGCTCGTGGTTAGTGGAAATGCCGGTCGGAATCGGGAAAATAAAGGTGGACGTTTTCCCCGTTCGCGTTCGCAGACCTGGCTGTCAGCTGGCCCCACATAACCCTGGTGCACTCACAAATGAGGAGTTCGTTTTCGGGGGATTTTTTTTTTTGTCCCCTTCACTTAATTGAGCATGTCCCAGCAATCTGTTTAGCTGGGCTAACCGCAAAACAGTGTGAGTCGTGGCTGTTACTGCTCCCAGACAGGTGGTCTGATTCCACATTGGCATCCAGCTCGTAGTGAAACCCTCACAGTTCTTTTAAAGTTCTCTGATTTTTGACCCAAGTTACAGTGATTGTACCTGAACGCACGTTCACGTGGTATCCTGTTAATATTTACAGCCACCCTCTGTTAGGCCAGGCGGCCTCTGTTACAGAGGTAAAGAAACTGAGCCCCGGAGACCGGGATGGCAGTTTCTGTCTCCGAGCGGAGCCCTAAATCCGGTTCCTCCGATAGGGCACGTGCCCCGTGCGCTGTCACATCGCGTTCCTGGCCTGATTCGCCCTCTTTGTTCTGTGTCCCGGTGCCCAGGGATATCCAGCAGGAGACCTTCCGGGCCAGTCACGCTCACTGGAGGGGCTTCTCCTTTGTCTACAATCACTACCTGTTCTCGGGCTGCTTCCTGGTGGTCCTGCTCTCCATCCTCCTCTACCTGCTGCGGCTGCGGCGCATTCACAGGCGGACGCTGCGTGGCGCTTCGACCACCACCCTCTGGCTGGAGGAAGGCCTGCCGTCCCAGAAGATGGCCGCGTGAACTTAGGGACGGGAGTTCGAGAGCCCAGGAAGACTTTCTGAAGGAAAAGCCATTTTTGCCTCAGGGTTTCTCCTGCTTATTCTCTTTCGGCTTTGTTTTTGCTTTCCCTTTTTTGTTCCTTGCAACAAAAACAAACTCCGCTGTCGGAAGCTCTGCCTGTCCAGGAAGTGTTGTGGTTAGCCGTTCTGGATACAGGTTTAAGTGGAGGAAAAAGGGAAAATGACTTTGTTTTTGCTGCATAGGATACCGACTAAGATTTTTGGCTTTTCTCTGAGGGATGTTAAATTTTAAACAGCTGCACTTTGCCTTTGGAGGGAATGGCAAAGCCGTTTCCCATCAGTGGTGGTGGCACTGACGAGTGTCGCGTTCTCAGAACCAGAACCCGCCCAGCGGAAATCGCAGTCCTCTTTTTGTCCGTCTCAAAAGCTCTAAGCTGAAGAGGGTGGTGTGTAGTTTTCACTTACTGTTCAGGTCTGTCACTACATGTTTTCTTTGGGGGCTGAAAAACTCAAAGCCATTTATACCCAAGACGGAGAAAGGCAGGCACCAGGAGGTAACTTTTTAAAACTGATAGTCCTGGAAGATGTGAAATAACGACTAGAGCAGTGCACATGTGTGTGTGAGTGTTTTGTGTGTGTGTGTGAAAAAGTGAGAGAGAATGCGTGTGTGAGAGAAAGTATGAGAGAATGTGTGTGTGTGAGAGAGGGAAAGAATGTGAGAGAGAATGTGTGTGTGAAACAGAATGTGTGAGAAAGTGTGCATATGAGAGTGTGGGAGAGAAGCGTGTGTGTGTAGGAGGAAGAATGTGTGTGAGACGGGGAATGTGGGTGCATGAGAGAACAATGCTAAGGGTAGAGGATGAGAGAATGCAGTGCTCTTTCTTTCAAAAGCACACACACTTCAAAATTTATTGTTTCATTTCTTTTTATGTAGAAAAATCCCCATTACCATTCATGTATTGTCTTTCCTCACCACGGGTAATGACTTTCTCAGTCGCACCTTTCAGCAGCCTTAGAACATTATGTCTTTGAGTTGGAAAATCCCTCAAGTTTCACCGCTTTCGACATCATTAGAACTGGAGCTCGTGCCTACTGACAGGCACGTCCGCATTTCTCAGTGGTACGTTTTTCCGGGCTTAATTGTGCTCTAGTTTCCTCCAACTTCGAGTTGGTGTTCCCCTCCTTAATTAAAAATGGTCTCAGTGGTTTTATTTTGGAGACCCCCATGCTTACAGGTTCTCTGTATTACGGCCATGATTGAGGCCATGGTTGTTAATACCACTGTAAATCCGGACGAAGAGAAGGGTCTGACTTCAACAAGAAATAAACTCACATTTTGAGAAAACAAGTTCGACATTTTAAACAAAGACCTAAAGAGGACAGCTGGATTGGTGTATGTGAGATCGGTGGTTTTACACCTATTCATTTTGTTTAGAAGCTTTGGGAATTCTCATACCTAGTTTTTTTAGGTGAAGTTCTTTTTATGAGTGTGTGTGTGTGTGTGTGTGTGTGTGTGTGTATATGCTGTTTCTTAGAACAGTGAAATTCGGTTGGTTGGTAGCAAATGTTTATTTTGAGAACCATCAGCTGCTTTTTCAGACTTCGTTGATTAGAGAAAGGATTCAGATCCTGGAGCCCTTATTTAAGTTAGATTTTTATCTTGTTTATTATTTAAAACATGGCATACCGTATCTTGATGACTTGAAAAGATTACAAGTGTATAAAAGAAACGCAAATTCTCTTACTCTGCTCTTCACAGAGTTATCGGTAGAATACTTGTCTCTGAGATCTATGGAAGGTTGGAGGAGCGGCGTCCTGGTACAGCCTCTGATGTGTGTGGGGTCTTGTTTCAGAGAGGACGGAGGTAAATGGCCCTGTGAAAGGTCCAGCTTCAGAAACGCGGGTCTCCAGCTATTCAAGTGCTCGGTCCCTGGTAAACGCTGTCCCTCATCAAGACCCAGCCACCGATGAGCAGTGTTTTAGATACCCCAGGAGCAGAGTGAGCTGGCGTGCTCGTCCTTGGATCCTCTGACGGGGTTTGTTCTGTAGACTGTGGGTGGCATTAGCGGTGAAGAGGGAGTGTGTTTACGCGTTAGCTTTTCTGCTGCCAACCATTGGGAGTAGTAAGTGACCTGAGAATGAAACTTTTCAAATGCCTGGAGTATGTGATTTTTGCCTTTAAGATCAAGGCAAGGATTAGCCAGCATAGGCCCAGATTTAAATGGGCCTTAGTTCAGACTTCCTACCATAGATTGCCACTTTTTACAAAAAAGGGTGCCAGTGTGGCCCAGCTCGGTACTGTTTGGGGGGCAGAATCAAGACAACCAGTTCTGCTTTGCACCTAGCCTAGGGATCCCTCCGCAAGGACCTACCTCAGTCTTCAAAAGAAATCCCAAATCAGGGTTCCAAGGCCCAAGCGACCTTATACTTTACATAGTTAAGTGCCCGTGTTCCCCTGCCAAAGAACTCCCAGGAGGAGGGCTTGGCCAACTGTTGGCCACAGGGAAAATCTAGAAGACCCTTGAGCTGAGAATGGTTTTTCAATTTTTAAAAGGTTGTTAAAAGAAAAAAAAAGGGGGGGAAGAATATGTGACAGTGTATGTGACCTGTCGAGCCTAAAATACTTACTAAATGTCCCTTTATGGACAGATGTCCCTTAAAGATGTTCACTGACCCCTGCGCGAACGACCCCATTCAAGAAAGCATACGCACCGCATTCTCTTAGTTCAGGAGGCTAGTTACCGTGTATGGGCACAAAAAGAGCTGGGCAAGAGCTGACCAGTTTTCAATCCTGAAATATTTGTGTGTGTACCAGAATTCCACTTCTTACCTTTCCCTCTAGATTATTTTCAAGATCAGTTTTCCAGTAAGCCAGCAAACATGCGTCCCCCCACGGGTTGAAAAAGTGCTGTTCAGGAAGGAGGGCTTGCTGAGTTATGTTGAGAGGCCTGCATTCTCCAGAGGATCTCACGTGGGTCTTTCTGATGCAAGAGGGGCCGGGCTGAGAGGCAAGCACGGGAGGAGCTTATTAATTCAGGAGAGGAGTTCATAGCAATTAAGGGCTGGCCAAGAAGGCAGGGAACTCAGAATACTTGGAATAGAAAGCAAAAGAAATGGCACCCGTGGGATTTTCCGGCAGCTTCGTGGAAGAAAACGCCGTGTCGAGCCTTGCTGGGAGTGCCGCTACAGGAGACGCTCTCCTGCCATCACACTGTGCGCTGCTGCTTTCCAGACCTCCGAGGACGCTCACAGAGATCTGGCAGTCCATTGAAGGACATCACAGTAACAGTACAAACATACCCCTTTGTAACCAGTGCTGCTTGCATATTTTCACCCTCAACTGCTGGCCTTGGCGCTCCCCAGCCTGGGGGGAGGGGGGTTGGGTAAGCTGGAGAGGCTGCGTGTGGCTGCATCTGGCCCCCCTGGACGGCTGGGAGGGTCACTCGTTCACACCTGCGCACTCAGGTTGGCAACCTCTTAGATGGACAGATATTTAAAGTTTAAACATCAGGCCTGCATAGAATAGTTTTCCTTAGAAGAAGCATGCATCAAGAAGCTTGGAAAGGCAAATGTGTTTTCTAAGCTTTAAAAAAAAAACATCAGCTTTAGGGTTTTGTGTGATTATGTGCAATGCAGCAAAACTACCGACACGTAAATTATTTAGCTATTTATTTCTACTTGAGTGTTTTCTTTTTTATGATACTGCTTTTCCGGTTCAGTAATGAATGATGTGCCCCACCAAGGAAAATTCTTTGTTCTGTCACTGAGGTGATATTTTACAGTTAGGAATTACAAAAACTAAGGGAGATCTTTAAATGTGTTTTTTTTTTTTTTTTTAATTTCAATGATGCTTTCCATTCAGGATAAGGATAATGGCCTTTGGGGTGCTGTGGGCTCCGATGAGTTTCCATATTTGGCAGCCTCGTGTTGCCACACTCGCACACAGAAGGGTGTGGAGAGCCAGTAAAATGAAAGCTCATCCGCTGGCCCACAGACCCTCTGTGAGCTTGCTTTCTTATGACCGAAGTAGGTTTTCCTCTGGTGTTTGAATCTTGTCACCTGTTAGAATGCTTAGTTGAACTGGAGTGTCAGTTCGGTACAATAAATGGTCTGAGTCTTCACACCCTGCATTTGCCGTATTTACATGCATACAGTGAAGCACGCTCCGTCTGTGTTCTGGAGGGAGGGGTCTGCATGCAGCTCACAAGCCAAATATTTCACAAGGAGAAATATTTACCAAGGTGTAATATCAACCCGTGTGTCAATAGCAAAGGCCATTCGGTGCCAACTGTTAATAAGGTTACCATTTTAAGATATTAACTATAGGGGCGCCTGGGTGGCTCCCTTGGTTAGGTGTCCCAACTCTTGATCTCAGCGCAGGTCTTGATCTCCGGGTTGTGAGTTCAAGCCCCACATTGGGTGTGAAGCCTACTTTAAAATAAATAAATAATAAATAAAATATTAACTCTGAATATAGATCAGAAAACTAGAATTAATGAACTTTTATGTATTTTTTCTTATAAATAGTGAAATCAAATGCTAACCTTACATTACACGGTTCTGCAATTAGATCTAAGCTTAAAAGCATGGGCTCGTTTCCAGAGAAATGTGAATCTCTGTGTTTATGTTACTAACAACTATTAGAAACTACAATTCTTTCAGCTACTTGAGACTGTATAGAGGTTTACCCTGGGGTGGGAGGAGGTGAGCCCAAGCCATAACCCAAAAACTGATGATGGAGACAGGTGGAGTGGGAAGGGGCCAGCTGTTAACAAAAAGAAGAGCCTCAGACATATGTATGGAAGGGTGTGAGGGAATAGCAGAGCACAGTGGGAGTTCAGCGTGAGCACAGAAGCACGGTACTTGGAAGGCAGAAAGAATGGGATGATGAAGTTGAAAGAGAACTTGCTTAAATAATTTCTGAGGTAGGACAATAAATATAGGTCTTGGGCCTGAGGGCAAATAAAATATTTAAGGCATCTAAAGATGTCTGAATTTTACTCCACTTGATTGACGAGAAGTAAGTACCTGTTTCCAACAGCTGCCCATGTCAACAGGGCTGAAAGGCCGTGGTTTGGGATTTTTGTTTATTATCTGTTTCCATTTGCCCCACGAATGTGGAATGCATGGGAGGCTTTTTTTTTTTTTCCACCCTGAAATGCTGCTAATGGTTTGCACAGAGGGGTTCTGGCGCTCACACTGGTCTGGGAGCAGAGACTCCAACGTCATCTGTATCGGAGTCAGACTGTCTTCTTATGGAAAGGTCATCAGAGGACAAAGCAGTGCCCCTTCACCCCAGTGGCCCGCGTGGCAGATTCTGCGATTTGCCTGGAGCATCAGCATCTGCGTGAAACCCAACACCTCGAGGTGTCCTCCAAGCCCCACCTGGGAGGGGTGTGATGGGAGCGCCTGATGGCCTCAGCCTGCCATCCCCCTCTTCTTAACAAAAAAGAAGTGACCGGCTGAGGCATTTCCATTTGTTCTTAAGAAGGTGTTAGTTCCCCCAGCAGTGTTGCCTCTTCCTATCAATATATCCATTAAGGTTGACTAAGCCCTGCCTCAGCCAAGACAGCGGCTTTGGCCTCCTATCTTTGCCCTTCGCCCTTGATCCTGTTTGGCAGGTGAATTAGCTCTGAGCTCCAGACTTCACGGCCGCTTAAACGTTTCTGTCAACAGCCTGTTGTGTGTAAGAGACCCAAATAAGAAAACCCAGCCTGCAGAAGGATTTCTGCCCTGAGAAAAATGCTGAAAGCCCCTCACAGAACATAATGGGGGTGGTCGCAAAAGACAGGCGGCTTGTCTAAATGCATAAACTCAACGAAATGGAGGGAAAAGGAGACACTTTTTTCTTCCTGAAAAAAGGAGAAGGGGGAAGGAAGAGTTGGTCTGTGGCCAGGTCATGAGTGCCCTCCTCATTCCCCGTGTGGGACTTACTCTGTCACTGTATTATGATTTCTAGGAAGTACCCAGGTCTGTTCTCACAGGTTTATGATTGGTAGGGGTTTTTTTAATTAAGAGCTTTTTAATGTTTACTTATTTTTAAAAGAGAGAAACAGAGTGCAAGCAGGGGAGGGGCAGAGAGAGAGGGAGACAGAGAGTCTGAAGCAGGCTCCAGGCTCTGAGCTGTCAGCAAAGAGCCCGACACGGGGCTCGAACTCACGAACCATGAGATCATGACCTGAGCCAAAGTCAAACACTTAACTGACTGAGCCACCCAGGTACCCCTGAAGTGGGCAATTTTGGAAAGATGAATCATACTCGTCCTGCCTGTGATTTCACAGCCTCAACTCCAGGAACCACACCCCACACTTTCTCCTAAAATTCCATCTTTTCCACCTGGCACAAGCTTTATCTATTACTTATATTTGAGATTAAGACTGAGACACTTAAATGGTTTTTGTTTTTTTTTTAAGTTTATTTATTTTGAGACAGAGACAGTGTGAGTGAGGGAGGTGCAGAGAGAGAAGGAGAGAGAGAGAATCCCAAGCAGGTTTTGCACTGTCTGCAGAGCCCGATGTGGGGGCTTGATCCCACGAACTGGGAGATCATGACCTGAGCTGAAATCAAGAGTCAGACACGTAACCTACTGAGCCACCCAGGCGCCTCAAGACACTTAAATAGGTTCTACTTAGCCTTGTTATTTTATTTTGGTCATGGCAGCCCAAGAAGATTTTCTGGAACTTCCCAGCCCTTCTCCATTCTGTTCAAATAAACATGTTTAAATTACCTTCCACCTTTTGTGGCCCTGTGGTCCATCAGTGAGTGTGTCTGTTCCACCCTGACGATCCTCCTTGCACATGGATCGTGATGCGTTTGCTTCGTGTATTTGCATATTTAGAACTGTTCCAACGAAGAAATACTTTGTGGCGTATAGTTCTTCCTCAATATTTGTTCTAATCAAAATCTAGTTTCTTGGTCACATGACCACTTCTGGGTGTCTACGGCTTGTGAAGCAGCTCTTTTTACAAAGCTTTTATTCTCCGTCTGCTTTCTTCTTTCAGGATGGCCGAGCTCTGCTCAGTTTCAGCACCACATGCAGTGTGATGTGCCAGGTGAAATGGGGTCCCGGGCCTCTCTGGAATCTGTCCACTTCCTCCCTCCCACCATGAAGTTTGCTAAGGGAGTGTTGCATTTTACGGCTATGTTTAGCAAAACTTAGGAAAACCAAATTTACTTCAAGTGCCTTCCTTTCTTCTCAACCCAATCACTCCTTGAAGAAAAGGAAAAAGAAACCCCAGAATCAGGTAGAAATGAATAGGGGCAAACTTGGATGGATGTTTCCCAAAACCCAGCATAGAGGAAGGTAGTTTCTGTATGTTGATCTTGTTCTAAGCATAACGCAGAATTTTTTTTTTTACTCTAAATTATCCTTAAAAGTCGTCACCTTTTTACCCCTCCCCTCCCCCACAGAGCACCCAATGTAAGCAAGAATGGATTTAGAAACATCAGAAGTAAAGATTTCTGTTCAGCAGCCATCACAATCAAAGCTAACAGATGGCAGACTAAGAAGGCATTTGCAGTGACTCAAATTGACAAGGGATTAATATATGTTTACAAGATTTCTTGCAAACCAGGGAGCCTGGGTGGCTCTGTCAGTTGAGCGTCCGACTTCGGCTCAGGTCATGATCTCCCAGTTCATGAGTTCGAGCTCCCCATCGAGCTCTGTGCTGACGGCTCAGAGCCTGGAGCCTGCTTCAGATTCCGTGTCTCCCCCTCTCTGCCCCTTCCCCGCTCATGCTCTGTCTCTCTCTGTCTCTCAAAGATGAATAAACATTAAAAAAAAAAAAAAGATTTCTTGCAAATCAAGAAAAAAGGAAGAAGAGAATGGGCTGTGGGTCTTAGTAGATGGTTCACAGAAGGGCAGACCCAAATGGTTAACGAGATCAACGAAAGACCCAGAGAAAATCAAATGAAAATAAAGAGCCCCTCAAATGCCAAACTTTAAGTGTCGGCAGTGATGTGGGGACTGTGACTTAGGTATTAAACCACTGCAGGCGCTCTAGAAAGTGCTTTACAGTTGGTGGTACTTATGTCCAAGTGCCAGTGCTCCCCAGGGAAATGTCCGCCTGGGGCCACGAGGGAGGTACAAATGGTTGCTTTCAGCAGTGTTACTCAAGTGTCTGTTGTTGGAGGCAAGCAAGGTTTTGGATAAGTGAAAGGGGCAGGTGCCTACTGTGGAATACTGGGCAGCTGTTAAAATCAATGAACCAGGGGCACCTGGGTGACTCAGTCGATTAACACTTCTGACTCTTGATTTCGGATCAGGTCATGATCTCAGGGTTGTGGGATCGAGCCCCGCATTGAATCAAGAGTCAGATGCTCAGCACGGAGCCTGCTTGGGATTCTCTCTCTCCCTCTCCCTCTCCCCCTCCCCTGCTCGTGTGCTCTCTTAAAAAATAAACAATGAACTGGAACTAAGTACAGCAACATGGATGGATCATAGAAAAAGTGTTGAGCACTTAACAAAGAAATGTGTAGTATGATGCCGTTTATGTAACTGGCACAAAATACCGTGTCACGAGGGAACACCTCTTGTGACTGTGCAATATTAACATGCATGTTGTGAGGACACAGATTGGTTATGGAAGGAGGACAAAGAATTGGTTATGGTTTTAGGCTGACCAACCACACCTATTTGCCCAGGTCGTTCCTGGTTTTCATACTGAGAGCCACATGTCCCAGTAAAGCCTCAGATCAGGGCCAACACGGATGTCCACTCCCACGCTGTCCTTCAACATGGCAGCCTTAAAAAAAAAAACTTCCACAGAATCCAACCAGTTGGCTCTCCATTTCATTCAAGGGAAGAACCAAAATTTTTCTAATGGCCTATAAGCTGCCTGATATGCTTGCCCCAACTCCGCACCTCTCTGCCCACTGTTAAGTTCTCTCTCTGACCCTCTCCGCTCCCACCCCACTCTCCTCAGGACCTTCAATGACAGCTGTCCCGTGAAGGGCCACCTGGCCACCTACTTAAAACTGACTTCATCCCTCCCCAGCACTTTCCAGCCTCCTTACCCTGCTTGCGTTTTCCCCCCATGGTACCACCTTCTAGCATACTCTACATTCATTATATGCATTGTGAATCTCTCCACTAGAGTGCAATCCACAGGGACAGAAGGTTTTCGTGTTCATTTTGGTGTTCTATCCCTGGTGCCTGACACCAGGTCTGATACACAGTAAAGGCTCAATAAACATTTGTGGAACGAAAGAAAAAAAGATCCTTGCAGGAAGGGGTAACTGTGGGCTGAGAACTGAGGAATATGCTGAACACCTTCTGCCCCAGCAGGGCTCAGACTCCTTCCTTTACCGGAGGGAAAGAATGTGCTTCCTGTACAGAATCATCCAAAAAGCCTAATAATGGTCTGCAGTGTGCCCAGCAGGCTGTTTAAACACTTTATTAGTGTGCGTAATCCTCAAGACAACATCATGAGGAGGTGCGTTTATTATTCTCATTTTATAGGTGGAGAAACAGACATGGAGAGGTTACATAACTTGCCCACGGCTACACAGCTCGTAAGTGTGGGGCTGGGATTTGAAATCTGGCAGCCTATTCTAGAGTTCCACTAGCCAATAAGCCAACGTGGCCAGGCCTAATTGAAAGGGGCTGTAAGTGCAAAATATACGCCAGATTTCAAAGACTTAGCACAGAAAAGTTAAAAGGTCTCAATTTGTTTATATTGGTTACATAAGACAGGGTAATATTTTGGCTATGTTGAGTTAAATAAAAGATTAATGCCACCTATTTTTACCTGTTTAATAGGGACGCTAGAAACTTCAGTTAGACCAGCAGCACCAGTATCTCAGAGGCCTGATAGACGTGCCAAGTCTCAGGGCTGGACCGAGACCTCTGGAACCGGATTCTTCATTTGACAGGGTCTCCAGGTCACTGGACAACGCGCACTGAAGGTTGAGAGTGCTGCTCTAGACCAGGAGTCAGCACAATTTCTCACCAAAAGGCCAGATAGTAAATACTTGAGCTTCACAGACCGTAGGACTTCTGTCCAAAACTTACTTCACTCTGCTTTTGTAGTGGGAAATGTGTCACAGACCATATGTAAATAAATAGGTGTGGATTTGCTCCAAAAAAATTTTTTTTCTTTACAAAAAGGCAGTGGTAGGCCAGTTCTTCCCATGGGCTGAAATTTTCCAGCTCCTACTCTAGACCCTACGCTGTGCTGGGGCTAATATTAAGAAAACACATCCTGCCTCCAAGATACCATTCTCTGCCTTTCGTTTCCTTCCAGACTCTGCTTGAGAGTTACAGCCCCTGATTTCTGCTTCCTACCAGGTGTTACTTAAGTGTCCCCAGGATCCTGAAACTCTTGTCTGAGCATGAACCCCTCGTTCCCCATACTTCCTCTCTCTATGCACCACCTTAGTAACTCGGACCAGAAACCTGGAAACATTCTACATGATTTCTTCCTACGCTCTCTCTCCATCTAATCAGTCACAATCAAGTATCAGATCCACCATTTTTCTTGGATAAAAGTTTCCAGGTGCAGCCTCAGTCATCCCATCTGGATAGTTTCCCCCCTAGAGCCTGAAGGGGGCATCCCCTGATCAGAGACGCCAGCTGAGCAGCTGCCGAAAGACATGTCGCCACCTGGTGGCTGCTCTAACTCCCATGCTCTCTGTGTGAGAACCTGAACTTCCCCACTGAAGAAGCTTTGTATCCTTTGCAGCATAATCACCTAAAAGTACTCATTTTATCGGTGGAAATCCAGAAATGTGTGAATTGTACAAAGTGATAAAGATAATACATATGAAGTTTTCCAGGCTCTCGCTTTGACTCCACTGTGAGTAGGGAACCAAAAGGATGTGATCATGCGACCAGGTAGTTCCCCAGTTCCCCGGGGATAATGCTGGGGGTTGTCTTTTTTTTTTTTCTTTCTTCCTCCCTTTCTTTCTTTCTTTTTTTTTTTTTTTTACTTGAGAAAGAGAGAGCACGAGGAGGGGACAAGGGTTGAGGGGGAGAGAGAGAAAGAGAGAGAGAGAGAGAGAGAGAGAGAGAGAGAGAATCTTAAGCAGGCTCCACGCTCAGTGTGGAGCTGGATGCAGGGCTCGATCCCATGACCCTGGTAGCATAACCTGAGCTGAAATCAAGAGTCGACCGCCCAATGGACGGAGCCACCCAGGCGCCCCCACACTGCTTGCTCGCCAGAGAAGATCTGGAGAGCAGAGGCTGAGCACAACAGACTCATCCTTCACTCTCACACAGACGAGCCCTAACCGTGGTGATGAGGTGTGAACGTCAGGCCTGCAAGAAATTCACTTCAGATCAACCCCTTGGAATAGCAGGCACGTTAGATTCCAGCGGCTGCCCTAACAAATTACCACAAACTCAGGTGGCTTAAAACAACAGAAATTTACTCTCATGGTTCTGAAGGCTGGACGTGCAAGGTGCTCACAGGGCCACACTCCCCACCAAGGCTCTGGAGAAGGGTCTTCTCCCTGGCTTCCTGTGGTGGCCCACAATCCTTGGCGCCCTTGGCTGTGGCAGACATCCCTCCAGCCCTGCCTCTGTCTTCACATGGCCTTCTCCTCTGGGTCTCTTCTGTGTCTTCAGATCTCTCCTTAGAAGGACACTTATCATTGGACTTACGACCCAATACAATCGCATTTTAGTCCATCCCATCCACCAAGACCTGATTTCCAAACAAGTCATGTTCACATGTCCCCGTGTTAGGACTTCATATCTTTTCAGTGGACAGAACTCAACCCACAACAGCAGATTATTTATTAAGCATCTTCTAGAAAGAAAGGGTTCTTGAAATGACATGGGTAATTGGACCCCTCAGAAATGTAGGGAAACCAGTGTGAGAAATGGGCAAATTTGCTATCACAGTAGATTTTACCACACTTTTCCTAGTTAATAGATCAAGCAGCAAAAGTCAGTTTACTACACTTGAATAACATACTAAGCAAACTTAATAACTGAACATTTATAGAGCACACACTTTTTAAGCACAGGTAGAACATTTAAAAAATTTAAGCCTAACAGGGACACCTGGGTGACTTGGTAGGTCAAGCATCTGACTCTTGGTTTTGCCTCAGTTCATGATTTCATGGTTTGTGAGTTCAAGCCCTGCATCAGGCTCTATGCTTACAGTTTAGAGCCTGCTTGGGATTCTCTGTCTTCCTCTCTCTCTGCCCCGCCCCCACTCATTCTGTCTCTTATCAAAATAGGTAAATAAACTTAAAAATGTTTTTTTAATTTAAGCCTAACAAATTTTGAGCAATTCACTTCACACTGACCGTGTTTTCTGACCACAATATCATTACATCAAATTAATAACAAAAGATAATTTTTTAAGCTCTTAGTATTTAAAAATTAAAACACAGGGGCGCCTGGGTTGCTCAGTCCGTTGGGCGTCTGACTCCTGATTTCAGCCCAGGTCATGATCTCATGGTTCGTGGGTTTGAATCCCAAGCAGGCTCTGTGTTCTCAGAGCAGAGCCCAGCTTGGGGTTCTCTCTCTCCCTCTCTCTCTGCCCCTCCTCTGCATGCACACTCTCTCTCACTTGCTCACTCTCTCAAAATAAGTAAACTTTTTAAAAAAAGAAAAATTAAAACACATTTCTAAGCAACTGGTGTGCCAAAGAATAAACCATATTAAGAATTAGAGAATAATTAGAACTGACCATTGATGAAATACTACATCTGAAAACTTGCTGGGTGCAGCTAATGTGCTTAAGAAGAACGTTTATAGCTGTAAAATGTACATATTAGAAAAGCATAAATGGCAAAATTTAATAAATAAGTAGAAAAAAGGATAGCAATGAAAAAAATAGAGTAAGGCAAATAACAAGCATAGAAATAGAGGATCAGCAAAACCAAAAGTTTTTGCTTTGAAAGCACTGATAAAATGGGGACACCTGGGTGGTTCAGTCAGTTAAGCATCTGGCTTCGACTCAGATCTTGCAGTCTGTGAGTTCAAGCCTCACGTCAGGCTCTGTGCTGACAGCTCAGACCTGGAGCCTGCTTCAGATTCTGTGTCCCCCTCTCTCTCTGCCCCTCCCCCACTCGCAGTCTGTCTCTCTCTCAAAAATAAATAAACATTTTTAAAAATTTTTACAAAAAACACTGATAAAAATGAATGAAACTTTAGCAAAATTGTTCATAAAAAAAAGAAGGCACAAATAATTTTACAAATAAAATAGAGATATAACTACAAATAAAGCAGATATTAAAAAGATAAGAGAAAATTATAAGAATATTAATGCCACTAAGTTTAAAAACTTAAGTAAAATAAACAAATCCCATACAATTTCAACTTTTCCAAAGCTTATTCAAGAAGAAATAAGGAACTTGAAAAGTCCTACACTCAGAAAAGAATGGGTTAATAATCTAAAATCTTCTCTTTGGGCCAGGTAGTTTTATAGGAAAATTCTACCAGTGTTTGAAGAACAGATAATTCCCATCTTACGCAAACTCTTCCAGATAATGTGAACTAGAGAGAACACTCCCCAACTCCTTCTATGAGGCTAGTCTAATGCTAAAACTAGAAAAAGACAGCAGGAAAAGGAAAAACTAAGAAATGTATTTCTGTAATTGAACATCTTAATTAAAGACAAAGACCGGGGCACCTGGGTGGCTCAGTCGGTTAAGAGTCCGACTTCGGCTCAGGTCATGATCTCGTGGTTCATGGGTTCGAGCCCCTGGTCAGGTTCTGTGCTGACAGCTCAGAGCCTGGAGCCTGCTTCAAATTCTGTCTGTCTGTCTGTCTGTCTCTCTCTCTCTCTCTCTGCCCCTCCCCCACTCACACTCTATCTCTCTCTTTCAAGAATAAACATTAAAAAAAAAGATAAAGACCATATGATCACATCAGTAGATACAGGAAATGTATGTGACAATATTCAAGATACCTATGATAATAAAAATCTACAGACAAGTAAGGAACCGAAGGGGGCTCCCTGACCCTGATAAAGGTTATGTACCATAGCCTGCAGCCAGCCTGATGTGTAATGGTGAAAAGTTACACATTCTCTGTACAGTCAGAAACAAAACTAGGATTCCCACTACAACCACCTCTATTCAGCCTCTCACCAAATGACCAAGTCTGTGCATGAGGCCGAGGAAAACAAACAAAATTATAAGAACTGGAAAGGAAGAGATAAAAGCATCATTTTTCATAAATAATATGCTTGCCTACATGGATTCTAATAAAAGAATCTTCATTTATTAGAATAAGAAAGCCAGCAAGGCTTTAATATCAAAAGAACAATTGCATTTTTATGCATTGGCAACCAAATTAGAAAAGTATTTTGAAAAATGCCCCTCATAATAGCAATAAAAATATGAAGTGCTTGGAATAAATCTAACAAAAGATGAGCAAGACCTTTATGGAGAAAATTATACAAATTTAATGAGAAACTGTAAGGAAGATCAAAAGTGGAAAAATATGCCATGTTCATTGGCAAAGATGGCTGAGATATCGATTATGAAAAATCAATCCTCCCCAAACTGATCTATGGGTTCCGTGTAATTCCGGCCAGAATTCTAAGAGGGTTTTAAATAGAAACGCTGATTCTAAAATTTATATGGAGGAACAAATGGTCAAGCCCTGGGTGGCTCAGTCGGTTGAGCGTCTGACTCTTGATTTCTGCTCAGGGCATGATCCGAGGGTCGTGGGATCAAGCCCCACCCTGAGAATGGAGCCTGCTTAAGATTCTCTCTCTCTTCCTCTGCCCCCACCCCCCACCCCCCGCTTGGGCGCTCTCTCTCTCTCTCAAATAAAAATAAATAAAGAAAGGGGCGCCTGGGTGGCTCAGTCGGTTAAGCGTCCGACTTCAGCTCAGGTCACGATCTCGCGGTCCGTGAGTTCGAGCCACGCGTCGGGCTCTGGGCTGATGGCTCAGCGCCTGGAGCCTGCTTCTGATTCTGCGTCTCCCTCTCGCTCTGCCCCTCCCCCGTTCATGCTGTGTCTCTCTGTCTCAAAAATAAATAAACGTTAAAAAAAAATTAAAAAAAAAATAAAGCAGTTGTTCTCAACTGGGGGCGATTTAAAAGAAAGAAAGAAAGAAAGAAAGAAAGAAAGAAAGAAAGAAAGAAAGAAAGAAAGAAGAAAGAAAGAAAGAAAGAAAGAGAATAGCCAAAATGCTCTAAAAAAAAAAAAAGACTTTCATTCTAATGTTACCACATGTTCTATTCTGCTAACATTTAGGAGAGTGTAGTGGGGATAGTGTGCTCCATCCAGGGCTCATTTTTGCTTTCTCATCCCATGGCTATGATCACTTGGCAGGTGGGGATGTCTGTTGGTTCAGTGTCACTTTAAGGAGATGGCTGACCTTGAAGCACAGCTGGTTTACATGCCTGAATTTGAACACAGCCAGCAGGATGTACAAATTAAGACATTTAATTAGGTTAAGTGATTGGGTTTTTTTTTCTCCTCAGATTGCCAAACATTCAAAACTGGGTGCCCTCCAGTTCTGGTGAGGGAATGGCGAAATAGGCGGGTGCTCTCATGTGTATGGCTTCCTTGTGGGAATATGAATTGCAGCAATCTTTAGCACGAGTAGCCTGATGACATCAACTGAAAATTTGAAATAATCCTCCCTTTTGGCTAGATCAGACCACTCCTAGAAGTCTGTACTACAGAAAGAAAAACATGTTTGCACTTTGCCGGATACATAGCTGACGTTCATGAGCTTTCATACTGTAGCCAGGCATGGTTCTCCACTCCTCCTTATGTGCATAAACTCATTTAATCCCTGTAACAATCCCACAAAGCAAGAGTTATTACTGCCTCCATATTCCACATAAGGAAATGAAACTTAACTCCGGCAGCTTGGTAAAGCACATAGCTAGGGTGAAGCTAGGATTCCAACCTAGGCAATCTGTCTCCATGGCAAACATTCCTAAATACAGAACCACTTGTAATCACAAAACTGGAATCATCTGAATGCTTATCCACAGTGGAATGAATGGTTGAATAAATTATGAAATCTACATGCTACAAAATATACAGTTATTAAAAGAAGTGAGTTCTAAATAATACATTTAACAGAAATAGTTTGCATTTCTATAAACCAATAATGAAGCAGCAGAAAGAGAAATCAAGGATTCAATCCTATTTACAATTGCATCAAAACCCATAAAATACCTAGGAATAAACCTAACCAAAGAGGTGAAAAACCCATACACTGAAAACTATAGAAAGCTTATGAGAGAAATTGAAGAAGACACACAAAAAAGTGGAAAGACATTCCATGCTCATGGATAGGAAGAACAAATATTGTTAAAATGTCGATACTACCCAAAGCAATCTACACATTCAGTGAAATCCCTATCAAAATAACACCAGCATTCTTCACAGAGCTAGAATAAACAATTCTTTTTTTTTTAATTTTTTAAATGTTCTATTTATTTTTGAGAGAGACAGACAGAGTACAAGCAGGGGAGGGGCAGAGAGAGAGGGAGACACAGAATCCGAAGCAGGCTCCAGGCTCTGAGTTGTCAGCACAGAGTCTGACGTGGGGCCTGAACCCACAAACCATGAGATCATAACCTGAGCCAAAGTTGGACATTTAACCAACTGAGCCACCCAAGTGCCCCCAAAACAAATCTAAAATTTGCATAGAACCAGAAAAGATGCCGAATAGCCAAAGTAATATGGGAAAAGAAAACCAACGCTGGAGGCATCACAATTCTGTAATACATCAAAATGTATTACAAAGCTGTAATCATCAAGACATTATGGTACTGGCACAAAAACAGACACATAGATCAAATGGAGCAGAATAGAGAGTCCAGAAATGGACCCACAAATGTATGGCCAACTAATTTTTGACAAAGGAAAGAATATCCAATGGAAAAAAGACAGTCTCTTAAGCAAATAGTATTGGGAAAACTGGACACCGACATGCAGAAGAATGAATCTGGACCACTTTCTTACACCATACACACACACACAAAAAAACCTCAAAATGGATGAAAGACCTAAATATAAAGTAGGAAGTTATCAAAATCCTAGAGGAGGGGCGCCTGGGTGGCGCAGTCGGTTAAGCGTCCGACTTCAGCCAGGTCACGATCTCGCGCTCCGTGAGTTCGAGCCCCGCGTCGGGCTCTGGGCTGATGGCTCAGAGCCTGGAGCCTGTTTCCAATTCTGTGTCTCCCTCTCTCTCTGCCCCTCCCCCGTTCATGCTCTGTCTCTCTCTGTCCCAAAAATAAATAAAAAAACTTTGAAAAAAAAATTAAAAAAAAAAATCCTAGAGGAGAAAACAGGCAACAACCTCTTTGACCTCAGCCATAGCAATTTCTTATTTGACATGTCTCTGGAGGCAAGGGACACAAAAGCAAAAATGAACTATTGGGACCTCATCAAGATAGAAATCTTCTGCACGGTGAAGGAAACAATCAGCAAAACTAAAAGACAACTGACAGAATGGGAGAAGATATTTGCAAATGGCATATCAGATAAAGGGTTAGTATCCAAAATCTATAAAGAACTTATCAAACTCAACACCTAAAATACATGAAATGGGCAGAAGACACGAAGAGATATTTTCCAAAGAAGACATCTAGATGGCTACTAGACACATGAAAAAATGCTCAACATCGCCCATCATCAGGGAAATACAAATCAAAACCACAATGAGATACCACCTCACACCTGTCAGAATGGCTAACATTAACAACAACTCAGGCAACAACAGATGTTGGTGAGGATTCAGAGAAAGAGGAACCCTCCTGCACTGCTGGTGAGAATGCAAACTGGTGCAGTCACCCTGGAAAACAGTGTGGAGGTTCCTCAAAAAATTGAAAATAGAACTACCTTATGACTCAGCAATTGCACTACTAGGTATTTATCCAAAGTATACAGGAGTATTGATTAGAAGGGGCACATGCACCCCAATATTTATATCAGCACTATTGACAATAGCCAAAGTATGGAAAGAGCCCAAATGTCCATCAACTGATGAATAGATAAAGAAGATATGGTATAGATATACAATGGAGTATTACTTGGCAATCAAAAAGGATGGAATCTTGCATTTGCAACAACCTGGATGGAACTAGAGGGTATTATGCTAAGCGAAATAAGTCAGAGAAAGACAAAATCATATGATTTCACTCATCTGTGGAATTTAAGAAACAAAACAGATGAACATAGGGGAAGGGAAACAAAAAGAATATAAAAACAGAGAGGGAAACAAACCATAAGAGACTCTTAAATACAGAGAACAAACTGAGGACTGCTGGAAAGGTGTTGGTTGGGGGGCTGGGCTAAACGGGTGATGGGTATTAAAAAGGGCACTTTTTGGGATGGGCACTGGGTGTTAGATATAAATTATGAGTCACTAAATTTCATTCTTGAAATCATTATTACACTATATGTTAACTAACTTGGATTTAAATTTTAAAAAAAGATGTGTGATATATACATACAATGGAATATTATTCAGCAATAAAAAAGAATGAAATCTGGTCATTTGCAACAACATGGATGGAGCTAGAGAGTATAATGTTAAGTGAAGTAAAGTCAGTCATAGAAAGACAAATCTCATATAATTTCACTCACATGTGGAATTTAAAAAACAAAACAAATGAGCTAAGGGGAAAAAAGAGAGAGAGAGAGAAACCAAGAAACAGACTCTTAACTATAGGAACAAACTGATGGCTACCAGAGGGGAGGAGGGGAGGAGGATGGGTTAAATAGGTGATGGGGATTAAGGAGGGCACTTGTCATGAGGAGCACTGGATGATGTACCAAATTGATGAAATCACTATGTTGTACATGTATTTATATACATAAATAAACAAAATTTTCCAAAAAATTAGGACTTTTTATTATAAATAAATAAATAAATAAAACAGACCTTGGAAAGCTGTCTCTGATATACTTTTATGTAGATGAGCAAGTTTCTGGTAATTCACATATTATTAAACCATTTCAAAAAAATATGTGATCCACATGCACCCCCATGTTTAGAGCAGCACTATCAACAATAGCCAAAGTGTGGAAAGAGCCCAAATGTCCACTGATGGATGAATGGATAAAAAAAATGTGATATATATATATATATATATATATATATATATATATATATCTCATGTGTATATATGTATATATATATATGTGTATACACACACACACACACACACACACACACACACACACACACAATGGAGTATTACTCGGCAATCAAAAAGAATGAAATCTTGCCATTTGCAACTACGTGGATGGAACTGGAGGGTATTATGCTAAGTGAAATTAGTCAGTCAGAGAAAGACAAAAATCATATGACTTCACTCATATGAGGACTTTAAGAGACAAAACAGATGAACATAAGGGAAGGAAAACAAAAATAATATAAAAACGGGGGGGGGGGACAAAACAGAAGAGACTCATAAATATGGAGAACAAACTAAGGGTTTCTGGAGGGGTTGTGGGAGGGGGGATGGGCTAAATGGGTAAGGGGCACTAAGGAATCTACTCCTGAAATCATTGTTTCACTATATGCTAACAAATTTGGATGTAAATTTTAAAAAATAAAAAATAAAGCTAAATTACAAAAAAAATATGTGATCCATTTTTATATATTTGTATAGTAGATCAAATAATGAAGTTATTAACATTAATATTTGGAGGCTATATTTGTTATAAACATCTTCTAGTTTGTAGCTTGTATTCTCACTTTCTTAAAGCTGTATATTGATGTACAGAAGTTCAACACAATAAAATGTATCAATTTTTTTTGTTTGTTTATGCTTTTGGTTTTTAGTTTAAGATATTCTTCCTCACCCCAAAGTTAGAAGGGTAATCCCCTTTACTGTCTTCTAAAAGTTTTCAATTTTTGACTTTGACATTCATGTTACTAATAATCTGGGATTGATTTTGTGTGTGGTGACAACTGGGAATTTGTGTGTGGTGACAACTGGGATTCCATTTCTTCCATATAGATAATTAAATTTTCATCTTCATTTATTCAAAGTCCCTTTTCCGCCAGTAATTTGTCTGAAACTTGTCATAAATAAAAAATCTATACATGAGTGCGATTGTTTGCAGTATCTCTATTTTGTTTCATTGTCAATTTGTCTACACCTATGCCAATACCACATTTTCTTTTTTTTTTTTTTGTTTTAATTTTTTTTTCAACGTTTATTTATTTTTGGGATAGAGAGAGACAGAGCATGAACGGGGGAGGGGCAGAGAGAGAGGGAGACACAGAATTGGAAACAGGCTCCAGGCTCTGAGCCATCAGCCCAGAGCCTGACGCGGGGCTCGAACTCACGGACCGCGAGATCGTGACCTGGCTGAAGTCGGATGCTTAACCGACTGCGCCACCCAGGTGCCCCCCACATTTTCTTAATTAATATACTTTACATTACAGTACATCTTTAAATCTGGTGAGTCGATTCTTCCAACTTTATTCTTTTTCTTCAGATGCATCTTCACTATTCTTGATATGTTGCTTTTCCGTGTCATATTGTAAAATTTCTGGTAGAATTTTTACCCACATTGAAATACACTTACAGAGCAACTTGGGGAAAATCAGCATCTTTATGAGATTGTCTTCTTAATCCATGAACATTGGATGTCTCAAAAATGACAAAGAGTTCAGGGAAAACATGGGCCAACAGCCCCAAGAGAAAAATGAATAGGCACAGGAGAAACACCCATCTGCCAATAAACATATGAAGAAATAGCCTCACTAGCAATCAGGGAAATGCAAATCAAGATCACAATGAGATATCATCCTACACTCATTCAAATGGCAAAATTTAAGAGGCCTGGTAGATTTTGGTGAGGAAGTGGATCATTTCTAACTTGTTAAAAAGAGGGAAATTATAAGCATAAGCAAATTATAATCTGACAAATAGACTTCAGAATAGCGGTTGCCTCTGTGGAGGTATAGAACATCACAATATGAGAGGGGTGTGTAGGTAAATGTAATTCATTGATGGTGCTCCAGATCTTTGACTGGATGTTGTACTCATGAGCGTTCCTTTTATTAATAAATAATGATGTAAAACAGAATAAACCCCGCCATGCACAAGGAACCAAGGATGAGAGTATGTCATGAACCGGGGCTTATGAAGAGTGTGGTTCTAGGCACCTGGAGTCCAAATTAAAACACACACGTGGAAGGATACACACATTTTACACTGTTTACTTCAGGGAAGGATTTGGGGGGTGGGGGAAGAAGATTAATCCCTTTACCTCCATAAAGTTCAAATTGTTATATGAGCTCTATGTGCCAATAAAATGCAGCACAGGGGTCCATTAGGGCTCCTCCTGTCCCTTCGGGGGAAACAAAACTACAGTGGTGAATGTCCCTCACATCTGTCCTTTCTGGAGTGCCTTCCTATGGTCTTTTGTACAACCTCCAGTCCATTTCACACCATATTCAGATGCCAGGCCATGACCTTCAAAGGTCTTGTTGGGGGTAGGGGGAGGGAAGAGAAAACACAAAAACAAAAACAAAACAAAACAAAATTCTGGTCGAGAAATCCAGTGCCCCTAGCATTTTCATGGATCAGTGCCTCTTCCGAAGATGTTGAGATACCCCCGGGAGACAGCCTACAGCTCTGTGCCATTGCACAAGACCACCTTCTCACACTGCACACCCTCCAAAGTCTGCACTTGAAGCGTGACCCTCCCTGCCTCAGGCAGCCCTTGGGGAGCTGTGACCCCATCTCCCTGCCCCACTGCTTCTCTGATGTAGAAGAGCCCACCAGGTAGCTGGGAATTTCCAAACTACACCTCCCTCCACCTGAAATTTGAGTGAATAAAAATTCCTCCATCTCATTACACTTTGTTTGTAAAATGGGAAAAATGAGGCCCGTTCTGGGCACCTCACAGGCTTATTGTGAGGATCTAGTGGGCCTCATGAAGAAGAACGCTCTGATGGAGGGCGAGTTAATTGGCTGTATGTCCCCAAGAAGAAGCAAGAGTAAATCTGAGGTTCACTCCTTTCCCATGAAGACCTGGGTGAGTTTGTGTCTTGAGTGGCACACCATTGACAGCTGCCAATTTTTAAAAAAGAAATAGTAAAAGACATCATATTCCCGAGGAAAACTGGAAAGTTACCACACATGGGCCCAGGGAAATGTGCCTACCTAGAAAAGACCTGAGAAGACCTTTGGTCTACACTGCAGGAGGATCCTTGGCACAGAGGCAGCCTATAACGATTAAAAAACAAAACAAAACAAAAACACAGCAAACAAAAACAAAATAAAAACTCCCAGCAAGCCCTGGGGAAAGGTGAAGATCTGGTTCCCAGAGTTTCCTGAGTTCCAGACATTATTAGATCGAAATGTCCAGTTTTCAACAAAAAAAAAAAATCAGAAGGCATATAAAAAACATGAAAGCATAGCCCATTGAACGGAAAAAAATACATCAACAGAAACTTTCCCTGAAAAGGGCCTGATGGCATACCTACTAGACATAGACTTTAAAACAGCTGTCCTAGGTGCTCAAAGGACTAAAGGATGATGTAGAGAAAGGCAAGAAAACAATGTTTGAATAATATGGAAATATTAATAAAGACAAAGACTAAAAAGAAAAACAAAATTCTAGAGCTAAAAATTACAATCACTGAAATAAAGATTCACCATCTTCCCGAGACTCACAAAGAATTTTTTTTTTTTTTTTTTTTGCCTTTGTTGAAATGAAACCAACACAGGGGGACCAGGGCTGATAAAGAGAAAAGAGATCTCGGAAAACAGTACCTGTGTGAATTTCACCCCCCATATCATCAGCCCAAGTTCTAGCTCTCTAACCTTGTGGCTCGGCCAGCCCCCATCCTGACACTACCCAAGGCCCCACCCAGGCTCACCTAGCATGCTCAGGGGTGATCTGGGACCTACCGTAAATAAAAAACACACCCCCATCACTGGGGAAATTCCAAAGTTTTAGAGGCTTACTCTCCAGAACCAAAGACGAAGACCACACAAATCCTTTCTTATACAACAACCCCCACCCCCAACACACCCACACTCTGAAGAAGTCCGTGGCTCCTGCAATGCAGCCAAGCTCTGAATAGCATGCTTACTCCCTCTGTTCCTCAGTTTTCCTTCAGCCAAATGGACATGACTTTTCTGACTTTGTAGAGAGGGAGTGAATATGTCTGTAAAATTATCATGAAACCTAGAGAGGTGTGAACTTGTGATTTTCTGAGAGATTTCAGGAGGTGAGTATGATCGAGAGTTCTGGCATGAGGTGCCAAGCAGGACAGTATGACCAGCTTGGCTTCTGCTCCTCCAGCTCCCCTGACTTCAGAGAAACCCATCCATTCATTCCACAAATATTCCACTGGAAACAGCAGTGAGAAAAGAAAACAAATTAAGAAAAAGAAAAAGAAAAAAGCAAGCTCCAACCCTATGGAACTTACATGACAGTGGAGAAGAAAATAAATGAATAATGTATATGGTAGGCTAGAAGATTTAAAGGCTAAACAGAAAAATATAAAGCTGAGATGGTAAAGAGGAAATGCCATAGGGGTGGGAGTTGGAAGTTAAAATATTACAGTCAAGAATGCTCTTCCAGAGAACATGGCACTAGAGCAAAATCTTGCAGGAGGCAAGGGAAGAAGCCCAAGGAGACCCTGGGAGAGTTCCAGCATGACGGCACCTGTGCAAAGGCCCTGGGGCAGGAGCAGACCTGGGGCACTTGGGGACCAGTGGACAGGGCAGAGGAACTAGAGCAGAAACATCAAAGGGGAGATGAAGTCAGTGAGGCATGTACTTGGGGGGGGGGCAGAGCTTATAGGAGTTCATGGGTTAGTTGTAAGAACTTTGGCTTTACGCTCAGAGTGATGGGAGGTTATCACAAGGTAATGTCAGAGCAGAGATGGAATTTGACTGATACTTTACTTGGTCTATAGGCTTGAAATCAACTGTTGAGGTGAAGATAGAAGCCAAGTGATCAGTTGGGCTGTATCAGTCATCTAAAGGAGAGATGATGAGTACAGGAGGTGAGGAGTGGTTGGATTCTGGAGATCCAGTGAAGGATTTGGAGTGAATACGGGGGCTTAAAAGTGAAAGAGTCAGCAGGAAGGATAGCCTTACCCTTGCTGATGTGGGCAGATTTGGGGGAAAGGATCAGAAGTAAAGTTTGGGACATAGCAGAATTGAGGCGTCACTTAGATACCCAGGGGAGGCGTGAAGCATAGAGTCGGACACAGGAGTCTGAATTTAGAGAGGAGCAGGCTAGAGGTACACACTGGGGAATTGAGAGCATCCAGAAGTAGTTGAAGATGGGGGCCTGAACTGGATAACCCACTTTGAGCCCTGGAGCCTCCAATAATAAGAGACCAAGGAGAGACAAGCAGGAAAGTCATTACAGGAAAAAAAAAAAAAAAAAGGAGAGTGTTTACTTTCAGGGCTGGGAGGCAGTTTTGGGAAGGAACATGTGTGTTGTGGGAATGTTTCTGGGATGCCAGTAATATTCTAGTTCTTGAGCTGGGCAGTAATTATATGACGGTTTCATTATGCTCATTTTTGTATTTTATCCACTTTTGTGTATGTAGGTTATATTTCATAATTTTAAAAGTTTTGAGATGATAAATAGACAGATAATGGGCTAAAAGGAAAACCAGGAGAATGAAATTGAATGGCCAGAAATTATTTACGTTGAGCCACAGACAGCGGGGGTTTTGTTTGTTAGTTTGTTTTACTTCAGCTCGAGAGCTCCAGGAATCTTTTAAGGAAAAATGATTCCAATTCCTAAAGTAGAAGCTGTTGGAGACACAGGCTGCATTGGCTTGAGCATCCCTGCAATGGTCTCCTAGCAACCAAGGAGGCTGGTAGCTGGGGATGGGCCTCTGACTACATTGATGTTTCTTGGGTTGTTCCACTCTTCATAATCACATCCAATAATTATGGAGTTACTTTCCCTGTTTAGAGCACATGCACATTTAATCTCTTTCGCCTTCTCAATCGCTCTGCGAGGTCAGTGGGGAAGATATAACTGTATCTCAGTCTACAAGAAAGAATACCAAGATTCAAAGAAAATAGAACAACGCTATTTTTATAGCTAGGAGGGGCCTGCATTGTCTAATTCAACCCCTCGTTTCCTGAAGAGAACAACTGAAACTGAAATCCAAGTTGCCCGACATTCCCGGAGCGCTCCAGAACACCAGTTCGCCAATCTGGAGGAAGTGGCGCTTGCTGCTCCTGGCAAATTGCCAGCTCCAGAAAATCAGAATAAAAAGGAAAGTAAGATCTTCTTTTTATAAAAATAGTTTGACCTCGTGGACTCCTTGCAAAGGTCACGGTAGCCCCCAGTGGTCCCTGCACCACACTTTGAGAAGCACTGTTGGCCTAGAGCATTAGGGGCCACCCGTCGGGGACAGGTGGTGACCTGGATGAGAGTTAGGGCAGTAGCGGAAGGAAGGGGGTGTTGGAGAGACCATTGTTCACACACTTGGGACACCTTAATTTATGCTGCCCACATCGGAGGTAGACAATGGGGGCTCAGCGAGAGACCCTGTGCGTAGCAGAGGAGTGTGTGAAGGGGAAGGGTCAGAGAAGCCAAAGCCCCAGGGTCACAGTGTTGCCAATGGTCAGCTGTGGTGGGGAGGCCTGGGAAGGAAGCGCCATCCGCCATCTGTGCATTTGTCTGAGTCGGCTCAGGCTGCTGAAACAAAATACCACACCCTGAGCAGCTTAAACACAGGGACTTATCTCTCACCGTTCTGGAAGCTGGAAGCCCAAGATCAAAGTGCCCGCAGTTCCAGATCCTGGCAACCTGTTTCTGGCCCTGCCCGCAGGCAGACAGCCTCCTTTTTGCTGTGTCCTCACCTGGTGGGAGGAGAGAGAGGGAGAGCTTTGATCTGTCTCCCTGTCTTCAGGAAGCCATAAATCCCATCATGAGCCCCCCCCCCCCATGACCTCACCTAACCCATTACTTCCCAAGTAGCATCGCATGGGGGGTAGGGCTTCAGCATGTGGATATGGGGGGCCACAGTTCAGTTGCAGCAGTTCTCCTGCCATTTTGGTGACAAGACGGTTGGGGTTTGGGGACTTTTTCCTGGAAGCATGCCTTCCTCTGAACCTCCCGTCCTCCCATCCAGATATTTAAAATATAAGACAGGCGCCTCCTGGGTCTTCTCCCCCAGGAGCAAGGGGCCGGTGGGCCAACAGGATTCGCGCCTCCTCTCCCTCCCCTAGAGTGCTGAACTGGGTCTGGCATGCAGGAGCTTCCTAAATGCCACCGGCCGGAATGGAACAGAGTCAGTCTGTGTCCTCGGCCAACCCCGAGTGACCTGGCCAGGCCGCTCACATGCTTTCTGGGAGGCGGCAAGGCTTTGCTGGGCTGTGGCCCGGAGCGCGGGCCCTGCCAGATGCCAGCCCATCGCTCTGGAGAAAAGCTCTCATTTTTGTCCGGCACTCCCCCTCCCTGTTTTAGCTGCATCTTTGAGCCAAGGTGGTCAGAGCTGGCAGAAGCCAGGTGTCTGGGCATGAGATGTGGAACTGTCCCCCAGGCCCCCTCTAAATGACTCTGCCAGGCGAGAGTCCCCCTCTTCCCGCAGCTGGAGACTCCCCCGGTGGAGCGGTCAAGCGGGAAGTGAGGAGAGCAGCAAAACTACAATGTGGGCGGAGCTTGTCTCCAGAACCTGTCACCCCATATTCTGTGCCTTTGCCAAGTTTCCAGGGGCCACTCTATGCCCAGCCACGTCCCACCTGCTCCCAGATGTCCCAGGGGCCCCTCCTGAGCAGGGATTAAGCTGCTTTCCCAGGTGTGCCTTTCCCCTGACGTTCCCACCCGGTCCGGCCCGGCCCGGAAGAAACTGTCCCTTTTCACCCCCACCCAGGCACACTCCCCGGATACCACACAGCCCCCTGGACTCTCCAGTCCCTCTGATCTTTATTCACTGTGTGGTGCCAGCCACTGTGTCCTGGACCTCATACTGCCTTATTATTTAATTTCTATGTGATTTGCTCTCAAGCCTCTTGAGGACTGCATCAAGTTGTGTTTACTCCTAGAACCTACCCCCTTCCAAGTCCTATCCTGAGCTGAAGTCGGATGCTTAACCGATGAGCCACCCAGGTGCCCCTCTCTACTTTATGTGGCTTTTTTTCCCCAATGGCTTTTAGTACGGTAAAACACATATAAAATTTACCATCTTTTTTTTTTTTGTCCTTTCGTGGCTTCTTTTTTTTTTAAATATGAAGTTTATTGTCAGATTGGTTTCCATACAACACCCAGTGCTCATCCCAACAGGTGCCCTCCTCAATACCCATCACACACTCTCACCTCCCTCCCACCCCCCATCAACCCTCAGTTTGTTCTCAGTTTTAAAATTTACCATCTTAACCATTATGTGTACAGTTCAGTGGTATTAAATACATTCATAATGTTGTGCAACCACCACACCATCCATCTCCAGAACTCTCTACACCATCTCGTAACTCCTTCTCATTCACCTTGTAAAACTGAAACTCTGCATCCGTTGAACAACAACTTCCCATTTCCCATCTCCCCAACCCCTGGCAACCACCACTCTACGTTCTTTTTCTATGATTTTGACTACTCTCAAAGTAACCCATGTAAGTGGAATCACAGTATTTGTCTTTTTGTCTCTGGCTTGTTTCAGTGAGCATAACGTCCCCAAGGTTCATCTACATTTTAGCATGCGTCAGGATTTCCTTCCTTTTTAGGGCTATATAATATTCCATTGTATGGCTATACCATTTAAACTAAACATAGTCTTACCGTGTGATCCAGCAGCTGCACTGCTGGGTATTTACACCCAAATGAGTTGAAAACTTAGGACCACACAAAAACCTGTCCATGAATGTTTACAACAGCTGTATTCACAACTGCCTAAATTTGGAAGCAACCAAGATGGCCTTCAGTAGGCGAACGGATAAACTGGTGCGTCCAGACAACGGAATCGTATTCAGCACTGAAAAGAAATGAGCTATCAAGCCTTTAAAAGACATAGGGGAAACTTAAATGCACATCACCATGCGAAATAAGCCAATCTGAAAATTTTACGTACTGTATGATTCCAACTATATGACATTCTGAAGAAGACAAAACTTTGGAGACGGTAAAAGGATCAGTGGTTGCTAGGGGGTGAGGGGAGGGAGAGATGAACAGGCAGAGCACAGAGGAATTTTGGGGCAGTGAAACTCTTCTGCATGGTACTGTAATGGTTAATACAAGTCATTATACATTTGTCAAAATCCACAGAATGCACAACACAAAGAATGAACCCTAACGTAAATATGGACCTTGGCTAATAATAATGTATCAGTATTGGCTCATCCATTGTAACAAATGTGCCGCCTTCATGCAAGATGTTAAGAAGAGGGGAAATTCACTGGGTGAAGGTGGATATGTGAGAGCTCTTTATATTTGCGACTCAGCTTTTCTGTAAACCTAACACTACTCTAAAAAAAAAGAGAAAAAAACAGTAACTGGAAAAAAGTAGACAACTTGAAGGGCCATTTACACGTCCATCATAAATCGGTTTCAAACTAGCTGGCACTGGCCGTGTGCTAGACAATTTACTCCGGGCCCTTCACGTTAATGAACTCATTTCAGCCTTACAAGAATTCTGTGCAGTAAAATGCTGAGGCATCTTACAAGTAGAAGAAACCAAGGACCAGAGAGATTAAACGACATGCTCATTCCACACGACTGGTAAGTAGTGGAGTTAGGATTCAAACCCACACAGCGTGGCTCCAGCTACTGTGCTCCTATCCACACGTCACCCTGTGTTGCCTTTCTCCAAACGGCTTTCATTTTAAAGGAGGGTACCAGAACGGGGAGCCCCAGAAGGCTTATTAAAGTAAGTTTTAGGGGCGCCTGGGTGGCGCAGTCGGTTAAGCGTCCGACTTCAGCCAGGTCACGATTTCGCGGTCCGTGAGTTCGAGCCCCGCGTCGGGCTCTGGGCTGATGGCTCGGAGCCTGGAGCCTGTTTCCGATTCTGTGTCTCCCTCTCTCTCTGCCCCTCCCCCGTTCATGCTCTGTCTCTCTCTGTCCCAAAAATAAATAAAAACGTTGAAAAAGAAAAAAAAAAGTAAGTTTTAAATAATGCTTATTCTGGAATAGTTTATATAAAATAAAATTCGCCCAATAAAATTGGTTTAAGTGCTCAGTTTCATGAATTTCAGAAAAATGCACACACAATGTGAATACCACCACGATCGAGAAATCATTTCCATCACCCCAGAAAGTTTGTTATTGCCTGCTCCTTCCCAGGCAAACCCCATGCCTACCTCCAGCCTCAGGCCACCCCTGACCAGCTTTCTATCACAATAGTTTAGTGTTGACTTTTCCAGAGCTTCATATGAATGGAACAACATGGTATTTTACCCATTTGTGGCTGGCTTTTTAGGGCTGGGGGTGCTCAGCATGATATTTTTGAGACTTAACCACACTGTTGCATGAATCAATACTTCATTCATAAGAGACTGATTTCCAATGGCGGGACTTCAGACACAGCAACCCCCAGGAGAGGAACACACGCTTTAATGTAGGCTCCTTAAACTATACCTACCCTGGTCAGTCTGCAAGGGAGGGGAGGCCCTGGGCCACATCAGGCTGAACCCACCCCAGAGGGGCTGCAAGCACCAGAAGTTATCCAAGGAGCCAAGTAGCTGCCCGCTCAAGCTCTGGACACCAATGGCAGGAAGTCATGGAAAATGGATTTTCCCTCTTCTAGACTTAATTTTCTTCTTTGAAGAATGTAAAGGATTGCCTTGCCCTGTTTTTTTCATCACAGAAGGCTTTGAAAAGCTTTGAGTTCCCAGAAAAAAATTATTTTGCCGCCTCAAACATGCTGTTATGATTAATAATAAAGAAAAGAGAAAGGAGAGAGATGGGGAATCTTAGCCCCCAGGTATGTGACCAAGAATGATCATACATCCTAGAAAATAGATTATACGAATGGAATGATATAGAGGGGCGCCCGGGGGGCTCAGTGGGTTAAGCCTCCAACTTTGGCTCAGGTCATGATCTCCTGGTTCCTGAAATGGAGCCCCAGGTGGGGCTCTGTGCTGACAGCTCAGAGCCTGGAGCCTGTTTCAAATTCCGTGTCCCCCTCTCTCCTTGCCCTTCCCCCACTCGTGCTCTCTCTCTCAAAAATAAACATTAAAAAAAAGATATAAAAACACATGCTCTCTGGAGAAAGGGCAGAGGCATCCTAAGTGCTACTGACCTACACACACACGTGCAGCTTGTGCTTTCTGAGATTTGTGGTTCTCCTCGGGGTTAGAAGACTTCGATCTGGATCTTTCCGCGCTGCTGTTAACCTGCCAGATGCACTGCGGTCCAGTTGACAGGTCTCTGGGATTCCAATAGCTCAGCCATAAACGAGGTGCTAGGACCTCTCTAAATCCCCTTGGTTTATAGGTTGGCGGTGAAGGGCGCAAGCGCTCGATGTCGTGTGAGACGTGGACACTAGGGGGCGCTGCCGGCCAGGAGGAAGCGAGAATTTCCCCCAAGCTCTTCCTACAAAGCGTCCACACCCGTTAAAAGTGGTTGTGATAACACTACAGATTTCTGAATCTGAGAGAGCCAGCAAGTTGGGTCTGATAGATATCCATCTGGTTAACATAGGAAACTGAAAACAAAACAAAACAAAACAAAACAACATAGGGCACTGAAATATGTGAGATATTTGACCAACTTGACTCCTTTAACCGCAATCCCCTCCCCCCAGCACCAGATCAGATCACTACCCAGAGGTGACATTTGTTTCTAAATCATTTTCCCAAAGGAATCAGTGTTTGCTTGGTCGGTTGGTTCTGCTTTTAATTTAACAAGGAAGCAAGCTGGAGCCTCTTCTTTGACTGTATAGATTTAAAGTACTAGTTTTCTCATTCTTATTACTGTGGGTAATCCATAACACTGACTACAATTATTTCCATCTTAATTATGTAGGCTTTCAGATGTTTTCAGTTCCATCTGATTCACTTCAAGAAACAGCGACGCTCCGGGGCGCCCGGGTGGGTGGCCCAGTCAGTTAAGTGTGGGAATTTGGCTCCGGTCTTGATCTCCTGGTCCATGAGTTCGAGCCCCCCATCGGGCTTTGTGCTGACAGCTCAGGGCCTGGAGCCTGCTTCAGATTCTGTGTCTCCCACTCTCTCTGCCCCTCTCCCACTTGCCCTCTGTCTCTCTCCCTGTCTCTCAAAAATAAATAAACATTTAAAAAATAAATAAAAAATGCCGATGCCCAAATGTGCAAGGCATGCTGCTGGCTCCCCACGGGGGTACACAGGCTAACGCCACTTCAGATTCATGGCTCCTGTGCACAGGGAGCTATAAGAGAGATGAATCCAGGGGCGCCTGGGTGGCTCAGTCGGTTGAGCGTCCGACTTTGGCTCAGGTCATGATCTCATGGTCCCTGAGTTCGAGCCCCGCGTCGGGCTCTGTGCTGACAGCTCAGAGCCTGGAGCCTGCTTCAGATTCTGTATCTCCCTCTCTCTTGGACCCTCCCCCGTTCATGCTCTGTCTCTCTCTGTCTCAAAAATAAATAAAATAAAACATTAAAAAAATTTTTTTTAAATAAAAAATAAAAAAAAAAAAGAGAGATGAATCCAATATGCAACCATAACTCAGGTAGTAAGTGATACATACCTCAAAAGTGATACAAGTTAAGTGCTGTGGAGCCCAGAGGAAGGTGAGACTTGCCACCCCAAATGTCCACACGGCCCTCCCTTCACTCCTCAGAGCCTCTGCCCCCTTGTCAGACAGGGCCTTCCCAGGCCACCGTGCTTGCCACTGGCCTCTCCCTTGCGTCACTGTTTCTATTTGTCAGTCTGTGTCTTGTCCGTCTCCCCACACTGGGGCGTGGGCTCCACGAGAGCAAAGACTGGTGAGGATAGCTGGGCCTCTCCCGAGACCCTGGCTGTGCTTCCTGGGACATGCCCAGACTTAGGAAGGTGATTCGACCACAGAGCTCAAGAGCGAAGAAAAAAAGAAAGAGAACAGCCCATGCACCCTTGGACTCAGCCAGCGCGTCCTGGGAAGGTGTACTAAGGACGCAATCTCTGTGACCCCTGCAGGTGGCAGGAAGGTGCTGTCTTCCTTCCCTCTGGCAGCTTCGCAGCTGGGAGCACTGCGAGAGCAGAGGCCAAACAGCAATTTAGGCGCAACCCCACGAGTCAGAGACTGCTCTACACCCCCAAGGGCATAGGGCCTTTTTACTCATCTAGAAGTCAGAATGTGACCCCAGGTCCTCTGACTGCAGGTGCATGCTCTGAATCCATCCAGAGGCTCTGCCTCTGAGGCACATGGGGCCTGGGACATGGGGGTGGCACATGTGAACTGTACGGATGACATGTGGACAGAAAGCATTTTGTGTCATCTAGAACAGAGGTCTAACTGCCTTCCTGGTCTCCCAGGCCTTTGGTTCAGTTCACAAAAGTGCATCAGTGAACGACCCTGTGCGAGCTTCAAATAATCATTTTCTCTTGGGAGTGGGGGCGTGATGAGGCACCGACGGACATACAGGAGGGGTACAGTACACCTTAGTTATCACAGCTTGACCACTTGTCAGCTCTGTGAGTCTGGGGAAATTACAAAGCCTCTCTGAGCCTCCACTTTCTCATGTGTTACAGTTAGCAGGAACCACATAGTAGCTGCTCAACAAACATTACTTTCCCAAGGATAACCATCATGGCATAATTTCAACTAGTAAAAACTTGTAAACAACTTGATGTCCAACAAGACAGAGATGATGCCCTTGAACCTGGTAGTCTTAGACACTGGAAGAGTCTAAAACCATTAAGTTTTTTTAATTTATGTTTATTTATTTTTGAGGGGGGGGTGGGGAGCAGGGGAGGGGCAGCGAGAGAGGGAGACACAGAATCTGAAGGGGGCTCCAGATTCTGAGCTGTCAGCACAGAGCTCAAGGTGGGGCTTGAATTCACAGACCGCAAGATCATGACCTGAGCTGAAGTCGGATGCCCAACCGACTGAGCCACCCAGGTGCCCTGAGTCTAAAACCATTAAAAAAGTATATTTAAAAATACACTAAAAAATGCAGTAAAAAAAAAAAAATTCTGAGTACAAAAACCATATGTAGACTTGATCTGAAACCTATCCTGAAGGAAATACTCCCAAATGTTAGGTGCTTCTATATGGGTGATAGAAAACCAGGATGACAAGCGTCTTCATTATACTTTTTCATATTTTCTAAATGTTCCAACAAGGAGTTTGCTTTTTTTTTTTTTTTTCACAATTAAGCAACACATTATTTACAAAGTTAGCTTCCTTTCATTTTATACCGTATTGGTTAAAGCTTTAGCACAAACAGCAGGAGCAGAAACCGAGGGATCAGAGGAAAAGGTGCTCACTTTCAGCAGCATTCATTGAGCATCTGCTAGGTTTCAGGCACTGTGTAGAGTGTTGACTGTGCCAACTGAGTTAGGTCTCAAAGAGCTGGTCCCTTCAGGGCAGACAAGTCAAGGGAATGGCATGTGCAAAGGCCCTGGGGGTGTGAAAGAGCAGGCATGTCAAACAGCAAGCAGGGCCTGTGGGGGAGAGGAAAGAATGTGGCCGAGAGATGGGCAGGCTGGAATGCCTCTGGGGTTCCTATCAGTTGGATCAAGGGGTTCAGACTGCATACTGAGGGCCCTGGGGCTCTTTTTTTTTTTTTTTCATTTAAAAAATGTTATTGATTCATGTATAGTTGTAAGGAAGAATACAGAGAGATGCCTGGTACACTTTGCCCAGTTTCCCCCAACAGTGACATTTTGCAAAACCATAGCACAATATCACAACCAGGGTATCGACATTGACCCAATGTTATTCAGATTTTCCCAGTTTTACTTGTACGTGCACGCACCTGCACTTATTAAGTTCCGTGCAATTTTATCACCTGTGTAGGTTCCTGTATCCACCACCACAGTCAAGATCCCCAACAATTCCAGCACCACAGGGACTCCTGCTGCCCTTTGATAACCACACCCAGCTCCCTCCTGCTCCCTCCTCTCCAGCCCAACAGGCCAGGGGACTGATTGGAGGAGGGGGAGGGTTAGGAGGAGGGGCCTGCAGAGACCCCATTTCTTCCAGGCAGAGCTCACAGGGGTTGGCGTGGGCTGTGAGTTAGGGACTAAGTTTGGGGGCCAGCATGCTAAGTTAGCCTGGCCACGGGAAGTGTCTAGAGGGCCAAGGAGGGGATGTCCTGGAGACCAGTGGATTTACAAATCCACAGTGAAGAGAGAGGTCGGAGCTGGAGGGGAATTTGGGAGTCACCACCTGTCACTGCTGGTGCTGTGGGTTTGCTAAGGAGGGAGGAAGGCAAGACGATTGCCACCCTTCATGTGACAGACTGCTGTAGTCTGTCCCTTCTGGGTACTGCCCGCCCAGAGGCCGAGGGACGGGTGCCTTGTTTTACAGCTGGCTGCCTCCTGTCTGGCCAAGCCTTTCTCTTGCTTAAGGAGCCCTGGGAAACCGCACAGAGGGCTCCCCCTACGTGTAGGACGCCCTCACTTTGCCCCCAGTGTGAGCCTCAGAGCCAGGCATGGAATGTCCCTCTGCAAAATATGCACCCCTTAGCTGTGTCCTGTTGGGTTCCCTGAGCGCAGAGCTTGTTAATCCTGGCCCTGCCGTGCGGGGAAGGACCTTAGAGGTCACTGAATCCAAAGCCTTTAATTACAAAGGAGAAAACCAATCCTCAGAGAGGGAGGCTTTGCAAAGGCCATAGATGTGATCTGCAGCAAGAAAGGGGGCCGTTTGTTTTCACGTTCAGAATCTGCTTCCCCATAGAGAAGAAACCCAGGCAAGATGCATGGGTTTCGGAACTCCTTTACCGACCAGTTTTTATTGAACGTCTATTATGTGCCGGGCAGCGCTGAGTTCTCTGGAAACCGTGGACCCTAAAGCTGGTGCATAAGAGCATCGAAGGGTTAAATTCCGGGAGCTGCTGAGGGTGGGGGTGGGTAGAGGAATCTCCCCGAGGAAAGGGCCCCCTCTCGAGCTGCTCAGTCTCCGGAAACCTGGGCGCGAAGAGCCTGGGAAGCGCTGCAACCTCTGGCGCGCGGCCTCCCCCGCACAGCCCGCTCGGGCCCGGGGAGGGGCCGCTCTCGAATTACAACAAAAGGGGCCGGAGGCCGGGCCTGCCGCGGTGGCCACCTCCCGGGAAGGGGGTGGGTTCGGGGAGGGGTTTGCCTTCCGACTCGCGTTAAAAGTACCGGGAAAAGCGTAAAGGAGCGACTCCGGCCCGCGGCTTCCTCAACTTGGATCCCGCTTCCTTCAGCGGCCTGAGAAGTCGGCTCGTCCCCTCTGCTCGGGAAAGGGGCGCAGCGGCGACGCGCGCGGAGAGGGGCCACCGTGGAAAGCTGGCCCCAGCCAAGCCAGCGCGGGCCCCTGTTGCCAAGTAAGAGCGCTCCCTGCTCCTCCCCTCCGCACAGCTGTAGGCAGGGAAGCGGGAGCGTCCCGGTGGGGTCCCCGGGGTCCGCTCCCTGCGGAGCTCCCTCTCGGCCGTGCTGCGGGTTCCCCGGACCTGCGTGGCGGGCACTTGGAGCGAAGGCTGCTTGCTCGGAGTGATGCTAGGACCTGCCGGCTAACGGGTGTCCCTTCCGACTCGGGCGGACCGGCCAGCCCCACCTCTCCCTGAGCCGGGCGAGGCTTTGCAGCTGGCGCGCCCCGGGGATCAGGGCGCTGTGTTCCTGGCTTGCCGGGGGCTCCTGCGACCCGGCAGGACGCAGCCCGTCGAGGCTCTGTGGGCCCTAGGTGCGGCGTGGGGCCAGGGTTACCCGGCGTTCTGGCTTTTGAGGGTATGGGGGGCGCGCGGGAGCGGGGAGTGCCCTGGGGTGTCCCCGGACTTTGGGGATACGGAGCGCACAGGGCTGGGGCAGAGCGGATGGGGGCCACCAGGGGTACGCCTGGGTGCTCTATCTCCCACTGTCTCGGAATTGGGTTTTCTCCCCAGCCTGCTACGGCTGAGCGCAGGAGTGCCCTGAGTCCTCTAGGAGGACAGACGCGGTCCGCTCCCAAGGTATTCCCTCCCACGTCGTGCTGGCTTGTCCGGGGACCGGGGAACCTCTCCCGCCGTTATCACAGAGAGACCCTGGAGTAGGAAAGAACTAGCACAAGCTAACCCGAGGGTCGTACATGCAGGGTCGCCCCAGTGGTAGAGCAAATCCTAGCCCTGTACACATCCCACAGGACTCAGTGCGTACAGTTTTACGCAGGCGCTTTGGCCACTGCGCGCTGCACACCCTCCCCCCCACTCCAAATCTGGGAGTCCTCTAACTGTAGCTGCCTGCTGGAGGTGTCGCTGTAAATCAGCGCCGAGCTAGAAATGATTGGAAGAAACAAGCGAAGACCACCAAAAACCAGCGCGGGTGGGGTGAGGGGACGCGGCGGAACTTGGTGGGGTGGGGGTGGGAAGCACTGAACTGCTCAAAATGTTAGGAAACCTCAGGTCCAGGTGAGAAGAACGATGTTCACGTAAGTCGGAACATGCCCAAAATTAATCTTGCCCCCTAAAATCTTTGAACTCCGGGGTTCTAAAAATGAGCCCGATCATTTCTTTTTGCAGAGGAGGAAAAGCTCTGAAGCCCAAGGCCAGGGAGCTAGTCAGTGGGGGCTCGAACCCCTTTCCTGTACTCCGGCTCCTCCCTTATGCCACCGCCAGCCTGTCTGTCCAGGAACCCCCAAAGCCCATTTGTCACCTTTGCTGGAACTTTTTAGTTATTTATGGTGTATTCTGTACTTAAAATGGTCAGGGATGGGGCTTAGAAGGAAGAGGGAAATGCTCATTTCCCTAGTCAGTACCCAGATGAACGACTGGCTCACTGGACCCTGCCTTAGCTAAATTATTCATCTCCCTCGCCCTCTTGTCCTGTTCCCCTTACTGGTCCCCAGTATCTGCCCCGGAATGACCATTCGCTCCCATGGCAAAGTGCATGCCCCCATTTGGCCCTGGGGTTCTTGGGGCCCCAAACAATTGAGCCTCAGTGGGGGGTGTGGGTATGCAAGCGTCTGTGTGTCCCCCTGTAACTTTGTGTTAACAAGTGACTTGGTCTAAGGTGAATAGGATACTTAGGTCTGAAGACAAAGTGTGCACTTGACTCTATAGGCTGGCTGACGTTTGGATGCATGGCAGACAGAAAATTCTGAAAGAGGCTTCCACCTGGGGTCCTGGCCTGCCTTCTCCTGGCCTTTTGCCATGTCCTTGTTCTCTGACCTCTGGATGACCAGTGTGGAAGGGTCTTGTGAAGGAAACAGATCTTCTGTGCTCTGGGGATGAACTTCAGTGAAGCTTTGTGATCCCCCACCCCCCAATTCTGCAGTGTTTACTTAAAAATTATCTTGTATTTGTGTGGGGGGGGCAGCGCCTAGGTTGCTCAGAGGTTTGAGCCTCTGACTCTTGATTTCAGCTCAGGCCATGATCCCAGGGTCGCAGGATCAAGCTCCATGCCAAGCGTGGAGCCTGCTTAAGATTCTCTCTCTCCTCCTCTGCCCCTCCCCCTCCCACTCAAGCTCTCTCTTGCTAAGATAAAAAATAATAATAATAAATTTAAAAAATTATTTTGTATTCTGAAAAATTTCATATATGCATAGTAGAGAGAAGGCCTCCATATTTTCTCCCCCAGCTTCAACAGTTATCAATATTTTGCCATATTTGCTCCTATCTATCCTTTTGCTCTTTCTTTCTAAAGCAAATTCCAGATTTCACATTTGATAATAATTCTATCCCTATGTATTTCAGTGTGATCTTGAAAAATATTAAATAACCATTATGCCATTGCTATGCCTAAGAAAATTAGCAATAATTCTTTACTATCATCTAATACCCAGCCCATATTAAAAAATTTCCCACTTTTGGGGCACCTGGGTGGCTTAGTTGGTTAAGCATCTGACTTTGGCTCAGGTCGTCATCTCACAGTTCATGAGTTTGAGCCCTACGTCGGGCTGTGTGCCGACAGCTCAGAGCCTGGAGCCCGCTTCAGATTCTGTGTCTCCCTCTCTCTCTGCCTCTCCTCCACTCATGCTCTTTCTCTCTCTGTCTTTCAAAAATAAATAAACATTAAAAAAAATTAAAACAAAACAAAGACAAAAATTTCCCACTTTCCCCCAAAATGCCTTTGTAAAGTTGAGCCGAGTTCTGCTGGTTTTTATAATCTATGTTCATACTGTATGTTATTCCTATCAAACCACTTTTCTATCCACTGTGTCGTTTGGTTATTATAACACTCCACCGAAGAGTTAGATGGGTACTGAATTCATTTTACAGCTGAGCACACTGGCAAACAGATAAGCTGTCCAGATGGCAAGGCAGGGATTGGCGAAGCCAGGACCTGACCCAGCCTCCTCTTTCCTGGGCCACAGTGGCTCTGTTTCTCAGTGCTGCTCATGGGCTGTCGGCTGTTCTCTGAAGTGTTCCTCTTGGCTCTGGCTGCATCCTGAGCTTATCACTTCCCGTACACCTGTGATTAGAAATCCGTGTGTAAATATGTAGTAACTGGCCATTTGGTGCTTGCGGTAAATCAGCTGCAAAGTCAGGAAGCCTGGGTTTATTTCCCAGCTTATTGCAGAACCGTATGAAAGTGACTTCCCTCTTGAGGACTCGGGGTGGGCCTCTGTGAACTAGGAAGCAGCATTTCCCCCTAGTCTCTGGCTCCTAGGTCTGGAAGTAGGATGAGCAAATCCGCTGTCGCTGAAATTCTTGGACAAGACCAAGGCACCAGAAGGAAATCTCACTGAGAACAATTACCCATCATTGATCATTGCCTGAGTAGTTTGGCAGCTAGTGTCTATAGTCGGAGATTCCTAAACTTCATGACAGGGAAGAGACTTCCCTCTGAAGTCCTTCAGTTATGGACAGCTTTGTTTATTCTGCCTTGGTCTGATGAGGATATAGAACACCAGAATTTTTTACTTTCAGCATTTTCATTACTTGTGCTTATTTGCTTGGAAGTGGGGTGATAAATCATTTCTACATCTTATTAGTAAGACTCATGAATTGGAATTCTTCCTTGGCTGGCCGTGTGGGAAAATGGAATCTCTTATTTCTTGACTCCTAGATTTTCTGCTCTTACATTCATTGCCCTGAAATAGACATTGAATGAACACACCTTCCATAAAACAGGCAGTCAGGGACAGAGAAACTGGTTACTCAATCCCATTATTCAAACTGTAGAAACTCAAAGGGGCAAACCATTAACCTTGAATCACCTTGTCTTCCGGCAGCCATAAATTCTCTTCCCCCTTAGCTAATAGGCTGTCTCCGTGGGAGCAGAATTTCTAGGTGATGCCACATCAGCTGTGACAGTTGCTTCTTTCCTTATAGCTTTGGGAGCATTAGGGAGTAGAGTCCCCCACTCCTGGAGCTGCTTGGATTCAGAATAGCTTGTGATTATTGTTCATTCCCCTCTGGAAAATGGTCTTAGTGATCTGTCCCCGTGGCTGTGTCACATAAACCCAGCTGCACCGTGGACCCTGAATGGGCCACGAGGCCTCAGATGAAGTGGCCGCAGGCTGCCCCGCCCCAGACCCCCCCGGAACCAGCAGAACTGGCAACCGTGGGCCAGGACTGGGAGGGCCAAGCAGATTGCACAGACATGCACCTGCAGCCATGCACGGCTTATCTTCTGCTCTCCAGCCATGTCTAGTTTCGAAGCGAGTCTTCAGACCTTCTTATTTTAGTAATTCCAGCTGTGCTCCTGCTGTTGCGCATGGCGCATGCTGGCAGGGAACCCAACCTAGCCAGGTGTGCTGGCCGCTCCTGCCCGCCACGTGTGTCTGAGAATTCTTTTGGCACAGGACCATCCCTTCAGAATAGCCACTTATTCTAGGGTGATAAGAGCGTGATGGTGACAATTTAGATAAGATTTCTGTCCGGAGTTCAAAAAAAATCTTTGGCACTTCTCTTGGCAAAAATGACATACCCAGGTAAGTGATATGTGGCAAGTTCGGGGGTGCAGTGAGAACAGACTCAACAGATAATGAGGATGTAATTAGGACCACAGTTAATCATTTCTTCTTACCCAAGGCTTTTGATGCCTTCGTGTGGAATACCTCCAACTTCATACTGTAATATCGCATGCGAATGATGAGACATTTTTCAAGTTGTTTCATTGTCAGAATCTGTTAGACAAGCAGACCCGTGGAGGTTTTGTGCAAGCTGCCATATGCCCTCCTTGATGCGTCCCCAACACAATGCTTAGAGTATCTTCTGGGAAAATGATGCTGCTTGCCTGAAAAGCATACTCCTAATGAGAACATTATGTGGATGACTTGTGAACAGCTTACTCTGCTCCGTTTCTTGTCACTGCCTTTGAACTTGAATCCATGAACTCCCCCACCCCCAGCCTTGTCCTGGAGCACCAAAGAGTAGCGGGATAAACATAGCACAGCTTTCCAGAGTGACAGTGTGATCCTAAGATCTAGTAAGAAAGATCTTTTCCTATCTTCCTAAATCAAATACAAACATAAAATTGAGTGCATTTTTAAAGTCAACTTCCTCCCCCACCCCCCACCAAGAATAGTACATGTAGGTGAAATGGCACCAATTCTAAGCATACACATGTATACGCTTTTGGTTTTGTTTTTATTGTGATAAAATATCCACAACTTGAAACTCACCATTGTAACCATTTTTAAGTGTGGGGCTCAGTGGCTTTAGGCACATTCACATTGTTGTGTGACGTCACCACCATCCACCTCTGGAACTTTTCCGTCTTCCCAAACTGAAACTCTATCCCTATTAAATACTAACCCCCTATTCCCTACCCCCCGCCCCGCCCCCACCTCCCAGCCTCCTGGAAACCATCATTCTACTTTCTGTCTCTATGAATTTGACAACTCTGGGTTCCTCATGTAAGTGGAATCATATGGTACTTGGTCTTTTGGTGACTGGCTTATTTCACTTAACATCTATGTCGTCAAGTTTCATCCATGTTGCAGCATGTCAGTTTCCTTCCTTTTTAAGGGAATAGTATTCCTTTGTATGGACATACCACATTTTGTTTACCCGTTCGTTCATCAGTGGTCACTTGAATTGCTTCTGCCTTCTGATTGTTGGGAATAGTGCTGCTGTGAGCATGGGTGTACAGCTACCTGTTCTGGATGTATTTTTACAAAATGAACATGTCCGCGTAACTACCGCCTAGACCAAGACTAGAACATTACCTGGAGCACACGGTAAAGCAAGAGGTTTCAGTTACATCTCATGCCTGCATGCGGCTGCTTTAGCTACACCTCGGGGTCTTGGGATCGGACGCTCGTTTTCTCTTCGCGAAGCAGTTTGCAAGAGATGTTTGAAAGACACAAACATCGAGATTCGTTGTGAGATTTAAGCCACTTATTTCCTTAAAATATCTGGTGAAGATAGTACAGCTTAATACAGCTGCAAAATATTGGCGTTTGCAGCTGTATTAACACATGACCACTAAGTATGGTCCCTCCAGGCTCTCCCTGGAAGAAGGGGACTCACATCCACCTGAAGAACGGCCCTTTTGTCAGCTTCTGCTGCAGCATGAGTTTTCAGCCTTGGGGGAAAATTTCGTGGCCATGTACTGCTTTCCTGTCTTATTTTCCTTCGTTCTTCCTTTCCTTCTCTTCCCACCTGGTCCTCTCTCTTCCTTCTTAACTAAAACGACTTATTAGTGGCCTTCTATGTGCCAGACACTCTGCCAGTCATTGTAGGAGACACAAAAATGAGTAAGACATGGTATTTGACACATGTATTTAAAATAAAATCGTCGGTAGGGGCGCCTGGGTGGCTCAGTCGGTTGAGCGTCCGACTTCGGCTCAGGTCATGATCTCACAGTCTGTGGGTTCGAGCCCCATGTCGGGCTCTGTGCTGACAGCTCAGAGCCTGGAGCCTGTTTCAGATTCTGTGTCTCCCTCTTTCTCTGACCCTCCCCTGTTCATGCTGTCTCTCTGTCTCAAAAATAAATAAACGTTAAAAAAAATTTTATAATATAAAATCGTCGGTCAAGAATATTCTGATGGCCAGCCGCCAACCCCTTAGTGCCCACCTAGTGCCAACGGCAGCCTTAGAGCATAGCCAAAGAATTTGTGGACCTTGGGCTTGTTGCAACACGTGAAGAGAGGAAGATTATCCACCGGGTTGCCTAGAATTGCTCTAGCATGCCCATAACCAAGTGGTAAGAATAATTTCTTTAAAACACTTTTCAGCTAGGGGTACCTGGCTGGCCGAGTCAGTAGAGCACTGACTCTTGAGTTTGAGCCCCTTGTTGGGTGTAGAGATTACTTAAAATAAAATGAAATAAAGTAAAATAAAAAACTTTAAGCTGCCTTGAATTCAGGTGCTCTGTTTGAGAGCCTTCTTCTAAAAATGATGTTTAGAAACATTTTAATAATGAGGACAAAAACACTAAAATTTACACATCAGTGAAACCCTGTGGGGTCTCTCATCCTTTCCAGAAAACCAGGCACTCTTGATTTTCTTGACTTGATATTCCCCAGCTGTTTTTCCCTCCCCACAGCTCACAAAGCCAGGCCCATCTCTCCACCCCACAACCATGCCAGTTACACCAACATCGTGACATTACCCAGCAGCGAGAGAGTTGCTCATCTCCTAATTGGCCTCCTTTCCTTTGGTCGTAACCTCCACCAAGCCCTCCTTTATGCAATAGCCACAGTGATCTTTCCAGAGCAGGGGTGGTAAACTTTTCCTCTAAGGACGGATAGCAAACATTTTGGACGTCACAGTCCATATGCCCTGTGTTGTTATTGGTCCACACTCTGTTTTAGTGGGAGAGCAGCCACAGATAGCAAGTAAAGAACTCATTATGGCTGTGTTCCAATAAAGTTTCATTTCCAGAAACGGTATTTATAGATTTGGCCCGTGGGCTGCAGTTTCCTGACTCCTGCTCTAGATCACAAATCTGCCCCCATCACCACCCCCCCCGCCCCGCCCCGCCCCTGCTTTACTGTCCATTGGCTCCTTACCCCAAAAGGAAAACTCAGCATTTCTTAGCATGACGTTCAAGTTCCCTCTCTGCCGGCCCTCTGCTTGTCATCTCTCCCACCTCTCATCATCCCCACCCCCACCCCGCAGTGCCTCTGCTTTTCATCTTGCTATCTGCACCACACACGGCTTCCAAAAGACCCTTTGTTATTTCAGACCAGCCCTACCTGCTGCCTGGGATGATCTCCCCACCCCCAACCTGTCAAATTCAAACTTGCCTCCACAACCTGCTCAGGGTCAATGTCTAAGGCTTTTCCTGTTCCTCATCCTCAGGTGTGATCACCGCCTCCTCCTTTCACTCCTGTATCTCGTTCTGTACTGTTCCTGCTTCTGTAAGTATTGTGTGCACTCCTTGAGCGCAGAACCCACGTCAAAGTCATCTTTGAATTCCCAGTGCCTAATACAGTGTTTATCATGTAGCGGCTACTTCATAAATATATACTCTTAACACAAGTGTCATTTAAGTCCATTTTTTAACAGCTTAGTTGAGATGTAATTTACATACTATATAATTCACCCATTTAAAGTGTTCGAGTCAATGGATATTAGTATATCCACAGATATGTACAACCATCACCACAGTCCATTTTAGAGCATTTCATTACCGGAAAGAGAAACTTGTGTCCCTTACCTGTCACCTCCTTCTCCTCCCCCACCCTACCCTCACTCCCCACGCCCACTCCTGCTAATCTGCTTCCTGCTTAGATGTGCCCAATTCTGGATATTTCGTATAAATGGAATCAAACATAAGGCTTCTTTCACTTTACATGTTTCCAGGCTTATTTATGTTGTGGCACGTAAGCATACTCCATACCTTATTATGGCCAAATAATATACCACTGTATGGATATGCCACATTTTGTTTATATGTTCATTGCTTTTTTTTTTTAAGTTTATTTATTTTGAGAGAGACAGAGACAGCGTGAGTGGGGGAAGGACAGAGAGAGAGGGAGAGAGAGCATCCCAAGCAAGCTCTGCACTGCCAGCTGCACAGCCCAGTGTGGGGCTCAAACCCACAAACAGCGAGATCATGGCTTGAGCCAAAACCCAGAGTCAGAGGCTCAAACGACTGAGCCACCCAGGCGCTATCTGTTCATTGTTGGGGGACATTTGGATTGTTTCCATCTTTTAGCTATTACGAATAGTGCTGCCATAAACATTTGTATACGAACTTTTGTTTGAACATCTGTTTTTAATTCTTAGGTATATAAATAGGAGTGGAATTGCTGGGTTGTATGGTAATTCTATGTTTACCTTTTTGAGGAATTGCCAAACTGTTTTTCACAACGGCTGTACCATTTTACATTACCACCAGCAATGTATGGGGGTTCCAATTTCTCTGCATCTTCACTAACACCTACCTTTTCCCCCTTAAAAGAAATGTATAGGGGCGCCTGGGTGGCTCAGTCGGTTAAGCGTCTGACTTCAGCTTAGGTCCTGACCTCTCAGTCTGTGACTTCAGCTTAGGTCCTGACCTCTCAGTCTGTGAGTTCAAGCCCCACGTCGGGCTCTGTGCTGACAACTCAGAGCCTGGAGCCGGCTTCAGATTCTGCGTCTCCTTCTCTCTCTGACCCTTCCCTCTACTCGCACTCTGTCTCTCTCTCTCTCAAAAGTAAATAAACATTAAAAAAATTTTTTTTCAAACATTGTATAGCCCTCCTAGTGTATGCAAAGTGGTATTTCATTGAGGTTGTGATTTGCTTTTTCCCTGGTGACTAATGATGTTGAGCATCTTTTCAGGTGTTCATTGGGCATTTGCATATCTTCTTTGGGGAAATTCTGTTCAAGTCCGGTGCCCATTTTTAAATTAGGTGGCTTATTCTTATTGAATTGTAGGAGTTTTTTTTAATGTTATTTATTTTCAGACAGAGAAAGTGTGTGTGTGTGTGTGTGTGTGTGTGTGTGTGTGTGAGAGAGAGAGAGAGAGAGAGAGAGAGAGAGAGAGCAGGGGAGGGGGACAGAGAGATAGAGATAAAGAGAGAGAGAGAGTCCCAAGCAGACTCCTCACTGTCAGCACAGAGCCTGATGCAGGGCTTGATTTCACAAACCATGAGATCATGACCTGAGCCAAAATCAAGAGTCAGACACTTAACTGACTGAGCCACCCAGGCACCCCAAATTGTAGGAGTTTTTATGTGTTCTTTTCAGACACTTTCAGACACTTTTCAGATCTATGATTTACAGATATTTTCTCCCATTCTGTGAATTGTCTTTTCACCTTCTTGATAGTGTCTCCTTGTTTCTCAGTTGACATCACATGTACTCAGCATTTATACTATAATGGATTCGGGGGATACAGAGATTATGTGCCCTCAAGGGGATTCACAGGTTTGAAAGGGAGATAGACATGTAAATAGTACAATAAATACTTGATCACTATGCCTTTTTTCCTGCCCATACTACTGCTGCCCTGGTTCATGAAACATCCGATAGTGCCTTTTGATGCACTTTAAATTTTGATGAAGTCCAATATACATATTTTTAATTTGTTGCCTGTGCTTTTGGTGTCATATTTGAGAAACCATTGCCAAATCCAAAGTCAGGAAGATTTACCCCTACGTTTTCTTCTATGAGTTTTGTAGTTTAGCTTTTATATGCAGATGTTTGATCCATTTTGGATTAATTTTTGTAAATAGTGTGGAGGAGGAGTCCAGCGTCTTTCTCTTATGTGTGGCTACCCAGTTATGCCAGCACCATTCTTTTTACAAAGACTGGCCTTTCCCCATTGAATTGTCTGGATACTCGTGTCCAAATCAATTACTGATAAATATATGAGTTTATTACTGGACTCTCAGTTATATTCCACTGATCTGTGTGTCTGTCCTGTGCCAGTACCACACTGTCTTAATAACTGTTGCTTTGTGTTAACCTTTTGCCCTTTTGAAATTGGAAAGTGTGAGTCTTCCCACTGGGTTCTCCTTTCTCAGAATTGTCTTGGCTATTCTGGATCCCTTACAATTCCACATAAATTTGAGAATCAATTTTTCAATTTCCATGAAAAAGTCAGTTGGGATTCTAATAGAGATTTTGATGAATTCATAGATTAATGTGTATTCTCATCTTAATGACATTAAGTCTTCCAATCCATGAACACAGGATGTTTTTCCATGTATGTAGATCTTTAATATCTTTGAAAAATGTGTAGCTTTCTGAAGATAAATTCTGCATGTCGTTTGTTAAATTTGTTTCTAAAATTATATTAAAAATTTTTTTCAACATTTATTTATTTTTGAGAGACAGAAAGAGTGAGAAAGAGAGAGAGAATGAGCAGGGGAGGGGCAGAGAGAGAAGGAGACACAGAATCTGAAGGAGGCTTCAGGCTCTGAGCTGTTAGCATTGAGCCCAATGCAGGGCTTGAACCCATGAACCACGCGATCATGACCTGAGCCAAAGTCAGATACTTAACCGACTAAGCCACCCAGGGGCCCCTAAATATTTTATTCTTTCTGATGCCATTGTAATGGAATTCGTTTTGTCATTTCCTTTTTGGATTGTTCTTTGAAAGTGAATAGCAACAGTTAACTTTTGTATATTGACCTTGTATCCTATAACCTTGCTGAACTCTTATCAGTTCTAATAGTCTTTTAGTAGATTCCTGAAGACTTTCTATATATACATGTGGGTAGATTCCTAAACATAGAGTAACAGGTGTTCAGGAGGTAGATATATGGTATCCTAGAATAAAGAACAGCAAGACCAAAGTCAGGGAAGTGTGGAAGCAGGTATCTTCTGGGGACCACATGCACTCAGGTCAGTGTGGCTAAACCTACAGTTGTGGGTTGAAGCTAGTATGTGTCATGCTAAAGAAAGTGGAGGCATCCTGTAGCCACCAGTGGGAGCCGTGCCATGGCTGGAAATGCAGTGAGAATATTAGAATCATTCTTAGGAAGCCCCGAAAAGACTTGTGATCAGCACCACTGACACTGATCAGGTCCAAAGGTAGCTGAGAAAGTCTGCCTCCCCCAGGAAGAGCAAGAACTTGTAGGTCCGTGTGTATATGCCACTACTCTGCAGATGCCATTATCTCCAGGAATGATCATCAGTGACACAGCACCAGCTGGCATTGTGCAGCTGAGCCCCGCCAGCTTTGGTGATGTGGCGGTCAGTGCCTGCTATTACTCACCGGGCTTCTGGAAGGAAGCCACTGCTTCTAATGGACAGCAGAATCCCAGATCACAGGCTCTTAACAAAGTTGAGAACGGCACTCCTACCCCCTCCTCTGTGTAGCCAGACATTTCCAGACAAGGCAAAGATGTGGCTGCTCCCTCCTTTGCTGGGCCCCCTGGGTCTAGTTCTCGTCTGAGGGGCTCAGGCCTGAAGAACTGACTGTTGACTGAGGTTTCATCACTTGGATGAGGGCTTGGCCTGGAAACTAGTGGGGACACAGAAAGTGTAGATAGCCAAAAGTGAGTCCTGCTAAGACTAGCCCTACCTGAGGCACAAGGAAAGCTAACCAGTACCTCCGTGGCCACTCTTGAGGAGGCATCTCTTTGAAAAACTGGTTTGTATACTCCCTCTAGCCCAGAATTCCCTCCACTTCCCACCCAGTATACTCCTCTTAAGAGCATGGCCAAGCCCCTCCCCACCTGTCTCTGCCTGGACCAATGCTCCATGGATTTGCATGCAGTGGGTCTCATCCCTAACTACACTTCCTGCCCTAAAAACACGACTTGTTGGCAGTGATTGGATTGCACACCCTTCTGGCTCTGGCTTCTGTTTTCCTCCCCCTAAAGTGGTGCAGAAACTCAGACGAGTTTGGCTACTGATTGTAGCTCTGGGAAACAGTGTGTTTGGGGGGTGTGTACAGAGGAAGGGAGGTGGGGGATGGTTAAAACCTGTTACCTAAGTGGTGTGTTAGGAGTGGTCAGTGGGTGAAGTGAAGCCCCTCCTTGGATTTTTCCAGGTTCTTGCTGATTTTATAATTATAATAGTTACCACTCATTGAGCATTGCTATGAGCCAGTCATTCTACTGGGCCCTTGATACTTCTTATTTTTTTTTTTTTTTGGAATTTTTTTTTTTTTTTTTTTTTTTTTACTTTTGAGAGAGATACAGAGCATGAGTGGGGGAAAGGCAAAGAGAGAGGCAGACACAGAATCCGAAACAGGTTCCAGGCTCTGAGCTGTCAGCACAGAGCCCAACGTGGGGCTTGAACCCACAAGCTGTGAGATCATGACCTGAGCCGAAGTCCAAAAGTCCAATGCTTAACCAACTGAGCCACCCAGGCGCCCTGGGCCCTTGATACTTCTTATGTGACTCACTAAGATGGTAAGACCCTTCTCTAGTTGCAGAAGCCAGATCTGAATCTTGACCACTCTCAGATGCCAACACTGTGTTCTTTCAATTATTGTAGGTTATCCTGGAGTCAGACTAGGCCTTCATTTTTTTAGGGCCACGGATTGGTTAATTTGAATCCAATGGGCATCTTTGCATCACTCTGTTCCCACCGCCATTACAATGGTATTGCCTTCAAACAGCAGCACTGATTTTTGGGTTTTCTCTGCCTTTCTTTATGGACTATGTGCTGTAGAGATAAAATGTGTCTCTTATAGACGCTATATGTATTTGGCTTTCCCTTTCTGATCCAGTCTGACAGTCTCCATTAGGCACACTTTTAAGAGTCTGAAATTGTACCTTCAGCCTCCCCAAGAAGCAGCCTGGTTAAAATGAGATTCCATCCAGAGCCAGAGATGGACTGTGGGGAACCCTAGTTGATCACAACAAATTATGCCCGACAAAGGCCTCTTTCTGAAGGCTGAAAAAAAAAAAATTCAGCTTTATATGCTTACCTTCTCACCATTTCCCGGTGCCCTGAACATTCCTGCTCTGTGGCCAGAAATAGACAGGGCTGAGGTGGAATCTTTGGCCAGGGGCCAAATGGACCAGCCCCGGCCAAGCCTGGTGTCAAAGTCTGCATTCTTGTCTGAGGTGGTTCAGAAAGGCCCCATCATCCCCCACCGCTGCCCTCATTCTCTGAGCACACCCCCCTCACCAAAGGCAGCCTTCTTCCACAAAGGAATGTGTTCCATGTGGGGCCAGAAGCAGCACCCGGACCACAGCTGGGGTAGCCTCCCCGCGGTGTGCTCTGGGCCATGAATGAGAACCATTCATCAGTCCTGCTGATCCAGCAGGAATCCCTAGCAGTGAGGGTCTGATGAAGGAGACAGCCCCCACCCCACCCCTTGACCCCATATCTGAATGCCGACATCTGGCAGAGACATTAAGCGGAGCGTTCTGTCTGGGTGAAAGAATCCCACTGGGTTCTGTGCTCCCCTGTTCAGCGAACGCTGAGCAAGTGCCCTTTGCATCGTGGGCCACTGCTCATGGCTGGGGAGTGGTGCCATTGTTTATGCGACGAAGCAGGAAGGCCCGCTACTGGGAGCTCCGGAGCACAAGATGTGGAGCAAGGGCTGCGAGGAATGAATCATTTCCCTACCTCGGAAGGGCCTAGAAATGGCAGGGCCAGTTATGGAAAGCTGGAACCCAAGGGAGGCCTGCTTGAGGAGGGCCTCAGACAGTCGTGTTGGTGGGTGGGAAGAAGGGAAATGGTTAAGAGGATCAGCTTGTAGAAGAGCAGTGCTTTTTGCTAAACGCACGCCGTGCAAACAGCAAATGGTGTTTACAGTGTGTTTTCCCCCCTCGTCTGTGCATGCCTTTGTTACTGACTAGGAATCAGCTGGGTCACGTGGGGCATTTTTTGACTGGGCGCCACGGAGTGAGGTGTCGGTGGTAAGGGGCCGTGGTCTGTCATATTGTTTAAGGCTACCCTAGGCCAGTCAATAGCCACTTTTCCGAAAATGTTTTTAGGCAGGCAGGTTCTCTAGCACAGAATGCCCCTTTCAAGGGAGGTGATGGAGTGATTCAGATGGGACCGCTTCTGGGGGAAGGAAAACGTTTGAAAGCCCCAAGGAAATCTTGAGACTCAGGGTTTCTTTTTAGAGTCGGCCTTTCATACTCTTTGCTAGGCAAAATGATTCAGCTGTTGAATAGTAGCCTAAGAAAAGGACCCTGGAAATTCCACTTTTACATTTCCTCTTTTGCCTTTTGGAGCCCTGTTGGGTTCAAGTTAGGTAAAGGATTTTCAAATATTCATCCATTATGAGAACAATGCCACTGTTGGAGTCATAGCATTGGATGACATAAACCCTATTTAAAAGTCTTATTTGCAGACACTATAGACAGACTCCCTGGAGCCCACCCTCCCATTGAACTTCGCACGATTTAGCACCCCACCTAGCTTATCCAGCACATGTGAAGACACCTATTGATTGAGGTAACTAAGCTTTTCTCCAAATCATATATTCTCTGGAGCAAATGTGTATTTCTAGTTTTCAAATAAGTTGTTCCAAGAGCTGGATCCAGGAGGAACTACCTAAGCTTATCCTTGGGAGTTCCCAGTTCCCCAGATAACACTTGGGGAAACCTGAAGATCAAAATTAAGCACAACCACTTGCATAATACAGCTTAGCATCTTGTGGTTGGCACTTGAATTGCCTGACCCAAGTCTAGCAGGCTCCACCTATTTGAACCAAAATATTTTACCTGACATTTTTGACCACCTACTGTGGATCAGGAACATAAGAAGTACGACATTTGATTTTTTTTTTTAATTTTTTTTTTAACATTTATTTATTTTCGAGACAGAGAAAGAGCAGGAACAGGGGAGGGTCAGAGAAAGAGGGAGACACAGAATCTGAAACAGGCTCCAGGCTCTGAGCTGTCAGCACAGAGCCCGACACAGGGCTCAAACCCACGGACTGCGGGATCATGACCTGAGCCGAAGTCGGACGCCTAACTGACTGAGCCACCCAGGCGCCCCCGACCTTTGATTTTTGTAACAATCCTCAAAAGCAGGTGTTTCTTGCTTTCCCTTTAAAAAGTTGCTTTTAAGTAGATACCGTTTCCATTTGACAGATGAACTACGGAGACTCAGACAATCTAAGTGTGCCTGAGGTCACAGAGCGAGTAGTGGAAATGAGATTTGAACCCAGGTCCGCGTGCCTCTAAACCGCTTCCTGACAGTAGAGAGGTGGCAGCAGGTCCAGCCTGTTCTTCATGGGGTAGGAGTGTGCGGCTGTCTGAATGGCTCACTGCTTATAGAGGGTGCTCACGGCCCTTGAAGAAGGTGAGCTGATGCTGCCTGATGTTTGTCAGGAATGCCTGGGACCTTCAATCCCAGTGATGTGAAGGAATTCTTCCCGTATCTCTCCCATATACTCCCTGGAGTATAATACCTCTTCTTGGCGTAGCTTACCCTACTATCGACCGAGTGAAAGTTGTATCCTCCAGGGGACTGAATTGAATGTGAGAATGTCCTCAACTGCTTAGCCAGGAGCCCAGCGAGGACATATTGGGAGAGATCATTTAGCACGTTCTGATAAGCCACAGTCACAGCCAGCTTTCTTCTGGCACGCACTGCCTCTCATTCATGTTAATCAAACACTGCAGTCCATGGGCATCTTGCCTTGAACCCTCTGACGATGGCCCACTCCTGAGCTAAACTGTGTGAATAATTAAGACCATCTGCTGCAGTAGTTCCCAGACTTCAGTCAGATGAGGTTTTAACAGTACTCTCCAAGGTGAGCTTTCGCCTTGTGAACTTTCCTCAGCATGCCCAGAGAGGGTCACTGAAACCCTCCTGAGCTTGCTTTTTGGTATGTGTGAACGAGCTGCAGATAGGTTCTGCTGACCCAGTTGGCTTGTGTTCAGGGTAGAAGGTGTCCCTGGAATTAAACATGGCCGTGGATGACCTGGGAGGTCTTCAAAGGTGAATGCTGAATAGATCTTCCTGTTGTCTAAAAACTCCCCCAGCTGTGGGATCAGATACTACATTTGGCCAGAGGTCTCCACCATTTTTCTGATGTCTTTAGTAGAATAAAAATCTCTGACCAAGGACTGAGAGAGCGGGTGTGAAGAGGAGGAATGTGTCTTTCATCAGTCCAAATGTCATCAAATGTCCAGAAAGGTAAAGGGAGAATTGACCATATTTTTTTATGATTAGGTGCCAGAGAAGGTAAGAGACATGGTGCTCTGCTATTTGTTTTATTCAAATTAAAATTCAAGCTTTGCTTTTATTTTTCACCATTGGGAGCCTAATACATCTTTTTAAAAAAATTTTTTTAATGTTTATTTTATTTTTGAGAGAGAATGACAGAGCACAAGTAGAGGGGGGAGCAGAGAAAGAGGGAGACACAGAATCTGAAGCAGGCTCCAGGCTCTGAGCTGTCAGCACAGAGCATGATGTGGGGCTCAAACTCGAGATCATGACCTGAGCTGAAGTTGGACACTTAACCAACTGAGCCACCCAGATGCCCAGAGCCTAGTACCTTTCTTAGGGAAGCTCAAATCCTTTAGCCCAAAGCAGTATTCTTAAGCAAATTGGTCACTGGGCAAGGCTGGGTATACCAGAGTGTGCTTTTCTCAGTCACAGGGATACGAATGACTCGTGAATAAACGTCTCAGTTCTGGTATCTGGATGCCTGGATGCAAATCCCAGCTCGATCACCTTTTAGCTATGTGACCTTAGGAAAATCACGTAGCCTTTTGTCCCTCAGTTTTTCCTCAGGGAGATAGGGATGCTTATAATACTCTCAGAGGGCTGCCTGGAGCTGTGCCGTCCAATATGGCGGCCACCATCAAGTGGGGCCACCAAGCACCTGAAATGTACATGTCCGCATTGAGATGTGCTGTGCATGTAAAGTACCCACCAGATCTCAAAGACTTAGTAGAAGAAAGGGATGTAAAGTATCTCATTAATAGTTGTATACATATATATTTTTTAAATGTTTATTTATTTTTGAGAGAGAGAGCACGAGTGGGGAGGGGCAGAGAGAGAGGGAGACACAGAATGCAAAGCAGGCTCCAGGCTCTGAGGTGTCAGCACAGAGCCCAACATGGGGCTTGAACTCATGACTGTGACATCATGACCTGAGCTGAAGTCAGATGCTTAACCGGCTGAGCCACCCAGGCGCCCCTAATAATTGTATATTGATTACATACTGGAACAATAATATTTGGGACATAAGATATAATATCATTAACATTAATTTCATCCATTTCATTTTACTTTTTTAATGTGGCTACTAGAAAAATTTAAATCCCATATGTGGCTCGCATTGTGTTTCTATTGGGAAGCTCTAGTCTAGAGAATTAAATTGGTTCATACCTGTAAAGCACTTTTTATATAGTAATAGATACAGAATGAGTACAAGAAGTAAATAAATACAGGGTTCTTTTTTTTTTAATCCAGCTTTCTCTTTAACAGAGTCTTACCTTAAAAATGCCAGCCCGTGTAGTGTCCAGGTTGCTGAATAAAAGCAGAAGTCATACTTTTGGAAGAAGGGGGGGCGGTGCAAATGAATACATAAAACAGGCAGAGAGCAAGAAAGAGTATATGTCCCCGGGTGGGGGAACTAGTGGGGAATTGCTCACCATCATCTTTGCACAACAAAATGACCCGACCCCGAAGGTAGAGCACATCTGCCTCTCGGCACCTTCCACTATAACGTTACGTTCAAGGGGAAGGCTCTGGAGCTGTCCCATAAGCCTTCACTCTGCCTTCCTTCCTGAAGCTGGCATCTATTTGGAAATGGCCTCAGAGAGGGAATGGAATGTGCGTGGCTTCCATGGCACACTCAAAGCAAGAGATGATGCCCAGCCCCCTCCAGCTTCCTGAGCATAGCTAACGGTGTTGTAGGAGGTAAGCCGAGAAGGCAGAAGTCGCTGGAGCAGGCTTCTCAGAGGAGGTGGGTCTTTTTTTTTTTTAATGTTTTTATTTATTTTTGAGACAGAGAGAGACCGAGCATGAGCAGGGGAGGGGCAGAGAGAGAGGGAGACTCAGAATCCGAAGCAGGCTCCAGGCTCTGAGCTGTCAGCACAGAGCCCGACGCGGGGCTCGAACCCACAGACTGTGAGATCATGACCTAAGCCGAAGTCGGATGCTCAACCAACTGAGCCACCCAGGCACCCCTCAGAGGAAGTGGGTCTTGAGGAGCTGCCATTCCCCATGGGTCTGCCATGGGGCCCCGCGGACACAACCGTTCTCCCCTCTGGGTGTCAGCATTGCTCACTGCCTCAGACATTCACAGGCCCTGAGCGTGTTGAGTCCAGCATGTGGGTAGGGACTCATCCTTTGAGGGCAAACAGGTGTGTACAGGGGGTTGGCACATTTCGCAGGAAATCAGATGTGATGGGTTGGTACTATGCCTTACTCTGCGTCTCTTAGAGCCCATCTTACAGCCCAAGACTTTCGTCTAGATACTAAGCATTGATTATCTGTGGGGGCGAGATTTTATTATCCCAAGGCATCTTCATCCCCCATAAATCACCCCGTCTGCCTACCACCTTCACTACACAGAGTGAACTTCAGAGGTAAGCAGGCACCTACGTCAGCTGATCTGAAAGGCACAGGAAGGTCCACCTACTCATGAAAAACCCGTTGCCCTTACTTCTAACACAGTGCAATACGTAAAATTCGACTACTGGAATTCGTATCTAGGAGTTCTTTGTTACAACGTAAAAGTCCTTAGAGCAATAATTAATTTATTCTTTAATGTGTTAAATTCCTAAATACGATCATTTCATGAGGAATGAATTTATCACCTTGCTTTTCAATGCACCTAGATCAGAAGAAAAAGGCAGTTTGGGTAGGGGTGAAGATGTGAGGAGGAATTTATAATTATTCACTCAATAACTATTTGCTGAGTACTGTAGGTACTCAAATCAAGGGGTACTGAGCTGGCAGGAAGGTAAGAAGAAAACTAATGTGCATGAGTCTATGCTGTATGCTAGGAATTTTTACATGATTTCATTTAATCCACACACACACACACACACACACACACACACACACACACACATCTCATTGCATTTTATAGATAAAAGAAATGAAGACCAAGAGTTTAATGGATTGGCCCATGGTCCATGGTTAGTAGTTGGCAGAGCCTTTTCTTGGCCTTGGGTGTCTTGGCCCATTGGGTGCCTTGGTGTCCAATTCTATCTATCTGACATGCCTTTGTCTGTCCCAGGCTCTAAATTTTGGCTCTAAGAACTTGGTTCTTAGTCAGGCTCTAAGTTCTTGGTTTTTCAGTCAGGCTCTAAGTTCTTGGCTGAGGTCAGCTTGCAGAGGATCTGGAAGCATCCTGCTGGACCCCAGGATGCAGCCAGGGACCATGACAAGACCTCAGGTTCTCAGTCTCTTCTGTAACCTGAGTCCCTGCCACCCCTAGCCTCCAGTCCCTCATCTGTGCCATGAAGAGGGTGGGCTGGGACAGGGAAGGCAAGCAGATGTCGATTTGCATGTCAGATTCAACCAGCTAATGGTGGCTATCTAGGGTGTCTGGGAGCAAGACGTAAGAGTCACGAGTGCTGGCACGGGTTTGTGATGACTGCCACAGGACGGGGCGGGAGAAGGGCGGCACGCCTGCTGGGCATTTGCCATCCTGGGCACTGGATGAATAATCTTAAGAACTTTCTGGTTCTAAGATTGTATGAATCCACTGAGGTCCCAAATGGCCTAGGCGAGAAGACAGTTGGTATGGGTTGAACTGTGTCCCTTACCTTGCTCTGGTCAGTCTTTCTGGGGGCTAATCCCTCCCTCTCTGAACCCGGATCCTGATTCTGCTGCTGAAGTGGTGCTTCCTCCCTGGATCTCTCACTATCACCAACTGATGCTCTGCTACTGAGCCCACCCCAAACACGTGTTCCACGACCCCTCCGTGTGCGCATCTACTCCGTGCCACGGCTGCTCCAGCCACATCCGCTGATCTGATCGGATGGCCATCTGATGCTTGACATGCCTCTCCGCGGTGATTTAAAAACAAGCTTTATGCTAGGATCATAGGTCAAAACGCTATTCAAGTAAAGTGGCTGGGAGGGGACCTTTGACTCCCTCATCTTCCACTGTGTAGGTCCTCTTGCCTCCCGGCAGCCCCTCCTCTCGTATCTATTGGCACCACTGGTTCCCCAGAAGGTCTGGTTGAGTATCTTGGAATCAGAACACAAAGGTCCAAACCCTGCCTTCACCGCCTCCGAGCGCTATTGATTTGGGGACGCTTTACTTTTAGAGCCTGAATTTCCACTTTTGATTATGGAAATAACCTTACTTGCTGACTCTGAATTCCCCTCCTGCTCTGAAGATCTGCCCATCCATCCTTTTCCAGCCCCTTCTAAAAACTGTGTTCGGAAGCCACCTCTTTCTGTCCCCGCACAGATTGCTTATTTCCACACCTATTGCTCTAGTCACATCATATGCTCTAGTCCAGACTACTCCACTTCCTAATTCTTCTTCCCAGCCCTGCTCAAGGCCTTCCTCCTCCCCTAGCCTCTCCTGACCTTTGTACTGAAGTGGGAGGAGTCCTGGATTTGGGAACCAGGAGATATAAATTATCCGCTGCGCTTGCTCCCTTAGCCAGGTGACCCCCGACATGGCCTTCCCCTTTCAAATGGCCCTGCATGCTCCTTTCTGGCAAAAACCTTCTCTGATTTTGTTCGAACTCACACAGACCTCTTGTATCCATACATCCATAACTCTTTTTTTAATGTTTATTTTTGAGAGAGAGAAAGAGCATGAGGCGTAGAGAGAGAAGGAGACACAAAATCCGAAGCAGGCTCCGGGCTCAGAGCTATCAGCACAGGGCCCAGCGCAGGGCTCCAACCCATGAACTGTGAGATCATGAACTCAGCTGAAAGTCGGATGCTTAACCAACTGAGCCACCCAGATGACCCCCTAAACCCATAAGTCTTAATGCTCCCATAGTCTGGGCCCAACTATTTAAAATTTGAGTACATTCTCTTCTTATAATTCTCCCATTCCAGAGAGATGGGACCAGCCCAAGAGACAATGGGAGAAAAATGAGAACAGAATTTACATTCTAGGTGGGGAGATAGGACCAATCCCACAAGAATGTGAGCACCTTCCGTTTCTTAGGTCTCTCCCACAGCAGCTAGCTCCATACTGGGTACAAAATGGGTGCTCAACACTGGGTGTTATATGCAAGCTATGGATCACGGGACTCTACCCCCCAAACCAAGAGCACACTGTATACACTGTATATTAGCCAACTTGACAATAAATTATATTTAAAAAAATAAATAGGTGCTCAGTTAAATACTCAGTAAGAATGATAGTACTTTTCATTTATACAGATTCTATGAACTGAAAGGAGCCGAATAAGGAGGTGGGGCACAGGAACTAGGAGGTCATACAGACTGTCCCTCCATTCTTGCAAGAACAGAAGGGACGGGGTGTTTTTCTGCACTCTAACTTATCGTCACCTCCTCTGAGAGGATAAATCCACAGAGGGAGCTTTACTGTACCAAAGTTCAGTCCCAAACCCTGCAATTGTTCAGTTAAAAAAAATGACATTTTCCCCTGCTCTAATGATCCTTTCTGGAAGGAGCATGTACGCAATACAAGTCATTATTTACGGTAATGGCAGAAAGTTGAGGGAGTCTTTCTTGTTTAAGGTTTGGCCGCTGTCGGTCACCCCTCCCCTCTATTCTCACAGCAGAAAATTCACACAAGGCACCTACAGCAGATGAGAGCAGTCGCTTTGTAAGAGAAAGCCAGGACTGGGGAAGGCAGCTTGGGCCACGATGGGGCTCCCACCTCCCAGGGAAAAGTGAGGATGACCTAATCCAGTTTTCCTCTGCTTTGCCCCTGTTTTCATTGGCTGAATATATTTTCTCACAGGTCCGAACGATGTATATATTTTACAGAGAGAAACACTGAAGAAGGGGAAATGGTTTGCTAGGGGTAATAGAGCACTCCCACTGTGCCAACCCAGCTATAACCTCAGACGTCTGCCCCATGGCAGGTCTGTTGTTTACAAGTAAAACTGCGACACTTACCCACCATCTGCGAGGCCTGCTGTTTGCCTGGCCTCTTCTGCACCGCCCCCCACCCCCACCCCACCTTCCAGGAATGAGGATGGGTCTACCCTGAGCCAGCTGTACCCTGTCCTTATACAAATCTTTTAAAATAAGGGACTAACGTATGCCAGGGACCGCGCTAAGCCTGGGGGCCGGGTCGAGTGCCAGATCACCCACGCGGGCGCGAGCAGAAAGGGGACACCCGCTCCCACGGAGCCTGGCACTGCCCTGCCCAATCCGTCCTCACCCGGCCTGGTTCCTGAAAAGGCCCAAGGGAGGCAACGGGGCCCGGAAGTCCAGGCCGCCGGGTCAGCGCCCGGCCCCGCCCCCCCCCCGACGCTGGACGCTGGTCCCCCGAACGCCCGCGCGCCCCGAACCCCCTGGGGCTTACCCAAGGACTTCCGCGCCCCGGGCCCCGCCCCCGCAGCTGGGTCTGGAACCTCCCCCTTTCTGGCCCTGCAGGGCGGGGCTCGGGTCTCCCTGGGTCATCAGCGTCTATGGACCGCGCAGCCTTTCAGAAACAGTGGGACCACCCTGGACAGATTCCCTGCCGGCCACCTTGCTCCAGGCAGCTGGGGCCTCCGGCCGAGGAGGGGCTGAACCCAAGCTCAAGAGCAAGGCTCTTGGGTAGAGCAGGCGAGGCCTGAACTGGGTGGCAGTGAAGCAGCGGTGAGGAGCGACCACAGGGCATTTTGCTCTCCACCCACCCAAGCTTTGCTTTGGACGTTGGTTTCCACCTGGTAGTTTTTCCCTCCTGAGGGTTGTTTGGATGCCAGGGAGAAAAATGGATTTTACAAAGCAATCATGGAAAGGAACATTCAGGAGAGAAAGCATGAAGAGATAATTTCAGAAAGGAGGGAGGGAGGGAGGGAGGGAGGAAGGGAGGAAGGAAGGAAGGAAGGAAGGAAGGAAGGAAGGAAGGAAGGAAGGAAGGAAGGAAGAAGGGAGGGAGGGAGGAAGGAAGGAAGAAGGGAGGGAGGGAGGGAGGAAGGAAGGAACGAAGAAACGAAGGAAGGAAGAAAGGAAGGAATGCAGGTGGCCAATAGCAAGGAGTGGGGGGCTCAACCTCACTAGTAACAAAAATGTTAGTTAAAACAAAATACCCTTTCCAGCTTCTCAGATACAGAAAAGTTTGAAAACATGGCCTTAGCTAGAATTTTGAATTTGTGGGGAAATCTACATACTACTGGCCGATGTGTAAATTAACAGTCTTGCCGGACGGTCTTCTAGTTTTGCAAAAGTATTGACTTTTTACCAGCTCTTTGACCCAGCGGTTTTACTTTTTGGAATTGATCCCAAGATTGTGCAAAGTTTTTGCTCCAAGGATATTCATGTCAATAATATTTATAGCAGTAAAAAATTCTGTGATAAGATTATCCAATTTTATCATGTTATAATAAAAACAATCTTGTAAAAGAATAGTCAAGGTGGCATAATATTCGCAACATACTGTTAAATGTGAAAAGCAGTTTGCAGATAAGCATGTAGAAAATTATCCCCGTGTTTGGAAAGGATATATGTATGTACAGAAAAAAAGGCTGGAGGGATATATACCCCCATGTTGATAATGTTTACCTCTGACAGTGATATTGTGAATTATTTTCTTCCTTTTACTTGTTTGCGTTACCCAGATTTTTATCATTAGCTTGTATAACATTTATAATAAGGAAGAAAAAAAAGCATAAAAGTTATTTCTAAAAGAAGAGAGAAGCATCTGGGTCTAATTCTTTACAATCCCCCAGAGTAAGAAGCAGAAGGCCCCACAGAAGAAGCAAAAAAATTCAGGAGCACTTTTCTAGGAAAGATTTAGGAGTTGAACGCTGGCCATTCCCACAGATTGGAGAATCCAAGAAGCTGGGTGGAACAGTTTATAGATATACACATCCAGAGAGTAAGATTTCTTTTTGAAAATTTCAGGGCCACATATTCTTTTCATTTCTTTCTGAGACATGAATAGGTGATCTAGGGGCACCTGAAGCTCTCCTGTGAGGGGGAGCCTGGTGGTGGGGGGTAGGGGAGACAGGCAAATCCTGGACTGGGGTGGGCTGCTAGAGGTAGTAAAGCCTGGTTGGGGGGAGGGCATAGCCTGGGTCAGTCTGTTGCCCATATTCAGAGCCTGGCTTGCACATCGTGCCATCAGTGCAACCTTGGGTGACTTGCCAAACTTCTCTGTGCATCATTTTCCTCCTGAGGATAATCATGGGGTTTACCCCATTTGAATCAGGTATGTTAGGACACACAGGTGGTTTGAAGGAAGAAGTTTATACTCATTGATTCCTAGAAACAGGAAACAAGGCACACCACGGGGGACCACATGCAGAAGCACCAGGGTCGGTCAAAGGCAGAGGGAGTGAAGGGAAACTGAGGGCTGTGACTGCCCCAGGAAGGAATGGATGAGGCTAAAGAAGCAGGCTAAGCAACTTGAGGACCAGCCGATTGAATAATATCGGCTCACTCTGGGGCATTAGGAGCTGTTTCTAGTTGTCTGGTACCTGGCACTGGGGTGATTAGGGCAGGGGGATAATGCCCCAGAGGGGATCCTAAGATCGTATGAGATTTGGGTAAGGAGGTTTTTTGGGGGGGGGGGGGGGGGGCGTGGCTCTGGATTGGTTGGTTTGCCTGGGAAAAGTGCACCTGTAAGGAATTAACTAGCCCTGGGAAGGTTAATTGTGTAAAGCACAAGCAAAATACTATTTTAAAGGAAATCAGAAGACACATTCATTCTGATTAGAGGAAGAATTTCCTGCGCCCTTTAGGGCCCTTCTAGCTGGGCACCTGACACATTGGCATCTGACAGATTAACAGGAGAAAATCAAATTTAATTTCATACATATGGGGAATCTACACAGACATGGAAATTCCAAGGACAGGCAAAAGGAGGTACATTTGTCTTCATGAAGTAAAGGAAGAGGGTAGGGGTCTGGGACTTCAAAGGGAAGAATGCAGTTCACGGGAAGATGATAAAGAGTAAATGTTTGATAAACAATGTTTGCAGGGGCGGGGCGGAGGGGGCAGGGGTGGGGGGAGCACTCAGGCCAACTCAGAAACAATGGGACACACAGGACTTTGATCAAACAGGCCTTGCTAGGTTCCTCCCTGTCTACCACACCTGGTTCACATCATAATGTAGTTCTCTATGGTGACAGCTCTCTTCCTGGAGCAGGTTCTCCATCTAAATATTTTTTAGGCAGTTAAAGGGGAGGGAAAGAGCTTTTCCTGAATCTGCTAGGTTTTGATTGCTTTGAACTCAAAAATAATCTTCATGCTAAGGTGGCCCATCTTGGAGTGGCCTGCCCTTGGCCCCCACAGGGGCATCTGGGAAGGTTCCCTTGAAGAATGGAAGGGGCTGTGACACATACTCTTTGGAGGGAAGGGGAGCGAGAGAGGATGGGGACACAGTGATGTGTAAAACTTAAACCAAGTATAGGCTGCTGTGATCGGACAGGTGACATGTGAAAGTCTGGAGCGAGGGCAGGGAGAGAGGGGTAGTTGGAACTGAAGCCAAGAGTGTAGCTATGTGCCGATTGTAGCTGCTATGTGCGGCTTCTACGGGGCAGGCAGAATTTGGGCATTTCTTACATGTGCTGGTGGATCGTTGATGTCTTGGTAGCTTGGGAGTGGCTAGTTCTGGCTTTGCCTGCCCGAAGGGGCAACTCTGATAAAGTCCTCAGTCCTCCCTCGTTCTTGATTTTCTCCCTCGTAATAGAATCATAATCCCTGCCTCCCTCACCACGCCCCACGGTTGTAGCGAGGCTCAGTCGAGCTTGTGGATGCAATTGTGCAACAATGGGAACGAAGCGTGGCCGGGGCACAGGAGGCGAGGATGCTTCCCTTCAGAGCCACGTTGCTGGCAGTGGTCTGAAGGGGGCCACTGCAGGAACCCCTGCGACTTTCCGACCTTGTTTGTGACTCACAGGATGATGGCGAATGGATCTCCAGTGTAACCCGAACTAGCTTGTCTCCCTAACAGTGGCCCCGCACCCGCTACGGGGCACTGGGCACTGCCTGGCCCTCCCGGCAGACGTGGAGCTGCCTCTCCAAGTTAGATCATCCCCCCTGAGCAGCTCTGGGCAGTTATCTGGTCCTTCCTTGATGGTGACGTGCCATGAACTGAACACAATTAGCCTAACCCTCTGTACCTGATTAAAATAGAAAGTATTATACTTCTGGCTTCCACGTACTAGTCCTGGTTTTCCTTCTGGGGCCCCATATTCCAAGACTACTTCCTCTCCTGTGAAACATACCTGCAGTCCTTTTAAGCTAGTGATTCCTTTCTCTGAATTATGGAAGCACTGAGACACATGATCTACGTGGTTATCTCTTGCTATAGCCCTCCCTGTAGGATTCTTAGAGGTAGGCGCCACTGGGCTACGGTGACCACAATTGTGAGAATTTACATTTTTTATTTAGCAAATGCTCCTGCCGCACTTACAGTATGTGCCACTCATTCAATCTCCGTAACATTTCTGTGAGCTACATAGAATTATCACCATTTTATAGGTAGGAAGCACAGAGAGGCACAGAGAAGTTAAGTATTTGCCCGAGGCTGCACAGCTGGTAGGTGTCAGAGTGAGGATTCAAATGCAAATCATCTGGCTCTAGAGTCTGTGCTCCCCGCTCCTCTGCTGTCCAGTCTTCCCTCACCTGATCACGGGCCGCTCAGCCCTCTCCTGTCTGCCTCCCCTCTGTGCTAAGAGCAGACTAGACTCGGCCCCCCAGCACCCCTCAGGGAGAGAAACCATGCAAAAGGACGGACCTGTCACCAGGACGTCACTGGCATCAGGACTGCTGCCTGAGGCTTCTGCTTGCAGAAACCATAGCTCAGCTAAGGACAGGCCCTGCGTGAGGGGTGTTTAAGGAGACTTTGCTCCTGACCCCCTCGCTCAGCAGCCTTGCCGGACTGCGGTCCAGAGTATGAGCTGTAATGAGATGTGAGGTGTGGGTGGGCAGCGTGCCGGTGTCTGAAGGCCCGGAGCCTGAGAGCAGAGCCATAGGAAGGCTCAGATGGATGTGCAGAGAGAACAGCCCATGTTATGCTGGTGTTTCTCCTGGTGTTCTCTGTACCTGGAAGAGGCCATTTCCGTCCAGCTGAGCTAACGTCCCGAAGGAGGGAGGACATCGCACACAGGAACACCCGGAAAACACACCCAGGGCCCCCCCCCCCCCACCCCATGCAGTGCGCTTAAGCGCCATGCCTCACCAGTGGCTCAGTCCCTGGAACCAGATCACCCTCTCATGCAATAAACGTGTCCATGAACCTGTAATGTTTACTCTGGAGGAACCAAAGAAGAACGAGCTACAATTCCTGCCCTCGAGAAGTTTGTAACCTACCTGGGGACATGGAAGTGTCTGGAAAGGTTGAGAAGAATGTCTAGATAATGAGCCCACCTTGGAAGGAGAGAGCCACAGAGACCACTTCAGTAGGGATGTTGCATAAAGGAGGCGGGAACTGGTCTGGGCCCTGGGGAACGAGCTGTACAGAGGTGGGGAGAAAGAGGAAGAGTGTGCTGGGTGCCCTCTGATTGCCCTGTCTACTGCTGTCCTCTCTCCCCACCATCCCCTCTGCCCCAGGAGACCAACCCATACAGACTGCACCCCCCCCCCCCCGGGGCTTGGCCTCATCCTACAGGGTGAGCTTGCCCAATAGGAGACACTGGAAAGAGAGCAGAAGACAGAAGAGAGTGAGGTCAAGGTCAGGCATTTTTTTTTTAATTTTTTTTTTCAACGTTTATTTATTTTTGGGACAGAGAGAGAGACAGAGCATGAACGGGGGAGGGGCAGAGAGAGAGGGAGACACAGAATCGGAAACAGGCTCCAGGCTCTGAGCCATCAGCCCAGAGCCCGATGCGGGGCTCGAACTCACAGACCGCGAGATCGTGACCTGGCTGAAGTCGGACGCTTAACCGACTGCGCCACCCAGGCGCCCCAAGGTCAGGCATTTTTATTCTTCCTGCTCCTGTTGCTGTGCTTTGGCTCTAAGACCCTTCACTGAAGCCACAGCTCCAAACAGGCGACCCGCTCAGCTTGGCCATGCTCTCTGGTCCTGTCACTCCCTTCCCAACCCCTCAAGCTGGAGCCGGAAGGGTCTTGCCTCTATTACCAGCCCAGAGCACTATGTTATCTTTTGTTTGTTCCTCTGAGTTCTGCTCAGAGCTCGTGTCTGAGATGGTCTTTTTTTAAAACTCTGCTCAAATTAAGTTTGAATGTGCTCTGGTTCCTGCCAGGAACCCTACTGAAAACACACACACACACACACACACACACACACACACACACACACACACGCGCACACACACACTCACACACACACATTTCAAAGATATTGGAATGGTAGATGAGCAGAACAGGTGAGAATTCACAGACCTGTCGGCTGAAGTGTAAGGTGGGAGAAGACAGGGGTCGAGGTCCAGAATGTCAAGAGCTTCAAATACTAAGCAAAGGAGTAAGGAACTCGCTGGACGTTCTGTAGATCCCTATAACCTGCATTCCTCCCTGTCTTCCAGGACACTCCTGCCTGCCGCCCCTCACCACCCAGCACCCCCTCGGTCAGGTCCTCCAGCCAGAGGACAGGGATGGAGAGGCGCGGAGTCTGGCGCCTTGCCAGCTGTCTGGCCGTGCTCTCGCTGCTCCTGTCCCTGAGCCTGGCGCAATACGAGAACTGGCCGCACTACCCTGAGTACTTCCAGCAGCCGGCCCCCGAGTACCACCGGCCTCAGGTGCCCTCGGACGTCGCCAAGATCCAGCTACGCCTGGCAGGCCAGAAGAGGAAGCACAGCGAGGGGCGGGTGGAGGTGTACTACAATGGCCAGTGGGGCACCGTGTGTGACGACGACTTCTCCATCCACGCGGCCCATGTCGTCTGCCGGGAGTTGGGATATGTGGAGGCCAAGTCCTGGACCGCCAGCTCCTCCTACGGCAAAGGGGAAGGTAAAGGCTCTATGCTTTGGAACTGAGTGCTGGTGTCCCTGGAAAGCCCAGGAATGGTCCCCTTTTGCACAGTTAACCTGGTAAAGGAGGCTGCAATTGCTGTCAAGTGTGAATTCCTGGTGATACTTCGGCTGGATAGCCTCCTACGTCTGCGCAGGAAGGTGGGAGCAGACAGGTGCTGGGAAAGGGCACAGTGACCAACCAGCCTGCTTTGGACTTTCCTGGTTTTAGCACATGAAGCCTGCCATCCAGGAAATGCCTCCCCTTGGCCAAAGCAGACCAGTTGGTGACCCTAGGTGAGGGCTGATATCAGGCTGTACCCAGGGCTCTGTGTGCCCTGCCCGGGGGCCGCATCAGCCAGGGGAGGTGGCACCTTTCTCCCAGTCGCCCCCTTGCAGGGGTGCTTTTGCTTTTTCTCACAAAGGCCACCTATAGGCTCACGTTCCCTGCCTCTCCCCACCATGCGGCTCACATAGCATTCCCGTTGTTAACACTAATATGCTGTTCTGGGCTTGTCCGTGATAGGAACAGAGTTGCTTTGGGTTTTTCGCTTTGGTTGGCCTACCCTTTCTTCCCTTGTCAAGATCAAATCAAAATATTTTGGGGGGAAAAAAAGACGTTTTGGTAAAAGCTTTGAGGGAGAGCAGGTGTTGGAGTCCAGAACCCTGAGCTGGGTCCACAGAGCTGGGGAGCTAACCCATAATGTTCTCAGTTAAGGTCCGGGCTAGAGTCTAGGACTCTAACTTTTGGAAGCCTCCCAAGTGGTTGTATATATATCCATGTTTGGTAGTCATGGAAATAGATCGTTATGATGATCCCTTTCAACCCTTGCTTTCTGTTACTCTAGCAATGACCGGAAAAAGGAAACCCATCTCATATGTATCTTACCTCCATGCAATTGAGTATGTTCTGTGGAAAGAACCAGACCAAGAGACCACACTTAGAGTAAACCGTTCTTGAAGCTACCTCCGGGTTCCCTAGCGGTGCTGAGATTAAAGTAGCAAAGACGAGCTGGCAAATGCTGTCTTCTTTTCAAACCTTTGGACATGTCTCCATACTTGTACATTGCCATGTATTCTGCTGGCCGAGTAATCCAGAGGTAACGTCAGGTTTGTGTTTTCAATCCCAGGCTCTTAAGCCTAGGTCTTTTATAACAAATACTTTCCAGGGCTGTGGGGTTTTTTCAGTGACAACTTTATTTTATTTCTACCCAGACTTAAGGTTTACCTGTCATCAGATTAGATGGATGTGGTTTTTTTTCTCCATCCCAAGTTCACCTGACCAGAAGTAGGCATGGGGTTGCCAGGAGGTGGGTTAACCTGGCTCAGACTTCGCCATCCAAGGGGGACGAAGGGAAAAGAGTTAAAGAGAGCAGAGGGAATGTGTAAAACCATGGTGCCTGGAATCCGGGCTGGGTGAATAGAACGGTACTACTTGGGGGACTTGTGTGGAAGGCTGTAATGGGTCAGGGTAGAGACTGCAATACAAGAAGGAGGGTGCTAGAAACATCTTTGGGGATGGGTAGGGATGCGGAAGCACAGCAGAAGGATTGAAATGGACATTGGGGAGGGGTGCCATTGTTGGTGATGACAAGGTCTAGGCTGCGGCCGTGGGAGAGTGGCTGATGTAGGGCGGAGGAAAGGCAGTGGGGAGAGAAGCTTTAGTCACAATATGCCAAAGAGTCCTGGAAGAGTCATCTGTGTGGATATTGAAACCAGCAGGGCTCAGGAAAGGAGATATATCAAAAAGAAAGGGAGAAACAAATGTTAAAAAAAAAAAATTGTGATCTGTCATGTCTCCCAGCCTTGGGGATTATGTTGTCTGCGTAAAGTGGCACTTGATTTTTACATCATGAGAGAGAGAGAGAGAGAGAGAGAGAGAGAGAGAGAGAGCGCACAAGCTGGGGAGAGGCAGAAAGAGAGGGAGACACGGAATCCAAAGCAGGCTCCAGGCTCCGAGCTGTCAGCACAGAGCCCGACATGGGGCTCAAACTCACAAACCGTGAGATCATGACCTGAGCCAAAGTCGGACGCTTAACCGACTGAGCCACCCAGGCGCCCCTGAATATAAAGATCTTTGAATATCTTCAGCATCAGTTTTGGATTCTCAGCACTGGGTACATGGTAGGCACTCGGTAAATATTAGCTGATTGATTCATTTTGATTTAGAAGAATACTAAAAAGAGCTGACAAGCAGTCATTGGCATAGAGATCAGAGGATGTGACCAGCGCCCAGGGGTGTGCTCCCATGGAAGGAGTTTAGCCTGCAAGTCAGCTCTGTCGGTGAATTGGGAATCCATGGCTGAGCACTTACGAGGCCGTCCCTGTCACCTGCTCCTGATGTGCAGGCAGTAGTAACAAAGCCCCAGGAGAGCATCCAGGCCCTCCCAGGTTTTCCAGGCTGGACTGTCAACAGGTCTTTTCCCCTAAAGTGTCTTTGAGCTCAGGGAATTCATGGACCCTTTCAGAGGGTTCTAGAGGGGACAGCTGCTCTATTTCCCACCCTCTGGTTGGGTGTCACAGTGACCTTTGCTTCAGTCTCCAAACCTGAGATCAGATCTGATCACTCCACTGCCCCCGCCCCCACCCCGTTGTTCAAATCCGAGTGACAAAGCCAGCAGATGACCACAGCGGGGAGGGGGGTGGGGAGCAGAGGTTCTAACTTGAGCAATTGCCCTGAAAGCAGCAGGGAATACTCTGGCATTCAAAGAGTTTCATTTGTGATCTCTATCTTCCAAATGGTCTGTTAATTGGTTTCTACATCTCCTCTCCTTTCATCAGGAGGAGCATGTCCTAGAGTGAATGAATGGACAGAGTAAAATGAAGTTTTGCTTCCGGAGCAGCTGGCCTTTTGTGCCCAAAGTTAGAGCCCCATCTGTGATCCAAGGGCATCTTTCTAGCAGCTTCGAACTGGGCCCAGAACCACCCTTCATCCCGGCAGGCAGAACCAGGGCTAGCTGCTTGGGGATCAGGACAGTCTAGTTGATAGGAATTAAGCATACTGTTAAGTACTGTTAAGAAAACATACTGTTATCGAACCGGGCCAAATTAGGATATCGTGCCTGGTGACACTATCTTAGGCTACGTAGAAATTTACACTTCTACAATCTACGAAAAAATAACTGGTGAGAACATGTGAAGCGTAGGATTATTGACAGTGAAGGGTAGCTCTTTGGGATGCCTGGGTGGCTCAGTTAGTTGAGCGTCTGACTTTCAGCTCAGGTCATGATCTCACAGTTTGTGAGTTTGAGCCCTACATCGGGCTCGCTGCTGTCAGCACAGAGCCCGCTTCAGATCCTCTGTCCCCTTTTCTCTGCCCCTCCCCTGCTCACTCCCTCTCTCTCTCTCTCTCTCTCTCTCAAAAATGAAAAGAAAAGAAAGCAGCTCTTGGGGTCAGCTCTTTGAGGGAAGTTAGTTCCCTTAGCACCCCAGGGAGCTAATTTCACATGTTCCTTATCAAAAAGTAAAGCAGGTCCTAGAGCACCTGTTCTGCAGTTCCCAATGGTTCTTTTAGCTTTGCGCTGTCCTGCTTCCCATCCCCTTAGCCGGGGTGGTTTCTCTTATCACAGATGGAATAAGGGCCCTGCTCCCTTTCACCATCTCTGTCCCTTCAGCAGCTTTGCCACCGAATTTCCAAAGAAGAGGCCCCACTTCAAACGCGGACGGTCTTTTCCGTTGCTAATACTTAGCAAGACAAACATTGGTTTGTTGCTGAAGCAGCAACTGATTAGGGAGCATATGTTTCCGTGGAGTTCGACGGCTGGGAAGCAAGGCCAAATTGAGAAACCAGTTGGAAAACCTCAGCCCAGATGTTTTCAATAAGCTTGTTGTTTCCCACAATGTGTCTGAGGTGCTCTGGTTCAGGCCCTGACCACCCATCCGTCACAGCGAACACATTTCAGAAGGTCCCCGGAGTCAGGGACTGGCCCCGCATCCTCTCTGACCTTGAAGAGCCTCAGATTCTCCTCAATATTCTTGCCTCTATAATGGGAGTGTTTTTATCTGTGTTTTCCTTTCCTCGTGGAAACAGCGGGATTCCCTGTTTTTCTGACTTACTGGAAGGAGGAAGGCAAGGGGGGCTGGGCACGTACTGGGCACATACATTATCTCATCAAATCTCCATGGTGACCTGTTTGTTGGGGATTCTTGTTTCCACTTTAGAAATGGGAAACAGGTTTGGTTAAGTAGATGGCCAAGTTATGTGGTGCCCAAGCCCGAGGCAGAGAGAGTTTGAGCCCAGGTTATCTGGCTCCTTTATAGTATAGAGCCCTGCCTGAAGCCATGAGGAAAAGGAGACATTTGACTTTGTTTCCTTTCATTTTGTAGGGGTACTTATGAAAATCACTATTTGAAAACCCTTTAGCACTTTAAAAAAAATTATTTTTAATTGTGATAAAATACACATAAAAATGTGCCGTCTTCATCACAATTCAGTGTACAATTCAGTAGTGTTAGTACCTTCATATTGTTGTACGACCAATCTCCTGAACGCTTTTTTAACTTGCAGAACTGAAACTCAGTCCTTACTCAACAACCGCTCCTCCTTCTCCCCTCTCCCAGCCCCTGGCAACCTCCATTCTACTGTCTGTCTTTATGAACTTGACTCCTCTAAGGACCTCATCTAAGTGGAATCATCTAGCTTCTGTCATTTTGTGACTGGCTTATTTCACGTAGCGTAATGTCCTGAAGGTCCATCCACGTTGCAGCCTGTCTTAGAATGTCCTTCCTTTTTAAGGCTGAGTAATAGCCCAGTGTGGATATAGACCACAATTTGTCAATGGACCCTTGAGTTGCTTCCAGCTTTTGACGATTGTGAATAATGCTGTATTGCACGTGGGTGTGCAACTATCTCTTTGACACCCTGCCTTCAGCTCTTTTGGGTGTATACCCAGAAGTGGGGATTGCTGGATCGCATGGCAATCCCATTTTTATTTTTAAAATATTTATTTATTTATTGAAGTGTAGCCGACACACAATGTTCCATTAATTTTGGGGTCTACAACATAGGGACTGGAAAAGTCTCTGCATTACACTATGCTCACCAGGAATGTAGCTGCTATTACAATACCATTGACTATATTCCCTGCTGTCACCATATAGTGCTATTACAATACCATTGACTATATTCCCTGCTGTGCCTTTCATCCCCACGACTTACTCATTCTATAACTGGAAGACGGTACCTCCCATTTTTAATTTCTTGAGGAGCCGCCATACTGTTTTCCATAGTGGCCACACCATTTTACATTTTTGCCAACCACTAGTGCATGAGGGTTCCAGCTTTTCCACCACTTTGCTGACACTTGCTATTTTCTGTCCTTTTGGTAGTAGCCATTCCAGTGGGTATGAGGTGATGTCTCATTGTGACCAACCCTCTAGTACTTTGCATGCTGAATTCTCTACTTAGTGCAGATCAGGTAGAGACACGGAGGTGAGCAGAATTCCACAGGGCCCCCCAGGCAGATTGTTCGCCTGACTTCTGGAACGTGAGGAGGCAGCTCTGTGGGTTGGTCTAGCCCGGCCATCTTGGATTCATTGGCTAGGAAACATCAGGAAGTGAGAAGAGCACTTGCTGGACCAGGTTCTGGGTTCAGGGGGTGAACCTCACTGGGTTCGGTGGGAATACTAATGCCTTGAGGCACCCAAGAGTCAGGGGAGGTGATACGCATGAAAATGCTGGAAAAACCCCAAACCTTCAGTTGCAGGATAGCTTACATTTTCCGCAAGGGGTCAGAGTTCAGCCTCCGCTGCGGATGGAAGGTGAGTCTGGCTTGTGCCGTAGTCAGCATCACTAAAATCACCATCGTCATTATTGTAACCATGCTTGAGTAACTACAGGCCAATGATAAACTAAGCATGCACCATGTATTATCTCTAATCTGTATACACAGCCCTGCAGTTGAGGTGTCTGACAAGAGGGGCTTTGACCAAGGCCATATAGCCAAGTGGCTCTGCCAGCATTAAACCCAGCTTAGTATCCAACATCTCTGCTCTTTCTACCACGCCACATGACTTCTGGGCTCAAATTTGGTTTCTGTTCATATCACATTCAGTCTACCACATCCTCAGATCACATCAGCTGTCCACTCTGGAACGGGAATCCAGATGGTCTAGAACTATACCCAATATATGAAACATACTAAAGATCGATGGATGACCACAATAACTGCCAAAATGAGAGAAAAATTCTCTTCCTGTGTATGGCGTTGGTGCCCCCAAAGACTCAAACCTCCTTTGACGCAGTGCTTGGTCTCTCTCTTCTCTGCTTCCTTCAGGGCCCATCTGGTTGGACAATATCTACTGCACTGGCAAAGAGGCCACCCTCGCAGCTTGCTCCTCCAATGGCTGGGGTGTCACCGACTGCAAGCACACAGAAGACGTGGGTGTGGTGTGCAGTGACAAAAGGATTCCTGGCTTCAAGTTTGACAATTCGTTGGTCAACCACATAGAGGCAAGTCTCGCGCTCTTGATGACCCCCTCACGTGAATACTTTCCTTCTTCCATGAAACTCCGTTCTTGCCTACTGATTCCAAGAGGAGTGTGTGAGCACGAAAGAGGGGACCCAAGCCAGCCTGGTTTGGTGCAGGGAAGTTGAGGAGAGGGTTTCTGGGGAAGGGGATACCATCAGTGGGGAAAGGGCATTCCAGACACATTCCAGAATGGCTTGGGTAAGGGCACAGAGGGGCTGAGGCGTCAACTGGGGATAAATAGGTCAGTACTGCCCAACAGTAGTGGGAAATGAAGCTACAAAGGGTGCACATGAAAGCCCTTCTGTGCTCTTCCCAGGAGCTTGCCCTTTGCACTGAGAAAATGTACTAGTTATCAGTTGCCGTGTAACAAATTACACCCCCCCCCCAAATTTTGCAGATTCAAACAACAGACTCTGTTAGCTCACTTAGTTTCTGAGGGTCGGGAATCCATGAGCAGCTTAGCTGGTTGACTCTGATCAGATTCTCTCATGAGGTCACCAGGGGCTGGAGTGACCTCTCCCAAGCTGACTCAGGCAGCTGTTGGCCAGCTTTCGTTTCTTTCTGGCTGTCAGCTGGAACCCTCTGATCCTCTGCACACAACCTCTCTATAGGCTGCCTAAGTATCCTTAAGACATGGAGGTTGCCCTTCTCCAAAGCGAGTGATTGATTCAAAACGAAAAGAGAGAAAGGGAGAAAACATGGAAGCTACAACCTTTCATAACCTAATCTTGGGAGCAATATACCATCATTTCTGCTATATTCTGTTGGTCACACAGATCAATGTACACAGTGTGGGAGAAGATTATGCAAGAGTGTGAATACAGAAGGTGGAGACTATGGGGGGGCCATCTCGGAGGCTGGCTACCAAAGGACCATTGTTTCCAAATCGAGCTGGGGGTCAGAATCACTTTTAAAATGCAGATACTGGGGCCTCACCCCAGACCTCCTGAATCAGAATCTCCCACTAGGGGAGGAGACTAGTTTTTAAAGCTGTCTCAGATGATTCTGATGTTGCCAGCCTGACCCAAGTCAGCCTTTGGAAATGGCAAAGGACTTGTGACCCTCCTACACTTATGGCTAAATTTCAAAGTTAGCTTTTCAACGAGTTCTCCACCCAAACAACAAAATCAGTAAATGTTTATGGCACTGTCCTTACGTGCAAGGTGTGTGGGGCTGAGGGCAGGAGGAGTGGGCAGCCTCCTCAGGGACGTGGTGGACGTCACCCGCAGGGCACTCTGGGATCTGCCATGAATCCAGGCCAAGGATCCTTCCCTGTGCTTTAGCCTCTAGCTGACCCCAGGACCCACGCTGAAGAAAGGCAACTTGAAATTGCCCTATTTGGGCTCCGGAGGAAGTTCTACCCAGACTGTGGTCTTTACATTTCCCTCTCATGAGTCATCCCGTCCTGCTCTTTTCTCATATGTTCCTAGAACACACTGAGTCCACTGGGAACTCGTCCAAGCCTGCGGTATAGCAAAAGGATTTCCAGCTTTCTCTCAGCTGGCAGGATCAGACCAGAGGAGGATGTGACCCTCTTCACATGCCGCTGTTTTATCTGGGAGAAGTAGAAGCGATTGTTGAGGAGTAGACGTGCTTTAGTGTCCCAGTTACCAATGGCAACTTCGCTTTGCTGTGAAGTCTCTGATTTGGAGGATGGGCTCATCCAGCCTAGTTTCACACTTCCCTCTCCACTCCTTGTAACCTCATACGGAATCGTTGGCACCCACTTATATCTAGCTCATCTTTCTAATGTGTCCTGGGGGGAAGGGATATAGCTAATTCACCGTTGTATCCAGTAGAAATAGTGCCAGGAACCTGATGGGGACAGTGTCTCCAACCCCCCAATTTTCTTCTTCCTAGGAATGCATACCAAAGATTGTGATCCCCCAAAGTGAAGAATCTCCCAGGATAAAACATCAAAGGAAACAGTGATAAGCAGCACATAGAAGCAAATCATCCCTTCATAGCATCTTAATAGATGCTTAATAGATATATGAGCTTATTTATAACATCTTTATTTTATTGATAACATCTTTATTTTAGTTTTATCTTTTTTAACATTTATTCATTTTTGAGAGACAGAGACAGAGCGTGAGCAGGGGAGGGGCAGAGAGAGAGAGGGAGACACAGAATCCGAAGCAGGCTCCGGGCTCTGAGCTGTCAGCACAGAGCCTGACGCAGGGCTCGAACTCACGAGCCGTGAGATCATGACCTGAGCTGAAGTTGGATGCTTAACCAACCGAGCCACCCAGGGGCCCCTACAACATCTTTCATGGGCTCCTGTTTAGCCAAGAACCTCAGGATAATACATTTGGATTGCCAAATGAAGATCCGGGCTTCTGGGCGTAAGAAAGTCATTGATAGCTTGAATAAAAAGAAGGTGAGCCAAAATGTCAGTGGGTTTGGGGTTGGGGAATGAAAAGACTCATCTGCCACTAGAAAAAAACGATTCTGGAAAAGATCTCTACGAGTGGCACTCCAACAGAGAAGTGTCTGTTGAAACTGGCTCACAGAGAAAGCAGAAACTTGACTGGGTAGAATAGGCAGAGAAGTGAACCCCCAAAATATATCAAGGAGTACTTTTTTATTTTGGAAGCGCTAACAGTCCATCACAAAAGCTCAGTACCTACCTTTATTCTGGACATTCGTTGGGTGCCTGGTGCACACACAGCATGGTCTGCCATACATACCCTTAGGGAAAGAAAACATGGCCCTTGTCCTCCTGCCCTTACAGCCTGAGAAGACGAGATGCATGCCTTTAAAAAGCCCCGAGGATCATTCCGAGGCAGGGAACCTAGACCCTAAATAAGTTTATAGTAACCTAGAGAGGACTACCTGGGGAATGACTGGTTTGAAGCGTTCCACACTTTCCATCTTCCTAGAAGTCCTCCCTCTTGCTGTCGTACAATCAGGCTGGTTACCACGAGCCAGACTGGGAGCTTTCTTGTCCAGCCACAGACACTGAGGAAACTTTCAACTGATGAGCAGCCCCCTGTAACCTCTTCCTTCTGATACCGGCTGAATGTAGGTCATGAAAGGGCCCTCATCTCAAGATGTCTGAGGAGAACTTTTGAGGGTTACCACTGCATCTAAGACTTTGTAGCTAAAGCTCATGTTTACTGTCAGAGCTGGCCTGATGGGTAGGGAGCTGCCTGGCCCACCTTACAGGGGGTATTTGTGGGATGCTGAGAAGTTTCTCTGAAGTACCTCGTGTAATAGCCTGTGTCAGTAGCTGAAGTCATGGAATCATTCCTCTTGGCTAAAGAAATGTCCCCTATTAAACATTTGTGGATGAGAGGAAGAAGTGTAGGCTGGTGAATGTGCAGTTAGGTGGGGTCACAATGTGATGACTAATGGTGCCTGGGAGAACTGTGGGATAATCAGCGTGAACACAGTGGTATTTTCTAGGGCCTTGCTCCTGCCTCTCCTACAGCGGAAATTTGCATGGAGATTAAAATGTGCACTGATAAAAGTTATAGGGGACACAAAACTGAGGGGGGGGGAGTTGCTAGAATATGACATGACTGAATGAGATTCAGTAAAACCTCAGTAAGTTGAGATAAAAGGCCCAAACTGGAATATATTCGGGATGAATTTAAGATCCTATAGCAAGGTTCATGGGAAAAAATCAGCCACAGAGTGAAAGCCAGGGAGAGTGACTAGAAAGCCTTGACTATATCTTTAAAATCCCTGAAGGGGACTGGCTGACTGAAGCTTAGTATAAGCCAAGGCTATGATATGGCTGGTAAAAAAGAAAAAAAAAAAAAAAAGTAAACGTACACTGATGCGCTGATGGAATTCTTCCCCTTAAACTCTGTTGTTTTGGATCAAGAACCAAGTACAGGGTTCAGTTCTGGGGGCATCTCTTAGCTAGGTCACCCAGGGGACAGGCCAGCAGGATCTGGAAACCATGTCATACGACGAAGTGAAGATACTGTGTCAAGAAAAGAGAGGAGGGGGGACATGTAGGCTCTCTTTAAATATTTGAAATGTTACCATGGAGAAGATGTTGATTTCTTCTAGCCCAGAACCAAGATGGATAAGAAGGTAATGGATGGGATGTAGATTTCAGCTCAGGGTGAAAACTCTGTAACACTTAAGACTAACCCACAGTGGACGGGGCTACCCTGTTAGTAGCAAGCTCCTGGTCACTAGAGTAATTCAGCAGGAACGGGATGACCTCCTGCCAGGAATGTTGCAGCCAGATTCCTACACTGGGAAGGAAGCAGGATGAGGTGATTGCCAAGTTCTAAGATCCCTTGTTAACTCTGCATTTATGAAAATACACCCAGCCCATGATGGGGGTGCCCACAGCTGACTGCTGGCAATGTACACCATTGTGTGCACTGGTGTCTCTCTCTCTCTTGCTCACTCTCCCCTCTCTCTCTCTCTCTCTCTCTCTCTCTCTCTCTCTCTCTCACACACACACACACACACACACACACACACACACACACACACAAGGGATGCTGGCTGGTATATGTGCTGGGTGCTCTGGCTCTCTCCCTGCCTCTTCTCTGGTCCCCCACAAGCTTGACCTTGAAAGCAAGAGCAGACTTTCTGCTCTCACTCTTCCCTATCAAAGTGTGAGAGCCTAAGGCCCTCCCTTGACTTCCCCAGTTTGGAGTCCATAAATTCAAAAGTGGCCAAGAGTAGAGTGTGGTCAAAGTGAAATGTCTGTTAACGCTCTGTCTGTGTCTTGTGACCCCTGGGGTAAATGACTGACCTAATGAACCTGATGAGGACACCTTCCCCCCCTTCCCACCTCATCTCTTCCCACCCTGCTGTGAAGGGTGTGGTTGGGCTCTACAACATGCATCCTCATTGGCTCCTGGAGGTTGGGACCAGATCACAGACCATTAGAGATGACCCTCACAGGCTCGTGCCATCTCTGGAGTATACTGGAATTCCCCAAGCAGAGAGTGGAAGAAAACTGCGCCTCAGTCTAGACCAAGTTCATCCCACTTTGGGATGCCAGAGGCATGAGTCACTAAGCCCAGGGACCTGGCTGATGAATTTCACTCAATGAGCTAACTGTGTTTCCAGTGGACTCCTACATCTGCTAGGGGCATCCTCAGGGGCTCTTTGATGCTTCATGATTTCCCTTCTAAAGAAGGGGAGAAAGCAAACCTCCTTTATATGACTGACCCCACCAAGAGAGAGTTCACAGGTTTGGACCCTGAGCTACCTATTGGCCAGCAGCCAGAACCCTGGGCAAGTCCATTCTCTTTATTACGATGAGCTGGTTGAAATCAGTCCCTTCCAGCTATGACAGTCTGTGACCCAGAGTGGTGATGGTTTCTCCATCAAAATGACACCACATGCACTCACCATTTACAGGGTAGTTTTAAATACTCCGTAGGGGAAAGAAAAATCAGATGATTTCTGCAAAAATACCTGGCAGACTATGAAGTGCTACAGGAGCTTAGCCCCACCACTGGTTCACCAGCCTTGGTTCATTGCATCCAGAAAGTTCACCAGGCGGGGTCTGGGGTCTCGGTTCTCCGGTTTGCTGACACAGACTATACTGTCACATCTTGCTGTGTAGCCTGTTTTAGACCCCGGAGTTCAAGTCAGGACCCTTGAGTTCTGGTCTGGCGGAGCCTGAGAACTGCAGCTGTGTGTCCAGAGTGACTGACCCTTCCTGGGTCTCTGGACACCTCGCTGTAAAACAGCATTCTCACAGGGCAGGGGAGTCTACGGCCCGAGTCTACGGACAGTCCCCAAAACCTTCTCAGAAAGAGGCAAGCAGGAGCAAATCGTGAAATGCAAAATACTGTTGGTTCCAAGCAAATGGATCTTTTTTCAACCTAGAAAACAGAGCCCCAGCTAAACCTCCCAGGATTTCAGAGGCTCTTAAATTGAGAGGCTTCGTTTCCTGTCTGTGGCAGTGGGCAAGTTGGAAAAAGCATTAGATAAGAAGAGATTACAAATCCAGATGCCCTCCTGAGGAAAGCTCTCTACACTGGCTGTTTTGCACATTGCTAAGTCATGTGCTCATAGAAGGGCTCAAGGCTGAGGCCATGTGTTGTGAGATCAGGGAACATGCAGCTCGTTTCCTTTTCTTCGCCTCCCCACACCACCTTCTTACCTACCCATTTTTTTTTTTTAATTTTTTTTTTCAACGTTTATTTATTTTTGGGACAGAGAGAGACAGAGCATGAACGGGGGAGGGGCAGAGAGAGAGGGAGACACAGAATCGGAAACAGGCTCCAGGCTCTGAGCCATCAGCCCAGAGCCCGACGCGGGGCTCGAACTCACGGACCGCGAGATCGCGACCTGGCTGAAGTCGGACGCTTAACCGACTGCGCCACCCAGGCGCCCCTTACCTACCCATTTTTAAAAGGCTCTTTTGCCAAGGCAGTTAGGTTACCAGAACTGATTGGGAACCCCCAGGCTGTGAGATTTAGGTGTGGCCTGGCCTCCAAGCCTCAGTTTCTCCTTGTGACAGCAGGCAGCCCCGAGGTCTGGAGAGGCCAACAGAGGGACGAAGAGGACGGGGCTGAGAGAATCTGGTACCCTTACCCTCCACGCTCCCACATCCTTCTGGAAGGGCACTGAGACCTGAAAAGGCTCTTTCTTCTCTTAACCACAGGAGCTGAGGCTGCTGTGAATTCTTAAAATTCCAGGAGTCCAGGTTTTTATTAGTCACACTCAGCTGCCAGAATGCTTCAAGGTTTTCCTCTCAGCCGCAGCCTTATCTCAGCCGCATCTGGGGCCTCTAGGAAGGTCTGAGAACTTCCCAGCCGAAAGTTTTCCCCCTACCTCCCCCTCCACCAGAGAGAGGGTACAACAGGTGACTGAGGAAAGAAAGGGGGTCTGTTCCCATCTCTGTGCAGTGTCAAGGCTGGTGGTCTCTCCAAGCCTAAATCTAGTCCTGCTTCCTGATGGCCACAGGAGAGTTGGATGGCCTCCTTCTGTGGCAGGAGGAGAAATGGTGGCCAGACTGTCCAGCAAGGGAGTAAAGAGCCATGGTGAAAGCCCACAGCCTCCGAATCCCTAGCCTCGCTGTGTTGTTGAGCTGAGCATCAGATATTGCTGTCCTGGGTTTGTCTCATTGCTCACAGGGAGGTTAGGCAGAGGATGGATGGATAAGGTCCTGTCCGGGGTTAACATTCCGTGATTCTGTTTATTGAGTCTCTATGCGGTCAGGGCTTGTACCAGCGACCACAAGGAGCACACAAGAAGTCATTCCAGGGTGACCTATTTTCCCAACTAAAAGTAGGTCATAGCATCTGGAAAGCCAAAGGGCATTTATGCAGATAACAGAACAAAATATGTGAAATTGTGCACATCCTGACAAACTGAGAACGGGATGCTTGGCCAGGGTGGTGTTCACACAACTTTTTGAAAAGCACAAATACCTTTATAATCCTTTGCCAGGTGACATACGTGAATAAGCCGCATTACAGTTATCTGTTCGATGAAATAAATAAGTAGCGTTATAATTTATCTTAGGTGAAATAAATGAATAGACAGCATGTACTCAACCTTTGAACAGTGTAAATTGGGTGGAAGATGTGTGGCAGTTTGGAAAGGGAGAGAATATGGAAGGGATACTATATGGGAGTAGTGGGCAGGAGAACGACTCTCTTTGCCCTGGTTGGGGGGATCTATTCTGTACGGGGAGTCCATTGATGTGACTAGAGTGGGGCTGCTGGGGTCCAGCCCGCTTCTGCAATGGACCGGAACCGTTCAGATGAGACTTCAACCATGTCGGAGGGGTCAGTGCCAAGGAATCCCCCCGCTCCGTTCCCAGGAGGCCGTTAAGACAGTTGGATGCGTTATCTGGTCATGCATTCATTTGATATATTTTAATTGAGCACCAGCCACTGGGAATAAAGAGATTGAAGAAGTGGACAGTTTTGACTTCCTGGAGATTACCGTGGAGTAGTGGAGAAAGACAGTTTCACAAATCGTTACTTTGTTACCATGGTGATGATTACTCTGAGGAGCAGTAGGCACCCCAGCTGGGAGTCAGGCCCAGGACTTGGCTGGTCTGCGGCCTCAGTCCCCCTGCTGGGTGGGAGGGGCCGGTTGCTGGAACAGGTGTCCTGCCAGCTTCCTGCAGACAGCAGGGCTTGCATTCTCCAAAGAAGCAGTCTCTGTGACCTACCCCGGTGCTTTCAGGTTGGAAAATGAAACACAGAGCATTCGATTTTCCAGCAGCCTTGCGAGGCTCTTGATTTATAGAAGGAGGGCCCAGACAGACTGCAGGTTTTTTCCTCTGGTGGCTCAGAATGACCTCAACTGTCCACGCCACCCACCCCGACTGGTGTCCATCCCATAGAGCTGAGGAGCAGAAGTCACTGCAATGCTTTCTCTCTTCCCTTTCATCCACCTGACCCGGTTGGAAGTCGCCGGATAGAGAATGCTACTTCTTATATGGCTCCTTACTCAATGAATTCCTGATTTGATCGAAAGGAGGTACAGTGTAGCCAGACTTTACTACTACTCTCTTACTGTTTACAGATGAAAACATCCAGACGCGTGCTGAGGGTCAGATCAGCTTTTCATTCAGCCCAGTAGCTCCCTTAGCATCGGATTTTGAAAGGACAGGGAAGGTGTTAATAGCCCAGATGACAAGGGAGTGCATGGATAAAGCATAGACGTTCTGCTTGTCCATCTGTAAGTCACACAGGTAGGAAGAGAAGCAAGTACTGCCTAGTTGTTTATTTTGCATTAAACAAAGAATAAAGGCGGTCTTTATTAAAATTTTGGCTTGGGAGCTCAGTCTTCAGCTAAGTTGAACTCCTAGCATTTGGATTTTTAAAAATCATAATTGGTGCATTCCAAAAATGTTTGAGGACCCCCTATGTGTCGTGCCTGGCACTAGGAGCCATGGGTAATACAAAAATGAGTAAGGCACAATTCTGCCATTGAGGGACTCACAATTCAAGGAGGTGGCAAAATAGATGCAAAGATGAATACTAATAGTATAAGACAGTTAGCATAAGTCAAGGACTGACTGACTGGCTCAGAAAGCAAATGCCAGGGGAATGAACAGGACATCAAATCTCTATGGACCAGATATTTGGGGAAGGGGGCTTCGTGGAGGAGATGGTGGTGCCTCTTTCCTCCTCTGTCGTGAGTGACAGCAAGAGACTCGCCTGTCCGGTTGGCCTGTGTGTCCCAGGGCCTCACACGGTGCCTGGGGCGGGGGGGGGGGGGGGTGTAGCAGCACTCAACAGTCAGTTTTCAGATGCGTGGATGAGACTGTCCCTGAGGTCAGTAGGACTCTGACAGGAGAGAGAAGGAAGAGAGAATTGCAGGGAGGTTCAGCGCCGGGCTTTAAGGAGTGATATCCCTGGCAGTGCGAGAAGGTCACTGGCTGGGAAAAGGGAAGGGGGAGGGTGGTATGGGTCAGATCAGGGAGCCGATGGCCTGGGGAGCCACGGGAAGGTTTGGAGCAAGACGTGGACACACAGTGTGCAAGGTGGATGAGTGTGCTGGTGGCGTGTGTGAGGTGGCCGGGGGCAGTGATTCCCCCTCATGGCCTATGTGAAATGGCAGAATTACAGTGCCTTTCTTTCACTTCCATGGCTCTCGGTGCCACCTGACTGGCAGATGGAGGTGGGAATGGGGTGGTGATGGATGGCCAGAAGGCATCGCTGGGTGGCTAGAGGTGTAAGGAGGGGAAGGTGCGGAAGACAGGTGAAGCTTGTGCCTTGCAAGCTGCAAGGGCAGGAGCCTGACTGGGGGGGGGGGGGGGGGGGGGTGCGGGCGGGGGGGTGCAGAGAAAAGGTTGAGGGTATCTTGGATGTGTTGGGTGTGAGGTGCTGAGGAAGGTGCCAGGCTGGTAGTTGGGAAAATGGATCTGTATCTTGTTGGGTTTTTTTAAAGATTTATTATCATTGTTGTTGTTGTTATCTATTTTTGAGAGAGAGAGAGCACAAGTTAGCAAGGGGCAGAGAGAGAATCTCACGAGGGGCACAGAAAGAGAGAGAGAGAGAGAGAGAGTATGTGGAGCCCAAAGCAGGGCTGTGCTCACCCAGAATGGGATTCGTGCTCACCGGATGTGGGACTCGAACTCACAAACTGCCAGACCAAGACCTGAGCCAAAGTCAGGTGCTTAACCGACTGAGCCATCCAGGCGCCCCTAGAAGGCCAGTTTTTGAAACAGCTGAAGAAAGCCAGCCGGGGGCTTAGAGAGCAAGATGTAGGAACCCACCAGCAGTGGAGGGACGGGTCTCGCTAAGCGAGCCGAGGTTGTGTGCCATTAACCAGCCGTGCGTCCTAGTTGGGCTGACGGTGTGCTCGTGTATCTTGCCGCCGAGGTCCTCCCTCCTCGACACCACTCCCTGGTTGCTTTCTCAGCTGGGAAGGCCTGGGCTGATATTCAGTGACAACTTCTAGAAGAGGGAGAAGGAGGATAGTTGGGCGAAGATGGGGCCCTTACAAGCACGCCTCCTAGGGAGGGGGGCTTTGCCCCTGGTGCCAAGCTTTCCGATCGTGAAGTGCGTCCTTGTAAGGCTTGCTTGCTTGCCTAGCCTCCCCCAACCCCCCCCCCCATTATCTTTATCTGATGCAATCTTCCACTAGACTTTCAGAATTGGTGATTTTTCCTCATTGGCCATAGCCCCAGACTGTCACATTGTGGAATTTGCATTCACAGATGCTGCAAATGCAAATGTCGTGCAGGCACAATGCTGGGAGTGCTGCCTTGGTGCTCCTTCCCTAGCTTTCTCCCCAGCAGCCCACTGACTGAAGCAGGGCAGGGTCCTGACCTCCCTGCACCTTGATTTTCCCTTTTGGAGGTGGGCGCTGGGGAGGAGAGGAGTTCTGGGTAGGACAAGTCTAGAAGGTTCTGTGCATTCCCTGGAGGAAGGCCTTTTCGGAGATCTGGGTGAACTGTTGTCTCTGGCGAGAGAGACAGCATTCAGACTCGAAGTTTAAAGTGTGCCAGCTGTCTTACCAGCTTCTGGGCTATTGGGCTTAATGTATAACCACCAAGTCTAGAGAGCTCTTTGTTAGAGAAGAAAAACGTGTATATGTTTTAGTGTTTCCAATCTTCTCTTTTGGAGTTGAACTGGGGGGAAAAAAATCCTAACGCTTGTGGTTATGGAAGAGATTCCACAGCAGTGAGGTAAGGAGGGAAGTTATGTGTGTATGTGTGTGTTTTCCTACACAGAGGTCTCTGAGCAGCTTATGTGAGCTCGTTAGCTAGCAATGAGCCCTGAATGGACGCCACGAAGGGCTTCCCTGCCGCCCCCTGGCTGGAGTCCACAAGCAGCTGGGAGGCAGCTCTCCGCTCACGTACACACTCGGGCCTGACTCCCAGTTCCTCCCGCAGAGCCTGGGCGGAGGAAGGATTTCGAATGTGCAGGCCCCAGAGGAGCTGAGCCCCTGGCCTTGCCCCGGGGTGGGGCTGGGGGTGTCAACTCGATACCAGGCAATGGACAGGGTGTGGCTGGGAGGGCAGAGAGGCCACCAGTCCAGAGCACAGGCTTGGAGTCAGAACTCAAATGTTCACCCTCGTTTACCTGCTTATTGGCTGTGTGAACTGGCAGAAGTTGCAAAACCTCGCTGAGTTTTCTCATTTTTTCACCTGGAACGGGGGTGTGCCATCAGCCTTCTCCGAGGGTGTCATGGGGGTTGAGTGGGCACAGAGCCTGAACGCATAATGAATTCGTTGCTATTTGGAAATTGAGGGCCCTCGCAGTTTTCATTATTCAGAGAAGAGACACGGCCCTGCGTTTGGGGCATTGGGAGGAAGCCTGGCAAGGTCCATGGAGGGCAGACACTATACTTTTTTGAATGAATGAATGAAGCGAATTTGCGCCTGATGAAATGAGGGAGAAAAGAAGACATTCCATTTTGAAATTAACAGCCCTGACCCTGACCACTTTTTTAGGCGCTGGAGGGAACAAGTCCCTCTGGACCTTTCCTGCACCGCATAGGTGCACAAACAGATGCACACTCCACACACACACACGCGCGCGCACGTGCACGCACACTCCACACGCGCGTGCACACGTGCACACACACACACATGTACACACACACACACACACACACACTGAGTTGGTGGAAGAATAAGGACAAAGACAAGGACCAGGACACCTCGCTCTAGCACTTTCTCTTCTCCAAGCCTCGTTTCCCACATCCTGAGTCCACCTGCCCCCTCCCTCCCACAGCTGTCATACTTCTGCAGAAGACATGCCAGCCTGCATCAAGACGAGGGCATGTGGGTCTGCTGCGTCCCCTCTCCCACTGTTGGAGCTTGGATGCCTAGGGTCACATTGGACTTCTCCCCTTAGTGAGCTTGCATTGCTGCCCCATGGCAAGGGGTGAGTGGGGAGGGAAGGATCTGTGAATTTAGTGAAGTCAGGCCCAGACTGCCGCCCCGTAGCGTCACAGGGCCGGTGCCACAGTGGTAACTTTCCTTCTGGGCATTACGCATTACACACTGGAATTCAGCCCTGCCTCCAGAAGGGGAAAGGGGCAGGAGGGGGCTGACCCACAGGCTGGTCCAGAGCTCAGGCCCTTTCTTGGCTTGCCCCTGTCCACGTGTCTTGGTGGCACAGGTCCTGTGGCCTGAATGGAGGCTGTAAAGGATCCAGGATCCAAGCTGGCAAACATAATCCTGCCCCTGGCGCTTTCCTTCCTCTCTGCATGGAAAGGAACTAGGGCCAAATGCCATCGCTCCCGGCCCACATACTTTCCACTGCCTTGCCGGACTGCAGAAACAGGGCCTGGCTGTGCACTCTGCAGCCAGGGCGAGGAGACACGAATCCCCGGGCACCCAAATAATGGTTCTGTTCAACCTCATGGTTCATTTGCATCCTGGCTGGACAGGGGCTCGGGCACTCAGGTTGCCAGGATCCTCCCTCCCAGCACCCCTGCCCAGCCCCACCCCTCTCCCCCGCTGGCCCAGCTCAGGGAGCTCCCCACACTTCACTCCCTGCCCCTAGGTGGTTCTTGGGAGATCAGTGGACTCAAACAGTTTTCTTATCAGATAAACAAGATAGTGAGAGTTGTAGAGCACTTCATTCTATTGTTTGAGGATTAAGTAAGAGAATGTACCTAAAACGCTCCTTGTGGGGCTCACACACGAGTCTGTTACTGTTATGTTGCAGTTCGTCATATCTGAGTATGGATTTGGGGCTGGGGACAGGGAGGAGGCTGGAGGCATAGGTGGAATCAGTCGTGACCGGCCGTGGGCACCTCACTAAGTTAATCAGGCATTACTATATAGTTAAGGGACAGGATCGCTGTGTTTTAGAAGGAGCTCTGGTGGCTGCCCTGTGGCAGATAGAAGAGGGAGATGGAGACAGGGACTCAGGGAGCCTTGCAAGAGCCAGTGGTGGTGCCATTGGGCAGGGGCAGAGAGAGGAGGGGCTGGAACTGAGAGATTTAGGGAGGGAGCTCCCCTAGTGTTTGGGGGAAGATTGGGTGAGCACAGGTATCACTAACTCCAGGTAGCCCCCCATTTCTCTCATCCAGTTTGGCCTCTCGAGGCCCTCTGTCCTTCTACCAAATTCCTGGACCTCTGGGGTAGGCTTGGGGCAGGGTCATTGCCACTCAGTGTTAGGGTGTGGGGAGGAGAGCCCGCAGTGCAGTGAGGCAGGAGCCCCCCATGCCCAGCCTTTTTCCACCTCCTCCTGTCGGGGTCCTGCCTCTTTCATCACTTCCACAGAAAGATGGATGGGGGTGGGGGTGGCAATGGAGGCAAGGAGTGGGCTTTCGGAGGGCCTCAACTCATTTGGAATCTTTCCTTCCATAGCCCGGCGGTTGTGTCCGTCCCTGCCTCCCTGTTGGGCAGGCCTGGGGCCCTGCACCTAGCTTCTCCTTCCCCTCTTCTCTCCACGCCATCCCCCTTCTCTCCTGGGATTTTCTCACTGAGGAAGGCCGACCCCCAGGGGACGAGGTAGCGTGCAAGATGGCACCACCAGCCTCAGGATGGCTGAGGCTCATCTGCCTGACACGCTTCAGTTTTACTGAAAGATTAATGGGGAGATACACACACACACAAAACCGACACGCATGTGCGCACAGATATGCCTTGGAGTAAAATACAAAATCCAAATTATTTTTAATATAGAACTGGAAAATTCAAAAACACATTTTCTCTTCACTTATTCTGAGAACCCCCAGGAGAGAGCTGGGGCGCAGTGCTCTCTGGGCTCTTTGTAGCACGTAGGAGAAGCCGCCGGGCTCCTGGGGCTCCTCTCCACCTGCTCCCGAGCACCCCTCCGCCCCCCGATGTGCAGGGCCTGAGGGCAGAGGCAGGCTGGTACAGTCACCTCTCTGGGGCAGACCCGGCAGGTAACACCCCTCCGTCTGTGCCTCCTTCTTCCCAGAACCTGAACATCCAGGTGGAGGACATCCGGATCCGAGCCATCCTGGGCACCTACCGCAGGCGCACCCCCGTGACAGAGGGCTACGTGGAGGTGAAGGACGGCAAGACGTGGAAGCAGATATGTGACAAGCACTGGACAGCCAAGAATTCCCGCGTGGTCTGTGGCATGTTTGGCTTCCCTGGGGAGAAGACGTACAACACCAAAGTGTACAAGTAAGGGGACTGCTCCAGCCTGGGCTTCCCGGGCCCTTGCCCTGCCGGGTTAAGAGTCAGCTCTTACCAAGCACCCCCAGCATAGGAAAAGTCCTCCCGCCCTATGTCATGGCGGGGGCCGCCAGTGTCCCTCCAGCAAGCCTGCCCTTGAGGAACTCCCGCTCCTGTGGGAGACAGACCCCCAAATGAATGATGAAAGTAGGGCGAGGGAAGGGTTAGGGCAGAGGCAAAGGGCAAGATGCTGCAGCCCACAAAAATCCCACCTCTCAGTGCAGACAGCCAGCTCAGTGACCCCAGGGCCTGAGCAAGAACAATAATACCCCGGCCGGATGGGGCAAGGGCAGTGCCAACTTAAGAAATGGTTACTTTTCCTCAGTGAAAGATTATTCTGAGAAATCTGGAACTTTCCGCAACTGTCAGGAAATTGAAAAACGGTTGGATTCGATTCAGTTACACCAATCCCAGTTAAACCTCACCTGTTATGGTTTCCAAAGTTGGCACGTCCCAGGGGGCCAGGGGGTAGATGGGGGATCCGAGGGGAATCCAGTGAAGGGGTTGGGCCCTGTGACAAGCTGGCCACTGGGAGACCTCGGTTGGTAGCAGGACCTTCTTATCTCCTCTTATTAATGATAATGACAGTCTGTTTCTGAGTGCCTACCCCGTGCCAGGCTCTGCCCCTTGTCATCGAGTTCTCACAGCACTAGGAAGTAGGAGTCTGCTTCAGAGTTGAGGCAAAGAAGTCAGAGAGAAATTGTAGAACCAGGATCCAAACACAGGCCTCCAGCTCCAGGGTCTACACTCCTGGAGAGAGTGTAGGCTCACAACACCACGTCTTCCCTTTCAAACCAGGGACAGGGAACTTCGGAGTCAGGAGACTGGGCTCCAAGCCCAGCTCGTCCTCCAGATCCTTGGGTCAGTTCAGGCTGCATCCCTCCTTGGGTTTGGCGTGGCCGCCTTTGGTTAGAGCCCCCAGTCCACCACAGGGGTGAGTGCTGGCGTCAGGGCAGGCTCACAACACCCCTGGGGGTGATCTTAGTGGCCATTCCCTCCCCCAGCCATCCCAGACATGGCCCAGACCTTCCTGGTTGCACAGGGCAGCTGGGAGGTGGCGTGGTCTCAGCCCTCGGAGTCTTTGGACAACTCCCGCCAGCTGGCCGGCTCCTTCCCTGGGGACACCTTCTCAGCTTTTCCGACCCAAGTGAGCCAAGAAAAGCAAACCCCTCCCCTGGCTGGCCCCACCAGAGCCCCCAGCCTAGTGGCAGGTCTGAGCCCAGTCCTAGGAAGGGGAAGGCTGCCACCAGCTCAAGACCAGGCAGAACGTGCCTTGTTCAGATGGCATTTGAAAGCCATCTCCCCAACTGCGGGCAGTCCTGCGTCCTCTTCCTGCTTTCGAGGAGGGGTCTCGGATCTGTTTTGGCAGATGCACCCCGGGTGACCCTCTCATGGGCTGGGTTGGAAACCCTCTCCTTGCTCCTCCCACTCCCGTGTCTGTGGCTGTGCTTTCTTTTCAAACGGGGACAGGAAAAGGCTCCGAGGGCTGGGAGGCATCCAAGGTGTTGGTGGTGGATGGTGTTCTTGGCCAAGTTGGGAGATAATTAAACGATGCTGCTGAAAACCAGCTCCGACTCCTGACCTCTAGCTGGAGATGCTATGGGGGAGCGGGAGGACGGGTGCTAAAACAACCTAGGGTTGTTTTATGTTAGACTCAGCTGATAGTCAGGCCCCAAAAGAGAAGGGCACACTGGGAAGCTTCTGCCTCAGTGGTGCTGTTAGGGGCTGTGATGGCAGCCGGCTGGAGGAAGTGATGAGCTGGGACTCCCAGGGCATGGCTTCAGCCCTTACTTGGTCCAAGCCCTTAGTCTGCATGGAAAGAGACACAGGCCTGAAGGGCGGGGGACTCGGAGGTCACAGAACCCACCTGCGGATCCTGCGGGGGAGTCCAGTTGTGTCCTCCACACTGCTGTTACCTCAGCCCCAGCTCTACTCCGCCTGGCTACAGGGTACAGGCCCCCGCCACGGGCTGGCTGTTGAGTCTGGGAGGTGACGCAGGGCTGGCCTGGGGCCAGGGTGTCTGGGAGCCGTGCTCAGAGGCTACGGACAGCAGGGGCCTGGGGACCAAGTGTCCCCAAATCTGTGACTTCCAGTAGCATCTTTCCCCAACTCCCTTTCGCCCTTCCCACAGCCTGTCGCTGCTGTTGCTCACAGCCCCCCCCCCCCCACTGCCTCCCAGGGAGGGCTTTCACCCTTAGGAAGGAAGCATTTTCAAAGTGATTCTGTCTAGGGTGGGTTTCTCCTGGTATCCACCAGGTCCAAAGGGGCCCTGCAGCCTTAGACGTTCACCAGGGCAATGCCCGAGGCCTCTCCACCCTTAACTCTGCTAACCGGCATATCCGGTGGCTACTCGGAGGCCTCACCCCCACAGGGTCGCCATGAGTGGAGTCAGCTTCCCCACCAGGGGCTGCTTTTCCGTGAGCTGCATTCTGCTGTGCCCTGGGGAGCCATGGATGCTCCTTGATGCTAATGATGCCGAAGCTTCAGGGCCCCTTCCTTGGGGCCAGGGGCATATTGTGGTCATTTTTTTTCTTCAAGCAGGATCCCGAGGTTGACACCGGTTTATTGATGTGAGCTAACTAAGCAGAGATTCTGCGTCTAATATCGCATCTCAGGCGTTAGGAAGAGCTCTCGTGATTTGGTTGGATGGCTGACACGGGGACCAAAATGTGGCCCCACCGGGAGTGACATGCAAATGCCCGATCTCCTTGGCTTCATGTAGAGGACGGGATTCCAAGGCTGAAGACTGGATGTTGGAGTGGATTTGTCATCTGAGACCTCACCCAGCCTGGGAGGGTCTGGAAGATGCACTTTCCCCGTGAATGAGGAATAAATTTATGAGGGAAACCCTGGCGCTCTTAAGAGCTCCCCGGTAGCTCTTCTCTGTAAGCCATCCCTCATTCTAAAAGCAGGAGGTGGTGACTGGATCCCAGGGCAACAGCGCTCAAGCCTCCCAAGGCCAGGTGGGCATGGTTCCCAAAAGACAAGCAGAATCAGAGCAGTAATCGGAACAGTTTGACTCCTGCACAGCCAGGGCATGGCCTGGTTGATCATGAGGTTCCCAGAAGCGAAATGGATAGGAGGTCTACTAAGTTCTTACTCATTCTTTTTTTTTTTTTAAGTTTATTTATTTTGAGAGAGAAAGAGGGAGAGAGAGAGAGCAAGAGAGGGGTGGGGGGCGGGGGGCGGGTAGAGAGAATCCCAAGCAGGCAGCAGACTCTGTTAGCGCAGAGCCTGACGCGTGGCTCAACCTCACCATCTGTGAGATCATGACCTGAGCCACAATCAAGAGCTGGACGCTTAACCGACTGAGCCACCCAGGCGCCCCCCAAATTCTTTATGAACAGAAAATCTAGGTCAAGAGAACAAAAATCTAATCATATAAACAGAGGGTCATGCCCCTCGATCAATTCCCAGACTTGAGCCAGCTTACAGACCCAGAACCCTTTGAGTAAAGGGCAGGCTGGGTCCCCTTGAGGAAGGACCCCACCAAGTACACTGCCAAAAATTTACACCATTAATCAATTTCCCAGGCTTCCCCAAAGGGACTGATGGCCTTTCACCAAGATAGCTGTGCACTGGGGAAGATGAAATAATCAGAACTTTTGGGCACGACTGGACACAGGCTCTGAAATGACACTGATTCTGGGAGACTCAAAGATCACCATGGCCCTCCAGTCAGAGTAGGGCCTTAAGTGGGTCAGGTGATCAATGGGGTTTTAGCCTGGGCCCATCTCACGGTGGACCCAGTGGGTCCCTGAACCCATCCTGTGGTTGTTTCCCTAATTCTGGAATTCATCATTGGAATAGACATACACAGTAGCTGGCAGAAGCCCATCAAAATCTGGCTTCTCCCTTGGCTGGGGAAGAGCCAGTAGAACTTTTCATTTTTAATGTTTTATTTACTTTTGAGAGAGAGCACGAGCAGGGGAGGTATGGAGAGGGGGACAGAGGATCCAAGGCAGGCTCCGCACTGACAGCACAGCGCCCGATGCGGGGCTCGAACTCATGAACCGTGAGATCACGACCTGAGCTGAAGTTGGATGCTCAACCAACTGAGCCACCCAGGCACCCCCCAAATTCTTTATGAATAGAAAATCTAGGTCAAGAGAACAAAAATCTAATCATATAAACAGAGAGTCATGCCCCTCAACCCATTCCCAGACCTGAGCCTTTTCAGGACTTTTCATTTGTAACTGCATCGGCCCAGCTGAGCATTCGTCCCACTACCCTGCCATAGGCTAGACACCTCTTTCTCAAGCAGGCTTCTTCCTTGGCCCAAAGCTGCATCTCATTTCAGTTGCCCTCCAGTCACCGGGCCTGGAGCAGGCTGTCCACCCATCATCCACCAGCGCCTCACATCTGCACCCCCTGGGCCTGGCCCTGGTGAATCATGGTGGGGGGACGCTGTCGGCATCGTGGAGGCCTGTGGAGGGCCACAGTGCATTCCCGTGAGCTGATGTAAGAGGGAAGCAGGGCTGTCTGGGAAAGGCAGGAGCAGTTATGTGTTTGCTATGGTGCTTCAGTCTATATTAAGAACTCAGTACATCTGTTCGTGGGCGAGGGCAGTGTTCACTGAAAGCTGGAAGCAGAAGGAGGTTCCAAGCCAGTGGGGTCTGGCCAGCCCTTGTGCAGCTGATAGCCCCCGAGTGTGTTCTCTCGCCCAGTGTTGGGGGGTGGGTCATGAGGAACAAGCTGTCCACCGCCCCCAAATGTGTTCTCCAGTCCGAGGTGGTGGTGGGGGGAACAAGCTGGAGGTTGTTTCCGAGTGCAGGGCCTTGTATCCAGGAAGTGGGGAGGGGCAGTTTTTCTCGGAATTACTAACAGTCCTCCTGTGTAGTTCTCCACTCTAGGCTATGCAGCGATGTTGAGCACACCTCCTGAATTTTCCAGGATAGTCCTTTTTTCAAAGATTCTGTGTCATGGTGCCCACAGGGACACCAGAGTTGTTACCAGTGAAATTTTTAGTTAGGAAAAGATTCTGGTTTGGGGTGCTTGGGTGACAGCTCAGAGCCTGGAGCCTGCTTCAGTTTCTATGTCTCCCTCTCTCTCTGCCCCTCCCCAGATCGTGCTCTGTCTCTCTCTCAAAAATAAATAAACTTAAAAAAAAATTTTTTTTTAAAGCAAGAAAATATTGGTGGTGTCTGTAGGGTTTTACCTTTCTCTATGTTCATATCCCATTCACTCTGAGACAGAAACTTCTAGGCCTGCTAACGCAGCAGAAACAGGGCCCCATTTCTGCCCCATCCTGGGCCAGCCTGCCCTGGGAGGCCCTTGCATGGGGCAACTGGCAGCGATGCAGTCTGGCTCTCTGGCATCTCGCAGGTTCTGCCAAGCAGGGACAAGCACACAGACCCCAGAGAGCTGGGCCGGCGTGAGAGGACGGTCCTCCCTGCCCTCCTCCTCTGTAAATCCCACCCTTATTCAAAGCCTCGCTCAAACCCTGCTCCTCATTGAAATTGTGTGTCATCATTGCAACCACAGGGAACCCTCCTTTCTGTTTCTCCTTTAGTATAGTTGTTATTTATTTTACAAACGCATATGAAGCCCTTCCTGTGCACTGTTTTAATTGCCTCACCAGCATTCGCTCATTTACCTTTCCTAACAATCATATAAAGTAAATCCCGTTGCTGCTTCTGATTTGGAGATGGGGAAACTGAGGCACGGTAACCTTTCTGCTAACCCATTCATTACCTATTGGTTGGTTATTGTTTTAGAAAACACTGTGACTCGCCTCGATCCTTATGCTGCCTTCCAGAAATACATAAAAAGGAATCCTTTACATGTAATACAGGTTAAGAGTTCCCTGGAATACAGGCTATACTATGGAGATAGCCTCAGCCTCACTGACTCCTGGGTGAACATTTGGTAAGGTCTGTGGCCGAGTTTCATGACCATTATAATTCCCAAGCAAATTTTACTTTGATTCAGCCCACGGGCTGCTTTAAGACTGTTCTCGTTGCTTCTCATTGGATTTGGATTTACCCCTTTAATCTTGCGGATCGTTGGGAGAGAGTTTAACATTCAACTTGTTCTGCTATTGACACAGGCAAGGAGCAACAATGAATCATGTTGAAATTATCTGAAGGGTTTGGGTGAGGGACCATCTGGTTTGCCTGAGACTGTGGGTTTCCTGGGACCAGGGGTCTTATCTATTTTAGATCCCTTTTTGCATTTCCTTTTATAGGCTTTAATGCTGTCTCACTGCTAAGTCCCTTCTCTCCTAGAATATAAGCTGCCTGGGGGAAGGAAGCAATGTCTGTCCTTCCAGGTCCTGCTCCCCAGTGCCCAGCATGGCGCCCCGCATGGCCGAGGTGCTCATTGGGTGGATGCCAACTCAGTGGGGCTGAGCTCTAGATGCAGGGACCATGCACATTCCGTTCCACTACTAGACTCCAAGAAGCTAGCACCGCGGTCGGCCCGGTGCCTGACACCCAATCATAGAAGGAATGAGGGGTGGTGGCCGTGGTGCCTTGGTCACCTGCCCCCTCTCACCCTCTGCAGAATGTTTGCCGCCCGGAAGAAGCAACGCTACTGGCCATTCTCCATGGACTGCACAGGCACGGAGGCCCACATCTCCAGCTGCAAGCTGGGTCCTCAGGTGTTGCTAGACCCCGTGAAGAATGTCACCTGTGAGAATGGGCTGCCAGCTGTGGTGAGTTGTGTGCCTGGCCAGGTCTTCAACCCCGACGGGCCCTCGAGATTCCGGAAAGCCTACAAGCCAGAGGTGAGGATGCGTGCAGCGGGGGGTCTGGCCACTTGACACAATGGATGGGGTGGAGGGTGGCATTTGAGGGAGCAAGCAGGGGCCGTCAGGAGGGAATGAGGAGAGCCAGCCCTGATCCAGACCACTCCCCTACAGGGCAGGAATGTAGTGGGACACCTGTCAGGACTGGCCACACCAACAGATGCCACCTCTAGAGGGTGACAAGCAGCTGGGCCCCAGCCCCCAGTCATCAGCACCCACATCTGGCCCTTCACCATTGCTCCTCCACTCTGAGATCACAGTCCCCTCTGTGGAGGCCACACACCAAGGAGGAGAGAGCACCTCATTACCCACGGTCACAGGCTCTGTGTGCTGTCTGCTGGCCCCACACAAAAGGCGGGGGTGGGGGGTCCTGCTCCGTTCCCAGAGGAGAACAGTGTTCTAGAGTTGTTGGAAAGTCAGTACGATTCTCGAAAGCGCATGGAATCAGCCACAAATGTTTCCAAACGTATTTTGGTTTGTTCTGCAAGAGAAAGGACAAAAATTTTTAAAAGCCTTCACCAAGACAGAAAATGAAAACCTGTCATTCCCATGTCTGTGTCACCTGTACCCATGGGTCATGTTCTATGTTTGTAAGTCAGCAGCACCTCTGTGTGCACGTGCACGTGAGCGCGCTCCGGACATGTTGATGCACGTCTGCTCACATAAATAGCACCCCCGTTTCCACTGTGTGATTTCTTAGGACAAGTGAACCGACCCAACCATGGCGGGTTTGACGCAGCCTCTGAAAAAGAGAAAGTGCGTTATTCTCTCTTCCCTGAAAATCATTAAGAGGAGATGCGTTTTTCTTTTTCCTACCCTTCCTTTTTCCTATATCCAAGGGTCTCTGTGATGTGCATGTTCTGGAAACTGCTCACATGGGGCTGGTGGATGGGAATAGCACACGGAGGAGAAGAGGGACGGGTAGGAATGGTGGCTGATCCTTTATCAGGGAATGGTTCCCTGAGCCAGACAAAACCTCGACACTCACCTGGGCAGAGGTGAGTTCCAAGTCAGCTCTGACCACGTCAGGGGGAAGAGGAGGGAGAGAGGCCATGATGGGGGCAGATGGTGTGGGCACCAGGTGGTGGTGCGAGAGGGACGGCCTCATGCTGTGTCTCCTTCCCTCTCCCTGTCTCTCCCGCCTTTCCCCTCTGCCCTCTGTAGTCTCTCCTCCCCATCAACATCTAAAGACCTGCTTGGAAAGGGGGTGATGGCGCTCATCCTAAGGAAAAGGGAACCCCGGGCAGGAGTGAAATAAACCACGTTGGGTGCCCCCTCCCGGGCTGGGGGTGGTGTGTTTGGACAAAAGAAAAAGCCTTCAAAGAAAGGACTGAAATGAACGCTGTGAGCCCAGCCAAGGGCATGGGAACTATTTGGAGTACCTTCCTGACTCTTCCAGCAGGCGGCCGTCCCTGCCCCCTTGGTCGGCACAGGGGCCTCCAAAGGGGACAGACCTACTGCAGGGCGCATACGTGCAGCCAGGTGACAGAGGTGCACCTGGACGGTGCCGGCCCCCCTGCAGCCCCCACACACCCTCCCTTGCCCCCCTTTCAGCCCACCGCCACGTGATTTGATCGCCACATCCTTCCTACAGCCTCAGCCTGGCCCACGGCACTTTCCTTATGTGTCATCCAGAATACCAGACCCTACTGTTTTGGAATTCCTCTCGCTGTGTGGTTTAAAGCAAAGGAATCAAATTCATACCAAATGAATTAAAAAAAAAAAAAAAGAGAGAGAGAGCAAATGAGCCTTACATCACATTTTCCCTTGGTTGCTTGCTTTCCTCCAGGGCCAGCTGACTGTGTGGCCACTGCCAGCCTGGCACGGGGTTATTTGGCCCTCTGCCTCCATTAAGCTTGGTCTTGGATGGTCTGCTCCCTAATAAATGATCAGCCACCTTTCCTACCCCTCCCTCTCCTCTTCGCATGTTCTATTCCCACCCACCAGCCCCTCTGAGCCATCTCCAGAACGTGGAAATCACAGCTTCCTGTGCTGGACAGCTTGGGCACGGGGTGGGGGGAGGGGAGAGGCCGCGGCTCGACCGCAAAGCAAACGGGCTGCAGCCAGCAGTTGTTTTGAGTTTGTTTTCTAAAGCTAGAACAAAGGTTCCTGAAGCCAGTGGGTGTTTTGCACGCACCCCTGTCCCTCTTTTCTTCTCCCCCTAGTGGCAGGGTCAGAGCCGTCCTATAAATCCGAGTGCTGTCACTGCACGCTGTCCTGCCGTGGCAGCCACGAGGCGCAGTCAGTGGGGGAGAGCAGTGTGGCCGAGTGGGAACCTCGGCTGGAGGATGGTGACACGGGTTCCCTTCTGATGCCTCGGCCCTCAAGGTGGCCGGCGTACGTGAATGCTGACAAACAGCACCTCCAGCCAGGCCGGGCCCTTGGTGGGTGGGTAAAAGTTGTGGTCTGAGGACCACGTAGGCTGGAGGGGAGCAGTGACTCTGGTCTGATCCACCATACATAGAACGGCTGCAGGGCACCCCACCCCCTCTGTGTTGAATCAAATCAGCATCGGCGAGAACTCAGAGCCTCGAAGCCTCTGAGCCCCCACGCCAGCACTCACATGCTCAGGCGTGCGCACACACACACACACACACACAGGCATGCACGCACATGCACACACATCCACACATGGGCACAGAAGTTGATGCAGACCAGCGTGCGTGGGCAGATGGAGTCAGGTGCTCCAGCTCCCATCTGGTAAAATGTGATCCAGTGGGATCAAAACGCTGGTGCAGGGTGGGTCTTACTCTTGTGCAATGAAATAAACCCTGTAAGGTGATTGGGCTTCCAGGCTGTCCCTGAGCACTTGGGGGCATTTAAACCATAGCCACTCATCGTCTCTGAGTACCTGGTGGGGCCGCATCTTCTGAAGAGTTGGGCTGATTTGGAATTGGAGTAGAATCGCGGGGGCGGGGAAGCAGGAGCAGTGGCCGGGCACTAACGTAGCCCCTGGACACGTGGCAGCCTTAGCCAGCACAATGTCTGTCCTCTAAGTCATGGCCTTCTTGGTTAGGCCCATGCTATAGCTCCCTGTCTCCCCCCTCCTGCTTCTCATCTACCTGCAGAGCGGGATTGTTGGAGTGTAACCTGTTCAGTGCCCTGAAGTCCCCCACAGGGCTAGACCGTAGCGCTCTATCAGAAGCAGGGTGGAATTATGAACCATCTGGAATCTGCCAAGTCTGGGGCAGGAGCTCCTCTCCGTAGCTCTAAAGCTTGAGGTTCTGGAGGGAGGGGGTGCAGGGAGGTACTGGTGGTAAGGCCCCTGAGCCAAGCATGGGTTGGGGTGACTAACTGATGAGGGTCCCAGTGGGCTCCTCGACAGTCCAGGACAAAAGCTCCAGGGGAGGACCGCAAAGCAAGTTTGCAGCACAGCCAACGTGCAGAGGGGGCATGTGCACACCTCCCGCCCCGTGCACACGCACACGCACAAATCCAGCCCCGTTTCAGCTCCTCGCGGAGGCACCTGTGTTTGGGGTGGGGGGGCTGGGGAGGGAGGGGAGCGGGCAGTGACGGCCTGCCGAGTGGGCATCAGCTTTTGCACTCAGCAGGACCGTGTGTCCCTTCAGCAACCCCTGGTGCGGTTGAGAGGTGGTGCCAACATCGGAGAGGGCCGAGTGGAGGTGCTCAAGAACGGAGAATGGGGAACCGTCTGTGATGACAAGTGGGACCTGGTGTCTGCCAGCGTGGTCTGCAGAGAGCTGGGCTTTGGGAGTGCCAAAGAGGCCATCGCTGGCTCCCAGCTGGGGCAAGGTAAGGAATGGGGCAGGGGGCGGGGGGGCGTTCTGTGGCCTCTCTTCACCGAGAGCATGGCGCGGGGAGCCCAACCCAGGGGCGCTGGCCTTGGGCCTTTCGGGGTCTTCTTGCTGTGCCCCCTCCCACTCGCCGCTGCCGCTCTGTTAGAGAATCCCTGGCCGCTCCCCCAGCAGTCAGAGCTGGAACGGCCTTAGGGAACACTGAGTCCCCCACTGTATGAATTTGGAAGCTGAGGCCCAGAGAAGGGAGTGAATAACCAAGATGAGACAACAAATTAGCAGCCAGTGAATACTCTAACGGGGGTCTCCCGGCTCCTAACCCGGTGCTTCCCACTGTCCCACCGAGAATGCTGGAATTCTCAAGGCCTTCCTCCAGGACAGGACCTCGGAATTCCTCAGGCTGTGGACCACCCCAGACACAAAAGAGTCCCAAAAGTCATCTTTCTTTCCCACTCTGGTGCAGCCCCACAAACATTCTCTCCCCGCCACCAGAGACTGGGAACAGGATGCCCATCTCCAGATGACACGCGACGCTAATGAGAAGGAGCCTGGTTTTCATTAAGTGTCCTGAACAGATCTTTCATTTAAGCAGAGACCAAAAGTGTAAGAAGCTTTTGAGCTGGTCGTTCCGTTGAGAGCACCAAGGCAAACATGGCATGAGAACGTGACAGATAGCTTCCTTTTCTGGCAAGGAGGGTGGGGCGTCCCGTCCTGTGGGGAGAGGATGTTTCCATACTGCCGGACGTAAGGCCATCACCCCACAGAAAGGAATGTGGTGAGGTCATTGGTCACATTGGAGGAAGTAATAGCCCAGTGGACTGGAGAGAGAGTCCCGGAATCATAGATGGCACTGCTGAAGGGGACCTCAGTGCATCTGGTCCAACAGACGAGGCCTCAGGTGCTGGAGCACAAGCTTGCAGTCATCCCCATAGTTAGTGGTGGAGAAAATCTAAAACCCAAGTCTTTAGCTCGCTCATATTTGGGCTTCTCCCTGTGTGCCCACCTTGGCCCAGTCCTGTTCACGTTCGGAACACCTCTCTACCCCCATTCTGCAATCCCCTGCAGTTTCCTGGGCATGCCCTGAAGGTTAGGGGTCTAGGCTGGACTCTAACCTTGCATCGTGCCATCTGGAAGCCTCAGTTATACCACACGACAGTCCTCCTCCTCCCCTGGTCATGATGAGCTCTTTGGAGTTCCTTTGGATCTCGAATATTCCCACAGTCCGTTTTACTGATTGGCTGATGTGTCAGTGTGTGTTTCCCCAAGGCCTACTGTACAAAGACCACTCACCCTGAGGAATAAATAAGCACTGGATGACATAAGCATTCCATTTATCATGGGCGTGGGCTGTTGACCTAGTTATTTCCCTGCCCAGAGCAGCCAATGGTTTCCAAGGACCTGCAGAACTCTGGAGAGAGAGACAGTTGGCATTTTCGGTGCTGTCCTGGAAAGAACCACTGGATGATTTATTATCTCCTGCCACTCTGGGCAGATCAACTCTGCTAGGCAGAAGGGGGAAAGTCCACATTCAGTGTCAAGTCACAGAGCAGACAGGCTCAGTTCCGTTCTGGCTCTGGCTGGTGGGCCAAGTGACCACACCCAGAGTGAGGGTGTGAAAGGCAAGGACGGGGAGGCAGGCGATCTCAGTCCTCGTCCTGGGCCTGCTACCTACTTTCTCCATGACCTTGAGTAAACTCCAGGTCCTCAGATTCTTCACTGGATTCACATTCGAGGGTTTATCTGGCTCCTGCCTCCTGTGGGTTCCCTGAGACCTGCTCTTCTCACCGGGATGGATGTTAGGTCAGAGTCAGGCACTGTGCTGTGTGTTCTGTGACCCCCTGCACATATCTGGGCTCCAGCTGTCTGTTTCCACAACCACCTCCCTCCATGACCAAGTGCTGCAAGAGAGGAGGGAGGGCCTGTGTTCTTCGTGCTAAGTCTTGCCAGCTTATAGTACCCTGGGATATTCATTTTATGAAGAATGAATGAATCGATGAATGAATCAATGAATGAATGAATGAGTTCCAGTTGCATAAGTAGGGTCAGCTGAATGAACACCTGGTGAAGCAGTTTTAACACTCTAGACCTTAGCTGTCCAATACAAATACAACGTGAGCCACATAAGTAATTTTGAATTTTCTAGTAGCCTTGTAAAAACAAATAAAAAGAAACAGGTGAAATTAATTTCGATAATATATTTTCCTTAATCGAATCTATCCCCCAAATTATGATTTCAACATATAATCAGAATGAATGCTGTTAATGAGATAGTGTACGTTTCGTGTACCAAGTCTTTGAAATCTAGGGTGTGTTTTATACGTGGAGCACATTCCAGTCTGGACTGGCCACATTCCAAGCGCTCAGTGTGGCCAGTGGCAGCCCTAGAGCAGTGGCTTTAAAACCCTTTTGCCTGAAATCCCCGAGCAGAAATGCCATGCATATAAAGCCGAAACAGAAGTTTCCAGAAATGATGCTTACCTCTCTAACATGCAAAACACTACGCTACGTCCTGTTGTATTCTACCGTGCTCTTAGAAGTGTGATTGTCACCGGCAAAGTTGATTCTGGGTCTAGAGTCCGTGACGTTGCTCCAAGACATTGGGCTTCTCCCTAGTACCCTGCTTCTGCCCCCGGCCTGTGGCCACCTGGGACAGAGTTTATTTTTATTTTATTTTATTTTTTTTAAATTTTTTTTTCAACGTTTATTTATTTTTGGGATAGAGAGAGACAGAGCATGAACGGGGGAGGGGCAGAGAGAGAGGGAGACACAGAATGGGAAACAGGCTCCAGGCTCCGAGCCATCAGCCCAGAGCCCGACGCGGGGCTCGAACTCACGGACCGCGAGATCGTGACCTGGCTGAAGTCGGACGCTCAACCGACCGCGCCACCCAGGCGCCCCTGGGACAGAGTTTATACGTGGGGAAGAGCAGGGCTAAGGTGGATGTGGAGAAGCCATCGTGAGGAGGAGCAATTCAGGGGTCAGTCCAGAACCAGGAGTAGGTGAGTGCTGGGAGTCAGGATGCAAGTGAAGCCCAGGTCCACAAAACGAGCCAAGAGCCCACAGGCAGCACTGGGCATGCTCAGCTGTACACTGGGCGAGGGTGTATCTAAGTTCGGCTGGAAGGACACAACCAGTTGTTAGTCGGAGTCTAAAGCATGGTAGGCTCTTGGATAAACCTCTCCTCTCCTGGCCAGTCCACTAGGTCAGTGATTCATAAGCATTCGTTGTTTGGGCTGGGCCCTGGAATGGAGAATTCGTTAATTCCACAAACATTTATGGTAATGGCTTCTGCTCCCCAGGAGCTCCCGTCAAGTGGGGGAAATTAGAAATAACCTCAATCAAAGGTAAACCTGTACTAATAGAGAGGTGATGAGATGTAAGGGAAATACTAAGAACGTTTACCATTTCCTGAGCCCCTGGCCCACCCCGCCAGATAGATTTTATTATTGCCTTTTATGATGAGGGAGGCGAGACTCAGAAAGCTCCCGTCACTTCCCGAGGAGGAGACGCAGCCCGACTGCTGGCCCATCACCTCACCAGCGAGGTGTAAAAGAAAATGCCACGGGCGGGGGCGAGGTCGTGTCCAGCTGAGCCCGGGAGGAGGAAGGATCTGAAGTGTTCCTTGGAGGCAGGCCTCTACCTAGGTCAGCTCTTTAAGAGGAGCAGGGCTTCCAGGAGGCAGAGGGAGCATCCCCACATGAAGAACCAGGTGCTTCTAACCTCTCCGCTCTTTCCCCAGCAGCCCTCCTCTCCCGTCCAGCACATGGGGTTCTCTCTCCTCACATGCCTCGGAAACAGAGCGAGATCCTGCGGTGGGGTCAGGCTGCCTGGTGTGAGTGCTGGCTCCTCCATCAAGTCCCCGGTTTCCTCATTTTACCGAGTTGCCATGATGATTGAGTGCGTTCATATATGCAACGTGTGTAGGACAGAACCCTAGTAAGCGCTCAGTGAACATGTGGTGTCATCATTGCCATTGTCGCCATCCTCCTCCTGACGGTCCTCAGGCAAGCCGGGCATCTGACTGATACTCAGGTCCGAGGTGGCTGCGTCTTTCTGTGTCCATCTCGCTCCCTGAGCTGTGGCCCCTGCCTGCCTCAGGGGCCCTGTTTGGCACCTGTGGTGCATCCCAGCCTCTCCACTCCGAGTCTTTGGATGCTTCCAGCCATAGTCAGCAATGTGTTTTTATCAACTGTATAACATTCCAAGGAATTGAAAGCTTTATTGTTTATGAATTTCCAAGGAAAGGGAAACTTGGCTCTCACTTACTAATATGGGTTGTCCCGGAAGTTCATCTTGGCCTAGATACCGAGTGTCTCCAGAAACCTCCTCAACGGAAATGGGACACAGGCACGGCCTGTGGTCGGGGGGCCTCCGGCCTAGCGGGGAGGCAGACAGGGAACAGAGAGCCACCTGAGTGCTCGATGGGAGGGGGGCCCAGCTTAGACAGGGATCAGAGAGGCTTCTCTAAGAAAGTGGCCAAAGCCGAGCCCTGAAGGATGAGCAAGCTGGTGAGGAGGGAGGAGGATGCGCCAGGCAGAGGGTCCAGGCAGGGGAAGAGGTCAGCTCAATCAAGCAGCCAAAGGAGGTGGCGGTGTGGCCGAGGTGGGAGGAGCAGGTGGAGCCAGACTGCGTAGGATGAACAGGGTGCTCGGGGACTGTGGATTTCACCCTTCGATGCAGTGAGAAGCCATTCTGGGGACTTACAATGGGGAGTGACACGATTCAGTATGCATTAACAACCCTCTTGGGTTGTCTTGTGGCAAATATTTGGCAACGAGCAAGCAGGAGGGAGCCTGGAGGCTGTTGCCTTTGTCCAAATGGACGATGACAGAGCAGGACGAGTGTTGTGCCGGCAGAAATGAAAAGCACCCAGAGTTAGGGAAGTGAGTGGAGTGTGGTGATGGATTCCTTGGCAACCACAGAGGAGGAGGCAGTACCAGAGGTGACCTCTGGGTTTTGGTGAGAACACCAGGCCGGATGGATACCACTTTGAGATGGAGAGGGCTGGTGGAGAAACAGACAGGAGTAGGTCCTTCTACTGGACACGGAAGTAAAGGGGACAAAACAGACAGCTCTTCCAAGAAGTTCACCCTGATGCAGATGAAACTGACAGGCCAGAGGGTGGGCTCAGGGGAGGGTGGTTGTAAGATGGGAAGTTTGAATGAGCGCTGAGGGGCAGGACCCCAGTGAGAGGAGGATGGTGAATGGGGGCAGGAGAGAAAGGTGATCACAGGTGGGCAGGGACCAGTGTGGGAGTCCATGCAGCCCAGAACTCCTAGAAAGAACTAGACTTAGGGGAGCGCCTCGGTGGCTCAGTTGGTTAAGCATCTGACTCAATCTCAGCTCAGGTCATGATCTCACGGTTCATGAGTTCAAGCCCCGGGTCAGGCTCTGTGCTGACAGCATGGAGCCTGCTTAGGATTCTCTCTCGCTCACTGTCTGCCCCTCCTCTGCTTGCTCTCTCTCTCTCTCAAAATAAATAAAAATATTTAAAAAAAAAGAACTGACTTTGATCCATATTGATGGGCTAGGGCTAGACAGAGGGGAGGTAGCCCTGTGAGCTGAGTTGAGCCAGACTGGTCAGTTTGGGAATTCTCTCTCTTCTCTCTCCCCAACAGTAGGGGCCTCCCCTTGGTTATCTGGGTACCTGTGGGAGAAGCTTCTCTGCATGTTCACCATAGGTCATTTACTGGATGGCCCCTTTCTGCCTTGGGGACACTGACATGGCCAGTGCCCAGGGAGCACTGGCAGTAGATGGGCTGGGGAGAGGAGAGAGGACAGGGACTCCCTACAGGCTCCCTGCGGGCCACTGTGTCCCTCCTCAATGAAGGGTAACGGCTCTTAGCAGGTGGCCTCTCCACACGGCTTCTTTGCTCTCCTGGGTCAATACTACCATCTTCCCTTCACTCCTGCTGGCCTCAGGACCTTATCTGTGTCCCACTATGAGGGGGAGGCTTCAGCGGCTTCTGAGTATTGGACTGTCTGCTGTGATTTTGTGATTTCCCCACACTCTGTCCATACCTTTGTTTTCAAAACCCCCTTTTCCAACTCTATTCAAATCATCCAGTTTGAGGGTGCCATCACTTTCCTGAGGGGACTCTGAATCTATAGGGATAGTCACCCCTGTGAGGTTCATAAATGCACAAGGTATTAAAGTTGAAGAGGGAACTTAGCTGTCTTCTCTTCCAGTTTCTTTATTTAAGGATGAAAACCTATTCAGAGAGGCTGAGTGGGTTGGTCAAGGTCACACAGGAAGTTAGTAAGCACATTTGATTTGCTTTTATGGGAGAAGTGAATCCTAAGACAAGAAGCAGGTCTCTCCAGGGAGAGGAGGCCTGGATCCTTGAGCTGATTATGGGATGTAGTTGGAAGTTTTGAGGATGGAGAAACACGTTCTTACTGGCTAAGACTTTCTTGCCCATTCCAGAAACTTTCCTCCGGAAGCTGTCAACAGCACGTGTTTATTTCCTCCCCCAGGGATAGGACCCATCCACCTCAATGAGATCGAGTGCACCGGGAATGAGAAGTCCATTATAGATTGCAAATTCAACGCTGAGTCTCAGGGCTGCAACCACGAGGAAGATGCTGGTGTGAGATGTAACATCCCTGCCATGGGCTTCCAGAAAAAGGTGAGGGGATTATGTTCTGTTTTGGTGACCAAGCCCCAGAGAGTATGAGCCAGGTAGCCTCATTCTGAAGGTTTCCAGCATGCAGTGTTAGAGTGCTCTGATGATGAACTCAGAAAGGGCTTAGGCTCCACTGCTGTCACCATTAAGGACATTGTCACCTAGCATTCGTTAAATGGGCCAAGTGAGAAAACGTATGTATAAACACCTCTGTCCTTAGTGGCCCATGTCGGGCATCCAGCGTGTGCCTCTCCCTGTGCTGGGACTAGACGTGTGGTGTGATCTCAGTGCAGTCCCTTCTGTAAGGTCTGAAGCACCTGGGACACCCTTGGCATGGTCCCTAGCCAAGTACCCAGAGGAACTACATCGACAGCAGGCCTACAAATTACACAAATGTAAGCACAATATAGACAGTATTTGGGGACAGAAGACTGTATTTTGGTAACCAGAGGGAAATAAAGGGGAAACTTAACAGCATTATAGCAGAGACGCACCGTCCTTTCCTGAGATGGAGTCGCTAAAAACCTACGTCGTGTGGCTAGCGTGGGTGATCTTTCCACAGGAGTAGCCAACAAGATGAATTCCTCTCGGGCTATCCAATCCTACAGAAAGGCCCAGTACATCCTGTTTACTGCTCTTCACCATCCTGTTTACTGCTCTTCACTACACCATGAACTTGTCTGGGTCCTGTGCATTATCTGCTATAGGGCCGGCATGTTGGAAGGGTTTCTTTAGTGCTTATTTTATTTTATTTTTGTATTTTTTTATTTTTTCAGAGAGAGAGAGAGAGAGAGAGAGAGAGAGAGAGAGCATGCGAGCCTGAGTGGGGGGGGGGAGCAGAGGGAGAGAGAGAGAGAAAGAAACTTTTTTATTTTTTATTTATTTTTTATCTTTGAGAGAGAATCTCAAGCAGACTCCGTGCTTAGGTTGGAGCTTGATAGGGGGCTCAATCCCATGACCCTGGGATCATAACCTGAGCCAAAATCAGGAGTCAGATGCTCAACCAGAGCTACCCAGGTGCTCCTTAAGCACTTATTTTGAAAACGAGCAAATGCGGGGATGCCTGGGTGGCTCAATGGGTTAAGCCTCCGATTTTTGATCTTGGCTCAGGTCATGATCTCATGGTTCATGGGTTCAGGCCCTGCACTAGGCTCTGTGCTAGCAGCACAGAGCCTGCTTAGGATTCTTTCTCTCTCTCTCTCTCCCTCTCTTTCTGCCCCTCCCCTGCTCATGCTCTCTCTCAAAATAAATAAGTAAACATTACAAAAAATAAAAATAAGTAAAAGTGAGCAAATGCAGACATATCAGGGTGCAGGATGGTTCCCCAGTTGGGTTCTTGCTTTGACAGTGATTCTTGACCTTGGCACCAGCATGCCAAAGACACTACTAAACTGGTCAGCCGCGGCATGTGTTGTGCAATTCACTGCCCAATGGGGCCAAAACCGTGAACCCAACAGCGCTCAGTGAAGCCATGCATTTGCCTGTGGGCGAGCGGGAGCATGGGCCACAAGCCCACAGCCACGGGGAAGGCTCACCACCGCTAATTGTCTGGCAGCATTCCAAGATAGCCATAACAGGGCTATGAGAGGTAACATGCTACATGTCATGGTATGCTGTGGCACCATTCACTTTGGGCTGATTGGAGTTGGGTGGAGTGGGGTTTCCAACACAAATGGAAGACCTGGGCCAGAGAAAGTGATGTTTTCCAGATGCATTTTATGGTTGGTATGGCTGAGCCAGGCCGTGTGCTCGCTGATGCCAAAGGGGCACCACATTCCCGGCACCAACGGCCTTAGTCTTGCACAGGCCCTCCAGGCTCCACCCGGTGCTCCCTGAGCTCAAGCATGCAGCGTGGGGGAGTTTTACACCTGGTGGCAATCCCCCAGAAAGGAGATGGGGACGGTCACCCGTGAAAGAAAGTCGTATGGGCTGTGCTGGTTGTCTCGGCGCAGCAGCGGGCCAGCCTTCCACATGGCGTGGCGTGGGACTCCCATGGCCGCCAGCAACAACACCGGGCAGAGCAATCAGGATTCCCATGTTTTATCGCTGCGTTAGTTCTCTGGGGCTGCCATGACAAAATACCACAGACTGGGTGGCTTAGACGGTAAAAATTTATGTTCTCCCAGTCCTAGGAGCTAGAAATCCAAGATCAAAGTGCTGGCAGAGTTGGTTGCTCCCGAGTCCTCTCTCCTTGGCTTGCAGATGGCCGCCTTCTCTCTGTGTCCTCGTGTGGCCTCTGCGTCTGCATCCCCGGTGCCTCTTCCTCTTCGTATAAGGACACCAGTCATATTGGACGAGGGCCCACCCTGATGACCTCATTTATTCTTCATTACCTCTTGAAACACACTCTCTCCAGATGCAGCCATATTAGGGGTTAGGGCTTTAGCACGTGAGTTTTACAGGGGGACACAGTTCACAACACTCACTCCCTGGCTGATCCCTTATTTAATTTCTTTGACGCTTGAGTTTTCTCCTCTGAAAATAAGGGGGTGAGAGAGAGGATTTCCCTAGCTTCCCTTCCAACCCAGTGCATGAGGAAATTGACTTGTCTATTGAATGGCTAATAAAAAGCCACAAACTTGGAGCCCGGTAGCTTTGGTCATCCAACCACCGCAAAGCCTCATTCCCCTCCCTGCCGGGAGGGAGGAGCCAAGCTGAGGAGGCTGTGGGAGTGGCAGTGAGGTCACCAGGCGACCACCCTTGCTGACCTCCAATTCACCTCTGACCACCCTGTTGGGGGGGGCGGTGCAGGAAGGGGGGTTTGGCTGGCCTAGCCTGGTGGCAGGACCAAACCCATGTATGGAATGTGAGTTGGAAAGTGCCCGCGCTGCCTTTCATGCTAACATCTGGGCCGGGTTACCTGGCCTCCTACCCCCTCACCTCCCCAAATGAGGTGTGGGACTGGTTCACCACAACCTTATCAAAACATGATGCAGCCCTGCCCTACTCCACTGGCTGGAAGTGTTTTGTTTTCCCTATTCATGCTCAGGGAGATGCGGCTCCCTTCTCTCAAACCCCATACTGCTGCCATCAAGAGCCAAGGGAATAGGAAAAGGGAAATGCCTGGGTGACTTTCAGAAACTCTGAGGAGGATTGACCTTCCCTGGTATCCTCACTGGGTGACAAGGTGGAAGGATGAGGGCCAGAGGCCCCTGGCTGACCCGAGGCCTCTTGGGGTTCCACCGGTCCTGGTGATGTCAGAGCACCTCTAGCTAGCGGGCCAGGCCGTTTCCAGAATGTTGGTGCCTAGGAGTGGGGCCCTGGGAATGGAGAGCAATGCCCTGGGCCATGTTAGAGCTTCATGGCTCGCCTCTTGCTCCCTCTGGTCTTCTCTGGAAAATGAGAAAAGGCCCCCAATGCATCTTGAAGTGCTTAGATTCCCTCCTGAGTAGTGGAAACCTGGTCCCTGTCACCGAGGTTGCTCCAGGCCTCATCAGCCCTGGGGAATCACAACAGCAGCTTGGAGAAGGGCTTCAAGGAGAGGCCCCCGCTCACCACTGGTGACCACATGAGTCAACCTGCAGCCACGGTCCTCAGCCAGAGCCTCCAAGATTTCCCTTGGCTTTCAAATGCAGGACAGGGATGCTGGCACACGGCCAGCCACCTTTGGGAGGGCTTCACAGGCAGAGATGGACCAGGAGGAACATCCTCTAGAACTAAAGGGAGCCCTGGACACAGGCCCTTTGCACTGGGGAGCCCCATTGCTCCCTGGGAGCAGGACAAAGTGTGAACAGGGGTCCTTCCAGCTCCTCCGCCCTCACCCTTCACTGCTCTCCAGATGGCAAAATGAAGTCCATCTTCAGGAGGCAGTGGCCTGTGAAGGGGGCAGCCGGAGGCGCCACGTGTCCCCACTGCAGTCAGTAAGGCAGGGCACAGTCCACACGGAATCCAAAACCAGTGGTAAACCCGATTGAAAGTCATTCTGCTCTTTAACTTCACTGCCCACCGACATCCTGAGCCTCAGTGCTAAGCTGGTCCAGCGGAAGTGTGCACCCCCTGCGGGCCTTCACCTCCCCGGGCTTGGGGGTGGGAGCTGGGCACCACACGGGGGGAGGGGAGGGATCTGGATGTCCCAGAGAGAAGGGAAGCTTACCTCCGGCTCCCGAAATCAGAGCCCACGTTGTGGGAGGGCTTGTCCCGAGGCCTAGATGCGGGGCCTGCAGTGCAGGCTCTATTGCCGTCCCCGGGGTCTGTCTGTCCTCACACACAGTGTCCAAAGGCCCACGGCCAGGCCAGGGGGCTGGAGACTCGGGACCAGGGGAGGAGGGAGAGTGGATGTGCGTCAGGGGCTGGCAGACTGCTCCTGGACAAGGCAGCAGTCGCTGAGAGGCGACCCGAGACGGGTTTCACAAGACCCCAAATTAGGTTCCTTTGTGAGTGTTTAAGCCTCAGGGGTCAGTGTGACCTCAGCGGACAGTCAATACCTCAGAACCCTAAAGCCCAGGCCCCAGGGCCCAGATCTCCCAGCCAACGTGCTCCCTCCGCCACCTGACTGCAAAGGCCCAACGCGGTCCTCAGTTCTGGGTCAGTGGTCCTCGCTTTGAAACGAAAGCAGCCCTGCCTGGAGAAGGAGGCCTGGTGCCTATGGTTTGGAGGTAGTCTGGTATGGAAGTTAAGAGGCGCTTCCCTCATCTGAGACTCTGTTTTCTCATCTGTAGAATGGGGATGACCTAACAGGGTAGTCGTGAGAGCAGAATGAACTCATGTCCACAAGAGACTTGCACAGGCCCACGGACACCATACGTGCTCCGAAGTCTGTCTGTAAGCTTCCCCATGCCGAGCGCAGTGCCTGTCACAGCGCAAATGCTCAATGAGCATCAGCTGGATGAATGGATCTGGTGAAATCTGCACAACTGATTTCATCCCTGGGGAGGGGCTGGCATTACCTAAGGCAGAGTTCAGTAAGCACGTAAAGGAAGTATATGGTGAAATAGAGGCCTTTGTTAGGTCTCAGGTAAGCAGAGGGGCTGGCCTGGGGTTACCTAGAGGCGTCCCTGTTGGCTTTTAACACATGCCTGCCCAAGGCGCTGGCCCTTCCTTGGGATGTTGGAACGGAGTCGCCTGCCTCCTGCCATTCTGGAATTTTCTCAGTGGCTCTGCTCATCTTATTTGTTTGTGTTTTTACATAGCCCTAAAGATGCGTTAGTCATGGGTAAAGTACAATCTGTATCTCAGACAGTGGCCAGTGCCCACCTTCACCCTGGTCCTCAGCCCGGAGATACTCAGCAAGACAAACATTGGCCTCCCGAAGGCCAGCCCCCTTCTCATGTGCTCCGAACCCTTCGATTTCTTCTGAAGAGAGTTTTGATTTCTGATGGGACTCCCACCCTAATAAAGATCATCGCTTTGATGATGGCTCATGTTTCTTCAGCACCTACATTGTGCCAGGCCCCGTCTAAGCACTTTTCACAAACTATCGCATTTTTTGTATTCATTTATTTTGAGAGAGAGAGAGAGTGTGAGCAAGCATGCGTGAGCAGGGGAGGAGCAGAGAGAGAGAGAGAGAGAGAGAATCCCAAGCAGGCTCTACGCCATCAGTACAGAGCCCAACATGGGGCTCGAACCCATGAACCATGAGATCATGACCTGAGCCAAAATCAGGATCAGACATTTAACCGACTGAACCACCCAGGCGCCCCTGAATTATCTCATTCTTTCATTCAACAAGCCTAGCATCATGGCCGCCCTTGACTTGTCTGTTTGCCAGCTGACCTCATTGACTTTTGCAACCCCTAAGCCCATAATAAGAACTTAAGAACATACTTCATGCCCTAGAAGTTATGCTTGCTTAGAACTGGTGAGCCAACAGCCCAATGCACTGAGGGTTCCTGGAGGTGTCATGCCTTGTCCCAAAGGAATGAATTGCTAGATGTATAGAGGGAAGGAAGGTAAGGTGTTTGGATTAGGGGTTGCATTTTCAGGACGCTTCCCCAACCTCCAGATCTCTCTGCCTGCCCTCATGTAAATTGGTCCGTGCTTTCCGTCCATAAGACTGGTCACTTATTCATTCATTCCAGAAGTAGCGTTGGAGAACCTAACACTTGTGAGGTGCTCGCTTCGTTACTGCTCACACAGCAAACCACACAAGTACAACTCTGCCCTTCGGAGCTTATGTTCTGGCAGAGGAGACAGGCATTAAACAAATTGTAAGTTAGCTTAGTTCTAACTGTCATAAATGCCAAGAAGGAAGCGTGTGGGGAGCAATGGAATGCGTCTGTGGGCCCTGACCCTGCAGGCGAGAGAGGAGTGTCGTTGGGTATGGAATCGGAAAGACGGACAAGGATCAGCAAGGCAGAAGGGCATCTGTGTGCAGTGGGCTTCAGTGTGAGAGGTGTGACTTACTATGGGACTCGGTCAGGAGAGTTAGGTAGCCACAGAAGCTGAGAGAAGGCCCACATGCCTGGCGGTCGGAGAACAGGATGAGAGAGTGAGCAGTGGAGCATGGGAAGCCGCTGATGTGTTCTGAGCAGGAAAGTGACAAGATTGGGTGGTCTTCAAAGACGACTCTGGCTTCTGACTAGACAATAGGGCGATGAAGTCCAGAGCGGGGCAGGGAGGGGGGGGGGGGCGGAGGTCTGGCAGGGGCAGGAGGTGATGGCGCCAGGGGACAAGGGGGTCTGCACGGAGCTGGAGGGAAGCGATGGATTGGAAGGAGACTTTGGAGATAAAATCCACGGAGGAAGATTTTGACGGGATGTGGGGGAAGAAAGAGAGGGTGGGGTCGAGGATGGCTCCGAGATTTCTGGCGTGTATAACAGAGCAGATTCGGAATCAGCAAACTACAGCTTGCAGGCCAAACCTATCCCTCTGCCTGCTTTTGTAATTACGGTTTTACTGGAACACAGCCATACCCAGCCATTTACACATCTGCCGTGGCTGCTCTTGAGCTACGCGGCAGAGCTGAGCGGTTACGACCCAGAGCATACGGCCCACAAAGCCTAAGATGCCACCTGGCCCTTTATAGAAAGGTTGCTGCCCCTGGAGTAGATGGTAGTGCCTTTTACTGAAATAGGGAGCGAGGGAGAGCTAGAGCACAGGCTTAGGTGGGGTCAGAAAAGATGCCAGGGTCAGATTTGGGCCTTTGCAAGGTGCCAGGCGGAACTGTCAAATAGGCAGTTGGCTACAGTGTCTCGGAAGGGGGGGGTCTGGTGGAGAGGAGAGTGGGGGTGGAGGCCAATGAGATTGGGAGCTGGAACCAGGTGAGCAGAGGGTGTGATGATGACAAAGGGCCCAGGAAGGAGTCTTGCAGAATTCTAATATTTTAAGGCCTCTTGCACCCTCGCTAGTGTCTGATTCTAAGGGCAGCCCCTACAGGTAGTCTCACGGAGGGCAGCAGGGAGTAGAAACAGGTGCTGCTGTGGTGCTCAGTGGGGGATGAGTGCCTCTCCTCCGGCCACACAGGCTTCTAAGGTTCCAGGATGCCTGTGAGCGGGGACCTAATACGCAAGACCATGCTGGGCACGATAAGGGCGCACAGTAGGCTCTCAGTGATGCTGTCGAATCCAACTGTGTCCCAGGCAGGACCCCCTGGCTTGGGGAAATTGAGACTGGTGGCAATATGGTGGGCAGCTCCCCTCTGTCTCCACCTGCTGACCATGCCTTTCTCTCTGTCCGCAGCTGCGCCTGAACGGGGGCCGGAACCCCTACGAGGGCCGGGTGGAGGTACTGGTGGAGAGGAACGGGTCCCTCGTATGGGGGACGGTGTGTGGTGAGAACTGGGGCATTGTGGAGGCCATGGTGGTCTGCCGGCAGCTGGGACTGGGCTTTGCCAGCAACGCCTTCCAGGTGAGAAGCCCCGGCCTCAGACCCTTCCATCCAATCCAGCCCTGCCCCTCTCAGTCAGCCCCTATTTTCCACGAACCTTCCCCAGCTACCCAGAAAGTAGAGAGCAAAGTGCCCTGGACTATGCGGGGGAAGGGGAGGTGGGTAGGAACCTCATCCTGGCCTCAGCTCTGCCCCTCACCGCCCTGAGTCCTTGGGCGAGTCATGCTCCCTTCTGGACTGTTTCCCCACTACAGAGTGAGGGGCTGGACTCTGGTTTCCAGGGTCCACTCAGCTCTGAGTGCTGGGAATCACCCTGGGCTGTGGACTGATTCTGGGGTGTCCTGATGTGCCTATGCAGCAGGAAACAACTCGGTCCTACGGGGCAGTGGCAACCACCCAGCCCAAGGCCCCAGATGCCTTAGCTCACTCCCTTGGAGGCCCCTCTGGCCAGACCATATGTCCCAAGTGGTGTCATACGTTCTCCCCGTGATTGGCAGGTAAACCTCCAAGCCTTGTCCTGCATCTGTGCCCTCTTCCCTACGGTCCCTTCCTTAAAGAGAGAGACTCAGATGAATGTAGCTAAGCCCCTGCCCCTATTGGACGGCAGCAGAGGAAAGGCAGGAAGCTCTTTGGCTTAAAAAATCATTGACTTCTGTTCCCTATAGTGTGAGGGAACGTTGTCAGAAGGAGGCCAGGAGGAGGAGGAGCCAGAGATAGGAGGCTCAAGGTCTATTCCCGACTGTACCCCCACCAGCCTGCTGTATAATGGTCTAGGACAAAGCAGCCACTCTTCTGTGCCTCAGTTTGTCTCCCTGTGACATGGAATGACTAGGCTCAGGTCCTCAGTATCCTGGCTCCAAACACTTTCTCACAGAAGAGGAAAATGGCTAGAGCCCCTGGCTTGCTTGGCCAACCCTGACTCCAGCTCCTGTGCCCAGGTGGCCCTGTCCCCCAGAACGGGATCACCTAGGGAGGGACTCGGGACAACTCTGCAGCCTTGCTGAGCCTGACTGCCTGCTTGCAGGCTGGCCGGGTCCAGGGCAGGAGCTGAGTCCTGAGCAGAGACTGCCCTGTGGCTCCTCTCCCAGCATTCAGAAGGGACAGGCCTCTGATGCCACTGCCCACGCCCTCTGGGGCCCTGGCTTCCCATAGTGCCTCTGCTAATACTGCTTTGACCAGCCAAGGCACTCTCTGGGGCCCCAAAGGGAGCGGAAGAACAGTGTTCTCCAGCTACTTTTGTTCCTGGTCAGCTCGTTCTTTTTTTTTTTTTTTTAACGTTTATTTATTTTTGAGACAGAGAGAGACAGAGAATGAACAGGGGAGGGTCAGAGAGAGAGGGAGACACAGAATCCGAAACAGGCTCCAGGCTCCGAGCTGTCAGCCCAGAGCCCGACGTGGGGCTCGAACTCACGGACTGCGAGATCATGACCTGAGCCAAAGTCAGCCACTCAACCGACTGAGCCACCCAGGCACCCCTGGTCAGCTCATTCTTAAGACACCTGTGTGTCTGCAGGGTCATGCAGTGGGCCAGGATCTGCCACCAATTAACACCCTGTCCCCTAGCTAGGCCCTGGTGTTCTCTCTAGAGGATGAGGGGCGTTCTCTGGGTAAACAGAACCAATTGGATGTATGAATATTGAACTATCATGTGTGAATAGATCGCTTCTCTCCTGCCAATTCTGACCAACTGGCAGTGTCTCCCGGGAGCACTGTGTTGAGGTTCCTGAGAGCACACTGGGTTTAGAGGAGAGAGTGATGTGATTGACTAGTCATGTCTGCCCCGGGCGTGGGGCTGGGGAGCGAGCAGGGAGTTGCAGGTGCCTGCCATTCCTGACGTACAGTATTCAACTGCTGTTTGACCAGAGTCTTAGCTATGCCTTCCTCTTGGGGAGCAGTGGCAGAACCAGAGTGCGAGGGTGTCCCTCACTCTGCCACCAACAAAGTGCGTGACCTGGGTGAGTGACTGTTTGTGCCTCTGCTGTCTCCATCTGAAAAAATGGGGCTCATTTAGCTTTAGCTTGGGGATTTTTGTGAGGCCGAAAGTTGACAGAATATGAGACAGTGACAATCCAAGGTGACCCACATCTCGTTTCTTTTGTTTCATCCAGGAGACCTGGTATTGGCACGGAAATATCTTCGCCAACAAAGTGGTCATGAGTGGAGTGAAGTGCTCGGGAACGGAGCTGTCCCTGGCACACTGCCGTCAAGATGAGGATGTGACCTGCCCCCAGGGTGCAGTGCAGTACGGGGCTGGAGTCGCCTGCTCAGAAAGTGAGAGTCCCTGGGGGTCCTACCCCACCCTCCCCGCCAGGCTCCAAAGAGTCCCGCTGGTTATTCCTTGCATGGTTCTGGGGCCTCTGCCCTGAGCGGTGCCAAAGAGGAAAGCAGAGATTAATTTTAAGTGAAAAGAGTCGGGGTGGGGGCAGGGGGGAGGAACTACCCCCTACCCACAGCCCCACAACTTGCCTGCTGACAGTGGAAAGACAAGCAGGAGGGAGGGACTTGGAGAGTCTGGGAGTCTTGGGTTCAAATGGCAGGGCCAGTGTAGATGAAGTGACTGAGAACTACGCGTTCTTACCAGTTGACGAGGAAGAGCGCACCTTCCTTGGAGGATGTCTCTGAGGGCAGTAAAGCAGACGAAGCATATAGGGGGTGCTCTGTGCCTGTTGGCTTCCTTCCTTTCACCTTGCTCCAAAGGGCATCTCCCATTTCACACCGTGGAGGCAACTTCCCGGTGACTCCCTGGGAATCCCAGAGAGCCTAAATACACAGAAGGAGAAACCCCGCCCACACTCAGAATGGCCCAGCTCATGAAGGCTCCCTTCTGTGCTGAGAGAGAGAGAGAGGCCTAGCCGTGCAGCTTTGCGGGCACACTGCTGTCCTGATGCCCAGACTCTGCCCTCCCCACCCCGGCCTTATAAAACCACACTTAGCCTTCTCCCTCGAGAACCTGGCAGGTGGCAGAGGCCCAGGATCTGGCCAGAGAACTTGAGATCAGACCCCACCCACCATTTATTAGGTGACTTTGGCAAAGTTAGTTAACCACTATGATTTACAGTTGTTTTTTTCTGAGACACTGGAAATTAAATGTGACAATGAATACGTACACGTGCACAATAAACAATGATGCACGTCTTTTACCATCATGGAGAACCTGGGGAAGAGTAAACCTGAATTCAGTGAGCTTCGTCCGCCCATCGACCCCGTTAGACTCACTGACCCAAGCCTTGTAAGGTGGGACTGTCCACCCGGCATGAGCTTCTCTGGGCAGATAGCACAAGTTATCGCGTCCTGTCTGAGGAGATCATCACCCTCGCCAGCCGCCCCCACCCCCGCCCCAGGAAGAACATCCTAGCAGAGAGAAAGCAGTCAGGGGCCTTTCCTTTGCTTCTTAATTTATTTTATGTTGTAATATACCATTATTGCCAAAAGGAAATTAAGATAATATGAACCTCAGTAAAAGGTAGCATAAGATAAAAGCAGATACAAAAGGAGTGCCTGGGTGGCTCAGTTGGTTAAGCGTCCAACTCTTGATTTCATGATCTCAGGGTCATGAGATCGAGCCCCGCGTCAGGCTCCATGCTGACAGCACAGAGTCTGCTTGTGATTCTCTCTCTCCCTCTCTCTCTGCTTTTTCCACCATCCCCTTCTAAAAATAAATACAAACATTTTAAAAAAACAGCAAGAAAGTAGGGGTTGGCAAAAAGGTAGTGGCTCAAAATGGAACCAAGAGAGAGGTTAATAAAAAATTATAGTGTGGAGTCCTATACATTTACTCTTGGGAGGTCATAAAATTCACCATGAGCTTCCTAACAGCCAAAAAAGGAAGGAAACCTGGTCATTAATACCAGTATCCATGAAATAGAAACAAACCCATGAGATAGGAGCAACTCACTGTTCTAGTTTCCAAGATGGAAGGGAATTTCTCATGAAAATGGACAGTTATGAGATCAACGGTACTCTTGACATCCTCATGGCAGATGATAAGTTTCATGGGGTCCTGAGAACCCCTCAAATTAGGCTAAAGGCATCACTCAGAGTGACTACAGGGAGGCAGTGCCATTTGGGCCGGGAACACAGCTCTTGGCTGATCTGGCTTAATGAATGTTATTCAGAGAGAGAAAGTATATTCTCCAGGCAACCCTTTGTAATTATTTTTTCTCATCCAACCTGTTACACCTGTATCTGCAAGCCTTCTCCTCCTCACCCACCCCCCACATACAATCCATTTCATTTTTACCTCTCCATGTTCTCTCGACTCCCTCTACCTCCTTCCACCCGACTGTCTCAGCCTGTGTCCAGATGACATTCTTCCATACCGCAGAGGCCCCTCAGTGCGATCCCCGCAGCGACATGTGCCCCTCCGACCGCTCCCCCTCCCAGAAGCCGGAATCAATATTGGCCTCCCACTCATGCCTCTGTCCTGTCCAGACCCGTCTGAGCTTTCCCACAGCACTTAGGTGAGTGCAGGGACTTGCACAAGGCAGGTGTTGCCCGGCTTCCTTGTGGGCCACCCTCCATTCCCCCACCCCTACTCAGTGTCCCAACTGCCCAGGCTTTGGTCCTCCTTCATGCCCCAGGGGACTGGCACATGCAACTTGACATTGTAGAGATACTTTCTATAGTCCCCACTCATCCTCCAGGGAGCAACGAAAACATAACTGCCTCCGAGGAAATTCTTCCTGACCTCCTTCCCCAGACTGGGCCCCCTGTCATAATTCCCAACACACCCATGTTTCTCCTTCTATCTCTGGACACAACTGTAATTAAGTAATTAGTATGTGCTTCTGTCTTTCCTGCCACAGTGTAAGGTCTGCCCTGTTCAGCACTGTCCAGAGACAGTGCAGTGTTCGCTATAGTACTTGGTGGATGGGCAGATGAATTCATGCTTCAGATGAGTTTCCGGTGGACATTTCGGATGTTAGGGAGGTGAAGGCCCCCTTCTATGGCAGGTGCTAAGAGCGCGGTTCCCAGGCTGCCAGCAAACTGCAGATCATGTTAAGACATCTGAGCTGGGGTTAGGGCTGGCCTCCTCCCAGAAAGAGGAGAGAGCAATGGAGACCCATTTGCTCAGCTCAGAGGTAAGCAAAGGAAGGGGCCGTGGGTTGAGTACCGAGTAGGGTCCAGACAGTGAATAAGAGACTCATAACACCCTCTAATAAAAGCATGCCCAGAACACCCGGTACCGGGCATCCTGGTGTGTGCCCTCCAAGAGGAACTATTTCTCAGCGAATGAGGGCCTCCCGATGTATGTCTTCCACTCCCCAAACCACATCCCATCGGTGCTCCCCCTTCATACCCTTCAGTTCCACATCCAAGCCCTGCAGATGGATTTGTTCTCCAGAGGGTGCTGCCCCGTGCCGGAAATTGTGTCCTGAGAAGCTGCCGTGTTCCACGTGCAGCCGGGAGGCCGTGGGGAATGCTCCAGACTCTGGCAGACTTGAGGGAAGCAAAGCTCACAGGTGCACACCCACTTTAGACATTTACAAGCAACTTGATGGAAAACATAGGATGGGTCTGGTTGTACATCAGATACAATAATTTTGTGACTTGAAATGTACTAGAAATAGTCAATGGAATCCGACTTTTAAAGGGAAACTTACAGTTAACCCTTTTGTAAAGAAGCTAAACCTTCTAATAGAATTGCTTAGTGAGCAAACATGGACTGTATCCATTGGTAATTTTTTTTTAACACCTGCTGTGTGCTGTGTGCTGAGTAAATCGAGCTTTGTTTTACAAGAAATACCTGGGGGCACCTGGGTGACTCAGTCAGTTAAGCTTCCACCTCGGCTCAGGTCATGATCTTGCAGTTCGTGAATTCAATTCCTGCATCGGGCTCTGTGCTGACAGCTCAGAGCCTGGAGCCTGCTTCAGATTCTGTGTCTCCCTCTCTCTCTGCCCTTCCCCTGCTTGCACTTGCTTGCTCGCTTGCTCTCTCAAAAATAAACATTAAAAAAATTTTTTTATATGAATTTAAAAAAAATAAAAGAAGTACCTGGGGGAAACCCTCATGTAGAGCAACAGTGTGAGTGGAAATTGAAAGAAGCCATTAAGAAGGTGATTTGGCAGGGGCACCTAGGTGGCTTGGTCAGTTAAGCATCTGACTTTGGCTTAGGCCATGATTTTGCAATTCGTGGGTTCAAGCCCCACGTCGGGCTCTGTGCTGACAGCTCAGAATGTAGAGCCTGCCTCAGATTCTCCCTGGATTGTGCTCTTTCTAAAAAGTAAATAAACATTTTTTTTTTAAAAAGATAATTTGGCAATATGCATCAGAGCCTTGAAAACATATAGCCCGGGGCGCCTGGGTGGCGCAGTCGGTTGAGCATCCGACTTCAGCCAGGTCACGATCTCGCGGTCCGTGAGTTCGAGCCCCGCATCAGGCTCTGGGCTGATGGCTCAGAGCCTGGAGCCTGTTTCCGATTCTGTGTCTCCCTCTCTCTCTGCCCCTCCCCCGTTCATGCTCTGTCTCTCTCTGTCCCAAAAATAAATAAATGTTGAAAAAAAAAAAAATTAAAAAAAAAAAAAAAAGAAAACATATAGCCCTTCCTCCCAGCAGTTTCAATTATAGAAATATATTCTAAAGAAAAAACTGAAGTTAAATACAGATTTACTACAGGATGTTTAACTGTGCAAAAATGTCAAGGAACCAATGCATCTAAAAATATGAGTTAATAGGGCTATGAATTAAATATTATATAGCCATGAAATGCATGTTGTAATGGATATTTATTAACAAGGAAATACCTCAAGATATATTTTAAGGGAAACAGTATGAGCAGACTGTAAGTCTACATACAATGTCACACATGTTGTAGACTGTATTTATCGACCCCAGAAGAATCAGACCAAGGTATGGATGGTGCTCTCCCTCAGGGAGGCACATGATCATTGCTGTTGTTTGTTGTTTATTATGGAAAATCTCCGGCCACCCAAAAGTAAAGAGAACAATATAATGAACCCTCATGTACCATCACCGAGACTGAACAGTTGCCAGCATTTTGCCCACCATTTTGCACCAATAACCAGAGGCGTCCAAGAGGACTCTCAGAGAAGGGGAAGAGGAATTGGGGGTGGCGTTCCTCAAGGAAAGTGACCTTGCGAGGCCATGAGCCAGTCCCAGATGGTGCTGGGGGCGGGGAGGGGTGTCTTGTCTTGTTTGAACATTGTGTCTGCCCTCCCTAGCTGCCCCTGACCTGGTCCTCAATGCGGAGATTGTCCAGCAGAGCACCTACCTGGAGGACCGTCCCATGTTCATGCTCCAATGCGCCATGGAGGAGAACTGCCTGTCAGCCTCGGCTGCCCAGACCGACCCCACCACAGGCTACCGCCGGCTTCTGCGCTTCTCCTCCCAGATCCACAACAATGGGCAGTCTGACTTCCGACCCAAGAATGGCCGCCATGCGTGGATCTGGCATGACTGCCACAGGTGAGCCCTCCTTGTTCATCGTTAGCATGTTACCCTGGCCCCCCACGCTGCACTGGATGGGATTCAGAGTCACAGGGAGCCCTGGAGAGAGCTGACAGGCCACGCATCCAGGAGGCAGAGTCTTCCTACACTGGAGGGGTCATTACAATGGCCTTCTACATTTATTCAGCAATTCTCCACTCTCAGCTTCCCCGGCCCACCTCCCCTTCCCTAAGCCCAGTCTCTTTCTTGCCTCCAATGCCTCTACTGTTAGGAAACAAACTTTTTTTTTTGAGGACCCGATGCCTCTCCATTGACCCTTTCAAATGCATCTACGGCAAGTTCACGATCTGTGGGGTGCTTGGGGGCTCTGCAGTTTTTAGACTGAGTTCATTCATCAATGTATTTTAAACATCTCGAGAAAGACGGTGGGTGTGGAGACAAGAGTTCTAGGCCCAGTAGTCGTGAGACCTGGTCTCTCAACCCAGCTGTGTCTGTAACCAGCTGCGCGATGTCAGGCCATCTGGGCTACATCACTGGGGACCTCCAGTGTCCCTGCCAGCCCTCAGTCTGACTTGGTCCCAGTGTTGTAAGTCCTGCACAAGAACAGAGTGAAATCCTAGAGCCAACAGAAGCCACCCCATTCATCTCCTTGCCTTTTCTCTTTTTTTTTTCACTTTGCCTTGATTCTTACTCTAATCCAGGACCCACTGCCCCAGCTTGTTTGCATTTTCCTGCTGAGGCCTGAGTTGGGCAGGTAGAGGGAACAGAAGTGAGCACACTTTTGAAAATGAAGGGGCGGAGGCCCCTGCTGTGCACAGGGCAGCAGTGCCCCTCAGGGGTCCACGGCGAGCACCCTCCTGTGCATCAGTGCTCTCTCGGCAGCACAGCTCTCGTCCTCGGTCCCTGCGTCTCACGGTGAGGCCCGTGGGCTTGGGCAGAGCCTGACCACCGCAGACCTTCCCATCAGAATCTGCATTTTGTCAGCGTCACCCGCTGATGTGCGCGTCTCACATCAGAGCCTGAGAAGCCCCAGCCCAGCTGATCAATCGCTAGGCGTCCTTCTAGCTCGAAAAGGAAGCAGGCACTGTGAGGGGCACAAGAACTGACGTTTATTGACCCCCTTCTAACTGCCAGGCACATGGAACCCTCATTTTCAAGGGTAAGGAGACAGAGGCTCAGTGTCTACATGACTTGCCCAGGGTAACACAAGAAGTCGCCTGGCAGGGACCCTCCACTCCCGGCTGTCTGACCCCAGGGAGTGGGCAAATCTTTCCGTTACCTCTGCTGAATCTTCATCAGAAAGCTATCCTTTTCCTGCTTTTTCCTGTCACAACTGATGGTCCGGTCACATTCCAATAAGTCTTGGGATAGAGCTGTTCCATCTGTTTCAAAAGAAAAGACTATGATAGAACTTAGGGTGTTGATTTTCCTTTATAATTATTATAAATTGTGTTTTGAATGTCCCGACTAGCCAAAGAATTTTTGGTCTTTATATAGAAACATGCCAGCCTTCTGCAGGGTGGAAGTCAAAGAGTAAAATTAAAGTCATGACCATATTGGTGCCTGATTTCCTTTGGAGACCACGTGGTGGGAGCCCTGGGTCTGCGGGGGCTGATGTTGCTTATTATAAGTGGAACATAATTGCATCTCTGTCCCACACATGGCGGTCCACCCAGACATTACATGGCAGAAGTCTCCGTGGGACATATGCTTGCTCTCCGAGCAATGGTCTGTCCTCTAAGAATACACATGGCGACACCATGGAAGTGTTTCTTCTGATCTGGAGCCCCAGGCATTCCGATCTCTATGCCACCCCACCCCCTGATTTCCCTGTAGTCTATTTCATTTCTTTGCTTACAGATGTTCCCATCAACGATTTGGGAGGGATGGGTAGAAAAAACATGCTGGCCAAGCATATGTCCCTCCAAGCCACCCCTTCCTGGTCCGTAACTGAGAGCCTATGACCATAAGATCTCAGAGAACATAAGAGGACACCCCTGCACCCTGGCCTCCAGAGCTCCAGGGGGCTTCTCCAGTCTCTGTAGGAGGACCTGTCAATAGGACTCCTGGCCCCATACCTCTGTTGGGTCCCTTTGAGAGTCTGATGACAGCAGGCCCTCCCTCCACTCAAAACAAATTATTTCTGGAAGACTTAATACCCTATCTCAGCAGATTTACAGACCTCGGAGCCAAAGTTGAGAACCCTGGCTCAAATTAGTATGAATGGGGAAAACTATCACTCCCAATTTAATTGATGGTACAATGAGGAACAGAACTGTGTTCCTTGAAAGCCTTAAAATGAAACGTGAAGACTGACCCCCTTAGCACTTGCCTTGCCAATCAGACATAGGAAAAAATGCCCTGAGTTGTTCTCTCTCCTATGCATCATGCCCTTGGTTGATGATCCTGCCCTCCTGCCACTTGCGCCCCAGGGGGTGGAGCCACACCTCTTTAACTGACACATCACATCACAGGTTCCACGGGGTCCGGACGAAGGTGAGCACAGAGCAGCTCTCCTCTGAGGCCTTCACAGCTCAGGAAGCCCCTGGAGAGGCGCCAGGAGCTGGCCGGTGGGGAGGTGGATGTCCAGCATGGGTGCCAGCCCAGCGAGTCAGGGACAGCCCGGCTACAAGGAGAGACTTTCATTCGCTCTGCCCTGCTTCTGCCGCATGCAGAGCAGGCCCCCATGTTGGATCAAAGCCCCACAGGTGCGATGTGGCCCCTGTGAGCCCATGTTAGGCCCTCGTCGCATCCGTAGGGCTTTGGCCTGGCCAGAGGGCTCCTCCTCACACATGGGGAAGCAGGGTGGAAGGGTGGGGGGCCCCCGCCCTTCATGATAGCACCTCCCGAGACTGGAGCACACCCCCAGTTTTCTCTGCAGTGGGGCCAGAGCACTGTCCCAGCCGCAGCTGAGCACCAGCCAGGACTGTCCATTCTATGACATGTGGCTGGTATGGGACAGGATGAAGAGTGACAGCATCTCCTCTACAGTGCGCATGGACTCTCTGATGCAGAGTTTTATTTGGGCCCCCAACAACCTAGGATGACAAGGGATATACCCAAACCCGCCATCTTCCTCTGGACCAGCCTTGTGGGTCGTCCACATACTCATCAGTTCCTTCTTCCCCTGGTACCATGTCTTAGGATACCGAGCTCTGGAGTCTTGTGCTAGAAGGCCATCCTTCCTTTTATCCAGATTACAATGACTTCCACCAAGTGTCAGGTGATGCTCTCTCTTCTTAGGTTCTGGAATTTCTTTCCACGTTAGAGTTTCCCTAGGTCTACCCCATGGATCAGGCGTCCTCTTAAGGCTTGGAAAAGTCAGGACACCTCAGCCTGGAAAGAGGAAGTATACCCTCATCACTAGGACATGTCCGTCCGTCTTCCTGGTAGCCCCATCTAGATCTCCTGGGGTGCGTAGTTGGGGGGTAACCCTGGCCTCCACAGCCAGCCGGCAGGGAGGAGGACGTGGCCCCGGGGTCATGTCCACACCTGTCCCGGAGATAAAGCACCGGAGCTCCAGGACTGCAGCTAGCTGGGATCAAGAGGCTCCGAACCAGCTGTTCCCTCCTAGTGTTCGCAGGGGAAAAACTGAAGAACTCGGGAAGACTTAAATCAAGCGTGCAGGAAGCAGGGGGAGCGGGAGAAGGTCAGCCTTACAACAGTCCATCTGTGGCCTCCGTCTGAATTTTGTTTAGACAACGGAACATAAACCTATTTCTCTTCAGTCTTTCCAGCCGGTAAACATGGCAACATAAACCCCTCTCTGAAAGATGCAGACATGTTTTAGGCAATGAGTCAGACCTCATGTCTCATCCTGCTCCTGCAAGCAGCCAAAATAGACTCGTTCAAAGTCATCACTTCCACTTGCCACAAAATGCGTCCTTGTGAATGTTCTCGGGGGGCCCCTGGCCCAGCATCGCTTTACCCAGAAACATCAGCGACCTGGGAAAAGCCCAGCTTAGGAACTCCTGACATTTTTAGCACAAGCAAACACAGGAGGAAGGGGGAAAGAGCCTTTAATTTCCTCTCAGAAAACCGATCCTTTTCATTCCTCTCTTGCCTCTGTCCTGACTGCAGTACTCCAGCGGAGGGAGCCTGAGGCCGGCCCCGTGAGACCTGGGGGGTGAGGAAGCCTGGGAATGGTAGTGGGAATAGTGGTGGTGGTGACGAAACTACTACTCCTGGCCCTACTGTGGGCCGGAGTAACAAGAGAGAGCCGACAGGTGCTGAGGTTACAAGCCCCGCGTGAGGTTTTTCTGCAGTTTCTCAGATTCAGTCCTTCCAGGAGTCCTGAGAGTGGGTCCTGTTATCATTCCCACTTTCCTGAGGAAGAGGCTCAGGTCGTGCCTAAACACAACCAGGCATTCTGCTCCCCGTGCCTTGGGTGCCTTGAACTTCTGTCTCCCCGTTTGCCCCGTGTCCCTGCAATGGCAGCGACGAATGTGTTCAAGTAGTTGCAGACGCCTGTGATGCTCGCATGGCGGCTTAGGATGGGCCTGGCCAGCAGAGTGCCTCAGGGAGGCCCCCGCCCGCAAGGGGCAGCCATGTTCCCCTTGTTTGGTCTGACCCAAATGCACCACCTTCCAAGAATCTGCATCTGTTCTCAATCCCTCCCAGGCCAAGAGATGGGACACTGTTATGTAAACGGTGCGCGGGGGTAGAGCAGCTGGGTCACACAAGCTCTCCGGTCTCTCTTCTGGGGCCCACGAGGACGCGGCTGCCATGCTCTGCTCCTTCCCAAGGGCCTGAGAAGCCCTCTCTCCCCCTTTTTGTGCCAGGAGCACAGAGTCCTGTCGCTCACTCCCTAGCTGGTGTCAGGGAGGCTGAGGCCTCGCTGCGTCCTAGTCCCACTTCCTGCCTGACACTGGGCTGTGTGAGGGGCTGGTCCAGATACCCCGCTGCTCTTCCTGCCTCTCCCCCTTCCTCCACATGCCCTCCCCTTTCTGTTCTTTCCCTCCCCACCGAATTCCCACTTAAAAAAAGTTTTCAGGGGCACCTGGGTGGCTCAGTCGGTTAAGCGTCCGACTTCGGTTCAGGTCATGATCCCGCGGTTCGTGGGTTCGAGCCCTGCGTCAGGCTCTGTGCTGACAGCTCAGAGCCTGGAGCCTGCTTTGGGTTCTGTGTCTCCCTCTCTCTGCTCCTCCCGTGCTCACGCTCTCTCTCAAATAAATAAATGTAAAAAAAAAAAAAATTAAAAAAAAGTTTTCGAAAGACATCAATCACTTTTATCAGTCTGCGGTAAGCATACCCAATAGGAATGGGCTGGGAGAGCCACGTTCGTGCCCCGGAAGATTCTGAAAAACACCTATTAAAGATATCTTAATTAATTTTTAAAGTTTATTTTGAGGGAGAGAGAGTGTGCGTGCACAAGCAGGGGAGGGGCAGAGAGGAGAGAGAGAGAGAGAGAGAGAGAGAGAGAGAATCCCAAGCAGGGTCCACTGTCGGCGCAGAGCCCAATGTGGGGCTCAAACTCAGAACCGTGAGATCACGACCTGAGCCGAAATCAAGAGTCGGACGCTTAACCCACTGAGCCCCCTAGGAGCCTCTAGATAGCTTAGTTTATTGAGCGTATGGTATCCCAGGCACGGTGCTCACCCCTTCACCTCACTAACCCCCACAGTACCTCCTGCATGACAGCCGGGGCCGGGCCGGAGCGTGACCGCTGGAGCTCCATGGTTAGCGGTTAGCGGCCTCTGCTTCTGCCCTCCCCACCCTCAGGCCCTGTCCCTGCTCGGACCACGCCGCTGGCTCCAGCTGCAGGCGGCAGCTCCTCCAGACACTGACCTGCGGGCCCTCTCTCTCGCTTCAGGCACTACCACAGCATGGAAGTGTTCACCCACTATGACCTCTTGAACCTCAATGGTACCAAGGTGGCAGAGGGCCACAAAGCCAGCTTCTGCCTGGAGGACACAGAATGCGAAGGAGGTATCTTTGTGTGTGGGGGGGGTGGGGGGGGCTTCAGAGGGGCTCAGATGCCCCCACCTGTCCTGAATCCCAGGCCTGACGCTGGACTCTGTCCCACTGGCCACTGCTGACTCTCCCCGTGACCCTTCTCCAGCCAGGGCCTTCCATGGCCCCAGCTCTGTGGGCAAGGCCTGGCTATGAAGGAGCCCCCAGAGTTATGCTGATGGGCACGGGTGGGTCCACACGGTCCCCTGGGTAAGGCCCAAACCTGGCACGTGGTCCCCTCTCCCTCTGGCTGCCGCAGCCTTTCTCCCTGTGTCCCAGCACCGGGTACCCCTGCCCCACAGGCTCATGCTCTCCGAGTCCAAGCCCAAAAGACCCACTCTGAGGTTCCTGGACTCTCTCGACTCCCCCAGACAGAGGCAGCTCTCTGCCCACACCCCTAGCAGGCCATTATGGTTGCACTGTGATCACCTGTGGGCATGCCTGCCGTCCGGACCTGACTGGGCCTCAAGGGAGACACAGTGATTCCTCTCCATATACCCAGTGCTCAGAGTAGTGCCCAGACATGGTAGCCTCTCAATAAATGTGTCAGGGACATGCCATGCCAGGAAATCACACACACAGATGGGTTTTTGAGCACCTACTACGTGCCCGGCAACCAGCTGACCCACTAAGGGTCGGATTCACAAACCAGACCTGGGCCCACATCCAAGTGCTGATTGTCCAGAGGGTGGCAAGATGACCGCCACATTAAGCTAAATAATCAGCACCAGAAAGATCCCAGATAAGCATTCACTCCATTCCCAGGCTAGTGGAAATGCCAGAGTGGCCAGGGGAGGCTTTGTGGAACAGGAGGCGCCAGGCTGGGCCTAAAGGGGCGGGTGGGATGTGGGAATCAAGGCAAGGATTCCAATGAAATGAGAACGGATGAGAAGCCCGCACAGTGGGGAGATGGGATGCCAAGCCCAGAAGCAGCAGAGTTCTGAGGACTTGGGGGATGGGAGAGATTTGCTGAGTGTGGGCTCTGGGAACGTCACCCACCCAGCAGGCCTTCTTGGGGCTCTTTGGGGGAAGGGCAGCTGGGAGGGCAAGTAGTTCAGGCAGTGGGGCCAGGGTGCATGGTGACCGGGCTTCCCTCTGCCCCCACCTGCAGACATCCAGAAGAATTATGAGTGTGCCAACTTCGGCGAGCAGGGCATCACCATGGGCTGCTGGGACATGTATCGCCATGACATCGACTGCCAGTGGGTCGACATCACTGACGTACCCCCTGGAGACTACCTGTTCCAGGTGAGGGGCACAGGAGGGGGTTTCAGCCCCTGCTGAGGGGAGGAGCGGCCTTCTCCCCAGTGACGGGGGAGGCAGCCCCCTTGGTGGCGGTGTCCAAACACAGAACACATGCAGGGAGGCACACAAAGCCCTTGGGGAGCTGCCAGGCCCCTGAGACGTCGCGTTAACACTTGCGAATCAAAGCTCGTGCACATAGCCAGGTTTGGTCTTCAGGCTGAGAATTTGTTCCACAGACCCTAAGGCAACCCTCATCCGTGGTGTCCTCTGACACAGACTGTCACCTCCCCCCCACCCCTCCCGTGCCCTCACCCTCCCCTGTCTGTGCTATCGAGGCTGGAAGTAAGCTCAGGAGGAGCCATTCACCCGCAAGCGTCTGTGACTTGCCTCTCCCAGAAAAGGTGACCTCCCGAAAGGGTCTGCAGAGGGGACAATGCTGCTGCCTTCCTGCAGACACAGTGGCATGCTCCAGCCATGCCCCTGGCATGGGAGCAAGGGCACCACATTCCCGGCATCGCCCTCTCTGGAGCACAGGTGCGCTCCGGCCCGCAGAACTCCCTGGCGCTCTGGCACGTTCCTACACCTCCACCCGTCTAGGTCTCGAGCTCACCCTGCTGGGTGGCAAAGTGGGTGACCAGAAATGTGTCATTCTGCCTTGAAAACTTTCCCAAGGGGCATTCAGCCAGCCCAGAGTCCGGCCCGTGGTCCCCACCCTGGAGACAGCCCTGGGAAGAACCAACACCTGCACAGAAGTGACCACAGAGGGGCTTTGAAAGTTTTCCTGTGCAATTTCAGAGGCTGGAAATCAGACAGCCAAGCACTTTTCCACCCCCAAACCCAAAACCGCAGACTTGGAGAGGCCCAGCCAAAGAGCAGAGTGCTCTTTATTTTAAAAAATGAATATCCATGTCTCTGTGCACGTACACTGTGCCCAGGGTTTTGTGTTTGAGGTTGGCTACCACTTTGCTGGGTGAACGTGTATTCTCGTGTGTCCTGACAAATGCCACCTATTTAATAACTAGGATAACTAGGGCTCGTTGAAGATTGATGCCAGGCCTGGCCGTGCCTAAACCCTGTAAATGAATATAATTCCCCCAATGAAGGCCTTTACTACTACCCTCATTTTACAGCCAGGCAAACCCAGGTCACATCAACTCTGTATCCATGTGTTCCTGACCCCTGACGACACAATTAGCAAGTTAACTTACTGGGAGCGTTTGTGCCTCTGATTAATGGAAAAGAGTGTTTCCCTTGGGACAGACATGGAACTTTAGATGTGTGATAGCCCTGGCCTGGGATTTCACTGGCCCTCTCCATTCCCACATGGACCTAAGAGCAGACCTCAGTAATGCTGCCAAAGGCGGGAGAGAGCCAGGGAAGGAGGACGTGCCTTCCAGGCAGAAGGGCCTGCAGGAAAGGCTCAGAGGCAGGGACGTGTGTGAAGTCACACCTCCAGGAGCACACGGCCTGGTCCTTGTCCCATCCCATCTCAGCACATCCTGCTCCCCAGCTCCCTTCTAGTTCCTATCAACAGCCCGTTCTGTGGCCTCCCTGGGCCCCCATCCCTGCCCCTACTAATCTCAAACCTCCCAGGGCACCCAGGAGAGGGTAACCCCTTTTTGAAGGCCGACTTATGGGAGGGTATATGTGTGTGAATCACAGAGAGGCAGACAGAGGTGCACATTCTCACTCCTCCCAGCCTTGACCCCTCATCTCTGGCTAGTCCTGCCCCGGGGCTGCTCTTGGAGCAGGAGGTCGCCCCGACTCTGGAGGCAGTAGAGCCTGGGCCCGGGGTGAAGGGTGACCAGGGCAGGACTCAGCAGCGCCCTCTGACCTGACTTGCCCCCAGGTTGTCATTAACCCCAACTACGAGGTTGCGGAGTCTGACTACACCAACAACATCATGAAGTGCAGGACCCGCTACGACGGCCACCGCATCTGGATGTACAACTGCCACATAGGTAAGGTCCCTGGGCACTGGTGAGGGAGCACGGCACACCCAGAGCTGCCCCCCCCCCGCCCCCCCAGGAGACAGGCGAGAGCTGCCCTTTGTCGAGGAATCAGAGCAGCTTCCTTATTCGGGTAATGAGCGTGGGGAATGGAGCCAGCCTCCCATTTCCACGCACAGGAAGGAAGCTGTAGACACATAAGGCCTGGACAGAGGCTGGGTTTTTGCAGCCAGCTCTGGCTGGGGAAGGAGGGAGGCACGGCACCGGGCTTGGAGCTGAGGCCATCTCATTACACATGTGACCTCAAACATGTGGGCGTCAGCAATTTGCGGGTTCTGTGTATCATTTTCCTCTGTTGAGAACCAGAGGCTAGTCAAGCACTGTGGCGTCTGGTGGCCAACGAAGAAACTTATCCTCGCACTACACACACTGGGGAACAAGACAGGGAGCAGAGCTTCCTCTTCGGCAGGAAGAGAGACGCCCCCACTCTCGGGATGGCAAAAACTAAACTTGCTATGTCTAGTTGCTCCTTCTCTCGTGTTGCCTGAACACCTGATGTGGGCCTGGCCCTGGGGATGACCAGCACCTAGTTGCTGCCCTGGTGGCGTTGCAGAGGTGGCCCCAGCAGGCCATTTGGTGGAGGGCGGTGGCTCCAGGGCCCCTGAGGCCGGCAGTTCCAATGGGGGAGAAGGCTGAGCATGCGGTTTGCCAAACTCTGTCTCCCCGATGCCTACCCCTCAGGTGGTTCCTTCAGTGAAGAGACGGAAAAAAAGTTTGAACACTTCAGTGGACTCATAAATAACCAGCTCTCCACACGGTAAAGCACCAGGTCACCTCCTGTCTTGAGGCCACAGCGCATCGTCCCCAACAACTGCAGTCTGACTGATGGCCACACTCCCTCCTCGCCAGCCCCACCCCTGCCCCATCTCAACCCCCTGCAGCCATGCCCAAGGCCCAGGAGAAAGGGGTGTGCCTGTCATTTGCTGGGGGCTGCTGCCTGACCCTTGGAGCCTGGGGACGACCTCCAGGGTGGGGCTTGGCCACAGGGCCGTGGGTGCCAAGAGCCATCTTGTCTGGAAACCCAGGAGCACGGTTAGCAGCAGAGCATCCCACCCAAAGCACGGTCCACCTCAAGTAGGAGAGCAACCCCCTCAACTCACGACAGATACATACCATGTTGGTGGTATGAACTATCAACCCAAGGCGGTCAGGTCGGGCTGAATTCCATTTGTCCTTCTCTTAGCTCATGTCCAGCCAACTTGAATATCTAGACCTCTCTTCCAATTAAACAGACTGCCTCTATCATATTCACATACACAGATAATGCTGCCATGTGTTTTTCTAATTAGGTGAGCTCAGAGTTGGTGCTTCCCCCGGTCCCCCTCCCAAATCCTCTTATTTTTCAAGATACCATTATTATATTTTCACAGACTTTCAAATACAAAGCAACTTAGTGGCATTTAATGGGCATCTGGGCCTTGGAAAGTATAGGTCAAAAGAAAAACCCAACCCACCTGTGTAAGTGGCTCATCCTTCTGTTGTTCCAATTCTGTGGGTTAACTGATTCAACGGTGCTATAGCCAGGGTCCTGGGTGATGAGGACACCCACCGAGCGCCATGTGTCATCACAGACACTTACACATACTTGAAACTTTGAATAAAAAGTTTATGGTACGCATCTGTGTTTCATTTGGGCCTCTGTACCTGGCCCTGAGCCGCAGAGCTGCTCCGTACAGTAGGCGGGAGGGAGCCCGGCATGCACTTACAGGTTCACGGCTGCAGAGACCTTCCAGAGCGGCTGCAGGGGGTCTCCCTCAGTTCCCACCACAAAAGACCAACTCCTGCCTTCTGGATCACGAAAACACAAGTCATGACCTTCCTTGAACTTGTTCTGTAGTGTCTTTCAGGGGGCACGGCGGCTGTGTTAGGACCGGATGGGACGTTTAGATTTAAACCATCTCGTGGGACTGGGGGGCGGAGGGGGGAGTTTCTTCCCGCAAGGGCAGTGCCTCGGCCAGGCTCCAAGGGAGGGGCGGTGATACGGAGCATGTGCGCCCACAGAGCAGTGGCTGAGCTCTACCCAGCACTGGCAGGGTGGGTGGTCGAGGCTAGCCACTCTCCCCCAGACACGGGGACTCTCACCCGTATCAAGAGCGTGCTGTGGCCCAGCGGGTCAGAAGGGTCCACAATGACGCCAGAGCACCAGATAGGGCTGCCTTGGCACCAAATCCACCCACACCAGAAAAATGAGTGACTGGAGACCTTGTCCCCATCGATGCCCTTGTCCTGTGAGGGGGGCTCAAATTCATGGGCCATTTCAGATTTTACCTCTTCGCTTTGCTCACAGTTACGGAATTCTGCAAGAAGCCCCTCTGTAACCCACGCCGGCAGGTTAACACGAGGACAAGTTCACAGCGTTGGTGCCCTCAGCACTGCCATCAGCCCACTGCTGCCCTGCAGCCCACGGCAGGTTAGGATGCCTGACTTGTTAGGAGACTGGGCAGGTGTCACACAACAGGTGCAACCTCCTCCCCCCATGAACTGGGCAGGCACTGGGCCAAATGCCTGAGGCCTAGCTGGGATCCTCCAGGCCAATCTGGGGGCCCCTTTTGTTCGGCAGCCCCAGTCTAAACTAGGAGACAGACAGCACCCCCTGGTGTTGCCTGGCAGACCATCGCATTTGGAAACAACTGTCAGGTTTTTATTTTTTCTCAACTTCTGGAACTAGACCAAACTAAAGCCCACCACACCCAACAAGGACACCCTGACAAATAGTGCAGGGCTGTTCCGGTGTCTATAAAGGCTTGTGGTGTTGGCGCACCAGCTTCGTCCTGGGGCCACCGATCCAGGCTTGCTGGGCCTCTCAGGGCCTCAGGGAGGTAGAAGACTCGACCGCAGGCCGCTCTTTCTTCTTGTGTTGGAGCCCCAGGGCCCGGGCCACCAGCCTCCTGGCCACCGCTGTATTTGTCTGTGGTCTCGCCTTCGCCAGACGCAGGAGCTCTAAAAGGAAAGCCCCATGGGATGGGGACTTGAATTCAAGGCTGTGGCCACCACTCCTCCCAATGACAGCAGACTAGAGGCCATCTGAGCCAACCTCTAAGGCCCAGCTGTGCCCACAGCATGATGCCCATGGGGTCCTCACCTAATCCTGCTGCTTCTGCACCTTCCCTGTCTCTCCGTCTGGGGGAAGTGAGGGGAAGGAGGGTGGGCTAATCTTATATACCTCTCTGAACTGCAGAGCCAACTGAGAGGGAAGTCAAGTCAGGTGGGACACCTGGAGCTCTGGGACTGACAGGATATTTACTGTCCCCAAGTCTGGGGCAAAGGCTACAGAGGCCACAAGAGCATTGGCTAGCCTCGGCTGGCCTGTTCTGGGCCACTTTTGCCAGTCACTGCTTTGCAGCCACAGAAAACTGGCCTCTAAAAGCCCCCATCGTGCTTTCTGGAAGGAGAAGAGGAAAAAAGAGGAGGTATCATCTACTTGGCATCTTCTGTGTGCCCCCCACTGCTCTAGACAGGTCTGCCAGGCTCTTTTGCTCACTCCTCCAATACACCCAGTACAATCTGCTTATTTTACAGAGACAGGGACCATCTCACAGACATTAGGTGGCTTGCTCAAGGTCAACTTAAATAGGTGACAGAAGCGGGATCATACCCAGGGCTGACCCCAGAATCCAAGCTCTTTCAACCCCACTGTAAAATATGGCTCCCATGACCCTACAGGAAAAACCAAGCTTTTCCCTGAACAGCACCCAGAAGAGGTACGCATAGGAGGGCAAGCCCAGCACAGAGAAGCTGGCAAACAGCTCTCCCTCCTGGGGCCCTTCTTCCCTAGGCACTCCAGCCCCCAGGGTGGGGAAGGAGCACCCCTTTGGCCACTGTAGCCCAGGGGTCCTAGGGCAGACAGCTGAAGACCAAGGAATGAATCTGGAGGGAAGGCCCCACCCTGCCCAACCAAACACTCATACAGCCTTTCGATCGGGACACAACTGGCTTCCTTACTTGGCCTCTGCAAGGCTTTCAGCTTTGACTGCTTGGTTCCCTGCATAAGGGGCCGGATCTTGAGCACAGAGAAATCCTTGGTCAGGGCTTCAGCGGCTATGAAAAGAAAACAGATCTGAAGCCACTGCTCTTCTTCCTGGTGAGGCCCCCTCAGGGACAAGGGATGCATGTATCACCCCAAGCTGATGGAGCAGCTTTGTGCGCCCATTTAAGGCTTGGGGACAGGGCTGCCCTGACACCACTCTGACTGGGCAAGAGACGACCACCATCTGTTCACCTCACGCCCAGCGCCCCGCAGGACTACACAGGGCACCCGTGCATGGCCAGCTTCCACACGCTACCGTGGGGTGGTCAGGAGCCACACCAACCAGCAAGGCTGCAATTGTGACATCAGGGAAGGCAGGCTCCCACCTTCTAAAGCCCAGGAGCCTCAAATAAACTCTACCCTTTCCCCCACTCACGACTCTCCCGGGCGCATGCCCTCACTACCCCGAGTTCTGCGGGGTCATGGAGTATTTGAGCATGTCAGACTCAGCATGTCAGAGCTTGCAGGGGCTTCGGGTCCAAGCCACCCTTTTATGCATGAGGAAACTGAGGCCAGGACGTGACGTACTCATCGCACACAGCTTGGCAGAGCCCAGAAGGCAGCCGTGGCTGAGCCTCACCCAGCACCCATTCTTTGCACCACACCCTGTGGCCATCCTCCCTGCCTCCCCTTCAGTCAGGTCCTTCTGTGGGGCTGCCCCAGTCCTTCTGCTCTCTAAACACCTCAGGCTCTCCTGAGAACTGGGCCCACACCAACTATGGCCTCTCCCAGCTCTGGTGTTCAGAAGCTCGTGGTTATGAAAAGCCCAGCCAAGGAGGTCAAGGGTCTTGATAAATACACCCATAGTGAGCAGTGGTGTGGCAGTGGCAGCTTTGGAAAGTGGCCGAGAGGGAGCAGGAGCCCAGAGTTACAGCCAGGAGGTTGGCTGACACCCCCAGATTTGACATCCCAGACCACTGGCATTCTGGGCACCTCAGTCTCCCCATCTGTAAAATAGAAGTAATCTGACCTACATCTTGAGGCTGCAATGAAAACCAAGTAAAAATGCATCTGTCTGAACCAGACGAAATTATCAGTATTTAAATGCTTTTTACCTATGAAAAGAGCACTTTCTTATGATTTAATATGTGGAAGCCCCATGAGCTTGGCCTGAGACATGTACTCAGTAAATGTCACCAGAATCTGAAACAGGCACCACCGTGAACAGGGGAGGGTGTGAGCAGCCTGGCCCGGAGCCCACTCTGCTGCCTCTGAACTTCTGGATGAGGCAGGCTGGGAGTAGGCCCTGGCAGTCCACTCACTCAGGTTAGCCTGCACCCTGGACCCTTGTCAATGGCAGTCAGAGAAGAGCCAAGCCCACCGTGAAGCCACATTACCTGAGGCCAGGCAGGGAAAGACACCGAGCGCGTGCGTGTCATCTACCCACTGAATCTTGAGCCCCTTCTCTCTGTGCCAGGGAAGAGGAGACAGAGTGAGTACAAAAGCAAGGGGCAAAACCCTTTCTGAGAAAGGAGTCCCCTCCCGCCTCCAATCCTCCAACACTATGAGCTCAACACAAGTTCCGATCTCCCCTGGGAAGGAGACCACCCTTTGCAGCAAACTTTCTCTGAAGACCATATGGTTGGCTTGAGAAAGATAAGTATCACCCGTGTTGATCAGATACGTCCCAGATTCCTAGACTGCAGAAAGCCAGGATTCAAAGAGCCTAGCGCCAACGGTAAAGATGGCTCCACACAGGCACCATCACAGCAAGGCCAAGGGCATAGGGTCCAAGGCTGGAGACAAAAGGGTTTATGTCCTAGGAACACAGGACAGGACCTAAAATAAGCAGTCAGTGTTACTGCCCCTAATCAACTTTCTTCCTACTGCCCAAGAAAGCCACAGACTATGGGGCTGATGAGAGGCCAAAAGCAGTTCAGGCCCCCAGTTTCTCTGTGGGCACTGCCCACGTGGGCTGAGGAAGTCACAGGTGGCCCCGGTTTGGCCACGCTTTTAGGGAACAAGAGCAGATGTGCCCCTTTGCCCCACGAAGCTGCCCCCTCAGCCTTCCTCAGGCTCAGGGAGGCAAGGCAGGGCAGTTTCGGAAGCAGTCAGAAAAGGGGGCCATGAAGAAAGGGATTTTTAAAAGACTAAGCAGGAAGGCACCTGACCAGCTCAGTCAGTGGAGATGCAACTCGGTATCGGGGTTGTGAGTTCGAACCCTGTGTTGGGTGTAGAGATTACTGAAAAATAAACTCTTTTACAAAAATTTTTAAAAAAGGACTAAGCAGGAAAAGAGAAGGGAGACTGGAGGAAAGAGAGATAGAGAAAAAGCGAAAAGACTGGAGTTGGATCCAAGAAATTTGGGAAAACAGAAGTCTTCCCTTGCAATATATCCTCTTGGTGCCGGTCTCCACCCTGACTCTGCCCGAGCACATTCAAGCCCAGCTCACCCCACAAACAGTTCTTACACAGAAATGGCCCTCGGCCCACTGACTGAGTGGGTGGCTGGGACGTGGAGCAGAGGAGGCAGTGGGCTGCCTGTGTCATGCCTGTGTCATGCATCCTGATGAGGGGCTGGCTCCTGGCAGACGTGTGGGGGTGCAGGGGGGCAGGATGGAGGTCTGCTGCCGCGGACCAGCAGGACCAGATCTAGGGCCACTGAATGTGTCCCTCACCAGAAAATCAGCTCTCCGCTTCTGTACAGTCATAGGCCAGAAGGAATATGAAGCCTAGGGCAGCCACACCCACTTTCTGCCTTTCTTTCCAGATAGCTAGACACTGGGGAAGGGCAGGCAAGTGTCCCCAACAGCAAAGCGATGGTCTAGCTCCTCTCCAGAGGCCAGCACCCACCTCCCCTGCCTCCCTGAAGCTTCGGGAGCACTCACTGGAACTCGGAAAATGCTGCCAGCAGGTCCTCAGTCTTGAGTGTCGGCTCAAAGTCGTAGATCTCCACCACGTGGGCAAAATCCTTTTCTCCAGGCAGCTCCTCCATGAAGGAGGACGTGTCCACACGGATCTTCTCTACCTGAATCTCCTTCTCAGTCAGGTTGTCTGTTATCTGGGAGATCGCACCCTTTAGCAAGGGGAGCTCTGACACACAGGGCTCCAAACACCTGCTTTCAAAACCACACACAGTCCTGCGGGCTCCTGGACCGGCAGGGAGGTGAGCACCAAAAGTGGCCTCCCACAGAAGCCATACCCAGCAAGTCTGGGAAAGGCAGCATGATGGCAGAATGGGCTAGAAGGTGGAGAGGCGGGAGTTTTAGGGAAGGTAACTTTTATGGAGTCTCCATTGGGTTAACTGGCATTTACACACAATATGTTTCATAGAACCCTGAAAACTGTATCCTATATATACCCTCTTTATAGATGGAAATGCTATAAATCAAAGAGTTAAGCAATCCTGCCCAAAGATATACAGTCAGGAAGAGACAGAACTGGGCAAGTTCAGGATCTTTCTTCCCCTTAACAATGTGATATTAAGCAAGTCTTTCTGGTCTCTACCCTTCATCTATAATATAGTAATAAAAGATGGCTACCCTCCCAACTGAACACGATAGCCAGTCTCAGGGGCAGACACACAGTTCCAAGGAAATGAAATTTGTAAAACAAAGCTTCAGGCGAAAGATCATTCTTATGACCAAGGTCTGTAGTCCTTTAGGAAGCAATTCCACACATATCCTATCTGCTACCTTGTGAAGCATGTATCATTACTCGTTTCTCAGATGAGGGCACTGAGATTTAGAAAAACAAAATGACTTGCTGGTAGAAGAGCTTGTCAGACAGCTCCTACGTGGTTACATACCCGACCCCATATCCTGAGCCTCGATCCTCCCACCGTGTCAGTCCCAACTCCTTCGTGCAAGGCCCAGTGCTCCCCACTACGTCTCCTAAGGGACACCTAAAACCCAGCACCCAGCCCTGCTCAGGCAGCACAAACCCCACCCTCTCCTCACCAGGACCCTTGGTGCCCATCCACCCTCGACCACACCCACCTCACTTCCGCCCTCCCTTTTCTGGGTTTAAGAGCCTCATCACCTCCTGTAGCAGCTCACTGTAATCATCCTCGGAGCAGCTGCCAAGCCCCAACTCTTCCAACTCTGCTTCTTCCTCCTCTGCCAGGCTCTTCTCCACCTCACTCCCATTCGCCTCTTCTGAGTCCAGCCTCAGACCGGACCCAAGTTGTGTGGCCATCTCCAACCCATGTCCTGTCCCTGAGTGGCTCTCGGGCTGTGGGGACTCAATGCCAACTAGGTCCAGTAGCTGTTCATTGTCACAGCGTTGGTCTGGGCCCTCTAGGTCCTCAGGTGCCTGAGTGGTCAACACAGGGAGGTCCTGATCAGAGTTGAGATCCTCAGCACCAACATTTCCAGGCTCTTCCAGGAGCCCACCAGCTGGAGCATCTCCCTTGAGCCCTTGGGTAGAGGGTGGTACCCATTCTTCTTGCCTGCGCAGTACTCGGGGCACATACAAAGCCTGGTCTGGTTTGCGTCCACGATGCCACCGGCCAGCCCGCGCCCCCCGAGGACCAGCAGGTGCTCCTTGGTTCGAGGTGGGCCGAGGTCCTCGGTGCTTGCTAGGCTGGGAGGCAGGAGGGTGGCAGGGGCCAGAGAGTCCATCTGAACTGGGTAACCTGGAGCAGGAGCAGGAGGGGATCAGAGCCGTGGTTAGGCCCCAAGGAAAATGGTTTACTGCAGCTACCTACCATTCAGGCATGAGGCTCTCAGGTCAGCATTAGGCCAAAACCCAAGCCAAAATGACCCCTGAAAATGCCATAGGAAGGCAATGTAGTGGAGGTTGAATGCCAACTTTGAAGAAGCCCAAAGCAACCAGCTCTCCCTCTAGTATTATAAACTATTAGAGACAGCTGAATCTTCGGTTATACACTAGATGAGATAAGTACTTACATTTAGGAACTTTGTCACTAGAAAAATATGTAACTTTAAACACCAGGATCACAGTCACTGTGATAAGACCCTGAGAGACGCACATGGTAACAGAGACGTGTGAGGCTCGAATGTGCTTCCCTCGTGCCACGGCCTCTCGAGGCAAACACTCTCACCGCTTAAACTGTTCTATTTTTCTCTCTTTCGGCCCAAGTGGATAGCTGATTTTGCCAAATGAATTCCACAAACAATGCACACTTAGTGCACTGCTGAGGCAAAAGGCAGCACTGTCTTTAAGCAGCTGAGGTGGGGCCAGAGGCAGCAGCCTGGGGGCCTGCTGGCTCTGGCTCCTGTCCACCTCACCCACCCACCCACAAGGAACTCTGAGGGCCCTCCACAGCGCTATGATACACACCTGATATCCAAGTGACAGATGACTGTCCTTCTCCTCCAGCCCTCCCCAACAGAGAAGCTGCTCAGAAGATCAAAATTCTCTGCTGTCCTGTGGATCAGGTACCGGAGGCGACTGGAGAGTGGGGGGAAAAGAAGTACCCTGGGAAGGGAAGGGAATGAGTGCTGAGCAGGGGCTCTGGGTGCTGGCCTCCCCCTAAGGCCTGACCCCCACTCCCCAGCCCAGGTCCATGCCCAGTTTACGGTAGGCTAGACCCTCGGCTCCCTCTGCCCCCTTGCGTCCCTGGCCGCCTGCAAAGGACATGGGCATAGAGGTTATCACGGGAACTTAGTGGTCCTATTCCATTCCTGTGCTGGAGCCCTTCAAATCTCTGGGTGAGGCTCAGAATTACACAGGAAAAATGTGGCTGGGAGAAGCTAGCGAGCAGGTTATTAAACCCAAAGGCGAAAATCAGAGGCAGGTAGGAACCAACTACCTGGGAAGGGGGCCCAGGTGGCTCTGGACGAACCTGCCCTCCCTGCACTGGCAGCCCGCACCCCCCACCACCCACTCCGGCTTACTTTGACAGCTGCTTCTGCAGCAGAAAGCGGTCCAGCTCCTCCTGGATGCGGTGCACAAAGTCATTCTCGGCGGAGGAGAGGAAGACGCCGTCCAAGCAAAGAAGGGCCAGGGTGACAGGTGGGAGAGCCTGGGGAGGCAGACGGACGCGGCAGGATCAGATCACAGACCCCGGGCCCACCCACAACCCCGCAGCGTCGCTGCCGCCGAAAAGGTCGTAGAGGCCACCGCGACCAAGGTCTCTCTTCCAAGTGAGGAGGAGCCAGGCTCCGAGGCGGGGAAGGACGTGCCCAGGGAGGAGTCTCCTGGCCCTGCGGGGACGCGCACCCCTGCACAAGGAGCCCCACGCCGCGCTCCCTCTGCCTGGGGCGGGCCCGCCGCTCTCACGCCCGCTGACATGCGCGGCGCCGCTCGGGCCTGCTCGGCGGGCGCGGCCGGCCCTCCCCAGGCCACGAGCGAGAGGCCCTAAAGGCGCGGTGCCAGCCCGGGGTGACTGCCCGCCCCTAAGCCCGCAAGCCGCGCTCACCACCCCGCGGGTCACCGCCGTTCTGAGGGCCCCCGGAAGCCCGAGCCCCCGGAGCGCCCAAGCACCACCGGGCCTCCGAGGAGTCACAGCGCCACCGCGCGGCCCGGGGGAGGCATCGCAGAAATGGCAGAGGGGCGTGTCGTGGAGTTTTTTTTTGCCCATGAGAGCACACTGTCTCCTAGGATTAATTAAGTTCAGCAAAGACTTTTGAGTGGTTCCTATGTGCCAGTTTCCTATGAGCTAGATTGTCCGGCTCCTTGCTCCCCTCCCTAGGGACCTAACAAGGAATAACTCCAATTAGTAACCTTAATTGGGGCTTGAAATTCTTGCCATCAGACTGCTCCTGGGTCTATAATCTAAGAGAACAGAATCAAAATCCTCCTGTTTCCTGAAAGTGCTGAAATGGAAGCCCCTGATCATCCTGAATCCAGAAGCTCAGAGCAAAGCAGAGCCCTGAGCTAACAACAGGTAAGACCCAGTTTTTAATACAGAGAAGGGACAGTCTGAATGTACCCTGCGGTAGGATATGGGCAAGGTCATGGGGACAGTATACCTCAAAAGGTGGGCTGGTTGTTTAAAAAAAAAATGTTTTTTTAAATAAGATGGGCTTGGAGAAGGGGCCTGGGAACTGAAAAATGGGGGAAATTAAGATGCATTTTGCTTTCTCACTTTTCTCAGAGTATTGCTTTAAAAGATGGTGCTATTATATCACATTTACAAAAACTATCTTTCTAAATAGTTTGAAGAATAAAAAAGACCTAGGAGAAAGACAAAACCCAGTACAGGGAGAACTCAAGGGAGCCAAGTCTTGAGTCCCCTTTCTGGGCATGGTAGCGAGGAGCCTCTGAAGGCCAGGCACGTCGCCTACCTCCAGCCTGAAGGGACGTCCAGCCTCTGAGGAAGCAGAGGATAGGAGGGTGGCAGGAAGAACAAGAGACATCCATTTGGTTTCTGACCCTACAGGCCCCACCCACACCCCACACAGGCTTAAATGAAGTGGGAGCAGGCCTGCAGAGAATGCTGAGTGGCCACAAGATGGCACTGTTTCTCCGACCAGGCTTCTTTGGCCCTTGGAAGGCTGGAAGGCAAGCCCACTCAGCCACAGCCGCAGACCAGATCTGACCTGGGAGAAATATTCCTGGGGACTCAGGAAACAAAGACCCAACTTTCTCAACAAAGTGGCTGTCTCTCCCCCCAAATAGAGGGACAAATCAAAACCCAGGAAACAAGCCATGCCTCCACCTCTTTAGAGGGTCCACAGTACAGATGTTCAACACATTCAGAGACCGTAAAAACAAAGCTTGTAGAAGAAGGACTGACCCTGAACCCTTTCTACCATACCTTCTTCGGACAGCTCAGAGGGTGAACAGAAAAAAAGGTGTCAGCATGCGGGCCTCCACCATGGGTGGAGGTTTTGAAGGGATGCCCAGATAAATGTGGAGGAGAATCAAAATGCATCCACCGACGCTATTTTGGGACAATATCAGATAAGGATAAAATGGTCTCTATTACTCAGAAGGGAGTAAACAGAACAAAAAGCAGCACAAAAGATACACAGAATTTCTACAGGAAAAAAAAAAAAGAAAAGAACATAGTAGGAAAAAGAGCGTGGAGGGTAAGAGTACATTGGAAGATCATCTTGAGAAAAGAGAATAAAATTGCAGTTAATAACTGCTTCACATTCCCAAGGAATTCAAAGAAAGCCTGATTTCCCTGTCACAATGGATAAACCAACAGGCTGAGATGAAAGAGAACTGTCAGAGCCACGGAAAGATGTGAAAGAGGCAATCATGTTCATTACAGGAGCGGCAAAAACTAGAGCCAACTAAGCAGTGATGTTGAGTAAATGCTTGTGGAAAAGAAGATTACTATTTACTGTTTAATGAGTGCATAAAAACTGCGCTCGTTAAATCCTTACAGCAGCCCTTTCAGATGGAGATTGTTACCCTATTGTAGAAAAATAAGCCGAGGTTTAGCCAAGGACACCCAACTACTAAGTGCAGAGTTGGAACTCACTCAAACCTAGATCTAGCCTGACTGCCACACGCATGCTCCTAAACACCACAGGATTAAGATTCTCCATCTCTAGAATGTCATTAAAATTGTCCCGATGGCCAGTGGCCAGATGCAAAAATCAGGAAGTAAATAAATTAGATGAATCTGATCAGCTGGAGAAACATGCTAATACGTGCTAGAGAATTTTACCCCAACAAGAGGTATGACTGACAGATTATGAAAGAATTGAATGCAGGGGGACACGGGTTACAAACAGTCCCCCCTGAAAAGATGGACCTGGAGTCCCTTGCTGCCATAGTGTTCTCTTTGTGCTTAAGTTTAAATGTAAGAATATCAAGTTTATGGGGCACCTGGGCGGCTTAGTCGGTTAAGCATCGACTCTTGGTTTCGGCACAGGCCATGTTCTCATGGTTTGTGGGTTCGAGCCCCACATCAGGCTCTTTGCTGGAAGAATGGAGCCTGCTTGAGATTCTCCCTCTCTCTCTGCCCCTCCCCTGCTTACTCTCTCTCTCTCTCTCTCTCTCTCTCTCAAAATAAATAAATAAACTTTAAAAAAGAATATCAAGTTTATTATTGTTATCAAAAGTCCTTGTAATGTTTGCATCGTTTGGCATATTAGAGAATCTAACACATTAGGTGGTGATTCCAATTTAAAAAGTGAAATGGATCTCAGACTTACCATTTTATTTTTTTAAATATAATTTATTGTCAAATTGGTTTCCATACAACACCGAGTGCTCATCCCAACAAGTGCCCTCCTCCCTGCCCACCACCTGCTTTCCCGTCTCCCCCACCTCCCCCCCCATCTATCCTTAGTTTGTTCTCAGTCCTTAAGAGTCTCATGGTTTACCTCCCTCCCTCTCTGAAAAATTTTTTCCCCTTCCCCTCCCCTATGGTCTTCTGTTAAGTTTCTCAAGATCCACATATGAGTGAAAACATATGGTGTCGGTCAGACTTACAATTTTAAATGGGTAGATGTAAAGATGAGGAGAACAAAGGCAAAAGAAATGTAGATAAAATTAAACTTCCCTAAAACATGCAGCCCATTGATAAATACTTGAGACTGGCAGAGAGGACTTCCTCAAAGAACTCACAACTGCCTTAATGTTAATGCTTTGCTAGACGCAAAAAGCAACTTTAGCTGGACAATAGCTGGGCCTCCAGGATCCTGTAAGCCTTCTTTGGCATGTGAAAATCCTTTTGGAAACTTCATTTGTCTTTATCCCCACTACCATGAACTTAAAAATTTATAATCAATAGCTCCTTACAATCCCAGTACAGCTCTTCCTGCCCACAGGTCCTGACGCCATGCTTTAATAAAAACATCTTTTTACACTGAAAACGTCTCAAGAATTCTTTCTTGACAGTTCCCTCCTGGCCCACATCACATCAGTAAGAGTATTTGACTACGTTGGTAAACAGTATCATAATATTAAAGACAGCTGGATTTGCAATACTTTAAGATCAAGAGTTGTTTACAACACAGAGAAACATTTTGCTTTATACCCCACAAGGTCATTCATTTGATATGCTTAAAAAAAAGTTGGGACTTATGGAGGGGCATCTAGGTGACTCAGTTGGTTAAGCATCTGACTTTTGATTTTGGCTCAGATCATGATCTCATGGTTTAAGAGTTAGAGCCCCTGTGGGGCTCTGTGCTGACAGCCTGGAGCCTGCTTAGGATTCTCTCTCTCCTTCTCTCTCTGTCCCTCCCCCACTTTCTCTCTCTCTCTCTCAAAACAAATATACTTTTTTTTTTAAGTTAGGAATTATGGAATATAGAGTAAACATACTTTTCCCTATTCCTTCCACTAAATACAACTAAAAACCCTGAACACTGTATATAAAACAAGTATAAGGTGGGGCGCCTGGGTGGCGCAGTCGGTTAAGCGTCCGACTTCAGCCAGGTCACGATCTCGCGGTCCGTGAGTTCGAGCCCCGAGTCGGGCTCTGGGCTGATGGCTCAGAGCCTGGAGCCTGTTTCCGATTCTGTGTCTCCCTCTCTCTCTGCCCCTCCCCCGTTCATGCTCTGTCTCTCTCTGTCCCAAAAATAAATAAACGTTGAAAAAAAAAAAATTAAAAAAAAAAAAAAAAACAAGTATAAGGAGACTAAAAGGTAGAGAGAAGAAAGCAGACCAGCGAGGGACTTCAGGATTCAAGGAAAAACAAAGTGGTAAATTTCCTGGTTTTTGTTTTTGTTTTTGTTTTATTTTATGCCTCACATTCCCAGACCCGGAGCTTAAAGAAGCCAGCAACCCAGGAACATCAAAAGACACAAACAAAACAATACAAAACAAAAACCGGACAAAAGCCTTTTTTTTCCTATCTACTTAAAGGGGCAAGCTAGCAAGAAAGAATACTTTGAGACAATAACTGTTCTACCCCAGCGAAACACTCTCCTCACTCAAACCAGCAAAAGCCAAATAGTAACTTAAATTGTCACTTGCACTGTCTTGTAATAAAGTGCCACAACCTTCCCACCAAGATAATGTCAGAGAAGGCTCAGTAGAGAATTGGGACTTTCGTGCCTTCCAGGTGGTGATGAGCCCTGACAGCTTCCTGCCGTATCAGTAGAGACCACTAGAGAGCCTAACTTCCACCCCTACCCAGCAGTAAAAAGTCACCTTCCTCCTCACCCTCCTCACTGGCGTGCTATCATAGGAGGCCTCACGGACAGTAGGACTTTCATCAGGATGCAGAAATCAAGAGGCCACTCCCCCCCCCCCCCCCCCCCCCCGTGTCAGTGGAAGCCATGTAGGGAGCAGCAAGGCACTTCTGATGAGGGAGCTTGAGGCAGACTGAGGGCAAAATACAAGCTAGCACAAACCCCCACAGGTTGGATTCGTGTGATATTCCTCAGGCACTCCTGGCTGCCCAAGGACAAAGGAAAAGTAAGAAAACAAATGGCCTACTGATAGAGATCACAATCATATAGGACATGGGTCTCTATCAGTTTATAAATATCTTAGTAAATTACAAGAAAAAGGCAATCCTATCAATAGCCTAATCTCCAGAAACCTATAGACTTAGTTCCCTGGAGCCCCAGCATCACCCTTCCATAGTGATATGGGGAAAAAAGACAAGAAGGAAATGGCAGGTAAAAGTAAATCTCCTTATAACCTGCAGACCATTGACAGACACTTGAGGCAGGCAGAGTGAAAAATTTCTCCAGGAACTCCCTACTATCTTAATGTTAATGCCTTATAGAGGGGAAAACAACCTTAGCTTGACAATAGCAAGGCCTCAGTTATCTTTGGAGTCTTTAGCATATCAAAGTCACTCTGGAGGCCTTTCTTTTGCCTTTACCTCCTCAACTTCATAGTATAGATATAACCAGTCACTCTTCACAACCCCAGTGCAGCTCTTGCTACCCGAGGATCCTGTCCCCATGCTTTAATAAAATCACCTTTTTGCACCAAAGACGTCTTCAAGAATTCTTTCTTGGCCATTGGCTCTGGAACCTGTGAATACCCAATCACCTCAAAACTTCATCACTTCTACCTCTCCCAGACAGGAAAGTATCCCTGGAGGCTTCCTGGGAATCCAGAACTCCCACCCCCCACCCAGCAATAATGAGGGGCCCCCACCTCAGGTGTGAAGGAGGGTGAGTGGGGAACCTGGATTTTAACCCCCACCTGGCAGTAAGAGGCAGTGCCCCCCATCCCCCTGCTGGAGTAGTGTCAGGAAAAGACAGCTAAAACAGAGATATAATTAAGACCCAGAATCTTACAACATAACACCCAAGATGTCCAGAATTCAATCAGAAATACTTATACCAAATACTAGGAAGATCTCATACTCAATGAGAAAAGGCAGTCAATTGATACAAACACTGAGATGCCAGAAATGTCACATTATCTGACAAAGATTTTAAAGTAGCCATGATAGAAATGCTTCAACAAGCAATTATGAACACACTTGAAATAAATGGGGAAAAAAAATAGTCTCAGCTAAGGCACAGAACATGTAAAGAAGAACCAAAAGGAAATTTTAGAATTGAAAAATGCAATAACCAAAATAAAATGCTCAGTAGCAGAATGGAATAAGAAAAGGAAAGAACCTATGAACTACAAAATAAAACTAGAAACTACCCAATCTGAACAATAGAGAGTAAACAGACTGAAAACAAAAATGAATAGAGACAAAGTGATCTGTGAGACTTTAACAAAACAATTTTATATTCATTTTATTAGAGTCCTAGAAAGAGAAGAGAAATAAGGTGAGGTGGGAAAAGTGGTTAAAACAATGGCTGAAAACTTCTGAAACTTGGGAAGAAATCCACTGGGAAATGTGGGAAGGGTCAATTTACCAAGAAGATATAGCAAATTTGAAGAAGAAATCAAGACAATCTCAGATAAAGAGTAAGATAACTTGTTGCCAGGAGACCTAGCCTAAAAGAACAGCTTAAAAAAAGTTCTCTAAATAAAAAGGAAACAATAAAAGAAAGAATCTTAGAACATTAGAAGGAAAAAAGAATAGAGTAAGCAAAAATAAAAGTAATACAACAGACTTGCCTTCTCTTCTTGAATCTTCTAAATTGTGCTTGACGGTTAAAACAAAAATTATAACCAACTAGTGGATCTAAATGTACATAGAGGAAATATTTAAAACAATTTATTATAAATGGAGGAGGTTAAAAGAAGAAAAACGGAGGTAAGGTGTCTATACTTTACTCAAATTGGTAAACTGAGAACACCAGAAGACTATAGTAAGTTATGTGATACCAAAGCAACCATTAAAAAAGCTATAGAGAGACATTTAAAAATACTATAGGTTAAAAACATACTATAGATAAATCAAAATGGAATTCTAAAATATGTTCAAGTAACCTACAGAAATACAGGAAAAAGAAAACAGAAGTATAAAACAAAGAAAACAAACAGAAAACAAACAATAAAATAGCAGACCTAGACCCTAAAATATCACTAATTATACTAAATGTAAATGTTCTAAATACACCGATTAAAAGACAGATTGTCAAAGTCAATTTAAAACCATGATTCAACTATATGCCGTCTGCAAGAAGCTTACTTCAAATATAAAAATATAGGCAGGTTGAAAGTAAAAGGATGGAAAAAGATCTATAATGCAAACATTAATCAAAGAAAAGCAGCTGTGGCTATATTAATTTCAGATAAGATAGAGTTCAGGGCAAAGAAAATTACTTGAGACAGAGAGGGACATTATATAACGATAAAAGGGTCAATTTACCAAGAAGACAGCAATCTTGTATGTGTAAGTTCAAAACAAAAAATCTGCAAAATATGTAAAGCAAAAACTCATAGAACTGAAAGGAGAAATGACAAAGCCCACAATCAGAGATTTTGACATCTCTCCTTTAACAACTGATAGAATAACTAGACAGAAAAACAGCAAAAATGTAGAATAACTCAACAATACCATTAATCAACATGATCTAATCAACATGTGGGGTGCCTGTCTGGCTCAGTTGGTAGATCATGTGACTCTTGATTCCAGGGTTGTGAGTTCAAACCCCATGTTAGGCACAGAGCCTACTTAAAAAAATAAATAAATGAAAGAAAAGAAAACAAATAAAACATGATCTAATCAACATGTGTAGAACACTCTACCCAACAACAGCAGAATACACCTCTGTTTTAAGTATCCATGGAAAATTGTCCAAAATAGACCATATCCTAGACCATAAAACAAACCTCAACAACAAACCTTAAATTATTTAAAATAATTTACATCATATGTTCTCTGACCACAATGAAATCAAAGTAGAAATAAATAACAAAAACATAGCAGGAAAATCTCAAACTATTTGGAAACTAAACAACATGCTTCTAAATAATCCAAGGATCAAAAAGGAAATCCTAGGGGAATTTAAAAATACAGTGAATGGAATAAAAATGAAAAGAATATATCAAAATTTGTAGAACACAGGTAAGCAGTGCTATGAAGGAAATTGATAGTACTACATGCATACCTTAAGAAAAAAGGAACACTCTCAAGTTAAAAGATAAAGAAGAGCAAAATAAACCCAAAGAAAGTAGAAAAGTGGGGCACCTGGCTGGCTCAATTGGTAGAGCATGTTACTCTTGGTCTCAGGGTTGTAAATTCGAGCCCATGCTGGGTGTAGAGATTACTTAAAAATAAAATCTTAAGGGCACCAGGGTGGCTCTGTCATTTGAGCATCCAACTTCGGCCCAGGTCATGATCTCACAGTTCGTGAGTTTGAGCCCCACATTGAGTTCACTCCTGCTTTGGATCCTCTGTCTCCCTCTCTCTCTGCTCCTCCCCACTGGCACTCTCTCTCTCTCTCTCAAAAATAAACAAACGTAAAAAAAAAAAGTAAAGAAGAAAATCTTAAAAAAAGAAAAAGTAGAAAGGAAGAAAATATAAAACAAGAGTAGAAATTAATGAAATTGAAAACAGGAAAACAATAGAGAAAATCAATAACCCAAAGAGCTGGTTCTTTGAAAAGGTCAATAAAATGACATGAAAAACAGAACACACAATTTACCAACATCAGGAATGAAACAGGAAATATCACTACAGACCCTATAGACATCAAAAGTATAAAGAAATATACCAAACAACTTTACACACATACATGTAACAATTTAGTGAAAAAACCCAATCCTAAAAAGTTATTCAGTGTATTCTATTTATATAACCATTTTGGAAAGACAAATTTTTTTAGATGGAGAATAGATTAGTGGTTGAAAGGGTTAGAAACAGGAGGTATGGTGGGGGGAGATTGATGGAGGGGAGAGGAAGTGGGTATAACCAAAAAAGCTACAGGAAGAATCCTTGTGTTCTGTATCTTGAGTGTGGTGGTGGATACAGGAACCTACACGTGTAATAAGGTTATGTAAAATGAAATAGACATGCACACAAATGCAAATGAGTATAAGCAGAACTGAGAAGATCTGAGTAAGATTGGAGGATTGTATGAATGTCTACTTCTGGTTTTGATATTGTGCTATAGCTTGCAAGATGTTACCACTGGGGGAAACTGGGTAAAGAGTACACGAGATTTCTTTTTATTATGTCTTACAAATGCATGAAACTCTACCACTTGCACAATAAAAATTTGCAATTAATAAAAAAGAAAAGCCATATATATCAAATTTATACATGCTGATTAAATATAATAACTTCATAAATATGAGTAAAACCAGGACCAAATGTTTAAGGGAAATTTGTCAGTCATTTCAACTTTACCAAAGTTGCTCTCATTTTCTGTAAAATATAGTACATATATAAATAAAATTATAATATTTATAAATTGAAATTTAAAACAATAAAAACTAGGTATTCACATGTGTTACTTTTATAAACTAATATAACTTAAAAGCTAAATAGCTATAATAAATATTTTGTGAATAAAAAGCCACTCTCAAGAAAAACTACATAAAACTACATGAAATTCAAAGCAAAAACAGAAAAGATTAAAGCAGTTAGGGAAAATATGAATACAGAAGCTTACATACATTGTATGTAGATCCAACATATAGATAATTAGGACACCTGAGGAAGAAAACAAAATTATGGGAACAAAAATTTAAATTGCAACAATATTTTGTTTAAACAAAGGAAAACATGAAACTGTAGATTAAAGTGACTTACTGTGTTCCAGAAATAAATAGGTGATGGGTAGATAGATAGATAGATAGATAGGAAGACAGACAAATGGCTAATACAGATCATGATAAAATCATTTTCTCTGGACATAAAAAAAAGACAAATATCATGATTTAGGTAGAACACAAAGGAAAAAAATCAGGTAGCTGCAGATCTCCCTAGCAACTCATATGCCAGAAGAAAATGGAATAATATCTGTGAAAGTTTAAAGGACAAATGTTAAGACCAGAAAATTCTAAAAACCATGATGGCAACCTGAGATGTTTTCAAACTTGCAATGACTTTGTAGGTCTATCTCTCCCAGAAATTCTGCTGAGGGAAATGGAGTGGTCCTGGCCTGTCTAAGGTGGAGACATAGGCAGACAGTGTTTATAGACAGTCTGTCATGTGTCCTGTAGAGATTAAGTCTCAAGACTTTCGGAAAATCCACAAATAACTAAAATTGTTTTCTCTGAAGACCTAGTCAATTTATTCCAGAATAGATTGCCCTACTGGTCTCTTGGATAGCTGCCAGCTAATCACCTTAATTAGAAAAACAAAATTCTTTCTAGACTAGCACCCTTTTTCCCCCTTCCCCTCTTCCCTTTTTCTTATATAAATCCTTTTTGTTGTTGTCTTTTCTTTCTTTCTTTTTCTTTTTTGTCTTTGTTCACTGATAAGAATCTCATTACTGTCCATGGTGTACTTGTGAGTTAGTTTTACAACTTACAACTTACTAGATGGTTGTAAGTTCTGCTTTTCCCTTCCTGGGAAGCTACTAAAAGACGTAATCCAGACAACCAAGAGATGAACAAAAATAAGTGACTCACAAACTGCGATGTCATGAGAGAAAAGGCTTCATGATTGAACATTTAATTTGCTTAAACACTCAATTGAATGAAATAATCACAGCAAGAAAATGGTATGCAAATATTATAATTCTTGAAAGGAGGGCTACAGAATGTAAAAAAAAAAAAAAAAAAAAGGCATTTTTAATCACCACAGATTAAGACAGGATTCCCAAAATGCATTTTAAAGTGTGGAGGAAGGAGGAAGGGTGTATAACTGACAAAGTCAATAAGTACAATTTTTTTCCAACTGGCAGAGGCTGAGGACATTAGTTAATAAAGAAAACTCTGTATAGCAAAATATAATACAAGGGGGGGGGACTTTAAAAATAGAGAAAGAAAGAGGTGATGGAAATAACATGAAACAAAGCTTTTGTAGCAAAACCACAAATGGGATAGATTCAATTATATTATAAACATTGAAACTGATTCAAAGAGCAAAATATCATTCTATACGCTTTACCAAACTCACACCAAGGACAACTCTATACAAATTCACTCAGGGACCTCAGTGAAATAGTCAAAATACCACATGGAACTTAATGGGGAAACACTAGAGATACCACATTCATTTCAGAGCATGCCAGTGATATTCACCAGTGTCTTTTTTGACCATTTCTTCCAGAGGTACTAGCAAAAGCAATTCAAGGAAAGAAAGAAAAAAAAGTGGAAAGGCTGGAAATTTGGTGGGATCCAATTATCATTGTTTGCAGAATATGTATTTATTTACCGAAAAATCCAGGATCCATGAAGAAACTCTTAATAAGCGAGAACTGTCCCCAGAAATGAAACCCGTCTGGAGCAGAGGCAGGGGGAATTCTAGCAGAGGGACAATGAAAGGTGGGGGGAGGGGGGGAAGCTGGGGAAAAGAGGCCAGAGGAAGAAAGGAATGAGAAATCCACCCCCTAGTCCCTGTGCTACCTGATTGGCCTCCATGTGTGCCATCCCTGGTGTGGAGGGTCCCCACCCCAGCCCCAATCTCTCTGAAGTTATTTGTTGTCCCTCAGTTCCCAGGAGACCACCTCAGGCTTGCCAGAATTCCAGCTCCCTTCTTAAAGGGCCAGAGTAACAGGAGCCCAGATGGGGAATGGGGGGTGGGAGGCAGGTCTCACTGGTGGGCTGTGGGGCTAAGGCCTGGCCTCATCTCAGCCTCTAGGCTCCTGCCAGGGACTCCTTACCACGGTTTGACTGCATGTGTTTGCACACTCACCCAAACCCAAATCTGTTTTCCCTAGTTCAAGTGCCACCTCACATCAGATCCTTTTGCACTGCAGGACCTAGAGGACAGGAGGGAGACATAATATTAAGACTTTGTAAAGGCTGGGAGTGGGGGGTGGGTGGCTGGGTGGCTCAGTCAGTTAAGCATCCGATTCCTGATTTCAGCTCAGGTCATGATCTTGCAGTTTGTGGGTTTGAGACCCATGTCCAGCTCTGTGCTGACTGTGGAGCCTGCTTGGGATTCTCTCTTTTTCCCTCTCTCTGCCCCTCCCCTCCTCTGTGTATGCACACTCTTGCTCATAAAATAAGTAAATAAATAAACTTAAAAAAAAATGACTTTGTAACAGGGGCGCCTGGGGGGCTCAGTCGTTTGAGCATCCGAATTTTGGTTTCGGCTCAGGTCACGATATCATGGTTCATGAGTTCGAGCCCCATGTAGGGCTTTGTACTAATGGTGCGGAGTCTGCTAGGGATTCTTTCTCCCCTTCTCCTTCTGCCCCTACCCTGTTCATGCTCTCTCAAAATAAATAAATAAACATTTAAGAAAAAAAAAAAAAAAAAAGACTTCGTAACAGCATAGGAAGTGCCCGTGTTCAAAAGTTCAGTGAAAAAACATGGCACAAAATTGATGTTCTTGATTTAAAAAAGACAACAGAAAAAAATATTGAAAGAAAACATGCTAAAATGTGGGCAGTGATTGTCCCTGACTGGTTTTATTATAAGTTGTTTTCTTCTTTAGACTCCTGCATCTTGAAAGACGCAAATTTTCTTAAAATATATCTATAGACATGTGTATTTCATATGTAGAAACATATGCTATTTTTATAAGCAGAGAAGAGACACTTATTTTTTTTAATCTTCCCAAATCATTCAAAGTAACACTACATGCAAATTTAGCAAAAGTTTTAAAACTTTACTCAACATATATTTTTAAAACCACCCTCCCTTGGGGCGCCTGGGTGGCGCAGTCGGTTAAGCGTCCGACTTCAGCCAGGTCACGATCTCGCGGTCCGTGAGTTCGAGCCCCGCGTCAGGCTCTGGGCTGATGGCTCAGAGCCTGGAGCCTGTTTCCGATTCTGTGTCTCCCTCTCTCTCTGCCCCTCCTCCGTTCATGCTCTGTCTCTCTCTGTCCCAAAAATAAATAAACGTTGAAAAAAAAAATTTAAAAAAAAAAAAAACCACCCTCCCTTAGTTGTAAAATTCACAGACTTCCAGCCGTCCCCAGTGTAGTCCCCTTGGACAGGATCTAATTAATATGAGCTAAGGCAGTGGAGAATGCTTTGGCTCAGCATCCTCATTTATTAGGCTCCTGCTGTTGGCCTGGCACTTTCCATACATTACCCCACGTCATCTCCATTGAAATCCTGAGTAGTGGTTTCCACCCCCACTTTACAGACATGAAATTGGGCCCCCAGCAGTCAGTAAATGGCCCACCAATGATCTGCTACTGAACAGCAAAGCCGGGACTCAAATCCAGAAGAATGGTCTCAAAGTTTGTGATCTGTCCCTTATTCTAGTAATTTCCCAAGACTAACCTTCTGTGGAATCCTCAGTCCAAACAAATGCCACCTAATAATATTAGTTTGCTCAGCCTGCCATCAGAAAATACTTCAGACTGGGTGGCTTCGGCAAAGAACGTTTTGTTCTCCACAGTTCCAGAGGCTGGAAATCCAAGATCAAGTTGCTGATTGGGCGGGTTTCCTCTGAGATCCCTGCTTCTTCACATGGTTGTCCCTCTGTACATGTGGGCCCCCTGGTGTTTCTTTGTATGTCCAGATTTTCTCATTTTATAAGGACATCAGCCATATTGGATTAGGGTCCACCCTAACAGCCTTAAATCACTTAAATCACTTCTTTAAAGGTCCTATCTCCAAATACAGTCACATTCTGAGGTACTGATGATTAGGCCTTCAACATATGAATTTTGAGTGAACACAATTTAGCCCATAACATCTGGACTCTAATGTGTAAATGTGTCCTGTTGGGGCCTGGGAGGCCCGGAACCCAACCCTGCATTCACTCCCTAATACCCCTTTATAGGCTCAAGGAAGAGTAATTGGGAAATCACTACTTTTTACAGCTTTGAGAAAGGAAAAAAAAATATTCAAAGAAACTCAGTAAAATAAAATCCACTTGAGCCATTTCTGTGAAAATACAGATGGAGCCATCAGCTAATTTAATATGAAGACTGCCACATTTCATGTGATATTTTCCTCATTGTCCCTTCACACTGGCCAGAAAAAAAGGATTGTATTTTTCCTCACCCACTTCTCCAACTGCAAGCATAGAAAGCATCCCAGGAGGTAGTAAAAGCTTTGTCCTTATATATGTATATTCAGAGATGAAATATTAAATATTTTGGTCTCATAACTAGCATATTGGATATCTGGGGAGTGGATTATTTTTAAACTTCTTCCTCCTCTAAACAACAAAACTAGTTTTGCTAACAATCACATAGTAATCTGTAATAATCACTATTGTCTTGATTCATTCTTTAGCAACAATTAACATTAAAAAAAATAAATTATAACTTAAAGATACTCAAATTCAGCAAAATATTTCATGCATGAACTAAAATTTGCTAACTTACCAAACAAAAATATACCAAATGCTTTGTATTCTTTCACTGTTTTAAATTTTAAACACAAGTAAAACATAATTAAAATGACACAATTACTATAACTCATGCTGTTTCTTTTGTATTTTTTAAAGTTTATTTATTTTGAGGGGGGAGGGGCAGAGAGAGAGGGAAAGAGAGAATCCCAAGCAGGCTCCACCCTATCAATGAAGAGCTTGACGCAGGGCTCTATCCCAAGAACTGCAAGATCAGGACCTCAGCTGAAATCAAGAGTTGGACGCTTAACCAAACTGAGCCACCCAGGCGCTCCACCTTTTGTATTTACAATTGCTCTACTATCGTCGTAGATTTTGAATCTACTGTTTAAACACAGGAGTATGGGGCGCCTGGATGGCTCAGTCAGTTGAACGTCCGACTTTGGCTCAGGTCATGATCTCATCACAGTTGTCGAGTTCAAGCCCCACATCGTCTTCTGTGCTGGCAGCTCAGAGCCTGGAACCTGCTTCGGGTTCTGTGTTTCCCTCTCTCTCTGCCCCTCCTCCACTTGCATTCTGTCTCTCTCTCTCAAAAATAAACATTAAAAAAATTTTTTTTAAACATAGGAGTATGGGGGGCGCCTGGGGGGCGCAGTCGGTTAAGCGTCCGACTTCAGCCAGGTCACGATCTCGCGGTCAGTGAGTTCGAGCCCCGCGTCAGGCTCTGGGCTGATGGCTCGGAGCCTGGAGCCTGTTTCGGATTCTGTGTCTCCCTCTCTCTCTGCCCCTCCCCCGTTCATGCTCTGTCTCTCTCTGTCCCAAAAATAAATAAAAAACGTTGAAAAAAAAATTTAAACATAGGAGTATGTATTATTATAATGGTTGAAGACACGAACTGCATCTAAAATGAGCTTTAAATCCAAACTATTAAGAACTTACTTTTGGCACCTGGGTGGCTCAGTCTGTTAAGCTTCTGACCTGGGCTCAGGTCATGATCAACAGCTCAGAGCCTGGAGCCTGCTTCGGATTCTGTGTCTCCCTCTCTCTCTCTGCCCCTCCCTTGCTTGCTCTCTCTTTCTCTCTCGAAAATAAACATTAAAAAAAAATAACAAAAAAATAAATAAAGAACTTACTTTCAAAACGAATGTGACAGCCCACTGTATCATTGTGAATTCCCTAAATTAGCTTCCCAGGTTTGCTAAAAGATAGTAATAAAAATGTTCCATTTGAAGCTTACATAACCACAGGCATTATTTTGAACTTAGACCAATAAATCATTTTTTCAGAAAAGCATTTTATTACCCACATGGTTTAGAATTGCCAGCACATGGTGATAATAAAAAACAGACTGGGTTTTATTGTTTTGATATTATCTGTAGAATTGCATCCCCCTAAGCCTGCACCTGGAACAGAGTGCTCCCTCTGCTGGTCCTCACTAGAGTGGAATCAGGGTGCAGGTCAGGTTGAGAGGAGAAATCAGCAAGAGTTTGAGAGACATGAAATGGTAGAATCAACAGAACTTGCTGGCTCTTCTCTTTCAGTTTCCAAGCTACTACAGGTTTCCTATTTCCTCCTTCCCACTAGCTGCCACTCAGTTTTCTTCTGGGCTCCATTTCTTCTAGTCAATCTCTAAAGGTTAGAATGCCTCAGGGCTCTCCACTGGCTCATGCTCAAGTTTATTCCTCTCCTGGTTTCACCATCTCAGTAAATGGAGCAGTATCAACCCTATTGTTCCAAGCCAGTCATCCTTTATCCTTCCCTTTCCGTTCTACCTTACCCCAAGCCTTCGGGAATCTGCGGGTTGCCTTCCTGCAGCAACATCTGGAAACTGGTCTCTCCTGACACCCACCTCCTATCTCTCCAAATTCCATGTTGAAGTCCTAATCCTTAAAACCTTTAATATGTGACAGCATTTGGAGATAGGGCTTCTAAAAAGATGATTATGTTAAAATCAGTAGGGTGGGCCCTAATCTGGTATGCTGGTGTCCTTAGAAGAGAAAATATGGAAACAGACACACATTTTACTAGGTTGAGAAAATTCCCTTCTGGTCCTAGTTCATTCCTTTTATTAAATCATAAATGGTAGTTGAATTTTATCACATGCCTCCTCTGCATCTACTGAAGACTTTGTGAGACGTACTTTAATTTGTTAATGTGGGCAGGGCTGTCAACAGCCCATATGGTACCTTTGTGTGACGAAAAGGTGCTCCTTCCTCCAGGTGGACATAAATCCATGCCAGGGCCCACAGCTTGGCAGGAAATCTTGACCCGAATTTTAGCCCCATTCAACCCTTCAGCAAGATGCCCACATATATGTTACACCCTCTGAGGAGTCTGGCTCCAAGCCAATTGTATGTGTGATCAGGCCTGACTACAGGCAACTATAAAGGCTTTGCTGGGCAGCCCTCATGGGGTAGGGGTGGGAGTGGGGAAGCTGCCTTCCCAACAGACTCAATGCACAGCTTGTGCATTGCAGTGTGGAGGGAGTTACAGTCAAGGACTCAGCTCCCTAGCCTCCTCCACTGGCCATGCTCTTACATATACCTGCAATATCTACATTCCTAGCCTATGATCCTCCACTGCAGGAGGCTGGGGGTCAGCTGAGACTACTCAGATGCCTCTGCATCTGGCCCTTCTCGCTACCCTCCCCCTGGTTTCCAGCTCCATAAAAAAGCAAGAGTGATTTGTTCTGGGCTCCCTGGACAGTGAGACAATTCCCTTCCCCACTAATTCAGCTAACCTTTATTCACTGCTGTTTCATGGAGGGAAAATAGACCTTTAGGGAGCCAGCATCCTTTTTTGTGTAGACTCTTACTTGTACTAAATAAAGACTTGCCTGTTACTTCTGGTTTGGCTTCCAGTCTTAATTTGTAATCTACTTGTCAGACTTTTGTAACTACCTCATGCTGACCTCATGAGTTGGGAAGTATTCCCTATTTTTCTATTCCTCAGGAAGAGTTTGTGCGAAACTGTTATTTCTTCTTTAAATGGTTGGAAAAATTTACCAGTGAAGCTTTTTGGCCTGGGGTTTTCTTTGTGAGATTTAATCTCTTCAATAGATGTCAAACTATTCAGCTTTTCTATTTCTTGTTCTGTCAGTTTGGTAAGCTGTGTTTTAAAAATTGTAAAGTTAGGGGCGCCTGGGTGGGGCAGTCGGTTAAGCGTCCGACTTCAGCCAGGTCACGATCTCGCGGTCCGTGAGTTCGAGCCCCGCGTCAGGCTCTGGGCTGATGGCTCAGAGCCTGGAGCCTGTTTCCGATTCTGTGTCTCCCTCTCTCTGACCCTCCCCCGTTCATGCTCTGTCTCTCTCTGTCCCAAAAATAAATAAACGTTGAAAAAAAAAATTTGTAAAGTTATTCCAGGGGCACCTGGGTAGCTTAGTCGGTTAAGTGTTTAACTTTGGCTCAAGTCATGATCTCACAGTTTGTGAGTTCAACCCCCCACTGTCAGTGCAGAGCCTGCTTAGGATTCTCTTTCCCTCTCTCTCTGTCCCTCCCCCTCTCCTGCTTTCTCTCTCTCTCTCTCTCTCAAAATAAACACCTTCCTAACACCTGTAGTATAACTGTATGATCTGTAGTGATGTTCTTATAATACCACTTCAACCGGCCTTAAGGGTTGACTTTATTGAAGTTAACACACTCCTTACTTGCTGACCTAAGGCCTTTGATCTATAGCAGAACGAATTTACTTTCTTTTGAGATCTGCAGACCACTAGCTTTGAGGAGCAAAGGACCAAACTTTCCCAGGCCACAGAGGCCAGCAAATCTGAAGCTGCCTCAGTTTTCTGATTAGCCCAGTAATTTTTTATTTTTTATTTTTTTTATTTTTATTTTTTTTTTTAATTTTTTTTTTCAACGTTTATTTATTTTTGGGACAGAGAGAGACAGAGCATGAACGGGGGAGGGGCAGAGAGAGAGGGAGACACAGAATCGGAAACAGGCTCCAGGCTCTGAGCCATCAGCCCAGAGCCTGACGCGGGGCTCGAACTCACGGAGTGCGAGATCGTGACCTGGCTGAAGTCGGACGCTTAACCGACTGCGCCACCCAGGCGCCCCTAGCCCAGTAATTTTTTAGCAAAAAAAAAAAAAAAATTTTTTTTTTTAGGTCACACAAATGATTTTATTGACCTCCCTTTGTGCATCTGTAGACCTTGCCCTCCTCTGCAGAAAGATCAGAACACTCCTGCATATCATAAAAAAAGAACTGGACCCCCTGGCACAATCCTGAAATCCTGCAATAACATTTGTAGCTGGCATCATTGAGTCTACAGGAAACCAAGAAACATTGCAGGCCACTGCACTCCCTTTGCTGATTAACTACCTAAACCCCTTTAAAAACCCCTAGGCCACACAGAAACCTCAGAGTGGGCTTTTAGACAACAGTCTACCTTCTCTCTGGGTTGCCAGCCTCCTGAATAAAGCTCAAATTCCTCTCCAGTCAAATCTCATCTCTTGAGTAATGGCCTTTCAAGTGACGGGGCGGTGGAGCTTGAGCTCAGTAACATTCTCTTTCATTTTCTTTTTTCTTGATCGGTCTTGCTAGAGATTTCTCAACATTATTCATCTTGTCAAAGAACCAGATTTTGGGTTTGATAAATTTCTTTGCTGTATATTAGTTTTCTATTTCATTAATATCTGCTATGTTTACTTCCTCCTTCTAGTTGTTTAGGTTTGATTTGCTATTTTTCCTAGATTCTTGAGATGGAAGCTTAGATTTCCGATTTTCCGGCTTTCCTTTATTTCCAGTACACAGGTAAGGCTAAGCACTGCTGTGATGGCACCCCACAACTTTTAACACATCGTATTGTTCATGATGTACTTGTACTAACTTTTTGATGTCTACGGGATTTAGATCTAGGTATGAATCATTTTACCTGTTTGGAATCTGATCCTGAATTTGAGAATTCATATCTCTCATTGGTTCTGGAAAACACTCACTGATTTTTCTTTGAATATTGTCTCTCTTCCATTTTTAAACTCTCCTTCTGGATATCAAGTTAGATGTATGATAGACTTTTTCATTGCATTCTCTCTCTTCCTTCTCCTCTTCCTTCCTCCACCTGTCACCCAGTCTTTCTCTCATCTTTTCATCCCATATCTTGCATTTCGGTAATTTCCTCAGTGCCATTTACAGTTCAGTTATTCTTTTCTAAGATGTATCAAATTTTCTGTTTAATCTATTCATTGAGATTTGATGAATAAATGAATGAATATACTTTTATTTTTAGAAGTTCTATTTCCTGGGGCGCCTGGGTGGCGCAGTCGGTTGAGCGTCCGACTTCAGCCAGGTCACGATCTTGCGGTCCGTGAGTTCGAGCCCCACGTCAGGCTCTGGGCTGATGGCTCAGAGCCTGGAGCCTGTTTCGGATTCTGTGTCTCCCTCTCTCTCTGCCCCTCCCCCGTTCATGCTCTGTCTCTCTCTGTCCCAAAAATAAATAAATGTTGAAAAAAAAAATTAAAAAAAAAAAAAAGAAGTTCTATTTCCTTGTTAAAAAATCTGCCTAGTCATTTTCACAATGTATTATTTCATTTTAATTCCTTTTTATGCTTTTAAATTATTTGGTACATTTTCATTTTCATAATTGTAAGCTGTGAGTCGTTTTAGCTGAAGTTCTGGGGTCTAATCCTGCTTTTTCTGTGTTAGTTCTCAGTCGTGGTTGATGGTTTCCTTGTAAATTTTGTAATTTGGGGCCATGAGCCTATCTTCAATAGTTTTTTTTTTTTTTTAATTTTTTGTAACGTTTATTTATTTTTGAGACAGAGAGAGACAGAGCATGAACGGGGGAGGGTCAGAGAGAGGGAGACACAGAATCTGAAACAGGCTCCAGGCTCTGAGCTGTCAGCACAGAGCCTGACGCAGGGCTCGAACCCACGGACCGCGAGATCGTGACCTGAGCCGAAGTCGGCCGCTTAACCGACTGAGCCACCCAGGCGCCCCCTATCTTCAATAGTTTAACTGTGCAGATTCTGTAAGGCCTTAAAAGTTGTCTTGTTTTGGGGCACCTGGGTGGCTCAGTTGGTTAAGCATCTGACTTTGGCTCAGGTCATGATCTCATAGTATGTGGGTTTGAGCCCCACACCATGCTCTGTACTGGCAGCTCAGAGCCTGGAGCCTGCTTCAGTTTCTGTGTTGCCCTCTCTCTCACCTCCCCACAACTTGCACTCTGTCTCTCTCTCTTTCAAAAATAAACATTAAAAAAAATTAAAAACAAAAAAGTTTTCTTGCCTTTGCCTCTTCTAGGTGTTCATGGTATCAATAGCCTGGGACCATATTTTACTTGGGGTAAAATATACATACAGGACCACTTTTTATTTCTCATCTTGGTAGTTCCAACATCACATAAAAAATGAAAAAATTAAAGCCCAAACAGGTGTGAGCAGCCCTGTGGGGCTAATTTCTCAGGTGGTACTTTTTTCCCATCTACGCCCAGGCTGAGAGAGACAAACTCCCTTGTCATCTCCCTGTCCCAGAGGACAGCTTTTTTTTCCTACCTCACCCTTTTGGGGACGGTGTTGTACTTTGAGGGTCACAGTTTTTAATAGGGAGTCTTGTTTCCAGCTCCCTGCTTACACTGACTTTTGGACTCACCTTTATCTCTGAGTGATTGTGAAACGCTGTGCCCTATGTTTCGACACACCACATTTGGAGGCAGCCACAGTATCAGCTTACCTAGTTTTAAGTTCTCTTTTTGTTCTTGGCCCTTAAGGATTTCTCTTCTTTCTTGGGATCTCAGTTATGCATTATTTTCCCCCAACTTTTTCTTTTGAAATATTTCAAACCCATAGAAAAATTTCACACAGAACAAATTGGACACACACATATTTACTTTTTAAATTTTTGGTAACCATTTGAGAATTAGTCAGGACATCATTACACTTTACCTCTAAATATTTATGCATACATCTATATAATCATGATACAATTACAATACTCAGAAAATTTAACAGTGTAGTACTTTAATATACAGTCTAATTTCCCTATTTGTCCCAATAATGTTTTTTACAACCGTCTTTTTTTTGTGATGTCATTTACATGTCTTGTCTCTTTTGTGTCTTTCAATCTAGAATAGTGTACCTGTTTTTTGTCTTTCATGACATTGACATTTTAAAAGTCTAGAGGAGCTGTTTTGTAGAATAACTCTGAATGTGGACTTGTCTGATTATTTTCCTAATTATTAGTTTCAGAGTAAACATTTTTTTTGCCAAGAATTGTACGTCGTAAATATTGTGTCCTTCTCAGTCCATCATATCGGGAGGAATATGATGCCATTTTCTGCATTTGTGGTAACGCTGTTTATTTGATTAATACCTACCTGGTTTATCCATTAAAAAGGCACTTTCCCTCATTCACCATTAATAAGCTAAGGGGTGATACTTTCAGACTGTGTGAATATCCTGGTTCTCAAAAACTTCCACTCAGTAGTGTCTAAATTAGCTGTTATTGCCTGCACTAGTTTTGGTGTGATGGTTACAAAATGGTAATGGTTCCAATTCTATTATTCCTTCGATGTTTATTGGTTCTTCTCTAAAGACAGCTTTCCTTTCTCCATACCCCAGCCACTCCCCTCCCAGACTCAGTCACTGTCATCATTGTAGTTAATATCAAAATAAACTCACAATTTTCAAATACAGTGTGTTAAAAACCATTCCTCTCACTATTCATTTTGATTCTCACATTATTCTTGCGTTCCTTCAAGTTGACTTCTGTGTCCTTTTGACATGTTCCCATTGGTCTGTGAACACTTGCTTTCTGGAATAACAAGATATTCTAGGCTCACCTTAAACTTTCTCTGACCCAGCCCTCAGACTCATTTACCCAAGGATCCCCAATTCCTTTCACTGGGAAATGATATATATATATTTTTAAGTTTACTTATTTATTTTGAAAGAGAGAGAGAGAGAGAATGCACATGTGAGAGGGGAGGAGGGACAGAGAGAGAGTGGCAAGAGAATTCCAAGCAGGTCCTGCATGTTGTCAGTGCAAAGCCTGATGTGGGGCTCAAACTCACAAACCATGAGATCATGACGTGAGCCAAAATCAAGAGTCAGATGCTTAACTGACTGAGCCACCCAGATGCTCCTGGGAGATGATATTTTATTTTATTTTTTAAATTTTTTCAATGTTCATATATTTTTGAGATAGAGACAGCACGAGCAGGGAGGGGCAGAAAGAGAGGGAGACACAGAATCTGAAGCAGGCTCCAGTCTTCGAGCTATCAGCACAGAGTCCGACGTGGAGCTCAAACTCATAAATCACGAGATCATGACCTGAGCTGAAGTCAGACGCTCAACCGACTGAGCCACCCAGGTGCCCCACCTCCAATTTTGTATTAATTAAAACACACACACACACACACACACACACACACACACACACTCCTCCACAAATATTAGTAACCATGAAGTCCTTTTCTTTGTGTGTTTGTGTGTATGTTCATATATACATGCTGTAAATGTGAGACATTTTTCTACCTCCAGATGGTATTGCTAAAATTAATTTGTAAAAGAACCCTGTTTAGCTGGTTTGAAGGCAAGCACTTGTAAGGATTGGGCATTCTAAACTCTCAGGAAGATAGACATTAAGCCAAATGGTTTTCAAGTTCATACCATCTGGGGAAATGTTCAATATAAAACCCAGTTTAAGGTTGATGGCTTAATTAGAACAGACAGGTCTTTAGAATTATCAACATCAAGTATAAGACTTTTATCTTATCTGAGTTTACCAGTCAAATAAGCTCACATTATCTCTTATAAGATCTATGAACAAAAAAAATAATAGCTTCGGACAATGGCTGACTGTGGCTAATGTTTAATGAAGTTTGTGTAGGTAATCTAAACACAGTTATTAAGGGCGCCTGGATGGCTCAGTCGGTTAAGCGTATGACTTCAGCTCAGGTCATGATCTCATGGTTGGTGGGTTTGGGCCCCGCATCAGGCTCTGTACTGACAGCTCAAAGCCTGGAACCTGCTTTGGATTCTGTCTCTCACTCTCTCTCTCTTTCTCTGCCCCTTCCCAGCTTGTCTTCTCTCTCTCAAAAATAAATAAACTTTAAAAAAAGTATTTAAACATAGTTATTAAGAAAAAGTAAATTAAATAGATGTAAACAAGATGAAAGTTTGTAAATAAACTCTTCTGCAATATTTAAAATCTACTTAAATTGTTTTCCCAAATCTTTTTGGTAACATAAAACCTTAAAGTTTTGCTAAGTTAGGTTAAATTAAGAGTTAAGTTAAATTCATTAAATATTTAGATCATTTCCAAATGAGAAAAAATACTAAAGCATTAAATACTGAATAGAGGTTTATCTACTTTTGGCTTCTCATTATGAGAAACTAAAAGATATATGAATGTGTTACTGCTATATAGGAAAATTTTAAATGGCATATCCTTCCAGAAATTATAGAATATACTTATAAGCTAAAAAAAGAATATATTCATAAATTTAAAAATCTAAAAAACGCTGGTGTAACAGTTCACAGTTAGTTACTAAATATTCACTAAAAATTAAGATTTCTAAGAGTTAAGAATTCCAGTAAGTGTAGTTAAGACTACTGGAAATAATAAGAGAAATAACTCTGTATGCAAGGAAAGTAAGATGTATGTTTCTGGTAAGAGAAAATATAAGAAATAAAAACACATTCTTGTTAAGGGAAAAGAAAGGAATTTGGTCCCGAAATGAGGCTGGATATTTAAAGAGGGAAAACTTAGGGCAAAATCTAAATGTTAAAAAAAAAAAAAAGTTGTAGAAGGTTTGTGGAAAATGAGTCTTCGGAAAGAAATTTCAGTATGTCACTGGATTTTATGCAAAGGGAGTAGCAGGATGATGAAGACTGTGGCACGTGCAGTAAAGCCCATTCTGCTTCCATAAAAATGGCCGCCCACAGCCAGAGCCTTACCATCCTGATGTCCTTGTCCCATGGGAACAGTCTACTCCTGGATCAGAGAGATTAAGGTGGGCAAACACCAGCTATAAATTACGTGGACAGTCAGGGCCATGAGAACCCAAGATGGCCATTTGATTCTTCCCAGCTCCCTGACAATCTCCATTTATTGGTTTTTCCATCCCTTCACCCACTATAGGGCACTTAAGATGAGTAGAGTGGGGAGACTTCTATAAAATTGCAAACACTGTCTACCAGCAATGTCTAACTTGTCAGGTCCGTAATCCTTTAAAAAAGCTGTTCTTATTCCCAAAAGCCTCCAACGCCCTCCCTCTGGACCCTTTAAACACCTGCAGCTGGACTTCAACTTCCAGTTGGTATAGATTATTGAAAGAGGAGCCCTACTACCTCCATATTGACTTCAAACTTTCTAATTGATTAAGTTCTTCTTTCCAGTTTATCTCTTAACTCAGGCAAAATACCCTGCAGGCAAATGGTCCCCTGAAGGGAACCAAAATTGCCCCCTCAAGCAATAAGGACTGCCCTGAGCCAAAAAGACTTTTCCCATGATTGACCCCAAGACAACAATCCACCTGACCCTCACTGCCCACCAGCAGGAACCCACTGATCCTTGTGCCACATTTTCCTTACATAAACCTGGAAGTGTTTTCAGCACGTGAAAGACCTTCTTTGAAACACTAGTCCACTGTCTTCCCAGTGTTGACCTCACTGAAATAAATTCCTTTCTTGTTTCACCAGCGCTCGTTCCTCTGCCCTTGGGTTTTGTCAGCAGCGAGTGGCAGAACCTGGCCTGTTTGGGCCCCCAGATTCAGGTGCCCTTGCACCCCTGCGCCCAGCTATGTCACCAGTATGTTCTCATGACTGTGTTTTCTAGATCATGTGTTCCCTTGCAATAAGGCTGATGCCCCCACAATAGCAAAAACGTTAAAAAGTGTTCCCCATTTAGGGTATACCTCCTTGATCTCCAGTGACTGAGGCACCCACTCTACTAGACAAACCGTATAAGCCTCAATGAAAAACTGCAGACTTCTTGGAATTCTATCAAAATACAACCTTCCGCCAATCTCCTGTTGACTCATGCTAGTATGACTTGTTGCTAAAAGCCTCTAACGTCTTATGTTCAAGCCCATCATCAAGTTCCAAGGATCTTTCTGGTCACAGTTTAGAGCCTAATGACTGAGTATTCTGAAAATGTCATCATAGGAAAACTGCCCTTGAGCCCCATTGGAAAGGACTTTACCAAGTACTCCTGGCCGCTAACACTGCTGATATGGGGCCGAGAGTGAAGGGTCAAGAAAGAATTCGTGAGATACTTTTGGTGCAAACAGACGCTTTTATTATAGTAACAGGTCAGGATCTGTAGGCAGAAAGAGCTGCCCTGGGATTGTGAGGAGTGACACATTATACACTTTTTAGTTAATGGGAGCTAAGGATGGCGTAAGTCTCTAGGGAATTTGGAAGCAAGGCTTCCAGGACCTTGAGGGGCTAGCTGCTGTTAAGATCAGGTCATTTACTACTGTCGAATAAAACATCAGTCATGAGACCCTTCAGATAGATGTCAGTGGGCCATAGGCTTGAAAGATGATTGCTAACATATGCCTTGGGGAGGGTTGTTTATGGTTATCAGAGGGCAGTAACACTAACCAGAGCAGAGCTATAGTGGTAAAACATGAAAGGAAGTCCTGGAGGGAGCTGTAGGAGTGTTACAATCTGTATGTCTCAGGGATTTATCAGTGGGCTGTAAGTTGTAAGCAGATTTAATTTTAGCTGCCATTTCTCTCGCCTTTGTTCTCCTCATCACTGCTCGAAAGCTAACAGGTACTGAGCCTTGGGCACACATCACACAGCTTAGAAAGGTCCCACCTGACACCTAGTCCTGCACAGATGCTGGGAGACCTCTAAATCAAATTGATGGAGCTGACGTCAAGGAAAACTGCCTCCACCCAAGATGATGGCTCATGCTTCATACTTTAAACATGAAGCCCTTTCACGTCATTTTCCCTTTTCTTTTCTCTGGCATTGGCCTAGAAAGAGGACACCTTCATCTCTAGCTCCCAGGCCACTGCTGTGGGTGGTAACCTCTGGGATGTAAAATAATCTTTTATTTCAGGCTAAAGAAAATCTAACTATGTCTCTAACTTCTCACAAGCAAAGTAAGGCATCTCATTGGTCAACACCTCTGAATTTACAGGGTCAAGTTAAAAAGGACCTAGCAGGAGGCTTTCATGATTCAAGACTCACTCCTTTTTGGCAGGTCCTACTTCCCTGGTTAGGGATAAATGTAAATAAGGCTAACTTCTTTTTTTTTTTTTTTTTTTAATGTTTATTCATTTTTGAGAAAGACAGAGAGCGGAAGGGGCAGAGAGAAAGGGAGACACAGACCCCAAAGCAGGTTCCAGGCTCTGAGCTGTCAGCACAGAGCCTAACACAGAGCTCAAACCCTTGAACCGCTAGATCATGATCTGAGCTAAAGTCTGACACTCAACCGACTGGGCCACCCAGGCGCCCTTAACTTCCTAATTCTTAAAATTATTGTAGAGCAATAGCTGCCTAGCAAAGATCCTTAGATTGTCTGCCCTAAGTTGTTTTTTTTTTTTTTTTAAAGAGAGAGAGAGCGTGTGGGCAAGACAGAAAGTGGGCGAGAGGTAGAGGAAGGGGGAGGGAGAGAAGAGAGAGAGAGAAAATCTGAAGAAGGCTTTATGCTTAGAATGGAGCATGGAGCTTGGTGTCCGATGTGGGGCTCAATCCCATGACCCTGGGATCCTGACCTGAGCCGAAATCAAGAATTGGTTGCTCTACCGACTGAGCCACCCAGGTACCCCAAAATTATTCTTGATGATAGGATAAGCCCTTAGTTACCTTTTAGCTGAGCAGGGACACCTGTATTGGTAGCCAATACCACCTGCTGGACCTGAATTAACACTTCTGGAGAAACTGAAACTCAATTACATAAGATCACAAAACAAGCCACTTGGCTTAAAAAGATGACTCCTTCCTTGGAGTCTTTGACTTATTTGATTTTGATTGCTTCTGGGTGTTGGGGACCATGGCTTTAATGTGCCCTCCAAACATGGGAATTATCCTGCTCATAATAATCACAATAATCTCCCTAGTGTGTTGTATTTTCTGAAAAGCTTTAAATGCATGTTCACAGCCACTAACCACCATGCAAATGATCTCCCTAAGAACAGAATGGCAGGAAAGGAACAAAGCAATGGCTGACTTAACGGAATGGAAACCTAAAGTCACAACCTGTAAATATCACAGAAATAAAACAAAACAACATGACCCGTGGGTACCACACAAAGGAACAATAAAAGCTGTGAGAACTCTAAAGCAGTAGCTGAGAGTGGTGCTAATGCCTTCGATTTTTATCACATCTCTGTTAGCTGAGAGTCTGATCAAAAGGGAGGAATTGTTAAAAAGAAAAACATACAGGGGCGCCTGAGTGGCTCAGTCAGTTGAGTGTCCAACTCTTGATGTCGGCTCAGGTCATGATCCCATCGGACTCTGTGCTGACAGTCCAGAGCCTGGAGCCTGCTTCGGATTCTGTGTCTCCTCTCTCTGCCCCTCCCCCGCTCGCAGTCTGTCTCTCTCTCTCTCTAAAATGTTAATCATTATTGAAACTGGGTGACAGATACATTGTTTTCCCAAATATTATAGTTGCAACGTTCCACAATAAAAAGTTGATTTCTTCAAGCCACATGAAAGTTCTTGAAAATAATAAAAAAGATGGCCAAGGGCGGTATTCTCTTTGTAGCTAGAACATCTTTAACATTCTTGAATGGGAAAAGACAGAGATAAGGAAGAATTTTAGAATTTGTTAGAAAAAAGGGTATATAGCTAAATCAATATGCTAAAAATTTGAGAGTAACCATTGAAAGAGCAGAAATATAATCTATAGCTTCCAAATCATCACGGAAAAAATAATAATTATATAAAAACTTCATCCAACATGAAGCACAAGTGAAGAAAAATTGGTAAAGGATGGCAAATGGAAAATTGTACCTCTTTTGCTTTATTGAGGATATGAAGCAAAACAAAAGAAAACAAGACAGGAAGAATGTATAATACAAACACAAGATGATCACATGACCCAGCCCAGCCCACCCTTGGAAGGGAAGCTGCAACACGTTACAGATGTTTGTGTAAGAACCAGTTGAAAATTACAAATTGTTCATAAAGATCTAGGCTCTCATTTGCATAATTCTTTAAAACGTCTTTACATTCTTGATGAGTCAATATTTGACTATGTAGTTCTTTATTTTTAATCTGAAGTCTATCAGCACAAACCAGAGGGACACAAAGAGGTAAAGGAGAGCAAGCGACCGTTCATCCCCATAAGCAGTTTTAAGCACTGCTTAAAACAAACCAAAATGCAACATCGGCTTTGCCTGTTAGGGCGTCCAACCCCCATCACCCACCAGCAAGAAAGGAGAATTCAACAAATGAACAAAGGGAACACAAGGTCCTAGGATGGATCTCCTGGAGGCAACAAGGCTTTATTTAACAAAGGTCTGGGAGTGTAGGCATGTTGACATGGCATACTCTTTTACCAGGCCCCCTTTATGCCTGTCACATAATTTAACTCATCTAATTCACGTAACAATGTTAGGACGATTTTATAGATGTAAACATCAAAATACAGAGAAGCTATGTGATTTGCCCAAGGTCACACAGCCAATAAATGGCAGAGCCAGCACTCAAACCCCACGGTCTCCTCCTCTAGAAGCCCCAGTTTAACTCCCTGGAAAGGAGAGGAGGCAAGAAAGTGGGCACAGAAGATACTTGGGGTTCCTCTGAGAGCTCAGTGGCTCCTGGAACTCTGTTGGCTCTGTGCTGACCACTCTACAGCCGTCTTTCCAGTTTCCAGTGCCTAGCTTGGCCCCCACCATGCTTTCTAATCAATCTTTCTGGTGCTTTCTGAATAGAAACATCAAGGTGAGGATAAGAGAAGGATAAAGCATGTTGCCTGCTTCAAGGGCCTTTTTGTCCAGGCAAAGACAAGGCACTAAATAGTTTCCAGAGTCAGTTAACAAACTAGGTCCTGAGCCCAAGCAAGGAGACAGAAAGCAGGGGAATCAGGGCAGGGTGTGGAGGGTGAGGACTGGGTGAGGATAGCTAGCTTCACAGAGGTGCAGCCAGAGTCAGAGTTCAAGCCCTTGGAGGACTTGAACTCAAAGCCCCCAGCAGCCCTCAGTTCCACTTGGACTCCTCCTCACCGCTCAGTTTGTTTCTGGGTTACTGTGTCCGCTGCGAGGAGAAGCAGATGGCCTGGGATACAGGGAAGGCCCTCCCAAAGCCACCAAGCCTTCTGGAGTCTGGGGCCAGCTCTTTGCAATCTCTGTCCCCCAGGAAAGAGTTAAAATCCCAGGCTTTTTCAACACCATCCCCATCGCTTCAGTGCCCGCCAGCCTGGACTGACGGCTGCTACACCAAGCCAGGCTCTTTTTGCTCAAGAAGCCCCAGACCCTCAAGGGGCTGGAATATTCCCAAGAGCTCCCTTTTCCCCTTCTCCTGGCAGCCTTCCCCCAGGCCCTGGGTCAACCTGTCCCCACCCCCGAAAGGGCCCAGCCCACGGACCCAAACAATGGCCCAGCCACTTGGGGAAAAGAGCTCTGATTCCAGAGGGGACAGTTGGAAGACCTCTACCTTCATGATAGCTTTCATCGTGTAGCACTTGATACTTTCAAAAAGCCCTAACACAGCTCCCATTTCTTTGCTGGTCATCAGTGCTTCCCTTTTTAGGTAGGCTATAAACAGAAAGAATTATTCCCTTGGGTCATTTCTTCACAAAGAAAAAGATTCTGCAAAGGTACATGCCTTGCCTTACATCACACCTTCAGGTAATGATGGAGCCAGAACTCAGATGCCTGGTATCCTAACCACACTGGGTCATGCTGGCACATCCCTGTACACATGGGAAGCCAGTGCACAGTTGTCCCTGAGTGAAAATGAGGGTAGCTGCCAACACCCACCCACCCACCCCAGTGACAACAGACACGCATCTCTGCCCACGGAACAACAGAAGAGCCAGGCTGGGGCCACATGTCTGTATTGTGTACAGAAAGAGGAAATCCCTACATAAACATAAGAAGGAAGCAGGTCCCCAGTAGTTTATTAAATAGCTGAAAACAAAATAGGTATTCCATCCCCAAACTCCTTTTTATCCCACTGTCCCACGATAGTGGTTACAAGGGCGTGTGTTAGGGTCACACTATATTGGTGTGGCTACTTGTTAACTGTGAGCTTGGGTAAATGGCTTAACCATTTCCCTCTATTTTAGTTTCTGTATCTGTGAAATGTGGTAATACTACTTCTGGACTCACTGAGTAGCCAACACTGAATGAGATAACCCATATAATGCATCTAGCACAGTGTGTGGCACATAAAGACTGGTAGAGACGGGACGGGGACCCCCCCCCCTCACATCACGTAGCCCTCTTATGTGCAGGTGAAGCATTCTGGGAGCTCCAGAATGAAAGAGCCAGATCAAAGCCTTTTCTGACCACCTCTGGCTATGGACCCAGGGCCCAAGGCCACAACATCACAGGTCTGGCTGCTGTCACTAGGTCATGCCATCCAAAACAATTTCTGGACAAAAGCAGAAGAGGCCACTCCATCCTGCCTACCCTACCTCTACCCTATGTTGGAGGGGAAGGATGTCATAATGTTAACTTAGTGACCATGGGTCCTGGCTGAGCACGGACCCAAGCTGTCCACCCAGAACCTGGCTCTGGGGGCCCTCAGCCTGCTCCCCGCCCGGCACTGGGAAAAGTTACTCCACACACAGTGTTTGCCTCAGAAATGTGACCTCCAGCCATCTTTCAGGTCCTCTTAGCCTACCAGCACTGCCAGCATGCCTCCTGCTATGGCATCCCCATATTCCACGGTCCTCTTCTCTTATCTGCTTATTGACTCATTCCCATAAGTACCCCCAGGGACTAGTTGGCCAACTAAACTGTATGCTACTGAGCAAATCAAGAATTACAGCTTAGCCAAGTATGCTTCAAGACTAACTTCTGCAGCTCCGTGCATGTTGGGGGAGGATACCAGCAGCTGCAAAGGAACCATGCCCCCTGGCCAGGAAGAGACCTTGGGACACTGGGGCTGCCTTTAGACCAGCTGGCCCCAAACAGACTATGAGTCATGGCACCAGGTTCCTGGTTTGTTGTGGGTCTCTCACTCACAGGGAAGTGACTCCCCTTCTGAGCGTCACCTTGGAACTCTGGCCTGAAAGGTTCATTAACTTACAAAGTTCTGACTATCGAGCCTACCCTCTGATGGTTTTACCCCTAGGTCCACCCAATTATCCTTCCCCTGCCACCATTGCCATCATCATCACCACCACTGCCACCACCACCACCACTACGACTAACATCATCACCATTAGCACCACCGCCATCCCTATCACCGTCACCACCACCACCACCATCACCACCACAACTACCACCATCACCGTCATTACTGTCACCACCAGGCACCACCAATACCCCTACGACTACCACCAATTACCGCCAATACTATCATCACTATCACTACCACCCATCCCCAGTGGTAAACCCAGTTTGCAGGCTACACCCCAGCAGCAATGAAGGAAAGAGGCTGTTAGGCAGAACCAGCTCCCGGCCAAATTATAAAGTTTTTTTATCAGGGTCTCAATTCACTTGCTTCTCCGCCCTGTCTGCTTACACGCACAGACCCTTTCTTTCACGTCATCCTGTCCACTTTCTCAGTCTTTAGTCATTTACACTGTAGTGTAAATATAACACAGTGCATTGCCGCCCCCAAAGAATATTTGCATATAAAGCTTATGTGTTCGCTGTGGCACAAAAGACTTTGACTCCCTTCAAGGCCTGGAGGCATCAGAAAAGATATTTTTGATCAAGGGCTATATGCCTCGTCCAGCAAGACTCTGGAGTGAGGACTGCCTTGATGCCATATAATGAAAACTGGTTACAGCAACAAAAGGGAAAACTCAGAGATAGTCTTGTGATTCAGAGTCCAGAAACATGATACCAAAACGCCCTGTAGAACCCACAGGGCATCCCTGACACTGCAGAGGTGACCATAACTTAAGCCTCTCGGTTCCTCAGCTTTTGGTCTCCCAGACTCCACATGCTGGTTCCATGGCTCGCCTTATAACATCCTGCTTCGGCCTTTTGCTCAGAGCATATGGGAGTGCAGGAGGTGAACTTCTCCAGGAACAATGCCCTCTTCACTGAGGACCCTCCTCCAGGCTCGCTGTCAACTCATCCTCTAGAACCAGGGGATCTGGTTACAGAATGGGGGCCCCCACTGGAGAAGCAGCAGCCCTCTCCTTCATGTAGGGCATGTCCCTGCGCTAGGACACCGGCTCATCGCTGAAGATGACCATCTCCACCACAGCTGAGAGAACCTGGGGCAGCAGCCACAGCCCAGGAGTGAGACTCCCCGTTAAATGCATACGCCACAGGAGAGGGCTGAGTTAGCCCAGCCCACTACCCAAAGATGCTGAAGGTGTCTCCCCAACAAGCAGGGCGGGGGGGGCAACAGGACAGGTGCTGATAAGGGCCCCGTGCCCCCCCCCCCCCCTTACAGCCAGGTGCACTCACCAGCTGCAGCACAGAACAACAGGTGAGGTGGGAAGTGTGACTATAGGTGACCTGGATAACTAGCACAGAGATATAGAAGCTGGCCAGCGAGGAGGCCACCACATAGGTGTATCTGAGGCTGGGGTTGCATCTTCGCATCCACATAGGGGGCTCTGTATGGATAGGCGAGGTTCCACCCTATGCCACCTGCCCCACCTGCTGATGCCAGAGTGCAGCCAGATAGAGATGAAGGAGATAAGAACTGACATCAGCCAGGCTAAAGCAATGGCCACTAGAGCATCACCGGCAAAACCACCATAAGGTCCAAGATGACCAGGCAGAAAACAAGGACACTGGTGACCTTGGAGCACAGGTAGCAAAAGTTCAGGGTGGCAGCACACACAATGAACATTTCTCAGCACAATAAAAGCAATGAGGAGCCATAGGAGGCCTCTTCACCCCCCTGCTTCACCCCTGCCCCTACCCTCTGCTGAACGGGGACCTCAGTCACCTCTGGCACCGCCCTGAAGACTTAATGGCTGGGAGTTCTGGAGACTCTGGAACAGAGCTGAATTGGGACAAGGGTCAGGTGGTGAGGCCAGGATAGAGGCACCAGCCTTCCAAACCAGACAAATACCCCCTGGCTTTCTGTAGGGGTCTTTCTCCCGGCGCTGAAGAGGTGCCAGGGGCAGGATCCCGCCACTGGAAGAGGGGACGGGTCTCCGCATAGGGCAAAGATTGGATGTCCCAGACTTTATCCTGTGAAGCTAGCGGGGAGGTTTCGGTCAGTGGCTCCCGGGCTCCTCCCAGCGTCGGAAAGGGGCGACAGACAGGCCACAAACAGTGACTAAGGAAGGGCCCAGTGTCTGTGCCTGTGGACGGAGGTGAAGACACGAAGGATCTGGGCGCAAGAAACCGGCTGGAGAGAGAAGCGTTATCTGGGACGCGTGGAGGCAGAAACCCAGCTAGGAGATGCAGAAATCCCGTAAGACAGCGGACGTGGCGTCCTCCCCCGACTTTATCGCCGGACGGCTCTCAGCGCCCGGCACCCCGCGCTCCCGGCTCTGAAGCCCTGCGGCCAGGCGTCCACCCGCCGGCTTTCCCGGGGCGCAGTAGTCCCTCTCACCTCCTTCCCCCGGGGGCGCCGACCTTTGCTCCCAGAGGCCGGAGCTCCTCTCCCAGCCTGCGTAGACACAGTCCCAGAAAAAGCGCTAGTAGGAGCCAGAACCGGATCTCCCCGAGGGCCAGCGGCGCGCACTGCAGCTCTCAGGAAGCTCGAGCCCCGCCCCGCCGAGCCCCGCCCCGCCGAGCCCCGCCCCCGCCGAGCCCCGCCCTCTCCGGGCCTCCTGCGCAAAGGAGGCAACTGGGGTCCGCAGCACCCACTCTCAACAAAATCTCCGAACCGTATCTCTGAAACCTTTCCTTCTCAAGGGTCACTTTTCCCCTCCGCAGCCCCTCGCTGGTTTCGGAAGGACCAGAAGAAATGTACTCTTGCTGCAGTGGTGTTTCTGAGATGAAGGCGGCATCTGCAGGGGCCTGACACCTGAAAGCCATGTCTGCAGTATTTGGCGGCGAACTAGAACTATGCTATAAGGACTCTCACCTCAGCCCCTGTCGTCCTCTCATTAATGGCCAGGATGATGCCTGCCCCTCGCTTCCAATCCTGGAAGCTGGTAAAGACAGCTTGGATTTGGATCCATCCTGAAAAGCCACCCCCCGGCCCGTTTCTAAGCTCTAGTAAGTGCTCATGGTAAATAGAAAACAAAAACAAATTCAGTTCTGGTTTCTGGAAGTTTCTCTTCCAGGGCTCTCCTAATCAAAGGGACTTATTCATAGGAAATCTGAAAAGCTGCAGTCAACTTACAAGAGTGGAGACTGTATGTGTTTGAGTTTCATAAATTGGTAAGATGATCAGGGTGAGAGCCAACCTTCACCCTAGCTGGCATAAGAACAGAAAGAGGAAAAGTAAAAGAAAAATGCAGAAATTAGATGTACCTAGCCATCATTAAAACGGGTTCTACCCCCAATGCACTGTGTGGGGGCTTGGGGGAGGGTTCCTCACACTATTCAGCAATTCATGGACACCAGCTGGGTGTTGTACAATTCAACTCAATTCTGACACTGCATAGGTGGAGGTAGTATCTGATTCCACAGGTTAAAAGCTCGGTCCAGCAAGGGTGACCACCCCATCCACCGCCCCACTTCAACTACCTGTATTTCTCCCCAGCAGGCTATAAATCAGAAGTTTCCACGATACCCATCTTGGATTTGATTGATTTGCTAGGGCAGCTCACAGAACTCAGGAAACCCTTTGACTCGCTACACTATCAGTTTATTACAAAGGATATTAAAGGACACGAATCCACAGTCAGGGCAAGGTCCTGAACGAAGTAGCTTCTAGCCTTGTGGAGTTTAGGGCCCGGCATGGTGACATGTGGAAACATTCTGATTCCCTAACCTGGAAGCTCTCTAAATCCTATCCTTTTGGGGTTTTGTGGAGCTTTCATTACGTAGGCATGATTGATTAAACCATTGGCCATTGGTGATCGCATTCAGTCATCAGGTCCACTCCCCTTCTCCGGACAGGGTAAGGACTGAAAGTTTCAACACTCTAATCACAAGTTTGGTCCTTCTGGTATCTAGCCCCCATCCTTAGGTGCTTTCCAAAAGTCATCTCATTAACATAAACTCAGGTGTGGCTGAAAGGGGGTTGGTTAAGACACCTTTATTGCTCTCAACAGTTAGGAAATTCCTAGGGTTTTAGGATCTCTGCACCAGAAACAGGGATGAAGACCAACTATGTATGCCTTCTTATAAATCGCAATATTACAATCATCCACTGCTAACTTTGGACCATTTATTTACCATTTCTAAGCCTCCATTAACTCATTTGTGAAATAACTGCCCATCTCATTGGAATATTAGATCCATTCAAAGAGCCTAGCACAGTGGTGCCTGGGTGGCTCAGTCAGTTAAGCGTCTGACTTCAGCTCAGGTCATGATCTCACAGTTCGTGAGTTTGAGCCCCGCATCAGGCTCTGTGCTGACAGCTCGGAACCTTGAGCCTGCTTTGGATTCTGTGTCTCCCTCTCTCTCTGCCCCTGCCCCGCTCATGCTCTGTCTATCTATCTCTCTGTCTTAAAAAAAATAAAAAGAAAAAAAGAAATAAAAGAAAAGAAAAAAGAGCTTTAGAAAACAAAACAAACCAAAGAGCCTAGCACAATGTGGTAGTCATAGAGATGCACTGCCCAGGCCTCCCTTCAAGGTTTGCTGCCCAGCTGTGGTCAACCATCAGCCAGCCAGCTGTCAGCTCCTACAGGGGCTGCCCCAGCTGCAGAGAGCCACCCTAGCTGAGGTCACCCCCTTTCCAGAGGAATCTGATAACTGAGGGAGAGGGGTGATGATGGATGAAGTCCTGGCCATTTCTGCCTGACATGGGACACTAATGGGCAATACTCATTCTGGAATTCCCTTCCAGAGTGGCCAAGGCTTTTGGGGGGCCTGCATTGTGGATTAACTTCTTCCTCTCCTTAATCTTCTTCCTCTCTTTTCCCTTCATGGGTGGTGATCCTTGATACCCCAAACTCTTTTTCCAGGTCTGCTTCTGGAGAACCCAGTCTGTAATACATAGTATCCAGAAGACCATAAGTACCCAATAAATGTTAGCTTTTGCTTTTTTGTTACTGTTGTTGCATTAAAATAGGAGCTAGAGTCTAAGATTGGGCGTTCTGTTCCTGACCCATCCAAGCCCTGCTCTGTAAATGCTTAGGGCAGTACTAATCCTTCATTATGCAAACATCTTGGGATTTCTCTTTGTTATGGACTGAATGTTTGTGTCTTCCTGAAAACTCATATGTCAGAATCCTAACCTCCAGTATACTGGTACTATGAGGTCGGGGAGTAGGGGGAGACTTTGGCAGGTAATCAGGTCATAAGGGTGGAGCCTGCACGGATGGGATTAGTGCCTTTGTGAGAGAGACAGCAGGCAGTTCCTTTGCCCTCTTTCCACCAAGTGAGGATACAAGAAGGTGGCCATCTGCAACCAGACGAGGGCCCTCACCGGAACCAGACCATGCAGGCACTCTGATCTTGGTCTTCCAGCTTCCAGAACTGCAAGTGATAATATCTGTTGTTTATAAGCCATCTAGCCTGTGTTTTGTTGTTGTTGTTGTTGTTGTTGTAGCATTATCTGAACTAAGACACTCTTCCTCTGTACCTATACTAAGATACTCTTCTTTAAGTACCTGGAGGGCATGGAACCTGTCTAAAACGTCCTTCTTCCCTCCACTAATTTGTTAGCTCACACCTAATAGACACACCCTTTGAGTCTGTTGATTAATTTTTAGCTTTCCTGGGTTAAGGACTTCAGCATGATATTTTTGAATAGCTAAGTTTTCTTTCAACATGTATAATTTAAAGAAGTTTCTATTATCCTAGTCTACCTCACTATGTGCTAACCCAGTAAGCCAACCTACATTCATTATACCATTCACAGGGATAAAAATCCACTAGCCGAGGTTAGATCTACACTGCAGTTCACACTGTACTTTTGGGGGTACCCAGTCACCTAATTGCAGCATTGGCTATCTTACAAGGATTCTAAGTCTGGCTCCTTCGGAAAGTGCTTGGGATTTGTTTTCTGCACAGTTTGATGTGCTGGCTACAAGATATAAGTCAGGAGAGTTACCTCTGCGGTCACTATCAGCAGAGAAACGATGTGAAGACTGTCCTTGGCTTCCGTAAAAATTGGAAACTGGCCAGCCGGTATCTCTCGAGAGGCAACTTTCCATCGATAGTAGTCTGTGTAATTGTAGCACTGAGAACTGGAGGACACTCCTCTGCCAACCCAAAGTGTTAATACACACCAACCAGCAAACACAGGAAGTCCTTTTGGAGTTATGTGGTTTTTGAAAGTGTGCTTTTAAGGGTAGCCTGTTCTAACCGGGAGCATTCTGAATTGGAAGTCAACAACCTAAATTCCCCTGCCAGCCCTGTGTCCTCGGGCAGGTCACCCAAGCTTCAGTGTCCTAATCTGTAAAACAGAGGCTTTGCCTACAGCTGTTGAGGCTCCTCCAGCTCCCCTGTTCCAGGTGTCTGTGACTGTATATCATATCTGTGCAGGAGGAGAAAAGGACCCACGCTTTCCCCGAAGAGTGGCTGCAACTTGAATAAAAAACGAGACGTTGGCAGGGAAAACAAATACTTTAAAAGGAAGGGTTGCCAAGCTTACCTACAAACCTCAGAGCCATGCTTTGGTTGGATTCCTTGTGAGTCAACAGCTTTCCCAGTTGCCTCATCTTTCTTACAGCTTTGTTGTTCTTTCTCTTTTTGGATTGCCTTGATGACATTTACAGCAGATGGAACCACGATATCGTGACCTCTTCCTGGGAGCAGGGCAGGGGGCAGGAGCTGCTCGACCTTGGACTCTCAGCCATTCAGGCAGGCAGTGGTAAGTCAGGCCTCTCACAGTAGGAGTCTGACTTCAGAGCCCCCCCAGGTCCCAGGGCGCAGGCTAAGAGCCCCTTTCAGGGAGGCCCAAGAGAGGCTGAGGCCGTGCCCGCCCCCTTCCTCCCTCCTCCCCCAATGTGTACTCTTCCCCTCTCCTCATACCTGCTCTCACTTTGCACACTGCAACCCTGTTGCCCAGCTGGCAGTGACTGAGAACTGTCTAGTCACTTCTCCAGGCTTGGCTTCACTGTGGCACCCACTGCTCAGACTCCTGTCACCAGGCAGCAGGTGTGCAGGAGAAAGGAGAAGCAGACCATACACAGGGAGACTGAGACAATCAGAATTTCAGGAGCCATCTGGTCTGTCTGCTCTATCCTACAGATGGGAGATGAGAGGCTCGTGTGTCCAAAGCCATACAACTAGTTTGTGGCTGAGGCAAGAACCGGAACCAGGTTTCCTAATTCTGTCAGGACCAGTCACTACCTGGTTCGTATTTTCTCTCTGAACTTGATCTCAGCGGAATGACGGGTGGATGTTTCAGCACTCCTAGATTGCTTTACAAGATTTTGAACGCCCAAGAAAAATTCAAGGGACATGAAAGCTTGAATGTCCCCTCTTCAATGAAGAGTCCACCCGCTTGAAGAATTTATTCTGAGAACTTCCTCAGCCCTTTATCTGTACCCTGAAGGGTACTCCACTTTCAACAGGGCAGTGTCTGGCCTGATTCATCTGGGTCGGACATAGCTCCACGTATAAGAAAACTCACCAGTTCCCTTAATAAACCAAGCCCAGGGGCGCCTGGGTGGCGCAGTCGGTTAAGCGTCCGACTTCAGCCAGGTCACGATCTCGCGGTCCGTGAGTTTGAGCCCCGCGTCGGGCTCTGGGCTGATGGCTCAGAACCTGGAGCCTGTTTCCGATTCTGTGTCTCCCTCTCTCTCTCTGCCCCTCCCCCGTTCATGCTCTGTCTCTCTCTGTCCCAAAAATAAATAAACGTTGAAAAAAATTTTAAAGAATAAACCAAGCCCATTCCTCCAAGAGAATCTTGATGCAAGACTTGGGCCCCCACAGGGACCTCGTGTGGAAACACAGCCACCGCCAGCCCATGGCTCCTTGTTTTTACTCTGAACCAACCCAGACTCAACATCTTGTCATTTCTGCCAGCACAGCAGCTCTGGTCCATGAGAGGGAAAGAGTAACATGAGACCGGGTAAGACGAGTGGCACAGAGTCCAGCTCATTCAGTTTGACCGGGGGTTCCCTACGACATGCCTCCCTCAGAGAACTTGGCCTTATCTTTATCATGTTCTCTGTTCAAGCTGTTTCTGCTCTGGGTGTGTTGACTCACCCACAGCTGTGAACCCAGTGCTGTGGTAGACCTTCTAGCCTGTTCCTAGCTCTGCACTCGGCCTCAAAGCCTGTGTCCCCCAGGGCCGTGGCAAACACCAGGCACGTAACAGGTACAGGGCTAAAGTATGGTACGATCACACAGGCAGAGGAATCGGGCCATTAGAAGAGAACAGGCAATGGAAAATAATGGCAAACATGATGGCACAGGCCCTGAACCCAGGCCATTCAAACAATGCCTCCTCCCCAGAAGGGCATCCGTGTGAGAGCGGCCAGGCCTCCTGCCCAGCTTATGGCAGCTCGGTGCTCACACGGCAGCTACTGCACATTCTCCTGCAGCCTGCAGCGTGTGCGTCTGCTGGAAGTGGGAGCAGGGAGGCGTGACAGCACAAGAAACGTCATACGATGTAAAAAGAGACAAGGACAAGCACTCGGATTTTTTCTTTTAATTATTTACCAGATAAAAAAGAAAAAATAGTGATTGTTTCTCTTCACCCCCAACATTTCAGTTTACCAAGGTCAAGTAGGAGAGAAAATGCTGAACAGGAATTCATGCTCCTGGCCTGGAGCAAATTCCCTTGGCTCTACAGCACCTCAGGGAGGAGGGACAGGGCAAAGGGCTCCAGGCAGAAATACTTGTACTGTGGCAGCAGAGTGGCAGCGTGGCTGTCCTCCTTTCTCCTCCCCGTTGCCAGAACATTCTGACCTTCCTGTCTGCCCCCCTGCACCATCCTCCCCAATGCATCAAAGGAAGTAGGAAGACAGGACTTCAGGAGGCAGGACAGGTATAGCGCAGGACCGGGGAAGCACACAGCAGACATGGCGGAAGGCCACAATCTTCTGTTTCTATTGCACATCCTGGCTCAGATCCCCTGCCCTGAGCAGTGGGCTACAAAGTGAAATGCTTCTGAAGTTCAAACCAAGAACCCATGGTTGTGTGCCAGGCTCAAGAAGGGGAGGCGTGTGGTTGTGTGGTTTGTTCTGACACACACATGTAAGTTATATGAAAGTTACTCCAGGATGGGGGCAAGGCAAAGATTATGCCTCATTAAAAGAACATATGGAGTTTGGACACCTGGGGCCCTACGGTCACCTGGGCTTCTCCCCCTCAAGTTCAAAAGACTAAGAATAACTCTCCAGTCAGCAGATCATCTGCGTAAGACGGAAGAGGCAGCAGCATCCACCAACTACACAAGCCCCCTCTCCAGCTGTCACGATTCTGACACTCAGGGGTGACCTCTTTCTCTGAACACCTGGAGAATTTGGCCAGTGACCCCACAGGACAACAACCTTTCACACTGTATGTTTCTCCACCAAGTGGCAGCTATTAGATTCTCATTCTTCTCAATACCAAGGAAACCAGAGGGAGACTGGAACACGTTGTTTACCCAACCTTACAGAGTCCTCGAGAAAACAGTGGGGCAGGGAGAAGGGACTGATTTTGATTTGGCAAGGCTGCAACTCTTTCACCTTCATTGGCTGGAACAAAGCTGGTGGGTGAAGACAAACCTAACGGAGCCAATGGCAAGAACTGCAGGCTATGAGAGACGACAGGTCAAACACAGAACTGTATAAATTGTGGCACTATAAAGATGAGAAGGCAGGTCCATGACACCAGCTGGGAGCACGCCTTGGGAGCACGCTTCCAGAAATTACATCTGTCCTGTAGTAAGCGGTAGCATCCAGATAAATCAGAGTAGTTTTCCTTCCTCCTCTTCCCAACAAATTCTGAGAGTTTCTCATTTAAATAACTATGTACACACACACACAAGCCTGGTCTCTCTTTTACATGAGGGTCCTTCACTTGAGGGTCCTAGAATGGCTTTAGAGAGTCGGTTCCAATTGCCTTTTTGGAGATTTACTGCTTGGGACCAAACCTGCAAGGAGAAGAAATGACTGAATACTCTGCCAGGTGGATCTTTAAGGTGAAAGCATCCCAGTGTTTAAAGGATTGAGTCTTAATATAAATAATGAGCCCACAACTCCCTTATGGGGTTTGGCACCCTGGCAAATTGAGCAATTGGGCTGCAACTCACCAACCCCGTGCCTGGCTACCGTCAGCCAGAGGGCCCTGTGCCCACCAGCAATCCTGGGAATACAGTTCCCTACCTCCCTCTGATAAGGACAGTTTCTCAAGTTCGGCTTCAAGTTCAGCGTCCGAGATCCTAGGGTTAGGCACACTGTTGGTATAAAATGTCTCAGGGGGGTTTTCAGGCAGATCAAAATGTTCTTTGGTGGTATCCTGAAGAAGGATGTCCAATTCCTTCTCCAGTTCCTCACTGTCAAAATCTGCAAAGAAAAGATGACATGAGAACACATAAAGCCAAGGGAGGATGAGTCAAGGATTGAGTAAAGGCAAAACTAAGCTCAGCTTTGCAAAAACGTCCAGGCCTCCTTGTAGGTCAAAAAAAGCCTGTGAGTTGAGAGGAAGAGGGTGCCTTCAAGCAAATATTCTTCCCACACACAGAGCTAAGTCACCTAGAGGGTATATTTTGCTAACACCACAGAACTGACCCTGCTTTCCCTTGCCCTTGAAGAAGGATCTTCCATTCAGAAGTCTAATGAGTCAAGATTACTGCAGTCCAGAGGGGTCAACAGTATAGCCTACCAAGGGGGATGACAGTTCCTTCTAACTACTGCCACCAAGGAGCCCCAGAGAGAGGAGAGTGCTGCCTGCACCAGGAAAAGTGGATCTGTGATCAAAACTATCACAGCACACACAAGTGAAGGCCTCTTAGGAAGGAAGAAAGAAAAGAACTGTCATGTCAACTCACCTAAGCCATTGGTCACCCCACCCGCCAGAGTCTGAGAAACTTCATCCTGGGTGTCACACAGCTGTAAGAGAAAAGCGTAAGGCCTTGAACACTGAGCAGCATCTTGAAGGTCTGTCTTTTGGTCTCAATGTTCAGGGTTACCAAGTAATGCTGCCCCATCTGAGAATCAAAAAATCTTCCTCAAATTCACAAGGTAAAGAGTTAAGTCTGGGAAAGGATGAAGTATAGCAAAGTCACACCTGCCCTCAGTTACTTCCTCCTGTGATTTTCCTCCCTGGCCCCTTCCTGTACCTCTTGGATCTGATCCACAAGGCTCTCTGCCTTCTCCACTGTGACATCCTTCATGGAGAGTTTTAGCGCTCCTACCCCGGCCTGATAGGCATTGAAAACCTAAACAGAAAGCAAAGTTATCAGTGCAAATGAAGAACAATGGGCAAAATACATACAATAGTGTTGCATCTCCAAAAGATAATTTGGGGGTTTGTTTGTTTTAAACATCCACACTTGATTCCTCCCATGTTCACCGAGGCCAAAACTTTCCAACAGGAGAAGCAAAATCCCAACCATATCTTGAAAAAACCCAGGCCTCCTCCAAACATCAAAGCCACAGTGGAGGGAATGAGGAATGTATCCCGGAGAGACCACCCAGGTACTGGAGCAGAGGGGCAGTGACTACCATCTGATCTGTCTGGGAGGCATAGATCCGGTCCAGGATGCCTTGAACAGTGTCTAGCTTGGCATGAAGGGCTTCAATGCGCTTCTCTGTCCGTTGCTTGGCCTTGAGAGATCTCAGTGCCTGGATGGGGGAGGTGGGAGCATGGAGACTTGGTCAGGGTCAGTTAGGCAGGCCAGAGGGCCAGAGGCAGGCTTTCCCACATTATAAGACCATCTCAGGCCTCCTCCTCTCTCACTTGTAAAACAAGCTGTGGTACCCAGACCACCTGCAGACTCTTCCCCCCGAGACCCAAGCTCCGCTCTGAACCGCTGGGACACCACCTCCCACTGCCAGCCTGGGGCACAGGTACACAGCTGGAGGGGAAAAGAGAAAACTCACCAGTTGTTTCTTTCCTGCTCGGCATGCCCGGCGGGCTTCTTCTTTACACCTATGAAACACAGGGGACAGATCAAGATGACCATGGCATAGGATGGGGGTGGTAGTGTCCTGAAAAGTCCCTAAGAGCCCCACTTAGGTAAGGTAGTTTCAAATCTGAAAATCAAATCCATTCCACCCAAAGGCTAGAAAAATAATGCCCAACAGCCCACTGGCACACTCCTGCAGCAAGCTGAGACATAAACTTGAACATATGCGTGCAAGAAAGGCAAACTGACTAAGGATAGGCTGTTTCAGCCCACGGGGAGAGAGAATGTGCCAACAAGACACCTTAACAACAGATTCCCATTTCGGAAGCCAGGAGATAAGGAATCAAATCCTAACACCAACAATGACCTTGGACACAGTCCCTGGTTGTCCCACAATGTTGGGTTTCTCTTGCTGTAAGAAGGAGACAGCATTTTAATTCAATGTCCATATAGCCTACTTTTTGGAGAAGTGTTCATGTGCCTTTAGCAGGGATGCCTTGTATGGCCATCCACGGGGAAGAGCAGGAATCCCTCAGAAAGACCCTGGAAGGCAGAGACCTGTCTTGTTCACTACTGTATTTCCAAGTCCCTAAGTTAAGGCCTGGCTCAACGAACACTGGTTAAATGGATACCAGCATGGAAGTGCATAAACATAATGCTAACAGATGTAATCTCTGGGGGAAGAATAAAAATTCATTTTTTCTCTTTTATGATATTCTATTTTGCACAATTGCTGCATTGAGCAGTTAGTACTTTGTAATTAGTAAAAAAAAAAATAACCTTTCTCAAAAAAAAAAAAAAAAGAGCCCACAGACACCAATGCTTTGCTGGCTCTGAGGGCCAGCCAGGGGTGGGGGTCGGAGGGTGCTCAGCTCAGGGGTAGTTACCTCTCTGCTTCCTGGGATAAGGACTCCACTTTGCGTGAGAGCAGCTGTTCACTCTGCATCAGCTGGTATACCCCAACATCTACGTCGTTGACAGGAGAGACCTTGGCATGTGGCCCTCGGGCAAACTTCACAATCTGAGGGACAGGGACAAATTACTAGGGCCCCTACCATGAATGCTGAGAAGTCCCAGGCAGGAATGCTGGTGGGCATGTCAGTATACACTTAATAAGCCATTGGGGAGTCACTGGATGAACAACTGGACTTCCATACCTTTTCCCCGTTCTGCTCGAGAACCGTGACTCTCTTCTCTTTCTGCAGCTGCAGCAACACCAAGTAGAAGGTCCTCTCATCCGGGCAGGAGCCTGCACACAGGGTGCTCAGCTCGGACAGGGCCACCACAGGGTGGGAGGAGAGAGGGGAGTTCTGATACAGACGATACACCTCCTCGGCCTTCTCCTGCAGGGAAGGCGAATGTGCTTATGGGCCTGGCCACTCCTCATGGAGCCCAGAGAGTCCCGACCCCATGTTTCCAAACCGTGATCGTGCAGGACAAGAGCAGGGAGCGCTGGTCCTGCCCTCCCTGAAGTAGCAGCTTTGGAAAAGGAAAAAGGATTTGTGTTTTTTAAACCCTGGAGGAAATTTGGCGTATATGGATGAAACGAGGTACGATATCTCTGTCCTTGCACATCCACTTGGGACTTTATGTTTCTGTGTCTCCCGAGAGGCAAGGGAAGGAGGAGGAAGTGTGGTGTGCTGGCGCGGCCATGACCGAGACCTGAGGCTTGGTTTTAGGCCCTGCCTATCTGGCCCTGCACCAGTCAGTCTCACGGGTCCTCAGCATCCCTCTCACAAACTGAAGAAGGTGGATGAGATGGCGTCTGTGTTCCCTTCCAATGCTGGTCTTTCCATTTTTATGCCAACTTCTGACACTACAAACAAGAGCATTACTGAGTCTATAATGCGTCTCAAGAGAGAAGTATGTGACAACCAGGTAGGACAGGGTTTTTGTGAATAGCCTAAGAAATAGAAGTTTCAAGAAACAATGCCACCGTGTTCCTCCTACATGGAAATTACTCTCAGTCCTCTGCAAACAATATTTACTGAATTAGGCACAAAGTGCTATGAAATGTAGGGAAGGAATACCCAGGAGTTCAGAGATTGCTTGGGGGAGAAAATGGTTGTTGAGCAGAATTCTGAAGGGTGAGTAAGTCCCTAGGTGAGGTAGGTGGGAAGAGCATCTTAGGAAGAGGGACGGTCATGAGCAATGGCATAGAGTAGGAGTCAATAAGGTGTTTATGGGAGGGGACAGGAAGGGGAGAGACAGCAGAAGCACTTCTCTCTTACAGAAGGTGCAGCAGATTCTTTGCTGTCCTTTATCTGCAGATGGTGGGTAGTCATGGAAGGGAAGTACCAAGGCTGGAGTAACAGATCTAGCTGACAAGTGGGACAGGGTGGGTTATAGGAGGTAGGCTTAGAGGCAGAGAGACCATTTATGCAAGAGACTAGGAGAGACTGAACAGGGCAATGCCAGTAGGGACAGAGAAGGGATGGGTTCAAGAAGAATTCAGAAGATAAAACAAGCAGTCCATGGTACCTGGGCATGGGGTGGAAGGAGAAAGACGAGTCTGGGATGACTCCTGGGCTCTGGCATGAGTAACAAGGTGGATGTGATGCTATTAACTAACTAATAGCAAGAACACAGAAGGAAAAGCATATTTTACAGGAAAGACAAAACATTCCATTTTGGACACGTTTTTTGGGATGCTTGAGGTACATTCAAGAAGATACATACAGCAGATAATTGGGTACAAATCTGAAGCTCAAGGGAGACACCAGAACAGAACATATATGAAAGGACTCTGAAGGTCCTCAAGCATATAGAAGGTAATTAAAATCCCAAGTGTAAATGAGTTACCCAAGGAAATTCAGAAAGCAAAGTAATAAGCTGAACGAAGACCAATGTTTAAGAGATGAAGGAACTCATAAGAGCTACCCAGAGCACCACCAAGAACCCATAGTGTAACGACAACAAAATCAAAGAAATGGAAAATTTTAACAAGCAAGTAGTCCATAGTGTCAAAGGCAGCAGAAGAGTCTAATAAGATAGAAACTAAAGTTTTCATTTGGTTTACCTGCCCTGTCAAATAATAATGCTTACTATAAAGCTACATAGGAAGAACAGTGTGGTATCCAACCAACAGATTAACAGTAAACAACATTAATAAAGGTTAAAACTGGCTATCCACTTGGAAGAAAATAGTTTTTCCTCACCAGATACACAAAAACAAATGCCAAATTACTGAAATTTAAATTGAGGAAGTTTAACCTTGGGGTGCCTGGGTGGCTCAGTTGGTTGACTGTCCGACTTCAGCTCAGGTCATGATCTCATGGTTTGTGAGTTCAAGTCCCGCATCAGGCTCTGTGCTGACAGCTCAGAGCCTGGAGCCTGCTTGGATTCTGTGTCTCCCTATCTCTCTACTCCTACCCTGCTCACTTTCTGTCTCTCTCTTCTTCAAAAATAAATAAACATTAAAAAAATTTTTTTAATCTAATTAACCTTGAAGTAGAGGATGACTTTGTAAGCAAGACCAGAAATTCAGCAGCCATAAAGGAAAATTTTAGAGATGTGACTATAGAAATATGGAAACTTCTATATGGTAAAAGACATCATAAATAAAAACGAAAAGCAAACAAGAGACTGGAAAACAATATTTACATCCTTAATGCTAACTATATTATATCTACTCCTAATACATAAAAAATCTCCTATAAATATAAAAGACAAACAATCCAATATAAAAACAGGCAAAGGATATATATAGGCAACGCACAGAAGGAGATACATAAATGGCCAGCAGATAGGGGAAATGATGCTCAAATCCGAAATAGGAAATATCATTTTTATTTGTCGTACCGGCAAAATGTAAAAGACTCATGTTATCCAGTGCTGGCAAGGATGTGGGGACACTGAACACTTGAATGAAAGTGTCAATTAGCACAAACTTTTGAAAAGTAATTTGGCAATTTCTGTGCATAAGCATTTCTAGAAATTAATCCATAAAAATAAAAATGGAAGTACTGCACATAGATGTACACACAAGGCTGTCAAAGTATTTTTTTTTTGTAACAGAGAAATTAGAATAACTTAAATGTCCATCTGTGTGGACATAACTATTGCATAAACTGTGGCACTTCTATAGATTTTTATGCAGCCATCCAAAGGAATGAAGTACATCTATATTATATAGGGAAAGATACTTACACTAATAAGTGTAAAGAAAAAAAAAGGCAGGCTGCAGACCAATAAATAAAGTAAGATTCTATTTCTGGAAAAAAATGGAGCGTATGTGCATACATATTTTTGTACGTATGGGCATGTTCATTTATTTATTCAACATATGTTTATTGACTCTCTACTATGTAGCAGGCACTGTTCCCAGAGTTCCAGGGCCAATGGAACATCTCCTATCTGGTAGGAGAGACAGATTATAAACAAGTAAACAAGTAAATAACATTTTTAGAAAGCATTAAATGCTAACAATAAAATAAAACAGAAAGTAACGGTGTGGGGGCGCCTGGGTGGCTCCGTAGGTTAAGTGTCCGACTTTGGCTCAGGTCATGATCTCATTATTCATGGGTTCAAGCCCCACACTGGGCTCTGTCCTGACAGCTCAGATCCTGGAGCCTGCTTCAGATTTTGTGTCTCCCTCTCTCTCTGCCCCTCCCCTGCTCACACTCTGTCTCTCTCACTCTCCCTCAAAAATACATAAATGTTAAAAAAATTTTTTAAAAAGAGAGAAAGTAACAGTGTGAGACAGGATCAGTAAGAAAATATGTGAACATGCAAACACACGCATGTGTGTGCCCACACGAACAGAAAGGAATGTACCCAAAGAGACAGAAATGGGATGAACAGAAAGGAAACATTCATTTCCTTTTTATTTTAAATTATTTTTTAAATAGCAAAACTTATGGGCAATTTTTACTTTTTGGTTATTTTTATCAAATCAAATATAAAGTTATTGGCTTTCTGTGGCCAGACTTGGGAAAAATCAATTTACCTCAGAAGTAGACTTTGTTTTAAAAAAAATATCCAGATAAGACCCTTCAGTTTCACACATTAACACAAGATTCCACCCCAGGAAAAGACAGTGAAGTTACCATATATGTCACGGAATGAGCTTAAGTGTTGAGTGCTCTATTTAGTGATGTAAACTGGGCATAGACTTAACAGAACCAGGTCAGTGCGGAGCTAGATTTATTTTTCTACTTAAGTAAGATTAAACGGCACTGTGGTTAAAAAGTACTGTTGGTTCTTGGAAGATCTAGGTTATTTATTCCATTCCTGCCCCCTTTTCTGCCTTTGCTCTCAAAAGACTATGAATCCTAAACCACATCTGTGGGGGTAAATGGGTCTACCTCCCTTTACTCCAGTTGTAAAACACTTGAGGTAAGAGCCTGCAAAGAGGAATGGAGCTTGGCCCAGAACCACGCAAACCATCCTGTGGTTTCTGCGTAGCCTTGGCTAAGTCCTGGAGGTCAGGGCGCTGGGTGGGAGGATAACCATGTGGGTGGGAAAGGAGGAAGAGCCCTTCCTTTGAAGCATGCTGCTCGGTCCAATGGTGAGAGACAAGGAGAGGTGGCAAATTCTGGAAATCCCCACCTCAGTCTGAGGCAGAGAGGGTTGGGAGTCTGTCAAGGTGACAAGAAATCAGAGCCTCTCTTGGGGTAAGGGATGAAGATCGAGAGCTGGCTCCGGCTGTGTGGAAGCCTCCGGGACTATGCAAGGGTCCCGAGGTTGGGCTTGGTCTGTGAGTTTCAAAAGTAAGTGCTGTCGGGGCGCCTGCATGGATCAGTTGGTTGGGCGTCCTACTTTGGCTGAGATCATGATCTCACGGTTCGTGAGTTCATGCCCCGCGTCGGGCTCTGTGCTGACAGCTCGGGGCCTGGACCTGGCTTCGGATTCTGTGTCTCCCTCTCTCTCTGCCCCTCCCCCGCTTGCACTCGGTCTCCCCAAAATAAATAAATATTAAAGAAAAAAAAAAAAGTAAGTACTGTCTACAGCATACTTCTGCTACCCGGTGTTCAGTCGGTTTCGGTGGAGTGGTGTGCACTGCATTAAAGAGCGTGTGGAAGGTGAGGAAGTGGTGACAACAAAGCTTGGTCAAGAAGGAGAGAGACACAGCACTAACTAGGCAGCGGCCGGGTCCCACACAGGAGTCATTCTGTGATTGGAAAAACCTGAGCGGGTTTCGAGGCTGAGGAAGAAGAGGGAGATAGGAGACAGAATGTACAGATCAAGAGGCTAGCTGATGGGACAAGGGGACAGCAGGGTAGGGACAGACTCAAGAGCACATGTGGAAGAGAGGATGGACACTTCATCCTCTGAGCTTAGGGAGAAAGAAAGGCTCAGAAGACCATAAACTGGATGTAGGACAGAAAGCTGAAGGCCTGACAGGAGATCCTACCTTCTCAATGAACTGTCAGCAGAGTCGCAGAAGGGGAGAATGGAAGGCACGTGAGTGCGGGCTGGGAAAGGACTAGTAAACTGGGCTGAAGAGTGGCTGTGCGGGCCCTCCTGGAGCTGGGGACTGTGAAGGGGACCCCAGTCTTGGTGACAGCGTGATTCTGTCTGGCAGGGATGGCAGACTGCGGGGTTGGTCTAAGGCAGTACAAGTGCTGGTGTCTCTGGGGTGGACCAGGGGAGCCGCAAGAAGCTGGGTGCGTGCTGTAGGCTGGTTAGGGAAGACAGGCCAGGAGGAAGCTGACCGACCAAGAGGGCATGAAGGGACCACAGGCCTGGTGGCCTCTTCAGTGACCATCACTAAGGCCATCAGTAAGCTGGAAGGGGAAAGGGTGTAGTCACAGAAGAGGAAATCTGAACTTGGTGTGCTGATTTAAGGGAAGGCAAAGCTGAAGTCACAAGGTCCTCAGGAATCCTGAGAAACTTGCCAGTAAACTACAGAAGGCAAAGAATTTTCTACACTTTAGCTTATCACTAATTCACAGAAAATAATCAACCGTATGTTATGGACAATTCCTAGACAGAGTATCACCCTTGAAATGCACAAGTCCAACTAACAACTAAATAATGCTACAAAAGGTCAGTTATCAACTCTGTCATCATGTAAAAAAAGATATGCTCTTTTTCTAAGGATAGACACAGGAACGTGGAGGATCCGGTCATCACCTCTCCCTTCTGAGCACCCACCTTCAGCAGCTCCACAGCCACGAGCACCTCTTCAGCAGGAACCTTATTGTCCCCTAGCATGTTGGAAAGAGTCCACTTGAGGGGCTTCAGCAGGAAGACTCCAACCCCCCAGGAGATCCAGCTGCTGTCTACACTGGCCATGAAGTCTGACTCCCGCTGCAGCTCCCCCCGGCTGCAGGCAAAGAAAGAAAAGGACACGTAGTAGGCTTGATGCAATGTCCCGTTCCAGTCCCCACCTACCCTCTTCCCCCGAGAGAGAAATCTGATCATCACCATCATAAATACCATTATCAGGTACCTACTCCGTGCCAGCTATTATGAGCAGCATTGTTTCTGCTCCAGCTGTCAGCACCATTGACGACTCTGTGAGATGGATGTCGTCCTTGGCATTTTAGTTCATGAGAAAATGGAGGGACCGAGGTGAGAGGGGCCAACTCTGAACTATAATTTGGCTCCAAAGGGCAAGTGCTCCACTAAGGCTGCAGAGGCACAGCAGGCTATGAGGCCTATGTTGAGACCTTCGTTTACAAATGAAGTTCAATATGATAAAATGACAGTAACAGTAATGGATTACTGTCAATGCAAGACATGAGGAAATACACAAAGATGTTCAGAGAAAAGGTTTTCTGCTATTCCTGAGCTAGGGTGGAGATACGACCTAAGCATTCTATGGTACTGGTAATAAGCAGCTACATTTACTGAGCCCTTACCATGGGCCAATCACTATGCTAACGGGCTACATAAGGAATAGGATTTCAAATCCTCATAAGAAACCTAACTACAGATATCATCACCATCTTATACTTGGTCAAACTGAAGCTTTAAATAGAGGGGTACATAATTTAGCAAGTGGTACAGCCAGGGTGTGAGCCCAGAACCCTTGGCCCTCAAGCAAAGCTGTTAATTACTGTTATGCTGCTTCCATGGAGAGTTATCTTCCTCAAAAATTCTCTGGATGCCAGACCCCATCAAGCACCAGGAAACGTCAGCAGAGTGCCAGTAGCCAGGAGAGAAGATATCAAGGTCTTAAAGGTCTCTGGATGGGAAGAGGCAGGGACAGGTCCTACCGCAATAAAGAAGTCCAGACTGTTCTTGTCCCTCACCAACTTAAGCTATGTTCTCCTCCGTATCCTGCTTCAGGCAGGAACTCAAACTTTGCACAGTACGCTTTCTCAGAAAAAAGAAGTTTCAGAAACGGCTCGTCCCGCCAATGTCAGCCAATGGAAAGGTACCGGGGAGATAAATCAGGAAGTGCAGAAAACTCAAAGCAACATCAAAACGGACTTTCTTCTTCATTCATTGAAGGAGGTACTACGCTAGCCAGGCTGCTCTCAGTATATGCACCATGTGATGTGCAAATTATTTAGAATCAGGAGAGTAGGGGTCCAGTCCTGGCATTTCATCGAACTAGCTGTATAAACCTGAGTAAATCGCTCGACCTCAGTCTCGGTCTCCTGTTCTGTCTGCTGAGGATAATTCTATCATCTCGCCTGCAGGACTGCTGAGGAGGTCAGATGAAACGGGATGATATGCAAAGTATCTGCATACTATTAAGTGAGGTACCTTAGATATCCATGCTATCGCCTCAGGTATCTCCCAAACCCTGCACCTGTCGCACAGGTAGCACCTACAGGCCCTTCTCAGAGCACCAAGGTACTCGGTGAAGCCCTCAACCTCCTTTATGTCCTCTGCTTCAAACAGCCCGTGCCAAGGACAAGCCAAGACAGGCCAGACACATGACCTGTGCTGGGGGCTGCTGGCAAGATCCCCCACAGACCTCTTCCCCACGACTGCCTTCTTCTTAGTCCTGCCTTCCTTAGTTCAGTAAATCCTATCTCATAGACCTTCTGTCCAGGGTAATTCAAATTTGGAAGCCCCTACAAAATAACTACACAACGGGATTCCACTCCAGACAAGTCATTGTCACTTCTGCCAGGTAGGTTTCTCCTCCCACCGTCTGGATCTAATCTAATCGCACTATCCTGGACCCCCAATTTGCCAGATGCCCGTCTCCCTCTCCCTCCACACCCCTAACACAGCCTCCTTCTCGTCCTCCTTCGCCCACTGAACACACACAGACCTGCTTCTGCGGGCCAGACCCCGGCATGGGCGCGGTACCCTCAGGGAGCCACCCCCGCCCCCTTGCCCGGGCCCGCCCTCACCGTAGTAGGTCCTGCAGCACGGTGGCCAGCCCCAGCGGGACACTGCCCTTGCGCTGAAAGGCCTCCTGCAAGTCCCGCAGACGCAGGCGCACCACCCCCTGGCGGCGGCTGTGGCTCAGCACCAACGGAGCCCAGAAGCCCATCTTGCTGTCCCAGTCGGTGCTGTTCACCTCGCGACTCCTTTTGAAAGCGGAGAACAGAAAGGACATGCGCTCCTCATCCTCCTCCCACTCGGGGGGCAGTAGGCCCGCCGGGTCTCCCCCGGCTGGGGCCTCGGCCTCCCGCTCCGGGGACCACATCGGAACCCCAGCCCCGCCAAGGCTCCGAACACAACCCCGGCCCTGTTCCCCTTCCGCCCTACTTCCCTCCCGGCTTCCGTTCCTTGACTACCTCCTCCTCTGTCATTACGTCATCGCCACCCCTAGCGTGAAATAAGTCCCGCGCCTTCTCAAGCGCCTGCGTCTCTCTGCCCTCCCTGCGCCAGGAGCCGTGATGATGACCCTATTTTCTGAGAGGCTCAAAGCGCTTGCGCCGACCCCTTCTCCCACAGTCTTTGTGCGGAAAGAAGGGCTTCGCGCGTGCGCGGCGGGTAGGTGCGCGTCCCGCCCCCTACTGATCATAGAGTTTGGCGAAACATTATAGAGAGGCTAATGCTTATGCATCTAAATTGTGGTTTCAGGTAGTGGGACTGTAGAGTCCCGCTAAGGGGCGCCAGAGGCGTCAGGATCGCTGGTGAATCACAGTACGCCGCTCCTCGACCAGCTTCTACTTCAGACACTTAAACTTCCAAGACAGCTTCCTTTTACGGTAATATCAGCGGATGCACAATTGTCGGTCACTCAAGCTCTGTGACGATGTATATACTGATTTTGAAAGATATATGAGCTTCTATTACTCTTGCTTCCCACCTTCTGCCCTGGAGTGCCCTTCTTTTCTTTCTCAGGGCCAATATCCTGCTGATCCTCAAGATGGAGCTCAATTCTAATCTTCCCTGAAACCTTCCCCAACTGTCCTGACTCGTTGTTGATCTCTTTCCTGGATTGTACAGTTAGCATTTACTATTCTGTAGCCCGTTCCCTAACTCTCTCAGGACAATGGCTTAAATATGGTGCTACGATACATAGCGGTGCTGAAGAAATACTTCATAAACTAGAAGGTGCACAGCTTGACCCTTGCCGTTTAATATCTCAGAATCTTGTTGGAATGAATGAGAGCTCACATGCATGATAAGATTCTTACAAAAAAATCTTGTGAGCAATGAACATGTCCAGTGTGTTAAGAATATATAGATTTTCTTTTTAATTGAACGGTTTGAAAGATGTAAGGAGTTTCTTGTTTAATGGAACTGGGTAACAATCACTGGAGTTGTGTATGATTCTTGGCTCTGCCACTCATTGGCCGTGTGACCTTGGTCAAGTACCTAACTTTTCTGTTTGAAGGAAATATTATGATGTAGGTAAAGTACCTAGCACATAGTACATAGAATAGGTGTTATCACCAAATGGCAGGATGTTTAGTAGTTGGAACATAGTTGTAGGGAAGAATTTCAATAAGCATTTTGAAGGAGAGGAAGGGATAGGATTGGTTATATGAATTAAGGTGTCAACTGATATTGATGTGTTATATTTCTTCAAACATTTTCAGGGCAATATCTCATTTGGTATTTATAACAACTGACAAGAAGTCTCTCCCTGACCACACTCTAGATGGGTTCTTCTGAACCCTCTTCTTGACTAGGCCTGTCACCCTTGGCCTACAAAGGCCTCAACAAACATAGTTTCTAACAGCTCAAGGCCATATCCCTAGGATAAACCTAGCCCCCTTCAAAGTGCTGCCTCAGAAAACACAAGGTTGTCAAAAATTTTGACTGTCTGACCCTGTCTGCCAGCTTCTGCGGAAAGAGGAAGGCTATTCTAATTTCTACAAGTCAGTTGGCAAACCCAGACGGGTTTCACAGGGATCATCTCCCTTTCTAGCTTTTTGTAACTTATCACTGCCCTGACTCTACTGAGACCCCCTCATTCTCTTGCCTATTCCCTTATTTTCCCTTTGAAAGGCCTAGTCACCTCTGTATAAGGAAGGTAAGTAAAATTTGCACTGGACACTTTCCCTATTGTAATAGTATTACTGGTTAAAATCTATCCTTACCTCTTTAGTGCCCAGTTGTACCCTAAGAACCACATCTCTGCTGTGCCATCATGCTCAGTAAAATGGCTGGTTGGTTTGTGTCATGAGAGAAACCAGGTTGTTTTCTCATCTAGGTCTCTGAGTCTAAGTCAAAATAGTCCCGCTCCTAAGCATTTTCAGGAGAGCAACATTACGTACCTGGGGCCACCTGTACCTGAAAGTGCCACTGGGTTCCTGACACCTATAAGCCAAGGGTTCTCTGCTTCCACCTTTTGGAGATTGGGGGGCTACTGGAAGTAATGGAGAATAGAAAGAAAAGCTCCGCCGATCCTGAGGGGGTGACTAGGTATATGGCAAGCTCTTTCTCATCTCAGGGCCTCCAGCTGCTACACTCCCCTTTACTCTGCACAACTGGCTCCTTTTCATCTTTTAAGTCACAGCTTAAAGGTCACTTCCTCAGAAAGGCCTCGTCTGAACAATCTATCTAACATGGCACCTTGGAATTTTAGAATGGATGGATCAGTCTGGCAACACCTGCTGATTAATCGTAACATCACAGAAAGAGAACCAGACATTAATTACATGCCTCCTAATATGATAGCAAGTACGTAGAGCCACCTGTGAAGTATTGTCAAAAAATTGAACCTGAATGTGATCAAGCTACTAGATCTAAGTACTAGTTTATGGAAGTTAAAAAAAAAAAAAATTGAAAGGTAGAGGTACATGTTCAATGAAAACTAAGGTCACCATCAGCAAAATCTAGACTGGAGAATTCTACTAGCTAAAGACCTTATTTCCTCAACAAATAATGATAACAAAGAAACTTTTATTGTACAATGTTTTCTATCCAATTTGGATCCAATTTGCATAAATAATCATAAAAACTCATTTTGATGACTAGCACTTCCAATATTAACTGGATATTTGATGGTATTTAGCAAATTAAGGAATGATATGTAGGTTTTATTAAAAGTATTTATATTTTGAAGACATTGAAAGTATTTCTGAGTCAAACTGTATGATATTTGTGGTAGGAGGTTGGGTGGGAGAGAGTAGGGACGTATTGATGAGTATAAGTTTCTTACTCTGTACCTAGCAAATAGCCTGGGCACTTAGATTTCATTTAATTTTTTTTTTTTTATTAAATTTTTTTTTTCAACGTTTATTTATTTTGGGGACAGAGAGAGACAGAGCATGAACAGGGGAGGGGCAGAGAGAGAGGGAGACACAAAATCGGAAACAGGCTCCAGGCTCCGAGCCATCAGCCCAGAGCCTGACGCGGGGCTCGAACTCACGGACCGCGAGATCGTGACCTGGCTGAAGTCGGACGCTTAACCGACTGCGCCACCCAGGCGCCCCTCATTTAATTTTTTTAATGAATAAATAAATGACCTAGACCTGCATCCTGGTCTCTTCTCAGTAGTAGCCTAATGACCTCAGGCATGCAGGTTTCCTTGCAGATTCCTCCTCTGTGAATTAAAGGTTCTACATGCTGATCTTGACTTTTTTTCTAGCGCCCACTTTCTGATTCTAAATGTAATATCCGCTGTAGCTATGTGAGCGATTGCAGAAGCTCTTTAGTCCTGGAAAGTCTGAAGAACAGAATGCCACCGAAACATCACCATATCATTTCATGGCAGTGGTATTTATTTACTGGTGCCCCAATATGTCTTTGATCAGACGCCTAAGCAGCCTTACTCCTGCTATAATGCACAAACGTTGCAGAGGCTTTAAACCCTGCAACACCTCTATAAAGCTACATGTTACCTCTCCTGCTTGCTTGCGGAGGCCTCATTATTTCTGTAGAAAATATGCCTGCCTTCCTACATTATCCAGTTATTTCTAGTTCTCATCTCTTGAATTCACAGCCTTTAGAACTTGGCTAAAAGAGGAATAGAAAATACATTATTCATAATCTATGAGATTTATAGGAGGAGTAGCTAGACTTGTTAATATTCTGTTCAGGTACCACTGTGTTCTAGAAGCCTTTCTTGGTCTCTTTCTTTCCTCTTCCTTCCTTCCTGCTCCATACTATATCGGGTGTCTTTTCTTATCTTTCTGTACCCTGTGTACCTGTCTATCATTCCATGTCCCACATTGTTTTCCTAAGTTGCCATTTATGTGCCTGGCTCTCTAACTAGGTTAAGTGCCTTGCTGGCAGGGACTGTTCTTAATTGTGTTTGTTTCTAGCACAGTGTGTGCACATCTTAAGGACTCAGTTTGTTGAGTGAATAAATGAATGAATGTAATCAAATCATGCGTTTGAAGAAATAATATCATCAAGATCTATCCTTTATATCATAACATTTATCCAAATATAATGTACTAATACAGTAGTTGAACCTTTTATTTATTTGAACGATTTACTTGTTTTTTAGCCAGTTTGAGCTGAAATGCCTCTAAATTTAATTGCCAACATGCTCAGACAGAGTGGTTAGAGCAATTATAGCTGTGGGAACTCCCCTGCTTCTCTCTTCAAAGCATGCAAATCACAGGAGACTGTTGCTATCTACCTGTTGATGACTATAATCTTCTAGAATGCCTTAGTAACCATTTGTGAAATTGTTCAATTTTGCTGCAAATAATTTATCCCTTTTTAAGCTCATTGTCTTCTCTTCCACTCTTCCATTTTATTTATTTATTTATCAAAAAAATTTTAAGTTTATTTATTTATTTTTGAGAGAGAGAGACAGAGAGAAAGAGAGAGGGAGAACGAGTGGGTGAGGGGCAGAGAGAGAGAGGATCCCAAGCAGGCTGTGCACCAATAGTCACAGTGCAGGGCAACACAGGGTTCGATCCCATGAACCGAACCATGAAATTATGACATGAGCCAAAATCAAGAGTTGGATCCTTTACCAACTGAGCCACCCAGGTGCCCCAAGCTTTGCTTTTCTTTTTCAAGATTGCTTTGGCTACTCGGGGTCTTTTGTGGTTCCATACACATTTCAGGATTGTTTGCTCTAGTTCGGTGAAAAATGTTGTTGGTATTTTGATAGGGATTGCATTAAATGTGTAGATTGCTTTGGGTAATATAGACATTTTAACAGCCTTCCAATCCATGAGTATGGAAAGTCTTTCCATTTCTTTGTGTCATCTTCAATTTCTTTCCTCAGTGTTTTATAGTTCTCAGAGTATAGGTCTTATACCTCTTTGATTAGGTTTATTCCTAGGTATCTTCTTTTTAGCGCAATTGTAAATTGGATCATTTACTTAGTTTCTCTTTCCACTGCTTCATTATTCAGTGTATAGAAATACAACAGAAGATTTCTGTACATTGATTTTTGTATCTTGTGACTACTGAATTTGTTCATCGGTTCTAGCCGTTTTTTGGTGGAGTCTTTAGGGGTTTCTATATATAGTATCACGTCATCTGCAAGTAGTGGAAGTTTTGCTTTGTTACTGATTTGGATGCCTTTTGTTTCTTTTTGTTTTCTGATTGCTGTGGCTAGGACTTCCAGTACTCTGTTGAGTAGAAGTGGTGAGAGTGGAACCCTTATCTTGTTCCTGACCTTAGAGGAAAAGCTGTCAGTTTTTCTCCACTGAGAAAGATGTTAGCTGTGGGTTTTTCATATACAGTCTTTATTATGTTGAGGTATATTACCTCTAAACCTAGTCATTGAGGTTTTTACCACGAATGGATGTTGTACGTTGTCAAATGCTTTTTCTATGTCTGTGTAATGATCATATGGTTCTTTTCCTTTCTTTTATTGATGTGACGTATCACGTTGATGATTTTTGAATATTGAACCACCCTTGCAACTCAGGAATAAATTCCACTTGATTGTGGTGAATGATTTTTTTAATGTATTGTTGGATTTGCTTTGCTAGTATTTTGTTGAGGATTTTTGCATCTATATGTGTCCATCAGAGATATTGACCTTTAGTTCTTTTATTTATTTATTTATTTATTTATTTATTTATTTATTGTAGTGTCTTTATTTGGTTTTGGTATCAGGGTAATGCTGACCTCATAGAATGAATTTGTAAGTTTTCCTTCCTTTTTTATTTTTTGGAATAGTTTGAGAAGAAAGGTATTAACTTTTCTTTGAATGTTTGTTAGAATTCACCTGTGAAGCAATCTGGCTCTGGACTTTTGTTAGGAGGTTTGTTTGTTTGTTTGTTTTTTAATGTTTATTTATTTACCTTTGAGAGACAGAAGGAGACAGAGCATGAGCAGAGCATGGGCAGAGAGAGAGGGAGACAGAATCTGAAGCAGCTCCCAGGAGCCTGATGCGGGCTCAAACCCATGAACCATGAGATCATCATGACCTGAGCCAAAGTTGGATGCTTAACCAACTGAGTCACCCAGGCCACCCCCGGAGCTTTTTGATTACTGATTCAATTTTTTTGCTGGTTCAAATTTTTTATTTCTTACTGTTTCAGTTTTGGTAGGTTATATGTTTCTAGAAACTTATACATTTCTTCCACATTGTTCAATTTGTTGGCATATAGTTTTTCTCTTATATTCTTTTATAATTATTTGTATTTCTATATTTTTGTATTTATCCTCTGTCATTAGTGACTTTATCTATTTGAGTCCTTTCTCTTTTTTCTTGACAAGTCTGGCTACAAGTTTATCAAATTTATTGATTGTTTTTGAAGAACCAGCTTCTGGTTTCATTGATCTATTCTGTTTTTGTTGTTTTGTTTTGTTTTGTTTTTAGTTTCTATACCATTTATTTGTGATCTAATCTTTCTGCTGTTTTAGGTTTTGTTGGTTGTTCTTTTGGTAGCTCCTTTAGGTGTAAGTTTAGGTTGTTTATTTGAGATTTTTTTTGCTTCTCAAGGTAGGCCTGTATTGCTGTAAACTTCCCTCTTAGAACCACCTTTGCTGCATTCCAAATGTTTTGGACCATTGTGTTTTCACTTTCAGTTGTTTCCATGTACTTTTTAATTTATTTTTATATTTCCCTGTTGACCCATTCATTGTTTAGCAGCATTTATTTAACTTTCATGTATTTATGGCCTTTCCATATTTTTTTCTTATGGTTGACTTCTAGTTTCATACATTGTGGTGTGACCTTTATCTTCTTGAATATGTTGAGGCTTGTTTTGTAGCCTAATATGTGATATATTCTTGAGAATGTTCCATGTGCACTTGAAAATAATGTGTATTCTGCTCTTTGGGAATGGAATGTTCTCAATATATCTGTTAAGTCCATCTAGTCCAGTGGGTCATTCAAAGGCATTGTTTCCTTGTTGATTCTCTGTTTAGATGATATGTTCATTGATGTAAGTGGAGTGTTAAAGTCCCCTAATATTGTTGTATTATTATTGATTAGTTCCTTTATGTTTGTTACTGTTTTATGTATTTGGATGCTTTTATGTTGGGTGCAAAAATATTTATGATTGTTATATTTTCCTGTTGGATTGCCCCCCCCCTTTTTAACAACTATTTTCCTTTTAATAAAGTAAATGTAATGACACTGAAGAATAGGAAGGTGACAAACACATTAGTATATATTTTTCTTTTGACCAGCCTCTTCTTTTGCTGCACCCGGGTCAACAATCATGCAGAAACACGTTTTTCATATTCCTGTTTGTTCTCCTGGTACAGGTGAGCAGCCTAGTTGTTTGCTGGACTATTGGGATTGGGTTCATCCAATAGCGACTGTATGGATGTTAAACTAGAAGACACGTCATAGGTTGGACTCCAGTGGTTCTGAAGTATGTCCAGACATACACTATCATCTGCATAGACATTTGGATAGAATATCTCAGTGGCGGGGGCACCTGGGTGGCGCAGTCAGTTAAGCGTCCGACTTCAGCCAGGTCACGATCTCACGGTCCGTGAGTTCCAGCCCCAGGTCAGGCTCTGGGCTGATGGCTCAGAGCCTGGAGCCTGTTTCCGATTCTGTGTCTCCCTCTCTCTCTGCCCCTCCCCCGTTCATGCTCTGTCTCTCTCTGTCCCAAAAATAAATAAACATTGAAAAAAAAAATTAAAAAAAAAATATCTCAGAGGCAAATCTAACGAGTGGCTTATTTGGATATTATTATATTGTCCTTTTTGTCTCTTTGTTTTATTTATTTATTTATTTATTTTAATTTTTAATTTAATTTTTTAAAAATTTACATCCAAATTAGTTAGCATATAGTGCAACAATGATTTCAGGAGTAGATTCCTTAGTGCCCTTTACCCATTTAGCCCATACCCACTCCTACACTCCCTCCAGTAACCCTCTGTTTGGTCTCCATATTTATGAATTTCTTATGTTTTGTCCCCCTCCCTGTTTTTATATTCTTTTTGTTTCCCTTCCTTTATGCTCATCTGTTTTGTCTCTTAAAGTCCTCATATGAGTGAAGTCATATGATTTTTGTCTTTCTCTGACTGACTAATTTCACTTAGCATAATACCCTCTAGTTCCATGCACGTAGAAGTTCCATGCACGTACCAAGAAGATGTGGTATGTATGTGTGTGTATATATGTATATATATATATATATACATATATACACACACATACATACCACATCTTCTTTATCCATTCATTCACCGATGGACGTTTGGGCTCTTTCCATACTTTGGCTATTGTTGATAGTGCTGCTATACACATTAGGGTGCATGTGTCCCTTCGAAACAGCACACCTGTATCCCTTGGATAAATGCCTGGTAGTGCAATTGCTGGGTCATAGGGTAGTTCTATTTACAGAGTTTTGAGGAACCTCCATACTGTTTTCCAGAGTGGCTGCACCAGATTGCATTCCCATTGTCTTTTTGTTTTAAGGTCTGTTTTGTCCAATATAAGTATTGTTTTTCCAGCTTTCTTTTGACATCTATTTGCATGATTGATGTTTCTCCATCCCCACACTTTGAATCTGCAGGTGTCCTTAGGTCTAAAATAAGTCTCTTGTAGGCAGCACATAGATGAATCTTTTTTGTTTGTTTGTTTTTATTCATTCTGTCACCCTATGCCTTTTGATTGGAGTGTTTAGTTCATTTATATTCAAAGTAATTATTGATAGATACCTATTTATTGCTACTCTATTACTTGTTTTGTGATTGTGTCTGAAGATTTTCTCTGGTCCTTTCTTGTCTTTCTCTCTTTCATGGTTTGCTGGTTTCCTTTAGTGATATATTTGGGTTTCTTTCTCTTATTCTTTACACATTGATTAGTGGTTTCTGATTTGTGGTTACCATTAGGTTTGTATATAGCATCTTCTGCAAATAGCAGTCTATATTATAAGTTATAGTCATTTTAGTTTGAACTCACTCCTTACTCCTCTCCTACCCATGTTTGAGATATATATTGTCATATTTTATATCCTTTTATTTTGTGAGTTCCTTGACTGATTTTTACAGAAATATTCATTTTTTCCAATTTTATGTTTCCTATCTTGATACTGTTACTTGGGTCTTTCCACTCAAAGCATCCCCTTTCATATTTCTTACAGGGCTGGTTTAGTGGTCATGAACTCCTTTAGTTTTTGTTCATCTAGGAAACGGTATTTTCCCTTCCATTCTGAATGGATAAACCTTGCTGGATAGAGTATTCTTGGCTGCAGATTTTTCCCATTCAGTACTTTGAATATATTATGCCACTCCCTTCTGGGTTAAAATGTTTTTGCTGAAAAACCTGCTAATAACCTTATGGGGTTTACCTTCCTGTGTTACTGTTCTCTTTTCTCTTGCTGCTTTTCAATTTTTTTCTTTATCACTATATTTTGCCAACTTAATTACAATATGTCTTGGTGAGGATCTTCTTTTGTTGATTTGGTTGGGTGTTCTCTGTGCCTCTTAAATCTGGATATCTGTTTTCTTCCCCAGATTAGGGAAGTTTTCAGCTATTATTTTTTGAAGTATATTTTCTACCCCGTTTTCTCTCTTCTTCTGGGACTCCTAAAATACCAGTGTTATTACATTTGATAGCATCACTGAGTTCCCTATGTCTATTCTCATTGTGCATATTTTTTCTCTCCTTCGTTCAGTTTGATTACTTTCCATTACTCTGTCTTCTAGATCATTAATTCGTTCCTCTGTTTCTTCCATCCTGCTGTTCATTACATCAAGTGTTTCGAAACTTGTTTATTGTACTCTTCGTCTCTTGTTGGTTCTTTTTTATTTCTGGGTTAAGGGTCTTACTGTTGCCTTCCACTCTTTTCTCAAGTCCAGTGAGTATCCTTATGATCATTGCTTTAAGTATTCCATCAGGCATTTTACTTATATCTGTTTCACTTAGATCTCTGGCTGTGGCTTTGTCCTGTTTTTTCACTTGGGACTAATTTCTCTGTCTTCTCATTTTGTCTAAGTCTCTGTACCTACTTTTATATGTTAGGATAATCAGCTACATCTCCTGTTCTTGAGGATAATTGTCTTATGAAGAAGAGGACCTGTAGTGCTCTGCTGTGTAGTGACCCCTGTTTCCCAGGGCCTGGTGCTTCAGGAAGTGTCTCCAATGTGTGCTGCATGTGCTGTGCCATTGTGTTTTGGCCACTTTATCCTTCAGGTCAGTCATCTGCAGAGGCTCTCTTTTTAAAAAAATTTTTTTTTCCTTAATGTTTATTCATTTTTGAGAGAGAGTGGTGGGGGGAAGGACAGAGAGCTAGGGAGACACAGAACTTGAAGTAGGCTCCAGGCTCTGAACTGTCAGCACAGAGCTGGACATGTGGCTCAAATTCATGAACCATGAGATCATGACCTGAGCCAAAGACGCTCAACTGACTGAGCCACCCAGGTGCCCTTGCAGAGGTTCTCTTTGCTCTCGTGGGCAGTGTTTGGTTCCTGGCCTGAATGTGATGGGTTTTAACTAGGTGTGCTCTAGTCTTCTTGTAAGATGAGACGTGTCACCGCTGCCACCAGAACTGAGGCCCTGCAAAACTTCTGCATTAGGAAATGTGTTGTGGCGGGGATTTGGGCGGGTCTTTGGAGGAAGGAACCTGCTGCACTGGGACTCAGGCAAGCCTAACTGGGATGGGCAGTTTCACCGGAGTGTAGGGAGGTGGGGCTTGGTGTAGGCAAGGAGTCTTCTCTACACTAGTTCCTGCAAGTGGCCCTGTGCTTATGCTGAGAGGTAGGGGAGGGAAATGGTGCTTGCCAGTTCCTTTGTTCCTGGAGGGGGCCTCTCTGTAAATGCTACCTCTCTGGGACTTGCTCTGAGCTGAGCAAATAACCTACCCACTGTATGCCCCAGGTGCTCTTCAGATTGCTGTTTCCATGCTGTGTGTCCGTAGGCTCTTTGTCCTGCCTTCTTCTCCAAGAGCAGTCCCAATGCGCTATGGGCTCTATCTGAGCTTTAAAGCTCCAGGCATTAAGCATTGCTGGTTGTAAGAACTCATGAAATTTGGCCCTTCTCACTTTCCAAGTCAATTGCTATGAGGATTTGTTTCCCCTGTGCACTCTTCTGTGTGCTATTCCATCTCTTGCCCTTCTCCACAACCATGTTTCCCTCCCCATTGTGGTAGCCATGATCTGTTTCTCTCCCAAACTGTATCTCTATGCTTCCTACCTTCTTTTTCCTTTTAATTTTTTGTTTTTATTTTATTTTTGAGAGAGAGACAGAGTATGAACAGGGGAGGGGCAGAGAGAGAGGGAGACACAGAATCCAAAGCAGGTTGCAGGCTCTGAGCTGTTGGCACAGAGCCTGACATGGGGCTAGAACTCACAGACCACAAGATACGACCTAAGCTGAAGTCAGATGCTCAGCCGACTGAGCCACCCAGGCACCCCCCTATGTTCTTTGATGTAGCCTCTTCTCTACTTTTAGTTGTAGAGCTTGTTCTGCCAGTCTTCAGGCCAATTTCTGGGGTATTTAAGATGATTTGATAATTATCTAGTTGCATTTGTAGAATGAGGTGAACCTAGGGTCCTCTTACTCTGCTGCCATCTTTTCCTCCCTTTTAAATAGCTCTATATTTTCAGTCAGCATGTAAGTAACTTGGCAGTCATCACTGTATCCTAACAACATGTAAAAAGCTGAACAAACTAAAACTCAACAACTCTTCTTAGATCCATCAGAGAATTGAGACCAAAGGACAAACTACTACAACAAAGTTTGGAGAAATGGACAGATAGAAAAACAGAATCACAACATAGTGGAGCAGAGAACTACAAGCAAAAATTTCCTTGGGAACCAGTACCAGAGTAGGACATTTGACTGAAGTTGTTGTTCTCTTCTGTTGTTTTCTGAAGCACTTCTTTCTCATGTTTTACCCTCTCAGCAAGCTGCTTCAAGACTTGAGCTTCATGGGACTTGCATTTTTCTTCTACACCTTCTCATTTCTTTTGAATTCCTTCCAGGGAAAGATTATTCTTCTTTGGAAGGAAAAGAGGACATTTTGAGATTATTCTTTTGATCAGTTCCTGGCCTGAGGCACACTTCTCCAATATTTAACCTAGATATCAGAAGAAGTTATGGTGAACAGAGAATAAGAGAATGGTAGTATATTCTACACAGTCCACTGACAAAGAAAATCTGCTTTGTCGATGTTTATCATGGTGGAAAACAAAATGGTCAAGCTAATATTCATCAATAATGCTGAACTCCTGTTGTTCCTGGGATTTAAGCTCCTGTCCAACAGTGGGCAAAATTAATTTTACAAACCTCTAGACTTTAGATTGTAATTTTTGTTGCCTTATATCATGAAAAATTATACATCCTTTTCTGAATTTTTTAGGGTCATGATTCTTGTAGACCCTGAGAACTGCTGGAAATTACACAGCTTGAAATTTTGCTGCAAAGCTTGAACTTTGCTGGAAATTCACAACAGCTGGAAATTAAAATTAGAGGTAGTGGAATGGTCTAATCCCAGCAAAGCATTAGATGCAGTACCAAGCCCAGGATAGGTATGATCCTGCTCTAGGCTGGGAAAGTTGGGTAGAGTCCCCACCCCCAGTCAGAGTATGCCTTGTGTTCTGGGTCCAGCCCTTCCTTCCTGACTTTACTGGATCTCCCCAAACTGTCAACACCCTAGAACCAGCCACAGTTTAGAGACAGTATTTTCCCAGAACCTATTCTATTAGGGTTTTATTAGCATTGAACTGACTTGGAGGAGGAAAATACCCAACTTGCACTTCCTCTAGCCATCCTATCCCTCTGAAGGTTGGGAAGGGGGCTACTGAGAAGCACTTGTGAAGTTTATAATCCAGAGGCACAGATTCACTATAAAACTGAGGCCTAATCATAGGTCTATGGAACAGTTTCCTCTCCTCCCCACACCTTATCACCACATTACTAAGGCCTATTTACCACATGTTATTTCACCTTGTACATCATGTCTTGCTTTCAACAAAAAATTATAAGGCATGCTAAAAGGCAACCTAACAAAACCCAAAACAAAAACACAGGTTAAAGAGACAGAGCAAGTATCAGAATCAGAGTCAGATATGGCAGGGATTGGAATTATCAGACCATCAATTTAAAGTAACTAAGAATTCTAGTAGAAAAAAAAAACAGACAACATGCAAAAACAGGTCAGTGATATAAGCAGAAAGATGGAAATTATAAGAAATAATAAAAAAGAAATGTTAGAGACCAAAAACACTTAACATAAATGAAGAATGGCTTTGATGAGCTCATTAGTATACTAGATATGGCTGAGGGAAGAATCCTTGAGTTTAAGGATATGTCAACAGAAACTTCCAAACAGAAAAGTAGAGAGAAAAGAAAAACAAACAAACAAAAAGGAACAGAATATTCAAACATTATGGGACAACTACAAAAAGTATAATATACGTACAATGGGATGTAAGAAGAGGAAGAAAGTGAGAAAGTAATAGAAGAAATATTTGGAGTAATAATGACTGAGTTTCCCAAAACCAATGTCAGATACCAAACCACAGGTCCAAGACTCTCAGAGGACACTAAGGATAAATGCCAAAGTAACACTACAACTAGGCATATCATATTCAAACTGTAGAAAGACAAAGATGAAGAAAAGATCTTACCTATAGAGGAGCAAAGATAAAAATTACATCTGACTTCTTCTCAGAAAGCATTTAAGGAAAAAGAGTGGAATAAAATATTGAACATATTGAGAGGAAAAGAACTATACCAACCTAGAATTTTATGATGTTTATTTATTCTTGAGAGAGAGGGAGAGACAGAGAGTGAGTGGAGGAGGCGCAGAGAGAGGGGGAGACACAGAATCCAAAGCAGGCCCCAGGCTCCAAACTGTCAGCACAGAGCCAGATGCAGGGCTCGAACCCACAAACCACAAGATCACGATGTGAACCAAAGTTGGACGCTCAACCGACTGAGCCACTTAGATGTACCCCAACCTAGAATTTTATACCCAGAAAAATTATCCTTCAGAAGTGAAAGAGAATAAATCTTTCTCAGGCAAACAGGAACTGAGGGTATTTGTTGCCAGTAGACCTGCCTTGCAAGAAATGTTAAAAGAAGTTATTCAGAAAAGAGGAAAATGATACAGGTCAGAAACCCAGACTTACATTAAAAAAAGGAATAGTATTAGAGAAGGAAGAAGTGAAGGTAAAATTAAAAATTTCATTTTTCTTATTCATTTTTAAAATTTTTTAAAGATTTTATTTTTAAGTACATCCAACATGGGACTTGAACTTACAATCCTGAGATCAAAAGTCACATGCTCCACTGACTGAGACAGTCAGGTGCCCCTATTTTTCTTATTCTTAACTATCTAACAGGTAACAGTTTGTTCAAAACAGTAAATTCAGTGACTGCAGCTTATGTATAAGAGAAATGAATGACAGCAATGATACAAAGGAGAGGGTTAAGAAATTAGAAATACTCTGTTATTATAAGGTACTTTCACTACCTGTGAAGTAGTATAGTGTTATTTGAAAATGGATTTGGATTAGTTGTAAATGTATCTTGCAAATTTTAGGGTGACTGTGAAAAAAGCAAAAAAGAAGTATAATTGATATACTAAGAAAAGAAAGAAAGTGGAATAATATAAAAATAATTAAAACCACAGATAGAAAAAATTGGAAGACAAAAATAGAAACAAATAACAATGGCAATGAGTAGAATACAGTAACAAATATGGTAGGTATTAACTGTATCAATAAACATTGATAGTCTAAATACACTAAGTAAAAGCTAGAGACTGTCACAGTGGATTCAAATACAAGACCCAACTATTTGTTTGTCTACAAGAAACCAACTTTAAATATAAGGACACATATAGGCTAAAGAGAAAGGAATAAAGATATAACATGTTAATATTAATAAGAAAGAGCAGCAGTATTTCAGACAGACCAGACTTCAGAGCAAGAAAAATTATCAGGGATAAGAAGGAGCATTTCATGATGACAAAGGGATCAATTCTTGAAAATGACATAACAATCTATAATGTGTTTGCACCTAGCAACAGTGTCAACATATGTGAGGCAAAAACCAATAGAAATGCAAGAAGAAATAGATAAATGCACTATTATAGCTGAATACTTCAACAGCCCTCTACCAGTAATGGACAGATCCATTAGGCAGAAAATCAGTAAGGACATAGTTGAAGGCAACAACACTATCAATCAACTGGTAGCTATTATGAATAGATACTGACTATCCACCAACAGCAAAATATACATTCTTCCCAAGCTCACATGGAACATTCACCAACATAGACATGGCCTGGCCATAAAGCACACCTTAACAACAACAAAAACGTTCCTTGACAAATTTAAAAGAATAGAAATAATACAGTATCTCCTCTCAGACTCGATGGAATTAAAATAGGAATCTATAATGGAAAGCTATCTGGAAAATCCCCAGATACTTTTGAGATCAACAACACACTTCTAATTAACATATGAGTCAAAGAAAGGATCTCAAGAGAAATTTTAAAATATTTTTAACTAAATGAAAATGAAAAAAACAACTTACCAAAGTTTGTGGGATGAAGCAAAAGCCATGCATGGAGAGAAATTTATAGCATGAAATGCATATATTAGAAAAGGAGAAAAATCTAAAATTAATTCTCTAGGATTTCATCTTAGGAAACTAGAAAAAGAAGAGCAAATTCAATCCAAAGTAAGCACAAGAAAAAAAATAGAGCAGAAATAGGTGAATTTGAAAACAAGATATCAATCTAGAACATCAACAAAACCGAAAGCTGGTTCTTTGAAAAGATAAATGAAGAGATTTATTTTTATTAATCTCAAACCAAACTAAGAAAAAGAGAGGACACAAATTACTAATATCAGAAATAAGGAATACCATTATAGACCCGATGGATATTAAAAAGATATGAGTGACTGCTATGAAAAACCATATGTTCATAAATTGGGTAATTTAGATAAAATGGATCAATTCCTTCAAAGAAACAATCTACCAAAACACACACAAGAAGAAACAGACAATCTGAATAGGCCTCTATCTGTTTAAAAGAATTTTTTTAAATTTATTTATTTATTTTGAGGGTAGAGGGGTAGAGAGAGAATCTCAAGCAAGCTCCCCACTGTCAGCACAAAGCCTGACACAGAGCTTGATCTCACTGTGAGAGATGAACTGAGCTGAAATCAAAACTCAGGCGCTTAACTGACTGAGCCACCCAGGCACTCCAGGCCTAGATCTGTTTTAAAAATTGAATCAAGGGGCGCCTATGTGGCGCAGTCGGTTAAGCGTCCGACTTCAGCCAGGTCATGATCTCGCGGTCCGTGAGTTTGAGCCCCGCGTCGGGCTCTGGGCTGGTGGCTCGGAGCCTGGAGCCTGTTTCCGATTCTGTGTCTCCCTCTCTCTCTGCCCCTCCCCCGTTCATGCGCTGTCTCTCTCTGTCCCAAAAATAAATAAAAACGTTGAAGAAAAAAAAAAAATTTTTTAAATTGAATCAAAATTAACTTTCAAAAACATAAGACATCAGATCCAGATGGTTTCACTGGTGAATTCTACCAAACATTTAAGGAAAAATTTATACCAATTCTTTGCAATCTCTTGTGGAAGATAGAAGCAGAGAGAATACTTCCTAACTCATTCTATACGGCCAACATTAATATCAAAACCAGACAAAGACATTACAAGAAAGACAACTATAGACAATTATCTCACAAAAGATGCAGAAACCCCCAAGAAAATATTAGTAAATCTAATAAAAAACACATAAAAAGAATCATACACCACAGCCAAGTAGGATTTATCCCAAATATGCAAGGCTGGTTCAATACTTGAAAATTATTAAATGTAATCCACCATACCAACATACTAAACAAAAAAAAATCATATGATTATATCAGATGATCCAGAAAATGATTTTGTGAGATTCAGCACCTAGATAACCTTAGGGATGTGATAACTTTTTAGATATAACACCAATCCATGATAAAAAAAATAATAATAAGCTGGATATCATTGAAAGAAAAACTGTTGATCTGTGAAAGATAGTCAAAAAAATGAGACAATAGGCCACAGACTAGGAGAAAATATTTTTAAAGGACACCTCTGAAAAAGAACTGTTATCTATGGAAACCAATTTGACAATAAACTTCATATATTGAAAAAATTTAAAACAAAGAAAAAAATTTAAAAAAAACCAACTTATCAATATATACAAAGAATTCTTAAAGCTCAACTATAAGAAAACAAATAATACAGTTAAAACATGGGTAATATATCTGGACAGACACCTCATCAAAGGAGATATATAGATGATTAAATAAATATATGAAAAGGTGTTCAATATCATATGCTGTTAATGAATTTCACATTAAAGTAACAATGAGATTTCACTACACATCTGTTAGAATGGTGAACATCCAAAATACTAGTGACACAAAATGCTGGTGAGGATGTGGAGCCACAGGAACTGTTATTCATTGATGATGGGAATACAAAAATAGTACAGCCATTTTGGAAGGCGATTTGACAGTTTCACACAATACTCAACATTCTCTTACACAATCCTGCAGTTCTTGGCATTTATCCAAATGAGTTGAAAATGTATGTCCCTACAAACACCTGCACATAGTTATTTATAGCAGCTTTATTCATAATTGCCAAAGTTTAGAAGCAGCCAAAATGTCCTTCAGTAGGCGATTGGATAAATAAACTGTGATACATCCAGACAATGGAATATTGTTCAGCAGTATAAAAAATGAGCTATCAAGCCATGAAAAGACATGGAGGAAAAAAAATTTTTAAGTAAGCTCTACATGGGCAACTGGGTGCTTGGTTTGTTGAGTGTCTGACTTCGGCTCAGGACATGAACTTACCATTTGTGAGTTCAAGCCCCATATCAGTTTCTCTGCTGTCAGCGGCAGAGCCCACTTCAGATCCTCTGTCCCCCCCTGCCTCTCTACCCCTCCCCAACTCTCTCTCTCTCTCAAAAATAAAATATTATAAAATAAGTACAAGTAAGCTCTACACCCAACATGGGTGGGGTTTGAACTCACAGGCCAAGATCAAGAGTTGCATGCTCTACTGACAGCCAGCTAGGTGCCCCAGCATGGAGGAAATTTAAATGGCATATTACTAGGTGAAAGAAGCCAATCTGGAAAGGCTACATAATGTATGAGCCCAACTATAGGACATTTTGGAAAAAGCAACACTATGGAGATGGTAAAAAAGATCAGTGATTGCCAAGAGTTGGGAGGGTGGGAGGAATGAATAGGAGCACAGGAATTTTAGGGCAGTGAAGTTATTCTGTGTGATAATATCATGGTGGATACATGTCATTATATATGTGCCAAAACCCAAAGAATGTACAACACCAAGAACAAACCTTAATGTAAACTATGGACTTTGGTTGATAATGATGTGTTGATGTAGGATCTTTGATTGCAACAAACAGTACCACTCTGGTGTGGGAGGTTGATAGGTGGGGAAGCTGTGTGTGTGTAGGGGGAGGTATATGGGAACTCTGTACCTTCACTCAATGTTGTCGTGAAGCTAAAACTGCTCTGTTCTAGGAGAAATCTTTTATTTCCTATAATTCAGTGCTTAGGAAAATGAACAGGGAGTTTCCTGCAATCATTTTCTGGCCTAAAAACATTCAGCATGATTCACTGCTCTGGAATTACAAAGAGTCAGAACCATTAAAATCACCTCTTCAAGCAAGGTACAGACTAGTAGAGTATAAACAGGAAAAGTAAGTATCTCTGAAAAAGTCTTGAACCATCTTTATGCCACCTTACCAGAAACAATCACTCAACAACAGATACCCATCCAACACATGAACCCTGATGGAATTTTACACTTCAGACATGAAATTGCCAATGAGTTCTTTCCATTTGGACTACGTTCATCCTTTGAGAAGTGAGAAAATTAACCTTTAAGAAGTGAGGAATGGAATGGTGTGGGAGGAGAGAAGAGAGAAGTATTCACCAACATAAAAGCTGGTTCTGGTTATCACCACATGTTCCCTGACTGGGAATGTTTTTCCATATTTCAAAAAGGTGGATCCTTGTGTCTCGGTCTAAATCACTAACGGTTTGTACACCAGACCTCTAAGGAACAGGTCCAGGTGTGACAGCTCACAATCTTCAGCTTTTTTGCATACTTTGTTTTGGGTTTACCTTTTAGACACAGTATTTATATAGTAGCTATATCGTTTATTTTCTTTGTATTCTACTTTTTAGTTTTGGCAGTCTCAGAGGAAGTGTAAGCAACTGCACGTGGTGCAATGCCAGCAATCAGCTTGATTCATGATGTGGCTTTTTCTAAAGTAGACACTGTCTTAGTCTACTCTGGCTGCTATAACAAAGTATTACTGGGTGGCTGTGTGGCTAACTTTGCTGGAGGCTAGGAGTTCCAAGATCAAAGTGCTGACAGATTTGAGTCTTTGCGAGGGCCCTCTACCAGACTCATAGACAGCTGCCTTCTCACTCTGTGCTCACATGGGCTTTCTTTGGTGTGTGCAAATGGAGAAAGGGAGCTCTGGTGTCTCGTCCACCACTTGTAAGGACGCTAATCACATTACAAGGGCTCTACCCTCATGACTTTATCTAAACCTAATCACCCCCAAAGGCCCCACCTCCTAATACCATCACATTGTGGTTAGAGCTTCAACATACGAATTCGGGGGAGGGACACAAACATCCAGTCCATAACTTTGCTGGCAAGGTAAGAAGCTTTACATATTTATATACAGTATTTACTGATTCTCATGGAAATATGTTTTTTTTCCTTTAAGACAATAGAATTTTATTCTTTCACAGTTTGGGAGGCTAGAAGTCTGAAATTGAGGTAGTAGTAGAGCCAGGCTCCCTCTGAAGCCTCTAAGGGATCATCCATCCTTGCCTCTTCCGCTTCTGGTGGCCCTAGGTGTTCCTAGGCTTACAGTAGCATAACTTTGATCTCTGCCTCCATTTTCACTTGGCAAACTCCCTATATTCTGCATCTTCATAAGGACGGCTTCCTATAATAAGGACAGTGGTCATATTGGATTAGAAGCCCAACCTACTCCTGTATGAGCTCATCATTTTTTTTAAAAATTGTGGTAAAATGTACACAAATGAAATTTAACATTTTAACCATTTTTAAATGTATATTTCAGTGGCATTAAGTACATTTATATTGTTGTGCAACCAGAACCTTCATTTATCTTCATAACTATTTTCATCCTCCATATTGAAGCTTTATATTCATTAAACAGTAACTACCCATTTTTTCCTCCCACATCCTTGATAACCAAAGTCCTCCTTTCTGTCTCTCTATGAATTTGGCTACTTTAGGTATCTCGTATAAGTGGAATCCGACAGTATTTTTCTTTACCAGTGGTTTATTAATTTAGCATAATGTCTCCAAGTTTCTTCCACGTTGTAGCGTGCGTCAGAATTCATTCCTTTTTAAGGCTAAATAACATCCCATTGTGTGTTTTTGTTTATGCATTCATTTGTTCATGGATATTTGAAACACCTTTTTGCTTATGTGAGTAATACTGCTATTAACATGGGTGTATTAATATCTGTTCAGTTCCTGCTTTTAATTCTTTTGGGTGTATACCTAGAAGTGGAATTGCTGTATCATATGATAATTCTATTTTAAAATTTTTTCAGGAACTGCCACATTATTTCCTATAGTGTCTACAACCATTTTACATTCTCACCAGCAGTACAGAAGTGTTCCAGTTTCTCCACATTTGCCAACATTGTTATTTTGTTTTGTTTGTTTTAAATAATAGTAATCCTAATAGAAATGAAATGGTACATTGTTATGGTTTTGATTTGCATTTTATTAATAATTAGTGATACTGGGTTTTATCATGTGCTTATTGGCATTTGTGTATCTCTTTTGGAGAAATGTCTGTTCAAGTTCTTTATCTATTTTGGGGGTCACCTGATTGGCTCAGTTGGTAGAGTATGTGATGCTTGATCTTGGGGTTGTGAGTTTGAACCCCATGTTGGGCATGGAACCTACTTAAAAAGAATAAATAAATTTAAAAATTGTTTTTAATATTTTTTAACCACTTTTAAAATTGGGTTTTTTTAATTGTTGAGATGTAAGAGTTTTTTTATTTTTTAAAACATATTCTGGATATTAGCCCCTTATTTGATATATGATTTGCACATCTGTATTTTCCCATTCAGTGAGTTGTACTTTCATTCCGTTGATGGTGTACTTTGCTGCAAAACTTTTTTTCAATTATGATAAAGTCAATTTATCTATTTTTTCTTATGTTATCTGTGTTTTGGGTATCATATCCAAGAAATCATTGTTAAATCCAATGTTATGAAGTTTTTCCCATTTTCTTCTAAGGTTTTAGTTTTTATGTTTAGGCCTTTGATCAATTTTCAGTTAATTTTTATATATGGTGTAAGGTAAGGGTCCAGCTTCATTCTTTTGCACATGGATATCCAGTTTGCTCAGCACCATTTATTGAAAAGCCTGTCCTTTCCCCATTGAATGATCATAGGACTTACGTTGAAATATTTTACAGTATAAATGATGGTTTATTGGGGGGGCTTGATGCACTATTCCATTGGTCTATATGTCTTTTTCTGCCAGTACCACCCTGTTCTGATTACTGTAGTTTTGTGGTAATTTTTGAAATCAGGAACTATGAATCTTCCAACTTTGTTCTTCTTTTCCAATATTATTTTGGTTATTTGGGGCCCCTTGAAATTTCATCCATTTTACGATGGGTTTTTCTATTTCTGTGAAAAACATTATTGGGATTTTTCTTTTTTTTTTTTTTTTTTTTTTTTAATTTTTTTTTTCAACGTTTTTATTTATTTTTGGGACAGAGAGAGACAGAGCATGAACGGGGGAGGGGCAGAGAGAGAGGGAGACACAGAATCGGAAACAGGCTCCAGGCTCCGAGCCATCAGCTCAGAGCCCGATGCGGGGCTTGAACTCACGGACCGCGAGATCGTGACCTGGCTGAAGTCGGACGCTTAACCGACTGCGCCACCCAGGCGCCCCCATTATTGGGATTTTGATAACAACCACATTGAATCTGTAGATTGCCTTGAGTAGTAGAATTCAGTAGTAAAACCTTGTGGTCCAGGTCCTTTCTTTGTTGGAGATTTTGGTTACTGATTCAGTCTCCTTACGAGTTCTAAGTTTATTCAATTTTTCAATTTTTTAAAATAAATTAATGTTTGCAGGTTTTGTGTTGCTAGTAATTTGTCCATTTCACCTATGTATCCGATTAGTTGGTGTACCATTTTTCATAGTACTCATAATCATTTTTATGTCTTTATAATCTAATGTCCCCACTTTCATTCTAATTTTGGTAGAGTCCTCTCTCTCTTTTTAGTCAGTCTAGCTAAAGGTTTATCCACTTTGTTGATCTTTCCAAAGAATCAATTTCGGGTTTCATTGATGATTTGTTTTTAATGTTTCTCTGTTTTCTACTCTTTTTCTATTTGGGGGGCTTAATTCTTCCTTTTATAATTTCTTAAGGTGTGAAGTTAGAAAATTGATTTTAGATCCTAATGTTTTTATAGTAATAGTAACTTTACTATAAATTTACTATAAAATTTTACTATATTTGTAATAAAATGTAGTAAAAATATTTTACTATAAACATTTACCACTATAAATTTTCCCCTCAGCACTTTCACTGCATCCCGTGAATTTTGATACATTGTGCCTTTTATTTAATTTGTCTCAAGATATTTTCTAATTTTCCTAGTGATTTCTTCTTTGACCCGTTGATTGTTTAAAATTGTGTTGTTTAATTGTCATTTATTTGTGGATTTTACAGTTTTCCTTCTGCTATTGATTTCTAGTGTCCTTTCAAGTGATCAGAAAAGATATTTTGTATGATTTCAGTCTTTAAAATTTATTAAGACTTGTTCTGTGGCCTAACATATAGTCTATCATGGAGAATGTACCTTGTGTTTTTGAGTATTCTTCTGTATGTGGTGTTTTGTGTATACTGATCTTTTTATAATTTCTGTTTATTTGTAAATATTTTTATTTTGTTCATGTATTGATTTCCTGATTTCCTTTAGATCTTTGTGTTTTCTGAATTGGAAACAACTGATATCTTGACAATATAGAGTCTACCTATCCGTGCACATAGAATATCTCTCTATTATTTGGCTTTTATATTTTTTTCATCAGAGTTTTGTAGGTTCACTTATGTAGATCATACTGTTTTTTTAAGATGTATATCTAAGTATTTTCTTTTAGGGGGAGTTGCTAATATAAATGGTATTGTATTTTTTTTATTAAAAAATTTTTAATGTTTATTCGTTGTTTTTTGAGAGAGAGACAGAGATAGAGTGTGAGTGGGGGAGGTGCAGAGAGAGAGGGGGACACAGAATCTGAAGCAGGATCCAGGCTCTGTGCTGTCAGCACAGAACCTGATGCAGGGCTCAAACTCACAAACCACAAGATATGACCTGAGCTGAAGTCAGGTGCTTAACCAACTGATCCATGGAGGTGCCCCAGTGATATTGTGTTTTTAATTCACATTCCATGTATTCATTGTTGGTATCAAAGAAGACAATTGACTTTTAATATTAACCTTATATCCTGCAACCTTGTTATAATCACTTGTTCTTCTAGGGATTCTTTTACTGATTCTATTGATTTGTTCAGATTTTCTATGTAGGCAATCATGTCATCTGTAAACAAAGAAAATTTTATTTTTTCCTTCTCAATATGTATACCTTTCAATTCCTTTTATTGTCTTATTGCAATAGCTAGGATTTCTTGTACCATGTTGAATATAAGTGAACATTTTTGCATTGTTCCTGATTTTAGTGGGAAAGTATCTAGTTGTTTGGTTGATGTTTTTTGTTAAGTTCCCCTCTCTTCCTAGTTTGCTGAGAGTTTGTGTGTGTGTGTGTGTGTGTGTGTGTGTGTGTGTGTGTGTGTGTGTTTTAATCATGAACTGGTGTTGGATTTTGTCAGATGTTTTTTTCTGAATCTGTTGATACAATCATAGGATTTTCCTTCCTTAGCCTGCTGATGTGATAGATTATAGTAATTGATTTTCAAATGCTGCTCCAGCCTTGTATACCTGGAATAAATTTCACTTTGTCATGGTGTACAATTCTTTTTATAAGTTTATGAACTCAATTTGCTAATATTTTTTTGAAAAATTTTACATCTATGTTCATGAGAGATATTGTTCTGTAGTCTTCCTTTCTAGTAACATGTTTGTTTGATTTTGATATTAGGGTAATGCTGTTCTCATAGAATGAGTTAGTAAGTATTCTCTCTGCTTCTGTCTTCTGCAAGAGATTGTAGAGAATTGGTGTAAGTTGTTCCTTAAATGTTTGGTAGAATTCACCATTAAACCCATCTGAACCTGTTGCTTTCTGTTTTTGAAGATTATTAATTATTGATCCAATTTCTTTAATAGAAATAGGCTTATTTTGACTTTCTATTTTTCCTTGTGTGAGTTTTGGTAGATTTTATCTTTTAAGAAATTGGTCCATTTTATCTAGGTTATCAAACTTATGGGCATAGAGTTGTTCAAAACATTTTTTTATTTTGTTAATGCTTCTGGAATCAGTAGTTAGAGTCCTTCTTCCTTTTTTGATATTTGTAATTTGTGTCTTCTTTCCCTCTTCCTCCTTTCCCACCCCCCCAACCTCCCCCTCTTTTTCATAAGTTAGTGTAGCTAGAGGTTGTCAATTTTATTGATCTTTTCAAAGAACCAGCTTTGGTTTTGTTGATATTCTTTATTGATGTTATATTTTCTTTTTTTAAAAATGATTATTTATTTATTTTGAGAATGAGAGAGAGAGAGTGAGGAGAGAGAGGGAATCCCAAGCAGGCTCTCTACTGTCAGCACAGAGCCTGACACAGGGCTCAATCTCATGAACTGTGAGATCATGACCTGAGCAGAAATCAAGACTTAACTGACTGGGCACCCAGGCTCCCCAATTGATGTCCTATTTTCAATTATATTGATTTTTGCTCTGATTTTTATTTTTTTCTTCTTACTTTGAATTTAATTTCCTCCTCTTTTTCTCATTTCCTAAGGTGGACTCTTATTCTATTGTTTTAGATTTTTTTCTTTTTAATATCTGCAGCCATTGCCATAAATTTCCCTCTACGCACTGCTTTTGCTGCATACCACAAATTTTAATACATTTTATTTCATTTACAACGAGTTTAAAATATTCAATTTCTCTTATTAATTTTTTTATCAACCATGTGTTATTTAGAGGTTATTGTTTAATTTGCAAGTATTTGGGGGTTTCCATTTATCATTCTGTTATAGATTTCTAGTTACATTTTATCATTGTCTGAAAGCAGGTATGTATGATTTTTATTCTTTCAGATTTGCTAAAGGATGTTTTATGGCCCAGAATGTGGTCTATCATGGTGAATGTCCATGTGAGCTTGATAAAAATATATGTTCTGCTGTTGTTGGATCAAGTAGTCTATAGATATCAGTTAGATGCGGTTTATTGATCTTATTGAGTTCAGCTATGTCCTTACTGATTTTTGCCTGATGGATCTATCCATTACTGTGAGAGGGCTGTTGAGAAATTCAACTGTAATAGTGGCTTCATCTATTTCTTCTTGCATTTCTATTAGTTTTTGCCTCACATATGACATTATGCTTCACATTAAGGATTGTCATGTCTTCTTGGAGAATTGACCTTTTTTTGTCATATATTGCCTCTTTAACTTGGAGTCTGCTTTGTTTGAATTTAATAAAGGTATTCCACCTTTCTAGTGTTAGTGCTAGCATGATGTATTTTTCTCTATGCTTTTATTTTTTCTGTGTCTAAATTGCCTTTCTCTTTCTTTCTTTCTTTTTTCTTTTTCTTTTTCTTTTTTTGTGAAGACATAATATAGTTGGGTGTTGTTTGTGTTTACCCACCCTGATAGTCTCTTTTAGCTGGTGTATTTAGACTACTGACGTTTTAAATTATTGTTCATATGCTTGGATTAACATTTACCATATTTGTTACTGTTCTCTATTCATTGCCTTTGTTCTTTGTTTCTTGTTTTTGACTTCTACTCTTTTCCTGGTCTGTGAGTTTCACTGAGCATATTATGTGATTTCATTTTTTATCCTCTGTTAGCATATATTTTACTTACTTGTTTACTTTTTTTAGTAGTTGCACTTAAGTTTACAATATTCACTTAAAATTAGTCCAAGTTATTTTTCAAATAACACTTTGTCACTTCACAGGTACAGCAAGTATAGCAGTGTAGTACCATTTCCTCCCTCCCATCCTTCATTTATTTCACTCATTAAAAAGTTATCATTACTGCTGAACTTCTTTTTTTTATGAAGAGATTTTTTAAAATGTTTATTTATTAGAGAGAGAGAAGCATGCTTAAGTGGAGGAGAGGCAGAGAGAGAGGGATACAGAAGATCCAAAGCAGGCTCTGCACTGACAGTGGCAAGCCCAATGTGGGACTCAAACTCACAAACTGTGAGATCATGACCTGAGTCAAACACTCAACTCACTGAGCCACCCAGGCCCCCATTACTGCTGAATTTCTGACCTAAGTCATTTTTGTTCTTTCTGAAGAATTTTTTAAAGTATGTCTTGCATGTCAGTGCTATTGGCAACAAGTTCTCTCAATTTTTGTTTGTCTGAGAAGGTCTTCATTTCTCATTTCTTCTTAAGGATAATTTTGCTGGATATTAAATTCTAGGTTGGTGGGTTTTTTCCTTTCACACTTTAAATATTATACTCCACGTTCTTTTCTTTGCATGGTTACTGAAGAGAAAGTCATCATAATTCTTATCCTTCCTCCTCTATAGGTTAGACAGTTTCTCCCTCAGGCTTCTTTTAATATTTTTTCTTTCATATTCTGCAGTTTGAGTATGATAGGCCTATACATAGAATTTTTTTTTAATCCTGCTTGGTGTTCTCTGCGTTTCCTAGGTATGTGGTTTGCTATCTATCATTAATTTGGGAAAACTTGTTTCCCAAATTAATATTTATTATATTATTATTATTATTATTATATTGCTATTGTTATTACTGCTTCAAATATTTTTTCTGTTCCTTTTCTTTTTCTTCTACTTCTGGTATTTCCATTATGTGTATGTTACTCTGTTTTTAATTGTCCCACAGTTCTTCAGTATTCCATTCTGGCCTTTTCATTCTGTTTTTTTTTTCCTCTTGTTGCTTTGGTTTTAAAAGCTTCTATTGACATTTCTTCAACCTTACTGATTGTTTCCTTGGTCATATCCAGTCTATTCATGAGCCCATGAAAGGCATTCTTCATTTCTATAACAGTATTTCTTATTTTTAATTTTTTTCTTAGTTTCCATCTCCCTGATTACATTTCCCATCTGTTCTTGCAATTTGTCCAATTTTCTCCTAGAATCATTAGCATATTATTCATAGTTCTTTTAAATTCCTGTATGGCAATTCCAACATCTCTGCCATATTGGTCTCTCATTCTGGTGCTGGCTCTATCTCTTCAAACTCTTGCTGTTTTTTGTCTTTTAATATGCTGTCTTTGATTTTTTTGTTGTTGAAAACTGAACATGATATACTGGGTAAAAGGAACTGAGCTAAATAGGCCTTTAGTGTGAGGTTTTATTTTTATCTGGCTAGGAGTTAGAATGTGTTTACTGTTTGCTATAGCTTTTGGTGTCAGAGGCTATAATTTTCTTTCTTATCCTTATCTTTATATCCTCTGTTGTTTTTGGGTTTCTCTTAAGACTTGTTTTTTTTTTTATAGATAGTGAGGACAGGAGTAGTGGGGGGAGAGAGAGAAAGGATGTGGGGCTCAATCCTACAATCCTGGAATTATGACCTAAGATGAAATCAAGAGTCCAATGCCCAACTGACTGAGCTACCCAGGCACCCCCCCCCCCCTTTAAGACTTCTTTATAAATAAAGTGTGAGACATTCCTGTGTTCATTTTTCTTCCCTTCTCCTTTCCCACATTCTTCTTCCTGGTTATCCTACTTTTTCTTCTCAAAATAAAAAACTCCTTTGTGATATGAGCATTTAAAAAATTTTTTTAATGTTTATTTTTATTTTTGACACAGAGAGAGAGAGAGAGAGAGAGAGAGAGACAGAGCATGAGCAGGGGAGGGGCAGAGAGAGAGGGAGACACACAATCCAAAGCAGGCTCCAGGCTCTCAGCTGTCAGCACAGAGCCCGACGCAGGGCTCAAACTCACACTGCGAGATCATGACCTGAGCCGAGGTCGGACGCTCAACTGACTGAGCCATCCAGGCGCCCCTGAGCATTTTTAATATGTCACGTCAATACCACATTTTATTATAGTTGTTTTACTGTCTTCCTACTAGATTGCAAGTCCCTTGGAGCAAGTGCAGCATATTTTCATCTTTGTATATTATGCCTGGTATATAATCAATGCTTAATCAATATTTATAAAGTTATTATGTGCAGTGCTAATAAACATTTTAGCATTGTCTGCTATTGATACTCCCCATTATATATCTCTTCCTTCCAGATTGAGTTTATTCCTATCCAGTGGTTCTTAACTCTGATTCATAATAAAATCGCTTTTAGCGAGAGATTTTAGTTTAGTTTAGTTTAGCTTATTTATTTATTTTGAGAAAGAGAGCAAGAGAGAAGAGGGGAGGGGCAGAGAGAGGAAGAGACAGAATCCTAAGCAGGTTTCACACCATCAGCAAGGAGCCTGTCATGGGGCTTGAACTCACAAACCGTGAGATGATGACCTGAGCCAAGATAAAGAGTTGGATACTTAACCAACTGAGACACCCAGGTGCCCCTAGGAAGAGATTTCAAAATATATGTTCAGTCTATAGAAAAGATTGTCAATATGATTAGAAAATAGAATATCTCAGCACAGAAATGGCAAGTATAAAACAAGAATCAAAATAGAATAGAAAAGATTGTCAATATGATTAGAAATAAATAAATAAATAAATAATAAATAAATAAATAAATAAATAGAAAAGATTGTCAATATGATTAGAAAATAGAATATCTCAGCACAGAAATGGCAAGTATAAAACAAGAATCAAAAACAAGAATCAAGATTTAGAACTGATAATTCCATTATCTGAAATGAAAAATTTAGTTGGATGTTATTAACAGTTTGAACATTGCAGAAGAAAGAATGACTGAACTTGAAGAGAGATCAATAGGAACCATTCAATCTGAAGAACAGAGGCAAAAAAGAATTGAGAGATAATAAGGAACAGAGTCTTGGTGACCTGGTTGGGGGGGGGGGGCAATATCATGCAATATATGTGAATTTGGAGAGTTAGAAGAAATGGCTTAACAAATGAGAAAAAATTGGCTGCAATTTTATCAAATGTAGTGAAAAACATCAATTTACATATTCAAATAGCTCAGAAAACCCCAAAGAAAGATAAATATAAAGAAAATACCACCTGTGCACATCATAGTCAATGACAAAGAGAAAACTTTGTGCATGAAAAAATTTTTTTTGCATTCAGAAGAATGAAAACTGACTAAAAAAACCCCTGAAGCCCAGAATCTTCAAAGTGGTAAAAACAAAACAAAACAAAACCCTATTGCCCCATTATTCATTTACGTCCAGTGAAAATATCCTTTAAGAAAAAAGCAAGGGGCACCTGGGTGGCTCAGTTGGTTAAGTGTCAGACTCTGATTTCAGCTTAGGTCATGATCTCACAGTTGTGAGATCAAGTCCCACATCAGGCTCTGCACTAGGCACGAAGCCTGCTTGATATTCTCTCTTTGCCCCTTCCCTGCTTGCACATGCACTCTCTCACTCTCACTAAATACATACATACATACATACATATATACATATCTGTGTGTGTGTGTGTGTATATACATATACATATATATATATATATATATATATATATGAAAAAAGTAAAATGAAAAATTATGGCAGATCATATTTTCCAAATATGGCCATAACAATAAATGTAACTAGAATAAACACTAATTACATGACTAAAATTCTCTGAAAAAAAATAGCAAGCTGAAATTATAAGCTGTCTAAAACATACACACTTTAAATACAGAGTCCCAGATAGATTGAAAGTAAAAGATGGGAAATGATATACAGTGCAACCAGTAAGCATAAGAAAGCTTGGTGTGGCTATCTTAATGCCAAATAAAGTAGATTCAATATAGGGCCTATATTAGCAAAGGTAAAGAGGGATAAATACTCATAAAAGGGTCAATTCATCAGAATGACGTAGCACTCAATATGTATGTGCTTAATAACAGAGTAAAGAAGTGAAGCAGAAATTGACAGAATTAGTGGCAGAAATAGACAAATCTACAGTCACAGAGATTTTTAATACCCCTTGCACAACAATTCATAAAACAACTTGTCAGAAAAAAGATCGGTAAAGTCATAGATGTGAAGAATTCATCAATCACCTTGATCCCACTAGCATTTATGGAGCACTATACCCAATAACTGTAGAATGTTTATTCTTTTTAAATGCACATAGTACATTCACTAAGGTAAGCCATATTTAGACTATAAAGCAAGTCTCAAGTTTAAAAGAATTAAAATTGTACCACAGTACATTCTCTGATTGCAATGGAACTGAATTAGAAATCAATAGCACTAAGATATAAATAAAAGACCAGCATATTTGGAGTTTAAAGAGCATACTTCTAAATAATCCCTTGGGTCAAAGAAGAAACTTACATGGAAATTAGAAAGTATTTCCAACTGAATGATAATGATAATGTAATGTATTAAAATTTATGGGAAGCAGCTAGAGCAAGTCTTACAGAGTGTGAATGTTTAAATTAGTAAAGAAAGGAATATAATCAGTTATCTAGTTTGCTACTTAAAAAGCTAGAAAAAGAAGAGCAAAGTAAGCCTAAGATAAGTAGAAGAAAAGTAATAAAGAGAAGAAATCTATGAAGTAAAAAACAGAATAAACTGAAAAACAGAGAAAATTAACATAGGTAGCATAGTTATTTGAAAGATTAATAAAATTTATAAATCTCTAACAAAATTCATCAAGAGAAAATACAAATTACCAAAATCAGAATAAAAAAAGGATATCACTATGATCATTAAAGATAACAAGGGAATAGTGTGAACAACTCTATGCCAATATATTTGACAACTTAGATAACGAATTCCTTTCAAAACTTCACTTGTCAAAATAGACACATAAAGAAATAGAAGATGTGAATAGCACCACTTCTATTACAGTATTTGAATTTGTTATTAAAAATTTACCCCCACTGGGGCGCCTGGGTGGCGCAGTCGGTTAAGCGTCCGACTTCAGCCAGGTCACGATCTCGCGGTCCGTGAGTTCGAGCCCCGCGTCGGGCTCTGGGCTGATGGCTCGGAGCCTGGAGCCTGTTTCTGATTCTGTGTCTCCCTCTCTCTCTGCCCCTCCCCCGTTCATGCTCTGTCTCTCTCTGTCCCAAAAATAAAAAATTAAAAACGTTGAAAAAAAAAAAATTTAAAAAAAAATTTACCCCCACCGTCTCTCTCACACACACTCCTCCAAACAAAAACGACAAACTTCTAGGTCTAGCTGGTGGCATTGGTGAATGCTGTCAAACGTTTAATGAAAGCAAGGAAGAAATAATACCAATCTTATACAACTCTCAAGAAAATTGAGCTTATTTTATAAGGCCAACATAACTCTGATACCTAAACCTTACAAAGACATTAGAGAAAGAGAAAAGTATAGACCAATATCCCTCACAAAAGATACACAAAAAAATCCTTAGGAAAGTGTCATCAAATCAAATCTAGCAATATGTATAAAGGACATATTGGCAAGTGAAAATCTCTCCATCCATGTCATCCCAAATGGCAAAACTTCATTTTTTATGGCCAAATTAATATTTCATTGTATATATATGTATATACACCACATCTTCTTTATTCACTCATCATTGATGTAAATCCATCAATTTGATTTATCATTTTAGTAAAGGACACAAGTCATATAATAGCTCAATAGATTAAGAAAAATATCTGGCAGTAATCAAGACAATGCTATATTGATACACATAATAGATCAATGGAACAGAATACAGAGTCCAGGAATGGACCGTATAGATGGTCAATTGAATTTCAACAAAGGTGGTAAGACTATTCAATGGGGAAAGAAAGTTTTTCAATAAATGATGTTGGAGCAACTGGATAAATGTATGAAGACAAACGAACTTGAACTCCTACTATCCTGGAACACACAAAACTGATATGAGTGGAGCTGGAAGCTTCCTTGGGTTCCCTTCTCTCCTACCCCCTGCCCACCCCTTAAATCACTCTGTGAGCATTACAAAAGCAGGATCTAGACTTGTGTGGCTTTGAGAATACTGGACCCCACCACCCCCACCAACTTGGGCCCAGCAGAGCGCTGAGTGGGGACAACTAGTAGAGACTGACCCATGAGGGGACTCCCCTTCTTGGCCCACTGAGTTTCATATGGCAGTTAGTCACCAGCAGTTCTACATTCCAAGAGCTTTAAACAGTCTAACAGGGAAGGAAATCCAGAAGAAAGGTGGAAGTGGGTTTTTCCAGTTTGTTTAAGCAGGTGCTGTAAGGTTGAGATGAGAACATGAAAACCTGAAAGACAGATGATGGACCTGGAAGTACCCAAATGTGCAGAGTGGTGATTGGGGAGATGTGAAAGCCTACTGGCCATCTGAATTCCTAACCCACAAGTCATTGCCTCTGTGTCCATTCCAATCACCCATCTGCTTTATGCCAGGCAACTCCTATTGAGATACTAAGATCAAGCCTCTGACTGAGAAGCCTCACACTGGGACAGAGCTGCAAAGTGACTCTGGATAAGTGACATCCATGCACCTGGTCAATGAGGAGCAGAAGCTGAGAGTGAGCAGAAAATGGTAGAGGAAGGGAGGAAGTTCAGGGTTTATGAACAGGTGAGATATTGGCCCTAGGAAGGGGTCTAGAACAGGAAGGGCCTTGAATGCTGACCTTGAGCCTAATTTCCCTGCTCAGACCAGAAAGTGCAGCACCTCCAATTGGCCCCACACTGACTGGGTAATACCAACTGGTGTGAAAGTAGGTGAGGCCAATGGGCTCCTGGCATTCACAGAGAACAGTGCATGGGGATAGAGGCAGCTCCTGACTGCCAGGTGCCTGGTGGCTGAGTGGCTGGGACAAAGAACACTCCTTAAAGGCTTGGAGCAGTGGGGACTCAGAGCACACTGACAGCCTTGGACACCCAAGGAAAGGTGAATCCAGATGCCATTGCCAACTCAGGAGGGTGGGGGGCAGGCCTCCACATTGGGGCGCCAGGACCGTTGTCTTCCTCGTTTTCAGTGTCCTGCTGCTGGTGAGCCCCCACCGTGGTTCCTGGCCCAGGAAGGTGGGCCTGGTGGCCAGGAGCTGGCAGGGGGAGTGGGGGACATGGTGTGGTGGCAGTGCTTGCCCCAGTCATCAGCAGCAAAGGCGAGTCAGGGCAGGACCAATAGTGGGCAGACCCTGGGGAACAGCCTTCTGGGCAGCAGAACCTACCTGGACCCATAGAGAGAAGAACTAACACCCCTCCTCCCCCTCCCCCCCCCCCATCCTGGTCCCAAGCAGGTCTGGCTGCCCCAGAATGAATTCCAGAATCCAGGAAGACTCCACTGTGTGAACGGTGAAATAAAATGGAGTCCCTTATGTCAAGGGGCTTTAAAATGGAGTTAGAAGGCCTTTCAGGAGATGCACCTCCTTATAATCCTTAGTAGGTAGAACCATGAATTTTTTAACTGGAGCAAATTGCAAAGATTGCAAGGATTCTGCAAGAACACCTACAACTTGTTATAGTAAAGGACTTTTGCTTATTGATAGCCCTAGGAACCAATTATGTTTAGCCAAGATTAGCTTTCTGGCACCAACACTGTAGCTGTGGCCCAAGGGTGCAAGATTCAGCCACTCCCTGCGAACAAAATCCAAAGGCAGAGAGACCGGGAGTGGTGAAACAAGAAAGGAATTTATTTCAGTGAGACCCAACACTAGGAAGGTAGTGACTAGTGTCCCCAAAACAGTCCCCAAAGTGCTTAAAATTCTGTAAAGAAAATGTGGGACAGGGGCGCCTGGGTGGCGCAGTCGGTTAAGCGTCCGACTTCAACCAGGTCACGATCTCGCGGTCCGGGAGTTCGAGCCCCGCGTCAGGCTCTGGGCTGATGGCTGATGGCTCAGAGCCTGGAGCCTGTTTCTGATTCTGTGTCTCCCTCTCTCTCTCTGCCCCTCCCCCGTTCATGCTCTGTCTCTGTCCCAAAAATAAATAAACGTTGAAAAAAAATTAAAAAAAAAAAATGTGGGACAAAGGTTAGTGGATATGTTCATGTCTGTGGTAAAGGTCAAGTCCATCACTTTCTTGGAGTCAATCACATGGAGTCTTTATTGCTTGAGGGGTAGATTGGTTTTTGTCATGGGATGCTTAGCCAGTGGGGTCTTTTGCCTGAGTTAGAAGATAAGCTGGGGCAGAAAAAGAAGCTGGAAAGAAATTAATCAATTAGAAAGTACAGACAGAGGTAAAAATGGAGTTAGTGGAAGTCCTTTCAACACAATAAAAATTCTTGTAGGCAACAAACACAACTTTTTCTTTTTGTCTTTAGAAACCCCTAATTTTTGCTCCCTAGTGGGACATTATTGGGTTGTTACCCAAATATGTGTACCCCGAATGGCAATTCTTTGATCCTAAATAAATTCTTTTGCTTAAATTATTGCTTCTTGACAATTTTAGGTTGACATTAGCAAGACTTGATGTGGCCTTTCTCTTCCTTTCCCTTTCCTTTCTTCATGCCTCTGTTTTGTGAAAATTAATAAAGGGAAACCTCACTAAAATGGAGTCAGGAGGTTCAGCCAGAAAAACTCTCATGCCCTACCACTCCTCCTTAACTGCAGACTCAACAGGAAGAGACAGACCTTGAAGTGGATAGTAGTTCACTATTCCAGTAGGAGGATGGAAGGCAGCCCACCAGCCTAGCCAATGAGAGCCACAACTGATGGACAGCCACTATACTTTCAGCTCCCAGTTTACTCCAGTAGTCTTTGCATTTATAAGAACTTTCCCAGCTTCCTGCTTTCCTCATAAAAGAGCATTCTCCAACTTTGTTGGGGGAAGCTGCCTATGGTTTTACTCTGGCTTTCTTGTTCTGGATTGCAATTATCTGTTATCCTCAAATAAACCCAGCTTTTGCTGGTAAAATAGCTAATAGTTTTATATTTAAGGTTAACAGTTTACATTCTAAAACATGCAAACTGTGTCTATTTTTCCAATCAATTTTTACAGAAAAGCAACTTTCCCACCTACTTTTGATTCAGTTCCCCTGAGTGGCCACTGTGAGCAACTTACCGATTTTTTTCCAGTCACTTCCATCCATAGGAATGCATACAGGGCTCACAAGGTAAACCACCAATAATCATACAGCAGGACCCAAGATCTATCTTAGTTTAGGAGGCTGGTGTGAAGCTCTTGTTTTGATTTTGATTTTGATTTTGAGAATGAAACTGGTAAGGATGTGCATCCTGAAGACACTTATTATGGAAATATATGCATACTTGGAATTATTTTCCAAGTTAGTGGAAACTCCAGCCAATTACCCTTTTCAAGGTTACTTTTACGTTAAAAAAAAAAAAAAAGACAAACCCAAATCAAGGATATAGAAATCATAAAATTGTAAATGTTTTCATTGAATAAATCAGCAAAAAATTCAGAAAAGCAGTAATATTTCAGAATTTATTTTTAAAATATCAGTTTATATTAGGTAGGGCCTGTGTTTACACTGCATGATGAATGGCTTATTTTAGTAAGGCTGTATTACTCCAGGATAAATGTAAGGATGACCTATGTAGACAAGGTCAAAAAATCTGGATTTGATGGTTTGGGGAATGTAAGCCCAAACACGCCTGTTAGCCTCCCATAAGTCTTGCCTTTTTCTATGCATTTAAGATGCACTTCTTAAAGCTAATAACAAATTACATTAGCTGTTTTATGTCAGTACATTCATATTTATCTTCATTTTTTAAACAGTGGTATTTTATTGCATGATAGAACCAAAGATTATTTTATTCTTCCCTTTTATGCATAGCTGCTTAGATTATACACTGGTTTTGGTTTTGCTAATTCCAACGTCATGATAGTAATTACACTTGTATTGATATGAAAAATGATTTTAGGATTTTGTTTTTATATCGGTAAATTCTTCTCCAAAAGAAAGTTGTTCCAGTTTTACACTCACATCACACATGCATAAGTGTAAGCATCCAGATCGAGGAAGCACCGAGAGCCCCCAACAAATTTAACCCAAGGGGGTCCACACCAAGACACATCATTAAAATGGCAAAAGTAGTGATAAAGAATTTTAAAAGCAGCAAAGGAAACAGTTACATACAAGGGAAACCCCATAGGGCTATCAGCTGATTTTTCAGCAGAAACTTTGCAGGCCAGAGGGAGTGGCATGATATTCAAAGTACTGAAAGGAAGAAAAGCCACAATCAAGAATACCCAGCAAGGTTATCCTTCAGAATAAAGGAGAGATAGGGTTTCCCAGACAAACAAAAGTTAAAGGAGTTCATCACCACTGAACCAACCTTACAAGAAATGTTAAAGGGACTTATTTGAGTGGAAACAAAAGTTCATAATCAGGAGTAAGAAAGCTATAAAAGGAAAAAAATTCATAGGTAAGTGCAAATATATAATGCAAGTAGTAGATTAATCACTTATAAAACTAATATGGAAGTTAAAGCACAAAAGCAGTAAATTCAATTATATCTACAAAAGTCAGTCAAGGGATCCACAAAATAAAAAGAAGTAAAGTGTGACATTATATACATAAAATATGATGGGGGAGTAATAAAATTTAGTGCTTTTAGAATGGGCTCAAACTTAAGTGACCATCAATTAATATAGACTGCTATACATTATATATGAATCTAATCTAACCACAAACTCAAAACCTATAATAGATATGCAAAAATCAAGGAGAAAGGAATCCAAGCACGATAAAGGAAGCCATCAAACCACAAGGGAAGAGAGAAGAAAGAGAAGAAGAAAGGAACAGAAGAACTACAAAAGCAACCATAATACAAGTAACAAAATGGCAGTAAGTATATACCTCTCAATAATTACTTTAAGTGTGGATAGACTAAATGCTCCAATCAAAAGGCATAGAAGGACTGAAATGGATTAAAAAGCAAAACCCATCTATGTGCTGTCTCCAAGAGACTCACTTCAGACCTAAAGATCCATGTGGATTGAAAGTGAAGGGTTGGAAAAATATTTGCCATGCAAATGAATGTGAAAAGAAAGCCAGGGTAGGGGCGCCTGGGTGGCTCGGTCGGTTAAGTGTCTGACTTCAGCTCAGGTCATGATCTCACGGTCTGTGAGTTCAAGCCCCACGTCGGGCTCTGTGCCGACAGCTCAGAGCTTGGAGCCTGTTTCAGATTCTGTGTCTCCCTCTCTCTCTGCCCCTCCCCTGTTCATGCTCTGTCTCTCTCTGTCTCTGAAATAAAATAAATAAAATAAAATAAAATAAAATAAAATAAAATAAAATAAAATAAAATAAATAAAACTTAAAAAAAAAAAAAAAAAAGCCAGTGTAGCAGTACTTGCAACAGACAAAACAGACATTAAAACAAAGACTGTAATGAGACAAAGAAGGACACTACATAACGATAAAGGGAACAATCCAACAAAAAGTTGTAACAATTGTAAATATTTATGAACCCAATTTGGAAGCACCCAAATACGTGTAACTACCATTAACAGACATAAAGGAAGAAATTGACAGTAATACAATAATAGTAGGGAACTTTAACACCCTACTTACATCAGGGGATAGATCATCCAGGCAGAAAATCAACAAGAAACAGTAGCTTTGAATTTCACATTGGACCAGGTGGACCTAACAGCTATATCAGAACATTTTGTCCAAAAACAGTGGAATACACATTCTTTTCAAGTACACATGGAACATTTTTCAGAATAGATCACGTTAAGCCACAGAATAACTCTCAATTTTAAAAAAAGGAATGCATAATTGTGCCTGATTCCTTTTACCCTTGTTACACTAAACTTCATTCTTTGCTAGTCTAAGAGGTACAAAATGATGCACTACCGTTGTGGTTTTGATTCCTTGGTGCTAACAGAGGTTTACAAGGATCCATGAGATTTCTGGGAGAAGATGATCAAGATACCTTGATTAGGTGGCAGGGGAGTGGAATCCCAGTCGTTCACCTGAACTATGTCACCTGGGGCCAGTTACTGGCCACAGCTCTGCCTGTAATGAGATGTCACCCATGTCCTGGGGCTGTTGGAAGGATTACATCAGTTGGGACCCAATGCTGAGCTCTTTCCTAACCCTGCGTCTTTACTCTGCATGTGCTAGAATGGTCCCACTTCTATTCTGGGTCTTTTCCTTCCAGCTCCCTCTCTCTATGACAGTAGGAATTGTGAGCTTCAGAGGCTCAGAAGCTCAGTTAGGCTGAATGGGCTCTGATATTGGAGCTGGACACAGTGGCCCTGCTCTGCTCCTTTCCAGCTTTGGGAGCCTGGTGTGGCCCTGCTTCTTCAAGTGTAGAATGGGGAGGAGAAGAAAGCCTGCAGGGCCCTTTGTTAACTGCTGAGGGCTGTGTGGGCACTTCTGTGAGGCTGTGTGGGAGTTCAAATCACATCCTCAGGGAGGTGTCAGTCACTATGATGTTGACAGGGTCACAGGGCCACATGGTTTCCACCCCGGCAGTGGCTGCCACCTGCTTGTATTGGCCCCTTGGTATGGGCTCCCTGAGGTGGAGGCAGGAGCTTCTGAAAAGCTTCTGAGGGCTGCAGATGACTGGTCGCCAATTATGGCAGCTTAAAAGTTTCACAATCTGATGACAGTTAACTAGAGAACCAGGAAAGCAAGTGGTTTAATTCAGTCAGAGTTTGAAGCCCTGAGAACCAGAGGAGCCAATATGTAGAGTCTAGTTTAGATTGAAGGCCTAAGGACCAGAAGTTCCAAGGGCAGGAGAAGACGGACATCACAGCTTTAGCAGTCAGGACCTCAAAAGATTACATGATGCTCACCCACTTTGGGAGGGCAAACTGCTTCACTGAGCCACCAATTCACATGTCAGTTTCGTATGGAAACACCCTCACAGACACACACAGAAATAGTATTTAGCTGAATATCTGGACACACTGTGATCCAGTCAAGATGACACATAAAATTAACCATCAGAGTGTGGTTTTCTTTATATTGCAGTTGGTTGGATTTCTTAGACCTTTGGCTTTATAATTTATATCCAATTTGGAAAAATTTTGACCATTATTTCCTCAAATATTTTGCCCATTTTTTCTCTTTACTGGGTCTCCAATTGCTTGTATGTTAAATCCTTGATACTATTTCAGAGCTAATATAGGATCTGTTCATTTTTCCCTTATTTTTTCTCTGTTTCATTTTGGGTCTTCCTATTGCTCTGTCTACAAACTCACTGACATTATGCAGTATCTAATTTGCTGTTAATCCCGTTCAGTGTATCTTTAATTACAGACAGTGTACTTTTTTAATATCTAGAAGTTTCATTGGTGTTTTTAATACCAGCCATTTCCTCCTGATCGTATTCAGGAGATTTAATACACTGAAGAATATTAAAAGATTTAGATTAGCTGTTTTAAGTTCTTCATTTAAATTCCATTATTTCTCTTATTTTTTTTTTATTGTTTCTATTGATTGAATTTTTCCTGTTTGTGGAGTTTTTTTTTTTTTTTGCCATTTTTGATGTCTGGTAATTTTTTTATTAAATAGTAGACATTGTTAAATTTACTTTGTTGGGAATTGAACTTTGTAATATTCATTTAAAGAGTGTTGGGTATTATTGTCATCAAAATTAAGAAAACTGAGTATCAGTTGGATCATCTGATAGTGCCTTTTAAACTTTATGGCTTGGGATACAGTTACCTTACTTGGGCTAATTTTAACTACTAAGACTCTAATAATAAACTTCTGATAACCAGCTGGCATCCCTTTATGCAGTTCATCCATTCTGATGAATGGGAGCAAAAACAATTCCAAGACCTGGGCAAGCCTCAACCCTTGTCCAGCCTGCTGATTTCTGATGGTCTCTTCTCTGCCTGGGTGGGTCCCTGTCATGCATGCACAGATGAGCACACATCCAGACACTGGACATCTGCAGAACACTTTCTGTTCAGCATCTTCTCCAGCCCTCTGCACTGCATTCAGCCTCTTGGAACTTCTGCCTGTGTCTCCTCAACAGAAGTCACAGGGCTCCCTTTGGGTCCCCTCCCTGTGCTGCAGCCTGGAAACTTTCCTTAGGGATTGCAACAAGGCCATCCCTAGGCTCACCTTCTTTGTTTCCTAAGAGAAGGTGTTCTTATTAACCCGCCAAGCAGCTAACAAGCCCTTTACTCAGGGAAAGTCTGGGCCCTTGGGGAGGGAAACAAATGACCCATGTTTATCCTAGTCCTGGGAGCTCACAGTGTGGTGGAGGAGATGAGATCAAGGACCTAAATAACTAAAGGAAAATAGCATGGGGTCTCGTCATCCTCACCTTATCCCATCTCCAGAGAGGCTGCGATGGTGTTGGGGAATGTTATTCACCTGTATTTGGACTCTGACAGAGTTGTTGCAAGATCCCAGGTTATAATATTGCTGGCCTGGAGGATGTGATTTTAATTAAAGTCAACCTTGTGGCTAATGTTTATACCAGTCACAACATGTACTTACAAACAGCACTTAACATGTGCCAAGCTCTGTTTTTCTGCCTCCCTCTCTTATACATATACCGAACCATGAGCCCACGTCTACAGGTTGGCACAGTCGATCTCTGGCTACACCCTCGGTCTCCAGAAGCAGAGATAACCACAAACTAGAATGGCTTATCCTCTACTCTGCCCATTACTTTGACTTCTCTCTTGTCTGATCCTGTTCCTGTGGACTTTCCCCTGTATGTCCACTAGTGTCCCTACACCCGTGGCATTGTCACCTCTGCCTGGGCAACCCCTCCAAGCCCTTTTCACTGTTGTCAACCTTGTTATCTGTGTGTCTGCCTCAGCTCCCTGTGACCTGGATCTTTCGTAAGGAAAGGAAGGCCCATGTCATGTCACTGATGCTCCTTCTACAGTGTTGATCACCAGGCTCAAGACATGCCTTCCCCAGGTGAGTGGGTGGCTTGGGCTCTAATTCTCTGTACTGACACTGACATGATCTTGTCCTGTTGTAGAGTATATTTAATGTGGGTGGTGGGAAATATGACAGGTAGGTTGAGGATAGAAAAGAGGTCAGTGAATATCATCCAGAGGAACTGCCCAGATCCATGAGCTCCAGGAGCCAGGTGTCAACTTTTCAGTGGGTGAGCCCTGATCACACTAGCACCATTACAGATATTTGTTTATAAAAATAAAATTGTTTGCTCTTTGGATGGGGGACGAGATGTGTGAACTCAGATGTGCCCTGAGGAGCATTTGGTACATGTCTTAGTGGTTAGGGTAAGTGTTTAGGTTGTATCAGCCTGAAAAGGAAAGTGGCAGGTGACACTGATGTGAGGGAAACAATTATGATAACACTGGCAGGGGATGAATTGGGTTCAGTAGCCCAGGTTTCCTAACCTGAGAGGTGGCAGAGGTCATTAACAAAGTCAAAGAGCACCTGGGTGGCTCTGTCAGCTGAGCATCCAACTTCAGCTCAGATCATGATCTCACAGTTTGTGGGCTCAAGCCCCACATTGGGTTCTCTGCTGTCAGCATGGAGCCCACTTGTCTCCCTCTCTCTCTGCACCTCCTGCACTCACGCTTTCTCGCTCTCAAAAATAAACAAACAAAAAAACAAAGTCAAAGAGTAAATCGGTAGAAAAGGGCTTAAGAATTAGGACTATGAATGTGATTTTGGAGACAGTAGTAGCATTTCATTGCCAGAAGACTGAATGAAGGTTTCAGGTCGAACAATGACAACAAATGGAAGTGTGCATGTTGAGAAAGGAAGAAAGATCACCAGAAATAGAAAATATGAACCAAATGTAAAGGACTGTTATATCCTCTTAATTTCTTAAAAGTATATACAAATATTGTTACATTGTTTGTGTGGTTTATAACACTTAGATAGGCAATTCCTAGAACAGCTACTGCAAAAAGAATGGGAAGCGGTAATGAATTGATCTATCTTGTAAGTCTCTTACTTTTTACACTAATATTATGCTATGAAATTCAGCAATGAAAAGGCATGAAGTATTGAAATACAGAACATGTATGAATTTCAAAATAATAGTTTGGAGTGAAAGAAAACAGAGAGAAAGGAATACATCCTCTCTGATTCCACCTATGTGAAAATCTACAAACTTCAAACCATTCTATTGTGACAGAAAGTAGATCAATAGTTCCCTGGGTCCAAAAGGGTCAGGGCAGAAGGGAGGATTATCAAGGGGCAAGAGGAAACTTTAGGGGTGATGACATGGTCATTAGGCTGATTGTGGTGGCATTTCACAGATGCATGTGTCAAAATCTATCAAATTGTGTAATTTAATGATGTGCAGTTTACCATATGTCAATTATTCCTCAATAATCTCTTTTTAAGAGCCTGTCAATAGACTGAAAACAATTAAGGTCGTGTATTTTACTACCTATACCAATTGTATATTCATGATGGAAATATGTATAGTGGCACCTGGCTGGCTCAGTTGTAGAGCATGCAACTCTTAATCTCAGGGTCATGAGTTCAAGCCCCAACTGGTTATGGAGCCTACTTAAAATTAAAAAAAAAAAATAGAGATGATGAAAATATGTATAGATGAAAAGCCAATACACATACAAAATGGAATTCTAAAAAATAATTAACATCAAAGTATGCAGGGAAGGAGGAACATGGGGTGGGGGGAAGACTGGACAAACAAAACAAATGGTAACTTATACAGCTATTTCAACCATATTAATTTTTATGTTTACTATAAATCCCATAAACACTGCAATTCAAAAGTAGAAGAGGTTAGAGGAATGAGAGAGTGAGACCAACTACATAATGTCAATTAGAGATGCAATTTTTTTTAAGTTTTTATTTATTTTGAGAGAAAGAGTGAGCAGGGGAGGGGCAGAGAGAGAGGAGAGAGCAAGAATCCCAAGCAGACTCTGTGAGTGCAGAGCCCAATAGGAGCTCAATTCAGGACTCGAATTCACTAACCGTGAGATCACAATCTGAGCTGAAGTTGGATGCTTAACCTTAACCAACTGAGCTACCCAGGCATCCCTAAAGACACAATCTAAAAGCATGACACAGATATATTGAAAATAAAAGGATGGAAGAAGATATACCATTCAAATAGTAGAGGTAAGAAATCTGCTGTGGCCATCTTAATGTCAGATGAAGTTGACTTCAAGACAAAGAATATCCTGAGAAAAAAAGAAGGAACTTTATTTGTCCTAATGGAAGGGGAGGCAGAGGGTGTGGACACTGGAGCCAAATGCGTGGGGAGATTCCCTGAATGGAGCCCATGGAAGTTTTCTACAGAGAGCTACTTTCTCCCTTAGGTTAAGAAGTAAAGTCATTTGCTGAGACTGAAAAGCAGTGAGGAGGTGCTGGAGGAGAAGAGTAAGTGTGAAATGGTTTTTACAAAGCAGGAGAGTAAGGGGTCTGGGGACTCAGTGGCTCCAGAGCAGCAACAGGCCCATGTGTGGTTGCTGCATGTGTGGAGGTGTTTTGTTTTTGTTTTGTTTTTAATGGAGAGATCATTGACACATGACATTATATTAGGTTCGGGTGTATGACATAATGATTTGATATTTGTGTATATTGTGAAATGATCGCCACAATAAGTCTAGTTAACATCCATCACCACACAGTTACAATTTTTTTCTTGTGTTGAGAACTTTTAAGGTCTACTCTCTTAGCAACTTTGAAATATGCAATACGGTATTATTAACTATAGTCACACTGCTGTACATTACACCATCAGGACTTATTTTATAACAGGAAGTTTATATCTTTTGACCATCTTCACCCATTTCATCCATCCCCCATGGCTACCACACCTCTGGCTACCACAAATCTGTTTGCTGTGTCTGTAAGTTTGTTTTGTTTTGTTTTTTAAGATTCCACATATAAGTGAGATCACATGGTGTTGGTCTTTCTCTGACTTATTTTGTTTATCATAATGCCCTCAAAGTCCAGCCATGTTATCACAAATGGCAGGATTTATATATATATACATGATATGTATACAAGATAATATACATACCTCAATTTTGTATTCATTCATAAATGAATAAGCACTTAAGTTGCCTCCATGTCTTGGCTATTGTAAATAATGTTACAGCAAACATGGGTGTGCATATGTCTTTTCAACTTAGCATTTTCCTTTTCTTTGGAGAAATATCCAGAAGTGGGATTGCTGGATTATATGTTGCTTCTATTTTTAACTTTTAAAGGAAATTCCATACTGTTTTCCATAGTGACTGCACCAATTTACAGTCCCACCAGCAGTACACAAGGGTATTCTTTTTTTCTCCACTTCCTTGCCAGTTCTTGTTATTTCTTGTTTTTTGTTTGTTTGTTTGTTTGTTTTTATAATAGCCATTCTAACAGGTGTAACGTGATACCTTATTGTGGTTTTGATTTGCATTTCTATTAGTGATGTTGAGTATCTTTTCATGTCTCTGTTGGTCTCTGTCTTTGGAAAAATGGTGGTTCAGATGCTCTACTTTTTATTTTACTTTTTGAGAGGGAGAGAGGGCACAAGTGAGCGAGGGTCAGAGATAAAGAGAGAGGGAGAGAGACAGAGGTAGAGAGAGAAAGAGAGAGAGAGAAGCAGGGCTCACCCAGGGCTTGTGTTTTACCCAAAGCAGGGCTCTTGCTCACCCAATGTGGGGCTTATCTGTCTACTTTTTAATTGGATTGTTTGTATTTTTGCTATTGAGTTGTATGTGTTCTTTATATTTTTAGGCAATAACCCTATATCAGATATATGATTTGCAAGTATCTTTTCCCAGTTGGTAGATTGCCTTTTCATTTTCTTGATAGTTTCCTTTGCTGTGAAGAAGCTTTTTAGTTTGATGTAGTCCCACTTATTTATTTTTGCTCTTGTTGCCTTTGCTTTTGGTGTCAGATTCAAAAACTAATCACGAAGACCTATGTCAAGGAGCTTATCACCTATGTTTTCTTTAGGAGTTTTATGACTTCAGGTATTATGTTCAAAGTCTTTAATCCACTTTGAGTTAATGTTTGTGTATGGTATGAGATAATGATCAAGTTTCAGTCTTTTGCATGTGGCTGTCCAGTTTTTCCAATATTATTTATTAAAGAGACTGCCCTTTCTCCGTTGTATGTTCTTGGCTCCTTTGTAGTAAATTAATTGATCTTAGATGTTTGGGTTTATTTCTGGGTTCTCTGTTCCATTCCATTGGTCCATGTTTTTATGCCATATCTGTTTTTATACCAATACCATACCATTTTGATTTCTATAGCTTTGTAAGAGTGAATTTTTTGTAATATTAACAAGATCAATTCATCAAGGAGTCATAATAATCATATATGTACATGTAACTCATGCAGTTTCAAACTACATGAAGGAAAAATCTACAGAATGAAAGGGAGATTATAACACCCCTTTATAAGCAACTGATAGAATGATTACATGAAAACTCATTGAAGTCATAAGAAATCTAAACATTATAAAGCATGTTGATTTAATTAACATTCATAGAGCACACTTGCAGTATCTACTTTAGATTCATTCTTTTCTAGTGAACATGGTACATTGACTAAGATATACCACGTCCTGGGCTATAAAACAAGTCTAAATTAAATGTAAGCACATGAAATCATACAAGCACCATTCTCTAACTCAATGAAACTAAAGTGGAAATGAGTAACAATATCTAAGAAGACCCCCAAAATTTGTATATCAAGCAACACACTTTTAAATTATCCATGATTCAAAGAAGAAAAGGAACTTTAAAAACTTCTCTCAATAAATGCCAATGAAAATATAACACATCAAAATATGTCAGATGCTGTGAAAACCAGCAATCAGATTAAAATGTATAGCTTTCAGTGCCTTTATTAAAGGGACAGAGGGTTAGAGGCAACAGAGTATGATTACTAATGGTTTCTTTTGGGTGTTAAAGAATATTCCAGAATTGATTCTAGTGATGGTTGTGTAACTCTCTAGTTATAACAATTGAAATGTATACTTTAAATGAGTGATTTATATAAAGAATCATAATTATTAATTGTGTGAATTATATCTCACTAAAGCTGTTAAGAAGAAAGGAAGAAATATATAAAATCTGTGACCTCAAGATCAGCATTAATGAGCCATAGAGATAAATACAAATTTAAACCAAGTGAAGTAACAAGCATAGAAATCAGTGAAATAGAATATTCTGACACTGATTACTAGGAGTTGGCGCAGACTCCACAGGTTAAGGGCTTGGTCCCACATGACCATCCCCACTTCAGGCATCAGTCACAAGCAGTGGGCTCCCACGTGATCCACACTTTTGTCTGACTTGGCTGTAAATTGGGGGTTCCCATGACCCTCTCCTCAGATTCAATAATTTGCCATAACAGCTTAAATAACTCTGGGAAACATGTTTATCGATTTATTATAAAGGATACAAATGAGTAGACAGATAAAGTACATTGGGTGAGGTCCAGAAGAGTCCAGAGTGCAGGAACTTCTGTCCCTGTGGAGTTGAAATGTACCACCCTCCCAGCACATGGATGTGTTCACCAACCTGGAAGCTCTCTGAACCTCATACTCTTGGGATTTTATGGAGGCTTCCTCACACAGTGCACTGTCAATTATTATCTCAATCTCTACCCCTCTCACTTTCCCCAGAGAATGGGGGTGAGGGGCTGAAAGTTTCAAACTTCTAATCATGGCTTGGTCTTTCAGTGACCAGCTTTCACCCAGAAGCTGTCCTGCAGCCCACCTAGAGTGGCCTCATCAGAAAAAAAGACACTCATATCGCCCCCATCACTGAGGAAGTCATAAAAGTTCCAGGATCTCTGTTTCAGGAACTAGGGGTAGAGACTACACACACACACACACACACACACACACACACACACACACACCCCACACACTTCCATTATGTCACAGATACAAACAATAAAAAATACTACTGACAAAATGGAAAGTTGGTTTTCTGAAAGATCATCAAAAGTAATAAACTTCTAACTAGACTAACAAAGGAAAAAAGAGAACACAAAATTCCAGTGTCAGGAATTAATGATTAATGTCACAACAAATTCTGCATCCATTAAAATGATATCAAGGGGATCTAGGGCACCTGGCTGGTTCAGTTGGTGAAATGTGCAACTCTTGATCTTGGGGTGGTGAATTTGACCCCCATATTGGGCATAGAGATTACTTAAAAATAAAATCTTAAAAAGGGGGTCTAACAAACAAATTCATGCCAATAAATGAGACAACTTGGATAAAGTGTATAAATTCTTTGAAAAATACTACTTAGCAAAATGGACACAAAATGAAAATATAATCTGAATTATCTTGTACCTAGTTATGAATTGGGATTCATTATTTAAAAACTTACCACAAAGAAAACTGTAGGCCTGGGCTGCTTCACTGGTAAATTCTATAAATATTTATGGAAGAAGTAACACTAATCTTACACAAATTCTTTCAGAAAATATAGGAGTTCTTCAGTGGTTTATGAAGCCAGCACAGCCCTAATGCCAAAACCTGACAAAACATTTCAAAAGAAGAAATATACTAATTAATATCCCTCCTGAAATTAGATGCAAACATCCTGAACCAAAGTGAACTAAATTCAGCAATATTTAAATAAGATAACATATCAGCCAACTGGGGTTAATCACAGGAATAAGTGTTGCATTAACATTTGAAAAATTAATCAGTGTTTTTCACTATATTAACAGTATAAGAGGAAAGATTATATGAATAGATGAAAGGATGCAGAAAAAGCATTTAACAACATTGAATCCCCCGTTCATGCTAAATGCTCCTATTATGTTAGGACGTCTGATAAAGACCATTTTCTCATGCATTCATATAGCAGATTAGGATAAGATGGAGCATGAGGCAATTTTCTGAAATAATGCTTATGTACCATGACCTCATAGGGCATTTGGGCTACACACACGATTGCATTTTTCAAAGCTCTTTGAGTGGTGCCCTTAAGAACTGGGCATTTCTCTCTTTGTAAGTTTTACCATGAAGAAAACTGTCAACAAATATTGAACCCTAGTTATTGAAATATATGATGAAGTATTAAGAGAAATGTACTGATATCTACAATATCTACAATGTACTGATATCTACAATTTCATCAGATGAATGGGCAGAGGGATGGATATGGAAAGAAATATGGAGTAAAGCAGATTTGGCAAAATCTTGGTTATAGAATCTAGGTGGCGAATATATGGGAGTTCATTATATAAGTCTTTAAACTCTACTGAATTCTTAAAAATGTTCATAATAAAATACTGAGGGAAAGAGTCTGAGGAGGAGAACTGGGAAAGACAGGAGGGAAGAGCATTATGGGAGAAGAGAAAGGAGACCCCGCATTCCCCGGACTCAGAGGAGGCTCAGCCTGGAACAGGGAGGACATGAGGGACACACGGGAGCTTAGATGTCACCAAATGCTTGGCAGGCTTTATGTGGGAGAGGTCTGCATTTTACCTCGTTTAGATACAGTCGATTGAACTGGGCTCAAAATAAGCTGTTTTTTTTTTTTTAACTTTTTCTTTTCTTTCTTTCTTTCTTTCTTTCTTTCTTTCTTTCTTTCTTTCTTTCTTTCTTTCTTTCTTTCTCTCATTTAATTTAACTTTCTAATTTAAAACACTCTCATGTTAAAGGAAAGTTCCAAAAACTGCAAAAACCCTTGTCGTGAACCATTTGGAAAAGAGCTGTTGACATGATCAATGACTGAATGCTTTAGTGTATGTTTTCAACAAATGAGAGCATTCTCTCCTGTAACCACAATACAACCCTCAAAATTAGAACATTAACATTAAAGGGCGCCTGTGTGTCTCAGTCAGTTAAGTGTCCAACTCTTGATTTTGGTTCAGGTCATGATTTCATGGTCATGAGATTGAGCCCCATGTCAGGCTCTGCACTGAGCGTGGAGACTGCTTAAGATTCTCTCTCTCTCTCTCTCTCCCCCCTCCCCCAAAAAACAAAACAAAACAAAAAACCCATTAACATTACTAGTTATTCCTATAATATTTCTTTGACTGTCCTCATGATGCCATTTTGAACAGAGAGACCCTGACCCAATTTCCTGTGTTGCTATTTTCTCTTTTTCTGTATGACTCTTTGGTATTTTGTGAGACACTGGCAAGCTCCTTTGGGGTGAGCTTGTCAGGTTAAAGTCAGAAGTTCGTTACTTAACATGTGATCCCATATCCTGATATTTGTTTGTTTGTTTGTTTGTTTGTTTGTTTGTTTTTAAGTAGGCTCCATGCTCAGTGTGGGGTTTGAACTCATGACCCTGACATCAAGGGTCACATGCTCTACTGACTGAGCCCACTAGGTTCCCCTCTATGTCCTGATTTTTAAAAAGTGTGCTCATAATATAACCCTTAAATGTAAATATGTGTGTGTGTGTGTGTGTGTTGTGTGTGTGTGCAAGAGAGAGAAAGAGGAAATGAATTCACACATAAGGTCAAATAAAACAACTAAAAAGAACAAAATAATGTTGTCTCTAATTGAGGACATCACATGTGGTTTCAGGTTCTTATAAAAACTTTCCTTGCCCATGTTTTCTGGAATAAATACATTTTATTGTATTACAAGAGAAAAAAATACTGGAAAAATTTTTCTGGTGTGAAATTAACTTGTTAGCACCGAAGGCCAAGGGACAAACATGAATACAAAAGAAAGAGAGTATAGAGCAGGAGGAAATGTCCCAGTCTGTTTGTTTTTTTTGGCTGGGGTGGAGAGAATGTGAGAAGCATCCCAAGAGGGAGGAGAGTCTGGCTGCCACTCATGCCTGTCTTTACCTTGTCCCCACAGGCCCTAACTTCCTCAGCCATTCTGCAGGGCAAGACAGAGTTCACCAGGATTAGCTGCCCCACAGAGATGCGAGCCCAGCCCCTGGGAGGGGTTGTGTCCAGCAGGTACATTGGAAGACTGATTTCCAAGCCTTACCCTGCCCTTGTCTTCGTGTCCCTCTGGTCTTCTGATGCCTGCAGGTCCTGGTCCTTTATTTCCCTGGTGTTTATTGGATGTCTCCTGTGTGCCAGGCACTGTGTTAGTGGAAGACATGGGGCCCCTGCTTTCTGGAACTCTCCTTCTGGGATGGCATCCAGACAGACAGAAGAATGTGTCAGTTAAGACATACTAGGAACCCCAAGGATAATTGGGTGACAGATGGGACAGAGACTAGGAACCCCAAGGATAATTGGGTGACGGATGGGACAGAGACAGATGGGAATGGTGACTTTGATACAGAGCCACTGTCTCTGGTGCAGAGAGCCAGGGAGAGGTCCTAAGAGGGCCCCCCAGGAACTATTGCCCCTGAGTGCAGGGACTGGACTTCTTTGAGCAAAGCTGGAGGGCAGCTGGGGTGAGTGGAGGGTGAAGAAGTCAGAAGGACAAGTAGAGGCAGATCACATACCCTGGACACCATGTAGGGAGCATGGGTTTTATTTTTTGAGTGAAATATTAAAGAAAGTAAAACATCTGAATGTTTTATATGGATTACATATTGAAATGATACTATGTTGGTTATTTTAGGTTAAAAAATATATTGTTCAAATTAATTTGACCTCTCTCTTTGTACTCTTTTAGAGTGGTAACTGAATTCAAATTTAATGTGTGGCCTGTAATATACTTGTGTTGGCGGTGCTGGTCTAATGTACGTGGTAGATGCAGGATCAAAAAGACCATGGTCAAGTGCAGGAGAGTTGCTTGTTCAGATTCCACTGGCGACCAAAAGCTGAGTGCCCAACCAGCACTGCCAGCCACCGGGAATCCTGTGGGGATTCATTCACCAGCTTCCCCTCCTTCCCGGACCCATGCATCAGAAGAGAAGAGAGATTGTAACACATGCACACAAGGAGTGGGTTTTACCAATTGTTCGAATACTCCCTTTTCTGCATGCCCTGCAAATATGTCACTCAGGCACAGAACCTGTGGGCCCCACGCCCAGAGGTGGATGCAAGGTGGTAATTGCATGGCAGTCATGGCCAACCTGAAACCTGGATTCCAACTGGGTCTCCATCATGCCCTGTTATACAGTGATGCATTAGCTCCATAAAATAAAATAAAAACAGAAATTACTTTTATAACGCATGCCTCCTGGTAGGGAAATCTTCTAGAACATCAGCTGGACAGAGCTCATCATTGGAGCTATATAGGTGCAGCTAGGCCTGGCCAAGTGGAAAAGTGCTAGGTTTGAGCTATGAGGTGGGCCTGGGTCTGGGCCAGGCCCCACTTAGCCCCATGCCTTGTGCTTGTGGCAGGTGCGGGGCTCTCTCTGCCTTCACAGCTCAGGGCCCTGTGCCTCTCCAGTAGGGCTGGGCTTGGGGAAGCCACCCAAGGTCTCCTTTCCAGCTGGAGCCCCATCTCTTGCTACCGATCCTGTGATCTAACAGATTTTTCACCCCAATCCTGATGTAATAAATAATGAAGAGTTGTACTTTTTATACATCTGTTAGTGACAGGTGAGTGGTGATTGTCCTTTGTGTGCCCCATGTATGTTGCTGCAGAAAATGGCTCCCTCAAATTACTTGGTCAACTGAGTCAAGCTGAGTGGAAGAGGGTTTGAGTGGTGATGAAGGATTGAGGGTCGTGAGGGAAACATGTCACCAAATATTTATCCCTTGTCTCTAGATGAGACGGTTAAATCCATGCAGCAGGACCACAGGCATGGAGTGTCCATGCAAACCTGGTTACTCTTCTTGGAAAAGATTCTCCTGAGTTCTGTCAGAAGTGCTCACTAGGTGAGATGTGGGGGCCTCGGGGGCTCTTAACCCACAGAAGACCCGAGTTTCCTTGTACCCCTTTCTCCATCCTGGTTTCATGCAGCCCTGCCATCCCCTCAGCATCTCCCTGTTCCCTGAGCCTGCAGTGGCCCCTGTCTGTCCATTTTTTTTGCATGGCCCCACACTGCCCCCAGCAGTGGCACCTTCCCACACCTCCTCAGCACCTTTTCCTCCTGGCCAGTTGAGTTTTCCACTGGGCATAGTAGACCGCTTTTTAGGGCACTTGATCATTTATTTCCTTTTGAAATATGAAGCAAAAAATTGAATAGAGTATGACCTGGTTTATGTTCATCTTTATTTCAATTCAATCATAAGATTCATTTTTAACACTTCATTATTCAGGAGAAGGCCGACGAGGACAAACGTGGCCAACAGCCTACAAAGTCATAGTAGGACCAAGCTTGTAGCTCCCAAAGTTTCCTCATCCCAGGCCCCCTTCCCTCTTTAAGATGCGTCTCTTCCCCACTTTTTGGATTCAGGGGCAAAGTGTAATTGTTCTTCTCTGACACTGCAGTTCTGGCTGTGATTGTAGGAACAGTCAACGGGTGGGGGACAAGAAGTTCCTGCACTAAGGCTGACTGGAGGATGGGGTTCAGCTTGAGAACAAAGGGGCTTCTGATCCCTGACCTGGACAGATTCCCCTTCACAGGGGCCCCCCTACAGCCCGGGAAAGCTCCATGTAGGTCTTGAAAGGAAGCCCAGCTCCTGAAGGTGCAACTCTGAACACTTAACAGGGCCCTAGGGATTGAAGCGCGCAGGCCCAGATCCCTCCCCACCCAAACAGGGGGAGTGAGGGGACCCGGCCCTCCAGGCTGTTCTGCCCCCACTCTCTTGTCAGGGACACTGGGCCCCTGGAGCTTGCTCCCCCTTCCTCCTCAGCTTTCCAGCCTTCCCTTGCGGATCCCCTCCCTGTGCCTGTACCCAGGTGCCCGATGGGATGGTCCAGGACAGTCCCTGCACCCTCAGGAGCAACCTCAAGTGTGTCAATCAAGAGTCCAGTACCTGGCCCATGGGGAGCCAGTGACCACTGGCCTGAGGCTGCCCACCACCAGCTCTGTCTCAGGTTCATGCTCACCTTAGCTCCCCGACCACATCCAGGATGGCAAGCTGGTCCCTCAGGTCTTCAGGGCCCCCAGCTGGGACAGAGAGGTAGTCAGTATCTTGAATGAGTGGCAAGAGTCAGGAGGAAAGGGTCGGGGGCTTATACAGCTTTGGTCAGAGCAGAACCCAACAGATTTTGTGTTTATTTTCACTTCATCCCTCCCCCCTTTTTCTCTCCCTTCCCTAAGGGTTCACCAGAGTTGGAATGCCCCTCCTGTCACCAGGTCCCAGGGGCTCCTTGTTCAGTGTCTGAGGCCCCAGCCCATACCATGTCCTCCCACCATCCTTGTGGAGAGAGATGAGGCAGAGAGGGCCCTCCCCTCTGCTAAGGTGAATGCCCCCTGTCTTCTAGGCTGTGAAGTGGACCCCAAGTGCACAGACAGAGTGAGTTAGTTTCTCCAGGACCCGTTGGCATGAGACTGTCAGGATCTGCTTGCTGCCCACAATAAGGTCCTGGGTGGATGCAGGCCTCATCTGTCCTGCACTGACCCTGGCTCTCTAAAGTGGCCTGGGGGCTCTGGCTGGCTGTATGAGGGCACCTGGCCCATTGGGACCAGCCCCCTGGCTGGTTGGCCATGCTGAGCCATGTCCTTCCTCATGCTTGTGAAACACCTTCACCCTACAGCCCTGCACTCTGGAGCATGGAAGGTGTCAGGCAGGGGTGCTGAGCGTCCCTTAGCACAGGTTCAGAGTGTGGTGTCAGCTCTGTGCACAGGTGCCGGTGCAGTCCTGGGACCTCCCTCTCACGATCCATGTAGTTTCCCTCCTTTGAGGACCTGTTGCTCCCACAGGCTGTCCTACCCTCTGACTCTTACCACATTCTGCTTTCTCACTCCATAACCCATCTATCCTCCCAGATGGGCAATCAGCCCTGCCTTAGGGCAGGATTATCTGTTGACCTTGACTCCCCCAGGGCCTCCTGCTCAGGTGAGGCCCAGGCAGTGTGGCCTGATTTTCTGCTGATGGGATGCCCATAAGGAATGCAGAACAGCAGGCTCACCAGCAGGGGGAGCTCATTAGGTTCCACTCCTGGGTCTAGGCTTGACTGCACATCATCTGTCCTTTCTGAAATGTGTCCCAACTCACTGTCTCTGTGGCTTTCACCCAACCTAGGCTGAAACTCATCTCTGATGACTTTCCAAACTTGTGTTCTTTAATTCCTGGAAACTACTCATGCGGCAGATGGACCTCCAGGACAATGAGATCCCTGCGGCCAGGGCTCTTACTTTAGGCATGCAGGGTGCCTTGTATGAAATGCTGGTGACCTGGCTCAACAAAACAAGGCAGGATGTTTCAATCAACACCCTACTGCAGAGAATCCAGGACTGCCTGGTAGGCCCCAGAAAGTGCATCTATGAAGAAGGCGGGACAGGCTCTGCCGTGTCCTGAGTGGAAAGACTCTTTTTAAGAATCTGAGCTTCCCTTTTTGCCTTTTCTACTTGAAGGGGAAGTATAAGTGGACACCAGCCTGGAAGAAGGAGCAGATACTTGATGAATACTTGAAGAAATTCTAATTCAAAAGCATACAGCTCTTCACAAGAGACTCTTTTTAAAATGTTTATTTATTTTTGAGACAGAGAGAGAGAAAGCAGGCTAGTGCATGTGCACCAGCAGGGGAAGAGCAGAGAGAAAGAGAGAGAGAATCCCAAGCAGGCTCTGCACCATCAGCACAGAGCCCAGCACAAAGCCCAACTTGGGGCTCTAACCCACGGTCTGTGAGATCATGATCTGAGTCGAAATTAAGAGTTGGATGCTTAACCAACTGGACCACCCAGGTGTCCCCACAAGAGACTCTTAATGATAGAGAACAAACTAAGGGTTGATGGAAGGGAGGTGAGTGGAAGATAGGCTATATGGATGATGGGTACTAAGGAATGCACTTGTTGTGATGAGCACTGGGTGTTGTATGGAAGTGATGAATTATTGAATTCTACTCCTGAAACCAATATTGTACTGTATGATAACTAAAATTTAAATTAAAACAAACAAACCATACAGCTCTTGGAATATTCTAGAACTTTTTCAATGTGCTTGGAATAATTTTTATGAAATGTTGAGTGTGATAAGTGAACTGTGGTAATGTGTACAGTATGATTCTATGTGGATTATAGTTATAGGCATACCTTATTCTACCATGTTTCCCTTTATTGCACTTCAAAGATATTTCATTTTTTACAAACTGAAGTTTTGTGGCAACCCTGAGTTGAGCAAGTCTATTGGTACCAGTTTTTCAATAGCATTTTCTGACTTTGTATCTCTGTGTCACATTTTGATAACTCTTGCAATACTTAAAACCTTTTCATTATTACTAATTTTGTTATAGTGATCTACAATCAGTAATGTTTGATGTTATTACTGTAATTATTTTGGGGTGCCACGAATTGCACCCATATAAGATTGTGAACTCAATTAGTAAATGGTGTGTGTCTTCTGACTGGTCCACCAGCTAGCCTTTCCCCAATCTGTCTTCCTCTCCTTGAACCTCCATATTCCCTGACTTACAACATTATTGAAATTAGGCCAATTAATAACCCCAAAATGACCTCTAAGTGTTGAAGTGAAAGTATCAGTCACATGTCTCTCACTTTAAATCAAAAGCTAGAAATGATTAATTAAGCTTAGTGAGGAAGGCACGTCGAAAGCTGAGATAGGCCAAAAGCTGGGCCTCTTGCACCGAGCAGTTAGCCAGGTTGTGAATGCAAAGGAAAAGTTCTTGAAGGAAATTAAAAGTGCTTTCCGGTGAACACAGGAATGATAAGAAAGCGAAGCAGCCCTGTTGCTGTTACTGAGAAAATGTGGGTGGTCTGCATAGAAGATCAAACCAGCCACAACATTCTGTTAAACCAAAGCCTAATCCAGCACGCCCTGACTCTCTTCAATTCCGTGAAGGCTGAGAGAGGTGAGGAAGCTGCAGGAGAAACTTTTGAGGCGGCAGAGGTTGGTTGACGAGGTCTGAGGACAGAAGCTGTCTCCGTGACATCAAGGTGCAAGGCGAAGCAGCAGGAGCTGATGTGGAAGCTGCTTCAGGTTCTCCAGAAGATCCGGCTCAGATGATTCATGAGGACGGTGACACTGAACAACAGGTTTACAACATAGTGAAGCAGCCTCTGTTGGAAGAAGATGCCACCTAGGGCTTTCACAGCTACAGAGGCAAAGTCAATGCCTGGCTTCAAAGCTTCAAAGGACAGGCAGCTGGTGACTTCAAGTGAAGCCAGTGCTCATTTACTATTCTGGAAGGCCGAGGGCCCATAAGGATGATGCTAAATCCATCCACTCTGCCTGTGCTCGGTACATGGAACAACAAAGCTTGAATGACCACACTTCTGCTCACTGAGTGTTTTAAGTCCACTGCTCGCTGACAGTGCATGGGTCACCCATGAGCGCTGATGGAGATGGACGACGAGGTGAACGTGGTCTTTGTGCTTGCTCACACAGCATCCATTCTGCAGCCCATGGGTCAAGGAGTCATTTCAACTTTCAAGTCTTATTATTTAAGAAATGCATGTTGTAAGGCTATGGCTGCCGCAGACAGGGATTCCTCTGATGGATCTGGGCAAAGTAACTTGAAACCTTCTGGAAAGGAGTCACCATTCTAGGTGCCATTAAGATCATTCGTGACTCACGGGAAGAGGTCAAAATAGCAACATGAACAGAAGTTTGGAAGAATTCGATCGCAGCCCCCATGGAGGACCGTGAGGGCTTCCGGACTGTGGTGGCGGAGGTGTCTGTGGGTGTGTGTCGGGGGGAACGGCGAGAGAGCCGGGACTGGAAGAGGAGCCTGGATATGGCACTGAATTGCCGCCGTCTCGTGAGCAGACTTGAACGGATGAGGAGTTGCTCCTTCCGGATGAGCAAAGACTATGGTTTGTTGAGATGGGAGCCACTCCTGGTGGAGATGCTGTGAAGATGCTTGAAATGACAACAGAGGGGTCAGAACATGACATAAACTCAGTTGATAGAGCAGCGGCAGGGTTTGAGAGGCTTGACTCCAATTTTGAAAGAAGTTTTGTTGTCAGTAAAGTGCTATGAAACAGCATGGCGGGCTGCAGGGAAATCGGAAGACTCGATCAACACGGCAGATTTCATTGTATTATCTTCAGGAATTGCCGCAGCCACCCCGACCTTCAGCAACCACCGCCCTGATCAGTCGGCAGCCACTGACATAGGGACAAGACCCTCCACCGGCAAAAAGATTATGACTCGCTGGAAGTGTGGATGATGGTTAGCATTTTTTAGCAATAAGGTATTTTTTAATGAATACGTCGTTTTGGACATAATGCTATTGCACATTTCAATAGACTACAGTATAGTGTAGACATAACTTTGGATGCACTGGGAAACCAAATAATTCATTTGACTCGCTTTATTGTGATCGTCGCTTTATCCGGGTGGTCTGGAAGCGAACCTGCAGTATCTCCAAGGAATGCCTGCTCAAGTTTGCATGTGCACTGCGAGTTGTTTTAGGGTGGCATTCTTTTCAATTCGTGGCACTTTGTCCTCCTAACAGCATTGCACGTTTTACTTGCATTTATTATATTGTAAGATGCAGTCATGTCGGATGTGTGCATTTACTTATGCGTAACTATTAAGGCTACAAGGTGTGTATCTTCCGTTTTTATATTTTTGTATAGATTTATATGAGCATGAAGAACCTTTTGAAATGTACTCATTAGTTGGATTACCCAAGTCACCTGAATGGGAGGAGGCCACCATGAAATGAGGAGGAATACAAAGGGGGAAGATGAAAAAGCCCACTTCTAGGGATGGCACTGGTGGGTTCGGTGCTCCCTCTTACCCAGTTAGCGCTTTCCAGGATTAGACGACCATAAACTTCTAAAGTGCCCACTCTTTTCAACATGATAATTTTGTGGCTGTCTGAGTATTTATGTTATTTCTAGGCAGATGTTTCCAAGTAAGGAGAGTGAGGGGAAGTGGTATCCACATGCAGCCCTGTGTTTGGGTGCTCCCAAACACACTGAGGGCAGTCAGGCGTGGGCCTCCTTCTCACCTATGGATGGGGTGGGGGCGGGGGATGGGTTAGATCTGAGCGGCAAATAGGTTCTATGTCATGTGTCACTGCAGGTCACAGGAGTAACCCTTCAGCCCCATTTTCCTTCTCCAGTCCTTCCAGCATATCTATATTCCAGTCATGGCGGGATAATGTTATAGAGGTCATGCTTGGGGCTCTTGGTTTTTTCCATCTCAAAGGTCTGTGTGTCCCCAGACTGGTATGGCTGGACCCAAACTGGAATCGCCTGAACGTCTGGGCACTTTCAGGGTCTCGGTGTTCTAGTAGAGTTCTGTGGGGGCACAACCCTCACAGCCTTGCTGTTTGTCTCTCTCCCACTTCCTTCCAGAGGCCCCGCCCTGTCCCTTCCCTTTCCTGAAAGACGCGAGTGTTTCCTGCCTCTGCTGTCCCTTCTGTGTGGGGCACTGTATCTTCAGGAGGAGCCAGGAATTTTTGTCAGTCAAGGTTCAGCTCACCCGTCCCTTTCCCAAGAGGACTTGAGCGCCCATCCAAAGGATTAGCCTCATCAGTGTTTGTCATGCTTACTTATTTAAGGTAAGCTGCGTCAGAGGACGAAGCCGATCCAGTCCAAATGGCACTTGGCGCTCAATAGGCACTTGATACGTGTTTCATTAGTGATTGGTGTTCTTTCGTGCTTCTCTCCAGGGGAAGGTGCCACCTTTGAAGAGGTTGTTGGACAATATCAAACAATACAAGGAAGGCCATTAGGTACAAAATACTCATGTATTTATGAATTCATGACCAAATTAAATATGAAACCTTATATAAAAAGAGGTGTGTGTGTTTTTTCTCCCCCACCCTCCCAGTCTCCACTAAAGCAGCTTTGAGTGACACAAGTACAGGGGTGTGTGTTCTTGTGACTTGCCCTTCCTGTCTCCTGGGGGACTGGAATTAAGCCCCTCCTCCCTCCCTTCCCCCTGGGAGGACACTAGCCCTGGTCTGGCTCCCCCAAGCCTCCCCAGGTGGCATCTCTGGCTTGCCCCTGGGCCTGCTGGGTTCCCACAGAGCAGCTAGGAAGAGGCAGCGGGTCCCTGAGGGGTGAGCCCACCCTGGTTGCTGAGGTGGTCCTGTGGCTCCTCTGCTGTGGGCTTCCTGCACCTCCTGGGCCACCCTGACTTTCCCTCCCCTTGGCCTTCCTGCATCCTCATCAGTGGGCCACACTGCTCAGCCCTGCAAGCTCGCAGACACCCATTTCCCCTCCCCTTGGACGTGAGGTCTCTGTCCTCCCTCTCATCAAGAGTTCCTGGGAGGCCCCGGGCCCCACCTCTGGCTCCCTTCTCCAAGAGCCAAGGTGCAGAGTTGCACCCCCCTTGCACACTCCCTCCTGCCCCTGCTCGTTGGCTCATCAAGTCAACCTCGCCCTGAAGCCAAGGGTGAGAACTCAGCAGGCAGGAGCACAGGTCTGGCTTGCCAGCCAGCCAGCCTAGAGAAGGGGAGGCAGCCGTGGCTCTGGAGAAGTCTGCAGCTCAGACAACAGAGGTCATGGCCACTCCAGACCTGCCACGTCCTGCTGCTTCTCCTGATGACTTACCATCAGATCTCTAGGTCTTGGCACCACAAAGCTGTTGCAGACTTTTCCTCGGTTTCTGGGTTTGCTTGATCCCAGACCTAAAGCCAGGGTCTTGCTGGTAGAGCCCACACCAGGCTTCCACCCATCATCAGCGGGACTCTGACTTTTAAGTCTAAAAATGGTGTGGGGGGTGAAATATGGGTCAGGATCACGAAATAGGGAGAGGTCAATTGTGGCCCAGCTTTTCCCCATGGAGCTGCAAGCTGCTGTCTTAACCCCCACAATCCTCCAGTCTTGTCCCTCTCTTCCTGGGACTGACCTTGCTTTGCCCCCTCCTTCCCTTTTACCCCAAACCACCGCTAAGTGAGGTTATGTCCTGTGCTCCTTCATTACAGGGACTCCTATTCTCCAAGTTGGTGTCCTTTCCCCTGACCTTTGACCCCCAACACATTCACATCCTGTGAAGTCACTCTCTGAAGTCGAGGGGGATAACTGATTCTCAAGATGGGCAAAGTAGGGGTCCAATGCCACGTTTGAGCCCTGAGACCACCCCGCCCCTGCCCCTGAAGCCTCAATCCCAGCATGTTAAGTCAGAACTTTTGCTGTCCTCTGAGCAAGCCTGCAGGGCCAGGGCATCCTCAGTCACAGCCGGTGACAAGTCCTTGCCTGACAGGCACTGAATCAATTCCACAACCTAAACTTCTATGTCATCAAACATGGAGGCCCCTGTGCGTAAGCTATACAGGATCTTCTTGTATTTTTCTTCCTTTGAGGGAATAGAGAGGCTAAAGTGTTTTGGTTGGTGGTGATTTTGTTGTTGTTTGGGGGTTTGTTTTTTTGTTTTTGCTAATTTGGCCCCACCGTGCTAAGAAGCCATGCTAACCAGAGGCAGGAGGAGGAGCCCAGGAGAGCCTGGGGTTGCTGCGCCCAGACCCCACCACCCACGTTCTCCTCTCCCCCTGTCCCAGCTGTTTCCTTTGGTTCCCACCTCAGGATCTGAGTGGGGAGGGATGGGGGAGGGAGAGGTTTCCCACTGCACCAAGAGGCACGGCTCTGAGGCCTGAAGCTCTGAACAGTCTCTGCCATCCTTTATCAGGCCCAGACGCCTACCGCCTAGGGAGGGCAGGATGGCTGCAGAGTGCAAGCCTTCCACCTGTGGCCTCGGCAGCTGCACCCCAGGATGTGGAAGCCTGGAGTTGGGCTGAAGGCTTAATTTCTACCCTGACTTCTCCAGTGAGGATCTGAGTAGGCGCCGTGTGGAAATGCCCACAAAACATCTGCAACCCTCAGGTCCATTGATGGAAAGAAGTGGCCAAGAGAGACAGGACCTTCCCTGCGCGCTGCCGCGTCCTGGGAGGGGGCCGCCTCCGCAGACCAAGACACATAGCCTCATGGCCGGGAGAGTTTCGCTCGGGTGCCAGCGGTCTCCAACCCAGAGTCAGATGCCAGAGCTCTCCATTCCTTCCCTGCTCCCCACCTCCCAGCAATCGTCCGCCTCCTGCCCTGCTTTGGAACTGGGGACCCCCGCAGGGGTCCCTGTCCTGATCCACAAGGCCCCCCTCCTCTCTTGCTGAGCTGCGTTGGCTGGTGAGAACAGCCCTGCCCTTTGGGTCCTGGTTACGCGGGTCCCCTTGTCCCTGGGAGGTGGAGGGGGCGATGCAGAAGAGCAGAGGGGCGAAGGCGAGTGGGGAGAACAGCAGCGGGATCAGGAGAGGGTGGCAGCGTCTCAGACCACAGCCGAGGAGGAAGATGGGGACGACGAGGAGGCCGCAGAAGAGGACGGTGAGGACGGACTGTTCCAGAACAGCCAACGCCGCTTGGGCTGCCGTTTCAGGTGGAGATAGTCCTCCTTCTCACGTTCCTTCCGTGCCCGCTGGTAGTGATCTTCTTCCTTTAGGTACCAGACAGGCGGCCACCGGTGCTTCTCAAAATACTCCTGGTTTTCTGGAGCAGAACAGTAGGGCCGTAGTTAGAGGGCAGGAGAAGGGGAGAGAGGAGGGCTGGGGCATGGAGGGTGTCCAAGGGATGCCCGCGGCGGCCCCCACACTGCCACGGGGACTTGCAGCGGCCCCCAGCCGGGTAATGAGCCCTGCTTTCAGAGCCCCCGGTGCAGGTGCAGGGCTTCCTGAAGAAAGTCAATGCCAGCAGTGGGGCCGACAGCGTTGGGAAAAGGTCCTTCCACTATGCTGCACTTTAAAGGCAGAGGGCACACCCAGATGGGCTTCACATGCCCTGGCAATGAACCAGGCTGGGATGGAGCACGAGGAGGGAGGAGGGCAGCAGGGTGCTGGGCATGGCACAGGTAGTTGGTGGAGCTGGGTTCTGAGGGAAGCATCGGGAGGGAGGGCTGCAGGAGTACAAAGAGGGTCAGCCTTTAAAGGAAAGGCTAGGCTGAGGGGTTCGGACTGATCCTGGAAGGCGTGAGGGGGCATGCAAGGTTTAGACCGGGGCAGTGATGTGGCTGGAGCTGTGCCCTACACAGAAAATGCCACAAGGGTGCAAAGGAGAGACCAAGGGTAGGAGGACGGAAGGGTGCAGGGACAGCCTGGCAGCAGGGAGGAGGGCACCACAGCGTGGAGGGTGCCCAGTGGAGACCTGAAGAAATGGCTGGCAGGAACCTGGGGAGGCCAAAACATCTCTCCCCGGCGCTCGGGCAATTCCTTTCGGGCGCCAGGACTTCGAGACATTCATTAAGCAGAGGTAGGACCGCAGGGACCTCAGAGGATACCAGGACCTGTGTTGTCCAAGCTGTGCCCTTTCTAGGTTGTGAAATCAACGTGGTGGGTCATGAGCAGCATTTAAAAACAATTTGTATAGTTTTTTATATGTGTACCATTCCCCAACATAAAATGCATTTCTTATTGTGGAGTCTTGTCTGAAAAATACCAACTCTGGAAAAAAAAAAAATCAAGTCTGAAATACCAAAATACCAAAACAACTAAAAAACACACAAAAAAACCCAAGTCTGAAAAACACCAAAAGTCCAACACCCTCTTTGTACTCGTGAGAAATAGAAGCCCAGAGAAGTTAAGTGAATCGCTCGACGTCCCCAGCTGCCCTGCCCTTTGCCTGGGCTTCCCTCTGCTTGGCTGGATACACCTTTGCAGGCTGCTCCCCACCCGCAAGGTCAAGTTCAGCCCAAGGATCTTGGGCAGCCATCAGATGCCCTCAGGTCGAGTCAGAGATCTGGACCCAGGTTGAAGCCCCTTCAGCAGACGGGTGGAGCAAAGGTCCTGCGGGAGATGCTCACCTGGGGACATGGCCTTCATGTCTCGCGGGAACTTGCGGCACACGTTGTTGTAATTGGTGCAGATGTGGTGAAGACACCAGTCGGCCAACTGGTACGCACAGTGGAACTGGGGACAAACAGGAGAGCATCTGTGCTGGAACCCCAGAGCAGGGTCTGCACAGACACCTAGTGCTGTCTTCAGAGCCACAGATTTGGTGTAGACAGGCAGTGGCCCTGCAGTTGTAAAGGGCCCATCTCGAGAGGCAAACCCACGCAAAAGTGTAAGAAAACATTTACTTTGCTCTTTGGCACCACCACCACCATCACGTCACCTCTGTCCTGCCCCCAGCATCCAGGACATCCACAGCTGTGTGTGGTGCCTTTCTACCGTGTCCTTCCTCCTTAGATCCCACCGCAGAGATGCCCCCCCTTCTCCCGTCAGGGACCAAAGCAGTCTGCATTAAGGTGTAGACACCCAAGCGTAGAGAGCTGACCTTCCCAGCTGCGTCTAAATGCCTCAGAGCCGCAACTCCAACTTCATCAACTAACTTCTGGTGGTAGAATTCCTACACTCAGAGGGCCGAAGTGGGAGATTTCGCTTGTTTGCTTGGGGATGAGGAGGTGGGCAGCTAATATTAGAGGAAGGGTCCTCAATAACCGAAGGCAGGCTGAAACCATGTCTACACGCGAGACTGGGCTTCCTTCCCCTGCCTTATGGTTGCACGATGCCTCAGTCCCTTCCCGCCATGGCCAGCCTCTCCTCTCGGCATGTATCCTCTGGCAGGAAGGATGAGACGGGCTCTGCCGAATCAGGGAACCAAGTCTACAAATGGGCTCCCTTCCTGCCCTCCGCCTCCCAGGCTTCCCCAGTCGCTGCCAATGAGCATACAGAGCCCAGAGTCAAGAATGTTGGAGAGATCCCTTCCCCAGCCGTCATACCTGAGCCAGTTCTAGGAACACAAGGACATCTCCATCAATGTCCACCATCATCTGAGTTGCTTCCATCAGCCCGGTCACTGTGTACTGCTCTGTGACACACACAGCCAGGAATTAGCCGAAGAACCACACGAATGGATATGTACTCATTTATACCCCCCGGCAGGGACCCCACTGCAGGGCAAAGAGAGATGAGGCCAGGTGGAAGTCCCAACAGGCCGAGAAAGGCCACAGCCAATTTAAGTCTGCTCCCACCAGTGAGGAAATTGGGATTACAACAAGACTTTCCCAGTGCAGTGGGGATGGGGAGTGAAGGTGGATGTCAGGATCATGTAAGAGAATTGTTCAAACTACGTATGTCGTACCCAGTAGTCTGATATATGTAGGGTAAAAGCCCCCAGTGGAACCAGCCATTGATACGGACGGGAGACAGCAGTAAGTCTCAGAGTTCTCTCTTTTGCCAAGAACTACAAATTAGAACTATGGATTAAACCTAAGTGTTTGTATTAATTTAGATTTTAGAACAAATTGTGTACTAACCTTACATTTTATGTTAAAACATTTACATTGAAAAAGTAAACACTCTTAATCCTGAAGTTTAACTGTATCAGTATAGACTCATGAGGTATCTTTAAAATATACTTCCCAGCTCAGTCCATGGAAAAAACCTAGAAACAAGAGCTCGAAATGATACATTGGTAATGGGCATCCCTCATGCACAGATTATAGCCTGGAAATACCATTTCCTATAAGAAGCAGACTTCTTAGAGAAATGGCTGATTCCAGGTCCAGGGCAGGAAATGTACAAAACGAACCTGGAACATCTTGTCATTCCACATAACCAGAAAGCTCACTCCGATGCCAACTTGAAGAGATCCCTGCTGGCAAAAGGTGCGGTGCAGTACTTTAGCGTTAATAAAGTAACTGCAATTATTTGAAACCGATCAAGTACATTCAAATCTAAAAGCTGGTAGTAATCCTTAAAAATAAAAACTAACGGGGCACTCTCCAAAGGTGATGGGAACCAAAATCTTGAAATCTTGAAATCTTGAAATCTGGTCAGTGAAGAGGAAACAGTCAAGCATACACCTGCCCCTCCTGTATGAAACCATACTACTCGGTAAACAAAAAGTAGGAGGGAAGCTTCTCTCCTTTTAGAAGGATTCCAACAGATAAAGAAGGAATGCCTGAATTGGAATATTACCATTTCACAACACCTAATAAATCAGCGGACCCACTGACACTCAGTGGCTGCTAACATCGCAAAAAGAGAGAAAGCTTCTTGATGAGAAATAGAAATGGGGCACCTGGCTGGCTCAGTCAGTGGAGCATGTGACTCTTGATCTTGGGGTTGTGAGTTCGAACGCCATGTTGGGTGTAGAGATTACTTAAAGATAAAATCTTAACAAACAAACAGACAAACAAAACAGAAACAACCTATGAAGTAGTTTTAGCAAAAGAAAATTGAATACGAATCTAATCTAGCCTCTAGAACCAATGACCAATCAGTGAAATCTAGATTTTCTAGAACATCAGTGGGCCTTTCCCAATAGATAAGTTGCAAGGGGGGGAAAAAAATCATGGACAAGGAACCTTTAGATTAGAAGAAACTTAAAAGGCATATAAAAAATAAGACCATGCTATAGTGTTTAAGGGTGCACACTTAGAAGATAAAACTATGAAGAGTAAGGCAGTGAGGCCATAAAAAATACCCTACAAAAGACTAATAGGTAAAGTGTTACTCCTGAGGAGGGAGAAGGACCCGGCACTCGGGTGGACAGGCAGGGGGCTTCTGCTGTGGCTGGCAAGGGCCTAGCTCCTGATATGGGTCATTTGAGTCTATAATAATTCATGAAGCTAAACATACAGTTCATGTATTTGTGTTATACTGAACAATAAGAAGTTTTAAGCTTGAATTAATAACTTCATAGAAAGCATACCTCATGAAACATAAAGCATCACCAACTGTACCACGCTCAACACTTGCTGCTAATCCGTGACAAGGTACATACACAACACATGCTTGTATGTTTTGTAGTGTTTATGGGCCATTTCCCAGGATGAGTCATTCAACGATATTTTCTACAAGCCTTTCCATGTGGCAGTGCAGTGTAACATTTTTGATGGCTCACTTGTTTCTGATTGCCCACCATGATAAGGCAAACTGACAGAAATATCTTTATACATATTTTGCCTTTGGGTCATTTCTTTGGAGATAGTCTTTCAAAAAAGTTGAATTACTCGGTCCAAGAGTTCGGGAGCTGTCTGTGCTCTGTGAAGACCACACCTCTTTTCACAGGCAGTCCTGGTGGACTTACTGTTTCAGCTGTGATCTTTAGAAGCCTCTCTCTTGCTCCCCACCCTAAAGCCCTCTGTGTCTCCCACTAGGCTCCCAACTAACATTCCAATTCTTTTTTTTTTTTTTTTTTAACGTTTATTTATCATTGAGAGACAGAGACAGACCATGAGCAGGGGAGGGGCAGAGAGAGAGGGAGACACAGAATCGGAAGCAGGCTCCAGGCTCTGAACTGTCAGCACAGAGCCCGATGTGGGGCTCGAACTCACCAACCGCGAGATCATGACCTGAGCCGAAGTCGGACGCTTAACCGACTGAGCCACCCAGGCGCCCCTAACATTCCAATTCTGATCGGCAATTTCTTCCTTCTCCCTACGACCCAGCCCCATCTTATTTATAACTAATTTCTCATCACGGTTTTGCTGTTTTCCTCATCTGTAAGTCCCAGTCTTCATCACCTATACAGTGCCCCAGCAGCTCTAAAGCTAGGTCCTTCCCTTAACCTCAGCTCAATATCTTAGGCCCTGCTCTCTGCCCCTTGACCTGCCCAAGAACATGAACCCCGATATCAACACCAGCACAGGCACCAACACCAACACCAACACAGCACAAATGCCAGTTCCAACCTCAACGGGAGCCTTCTGCCTGCTTGCATCACTGGCCCCAGACCCCCTTCATCTGGACCATTCCTGTCCTGCAGCCCCTTGGCCCCCAACAGCCTGCTGCTCAGTGTCCCTGTTGCCTCAGGCCCTGCTCCATCCCGAGGACCTCTGTATTTGGCCTTTTCTAAAAGCTGAGCTCTCATGGTCTTTCAAGGAACTAGGCAGGTCAATGTTTATTGTCTGTTTCTGGGAGAAGAACCAGAAAGCGAAGGTGGAAGAGAAGGAGAAGGAAGAGAAGAAGGAAGAGAAGAGAAAAGAAAGAAGGCAGAGGAGGAGGAGGAGGACCCAAGAGGGGATGGGGAGTGAGGAACTGCGTTCTATTCCTCTTGACTTGAGCTTGCCAGAGTGAGACCCAGCTGGGAGAACACCAGGTGCTGTCATCTGCCGGAGACAAGACGGTTGGGCCCAAAACCCTTCGCGGAGAGCCTACAACGTGACACCACCAAGCACGTCTCTCTCACTTCTTTACATCTGTGTCCTCTCCAAACCCCAATACGCATCGACATATTTCACTGGGTGTAAACACATTCCCTTGGGGCTAGCAGCCTGTCCCTTGGGAGGAGACAGGCGAGAGAAGAAATAATGACTTCTGGGGGTTTCCCTGGCTTCTCCCCCAGGGAGATCCTCTCGTACCTGTGAGGGCAACCAAGTGTGGCAGGCAGAGGCGGTTGGCCAAGATGATGAGCTTCATGTCGTCCAGGTCGGGACTGGAGGTGAACATGCCCGTGTAGAGGTATTCCAGCACTGCCCTCATGCAGCTCTTGCTCGTGTAAGGAAACACCACCTGCAGGGGGAAGGAAGACAGAGGGCCTCAGTAAGGTCCAGCTTTTGGGAAGGAGGAACTCAGGTCTGAGAAACTGAAAAGGCCCTGGTCCACACGGGCCGGGCTCCCCCAGGCTGGCCAGCCATCCCGCCGCTGCCCCCGTACCGACTCGGGAAGCCCTCAAAGGCCTGCATCCCAGAGCAAAACCCTGCACGGAGCCCACGTGCTGACAGCACCAGTGAGCAGGGCTCTGACAGCTTTTAAAAGGAACTAGATTCTCACTGGCATGCTTCCAAAGCCATGCTGGCTTGGAAGGTGTTTGAAGGAATCCTTCCTTTCACCTGAACCCACACCCCAGCCCCTCCTGGCCTTGCAGAGGGCAGTGCGAGTGGGATCGGCTTCTCTCTGGCTGCCTGAAGAGGCTGCTTTGGGCCCCTGGGATCTCTTCAGAGCAGTGCTGCAACAAAAACTGCTTTCTCATCAGGCACAAGTCTCCCCAGGCGGCGTGCAAATCGTCTGGAGCTTTGAAGCTGCTTCTATGGTACCCAGAAGTGCGCAGGGCTGGCTGCCCCTGGGGCTCCGGGGAGCGCCTGGTCTCACACTCACAGAAGCCAATCCCACTCACGCTTCAAGGTTCAGAGACCAACTCACATCTCAATCCCTCCACTTAGCCTTCCGGAAGGGCTTCCTTCCCAGAAATGTTAAGAAATTCCTATTCTGTGTCACAGGACGCTATGCTGTGTTAGTCCTAGTGCAGTCTTTCGCTCAAGTGTTTGGTGAGCTCTACTGAGGGACCAGTGTGGATGGGGGGTGGGGTGGGGTGGGGACGATTTGGCGCAAGTGCAAGAGCCGGTCCCCACACTTGAAAGAAATCCCAGACCAGTCGAGAAAACTGTGTGGATACTCCGAACCTCGTGCGGTTGCACAAACTTGTACCTTGTTAACTGCGAGGCTGAATGATGGACAATTAACGGTATGGGAGCTTAAAGAAAATAGAGAAGGGGCGCCTGGGTGGCTGAGTCGGTTAAGCGTCCAACTTTGGCTCAGGTCATGATCTCACCGTTTGTGAGTTCGAGCCCCACATGGGCTTTCTGCTGTCAAGACGGAGCCTGCTTCAGTTTCTCTGTCCCCCTCTCTCTCTGCCCCTCCCCTGCTCTCTCACACACGTGCTCTCTCCCTCTTCTCTCTCAAAAATAAAAAAATAAACCTTAAAAAAAATAATGGATTCATTTTAGGACACACAGAACTTTTTCCAGTTGGTTCACATGTGTTAGGGAGAAAGCAAAATACAATGTATAGAGCCAAGGAATTGGAAGTCTCGAAGTCCGAACCTCTCCTTTCTACTTACATAACTTTGTACCAGACGCTGAACTCCTCAAGGGCCTCACTTTCCCTATAAAGTGGGAACACTATGCCATATGTGTGAGGTGATACAGGAGATAATGTATCAAAAGTGCCTTCTAAACCATAGAGTGATGATGTTACTATAACTCCCTAATATATCGTAAAATCCTTGGCTATGGGAACCATCTCATCATAAACGTCTCTGGAGTTGGTCACTCAGCGGTTAGCAAGCACACAGTCGGTGCCGAAGAAAGTACCAATAAATAGCAGCTGCCTCAGGTGCGAAGTGTGTAGGTCTGGCTCTCCCTCCCACCCAGTCCCATCCTGGCCTTACCTCCCTGGTGGAACTCTCCACAAATGGCCCCCCAAACATGGCAGCCATCCAGTCACAGCTGGAAATCAACAGGGGCTTATGGGCGCTGATGGTGCCATCATCCAGGATGAAAGTCACATCTGTCCAGGAGGAGAAGAGGCATCACGTGAGGATGTGGTGAAAGAATGTGGGACAACCAACCCCAAAGACTGCCACCGTGCCCAGACAACCCACTTCCTTCCGAAGCCACGGCTGTGGAGTGCTACGTGACCAAGCTCTCAGGCTTGGGGGACTAGGCTTCAGGAGCAGAGCCACTACATCTCCAGGACATCAGCAGCTGAGATGAATGACTCAGAATGCTAATCAGACCAACCTGGACTCTTGAGAAGGCAAACTGGAGGGAACTTCCCTGACTTCTGGCAGTCAGTTCCTAAGCACAATCCGTACCTGAGAAGGTGCCCTTTGCCAAGCACTCCTTAACCCGGTTGGTCCGACGGACATGGAAGGCCTTAGTGATCTCTTGGTTCATGAAGGCCTCATTGTTGAGAATGTTGGCCACCATCATGCGTAAATCAAAGACCTCAAGCAGTTCAGCAATGTGGGCGATGTGCATGAGGTCCCGCTCGTTCTCATCCAGCTCCCCGGTGTACAGGTACTTGAGAACAGCCCGGAAGGGCCCCGGCTGGATGGAGTTGTCCATTTTTACCACCACCATCAGCCGGGATTTGTAGGTCAGAGGATCTTCAGCCATCTCTTCCTGGATGCTCACAAAAGCTCGGCTCCAGGAAGACAGTACTCGACCCCTCCCTGGCAGATACCCTGTTCCATTGCCCCGCAAGATCCCATCGCTGGTTGAGGCGCGGAGCCCAGCAGGACCGGAGCCCCCGCCCTCCTCCACGCTTTCGCATACGTCAAAGCTGGCCGCCCGAAGCAGAAAGTCCCGGCCATGGTGGTGGTGATGGTGATGGTGGTGGTGGTGATCAGGGTGACCCCGGTGGTCCTCTGGGCGGGGGCCCCCTGGCCCCGAGGGGCCCCCCAGCTCCCCCTCACTCAGGTCCATGAGGAACAGGTCGTAGAACTTGGAGGAGGAGGTGGAGAGGTAGATCTTGTGGGCAAAGATGCGCACCCGCTCCTGCAGCACCAGTATGACATCCGCGCACAGCGGGTCCTCCAGGAGGTGGGCGGGGCACTCCTCGCTGCTGGAGGGGGGATCTGGCACCACGATGATGGGGGGAGGCGGCTTGGGAGGCAAGAAGGGCGCCTGCAGCAGAGGCCGCTGCACATTGCGGAGGTGGGATTTCCAGAACTGCAGGTGCCGGCGGGAGATGAGTGCGGCGCGGATGGCGTTGTCAAAGACGTCCTTGATGCCGAACTGGGCCACCACGCTGGTCTCGTAGTAGGGGATGCCCAGCTCCTTGGCTACCTCCCGACCCTTCTCTGGGGGAAGGATCTCATTGGGCTTGATGGGCCTGGGAGGTTCAAGAAGGAAAACTAAACATGTTGGTGGGGGAAGAGAGGAGGGGTGGGGCAGGGAGAGGCAGCTCTCCAGAGCCTGCCTGTTCTCCAGGGGGCTGGAGAGTCTCTGCTCAAGATCTGTCTCTGCCCCACTCCTGCCCTTTCCTCCTCTGTCTAGTCAAATCTTACTAGTCCTTCAAGTCCCCTTCCAATCCCCTCTTCTTGCAGGAAGGCTTCCGTATTTCTGCCAGAGCCCCCGTCCCACCCGCTGCCAGAAACTTCTGGCAATGAGCATGCAATGTTCCACATTGGTTTTTAACATGTTCAAACATCGAGTTCATCTCTCAGCATGATCATAAGTCCCTTTCATGCAAAGACTACCTCTTTTTCACCTTCTCTCCCATAGTGCTTAGCCCAGTATTACCCACACAAGGTATAAGAGATGAATGAATAAATGAATGGATGGATGAATGAATGAATAAATGAATGGGAACTCTTTCTGGCCCCCTATATGGCTTGCTTCAAACGGAGGGTAAGGTGTGAGGCTGAGTGGATTCCATCAGAGCTGAACAGGGAGCCATGGAGATGCACCCCCTCCCTCTGTCTTCCTCTTCCCCCTCCCTGGGCACCCACACCCCTCACCTAGCCAAGGGTCGCCTGGCCCTATTGACGGCCTCCAGGTCAGCATAGCGCAGGTCCAGCTGGCAGCCCACCAAGATGACAGGTGCTCGGGGGCAGAAGTGCTTGATTTCTGGGTACCACATGGTCTTGACATGGTGGAGGGAATTGGGGTTGGCAATGGAGAAGCACAGAACCACCACATCGGATCTGGGGGCGGCAGAGTGAGGTTATGGGCAGAGAAAGCTAGTGGTAGGTTACCTGCTCCTGGAAGAAGGGAGAACACACATACCCACCCCACCCCTATGCTACAGTCCCACATCTGTCATATGTATCTGCTCACATGACTTTACACAGAATGCATTACGACAGCACTTCTAATGTAGCATTTGAGAGCTTTCAAAAACCCTCGTTTTGACCTCACAGCTATCTTACAGTTTAGAAATTACCATTTCACAAACCATGGCTGAGAAAATCATTTAGAACAGTTCCCCTAATTGCTCATAGTCACAGAGCTGATAGGTAGCAGGGCTCAGAGTCTAACCTGGCCTCCTGACTCCAAATCCAGCTCCTTCCACCACCCCGGGCTGCCTCCCCTGTGAGGGTTTGCCATGCTGTTTTCTCTGCTCCCTCCTCCCAGGTTAAATTCCACAGTGTTACTCCCTCCTTGGGAAAGCAGAGAAAACCTACCCACTTGGCTTCCTGTAGGCAACCAGAGGCCTTACCTACCTCCCATAAGCAAAGCGGCGGTCTTTGTGGTGGTCTCCAAAGGTGTCCCAGAGGCGGAGGGAGACGCTGACATCATCTACCACATCTCTGGAGCGTTCCAGCACCTGTGGGGTGGGCCAGGGGAGAGGAGTGGGAATCGAGGGCAATAGTTCTAGGGGCCCCCCACAAGTCAGCTCAGGCTGGTGCCAACTCAGCCCTGAGGGTCCCAGACAGCATGGGGGTGGAGGGACAGAGCTAATATCTCTGTCTGTGTGTCCTGCCCAGCACTATATCCAGGGGCCACCTCTGCAGACTCAATGGCAAGAGCGGCCTCTAAGCTGGCCAGCCGGGAAGGGACTCTAAGAGGGCCGACTGTCATGGTGTGGAAGGGGGCCTGCCCCGTTCCCAGCTTTACCTGCAAATAACAAGCCTCTGATTTTGGTCTTGGCCGACAGCTTCTCTCTTCCTCTCTGCCCTCAGCTCTCCAACGCCTCCCTCCCCTCAGTGCTCCCCATTACTGGGGGCTGTGATTATACAAGATGCTGCGTCCCAGGCAAAGCTTGGGTCTTAGGCACCAGCCTGGCCACGCAAACCCCAGATGGTTAAGGATCCCTTCGCTGGGGTGGGCTCACCTCAGACCTTTCTCCAGGGGCTCCTTCCTCTTCAGCTGCCTCCACCCCATCCCCGGGGGCCTCCGTGAGCTGAGCACAGGCCCGGCCGAGTTTGGAGACACTGAGCCATGGTTTGGGAAGAAGCCCAGATACGCAGGGTGGGACCCCCAGCCAAGTGGCCTTGCAGCCTTACCTCCTGGCACACCCGATACTGGTCGATGGCCCAAACCGTGGGCACATGGGTGGCAAGCAGCTGGTACTGGGTGAGCGTGGCATTGCAGGCCCGGGCACAGATGAGCCTGGTCTTGCCCACCGCGTTGTCTCCCACCACAACGCACTTGATGGTCTCTACGTTTGGCCTTTCATAATCCATGTCAGAATCCATTAATTGGGACCTGAGGAACAGGAGCATAGTGGTCAAGGTGGCTCCACACACCAGCCCCCTGAGGGCCAGGGCCAGCGGCTCTCCTCAGCCGGGACCGGCCCCTCTGCCAGCATTTGAGCAGAGAGGGAGAGAAAGGAGCAGGCAGCCATCTGGGCAATAGTTCTGTGGGGCCTAAGAAACGGGGGGCCCATTCAGGCCGAGAGGAGTGGTTCCACCACATCAACCACTGGTCTGCCTCCTGTTGCCACCATCCTCCCGCTGGGCTCCTGGCTGGGGGAGGCCTGTGAGAGAACCCTAGGCAGAACCTGCCTCGGGCCTGTCCCCACTCTCCCAGGAAGAGGAGAGTCCGCCTGGGAAGCGCACTCATCATCCGCTCTCCTCCTCTAGGCAGCAGAACAACAAACAGCTGAGAGAAGCAGAGTCCCGGCCAGGTCCCCCCACCTTCCCAGCATGCCTGAGGGTAGGGCCACTTTAAAATTTAATGGACTTGTCAAAGCTGGGTGGCAGCTCTCCTGGCCTCCACTTTTGCCTGTCTCCCTCCCTGGTGGTAGGTTTTCAAACCCTGGCTTGTCTGTGGCTCCCCTTCAATGCTAGTCCTCAGCCTCTTTCAGGGAGATGCCAGAGTTTTTCTTCCCAGTCCCTCTGGGTTGGAGAGGCTCCTGGACGCACCTGGGCAGCCCATGGGCCTCCCCTCCCCTCCTCTGGGCCTGTCATGTTGCCTGGATGGCTCGCGCGGCTGCAGGCCCAGTTTTGAGATGGCAGAGGGGATAAACATGGGCCTGTGACTGTATACTCCATGGTCAGGGGGCCTGGCCACCCGTACTCAGGTGTGCCCTGTAAGCACCTGCAGGCAGGCTCAGGGAAAGGGAGATACGCCCCCTTCCACACTCCCCGTTCCTAGAGAGGAGGGCTCTCAGGCTGGAAGCCCCCAGACAGCTGGCGCTCCTGGAAGGGTGCTCGCTCAGTTGGCTGCATGGGTGATGGGACTGCTGGGAGATGCAGAGGACCAGAAACTTGGACCGGAATGTCCAAGCAAATGCTTGCCTCGGTTTCCTTCTGTGTTGGGCACAGAGGGAGGGCTTATCCACCCACAGAGAGGGATGGCTCAAATTAACAAACAGAATGCCCTTTGGTAGTCGAAGTGTCATATCAGTGTTTAAAAGCTGTCACCAGGAAGGGCCCCTCAGCTTGAGGGCTTAGGGGGCTTTGGGTGGCAGTCGCCCAGTGGTATCTACTCTCCTGAAAGGGGAGAGGGGAGGGGGATGGGGTTGGGCAAGGCAGGCATTATTAGGAAACTCAGTTTCACCTAGGTCACTGGCCTGTTCACAGTCCCTGGGTGCACGAAGTCAGCCGGGGGCTGGAGCACACTAGAGGACTCCTTCCTAGGCCAAGGAAGGCTGAGCTCATAAGAGTCCTGGAGGCAGTCCAGGTGCCCTCACTGCTGAGCCATCCAGCAAGAGAGCAAGGCCACCAGCAGCAACAAAGCAGCTCCATTCCTGCCGGGCTGTAACTGGATGCCAGCCTGCAGGAATGCAGAACTGAAATATCCAAGTAACGATGGCAACTGGGATTTGCGCGAGTAGATACATCTCAGCAACCTAAGCAAAAAGTGCAGCAAGGACTTTTCAATGAGACAAGCACCCCCTCCTTCTTGGAATTTTACAGGAACTGGACTCTAAACAACAAGGGGTCTCCATGCAGTCCCTCCCCGCTCTCCACAGCAGGATTCCTCCTGCCTCCTCTACCCACCTCACCCTCCTCAGGGGCAGCCATTATTCTAACCACCACCTTGCCTCCACCCTGCTCTCTCCTGAGCTGAGGACCAGGAACCCCACTTTGATGGTTCCTGGTCTCAAGTCAGACAACTGGGAAGGAATCATCCGGGCTGTAGTTTCTGTTCTATAAATTGAAGAACAAAACTGACCGAATCCCAAATACAAATACGATTAGCTGTAGGAGACTAAAACCCACTAGCCCATAGAACTTCCTTCTCAAATTTAGGTTCTAATGGCATGTGGGTGTGTAAGCAGAAGGGGGGATGGGGAGGCATGGAAGAGGGGCATCAGTTCTTCAATTCAGGAGCATCTGGAAGGCGAGGAGGATGCCAGAACACCAGCAGAGCAATGCAAGTTCAAAATCAGAGAGTTTATGATTAAAATACCCCTGCACACCTCATGCACCTCGAGGGTTAAGTAGGGGACAGCCAACCAACAAGTAGGAGAGGAACACTGCTGTGAGTTTAGACAGCAGACCTGCTGGGTGCTACTCAGGCTGGACAGCCTCTCCTCATCCCTTCTTCGGCTGCTCTGCAGCCTTCCCCCGCTTGTCCTTGGACCTCCTCCTTATTTTTACCATTTTCACCCACTCCACCCCTGTCCTGACTGCGGGACTTCATTTCTAGGAAACTTCATACCTAGGAAAGGGCAAATCACTTCACTTCTCTAGGCATCAGTCTGCCCTTCTGGAAAATGGGTATGAGGGCTTTGGAAGAAAGTTTCCCAAATCGTGGTGAATTCGTGCCAAGAGAGTCTGGGCAGAAAGGAGGTATTTGTCTTCTTATGTAATCTGGTATTATATAATGCTAGATTACATATCTATATATGTAATTCTATCTCTTTTTAAGATACAGACTGGCCCAATTAAGCCAGCAGACAAAACTCTTAGTCGAATCAGGCCCGTCTTAAAGGCGGATCCTGCACTGGAGACAGCATGCCAAAGCCACCAGTAATGTAATTTTTTTGCTCTAGAATATTGCTACTTTACTGTACCATTGCTGATGTATGATGATACAACCCATTCAATGAGCTTCTCAATTTCCGTTTCCCTGGCACTCTCCTTCAATGACTCTAGACTTTTCCACATCCTCATTCTTTCCGAGCCTCTAGACTAACCACCATAAACTATGGCTTCCTTGCCATCCAGCCCTGGGTATCACAACCCCCAATTCATTCCTCTCCTTCAGTGATCCCAGAATCACATAGATACTCCCTCCCCACCCTGTCCCATGATCCCTGTCCCTCTCTCCACAAACAGCCTCCTATCCACTGTTCTCCTAGATCTTTGTACTCAGGCCAGGCCAAAAGGCAAGGTGTGCTCAGATTAGCTACAACCCTCAGCGGCTCCCAGTCCCACCCCCACACCCCTACACACACTCTTTGCAGAGCCCAGAAAAGCCCCCCTTTCCCTCCCACAGCTGATAGGAGGCTTGTTCATCTGTAGCTGCCCTAGTCTGGTTGTCAAGGAAACAACAGAATCTCCCTGGGAGCCTGGCTTGTCTCCTAGCAACCAATATCCCACATCCTGCATCTTACAAAATGCAAAAGGGAGGAATATCCTGAAAATGAAGGTAAAAATCGAGGAGGATGGATAGGAAGGGAGAATCGGGAAGAGAAGACCAGAGAGGGTGGCCTTGGAATTAAAAGAGGCTGCCAGTGGGTTGCTGACATTGTAATATCGGGAAAGGTGGGGAGATGAATCCCTCCTGCAGATCCAATGGGCAGCAAGACTCAAAGGGATCTTGAATGATCGTATTAACAAAAAATGCAAACCTAAACACATGAAAAAGCCTTCTCAGACATCAACAAACAACGCTAAGCATCTCTCCCATAGTTTGCCAGAACTCTGATGCACAGACTGCAATGGAGTTGGGTTGAAAGAAACATGTCCGGAACGGCGAGCAAAACATCCAAATTCCATTGGTTTTTAACAGAAACATTTCCACCACTCTGGACCTTTTTTCCTGACACGCTGCTCTGCACACACACACGAAATAAAAATAATTTATTTTAAAGATGGGGAGAGGGGAAGGCCACGACACGCCAAAGCAATCAAGTCATCCGCCTTTCCCTAGAAAAGCCCGGAAAAGGTTAGTCCCACGCCCCCCGAGACCCCAACAGCCAAAGCTATACCGAAGGGGAGAAGGGGAGCGGAGGGAATGTCAGAAGGGAAGCAGATAGGGCCGGGAGGGCACAGGAGGGCGAAGCGGCGCGTTTCCAGGTAGCTTGCAACCCGGCCATAACAGAAATTAATCATTTACTTACACCACTACATGTGACGGGGTAATTTCTAGTGTAAGGAACACATCTCTTCCTGCTAAGCACGCTCATTTTAGTGAAATGTCTGGGGGTCACTCCGCGCGTGCAAGTTAGGACGATGCCGGCGCCGCCGCGCTGCTGCTGCTGCTGCTGCTGCTGCTGCTGCTGCTGCTGCTGCTGCTGCTGCTACAGGCTCCGGGCCCGGGTCGCGCTAGATCAGAAACTCTGACAGAGCAGCCCAGGCCGGACGGCGGGCCGGGAGCGGCCGCGCGCGCGGCACTGCAGCCATTGCCTCTTCCGGATCAGCATCTCCCCGCGCCCCGGGCGCCCAATGTCATGGAGGCACGCCGGAGTGGGCTGTGCGCGGCCGCTCAGACCTCGGGCGGCTGGGCCGCGCCGCCGCCGCGGGTCCTCTGGCTGCGGAGGCTGGAAGCGACGCGCAGTTGAGGAGAGGGGCGAGGCCGCCGCCGCTACGCGCCCGGCCCGCTCCGAAGGCGCGGCCGCGAAGACGCCTAGCGCTGCAGTCCCGGGGACCGCTCACGACCTCCTTTTTTCATTCACAAAAAAAGGAAAGGGAAAAAAAAAAAAAAGAAAGGGAGGAAGAGAAGGGGGAAAAAAAATCGCACCCAGGGCGACGGCCGTGACAGGCTCCGCCCACCGCGGAGCTCGGTTGGTGGAAAGGGGTCTGGGGGCGGGGAGGGGGCGGGGAAAGAAGGGGATTGGGTGCCCTGCGGCCCCGCCCCCGGCCCCGCCCCGCGGGGGCCTCTCTCTCTCCCTCCCGCCCTCCCTCCCTTCCCCCAGCCCGGAGGCACGCGGCTGGGAGGGTCTCGGCTCACCACCGGTGGCGGTCTCCTCCCTCTACCTGGCAAGGGGCAATACCGCGCTGGACTCCCACGGGGTTTTCCCCTTTCCTCCGGGAAGCTGACAAAGAACTCTGAGACGCATCTTAGCCCTGGAAGGGATGCCGGTTAGGGAAGGGGAACTTGACATATTTTCCTTGTCCCTTAAACCCAGGCCTCCACCCCTTGCCCCTGGGGAGAGGAACACAGCGTTTCCATACAGGCCCTACTCTGGCTTGAGAGTTTTCCTGGCACTTGAGGGCCTTCCTCCCTTGATCACCACCGTGCAGCTAAAGCCTGTGCCTCCGACTGCTGTGGCACATGAGTTTTAGAGTGGGTCACTGTATCGCCTGTATCTTTTCCCATCGAGAACTTCTCCTCCTCTTCAGCAGTCTCTGCTTCCATCCCACCCCCATCCTATTGCCACCTAGAGTTTACCAGTATCTTCTGACCTCTTAAAAGAAATGCCATGAAGACACTAGCCTCAGAGACAGTGCCTAAGACACCTTTGAGTTCTCCATCTCGATTTACTCCTCTGTAAAACAAAGAGATTATAAGGGGTGACATCTGTAATATGAGCAGTCCCCAAAGGAAGTTTATATGTTCAAGGCTGGTTTGATTATGATGATCGTGACTACTGGTAATTACAGCAGCCAGCTCAGTCCAGTTTGATCCATCTTGTCATAACCTCTGGACAATTTTTAAAGTCGAGACTGACATGCCTCCCACCTAACCCCCTCCAACTTGTGCTCTGAGAATGCAAATCCACTTTAATACTAGTTTATGCAAGATATGATCAGGAAGAGAAATCCATTGCCAAAAAAAAAAAAAAAAAGCCGAATAAAACATGAATTTTGTATTCTCTGAAGCATGCTTTCCATCCATGAATGCATATAATTGGAAGCTGCCCATTAAGGTATTTGTGATAAATGTGCTTTCTGGCCTGGTCCATGTTCATTCAATAAGTGCCTGATTGGTGGGGGATGCTACCCCTGCTCCTTCTGAATCCACCCAGAGCTGGAGAAGAGGTTAAGAATGACTGAGGGTGCCGCTTGACCCCTCTAGTGAGGATTCAGTCTCCATAAGAACAGAAAGTATTGGTTGGAATACACGCGTTGGAAAGAAACTTAACCATGTACAGGTGTGTTCTTCCCACATGTTTGGCATTGAAGAGCCTCAGCCCATCTTCTGTGTGCTAGAGGTCCCTGCCCCAGAGGACAGCATAGCATGACATCTCTGTGTGGGTGCCACAGAGGCCATGGCCTCTCCCACTGACACCCGCTTGCCCCCACCCAGCTCCAGAGCGCCAGCCTGTTGGCTTCACGTTTCACACAACACAGAAGGAAAACAGAACTGCCCTCTGCCCAAAACCATGGGCGCCTAGGCCTGCCTCTATGGAGCCAATGCCTCCTCCCTCTTTGGGAAAAGAGCCAGATGAGCCTGCGAACGCCCCTGCCCAACCGGGCTACCCTGTGGGGATTCAAAGGTGTAAGCCTGGCCAAATGAAATTGCACCCCCTGTTCCCATTTGGCAAACTGCCTCAGGCAGAGCCAGGGTCTCCCGCTGAGGGACAACAACTTAATTCCCTGTCTTGCTTTTTGCACACAATCTTCTTTCTCAGCTTTTCTTGAAATGAGAGTCCTCCCTGACAGCATCACCTCTCCGGCATTCCCAGTCAGAGCCTCCTCCAACATCCCTTCCCTCACCAAAGCCCTCTTGTGACTCCTCCTTCCCAGTGACGTAAACCCCTTGAGCCTGTCCCCACAAGGCACCCTCTCCAACTAGCCCCATAACCACCCTCCTCAAGGACATCACGAGCTGCCATTTTCTGAAGCTGGTGAGCAGGAGGCCCAGTCTGGGGAGAACACTCTCCTTCTTGGTTCTCAAGAAGGCACCCATGCAGCAGGCTCTCAGCCAACGCCACAAGCCCTCCTCTCTCTGCGGCTCTGAAGGCGCCTCTTCAGTGCCAGCCCAAGCTCTGCAGACCCTGCTTGGTGCGTCCTCCTCCACCCTGCACGTTCCATTTGTTTCACAGGCAGCTCCAGCCTTTCTACGGTTTGTAGGCTACTGGTCTCTCTTCTCTCTACCCTCTCCTGGAACACTCAACCCTCTGCAAAGCCCACCCCACAGGCCTTCTGACATAAAATCTGCCCCCCTCCCCAGCAGTGTGCAGTCTGGGCCACATGGCATTGCCACCCTGTGTTTGGGACCAGCTGAGAGCAAAAGCAGAGGCATCTCAACATGCAGAGCTGGTCAGGGTGAATGAGCCAAATCTGGAAAGTCTAGAGTCTTTCAGCCTCCTTGCCCAGGGCTCAGGGGACACCACCAGGTACTCACAAGAGACAGAACCCTTCTGCACCTTTGCTCAAACAGTTCTCTCAGCCTGAACACTGTTCTCCTTCCCATCCCTCCACCTGGATAATGCTTACTCATCCTTCAAGCCTCAGCCTAGATGTCACTTCTTCCAGAAAGCCTACCATGAATACTCCCTAAAAGTCTGCAAGTTTCCCTCCCCTTCTTCTGTGCTCCCCTAATAATACCAATCACAATGTTCTATCATTGGGTCTCTCTCTCCCTCACAGTACTGAGAACTGTTTAGAGAAGGGACCATGCTTGTTCAAGAGCTTCCTTCTTGCTGGTGTGGCAACTAGTATGTAATAGGAACTCAATAAATGCTTGATGGAAGAACGAATGTTTGGGTGGGCAACCTGATGAGGAGGGACTTGACACCACCCAGTGGCTACTCACATGCTGTCCAGAGAGGTCTTCCACAGCTTGTACTGGCCTTGTCTTTGGGTAGCCATTGCTCTGTGTTCCCTCCGGGTTCCTGCCTGGGCTGGACAGAAGTGAATGGGACAGCCCAGGGGAAGACTGTGAGAGAAGTAATAAATAGCTGTAAGTTACCCAAAGTAGTGCCCAGGTCAGTCAGCCCAAAACAGAGGATCTACTCAGGGCAGGAGTGTGGCTCCTTCTGTTCAGGCCCACTGGGCTGAGACACAGCCTGGAGGCCAAGACAGAGGCCACCCCAGGGAATCAAGAGGCTCCTTGAGGGACAAGAACTGGGTTCATGGTCCATCCCATGCTGTGCATTCTGAACTGGTTTTGGTAATTTGAAAAGAGCACTCGGTTGTCCACTAGGAGGCCTGGATTCTGTCCTCACACAGCTATGGGACGTTAGACAGTTCCCTCCTGTCTCTGAATCTGTTTTCTCATGTACAAGGGTTGGGTCAGGTTCATCCAGCAATGATATCTAATAAGGGCTCCTAGCATGGAAGACCTATGTTTTATTAGCCATCCTTCTTCCTGAAGAAGCTCCTGACCCAAATTGGATTCAGCAAAATATCAGCTGATGGCCACAAAGGCTTAGAACGGAAGAGGGAAATATTTGGGGGCGGAGCGAGGAGGGAGGAATTGGAAACATAGTTAGAGGCAGAGATTCCCACTTTCAGCTTCCTTAAATGGTCAGTCACAATCTTGGGAACAGTTCAGCCAAAGAAAATTCTAGAATTTTAGGAGAGATAAGGAATAATCTAGGGAGGGCTTGGAGAGGCCAGTTGGATACCTCTGGAAGCAGGTTAAAGGGTAATGGAGGGGCATCTCTGTGACAGCCCTCCAGGGACAGGGGACAATAAGGTAAAAGCTAAGGCAAGAGAAGGCTCCCCACCAAGCCCAGTAAGGGCAAGGATGTGGACAGTAGGATCCCCAAGAGTCCCAAATAAAAAAAAAAAACAAAGTAGAGGAGCAGCCATTGCAGTAATTTGTGCCAACCTTGGTTCTAGTCTCCCCTTTACCAGAAATTGGCTGTGTGACTTTGGGCAAGGAATCTAATCTCTCTAGTTTCCCATTGGAATAATGTTACTTGCCAGAAGACAGGGGATGGCCAGGTGATCTTCTCATGGCCCCTTCCAGGTCTGAGATCAGAGATTCTGTGATCCCTCTAACTCTTCCTTCATTTCTGCTTGCTCCCCGTCACAGACTTATGCTCAGTATCCCTGTGTAAAGGGGGACTTGGGAGGTAGGTGAGAGATAGGCTAGATGGGTGATGGGCATTAAGGGGGGCACTTGTGATGAGCACTGGGTGTTGTATGTGAGTGATGAATCACTAAATTCTACTTCTGAAGCCAATATTGCATTGTATATTAACTAAAGTTTAAAAATAAAGAGAGAGAGAGAGAGAAGGGATGGGAAGGGATAAAGCGGGACTCAACCCCCATTTGTGCCTACGCTACCTAGGTCCCCTATGGTGATCAGACAGCACAGAGGGTGTGGAATTCTGACAGTCTAACCTACCAGGGTTGGAAAATCCCATGCCCACCTTGGCCCTGGTGCCCAGTGGGTCTCCTGAGAAAATGAACAAACAGGTGAGGCAGTGAAAGGAACACAAGTGAGAATTCTGCTTGGGATCTTCAAAGCACACCCAGCCCCTTGCAACCTTCCTACACCACACTGTGTGGGTGCTGGTGGGGATGCTCAAACCAGGAGCTGAAGAATCTACTCCCAGTCTGGCCTGGCCAGGCTGCAGCCAGCCCCTGCTGGCAGACAGCTGAGCATGCACACCCCTCTGCCCACTCACCCAAGCCCCTCCACCCTAGCCCTGCCTCCTAGGAAGCCAGAGCTTGCTGAGGCCTCCACGCAGCATAGACTGCAGCTTTGAAGCAGCTCTTCGCTCAGCAGAGAAACCTGAGCACTTGTTGGCTTATATGCTTTAAGAGCTGCAAATACTACCACCACTAATGCCACTGGGGAAATGCATGATCCACCCCAAGTCTCCTGGGGTGTTGATTTCTCAGGACAGTACACCAGAAGCCACCACTAGATAGGCCTCCAGCAGAAAGAAGCTACATGGTGTTACTACTGTCCTGTTTCATAGGCAGAAAAGTTAGAAGTGGGGGGCAAAAATGCACCCCCTAGCCTGTGCATCCAAGGGCCAAGATCCTTCACTTCAAGCAGGCTGCAGAGCTTCTGAGAGAGGACAGGCTCGTTCCTGGAGCCCCGCAGAGCTGCAAGTGAGAAGCTCTGAGGAGGCTGATCACCCCAAAATAGACTTGTTTCTTTTCACAACTTTTTCATGAGGCATTGGCATCTCTTGCAAGCATGGAAAAAAAATAGCCTCAACTGTTAACAAATAAAGATTATAAAAAGCCCCAACTGTTCCCCATGGGTTTCCATGTGGCTGCGGTGTTCTAGAGGGGGGCAGGGAGGAGGCTGAGAGGGAGGCCAGGGGAGATGGGCGTCCAGGAGCCCCCTATCTCCTTTCCTCTGACCCACTTTTCTCCCTAGGTAGCTAATTCTGCTAGAGCTCATAGGGATAACAATCCATGTGAGAGATGGAAAAGATTTCTGTTGGCCTGCAGAGGTGGTCCACTGTGCATGTGTATTATTGTTTATTTACTGCTTCCAGACAAAAGAATGCACGGCATGGAACAGGGAATCTTAAAAACTAAGAAGAGGACAGGGTTTGTTTAGTAAATACTTAGGAGGCTCAGTATTCTCAGCTTAGTCTGAACTTGGACCCCACCCTGGGCATGGCAGCATGTCAGTAACCAGACAGGAGTTTGGGGGCCGTAGCTGCTTTTGAACCAGGTTAAAGGATTGTGTGGGGCTTCCCCAGAAGGGTCCTGGCCCTCACCCACACTCTGGGTTCCCCTTGCAAGGCTCCAGGCCGGACCTTGCAGAGCACCCATGCAACCTCTGTCCTAGCCCTGGAGCCTTCACTTTTTACTTGAACCTCCAACAACAGAAGAAGGGAAATGGTGTAAAAGGCACTGGAATGGAGTCTGGAACTGGGTCCCCGTCCCCTAGGAGTTCTCAGGAAAATCAGGTAGTTGACCTGGATGATATCTAAGGAGCCTCTGGCCCTGACTTCCTGTAACCAGAGGGAGAGAATTCCCCCAGCTCCCAAAGCTCCATGTCCTCCACAAAGTCTGGGATCAGCCAAAGACCTACCCTACCCACCGTTATGGCATTCTTTCTCTTCTCCTCTCCTCCTTACCTCTTGTTCTTCCCTTCCTTTGCCTCCCCTATTCTTCCCTCTCCCTTCCCCCCACCTCCTCGGCAGAAATTTCTATAAAAATATCCTCACATGGCTCTGGCTAGGTCAAAGATAGGAGGACAGCCAGCTGGCGAACAGGCAATGCACCAGGGACCCTCATGGGCATTATTCAGCTTTGGATGGTCCCCCCGAACAGGCATCTGGGGAATGCTGGGCAGAGCTTTCCTGAGGTGGTGACAGTGGTGAGGGACCAGCAGGGCAACTGCATTGTCTCTGGACTCCTCTGGACCCAAAAGTCTTCTCTCGGGCTCCACCAGCCAGAGTTAGTAGCCAGCTACCCTGGGAAATTGCAGCCCCTTCCAGGGTCATGGTTGAATAAGGGGGTGGCTACAGACAGGGTCCAGTGTCACCACGTCAGTCAAAGCATTGCACCGCAGGGTGTGGCCATTCCTAGCTTAGTAGCCCCTCAGGGCAAGGCATGAAGTAAGGTGGGGTGGGGCCTGACACAGAGACAGAGGGTGAAGGAGGTGGTGCTCCGAGTTGGAAGCTTCCCACAGAAGCTTCAGTCCTTTAGATAGCCGGTGGCATGGGTTCCTGGGCAGATGGGAGGGTGTGGCCAGTTGCTGCTATGCAGCCCCCTGGAAACAGTCCAGGGCACCTCAAAGGCCACTGAATGCATGCCTCAGCTTAGGCTGGTAGTTTGGACAGTTCATCCCCGCTTCCGCTGCCTTTCTCCCAACCACCTTCTTCTTTCTCCTATAGGATGTGTGCTGAGAGCTGTCCGGGGCTTGAGCTGTGGGTGGAATTCTGGGGCTGGAGGCAGCCCCCAAAGGAGACTCTTGTGCTGCCATCTCCACACCCCGACAGGAAAGCCTTTAAGGTGGCCAAGCGGCTCGAGCAGACTTTGGCTCACAGCCAAACCATCCATCTTGTACACGTGGAAGTGAGGACCGTGGAGCCGTGGTCCCAGGAGGGATCAGAGTGCCGACCACACTCAGCCTCTGCGCGGGCCGACCAGTGGCCACGCTGCAGCCAGAGGTGGCATGGGCCACTAACAGCCTTGCCAGGCCGAAGGCACATGACAGGGCTCATGCAACCCAAGTTACATCGCCTACTTACCCTGAGACTCTGGGGCAAAACTGAGGTTTGTCTGCTCACTCATTCACTTATCTTTTGTTCTGTTGATCACACGCGTGTTAAACTCCTACTAGTGCCACGCTGGCGATTGGGAGGACTATAAAATGATAATGATGCCATCTTGGCCATCAAGATGCTTAAGCTTATCATAATAATCAGAATTTATCAAAAGTTTATTATATGCCCAGTATTGGGCTAACATACTACTTCATTTACAGTTCAAAACAATCCTCTGAGGAGGTACTATTAGTGTTTATTTTTTTTTGAGAGAGAGAGAGAGAGAGAGAGAGAAAGCAGGGGAGGGGCAGAGACAGAGGGAGACCCAGAATCCAAAGCAGGCACCAAGCTCTGAGCTGTCAGCACAGAGCCTGAGGCGGGGCTCGAACTCAAGAACTGGGAGATCATGACCTGAGCGGAAGTTGGACGTTCAATAGACTGAGCCACCGGGCGCCCCACTGGGGAGGTACTATTATCGCTACTTGGTAGATGAAAGAAACTGGAGCTTCAAGAAGCGATGTGACAGTCCATGGTCGCAAAGCAGGCAGGCCCAGAGCCTCTTGGAGGAGATAGCACAGCCCCTGAGCCCCCACCACCCCCATGCTCTGATTTTAGAGCATTAATAGGTTGTTCTTAATTCACAGCAAAATAACTATCTTACAGTTGGGAAAATTGAGCCAGAGCAGAAAACAGCTCTGTGCAAAGTCACACAGGGAGTTTACGGTTATGTCAGGCTCAGTGCTGTCGCCCTTTCCTCAGACTTTGTCTCTGTGGGCCTCTGTATGAGACCAGGTGGTTCTGGTGGATGATCCCCACCGATTTTGAGATTCTGACTGTGTGATCTTATTAGGTGACATGTTTTCTGCCATCAGAGAGGATCGTTGTAGGGAGACAGAAGGCAGAGGAGCAGGAATGGACCAGCTGAGGCTTGTCTCAGAGCCTTCCCAGCCCACGTTCGCCCCACAACCCCTGCCCCAGGGGGAGTCGAGAATGTGGGAATGTTTCATGCCTCAAGGCATGGGCATTTTAACTCAGTGATGGAATATATATATATATATATATATATATATATATATTTCATATATGTCAGAGAAACTGACAGGGCTTCACAGCTGGAGGGAAAGAAATATGCCCTAGAAGTGAAGGCACAAGGAGGAGACATACAATTAGAGCCCAGGGCAAAGGTCACCTGTAAACAGGGGCAGCTGGAGCCTTAAATGGTCCCTTCACAGAGCCCCCCTCGGCCGGGCTCTGTCCAGGGCTGTGCTGTTCACCTTCCCTAGGGCCCACGGCCGCCCACCTCTCAGCATCGGCCCCTTGTCTGAGTTACCAAGCAGGACATCCTCAGGCCCCAAGAAGCCTGTCTCAGCCCCGTCCCTTCCTAAAGCAAAAGGAGCTCCCTCACTCGGCCACTCCTTTGCAAGGAGGTGGAGGCTGGCTGGGGGATCTCAGCTGCCCTGGAAGGCCTTCCTTGCGCAAGCCTGAGTACTTGGCCAGGTGTGACTAGAAAGAAGGGCCAGACTGGGCTGGCGAGGGCAAGAGAGGGCGAGGATTAGAGTTAAGGATGCTGCTCCATTTCTTTTTGGAGAAATGGATCCCGCTGCCTGAAGGATCAGGCAGCTCCTGGGGTGGGGAGGGAAGATCAAGGGGCTGGACAGGGCCCTGGGGTGAGCAGTGAGGAAAAGCCAGGGGCAGGAAAACCAGCAGAGGGGGGCATCCCTGGTATTGGGAGGGGCCCCTCAGACTGGAGAGGGGCAGAGGTAGAGCAGGTTTGAGGGCTGAGGTGGCCCCAGAAGCACAGGCTTTATTTAGTGTGCTCCACCCTGGCCACTGGCAGCTTGGAGTCGTATGAAAAGGGCTCTTGGAGGAGGAGAGACCCCTGCACCCCTTCCCTCCTGGCTAGGTTCCAAGGAGAGAGTGAAATCCAAGTGTGCCCTGGCTCATGGCACCTGTAGACACTGCCCCTTGATGCTCCCACTGCATGTGGAATCGCACCCTCCCCACACACAAAATTTCTGCCTTGGAACTGGCTGCCTTGGGTTGCTGCTCCACAGTCAAGAGGCTGCTACACCCCTAGTTAAGACACCTAATTCCTTAACCCACCTTCCCTCTGCCTCCACATCTCCCTCCTCCTGAGGAGATCCCATTCTGAGAACTGCTCATTGTGCTGAGTTCTGGAAGGCACCAGGTGAGGACAGGGGGAGCAGCCAGAGCTGGAGTTCCTCTCCCCTAGGCACAGAAAAAGGGCCCAGGGGTGGTCTCGGGATGGCGGAGCGTGAGTCACAGACTTACCTCCTGCCTTTCCTCTGGGGCCCAGCTGGCCTATCACTATTCCCTGTCCGGAAGCAGTGTCCTGGGCCAGGTCAGGGGGAGGCAATGCATGAGGAAACAATACACGGATTTTAAGGGCTGGGATCCAAAGCCCAGCCTATGGGGAGCCAGGTAAGGGTCATGGTTACTGTATCCAGGGGTGGGACTAGTAGGCTGGCCTCCCGGTCACTTCCCTCCTCATCCAGGTCTGTGTGGAGTCCAGAGATAAGCCACCTGGGCAGGAGGCCCCACTCCCATCTTTGGACAGACGAGCATTCTTGGTATCTGGGCCCAGCCCCTGACCCCCAGGGCCCTTATTTGATCTGCCTTCGGGCTCTCATTCTGAGTATGGTCCTGGCTTCTCCTCCTCCCTGGTGACTCACTTGGCTTTGGAATTTCACTCACTGTTTTTTTCTGACGCACATCCTGGGAGCCTGGCCTAAAGCCAGGGAACAGCGCTGTTGCTTCAACCCTACCGGTGATTAATTCTGGCAACCTGAGCTGGAGGCTGTATAGAGGGAAGCAAGGCTGGAGAAGCAAGATGGGAGTTGGGGGTGTTGCTGGGCAGTAAGCCTTTCTTCCTGCTTCTGCTCATTTGCACTCAGGTAGAGATCAAACAACAGAAAAGCTATTAGCTTGTAGTGTCAGACGTACCTGGCTGGCCAGCCACGGCACTAAAGAAGATTGAGCAATTAGACTGGCCACCGTGCTTCTTGGAATCGGTTTCTGGACCTCAGTTTACCCTTTTGTGAGTCTTAAAGGTTGATAGCCCCTAACTTTGAACGCTAAGAACAATGGCCTTATAACTCGGTTGGTGGAGCTCTCACAATGGCTGGGACTCTGTTATCTTCCTGTTTTGACTTTGATGGGAGGGGTGGGTTTTGGCTGGGATTGTGGAGAGGGCTGGGATTCATTTCCAGGTCTGCCATCACCTCTACTTGTCCCCATCAGATGCCTCAGCAGGAAAGGGAGAGGATCACCATGGCCTCTGGGTCTCTGGTGCAATCTTCGGTAGCATACATTGGTCCCCTGGGTTCTGTGTGGTATCTTCACTCCTCCAGAAGCTGGTTGCTTTTCCCCTCCCCTCCCCAGACTGTTCTCGATCTCTTATCTTCCACAGCTGCCCAGGGCTCAAGGATTCACAGTCCCACTGTGTCCCTTCCGGCTCCTCTCCTGAGAAGTAAAGGGATCTGTGCCAATCAGATCAGCTGACCCCGGGGAGCCTGTACATGGGGCAGGGCTGGGGGACACCCTCAATGTATTTAGGGAACAAAGGTCTCACCCCTTTGTCGAGCCTCAAAGAGTGACTGCAGTGAAAAGAGCCAAGGGCCAGGTCAAGGGGGTTTGGCCTGTCAGCAAAGACGTCACCTAGGGTTCTGGTGGACACCCTTCTCGCTGCTGGGGTAAATCTTGTTTGTAGGGGGCGCTAAAAAACCATGCTTTTGGCACTACTCAGCCACACTGGGGGGACCATGACCATTTGGGAAGATGTGAAGAAGTAAAGGGTGGGGTTAGGAAATAAGTCTGTACCTTGATACCCATACCGATGATTATAATCAGAATATTTTTTTCAAATTAAAAGCACTGTTAATAAGACAATACATCATGACCAGATAAGTTTAAGAGTTTAGAATCCCAAGTGAGACTGAGTTCAAACCAAAGGAGTTCCACGTACAGGTTTTGGATATCCCATATATTACATTCTATAGTCATTAATATTTTTAAATGATATAATATATGGTGCATTAAAAATCACACATATCCAAGTTATAATAAGGACCCAAACAACTGTGAACCCCTTACTTGACTTAAAAAGTCTAACCCAACACTGAACGGTTGAAGCCACACGTGTGTGACGCCTCATTCCCACTTTGAATCTCTCCACACGGGGACCCCTATTCTGCATCTGGTGTTTGACATTTCCCTGAAGATTTAAAATATTTCCTATCATGTTGTGTGGACATCCCTAAAGATATACTGTTTGGTTTGCTTGTTTTTAAGCCTTGAGAAATGATATACTGTCTGTGCATCATCTTGTTGGACTTGACTTTTCTCAGCTTTATGTTACTAAGATATGGTCACCCTGATGTGTGTGGCCATGGTGCCTTCATTTTCACACCAGTGTTAATTCCCAGGGCAATGGCATGTTATTCTCCTGTCCAGTTTTTTGCTATTATGAAAACTACTCCTTTGAATATTCTTGTGCTTGTTCACATTCATATGTTCAAATATTTCTCATTGGGTAGGTACCTAGAAATGGAATTGGTAGGCGATGGGGTACGTGCATGCTCAACTTGACACAATTGCACTGAAGTGTCTTCCCAAGTGGCTAGAACACCTGCAGTGTAGAAGTGTTCCAACCGCTCCTAATTCTCATCTCCACCTGATTTTTCAGATTTAAACTTTGGACTCTCTGTGGGGTGCCTAATGGTATCTCAGCAGTAATATTCTGTGTTTCTCTGATTACTAAGAAGGTCCAGTGTGTATCTTCGTTGGTTTTGGTACATTTGTGTTTCTTCTGTGAGGTGCCTGTTCATGTCCTTTGCCCATTTTTTTGACACTGTCATTTTCTTATAATCAGCAATTTGTATGAGTTATTTACATAGTCTGGAACTAACATTTTTCAGTTATATGAAAAATATTATATATTATATATTAACATATATTTTTAAGTATCATGTATTTTAATATACAAAAAACATTTCTAGTTTTTCAGCTATACATGCAACAAATATTTTCTCCAGGAGTGTGGCCTATTATATGACTTTCTTTATGGTGGCTTTTGATGAACATACATTTTAATTATATCGCAGTTTATCAAGTTTTCTTTCATGGGTAGTATATTTTGTCTTAACAAACCCTTCCTTATCCTAAGGTGATAAATATAGTTTTCTATATTTTTCCTCAAACACGTTAAGCTTGTCTTTCCTGTTTAGATCTTTCTCTTGTAATTGATATTTATCAGTTGGGGTTTTTGCTAAGAAAAAAGCCCCAGTACTTTATTTTAAAAATATTTCTTTGGGACGCTTGGGTGGCTCAGTCAGTTAAGCGTCCGACTTTGGCTCAAGTCATGATCTCACAGTTCATGAGTTCTAGCCCCTTGTCAGGCTCTGTGCTAACAGCTCAGAGCCTGGAGCCTGCTTCAGATTCTGTGTCTCCTTCTCTCTGCCCCTCCCCCACTTGTGCTCTGTTTCTCTCTCTCAAAAACAAATAAATTAATTAACTAAACATTAAAAATATTTCTTTGGATTAACAATAATTAACAAGGGCTCATTAATAAATAGTAATAATTACAGAAAACTTGAAAAATATGAAAAATTGAGATTTTTTGCCACCAATTGATACAGATATCTAAACTACATAATCGGTATATAACACCATTCATAGAGCATTATCCTCTTTTAAAAATTTTTTTTTGTTAATATTTATTCATTTTTTTGAGAGTGAGAGAAACAGAGCATGAGCAGGAGAGGGACAGAGAGAGAGGGAGTCACGGAATCTGAAGCAGGCTCCAGGCTCTGAGCCCTCAGCACAGAGCCTGATGCAGGACATAAACTCACATACCATGAGATCATGACCTGAGCTGAAGTCAGATGCTTAATCAACTGAGCCACCCAGGCGCCCCATTATCCTTTTTTAAATCTTATTTTTCCTGACTTTATAGGTTCGTAGTAGAACATTTAGAAGTAGAAAATAAATAAAGAAAAATGAGTGTGTGTTTCACACTCCTCTGAAATTGTTCAGTGTGCCTCCCAAACACCCAACCTGGTTCTTCAGGAGCAGAGGTCTCCACTGGCAAGATCATGGCCATGACCCTGCCCATGCAGACTCTTCAGGTGCATCATCCTTGGTCAGGAAGAGACTCATGTGCATCCCCTGGAATAAGCATATCAAGAAGGGGCCCCTATGCCCCAACAGAATTCCAAACGGGCCACTCCAATTCCAAAAAAAAAACCCCTGTGAAATGAGTTATTAAATGATAAATAAGTCATGCCTCCACCAAAACCCTTTTTTCCTTGAGGTAGAAAATAAAAAGATAGTTATAATCACTATCACCAACACCAATTGTTTGTCCCCCACATTTTACTTATACTTTACTATCGCCATATTATCAGCCCCAGAGTTTCAGCTCTTTGTAAAGAAAGCTATCCGAACTCTATTTCATTGGGTTGGTATAAAAGTAGTCTACAAATTAGTGCAAACGTGTCTACCTGGTGTCTGTATACCCACCACGGAGGGGGCAGGGAGAGCTAATCAGTCGAACCAATCACCATACTCATTATTGTTTTTCAATGTTTGTTTGTTTGTTTGTTTGTTTGTTTATTTTGAGAGAGAGAGAGAGCACAAGCCAATGAGGGGCAGAGAGAGAGGGAGAGAAAGAATTCCAAGCAGGGCTCCGGGCTGTCAGCACAGATCCCCACCCGGGGATGGATCTCACAAACTGTGAGCCAAAATCAAGAGTCGGACACTTAACCGACTGAGCCACCCAGGCACCCTGGTGGTACTCACTATTTCTAAACTGAAGCCAGAAGGTGCCTCGCAATCCACAAGAAAGATGGTGCCTGTACCAATGGACTGGAGTTTGCACAAAATCTAGAGTCTAGTTTGTGAGGTAGTTAGTTCCACCTTGGTACATCAAAAAGACTTGAGAATGAAGGAGAGGCAGGAAGGGGTAAGGGACGGCTGGAAAGAAGATACTGGAGCAGAGCCTTGCGCCAACAGGTGGAAAGGCCAGAAGACCGGGGAGAGGTTTCAAAACAGGCATTGCCATCTTGCCCAGGCCCGCCCTGGGCCCGAATGATGGAAACGAAGGTAAGAGCCGCGAGCCAGCAGCCTCTGAGTTCTTCCCGCATATGGGTTAGGTGAAATGCTGAGAGAAAAGAGCTGGGGATCACTGGGAGCAATGGAAGGTTTCTCTCTTTCAGTTCGGCTGCACAAATGCTCAGGCAGGCTCAAGTGATTAGCCTCTCCAACGACGGACATCACCTTCGACTGGGGCCCTTGGAAACCCGGTCGGGAGGCCTGGGGTTGAGAGAGAGTGGGCAGAAGCGTGAGCTGTACCTGAGCACGAAGTGGTCCAGACTTTGGGCTGCCTGCGCTGAGCAGCACAGTGCTGCTGGAGCTGGAGCTCAGCTGACTGGGCTCAGGGCCAAGCTTGGGCCCTAAACTCCTCTGGAGAACCTGGCGCTTTCCTATAAGCACATGCCAGCCAGAGCATGCCTAGTGCTCATTCTGCAGACCCTGGAGAGCAGATAAGAACTGCTTCAGCGGCAGGTAGGAGGAGAGAGGGGCTGCATGGTCGGTACCTACCTTTGGTCCCTTTCCATCCTCGCCTCCCCCCTCCCCGCTCCCCCCTGGTGCCCCCCTACCTTACAGGAAGAGCCTGCACCAGCTGCAGCTGTGAATTCCTGGCAGGGACAGTGGCTAATTCGAATGAATCGGGCTGGCAAAAGACTCAGCTCTCAAAACCAGCCTACTTGGAACAATCTCGAAGGGCCAGCCCTAGTGAGGAGAGCATCTCAAGGCTCCATGGAAGCAAAGAAGAGGGTGGGGGTGGGGAGGTCACTGCATCTCAGGAGGCTTCCGCTGGAGAATGAGCTCCCGGTAGGGTAACTCGCCAGACTTGTGGCGCTCTTTCTTTTAGTGAGCTATCCAGTTAAAAGTATGTGTCAGCACAACCAGAGTTAAAAAGATGGTTCACTCGTATCCGTGGTTGAATCAGCTCCGGCCAACAAACATTTATTGTATTAGTTACGGCAGGCACCGTGCCAGGCACTGACAATCAGCTTTTACAATAGGAAATGAGATTGTAACCAAGAAACATATTCTCCCAAGCAGACCTTTTGTGTATACTGCAGTCAAATTCTGAAAAATACATTTCTAAATTTCAGAGGTCAGTAGATGGTTTAAAATGTGAACAATGTTTGGGGGCTTAAATTTCTGCAGATAAGGTATCACACTTGGAAGAAGGAGCAGCTGAGAGCAATTCTGTGTTTTCTTTTGATGACTTATGGCGACAAGGGAAAGTTAAAAATAGGTGACGTGAACCAATGTTGTCTGGGGGTCATAGCTAGGGGATGAGATGCACTTAATGTAATCATGCAGAAGCACGAAGTTGTAATTTGGGATTTCTCAAGTATTTGGGGACATCACACAAAGCTGTTAGAAGATTGGATTCCTTGGAATTTGGAGCTCTGATTTTAAATATCCACAGAGTTTGTTTTTAAAAAAAACTTGGTATTGGACATTAGTTCAGACTTTCACTTTGAAGCTAGCTAGGATAACAATCAAAATTGTCCTGATGAAATGATCTGACCCTTCTTTTTTTTAGAATTATTAAGGAATTTGACGATTAAATGAATTCTTATTTCTCTTCACACTGGTAAGATAAATACACAATTTTTTCACTGTTTGTCCTCATAAATATTCTAATGTAACAACTGAGCATTTAAAACCAGAAGGATTTTCATTTACCAGCAAGAATTTTAGCAAAAAAAAAAAAAAAAAAAAAAAAATAGGCAAAGCACACGCAAATATAATTTCCTTTTTAAAAGGAAACAAATAGGGAAACAAACATTTTTTAAAAAGGCTTAACCTCAGTTATTTTTAAAAAGTACAAATTAGATAAATTTTTAATCTATCAAATCAGTAAGAATTTTTTTTTTTTTAAAGACTTTTTATTTATTTTTGGGACAGAGAGAGACAGAGCATGAACGGGGGAGGGGCAGAGAGAGAGGGAGACACAGAATCAGAAACAGGCTCCAGGCTCCGAGCCACCAGCCCAGAGCCCGATGCGGGGCTCGAACTCACGGACCGCGAGATCGTGACCTGGCTGAAGTCGGACGCTTAACCGACTGCGCCACCCAGGCGCCCCTAAATCAGTAAGAATTTTTTAATGATAATACTCAACTCCCTCTGCTTGATGGAAGTGTAAGTTAGTACAATTCTGAAAAACAATCAGATTATATATGTGAGGGCCCACTCAGAACCCCTGAGTTGGTATAAAGATTATTTTAAGGTTATTTTGGGGGGTGGGGAAGAGAGAAAGCACAGGTAGAGGAGGGGCAGAGAGAGAGGAAGAGAGAGAATCCCAAGCAGGCTCCTCTCTACTAGCACAGGGTCCGAGGTGGGGCTCAAACCTATGAACTGTGAGATTGTGACCTGAGCCAAGATCAAAAGTGGGATGCCTAACTGACTGAGCCACCCAGGCACCCCTAAAGATTATTTTAAATAAAGATTATTTAATGCATGAAGACATTTGAGAGGCAACAGTTGAATAAAGAAGGCCTCTCAGGGGCACCTGGGTGGCTCAGTCAGTTGAGCATCTGACTTCAGCTCAGGTCGTGATCTCATGGCTCGTGAGTTCGAGCCCTGTGTCAGGTTCTGTGCTGACAGCTCAGAACCTGAAGCCTCCTTCTGATTCTGTGTCTCCTTCTCTCTCTGCACTTCCGCTCTAGTGTTCTGTCTCTCTCTCTTTCAAAAATAAATAAACGTTAAAAAATTTTTTAATAAAAAAAAAAAGAAGGCTTCTCAGAGCTTCCTTTGTCTGACTAAAAGCAGCAGACTCTGGGAAATAAGTCTGCCATAAATTCTTTCTTCAGGGCAGACCTATTCCCAGAATATATCAAATAAAACCTACCAGAAATCTCTTTGCTGGGGCATTTGTATGGCCCTGAAGGAGACAAAGGCAACTCATACCTGACAGACAAACACCATCACAAACTTTCTTATCTCTGAAAGAGATTGTTCTGAAAATCCATTGTCTTTCTTAAAAAAACAAACAACAACAACAACCAAAAAATTTATTCTTCCTGTAGAAGCCTTTTCTCCTCCTTCCCTTTTCCCTAATAAGTTAGGTAGATAAGCCTTTAACTTTAACCACTTAACAAGCCAGCCACTTCATTTGTTGGTTCCCACGTGTACCCCAAAAAACCTTTCCCCCTCTGTTACTCTGCCTTTTGTTGGTTTAATTTGCAGGCTTAGCAACTAAACCTAAAAGGCAGAGGGAAAGTATCTTTCCCCTCTTTTACGTATGTATTAAGAGGCTCAAAAGAACACATATACTTTGATCCAAGAAAACTCTAAGAACAAAATCTAGGGAAATAATCAGAAGTCAGGAAAAGATTTATGTGAAGGATGATCTAGTAAAAGTCCATGTCTCGTGGTTTTTTGGTTTGTAAACACCCATCTTCTCTCTGTGTTCTCATAACAGTGAAAGGGGGCGTTGATCTCTCTGGAGTCTCTTTTAGAGGGCCCAAGTGCCATTCCCAAGGGCTCCTAATCACCTCCCAAAGCAAATACCATCATATTGAGAATGAGGTTTTTGGGCACTCAATCAGTTAAGCGTCTGACTTCCTCTCAGGTCATGATCTCACTGTTGTGAGTTCAAGCCCTGCATCCGACTCTGTGCTGACAGCTCAGGGCCTGGAACCTGCTTCAGATTCTGTGTCTCCTTCTCTCTCTGCCCCTCCCCCACCTCAAAAATAAATAAACATTAAAAAATTTTTTGAAAAAAAAGACAATGAGGTTTCAACATATGAATGGGGTGGTGGTGGGGGAAACATTCAGTCTAGAGCCCTAAGTGCCCTACAACAGGGGAGGTTTTAAAGAACTGATGATATATTCATAAGATTAAATGTTTATTGCATACACACACACACACACACACACACACACACACACACCCCACAGGATGCCTGGTTGTTTATCGGCGTGATCTCAACTAATAAAGAAAAAATCATACATGAGAAAAAGCATGGAAAGAGATATCACCAAATGTAAACTAGTTATTTCTGGATGTTGAAATGAAGGGCCTTAAATTTTTCTTTCTGTATATTTTAGTATTTTCCAGATTTAAAAAATAAGTATGTTAATACTTTTTATAGGGGATGGGGGCAGAAGCAAAAAAAAAAAGTAATTATTAACCAAAATAATAAACAAATCAGTTAATGTTGAGGGAGGAAAGGTAGCACAGAAAGAAGGAGACGTTTTGCCAAGTCTTTCTCTTCAGCTGTAAAATGTCACTAAAGCAATAAATGCAGGTAGTTTTTTCATAAGGTACAACAGTATTTTAATTGTTTTATTGAATCCCATAGGCCAGTGATAAAAGAAAAGGTAATGTAACTCAAGTTGAAACACAAAGTTGCAAGTTGATGTGTTAAATAACTTGGTGCATAAAAGGCTAATAAAATAGGCATACTAACATGGATATAGATCATGACAATAAATAAAGGATATAGGAATTTAGGCAGTGAGTTGCTTATTGCAAATAGCTTTGTAACATGCTTTTCAAAGATAACAAAACATAAAAGGAAGTTAAATAAAAGGTATCTTCCTGGGTGGTTTAGTTGGCTAAGTGTCTGACTCTTGATCTCAGCTTAGGTCTTGCTCTCAAGGTTGTGAATTCACAGAGCTCTCATTGGGCTCTGTGCTGGGCGTGAACCCTACTTCAAAAAACCAAAAATCCAAAAAAAGATGTCTTCCATAATTTCAACATCAGAGTAGCAATTCTTTTCAGTTCTTCTATCTCCATGTTATTGCTTTTTATACATGTTTTGCTTTTTTATCAGTCTTAAAAGATACTAGATTTTTTTTCTTGATTCTAGCCTCATGTTGTATGGTATACGTAATATTTAAAAATTTTTTATTGTACATATTTTCAAACATACAGAAAAATTGAAAAGAAGTAGTTTAATAAATGCTCATCCTCATTACCAAGATTTAACGATTGTTAACATTTTTCATGGGGGTTTTTTGGCCAAAACTTTTCAAAATAACTTGTGGATGTTGGGGAGGAACATCTTCAAGGTCCTTCTAGCTGGACTAAGATCAAATTGACCTGAGACAGATTAACAGGAGAAAATCCTTTTTTTTTTTTTTTTTTTCATATGCTTGGGGAATCCACACCAACACGGAATTTCAAAGACAGGCAGACAGAATGAGGTACTTGTCACCTGAACTTAGGAAAAGGGGCAGGGGTCTGGGACTTCAAAGGGAAGGAATGCAATTCACAGGAAGATGATAAAGAGTAAATGTTTGGTAAACAATGTTGGCTGGGGTGGTGGAGGGGGCGGGTCTGGGGGGGAACTCCGGCCACTCAGAAACAACTCACAGGACTTTGATCAAACAGGCCTTCCAAGGTTCCTCCCTGTCTAGAACACTTGGTTCACATCATAATGTAGTTCTCTATGGTGACAGCTCTCTTCCTCCACCTAAATTCTTTTTAGGCAGTTGAGGGGGAGGTAAAGAGATTTTCCTGAATCTGTTGAGTTTTGATTGCTTTTTTCTTTAATTTTTTAATGTTTTTATTTATTATTGAGAGACAGAGAGACACAGAGCATGAGCAGGGGAGAGGCCGAGAGATGGAGAGACCCAGAATCTGAAGCAGGCTCCAGGCTCTGAGCTGTCAGCACAGAGCCCGACGCGGGGCTCGAACTCACAAACTGTGAGATCATGACCTGAGCCAAAGTTGGATGCCTAACCGACTGAGTCACCCAGGCGCCCCTGGTTTTGATTGCTTTTAACTCAAAATCATCTTCATGCTAAGGTGGCCCATCTTAGGGTAGCTGTCCTTGGCCTCTACATAGACATTATGACACTTACTCTGAAATACTTTAACATGCATTCTGCTACATAAATAACCACAAAACCATCATCACCTTGAAGTAAATTAACAAAAATTCTTTCATATCGTGTACTACCGAGTTGGTACTCATAGTTCCTGAATTGTCTCCAAATATATTTTACAGCTTTTTTTTTTTTTTAATCCATACCTTTTTAACAGTTGCCTAATATTATCACCAATGGATACACCATGATGGAATTAACCAGTTCTTCTGGAGTTAACGCATAACTGTCAAGGAGCTTCTTTCTTTGCAAATTTGTTCTTTCAACAAGTGTTTCTTGAGTGCCGGAATTATGGGGTAAAAGTCATTTTCCTGCCTTTGAGTAGCATGTTGTCGGTGCAAAAGGAGCCTTTATTTCTTCACTGGAACATTTCTAAATTAGCAGAAACAGGAGAAACTGAATCAAATAGTGAGAACTTGCATCTTGATATGTATTTTTTCTTTAAAAAAAAAAAAGTGTTCTACTGATAATGCCGTAACAACAGAAACAATGCTTCTGACATTTACCCCAACTGAAAACGACACTATTCCTTCTTGGGATTTCTCCCTCCCCCCACCCCATTATTTTTCTTTTTAGTATTTCATTGAGTAGAAAATGATATTGCCTGTTCTTTATTCCTTAATGAAGCAAAATGGATTTTTCTTCTCAAATCCCCCCACTGCCTCTACTTGGCTGTGCTTTCAGGGTCCTTTCCTTTTGTCCTTTTGTCGTGGCTTTCCCACCTCCCAGGCATCCTTGCCCCTGGAGAGAGGAGACCTTGCCCTGGAGACCCGTTGGGTGGTCCGCAGTCCTCTGCCTGCCACGGTATCTGTCTCAGCCTGCAGAAAGTGTCTTACTGCCTCCACACTCCCACTCCGGGAGCCCCTTGGGGTAATGGGGGGGGGGGGGCAGGACTTGTCCTGTCCCAGGGAATGGGAAGAGAGATCAGAGGAAGGAAAGGGGCCACCCAGCTGGAAGGATACTTTGGATTCAAGCCTTCTCAAGCTGGCTCCGCCATTTTCTCCCACCCCCCACTTTGCTGTGTTCTTAGAGCATCCCACGTACCCTGTGTGAGGGATGGGCTTTGCCTGACCCTGCCTCTGTTCCTTTTCAGGGCTGTGTCCCTGCCCAGAATGTGCTACCCATTCTCTCCTCCATCCCCAGTTTTGCCACCCCTCAAAGCCAAAAACTCAAGCTTTAAAATTTCCTTTCACTTTGGCACTTGGCTCACACCTCAGCCACCTCGGCTGCCGCAGCCTCTCTCTGTCCCTCCCCCTCCTCACCAAGGCCATCTACCAGCTCTCCCAGGGGAGTGGACTCCCCACTTCCTTCGCTGCTTCCCAACTCTAGGGGGAGTCACCTGATCACTCAGGCGGGCATGCACGACCACTCGGCATCCTGAGGGGAGCCATTGGCTGACTGGATTGCAAGGGGTGTGGGCACAGGCCCAGCTGCACAGTACAAAGCCAGGATTCTTTCCCGGCAGTCCTGAGGGGATGCAACACCAGCATCTCGCCAGCTGGCTAGGGAAGTCCCCGTCGGTGTCCATTCTGCCTGTCAAAGGCAGACACGTGTGGGGCACGTGGGAGACCAGGCGGACAGCAGCTCCCTGGGGTGGGGGCTGACGTGAGTGTGGAGGAGGGGGGCAGTTCTGCTTTGCATTTCTGAATGTGATGCATCAGTGGGACAACTGTTTGCAGATATGGGCCGGACCCTCAGGAGAGAGGAGGTGCCAGACAGGCAGGTTTGGGGATCCGCAGCGTGGTCAGAGCTTTAGACCGTGGAACTGGGCCTCTGCTTCTAGGAAGACAAAAAGAGGTGCAAGGGGGAAAACGGTGGTGCAGGAGATACCCCCATTGAAGAGGGGCAAATGGGGCACTTGGCGAGTTAATCACTTCTGTTGTCATTTTCTCCACAGGCCCTCAAAGTGCAGGGGACGCCAAGCGGTACCTATTTGTGCACAGTGCCCGGCCAGATGGCTCCCTGCAGCCCTTTCTCTCCCCCTGCTGGTCATGTGATTCAATTAGTAACAATTCCCTATGGAGGGGCTTGATGACCAATTACAACTCTACTGGGTACGCTTCACAGGCCAGGACTCTTCCTGGCCTGGTAGATTCTGGGCCTGCAGGGAGCCTAAATTTTTCCCTGACCACTGTTGCAGTGACTAAGGTATTATCTTTTAGCAGGGCCTCAGGGGGACGCAAATCAGAGCTGTGAACTGGGGAAGCATCCCCATGGGGCTGCACTATTACAGGTGGACTCTCTGAGCCTAGAGTTTTCTGCAGCTTGATGCCGTGGTGAGATCCTTGGGCCACTCGAGTCTCAGCTCCAGAGCTGTGGGCACCAGCTTGTCTGGTTTTCTCACCCATAACACTAAAAAAGCACAAAGAGCAAGCAGGCCACCCTGCACCCCGCAACTTGCCTCTGCCTTGTGACTGTGCTTAATATAGGTCAAATGAAAACAGCTCCCAAAATAGACCTTCTCTGAGAAGCAGCTGCACTTGTGAAATGCTCCACAGAAAGGGAAAAGGTGTGGGTGACAGGGGAGTGTAGTTCTCCTCAGGTGTTATGTAACCTGGACCTGAAAATTGGGGCCAAATATCTGTGGAGAAAAATCGAGTGTGCCCCTGTCCCCGCCCCGCCCCACCCCACCCCACCCCACCCCATCCCCCAGGCTCAGGAAGCAGCCCAACCCTTACATACATCAGCAAGCTCGCAAGGAGCTGGTTCTGTCCTGGGCAGCAAGGTCACCCCTCAAAGCATCACTCTGGGGAGCTGTCATGCACACCAAAGTGATCACATGACTCCCATCAGAGCTGGCTGGAGGCCCCAGAGTGAGGAAGTGACTCGCCAGGCAAAGCTGGTGCATGGGTGGGTTTCATCTGTCCCAAGTGGTGGGCCAGAAGGCTGCGGAGAGCAGGACAAGCCTGTGTTTGTTTAGGAACAGAAGCTAAGAAAGAGGAGAAAAACTGCCGTGTCGCCCCTCCTTCCGCAGGTGCAGCCTCTCTAACCCTGCCCCCCACCCCTGGCTTCCCCTCCCCCACTGTCCTCCCCCGAGCCACCAGTGTGGCCCAGTACTCGCCATGGGTCTCTTCCTTTGCTTTTCTGTCTTTGCCTCAGTAGAGAGGAGGCGGTTCTATGATGAAAAGAGTGGCGCCTCCACCATTATTCACTTTCTATTCACTCAGGGATAATTTAGTAAGGGCTGCCTATGAAGGGAGGCGACAGAGGATCAAGACTTCCCTGAAGAAGTGACTTGAAAAGAGACAGGAAGCTGAGAAGGGGGCTAGCCAGGCAGGGGGAAGAAGTCAAGGGTGTTGAGGAAGCACCTGACAGAGCAAACAAGACACACGTGCAAAGGCCCAGAGGCAATAGGGTGAGCATGTCTCCAGGAGACAGTACAGCTATTGCAGTGACTGGGTACAGTCAGAAGCTGGAGTGTGGTGCAGGGTCACAAAGGCCTGGGCAGAGCCCTCTGGGAGCTGTGGAGCTAGGGTGGCCCTTCAGAGCTTTCCCGGAAGCAGGGCAAGGGGAGGGGGGTCGAGCCTTTACCCCTGTATTAATCATGCCTTTTGATTTGCTGGATTTTCTCATGTTTTAACATCTGGCTGATCCTAGAGAGCCCTTCCCACGGCTAGCTAACTCCTAGAGATAGAAAACGACCTTCCTGCGAGCATCACTTCCATATGCAAACCAACCAATCCAGAGCTCACACCCCCAACCACCTCCTTAATAGGACTCTTAAAGGACTGTTTCCCTCAGGGCCATTCTTCCCCTGCCCTAATCGCCTCAGGGTCCAGCACCAGATGACTAGGGACAGCCCTCTGCCCTAGAGTCCAGAAAATTATTCAACGAGCCAATCTTCAATCTGCTTTCATGGCCTTGCACTGCCTTTCCCACGAAGCCATAGTAAAAGTTATCGCCCACATTTCCCCCTATTTCTCCCTTGCTCCCTCTGCCTTCTGATGGAAACTCTCACTTCCCAGTGTGGCCCTGCATGGTGGGTGCGCCTTGGCTCCTGTTTCCAGGGGTCTGTGAGTATAAACTTCTTCCTTGAAGACAGTCCTCTGCATGTCTCTGTGTCTTACCATATCTCAACAACCTTTACGGAAAGATAAGGCAAGAAGGTGGATTCTCCTGGAGTTCTGTCGGCAAGCGTTGTAGTTTTAGAAGACAGGAGACTGCAGAAGACAGTCAGCAGGAATTCTAAGTGGTCAGGGAACGAAGCAGCGGTCAGCGTACGGCCTCAGGAAGAAGGCACACCGAGAACAGCGTGTCCTGGAGCAGGAACAGGACCCTTAGCCGTCAGCTGTAATGCCCGTGCCTGCCGGGAGGTGGCGCTCCCAGCTCCTCCTCCGTGTCTGTACTCTACTTTCCTAAGCCGCGGGTTGCTCCGCCTTGTCTCAGGACTGCAGGTTATGAGGTCTGTTAGAAAAGGGTTGTGTTTCTTCCTTAAAAGGAATTTTAGAGCAAAAGGGGCTTGAGAAATCATATCATTTTACACATTAGATAAATATAAGTGAGCTTGAGATGTCAGCTCACATGAAGGACAGGTGGCTATTTATGGAGATTCTTTTCTCTCTCCTCTGGCGTCTTCTACCCATCTATTCTTTCTCCGATCTACTTATTGAGTGTAGCTTCTGGATTTATGACAGCATGACATTCACTTCAGGACATTTTCAAAGAAAGAAAAGGATTAGGATGCACACACAAAAACAAAACTCGCATGCTTGCCCCCCAGAAATAGCCATGCCTCTCTTTACACACTCAGAATCCAAAAGCAACCCCTGTAAATATTTTGACTTTTTTCATCGAGGCTTTTTACTTCATCTTAAGGCCATAACCTATATACGGTTTTTGGAATGTTTCCCTTTTTTTCTTTTTATGACATTCATTCCATTAAATATATCAAATACATATAAAAGCAAAAACTATCTAAAAATCAACCATAATGTAATCTTACACCCCAGGTATCCCACTAAGTAAAATTTATGTAAAAATGGGCATCAGATTTTAGATAGTGCTTTGGAACTTGCCTGTGTGTTGCTTAACTTTATGTTGTTCTATGGAAGTCTCTGTGCCCCCTTGGATCCACTGTTTCTCTGTCCTGTGGTCTGTCCCGGAGGAGGCCGACTATAAAGCAGCCTTGCCCTCTGGCTTCCAGGTGGGTCTGGTGAGAGGAAGGAAGCCTTGCAGGAAGATGAGACGATGGGAGCAAAGTGAGAGCAGGTATTTTTCTCAGGCAGCCTCTCTGTGGGTCATCTTGGGCTGCCTCCAGCCCCCTGTTAAAGGTCACAGCTCCTCTCCTTGCAGACTTTTCTACAGGATCTTCCTTCTGGATTCCTTTAATAGCTTCCTCCCCCAGGGCCAGGACTAGGATAGGGTGAGGCCAGTGCCTCTGGCACAAACATGTGAGGAGGCACTCACTGTCTCTTGCACGACCCTGAGGGGGAATGTGTCCTCGAATCCTGCATCCTAAGCACCTCCCTGAGCTTGCTCTAGTCCTCACCCTCCCCTCCCCAAAGTCCTTGAGGTCTAGTTTGCTGTTCCTAGGCCCTGTACTTCACCACCCACCCCTTAGGATTCCCTGGTACCCTGCCCTCACCTTTGTAAGTAGCCCCTTTATTAATCCCCCCTTGATTCATCCCAAATAATTTGAGTGTGCCTTCAAGTTCCTCCTGGGACCCTACTATATATAAGTGTGTGTATCTTTCCATAGCACTTGCTATTTTTTACATTATTTTTAATGGTTTATTTTCTACATGAAAGACAATCAGTTAAAAAAAAAAATCTCATGCCCTCCTTTTAAACTTACTTATATGGTTTCCAAACTATTGCTAAGACAAATAATGCTGCATTTCCTTCAGTGAATTCCTGGTAGAATTTCTGGGTTAAGGCTTTTGGTATTTATTATGCATCAAAATGTACCTAGTTTCGACTTTGCGATCTTTGTTGCCAGTGAGCAGGAGCATTGTTTCAGTCATGTTATTTATTTTTTTATTATGATTTTTTTAAATGTTTCTTTATTTTTGAGAGAGAGACAGAGTATGAGCAGGAGAGGGGCAGAGGGCGAGGGAGACACAGGATCTGAGGCAGGCTTCAGGCTCTGAGCTGTCATCACAGAGCTGGACGCAGGCCTCAAACTCATGAACCACGAGATCATAACCTGGGCGTAAGTTGGATGTTTAACTGACTGAGCCACCCAGGCGCCCCAGTCATGGTTTGTTTTTTTTTTTTAATTGTTTGTGACCTTTACTCATTTTTCAGGGCAGTAGTACTTTATTCATATTGATTTATAATGACTCTTTATATATCAAGAGTATTAATCTTTTGTCATTTGTTGTAAATATTATCCCCTACTTTGTTGCTTGATTTTTATCTTGTTTATTTAATAATTTTACGCTTGTAAATGGGCCTTCAGAACTTTCAGAGTTTTCTCTCTTAACAGACGTCCATTTCTTGCTTTTGGCTTTATTCTTTGCTTTAAATCATAACAAGGCCTTTCTCTCCCCAATATCATATAAATATTTTATATTATTTTTTCCTCATTCTTTTATAGTTTCATATTTCATGTTTAATGACTTGAACTGTCTGGAATTAATTTTTCTTCTGAATAGCCCATTATCCTAGCCTCTGTACTTCCCTAATTTAAATCTCAACTTCATTATGTATTAAATATTTACCCATACTTAGATTTGCTCCTAGGTTTTCATGTCTGTCTCATGGAGCTGTTTATTCTTGTAACAGAACCATAATGTTTTAGTTATCCTAGCTTTACAGGAAAAAAATAAATAAGACATTCTCTGTCCCTTCCACACCCCATTAACATTTGTTCAAAAAATTTCTTGACAATACCGTGAGATCATGACTGACCTGAGCTGAAACCAAGAGTCAGATGCTTAACCGACTGAGCCACCAGCCTCCCCAGTAATGGATATTTTTTAAATACGAAACTATTTCAACTAGATATGTAGGTATCTCTCCACAGTCAATTTTCTTTAAAAATTCCAAACTTCCTTCATATTAAATTTTTATAACTTTCTTCACGTATGTGTTGGTTTAACGTAGATCTTATTTTAATATATTTAGAAAGAGCTTCCTATTAAAGGTTGACCTAGATATAGTTGTAGTTTGTTTTTTTTTTAATTTTTTTTCTAACATTTTTATTTATTTTTGAGACAGAGAGAGACAGAGCATGAATGGGGGATGGGCAGAGAGAGAAGGAGACACAGAATCGGAAGCAGGCTCCAGGCTCTGAGCCATCAGCCCAGAGTCTGACGCGGGGCTCGAACTCAAGGACCGTGAGATCGTGACCTGAGCTGAAGTTGGATGCTTAACCGATTCAGCCACCCAGGCGCCCCAATATAGTTATAGTTTTTTAGAGATTTTGTGTTTAATTAAAAAAATTATTTATTTAGGGGCACCAGGGTGGTTCAGTTGGTTAAGCTTCAGACTCTTCATTTAGGCTCAGGTCAAGATCTCAGGGTTCATGAGTTGGAGCCCTGAGTCTGGCTCCATACTGATAGTTCAGAGCCTGCTTGGGATTCTCTCTTTCCCTCCTCTGCTCGTGTGCATGCACGTGCTCTCTCTGTCTCTCTCAATAAACAAATAAATGAACTTAAAATTTTATTTATTTAAATTATGGTAAAAAATATGTATCATAAAATTTAGTACCTTAACCATTTTATTTATTTATTTATTTATTTATTTATTTATTTATTTTGATGTTTATTTTTGAGAGAGACAGAGACAGAATGCGAGTGGGTTAGGGGCAGAGAGAGGGAGACACAGGATCGGAAGCAGGCTCTAGGCTCTGAGCTGTCAGCACAGAGCCTGACGCGGGGCTTGAACTCACAAGCCGTGAGATCATGACCTGAGCCGAAGTCGGATGCTCCACCGACTGAGCCACCCAGGCGCCCCATTACCTTAACCATTTTAAAATATACAGTTATGTGGCATTAAGTACATTCACATTGTTGTGTATTCATCTCCACCATAACACCCCAGATCATTTTTCATCTTGTGAAACTGAAACTCCTTACCTATTAAACACTAACTCTCTATTTTTCCCTCCCTTCAGTCCCTGGCAACCACTGTTCTACTTTCTGTCTCAATGAATTTGAGTACTTATTCTAAGTAGCTCATATGAGTGGAATCCTAAAGTATTTATCCTTTTGTGACTGGCTTCTTTCACTTAACATCATGTCTTCAAAGTTCATTCATGTTGTAGCCTGTGTCAGAATTTCCTTCCTCTTAAAAGCTGAATAATATTTCATCATAAATATATATCATATATATCATATTTTGTCCATCCATTCCTCTGTGGATAGACACTTCGGTCGCTTCCACTGTGGGGCTGTTGTGGATAATCCTGGATGAACATGAGTGTGCAAACCTGTCTTCAAGGTCCTGCTTACATCTCTTTCGAGTATTGCTATTCTGCAACGTCCTCAGGAACTTTCTGGGCGTAATCTGAAACCAGCCTTGGTACAGGGAGGGCAAGGAGAGAAAGAAAGAGACAGACCACTCTAGAGTAGTAGATGGCAGATTTGATAAGCAAGGGAACTTACTTACGAGGCCTTCTTGGGCAGACGCACGATGAACAGATCTCTACACCTGCCTGCCAGGATCTGAAAGGTTTGTATAGAGGATTTAACTGGGTTTAGTCATGTATCCAGTCCAGATAGTCTCAACACCACATTTCTATCTCGAGGTTGTATCCTTGGGGCAGTTTCTGGGAGCAGAGAAGGCAAGTGGAACACACATTCCAAGGACAGGAAAGGGGTGAGAGCCTCCAATTGCCCAGGTCTAGCTTACTGGTCAACTGGTGGTCATGTCTTTCTTTCTTTCTTTCTTTCTTTCTTTCTTTCTTTCTTTCTTTCTTTCAACATATAGTATTATATTAGTTTCAGGTGTACAATACAGTGATTCAACAATTCCATTATGTCACCTGGTGCTCATCACAAGTGCATTTCTTAACCCCCATCATCTATTTACCCCATTCCACCACCTGGTCATGCCTTCTTGGTACACTCCTCAAATGGATATATACCCAGAAGTAGAATTGTTCTATCATATGATGGTTTTATTTTTAATTTTTTTGAAGACCTTCCATACTGTTTCCCACAGTGGCAGCACCATTTTACATTCCCACCAGCAGTGCATGGGGGTTCCGGTTTCTCCACACCAACTTGTTATTTTCTGGGATTTTTTGGGAATATCCTCCTAATGGGTGTGAGATGGTATGTCATTGTAGTTTTGATTTGCATGCCTTTAATGAACTAGTGATGTTGGACATCTTTTCATGTATTTGTTGGCCATTTATACATCTCATTTGGAGAAATGTCTGTTCAAGTCCTTTGGTCATGTTTTAATTGGGTTGTTTGTTTTTGTTGTTGTTGAGTCTTAAGAGTTCTTTATATTTTCTGGATACTAATCCCTTATCAGATATGTGATTTGCAACTAGTTTCTCTTATTTTGTGAGTTTTTTTATTTTGTTGATAGTGTCCTCTGATGCACAAAAGTTTTTTTTTTTTTTTTAATTTCCAGGATGTCATCTCAGCCATATTAAGTCTTCCAATCCATGAACAAGGGGCATCTTTCCATTAATATATGTTTTTAATATTAAGAATGGACATTGGAAATTATCAAATTTTTTTTGGAACGGAGATGATAATTTTTTTTTATTCTTTTTTTAGAGAGAGAGAGAGAAAGCAATTGTGAATGGAGGAGAGGGGCACAGGAAGAGAGAGAGAGAAAAGCTTAACCAGGCTCCATGCTCAGTGCAGAGCCTGACATGGGGCTCGATCCCACAACCCTGGGATCATGACCTGAGCTGAAATCAAGAGTTGGATGCTCAACCGACTGAGCTACCCAGGTGCCCTGAGATGATAATTTTTTTTTTTAAAGATTTTATTTTTAAGTAATTTTTACACCCAACATGGGGCTTGAACTCACAACCCTGAGATCAAGAGTCACATGCTCTTCTGACTGACCCAGCCAGGTGCCCCTGAGATCATCATTTTTAAAGGGATAATTACATTAACAGATGTATTACTATTCAATCACCCTGATTTCCAGGATAAAGCTAACCTGCTTACAGCCAACTATTCTTTTTATTGCTGGGTTTGACCTGCCAGCATATTTGGCATTTTTGCTTTTCTATTCATATGAAAGATTGGTACTTACTCTCTTTTGGACTTGGCTAGGTTTTACTGCCACACTTGTGCTAGTTTTGTAAAATGTATTGGGAAACTTTATATATATTTCTCTAATGGTGAACATTTTTTTTGACTTGGCAAATATCTGTAATCATTAAGTTTTTATAGCAAGTATGAATTTTGCACAGGTTCAGAGATTCAGATATGTAGCTGTCAGCTCTCAATATCAGATAGTTAGTTGAAGATGCTCCATTTCTGCTGATGAGAGAAAACCTAGTCATTTTAGCCACTTTTGTATTGAAACATGTCAATTTAGAGTATAAGCTGAAATCCACTCCCCCCGCCCCTTTCTCCCTTCCCCATGGTGATCTGAATTTTAGGAGGCTGACTTATCTTTCTAGCAAGCAATGAGTTATTTGGTCCTGGAGCCACCTGCTGTCTTTGGTTCCTGTTGCCATGTGTGGGCCTCTGCACAGATGTGCCCAGCCCAGTTCTAGCATCTGCTTGGCAGTGAGCCCACGAATACTGTGTCTCTGTTGTCCTGACACGACTCTCCAGATTTCCTTACCTGCCTACTCACTACTTCTATGGGTCCCTGGGGCTTGTCTGCTTTCTCTCAACTGTCCAGGGTGGAGGGGGCAATCCCCACTTGCCATCCACCCAGATGATCCTCTCAACCATTTGATTTTACCCCCTTTGTTCTGCGTCCTCCAAGGCTTGTTGGGCCATGGAAAGCCAGCCTTTAGGCCTCTTTGCCCTGGGACTCCTTTCAAACTATTCAGGGTTTCTCTTACCCTGCCCCTCGGTTTCTACCAGGAGACAGCCAGGGTGCTGAACACTCTTTAGAGACTCTGTTTGGTGTATATCAATACCACCTTCAGATCTTGGGTGAGAAATCTGTCCTTTTGTGATCCTAAACTCTGTCCTCAGCGATTTTGTCTATAGCCATTGATTTGTAAAGTTGAGTTTCTAAAAATACAAAACAAAATAAAAATAACTTCTATCTCAAAAATCTGGCTCTTGAAAATCAGGTGTTTTTGGCATTCAGGCTCTGTCTCTCCTAAAAAGTAAAATGTGCCTTGAAACTCAAAGCTGAGCAGCTACTTTCTTGTTCCACCCTCCCTGCCCTATCCATACAGCAGTGAATGCCTTTGAGTTAAGGATGGATGATGAGCTCTGGGCAAGTAGGAGAAACTGGGATTTACTTGCAAAAAAAAAAAAAACAAAAAAACAAAAAAACACCGCACCAATTGATGTTAAATAAAATATCCTGCTATTTTAGAAATCATCTTCTCATAAAACCACCTGGCTCTAGTACATGTCCAGAAAGTAATTCTTTATTATCATTTTCAAATTTCCATTACTATTTGTTTCTTTGTGTTTTTAATTTTTTGTAAATTTGAATATCTTCATATTTTCTGAAAAGTTAACTGGTTTACAGTGTTTTCAAATTGATTAGCATAGTGCTATACATGTTACTCATAACCTAAAATACCTTCATATTTATGATTATAAATCATAAATTTATTTTGATTCCTTACATTATTGGTCATTTCTCTCTTTGACCTGCCTCTGTCAGGAGTTCAGTTGCAGAAATACAGTCCTTCTAACTGGGGTAAGCAGAAAGGAAGCTGTGTCAGTGTGGAAAATAACTTACACAATTGTTGGGGAGACTGAAGAAGCAGACTTAAGGTTGAATTCTCAAAGACAACTTCCAAAGACACATGTGGAACTTAGGGAGCCCCTTCTGTGTACCCCATCCCCCCACACCATTTTTTAGCACTTTATAAGAATCACCTAGTGGTATCTCACAAAACCCCATGAGAAAGGATAAAAACAAAAACATTGAGTCCATGGTCTCCATGGTTACAAATAGGCCAAAAGGCAGGGGACCAAGATCTGACATCACCTTCCAGGTACGAGGTAACCATAGGCCAAAGCAGAGTTGGGATGGGCCATCCATTGTTGGTGGCCACTGCAGGCATGTACCTAAGACCTAAAGGGACAGGGACAGCCAGTATTTAATAGCAGGAACCAGAATTCTGGACTAATCTAATTCTGAGATCAAATTACTTTCTTGGTGGGAGATCCTTAATTTAATTCTACCCTAGAAAGATGAAATGTGCTTCCAAGATGTGGTTGGATGAGGCTGTACCTGGAGTCGGAGGTGGAGGGAGAATTTGTTAAGGCAGGATGAAAACAAGGAGGAGAATAAGGAGGCATGTGTTAGTGGCCCTGATATCCTCCCATGCCCAAGTAGTTCAAAGAGAGTAAACAATGGATTCCCAAACCTGGAAGCCAGGCAGGGTCCCAACCATCTTTATACAGAAACTTGAGGACTGGTGGCCTGGCTTGGACCCTCCATCCAAGCCACACACATGTTTACCACGCCCCATGAGCTGCTAGACATCGTGGCTACGAGGTTTGTGTGATGCCGGCCCCCTGCACTCCGGGGCCAATCCAGGATCCATGTACATCCATGTTCTCACAGAACTTACACGTTTCAGACTTGTAGCCTCTTGAGTCACAGATTCCATGCTATAGAGTCAAGCTTCCTTGCTTTAATTCCTAAAATGAACCCCATGCTTCAAGCTCTCCTTACCCGACACTGTGCCTCAGTCCACCAGGTTTTTGAGGAAATAAACAAGTTCATGTTTACCCTATCATACCCTCTTCCTCTCAGACTTCACTGGTCCAGATTGTTAAAAAAAAAAAAAAAAAAAGTTAACTTCTTCAGCTTGTCTTCGTTTTTTTTTAACGTTTATTTATTTTTGAGAGAGACAGAGACAGGGTGCATGTGGGGGAGGGGCAGAGAGAGAGAGGGAGACACAGAATCTGAAGCAGGCTCTAGGCTCCGAGCTGTCAACACAGAGCCCAACGGCAGGCTCAAACTCATAGATCATGACTTGAGCTGAAGTCAGAGGCTTAACCGACTAAGCCACCCAGCCGCCCCTGTCTTCATTTTTTTTTTTTAAATATAGTACTCTACCAGGATCATTTTATTTTTTAATTTAATTTTATTTTTAAATTAATTAATTAAGGAATTAATTAATTAATTTTTTAAAGTAAGCTTAACACCCAGCACAGAGCCCAACCTAAGGCTTAAACTCATGACCTTGAGACCAAGACCTGAGCTGAGGTCAATAGTCGAACACTTAGCTGACTGAGCCACCCAGGTGCCCCTTTATTTATTTACTTTCAATGCGTTTTATTTTTTTAAAGTAATTTCTGCACCCAACCAACATGGAGCTCAAACTCACAACTCCAAGATCAAGAATCACATGCTCCACTGACTGAGCCAGCTAGGTGCCCCCAGCCTGCCTTCATATTTAAAGTTCTTTCCAGTTCCTTCTCATATTTCATATATTATACACCCACACGATACCCCAGGAACAGCATGGCTTCTTTGTGACTGTGGGCAGTGGACAAAAGGAAAGAGCAGGAAGTGTACTTTCTCAGCTGAGCAGCTCAGCAGGGCTGGTGCTGTCAGGGGTAATCAGTCTTATGAAGCCCAATGCAAAGACGAGTTTAAAAAACAACCCACAGCAAAACTTAAGCACAAACAGCATATTTGCATAATCTCAAAGTATTTCCTCACAAATATTTGTAATTACGAAGAGGAAAATAGTAAGTCTACAGTAGAGAATCCTGGAAGACACCACCTTAACCAAGTGACTAAGGTCAATATCATCAGTAATAGATCAGCATCATATGCCCTCTGATCTGATGCACTGACAAGGGCAGGCCACCTCTGTGATCTCCTTCTCAATAGAGCATGACCTCAGTCTAATCATGAGAAAGCATTCTCCAAAGTATCTAACCAGTATGCTTCAAAAAACGTCAAAGTCATGAAACACAAAGAAAAAGTGAGTGTCTTAGTCCTTTGGGGCTGCTATAACAGAATACTAAGACTGGGTGGCTTATAAACAACAGACATGTATTTCTCATGGTCTTGGAGGCTGGAAAGTCCAAAATCAAGTTGCCGGCAGATTGGGTGTCTAGTGAGAACAGCTCTCTGGTTCATAATGGACACCATCTCTCTGTGCATTCAGATGGTGGAAGGGGTGAGGAAGGTCTCTGGGTCTTTTATAAGGACACTAATCTCATTCGTGAGGGTTCCACCCCCATGACCTAATCATCTCCGAAATGCCCCAGCTCCAAATACATTAAGGATTAGGCTTCAACGCATGAATCTGGGGGAGAGACAAAATCCTCATCTGTTGCAATGAGGAGCTGTAATAGACTGGTGCTAAGGAGACATGACAACTAAATACAGTGTGGGGTCCTGGACTGGATCCTGGAAGAGAAAAAGGGCAGTAGTGGAAGAACTCATGAAATCCAAATAAATTCTGTAGTCTAATTAATAGCATAATACTAAGGTTAGTTTCCTAGTTTTGATCATTGTTCTTTGGCCATGCAAGATATTAGTTAACATTAGGTGCACTGGGTGCAGGGTATACAGAATATTCTCTGCACTATTTTTGTAACTTCTCTGTAGTTATAAAATTAATTGGAAACAAACAAACAAAAATCTACAAACTCACAGGAGTGTGTTGAGCTGTAGGATCCCAGAGCCTTTCCTTGGTGTTTGTCTTCATCTGGGAGGGCACCCTCATTGACAGTTAGCCTTGGAGGAGAAAGCTCCAGGAGATGACATCCCTCCATATCCTCAGTTCCAGGCACAAAGTAGGCATTCCGAGATTTGTTGAGTGCAAGAATGAATGAATGAATGAATGAATGAGATCCTAGTTTCCATAATGGAAACAGAATTGGCCTCCACTATGAGAATATTCAGAGTAACTGTAATTGTTAACATCTCTAGCCAGTTTGGTGTCCTGAGGAATCTAGGCAAGGTGGCAGAGTGGAATATAGTTGGTTTTGAGCAAATTTCCAGGTTGTGACATCTCTGGGCTCCTTTGAACGGTTTGAGGTCCTTGCGTTCATCTGAAAGGCATTGGAGGGGCAGCCAAGTACAACTCCCAAGAAATCTGTACTCCCAGTCTCTTTCTGTGGTACACCTGCCCCTTTCTGCTGGCTTATTGGTTTTTTGTTTTTTTTTTGTTTTTTTTTTTTTTTTTGAGAGAAAGAGAGAATGAACAGGGGAGGGGCAGAGGGAGGGAGAGAGAATCTTAAGCAGACTCCATGCTCAGCATACAGCCCAACGTGGGCCTCCATCCCATGACCCTGAGATCATGACCTGAGCTGAAATCAAGAGTTGGACGCTCAACCAACTGAGCCACCCAAGGGCCCCTTATTGGTCTTTTTCTGATTTGAGTTGTAGGAACTCTTTATGAATTTTGCATGCTGAGTTTTTATTGGCTGTATGCAATGCAATATTTTATATATCTGGGGCCTCTTTTTAAAAAAAAAATTTTATGTTTATTCATTTTTGAAAGACAGAGAGAGACAGAGCACAAGCAGAGGTGGGGCAGGGAGAGAGGGGGACACAGAATCTGAAGCAGGCTCCAGGCTCTGAGCTGCCAGCACAGAGCCTGACATGGGGCTCGAACTCACAGACTGTGAGATCACGACCTGAACTGAAGTCAGATGCTCAACCGACTGAGCCACCCAGGTGCCCCATATCTGGGGCCTCTTGATGAAAAAAAATTTTTTTTGTTTAAAACCTAGTCACATGTAGGGGTGCCTGGGTGGCTCAGGTGGTTAAACGTCTGGGATTCAGTCTTTCTCTCTGCCCCTTCCCCCTCCTCTCTCTCTCTCTCTCTCTCTCTCTCAAAATAAATAAACGTAAAAAAAAAAACCTGGTCAAATATATCACTTTTTTCTTATAGTTTGTGTTTCTTCTGTCATATTTCCTTCCTACCTTAAGATCATAAAGATACCCTCTTATATTTTCTTCCAAAGGTTTAAAACTTTCTATTTTAATATTTCATTTTTTTAATCCACTTGAAATTTGTTCTGTGTAAATTATGGTATCATATCTCATTTTATTTTTACATATGGAAATTCAGTTGCCCTGGCACCATTTATTGGATAGCCAGTTCTTTCTCCATTGACTTCAAATGTCACTTCTGTCATGTAAAGAGGTTTGTATAAGCAAACAAGACTACTGAGTGTCTGCAATGGAAAATTGCTTAGAGTACATTCTTCCAGGTTTTCTGTGATTCTGCCTCTTTCATTGACCTGAGCTGTTTTATAACTCCATACATTGTAGATAAGTAAAGACAATGCAGAACAATTCTTGTCTATAGATGTGTAAATAAGTTCTGTGTGGTGGAGGTTCAACTGACTTCCTACTCCCTTTGTGGAAGAAGCCAGTTTGCTGCCATTTGCATGTCCATTTCAATATTCCTGATCTACCAGTGAGTCCATTCTTTGGATTGCCCTTTGAACTGAATGTAAGGTCTTACCAGTTCCCTCATTAATGATGAGCTAAATAAAAATTTTAAGATGTGTTTACTTTACATCTGCACGAAAGTGTTGATTTTACCTTATTTGAAATTTATCCCTTAGCAGTCATATACCAAGGATATAGCTTTAAGCAAACCCAAAGGGAAACCATTACTAGGTAACAAGTATTCACTTATATAAGTGCTTGCTTGCCACATGAGCCTGAGCAGTTGCAGTGGGCTCCAATTCACAAGTGTGTAAACCCTTTTTTCAGGAACACAGCCCTGCATACGGAGGCAGGCTTGTGCATGTGACAGTGCTTTGGGTGGCCAGAGGAAAACCAAACAGAAAACATATTCAGATATGTGTCCTCAGTAGTGCAAGGAAACTTTCCAACACTATAATGATGGTGTAATCAACACTGTGCATCTGGAATGAAGGCACCTGAATCAGCAAAGCAAAAGATGTGAGCTCCCACGTGTCCACTGATTCCTCAACAAATGTTTACAGGCACTCAGTAACACTCAGTGTACTGAGTGTTTACAGGCACTCAGTGCCTAAACAAATGTTTACAGGCACTCAGTAACACTCAGTGTACTGAGTGTTTACAGGCACTCAGTGTAGCACTCAGTGCCTAAATGCAATAAATAAAGAAATGAAAGTCTCTTTGATCAGGTTGAAACTAATCACCTAAGTCCAAAGGTGGAACTAACCCCACGGGCCCTACATGAGGTATATGATATGATAAAATATCATGAAATAATACAATATAAGAGGGGTGGTATATTCCTTAGAAATGAACAGGTCAAAAAACAATTTGTGATGCTGTCTCCTGTCTTGGCCTGGAGGAGAGTAAGGAGTTCCACTTTTCCCCATTGCAGGCAGGGCACATTGTCCCTGCTGGCAGAGAAGGGCTGGCATCCTTCTGGCCACCCTATGCTCTTGGGGCAGTCATCTGTGAGAAATCTGGTGAATGTGGCCAACTGGTTGTCCTACAGAGAAGAAATTCCTTCAAGGGTCTTTGGAGGAAGTCATGGTGTCATCTGTTTATAACCCAAGGACTGTATGCTCTACTAATTGAGTAGGCAATCTGATAACCAAAAGAAGACAGTGTCATTACCAAGTGGCATCTACCTGGGGAGCCCAAGCCACTCAAAAGGAGGTTTTCCCAAGGACCCCTGCCAATACAAAGACACAGTAGCTGCTATCAAGGAATTTGTAGCCTACCTGAGAATATAAGATGTATAGAGCTAGAAAGCCAAATAATGATATGTCAGTCTAAGTGTTGCAGGTCTGGAGGATGACTTGTGGAAAGCTTGAAGAAAGAAATGAGTATGATGTGGGCATTGAAAAGAGGTCAGATTTGGAAGCAGCACAAAAATGAATGGTGGGCATTCCCAGGGCAGGTAGAGTGGAATCCTGGAACAGAGTGAGGAGTAAGGCAGAGGAGGCCCAGAAGCAGGGCAGTGGGTTGGGGGGAGGGGGGGGGGCGGGGAACCTGATTGCTGGGAAGTGTTATTTCTCAAGCTTGAATAGGACCTGGAAAGAAACTCCCCACAGCAGTGCTTTTTCCTAAGAAACGGTGGTCAGACTGGGTCCCCATGTGAACAGTGCTCCTTCCTTAACCAGCCAGGATATCCCCCTTAAAACCCCTAATTTTGGAAGACTTTCCCTCTCACACCTATCAAAAAATACCCAGGCTGTATGTGCAAATGGCCTTTCAGAAAGATCCTTTTCCTCCCATCTGACTGTTCTCCCATAGGATGAATTGGGGAGGTCCCTGGTGACCTGGAGGGAACACTAAAAGTGACATACAAGGGGCACCTGGGTGGCTCAGTTGACTGAGCATCCAATTCTTGGTTTCAGCTCAGGTCATGATCCCAGAGTCATGGGATTGAGCCCCACATCTGGCTCCCTGCTGAACATGGAGCCTGCTTAAGTTTCTCTCTCTTTCTCTCTCTCTCTTTCCCTCTGCCCCTCTCCCCCCCTTACACATGCATGCTCTCTCTCTCTCTAAAAAATAACATTATAATTTTTTAAATGTTTGTTCATTCTGAGAAACAGAACACGAGCAGGGGAGGGACAGAGAGACATGGAGACACAGAATCTGAAGCAGTCTCCAGGCTCTGAGCTGTCAGCACAAAGCCCGACGCAGGGCTCGAACCCATGAACCATGAGATCATGACCTGAGCCAAAGTCAGATGCTCAACCAACTGAGCCACCCAGGTGCCCCTCTAAAATAAAATTTTAAAAATTGAAAAAAAAAAAAAAAAACCTAGAAAGTGGCACACAAAGCTTGGCAGAAGGAGGCTAGGCAATGAAGCTAACTTCAGCCATATTCACAATGTTGTCAAGGAAACATCAAACCCTAGTCCTCAGAGTTGGAGAGGATGGGTCAGGAAAATGTGGAGGGAAAGGGCACAGGCTTAGAGGCATCATGGCTGGCTTCAAATCCAGCCCACCATTTACTAGCTGTGTGCCTTGAGCAAGGTTCTTATATTCTCTGTGCCTCAGGTTCCTTGTCTGAAAAATGCAGCTATCACTCCATACCTCATGAAATATCTGTGAAGATAAAAAGGGATAACACATATAGAGAAGGTGGAAGAACAGATACCAAAGGCTCAGCAGAGATAGGTTAACATCAATTAATACAGTGACATCTTGACTATTTACTAGCAGAATCATTTAAAATGCAGATAAAGGTATGTTCACAGGTTCATGTGATATACATACATGTATACACATATATACACATACATATATATACACATATGTATACACACACACACACACACACACACACGTATATATCCTAAGCAGAGCCCTAATGTAGAAAATAGATCAATACTCCCAAACCTCCCAAAGCTCCTGAAGACCTCCAAAGAATACAGATTGAAAACCACTGATCCAAATCCATCCTTTTATGAGAATGGAATCCCTTCTACAATGGCCCTGGCAGAGCATCATGGGGCCTATCTAAGCACTTTGCTGATGGGTTCCTGTGGTTTTCCAGGTGGCCCAACAGGGACCTGGTCATCCTGTCACTGGGAACTGGAAGCTAGAAACCTGCATGTGGGTAGCTCGGTCCATCTCCCCTCTGGAGCCATGGAGGATGAGGCTTTCCCCAATCCTTTTAACTGAATACACTTGGGATTGCTTTGAGAAATAATCACACCTATAGGTGCCACATATAAAATAAGGCAGTCCACCTGAGTTCCCAAAAGATGCACCTTGATCTTAGCAGGTACTTTCCTTACAAAGACCCCTCCCCAGATAAGCATCCTGGACAAGACCCAGGAGAAGAGGATCTTGTCCCTCTGATTTTTCCTATGAGGTCTCAAATGACTTTCCCAGGGAGCAGCAAGAGTCTGGCCTTGTCCTAGTCCTGCTCTTTATTCCCTGGCTGATGTCTGGGAACACTGAAATATGGGCCAGGCCTCTGGCAGCTCCCTTACCGCCAGAGGTTTTGGACTTAATGACTTGGCTGTCTTTACTGCCCCAGGGGGCAGTCCTACAGCATTCCGCCCTCCAACTAAATCACTGCTCAGAAGGGACTGATCGGTGCTCAGGCTTGTTGGAGAGGCACTCTGGAGGCCCCATCCATGAGCACTGAGCCAGGGGCAGGTGTGAGGCACGTTGGGGTGGTTGATCTAACCAGACTCTACAATCAGGGAAACAATCAGATGTCAGAGCTTGGGGCTCAGGCACGCTGGATGGATGTGATGCATAAATTCCAGTCCCCTCAAGGAAAAAAAAAAAAAAAAATGAGCTGAGTAAGTAGCCCTTGAGACTCACTGAAATTACCCTCTCCACTGTGAAGTCTTCCTCAATCCTAATTGCTTTTATTTCCTTCCAGTGTCCCCACTATTTGGAATATTTTCTTATAGCTCTTCTCACAGGATGCCTGGTTTCACTGTTGGTTGAGTAAATGCTTATCTTTCCCATTAAACCATGGAGGCAAGCATTGTGGTGTATCTATCCTAGAGGAAATCCCCAGAACTCGAACACGTCTTTGTACATGGTTGGGCCCAGTGGATGTTTACATTGAACTGGCAGCTATTCCAGTCACCTTTCCCAGAAGGGACCAAGTAAATCTGTCTTCAGACTCAGATAAGTCCACTTTTTCTCCCTTAATTGTACACAGATGTAGGGGCAAAGATGATGCACCCTTAGAGGTACATAGTACTTGGCCCAGAAAGGACCCCAGTGAATGTCTGTCAACTGAATGACTTAGAGAATGGATGACACATGGAGAAAAGTGTCAAAGAAGGAGGATACAAAATGGCCTGTGTGATCCCTGCACTTTGGGTGAGTTGAGAATCAGAGATGGAGCTTGTTGCAACAAAGGAACGTTTGCATCAATAGGCCTTTGGACTGAAATTGGGAGAGGTAAATGGCCCAGGACATCCTAGTGAGGATAAGAACACAGGATTGGATTCAGACAGTTTTGAGTTGGGATCTGGCTCTTCTGTTTACTAACTATATGACACCAAGCTTCAGCTGTAAAGTGGGGACACTAGTGCCCACATCATAGGGCTATGGGGAGGATTAAATGAGATAGCACTGGTTACATGCTCACACACTGCTTGGTACCTGGTCGGTGCTCAGTCAACGTCATTGGGATAGGCGCGGTGGACCAAGTTGTCCAAGAGTACAGGGCACATAGAGGCAGAGAGCAGAGGTAGAAAAGACCATCTGTTTCTAGTCTTTCCTTTCTGCAGAGTTCAGGAGATAACAGGGGCATCTGAACTCATGTGGCATTTTACAACATCTGTTTACCCTGTAGCTTCCTCTTAAGGCTCTCCTGGGATGTGGAACCAAGAAAGTTCCAAAGTCTCAATTTAGTACAGTAAGATGATGAAAGCTGACACTGACTAAGCCATCCCCTCTACAGACCTACAAGGACCCCCTTATAGGGATTGTCTGGAAGAGACACTCTTACTGACCTGTTACTGGTTGGCCTCTCATGAGATGCTATCTTGCAGTTCTGATGGAACGTGTTTCTTTTTGTTCTCATCAGATCTAGTATGTGTCCTGGTTGAAGGGGGGAGAAAGATAGAAACAAATACATGAAGGGTCAAGTACTGTGTTCCCCCTTCCCTCCTCATCTGCACGACAACCATGAAACATGTATTAGTGTGCTCATTCTAAAGATGGTGAAGTGGGCCAAGACAGTAAGAAGCTTGACCAAGGGGGTAGTCCACAGTTCAGACCCAAAGCCCATGTTCTGTCTCAGGAAGAGGAGCTCTGCCTGGTTCTGCAGTCTGTTCTCTCTTCCTTAGGCTCCTTGGGCTGGAAATGTTGGTGCCAGTGTGAAGGGTTTCTACCATGACCTTGTTAATATCACAGAAGCCCAAACCAAGGAGTGGGTTAGTTGGTGGGGCCTGTTGGAGAGGAGATAAGTGCATAAATTACCTCTTATTCAAGCAAGAATAAACTGCCCAGCATGCTTGGCTTCCCTACCTGCATCCTGTCCCCTCTCCCACCCCACTGGTCACCTGTGCTCAATGCTCCAGCAATTCCATCCTGCTCTAGTCCACCAACTGCTGGGGCCCTTCTATGCCTCAGTGCCTTTATTCATGAGATACCCTTTCCTGCTTCTCTTTCAAAGCCTTATCCAATTCTCACTCCTGTAAGATAGTCATCGCTTCTGTCTTGATTGCACTGTGGGATTTTACTTTTATTTACTTATTATTTTTTTAAGTAGGCTCCATGCCCCATGTGGTGCTTGAACTCATGACCCTGAGATTAAGACTCACATACTCTACTGACTGAGCCAGCCAGGGGCCCCTGGCGTGTTTTATTTATATAGGTGACCAAGTGAGACACAGAAAGGCCAATGCCATTGAAATAATTATTTACCATTTCCAAGAGAAAGGGGCATACCATACCACCTGGAAAAGCATTGGGGCAAATCAGAAGGGGATGAGGGAAACAGCTGTCCCAGAGTCTTTATTATGTTTTCCATGGGAAGGAAGGGGTGAAGCAGGGCAGTTTAGGATTGGCTAGTTTGAATAATGCCAACAAGCTCTGAGCTAGGCAGGTGGTGTCCAGTTGCCTGAGGCCTGGCCCTGGAAAGGGGTTTATTGGCTTACTGGGTGAGGGCTGGATAAAGGAGGTTGTTGGAAGGTATAGACTCAAGATTGTTAGTTTGCATATAAAGGTGTGTTCCAAGGTGAGTTGTTCACAATCTCTAAGAATCAGCTAACCCTGGAAGGGGCCATCTCTCCCCAACCAGCAAGGCCCTCAAGATGTCAAACCATCATAAGATACATAAAATAAAACACATAACTAATACCCCTTCCTCTTTGCCCTAGGGGTGCTTCCATGGCCAAACTCAGCACACTGTTGGCGATTTTGTCATTGCAGTTTATTTGATGCTTATGTTCATTGCTCAGCCTTGAGCTCATCAGAAGCAGGGTCTGAGTCTCATTCATGTTCATACCTTCAGCATCTGGCAAATGCCTACTGCCAATGTATATTTAATACATTGGTTCTCAGGCCTGGTTGCTCATTAGAATCCCATGAGAAGCACTTTGAAAATACTAATGTCTAGGACTTACCCTCAGAGATTCTGATGTAATTCATCTGGGATGTCTAGATTTCCACTAACTCCTTGAATTTCATAGGAGGAATTTTCCAGAAGGATATCAAGGTTGTGGTCCCAGATGTGGTCATTTAAAACAGCAGGAGGGGCGCCTGGGTGGCTCAGTTGGTTAAGTGTCCGACTTCGGCTCAGGTCATGATCTCATGGTTCACGAGTTCGAGCAGCCTGGAGCCTGCTTCTGATTCTGTGTCTCCCTCTCTCTTGGATCCTCCCCCCATTCATGCGCTGTCTCTCTCTGTCTCAAAAATAAATAAATGTTAAAAAAAATTTTTTTAAACAGCAGGAAACCCAAGTCCTGAAAGTTAGGGACTTGCGTTGGGCTTGATTGCCTGTTACAGGAGCTTCAACTGCCCATTTTGGTAGAACATTACCTACTGAAAACAGTCTACACAGTCTTGGCAGCTCCTAGGCTTGAACAAGTGTTGTCCTTCTGCATTCCTCTGAGGCTCCAGGCTACACTCGTTGGAGAAGAGGCTCTTACTCCACCCCAAGTAAGGTTCCCAATTCTGCCTCTCTACTTTCGGTGTCTGTGCCTTTTGCTCTACACTGTTTGTGTCTATCTGTGACTCTGGTCTCAATAGTTTCTCTCTTTATTCTTCCATAGCCATCTCTTTGTGCATCTCTGGTGTCTCTTCAGCCTGTCTCACAGTGTATCCTGAAAGGTAGAAGAAATGGTAAGAGAATTGTCTCCAACTCCATGATTTTTGCTCTTGACTTTAGAATCCTTGGAAAAGGGAATGCTGGAAACCCACCCATTCTTCTTTTCCTATTCTTACCCACTCCTCAGGTTAGCTGCTTCCTGGAACTTCCTGGAACTTTCCCCAACTGTCTCCCCAACCGCCAACTGCTGCCTCCTCTCCTGGCACTCCAGGAGCCTCTCCCAAAACTCCCATACTCTCAACACTGGCAGACCCTGATCACCTTAAGGGCCCAATCTGTGGGGCATCCTGGAGGGAACTTGCTCCCCACCTTGTCCAGCCCAGAAACCTGCCAAGATTTCTCACCTCCCTGCAGCCACTACACTGCTCTGGGTAAGTGAAAGGGGCTCTTCACTCCGGTCGATGCGAGGAAGGGACTTTCCATAAGGACCAGACAGACAGACAGACAGAGACAGAGAGAATGAGAAGTTCTCAGGGATGAGAACTGTGGCCTAGAGAATTTAAGAGAATTAGTGTTTAGGTCATATTTCTGATTTCTTTACCCTTGTATGGTTTGAGGCCATTACTCAGGGCATTTCTGCATGCTTGTGTTTGAGCATCAAACATTTCTCTAACTTTCCCAGAAAGGACTCCTTGGCACATTTCTCACTACTAGAGTCCTGGACTGGGATTAGTGTTGCTGATTTCAGTTCAGCTAGGCCTTACTTCTAACAGACTTAGAAGTTTCTTTCCTTTGCGAGGTCCTGATTTCATCCTCCAAGGAAGAAGAATTCCTCTTTCTTCTCATGTGAAGACATGTGGGCAGAACTAGAAATCCAATCTGTGCACCAAAGGAGGGGAGGAGGGTAAATCTGCAGCTCCAGTGGGCTCTACATTCAATGCTCACCTCCACGAGGACAGACAGAATATTCATTCTTCTGAGGATGATATGGCAGCAAATGAACCTGGAAAATGCTACCATTTCATAGCGTATCTGGGCCTTTCCGTTCTGTGGATGAAGTGAGTCATTAATACATACATCATAAGGCTGAGGCAGTGAGCTTATTAGGTCAACAGTTGGTTGCTGAGACCAACAAGCTGGGGTTCTCAGAGAGGAGACTTCATGTTCCTGGAGTGAAGTGGCCCAAGCCCCCAACTTCTGGTTGGAGGTCCAGCAGAAACCTTGGATAAAATGAGTGTTTGGGTCAGGGGCCAGAGCTGGGTCTTATAGACACTCTTCTAGTCTCCTCACTCTTGGGAAACATAACTGCTAGAAAATTCAACTCTGGAGCTCTCTCTGCCACTGTCCCCTTGCCCCACCCCTGTCAATACCACCAGTTCCTGCATTTTCTGTTTGAGAAGTTAAAGATTTATAGTTCAAAACGTGACTAGAAGGAGAGCAAGCATTTCTTAAAATAACAACAAAAGTTACATTCTGATACTTTTACATTCCAAGACAGTTTCTACATTGGTCATCTGAAATGAAAGTTACATAAAAAGCAACATTTTCTAGTGGAGAACTAAAAGACTTTAGGAGAGTTTGTGGTCCTTTTCTACTCTTTACACATGAAAGACAACAAAAGGCTAGAATATTCTGTTTGCAACATATTGTTTTTGAATGTGCTGTGCTTGCTTATTTTTTAAGTGTCTACTCTATTGAAAGTACTGTGGGGGGTACAGAAACAATTAGGGTGCTCACAGGATGAAATATCTGCACAGGAAACTAAAACAGAAAGAAGATATCACTGAATGCTATTAAGGGAGAAACAAACACTGCCCCTGAAACTGAAGTGAGACACATATTAAATTTGTGGAGGCCTATGTCCACCGCTCTTTCCCTTATTTTCTTCCTTATTTATTTAAAAAAAATTGAATGTTTATTTATTTTTGATAGAACACAAGGGGGGAAGGAGAAGAGAAAGAGTAAGACACAGAATCTGAAACAGGCTCCAGGCTCTGAGCTGTCAGCACAGAGCCCGACGCAGGGCTCGAACACACAGACCATGAGATCATGACCTAAGCTGAAGTCAGTCGCCCAGCCGCCCAGCCAGCTGACTCAGCCACCCAGGCTCCCCTCCTCCCTTATTTAAATGGTAATAGAGCACCTGCTGTTTCTCAGGCACTGTGCTAGGTGCCAGACACAGCACTTCACAGGACACATATGGTTCTTCCTCCGTAAAGGTAACAGTCTAGTGGTAGATAAGCACAAGTAAATGACAAATAAAAATGGCTGGATACATACTATCATGGTGGAAGACTGTATGTGGGTAGGAGAGGATATCTAAGAAGGTTCACTGAAGGAAGGTTCACTGATGTTTAAATAACACCTGAAGGATAAGCAAAAGCCATCTGGGTCATGTGGTGGAAGAGAATGGCTCTCCTTACAGAGAGAACAGCTTGTACAAAGGCCTTAGAGTCAGAGAGAGTATAGCCAATTGGGAATGTGGAAAGTAGTCTACACAGGCTGATCAAGTGGTCTATACAGTGAGGAGAATGGATTAAGTCAGTTTTCTAAAGTGGGCTCTATAAATCACTGGTTCCTTGGTGTATTGTGTGTGTGTGTGCACTAAAATATATATAAAATTTACCATTTTAACTCTTTTTAATTACATTCACAATGTTGAGACTTTATCACCCTATGTATTTCCAAAACATTCATTACCCCAACAAAAAGTCTGTAACTATTAAGCAGTAACTCCTTACTGTGAGAAAATAAGTTTCTGTTGCTTAAGCCACCCAGTCTGTGATATGTGGCTATGGCAGCACTGACAAACTAATACATTCATCTTGTTCCAGATCTTCGGGAAAAATTTTTGAGTCTTTCACCATTGAGTATGATGTTAGCTATGGATAGTCCATATATGGCCTTTATCATATTGAGGCTGTTGAGTTTTTATCAAGTTTTTATGAGTTTGTTGAGTGTTTATCAAGAAAGTTGTTGAATTTTGTCAAATGCTTTTTCTGCATCAAGTGAGATAATCATGTGGATTTTTTCCTTCATTCTGTCAATGTGGTGTATTATATTGGTTGATGTTCATGTGTTGAACCCTTCTTCCATTCCAGGAACAACTCTTACTTGGTCATGTTGTATAATCCTGTTAATATGCTTCTGAATGCAGTTTGCTAGGGTTTTTACATCAATATGCATAATGAATATTGGTCTTTAGTTTTCCCTTCTTGTAATGTCTTTGTCTGGTTTTGGTATTGGAATAATGTTAGCCTGACAAAATTACTTAAGACATATTCCCTCCACTTTAATTTTTTGAGTTTGTAGTGACATGTTTTTATTCCCTTTTTATTTATTTTTGGTATATTCTATGGGTATATTTTGTGGGTATCATGACTATCATATATAACAACTTAAAATTATAACAATCTAATTTAAATTGGTACCAGCTTACCTCCAATCGCAAAAGATAGCTACACTCCCCTACTTTATGTTACTGATGTTACAGATTACATTTTTATATATCTGTACACTAACAAAGATTTATAATTACTTTTGTGCATTTGTCTTTTAAATCCTATATTTAAAAAAAGTGGAGTTACAATGCAAAATTTATTGGCTTTTATGCTTGCCCATATATTTACCTCTACCTGAGATCTTTATATCTTTATCTAACATCAAGTTACTATCTACTGTCCTTTCATTTCAACCCAAAGGACTCTTATTAGCATTTTTTTTTTTTTTTTGCAGGGAATTTCTAATGGCAATGAATTCCCTCAGTTTTTATTTAACTGGGAATGTCTTAATATCTCCCTCATTTTTTAAGGGCAGTTTTGCTGTATATAGAATTTTTGGTTGACAGGTTTCTTCTCTAAATATTTTAAATACAGTTAACCCTTAAATAACATGGGTTTGACCTTCATGGATCCACTTATTTGTGGATTTTTCTTCTCTTCCTTGTGGTTTTCTTAATAACATTTTCTTTTCTCTAGCTTACTTTATTGTAAGATTACAGTGTGTAATATGTATAACATTGAAACTGTGTTAACCAACTGTTTATGTTATCGGTAAGGGCTCTAGTCAACGGTAGGTAATTAGTACTTAAGTTTTTTTGGGGGGGGGTTCAAAAGTTATATGCAGATATTTGACTGCATGGGGGTCAGTGCACCTAACCCCTCTGTTGCTTGAAGGTCAACTGTATATCATCCCAATGCCTGCAGCCTCCAGGGTTTCTTCTGAGAAATCAGTTGTCAGTCTTGCAGAGGATACCTTGTACATGACATGTCCCTTTTATCTTGCTGGTTTCAAGATTCATTTTTTGGCTTTTAACAGTTTGATTATGTGTCTTGGTATGAGTGTGTTTTAGTTTATTCTACTTGGTGTTTCTTGAGCTCTTTGCATTTGCAGATTCATGTGTTTAATCAAATTTGGGAAGTTTTTGGCCATTATTTCTTCAAATAATCCATCTGCTCCCTTCTCTCTTTTCTCCTTCTGGAACTCTCATAATGCATACACCGGTCTACTTGATGGTATCCCATGGGTCTTTTAAGCTCTGTTTATTTTTTTTTCATTGTTTTTTCTTTTTGCTCCTGATCCCAGACTCAATAATTTCAGCATTCTTATCTTTAAATTTATGGATTATTTTTTTTCTCCCTGCTCAAATAAGCTATTGAACCCCTATAGTAAATTTATCACTCAGTTATTTTATTTTTTTATCTCTATAATTTGTTTTGTTGGTTTTTATAATTTCTGTACTTTGTTGATATTCTGATTTTGTTCATATACTGTTTCACTGTCTTCCTGATTTCCTTTAATTGATTCATGTTTTTCTTTAGCTCTTTGAGTATATTTAAGACAGTTATTTTAAAGTCTTTAATAAGTTTGATGTGTGAGCTTTCTCAGGGACTGTTTATGTCAACTTATTTTATTCCTTTGAATGGGCTACGTTTTATTGTTCTTTGTGATTTTTTTGTTGTTGTTGAAAGTTGGGTATTTGAAAGAAGCAGCCACTTTCCCCTGTCTTTTCAGACTGGCTATGTGCCAGAGAAGACCTTCACTGATTAGATGGGCATGGTCTGGGCCCAGGGGTGAGCCCAAGATGAGAACTTTAGACCTTCTTTGTTTTTTTTTTTTTTCTGAGCATGTGTCTTGCCTGGACATGAATGTGGCTTTCTCAATTCCCCCATATACACAGCTTCTTTTAAATGTTGTAATTCCCCCCCCCCCCCCCCAGGAATCTCACCCTAGCTTCTTTTGGGGACTTATATTGTCCTTTAGATGTCTTCATCAATAATGTCTTGCCCCAAGTATCTGAAGATCTGTAGTATCCCTGCAGTTTTCATAAACAATTTCCACTCCTTACTCTCCCTGAGATCTCAGTTAGACAAAACAGAGACCAGTACTTCAGGCAATCCCTAGACAGGTTAGAACACTGCAGTAAGGTTTTCTTTGCTCCCTCTGATTTGAGAGAGGAAATTGGTAACTGGGCTTCAGTGTCCTCTAAACCAAGACTGGATTATTCTGAGGACAGTGTAGGGGCAAAGACAAGTGAAAATGCCATGTAATTTCTTACCATATGGAAGGCAACGCTTCCTTGACTGAGAATTCACTTGGTTGCTCCGATCTTTGACTGTTTTCCAGAGCTCACAGCTCAGCCAGCTTTGGGTTTAATTTGTTTTGTTAGTTAGCTGGTTTGGTTTTGGGTTGTGTGTGCGTGTGTGTGTGTGTGTGTGTTTTGAAGTTTCCATAGAGGAATGAGAGCTTGGAGCTTCCCAGTACATCATCTTGCTGATGTGACCTGGCTGTTTTTTCTTTAAACAGCTTTATTAAGATATATTTCACATACCACACAGTTCACCAAATTGTACAGTATAATTTAAATATGTATAATTTAATGTTTTTTAAAGTGTATAATTCAATGGTTTTTAGTATATTTACAGAAATGTGCTATCACCACTACAATGTTAGAACATTTTCATCACCTCCAAAAGAAACCCTATACCCTTCAGCTATCACCCCCATCTCCCCTATTCACTCACCTGCCCACCCGCAGCTCTAGGCAACCACTAATCAATTTTCTGTCCATGTATGTATACCTGTTCTGGACATTTCATATAAAAAGAATCATACAATATGTGTTCTTTTGTGACAGGCTTCTTTCACTTAGCACAATATTTCCCCACATTCCCCTGCCCCAGGGTGTGTAGAAGGCACAAGGTACTGAGAAGATAAATGGGAGTGGTGAGCGGCAAGGGTACACAGTGGAGCAGGCAGACTGGTTCAAAACTGGAGTTACATCCAACAGCCAGAACATGAAGAGGATGGAAAAAAAGATGGTGGTGAGTGAATAGTAGAAGCAAAGAATCACAGGAAACTAAGCACCAGAGAGAAGCAAGTCAGAATAAGTAAAGAAAAAGGACAGTGGTCAAAGGATTGGAGTTCAGAATAAGATGAAAGACTGAGTGTCGTGGGAATAGCAAAGTGAGAGAAAAAGAAGAGGTTGTTATCAGAATAGCTTCTTGGATTTAAGATTTTAGGGATGGAATGTTTTTTAGTGATGACAGTGTCCAAGAAGTTGCCATCAGAAAAGAGGCTGGAGAGGAGGGCAGAGAAGGTGTTGGAAGAGGATATGGATGTCACCCAATGTTGACATCAAGACTTGGAACAGGGGAAAGTTTCCATGCCAAGTAACAATGTCTTCAGTGAGCAAGGAGTGATAGGAAGGCAGATAATACCAATTAGGATTGATTCAGATGGAGTAAGCCTCAAGAAGTGTAGATTTTGACAAGAGGACTGAAGAGTCATGGTATAGAAGCAGCAATGGGGAATGAAGTGCTAGTCAATCTTACCTCCCAGTCCCCAGACATGTCGGGGGTGAGAAACTGAGCATTCCACACTTTGAAGAACTTCAAGAGAAGCAACTTTTCAAGGGTCAGGGAGATTCGGGTTATGGCAAGAGGTGGAGGTGAAGGGATATCAATGGGGAAAGCAAAGTCGTTTCAGCAAATGATGTTGGGCCAATTGGATAGCTACATGCAAAAGAGTGGAATTGGACCTCTGTCTAACACAACATATAAAAATTAAGTCACAATGGATTGATGATGTAAATGTAAGAGCTAAGATTGGAAAACTTTTGGAAGAAAACGTAGGGGAAAATCTTCATGACATTGGATTTGTGATAATTTCTTGGATATGACACCAAAAGCACAGACAACAAAAGAAAAGATAGATAAACCATACTTCACTGAAATTAAAAACTTTTCTGCATCAAAGTACACACTCAAGAAAATAAAAAGACGACCCATAGAAGAGGAGAAAATGTTTACAAATCAAATATCTGATGAAGGCCTATGATTTTTGGCACCAATCCCAATGTGTGAGTTTTTTCTCTACATCAAGAAATTCTCTAACACTAGCTGGATGTCCTACAATTCAACTCAATTCTGACACTATTTACCTGGAGATACCATTAGATCCCACAGGATAAGGGCTTGGTCCTACAAGACTGTTCCCTTACCCTCAGGTGCCAATTGTAACTCCAGACTATTACCTGAGCTTCTGGCCTACCAGCTGTAGATTAGAGGTTCCGACAACCTCCTACTTGGGTTCAATTAATTTGTTAGAGTGGCTCACAGAACTCAGAGAAACATTTAACGTACTAGATTACTAGTTTATTACAAAAGGATGTAACTCAGAAACAGCCAGATAGAAGAGATGCATAGGTCAAGGTATGTAAGAAGGGACACAGAGCTATTCTCTGAGTTGTATCCTTTCCCCAAATCTCCAAGTGTTCACTAACCTGGAAGCTCTCCTCACCTCTATCCTTTTGAGTTTTTAATGGGGGTCTCATTACATAGGTATGATTGACTAAATCACTGGACATTGATGATTGATTCCACTTCCAGAGCCCCTCCCCTCCCTGAAGGTGGAGAAGGAGAATTAAAAGTCCCAAACCTCCAATCATATGGTTGATTTCACTGGCAACCAGCCCCCATCTTTTTAGGTGCTTTCCAAAAGTTACCTCATTACCATATAATTAGGTATGGTTGAAAAGGGGTTATTATGAATGTCAAGACATCTTTATCACTCTTATCACTTAGGAAATTCCAAGGGTTTTAGAAGCTCTGTGCAAAAAAATGAGATGAATATCAAATATATATTTTTTATAAATCACAGTGTCTAATATCCAAAATATATAAAGAACTTGTCTAACTCAACAATAAAAAGATAACCTATTTGAAAAGTGGCAAAGGATTTGAATGGATATTTCTCTAAAGAAGATACATAAATAGACAAAAACTCATGAAAAGATGTTCTACATCATTAGTCATCAGGAAAATGCAAATCAAAACCACATGTAATACCATTTCATGCCCACTCAGATCACTATAATCAAAAAGAAACAATAAGGAGTGCTAGTGAGGATGCGAAGAAATTGGAACCTTCCTTGCTAGTAGAAAGATAAAATATAATGGCCGCTTTGGGAGACAGACTGGTAGTTCCTCAAAATGCTATACATGGAATGGTCATATGAGCCAACAATTCTACTCCTGGGTGTAACTCAAGAAAATTGAAAGCATATTTTCACACACAAAAACATGTATACAAATGTTTATAATAGCATCGTTCATAATAGCCCCAAATAACCCAATGTCCATCAAATGATGAGTGGGTAAATAAAACGTGGCATATCCATACAATGGAATATTAATCCAGCTATAAAAGATAACGAAGTACTGACAACATGGATGAACCTTGAAAACATGCTGGGTGAAAGAAGCTGGTCACAAGAGAACACATACACAGTTGATCCTTGAACGGCATCGGTTTGAACTGCATGGGTCTACCTATATGTGATTTGTTTACAGTACAGGCCTACAAATGTATTTTCTCTTTCTTATGATTTTCTTAATAATGTTTTCTTTTCTCCAGCTTACTGTACTGTAAGAATACATGTAACACAAGATATGTGTTAATCAACTATTTATGTTATCAGCAAGGCTTCCAGACAACAGTAGGCTCTCGGTAGTCAAATTTGGGGGGAACCAAAAGTTATACACAGATTTTCAACTGCACAGGGGATTGGCATCCCTAACTCCCATGCTGTTCAAGGGTCAACTGTAGTATGATTCCACTGAAGAGTAGATTAGTGACTCGGGGGACTGGGAGAGGAAGGAATGGGGACTAACTGCTAATAAGTTCTGCTTTGGGGCTTCTTTTGGGGGTGATGAAAATGTTCTGGAATTAGGTAGTGATGATGGTTGTGCTACTTTGTGATGGTTGCACAACCTTTAGTGATTTCTATACTAAAACCACTGAATTGTACATGTTAAAAGGGTGGATTTTATGGTGTGTGAATCTCAATTTCTTAATGAAAACGAAAGGAAAATAGCGAGGGGGAATTCAGTTACTGTAGTTCAGAGATTCCAGAGGGCACATGTGGAAAGGTTTTGGAGGGAGGGAAAGCATGAGTGGCTGTCTGGATAAAGAAGGAAGGTAACATCTGGGCAGTGATAGGGGTGAGGGGCTGTTAGGCACAGGAGGCTTGGAAGGATAGAAGGGGGTGGGGGTCAAGACTTCTAGGAGCACTGGCCCAGCAGATTCCTGGGTTTGGAGGGATCAAGGCATCTCAGGAAGTCAACAGCCTCTGCCTACCTGATAGTGTTGGGATGTAGTACCAGCCCTGGTGACTAAAGGAAGAATAGGGGACTCCCAGGGTGGCCACCTCAGGATCTAGAGATGGGAGTTTCCAGAAATAAAGCAGTTGAGAAAAACAGGCTGGCAATGGGAAAGAGACACAGCACCTTCCTGGGCTTGAATGTGGTTCCTAGATCTTGGACTCCACATTTGAAGTGAAGTTCTGTGAATCCCCAAGAGAAAGATCAGATTCGAAAATACCGAGAACCACTGCACTCTGTCAGATCTCTTTGCAAAAACAAGCCAGAGAAGGTTAGATAAATAATCAAACGGGATCTAGGGCCAGGCGCCAACTTGAGTGGTTATTTCCTGCTGATGTTTATTGAGTTAGGAGCTATTAAGTGAAAATAAGACTATCAGAAACAGAGGTGGTGGGTTTGTCAGGCATTCAAACAGTAATTTATTAGACATCTAGACTCGCCAGGCACTGTGCTGGGAATGCTGGATGCAAACTCAGTACAGCCTCCAGGAAGCTTGTAGATTGAGGGGCGGGGGAACCACAAGCAAATCTTTAAGGAAGTAATTACAAAAGAATTCATTGCAAGCATATAAGCACAAGGAAAGGAATAAGGAGCTATGATTCTGTATAAGAGGAATTTAACGGAAGCTAGGCGTCAGGGCATTTCTCTGAAGAAATGGCATTTTGACTATCCACCAAAAGGGGGTGGGAAGTGAGGGCAGTGCAGAGGAAGGCCCTAGGGCAGGAAGGAGCTGGAGGGATGAGCGGGAGTTAAACCTCAAGCAGCGGAGAGTAGAGAGTCACAGCTAGAGAAGCAGGAGGAGCCAGATCATGCAGGCATAGGAGATTCTGGGCTGTGTTCCAAGAACACAGGGAATAGAGGGGGGCAACAGAAGGGAAAGAAGGGCGACAGCCAAGCTCCAAGAGGGGGCAGTAGAGGAGAGTGGTTAATGGTTAAGGAGCAAGTAGTCTGGAGGCAGATAGCATGGGTTCAAATCCCAGGTCTTCCACTTATGACTCATGTGACCAAGGTCCAAGTTAGTTAACCTTTCTGTACCTCAGTCTCCTCCTCTGTAAAATGGGATAAGAATAGCACCTACTCCAAAGGATCATATCATAAGGATTCAATGATAAAAGCTTGCCACATACTGAGTAAGGAAGCATTGCTGACCTGAGCAGACTCAGCAGGAGCAACCCTACCCTGGGGACTCTTCCCCACCTCCAGACAGCATTTTTTGCGTTTTTTTTTTGGTACTAAGAGCTATTGGTATTGAGGAAAGTTTTGGCTTCTCTAGCGGCTTCCACTTTGAAGATCAGAGTCTCTTGGCCTTTGAAGACCATTCTGGCAGCATTGTCCTTGTGGCTCTGGCTATCCTGTGAGCTCCATGAGAACAGGGGCCATGCTGTCCCTACACCATAGAGCAGACACAGGGCCTGGCACATGGGAGGTGCTCAGTACCTGATAGCGAAATGGATTGGGAATGCATACATGATCGAGCATTCCGTAGGTGAGGGTCATCCCCTCACTGAAGGGCTTAACATAATTTGTTCAATTCCATTCTCACCGCCATCCTGTGAGGAGGCTACTAGGAGGCTCCTGTGAGGAGGCTACACCTCCAGTAGGGAAGATCTGGGGAATGAGTCCTCTGTGGGGGAGCTGTAGTCATACATCAGGGACTCTAATTATTGAGAAATGTGTTTAATTTATAGCCCCAAAGAAAGGCTTTTTGCTAGAAGTTGGGATCCTGGATGCAGGAATTCAATTGGAAAGCCAGCTATGCTTAAATAGTTTCTCTAGGGGCGCCTGGGTGGCGCAGTCGGTTAAGCGTCCGACTTCAGCCAGGTCACGATCTCGCGGTCCTTGAGTTTGAGCCCCGCGTCGGGCTCTGGGCTGATGGCTCAGAGCCTGGAGCCTGTTTCCGATTCTGTGTCTCCCTCTCTCTCTGCCCCTCCCCCGTTCATGCTCTGTCTCTCTCTGTCCCAAAAATAAATAAACGTTGAAAAAAAAATTTTTTTTTTTAAATAAAAAAAAATTAAAAAAAAAATAGTTTCTCTAAAGCTTAAGCTGTGTAAACTTTATAGCTATGATCTCATCTTCCTTAGCAAGGCACGGGAGCGACGGGTCATTATACTTGTTTATGAAAGGGAGAAATGGTGCATCTTAGAGAGGCATAGTCCCCACCCCCCTTCCCAAGCAGCCTGGCGGGGCTCAGAGCAGAACACGGGAGTCCTCAGTTCCCAGCTGCTAGAACATTCCCCAGCACACCCCCACACCCCATCTCAGAGAAGACAGAGCACAGATCAACTGGAAAGGCCGTGGGAGAACTGCCTGTGATCTTCCCCTGCCCTCTCTGGTTCCAATCAGAGTCCCACACACAACTTCCTACAGGCTGCTCCCCCCTTCCGCCCAGCCGGCACCTCACTGGCACCGTGCAAGCTGCTCCCTTCCCCAGCAGCCCTGCCGGTTTCTTCTCCAGAGACTATTATTTTGGGAGACTGCTGAGTTCAGCACTGCTGCAAGGTGCAGTCGGAGGAGCCCTTCTGTCCTCAGCTGGCCCTTTGGAGCTGGCCTCGGGGCCAGGGCGGCCCTAAGTGCGGCAGCCCTTCCTGCACAGGGTCACTGCACCCAACCACCGACCGTCCGTCAGCCCCAAGGCTGTCAAGGCAGGTGGCGCGGGAACTGTGGGCAGGAGAAGCAGAGCTGTCTCCGGCGCACAGCCCAGCCCAAGCCCTGCTCCTGGAAAAACAACCAAGGTCTTGCTCTTGCAGGCTCCCCGGAACCCGCCCCCAGCTTAAAGCCTGGGGTCATCAGCTTCCCAGAGTTTGCCTTAAAGCCAAAGAAGCAGGCTGGCCCATGGCCCACTGATCACACACGGGGCGAGTGGTGGGGGACAAGATGAGGATCTGGGTGGGGTGAGAGGCTTATATAAGCCCTTCTGCTTCGCAGCTTGCTCTCTGCCCTGGCAGCCGGGATTAGAGGACAGCAAAGCCTTGCTCTGACAGAGGAGGGGCCTCAGCCAGGACTGCAAATTGAGCCCGGGTTGGAGTAGGCCCAGGTCCTCCCAAGGTATTTGTGTCCGGGTGGCAGATTAGCTGCGGGAGCCCAGGCAGCTGCCTGCCCTTCTCCTTCTGCTTACCAGAGGTCCCTGTTCCTTCAAGTGAGTCCCCTGGGGTGGGGGCCACAGGGTGAGAAGGGCGCCCCCTGCAGAGGGCCCCGCAGCTCTAAAAGTCCCTTGTGTTCCAGGTATCCATGGGCTGGACAATGAAGCTGGCCACGGCGGCACTGTTTCTGGGTCTCACAATGGTGGTCCCCAGAGACGAGGAGGACGGCGACATGTGTATGTACGAGGCCCTGTCTGACACCGATGCTGTCCTCTGCAAGTAAGGCTGGTGGGGCCCGGGAAGCAACCAGGCAGGGCAAAATGGGGGTTGAGATCTCCAGGAGGGGTGTTTGCAGAACCAGGGAACATTGTCTCCTAAGTGGCCTTCGTGGGCAGGTAGATAATCACTGAGCCCTGGAGACCACCTCAATGGAGGCCAGCATTAAGGGAAGAACTGGAGACAGGCTCCTACCTTCCAGACAGTGGTCTCCCGGAGCCAGAGGGTATATACAGATACAGTCAGCTCCCCTTTATACTCCAGGGGGGGCCTCCAAACCTGAGGGGCTGGCCTCACCCTCCCTGCTGGCACCCAAGAGAGACCATCCCTCCCCACAGCCCGGAATGCTCCCTTCCCCCAACAAAGAAGCATTTTAAAGAACAGTGGCAGTCCACAGAGGGTGTGGGATTGGACCCTCCCTGTGTGAGAAGTGGCTGTTTGCTTTTCAGTAAGGAGGCGCTGGGAGTGTGGGGCAGGTGGGCCTTTAAGGAGCGTGGCCACTGGGTGTTGTCTAGAGAGGAGGCTGGGCCTCAGAGGCGGGCTTTTTCCCTTCTGAGGACCCAAGCTCCTCCTGCCTGTGTCAGAGTTCAGCTCTCTCCTCACTGACTGCCCATTAGAAAAGCCAGTCTTAATTGTCCTGGGCTCGTGGCTCGTCCTGAGGGCTGCCCAGGCCGCTTTGCTGCCAACCCCTCTGCCAGTTTGGTGACAAAGGAGCCTGGCATCCCACTGAAGCCATCGGAAGTGAGAGAGGAGGGAAGAACTCTTATTTCCTGCTCTGCCTCCTTGGGTACACTTGAATTCTTACAAATGTTAACTTTTAGAAAGATAAATACATGTTTTCCCTGAAAAAGTTAGGTAGTTAAAACCCCTCCCTCTCCCAAAAGCTAACACACATTTTGCTCTGTGCTCTTATCAGTACATTTCTAAAACTCTGGCCAAACAGTTCTAAATGGAGTTTTGAGTGGGAGGAGCGAACACGGCTGCATCTCACATGTGGGCTCCAGTCCTCTAGGTACTCTGCTGAGAGGAGCCTCCCTGGGGGTGGGTAGCCGCTTAACTCTGGTAGGGCAGAAGATCAAGTCCCCATGAGCCCGGGAGGTCAGCTGGGCAGGGCCACAATAAGGCCCCATTATGGAGTGCCTCCGTGCTTCCCACGTTCACTGCGGCACACTTAGAAAATGACCATGTGCGTGGTCACTGGGGGCGGCCCACCTGGGCCCCGGCTGCCCTAGGCTCTGCCCTGCAGACATCCACACGCTGGTGCCCTGGGGGCCTGTGCACTATGGTACGCCTGAGGGCTCTGGGGCATCCATCGTATGCCAGGAGTTCTGCTGGTGCCTAGACTCCTTGGCTCATTTCGCTGTTATCGCGAACCCACCAGGTACATATCACCATCCTCATATTGCAGACGAGGAGTCCCCAAGATTAAAGAACCGGTCCACAGAGCTCACACACCTCGCCAGTGGCAGAGCCTGGATCCAGCCCCCCTTGTTTGGCTCTACACTCAATGCCCTTTCCCTACCCGCCTTTGGAGCTTCTCAAACTGGAGTGAAGGGGAGCTGTCTCAGGGCACTTGGGCTGTTATAACAAAGTGCTAGGGCAAGGTGCCTTAGGAACAGCAGAAATTTACTTCTTCTCCTCCTGGAGGTTGCGAAGTCCCAGATCAAGGTGGCAGCAGTTTCCACGTCTGGTGAGAACCTGCTTCCTGATTCACAGATGGCTGTCTTCCCACTGTCCCCTCACACAGTGGAAGGCCCCTCCCGGATGCCCCACCTCATAATGTCATCACACCAGGGGGCTGGGGTTCGGCATATGAATTCTGGGGGAGGGGCAACTGCAACTCACTCCATTACAGGAGGTACTCTCAGGACTCCCTAGAGTCCACCAGGAGACCCCCAGCTTGAGAAACACAAACTTGCCACACTAAGGTTGTGTGCTAGGAGATGACTGGTTATAAACTGTCACTGCGAAAGGGGAGGTTTGTCTTTATTACCTCTGAAGGCCTTTGTTGGTAAAAGATCATCACTAACTGAGAACACATCATGGATACATCAGACCCCTGAGGAGAGATCAGGATGTCCTGTGCCAGGGCCCCCTCACCTGACCTCTTCAAGAGATCTCCCCACCCCCCAAGAAGCCACTCCTCTCATCATTAGGTAGAATCTAATAGAGAGAGAGAAAAAAATATATATATTATATATATATTTAGGGGGGGGGCACCTGGGTGTTTCAGTCGGTTAAATGTCCTACTTCAGCTCAGGTCATGATCTCACAGTTCATGGGTTCAAGCCCCGCATTGGGCTCTGTGCCAACAGCTCAGAGCCTGGAGCCTGCTTTGGATTCTGGGTCTCCCTCTCTCTCTGTTCCTCACCCATTCGTGCTCTCTCTCTCTCTCAAAAATAAATAAACATTAAAAAATTTTTAGAGAGAGAGAACGCACACCTGACCACATGCACAAGTGGGGGAGGGGCGGGGGGGGAGGACCTTAAGCAGGCTCCGAGCTCAGTGCTGAGCCTGATGCAGGGCTGGATCCCAGGACTTTGGGACCATGACCTGAGCCCAAATCAAGAGTTAGACGCTCAACCAACTGAGCCACCCAGGCATCCCGAATAGGGAATTTTTGAAGTCAGGCCTTAACACCTGAGGGTATTAATCTAGAAAGGAGGAAGTTCATGTACAGGGACAAGTGGTAGGAAGACACCGTTAAGGGAAAAGCTCTTCCGGGGTTACAGCTTACCGACCCCTGACAAAACCCTGAGATCAGAACTCAGGTTCAGTCTCAGCAGCGAGAGAACGACGGTCTAACCCACACCCTGTGGGTGCGTCTATTCAACAACGCCCTCCCGCTGCGTCAGCTCCCCTGGCTGGGAGCCCCCCCTTCCCCCCATCCCGCCAAAGCCCTCTGGCCTGTGCTGAAAGCCCCCCCCCCCCAGAAGCTGCATCCCCACTGGAGGCAGGGGTTGCCTTTCTTTAACTTCACCCCATCCCGTCTAGTGTTGTCCTGCACACTGCATGGAACGAGTCTAGCTCCTCTTCCTCTTTTTTTTTTTTTAATGTTTATTTATTTTTGAGAGACAGAGAGATAGAGCAAGAACAGGAGAGGGCAGAGACAGAGGGAGACACAGAATCTGAAGGGGGCTCCGGGCTCCGAGCTGTCAGCACAGAGCCTGATGTGGGGCTGGAACCCACGAACTGGGAGATCATGACCTAGCTGAAGTTGGACACGTAACTGAACCACCCAGGCACGCCTAGTTTCTCTTCCTCTTGAGTCTCCTTCAGACGTTGGGGGGTTACGCTGCCTGCCTCCACCCGCAGCTCTTCTCAGCTGGGCTCCCATCTTCATCGTCAGTTCCTCCTCGGGGGGCCTTGGTTCTGGGCCCCACTTCTGCGAGCAGAGGTTGGAGACAGGCCCATTGCTCTTTTCCAAAGGTGGCGCCCCACACTTTGACACCGAGAACTGTGTGCCCACCGAGCCCCCTCGGACCTCTGTCCAGGTAGCCTCACCTCCATGGGCCTGCTTGTCAACCTCGCTTTTAGGCCACTGGAATTCTGAGCCCTTTCCACAGGTATAGCCCGGGAGCCGTCTCTCTCTGATCCGCATCTTACAAAGCTGAGGGTACTTGGGTCACTACTAGTCGGAAGCCTGGAGACACGGAGTGACTCCCTAGGGAAGCTGTGTGGCGCAGCAGACGGCAGACAAGCCGCTGGAGTAGTTCTCCACCGCTGCACAAGTCACCCCAAACGTGGCGGCCACTCACACTTGTGTCCCATTTGCTCTGGGCAGCGCCCGGCTGGGCAGCAAGGGCTCACCCGCGGCCGCGGACTGGCTGGGGCGGGGTGCTCTGCTCCCGAGCTCGCTAATGTGGGTGTTGACAGGCCTCGGGCCCTTGCCATGTGGCCTCTCCGTGGGGCTGTTCACCACACAGCAGAGGCTTCCCACAGAGCCAGGATCTCAGGGGCAGAGCCTGTGAGACAAGCCACAGTCTTCTTATAACGTGATCTTGGAAGTGACATCCCGCGCTGCTGCCGGATCTGCTCTGTTAGAATCAAGTCACTAAATCCAGCCCCCGCTCAAGGGGAGGGGGGCTCCCACTAGGGTGGGAGGACCAGGAGGCGGGGATCTCTGGGGACATGACGCTGGCTGCCTGCCACACCCATGTCCCTGTCCCCGTAGTTCACCAACGATGAGACCCTGTGCTAGTTCCTTAACTTTCTTTTGGGCCTCGGTTTACTCATTTGGGAGATAAGAATAATGATAACAGCCGCTTTGAGGCATTGTAGGAAATGAAATAATGCCCATCATGCCATTCCCTTCCCTCCACCCCATCCCCCACCCCGCCCCCAAAGCGATGTGAGATAGTGACCACGCTGGGACCAGAGCCCCCTGCCCCTTCTCCCGCCCTCTCAGGTGCCTCTTGGTCTTGTGAAGTTGACCAGGAAATGTCCCAAATCTGGGGATGGAGATAGAATGTGTCCCATGTGAAGTACCCCACGAGCAGGAAGGGCACTGCAGGAAGATGGCACAAGGTGTCAAGTGTATTCTAACTAAGTTTAATTTTGGATTCAGTTCATCTCAGGCCTGTCCAGATCTTTCTTTAGGCTGATTTGATCATCTGTTACTTTTTGTTTTTACGTTTATTTATTTTTGAGGGAGGGAGAGAGCGCGAGGGGCAGAGAGAGGGAGACACAGAATCCCAAGTAGGCTCTGGTCTCTGAGTTGTCATCACAGAGCCCGACGCAGAACTTGAACTCATGAACTGTGAGATCATGACCTGAGTCAGAGTCGGACGCTTAACCAACAGAGCCACGCAGGCACTGCAATCATCTGTTAGTTTTTTTTTTTTTCTTTTTAACATTTATTCATGTTCTTTGAAAGGCAGAGAGAGACAGAGCATGAATGGAGGAGGGGCAAAGAGAGAGGGAGACACAGGAACAGAAGCAGGCTCCAGGCTCTGAGCTGTCAGCACAGAGCCCAATGCGGGGCTCGAACTCACAGACCGTGAGATCATGACCTGAGGGGAAGTCGGCCACTTAACCGACCGAGCCACCCAGGCGACCCCCATCTGTTAATTTTAATCAACGACCAATTTGATCGTTGTTATTAATCAACTTTGTGCCACTCACAATTCAAATAAATTTGCCTTCTGTGTCCTGATCCAAGCCTTTGGTAAAACTGCTGAACAGAACAGAGGCCTGCACACGGCCCCCTGGCATGGCCTGCTGTGTGGAGTAACATGTAGTTTTCAGATGCTGGGCTGGCAGCGCCCTGTGGTGTGACAGGGGCTGGCGGCAGGGACCTAATCCCTGGTTCCCTGGCACCTACCCTTTAGGCCCACTCACCAAACGTCAGCTTGCTGATTTTGATTAACTGTTTAAACACTTGCAGTAATTCTACCAGGATAAAATAAGGAAACCCGTTCATTTCCTGGGAAAGGCCTCTGTGTTCCTCCGTTTCCATCCTGCCTGCCCCGTGGCCTTTCCCAGTCCGGGCTATGTGCTGACTCTCCATCTCTCTGCCAGTGGAGGGTCCCCTCTCTCAGCCTTGGGTCTCGCCAGCTGCAGTGGCAGGGAGCTGTTTGGCAGAACAACCAAAATGTTGCCAGGAAGAAAAATGAAAACCCGTCCTCTAAAACTTGTTCAAAAGCCATTCAAACCATGGCCTCCAAAGGAATTACTGTAAACTTGCCAAGAGGTAGAAGAAAGAAGTGTGCTCAGCAAACTGGAAGTTCAGCTAACTGGCCTGAGGCTGGCTTGGGGGGGGGGGTGGTGCTGGCCCACAGGACGTCCTGTGTCTGCTCGGTGTTGTAGGCTCTGGCCCTCAGGAGCCACTGGAAGAGTGGGACAGGAGGAGAATGTGAGTTCCCTCCCACTGGGAGGCAGGCCTTGCCTTTCTCCCTGGGTCCAGAACTCAGGAGCTCCCCCTCCGGATCTACTCCCCCATTATATTCGCACCGGGTCTCCTCCAGGCTTTACCTCCAGCAAGGAAATCATGGCCAGCTCTGGGTGACCACTGGCAGGGTGTGGAGCTGGTCAGCCAAGCTGGACTTTGGGCAAGGCTAGGAATTCACCCCTTCTCTGTCAGCGAATCATCTTAACCCAATGCACCCTATAGAGATCCTGGGTCTTGATGATATAAAGTGACAGAAGGACAGAGAGGAAGGGCAAGGTTTTTGTTGTTGTTGTTGTTGTTGTTGTTATTTTTAAATATCTTTTTGACATCCCAGCCTGGTATACATCCCTGAGGCTCAGATACAGGTAAGCCCTTAAGGCTAACCCTGGTGAAGTTATGGGATCAGCCCTTCCAGTAAACTCAATTCTCAGAGCATTCTTGCTGTTCAGGCCTTCTTTGCAGGGAAAAAAATAGATAAATGGATTCATACTACAGTCTTAGTGACCAGATATTTTACCTCCTAGGAGATATTTGCATTTTGAAAGTGCAGGGAATGGTAGGTGGAGAGCCTAGGTTATTGGGCAATGCTTGACCCAAAGATGTGGATTATTTAACTATTGGTGAGGTTTCCAGACATACAGAGGATCTTGATTTGTTTAGGGTTGACGAACGTCTGTGCCCGTGAAGAAGGATGTGCTAATTTGCTAAACCTTTCTTGATGTAAAGAGAACCTCCCCGAAAAGCAATGTGCAAATATTGTTCTTATAAACACAATCCTACTTTAAAGACACGGACCAGGTTTGTCTAAGGATGCATGCTCTTTTTGAGAAGTCAATACAGATGGTAGTTCACACTTTCTGACCACTGACGACTTGCTGGCTCTGTTGTAAACTTCGATCACCTACTTTACTCCTCACACCAATACTTCAGGGGTGTCCCCATTCTACAGGTGAAGAAACCGAGTCACCAAGAGGTCAAGTAACTCTCAGGTCACACCAGTCACGCTAGTTAGTGACCACTACTAGTTGGTAGCAGGCCTAGGATTCCATCCCACTTGACTCTACATTTCCAATGGGGCTAGACTGAAGGCTTTGAACCTGCCAGACTCCCCCTGACTATCTCCTTCTCTCCACAGGGGCCTTGAAGTTTTCTACCCAGAACTGGGGAACATTGGCTGCATGTTTGTTCCCGACTGCAACAATTACAGACAGAAGATCACCCACTGGGATGAGCCCATTGTCAAGTTCCCTGGGGCCTTGGAGGTGAGTGAGCAAAAGCCTGGAGCGGGAGGGCCGTGGGTCTTGGTTTCCCTCTGAGCTTGCTCATTTGTGTGACTTGAAGCAAGGCCCTCTGGGTTGGGTCTGGTGGTACCAGGTAGCTGATGCCATAGGATGCGCCTGCCTCAGAGCAGCCCCATGGCCTTGGAGGAGGGTGGGGTCGGTTGGAGGGGGCTGCAGACCGGAAGCCTTAGTGGGACTGTGGGGCAGCTCTGCCAGGATCTTTCCCTGCTCCTGCAGCTCCTGGGCCCCAGAGCCTGGCTCGTCAGTTTATGTGGAGACCGGCTGATGTGTGCTTTGAAGTCAGCAGAGAAAAGGAAGAGAGAGGGGGTGTAGGGAGTCCTTTTCAAGGTTCAAGGTGGCTGGCGAATGGGGAGGAGCTAACTAGTAATGAGCAGGGCTTCTCATGTAGCTAAACAAGCAGAACAGTGCGCCTTGACTCCATCGTCGCAGTATGAAACACACCGAAACGTTTGCTCAAACTTGTCTGAAATAGAAGATTGAAGCTCTTTTAGGAATTGGAAATAACTATTCTTTCTTCTAGGAAATGGTTAGTACTATCTTGTTCTGGAAGCTTCCCTTGGTTTGGGGATGTAGTAAGCCTGGGGCAGGGCCATGGAAGTAGAAAGTGGACTGTGGCTGCCGCTCCCACTGGCCAGAGCATGTCCTGGGGGAGCTGCTCCAGTGTTCCGGTCACTGTTTCTCTCTTCATTGATTCCTGGGTCACACTGAGCCCCCACAGTGTCAGGAGAGGATGGCAACCTTGCTTTGTCTGCTGTGTTTTAGTAGGAGATGCCAATATCAACCTACATAAAAGGACTGCGATGTGTCCAGGAACCAGGTCACAAATGGGTGGAGGCTGAAGGGCCATGGTCAGGAGGTGACCACATGCACACCATATGCACAGCCTTCTGGTCCCCTTTGTGCACCGTGGCAGGGAGAGGCCACCGCCGGCTCTTCCCCTCTGTCAGTCCAGGCCTGATAGCAGTGACTACATCAACAACAAAATAACAAGTTCTGGGGCAAGGGAATTTGCAAGTTTACTCAGATGTGGAGGGTAGATGCTTCTCTTTCTTAAACTGTTTTCACTATCAGGGAACCAGTAGATTGTGATGTGTCTCACAATTGATGAGATTGAAAACATGAAGCTTTGACAGGCTATTGTGTTTGCAACCTTGAAAAACATCCTTTCTTCCGGGAGGCTAAGCAAGCAAGTGACGAGAAGGCCTCTGAGTCTCTCTCCCTCAACCCTCCCAAGCCTCACTCACATGAACATGCATGCACGTGAACACACACACATGCACATGTCAGCCCTCCTCCCTTGGAGACCTCTGGCCTGGAGCACACCAGTGGACATGTGGGAGAAGCAGAGGAGATATAGGCCACTGTGATTCTAACACTTGGAACAGGAGGTGGAGGGCTGCGGGGAAGGAGCCCAGTCCTGTAGGGAAGAGTATAATGCTGCCCGGTGGGGACTAGATGCTTGACCTTCACCATTAATTCACGTGTCCTTGGCTTTGCCACTGAAAAGTAATGAGATCAACCACATTCTCAGTCCAGTGACTGTCCTAGGAGAGATTCTCAGTAAAGGACTCCATTCCGCCTGATGTTATAGCATATGTCCACTAGATGGCAGTGCAGACTTTTCTGAGTACCTGGCGTACTTGGTTTGAAGCAAGTTTGGGAAATCTTCATTTGATTCCTTTTAGTTGACACCGATTGTCCTGGGGTGTGGGCATATAATGAAGAGAAAACATCACTCCCTCCAGATCATGAAATTTACCACCCTGTCTCAGTCCAGAGGTGGGGCAGGACAGAAAACCTGGAGACTTATGAAGGGCAAGGACTGTGGTTAAGAAAGCCAAGGAGAGTAGAGATTTCACAAAGAAAAAATTGGTCAAAGTGGTAGAAACAAAGGAAGGAAACGTAATATTCTACTACTATAGAACTAGAGGGTTTTGGGTTTTTTTTTTTTTTTTTTTTTTTTTTTGTAAATTTAACTGACATTTGACAAGGCGATTCAGGGTTATCAAAAAACACCATTAATCGAGTGGTACCCACTTTATGCTGGGTACTATTTGTGTGTCATTTCATTTAAAGTTTTCATCAAGTCTGCAAGTGAAGTAAGTATCTCTTTAGTTGAGACTGTTAGTGATGAGTGACGAAAGCCAACTCTAACCGGCTTGTGCCAAAAGAGGGAAGAAACTATTGGTTCACAAAATGAAAACTCCAGGAATAGCTTCAGGCATGGCTGGATTCAGGTGCCCAAACAATGTCACCAGAAATCTATTTTTCCCTTTCTCTACTTTTTTCTATGCTGGTTTTATGCGTAAATAGACTCTCCTTGTGGTGGCAAAGACAACCCCATTAGCTTCAGATTTGTTTTACTAGTTTATCAATCCCAGTGAAAATAGATTGACACTTTTCAACCATTAAAAATCCCAGGATTTGTCCTGCTTAGATCACATGCCTATCCTTGAACCAGTGACCTTGGGTAACCCCACTAAATCTACAAAAGCTGAGGGCAAATGAGGATGGTTCCCCCAGAGGAGACCACTGGTAAGGGCTCTCAGCAGAGACACCAGGGCACTGGCACAGTCAGGGGATGGGGGCAGCGTGGGGGGGCTTGCTGAATGGAAGCTTTCTTGGGACAGAAAGCAGTGTTTGCTAAGGAGAGTGGTGGTGAAGAGGTGGAGATAGGCCAGGGGTAATGAGAAATGATATGATAGCTAGAGCTTCCCTTAAGGTGTCGAGGGAACAAACACCTCTACAGAGAGAGAAACTGCAACAGTTGGAGAGGAAGGGCTGCTCTCTGGGAATAGGGTCTCTCAAGAGTGTGGGCAGGGGAGCCCGAGTCCTTAGTGACAAAGCATGGGATTGAAGGCATTTCCTCTGGGCCTGGGGCTTACTGAGAAAGGACAAGCAGGTTGTGACTGGCTATGTGGGGATAGTGCCTTGCTTCAAAGTGATTAAAGCAATGCCACCAAAGCAGCAGCTGCCAGTGGACATGTCTTGGGAGCCCCCCACCACCACCAAGCAAACCCTCAGGAGAGGTGCTGTGGGCCTGGGACAGTGCCTCTGTGCCTACTAGAGGTCTTCCTGCCTGTACATCTTTGTTCAGGCCACTTCCCATATTTGGACCCTGCCTACTGGGACACCCTGCCCGTACCAAAATGCTGCTGCATCTAAGAAGACTTCCCTATCTCTCTCTTGGCCCTATCCTCATCCCTGGCTGGTGTCTTCTATCTCTGAACTTTCTTAAAAAAAATTTTAATGTTTATTTATTTTTGAAAGAGAGACAGAGAGACAGAGCATGAGCAGGGGAGGGAAGAGCACAGAGAGAGAGGGCGGAGGGAGACACAGAATCTGAAGCTGGCTCCAGGCTCCGAGCTGTCAGCACAGAGCCCAGGGTGGGGCTCGAACCCATGAACCACAAGATCATGACCTGAGCCGAAGTCAGACACTTAACTGACTGAGCCACCCAGGTGCCCCCTCTCTGAGCTTTTTAAATACCCCCTACCCATCAGACCTAGAGTTTACTTCCTTCTGTCTTGTATTGTGATTGCTTGTTCATATCTCCCATAGCCTTGACAAGTTTGTAAGCTCTAGGAAAGCAAGACCACCCACAGCCCCTACCAGCATTGCAGGCCCCATGTTGACTGACTAGGTGAGGGGGTGAATAAATGAATGAATGAGTGGCTGCTGGAAGGATACCTCCTGGAGTGTGGTGAACTATAAGATGTGTGAGTCCCATGTTTGCCTTTTAAGCTGTTGGGTGTCCGGGGCAGCCTGAAGAAAAGCTGCTGAAGCCAGTACTAGTCTCTCCTCTACCCAGGGTGGGGGTGGGCTCAGGGTTGGGAAGAGGAAAGCCAGGAGAGAAATCCAGTGGGTTTTCCAAAAGGCAAAGTAGTGCAGGGAAATATGGATGGTCCCTGTGCCAACAACCCCAAGAGTTAAGAGAGGTGTTGAAATAAGAGGAAGCTTTCTCCCCTGGTGCTTTGACAAACATTAAGAGGCAAGCGTCTTAAAATGCATCCCTTCTCAAGATGATATAAACCGAAAGGCCCCTGAGAAGCTTCTTGACTGAGGCCTATTCTTCACCTTGAATTTAACCAGCTGGAATCCTTTTGAAGTGAAGAAATTACCTTTAAGTGGGGAATGTGCATTGCATTAGAGAGAAGGAACAAGGAGTCCTGGGGTCCCTCAGGTTTCCAGGCAGGCTTGGCTCCTCTCTCCGTCCCAGAAAGCAGGCAACTCTGAGTATCCTCCAAACAGACGGGACAGGCAAAGCCCTACCCCACCCTGGGCCTGTAGGGTCTGTGTTACTGCCTCCTGGGGGGCCACCTCCTTGCCCTCACGGGCCCAAGGTACACACGCAAGTCTGGACACATGTGGTAGAGTCACAGACTCTCCTTGCTGCAAGAGACCTCAGAGCTAACTAGTCCACTTCCCATCCTTCTCTTTACACACAGAGCAGAAAAATAGGGGCTGCTGGTCACAAAATGATTAGTGGAGGAGGGACATGGGGCTCCTGACACTCAGAGGAATGCTGGGTAGAGCAGCCCATGAGGGATGGAGTAGATTCTCTCCTTCAGGGAAAGAAGGGGCAGAGGAGGAGCACGCATACATGCCGGGGGTGGCCAGGCATAATTCAGCGTTAGGAATACGAAGTGATGCACTTAACAAATATCTATGGAACACACAGACACCATGGTAGTGCCTCAAAGTCAAAAAACAAAAGGCGCCACCATGGAGCTCCCAGCCTAGGTCGGGAGACAGACCTAGTGTTGCGGTGGATGAGCTGCGGTTACCATTGGGCAGCCAAGCCGAGTCAGTCTGGGGAGGCCTCCAGGAGGAGGTACCCGGAGCTGAACTGCAGACAGTGAATAATCAGGGCATGGGGGTGGGGGGGCCCAGATGGCCGGGTGAGGGAGGAGGCTCAGGAGAGGATAGGGCCACTATGTAAGGGGCCACAGACACTGCTTGCCCTGGTGTGGAGTCTGGATTTTATTTTGAAGCCAGGTTGGGGAGGGGCTGGGGAATGTGACCAGATTAGCAATTCAGGATGGTCAGTCTGGCAGCACAGGTGGAAGAATGGAAGAAAGAGGAGGTTGAAGGCAGGGAGAGCACCCTGCTGAAGCCCTCGATGTGAGGGCATGAACTGTGGCATGGATTTGAGAGATAGAAAGAATGGAATCCATAAAGCTTGGTGACTGAGGAGGAGTGGGGGTCGTGGCGGAGGGAGGGTTAGTGTGACCCTTGGGTATCTGTGATGACCGGGCAGGTGAGCAAGGGTGAGGCTTAGCATATAACTCATCCTCCAAAACAAGACGCTCTGGGGAGTGAGGGGAAGTGTGGTTAATAATTACCAGGTATGGTAGGGCACTGTACCATTATTTTGGCTTCCACCAAGGGACACAAGAGAAGAACTAGATCTATAGAGACAAAGGCCAGCAACTCTGCAGATGCTGAATCTGAGGACCCTGCGTGCACCCAGAGGCAGCTGCCCGCTGAGCTCGCTGGGAAGTGAAGGCAGGGCTGCAGGCCTAGATTTGGGTCCTCAGTGTCAGGGGGCGGGGCATGGAATCTTTGAGGTGGTGGGACTCACTCGGGCGAGGATATGGAGTGGTCAGCTACAGCCAGCCTGCAGAGGTCAGGTCAGACAGGCCACAGAAAAAGTGCATCCGACCTAACCCAGCCAACTATTGGGGAGCCCTGGCAGGGAGGGAGGACTGAATGAGGAGAGGACGTGGTAGTGTGGGCCACACACACCAGAAGTTTTCAGGGAGACAAAGGGCACCTGAGCTATTTAAGTGCTGGCAGGAAGGAGCCAGTGGAAAGGCAATGCCCCAAACAGCAGAAATTAGAGATAATGGGCCCATTGGAGAAGTTCATATCTGAGAAGGAGAACCACAGGGATGGTGGAGGTCAAATAAAGGGAACGAGGTATCCAAGTTCCTCAGAGGTCAAGGGTGGGAAGCACAGCAGAAGCTTCCAAGGCCCCAGGCCCCGGCACGTGGGTGAGCAGGAAGAGGAGGAGAGATAGGTGTGCTCGCTGTGCCCCAGGAGGGGTGAGGGGTCTCCCCAGCTGCTGGACCTGTGAGCTGGAGCACAGGTAGCAGAGTGCCTCACACAGAGGTGAGATGCTATCTGGAGGCCAGAAGGGCTTCGGGTGTGAATGCAAGAAAGTTGCACCTTGTGGGCATTTCAGACAGAGGTTAGGAAGGTGCAGGGTCAGAGAGGCAGGAATGGAAAGGGGTGGCTGCCAGGCTCAGACTCGGGGAGAAGCAGCCGCAGGGCCAGGCTGGGGAGAGCCACTGGGATTTGGCAAATTCCCTGGCACTGCTCTTGAGGATGGACAGAAGAGTTCCAGAACAGGGGCCTGGGAGCAGACAGTAAACCCAGAACAAGGTGGGGGGGTTCAGCAATTCACTGAGTGATGATTTAGGGGAGAATTCATGACCTGCAACCCTAACCCAATGCCTAACACGTGACATAAGCTTAGCAAATGGTGTCAGCTGTCATTGGAAGAGACAGATTTGTAGTCTGAAGAGTACAAGGAGTGGAAGGAGGCCTGTGTGGGTTTGAGGCTCAGAGCAGGGAGCGGGGCTGTTGGGCAGAGCAAGACCTGGGAAGGTAGGTGAGGAGGGCACCCGGTGCCCAGTAGAGGAGGCGTGCATGAAGGAGAACCTGCTCATGTGTCAGTTTATCCTTTGTCCCTGGACCAAGTCTGCTAAAATCACCCAGGCCTCTTGGCCATCTGCTGTGGCGATGCCATTGGTCATGACAGGACCCAGTGAAAGAGGGGCAATGCTTGTCACCATTTCCAACCCTTGCAGTCAGATTTTGAAGTTGCAGAGGAACTTCTCAGGTAGGATTTCACACGATCCTCCTAACCATGTTGGGAGTTGGGCAGAGTAGGGATTATTCCCATAACTGCAGATGAGGGGACCTCCCAAGGTCACACTTGCCAAAGTTAGGAAGGGGAAGAGCCAGCCTTAGATCCCTTCCAGTCCACTGACTTTCAGCTACATAGTGTTGCCTCTGGACTCCATCCTGTTACTTGAAAACAGATGGAGTTCTAGGTAGTTTCGTGCATAAGCATCCTTGCTGCAAACATTTTTGCTGCACGACTAATTGGCTAAGGCAATTTTGCTGCAAAAACTAAAATCATGAAAAATGAAAGAGGGACATTCATGAAAAATGACATAATGAAACATGAAAAACGAATAACAAAATTAAAAAGACTATTCTGAAATATAAAATATTTGAATACATTCAAAAGGCATAGTGTAGCTTCATGGCAACTCCACACAAATAACTGATTTTGTGGATTGTACCTAGGTACTTGTCTTCAAAGTCTTTCATTCGTTGTGTTATACATTTTTTTTCTTGTTGATTCGTCTCCTTTTTCAGCATCACACTTTTTTCACTAAAATGTCTTCCTGCATTTGAGAGAGGTATCAGTTTCCAAATACCAGGATGCGCATCTATAACTGAGCTTTGCACGGCGCTGTGACAGCCTTCTACACGGCTGTTAGTTCTTGGCATCTGGTCACATGTGCGCTGATCCACATTCCAAAGTTCTATGAGATATGTGGGTTGAAAACTCTGCGTCACTGTACATACAGGCCACGGTGAGGGCTAAGGTTATATAGTATAAAATGGAGAAATGAAACCAAACTGTCAAACAAACTAAACCGTCGGCCAGCTACTTTTCATCATCTTTTACGGCAAAATTGCCTTACGGCCGGCTGCTTATGCGGCAAAGATGTTTGTGGCAAAGATGCTCGTGGCGAAAATGCCCGACACGGCCTCCGAAGTGCACGCCGGACTTGGGGTGCCACTCACGCATCCGCTCGCTGGGGCGGGTCCTCGTGGGGGCCTCGTCTGTGCCCCTGTGCGGGACGCTGTTACAGGAGCCAGGCACACAAGAGAAAACACATCCCAGCCCTGCCCACGAGGAGCGCCTCCTGAAAGTAAGAATGTGAATGGTTGTCTTTGTAAGAATGAACTCGGAAGCGCTCGTATGGCGATGTTTTGCGCCTGGGTGGCTTCATTGGGAAACTTCTTGGCCTTGACCTTTATTTTCAGTCCTCTTTACCCCCACTCCTGGCCCTCTCCCCCCCCCCCCCCCCCCCCCCCCCACTTTTCACTGCTCTGGGGGTTGCAGAACCCACGGTCAGACCTGTGCCTGACCCTCCCGAGCTTTTTAATCGAACCGCCTATCCCCAGTCCACGGTGGGTCTCCTCCAAGCGCAGGCAAACAGGGTGTTTGCTCAGCGGTGGGGCATCTGATGTCTCCTGAAAGCTTCCAGTCAAGTGTGGGGAAACAGGTTCCAGATGTTTTTCAGATCAAATAATGTTTCTTTGAAAAACAAAAACAAAAAAAACAACTGTGTGGGCCACTCCTCGGGGTGGGGGGTGCGGGGCATGTGGGATCTGAAAGGAGAGTTCACTGGGTTTGCATCCTGGTTTTTAAAAAAAAAAGGTCATTCAGCAAGTGTCTGTGTGGGGCTCTTCATGCGTGTGTGGGATCTGTTCAGAGCTGACTGGTGGCAGTGTAAGCAGAGGCTTCTTGGATTTTAAAATAGCTGCCTGCCCCTGGTTGGAGGCATTTGGAGGGACAGATACTCAAATTTTGAATGTACAATGACTTGTTGCCTGCTGTCACTGGAGAGAAAAGATGGTGGCCTAAAGAGGAGGTTATAGGTGTGGACTTTGAGGTATCTCACTCTCTTTCCAGTGCACCCTCAATGCTGGTCAGTTTTAGGTTCACAGAAAAATTGAGTGGAAATTACAGAGATTTCCTGTATGCCCCTGCACAGCCCCCACTGGAGTGGTACATTTGTTACAGCTGATGAACCTACGCCCCCAGAGTCCAGAGTTTACTTTAGAGTTCCCTCTTGCTGTCATACATTGTATAGGTTTGGACAGATGTATAATGACATGTGTCCATCATTATAGTATCACACAGAGTAGTTTCACTGTTCTAAAAATCCTCTGTGCTCTGCCTACTCATCTCCCAACCCCTGGCAACTACTGATCTTTTTGCTGTCTACATACCTTTTGCCTTTTCCAGAATGTCAGAGTTGGAATCCTACAGTATGAAGCCTTTTTGGATTAACACAGAGCCTAGGCTACCATTTGGGCCTCCTGACTCCAGTGCCAGCACTTTCTTCACCATGCAAGGGTTTGTCCATCTTTGCCCAAGCCGGTGGCCAGTTTTCCTGTGGCTTAGCTTCCCTTTTGGGAATTGTGCTCCCCTCAACCTGACGTTTCTACTGAGACTTTGCAGCGGGCAGGATCCACTCACTCCTGCCCCTGCTGTCATCTTGGGTATTCCTGCTATCCGATTTCTTGTGTGTCTCTCTAACTAGAATGTAAACTCCCTGATGGCAGAGACCTTTGTATGCTCGAAGATGGCAAGAAGGAGGCAGTTTTTGTGCAGTGAGATCTGTGCTACGATATGGAGCTAAGTGCAGCGTGCTGGCAGGGGACAGGGTGGGGGGGGTGTCTCTTGGTAACGAGAGTATAAGTGTTCCAGTTTTCAAAGCACTTTTCCTTGTCATGACAGCTCTTATCTCCGATCAGTCCCAAGAGATGGGCCAGGCAGGTGTCTCTGCCCACACTGGGGATCCTTGGCCCAGGGTTAGCCGGAGAAGGCAGATGTTCAGCCTCAGAGCCCAGTACCCATCTACTTATTGCCTCACACCCCATTTGAATCTCCTCACAGCCTTGTGGACGTTAGCTTGCCCTAGTGCACAGATGTGTTAAGTGTAGTGATAAAGCTTGGACTCAAATCCCTGGCTCTTGTACTGTGCTCTTCTTTCCTGGGCCCCCTGCATCCCTGTCGTCCCCAAGCATTTACTACATAGCCACGTTTACTGACTGTTTTCCACATGGTCAGGCTCTGTGCTAAGTGCCCCACGAGCATTGTGGCACTAAAGCCCTACAGCCACCTAGCACAGTAGGTAGGATTACCTTCATTTTACAGGTCAGGAAACTGAGGCACAGAAAGAATCCAGAGCTCGTGAGTGACAGAGTCAGGATTTGAACCCAGGTCTGTATGGGCTCCAGAGCTCATCCCCTTGAGAGTAGGAGGCAACCTGTAGTATGCCCCAAATGGCCCGAGCTATTTCCCAACTGCCACTGCAGCCACGCAGCTCCAGGTCCAGGGCAGAAGCCAGCCCCTAAGGCAAGCGGGGAAGGAGTAGGTAGAGGAGTAGAGCTCCTGTTGTTCCATCACCTCCCTTTCCAAATGGGCCTTGAAATATCAAATGACTTAGCAAAGGGAGAGATGGGGTTTGGGGAGTGGGGGCGTGCAGGGGTGTGCACAAATCAGAGACCCTTGGTTTCTTCTAGGTCTACAAGTCTGTACTGCTAACCTAAGGGAGAACCAGGGTGAGCCATCAGACATCCTGATTTCCACGTCTTACTTATTTCTATTGCAATTGGGAATGCAGAGGGCTCATACCTGGGGTCTAGAGCACCAGATCTGCCCGGGCAGAGGCAGACGAGGCTCAGACGGGAGAAGGAGGGCTCCTAGGCGTGGCTCTCCAGGCCCTGCATGTATGAAAAGGCATACATAGCCTCCTGCTGTCTCCTGGGGCTGCAGTTGCAAGAGCTGACACCAGAGGGAGATCGGTGACTATCATCCTGCCCCAGGCAAGGAGAGCCAGCACACTGGCCAGGAAGGCATTGCCCCAGGCGGTCAGACAATTGAGACCTATCCGGTAATGGAGACATGCAGGGTCCTGGATTTGGGTTGGCTGTGCACGCCTCTGCACCCCTCGCCCCGTCTCTCCCTTTGCCGGTTGGTTGTGGAAATGCCCTTCTATTCAAATACATGTATCTCTGGACTGGAATTCATTAAACCAGGGGCCACTAACTTGAAATGTCCTCAGGGGCCAGGCCCTAATTAGGTGGATGAAACAGACAGTTGGAAGGAAAGCAGGGCCAGGCAGACAACGCTTACTCTGAGAATCCCCTCACATCCCACTTGGCATTAAAAAGATACAGTTGTGCTTGTGATCTTCTGCTCATCCCCAGTTTTCCCTGACCTGCAGGGACTGTTCAACTTCATGGGTATGAATAGTCCATTGGGAGTGAGAATCCATGGGTGTCAGAGCCATTCCTTTGGTTTAGAGAGCACTCAGAGTCTGAGGGGTTAGTATGAGAAGCAAGCAGGCTGGGCTTTGCATAGACCTTGTCTTATGTTGTAGCTCTGGTTCTCCTAACTCTGTGACTTTGGATCTTCTCTCTAAGATTCCCTTTCCTCACCTTAAAATGGGTATAATATCCATTTCTGGGTAAGACCCAGTGGCCAATTCCCAATCCTAATCCTTCTTGTCTCCCCAGGAGCATTTGACCCAGTGGTCACTTCTTCCTCCTAGATACATCCCCTCCCCAAGCCCCTGCCAGGACCCACACTCTCTGGATTTGCCTTCATCCTTCATGGTTCTTCACTTGTCAGTCTCCTTTGCTGGTTGCTCCTCCTCTCCCCAACCTTTTGGTGTAGGATATCCCAGGTGTCAGTGTTTGGACTTCTCATCTTTTTCTACACTTTCTCCCTTGTGGTCTCATCCAAGGTCATGACTTTAAATGCCATCCCTATGACATTCTACTCACATGGCCACTGAGGTATCTCACAGGCTCCTCAAACGCAATATATCCAACCCCAAGTGCCCACTGTCTACCCTCCCCCAAACCTGCTCCACCTGCTGCCTTTGCCATCTCAGCAAAGAGCAACTCCAGACTTCCAGCGGTGTTGCCTGAACATCTTGGAGTGATAACTGCTCTTGGTCTCCCAATATATATCCAACTCACCAGGAACCCCTGTTGGCTTTGCTTTTAGAGTATCTCTGGAAGCTGACCACTTCTCTTCTCCACTGTTAACACCCTAGCCAGGGCCACACACTCTCTACTGAGTCATCACAACAGCCACCTAACTGGTCTCTTGGCCACCATGCCTGCCCCAGACCCCCAGCATATTCTCAATGTAGCAGCCAGGATGAGCCGTTAAATCTGCAGGTCACAAGAATAGAATAGAATAGAATAGAATAGAATAGAATAGAATAGAATAGAAAAATAAAATAAAATAAAATAAAATAAAATAAAATAAAATAATTAAATTAACCTTCAGGTCACATCAGTTTACTCTTCTGCTTAAAATCCTCCATTTATCCCCAGCTCACCTGAGTAGCAGCCACAGTGCTCACAATGGCTTACAGAACCCTAAAACCTGGCCCATTTCCACCTCTCTGACCTCAGTTCCTACCATTTTTTGCCTTATTCACCCAGCGTCCTTTTTGTTTCTTGACCATAACAGGCATGTCTTAGGGCATTTCCCCTCTTATCTCTATGGCACACATCCTCACCTCCTTCACATCTCTGCTTCAAGGCCCTCTTCTCAAGGAGGCCTTCCCATCTCCCAGCCTTGGTACTCTTGGGCCCCCTAATCTCTCCCCACTTCTTTCTATCATATTTATTACCTTCCAACCTACATATAATTTCTTCATTTATTGTGTTTCTTTGTTTTGTCTATTCCCATCCCCACCCCGCAGCTAGGATATAAGCTTCATGAGGACAGGAATCTTTGGTTTATTCACCAGTCTGTCCTGTGCACTAGAAGAGTCTGTCACATGGTAGGCACTTAATATTTGTTGAATGAAAGTTATTGGATAAAGGTTATGAGAGATCATGTATTTACAGCCTTCAGTGCCGACACAGGGAGCATTCAGTAAATGTTAGTGGTTATAATCTTCTCCAATGCCCAGGTAACTAGTGCAGCCTGGAACATGACAGCTGAGGCAAGGTGATAGCTGGAGGACATGAGATTCAAGATAGAGGGTTGCAGTTTTTTTTTTTAAAGGGGTCTAAGGAGAGAAAATGGAGAGGGGGAGATGGAAGGGAAATATTTTATGCCTGGTTGAAAAGGAGTAGATCTACAAGGCTGAACACAGGACTATGCAAATAGTGGACACTCAATAAACCTGTGGAATGAATGAACAAACCCCTTGCCTTGTTAGCACATGCAGAGTTGACTTCAGAAACTGAGCAGAGACCCTCAGTAAAAAGTTTCAGAGGCTGGATTGAAATAGGGATGCCAGAAGGTGGTAATCACCTGAGGCTGGACCAAGGGGGCAGTCTGCAGTGGCATCTTCCCGGATGCTGGCTGGTGGCAACCACCCTCTTGCTTAGGATGACACCATCCTGCCTGGTACTTACCAACTCTTAGGCCCGTGGGGTGCTGGACAGAAGATACAGTCCATATCTCTGGGGAGCTGAAGTTCCAGGCTCCTTCTTCCCTCAGTCCCTCTTCATGAGAACTTGGTATTCGATGATATGCAATGCCAGCAAAACTGCCTCTAGCTCCTCATCTTGCAAATAGAGTGATGGTTAATTTCAGATTTGAAATCCAATCTCTTGATTTTTCACGTGCTGAGACTGGAGCTGCTCACCAGCTCTTCCTACATCTGGCGCTCCCCATCCTCCACCTCCCCCATCTCAGATGGGAAACAGAGCCACGTGAGGTGCACCTTTTTCAGTGTGTAATCGCGGAACAGCTATTTCCCTCTCCTTGTTCATTTCTTCCATTCACTAGCAAAAACCCTGGGGCCCTGTGGAAAGGTGCCTGCCAGGCTGAGAGCTCCTGAAAGGCAGGAGCGGCAGACAAGTCAATTCCTGTATCTCCCTGGCAACGATCTATCACCCAACTCCAGCCTTAGGACCATTAAACAAGCAAATTCAGAACCCCACCTCTACGTGAAACTCACGGGGTTTAGGGCAGTCCATGTAAAACCCAAACTACACAGTCATAAAATAACTGGAAAGCAACAGATAGGTAAATATTTAAATGATCGCAGAGTGGAGAAGGTCTGCCAAAGCATAGAAATCAAATGACAAAATCATAAAGGAAAAGAAGGAGAGATGTGAGTTACAACAATATTTGAAACTTCTACACTTTAAAAATGCCATAAACAAAATAAAAATCCAATGACAAACTGAGAGAACATATGTGCCACAAATATGGCAAAGGATTATTATCTTTATGCATAAGGAGCTCTTATAAATCAGAGGAAAAGATGAATACCCCATAGAAATAGAGGGCAAAGGATGTTAGTAGGTGGTTATAGAAATAAGAAAATTCATTAAAAATATAAGAGAGGATGCTTAAATTGAAGGAAATGTAATTTTTATAAATTGTACAGATTTCATTTAAACCCAACCAAATTTTCAGTTTGAGGGTATTTTTGTTTTTGTTTTTGTTTTCTTTTTTAAAGAAGAGTCTACATTACAGGTAGAAATACACATTGCTTCAACCTTTCCAGAGGGTGATTTGATAATGTGTATTAAAATCATTAGCATGTTCATTGTGTTTGAACAGTAATCTTAGTTCTGTGAATTTATTCTAATCTGGTTACTTAATCAGAGACATACACACAAATTTATGTAAAAGGCTGTTCACTGTAGTATTATTTAAAATAGCAAAAGAAAAAAAGGAGAACCACCTAAACGTTCAACAATAGATTGGTTAGATAGAATATGTTTTATCTATATGAAAGAGTACCATGAAGCCATTAAAAATCATATTCTCAAAGAATGTGTAAGGCTATTGGGAAGTCTCACAATATATTTTTAAGTGGAAGAAACCAAATGATAAAACAGTAATTTCACTAGAGTCCCAATTTTCAAAAATTGTATCCTTTTATGCATGAAAAAAAAAAAAAACTAGACGAATGGAGAATACATCAAAATGTTGACATTGGATCACCTCGAGTGGTGAGATTAAGGGTGATTTTTATTTTCTCCTTTACACTTGTCTGTAATTTCCATATGTTCTCCAATGAACATGTATTACTTTAATAATAAGAAAAAAATGCTATTTGGGGAGAAAAAGAGTGAATGCTAAGAGGAAAAGCTTCAGCTACCCAAATGGTCTGAGTGCCGGTTGCTGTGGAAACTGTAACTTTGAATTGCCCAACTTTTTGTGAATTACTTCTGTGCTCTGCAGGGTTAGTGCTAGGGCGGGATTCGGCGTTACTGGGTGTGGGCATGTGTCCAGGGAGATGGTTAAAAATGGAGGGGCCCTGCCTCAAATGAGGGTCCCCAAGGAGGACTCTGGGTTTCATTCTGGCTCCCTATCCGCTTCCAGGTGTCCCGCAAGGGATGCTGGGGCACAAGCTATCCTGCACGCACAGTGGCCAGGAGCCACCAAAGAGCTCCTGCTTCCCTGCATAGGGTTCCCCAAGCAGGAATATTTGGTGGTTCTCATGAGTCAGCCTTGTCCCACTCCCAGCCCAGTATCTGAAGATGGGGTCCCAGCAGTGGTGTGGGGAGGTAGGGCAAGTGGCTTTATTCTTCTTTTTGTGTGGATGATAAGCATGGGGATGCAACTGAGTCCCAGGGACATTTTCCTCAAGTGGAGTGTCTAAAGAAAATCCCAATCCCAGCTTGAGCCTTGGCCACTTGCTATCTTTCCTTCCTTCCTTTTGCCACCTGGAGAGCAGTTCCTGCATGGAAGGGGAGACAAGGATGAAGCACTAGCCCTGGGGCCTTCCGGGAAGCTGAGAGGCTGGGTACCCTGAGTGCAAAGTCACTTCATATGCCTATTCTCGGAATGAATGTCTCGCTGCCATTTGTGAATCCTGTTCCGAGCTCTAGGGTGTGGAGAACTGGTTGATTTATAGATCGAGGCAGCCACAAGTTGGAATTTTAAAAAGCAATGTGTCCTTTGAGCAGGAGCCCGGGCTGGGGGCTTTGCAGGCTGTCGCTTTGTCCCAGGGACCAGATGGAACTTGTTTTTCTGTTCACTTGGGGGTTTAACCCTTCGTGCACTCCCTCCCCTACAGCCCCATTCAGGAGTCCCTGCCTTTGAGGCCAGGAGTCAGCCATGAGGGAGAATCCATGTATGTGAGCTTAAGTGACATTTATTGAAAATCTTTTCAATCTCCTTTCTTTGCCGGATCATTTTGTTTTATTTAGCATTCACTGACATGTGCCAGACACTGTTCTAAGCACTTTAGAAATATTAACTCATTTACTCTTCACAATCATTATTATCTCTGCTTTACAGATAGGTAAACTGAGGCACAGGTAGGTTAAGCAACTTACCTAAAGTCACACAGTTGGCGAGTGATGAAGCCCGGATTTGAAGTCCAGCTGTCTGGTTCCCAAATTTGTGTGTTTAATTACAAAATCATGGCTGCCTCTCAGACAGCAGGTAAATGAATCCTATTTGTAACAGTTCAGAGCTCCTGGGGTGATTCTTCCTGCTTAAGCTGTGAGAGCATTGGGGACCATCAGAGTGAGATGGAGTCCAAGTCCCAGGTGTTTGTGCCTGAAATATCACTGCCATTCTGGGTTTGTCTGACTTGCTACCCTGGTGTCTTCTTCAGGCACATCAGGCTGCAAAACCCCTATTTATAAGGTCTGTGCAACGTAACGAGAAAAGTTCAGGGTTCAGTGCCCACCTCTACTCCACCGCAGCTTGTGCAAACCCAGTACTCACCAGTGGAATCTGGGGTCCCTGAGTTTGGATGCTGTCTTCTGCTGGAAGAAACTTTGTGTCATGTACAGCTTCCCTCCAGCAGGGTCCTGGGGTCTGCCTTTAGCCAAGTCTCTTTCTCATTTATGGAGCAGACCCATAAACAGCCACAATGAGCTTTGAACCTTTGGGAACGTTAGAACCCTAACGCTTCCCAGGCAGAAGCTGTTCCTTACCCTAGGGAAGTCAGCACGGTTCTTTGTCCCCTTTCTACAGAGGCAGGATCTGGACAGAGACTGGAGCTCAGCAGGGCCTGGGGCTAGCAACAGAGCTGCAGGCAGAGGAGGGTGCCCAGAGCACCCAAGCTGCTTGGGAAGAGGCTGTATGTAGCCTGGGGAGAAGCTAATAAGGCATCAGAACCTAAACAAAGCAGCATAGGGCTTGTCATCCTCACCAGGGTCTTAAGTGCATACGGGACACTCTGCCTCCTGCCACAAGGTTACAGGGGGCCCAGGGAACTTGTGATGGCCTATTAAGGAAGGATGTAGGGCAAACAATAATATAAAACATACAAATGGCAAACAATAATAGCACCCATGAGAGGGAGCTGTTCTTTCTAAGCTCATCTTCCAGACCATCACACCTTGCTCCTTTACATACTCAGACTTCTTATTTTAATCATGTTTTGTATGGCAGTGTTTCTAAAATTGGTTACATATGACCCTGCCTTCCTAAATCGTCTAGTGAACGTAATTTAACCTCTGTGAAATGACTCTATGTCATCGTTGCGAACGTTTGTCACAGATAGTGCCCTTGCTATGCACGGGCATGTCTTCTCTGTGGCGGCAGGAGCTGGTGAGTCTGTTCTAGCAGGCCTCATCAGTGTGCTCCCATGCAGCTGAGGCCAGGCCCCTGTGGGCAGATGGGGCCTAGCTCTGAAGGGGAGGCAGCCCCTGGTTATCAATCATCTAGGATAGGGAATTCAAACTCCGGTGGCTGCCTCAGTCACTCTGTGCTGTTTTCTCCTCACAATACTCCTGACACCAAATGTGTGGGTTTTTCCCACACCAACAACCAGTTTGTCAGCTCTCGGTCCGCCCCTGTAGCCCTGCATTTCAATTGAATTCTCACACTAACTACCTAGACTTAGTATCAGACTCCACCAGTTAAGGGCTCAGTCCCAAAGACCATCCCCCACTTCAGACGCAAGTCACAAGTATTGGGTGCCCGGAGTACCCACGCTTCTCTCCGACTTGGCTAAATAATTGGGAGTCCCCACTACACCCCCACTTTCAGGTTCCATAATTTGCTAGGACAGCTCACAGAACACAGGAAAACAGTTTACTTACAATTACCAGTTTATTATAAAAGATACAACTTAAGGAACAGCCAAATGGAAGAGATGCATAGTGCAAGTTATGAGGGGCGTTGTGCGAAGCTTCCATGCCCTTTCTGGGAGCACCACCCTGTCAGCATCTCAACATGGTCACCAACAGGGAGGCTCTCTAGATTCATCGTTTAGGGGTTTTCATGGAGGTTTCATTTATAAAGGCATGATTGATGAAATCTTTGGCCACTGGTGATTAACTCGATCTCTAGCCCCCCTCTTCTCCCCGAAGGTGTGGGGGTGGGGCTGAAAGTTCCAACTCTCTAATCATACCTTGGTCTCTCTGGGACCAGCGCCCATCTGGAAACTATCTCGGGGCTCCCAACCGTCAGTCACCTCATTTGCATACAAAAGACTTCTCTCTCTGGAGGCTCCAAGAGTCCTGGGAGCTGTGTGCCAGGAGTTGAGGACAAAGACCATAGACATACCTTTCACTGTGCCCCAGTTGTATTGGACAATGTGGGGAGCGGGTAGGTGGTATTGCAGAGGACTTCAGCTACGTGAAGGCAGGCTGGAGCACAAGGGGACACATCCCTTTCTAGGGCTCACAAGCTGCGGATCGACACAACGTACTCCCTGCAAGTGCATGGGTAGCTCCAGGAGGGCAAAGAGAGTTGGTCGACTAGACAGCTGAAAGCCCTGGCCCTAGAACTGTGCTGGCGCATGGCGGGTGTCAGATCCGGATTTGCTGACCGTGCAGATGCTGAGCACATGGCAGTTTGCACCTGGTTTCGTGCTTTTCTCTTCATCCGCTTGTCTTTGGCTGTCTTGGAGTCTTCAGTGAACACGTGATACATCTCTCATTTCACAGAAGTGCGGAGGCTGAAAGCCACCGTCTGTGTCTGGGCTCTGCCCTGGCTGGGAAGATGCAACAGTGCCCGGGACAGGGGCTCAGAAAGGGGTGAATGGATCTTGGGGAACAGGAGTCTGAGCTGCCAGAAGTCCGGCTGCCCCACCCAGTGTGGAGATTCCTTTTCTGGAGCTAAGTCTGCCTTGGAAATTCACGTCTTATTTTCTTTTCAGAAGGACAGCAGATTTTTTTTGTTTTTGTTTTTTTTTAGATCACTCACAAGTGATATCTGAAGGATCAAAGAAATGTGTAGGGTTATTTGCTCTACACAAAACCACCCAACACTGCTAAAATTATTTTAAAAATGTATTTTCCTCCTGTCATCTGCCCTTTTTTTTTGCTACTATTAAAGACAATTAGTATCTGTATGTCCCTTCTAATCTGTGGCAATATGGGAAAGCTGATAAGCAAGTATGTCAGAATTATTTCTAAACTAAGAGTAAATAGGCTCAAAATGAGGATATGGATCAAGTGCCTGTGTTTTAACCTATGAGCCCTGTGATGTACAAGATGCCTTTGGGTATCGTTTTCCGACGTGAGGAAGCAGCATAGAAGACTCATCGCAAGAGCTGTGGAGGTCTCGAAAGATTCGTGTTCAGATTCCAGTTCTGTATCTAACTAGCTAGTTTCTCAGCCTCTCAGCCTCACCTCCTTCATCATGAAAGTGGATAATAATATCTGCATTGAGAGGATCAAAGGGGAAAATGTACTCAAAGCAGCCAGTCTCAGTGCAGAGAGCTTTTACCACAGTAGGTGCTCATGCTCACTAAATGCCAGTTCTCATCTTCCCTCCTACCCTTTCTGATGCTCAGCTGTGTCCTGGACAGTGGAGCTGTGGGACAAGTGACCTCCAGATCAGTAGTTTCTATTGGCTCCCACATTGGGAGAGCCTGTTACAGGTTTCAGATCCCTCATCCTTGTCTTAGTGGGGATCATGACCCTCAGTTTGCAGTTGAGAAAGCCGAAGCAAAGAGAAGTTGGAAGTTAAGGATCTTGCCCAAGGTCACACAGGCAGGTGGCGACAGAGCCCAAACTGGAAGCCAGGTTTCCTCCTGTTGCCACTCGCCTGGGAACCATAGGTGGGAAGACTAAACTCTTCAGGTTCCTAACTCCCTCATGTGCCATGCCTGCTGTCCCAGGGTTGTTAAGTGGTTTGAGAAACATAAAACCCATGAAAGCTCTTTGAAAAATTAGGAGCAGTAGCCACGTGAATCCTGCCATTTTTATGCACTATTTTAATCCCTCTCTAATAACACTAGGTAGATGGGATGCCTGACACCCCTCCTCCCTCCATCCCTGTCCCTGAAGGGAAAAAGGAACCAGGACCAGAGCTGCTTTTCCCGGAGGGGCTGCTCAGCAGACACCATAGTAACGGGGTGAGTTGCAGGTGCCAGGAGCTCAACATCAGGCCCCGACCCGCAGGATGCGTACAAAGAGCCTTCCAGAGTGGAAAGCTAACAAACATATTTTCACCACTTCCTTGCCCAGACTCTGGCTTTTCAGAATGAATTATTTGGAAGGCCCAGCTGCCTCCTGTAAGCACTTCAGGCTGCTCAGACAGAGAAACAGGCTCCCTGCTCTCCCTGCCACTCCAGGGCCAGGGCTCCCACAACCGTCCTCAGGTTGGGGAATGACAAGGAAGGGAGAATGATGGCCAGATGCCCGGCAGCCCTTGGCTCCCTAGGTCTGGGTCTGGCTTGCTTAGGGCAGCACCTCCAGAAAGCAGGGCATGATAAAAGCCCACTCTACATGTCAGGCGCCGTCTTAAGTTCTTTATGTATTGTCAACCTTGAATCCTCACAAGAATGCTACCAACTAGGTGCTGTTATTACCCCCATTTTCCAGACGAGGAGTGCAGCTCGCCACAGCTAGTGAGTTTCAGAGCTAGCCTTCTAACCCAGGCAATCTGGCTTTGGTGGCCAGGTATTAACTGCCACGCTATTCTGCTTATCTAGAACAATGGACTTTAATGCATCAAGCCACATTTCCTTGGAAACATCCACAGTAGGGACTAGCAAAGGGAGATACGGGTTCAGTTTCTCTGTCTAGTCTAGTTTCCATGGTGAGGGTCATCCCTCTCTGCCTTCCTAAGCTTCTCCCCTCTGGGGAGTAAGGGGGCCTCCTCAGGGCTCAGCCCCTCAAAATTCACCTCTTTATTACCCCACAGAGCTCTCTAGCCTGTCCTGCCCTCTGTTCTGGCTGGTTGTATTTCAACCACAAATTTTCTCTGATGAGCAGAGAGTCTCGTATACACCAGACCCTTGAGAAAGACTTAGCAATGCCAGGAGAGGAAAAAAAAAAGGGGGGGGGGGACAATAAGGAACGAGCAGACATCCCAGGGGCCAACCTAGCTTCCTCCTGGGGAGGCAGAGCATGAGGGAAACATGTAATTCCCTTGGGCAAGGACATCTATGGTTGTCTTTCGAAACTTACCCTAAACCAAAGGTTAGAGAGACTTTTGTTTGAGACCCTTCACAATTGATATAGCTGTTTGATGGCTGAGAGGATAGAACTACCATTTTCTGAGATGGTATTTTTGTCTGCTCAGCCTGCCATAACAAAATACCATAGACTGGGTGACTTAAAAGACAGAAATTTATTCTCACAGTTCTGGAGATCAGAAATCCAGGATCAAGGTGCTAGCCAAATCAGTTTCTGCTGAGAGCTCTCTTGTCTTCTCTTGCAGACAGCTGCCTTTTCTCTGTGTTTTTGTGTGAAAGAGACACAGAGAGAGCTCCCTGGTGTTTCTTCTTATAAGGGCACTAATCCCATCATGAGGTCCCCACCCTGGTGGCCTTATCTAAACTGTACTAACTCCTAAGGGCCCCATCTCCACATGCTATCACATTAGGGGTTAGGGCTTCAACACATGAATGGGGAATGGGGAATATAAACATTCAGTCCATAGCAGATGGGAAAGACTGAGGGAGGAGTAAGTTTAGGGTGTGGGTGTATGAACTCAGGCGGTCTTATCTGAACATGCTGAGATATTGAGTGAGTGTTTATATATGAGTTTGATATTCACGACAGAGGCCCAGTCTGGAGATAGAAATGGATCTGAAAGTCTACCTCTCCAAGCCACAGTTTTCTTAACTATAGATCAAGATTAACAACACCCATCTCATAGGGTTGTTGGAAGACTTGAATAAAAAAAACCAAAATACTTGGTGATGTTTTTGTGCATATTAAAACCAGAGAACTAATGCTTGAGAGTTAAGTGGCTGAGATATCTCTGGCTAAAACTATGGCATAGACAGCTTGTCTTTTATACCTCAACCCTCCACACACTGTGTCCTATCCCACATGTCTTTTCCCCTTGGACATGGCAGCATCCTCTATCTTCTCTGTCTGCTCCCTCCCCCCACCTTGCGTCTCTGTCTGTTCTTCTCAAACACATCACATCCCAGCGTGGTGACTGATAGCAGCTTAAAGTGTTATCTGCCCCAGGGGACTTTGCAAGCGAAGAGACTGAACAGTCTTAAATTAAAAGAAGAAGGAGAATAAAAAGGGAAGAACAAGGAGGAGGAGGAGGAAAAAAGCTGTATTTTTTCAATTAGCAGAAAAAAATACAGAATTTACTCAATTTTAAGTTTTTTCCCATACTTTTCTTAAATCTTTCCCTTTATATCAATATCTACATTAAGCTTTCATATATTTAATATATGTACTTATATATAAATATATATTAGTATATTTAGTACATTGGGATATTTGATTTAGCTATGTATATATTTATATCTATCTATCTATACAGATCTCTATCTATATATACATATATCTAATTTTACATATATATGAAACTATATATATAAAGAGAAAAAGGGAAAGAAGCATCATATACTATGCATCAATTTAAGTTTAAGTTACTATGCTAAAGAAAAGTGACACTAATTGTGGATTGGGGGGCTTTGTATATTTGGTGGCAAGATGGTTGAGGCATTTTGTATCTCTGAAATTCTGCCACATCGTAAATTGTCACTTCCTAATCTCTGTGTAATGCTGGTTCTACCAATGAACACATTATGTTGGGAAAGTCTTATTAATTTCTGAGTCTCAGCTTAAACAAAAATAGAGAGGCCAAGAACAAGTGTGGGGGATAAGAAATGAAATGGGTGTTGTGGTTCTTAGGTATCCAGAGCTAGAAAAATCTCACTAGACAAAATGTCAGGAAAGTTGGTGTAGGAGTGTACCTGAGTCAGCCCCAAGAAACCCATGGTGGGAGGGGTGGAAAGAATCTGATCATTTGGATCGGCAGAGGCAGATCAAGGGAGACTCAACTTAGACTGAGGGTGCTCTCAGCAAGCAGGATGGAACCCTGATAACATCCCCACTAACACTGCAGCCCTCAGGTAGATAAGCCATTAGGTAAGAATTGATGGGGAAGCAGGGGCAAAATTCTGTTAATGGGTGTTAGCTCTGACTTGTACACTGAGCTAGTTCAGACCTTCATTATACCACATTTGGGCTATGACCGTAATTTTCTAAAACTCTCTCTCCAGATTAGCACATCTTCCTCCTCTGGGCTCCCGCGTCACTGTACAGTGTGAGGGCATTGATCTGACTCTCCATCAGGATGTGGTGTTTTGGAAACCTGTCTTATCTCCCCAACTACATTACCAGCAACTCTAAGGCAGCATCACACCACACATCAGACCTGCCCAGGGCAGAGGGAACACTCAATAGGTGGTAATTGGGAGCTCAGGCAAGCAGGCTGGCATGAAGAAATCTGCTCATAGGGAGCAGGGCTCATGCCCCTAGGTTGAGCTCAGGGCTAGGTCTTATGCCCTAGGAGGTAATCTCACAAAAAAGGCAGAGGAACCTCCATCAAGGAAAACTAGACAGGTTTCTGAAACGGAACTTAGGATGAGCTTATCAACAAATTGGGCATAATAGATGAAAGAATCAGTGAACTTGAAGATAGAGAGAAATTATCTAAACACACATAAAGAAAGAAAAGAAGGGTAAGGGACACAACACAGTGTCCAAGAATTGTGGAACAATAGAAAATGGTTTAACCTACTTATAGTTGGAGTCCCAGAAATAAAATACAGAGAGAATAGGGCAGAAGAAATATTTGAAGAGATGATGGCCAAGAATTTTTCAAAAGTGATGAAAGGCAGCAAATCATAGATCCAAGAAACTCAAAGAGCTGTAATCAGGATATAGAAACAAAACAAAACAGAGGAGCCTGGGTAGCTCAGTCATTTAAGCATCTGACTCTTGATTTCAGCGCAGGTCATGATCTCACAATTTCTTGAGTTCCAGCCCTGCATCAGGCTCTGCGCTGACACTCTGCACTGACAGTGTGGAACCTGCTTACGATTCTCTCTCTCTCTCTCTCTCTCTCTCTCTCTCTCTCTCTCTCCTCTCTCCTCTCTTTGCCCCTCCCTTGCTTGCACTCTCTGTCTCAAAATAAATAAATAAACTTAAAAATAAATCTAGGCATATCATGATCATACTGTTGAAAACTCTACTGACTGAGTCAGCTAGGTGCCCCTCAATTTGAATTTTTAAAAAATATATTCCATCTCTTCTGGGATATTGAAGCATCTCTACCTTCTTAAACATATGGAATGTAGTTATAATAACTTTTAATGTCTCTGTCTACTTCTATCATCTGTGTGGTTTCTGAGTCTGTTTCTATTGATTGATTCTTGTCCTCATTATTGTTTCTGTTTTTTGCTTCTTTGCATACGTGGTAATTTTTCTTTAGTTGTCAGACATTGTGAATTTTTACTTTGTTGCATGTGAGATATTTTGTATTCTTATAAATATTCTTGAGCTGTGTTCTGGGTGTAGGTAGGTTTATTGAAACAGTTGATCCTTCTAAGGCTTGTTTTTTTTTTTAAGTTTTTTTTTAAGTTTATTTGTTTTTTTGTGGGGGGAGAGGGGCAGAGAAAGAGGGGGACAGAGGATCCAAAGTGAGCTCTGTGCTGACAGGAGAGAACCCAATGTGGAGCTAGAACTTACAAACTGTGAGATCATGACCTGAGCCAAAGTCGGACACTTAACCAACTGAACTACCCAGATGCCCTAAAGTTGTTGTTTTTTTTAAAAATATTTTATTTCTTTTCTTTTTTCATTGAAAGAGAGAGACAGAGAGAGCATGCTTGAGTTGGGGAGGGGCAGCGAGAGAGGGAGAGAGATAATGCTAAGCAGGCTCCATGCTCAACATGGGTCTCAGTCTCATGACCGTGAGATCATGACCTGAGCCGAAATCAGGAGTCAGACACTCAACTGACTGAGCCACTCGGGCACCCCTGTAGGGCTTGCTTTTAAGCTGTGTTAGGTGGGACCAGAACAGCCTTTTTATAGAGCTAATTTGCCCCACTGCTGAGTGTTCTGCTTGCTGTCTTAGGAATTATGAGGTTGGTTTTTGGGGTATTTTGTTGTTGTTGCTTACAAACTGTTTGTAGCCCTGTGTGATCCCTGAAGATGTTTCCTTTTGTTCCTTTTGGGAGTTCTCTCTCTGGTCTGAGATCATTTCTTCACATGCACGTGCTGATCAGTGCTCAACTGGTCAAGGAGGATGGTCTGCAATTTCCAGAGGTATCTCTCTGCACAGCTCTCTCTCTCTCTCGCTCTCTCTCTCTTCCCTCTGAGTTCCAGGTAACTTGACCTCCTTGGACCTTCAGCTCAGTCTCCTCAACGCAGAGTGACTGTCAGTCTCCACCTGGGCCCCCTCCCTGCACTGCAGCCTGAGAACTGTCTGGGCAGTGATGGGGTAATTGTAAGATTCTCCTCCTTCATTTCCTCTCACTGATCACTGTCCTGCACTGTCTGATGTCCAAAGTCTGAAAACCACTGTTTCACGTGCTTTGTTCAGGTGTGTAGTTGTCTCAGGTAGTAGGGTAAATATGCTCCCTGTTACTCCATCTTGGCTGGAAGCAGACGACTTTTCCCTGTCTTCTAACTAGACCAGGCAGTAACCAACTCTAAATATGAAGGTCTGCTGCCTGCAGTCTTCCCGTTCCAAAATGCTGTCAGTCAGTGTTAAGTTGCAGAAAACTGAAGCTACACCCTAGCTATGTTAAGCAAGAAAGTACTTAATACAAGAAATTCAGTACCTACCAAATTGTTAGCTGGGCTAGAAGAATAGGCTCTGGTTTTGGCTTCCAGGATGATTCTCCCTGGAATAAAACCACCAAATCAGTCTACTGGAGGAGCGGCTTTTCCTGCCCCAGTGAGGAAGCCTGGGAATCAGGAAGCGGCCTCTGGAGGTGTTGACTTCAAAAGCATACCACAGCTACTACACCGGTGATCAGGAAGCTGCCACCATCTCTCAGGAGCCTCTCAGCTCCCATGAATCAGTAACCGGGCTTGAGAATGGTGAGTCTGAATGTCTCTGTCACTACATCTCTCTTCCAAGATTCATGAAGTTACCACCCAACACAGGAATTTTGCTGCAGAGAAGCCCCAAAGGAGTCCCAATTGTGGAGACAATTGCATCAGCCCAGGAAGTAGTAGGCCTGGGCTCCAGGAAGTAAGCCTCTGTCTCCCTTGTTGCATCTTTTTTTAAAAAATATTTTTAAATGTTTATTTATTTTTGAGTGAGAGAAAGAGCACAAGCAGGGGAGGGGCAGAGAGAGAGGGAGACACAGAATCCGAAGCATGCTCTGGGCTCTGAACTGTCAGCACAGAGCCTGACATGGGGCTGGAACCCATGGACTGCGAGATCATGACCTGAGCTGAAGTCAGAAGCTTAACCGACTGAGCCACCCAGGCGCCCTCCCTTGTTGCATCTTATTGGTGAATTTGAATTTCCACCCAGAAACCAAACTACATCGGAGTCTGGGAAATGCAGTTTTTAGCTTCCAGCCCTCACAATTCTGGATGGTACCCTTGCAGGAGGCTGAAGAGGATGCCTGCTGAATGGCGATCAGCATGTGGTAAAGAAGAGCCTGCTTCAGGAATGGGATGAATGTGGGAAGTTGGACCAAAATGCACAGAACCATAACTTATCAGGGCTGGGTTCCTTTTTTCCTTTGTGTCTTGATAATAGTCTCCTTGTGTGGAGTGGGGCTCTCTGGATGACTAGGGGGTTGTACTGTGGAGGAGGTATCCCAGAGATGGAGGAGGTCTGTGGGCCCTGGGCCTTCACCATTGGTGGTCCCCAAGTCCTCAACTGGTGGCAGCACAAGCAGAAATGGCCATATACAGCCACATCCATCAGGGTGACAGTTTTATCAATAATTTCCTAGTCTCATCTCTAGTGACAATGATCTAGTAACCTGATGTAAGTACCAAGCTTGACTGAATAGGGATTGGGAAGGAAGAAAAGCAAACCCTAAGGCAGGAGGAACACATGGCAGGTATTTTATTGCTGATATGCTCAGTTGTACAGAGCAGAGCCCTATCCAGGGCTTCATCTATAGTTGGGAGACCCTGGGTGGGCTTTAGGAAAGTCACAACCCCCCTAAATTATTTGCAAATTTACTTCTGCAAGGTGTTTTCTGGATTCCATACCTTCTTCTTTTTTTTTTTTTTTTCGTTCTCTTTGCGGCTCCATGATTTTAAAAGTTAAGATTCCCTGAGGCGATAGTCATTTAAATTATTTATTATTAAAAATATAATAATAATAATTCAAAAAATAAAAGATGGTGGCGCCTGGCTGGCCCAGTCAGTTAAGCGTCCAACTTCGGTTCAGGTCATGATCTCATGGTTCGTGAGTTCGAGCCCCGTGTTGGGCTCTGTGCTGACAGCTCAGACCTGGGAACCTGCTTTGGATTCCGTGTCTCCCTCTCTCTCTGCCCCTCCCTCACTCATGCTCTGATTTCTCCCTCTATCAAACATAAGTAAACATTAAAAAATAAATTATTTATTATTATTATTATCATCTGCCTCTGCAAAGCAAATTGTCTCAGTAGTTTTTGAAACTGTCATCGTTTCATTAATGTCACAATGCTCTATTATCATGCCCATTTTCAAGCTATGAAAGCTGAAGCCCAAGAAATTTGAATTTACTCTAATTCCAAATTAAACTGGCATATAGCTGGCACTCTGCCTGGAATCTTCTGGGTTCCTCAGGCTTCACTTAACCCATTCAATCATACTTCTTGCCAGCATACTATATCTAGTTTGATCACTCACTGACTGTCAAGACCAATTTTAGAAGCAGAACACAGGCTCCCACCTTTGGCTTGTTTATGGTAAGTCAGGGAAAACGAAAGGGGTCATCCTGTGTGCCAATGACAGACAAAGGAAGGGAATACTAGAATGAATAGCTTGAGTCAAGGAAGCATTCTTAGAAGATCTGAGCCTTTAAGCTACTTGATGTTTACTTGGTATTGTTGTGGATAAGAAAGGGCAGAGTGTTCAAGGTGAAGGTGGAGAGCTGAGCTCGGGGCTGAAGAGACAGCAGAAACCAACATTACTTGAGCACGTACGTAGTCTATGCCTGAATCTCATGGAGTCACCACAGTCCTAAGGGCCTGAGATATTATTGTCTCCAGTTTATTTACCAGGAAACTGAGGCTCAGAGAGTAAGTGGCTTATACACAAGGTTTATATACAAGGCTTAAATACAAGGTAATACACTTATGAATCATAATAAAAACCAAAAACCTGCCTGCAGTGGAGTAATGGAATAAAAAGAAACACCCAAAACTTCAGAAATTTAATCTAGGAAATGTGGACCTGGTTACATGTACCTATTTTATTATTTTTAATATTCTTGCCACTCTAGCAAAATGTTATTTCCTAAATTTCGGAATTCAAGATTGGTATTTTGTTGCTATACTCATAATGATAATAAAAAAATCTGCATTAAAATGTAACATAGAACGATGTACAAAAAATTAACTCAAAATGGGCCAAGGACCTAAACATAAGAGCTAACCCTTAGAATATTCTAACTCTAAGAATAAAATATAGGGGAAAATATCATGCCATTGGATTTGGTGATGATGTCTACGGCCATACCACCCTGAACGCGCCCAATCTCGTCTGATCTTGGAAGCTAAGCAGGGTCGGGCCTGGTTAGTACTTGGATGGGATTTGGTGATGATTTCTTGGATATGACACAAATAGCACAGACAACAAAAGAAAAAATGGACAAATTCAACTATATCAAAAGTTTTTAATTGTGTCAAAGTATTACAATCAACAGAGTAAAAAGGCAACCTACAGAATGAGTAAATAATTGCAAATTGTATATCTGATAACAGATTAATATCCAAAACATATAAAGAACTCCTATAGCTCAAGAACAACAAAAATAATCCAATTTTAAAAATGGAAAATTGAAAATAGACGTTTTCACAAAGATATACAAATGGCCAACAAGCACATGAAAAGATGCTCAACATCACTGATCATTAGGTAAAATGCAAATCAAAAAGACAATGTGATGCTACCACAAACCCACTGGAGTGAATGCCATAAAAAAACGGAAAGAAAAGAACAAGTGTTGACAGGGATGTGGAAAAATTGGAACTCTTATGTATTATTGGTGAGAATGTAAAATGGTGCAACTGCTAAGGAATGGTGAGTTCCTCAAAAACTTAAAACTATAATTACCCTATTCCCTAGCAATTCGACTTCTGGATATGTATCCAAAAGAATTGAAAGCAAGATATTTAACAGGTATTTGTATACCCAATGTGAACAGTATTATTTACAACAGCCAAAAGGTAGAAAAGACCCAAGTGTCCATTGACAGCTGAATGGATAAAGAAAATGTATATTCAGACAATGGAATATTATTCAGCCTTTAAAAAGGAATGAAATTCTTGGGGCATCTGGATGGCTTAGTTGGTTAAGCATCTGATTTCAGCCCAGGTCATGATCTCACGGTTCTTGAGTTCAAGCCCCATGTCAGGCTCTGTGCTGACAGCTCAGAACCTGGAGCCTGCTTCAGATTCTGTGTCTCCCTCTCTCCCTGCCCCTTTCCCCACTTGTACTCTGTCTCTCTCTCAAAAATAAGTAAACATTAAAAAAAAGAAAGGAAATTCTGACATATGCTACAACATGGATCAACCTGGAGGACATTATACTAAGTGAAATAAGCTAGACACAGAAAGACAAATACTGTGTGACTCCACTTATATGAGGTACTTGGAGTAGTCAAATTCATAGAGAAAGGAAGTAGAATTGTAGTTGCCAGGGAGGGGCTGGGGGAGGTGAGAGCAGGCAGTGGTTATTTAATGGGTAAGAAGTTTCAGTTTTGCAAAATGAAGAGTTTTGGACATTGGTTGCACAACAATGTGCATGTGCTAACACTACTGAACTATATACTTAAAAATAGTTAAGATGGGGGATGCCTGGGTGGCACAGTTGGTTAAGCGTCCGACTTTTGATCTCGGCTCGGGTCATGATATCATAGTTTGTGAGTTTGAGCCCCACATCAGGCTCTGTGCTAATGGTGCAGAGCCTGCTTGGGATTCTGTCTCTTTCCCTCTAGACCTCCCCTGCTTGTGCGCTCTCTCTCTCTCAAAATAAATAAATAAACTTAAAAAAATAGTTAACATGATAAATTTTATGTTAGATGCATTTTACTTTAATTATAAAAAACAGACCAAGTAAAAGATGTTACTTAGAAGATTATTTCAAATATCAAATATTTTAGCACCAAATAAGCTGACTGGTAAATTTTCATTTCTCATAAATTGGTTTAATTAAGTATGACTCTTAGTCACTCCACTTTCTTCTTACTTGGTTTTTTAAACTATAAAAGATCCTGATAGATCAGGGTCAGAATACCTAATTGTAATCCCAGCCTCATCCCTTCCCAGCTGTGTGAGGCAGGTCTGCTGGACTGGACTTTACTAAGGGCCTTAGTTATCTCCCTGAGACTGCTCTCAAAATAATTCCCAACCTTCACCTCCATAACCCTGAACTCTACAAAAGGAATATCCCATGGTGTGTTAAAGGCAATACCATTCTTAACCATATTGTCATCCCCACACCCAGACTCCTCATTCCCCAAACAGCATTACTCTCTGGGTGGTAAATAATTCGTGCCAGAGCAAGAGGCCAAAATGAGTATTTCATGCACTTGTACTTGTGTTTCATTGGAGGAAGGTGAGGATATGGGAGCAAACAGTTGGGAATCATGGAAAGCAGGAGGAGCCAAGTTGCATCCCTCCCACCCAGCCCTTTGCCCTGACTGCATTCTATTATATGTTCTAGGATGAGCCACTTATACTTTGTTTGTCTCAGCTGCCTCAGAAGTATTCATTCACTCATCTATTTGGCAAGTGTGTACTGAATAAATACAAAGGGAGCTGGTCCTTCTTGATCTTCTGGTGGTATCAGACTCTCTGTGTATCTTACCCCACTTAATAACAGAGATCTTGAGGAAAAAACTCTAGTCCCAAGTCACTGATGAGGAAGCTGGGTCTCCAGGAGGTAAGTCACTTGCCTAAGATGAAGCCTGCTTGTCAGTAAATGGTGGAATTGGAATTCAAATTCATCCTGTCTAATACCACACTCGCTCTTTCCACCACACTGCATCACTTCCTGCCATCTGCCCAGCAGTATCCAAACATGAGTAGACTCTAGACACTCACTGTCCAGTGCATGGCACACCATGAGGTTGTCGAGTAGAAGCACAAGGGTGCCACAGTGAACCAAAGCCCAGAGGAGGGAAGTAGGGAGTTGGAAAGATAGAGCTAATGGTATTGTCTCCATATGAAAATCAGGGAGTCAACCAGATTACTTCTTGGGTCATTGTCTTGGGATCTTTTCCAGCTCTGAGATTTGTGACTCTATGTCTTGAGGATGCTCCTGGTCTGGAGAATTGCTACCCACAGTGTGGCCCATGGACTAGCCACATTGGCATCCCCTGGCAGCTTGTTAGAAGTGCAGTGTCAGGCCTCATGCAGATCTACTGAATCAGCATCCACATCCTAGCAAAATTCCTAGACTCTAGAGCACCCATTGCTATAGCTTCTCTGCTAGATGTTCTCTTGCCCTCCACCCTTCAGCCTCTGGATGCTCTAGAACACAACTCTTGCTGGAGGCCAGGAGGCCTCTTCTCCATTCACATCTACTTCCATGGCCTTCTGTCTCCCTGACTGTTAAGGGTGGTGAGTGCCGGCTTACGTCTCCTCACTCCTTCCAGGGAACGTGAGGTCTTCCAGGTAACATATGGTAGTGCTCAGTGGCTTGCTCAGAGACCTCAATATTGCTTGGCTCAACCAAAAATAAATTGGAAAAGAAAATTGAACATTGCATCAATTTGAAGCAAGTTTATAAATTCTGCAGCTAAGCAATACCAATAGAAAATGATAGATCGCTGCAGAGCAGGGCGTCCCTGCAGTGATGTATAGTCACATTACCTGAAATACCGTATTACATGATTCTGCTTTATTACCAGTGTTGGTGGCAGACAGAAAAACAGATTACACTTGAGTTCAAATCGATAGGAACTTTATTTACTGGCCTTTTAAAAACATATTTCTGCACTTTATAAAAACATACGGTAGATGCTATTGATAGAGCTTGTCTGCTTGTTAAAAAGCAATTTGCCCAAAACGAGGCTTTTAAGCTGTAATTTACGGCATTACTTTTTACCTCCTTTTTTTCAGGGTCCTGTTTGCCTGGCTGTGCTTTGACGACTTCCTTAGACTTTTCTTGCCTTTAATATTCTCTCCCACTTATCATCTCCCTAAACTCCGAGCTCCCCAGAGCCTTAAAGCAGGAGGGAGAAGGAAGCAGCATCTCCTCTTGATGGAGGCTGGAGTCTCTCCCCAGAGTCCACCCTCCTACCCTCAGCCTCCTTGCTGTTCTGGGTTTTGAGGGGCCTCCTGTGGGTTCAGATGGCACAGCCTCTCCCTCCTTCTGTATTTCACTCCCATGGACCCTCCTTTGCCTCCCTCCTCCCTCTGAGAAAGGCACTTTTCTCCCAGAAGCCCAGATTGCAATCATCCTGAGTAGTAGGAATATCATCCCCATTACATAGCTATGCAAATTCATCCAAAGAAGTCAAACTCAGATCTTGGGACTCAAGATCAAATCGAATCAAGTCATTCTTGAGGCTGGAGGATCCCTGTTCTCTCAAGCTCTTAGCTAGGTGCACTCCCCCCCCCCCAAACTCAGATTGCTGTCACTGTCCCTGTTGCTGCTGGGTGAGGAGTGGGGGATTTGGACCACTAGTGCAGAGTGGTCAGTGCCCCCACCTGGCCACTGCACTGGGACAGGCGTGCTGTTTGGGGGCTGCAGACTTTCCCCAGGGCTGCCAAGCAGCAGAGCCCTGTATGGCTCAGAATAGAAAGGGGTCACACTCATCCTTCCCCTGAATCTTGGCCTTGACCTGAGACCTCACACTTCGGATGTGCTGAATGCTTTGTACACATGATGCCATTTAACCCTTACAATTCTGTGATGAGAAAGCCTGGGGTCAGGAAATTTAAGAGCCCCTCAAGGTACCCCAGTGATCAGATGCTGTGATATTGAGGGCCAAATTTAAATAACTTTTGGCTGCATTAAGTGGCCTCCTGATAACCAGCCTGGATTTAGGATTTGTCTTTTGCTTATTCCAGAAACGTGGCAATTTGCAGGCAAAGAAGGGGGAAATGTAGCCAGGTCATTGATCAGGAACCCTTGATTCCTCATACCCAAGCAGCTGGGTGCTGTATCAAAGTCCATGGTGGGGGGCTGCTTCTGATCAGGTCTATGTGTCTATCTGTGAAGTGCAGAAGTGTCCATTTGCAGCAGAGTCTATATTTGTCTAGTAAGGGCTTTGCTATTGAAGAAATGATTGACAAATGAGTGAATGAGTGAGTCAACAAATAAATACAACTTCCCTCCTTGACCTGTAATCCTATGTTAATGATGCGTAAAGGTCACAGAAGAGAAGCAAGCCTGACTCCTAACAAGGGATGATAAATCAACATCTTACACGATATGTGACTAGAAAGTGATGAGGCAGATTCTTGGAGGGACCCATAAGCTGGCACAAAAAGCAATTCCCAAACACAGGTGTTCCCGCACTCTTACATCCTGGCCATGTGCCTGGGACACAGGACTGGCTTCTCCAGAGGACCCCCAGGTGAACACAAAGGAGTATTCATTAGGATGTGAGTCCCGACTTCATTCAGAAAGTTGTTGTCACCTTTGCCGGAGCCGCTTCCATAGTGACAGCTCTGCAGAAGCCAGAGAGTGGTGGTAATGCCTGTGACTGCCCCATGTCCTTCTAAGAGCGGCATCTTCAGACTTTTTATTTGTTTGTTTCACCCTAAGACTAAAGAGTTCGGTTTCAGTGAAGCGTTTGCTTCAGCGAAAAGGCAAGTGTCAGCTTCCTGGAAGAGTAGAGAGGGCTCACAGCTGTGTCCTGTGCCTGCAGCAGAGGAAGGGGATCAACAGGGACTGGCAGCTGGAATAACTGAACTCCGCGCTCATGTTGTGGAAAAGGCCAGTCACAGCCTGATTTTTGTGTTTGATTTCAAAGGAAAAGGGAGGATGCTGGAGTCAGCCATACCCAGGTTTGAATTCTAATTCAATCCTGTACATCTGTGGGACCCTGAGCAAGTCACAACTCACTAAGCCTCGATTTCCTTGTCTGGAAAAGGGATAAATAAGAGATTGCCTCACAGTATCGTTAGAAAACTAAATGAGATGTAAAGTGCTCAGCTTTCATAAACTCTCCATAAGCAAGGGCTGTCTTACTAATTAGCATCAAGCAAGACCGTGCACATGCCCTAGGGGCAGGTAGTATCTGTTTTCACCATCATCTCAATCTTCACTCTTATTGCCCAATACACCACGATGTGCAAAGACACAATATTCCATTCTTTCTTATAAGAAGTGAGAAGAAGCGTATGCTTCATTTGGGAGAGTGCAGTGAACTCTGTGTTAGATGCAACCTGATCATTATCTAACAGTAAATGTTGCTGTGACTCAGGACAGAGATAGCACTGCAGGGCAGGGCTTTCTGGAATAGGTAAACCTGGCTGCACTTTGAAGGGTGAGTAGAAATTACATGAGCAGAGAGAAAAGGGGAAGACTTTTCAGACATGGCAGGGGGAGGATAGGCAAAAATTCACATCAGAGGATGCAGCAAAATTAAGGAGAGGACATCAGGAGAATATGGAGGTGGGGTGGACTGGAAATGGTTATGTAAAGACAGTGAGAAGCATACTCAGAGGAGTTAAAGGGAAGTCAGAAAGCACTCGGGGCTTTGCTGGGGATGTCCAAGTCAAGGAGACAGATGCTACCCTCAGAATGGATGCTGACCTTCTCCCTCTTCCCTTCCCTGATGTGCTCAACAGTTGTGAACTGAGTGAATCTCATCAATTAGCTCTTCCTTGATTAACCTCCCAGCTGGAGCCTTGGCCATGATTTGCACTTGCTTCCCCCTGAGAGCCAGTGCACTCCCCCATCCCACTGGAATGCACGTCCTGACATTATAATAAGCTCTGCAGAGAAGGAAATGCTATCATCCCGGGTGGTGACAGCGGGCTCCAAGCCCTGCCAGGTAGCTTTAGCAACTTTCTAGTCTTCCTTGTCTTGTTAATTAGGAGAGTCTATCTCACAGATTTGGGCTATGCATCTCAGATAGCAGCTCTTCAACCTTCATAACTGCTCTTAACTAGGTGGTAGAACCAGGTGCATTCCATATGCATTTTAGAGAGGCCCCTGTGTTTAAGATCTGTTATGTGAGCTCTCTCCGTAGTGCGGGAGCTAGAGGAATTGCTGGTGATGAGAAGCAGAGGGACACTTTTTCTACGTGCCTCTGCAGTTGCCTCCAAACTTGTTATCTCTTCAGCCCTTGAGCCAACGTGTGTCTACTCAATCCCCTTCCCCAGCTCCCTTCTTGTATTCAAGGGCATATGTCCAGCTGTCAGGGAGCCTTTGCACTTCAACATACATATTTGTGAACACCAGAGCTGAGAACTGGTGAAATTGGCTGATGGTGGAGATTCCCCCCTCTTTTTGTATTCCCCGCAAATAGTATACAGTGATCAAAGTTTAAGCCGCCCGAGATGAAATAATTGCTTAACAATCATATAAGGCGAAATGATTCAACAAATGACAATAAGGGCCTGTGATATACAGAACAGATGCATGCAGTGTACCATATTATAATGTGCTAGTACAAGATTGACAGCACAATAATAGGAGTGAGCAGCAATTCAGCCTATAATTCCAAACCAAATGTGAGGCTGTCCACAGAACTCAAATTCTAGCAGGCTGCAAAATTAGAGGTAACACCGCGCAGGGTTCAAGACGACTCATTAGCAGGTTGGCAGAGTGTTTCAGGAGCAAATTTGTCTGTCGAAGGAACTAATTTTGTGCCATCTTCAGCTCAACTTTTTTTTTTTTTTTTTTTTTTTTTAATGTGCAGATACAATCTTCCCTGGAGAGAAATTCAGGGGTGGGAATGTGAGATCTGGTTGTAGCCCATGGGGCACAGTGAGGTTGCTGGTGTCAGCTTTTGAGCGGCCACTATTGGACGAGTAGTGTGGGCGTCTTCGGCAGCGGGGGTGGGGGGGTGCGTGGAGCAGACAGCAGTGATGATGACAAACACTATTCAGAGTCATCTCAACATGAGAGAGTAAAGGGACTCCCGCTGGCTCTCAAGGGTTGGTCCCACATCAGAAAGGGTTTGGATCAAGGATACAATTAAGGTGTGATAAAGATCTTTCCACATCTTGAATTTCTGAATCTTTACATAAGCGTCATAATCTCTGCTCTGTACGGGTGCCCTCATTGTTTCAAGGGTGCCCAGGATTTGTTTAAGCAGGTGTAGTAAGGCACAGACCCAGAAACAATGGTCATGAAAGAAAAATTTTTATACCTACACATCCCTAGAAGCAGAAGGCATGGCAGAGGACACGCAGCACCAGACAGGAAAGCACCAGGGTCAGTCAGGAGGCACAGGGAATGAGAGGGGAATGTGGACACGAAACCTTTATTGTGGCTTCCACAGGAGGGTTGTCTGAGGAGGAGTAAATAGGTTTAAGACTGGCTAGTTTGAATAATTGTAGTAGGCTCTGGGGCATAGGGGCCAACCCAAGTCCTGTGTACCGGCCCTGGGGAGATTAGGGTAGGGGATAGTGGCTCAGGGTGTGATAAAGGAGATGGTTGAGGGGTAAGGACTCTAGTTTGGTTGGTTAGCCTATGAAAGTCATGCTCTGCTCTCAGGACTTAGCTAGCTCTGGGAGGGGCAGTCCCCCCAGGGGTAGTGAGACCCCAAGATGTCAAAGCATCAGGACATAGAATAAAAGGATATGATTGGCACACTTTCATAGCCCCATCAGCTACCTTCCATTTCCTACCATTTCCTCTCCCTGTCCCTTGCCCCAGACCCCTGGCGAAAGCAGGGCATGGTGACATCACCATCTGCACAGATGAAGAGCCATGGTATATTCCCCACCACCACCCCAAACCTGGACCTGCGAGGTCAGGAAGGAGAGAATTACCCTTCAATCAGTGGAACCCTTGCTAAGCTTCTTCTGGTCCCTGGCTGCTTGGGGGCTGCCTGAGCGTGGACAGCACCAGCCACATCTCCAGGGCTGACTCAGGGGTCCTCTCAATTCCACCAGTAACAAGCTGTGTGGCAGTGACAAGGCTGCTTCACATTTCTGGGCTTCAGCTACCTGGTCTTCAAAGAAACAGGCTTGATCATAGTTCTAAATGCTTTGTTTCAATGAAAAATTGGGGGAAAGGATAGAAGCAGCAGAGAAGCTAAGGAGATAGGGGCTGGCATGTAATCCTCACATAAAACCAGGGACATCTGCAAAACCAGAATAGCCACTCAAGCCTCCTGAGCTCCCCTCCTCCATCCGTCCTGTGGAACTCAGACTCTCGCAGTGATGGTGACTGACGATGGTAATGATGGTGACCATGATCATGGTGATAATGACAACAGGAGTTCAGCACCTGAGGGTGGCCAGGCTTCTAAAGTACTACCTTGTTTGGGGTGCCTGGGTGGCTCAGTCGGTTGAGCGTCTGGCTTTGGCTCAGGTCATGATCTCACAGTTTGTGGGTTCGAGCCCTGCATTGGACTCTGTGCTGACAGCTCAGAGCCTGGAGCCTGCTTCAGATTCTGTGTCTCCCTTTCTCTCTGCTCCTCCCCCACTCATGCTCTGTCTCTCTCCTTCAAAAAGAAATAAAAATACTAAAAAAAAAAAATTTAAAGTACTGTCTTGTTTAATTCTTACAACCCTAGGACGGAGTAGCCACTCCAGTTTAGAGAGATTAAGTGACTTGGGACTAGGTTAAGTCACTCACTGGCAGCCACACAAGCGGTAAGTGACAGAGCCAGATATCAAGCCCAAAGCCTCATTCCTAATCACTGTGCTCTGCTGCCTCCCTCTATCATGGGCAGATCATCCCAAAAGGATTTCATGAAGTGTGTCCCAAGTAGCAATAGATACCACTTCTAGGAGGGGTGGCCCCAAGGAGGGAGAATGAACCCCAAAGGAAAGGCATTGCCCCATGGGGAGAACCCTGCTTAGATGTCCTTTAGGATGCCTGACATGGCTCTAGGCAGTGAGGACACGTAGCCGTGATGCCCCCGCATTCAGGGTGCTCTCAGCCTGGTGGAAGCAGACAGATAAGAGACAAGTGAACAAATAGATACAGTAGCTGTAGAGAGCACCAGTCTGACAGGCTCTGGTCTGCCCGGTGTCAAGGTCTACAAGTTGGAAACCACCAGACGCCAGAGAAAGGTCGAATCTTTCATCAGGCCGGAAGGCTGCTGCTGCCTTCAGTGACCAGGCCAGCTCTCAGGACTCAGGGAGTCACCAACTGGATCCCATCAGGTCAGCAGGAAGCCAATGTCAGCAAAAACAGAGATTGCTTGTAGGGATTTGGTTATGCAGGTGATGGGGGTCTGAGAAGTCGAAGAGAGGATAGGAAGCAACACCAGGAAGCCATGGGTGCCCCAGGCTGAGGGACAAGGGAGGCTGTCGCATTACCAGTCCAAGAGATGCTGGAGCCCTGTAGGGCCTAGCAGACACAGCCAAGGCCAGAGACATTGCCCAGCACCAAAAGAAGGGGTAGGAATATCCTGGCTTCTCCCTCCTCTTGCCTTCCAGTCTGCCAGTGACTCTCAGTGACCCAGCCAGACTAAATCCTAAAGATATGGGAAGTCTAGGAGACTCCACCTACAGGGCCCAACTTTCATACTCCTTCCCCCTCCCCTCAGCAGAGCAGAGCTGGAAAGGCAAGGGGTGGGTCTGAGTTTGAGCAAGCAGGCCCAGGCCCCACACTTTCCATCACTGTGGGAAACAGCTTGGTCTTAGGGCCTACAAAATCCCTTGATGAGGCAGGGGAACCACTTGCTTTGAGTAGAGTCTAGAGTTGGGGCGTTTCCTCACCCAAGTCCCATTGGGCTTATGCCCTCTCTCACTGCTCCACCTTGGGCACCCCATACCCTGTCTCTGCAATGCCCACTAAAGGCTGCACATAAGGAGAAAGGCCTCTTCTAACCCCTGTCTCTCTGGGACATGAGGAGGAGGGGAAGGGCAAGTGAGGAGAGCTGCCTGGCCCTGAGTGTGAACAGCAGGGGTGGGGACAAGAGCACAGGAAATGGGAGATGTCTCCTAGAGCTGGCAGGCACCTACTAGTGACAGGCACCTGCTCAGTGAAGGGATGCGGACTCCACTCTTAAAAGGCCTCGCCATCAGGAACAAAGCAATGCGGTCCAAGTATAAAACAGAATATAGTGGAGTTAGGAGCAGTTTGAACAGTTTTCCACTCTAAGGTGGCTATACATAGCGCCTATCAGCATGTTTCTTACAGAGTAATAACACCTCACGTTTATGTAGCCTTTTGAGCCTCTCAGATTCACATGTCATTTGACTCTCACAAAACCCCTGCAAAATAGATACGGCAGGGAGAGTGAACAAGTGGACGAGGTGAGCCCCAAGGAGGGAGTGCTCACTGACAGGTGGAGCCAGCATGAGGCTCCTTTCTGCTCAGCTGGGTCATCCCAAAGGCCTGCATGCCCATGCTTCTTGCTCTGTCATCCCCTCCCCATCATCTGCTGTCTTCTGTCCCATCCCATGCCCCAGAGTCCACAGGGAGGAATGTAGCCTTGTAGACAGCTGGCCACATTCTCTTCCTCAGCCCTTTTCCCTGGGCCCATGTGTGGGTGCACCTATTCCAGTTTGCAGCCAAACTTAAGTGCATGCAGCAATCTGAACAATATTTTCAGCTGCAAGAACAAAAAATGATGTTTCGCACCACCTTTTATGCAAATGCAGCCTGTGTGATTTAGAACGTTACCATATTTTATGAAATAAACATACCAGAAGGTATTTTTTCCTTTGTTCTTTTGGGGAGGATGAAGAGATTTTGGTAATTAAAACTTCCATCGATCAATGCTTAGATCTCAGAGATCATTACATTGTGGCTACAGATGTGTGTTGAATCATGCGGTTTTGTTTTCAAGTGTATGTGTACCCCAAGGCCTAGAGTGACACCTTTCCCTGCATGAAGTAACCCTGCACTGCGCTCACCATCTTCCCTGACCAGCATGAGGCTGCACGATAATATGTGGGTGGGAGTCCTGGGCCTGCCCCATATCAGCTGTGTGGGATTGAGTATGTGGCTTAACCTCTCTGGACCTCCGTTTTTCTCTTGGTAAAGTGAAGAGTTGGAACTTGGCAATCTCCATTTTTTCCCCACATCTTTTGATGCTTCATGTTGTTGACATTCCCCTTGAGAGCCGGTCATCTTTGATTAACTAGCTGATTCATGTATCCAAGATACACTAATGGAGTGCCTTGTGTGTATGCCAGGCCCAGTGCGAGGCTTAGAAGTACGAGGATGTCTAAGGTCAAGTCCTGCCTCTGGGGAGCTCCCAGTCTGGTGGGCTAGACAGTCCAGAAGCAGACATATTGCATGAAAGCATGTTGAATGCCTTTCCAGAGATAGGAACTCTCATTGTGTGGCCTGCTGTCTTTCCTCACCATCAGCTGTAATGAGACCATGAGGGAACATTAGCTATAGCAAATCCTTTCCCCCCCGAGGAAGGGCCCAGTTCTCTTTCTGCCCTGAGAAATTGAGTACACGGAGGAAATACCATAGGTGGGCCCATAGGCACACTGAGTTGGGAACAAGAGCCATAATTTGTAGCTCTTGCTCTCACCCATTGTTCTCTGATAAGAAGCAGATCAGTGTCATTCTAAATGGCCCCTTAGAGCCTTTAGGGTCTGCCCATGGTGGCTTGACCATAATAGTGACTACAGCTAAAGAGCAAGAATACTCTGAGAAGGAGGGATATTTTTCCCTGGGCCTCCAGCATGGCCTGGGCATTCACTTCGCTGCTCTATTCCAGGAACTGCGAGCTTCCCGTGATGAAGCCAGGGAATGCCCCCCTGTTAGTTCTGGCATTCCACTCAGGGCTGGCTGGGAGTGAAGAGCCCCCGGGAGCAGCCTAGAGGCAGGAGAGCCTTTTCCCAGCTCGCTCTGACTCCAGGGGCACCAGGCACCCTCCTGTCTGCTCTGTGATCAGAATTGAGCAACCGGATGACTCAGAGCCTCTGCTGGTAGTGATCTCTCTAATGTGGCGTGTCAGGTAAACTGAGCAGAAAATCGAGAAAGTGTGACCGAGAGACAGGTGCCTTCTGCGGCACCACCCGGTTCCACCCCCTCTCAGCTGTCTGAACATCCACTGCCCTCCAGCCCCTCCCCCAGTTGCCATACAGATTTGACCTGCAGTGTAGGTTTTAAGCAGAGGCCCCCAAATGCCCTCCTACTACTGTATTCTCTAGCCTCCTGTTGGAGGGACTTTAACCCCTTCCTCCCTTGCCTACTCACCCCCGCTTTCCGCTCCACCCCTTCCAGGAGTTGCTGGTGCAGTCAGCCTCCTGTACTGGTGATGGGTTTGTCTGTACACACCCAGCCTGCAGTAGTGCTGGAGACCCTAAGAGTCTCCTTCCCCAGCCAAAGCTCATTTAAAAGGGAGTGTGGGAGGAGATAGCGGTGCTGGGGACAAAAGTTGAGCATAGGCCCTTTGATTACACTGCCTTCTTCCCTGCTTCCCAGTTACTGCTGAGGCATACACAGTGGCTGGCTGGCTGGCTGGACGGATGGTTGGTTGGGCAGATGGATGGACAAATGTCCCCCTCTATTGTGGGGTGGGGGAGCTGTCCTCTCACCCTGTGTCTGCCTCTCCTCCACTGAGCATCCCGCACTGCAGGTGTCTCTGAGGCAGTGTTTATGTAAGCAGAGCTTACATGTTCTACAGTTAGATCAAGAAGCTGTTGTCAGTTTGAGGAAAGCCCCTAGCTGCCCACATGCTTAGTTGTGCCCAGCAGGTTTCCTAACAGGACAGTTGCTCTGGGGTAGGTGGGCTCCCCAAACTTGAACTCACTGGGCTGGCCTGGGGAGCCTCAGGCTTTCAGGGCACTGTGTCTGGAACATGTGCCGCTCTTCTTCTGCCCAGTCTGGCTTCTTGGCAGTTTGGCTGTGGAGACTGTAGTAAGCCCCAGATCTGGCCCGCCATGCACAGGAATGTAGTAGCTAGGTTGGGTTGGGTTATTTAAGGGCAAAGAAGCCCAACCTCTTGAAGGCATGACAGTTCCAAGGATTACCATCCAACCTAAAGGCTCAGATGAGTTTCATATTGTCCTTCAGGTTTGAATCTTGGGAAAAACAGCTCTTTGATTATATGCTTGTTATACATTAATAGTCCCTTTATTCCAAAGTCCCCTGACCTCATCAGTATGTACATCCAAGGATAGGGAGGGAGGGAAAAAGTCTTTGAGCCACTAAAACAGTTGAAATGGCTCAGAAACCTATCCCTGAGGTCGAGGGGGCTCAGTTTGGGGTTTAGGGGGGAAAAAGGTTCAAAACATGATGTCCATTTAACATATGTATGGGGCAGAATAAAATCCCTGAAACTCAAACCATAATTAAAATAGCTAATAGGATGCCTGGGTGGCTTAGTCAGTTAATTATCTGACTCTTGGTTTCAGCTCAGGTCATGATCTCATGGGTCATGAGTTCAAGCCCCACACTGGGGGCTCTGTGCTGACAGTGTGGAGCCTTAGGATCCTCTCTCTCCCACTTTCTTCCCCTCCCCCTCTTGTGCTCTTTCTCTCTCTCTCTCTCTCTCTCTCTCAAAATAAATAAACTTAAAAAAAAAAAGATTTAAAATAGCTAATGTTTATGGAGGGCTTCTCTGTTCCAAACACATGCTATGTAATTTACATTTAGATCCCCTCCCAAAGACACTATGAAGGAGGTGCCGTTGTTACCCCATTTTAAAGATAAGAGAGATTAAGTAACTGCCCTAGGGTTACCCAGTGGCGGCCAAAGGAGAGGATCCACCGAGTCTTGAAGTCTTCCTTTCTCCCTTAACATCACAGAAATTTGCTTACGTTTTTTGGCCAACCAAACCAGGTGTTGGCTTTGCTCCCTGGAAGCTGATGTCTTACCTGAGACATCATGTTTAAGTGGTGGAGGAAACAATTTCTAGCTCATTCATTAACTTGCAGTTTATATACTTTGTGTACTGCTTATTTACCCAGCCTAAGTACCATAAGCATACTTTGTCATCAGGGAAGCATGTTTATGAAGTGCCCCTGGGCTGTGAGTTGAGGAAGAGATGGGATGTGTCACCACTGCATCATTGGGTAGTGACCTCCTTTCCTGAGTTTCTGGCTTCTCAAGTGCTCCCAAGTAATCTCATGTAAATCCTTTCCTGGAATGGGGCCTAAAGACAAATCCTGAGAAGCTGGAGAATGAGCTGGATACCGTCTGTTCTGAGTAATTCATTCATTCAATCCTTCAACAAACACTGGCTGAACCTCACTGTGGACACTGTGTACCGGTGATGGGGAAAGTCATTAAGATCTCACTCCTGCCCTGGAGGAACTTGGCAGCATCAGTAGGCGCATTACTGCAGAATGTATGGGATGTATAGGAGCTGCATAATAATAAAAGCAGTGGTCACACACAAGAGGACATTGGAGCAGAGTATTGAAGACCAGGAAGACCACATCTAGAGAGGTTGGAAAAAGCGTCTCAGGTGGAGGGGAGAGTAAATTGCAACAAGATGTGGAGAGCCTGGGGTGTGTTCTGAAGCATAGCATGCGACTTTGGCCGATTTCAGGACAGGGTGGAGGGTAGACGAGCAGGACAGGGGGGCCCTGGCAGCTGGCACAGGGCGTCCCGGCCCCTCGTCATGGCCACCCTCCCCCCTCTCAGACAGCAGAGGAGCAAGTCAAGACTGTGAACAAGGTTCCGAATATTGTGCCACCGTCAAGATAGAGCCGGAGTTTGTAAGCAGCTTCTTGTTTAAAAAGGGATCGTGTTTAAGATTATTACTAAAATAATATCCCACACGATTAGGGACTAGGGGTGGAGGGAGTGAGGTTACCTTTTGTGGGCAGAGAGAGAGAGCGAGAGAGAGCTTAAGAATCATTTTCTCAAGAGCACTGGTGAAAAGGCTGCACACAGCTGGCTCCGAGGGATAAATTCATTATTTCACCAACAGGGTTGACTGCCAACACACTGAAGGGTAAAGATGTAGAGGCTGTGGGTGTATGGCCCAAATGGGGAAACAGGAAAGCAGCCAGAGACCCCACCTAGAAAACAAAATGGGGAGGTAGACCACCAGACCCTCCATTTTTTAAAGCCCTGATGAACAACTGAAAATTACTTGCCCCTGGAAAAAAATAATAAATTCCACATTATCATTTCAATGGTTCCTCACATAAATACCAAAGAATCAGAAAAGCTGGTGCCTCATGTTGCTCCCAGAACCTAAGAAATGGTATCTTTCAGTTATCGGATTTTATTTCTTTGCCGCATTTCATTTTATACATATTTATTCACGCAGAACAGAAGCGCAGCGTTATTGAGGATGCCATGGGAGCGGAAGGAAAAGCTGTTATACATAAGAATGCACCGCATTTACATTGTCGCACTTTGCAACAATTGAACTATATGCAACTGGTTTTTTTTAATAAGAAAAAAACTGGTTTGCATTTAATTTGCTGATTTTTTTTCTAACTCTTGAATTTTCCTATGCCATAGAAATGTGAAAGGGGAGGGGTCAAGATCCTCGCAGATACAGAGGGTTGGGGGCTAGCAAGAGGCAGCTTTCATGGGGAGGGGTTGGGGATCCAGAGCAAGTTTATAACTATTTCTTTTTTAACAGATGCAGTTAACTGAACTGCAAAACATTCATCTTCCGATTTAATAACTCATTCTCCCTGCATGGAGACGGGGGTATTATAGTCCTGGATATTGCTTTTCTGGCTTTTGAGTGTCAATGATGAATCCCCATCTTCTAATAAAATACATTTTCATAGTAATTGAAATAATAATTTTTTGCCTCTTCATTTTCCCAGGTACTTAAAAAGGGGGCTTTTGACTTCTTTCCCTTTCCCTTGTCCTGACCTTATTTTCTTTTAACTGAAATTCCTTCTGCTGTTGAGATGCGGAGTCTGTGCTTCTGCCATCAGTGTCCCGGTGGCCTGCACGCTTCCCTCCCGCCCCCAGAAGCAGCCACAGGATGCAGAGGTAGACCTCCCCCATCAGACCATAGAGCTAATTAGGGGGACTGAGACATCAAGACCTAGAATTCTTGGCTGGGTTTGGCATCTCCATTTGCTTACAAGTTTAGGGGTCTCTATGGAGGGACAAATGTGATAACCAGGCAGCTGAGAGGAGCACAAAGAGGAGCAGGGAAAGGTCCTAGCTCTACACCTCCTGAAGCTCATGCACTAGGCTGCCCCCTAAATCTCCCCCCTCCCTTCCCCCCCCCCCCCCCCCCCCCCCCCCCCCGACACCCTCAAGGTCAAGATCTGGGACTGCCCTTCTGCATTCCACGTGCATCCCTCAGGCTGCAGGTGAACTCATCCTTGAAGAGTTAAAATGAGTATCAGTGTGGGAGCACCTGGTTGGCTCAGTCGGTTAAGTGTCCAGCTTCCGCCCAGGTCATGATCTCTCACAGTGTGTGGGTTCGAGCCCCGCGTCAGGCTCTGTGCTGACAGCTCAGAGCCTGGAGCCTGCTTTGGATTCTGTGTCTCCCTCTCTCTCTGCCTCTCCCCCGTGCATGTGCGCGCGCTCTCTCTCTCTTTCAAAAGTAAACATTAAAAAAAAATTTTTTTAATGAGTATCAGTGTGTTAAGGACAGTATTACTTTCTCAATAAAATTTATATATATATTAAAAATAAATAATATATTAAATATATCAAATAATCTGCAGCTCTGTCTGCAGGGTTACTTTAAATGCTGCATTGGTGAGATTGTATGGAAAAATGTGAAGTTGTGTCCTACAACATCTTTTCATCCTTTCCTCCATGGCTGACAATGACAAGAAGAGGGGGAAAAAAAACATAACTAGGACCGCAGAGGGTTTAAGAAGAACAATCGAGGTATGGCCTCTCTGGTAACTGTACCAGCTTTGGAAGATTTTCCTGGCCCTTTCTCTTCATACCCATCCAGGGAAGAATGATTTTGGTGAAAACTTGCTCAATTTAAGCTATAGTTTAATGTTGCCTGTAGGAATTCTCCCCTTTCTAAAGTGTCTAATCTTTCCTTACTCTAGTAAAAAGAATTTGGAAGTCAGGAATCAGGGTTTGGAGCCAGTCTGGACCAGGAAATCAAAGTAGCTGTCGGGTATATATGGTCAGGGTGACTGAAAGTGTTTGGAGGCACTGCCTTCCTTCGTAGCAACAGAAATAATACTTTTCTGCCTGTTTTCCAACGTACTTAGAAAAAGGCTTTTGACTTCTTTCCGTTTTCCCTGTCCTAATGGAAAACACATGTGGCCCTGGCCTGTCTGGAGGGAGTAGGCTTCACCCGCTCCTTACAAATATGCAGGCTGTGGTCAACACACTCAACACCTTTGTACGAACTACAGAAAGGAGTCCCCCCTTTTGGCCTGATTCATCCCTAGTCCAGGAGGCCTGGTTTGGCAAGGGGAGCACGGGCTGGATTTCAGCCCCCAGTCATGACCTTCCCTGGGGGGGCTTTTGTGTAGTTCACATTGCTTAACTCTACTGGCAGTAGATGGTAGCTTTTGAGTTAGACTCAGGTTCAAATCCTGACTCTACCATTTTCTAGCTGTGTTACCTTTGGCAAGTAGTTTGATTTCATACATTATAGTACCTATATTATAAGAATGGTACAAGGACTAAATGAGATAATATATGTAAATCTCTTGGTGCTAAATCTGTGGTGACTATTATTATTCTAGAGAGGCCTTTTCTGATCCTTCAGTATCCATAAGAGGCAAGAGTGAAAATACGTTTCCTAGGACAGAGATGGGGATGACAAAATGTGGGCCCAGGCCTGGATGTTAATTGTCCTTCAGGCAGAAGTGCTCGGCTACAAGATCTGATCTGGTAAATATCGGAGGGGCAAGAAAGGAGAGAAATCCAGTGGCTTGTGTGACCTCAGCTTCCAGACAGAGGCCAGACTTCCATTCCTGCTTCTGGAGTCATCTGTCCCAGCTACTCTTGCTTTTCTGTTTCTCCATCCCTTACCCCCATGACCCAGCAGCATTTCAGGGGATTAAAGGTTCCTGCTTCTCCTGGGACCTTGGAACTGGGGGTGCAAGAGCAGCCACAAAAAGTCTTTCTTGTATGTCCCTGTCCTCATTCTCTAGTGGAGCAGGAAAGGAACAAGTCCAGGGCATCTGCAGAGCATCTTCCTAAGTGTCCTCCCCCAACCCCCCCTCCCCCCCCCCCCCCCCCATCTAGGGCCATCTCGATGTCAAGATTTTTGAGATGAGGGTAGTTCTAGAAAAAAGCTCCTTCTCTGGCAGTGACCAGGGGCTTCTTTGGACAGGTGAGAAGTAGCCATCCAGAGTCTGTTAATCTACTGCTTGGAAAGACCTGTGGCCCATTCAATATTTTCTGCAGGCTTTGTTTTTTAGAATAGTTTTGGGTCCACAGCAACAGCGAGTGGAAAGTACAAGAAGTTCACCTATACCTTTTCCCCCACTATCAACATTCTGGACCAATGAATGTTACATTCATTGCAATCAGTGAATCTGTGCTGAGACATCATTACCACCCAGAGTCCATAGTTTACATTGGGATTCACTCTTGGTGTTGTACATTCTGTGGCCCTGGACAGATGTATAATGACACATATCCATCATTACAAGATCATACAGAAGAGTTTCACTACCCTAAATATCCTCTAAGCTCCACTTAATCATCTCTCTTCCCCCTGGCAACCAGTCATCTTTTTAGCTGTCTCCGTAGTTTTGCCTTTTCCAGAATGTCATATTGTTGGACTCATACAGTATGTAGCCTTTTCAGATTAGCTTCTTTCACTCAGTAATAGGCACTTGAGGTTCCTCTGTGTCTTTTCATGACTTCATAGCTCATTTCTTTTTAGCACTGAAATAATATCCCATTGTCTGGATGTAATACAGTTTATTTATATATTCACCTACTGAAGGACATCTTGGTTGCTTCCAAGTTTTGGCAGTTATGAATACAGCTGTTATAAATATCTGTGTACAGGTTTCTGTGTGGACATAAGTTTTCAACTCTTTTGGGTAAATACCAGTGAGCACAATGATTGAATTATATGGAAAAGTTACACTGTCTTCCAAAGTGGCTGTACCATTTTGCATTCCCACAAGTGATGAATAAGAGTTCCTATTGCACCACCTCCCCGCCAGCATTTGATATTGTCAGTGTTCTAGACTTTGGTTATTCTCATTGACATGTGGTGGTATCCCATTGTTGTTTTAGTTTACAGTTTTGTAATGATATGGTGTTGATCATCTTTTCATATGCTCCCCCTTTTTTTTTAAATTTGCCATAAGTATATGTTTTTTGGTGGCCTGTCTGTTCAGGACGTTTGCCCACTTTTAAATTGGGTTGTTTGTTTTCTTATGGAGGAGCTTTAAGAGTTCTTTGTATATTTTGGATAGCAGTCATTTATCAGCTATATCTTTTGCAATGATTGTCTCCCAGCCTGTGACTTGTCTTATCATTCTCTTGACCCCATTCAATTTCATGCCCTCTTCCTGCGTATCCAGCAGACCCACAGCTCCTTATCTCCTTGCACAAGCTGCAAGGAGGCCAGACTAACTGGAGGGGCATGGCCTCCTAGGGAAATGAGTGGGCCTGTGAACACCTTTACCTCAAACAAATACATGTTTATTCATTCCCTAAACACTTAACATTGTTTTAACTCCTAGGGATGTATCAGTGAACAAAACGGGCAAAGCTCTGAGAATTGTGGAGCTTACTTTCTGTTAGGGAAGACATATACTAAAAAATAAACATAGGGACATATACTGAAAAATCTACATAACCATATTATATAGCTTTCTGGAAGTAAGTCCAATGTGAAAACAATTTGAGCAGAACAAGGGAGATTGGAGATGCTGGCCTGGGGGAGGTTTTCCATCTAAATAAAGTGGCAGGATGGGCTTCATCAAGAAAGGGACATTGAAGCAAAGAGGATGCCAAGAGGGCACAAAAACCAGGCAGAGGGATCAGCCAGTGCAAAAGGCCACAAGGCAAGAGTGACCAGTGTGTTTGAAGACCTAGGACCTACAAGGAAGCTGATATGGCTGGAGTGGAGTAGAGGCAGCAATGGGAGAGGATTTCCTGATGGATTCAATGTAGGGGTGAGAGAAAGGAGAATCATGACACCAGGATTTTTGACCTGAGCCACTAAAAGGATGTCATTAACTGAGACGGGGAAGAGCAGGTCTCCAGGTAATGGTGGCTGAAGGCAGAGATGAGTAGTTTTTTGGACATGCTGAGTTTTTGCTATTAGATATCTTGGTGGAGATGTCAGGTAGGCTGTTGTACAGATGGGTTTGGAGTTCACGGGAGTTTGTGTACAAGATTCTGGGCTGAGTGCTGTGGGAAATAGGGAGAAGAATAAAACCCAATTCTTCCACTGCTACCTCTGTCCAGGGATCCCTAGAGGGCAGCACATAAAACAGCCACCCCCACCAGAAGGCAGCTCTTTCCAGTCTCCCTGGAGTCTTGGAGGCAGGTGAACAAATCTAAGCTACCAAAAATTACAGTAAGGAGACCACCCCAAACACTGTTACTGCTCATTAATAAGTCAGGAAGAAGGGGAAACCAGGCTGTGGCTTTCCTTTCTCCAGCAGCAGTAAAATAGACACTTGAGAGTTTTGAAGATTATCACAAGAGCTCCTCACAGTCCATTTGCCTTTCCATTCACCTAGAGGCAGGTAAAGGAAGAGAAGGAAGGCTGATGGGGGGGGGGGGGGGGCGGCGGTGCTGATAGCAGGGACAGTCACTTCCCCTCTCCCTGCTCCTTTGGCTGTGCCCCCAGCCACCTGTCAAGCAGCCAGATCAACCCCTGACAGGGCCAGGCTGGGCTGGGTCCTGCTCTCTGTGGTCTGTTTGTGCACAGGGCTAGCTGTTTCAAGAGAGGAGAGCTATTACTATTCACCACATACTAGACCAATATTAGGTCAGATCCCTAATATGAGTAACCCAGGTCCCAGGGTTAACATGCCAGCTGTGGTCCTCACTCTGAAGTATAGTCAGTTGCCCAAGTAAGAGCCATGTTTTCACATTAAACATCCCTGAGTCTCTCTTGTTCAAGTGGCAGATGGTGAATTTCATGCAATGACGTAAGCAGAGGCCCCTCTATTTCCAGCCTGGAACTCAGAATCTGTGGAAAAGCTGCATCTCTGCATCCTGAGCCCTGAATGCTGCAGCTCTTGGGGTCAGGATATGTCTGAGAGAGCTGGGGCCAGGAGTGGGGGGAGCAGCGAACTGGCCTTTGTCCAGAGTTGTCCAGCAGCAAAAGGGGGACCAGGGCGCTTTGGGAGGCCTGGGATGGATATGGAGGACAAGACCTGCCATACAACCTGAAAATCTAGTGCTTTAATAAGCCAAGGCTGATATTGGAACTGGTGTGCCCAGGGACCTCACAGAGATGGGCAGCATGGCGCAAGTGGGGGTTATTGATGGAATGTCTTTGCAGGCTCGGATCTGAGCAAAAGTAAAACTGAGTTATGACACCAGGGCCAGATTAATGAAAATGTGCATGGGAACAGCCCATCCTCAGTGATTTCCACCCAGCACTTGGGCATTTTCTGACCCAAATACGTTGACAAAGTCTAATGTCCTACATGCAGCCCTTTCACTGGCAAAGACAGAAAAAGATTTATAACACAATAATAACCTTCAGGAATTTCAGCCCACTCCTAGGCTGCTTGCCTTAGATCCCCAAGGGAACTGACCCCTCCAGAAAGGTCCTAGGACATTATTCAGGATTTGGAATTCTCTATCTGAGGGGCTTCCCAAGAAATGTGACTTGAGGCCTCATCTCCCACTCTTTCACCCTCTTTGCTCCTGGCACACAGACTTCCTTGCTGGGCTCTGGCCTCTTGCCATGACTTTGCAGCCTTGGGGTACCCAGTTCTCTCCCTTGGGGTGCCCTTCCCATTCTTCCCACTGGACTAACAACTCCTCTTCCATTAGGGCAAACTCAAGCCACACCATTTTTGGAAGCTTTGCATTCAAGCTGTACTTTAATAACATTTATTGCCCTTCTCCTCCTCCTCCTCCTCCTCCTCCTCCTCCTCCTCCTCCTTCTCCTCCTCCTCCCCCCTTCTCCTTTTTCTCCTTCTTCTCCTTCTTCTACCTTCTCCTTTTTTTCCTGAGCGTTTATCTGTATTCTAATTGGGAGCGTACTAATACTGTTTTGTGATCTGCTTTCTCCCTCCCCCTCACTTAAGGCTATATAGTTAAGGGAAAAGGGGGCAGTGTAGGGTAGTGGTTATGTGTGGGTGGGCTCTGGAGTCAGACTGTCTGGGTTCAAATCCTGACCGTGCCACCACAGTCCTGACACCTGAGCAAGTTACTGAAACTGTTTCCGTGTTTAGAACAGTGTGGTTTACACTGAATTTTAATCTATAATTTTGTTTTCTTCTTTTCTCACTCAACTGTGAGTTCCTTGAGGTCATAGAGTGACTCTTGTTCATCCTTCTGTCCTCAGCATCTTGCTCCTACATGATAAGCATCCCCAACATGTTCAATGCACGGAAGACCCCAAAGAATAGGGCCCAGCCCTAGGAATCAGATGGAAGGATCTGATCCCGAAACAGGATCAAAGATTTGCGTCTGAGGGGCCCTGTTTGTTTCCCAGATTAGCTAAACGGGATAATCAATTACGTTTTCTGAGGCTCCCGGTTCACCTTTTGTCGAACGGAGACGACAGCGTGAGTGCGAGACAAGCAGGACGGCTTACGACCCCGCTCCGCAAAGTAGGACTTTGAGATCAGTGAAGTAACTGTTTTCCTGATTTCACGGGGCTTCTCTCCGGCTCCGGGCGGCGACGGGCGCTGAGCCGCTGCCCTCATTTCGGGAGAGGAAGGAGCCGGACGGCAGGCGGTGCGCGGCTGCGGCTCGGAATTCGCGGCGCGCGGGGAGAGTCAGGGGTGCGCCCCCACCCCAGGTCCGAGCCCAGGAGGCCACCCCGGGCGCCGAGGCCACCCCGGGCGCCGCGGCCGCCCAGGTCCCCGTTATCAGCCTCCTCCTCCTTCCCCCAGGGCCCAATGTTGCGCCCACCAGATCCGGTGGGGCGGGGGGGGGGGGGGGGGCGGGAATCCTCTCCCCTTTTCCCGGGGATCCGGGCGGGGAGGGGAAGGTGGCGGTGGCTAGAAATGAGGCTTCCTTTGCCTCCTACTCTCCGGCAAAATCCGATCTTTTCTGAGCAGGATGGGGCGGGGGCGGGGGGCCGCGTGTGCGCCCGGGCGGAGGGAATTCCTTCCCCGGCGGGCGGCGACACCCGCAGCAGCGCCTTCCCTTTTTTTAGCTCTTCCCCGAGGCTCCTTCTCGGCGCGGCCGGGGGTGGCGGCGCGCTCCACCTCGCTCTGGAGAGACCGTCGCCCCGCCAGCCTCCCGGGCAGCGGCAGGTGGAAAGGGCGGCGAGGCGAGGGTCCCATCGCCGCCGCCGCTGCCCGTGGGTGGGCAGCCGAGCGCCTTGCTAGAGGGAGACCCGGGGTGATTCCCATCCGCCCGCAGCTCTTCCAGGGCTGCCCTGAGCAAGGAGCTGTTTTGTCATTTTGAAAAAACACCTTCCCCCCTCCCCGCCCCCCAGGCTGTTTCAGAAATGGCACTGAGTCAGACCTGAGTCACAGGAGGACGTGGGCCCTCTCCCCCCTCCCCCCGCGGTTCTTCCCGGTCCCGCCCCCAGCCCCGCTGTCTGCCCCCGCCCGGCTAAACACCCCCGGCGCCGCGGCCTCAGACACCGCGGGGGCCCCTGCCTGCCTCCCCCTGTCGCTGTGCTACCTGCCCACCCGCCCGGGGTGTGGGCCCTGCCGCGCTGCCCGTCGTTGCTGTGAAGACAGCTCGTCTGGGGACAGTAGTCCCGTCCTCAGACCGTGAAAAGGCCACAGTCTGTCCCCTGCCTCCGGGCACGGCAGGCCACCTGCCCCTGACCTTCTCTAACAGATGGTGTGTGCAGGGGGGTCAGGTTGAGAGGGGCGCTCAGCGGTGGCCACAGGATCTCCCATGGCAGTTCACTGTGATGCGTAACTTCCCTCGAGGACCTGGTCAGCTTTTTCCACCCCTGGCTACCTATTTTCTCACCCCTTCCACCCTTTCCTGAGCTCTCTGTGGAGAAGGTGCTACACAACTCTATTTTTAGTCCTAACAAGCTGCCTGCCTGAGCAGCTTCCATCTGCGGCACTCAGAGCCCTTTACAAATGCTAATGAATGGAAGCTGCTGCCTCCAGAGTAACTTAGATTCATCTTGCTTCCTCATCACCATCCCCCACACTCTCCCAGTGGGGAAACTGAGGCATGAGATTTAGGCTTGGAGAAGTGACCAAGGCAGTGTCAGAGACCCAAGTTTCCTATGGCCTGCTGGTCGTTCTGCCTTTGCTAGTGCCTTCTGACTCCTCTTAACTTCATAATCAGTGCTAGGTCCCGAACTAAGTTCAGAGGTCAGACAGTCCCTGTCTTCACCTGAGCTGAGGTCCAGTGGAAGAGGTAAACATAGAAGTTGATCATTACAGTACAAGTAAGTGGCCCCACAGAGCCGTTTTCTGCGGAGAGGGAGCATTATATGAGCCACAGAAGTCTCACCTAGCCAGGGAGGGAGGAGGGGAGTGGGGTTAGTGCTATTAGTGTCCTATTTTATAATCCAGTAAGGCTTCCTGGAGGAGATGACGCCTGAGCTGAGTCTATAATTGAGAATTGGAGTTAAGCAAAAGGCAGGGGGCATTCTGTGACCAAAGAACAGGGTAGAGAAAGCAGCAGTTTGGAGTTGCTGGAGGTGAAAGTGTTGCACATGGTGAGGTGGGAGGTGAGACTGGAGAGTATCTCTGTGCAAACAGGGAAAGGATCTGGTCGGGTCAGGGTCTTTCTTAAATGCATCGTTTTGGTGGCCAGGATGAAGAGTTTGATGGGAAAGGAGTAGAAGCCAGGAGACCAGAGATGATAAAAGCGTGGATCAGGTGCCAGGGAGAGGTGCCACAAGGAGGACAGGGTGCATTGGAGAAATGTTTGACAGTTACTTTACTGGAAATCCAGGGGGACACAGTCTCCCCGTCCCCGTGGCCCACTGTTGGACTTGCAGGACAAACATCTCCCTAGGACTTCAACCAGATACCATCACCCAGGTGGCATTTTTCCCTTTTTGAGCTGGATGCCAGGAACTCCTGAGGGGCAGGACCTGCCTTCAGTGTCTGCTGTGGCAACCAGCAGCTGTTACAGACAGTCTGTGTTTCTGAATGTTGGCTGAATGAATGGTCCCTTGATGGCATATGGGTCATAAAAAGGAATGGGAAATACTCAGCAGCTGCAGGTGGATGGATGTAGGCTTGCAGCACCCTCACCACTGCTCATCCTCGCCAAAGTGAAAGCCCCCTGCACACTTTGAGGGAAAGCCAACCCTCCCTGCGTGGCTTTCGCTGTGAAACAGAAATTGCTGCCAACTGCAGCAAATGCAGCTTCAGAAGCTGTAGGAAGCCTCCTTACCAGTTTCAGGGCCCTCCTCTCCAACCAAAAAATCATGCAGCCATTTTTGGAACACCTGAAATGTGTTCCAGTTGAAGCAGACGGTGAAGAACATGAGTGTGTGCATTGGCCCCTGGCATGCACCGAGAGGAGGGTGGCATAGAGGGACTCACCCACATTTGGCAAGTTTTGTGTATCGGGGTGGCAGGAATTTGAGGATAGGCCTTTGCTCATTTAATTCTCCATGTTGTCTGTATCATGTCAGGAGATTCCCAGTGCTGCCTTTTGCTGCAAATAGCTTCCCAATACTAAATCCCAGTAGGTCTACCCTGGCAATAAAAGGTCAGCGTGCTACTTAAGAGAGGGAGCTCTAGTCTAGGCTCAAACTCCCATCTCCTCCGGTCCTACTAGCTGTGTGACCTTAGAGAAGTTAAGCGATTCTGCCTTTTGAAACCTCAATTTCTCGTCTGTGGATTGGGTATATTCTAGAGTTACTGTGAAGTTTAGAAGAGTTAATGCCTATTTAAGCACTTAGAACAGTCTCTGGTACATGGTAAGTAAGCCCTCAGTACGTATTAATTGCTATGACTACTGACGGAGTCCTCTATCCTATATTTGGTATGGCTGTCCTTACAGCACCTGTACCAGCTAATCAACCCACATTGCTGTGTGGGTGTCCCATGAAGTCTTACCTTGGTCCCTTCCTTTAAGTCTTGGACACTTAGGTAGAGAAGTACTTACCCTGTAATCTCTGAATCGCTATTCTGGGGGCAAGAAAATATACTCCATTTAGAAGAAAGTCTCATTTGTGATCAAAGATGAGGTCTTCTTGTAGAGAATTGATTAGGACGTAGAATCATAGAATGTTAGAGCTGGAAGACATCTTGGAGGTATGAATTCAAGCTGATGTTTTTCAGAGACCTGGAGAAATTGAGTTACTTGTGTGACTAGTAGAAACTAGAGGGCAGGAACCCAGGTTTGCTCCCTGTGTCCCCTGGTCACCGCTGCTCCGCTTCCCCAGGCGCTTCTCTCACCCCACACCCACAGGCCATCATCCCAAGTCCTCTTGGTCTTTGCTTTTCCCTCTCCCATCTCAAGTCTGGGCCAGTTTCCTTTCCCTAGTCCAAACCGGATGAGTGTTCTGCTGCTGTGTCGTTCAGGGTTCAACCAGGGAGACAGATCCAGTAGGAAATACATAGTAGGGGTTGTTGCAAGGAGCCGGCTTGCGGGATTGCAGTGGCCAGCTAGGCAAACCCACAATCCACAGTGCAGGCCATCAGGAAGGGCAGGTCAGAAACTCTCTGGCAGGGGCTGACGCTGCATTTACTTTCGGGAAAATTCACCTGACTGAATCAGACCCACTCAGATGATCTGAGATGATCTCCTTTTCTCAAAGTCAAGTGACTGCGGACATTAATTCCAATTACAGAATACCTTCAGAGCAACACCAGTGTTTGAATGAATGACTGGATTCTGCAGCCTAGCCTTACTGACACCTAAAACCGACCACCACCGTCTTCTTGTGGTCTTGCTCTCTGTCCTCCTTTCAGCCTGACACACTGCTACTGAATTCATCTTCCAAAAACTCTGTCTTGCTCTCCTTTTCAGTTTTCCACCGTGGTCCCTGGGTTCTAAGAGAAAGCCCAGGTTGCCAACTGTATCTCCCGCTTAAACTGTCCATTCTAGTCAAACCAGTCTCTCCTTGGTCTCTGAGCAATAACCGTGTCTGTGGCGTTCCTTCCTCCCATTGCTTCTCACTGCCTGAGCCCCACCCCTCCCTCTAAGGCCATTCTGTTTGCTTCCTGTAGCCCCCTGAGTTCTGTCTTTCCCTCCTGCGCCCCAGGCACCCATTCTCAGCTTCACTCGCTTGCTCTTTAGCCAAGCAAGCAGAAGAGATAAACTCAGGGTTGGTGGGAGAAGGACAGAGAATCACTGTTAGTGCCCTTCCCTTCCCCGAAGCAGCCAGTACACTGGTCAAATCCTAACAAACTGCTCCTAAGATCTTATTACTAAAGTGAAAGATTGGGTCTAGGTTATTATAAATGGCAACTGAAACCATTTTCTCTCCATTTCTTTTCATTTTCCCTGCCCACCATGTCCACTCCACACCTCTCTGTCAAGAGAAGTTCTTAGTTCTTGCTATCTCTTTTTAATCAAGTCGGCATGCCTCGGACCTAAGGAGATTCAGAATCCAGATGGGCTGCACAACACTGATGGAGCCCGAATGCAAAACAGGTCCCTGACATCAGAGAGGCCTCCTTTTCATGTTTTAAAGAGATTCTCTAACAGGTTCTGCTAAATGTAATCTACATCAAATCTTGCCAAAGCAAGATGTTCATATCAGAACAGCAGAGCATGAAGGGTTTTGCCTGGCTAGGTTTGCGGGCAAGTTTCTGGAAAATCTGATATCACCTAATTTCCCTTATGGATGCAGGGTAAGGTATTTATTTAGCCTCTCTGTGCCTCAGTTTCATTATCTGTAAAATGGAGAGAATAATAGATATTTGTTTGTCCCAGATGAAACCTATCTCTTGGGTTTGTTGTAAGGATTCAGTTAGTCTGTAGAAAGCACTTGAAAAGCCTGGCACATGGAAAGAGCCCAACACACCTTAGCTGCTACAATTATTAGCTGTCACAGAGCAAATTAGATGTCTCCTTCTGCACATGCTGACATCAGCAGGCTAAGGTAAGATACTTTTATAATGTCCCCCACTCCACCATCGGGGGCTTGGAATCTCAGCTTGTGACTGGGCACGCAGATCAGGAAACGGCTCTGGCAACGAGGCAAGCACTGCCTTCTAGCTAGTTGTGTTACTCATCGGTCACTTAGAAGTCAAGAAGCCGAAGCCGGAGCCTTGCATTCCAAATTTAGCTCTATTTGAACAAATATCTATTCATTATTTCTTAATGTTGGATATGTTGTGCTAGGTACTGGGGGTGGTGAGAGAAGATGTGGCCCAGGTCCTCCGGACCTTACAAGGGAGGTAGCCTATGTGGAAACCGTCCAGTAGAGCCCGAGGCAGCGTGGTATGTCATGAATAGAGCCAGTGAGGGCTGTCTTGGAGTCATTCCTGAGAAAGTGCCGGGAAGCTGAGCTTAGACTAGGAGGGAAGACTCTGGCGACTCACCACTCTGTTCCTGTTGCCAGCACAGGACCTGGTGCACAGCAGATGCTCAATAGAGCTTTGTGAATGACTAGCTGTACACAAGGGTCTTGAAAAAAGTTTCATCGGGTAGGTAAGCTTTGAAGGGTTTTAAGCTTTGTAGACAGAGTAAGATTTTGAGAGGGTGAAAAAGATAGAAATGGATAAACAAAATGCAGTATATACACACCATGGAATAGTGTTCAGCATGAAAAAGGGAGGAAATTCTTACCCATGTTACAACATGGATGAACCTTAGGGACATTATGCCAGTCACAGAATGGATGAATAGTGTATAATTCCACCGATATGAGGCACCTAAAGTAGTGAGATTCTTAAAGACAGGGAGTACAAAAGTGGTTGCCAGCCAGGGGCTGGGGGGAATAGAGAGTTGTTTAGTGGATACAGTTTCAGTTTCCGCAAGATGACATAAGTTCTGGAGATCAATCGCATATCAGTGTGAATGTAGTTAATACTGAACTGTACTCTTGGGGCGCCTGAGTGGCTCAGTCGGTTGGACTCAGGTCATGATCTCGTGGTTTGTGAGTTCGAGCCCCGGCTTGGGCTCTGGGCTGACAGCTCGGAGCCTGGAGCCCGCTTCGGATTCTGTGTCTCCCTCTGTCTGTCCCTCCGCTGCTTGCACTCTGTCTCTCTCATTGTCTCAAAAATAAATAAACATTTAAAAAAATACTAAACTGTACTCTTAAAAATGGTTAAGATGGCACATTTTTATGTCATGAGTATTCTAGCACAGTTTAAAAAAAAAAGATGGGGAAGGAAACTGCAAGAACAAAGGAGTTAAAGAAGGTAAAGAGGCAGAGTGTAGGATGTGTTCAAGGAAAGGATGCTTAACTGATAGGATCAGAACTTAAAGTATAGGGAGGGAGGGACATGGTAGGAGATAAGGTCAGATGGAGGCCAAGTGGGCCTCGAATGCCATGCCAAAAAGAGTGGAGTTTAAAATTTTGACTTTGATATCACATATGGCTGAGGTGGGTCTTAACAATATTCTCTTTAACCTTGGCTACTATACAATCTTCATACATACTCCCAGGGCTAGTGTGCCAAGCTGTTATTCCAGTTCTATGCTAACTCAAACTCTTCTGCTAAGCAGACCCCAAGGCTTACCTCACCTGCAACAGTGAGGGCCCGCTGCACCTGGGTGCCTCTTGGTGCTTCCTCTGCTGCCTTTGGTTTGAACTGATCCCCCATGGAGTGTTTAAGCTCCAGCTGCACTAATGGAAACTAGTGACATCTCAGCCTGATTAGCCAGACTCCTTTCAAATGAATATTCGTAAGCATCTTCAGTGTTACAAGCTCAACACTTGACAAATTACTGGGTCTGAATCATAGACTACTTGGATTTCCCACCCCTGACTTTGTCCCGGGGTGCAGGCTCCAGGGTATGTGTGTGATGGCCAGATGATAGGGTTCCCTGGTAGGTGCTGCCTTGTTTTGCCTCATAGGCTGGGCTGTTCTCAGTATAAGAAAAAAACCTTACTTGTTAAAAGTAGAAATGAGTTGGCCTATGACATTTTGGAGTTTGTTTTCCTTTTTAAGTGTTTGGGTGTCATGGGGATACCCATGCAATGCTGACTTCTAGATGGAGCTGTGAACCAGAGGGCCAAAGAGAAGACCTCTCCATGTAGCTCTGTTATTTATTTAACATGCAATTTTAAGGCTCCAGTTATCTTCTCTATGTCTCCATTTTTCACATCTAAAATGAGTGTAATAATTTCTATCTTGCTTTCTAAGGATATCAAGAAGATGAATGGGGTACAGTTGATGACATACTTTGAAATCTGAATCACAGGGTGAATAGTATTGAATGTGAACATAAGACTATGCATTCTCCAAGGATTCTGGAACTAAACATTTGCCTGTGAGGGTGTATTTTGTATGCCCCTTATTGCTACATTTACCAAAATGAGAACAGAAGAAGAAAATTCTTGTTCTGAGATTGATATAAGCCTTAAACTAAGTGGTCATTCATTATAGCCTGACTAATTCCCTTCTTGAGCAGCGGTGCTAAAAACAGTTCAACTCCTTTGATGCCTTACTGTTTTGCTGCCCAGCCTCTGAGAAAGGAACTTGATAAGACATGCAGGAATCTTGACTGTTCCTTTCACCATTTCTGCACCCACACCGTCCTGCTTTGACCAGCTGTATTGTTGGTGCAGTTGAAGCTGCACCTTCTTACTGGAGAGGACCCCTCCTTAGTTATAATTGCAGAACAAAATGTTCCAGCCCTGGTCACCTCAAAGGATTCTACCTTACGGGCCCCGCGCCCTAGAAAATGGTGACAGAGATGGTTGGGATATCAACAAAGAGCTTGCCCCATCCTTAGTCCATTACACATGGCCTATGCACCAGGCACCAGGCACCATGGGGCATCTAAAAGTCAAGCCAAAGGGGCGCCTGGGTGGCTCAGTTGGTTGAATGTCTGACTTCGGCTCAGGTCATGATCTCGAGGTTGACGAGTTCGAGCCCTGCATTGGGCTCTGTGCTGACAGCTTGGAGCCTGGAGCCTGCTTTGGATTCTGTGTCTCCATCTCTCTTGCCCCTCCCCCACTCATGCTCTGTCTCTCTCTGTCTCAAAAATAAATATCAACATTAAAAAATAAATAAATAAAGGTCAAGCCATGAACAACCCCTATTTCAGGTAGTTCTCACAGATGGCTCTCCTCTTATCCCTTATGCAGTGCTTCCTGTTCATCTCCATGGCTCACTGTTCCCTGACTCAATACATTGCTCTACATGTGTACAAAATGAGACAGACAGAAACTCATCAGGAATACTTCAGTATTTGACCTCAGCTACTGGCTTCTCAGCTTAATAACTTACTTCCACCTCCCTCTTTCATTCTGGACTCTGAATCCTACTAGAATCAACTCTAAGTTCACCCAACTTAGGGTTCTCCTGTGGCTTCAGATGAAAAGTTCACCATATGAGTCCTGAGTTCAAGGACCTTACTGAACAGCCTTGCTCCTGATCCGCCATCTTGACTTCTCATTCTGGTTCTGGTATTTACTTGCTATGAATCTTTCTCACTGCACATAGGCCAGAATACCCTGGGCATCTACCCTTCCATTCCTGGTGGTTCTTCAAGAACTTAGCCCTGGCCATGAGTGTTTCTGAAATGAGTGATTGGGAGCCAGAGGCAGAGAGAAGAGTGTAGCCTTTGGTATGCAGTGGAGGCATTAAACCAAAGTTTGTGTATGTTTCTGCACTCAGCCATGCATGTGCATGTGGGCTTACACCACTTAATGCACTTTATTTTTTTTAATGTTAACTTATTTTTGAGAGAGACAGAGAGAGACAGAGACAGAGACAGAGCACGAGTGGGGGAGGAGCAGAGAGAGAGGGAGACAGACTCCGAAGCAGGCTCCAGGCTCTGAGCTATCAGCACAGAGCCCAACTTGGGGCTCGAACTCATGAGTCATGAGATCATGAGCTGAGCCGAAGTTGGATAACCAATAGACTGAGCCACCCAGGTGCTCTACCACTTAGAGCACTTTAAAAGTAACCCAAATATTTAAGATTCTGGATGATTCTGATTTTTTAAAAAGGAAGGAAGAAAGGGTGGGAGAGAGGGAAAGAGAGAGGGAGAGGGATTAAATACCCTTACTACAACACTAAGAGATGACTGGTGTAAATGCCTCCCAACTTTTATATCTATAAATTGTATCTTTATATACTTGTTTATAATTTAATTTTTCACCTAATCGTGTATCTATTTGTGTCATTAAACACTCATCTATTGTTTTTAATGACTGAATGGTATTCTAGGGGATTATGACTCTACCAGACTTCATTTCACCAATTCTCCTTTTTTGGACATGGGGCTGTTTCCAAGGATTTTTTTCCTTTCACTATTGTAAATAATGTGGTGTCGGGAAACTTTGGCCTAAATCTTTGACTACATTTTTTAATTCCTTAGGGTAAAATCCTGTAAGAAGAATTAATAGATCCAAGAAAATGCTCCTTTTCAGGGTTTTAGATATTCAGTGCCAAATCGGCCCCAAGAAAGTTAAGCCAATCTCTACTCCCGTAACTTCAACCCTTCACCAACACTGGGTATTATAAGTTGTGAGAATAACTACCAGTTGGTAAGTGAAAAATAGTATCTCCCTCTTGAGTACAAACTAGGTTGGATTTTTTTGTGTGTGCTTTTTAGCCACTCGTATTTATTTTGTGATTTCTCTATCCATTGTTGCCAATTTTTTTCTATTCAGATGTTTTTCTTCATGATTGATCAGAGCTTTTTTTAAATACATTAATAATATAATCCCCTCTATCATATAAATTGCAAATATTTCCGTGGTCTTTTGTCTACTTTTTACTATATTTATGGTGTTTTTGTTGTTAATGCTTTGGGGAGGGGTTGATGTAGAGGCATTGTACATTTTGGCATCGTCAAATCTATCATTCTTTTTGCTTTATGATTTCTATTTTGATATCATTGTTGGGAAGACTTTCCCCACGGTTAAAGCATTCTTTCCCATTTAGTTTAACTCTGAATTCTAGGAACAGAATACTTCAAGCTATTTTGTCTTCAGAACCCTGACCTTCAGGAAGACACTGCTTCCAAAAGACCCCCAGGATAAAAGGGAGGAATATGGAGAGTGTAGATCTGAACACAGACCCCACATCTAATTGACCCACTGAGAGCTGGGAAGGGAACTTAAACCTGTTCTAGTCTTCCAGTGACAGTCTGACAAGTCCAGACTCTACTTAAACATTTCACCCAGGGATTTTGCTTCTTGTTCAAATCTTTAGAAAAGTTCCCTAGGTTCAGAATAGTGTCAACGTTTCCCCAAGCATCCCTCTCTTAGGGGCTCTGCATGCCACCAAACCATGTGGCCTTTTCCTTGACATGTCCACCCTGTGCAAGGGCAGAGGGAGAGGGGAGGGGCTGCCTGCCCACCACGATGATGGCAGTGCTCCAGTCAGCAATGGGAACACTGGCTGCAAGGCCATGTGCTATTCACACCTGGGCCATGACACCTCTGCTGGGGTTTGAAAATGCCTTTTTCCCTGTGTGTGTGTGTGTGTGGTACATGCTCACTTGTACCAGCTTGCACACACATTTTCCTCTAGTTAAGCCTAAATGGGAAAAACTGTCCCTGTAATTTTGAAGAGGGGGAGGGAGCAAATAAAACCTTCAGTAGAAATAGGAAGAAAAAGATGTGCACTGAGCATGTGCAGAGTAATTTTTCTTCTGCATGCTTTATTAAAGAATTATATGACATAATTACATGTTATAATGTCTTTACACATATTTATGGTAATTACGTCAATGCACATTTGATGTTCTATAATTACAGTAAATACACAACAATCCTGACAAATCACTTGATCAAGAATTCAAATTCCCTAAGTGAAGACGGGGAGAAAAGACATTAACTCTTCCGCTTCCTGATTGCCCCAGTGCCTGATTATTCTTCTGCCTTTTCCTGGAAGTTTTGGAGGTTCTTTATGTCCCTGGGTGTCATCAAGGTACAATTACATTCATTTCCACCAGGGATGTTCCTGAGACTGGTCCCTACAGCAACACCACTTATTTTTATTATAGTTTCCTCTACAACACTGTTGTTATGCTGATTGTGTAGGAGGAGTGGGTGCCAGGCCCTGATAGAGCCCCAGGAGCAGGTAGGTAGGGAATGTGTGTTTGATGCCCTCAGAGAAGAGAATTGCCCTGTCAGATGCGGGGAAATACCAAGAAGGTGCCAGTCAGGATTCATCTCCTGTGGAAATTGGAGCCTTATGGACAGAAACAGCAGTGAAAATGAATACCACAGAAGCAAGTGCCCTTTCCTATAGCCTTTTGTTGATCTCTAAGCCACTTTTTAACTCCGTAAAAACTCCTGAAGGGTGGGACCGTGTCCAATTCCCTAGTACCTGGAATCATGCGTTGAGTTTTTTCATGGTGAGGCTCTGATATCACACACACACACACACACACACACACACACACACACACACAGCATTGCATGCATTAATTATACTAGATGGGTAGTTTTCTTCTCTTCTGTGAACACTTTTCATTGTCTCATCGTCTCTGGATTCAGGTGTTGCAGTGGGTAGGGGATGGGGGGTACTGTTCTTGCTAAGTAGTACCTGTGGCTAGTTTATCAGAAACCATCAGGCATAATTGTTGTCCCTACCAAGATGCCTCTCCTGCAATCTGTCTAATCCCTTGTAAGGTCTGGAGGAAGTGTTTCTTTACCTTTGCCCTGACAAGATAAGAATCATCCAGATAAAAACCATCCATAGATTCAGACCGTCATGTATTTAGCCCAGAGTAGGAGTGTTGGGTCTTCAGGAGGCTATAGAAGAAACCGAGGCCAGGATTTGGGCTCCAGATCCCCAAAGGGACATAACAAATGACTCACCATACTGGGTTTCTTTGGTGGAAGGAACTCGCTTGAGGCAGGTTATAGAATTAAAAGAAGGGCTAGTGGTTTGTGACCCTCTGTCTGGGGGAAAGGGCACCTGCCTACCTACTTCAGGGGCCTTGAACTACTAGATGTTAAAGAGTTTGAAAAGTTAAGAACTTTCAATAAATGTAAGGAATTTTTAGCAAACTCTTTCTTGTGCCTAGCACTGACTGCCTTTAGTATGGAAGCAAGAATAACACTCCTGTATGCGCTCACCGATTTCATCCCACCTCTGTGACCCGGAGAAACTAATTATCCCTGGAACAGGTGGTCTTGAAGGGAAATTGCACTGATCCCCCCAGGTGGAAAAAAGAAATCTGTTACACTGGTTCAGGCCAGTGTCGGAAAGGACTGAAATGAGAGCTAATGATTCATAAAAGTCGCAAACTTATTGACTAATACAGTTCTTAGTCATGAAGTCTCCATATTCCATACGTTCTGAAATCATAGCAATTACAGATTTAAATGAAGCTGGAATCCTTAGTGCGGAAAATGCTTGTTTTAGCCCCAGATGGGGGCTAGAGGTGAGTGACCCGTTACTCCCCTGGTAATGAAAGTGCCTGGCAGCCTGCAGGCTTCTCAGGATGGTAATTGCTGCGGGCTGAGATAGGGATCTCACTGCGCTAATGATGCCCTGTTCCTTTTTTGAGGCCTGACTCCACTTTTCCTGTAGCACCAAGATTGCAAAGGAATGCAGCACGGTAGGAATGAACACATTAACACGCACATCTTAGCATTTTGCATTTTTCAAAAATGTTGCCATCATGTTTTAGTCTCTTTTTTTTTTATTGTTAATTGCTTAGGACCTGGTAAATTTAGAGGGATGCCTCATCCATGTATTTCAACATGTGAGCAAGTGAAATGGAAACAGATGTAGCATTTTCTTTCTTTCTTATTTTTTTTTTTCTTTTCAGTGAGGACTTTGCACGGCCAGGAACCATAATTCATATTTTCTTCACACTCACAAAAGACTCTGCTGGAACCAAGTTTGTGTTGGGAAACAGATTTTTCCAGGCTCTTTCTGGTTGGGCGTTGTTGTGGTGTGTTTCTAACTGCTGTTCATTTACCAACTACTAGAAAAGGTGGGCTTGGAGGGAAAGTAGACCAAGGCTTGCTCCCTTTTACATGGGCTCAGAAAAGAAACTGGGAGGTCTGTGCTCCTTTGAAGGTCTTTGAAAGTGAGAAGGAGTAGGAACCCACAAGATTCATGCTTGTAATCAGAGCAAGGCCATTCATTTCAGAAAAGCAATTTCTTGCCTCAAAACAACGGGTAGGGGGAAAAAGAAGAAAGAAACTCAGCGCTTCTACTTTCTAGGGGTTGATGCTTTGGAGGTGGAGGGCAGGAGTTTGAAATTAAATATTCGGAAGAGAATCAGCAAGAGGCAAAATCTCCAGCTAGAGATGTCCATTAAGTTGTAGTGATGGGATTGCCAATAAAGTCCGTTTCAGCAGTGCCTCCCCCACCCCACCCCCGCCCCGCCATGTCGCCCCATTGCCACCGGTGGCATTTGGGAGTTCAATAATTCTCCCAGAGGGCCTGTGCTCTATCTCTACAGGTCTGTATAATCCTTGGCTGCTGAGCTACCAACTGCAGTCCCTGGGGACTGAAAAATTAATTTCTTTCCCTGCCCCACACTGCTGATCCCAGCTGGCCTGTGGCTCAGCTGGGACCTGGGGTCAGATGCACGAGACCACCAGGTGCTTGGAGTAAATGATCAGGGCCTTGGTCTGAGTAGGCTTCTAACAATACGGAAATGGCATTTTCCACTTAACTCAATTGCTGTGCACCTGGCTGTCTCTCCGCACCAAGATTCAATTATCAGGGCGGGTGAGTGCTCCCCCTTACCCCTTGTCCTCGCCTGCGCTTTCTGAGGAGCTGTGTAGTGTCCTCTGTTTCAGGCAGCTAAGGGTGATGGGATTCCAACAAGCAAGAAAGAGGAAGGATTTTTCTACTCATGTTCAGCTTCAGAACTAACTCTGATGTGCAGTAGGTGGCGCCATGGAAGAGTGCTGGAGCCGTCTACCTTTGTGGCCTTGGGCAAGTCACTAAACCTTCCTGAGCCTCAGTTTCCTCCTTTGTACAGTAACAAAGTGATAGCTGATGATCTGCGATCTCAGCATCCAGTTCTAAAATACCAAGGAGTTTATCCTACCATGTTCCACTGAGGATCCCAAAGTACTTCCTTGATAGGAAGGTGTTCGGTCTCAAAAATTAATTCAGAAGAAACTGGAGTACAAAGTCATGAATAATGGGCATTTGGTAAACCCAGTAATCAGGGTGGCTGGAGCTCAAGCCGGATTGTTGAACTTCCAGCCCAGGGTCTTCTGCATCCCCTTCCTCAGGAAGCCTGGAGGTCTCTGTAGAGTCCTACATGTCAGAACTTACTAGAGGCACCTTGCAAGCCAGACGTGGATGGGAGGGAGGAAGTATAGACTATCACCCAGGGCAAGATGCGTTTGGCATCGTCCCCAGAAAGTTGCCTCCCCAGGTCCCCAGCCTCTCGATCCTGAGTTTGTGAAGCTGTCAATGGAAAGCAGATCCAAGTGTTGCTGGTTCAATGATGCTTGCCCAAATGCTGTTTCCTAAGAACTGTTGGATGCCCAAGATGCCTTCTGAGTCTGTTTTCTTTTTCCAACAAGCCCGTTTCTTTTCCTGGAAGTGGGACATGGCATGACGCCGGTGGAATCTGAACCCAAGTCTATTCCAACTCCTTTCTAAACTTGGATCCCACTGCAATGAGAAGGTTTGGGAACCCAGCAGAGGCCCCTGCCTCCTACTCCTCCCTGAGGGTCCTGGAGGCTGTGGCTCTTAGTAAGCACTGTAGGCATGCAGCAGCCTTCGTGCTTATGAGCTACACACGGCTCCATATTTTAGTGCCTTATGTCATTTTCAAACCACAAAGGTATCAGTACCTCCATGATTGAAATGAAGAACTAAGACCAGAAGTAGTAAATGGAAGACTCCACATTCAGACCAAGGCCCATAACCCTTGTTCTTTTTACCACACACACACACTTGCTATGAAGATATGCTCTTTTTCACACCAAGGAGAACCCTTCCTAGGTGGCACAGCTTTGAGTCACTTTCTTAAAAAGGCAGTCCTGACCCCTGGGACAGATCATAGCTTTTGACTCACCATTGCTTATCTTCCTCATTATTTGAACATGACTTTCTTCTCTGGCTTCCCAGCTCTGCCAGCTGGCTGCTGTGAGGAGGCCGTGGCTTTGTTCTCTCCCAGATGCACTTCAGCCCCTTCCTATCACCAGGCCACCCCTTCTGTCCTGTTACTCTAGTTTGAAATGCTGGCCACTGGTACCAGCCTCTCCTCCCCTCTCCTTCCTGTCTATAGTCACCCCGGCTATCGTGACCCTAAACCAGGGGAGGCTCTGTCACGCACTGGCCCATGTCCTACACCCACCACTTCTCCTGGTTGAGCCGCGGATCTCTTTGTCTTAAAAGGGGGATGATAATAATAATGCCTTCTTCTCTCACAGGGTTTCTGGGAGCCCCATGAGTCAATATGTGTGGGTGCACTTGGTAAACTGTAAAGCGCCCAGTCAGGCCAAGTCCCTCTGTGCCCACTACCCCCACCCCAACATACCCTCTGTTTCTTTCCACCCAGCTTTTATCAAATGGCCACACATGCCCTCTCCTTCTCAGAACATGCTCAGGTCCTTTCTCCCAGCACCACCCACAAGCTGGTCACATTCCACAGCAACAGAAGACAGACTAAAGCCATGGACTCATGAACGTCTCAGCTTGGCTCCATGTGAAAGAAATCAGAAGATTTGATTTTTGACATCTTTTAATTTTTTTTTTTTTTTTTTTTTTTGCATAAAAAGTAGATGTGAAGAGTGAAGAGTTGTAGTAACACCCCAGGCCAAGTAACACGTTCAAGACAGCATGGCAGGTGACACACAGGATGTCAGAGAGTGTGACAGCAGCACTGGGGACGTGAACAGCATAATGCCACACGTCAGCGTTGCCGGCAAAGCCAGTATAACTTGGCAGTGGGCATGGAAGTACCGTCTGGGTCGGAAGATGCCAAGAAGGGCTGGTGTGTTGTCATCGGCACAGGCAGCACTAGATTCAACCAAGGCTGCTGAGCCGAGTTGCGTGTCTTCCACCCACCTCGCTGCCCTCTAACCGACCTCCGGTGGGTAGCTTCTCTTTCCGCTGCCTGTGTGGTGGGATTTCCACCTTCACACCTGCACGGTAAAGCCTCTTGAGAGCAAGGCCCACGTCCTCAATGCCTTTGGTCTCCACCAGACCAGAAAGATGTCTTGCAGGTAGAAGGCACAGAATATCTATTAACCAGTTGATAGCCATAATTTGTTTTTACTCAGTGCCTCAACTTCTTCACTTTTAAAATGGGAAGATGGAAAATACTTCCAATCCTCTTCTAAAGGATGGATAACAAGAAATACAACATCCATGGGGAATGTTTAAGTCAGTCATCTTCATTCCTTTTCTTTTCTATTCTTTTTGAAGGAGAGAGAGTACGAGCCTGGAAGAGGGGCAGAGGGAGAGAGAGAGAGAGAGAGTATCTTGAGCAGGCTCCATGCTCATTGTGGAGCCCTACTTGGGGCTCCATCCCACGACCCTGGGATCATGACCTGAGCCGAAATCAAGAGTCGGACGCTCAACCGACTGAGTCCCGGGCGCCCCTGCATTACCCATCTGTTGCCGCCTAAAGTCAGTGTGGTCCGAAGCACTGGCTGGGAATTATGCTACCTGGTGCTTTCCAGAGCTCTGCCGGCAGACTAGAGTAGGGCGAAGGGGAGTGAGATCCTCTGGCTCTGGAGTAGCGGTGCTGGCGCTTCTGTGAAGAGATCAGAGGTGGGACAGTGCACCTCTCTGCCTTTAAGGGATAGTTCTTAGTGGGAAACTATTCTACCACCTTGACAGTCCCATCTTTTTTTGCCAAACCCTTTTTTTCTTGGTGACACCCATCTTTTCTTGTCCAAAAACACTTCTTCCTTCCTACCTGCCTCTGCTACCACCAGAAAACCAGTGTCTCCACCTTTGGGACTCCCTCTCCTCCTTTCCACTTGCCTATTTTTCTCTGGCTACCAGACATTCAAGATTGATCTGTTTCTTATGGCTCCAAGTGGAATTTGACTACGTGCGTGGAAACAGCCAGGCAGAGCTGACAGCTGTCAGACAGCACAGCCCCTGACATACTACATGCCTTTCTCTGAGCCCCCTCAGGATTCCCCCTTTACGTTCCCTTTGGCTGGTCCCACCTGCTCATCCTCCCACGGTCCAGCTGACCTCGCCACCACGCAGCCCATCTCCACTCCCGACAGCCCTCCCCTGCCTTCCCACTCCTCACAAATCCAGGATGGGGCACCGAGAGAGCTTCACTCCCTTGGATAATGAATTGAGAACTTACAGCCCCTCGTCTCTCTCTGGCTGGTGACTGACACAAATGGAATTCATCTTTAATCATCTGTTAACTCGTTGTCTATTATAGCTCTTTAATAGCACCATAGATATTCTTAATGAAGCATGATTTAAGGTATTTACAGCACATGGACCGACAGACATCACTCACAGTGTGCAGGTAATGAGGCATAAAACGGCTTTTGAATTCCCCCCAAAAGAGAAAGCGACACAGAGAGAGACAGAGGAAGAGCTTTAGCACTGGGCTAAAAAAAATAAATAAATAAAAGCCTGTGTTGTAAGGTTTGTTTTTAAATGTTTAGGCATTTAAAGTCATTTTAGCTCTTTCGAGGTGTTTGGCTGGCAGAGTTCAGCAATTATCCCTGCTGAGAATGGGAGGCTCAGAACCCGGTCTCTCTCCAGCAGCCACCTCAGACCCAGGCATCTCTCCTGGCATACTTCAGGGTCTGGGGGAGGCACCAGGCAGGTCCCCAGGGTGGCCCTGAGTTCCTCCACGTGGAACGCAGGCCTTCCTCTGGTTTCTCCACTGACAGTGTTCCCTGATGGTGTTCTGGGGCACCACGTGTTAGAACAATAGTGGAACAGGTGGCAGGTGACCCCCCCCACCCACGGGAAGGGGTCAGGGGCTGGGGTTGCCTTCCTACCCACCGACATGCAGCCTGGGCTGCACTTGCACTTACACAAAATGAACCCTGAGATAAGTGGAGGACCTAGCCTGTCACCCCATCCAACCCTTCCTTTCACCAATGAGGAGACCTAAAGTTATCCAGCTAGTTTGTGTCCAAACGAGAACCAAGCCCAGGTCTTCTCTCCCTTGGAGATGGAAATCCCCTCACTACACAGCAGTGTTCTTTGTTCCTGCCAAACAGAGCCCACAAAAAAGACCTCACTTTAAGACAGGATTTAAAGGGACTAGAGAGATGGGGTGGGAGACTCTTTCCCAAGGATATGCTTTAAAGATCAGGATCTCCAAAGCAAAAGAGCCCCTTAAAGACTTGTGTGCCAGGGCATGAGAGGGTAGCACTACACACCCCAGCTTCCAGCTCTGAACCCTGCTTGTCAGCTGGCCCTAGAACAGACTTCTAACATTGCTTCTTCCCTTCTCTCTGCCCTAGAGGGATGGGCCAACACACCTTCCCTGTAGACAAGGGATGTTGTAAGGGAAAATAAGTAGCTTGGGGGATGGGGAACAGAGATGAACATCACTCACAGGGATAGAAGCAATGTACTTCTATCTTGAGGCCTGGTTCCCCAAAATTCCCTTCATTACATTGCCTTTGCAACTATCCATTGTCACTGGTACATGCTGTCTATACTTGGTCTGAACCCAAGGGAAGGGCCGAGCAAACACTATATGTCATATGTGTCATTTGCACCAAGTCCCCTTTCTGCAACTACCCAGTGCTGACCACTCGTGGGTCATGGTAGATACAGACAGGGAATAGGACCCCCCAGGCCCATGTGCTCCCTCTCAGGAGGGAGTGGAGTTGGGATATTCTGGTTTGGTGCCATGCCTCGAATCCGCCTTTGGTGGGCATAGACCTAGGCTCTCTGCCACTCTAGCCTTCTCTTCTCCCAGAAAGAGGGCTGAGAATCACAGTGAGGTGACTTTTGTTACCCCTGGGTTACAGCCAAATGAGGGGACTGAGGTGGGGAGGATCTCTCAGGATGGAGTTACAAGGATGCCCATGTTAGCTTAACTAAGGTTACTAGATCCTTCCCCAATCCAGGGTTCAGTGTTTTTAAAAGCAGGAGCCCCTAACTTCTAACTTCATTTTACCTTTTCCACCCTGGAGAAGGAGGCACAGAGGGAAGAAGGGATTGATTCATGTCACGTGGCATCAGAATTCTTGGTCCCAGCACTTCCCAGGCTGTTGCCCTCCTGCTAAACCAATCTGCCTCTTGAGTATGGTGTCTCTTCTTGCATCTCTGAGGGGCCAGTGACGATGAAAGAGTGACATTTTGAGGACACAGAGAGAAGCGGGTCTACTGTGCTCTTCCAAGGATGGAGGTCTGCATAGGGGAAGGGCATTGAGCTCAGCTCAAAGGACATTCCCCCTGGCCTTTCTAGCCGCCCCCCTCCCACTTTTTAATGTTTATTTGCTTTTGAGAGAAGGAGAGAGACAGAAGCATGAGTGGGGAAGGGGCAGAGAGAGGGAGACACAGAATATGAAGCAGGTTCTAGGCTCTGAGCTGTCAGCACAGAGCCCGACACGGGGCTCGAACTCATGGACCATGAGACCATGACCTGAGCTGAAGTCATCCACTTAACCAACTGAGCCACCCAGACACCCCTCTAGCCCTTTTTGATATGTTCTTCCTATCCCAGCCTCTGCAATCCAAGCCAGTATGTCCCAGACCTTGCCGACCACATCATTCATTCATGCATTGATTCATACATTCATTCCATGCCTGGCCAGACATTGTGCCAGGTCCTGAGGATAACCAAACATCTTGCCCAGAGGAACCCTTGGTTTGGTCAGAAGACAGATTCCTAAAGGAATGATATCTAGGGTAGGGTGGGGACAATGAGTGGTGCCTTATGGGGCATGAAGGTAGAATGAATCTGGGTGGAATAATATTTAGGATGGGTTCTCAACCTTAAGTTTGGCAAAGCATTTCCCCTAGTAGGGCACAGAGCTAGATACAGAATGAGCCAGCCTTCTGATACATGTAGACTCATAGAATGGCAGGATTGCAGGAAGCCCTACAGTTTCCCCTATAATATCCCCACCATGTGTTGGTGAACTTATTCTTCTCCCCTACCCTACACTTAGTCCCAAGCAGCCCATTCCATGTCTGCTCAGCACTGACTCTTAGAAAGTCCTCATTTGGGCCCAGTTGAAATCTGTCCCTCCACCTCTTCCACCAAGAAGGCTGCTTCTCCCTGTCAACAAAGAGAAGGCTTATGTTGGGATTTCAGGGCATGGGTGGCCGGCAGACCCCAGATCACCCAGGACTGGAATTCCATCCACATTGCTGTCCTCACCCCTGGACACTGGTCATTCTGGCTCCTTGTGACTCTCACTCACACATGACCCTGACTTCTACCCTTCTTCTACCTTCTGGAGAACCCTGGTTCAAAGTGCTGGGGGAAAATAAGATTGGCCCAGCCCAACTTTTCTTGGGCTGGGCAAACACTAGCTGGTTTATGGACTGCATGCCCCAGCCAACTGCCCACTGTGGTCCAGTCAACTAAGGACCATAGGTGGAGAGCAGAGAAGAAAGCATGGTCAGGTTTCAGGTACACCAGCCTCCTGCTGTGGGCAAGGCAGCAGCCCTGCCAGTCGGTTAGGGGCACACCCATAAAACCCCCTTAGCTAGAAAGGACTTCTCTGTCTCTGAACACCCAGAACCAGCATCATCCCCTGTCAGAGCTAATTTTCTAAATAGAAAAGAGTTGAGAAGTTAGAATGCAGCTTAGTGAAAGGGGGAAAAAAGCATGCAAAACTTTATGGGGAAACTTGAAATTTTCTAACCAGACAAAGCCTCGTGATTTGAGATTTCCTTGTGGCATGGCCTCATAATAATTTAAGTAACTTCCTTTTTCTAAGCTGAAAAACGCCAATTTATACAACATAAGTGTCTGTGGAGCATTCCTGGGGCCTCATCTCCGTGTTTCTTCAGTAATTATTTCTGGGACAATATAAGCACGAAAGTTCATGACTTCTGTAGTGGGCTTTTTCCCCCTGTTTCCTGACCACCTCAGTAAGGACTCTGCCACGAATCAGCACCTTTGTGCCGATTTCTGAGGAGGGTTTGAGATAACTGGTTCTGAAGATGCAGAAGCTGAGGCCCCGAGAGTGAAGTGATTGCTAGAAATGTCACTTCCAAGTGGCCATGGAAGAGACGAGAATGAATGGGGAGACAGGCCTGGGGCTCCTATGAGTGTCTTTTATTTTTTCTTCACAATATTGCCTTCACCCTTGATTTAGCATCCAGGCTCTTCAGGCTTCCCAGACAACTCAAGATGGCCCTTGTCATAAGCTAAAGTCATTACTTAAGAACCTTTCCAATAAACATGTATGTCTGAGGGTGAAACTAGCAAAAGGAGAAGGCTGCCATTCAGCCACAAAACATCTACTTGAGACCAGGCCCATTAAGGCTTTTTTTTTCTCTTTTCCAGATGGTTCTGTTCATGGATTGTCCACACAGCAGGTCATTGAGCAACTCAGGTGTGCCTTAGGCTCCCCTGGGCCTTATTTCTCTCGTTTTATTCCCTGCTGTTAAGAAACGTTTTTAGTAAAGCATGTGCATGACACTTAGATGGGGCCACTAGTTGCCTAGGAAACTGTCCATTCTACACATGTTCCCCTTCCTGGCATCATTTGGATCCAGCTGCCTCGATTGGCCTTCTCCCTTGGTCCTCCTTTGACCCCCTCCCCAATGTTATTATGCCAGCTGAGTATATCCTAATAAGGACTGGCTGTGTAATTTGTGGGGCCCAGTGCAGAACGAAATTGCAGGATCCCTAGAAGAAAAGTCACTGAGAATTTCAAGATGGCAAGGAGAGAGCATTAAACCAAGCACTGCCCTTGTAAGGGCTGCACCGGTTCTAGGCCTGCCTGGCACACACTTGCTGTGGCTCTGAGGGCTGTTGAGATCCTGGCTGGTGACAGAGGCAAGCTCTTTTACTTTATTGTAATAGCTTTCCAAAGCTCCAAGTGCTCAATCCTGAGATTTGTAAGGTTCTCCCTATTGACCTCCAGAGGGCAGGACTCATAATTGTAGGAACCAGGAATTACTTTTTGTTACCGATCTTCACTCTTCTCAGAACATATACATAATATTTCATATCTCCTTCAGTCCAAAAAGAACAGAATTGGTACTTTGGGTCAAAATGAACCATTGTCTGCCCAGCTGTGAATGCCAGCCGCTGTAGCCACTATGCCCAGAGACTTTGAGTGGCCCTGGTCTCCTCTCTGCTTCTAGGATCAAGCTTCTAGGATCTCTTTCTAAAAGTCACAATCTACCCAAGAGGCCATTGTGAATTGAGAGTCCACCAGTTTGTCCAAAACTTTTAAAGGGAAATTTGTATTTTCAAGCTGTGTCACCTCTTGGGTAATGAAGTAGATGAATTTACTGCTCACTGTGTAACCTAGCACTACCTTTTATCTATACTAACTGCTTGCTTTTTCAAGTGTCGAGAGTTCCCTCTAATTCTGCCTTCCAGGATTAGGTGAACAAGGCTGCGTTTGAACATTTGTTCTCTTACTGATTTACATTACTTTGATCATTCCTTATCTCCTTCTCCTGGCCTCATCTGGCCTCTTCCTCCCCATCTCCCCTCCATTATATTTGACCATTTTAGTGGTGCTTTTCTGCAAGATGTAAAACTGGAGACAGTGGCTCCAAGCACACGAGGACTCTACCCAAATGCAATGCACTAGTTTATGCATGTTTACTTCCAGTTGAGCCTGACCCTTTGTCAGGCTCAACTTCCAGGTCACAGAGGCCCCTTGGTGTCTTTAGGGAATGTGATATCCTTTTCTGAGTTGTCCTCCCAGAAGTACCCAAGATTCTTTCTGCCAGGGCCAGCCCGGATTTATCCCCATCCAGTGGCATTTTCATCTGCCACGGGATTTCCCGATCATCTGATTACGTGGGGGTTTCATTGCAAACTTCCTCTCTCACATAATGTACATAAAAGTGTAGAATAAAAGTCCTAGAATTGAGCCCCAAAAGGATTTAGTCTAGAAGTGAATGGAGAAAAATATCCTTCTGTTGCTTGTTGCTGTCTCTAAGCTGTTCCCTATCAATGACAAAATATTTGGCACGAAAGGTTCTTAATTTTGAAAGTAAACTTGTCAAAAGCTTTTGAAAGACTAAATATAATTTCCTTTTCCCGCCAATTTTTTACCCCCTCAAAAAGCTATAACAGATTAACAAAGCACTCAAGATCCCCAGTTTTGGAATCTGAGCTGGGTTGGATTTTTGCCTTTGCCACTTGGGCAAGGTAGTCAATTTCCCTTAGCCTCAGTTTTTTCATCTTTAAAATGTAAATAATAATGCTGACCTTATATGTTGACTCTGGAATTAAGTGAGGCAAGGGATTTGAAATGACTGGCATATAATAAGGCTCAGTTAATAGTAGCCATTATTTTCTTCTTATTTTTTTTTAATGTTTATCTATTTTGAGAGAAAGAGAGAAAGTGCGCAGGAACAGGGGAAAGGCAGAGAGAGAGAGGGAGAGAGAGTCCCAAGCAGGCTCTGTACCACCAGTGCAAAACCCAACGAGGGGCTCAAACTCACAAACCATGAGATCGTGACGTGAGCCGAAACCAAGAGCCAGAGGCTTAACCAACTGAGCCACAGGGGCACCCCATGTATTATTTGCTTGTTAATCTTTTATTACTAATTGCATCAATTTGTACATCTAGGGTTTACTTTTTATGGGAAGAGCATTTGCTTAAAGGTTAAGTCCTTGGCTATCAGCACCAGTGCTTATATATTTCATTCATGCATTCAGAATATACATTTATTGCACATCTCATGTATATAGAAGACACTAAGAGCCCACCACCAGTCCCTGACCTGGAGGAGCTCATACGGAGGTGATGGAAGCAAACGCACCAAAAATTCCTATCATTTTATTCAGCTTTAATACAGACATTCTCTCAAGGAACTGATGCAGATTATCTCCCATCAAGTCTTTAGCCAAAGGAGAAAATGTGGGTTTTTCCAAGATAATTCTGGAATTTTCTGAATAGGCAGGAGTAACTCGAAACCCTTCCCTTTCCAATATCCTAACAAGAGGACCAGGTTTTGGGGGGACCCCTGCCAGCCAGCAGTGCCATATTTTTCTCCATACCTGTGTATTTCAAAAATTCTTAGATAAAGGCCCCTCAGTCTTGATGATTCACTGAGTCTAGTTTTAAAGTAGATCTGGAAAATCCTGATCAGTTTATAGGGTAATCTGAAATGGGAAAGACAAGGAAAATTTATTTAGTACCTGAGAATAGATTTGCACTGTGATCATCATCAGAAGATGGTTCCCTGATTATCCACCTGAGCCTTTCCAGAATCTTTTTAAAATCATTTTATGGGTTTTGAGAAAAGGATAGCATACACAAACACACACAAACACACACACACACACACACACACACACACACACATATCACACAATTTTCCCCAACAAATGTCTACTTTGCAGCTGACCAGTCCCATTCTGTGGGTTTCTTTCAAATCAAAACACTTCCTTGAAATTGGAAGAAGCCCTAGAAATCACATGGCTGTGTTCCCTTAATTCATTTCCTTGTTTCTCCATCAAATTCTTTTTCTTTTTTTTTTTCAAAGTTTATCTATTTATTTTGAGAGAGAGTGTGTGTGCACAAGCTGGGTTTGGGGCCAGCGGTAGTGCAGAGAGAGAATCCAAGCAGGCACCATGCTGTCAGTGCACAGCCCACCATGGGGCTTGATCCCACAAACCATGAGATCATGACCTCAGTCGGAACCAAGAGTTGGTCGCTTAAGTGGCTGAGCTACCCAGCTGCCCCATCCATCAAATTCATTTCTTAAAAACTCAACAGTGCCTTCCTCTTTGGCCATTCCAAAGGGGGTTTAGGCAAGGGGGTAAGACCACTATTCTTAGCTTCAGAGGATGAAATGTGATACGTGGTACTAAGCCCCTCACATAGATAAGCTGGATGGTGGGAGGCAGGCACCAGAACAAAGACCCATTAGGTTGTTGTACTCACAGTTATGTCTTGTATAGCACCCTACAAAAAGATGGAAACCTCACATGCTGTGCTCACAAATCAGAGTGCTTCAAATCCACAAGTATTTGTACTGGGCTTTTAATAGTTAACTGTATTTTGCACACCACATCTTAATTGCCCTTTATACTTCTCCTAGCCCCATGCTAGCAGAATTCTTAATATTTTGTTTTTTTTTTTATTTTTTATTAAAAAAAAATTTTTTTTACGTTTATTTATTTTTGAGACAGAGAGAGACAGAGCATGAACGGGGGAGGGGCAGAGAGAGAGGGAGACACAGAATCGGAAGCAGGCTCCAGGCTCCGAGCCATTAGCCCAGAGCCCGACGCGGGGCTCAAACTCACAGACCGCGAGATCGTGACCTGAGCTGAAGTCGGACGCTCAACCGACTGAGCCACCCAGAACCCCAGAATTCTTAATATTTTGTAGGACTCCTTCATTCTCGTAATAGCCCTTCCAACAAGAGGTCATTGAGAAGATCCCCTCCCATTTTGCGTGTCAAAAGAGGCCCAGACTGACCCAGTCACATCCCTCATAACCTTCTTGATTCCCCAGTATTCCTTCCACACCCGGATACCACCTAGCTCCCTGGAGTAGGACATACCATGCCATCTCAAACGCCTCTGTCTCTTCCTCAGGGCCCCACCCCTTCACAGCACCTCCTCATTGGGTGGCCCGATCGGGGCTCCACCCACCTCAACTGGGACCCTATCCCCTGGTGACCAACACCACTTCCAAAAGGCTGAACCACCAGCCCAGCCACTCACCCCCATCTGGCTGGGCTTGGTCACCCCAAACAAGTGTGAAAACGCCACCTTTGCAGGCCGGAATCCGAAAGAAATTGGAAACCTGCTGTTAGCTTCATTCCCACTCTCTTCTCATGTTTGCTGTTATTTTTTAACACTTTTTTTTTTTTCTCATAAAAGCACTATCCTCTTCCCCAGAGCTTGCCTGTAGCGAAGGCATGGTCTGTACAACTGCAATTATTTCAGAGAACAGATGGAGTGAGGAGCAGAAAGTCTGTTAATAGTAATAGAAATGCTACATGTTAACCTGGACAGCACATGATGACAGTCCCATGACTACCCGTTCTGTTCCCACCAGCTGGGCAACCAAAGTAGGAATGAGATATTCACAAACACAGCCATCAGCCACGTAGCCACCTAAAGTTAGAACTCAAATTCCTTCACACTAGGGGCCTTGGCGACTGCTTAGGCCGAGAGCAGAGGAGGCCAAGCCATAGCTCGGTGCCAGGCCTGGCAGGATGGCCCCAGCTCCATTTCCACGGCCAAGGCTACCTAGGTCAGCCGAGGCCCAGGCCTGGCTTTTAGGCAAATGCTGAATTTGCTGACCCCAGCCAGGAGCCAATCCAACCAGCTCTTGGGAGGAAACATTGGGTCTGGCTGAGCTGATCTTACGTCCTGGGAGGCATGGGTACATGGGAGGCCTGATTCAGGAGCCAGATCCTCCAGCTTCCCCAGGCTGAAGCCAGGAGACAAAGGCAGAAGCTCCACAGAAAGGGACACAGTATCAGGGCCAGCAGTACACAGGGCTTGTCCAGCTATGGGATCAGAAGTCTTTTTCATTCTTCTAGAGCTTGAAAAATCCTGGCATAGGAAATGGATACATTCATTTCAAAGGATCTTTGTTAACCACCTACTATGTCTAAGAAAATATGCTAGGCACTTTAGGAACAACAAAATCACAACAGTCCCTACCTTCAAGAAAATCATAATCTAATAAGAGGGACCGAGACAAGCCCACATATAACCAGATACATAGCAGACTACGATAAGTGCCCAGCAAAAAGGTACAAACAAAATGTTATTGGAATTCAGATACTAAGGGCACCTTGTCTGGTTCAAGGAGCTCAGGAGAAGTCTTCATAGAGGAGATGGGTGGCATCTGAGATACGTCTTGAAGAATGGAAAGGATTTTCTGATGGGCACAGAAGTAGGAAAGCAAGTGTGATCCCTGGAGATCAGAAGGATCACCAGTCTTTGTGGGCATGTGTAGTGCTGTGGTGGGATTAGCCAGGCAGGTTACATGAGAGCAAGCTATAGGAGGCCTCAAATGCCAGGTTACACAGTTTATATTTAAGTCACAAATCTGGCAGGCTGTTCCTTAGATTATTGGGCAGTTGTGTGCTTGCAGGAGCCAATTTTGTGCTTCTGTTTTCAACTCCACATTCTGTGACCTCACGTTGGTAGCTTGGATGGACCACAGTGTGAATATTTACCCACAGAAATGAGGGAGCATTACAAATCAGGCTGGCTTTGTTTTTGTTTGTTTGTTTTCCAGACAACTGGTTTACCAAGCCAGCAGCAAATGAGTAGGAAAGGCGGCAGAGAGGTCAGAAGGCCAGGGAGCCCACTGTTGAAATACTAGAAGCAAGAGCTGGTGCAGACTCACCCACGGGTGTCAGAGAGAATCAGGAGAGGTGATAATGGAGTCTAGAGAGACCCTAAACTTGGAAACTAAAAAGGACTGGGCATGGTTGGAGAGGGAAGAGCCAAAAGATGATTCATATTTTGAATTTGGTGGCTGACAAAATGGCAGTGCCATTCATAGAAATAGGTAAGCCAGAGGAGGAACTGGTGAGTGGGGTGGAAGTGAATATAGCTTGGGAGGTGGAGATATCCTTCTGATAGATTAAAGAAATGATCCAACTCAGTGTTGCTTTTGAGCTCCTCCTTTCCCATTCCCTTCTGTCAATCTCCTCTTTTCCCTACCATGCCGTGCAGATAATATCTCAATTCGTCACTTGATATGCTGTGATTTCTGTGCCTGTATGGCTGCATGTGAGACTTTGGAATCTGAATAAGTTCCTTAGCTTCATTAAGACAGAAAAGTTGCAGTGGACCAGAGCACAGGCTTTGGGAAGTGGAGAGAGTGCAGTGAACTTGCCAGGACTTGAACTCACCACTCTGCCACCCATGCTCCCTTGAGCCCAGAATCCACAGCCAGAATCCCATGAGCCCAGCGAACTTCCTTCCCCCAGCCATCTTGAGCAGGCAGATGCTGTGGAGGGACTGTCCTCCCCAGAGTACTGGCCAGCGCAGTAGCAGAAGGCACTTGATTCAGAGATGCTGGAACGTGTTGCCAACAAATACGTCTTTGTAGTATGTGTGTTTTAGATTACACAAGTGTGCAGAGACCTAGGTGTGGAGGAATCCGTAACACGCAAACAAATACCATATTGTTGTAAATAGAAGTCCACCCTAAATATGCCCCTCTGCCTTCTGACCTGTGCCTGCCCTTCTGTGAAGCGAGAAGAGGGTGGAATTGAGAGACCAGGCACATGGTTTTAAATCCCAGCAAAGCCATTTGCTTGTTCACAATGACTGGCATTTATTGATCACTTGACATGTGCAGGGTGCTATTCTGAGCCATCTATTAACTCACTCAATTTGTGTAACAATCCAAGATAAAAGCATTGTTATTATCATTATCTCTATTTTATAACGAGCCCGAGGCCCAGAGAGTTTAGGCAACTTGCCCAAGTCACACAGCGACTGAGTAGGATTCACATCAATCACTAAAGTGTATTGCCTCAGACAGATCCTCTAATCCCTCTGAGCCGCAGTTTCTCCAAGGGTAGACTCAGAATGATAATCTCCATTTGAAGGAGTTTCCCATGCAGTGGCCCCTTGTTTCCAGTAATGTGACTCTGGCCACACCAAATCATGGCCTTCACTGACTGGGACCCAAGTCACCTGCAGCCTCCAACCCCAGCATTCAGCCCTTGCCAAGTCATCATTTTTTTCAACTACCACCACCACCATGAAGGCTTACCCTCCCACCTCAACCCTTCCCCATTCTGCATGGAAGTATTTGGTCCCTCACCTGCATTCCCATAGCCAGCATGTCACATTGTACTCTAGTTGTTTACACATCTGTCTCCCTTGTTAGTTTGTGAACCGTTCAAGGACATCTTTGTATAGACAGTGTAGGATGTAGCCCCAGGTAGCTGAACTAGTTGAAGGAATGAGGACCTTTGGCCTGAACAAAAGGTATTTGTGAGGCTATGGTAACTGCCTTCAAATGTCTGAAAGGCTGCCATGTGTAAGAAGGACAGGACTTGTTCAATGCAGTTCTTGAAGAAAGAACAGGATCAAGCGTGAGTTGTAAGGGCCAAGTTTTGGGCTCCATAAGACATAGCCCTTTCTATCAATCTGAGCTGTACTTGAATGAGTCATGTCCCCAGGAAGTGAGGGACACCCATCACTGGGAGCCCCATGGAGACACTGGACAGTTGCTGGCTAGGTTTGCTGTAAAGGAAACTCTGCCCCCAATTCGTTTCAGTATTTCAGAGTTCTGTAATCAGTCACATTTCCAGGCAAACATAGTCTCCCTGCGGACAGAGAGAGAGAGAGAGAGAGCGAGCTATATCTGTGCGTGCCCCAGTGTCCCCAGGCTAGACTGGAGGTGCCAAGGAGTTCCATCTCTCTGGGTGCAGGCAGCTGGAGATGGGCTATTTGGAGGAAATCCTCTGCCTGTCAAGGTAACTGCTAGTCCAGAGACCACTGGGAACAAACACTGAAGCTATTTGTTCACAGTAACAAAATTTGACCCATGGACCTTGCTTCACAGTCTTAAACACTTTTAATTCACTTTATTTTTAGAATAACCCTGTTGTGTGAGACACATATTATTGCCATTTTGCAGATCAGTACACTGGACCTGGGTAAGAGTAAATAACTTACCCAAATACATCCAGAGAACAACCGGGGCTAGAATCCAGGTCCTGTGTCATTTACTTGAGTAATTTCACATCAAGATGCCTTTCTGAAGATCAGCCTCTGACACTCACTTTTAAAACCAGCACAGTAAACTGATGTGTGTTTTAGGTAGGAATGTGTTTGGGTCCAAGGAAGAAAATTCCCTCCCACAGGAACTGAACAGGTTTGTTTGTTTCATGCAGCAAGTTGAGGGGCCAGGCAGATTCAACAGCTCAAGGACCCAGATTCTTTCCATCTTTCTGTTTCACCATCCTTACCACATAGGCCTTCAACTTCATGCTTGTCCCCTCTTTGTCATAGGATGGCTGCCACACATCCAACATCACATTCACATTCCACGCGGGAGGGAGGGGAATGGGTAGAGACAAAAGAGCCTGTGCCTTTTATTCAGGAAGATATCCCTGCCCAGAGACTTTCTCCTACATCTTCTTGGTCAGAATATGGCCCCCGCTTAGTGAAGGAAACACTGGGAAATCCAGTATTGCAGTTTTAGAGCCTCTACAGTAGAGAAAAGCAAGGAAGAGGGATAGCTGATCCATAGTGACTACACAACACCTTTTCCAAATTGTATCAAAGCATGACATGAGCCCCAGTTCCCAGTCTGAGGTGCCTCTATCACACAGCTCAGGAAGTGTCTTTGTGAGCAGCTATGGAGAGAAAGGCTGTCCCCCTGGATGCCAGCCTGAAATGTGAGTCTATTCCTGGGGATGAAAGGCTTTAGGCTCAAGGGGCAACACCCGAACTGCATCCTGGCGGGACCATCAGCCCTGGTGAGGAACAGCTGTTACACTCAACCTCCCCCAGGAAGAAGGCTCTTAACTAGATTTCCCATAAAGAACTTTGTGGGGGAGGTTCAAACACAACCAACCCACCATGGGCTAAATTTGTATTCCAACCAACATCATAATGAATAGTGGGAGCGGAGGGTGAGTTGTGTTTGTGACTTCAGCTTCTCGATTTGGTGCTTGAGCCCCTTAATCTTCAGGGCCTCAGGCACAAGAGACTCCAGCAGGTCAGGGGAGGCTGTCCTCTTTACATGGAGGGCACACGCTCTTCTCTGGGAGTGCACTAAGTAAGAGGAAAGAAGCCTGGATTTTAGTCAGTGGCAGATTTGATCAGGGACCTGGGAAACCAGACTTTAGGATTTTAGTTCTCACCCTTAAGTCTACATTAGTATCACCTGGGAAACTTCCAAATTGACACCAATGCCTTGACCCCATTCCAGACCCTTTAAGTCAAGGTCCCAGCCTTGGTAGCTTTGAAAAGCTCCCCTAGTGATTCTAATATTTATTGGGGTAAGAGCTACTGCCTTGGAGAAGATGGGTCTTCACTCAAGTTGACCACAAAACTTAATCATATCAGGTCAGCTCAGTCTCCCACTCAAGGACAAGCAAGTGCTGTATGCAGCCAGCCACATCCATAATCCTATCTGAAAATGACAGAAATGCAATCCTGGTTACTCCCCATTTGCTGTAGTTTCCAGGTGGGCTTGGTGACTCTGAGTCAAGGATTCAAGGACCCTGTTGTAAAATGTACTTGGGATTTGTTTTAGTCAGCTATGATAAGGCATGCAGATGGAAATGATGGTCATGAAGGAAGGTGTTTATACTCACAGATCCCTAGAGACAGGAGTCATGGATCACCACACAGGGCCACATGGGGAAGCACCAGGGTCTGTCAGGAGGCAGAAGGAGTGAGGAGAAAGTGTGGGTGAGAATCTTCATTATAATTTTCATGAAGGAAACAAAATGGGTAAGGGAGGATAATCAGGGTAGATGGGTTTAGGATTGGCTAGTTTGAATAGTTCCAGTGGGCTCTGGGGCATAGGAGCTGCCCCTAGTTGTCTGGTCCCTAGCCCTGGGGTGAGTAGGGAAAGGGGACAGTGGCTCAGCTCGATCAAGGAGGTGGTGAAGGGCATGAGCTCCGGGCTGACAGGCTTGCATTTGAAGAGCGTGCTCTAAGGTGAGTGTTTGCTGTCCAGGAAGTGGCAGCCCCTCCAGGGTCAGCAAAGCTTTAGATGTTAAAGTATCAGAAAAGAAAAAACATGATGAACATAAGCACTGTCTTCTCAGTACTACCAGGACTTGGGACTATCTACCCAAATCTTGTCATTTTCTGTTCAAATACTTTTCATTTCTCTTCTCTGTGAAAGGCAGGCACACATACTCATTGAATGGCAAGGTGGAGGGAGAGGGCCTTGAGACTCAAGGGTGCACCCCCAAATCAGCCCCTTTCCCCAGGGAATCTGCACTACAGAGAGTGTGGCTTGCTGGCCTACTCTGGGAATGACCACTCTTAAGCCATGTGACCCATCCCTCACATGATCAGCTGTTAACCGTGCCCACTCAGATCCACCCTCCCCCCAGCACCTGCAAGCATTTCATCTCTAAGCCCTGTGTCTGACCATGTCACCTCACACCCCCATTTACAAATCTTATTGGCATACGTGACCTTGCCATCTGCCTCATCACCTTTGCTGGCTGCCTCTGATGCCCTCCAGGCCTTGGCCCTCGACCTTGGGGACTCTGGGTTCCAGACACAGAATAACTCGCTCCCCCCCTTCCACATCTCTGTGGCTTTTGTGCATGCTGTTTCTTTTGCCCGGCATGGTTTTGCTCCTGGACAGATCTTCCATTCACCGGGACCCTGCTCAGAGGCAACTTCCTCTATGAGGCTATCTTTGGTCACCCCAGGCAGAGTTAGTCACCTTCTCAGGTTGGCTTCCACAGCACTAGCAGTGTGCCTGCTTAGAGCACAAGGGTACTTACATTATTTGTACATGCGTCCAGTGCCCCTTGAGACCGCTGTCTCCTCAGAGGCAGAGGCCATGTCTCTCTCATCTCTTATCCTCAGCCCCTCTCATATTGCTTAGTACATGGTGAGGGCTCAGTTAATGCTTGCTGAATGAATGAATGAACAAACAAGTGAACAATTGAACCACCTGGACCAGGTGCAATATTCGTTTCATGTATTCATTCAAAAATATTTATTGAGTGTCTTCTGTGTGCCACACATTGTAATCTGGGGGAGATATAATTGAGCAGAGACAGACACCATCCCTGCTTCCAAGGAGCTTATAATCCTGCGGAAGACGTAGACATTAATCAAAACGTGTGCCAATGAATGGGTTATTGACTGTAAACTGCAGAGAGTGTCTGAGGGAAAGAAACGTGAGCATGTTTAACAAAGAAACTTAGCATGGAACAGGAGGAGGGGGACCTTTCTCCAGAGAAGTCACCATGAGCTCTGAAGTATGAATAGGAGTTCACTAGATTAAAGAAGGTGGGCTGGGAGTGAGGAAGCATTCCAGACACAAGGAGAACATAGGCAAAGGCGGTGAGTGGGAGGGAGCATGGCAGACCCTAGAAATAGGAAGGCCCGTGAGAGCAGAGTAGAGTGCAAGGGGCAGGTGCACAAAATGACAAGGAGAGGTGGGCAGAGGTCAGATTATTCAAGACCTTGTGAACACATTAAGGTTGTGTGGAAAGCCAGTGAAGGATTTTAAGCACCAGGATCATATGATCTTCCTTGTGTTTTGAAATGATATTCTGGATCCAGGTGGAAAATTGATTAGGGAGTCAAAGTGAATATGAAGAAACCATTTAGGAGGCTATTACAGTAGACAAGAAGAAAGATGATGGCAGCCTGGGCTGACGTGGTGGTGGTAGAGAAGAGGGGGAGTGGGTGGAGTTGAGAGATGTTTGGAAGGAAGAATTGACAAGACTGCTGGTGGATTGGAAGCTGACTCCTGGGCTTCTGGTTTGCAATAGCAGAAGGGGGTTCCTTCACTCATGCAAACAGAAAACTCTGGAAGACCAGCAGTGTTGTTGGGCATGATTAGCATGAGGTGCTTTGAAACAGCCACAGGGAGAGAAGTGGGTCATGGTGCATAGGGTCTGGAGTTCAGAGGAGAACTGGGGGTCAGAGGATAAACATGGCTGTGGTTTGAGACTACTGTGAAGGAGGTAAGAGTGACAGATCTTAGAGAGCTTAGGATCCAGCCATGAGGAAAACGAGCCATGGGGAAGAGAATGGCATTCACAGAAGGCATTTCAGTAAGGAAGAGGTGGCCCACCTTGTGATATGCAGCTGAGAGGAACGCCAAGTATGATGAGGTTTGGAGAGTGCCCACTGCATTCGGTGACACTAGCAAGGGCTATAGCAGAAGCATCAGGGCAGAGTGGGTTAAAGAATATATGGGAAGTCCCAGGGATGAAAGTACAGCACAGGGAATACAATAGTGCTGTATTAACTCTGTATGGTGACAAATGGTGACCGCACTTACTGTGGTAAGCACAAGTAACGTATAGAACTGTTGAATCACTTTGTTGTACACATGAAACTAATAGAGTGTTGTATGTCAACCATACTTCAATAATTTTTTTTTAGAAAGAGTAAGTGGGAAGTAAGGAAGAAGAGATGGTATGTGTTGACAGCTCTTCCATGGGGTTTGCCTATGAAGTGGGGGAGAAGGTGAGCACAGGGAGATAGTCAATATACTGGGAGCAGGGACAGTCACCAATGGTCAGGATGCCCTTTGAGGTCAAAGACTAGTCCTGGTGGGCATAGTTGAAGAAGTAAGCTGAACAGAGAGGAGGTTGTGGCCAGAATTTGTGAATTTTGGAGATGGAGCAGCTTCGGATGATGAGTTTCAAAGTGTGACTGTTGATGGTTGAGATAGAGAAAGAGAAGATTGTCTGAGATAGGGAGGTGCGGGAACCAGAGTGGCCACGGCCCTGGACGGATGTTCCACAGGTTTGCTGAAGTCACTGTGATGACAGCAGGGTGTAGGGAAGAAAAGATCATGAGCAGGTACCAGTGTCTTTGATGAGTGAGGAGGAGCAACCATGAGCTCATAGGTGACAGCAAACAGGACAGAAAGAGAATGTATGGTTGAATGGCCTGAGCCACAAAGAAGGACGTGGCAACAGGGAGCAATGACACCTCCTGGTCTACTGACCCTGGGATTTGTGGGGCATAAGAGAACACACACCAGTACTTGAGAGTGCTAAGGTGAAGGGGCCCTCCAGGTGAGGTTCAGGCAAAGGCAAGGAAGTAGAGCAATTTATGGAGAGACAGAGGACAGAGGGGAGATGTGTGTTACTCAGTGGCATTTTTGCTGGGCAGAGTGGAAGTGTCTGAAGGTGGAGGAGGAGTGAGGACTGACTCTCAGGCAAAGAAGAAAAGAGTAGTTAGGGCATGATGGTGTGGTAGAGGACCAGTGGCTGGGAAAGAGGTCAGTGGGAGAGGCTTTGGCTGTTTTCAGGATGGGACGCAGGGGAGATTGGGGCTCAACAGTCTCTCTCAGCATGGGCAGTGAGGCAGGGGACAGAAGACTTGGCTCACTAGGCTTGGGGGCGTCAGTGTCAGTGGGTGCTTTCTGCTCACCTGGATTGTGGTGACTATCTGTAAGGCTGACCTTTCCCTGCTGGAAGAATCAGTGTCACCGGTGAGCTACAGTTAGTAGACAACCCTAAGTACAGATGGTAGCTGAGGGTAGAAACCAGAGGTTCAAGGATAAGGCATATCTAGCTCTGTCCCCTGTTCAGAGTAGAGTTCAAAGTCAACAGCCTCGTCTTCTCACTTTCCTTCCTTCTTTTCCACTCTCTCTACTGCTCCCATTTCCCCTAACCCCCGGTTGGGATACACCTATTAAAATTCCTTCTGGAACAATAAGATGAATTACAAAGGCACAAAGCTTTCTACAGACATTTCACCAAAGATATAGGAATAGTCAGTAAGGACATGAAAAGATGCTCAACATCACTGGTCATTGGGGGGAAGTGTAAATTAAAAACATGATGAGATGCCACTTTACACCTGCTAGAATGGCCACAATCTAAAAGACAGACAGTAACAAGTCTTGGTGAAGATGTGAAACCCTCAGACACTGCTGGTCGGGTTGCACAGTGGTGAAACCACTTTGGAAAACAGTTTGGTAGTTTTTTAAAATGTTAAACATAAATCTACCTTATGACCTAGCAATTCTACTGCAGATATTTTCCCAAGAGGATTGAAAACAAATACCTACACAAAGACTTGTAGCAAATGTCCATAGCAGCATGCTTCATAATAGCCAAAAAGTAGAAACAACCCAAATGTCCATCAACTGGAAACATGAGATGCATATCAACATCCATATGATGGAATACTATTTGGCAATAAAAAGGGATAAAGCACTGATAACATGTGACAACATATTTGAACCTTAAAAACATTATGCTGAGTGAAAGAAGCCAGGCACAAAAGATTACATATCATATGATTCCATTTATATGAAATGTTCAGAAAAGGCAAAAAGGAGATTCTAGAGACAGAAAGTAGATTAGTGGTTGCCTAGAGCTGGTTGGAGAGAACAGGGAGTAACTGTAAATGGCACAAGGTTTCTTTTTGGGGTGATAAAAATGTTCTAAATTTAAATTGTGCCGATAGTTGCACAGCTCTGTTAATTTACTAGAAATTTTTGAAATGTATGCCTAAAAGGAGTGAAGTTTGTAGTATGGAAATTATACTTCAATAAAGCTGCTTTAAAAAATTTACCTGGACAAGGGCACCCAGGTGGCTCAGTCGGTTGAGCGTCCAACTTTGACTCAGGTCATGATCTCATGGTTCGTGAGCTTGAGCCCCACATCAGGCTCACTGCTGTCAGCATGAAAGCTGCTTTGGATCCTCTGCCCCCCCCCGCCCCTCCCCCGCTCGCATTCTCTTTCTCTCAAAAACAAATAAAACTTAAAAAAAAAATTTTACCTGGACAAGTACAGATCTAACTCTGCTTCTCTATTGGCACCATCACCTGGAGGCACCGTGATTTTTTTAACGTGACTTCCCACTCCTTGCTCACGTCCTGTGCCATGGAGCCCACGGCCCAGTCCATCAATTGCCCTTGACCTAAGTGCCCCCCCACACATGGAATGAGGATTCCTGAGCTCTCCCTGCTGCAAAGGGACAAGGCCATTACCTCTCAGCCAGTGAGAGAGGGACTAGAGGCTGATATCTCCAAGATAGTACTCTATGATTACTATACATTTCACTTTGTTTTACAATTTTAGTTTATTTTTAGCAGGTTGTACAGTTGGCCCTTGAACAATGCAATCTTGAATTGTGCAGGTCTGCTAATCCACAGATGATTTTCAGTAAGTACAGTACAGGACTGCACATGTATTTTCTCTCATGATTTTCTTCATTGCATTTTCTTTCTCTAGTTTCACATAAGAATACAGTATGTAATACATGTAACATACAAGATGTATGTTCACCAGCTGTTTACAGTAGTGGCAAGGCTTCTGGTCAACAGTGGGCTATTAAGTTGGGGGGCAGTGAGAAGTTATACAACTGCTCAGAAGTCACCCCAACCCCGTGTTGTTCAGAGGTCAACTGTGTGTTCACGTGGATGAAAACCTGAAGTAGTAGAACTGGCATGTATAAGAGACCTCCATCCCATCTCTATATCTCATCTTTCCCATTACCATCACCACTTGCGTCCTCTGTTAGTTTTTTGGGTTTTTTTTTTTTTTTTTTTTTTTTAAGTATCCTGAGCCTGGGTGGCTCAGTTGGTTGAGCATCCAACTCTTGATTTCAGCGCAGGTCATGATCCTGGGGTCATGGGATTGAGCCCCACGTCAGGCTCCGCACTCAGCCTGTTTGGGATTCTCTCTCTTCCTCTCTTTTCTGCCCCTCTCCCTGCTCGTGCTCTCTCTCTCTAAAATTGAAAATAAATAAATAATAAAATAAAATATCCTTCCGGAGCTTGTTTATGCAAATACAAGCCACTGTAAAGAAATATCTTATTTTCTCTTTCTTCTGTAAAAGTGAGCTCCTAGATACACTGCTCTGCAATCCTGCTTTTTTCACTTAATTTATCTTGGAGGGCTTTTCTTATCAGATCTTAGAGAGCTTCATTGTTTTTAACAGCCATAAAGCATTCCATTGTGAGTATGTGCCAGTGTTTATTAACCAATCCCCAACTGATGGACACTTGAGTTATTTCCCACTTTTGCTATTACTATTCAGCTCTGTCTGGAGCTGAAATGAATACTTTATATACAAGTTATTTCATAAATGTGCAGATATCTTTTGGGGCGCCTGGGTGGTGCAGTCGGTTAAGCGTCCGACTTCAGCCAGGTCACGATCTCGCGGTCCGGGAGTTCGAGCCCCACGTCGGGCTCTGGGCTGATGGCTCAGAGCCTGGAGCCTGTTTCCGATTCTGTGTCTCCCTCTCTCTCTGCCCCTCGCCCGTTCATGCTCTGTCTCTCTCTGTCCCAAAAATGAATAAACGTTGAAAAAAAAAATTAAAAAAAATAAAAATAAAAATAAATGTGCAGATATCTTTAGAGGGACAAAAATCATAGACATGGGATTGCTGAGCCTAAAGGTAGATTGCCCCCACTTTGCTTCCCCATAGCAATGCAGGAGGCTTCCCCACAGCCTCGCCAGCAGAGCATACTATCAAAGTCTGAGATTTGCAGAATGTTTGACAAGGATATTGATTCCATCTTGCTTTCTTCAAGTAGAACTGCTTTCTGTTTTATTTTTTAATTTTATTCTGTTGTGGGAAGAACATGAGATCTACCCTTTACCAGATTTTGAAGTGTACAATACAGCATTGTTAACTACAGGCACAGTGTTGTTCAGAGCAGGTCTCTAGAACTTATTCATCTTGCGAACTCAAACTCTGTACCCACTGAACAGCTACTCCCCATTTCCCCCTCCCCTGACCCTGGCAACCACCATTCTACTCTACTTATATGAGTTTGACTATTTTAGATACCTCATATAAATTGAATCACACAGTATTTGTCCTTCTGTGACTGGCTTATTTCACTTAGCATAATGTCCTCATGGTTCATTCCTTTTGTTATAAATGACGGGAACTCCTTTTCTAAGGCTGAGTAATACTCCGTTATATGTATAGACTATAATGTCTCTAGCCATTCATCCACCGATGGATATGTAGGGTTTTATTTACATCCTGGCTATTGTGAATAATGCTAGGACCAACATGGGAGTGCAGACATCTCTTTGAGGCCCTGATTTCAATTCTTTTGGATAAATACCAAAGCAGGACTATTGGCTCATTTAAACAGGATTAGTTTCACATGATATCTAGACACCTCGGAATCCACTGAATGGATGTTAGAATCTGAAGGTGAGTAGACCATCTATTAGTCCCCTCCTTTTCTAGGAATAAGCCAGAGAGGAGAAAGACTTAGCTAAGATCCCAAGCCCGCAGTGCAGCAAGCAGGTCTGCGTGACACCCCCAAAGAAGTACAAAACAGTTTCATCATAGGCAAGAAGACATGTGGCAAGTACAACAATCTCTGGAGACAAATCCATTGTTGAAAGTATTGACTGCACATTCTTCTCTTTAGGCCGCACCTAGAAGATGGACCACCATGGCCAGATGTTAAGGTCATGTGCCAAGAGACTGGTTCATCTCTGTCACCCCACCTTACACCAGCCTGTTGGCTCCAAGGACCGGCAGAGAACAAGCGAGGGCCAAGTCAGACTTCCAAGGAATCTAGCTATGAACCACGCTCTTGAATAGCCTGTTTCCCAGTTTATCTGCTGAACATCACTCCACCTCTTAAATATTTGCTAGGGAGCTTCTGTTGGCAATTGGGGTCTTTGATCAGCACGGGAGTTTTGACCTGCTACATTTCTGACCTGGGCCGGTTCACCCCTCCTTAGGCAACCTGGTGGTCCCCGCTCCCAGGAGGTCATCATATTGCTTCCAAACTTAGTGCGGACACCCGATCAGCATAGCGCACTACAGCCCAGCACTCCTGGGCTCAAGCGATCCTCCTGCTTCAGCCTCCTAAGTAGCCGGGACTACAAGCACAGGCCACCGCTCAGGCACAGTTGGGGTCTTTGAAAGGGCTGAAAACCAGCTCCCTGATTGCACTGAGAGAGAAGGTATAAGACCATCACCACAGAAGCCCTCTCTTCCCTGCTAAGTTTTAGAAGAGGTCTGCTATGGGATTGCTTAACAGGGAGGGGGTCTAGGGTAAAACCTCAGGATGTAACCACCTCCGACAGAACTGTGCAGCAGGGACTCACCCACAAAGACCAGTCTCCTGGTTCACCACTTAAAGAAGCAGACACCAACGGGGCGCCTGGGTGGCTCAGTCGGTTAAGCGTCCGACTTCAGCTCAGGTCACGATCTCGGGGTCCGTGAGTTTGAGCCCCGCGTCGGGCTCTGGGCTGATAGCTCAGCGCCTGGAGCCTGCTTCTGATTCTGTGTCTCCCTCTCTCTCTGCCCCTCCCCCGTTCATGCTCTGTCTCTCTCTGTCTCAAAAATAAATAAAACGTTAAAAAAAATTTAAAAAAATAAAAGAAGCAGACACCAGTGTGGGAGAGCTTCAGGTGGGGGTCCGGAGGGGCAGTGACGAGCCGAGGGGGGAGGGAAGGAAAAGTAGCCTGCCATGGAAAAGAATTCCTCTGGGCATTGTTTGACCAGAAGAAAAATAGGGTTTAATGATGAGAAAATCATTTTAGATGATATCATTCACACTATTCTGCAGCTTATTTCACCTTCTAGTATATTTTAGATATTTTTCCATATTAAAAAATCATTTTTTCTATGTGTAAAAACAATGCATTTTATTGCACAAAATTGGAAAATGCAGAAAAATACAAAGAAGAATATAGTTCGTAATTATCCCATCACTTAGAGATAGCCAACGTTTTGGTTCTGATTTTTCTGGTCCTCTTTCCATGGAGGGGTATATATAGTTTTCCATGGAGGGATATGATACAGTTTTTGGTTAACAAAGACAATGAAATCATATTTTACATAAGATTTTGTAACATACCCATTGTTTCCACATACTCTGGGAATAAATATAAAAAGTATATATGTCCATGTTGTAGGCAAGATAGGATTTTAAAATAATTGGCATATCTTTGATTACTAATGAAATTGAATATTCATGTTTGTTGATCATTTGTGTTTCTTATTTTATGAATTGCCTATTCCTGTTGCTTATGTATACCTCTGTTGGGTTCTTATTCTCTTTCTTATTGATTTAAAAAGTACTTTACATATTAAGGATATTAATCCTTTATCATAGATTTGTAAATATTTTCTCCTAGCATTGTCTTTGAATTTTATTTTGCTTCCTTTTTTTTGTCATATAAAAGTTTCAAAATTATATCTAGTTAAATATATCAATCTTTTCCTTCATGCCATTTACTGTTAACAGTTTGATGTGTACTTTTCCAGACATTTTCTATGCATATGCAAATATATCTATAAATATATATATAGTTAGATATATAAAGTTTTCCTGCACATTTTAGATGATATCATTCACACTATTCTGCAGCTTATTTCACTTACTAGTATATTTTAGATATTTTTCCATATTAAAATATAAGGATCTAATTCCAACAGAGTATTCCATTATATGAATTTAGTAAATTTCATTAAATCAGTTTTTAAAGATTTTTTTTCACTTTCACATTTAAATCTGAAAATTTTTTGGCATATGAGAGAAATAGAGACTGAAGTTTATTCCACATGGTGACCCAGTTGTCCCAGCAGCACTTATAAAATAATCTATCCTTTCTCCACTTGTTTGATAATTTTATCACATATTAAATATCATATCTTTCGTTAAAGCTTGATCACCTATTAAATACACATATATTAAAGACATGGATTTCTGTCTAGCTTTTCTACTTTGCTTCCACTGCTTGTTTGTTCCTAATCAACACCACATTGTTTGAATTATTGTAGCTTTATAATATATTTTAATATCTACAAAATCAATACCACTTCCCTGTTTTTCAATATTGCGTTGGCTAATTTTTTTCTTTTTCTGAACTTTAGAATTATTTCATGAAGTTCCCAAAACATCTCTTTAGGATTTTGATTAGAATTGTATTAAATTAGGTAATTAATTGAAGGATGTTAACACATTGGCAAATGATTATTCCTTTTCTTTCTTTTTTTTTTTTTTTTTTGAGATGGTGGGGGAGGGAGTGTGCAGCACACATGCAGGAGGCGGAGGGACAGAAGGAGAGGGAGAGAGAGAATCCCAGGCAGGCTCCATGCCCAGCACAGAGCCCAATGTGGGGCTAGATGACCATGAGATCATGATCTGAGCTGAAATCAAGAATCGGAGAATCAAGAGTCAGGTGCCCAACCAATTGAGCCACCCGTGCACCCCCTGCAAATGATTATTTTAATTTAAAACCATAGCATGTCCCCATATCTATTCAAGTTTTCTTTTTATGCTTATCAGTAGTGTTTTGGTTTCTTTGTCTAAGTCGTGGATTTTTCATCAGGTTTATTGCTAGATATTTTATAGTTTTTATTACAATTGTAAAATGGCATTTTAAAAGTATATTTTCTGACTGTTATTAATAAGTACTGATTTTGTGTGCATGTCATAAAAACTCATTACTGAATATCAGTCTAGTTGTTTCCAACTGATTCTTTTGGATTTCTCATGTAAGCAGTCATGTCACTTGCAAAATAATAATAATAATAATAATAATAATAATAGTAATTAAAAGACAAAGAACAGGGGCACCTGGGGTGGCTCCGTCGGTTAAGCATCCGACTTCAGCTTAGGTCATGATCTCACAGTCCATGAGTTTGAGCCTCACGTCGGGCTTTGTGCTGACAGCTCAGAGCCTGGAGCCTGCTTCAGATTCTGTGTCTCCCTCTCTCTTTGCCCCTCCCCTGCTCATGCTCTGTCTCTCTCTGTCTCAAAAATAAATAAAAACATTAAAAAATTTTTTTAATAATAATTTTAAAAAAGACAGAGGATAGGTGTTATTTCTTTTACAGTATTTACACTTTGTTTCTTTTTATTTTCTTATTGCTTTGGCTCCCTATTCTTGGGAGTATCAGTTGTACAGTTTTTCCTTCTGGAATTCCATTGGAATCACACACACACACACACACACACACACACACACACACACACACAGGCTCTTTGGGATATGATCCTACTTTGCCCCTAATATTTTCATCTGATTATCCTTTCTTCTGAGTTCTTAGAATTTCCTTGGACTCTATCTTCAAATTCTCTCATTTAATTTTCTATAGCATCTAATATGTGGTTCAGTGACTCTTTAGGATTTTAACACTCAACCGTGTTTTTATCTCTAACCTACTCTTTGGCAAGTTGCCGGATCCCCCAGTTGTTGCAGCACACACTGCTTGTGGTCCTCTCCCTGGATGGTTGTGTTTTATTGATCCCACCCCACTCCTTCTTCAACAGCCCCACCCCTCGGGGTCCCCAGTTCCACCCTACCCATTCTTCTATTCTCACTGTACCTGTTCTCCCTGACAGGCTCATCTGTCGTCACGCCCACTACTCACATGCTTAGTCGTGAGAGAGCTCCTACCTCAGAGCTCCATGTCAGAGATGTCTCTGCCTGCATGTTTTAACACCAAACTCACTGTCTCCCAAATTTGTTACTCCTAATATTCACGGCACCATGGTCAACTAGTTGCCCACGATAGAATGTCAGGGTCGTCCTGAACGTCTCCCTCTCCTCTATCTGCCCTATCCAGTCACTTCACACTGTTGATGGGACAACACAAATGCCTCTTTCTGTCTTTATCACTACCACTCAACATTTTTAAGCTCTTGCAATCTCTCTTCAGGGTATCCCAGTTGTCTTTTTTTTCTCTCTCTTTTAGTTTTTTACTCAGTGTTACCATGCGCCTTCCCAAAGCACACATTTAATCATGTCAGTCATCTATTCAGTTTTGGTGGGTCCTATTGCAAAACAAATTCTAAACAACTTAGGACATGTAAGACTGTTTATTATCTTGTCCCAGTAACCTTTCAGCTTTGTCACCTGCCATTCCTTTCCAGATGTCTTATGTCCCAGCACACCAAGATTCTTGCCATTCCCCAAACATCCTCATGCCTTTGCACAGACCCTTCCCTTTGTCTACAGAGTTGTTTTCTTGACCCTTTACCTGCTTATTCTTCAAGATCAAGTTCAAAAGACAACTCGGTGTGCCTGGGTGGCTCAGTCGGTTAAGCATCCGACTCTTGATTTTGGCTCAGGTCATGATCTCACGGTTTGTGAGTTCAAGCCCCACATCAGCCTCCGTGCTTGTCGTGCAGAGCCTGCTGGGGATTCTCTCTCTGCCTCTCTGCCTCTCTCCCTGTCTCTCTAAATAAATAAATAAATAAATAAATAAATAAATAAATAAAAACTTCTTTAAAAAGACAACTCTGTGAAGGCTGCCTAGACTCCAGAGGTAGAGAGGTTTAGGCTCCCTCCTCTGTACTCCCTTAATAATTGGTAAATGTTTCTCTACTCAAGCATTCGCATGTTGTTCTACAGCTATGTCTGTGTCTGTCTCTCCCTTCAGATCAAGAGGAGCCCCAGCTCTTCTCTTTGTACTTTACTCACATCTTACTCTCCCACTCCCTTCTCATCCAGACTACTGAGCAGTCCAAGTCCCTATCAAGTGAAACCCACCTACCACTTATTTCTCAACTTCACTTTACCAGTGAAAAGCACACAGATGTGGAATGCAATATTACCTAGTAACCTTACGACCAACCTATGGTATAGTCAGTTTCTCACTTTCCAAAATGACTATTTCACACCTTCTTCTTTGTCCCCAAACCTCCTATAATCCCTGTTCCCCTGATGACCTTGCCTCTAATTCACTGAGAAAATAGAAGTAATCAGAAGACAATTTCCCCATTCCTCACCATCACATTTTCCAGTTCCCTTGCATCTGAACCTGTATCCTCTGTGTCTACCAGAGGCTGGTCCCTCCACTTTTGCTCTGGATTCTGTCTCCACCCACCTTTCCAGAGTCTTGGCTTGTGCAGTGATCCCCTTTTTCCTCTGTCATCTAGATCTCCCTTTCTTCTGGATCATTTCCACTGGCCTGCTGACATGCTTGACTATCATCTATCTCCTAAAAAAAATAAAAACAATTAAAAAAAATCTCTTGGCTCTTTCTTCCCATCTAGTAATAGCCACTCCATGTCTCAGCTGACCTTCACACTAAAATTATCATCCCGTCTCATCTCCACCTATTCCAATCAAACCTCAGTCCTTTCTACCTCACTGAAACTGGTCTTGCCAAGTTAACACTGTTCCCAAGTTGTCCAATCACATTGTCACATCCGTGTCTTCATCTTGCCATACCTTTCAGCATCATTGAACACAGTTCACCACCTCCTCCTTTGGGAAACACTTTCTGGCTCGGCTTTCATGATCCCTACTCTTCAGGTGTGCCCCCCCCACCCCGGATTCAGTCTCCTTTGTCAGATTTTCTTCTTTTCTAAACATTCGCTGTTCTAGAATCTGGTCCAGAGACTTCTCTTCTGCCCCATGTCTAACCTACCCATGAAGAATCTCATTATTTTATGGGTTTAAGACTGTCTATATATTAGTGACTCCAAAACTTATATGTCTACTCCTCATCTCTCCTCTAGACTCCAGACTCTAACTTATATACTTGATTATCTTTTCAGAAGTAATTCCAACTTAATATGTCTAAAACAGAAATCTCAATACCCTCCTTCAAACAATCTCATTGCCAAGTCTTTTATGTCACTAAATGACACCATTCACCCAGTTGCTCAAGCCAGAAACTCATGAAACACCCTCAGATTCTCTTTCTCCAGCCTCTACTGCCCCACTGTCCCATCCATCCACAGATTTTATCGATTCTCCCTAAAAATACTTCCCCAATCCATCTACTTGTTTCTAGCTCTATTGCTACTATTCTAGTCCAATATACCACCATCCTTCACTAAGACAACAGCCTCCTGACTGGCCTCCTGGCTTCATCTGTTACCTCCCACTCGCCATTCATTCTTCATCCAGCCACCAAAAAATCTTTGAAAAACATAAATCAGGGGCACCTGGGTGGCTCAGTCAAGTGTGTGACTTCAGCTCAGGTCATGATCTTGGAGAGCTTGTGAGTTTGAGCCCCACATCTGGCTCTGTGCGGACAGCTCAGAGCTTGGAGCATGCTTTGGATTCTGTGTCTCCCTCTCTCTCTCTCTCTCTCTGCCCCTCCCTGGTTCATGCTCTATCTCTCTCTCTCTCAAAAATAAATAAATATTAAAAAATTAAAAAAAAAACCATAAATCAGAGCGTATCACTCTCCTGGTTAAAACCCTCCATTGGTTCTGCATTGCACTTAGAATAAAACCCTCCTCACCCTACCAAGGTCTACCAAGCCTTCTGTGGGCTCTCAACCACCTCTCCAAACCTGCCGTGTCCATTCTCTCCATTGCTTGCTCCTAACCACATGATATTTTTTTTTAATGTTTATTTATTTTTGAGAGACAGAGACAGAGCACGAGTCGGGGAGGGGCAGAGAGAGGGGGGACACAGATTCTGAAGCAGGCTCCAGGCTCTGAGCTGTCAGCACAGAAGCCAATGCGGGGCTCAAACTCACAGACCGTGAGATCATGACCTGAGCCAAAGTCAGAAGCTCAACCCACTGAGCCACCAAGGTGCCTCCCACATGGTATCCTTTCTGTTCCTCGAATGCTTGCTTTTTCCCATCTGAAGGCCTTTGTAGCAGCTATTTGCCCTTCTTGGAATGCTTGCTCCCTCTCATCCCACTCTATTTTGTTTTAATCATAGTACTGATCACAATTGGGCATTTCCTTGTGGTTTTGGTTTGTTTGTTTTTTGAGTTAAAAAAAAAATCTGTGTCTCTTACCGAGAATAAAAGCTTCCTGAAAGCATGGCTCACGCTGTCTTGTTCTCTGTTGGATGCCTAGCCTGTAGAAAAATTTCCGGCACATAGTAGGTGTTCAGAAAATGCTTTTTGAAGGGATGAGTGAATCCTAGTATTCCTTGCAATTGGTACAATTCCTGACACAGACTAAGTTCTCCTGTGTTTGCTGAATTAATAGATAAGTTCCTCCAGCTATACTGTGAACCCCTCCCCCACTCGTGCTCTGTCTCTGTCTCTCTAAAAATAAATAAACATTAAATTTTTTTTAAATTTCTGCTTCCATCACAGCACCTAGCATGATGCTAGGGACTTCTGGATGCTTAGTAACTATGCTTGTTTGATTTATTCTTCTTCATAAAGGGAAAGCCAAACTTTTCAACTATCTACTTAATAGACTTCACTTGTCTGAGAGTAAACACGTGACATAAGAGGAATGGCACAAGAATGGGGATGGACTGGGTAGGGGTTGGTCAGCTCCTCTTGGCTGGAATAGAGATAAAAGGAGAGTGTGCACCTTGCAGCTTTCCTATCAGAATTCTAGTCATGGTGCTACATTTCTTTGTGATGAATCTGTTCCAGGGTGCAACCTACATCCTGGTGATGGTGGATCCAGATGCCCCTAGCAGGTCTTCCCCCAAGGCTCAATTTTGGAGACATTGGCTGGTAACAGATATCAAGGTAAGCAGGCCAGAAGGCGCTTTCTGATTCACTTGGGCTTATAGCTGGAAGATTACTGTTCTGGGCAGTTTTCAGCTCTCATTCAGGAGGGCTGGGGACTCAGGTTGCCCCCTACACTCAGCTGTCACAGCCCCTCCCAGGTTTTCTAACACTTTTGAAAAAGGTCCAGGATCAGTGGTGCACAGGTAAACCGGGTGGGGAGAGCCCTAACTTGTAGTGTTTGCTGATTTCTATAGTGTAAATACTTCCACCACGGCCAATTTCAAGTTACTGATGATTTAACGGTTAACTCAGATTTTCTGAAAATTTAACAGTGGCTCCAGCGCACCACCACGAGGGGCCTGGATTCGGAGGCACAGGGGTGACTGTGTGGTCCAGGTGGCAGAGCCGGCAGGGAGAGTCCTGCAGGGGGTCCTCCTGATGGGCTGAGGGGCAGTCTCCTTTTCTTTGTACAGAAACAAGTGGCCTCCCCTCATCTGTGTCCCTTGGTCATCACATAATTGTGAAGGACTCTGGCTCATCCTTTCTGGAGTAGGTCTGAGGAACACAGATCTGGAGGGTTGGTAACGGGCATTATGTAGGGCAGGGGGGAGGCTGTATTCCCAAACAAGTTTTGGAGACCCCAGGCTACACTGTATTAATCACATTCCTCACTGACGGGTTTTTTAGTGCTTTTAATATTCTAATGTGCACTATATAATCTGCATTTATTTTCCAGCCTCATTTGCCTAGTGAATCTTTTGTTCATGAGCGCCTGGCCGCATACTTTGGGAAAATCCATGCTAGCTTCAGCCGTTCATGCATCTGTGCCTAGAGAGTTCACAGATGGCCTTTGCATAGTCATCAAGCCGTAAGATAGTGGGAACCCAGGGGCACCTGGGTGGCTCAGTCCGTTAAGCATCCAACTCTTGGTTTCAGCTCAGGTCATGATCTCGCAGTTTGTGAGTTCGAGCCCTGTGTTGGGCTCTGTGCTGACTGCACGGAGTCTGCTTGCAAGTCTCTCTCTCTCTCTCTCTCTCTCTCTCTCTCTCTCTCTCTCTGTCTCTGTCTCTCCCTCTCTGCCCCTCCTTCTCTTCCTCTCTCTGTCTCTGTCTCTCAAAATAAATAAAGATAAACTTAACCAAAAAAAGATAGTGAGAACCCAGAACTAAAAGACTTAAGTCTGGATCTAGGTTTGACAGGTTCCCAAATCCGTCATCTCTATAAGTCACTCGGAGTCCCTCCGGGTATTTCCTCTTTGTCTGTAAGATGGGAACCATGTTACCTCCTTTATACGGTTGTCACAAGAATCCAATGAGAGAGCATACTGAGAGCACTTTGGAAAACAGAGAGCACCACAAATGTAAGGAGTTTGTGTTTTTCCTTCCCCCACTGTGGGTCAGAGGAAGGGGTATCGGTGTGAACTATCCATTGATTCTCCTGAGCAAGGCAGGGGCTCTCACAGCCCCTAGAGTCGGGGGCTGGTGGGAGAAGCTATCCTGTCAACCAACCCCTGCCCAATGACCATGGGCCCTTCACGGGGTGCTTAGGTAGACAGCCCATCCTCAGAGGCAGTCCTGGCTACACACAGCCTTGAAGGAGTCCCCTCCAGGGAGGCCTCCAGCAGGCTTTTTGGACAGTGCCTGAGCCAGGCTCCTGAGGGAAAGCAGGAACATTGCTTCAACACACTTCCCCTGGCCAACCACCCGTCAGCCTGATAAAGAGCCTTGGAAACACCATAAACATGCAAAGGGGCAGAGCTGGGGGATTTTCATGCCATCAAGGCTGGGAGAGAAGCTGAAGGCACAAAAGGGAAAAATACTGGATCCTGCCCCAATCTAGAGCATTGCCAGTTTCTATACTTGGGATTCCCAGGCAGTCATAAGGGGGAGAAACTCTCAAGAAAGGAGTACTGCTCCAGACATGACACGTGTAGTGCAGCTCTTCACACACCGGGCTGTCCATAAGAGGGTTCTACTGGGCAGTTCTGAGGCAGATTTCAGAAACTATGGTGGATGGGATAATTTCAGCATTGAGGGCACCTTGGGGCCATAACACTGCCTCTCTTCCAAGCCTGAAGCCCCCCACCCCACCCACTGCCCTCACCCCAGTATGCACTCAGGACAGTTCTCTCACAGAAGCTTTGCAGGGCAGACGTGGGTTCTCAGCAGCCCAGCTGAGAAGCAGAGCAGGTGGCAGGTGGCAGGTGGCAGGTGGCAGCTGTCCGGCAAGACCACTAAGCCACAGAGCTTATCAGGGCCACCTGCCCGGGTGTGGCCCCCAGCCTTCCCGCTTAGACCGGAGGAGGCTTGGGTTTCAGGCACATTTTCACCCACTTTCCCTGATCCAAGTGTCCAGCAGGAAGCAGCAGCTCTTGTCAGCTGTATCCACTCAGCCTGCCCACCAGCCCCCAGATTCCTTTAGCTGCATGGCCAGTATGAAAACCAGGCTCACTTAGGTCTCAGGCTGTGGCCCTTGGCCAAAAAAGGGGAAGGCTCTAATCAAACCCAGAAGCACTTCCTTTGTGTTGGCGTTAGCTGAGGCTGAGTAGGTCTCAGACATTACAGCATGTTCAAATCCACTGGTGAATGTGTTAAAATGCAGATTCCCAGGCACCACTTCCGTCAGTCTGGAGAGAACGAGGCATACAAGCTTAACAGGTTTCCAGAAGGAATTTAGCCAATTGAAGGAAGACCACAGAGTTCAGTCTGAATGCTTTGGTCATTGTTATCACCCATCTGGGAGCAATTTTCAAGTGACAATCATTTTCAACCCTTCCTTTTGATCCCCACGATCAGGGCATGTGAACTAGGCATTATCCCCATTTTATAGGTGGGAAAGCAAAGCCTGGAGAGGTTGGATGATGCAGTCTCTCAGCTAGGTGGGTCTTCATTCCAAGGCCCCCAACTCCAAACTGCACACCCTTCTGGCCATACCACATGGTCTGGTTCACACTACATCTCTCCCATCAGCTCCATGGTGGCAAGAAGCATGCCACCTTGCCCTCTGTAAGATGGCAAACGTAATCTCTGTGGTTCTCCTACCATTCCAGGGCTCTCCTTCTGGTTCCCTCTTATGGACAGATGCTTCCAGGGAACCTCCCCAAAGACTGCTATCTTGGGAAATCAAATACACCTGGCTAACATTCAAACCCTTCAGGAATTCTCATCCTTAATATGTTGGGCTAAATGTAAACCCAGTAGGGTGCCTGGGTGGCTCAGTCGGTTGAGCACCCAACTCTTAATTTCAGTTCAGGTCATGATCTCACGGTTCGTGGGATCAAGCCCCATGTCAGGCTCTGCACTGAGCTTGGAGCTTGCTTGGGATTCTCTCTCTCTCTCTCTCTCTCTCTCTCTCTCTCTGCCTCTCTCTTTCTCTCTATTCTCTTTCTCTCTGCCCCCTCTCCCCTGCTCATGCTCTCTAAAATAAAAAACTAAAAAGTGAGTCCTATATATTATCATTACCCTCAGCAGTAAGTGGCCTCAACAATAAGGCACACCATAAAGTCACTACAGACATAAAGTGATGATGGTCCTGTGATTCACAGTGACCACAGAGGTGGAACCCAGGCTGGCCTTGATATTAGGAACACAAACCTAACTGCGTGGTGGGTGGGCCATGGCCATGGGAGCCCCTCAGTAAGGACAATTTGGGGGCCATCTATCCAGGTGGAAACAAATAATTTCTCAGGAATACAGGAAACATCTGCAGCTCCCTGCCTTAAAGAGAGGCTGGCAAGTGTCTACTATAGGGTGGGATAAAGCTCTAGACCCCTGGACAACTTGTACAAAAACCAGAGAGAAGTCCACCAGGAGGAAGCAGGCATTCATGTTACCCTTTGTTCACTTAATTCAACAAATATGGGTTGGCCATTGTTTGCAAGCATAAAGGCAAGGACTCTGGAGCCAGACCACTGGGCTCCAATCTGACAGTATAGCTATGTGATCTTGGGGGGCAGGGTACTCAACCTGTCTTTCAATATGCTCACTTTAAAAGTGGGGTTACCAGTAGCCCCTGCCTCCTCACCCTGTTGTTATGGAGTTCAGATGAGTTGTTTTAAGTAAAGAGCTTAGAACAGTACCCAGAACACATAGCGAGCTGTATGTATCGTTGGTGGCTGTGATGTCACCCTTACTGCTCCTAAGTCAGGCACCAACACTGGCACTGGGGTTAGAGATGCAAACACAGCAGGGGAAGTCTCCGCCTTCTATGAGTTTCTACTCTAGTGAAGCAGAGGAAGGAGGCTGAGGCACAGGGGCTCTCTCAGGGAGGAGCTGGCCACAGCCGCGGGTTCCTATCAGCTTGGAGACTGAACGTCAGTCCTCGAACCTGGCCCGACCAGGACAGGCAAGGACTGCTGCAAACAGCATGCCGTCCTTCTCCGCCCCCTCTTTGAAAAATCTCTCATTGAACAAAAGATTTCCAACAGAGCATTGACACACAACGTTTCTCTCCCTGCCATGTCCTCAGCTTTTCCTTTAAGATGTTCTTGAGTTCTGATTCAATCGAACTAATAGTCTTCATGCTAAAGCCTAATTAAGATATCAATTAATTTGCATCATTCATTTCAGAAGAAAAGCTTATTGGTTCATCTTCTGTTTGTCTCTGAAATTAGTGCTCAGGGCTTTTCATGCAGATATTTTCATTAGACTTTTTATTGTTAATGGGAATATTGAACACAGGAAGATGGTATATTAATACCTTCCACAAAGAATATCATGATTGGTGACAAAGAACACTAAGAACAATTAAGGAGACAAGAGTGCCTTTTTTCTTCCAAAAAAGAAAATCTTCCTAGAAACCGTCAATGATTCTAAAATTCGCCCTGAATCTCTTTTTTGTTTCAAGAAAGAAAGCGAAACGGCAAGTTCATGTTTCCCTTTCATTCAGTGCCCTCAACCTTTGGCAGCTGTAAGCACAACCAATTCTGGATAGAATTAAAAGGACTTCTAAGGGTCCATTATTCTGTCTCCTTTTCTGTAAGGTTGAATTTTTCCATAATGGGAGCTTGTTTCCTAAAGGACCTCTAAGTGTGTTAGGTGAATAAGATACATGGGAAACCAAGTAAAGCGGGCAAATATCTTAGCCCCTTGCCTTCCAGTTATGCGGTTAGCACAGGCCAGGACACCTCTGCTTGAATCGTCGACCCCACTACTGAGTGATCTCAGGCAACTTACTTGACCTCTCTGAGACTGAAGCTTCTTGTTTGTATAACTGACAAAAATCATTAGGCTTCAGGGTTGAGATAGGAAGAGGAAATTACATATGCAAAGAGGGGAAGCCTCCCTAGAGAGAGGCACTACAGAAAATGGCAAATTTATCCTGCTCCTAACCAACTGAGCAGCAGATCCTGTAGAAATTTGAATATACTCTGTGTGTGTGCATGTGTGTGTGTGTATGCGTGTAGTATCAGAATATTATATATATATATATATATTTATATATATATATAAAATATTCTGATATTATATAGATTCCAATTCCAAATAGATATACTCTGAAGCAAGCTAATGATAATACACGGAAGAAGAATAAACAATCTTGATCAGAACCACAAGTTCTGATGAAGAGATCAAACCAAGGAAATGGAATTAATTAGTTACTTTCTTTAGACCTATATTTTCAGTTTTACAATGATATTTGTGCACTTGTCCATGCGTGCTTTGCCCTGTATTGTGAGGGTCCATTAATTTAAGTAATAAACACCTACAAGGCATGGCTTATGCTCTCTAAAGATCTATGGGCCATAAAGAACATTTGGTGATGGGGACAATACAGGGGGCCCTGGTTATAAAGAACATGGCCACCCTGAAGGGGCAGGGAAAGAGCCTGTACTTCTGGGTCAGATGAACCAGTGGAGCCTCCAGACTCTTCCACGTCCAGATGGAAATTCCTGAGCCTCAGTTTCTTCATCATTAAAATGGGAATGATATTAATATCTTTCTCCCAGTGTTGAAGAAGATCAAAACTCCTGAAACTGAACAGAATAGTAGGTCCTTGATAAATGTGATTCTCTCCCCTATGACCCCCAACTTGGAGATCTGACCATAGCAGCCACTTATAATTGAGCAATTTCCCTTAGGCTCTTGGACTCATCCTTGCAAAGTAAGAATTCTAGACAATGACACAGACCTTATGGTAAAAACAGCTCATCTTTTTGCCTTTGAAGACTGCAGGTGGGTTCAGGCCAGCTTGGAGGACTTGACCTGACCAGGATTTGCTTAGATGGAGGTAGCAGTAGTTGGAGCAGTGGGGGGTCAGTCCCATTATTCAGTCTCTGGGAACTGCCCTGTGTACCCCACCCCCACCAGACCACAGCCAGGGCAGGAGACTGGGCTACAAGTGACAGTCAGGCCTACAGTGTGCTTCCTGCCCCGTCAAGACTGCACTTTTTCCTCGACACCTTCCATTTTTATTTTTCACACAAGCCAGCACCCTTCGGCATTTCCTTATCACTCATAGTCCCCATCTTGCTGTCATTGTCCCACCCCAAAGATGCCTTCGTTCCCATTCAAAGTAATTTAAATAAAATGTTGCTACAAAGTGGAATATTCTCTTTTGATGAATGTTTTTAAAGCCCTTTAGGTTTTCATGGTAATTTGCGGTGTAAAATTATTTGGAGATAAGAGCCAAATTAGCTCTCGTATGCTGAGGTCGCTGTGTCCTGTTATCCATGTGAGCAGTGTTTAAATATAATCAGCCCTCAGACTAATGCAGCATAATTGTTCATTTGAAATAGCTTTTTTTACTCCATTCAATGAGTCATTAAAATATTCAAGGGATAATGCAGTGAATTGGAAATGAATTTATCATATTATCCCATACATACTGTAGTGCTTCAGGTAACTAAGGAGAAAGAGAGAGAGAGAGAGAAAATATGAATAAAATGTGTACAGGCAGGAAAGGGGCCAGTTTATACAGGAATATGGTCAACAAAGCTTTTTAGTTGGTTTATGGAAACTATGTAGAGAGAGGATGACCGGGAGGGTGAAAAAAAAAAAGGAAAGTGCTGTTCTTCGAAGAGCTCGTGCGCTCTCTCTCGCTCTGTCCCTCGCTCTCTCTCTCTCTCTCTCTCTCTCTCTCTCAGCACTCTGAGAATCTGTGCTCCACCATAGCTCCACTGTTAACTTATTTTTATCAAATATGTTTATATCAGAAAGTCGTTATGGAAACCAATTCTGCCATCCAGGAGAATTCCTGGATCAGGCAGAAAATTCTCTCTCTGTCTCTCTCTCTCTCTCTCTCTCTCTCCCCACCTCTCTCAGTCTCTCTCCCCACCCGCCCAACCCTGTCACACACATACTCACACTCACGCACATACACCTCGCTCACACACACCCATGGACACCCCCAGAGGGAACAGCACTGCCTTGCTTACCGATTCTGAGCTCAGCTCTGACGGGAACAGAGGGCGGCACCCTGGCTCCCCTTCATGGCCACTCTGTAAAATGGATAAGACTGAAACAAACAACCCTGCCCTGACACCAGGAACCTGGGCTTGTCACGGTCCACTGGCCTCGGTCCCCCACCCCTGACTGAGCACACGTGCTTAGGAAGAGACAAAGGGGGATGGTGGCAGCACATTCAAAAGAGTGATCCTTGCTTAATTTCAGGAAAGTTCTATTAGCGTGCACTGTTTATATCACACCTGGGAGAATGTCTTCTGTTCTGGCCACACTGTGTTAAGAAAGAGCAGCATGAGGAAAGCAACCAGAACGGCTAGGCTCTGTAAAAGCTGTGTCAGATGAGCAGGACCTGAAAGAGGCAGGGATGGGTATCCTGCTGGAACAGAAAGGGAAGACACAAGAACTGCCTCTACAAATTCCTTGAAGATTTCATTAAAAATTTGAAGGAATCTAGTTGGAAAACAGGGGAGATCCTGTTGTGCTCCACGGGGCAGAATTAGAACCGATGGGTGAAATTTACATGGAAGTAAATTTTGGCTCCATATAAGAAAGAACTTTCTAAGAACTTGAACTGCCTAAGAACTGAGCATATACTCCACAGAGGAGGGAGCTTCTTATCGCTGAAAGTACTTATTCATGGGTAACCCAGGGAATTCCCCTGCTACGTAGAAGATTGGAGCAGATGACCCGTAAGATGTTTCCACCTGCGTATTTCCTCTCCTGGCTAGTGACACTCTTCTTATAGCTTCTATTCATATAGCATATTAACAACAGCAATAATAACTAAAGAAGGAAGAGTAGAAAGGGAAAAGAGAAGAGGAAGAAAGAAAATAAGAAAAAACATCGGCACATTTAGCATGTGGTTTTGGGCACTGTGCTTTATTTACATGAACGTCTCATTTAAATATCTTAACGAAAGCCCTAAGAGGAAGGTAATAAAGACAAGAGAAGAGGGGTTGTGCAACTTGTCCAAGATTGCACAGCAAGCAGTGGCTGATTGGGATTTGAATTTAGAGCCTAGACATACGATCATGACGCTGTATGGCCTCTCCAGAGTTTAGGTGGGTTCTACACCCACTCTCAGGCCTGGCCCATGTGACAGCTGATGTCAGGGCCAGTTGTGGCTGCTATGAGTGCTGGTGTGAGTGGTGTGGTTTGAGGTGCCTGGTCCTCAGTCCTTAGCCTCTGTCCTTGGCCACACCTGCCTCAGCCATAGCACAGCCCTGATTCTGGGCCTTGGGGTGCAGCATGCACCCAAGAGGTAAATTCTCTGACTTATTGGGAAGCAAATTAATTACCTCCCTGAATCTGTTCCCTCATCTGTAAAAGAGGACAGTAGAATCAACCTTGCAGAAACACCGCAAAGACTTGGGAGAAAATGTGTAGAGCACAGCAACACAGCACCTGCCTCGTGGTAGGTGCTACTTACGTGCCGGTTCTCTACTGCTTCTGTCTGCTATCACCCTAAATCCTCCACAGGAAGCTTAGAAAGTAAGGAGCATATGTCACCTCCCAGATATAGGGCAAGGCCTGGCCGGGAGAATGGCCTGTCCATGTGGTTACCAGTTGAAAGACCTTAAGGGAAAAAGGCAACACAGGCATAGGACTTAACAGTGAAGTGTTGAGTCCAACTATTTAACATGCTGTGCTCAGCACTGTGTCTTTTAAATAACAATAATAGATGATAGACAAGAGAGACAGATAGACTTTTAATAAATAAATGTTAGAAGAATTTAAAATGTGATTTCTTTCCTGCTCTTCAGTTGGAAGGACAAGGCTAACATACAGGAAATGGAGAATAGAACTCATAGGGTATAGTGTCGACTCTACCTGGGCTCTTGAGACTCAGAGAGCTATAAAAGTTCAGAGCACTTTTCTTTCCCCTTTGCAGTGAGGCATCTACTCCTCCTTCAAGATTCAGCTCATGATAACCTCCAGCTTTGTCCTTCTTTGGGTTGTTATTATTTGTGAGTCTCTTTTCCTGATTAGACCATGAGTTCCTGGAGAGCAGAATTGTATCTTATGTCTCCAGCACTTAGCATGATACCCGGAACATAGAAGGCCCATAGTAAGTGTTGATTGAATCAATTGATGAAGGCATGAAGGTATGAAGGAATGAATATGACAATGAAGGAAGGATGGAAGGATGGGTGGGTGGGTAGGAGGATGTATGGATAGATAAGGTGACATCACTCTATGATGACTTCACAGTGGAGATACAGGTTGAGCTGGGCCTTCAATTGTGAGCAGGCCTGAAAAGTCAGAGGATACCAGAGACTGTATTCCAGGAAGGGAACAGAATAACTAAAAGCTCAGACATTTGAATGGGATAGGAAAAAAGAAGAATCATAAACATAAAAGCCAAGACACTTGAGTCAATTAAAGCCCTTATCACTTCTCTCTAGATGATTATTACAGAAGTCTACTAACTGGTCCCCCTCCTGTACCCCCCACCTCCACCAAACGTTATCTATTTTTCTAAAATCAAAATATGATGATGTTACTTCCCTGGTTGAAGCCCTTTGGTGACGCCTCAGTATCTGAGGACAGAGTCCTATCTGGCCCGAGTGTTATTTAAGACCTCTAAGGATGTGGCCCCGCCTGCCCCAGTGGTCCCCATTCTGAGGATGTGGCCTGCCTGCCCCGCCAGCCCCCATGATGCTCCTGCTGAGTGGCTTGTGGTATCTCACACCTTCTGGGTGGCTCAGGCCTCTGTGGACCGTTTTTGCTCCCCTCTCTGTAGAAACCCTGTCTGCAACCTGTAAACACTTACTTGCTTTGCACAAGTTAATTTCTCATGAGTTAAGACCTTCAAAGCCCAGAAAGAACTTAGATTTATGATCACAAAAGCATTTCCAGAAATAGGAGAGGAAAATGTAAACTCCCGAATTTAGGCTGGTGAGTGTGGTATCAATCCACACCAAAATTCCATAACCATTTGATAAACAGATGGTCCAAGACAACATAGAAAACAGTGAACACTGGGAGTCAGCATAGGGTCACTAAAAACAAGTTGCACCTCACCACTCAGATGTCCTTGCTGATAAAAGCACTGATCCAGTGGACCAGGAGGAGGTCCACAGCACAGCTTGACTAACCAAGGTGTTAGACCAAGTTCATCCTGGTAACCTTGTAGGCAAGGGGGAGAAATATGGCTTTGGTGACTATTGTAGGTGGGTTTGTGGCTTGTTAACAATCCCTGAAGAGTGTTGACTAATGTCAACCTTACGGGTGGTCCCTGGTGACACAACACAGGACTCTTTCATGGCCCCATCTTGTTTGCTATCTTTATAGATAGCATGCTCACCGAATTTGTAGATCACACAAAGTTTCAAGGAATTGCTGGCATGGTGGCTGACACAAGACAGTTAATTTTAGCAAATTGCAAGGATGGGCCTGCAATGAAAAATTTAAATGTAATAGGGGTTAATCTGAAGTTCTATATTTAGGTTCTAAATCAATTGCACAAGTACAAAATGTGGAAGATCTTGCATGGCAGGAGTTCATGAGGAAAAAGGCTCCAAGGAGTTTTAGTTAATTTTTAAGCTAATTTTAAGCTAATAATAGAATGTTAAACCATAATGCAGGAGTTAAGAAAGTTAATGTCGTCTTAGATCACATCAATGGAAGTAAAGGCTTTTAGATCATTGAAGATTATAATTTCCCTTTTTCTGCATCGGTCAGACCACCTCTGTTCACCCATTCATTCATTCACTCATTCATTCATTCGACATGTGTTCAGCACAGCTTGGGTGATAGTTTTTATTCAGGCACTGCAGAGTTTCAAAACTCTGTTTATAAAAGTTTCCAAAGTTGGGGCGCCTGGGTGGCGCAGTCGGTTGGGCGTCCGACTTCAGCCAGGTCACGATCTCGCAGTCCGTGAGTTCGAGCCCCGCGTCGGGCTCTGGGCTGATGGCTCGGAGCCTGGAGCCTGTTTCCGATTCTGTGTCTCCCTCTCTCTCTGCCCCTCCCCCGTTCATGCTCTGTCTCTCTCTGTCCCAAAAATAAATAAAAAACGTTGAAAAAAAAAAATTTAAAAAAAAAAAAATAAATAAAAGTTTCAAAAGTTTATAAAGTCAAATCCCTTCCAGGGAAGAGCAACCAGTCTGGTGAGAGGAGTAGAGAAGTAAATCAATGACTACGCACAGTACAGAGTGGGAGTGTCAGGGTGGAATTAAGTCCCAAGAACCTGGGGGAAGAGGAGGTGAGCCCCTCAGAGGAGGTGACCCTTGAGCAGAGTAGAAATTCGGCAGGTGAACGGTGAGGAAACAGTATGTAGGCAGAGGAAATAGCAGGAGCAAAGGTCCTGAGACAGAAACCGGCTAGGGGGAGGGGGGGAGTGGTTTCCAGGAACAGAAAGAGGACCAGTGCAGCTGGAGCAGAGTGATCAAGTGCACAGGAGGTGAGCAGTGAGGGAGGCTCTGAAGGACAGAGGGTCTTAACCTTGACCTCTCCCTGGTTAGAATCACCTGGGAGCCATTCTCCAGACCAGCTAAATCAGAACCCCTGGAAACAGAGGCTTAACAGCCCTTAATTTCTGTTAAGCTTTCCCAGATGATACAAATGTGCATCTGGGTGGAGGAGGGCGAAATGGGAGTCACTAGACAAGGAGTACAAAGTTGCAGTTACACAAAATGATTAAGTTCTAAAGATTAATACTGTACTGTACACTTAAAAATTTGCTGAGGGTAAATCCCATGTTGAGTGTTCTCAGCACAATTTTTAGAAATTTCTTTAAGTTTATTTATTTTTTTTTTGAGAAAGAGAGAGAGAGAGAATGCAAGCAGGTGAGAGGCAGAGAGAGAGAGGGAGAGGGAATCCCAAGCAGACTCCTCGCTGTCAGTGCAGAGCCCCCAATGTAGGGCTCAAACTCATGAACCGCGAGATCATGACCTGAGCCAAAATCAAGAGTTAGACACCCAACTGACTGAGCCACCCAGGTGCCCCTCAGCACAATTTAAAACAAACAGGAAAAAAAAAAGGAAGGAAGGAAGGAAGGAAGGAAGGAAGGAAGGAAGGAAGGAGGGAGGGAGGGAGGGAGGGAGGGAGGGAAGGAAGGAAGGAAAGAAGGAAGAAAAAGAAAGGAAAACGTAGGAAAACCTAGGAATGAAAACCACTGTCGCAGGGCTTTGTGTCCAGGCCTGTAGAGGGAGTTTGACACATGGTTATTGGAGGCCTTTAAAAAGAGGTTGATAACTGTTTTGTGTATTTTTGTTGCTGTTTAAGTAGTCTCTACACCCACCACGGGACTCAAACCCACAACCCAGAGATCAAGAGTCGCACGCTCTACTGACTGAGCCAGCCAGGCACTCCTGCTTTGTGTCTTTGAAAGATCACTCTGGGGTGCCTGGGTGGCTCAGTCGATTGAGTGTCTGACTCTTAATTTTGGCTCAGGTCATCATGATCCCAGGCTCATGGGATCGAGCCCTGCATCAGGCTCCACACTCAGTGGAGATTAAGATTCCCTTTCTCTTTGCCCCTCTCCACAGCTCCCATGTGCGCACGTGCGCACACACACACACACACACACACACTCTCTCTCTCTCTCTCTCTCTCTCTCTCAAATTAAAAAAAAAAAATCACTCTAACTGCTGTGTAGGGTGGCAGCAGGGTGGCCACAAAATGTTGTGTCACTCCTTTAGGAGGGATGAGGGTGATTTGTACCACGTGACAGCAGTGGGCATGGCGAGGACAGCTCTGGGGTCTATTTGAGGTTGAGGGCCTATTGAACTTGCCAATGGATTAGACATGGTGAGCGAAGGATGGTCCAAGGATGGCACCTAGATTTGGGGCCTGAGCAAATGGCAGTGCCATTTACTGAGATGGGAAACACTGGAGGATGGGCAGGTTGGGGTGTAGGAGGGGAGGATCTGAAGTTCTGAAGATCTGAAGCAAGCAGTTAATTCTGAGATGCTCTTTAGAACAACACCGGAGATTTCAAGTAGGAGACTGAAATGAGGCTGGAAGTCAGGGGAGATGCCAGAAGAGGAGGCCCGACTTTGGGCTACATCAGGTGTGTTTAGAGCCATGGGGCCTTTTAAGGTGGTCTCTTGAGGAGGGGAGTGAGTATATTGTCTTTGGAGATGTTCAAGAAGAAGCTGCCTGCCAGGGATTGAGCAAAAGGTTGGACACAGTTGGCTCTAGACTGCTTCCTCCAGCTCCCAGCTCCTGGGATTTTGTACTAGAGCCTGGCACCAGCCTGCCTAGAGCAGAGCACTGTGCTGGGAGACGAGTGCAGAGAGGCAGTGGACCAGGGCTGTGGAGGGCCTTGGAGGCCATGAGGAATTGGTTCTAGTTAGCAGAAAACTGGGTGACTCTTTGAAAGGAGCTCGGGATTCAGAGACAGGGGTCCTACACCACTTGCTAGCTGGATGACACTGCTCCAGGTCTCCCCCTCCGAGGGCCCCAGTTACTGCCAAGGAAAGGAGCCAGTTAGGTATTTGGGCCATAACATCCAGCTCGGAGAGTTTAATACCTTACTTGATCCTCTAATCAGCAAGCCTCAACCTTTCTTTCTGCCAAAATGTTGTTCTTATGCACAACACGCCCCTGGGTCTCTGAACACAAAAACCAAGCTCCACGTTCCGGGCAGTTCCCTGTGTGCCTGCTGTCCCAGTCAACAAAGTGTTTCAGAGTGCCGGAGAGAGTGGCGCTAGAGGGAGGATGTGGAAGCTGCTCCAACTGATTGTAAAAGGTAAACCATTCACTGGAGCTTTATTATTAGCAACGCCGGCCTTGGAACCTACGTCCCTAGTGATTTTCAACCCACAGCTGGAACTAGTGTCAGGACAGTGTGCAAACCTCAGCTACAGACCTTAGAGGATCAGAGTGGGCCAGTGAGCAGGGCGAGGCTTAAACAGCTCTGGTTTAGAAGAAAGTCAGCCGCAGCTTGCCGTATCAACTGAAGAAAGACAACCCCGTGGCAGGAGGCATGCTGGGGGCGGCTGCAGGAATCCAGTCATGCCAGGGTGAGCAATAGGCCTTGAGTAGTGGGCAGTAGGATGGGGAGGAAGGTCCAGGTGTTCCTGGCTCTCTCCTGCCAGCCTCAGCCCAGAAAGACTTGGTGGAGTCGGTGTGGGGCGATCAGAGACTGAGGGGCAGGAGACAGCAACCCCCACCCCACCCACCCCGCAGTGGGCGCTGTTGCTTCCCAGAGAGATGAGGAGGAGGAAACCACAGTCCAGAGCTCCCTGGAAGAATCCAGGACTCTGCTTGGGTAGGGGGGAGGGGCTGCAGGGAAGGACCTAAATCGGGTGGAAAGACAGACCCCCCAGAGCTCCTTGGGCTGCTACCCTGTCAAGCCCTTGGCTAAGAATTAGCTTTTTCCTTTCAAAGAGGGTGGAAGTCACTGTTTTCTTGTCTCAGTTGATGAACAGATTCTGGGTGGCAGGAGTCACCATAGAAACAGGTGCTATCTTAAGCAAATGAGCCTTATTAACCTTAAGAGTGGTGGAGTTTTCACAAGATTGCACATATAGGGTAGGAGGAGAGCTGAGTTTGGTTGGGGGAGGGCCACAGTGCTGGGGAGCCATGCTGTGGTGACTCTGGGTGTGGATATGTGTGTGTGTGTGTACATGTGGATGCATGTGTGTGGATGCATGTCTGCATGTGCTTTTGCAAAACCATTTCTCAGGGAGTGAGCTCATGTTCTGCCTTTTCCCTAACAAATAAACACATCCCCAACAGAAACTTTGATCTCCTTAGGAACTGGACTCCAGGTAGCAGAGATGAAGAGCCCAGCCTCCTCCCATAACTCTTTCCCCCACTGCTGTTTCTAGTCCCCACATTTACTGCATGTCAGGAACAGGTGCCTCCTTGAGGACCCGGCCACCAGTTAGCAGGGACCTCTGCTCCAGGATGCAGTGTGGTGCAGTAGTAGACTAGGAATACCTACATCAGGTGAACCTGGGTCCATATGGCTGTTCTGTGATTCTGAACCAATGACCTGCCTTCATGAGCCCCAATCTATAAAAGGCAGAAACACAGGGCTTATGTGAGACTCCAATGAGATGATGTATACTGACACAGAGTGTCCCCCGGTTCTCCCCCTGTGAGGAAGGGAATCTCGCCTCTCAAACACAGCTGTGACCTCACATAGGTTTTCCAAACCAAAGTATCTTTCCCCAGCATTACCTCATTGTACAGGTTTCCACTCATACCTGCTATGCTAGGTCCTGGGGGAGGTCAGGGAACATTAGAACAAAGAGCCTGCCTTCAGGGGGTTACCATCGTTTGGGGGCAGAAGAAAGACTTAAAAACTAAGGAACAAAACCAGGAAGTACTGAATCAGGTAGAGAGAAGAGCTACAGCAGCTCAAAGGGAGTGGGCAGGGAGAGGGTAGGAAAGGTGGGTGGCCAGGGCTCCAACAGCCAGGGAGGGCTAGGGTGGGCAGGGAGGATATGGCCAAGAAAGAGGGGCATATATTCATCTCTTGAGGCAAAGCCAGCCAAATTCTGGACTGCTCCCACGTTGTGAAGGATAAACAATGAGCTGACACTCTCCCACAGGATCTGGGAGATGTGCATTTTGGCTCCAAGAAGCAAGTCTGCTGCCCTCTGCAGCCCCACCTTGGGCAGGACACTCACCCTCCCCAATCTGGCTCCAATTCTGGGGAATGAACGTGAACTGTCATCCCAGGGGCTCTGAGGACTAGTCCCATGAGACCCTGCCATGTATACCCTACAGCCTGAGGTGCCACTTGCCCCAGGAGACAAGATGGAATCAGCCTACTCTGGGAGGGGCACAGCACTGGGGCACCTTTATTTTCCTTTGCCATGAGGAGTAAAGGGTCCCAACACATGCCTGAAGCTGGGATAGGGTTGGCATCATGGCTGAGGGATCCTCCCCTCCCTCACAGATTCTAGATCTCTAGAGCTGGAAGGGCCCTCAGAGTTATGTGATCCTAATCCTCCATTTTATAAATGAAGAAACTGAGGTCCAAGGTCATCTAAGCTTATTGTGCAGGATGTGGACCAGAATTGAGTCCTCCTGCTCTTTCCTTTCACGTCCCAGGTGAACGAGACTGTCCCTCTGGCTAAATGAGAGAGGCCGCCGCCTTGCATGTGCCCTGCGGGCCTAGGGCACTCACTGGGTGACTGACTGGGCCTCCTGCGCTGCTCAGGTCTCACCTCCTTTCCCTTTCCAAATCAAAATTTCGCATTTCATGAGCTTCACCTGGCCCCAGCCAAGGACTGCAACTGTAGAGGCTCTGGGTAAGATCTCCCGGTCCACCCATCTCTGCCTCCCAAACTCTCTCCCCCACTGACTTTAGAAGTGCTTAAAATTCCTTAATGGCAGGGAAAGCATTAGGCCACAATTGAAGGCAAGGCTGGAACGGCTGCTTATTAGGGGAGAAGTCATGGATTGGCTTAAGCCCCAGACTCAAAGTGGCAATAAACAATTCTGGAGTGTTGGCTGGGCCACTCATAGCAATCCAGAGCAGGGGGCCCCTGGGCAGTGAAGGAAAGTGAGATGGGGGCAGAGACAAGGAAGGAGGCAGATCTGAACCTAGCCGTGTCTCCCCAAAAGTTTCTCCTCCACCAGCTGCCCCTTCCCATGGGAGACGACACATAGACATTAATGCCATTTAAAAGAATTTTATTCCTCATAGTTCCTAAGACAAGGGGACATGCCATACGTGCCACACCATGCAGAGCCACCTGGGGAAGCACTGGGATCAGTCAGGAGGCAGAAGGAGCAAGAGGCGAGCATGGTCCACAGTCTTTTATCTGTGGTTTTTACTGGAAGGAGTGGGTGAGGCAGGGGAGGTGAGTTCGAGCAGTTTTAGGATTGGAGAGTTTGAGTAATCTCAGTGGGCTCTGAGCTATGAGAGTGGTCTCTAGTCTCCTGGTACCTGGCCCCAGGGTGATTAGGACAGGGGAATATTGGCTTGGTGTGTGACAGATGTAGGATGTGGTTGGCAGTATGGGCTTTGCATTGGCTGGTCTGCATAATGGGTTGTTTGCTATCTCTAGGAATTAGCTAGCCCTGAGAAGGACAATCTCTCCTGGATTAGCAAACCCCTGGAATACCAAAGCATCATAAAATACAAAAGAAAGAAAGAAAGAAAGAAAGAGAGAGAGAGAGAGAGGGAGGGAGGGAGAGGAGAGGAGAGGAGAGGAGAGGAGAGGAGAGGAGAGGAGAGGAGAGGAGAGGAGAGGAGAGGAGAGGAGAGGAGAGGAGAGGAGAGGAGAGGAGAGGAGAGGAGAGGAGAGGAGAGGAGAGGAGAGGAGAGGAGAGGAGAGGAGAGGAGAGGAGAGGAGAGGAGAGGAGAGGAGAGGAGAGGAGAGGAGAGGAGAGGAGAGGAGAGGAGAGGAGAGGAGAGGAGAGGAGAGGAGAGGAGAGGAGAGGAGAGGAGAGGAGAGGAGAGGAGAGGAGAGGAGAGGAGAGGAGAGGAGAGGAGAGGAGAGGAGAGGAGAGGAGAGGAGAGGAGAGGAGAGGAGAGGAGAGGAGAGGAGAGGAGAGGAGAGGAGAGGAGAGGAGAGGAGAGGAGAGGAGAGGAGAGGAGAGGAGAGGAGAGGAGAGGAGAGGAAGAAAAGACAAGAAAAGAAAAGAAAAGAAAAGAAAAACCTGATTAATATACCTGGAGCCCACTTCTCTCCAAAAACTGCTCTTTTTTAAAGTTCTGCTCAAAATCCACCTTCCTTATTACTCCAGGACCCCTCCCTTTGTCTGGCCTCCCACCTAGCACTTAGTCTGTGCCGCACAATTTAGCACTGGCTTCCACGCTGTCTTGTTTCCTAGTTGTCCCAGGGCACTTGCCCTAGTTTCCTAGCCCCGTGGGAAGACTCTGCTCGCCTTCCTCCTGCCCTGGCACACATCTGGCCCTCTACCCAGAACACAGCCATTCTTCTTGGCATTAGCCCTTCGCAGCCACCATCCCAGCCAGGGTACTCACCCTGACCACCTCACCTTTCATGCTGTCGTCTCCTGGCTAGGCTGTCAGAATACACTGCGTCGTCCCACCCACAGACAACAGCAAGACACTCTTCTCCCCCTCCTCTGACCACATGGACCCCGCAGCGGTCTGCCAGCAGCCTCCTCCAGCAAATAGACACCCTCCACCAACTGAGCACCCACCACTGACCACCGTTCCTGCTCACCACTGACGACTTCCTCCCACCTACAGACCTCTTCTCCTGCCATCCCCCTACCTGACGAATCCACTCCCCACTTCTCTCCCAAATCAATGTCCACTGAGTTTCCAATCTCTGCTTACAGCCCACCACATCCCCTTCAGAATCACTCTGAACTCCTGCCAACCAGTTCACTGACTTTGAGTTGGATAATTCGTCCCCCTGGGCCCTGGTGCCCTCTCAGGGGAAATGAGGAGCTGGCCTGCATGGTCCCCAAAGCCCCTTTCAGTTCTAACCATCTGGGGTGCTGGCATTCTCTGCAGAATGGCAGCATGTAGGCAAAGAATAGGGCTTTTGTGCTTGGCATGTCCTCTCCACAGAGCCAGGGCAGAATGCTGCCTGGAGGAAGCCCCCTTCTTATTGACCAAACTGTCCCTAGTTACGATAGCAAGGGACAGTTCCATCCAACTCAAATACAATTAACTGAGCACTCCTGATTCAAGATTCTGCTGGGCATCATGGGGACTCTAAAAGGATAGAATTAAATTCCTGCCCTCGAGGAACTCAGACTCACTGGGGAAATGAGTTACACACATATATACCATTCAGAATTGCCAGGGGAATTGGGGAACTTGTCATCAATATTTTCCAAGTTAAAAGAGCCAACCTGAGTCACTGCTTTTAATTTTTTTTAATGTTTATTTATTTTTGAGAGAGAGAGACAGAGTGCGAGCAGGAGAGGGGCAGAGAGAGAGAGGGAGACACGGAATCTGAAGCAGACTCTAGGCTCTGAGCTGTCAGCACAGAGCCCAATGTGGGGCTCAGACTCATGAACCGTGAGATCATGACCTGAACCAAATTCAGCCACTTAACTGACTGAGCCACCCAGGTACCCCTTGAGTCATTGCTTTTAATTCTTACTGTGGGTTTGCCAGCACTCAACACTAAGTATCTGACAGTATGCCTGTGTGAAGTCATCCATAAATATCGAGTGTCCACCATGGTGCAGGCACTGTACTGGGAAACTTGGGCTTGGAGACCCATCATACCTCTGGGATTTAGCCACTATTCTTCCAATTTTAAATATTCCCACCTTGTCCTCTTAACCATAGAAATGCTCAGAAATTTCCACATTTCAGCATAAGAACTATACCTCCTAAAATGTCTTTGATACTTAGAAGGATTAAAAAAATCTTTTCAACATGTCTGTTGATTTCGGGTTCAGAAAATAAGATAAATCCATTTATATCTTATACTAATATACAGTATAGAGTATTAATAAACCACCCAATAAATGTAAAGAGTTTCAATAAAAAAACTTTCAGAGAGAGTATGAAAGACTTTAATATATGTAGAGATAACATAAGTTCACACATCAGTATTTTCCAAATTAATTTTTATATGTGCTCTTTGTTGATAAGGAAGGGGTTTTTACTGCAACTTGACAAAATGATTTTTATTGGAACTTAAGGTTACTTTTAGATATTAATACAGGTTATAAAACTGTAATTATTAAAAAGTATGGTACTGGTGGGAGAAGATAGACACATCATTGAGACTGAATAGAAGGATAGGAAACAATTTAAAACAGCATTTGATAAAGGAGTCCTCTCAAAATCAAAGAGAAAAGACTGATTATTTAATAAATGGTTTGGGGATGACTGGCTAATCATTTGGGGGGAAAAATAAGCTCTTTCTCATACCATGATCAAAATAAATTCTAAATGGATTAAATATTTAAATGTTAAAAATTAGACCATAAAAGAACCAAAAGAAAATATAGCTTAATATTCCTCCAGTCTAAGATAGAAAAAACCTTAATATGTATTTGCAAAGGCAGAAGTGAAATGATTGACCGATTTGACCTCATAAAACCTTCAAACTTCTGCAGGTCAAAACCTCCATAGACAAAATCAAAACACAATCAACACAGTGAAAAAAAAGTGATATATAGGACAAAGGGTTACTATCCTCAGTAGATGAGGCACTTACAAATTAATAAGATCAAAATTGTACATAACTCACAGGGCTGTTGGAAGGAATAAACGAAATGAAGCAGTATAAGAAGGTGCTTAGGGGAATGCCTGACATACAGAAGGTACTCAATTAGTGTTCGCTGTTAATTTATTTTTTAATAAGTAGAAAAATGGACAAAAGACCGCAATAGGAAGTTCTTTAAAAAGAAATAGAACATAAACATAGGAAAAATGAAAATGTACACTGTTACAGAAGTCCAGTGAAAACAAGAAATCACACACCAACTGTGGCCATTAAACTGGCAATGTTTGAGTTTTTTTCTTTAAAAACCAGCAATAATAGCATCCGGTGTCCTCTCGTATAATGCTGATGGGCGTGTAAGTTATGGAAAACACATTTGCAGGGTTATTTGGTATGTATCAAAGATCAGATGCTTTCAAAATGAATGTATCCTTTGACCCAACAGTCTCCTAGAAACTTATACTAAGGAAATTATAATGAATGTGAGCACAGTTCATCCACAGTGCTGTTGAAAAACCAGGAACAACCTATCTGTCCAACAAGAGATGATTAGCAAATAAATTATGGCCCACAGAATATTATGCAGCCATTAAAACGGCTGAAGATGAATAGGTAAGGCCATCAGTAAAAATACTTGTGCCAAATGGTTGTGAAAAAATAAAAAGCAAATTAAAAATAATTATACAGAGCGTGACCCACTTTTGTTGCGTGGGAAAATAGGCGTGGCAAAAGGAAGCTGGACAGTATATGCACCAAAATATTCATAGTAGTTAAGTCTGAGTAGTAGGATTATGAGTGCTGTCTTCTTTTTTTCCAAAATGTTCTATTTTCCAAATATTTCCAAATTTTTTCCAAATTTTCTATCATCTATTGTTTTACAATCAGAATTTTAAATTTAAAATGCTATTTGAAAAAAAATTACATTGCACAGAAAAAAAATATGATTATCACAACTATGGGGAATGTAAAGAGAAGTGGGTAAGGTCCCTGTTCACAGGAGCCTGGTTTCTTTTGGGAGCATTTAAGCATCACTTCTGCTGCAGAGCCCCAAGTGCCACACCACCCCATGCCCCCTCCACTGCCTTACACCCCTCCCCACTGTAGCACCCCATGCACACCTCTGTCACAGACCTGGCGCCAGTCAGTACAGGTTTGCTTCCCTTTCCCCCTGCCGGGCTGGGAGTTCCTCACGGGCAGAACCATTGTCCTTCATCTGTGTCCCCAAGAATGCAGGGCCAGGTCCTGAGTGTTCATTGTTAGAGCAACCTAAGCCTAGAACGAAAAGAATGCCTACCAACATAACGTCAAGTGCCTGCTGAGTTGCATAGGCAATACGAAAACTCATAAGAAGGAGACGTTGGTTATGATTGGGATGAATAGGGAAGGCTTCATGGAGAAGGAAGACATTAAAAAACTCCCAGAAGCATGGCTAGGATGTGCTGGTCGCACTTATCCCTACCCCTAGCTCTTTCATCTCCACCTTATAAGCACCAGAAGTATTCCGCCCTGAGCCCTGAGAGGTGGCCTTCCCTGAGAGAGGGAACCCCAGAGCCACCCTTCCTTGCCACTGTTGGCCCCAAATGGTTTGTCTCTCCCGTAATAAGGAAACACTGATCTGTTGACATATCCTACTATCTCACTTGATGGATGTCAATACAGATTTCTGCTCATTTATTGGAAACCCTGTGTTAAGGCTCCAGTGGATTTCAGTGTTAGTCCCCCTAAGGCAGGAGCTTTATCTGACTTGTTCATTGCTTTACTGCCAAGACCCAGGACAGTGTTTAATGAATAGGAAGTGCTAATTAAATGTTTGTTGAATAAATTAAATATGATAACTTAAATATTGGCTTACAGGAGTCTGTGCTGTATTACACATATATGTGATGAATATATATATATATATATACACACACATATATATACACACACACTTCTGTAACTGCCTTGTGAATATGCATTATGTGTTTGTACATAAGTAGAGAACCCTAAAACAAATGTGCATGCATGTGCGTGCATGAGCACGCACACACACACACGCACACACACACGCACACACACACACGCACACACAGACTTTGGGAAAATATCAAAAGGAGAAGCCCACAGCTTTCTCAGGAGTCAATTGCATCCTTTGAGATTCCAATAAAATAGAATTTGGATGGTGTCACAGATAAATTTGCCTTTCTAAAAGCTCCCAAGTTAAAATTTGAGAGAGGCTTGAGCATGAAGACAGGATGGCAATGACTAGATATGAATCTGCTTTATTTGTGTGGCTCAGAAATCCTCTCAGTACCATTTGGGTTGAGGAAAGGGGACAAGATGGGAAGAGCTGAGACTCTTGCCGCCTCCAGCCTCCTCCTCCGCCTCACAGCCTGAGGTTCTACAGAAGCCCATGGGCAGTGCAGCCCCTTCTCTTCCACCCCAGCCCACCCCCAGAAGCCCATGGAATTCAGCGTTCTGGGGGTGGGGGGGAGGGCGGGGGGAGGGGAGGAGAGGGTCTGCATGAAGGCAGCATTTAGATTAATGGTGCCTGTGAAATTACCCAGTTTAGCTGTCTATTCTTCTCGGGGCCTCCGGCCAATCAAACGGTGCTGGCTGCAGCCTCCCCCACCTGCCCCCCCAGTAAAAAAGTTACTGCTGTCATATTGTTCCGACATCTTAAGCCCTGGGGGATCGTTGTGTGTCCCAGTCACTCACAGTTCCCAGTGCCTCGTGCTAAAGACTGTATTTAAGGGTAATATAAACAGTTTGATCTTTAAAGTACCCTGGATGCATAATATCTATACATAGTTCTTGAATTTTTATTCTAAAAACAATTAGCCAAAAAGCCCTTTTTATATGATATTTGCAACTACACTGACAGTAACAGCAATTAAACCCCGTCTGTTTGCTGAGAAAGGAGCCAACTCTCCATTTCTCCAGAAGCCTGTAAAATGTACAAATTCAGAACTAGAAAACTAAGCCTCCAAAGGTAGCCACCAGACCCTTTAAGGTCAGGCCCTAGCCCAGCTTTTCTAACCCTCCTCAACCCCACATGAGCCCATCATTCCAACCAGCACAGCAACCGCAAAACAGCCCTAGTGTTTTCCCCACTGCCAAGCCCTTGCCATGTATGCCTGCCAGGATGTCTTCCTTCCTCTTCCCTCTCTTACCCCACTCAGACTTCAAGGCACCCTTCAAACCGTCCCCCACGATGAAGGCTGCCTAGTGTACTGACCCCGACAAAGTGCTTCCATATGCCTTGTAGGGTAGTCTGTTCTGTGTCTGCTCCCCTTCTGCACTGTGATCCCCTTAAGGGCAGGACTGCATCCGGTTCTGTGCCTCATATGTGGAGAATAAATGAATGAGTGAGTGAATGAATGAATCATCAAACAGTCTGCACAACTGAAGGCTAGATTGGAGGCTAACACAAGGAGGGGGGCTTCCAGTATATGGAAGGAGGACTGTGTTTCTGGGCCTCAGAGTTAGAAATGGGGGGGGGGGTAGGCAGACTTCCATTTAGACATAAATGGAAGTTTTTTTTTTTAACATTTATTTATTTTTGAGAGACAGAGACAGAGCATGAGCGGGGGAGGGGCAGAGAGAGAAAGAGAGAGAGACATAGAATCCCAAGCAGCCTCCAGGCTCTGAGCTGTCAGCACAGAGTCTGATGCAGGGCTCGAACTCACAAACCATGATATCATGGCCTGAGCCGAAGTCAGACGCTTAACTGACTGAGGCACCCAGGTGCCCCTAAACCACAGTGCTTACTTGTATACATTGAGGTGGCTCTTCCTGAACACTGTCTTAAATTTCCTCCGTGTGCTTTCCTGGTAAGGGAAGCGTTTCTAAGTTCTTAACTTTTTCCCATGTTTTGCTTTCATTCAGCAAACATTTTTTGAGTGGCTACCCTGTGCCCCCCTCTATTCTTGGTACTTTGGATGCATCAGTCCACAAAACAAAGATCCCTCCTGTCATGGAGTTTACTTCCTAGAAGAGGGAGACAAACAGGGACAATAAGTAATCTGGTGCGTTAGAAGGTGTAACATAACATCTAAGTAATCTGGTGCGTTAGAAGATGTAACTACTTGGGGGGAATACAGTGCAGGACTGCAGAGCCAGAGTGCTCAAGGAGGGGCTCACGGAGAAGGTGAGATTCAAATGAAGACTTAGAAGAGGTAACGGAGAAAGGCAAGCAGAAATCTGGGAGGAGAACCCTCAGGGAGAGGGACGAGCCAGTGCAAAGATCCTGGGGCAGGTGCTGCCATGTCCCAGGAAGAGCTGGGAGGCCGATGTGGCTGCAGGCTTGTGGGGGACAAGTGAGGATGTGTGGAAGAGGAGATCCAGGAGGTGAGGGGACCAGATGAGGCAGGGTCTGGTGAGGGCTCAGGCTTGTTCTGTGTGTGTATCAGGACACCCTGGGGCATGTGAGCAGACAAGGGGCATGTTTTTTCTTGGGTTTTAGTAGGATCCTTCTGGCCTGCTTCATGTCAGGAAAAGGAGCAGGGAAACCTGTGAGGAGCCTATTGCAATAGTCCAGGCAAGAGATGATAGAGTGACCGTGGTGGTCTGCTGGCCATAGGGCCACAGAAGAAGCCAGGCCTGGCACCCTCTCTCCTGCATTTGGAAGAGGGCCGCAGCATTGAACACCTGAGAGTGCTCAGGGATCCGGTCACCTCGTAAGCATCAACAGGAGGCCATTCTAGGCCTGGCCATCCAGCACCACACTGAACCAGTAACTACCCTAGACTTTCCCCTAAGCTTGAATTTCTTCATCAGAAACGTGAGAAGAATGGGGCGCCTGGCTGGCTCAATCAGTGGAGCGTGCAACTCTTGATGTTGGGGTTCTGAGTTTGAGCCCCACATTGGATGTAGAGATTACTTAAAAATAAAAAAGTTAAAGAAAAAAAGAAAAGTGAGGAGGGTAGGCCCCATGTTCTCTGGGGCAAATTCCATTTCTAAAATTCTATAATTTCAGAATTTCTCCACTCTTCGACTCAGTGACAGCCTACTTTCGATTTTTCTAATGACTTAAAAATTTACATGAAGACACTTAGTGTATAACTCTTTCTGCTTAGTTTTTTGGTTACATTATTCCAGATAATACTCTTCTTGCTTGCCAAGAGAAGAAAAAAATGACATTAATTAAAGATTTGGTCTGTGTCCTAATCAAAAATTTTTAAAATGAATGTATCATACTGTACATTCTGTAATGTAGCTTTTTACTTAGCAATATATCATTAACATTTTCCCATGTCAACACATATTCTTCTAAACCATGATTTTTAGTGCAGAAGTAGTTTACCATATGGATGTACTATAATTTACTCAGCCAATCCCTTACTATTGGACATTAGGTTGTATCTGTTTTTTTATATTATTACCAATGCTACAATGAACAAAGTTGTGAATACCCACTCTTCATTCTCCTGTGTAGTGACTTTTTAGAATAAATTCTCAAGAGGCCGAAGGTTTCACACATTCGAAGGCTTTTTGCCATCCATACGAAAATGCCATCCAGAATTTCGAGATTCTATCCATTCAGAGTCTTGCCGATAGCATAGGAATAACCATCAAGACAATCCAAATTCAGAGTTCAAAGGAGACCTAGCAGTGCTGTGGTACGGCCCCTTCCTCTCCTGAGTGAAGAAACTGAGGCGCGAGAACGTGTGGGATGAGCTGGGGGTCCTGGACACTCCCCACGAGCACATGTGAGACTTGGGACGTAGCTGGGAAGCACCAGACACTATTTGTACCACTGCCAGGCCCTGCCAACCTTGGTGCTGCTGCCAGAATACGGGGGCTCCCAGAGCCCCCTGCCTCCAGCCACAGCCACCCCACCCCTCATCTGTCTTTCCCAGAGCAGGTGGCCTGTGCATTTTCTCCTTCTTGACTTCCTGTTCACCTGTCCCATGCAGACACTGCTCCTCCTTTGACCTTCGCCCTACCACGTCTGACGGAGGACTTGTCATCCTCATCCAGTGACGTCTCTGTGACCATTAGGCTAGAACTCCCATTTTGAAACACGCTTCTGAGAGACTGTGATCTTCCTCCCAGCCTCCCTCCACCTGACTTCCAGTGGCTATTGCTCCCAGGTCTCCTAGCACCCTTTTCCCATCAGACTTTCCCAGGATGGGCTCGTCCATACCCGCAGCTCACAGCACACCCCACATCTCCTCTTCCTGAGCCCCAGACTGGGTGCCTGTTGCCCATGTGTCTCTCTGGATGCCCTTCAAGTCCATTCTCAATGCATTTAAAGTGAAACGGATGCTCTCCCCACCGCTACTCCGCCACCCTGCTCCTGACCCCTCTCCTCCACAGCATGGTAGCCACCCTGGGCAGAAACCTGCGGCTCACCCTGGAGCTTCTCTTCTCCCTGCTTCTCCCATTCTCTCATTCAGCCACTTCCTGTGCCCCCTGACTCTCTGGAGCCCACACTGTCTTTTGCAGGCCCTCCCCCAAGCTCCCGTCTGGAGTAAGGCAGTCACTTCTCAACTGGTCACCTGCTTCTAGTCTCTGTGCCCCCAGCCTGCCCTCCATCCCATCCCTGGAGATGCCCCCTAAGAGCGGCTGCCCTCATCAGACTGGTCCCCTGCTTAACCCCCTGACTGCTTCCCACACAGGGTAAAGCCGCACACCTTGGCATAGCGTGTAAGGCCCTCCCTGACCAGCCTGGCCTCCTCAGCAGCCTCATTTGTCGCCCCCACATGGCCCTCCATTCCCACCCCAGCACTAACTTCCAGGACTCCTCCTTGGCATGTGGTCATTGAAGCTCTTCCCCACCCAGCCCACAGCTCAACCCGCTTGTCTACCTAGATCATCTTTCAAGACTAAGCTTAGGCATCTCGCCCTTCACAAGGCTTTTTGTGGCCTCCCTCGCTTTAGGCAGCATTAAGCCCCCTCTCCTCTTGCAAACTTCCATGACTCATGCATTCCTCCATTACAGAACTGAGCACAGAAGTGCAAGGACTAGTAGTAGTACCGGTAGCAGTGGTTTATTTCTCTGACTCCCCAGCTGGACTCAACTACTTGGGAGCAGAAGCCACGTTAATCCTTACCCTCAGGGAGAGTTTGTTGACTGAATACCAGCGGTAGAGAAGAATGAATGTTATCATTACTACTTAACGCCTCCTTTCCCTTTGCCATCATCAGCCAACTGGGAACCTGGACACAGAATAAGTTTTGACTAAAAGGAGAGGATATGAGGACTACGGACACAAAAATGACCTGACAAAACGCCGGTATCCTCTCTTCCTCTTCCGCCAATTCCCAGATCCGGAGGGTGTCTGCCAGGCGAGATCAGTTCGGGATTTTAAGAGAACTGTGTACTTCTTGCCTCTCTGACCACGTCCGCAGTACAAACTCTTCACCCTAACTTAGCTGTCACATCTAGAATCAGACCCCAACTCTTCAACTTCACTCACTGTGTTCAATTCTCCTAAAGATACTGCCCCTCTGCCCATCTGTGTACGTCCTGCCCCCGACCCCCTGCCAAGTTAGATCCAGGAGTTGTTCCCAGAGGAACCGGCCCCTGAATTAGAAGAGCCCAGCCCTCTTCTCTTGGTATGACTTCCCAGGTATTGATCATCCACTTTCCCTACCAGCTCCCTTGCCCGCAGCCATAGAGCTTTGTAAGAAGTCTGTGCTCTGACGAGTAGCCTTGGATCAGCCGGTTGAAATCCGACTGTTGGAGGAACTGAACAGAAAGAGATGGTTAAGAGATGGTTTCCTCTCTGCACCCTCAAAGCGCCATGGCAACTTTTTAAAAACCACCAAGAGATGGGTTTTCAAAGTCCAGAGACCTAGCCTCTTTCCGTAGGTCACACCATGATTCTCAGGAAAACGTGCCCCAGAATGCCATTCTCTTGTAGAGTACTCTTTCCCAGGTGCCACTAGTCCAGAACCGTCCACAGTGGATGGCTTAGTGGTTCCCTTGCTGGGAGACAAAGGGAGGATGATGAAGTTGGGGGGGGGGGGGAATAAAGGGAAGAAGAGCCAGCATTTATTCTGCCTCTGCCCTGGGCTGGGCACTTTCTGCACCTGCATTATGTCAGTTCGTTGTCACTACAGCACTGTGACACAGAAGGAGACAGGGAACAGAGGATTCACTTACCTTATCCAGGGTCATGTAGTTGGTAAGGAGCAGAGCCAAAGTTTAAACGCAGCTCCAGGATCCACTTTGAGCAGCAGCGTCCCTAGGAAACCGCACTCTGCCGGTGGTCCTGTCGCTGCCCTCTCTACCAGCACTCGCTAATGACTTCTGGATGCCAGGCACCATCTGTAGACATTCTCTCCCTGGCTCCTCACAGGACCCTGTGTGCTAGCTGTCGTTCCCATTTTAAATGAGGACGCAGGCTCAAGAGGGGTTCGGTGGCTTTCTCAGGTCACACCACTAACGAGTGGCCCAGCTGGGGCCATCTGAGTCTTGGGCACCGCTGACCAGGCCTGCCTCCCCGACTGGGCTTCCCCCTCCAGCGCCTCTCCCTAATCACAGGAGCAGCAGCTGTGGCAGGACATCAGGCCGCAGGCTTGTCCCAAACCAGGCTGGACCTTGACATTGGTCCACCTGCATCCTTGCCTTTTATCATCCTACCCCATCCCAGAGATGTGGCCTTCTGCAAAATCGGAGATTGCTCAGGATCCCCATTGGAGGATGCCTACAATCTTGATGTGGCCACAGTTCTGTTCTGGGAGCCGGGTAGGAGGAACCGAGGCAAGGTCTGGGCCAGGTTTCCTCAGGTGCCCCAGGAGGTCAGGGACTATCACTTGAGGAAGTGGCCACTCCCAATTCCACTGCCTAAGGCCTGGTGTCCTTGATGGTGGATGGTCAGAGAGATATTCCCTGGGTGAAGCCAATGCCATGGAGCGGCAGGGCCCCCGTGGGTCTATGCTAAGCTGTTCTGTTGTCTAAAAATGGATCCGAACAAGGTGACAGAGTGTTCTGGGCACACCGGAGCCCCGAGAAGTAGGCCCAGCCACAGGTCACAAGCCTGCAGCGCGTGTTTGTGGTCATGGGGAGGCGCTGCATGGCCCACCTCAGCCCCCTTGCCCAGGTTGTGTCTTCAGCACCCCCAAAAGATAACAGAGCCCCACATGGAGTTCCGAGCATCTCTGATGGTCCTCCCTTCCTGCTCCCTGCCTTTCTCCTGGTGTCATTGCTGTTGACAGAGGATTATGTAACCTCCAAGGAAGGGAGGCCTGGAGTTCTCCCCAAAGCGGCGAGTGAATCCGTTTTTGCTGCCGTCATTTTCTCAGCAGGAATCTGCTTTATGCAGACTGGATTTAGGGGTTTTTCCTGGATGCTTCTGTTTCATTTAACATGCAAGGGCTAATAACTTGTCACAATTCAATAAGGCGGTGGTTACAAACACCCGGGCGGCTGCTTATTTAAATGCAGGTTTGTTAATTAGCTTCTCTTAACAAGGCGTGTGCTAAATCAGGCACCCGGCTGGCAGCACCCAAGCCTGGCATGTCTCCCAAGATAGGAGGTTGGCTACGGGGTCACATCCAGTGGCTGACAGCAGGGCCAGAATCCAAGCCTCCCGGCTTGTCCTGGCCACCCCAGTGCCTCAGTTTCCTTAAAAAACAAGTTATCGATGACAAGTCTTAACAACTGCAAAATAGCCCCAGTTTGTCTCTTCCTGCCTGTCCAGGTCCTCTTTCCTGCCTTTGAGGCCTGAGCCCACCCTCCCCTCTGTGTGTGTTGTTTGTGTTTACTCCTGTTGCTATTCTCCCTGGTCCCCACCTCTTCCACTGAGCCTTCCTTCTCTGTTCCTTTCAGCCCTTTCTGGCACCTGTCTTCTGTCACATATCACTAGGTGCTCAGTTTTGGTAGTGGGGGTTCTGGTGTTGGGGACAGAAACAAAGATGGAGCACCTGCTCCATGCAAGGGTCCAGGCGGGCACTTACCATGAACTATCTCTGTAATCTTCACAACAGCCTGTTGCTGGGGTGCCCTTGGCCTCCTGGGCCCAGAGCGCTTACGTAGCCTTCCCAAGTTCACTTGGCAATCACTCGGGGACTCCTCCGGCCTGGCTCCAGGGCCTGTGCGGTGTCCACTCCTGGTGTGCAAGAAGCGCCTGAACAACAGGCGTGTTAAACGAGTACTACTCATTCCTTCTGTGGTCATGATCTCTTCTCTGAGATCTCATGGAGCACCCTAGCTGAATGCTGGTTGAATCCTGGAATCTGATTCTGCCAGAGCCCAAGCACCTGACCAGCAGCCTCCAGAAAGCAGCCAGGAGCCCCCGGGAGCCTTCAAGGAGTCTCTCCAGGGCAGTCCCAGCACCACAGGCTAGCGAGGACACTGAGGTGGGGCAGAGGGAAGGGGCCATGCAGAAACCCCAGGAGGCAAGCTTCTGCAGACCCTTGTCCTTCCTGCTCGGATGGTGCGCCACCTCTCCTCAAAGGGAAAGAGCGTTGAAAGCATTGAGAGAATTGCTAGGCATTGTTCCTTATGCTCACAAAAGGACTGAGAAAAGATCTAAATATAGAAAGGAAGTCAAAGTGAGGCGGGAATAGGGGAAACAGAGCCCTGAGTTGCCCCCAGATTGCCTACCCCGTCCCCACTGAAGCAGGAGCACCACCCAGCCCATGCCTCTGGACCCACGCCTCAGTGGGCCTGGCTCAGTGGAGAGGCCAGGCATACTCATCCCATACCCTCTGGCTGCGATTGAACCTGAGGTCTGAGCGGGAGGGCCGGAGGGGATCCAGGGCATCTTCCCTGTGATCCTGGGATATGGGCGCTGCAAAACTGACCCCGAGGCATGTTGCATGTGTGGGCTCTCTCCCAGGAGTATCTGAAGACACACTGCTTCCAAAGCTGGGCCAGCCTCTGATATCAGGAAGAATCCTTAAGGATTCTTGGAGGTCACTGACCCCAACCTGAGGAAAGAGATGGGCCTCTCACTAAAGAAGTACACAAAGAGGCACACACAAATGTATACAATTTTGCAATTTCCGGTCTCTTGGAAACCCCTTGAAGCCTGTTCATGAATCTTAGGTTAAGAACCTCTGCTTGAAGAAGACGTTCTAAGAGACCTTTCTCCTAATTAGAACCCCTGTGTGCCCCCATAAGATTTCCTGTGTGTGGTCCATGGACCCTGTGTAAAAAGTGAAGTGTCCTAAAACTCTCTGATGGATGGTTTGGGCCTTTTCATGCCTTGAAGGCAGAGGACTGGATCCAATGGTTTTTCAAGGACTTGTACAATGCATGTAGTAGATTCTCTACAGAATTGTTTTGAATGAATGAGTGAAAGGTTCCTACATGCTCTGTGATTTTGTGCCATACCATTTTTATAGTTCACCCCATCGCCCTGTGGTATTGAACCCCATGGTCGGCATCTTGTGTCATCAGGACAGTCCCTGGGGCCTCTGAAGAGGGAGTGCAGAAGGGCGTGCCAGGTCTGAGCTTCTGGGTCCTCTTCCCAGTGTCTCCAGCACCCACTCTGAGAGAACACCCCCACTCCTACACCAAGTCTGTTTCCCAAGCAATCTGCATCCATTCAAGGCTGACACAGGCAATAGCAAAGGAGCCAGAGAGGGACCGAGAAGACCTCACTCCAAATCCTAGCCCCGTGGGAAGCTGTCAAGAGCAAGGAGGGTCCCAAGGCCCACAGGGCCTGTTCACAGGGTCTGGTGGCAGTGTGGGTATCTCCAGCTCCAGGTTTCCTGGGCCTTGCTGAAATAGGCCCAGCGCTGCCACCTCCCCACCAACAGAGTGAGGAGAGCCTGCCATGTCTAAAGTCCAACATGGGTGCCTCCAGACGTGAGCTGGGAGCTCTGAACCTGAGCCAAACTCCAGGCCTAAAAATGTGAGGGTCTAGAATGGGGGCTAATGCCAGGCAGGGCCTTTGGTCTCCCAGATTTCTCCTGGTGGCTGGGCCACATGACATTGCCAACTGAGGCGGGGAGTGGCTGTGTGGGAGGCCGGGTACAGGGGGAGGGAACTCCTACCCCCGCCCAGGCCTTGGATCATTTGAAAGGCAAATGTGCCGGGTTGCCTAGGGAACGGGAGAAAAGGGACTTCCCTAGCACCGGTGACTAGTAAGGGATGGAGACGGGAGCTGTGATGCCGAGAAAATTGTTTCCAAAAAAAAAGTAACAAGCGGTGACTAAGCAGCCCTGGTTATGTAAAGCGATCCCTGAGGAAGTGTGGGGAAAAGCCTGGAACCCACCCCCGTGTCCCTCCTCCCCACTCCCAGCCCAGTTCCTGCTGCCTCCAGGAGTTTCCAACAGCCCCTCCCCCTTCCCTACCGCCACCACCCCCCCACCCACCTTGCTCCTCCACAAGGCTCTCACTGGCAAAGACGCCCAACATGGGGGTGGGGGGCAGGGCACAGAAGAGGGACCTGCCTTCATTGTCCCACAGGAAACTGCTCCTATCAGCTCTGGGACCACCACTCAGTCAGTACAGGGCACCCAGGGTCGGCCCAACAGGAGGCAAAGGGTCATTTGCCATCTCTGAATCAGAGGGGCTGTTCCACTCCGAAGACAAAGAGTTCCAGACTTGCTCCTGGACACACCTGGTTGCTATCTGTGAGCTTAGGCAAGTTACAGAACCTCTAGGTGGAAGTTACCATCTACCCCACAAGGCCGTGGAGGTAATGAACTCAGATGCTCATGTGCTGATGCAGGCACAGGGCGGATACATATGGGCACTCAACATGTGTCAGTTTCCATTCCCCTTAGCCAGCATACCTTAGAGACCCTCCGGTTCTTTCCTGGAAGGGAAAGTCTGAGGCTGATCATTAGGCTCACTAGGGATCCAAGGAGTTTAACCATCACTTCGAAGCCTTTGTCCACGGTCGTCCAGTGGATGAAGGGTTGCTGATCTGGCCACTTGATCTGCCGTCAGGCCTCATAATTCCCACCCCAGGTAGTTGCTAGGACCCTACCTCTGACTGCCTGAAGGGCATCCTCCTGAGAGCATCCCAGAAGAGCAGTGGGACCTTAAAGCATTAGCGAGATGTTGTCGCCCCAACAACCCCTATGTGCAGCCACTGGCTTCTCAAGTCTTCCCGACTCTGCATCCTCTGGGAAGAAAGAGGACCTGGTTGCTCTGGACAAATGGATTTCAAGGCATGAGCTACTCTGAGCCCCGGAAAGCTATAGAGAGGGTCTGGGAAACAAGGGTCTCTGTCACCAGTGAAGGTGACTGGGCCTGAGTAAGGAATGAAACTGCAAGATGTCTGTGAAGCGACCCCACTTTTAACTACACCCAGCAGACTACCACGCCACCCTGCCTCTCAGGACGGTTTACACAACCAGTCCAGACCCTCAGCCTGGAGTGAAAGCCGTTTCCTCTCATTTGACCTCCTTGGAAAATAAAAATAGCTATTCACCAGGGCGCCTGGGTGGCTTAGTCCATTGAACGTCCAACTTTGGCTCAGGTCATGATCTCGCAGTCTGTGAGTTCAAGCCCCATGTCAGGCCCTGTGCTGACAGCTCAGAGCCTGGAGCCTGCTTCAGATTCTGTGTCTCTTTCTTTCTCTGCCCCTCCCCCACCAGCACCCTCTCTCTCTCTGTCTCTCTCTCTCTGTCTCTGTCTCTCTCTCTCTCTCAAACATAAATAAACATCAAAAAATTTAAAAAAAAATAGCTAGTCACCTTCTGTATGTCTATATTTCATAAGCCCCAAACACAAAGAAAAATATCTTTTAGAGATCAAGGCCTACATTTTCCCAGAAGCCCAAGGGATTGGAAAAGGCCCTTGTTCCTTTTTAAGCACTTCTCTTGGATGGACCCTTAAAAGGTGCCCTGAGTGGTGGGGACAGACTTGCCATGGCTCTGGAGCAGCTGGGCTGACTAGTGGAGACCCCTTGGCCCTGTTGCCGTGTAGACACTCTGCTCCCCGCTGCCCGCTGGCAGATCCTGTTCCACTCTGTCCCACACTGTGCTCACGCCCTGGACTCAGGTGCAAATCCATCTCCTCCCAGGCCTCCTGAGAGGCAGGCAGTAGGGTTTTTTTCTGGAGTCCTCCACACCTCTTTTTGCTCTTGCATTTCAGCTGAGTCTCTTCTCCTGGAGCCTGGCCTTCCTTACCTTCCCCAGTGCTAAGCACCATGCTAAGCCACCAGTAGGTAATGGATAGGCATTTGCTGGGTGAACCAACATGCCCAGTGGAGAGACTGCTCAGCCCCCTGAAGAAAAGCTCTTCCTTTCTGTGAGGAGGCAGTCGGGGGGCGAGGGTGCAGCCCCAGCCCTCATCCCCTGGGCTTTTTAGTGCCCCCATATAATGGCGGGTCGGGGGTACTGGTGGCCTGTGCCCTAGATGACCCAAGACCCTTAGAGCTCTTTGCCTGGCACCTCCATAACACCATAAAAACCCCACTGGTCCTGAGTCAGAGTCCTATATGTATCTAGCCTGATCACCTGTAGCTGGGTGACCTCTGACAAGTCACTTACCTCTCTGTGCCTCAGATTCTTCAGCTGTACCTTGAGGCCGATACCAGTGTCCTCAGGGAGTAGGGAGAATGCCTGAGATGGCCAAGGTCTTCAGGAAACATTCGATAAGTCCAAATGTGGGGCACCTTGGACCCCACAAGGGTGTAGGGTTCTCCTGTGGGGAGTCAGGGTCCCTAAAGGTTTCCTTTCTTGGCATCTCAAACTCTCCTCTAGCCTGCACAGCCCTCACAGAGAGCCAGGCAACTGACTGGGTGAGGAAACCCCGACCCCCACCCCCCCCCCACCACCCCCACCCACCTTCCCACCACCTCCTCAGAGGCTCATAATTGATATTGTGAAGATTAGTCACCGCGCCAGCACAAGGCTGCCTCCCCCACAGCCCAGGCCCCCCACACAGGCAGACTGGCTGAATGCTTAATTGGAGTTCCTCACACCTCCGAGGACAGCTTCTGACAAGATGACAAGACTCAGAGCCCCGTGGCAGGCCCCTACTGAGGGAGGGTACTAACGACGAGCTGACGACCTTGCTTTCCCCAGAAAGGCACCCTTCAGATGGCCTCAGCAGAGAGAGAGAAAAGGCTGGGAACTTGCCTCAGTGCCCAGCACCCCCAACAAGACAGCACTTCCAGAACCTTCTCCCAAGAGGCTTGCTGGGAAGATCTCCACTCACATGTATTCATCTTAGCAGAAACAGTGGTTCCAACCACTTTACCCTCCCAGGATCACAAGAGAGGGAAATGGGGACAACGGAAAGGCTGGGAGAAGTCACTTGGGTGGAGCCACTCCTACTATGTGCAGGACAGTGGGAGAGGACTGGAGGAGGCCAAGGGACTACCCATGCCCGCTCCATGTCCACCCTCCTACGCCCATGCTTTTATGTGCCCCACCACTGCCTCGAAAGAAGACTGAGAGAGGCATCTTGGAGGCAGAAGGACCGGCCTCACTCATATGACTGTCCCTGCGTCATTGGAGTTATTGGGTCAGGGGAGTGAGGTCACTTGTCAGTTATCAGTGCTCAGCTGGAGCACAGCTGGGTGAGGACAATCACTACAGAGCCCAGAAGAACTCAAGACAAGCAGGAGAGCCTGGGTTCAGATGGGCATCCAGCTCCTGAGGTGCAGGGGCAGCACCCCACATTCCAGAGGCAGAAGGCACCAAGCAAGAGGAAAGGAACAGTGGAGGCTACTGCCCAGGGTACACTACTATCCAAAGGGTCCACCACAGGACTCTGTCAGCCCTGAGTGAGAAGGGGGTGAGTGACAGGAGGAATCAGGGTGTTACGGTGGCCCTGCGAAAGGGAGCTGGGGGCTGCAGTGAGGGAGCTGGCTATAATTTCTCTTTTAGGGCCTGGGGAAACCAGAAAGCAAAAAGAAACCTCCCACATGCCCTCAGCCTCCCCAGCCTTGCCCATCTAATTGGATTCCCTCTGCCTCCCACAAGGTTATCCTTAGCGCCAGGAAAATGCCTCATGGTTGGATGCTCTCCCCCCCGCCCCCCACCACCCCTCCTTAAGAGGAAGTCTGGGACTGAGAGCAGCTCTGCCATTCACAACATTTCCCGTGCCCCAGTTACCGCCCCAGCTCTGGGGGTGACAGGAGTGCCGTGCTGGGTGAGTGAGGAGAGGAGTCTGACAACCACAGAGCAGGGCAAGGCAGGCTGGGAGCCAGAGAGTGAGCTTGCCAGCCTTCTCCTTGCTGTGACCTGGAGACCCTGCCAGACAGAGTCTCAGCTAAAGCCTGCCCATCTCCTTCAGGGGCCTGCCTGTCCCCTGGGGGCCTGGGGGCTGTGCCTCCTTCTCCTCCTGCCCAGTTGGGCCCTGGCTCAGGCAATTCTCACAGATGCCACTCATACTCTCAGCCTCCCTGGTGCAAATGCAACCCCACCTGTCTTTTAGGGCTCTCCCCTCCCAGGGTCCACGACGCACGACCACAGTTGTCCTTAGCACTTGTGGTTCTCCAGCTGATCCTGGTGGCCCTGCTGCTAGAGAGTTCCCCTGAGGACAGAGCCACGCCCTGCACCTCCCTCCTATCCCTCTTGGGGTTGGGTTCAGAGAAACACTTTAGTGATTGGTTCTACACACTGTTCTAGGCCCAAGGCCCAGACTTCTTCCCAAAGGGCCTGCCTAAACTGTGACTCAGGGAGCAAAAAAATACAGAGGAACTTTTTCCTACCAAGAGGCATTTTCTCTAGTCTATGAGTTCCTGGAGGGCATCCACACAGCACCTGGTATCACACATCACAGGTGCTCAACAGAGGGAAGTGGGGTGATAAGAAGGCGTTATGACACTGCCTTTCTGCCTCATGGTCTGCACGGTGTCACTGATGTCCACTGAGGACAGCCAACCTCAGCCGAGCTTCTGGCCACACTTACCTGTCCCCGAATATGGCCTGGGGCTATCTCTCCACCAATCCCAGATGGCCTTTTGGGCTGAGCAGGGAGAAGACTCAAATGTCAGGTGAAGGTGCTGGCTACTGCCAAAGCCATACTGCACTCTTCTGTCCCAGCTCTGCCACCAACTGGCTGTGTGACTCTGTGTGACTCTTACGTCGAGTGCTTCCAAGGTGCCATCCAGCATCAAAAGATGTGCTTTATCCCATGGTCACTGAAAAGTGCCCTTTAGCCAATGTTTGCCACACACCTCGGTCTCCACTCTCCTTGCCCTATACCTATTTTAAGGAAATGTTATTAAAAAAACAAACACTTACATATGCCTGGTTTTACCATGTCAACATTCTCAACGCAGATATACCTCTCTCGCCCCACTGGCTCTCCTCTTTTCCTCCTCCCTGCACCCCTCACCTCCCTGCCTCCCTCCTTCTACCTCTAGCTCTTTGCTCTAAGCCACTGTGCCTCTGTTCCAGTCTCTGTAGAGGGAGGTGAAGCAGGAAAGGGGAAGGGGATACAGCAGCTACTGGGGGAGCCCACGTTTCTTCCTGTACAACCCTCATCATTCTGATGGCAAACAGCATTCTGCAAGAGCTTCTTTGGCCTAGGGTGGTAGGTTTTGTCCCCTCCAGAAGTTCTTCTGGAACGCCCACACCGTTTTTCCCTTCTGAAAGTGAGATGGGATTGGGGTGGGGAGGGGAGGTGGGGAGGATGAGGAGAAATGAGAGGTGGGCCAGGGGGGATGTGGAAGGAATGAAGAAAATTAAAGTGCATGAGGAAGGGGGCACGCCTGCCCTGCTGAACCTCTTTCGCAGCCTTTCTCGTGTTTTCTCTGGCCCATGCTGCTTGTCTGCGCAGTTGTCCTCTGGGCAGCCCCTCCCCTCCAGACCTCAGCCGCTGCTGCGCCCTGCCCCGCTCTACCAGCACCCTTCCCTTTCTCCACCCGAGCATGCCCTCCCCAGAACCCGTCACAAGCCATCCGTTTCCCCCACCCACCTGAGCAGTGGCCGTGTGCCACCCTTCAGAGAGCCCTGCCTGCTGGTGTGAGGCCACCTGCCAGGCACCTCCTGGCCCCTCAGTTCAGGTGCTCCGAGGAGGAGTTCGCTGACTGGAGCTGCTTAGCCACCACCTTGGGTGTCCAGATGAGAAAAATGCCCTGCCAACCCTTCTCCGTGTCCAGATGAGAAAAATGCCCTGCCAGCCCTTCTCCGTCTCCTGTTCATAACTGTTACCAAGCTTCTTATGCTGCCACCACCAAGTGATTGTGTTTTAACCAGCGGGGAGGTAGGTGGCGGAATCGGGGCTAGGGAGGAGTCGGTGTTTGTGATAGGGAGAGAAATAGCACCAAGAAAAGACAGGTGAAATCGCAGAGAGCGCTGGCCCCAGCAGGGAAGGGGGCAGAAGAGGGTGGAGCGGCCGCCTAGGTGAAAGGCCAGTAGTCTGAAGGCTAAGAGCTTGGCTGCTGGCCCACCAGGAAGGCCAGCAGACCCTGCAGCCAGCCTAGCTGCTGTTCACAGGGCCTCACGTGCTGGGTCCCCACCGAAAAGCCCCCCCCAACCACACGGTGTTGCTACCTGAAAGACTGTATCAGCCAGCTACAACGTGGATCATTCTTTGTACCTTGAAGAATGTTCATGTTTTCTACCAAATCCCATCTATGAGAAAAAGAGGGATGAAAGGATGGCAAAAGGTTTGCAATGGCTTCTGGAGGCCCATGTATCCCCAGGTCTCTTTGGTGTGATTCTTCCACCTACCACAGGAGCCCCAGCGTCAGCATTTCAGGATTCTGTTCTTTAGAGAAACTGCTGCCCCAAACTGAGGCTTTCTAAGTGCTGATGGGCCATGAGGGTGAAGAAGGGGAGGGTCCAAGTGGCCCCAGGGCCTTCCAGAGGTTATGGTGTCTGCCCTGGGCAGCCCTGGCCACAGACCCACCTACCTCCCCAGTTGGGAGATGCCCCTGTATATGCGTACGGACCCCTGTTGTTTCAGAGGTGAGCCCAGACGACCCTGGCCAGCCCTGGTAGGGACAGATGGGCCAGACAAGCTCCCTGCCAGCGCCTCCAGAACGGGAAACCCCCCAAGAGCCAAGGAGTCGGGCAATCCTTCCTGCCCACTCAGAGATTCCGGAAGCCCTTCAAGTCTGGAGAACCCGCCTCCCCAACCTCTCTCTCACTTCCTCTGTCTGTCTCCTCGCGACTCCTGTGAGTGCACAGGAGGGCTGAGGGAAGCCCCGTGTGCCTGTGATGAACGGAGCTAATTTCTGGTTTGCTGGTATGCCGCAGAGACGCTGCCTCCGTTCCCCTCCTTCCCAGCAAACCCTCTCCCACACACAGACAAATAGGCTGCATATTTAATTGGAATTCCTCACACCTACAGGGTAAAGCCTTGTCAGTAGAAATAGAGCCCACAGCCAGCTGGCTTCCCCCATTCCACCCACCTTGTCTCTTAAAAAGAAATCCCCCCCCCCATACGTGAACACCCACCCACGGGCCCTTGCACGTCCCTCCCAGCATGGTTGTAAAGGAAGGATTCGTTGGCAGTGACGCTCCTTTCCTGGGCTGCAACAGCTGGGCCCACCCCGCAGAGACCACCCAGAGGCTTCTCCCTGGCAGATGGACCCTGACTGCTTTCTCGTGGCCCACCTCCAGAACCCCCTGGCCAAAGCTCTTAGCGCTCCACAGTCCTTGAAGGGTACTGACAGGCACCGGCTGCTTGGCTATCAGAGATCAGGTGATACAGAGAAGGAAGGTGAGGGGAGCCATAAAGTCCTAGAACATTATCCTAGAAGAGACCTGGGAGCCCCCTCTCATGGTACAGTTGGGAAAACCTATCACACAGCTAATTTATGGCAGTGCTGGGCCAAACCTCGTTCCCGATTCCAAGGACGCTGCTCTGCCCCTGACCCTGTGGTGTCTCTTCCCATACAGGGAAGGGGGATGGGACACAGAGGCTACCAGGCCAGAGGAAGAGGGGCTCCTGGGGAGGAGCAGCTGAGAGACTGGGGCCATAGAAGGGCAGGGGACCAAGAAGGGGCTAGACACATCAAGGAGTCCTTACTGGGGAAAGTCAGCTGGGTTTATTTCCCATATGGCAAAGGAGAAAGAGGTCTGGGTGAAGGAGCTGGGGCAACGAAAGTTAAAGGCAGTGGCAGGCCTGAGGCTGCACTCCTTAGGACAGCCTCGGGGACACCCAACTCAAGCTCTGCCCAGGAACCACAGCTGGTGGTCCTCGTGGGGACAGATGGGCCAGAGAAACTCTCTGCTAGCATCTCGAATTCTGAATAGGAACCCGCCCACTACACCCGCTCCTCATGGTGTGACCTCGGCACTCAGGATCAGCAGTCTCAGCTGGGTTTGCAGGGCCTTGGGCCCCCATCAGTGAATATTCTTGTGCCTCTTTCCTCTCTGGCGAAATGCTTCCCGTCACATTGAGCCTGGCACAGGGCCACACCAAACCTGTGTGTCAGTGAGCAGACAGCTGCCTATGGGGCTCTGAGGAGCACTGTGACATCCTCATTCTCCCCCACAAAATATCATCTCGGTTTGCCTGAAAGTTCACCATTAGTGACTCATTTCTTTGGGTTAAACATAGCCCTCCCTTTTTAAACGCAGCTGCTCTAGGAAAGGGTAACTCATTGAGTTCTTCACACCCTAGTGTGAATGGGGATCTACGTGTGGGGCATAGAGGGGAGGAGTGGAGGTAGAGAAGGAGACAGGAGGAAGGGAAGCTACTGAAAGGGAAGAAAGCAAAGAAAGGAGCAGCAAAAAGCGGTCCTGGCTCCACCTTGAGTGCTGCCTTCCATAAGCCATCGCTGCCCCACATAAAGAACCCCTTTCTTAAGTGCTACACTCTGATTTACAAAGCATATTCATGTCCTGCTTGCCTGATCCTCATAGCTCTGTGAAGCCAGAAAGAGGGAGGTTTTTGTGCCCATTGTATGATCGAAGAGACTGAAGCTCTTGGGTCAGGAGGACTTGCCATCTAGCCAGTGAGCTGGAGAGCCAGGACTCTACACCCTTTGTACGGAAACCTGTTGAGTGCCCTCTAAGCTCACCTTCTCCCCAGCTCACCGACAGTCCTCTGGCCAGAACAGGCAAGGTCCCACTGGAAGAACAAGAATGAAAACAGTGCCAGGAAGGGTGCAGGGGACAGAGGTTGTAGTGCAAGGTGCTCCACAATGGGGGATGCAAGCACACCCCGCCTCACATCCTAAAACCCCCAACTGAGATTTGGCATGGATAGAAGACGTGGATGGAGGGCAGAGCCCCCACTCACTCACTAGTAAAAGTCTCATGCCAACATCAGGATGTCCCATAGCTCCTTTTGTTGACAGCCTCGTTTCCCAGGCATCCACACAAGGACCAGGAAGGCCTGGAGAGGGCTTTGCTGGCCTTGGACATGAAAAGGGGCTGGTTCTGGATGGAGTAAGGTAGGTTTGACCCAGAAAGGTCCCTAGAGAGACAGTGAGGGAACCAGGACTCCAGGAGCCCTGCTGAGAAACCCCACAGACTTCCAGGCCCAGCTTTTCCTGCCTCTCTCCTATCCCTTTTTCTATTCCCACCTCTTTCTTCCCTCGAGTCACGGTTCTGTCTTCAAGCTTTCTACCCTGCAGGAAGTGGTCTGTCCGCCATTTTGAAACTGTCCCCTGTGCCTCTCTCTTAACGAGCCAGGTTAAATATGCTGTAATCAAAGTAATAATACACCTGGGCTGGTTCTCGAGAGAACTGCCTTTTGTACTGCGATAGGACATTAATAGCAATTATTCTGCTTTGTAATTGGAGCTTTAAATACTAATTCAAACAGCCAGAGGAAAACCAATTAGTGCTAATTTATCTCTATGTGTTTTCCAGAGCTGGTGTCTGTCACACTGTGAAGAAATAGGTTGGTAATTAGTACAGTTGGGTGGTAGATAGAAGTAATTATCAGATTCTTTCATTTTTCTTTGGAAAAAAAAAATGGGTAGGGGGTAGGGAAGGCCAAGATAGGTTCTGGAAGTCTTTGTTCCCTGAAGTTTAGAGGGAGGGCCCACATTAGCTCTGGATCCCAGCTTCAGCATCCCAACTGTACAGGTATTTGAGAGACAAGTGGACTCTGGTGGAGGCGACTTTGAAGGCCTTAACAAAGACCCTCCAGCTAACAGGCTCATAGAAGTACCACCAGCAATGTTACAGGAAGCAGAGCGTTTCCTCTTTGCCTGGGGGAAACGTTTGTGAGCCCCAAACAGACCTCAGGGTAAAGGGGGCAGTGGGCTCTGGATCCCAGGCCAGCTTCTCAGTCTCCAGCCGTGTGGTCTGAGTGGAGGCTCTAAAACTCTGTGAATGTTGGTTTTCCCATTTGTAAATGGACAGAATGATATTTCGCAGGGTTGTTGTAAGGACTGAGTCAAATAAAATAACGTGCATAACAGGACTAGAACCCAGTAATGATAGATATGAGCTGTTGGGTGCTTACAATCTGCCTGGCACTCTTCTAGACGACCTTGTATGTGTTATTATTGCCAACCCTCCAAAGCCATGCGCTGACCCACTGGAGAGTTTTCTCTCCTATCCATACAGGTCACTAGCTATACAACTCAGGAGACGTTATCCATTTCATTAGGCCTCAGTTTCCTCTTCGACGTAATGGGGGTAATATAGTACCTTCCTAATAGAGTTATCATGAAGATCAGAGAAGACAATGATTGTGAAATCTCTTAGCCCAGTGGCAAGCATGGAGCAGGGGCTCCATTATCGTTATCAATAGTTTAATAGTATTGTTCCATTGCATGTGGCTTTGTTGTCATCTAAACAAACCCTCTATTGAATAGAGGTAGAGCCTGGGTGGCTCAGTCGGTTAAGCATCTGACTCTCAATTTCAGCTTAGGTCATGATCTCATGGTTCATGGGATCAAGCCCTGTGTGAGGCTCTGCACTGTCAGCACAGAGCCCGCTTGGGATTCTCAATCTCTCTGTCTCTCTCTCTCTCTTTCTTTCTCTCTTGGAATAAGTAAATAAACTTAAAAAAGAACAAAGAAAAAAAGAGAGAAGTAAATATGGCACTATAAATACATTTCATTAACTAACCCACAAGGATTTATCAAATGCCTGATATATATACTCACTACTATAGAGAGCCTGCTCACACCATTTAGAAATGTAAGGCCAGCACACCCTGAACAACAGAAGATGGGATAATAGTGGCCTTTCATGGAGCCTCACAGTTTACAAAATGCCTTCACATATGATTTCAATGCCTTTTCACAATTGAGTGAGTTTCAGAATTACTGAAATCCCATTTTACAGGTGGAAAATGAGGTTTGGAGAATTTACGTGATTTGCTCAAGAAAGTGGTAAAATCAAAACTGAAACCCAGGCTTTTTACTACAAAACCTGTGCAGGCACTGGCTGAATGCTTGTTGAATGGACGAATAAGTGCACTTCCCACGAAACCATAGCCTAAACTGCCAACAGGTGTCTTGTAGTCCTGTGTGAGGAGCAAGGCTAGTCAAGGAAAGGGGGGCAGAGACACAGACATCTCAGAGGAGAGGTGGGCAGTGGCAGAGCTGGATGGCTTTGCTCCACCTGGGCAAGGCTTCTTAACTTGTTGAATTAGTACTGACATTGAAAAATTGGGGAATTGCCTTTCATAATCTGGGTGAAGATCTGACAACCCAGGCTGTGTCCCGTTCTCACAGACCCCACCCCCTCACACACACAGGGGACCTGCCTGGACCCTGTGAGCATAAGAGGTGTGACCCCTGGGCCAGGCCTGCAAGGATCAGCAGCAGCAGGAGTGCAGGGAAGGGGAGGAGGGTGTAGAGGATATAGAGAGGGTGTAGCTTCGGCCAAGACCAGAGGAAGAGTGGAACATAACAGTGTTGGAGAAGCAGGGAAGAGACTGGTCTGCTGGGGAAGGGAGGGGCCGTGCTTAATCAGGTTTGCTTTGGCCAGCATGCAGCCGAGGGCATTTTTGCCCCAGACTACCTCCTGCAGTTACTGACTACTCCAGCAGCAGGGGCAGGCAAGGGCTGCCTTGCAACTGCACTCTGCCCACAAGCCACTCTCCCAGTCTGGGAGCTTCCTCCACCCCGCCGAAGGGGAGCCTTCCTTCTAATCACACAGAGACGTCCGCCATATGCTTGCCAAGCTGTGGGCTTCTACCCAGAGGGACTGTGTTTCCTGTGGGCTAGAGGCTGCCCTAGATTTAACGTGTCAGAGGCAATGTCTGAGAAGGTTAGGCTGGCCAAGGGGACAGGGTGGAGGAGAGGGAAGTCAGAGACACCGAGGGGAGGAGAGTGTAGACTAGTACAGCAGCAGGAATGGGAGATATGGAGAGAAGGAAAAGGGTGTAGGTATGTGGGTGTGGGCAAGTGACTACCTGGGTATGTATCTAAATAATGATAGTTACCTGTGGCTGGAGGAGTGCTGGGTGATTCTGATGTTCTTCTTTTTGGTTATCAGTGTTTTCTAAATTTTCTATAATGAGCATATTTCTCTTTTAATACCAAAAAACAATGAAACTTATTTTTAAAAAAGGAAGGGACATATGCTGGAGACATTTTGAAGGAAAAACTGACAGCATTTAATAAGTGGCTAGATAAGGGTGATAAAGGAGAAAGATGAATCAGAAATAACTCCGGGGCTTTGAGCCTGGGTGGCCAGGAAACTGGCAGAGAAAAGTGAGCTAGTTAGGGGAGTGTTACAGAGCAGGGAAATGACCCATTACGTTACAGACTGCGACGCCCCAGCTGCCAGCGAGACATTGGAGGTGTTCATATGGCAGGAGAGGCAGAGCCACCACGCAGAAAGGAGAACTGAGGCACAGAGGCAAGGAGCCATACCCACCAGGCTGCAGGGCAGCCCTGAGGTCAGGAACAGAACTCTGCAAACCCTCACCAGATGCTTGTCCAGAGTGGGGCGGGGCCTTTGAAAGAGAGGCCCCCGGATAGGACCCTGGGGTAGCCCCCGCTGTGGACCAGCCAGCCTTCCCGGCCTTGGAACGAGACCATTTGGTTGTGTGAGGAACATGGGCCTGAGAGAGGCCAGGACAGGCCTATTGCGTGACAAGAGAGCCTGGCTGGGAATGGAGGCTGTTGGGCCTGAGGCTGCAGAAGACAGAACCCCCTGGCTGGGAGGTCCCAAGGGTCCCAGTGTCATTGGTGATAGTGATATAGGGATGGAAAGCGAGGGAAGTCATCTCTGGAGGAACAGAAGCCATTTCTCACGAGAAGGGTCTGCCTGAATCATAGTTTCCAGCCCGCTGTCCACAAATGCCTTGTCAGTGCCCAGAAACCCATTCTGCCTGAGGCTGGCTTGACCGGGCTGCAGAGGCTTTGGACCTGCTGGAGCACCAGAGATCAATGGTCCCAAGCCACACGAACACCCAGCATGGGGAAAGGTTGTTCCCTCTGTCCTCCAGAACCATCTGCCTTGTATCTGCTGGTGACACGGTCTAGGGTGGGTCTCCTAAAAGGCTCTGAGTAAAGAGTTGCATCCTGACCAGCATCATCCAGTGGGCTAGCAGCAAACCCACCAACTCTTCCATTCAAGTCAGCCCTCATCCCTCTTCCTGCAGCCCTGTCCCCTGCCCCCCTGTGCCAGCCCACCAACCCTCCAGCACGGGCTGACACACTGAACCGCCATTGCCTTAAAAGACTCTGCATTGACTGAGCCTGAGGCCCCACCCGAGGCTGCGTCACTGTTTCCTTGGTAACCGAAGGGGTGGGTGAAAAGTAACACACAAAGCAAACAAAATGAGCTCCACCGGGGTGGCCAGGAGAGTCACCTCAGCATCTTGGGGCCACAGATGGGGGTGGAGTGCCCAGCTCCTCTCACTGAGGCTGCTCTGGGGGACTCACGCCAAAGCCCAGGCGAGGAGCACCTTACAACGTGGGGCAGTGGGGTGGGTGCTCTGGCTCTGCGCCAGGGAGAAATGAGATTATCTGGTGAGGGTCCCGCCTCTGCATGCACTGGGCACTAGTGAGGCTGAGATGTCAGCCCCAAAAAGTCATCAGCCAGGAGATAGCTCTGAGGAGCACAGAGCCATTGAGAAGAACTCGTGTCCAGTCACTGCCCACCGGAACTGACCTGATGTGACCCCAGTGCTCCCAGGGCTCCTACATTCACCATCCTCACTCAGGGCCCCAGGCCATTTGGGAAACTTCCAGCAGGTGCCGTTGGGAAAACCCTGACAGGTGTATGCCTGAGACTCCAAAGTGCCTCTCATAAAATTTTTTAATTAAGTTATAAATATATACATCAGGTACCCAGATCGTAAGTGTAAAACTTCAGTGTTTTTTTTACCCATTGTCTTAGTCCACCTGGGCTGCTAGAACAGAATGCTAAGACTGGGTGGCTTATAAACAACACACGTTTATTTATCACAGTTCCGGAGGCTGGGGATCCAATATCAGAGTGCAGCATGGTCAGGTTCTGCTGAGGGACTTCTGGGTTGTGAACAACCAAATTCTGTAAGCGTGCTCACAAGGAGGAGAGCCAGGAGGAGGGGAAGGAGCTCTTCTGTCCTCCCATAAGGGCACGAATCCCATTCATGGAGACCCCACCTTCATGACCTCATCTAATCCTAATTCCCTCCCAAGGCCCCATCGCCTAATACATTGGGGAGTAGGGTTTCAACATACGCATTTGGGGTACACAAACATTCGATCCATAACAACCATGCAACCACTACCAAGATCAGATGTGGAATATTTCCCATAAGGCTCCCACAAGCCTCTTCCCAGTCAATACCCCCGCCCCTAAGCTGACATTTTTCTGACTGCTACCCCCCATCAATTAAGCCAGTTGTTGAGCCTAATGTAAATGGAGCCAGAGAGTGGGTGCTTCTTCGTGTCCGGCTGGTTGCATGCTACCGTATCGTGAGAAGCAGCCAAATTAGCACAGAAGGCAGTGGTTTGTTCTTTTCTTTCGCTCTACGGTGTACCTAGTGTTTCTAAATTTCTCAAAGCCTTTCACGTTTGGGTTCTCCTCCCAAGTCAGCGGCTGGCTGCTGTTATGTCCACTAGGCCGTGAGTGACTGTGGACACCCATGGCCAGGCAAGCCCAGGTTGTCCTCAATTCCAGGAGGCACTGTTTTCTATCCCACTCGAGAAATCACATAGCAATGTGAGTGGGTATGATGGTATTATGGGGATAACCTTGAATTCCCTCTACTTTACCAAACAAGCTGGGGGATTATTCGAAAACTGCGGCACTTTATTATTAGTAACATATTTGTTTGTGATACATCTCACAACTGCTGGTACCACACCAGCGTGTCACAGCTTTTAGGCTGAGAACTGCTAGTCTAAGTGGTGTGAATTCAGAAGTAGAGGAAGGCCATTTCCTGCCCCCAAAATATCTCTTTCCTCTACCCCACTGCTTCCCCAGAAGTTTTCACCCCAGTCAATTTATTGTGTTTTATCAAGTAGCCCCAGTGTCCTCTTTTAAAATGCAAGAACTCCTGAGGGGAGAGAATGCATTAAACCCACAATGTCTTAGTGTGACTTGCAGGGGGGCTGGAAACTCACATGTGCGGAGGGCTGACTGCATGCCTTGCGTTGTGTGGTACAGTTTTCCTGCATTTCATCCCCACAGTGAGGTCATGAGGATGGTATTATTCTCCCCATTTTGCAAATGAGGAAAACTGAGGCATGCGGAGATTAAAGAACTTGCCTAAGGCCATGCAACTAGTAGGTTGCAGAAGCAATAATTCAGACCCAGTTTTGTCTCCTCTGGAGCCCCTGTTGAGGCTGGGTGGACCAGAAGTATGGGGCATTTGTGAGTAAGGAGAAAGAAGGACACAGAAAGGACAAGGGCAAGATTCTGTGCTAAGGAGAAAGGTGATAACCCTGGCCATAAATCAAGGTGCTAGAGAAAAATAGAGTACCTGATACTGGATTCCACATTCCCCCAGGCACTGCCACCCCAGAGCCAGTGGCACGTGCACCATCAGGGCTGTCTGCCCACCATCAATACTGACACCTCCTCCACTCTTGGTGACCACCAAGGCCAGGTGCCAGGTCACATCCCTACAGACATGTTCACAGGTGTTCCTGTCTCTAAGGGGTCAGTTCCTTCATGCACTTTTGGGGTGCAGAAGAATGCCTATTTGGAGACTTTATAGAGTGTTAACTCTATGCCAACCGCCCGAAATGCATTATCCCAATCTCTGCAGCAGCCCAGTAAGAATGGGTATTCCAAGGCCCCTTTTGTAAATGAGAAAGCCAGTGCTCCTAGAGTTCAGGAAATCGCCATGAGGCTGCAAGCTCTGTGAGGGCAGAGGCCATATCCCTACTGGATGTCACCTGTTGCCAGCATCTACCACGACACGTGCCATATACTGGGTGCTGTTACCTCTCAGTCGCTCAGAGGTGTATGACCAGGTCTATGTGACCCTGACGAGCATGTCCTCATCACCAGATGGCCTCACTGCAACAGGACTGGGCAGAGATCAGCATGAGGGTGAGGAAGTCCCCTCTGGAGAAGGAGGCATAGGCTTAGGAGGAAGAGTGTGTTTCAGTTAGGCCAAGGAACTAGCTGCCTAATATGTTGGTGTGAGGCAAGAGCTCTTCCTCAGAAATAGGCACTATATCACTCGTAATTCCACCATTATATGCTTACTCTCTTGGGTCTTACATGTTGAGGGTCGCGATTGCACAATTCACCAAACCCATTCTGTACCAGGCACTGTGTTAGGCTGTGAGATGACAAAATGGATACTACACAGTGTTGTACTCCGGGTCTAGAAAATGAGTGTGCAAAGCCCATGATTGATTGCCTTAGGCTATGGAGAGAGCCCACCTTGGGCTTGGGGCTAATATCTAGAAGGAACTTAGAACAGTACCTGGTATGGAGCACTGATGAGATAGTCACATATGCACATGCATACCCACCAGGGGTCTTGTACGGATCCCAAGATGGGGAATCTTGTGGAATGGGTTTCGGTAAGAGAGTGACAACGTTAAAGTCATTTTCTATTGTGCTAACTTTGGCAGCATCAGTGATGGGAGGGATGGACATATGGAGGGGCAGTGGGCCTGGAAACTAATTTAGTACATTCTGGAAGATTCACATATCATCAGCCAGCACCCTGGCATAGCTCAGCAGAGAATGACCTGGACTTGAGAAGAGACCACTGTAAAATGTGGGGTCGGGACTAGAGGAAAAAGTGTGTTCCAAACAAGTGGACAGATATAAAGGCAGCCTTCTCAACTTAGGTGGAGGTGCACACAGATACACACATACAGACATGCATGCATGCACACACATTAATTGTATTCAAGAACACGGAGCTTAAAAAAAATTTCATACCTGGGCCCCCTCCACCCAGTGGAATCCTGGTCTCAAGTAACAAGCACCACAGGTCATGTTTGGGTAATGGACCCAAGGCGTGCCCTGGACTGAAGCTTGGCTTTGCTGCCATTTTTAATTCACCCCTGGTATATTAAATTTCTTTGAATGATTTCACATAAGGAAAATGGGCTGGAAAAAAGTCAGTTGAGGAACATGCAAAGAAACTGATGAATTTCCCCCCGGGGAAGAGAAGCTCTGAAGACAAACTGTTAGTTCTTCTGGATGTAAACTCTGTGAGACCAGGGAGCAGGTCTTTCCCACTTTGCTCTTCTCACCTGGCAGCAGGGGCAGTGAAAGCTGAGCAATGAGTGAATGAAATAGCTGAAAGCAGTCATGTAGGAGGAAAAAGTAATGTTGGGTTTTTTTAAGTTTATTTATTTTGAGAGAGAGAATCCCAAGCAGGCTTCCCACTGTCAATGCAGAGACCAACGCGGGGCTCGATCCCACGAACCACGAGATCATGACCTGAACCGAAGTCAAGAGTCAGACACTTAACTGACTAAGCCACCCAGGCGTCCTGAGAAAAAGTCATCTTCCCTTTTGGGGCCCCAGGGGGGAACTACAAGCATGGCAGTTATTCCCAGGAAAGAGATGAACTTCCTAAGGACAGAATAGCAAACTTAGTAGATGATGCTTAGAGGTTAGGCTTCATAGGTTAACTTTAGTTACCTTAGTAGGCTGAGCACTGCTTAGCAGGTATCACCTGGTCTCCTCACAAAACCCTGTAAGGTGGGCACTCATTCCCATTTTTACAGATGAGGAGGAAATGGAAGCAAGGAAATGTTAAATCGCTCATCCACGGTCACATAGCTAGGACGTGACAGTATGGGATTTGAACCCAGGCACTCCTGCTCCAGTGTGCACTGCTCTTAAACACCCACTTCTAACCATGAGAGCTGCACAATGATGATCTGACCACTGTGGGAGGGGGTCACCTACCCATTCATCCCGGGAGGAGCCAGAGCCAAGAATGAACAAGTCTTGGTGAGGACGTTGGGTAGGGGATTCAAGCAGCAACCGGAGGGGGTGGACTAGATGACTCTCCAGACTTCCAGCTCTCAGAGAAGATAACTCTGTGTCTCAATCTGTTCGGACTGCTATAACAACTGCCATAGACTGGGTGGCTTAAAAGAAACAAACATTTATTTCTTAGAGTCCTGCAGGCTGGGAAAGTCCAAGATCAAGGTGTCGGCAGACCCAGTGTCTGGTGACAGCTGTCTTCTCCTTGTGTCTTCACAGGGCCAAGAGAGCAGAGAGAGGAAACAGACTCTGGCTTGTCACTTCTTAAAAGGGCACTAATCCTATCATGAGGACTCTGTCCTTGTGACCTAATCACCCCCCCAAAGGTCCCACCTCCAAATACCATGACACTGGGAGTAGGGTTTCAACATCTGAATTTGAGAGGGACATAAACATTCAGTCCATAGCACTCTGTCATTGAATGCTTATGCCCTTGGTCATTCTTGGGAAGGAAGAGTTGCTTGGAGTTAGTCTGTTTGAAGGGGGGAAAAATGCTGACCTGGGGGTCAGGACTCCAGGGTCCAGCCTGAATTGCAGGCAGCACTGTAATATTAGGTAAATTACAAAGCCCCCCTGGCAGAGGTTCCTCCGCTGTAAAACAAAGAGGATAGGAAATCTCTAATCCTTTCCACCCCAAGATCCCACCATTCTTTGATTTGATGTGGGGGAGGAAAAGGACGATTGCAGCAGAGAGATGGTCCCCACTCTGCTACTTACACAGAAGGAACTCTTCCTCTCTGGGACCCTGCGGTTCCTTTTCTCTTTAAAGGCATGATCATTGGAAGCCTGACCGAGAAGAAATCAGTTGGGTCAATATCAGGCCATCCATCCCCATGGAACTTGGCCTTTTCCTTCTTTAGGACTGAGAATCTGACAATCTAGGGCATCTCAAAATTGATCTTGCTTTTTCTCAACCATGGACAAGGACTGATGTCAGAAATACCCAGAAAAACTGATGGAGCAGAATTCTGGCTACATCTGTAGATAGGCATTTTGAAGGGCCACACTGCATTTTTGCTGGAATGATCCCTGCCACATGGTTTTCCACCCCTGTGTTGCTTTTATAGATGTATATTTATATACATATAAATATCTCTTTCCCTGAGGGACAATGAAGCTCAGCCAAGTGGGAATTCAGTGTGATCCAGTAGAATTTGTCACAAAGGAATTTCACTGGGGTGGGGAGCAGAAGTTGTATATTCAGGGCATCACCTGCCTAATAAAAAATTGCACAGCTCCCAAGAACACGAGATTTTTTTTTTCTTTTAAATTAATGTAATGAAGGGTGTGTTGTTTCTTCCATTTTTGCCTATTTAATTTGCTGCTTTTTTTTTTTTGAGACAATAAGCAAACTAACAGTAGGAGTTAAATAATTTGTTAAAGGGTGGGGACTAGAGAGGAGTTGGGGTTTGGAAAGGGGGTTGGGGGACTAGAATCTGCCAGTAGCAGCAATAAATGCAGAGTTATGCCTCAGGCATAATATATCAAAGAAAATATAATGCATCCAGCTTAAAACTAATGATTGCCATATAATTAGATGAGAAGCATTGTGCTATAAATGTGTATTCTTTAGCGTGCTGTGATTTTACTGTAAAAAAAAAGAGAGAGAGAGAGAGAGAGCAAGAGAGAGAGCGAGAAAGGAGACAGAAAAACACAGAGCCCAGCAACATACTATAAAAAGAACCTTCTGTTGACTTCTCTACTGTTTAGTATTCCTTGGCTGTTCTCCCTTGGGAGTGTGTAATTAGTACTTTATGAAGAGTACATTTAAAGCAGTTTAATATTCACCTCATTCAATCTGAAACAATGTGATCCATGCTTAGACAAATCAGTGCTCCTTGCTGACATAATCTGTCAGAACATTACCTCTGAAAAGACCTTTCAAGAGGTTTGGATGTTAATTAGTTGTCTATCATGTATAAACAGAGCAGTGAGCAGAAGGGGCTCCGACAGGCCAGAGGGATACGTTGGGAAATGCATTTTGTATGAACACGGCTTGCAGGGGGGTCTTCTGGCTCTGCCCGCCTCTCCCCACACCCCCGCCTCCCCCCTGTGTCAGCAGCCACATCGGCTTTGGACCTCTTCTGGGTGAGAAAAGAGCTTTCCAGTTGGCTTCAAGGGACACAGCTGGCCCCAGAGGGGACTGTGAATGCTAAAGGGCTTTCCCCACACACCACCCAGCCACCCCTGCCCCCTGAGGTCCTGTGGCTCCCCAGGACAGGACCACCTGCAAGGTGTGACAGGAAGCGTGACCTCACAGACCTGCTTGGGCTTTGGGGCCTGGCTGGGTCCCGCCTCCTGTGGATGGAGAGAGCCACAAGGAGGGAGAAGCCAGGCCTCCTGATCTTCCCACTCACCTAAAAGCTCTCCTCCTCTGGGAAGCCAGTGGGCAGTCCATGGTGCAAGAGAGGACTCGTACACATGGGAACTCACACACATGTAACTTCTTTAACATCCCGGACTCACAGAATGCCAGCAAGGTTCCAAGCCTACAGGGCACGTAGTCCAGGCCCTGCCTCCAGGGTGAAACTTTGGTTAAGTGTGTCCTGCAAGGACCAGGTCCTGCCTGTGTAGGGCTGTCTAGGGATTTGAACTAGCCGTCTTTAATTCTGGACTTAGCCATTCCAGTGTGAAGCGCTTCCTAACATACTGAAGATGCTTACTCAGTAGTAGGTCAGGACATCATTGTGTTGTTTTTGCCAGGCTCGTGATTCCGACATGGTGTGGCAGCTGGCAGCAGGAACCTCCTTACCTCCGACCAGGGGACAAGTGTCCCTGTCCACTCAGCTGTCTCCTTACTCCCAGGCACCCCACCTTCTGTCAGTGGCCTCAACCCCCACAGAGTCTTTATTCAACACCCATTCCATAAGCATCCACTAGCACTTACTATGGGCACTGCACCATGTTACATTCTAGGGCAACACAGATGAGTTCTTGGCATAGGAGGCATTTACAGACCAATAAACTTATCATTACAGTTTGGGGTAATTGTAAGTAGTGTTAAGGGAGGCAATATAATTTAGTGGTTAAGAGGGAGGGCACGGAGTCAAACTGCCTGGACCCAGATCCCAGCCTTCCCACTTAACAGCGAGGGCAGGTGATTTAGCTGCTCTAAGCCTCAGTTTCCTTGTCTGCAAGATGGGGGTAAGAATAACCACCTCATAAGTTTGTGAATATTAAATGGGATAAAGCAGGAAACCACCTGGTGGAAAGCATAGGGTGTAATAAGTATTCAACTAATGTTTGCCCCTCAAAATAGTACAGTAGGAACACAGAATGCCTAAGGTGGAAGAGGGGGCTACCAACTGTGCCCAGGCAGTCTTGGAAGGCTCCCTAGAGTAGGTGACGTTTGACCCGTGTTTTAAAGGACTTAGCAGAAGTTCACCAGGTAAAGATGTGATAGAAGGGCTTTTTCTAGAGAGGAATGTGCACCACTGGCAGAAGGGGCACAGAAATGAGCAGGGTGTTTGGGATCTGAAGACATGACCTTGTGCTTCGTGTCACGCTGCTGAGTTACAGCCTGGGAGGCTGGTCCCAGGTGAGGCTTTCAGAACCAGCCATGGGATGGCACAGGTACACAGAAAGGAGTGCTCCAGGTTCCATGGCTGGGTGACAGTGGGGTTCTTCTGACAGCTGAGGAACCTGTCACTTCTCCTTGTATTTCTCAAAAAGAAGCGTCAAGATCTCCAACACCCATAGCCTGGTATCTAACCTAAGCCTGAATGCCCAGACAGAACTAGGACATCACATCAGAGGAAGCAGGAGCATTGGCTCTGGTCTGTTCTCACCCCACTCCTGCCCCTGCAGTTGAGAGCCGCAGCCCTCTGCAGGGCCCAGGCTTGCTGGGAAGACAGGCACGCAGCCTCCAGCAGGACGCCAGGAATGCAGAAAGCGCTCAGTACGTGGTGGTTTTTATTGTTAATGAAAAGAGCTTGATCAGGTCCACGCTTGTTTCAGAGCTGCTGTTTTACTTGACAAGAAGCCTGGGCTCCGGAGGACCAGGTAGTCCCCAGAGTTCTCTCAGTGAAACTCTGGGCCTCCCTGGACCTCGCTCGGTCTTTGTGGGGTCCCCTGTAGCCCGGCAGACTCCCAGGTCCTCTCCTGCCCCTCAGCAGAACCCCGGGCCACTTCCTCTGAGACCAGGCCTCGTACACCCTGTAAAACATCCCAGACCCTAGGAGAATTCTGTCCCCCTACCACACCAAGGACAGGGCAAGCCAGCTTGAGCTGTATGTTCCTTCCCTCTCTCATTGATGTAACAGTGCTGTCAGCTCCCATCTAGCAGGTGCATGGACGGCACCCTCACCACAGCCCTCTGAAACAGTCACTATTACAGCCACAGGCAGGCAATAAACTAAGTCTGAGGAGGCTGAATGACTGGTCCAAAGGCCTATAGCTAAATGGGTTCTAGGCTTTTCTATTTCCAAACTCCCCTCCACCCACCTCTACCGCTAGATTAGGGGCAGCGGACTACAGCCTACAGGCCAGATCGGCCTGTTTTTGTGGGACCTGTGGGCTAAGAATGGCTCTTACATTTTTAAAGAGTTATATGTAAAGAAAGAACATGTGACCCAAACCGGCAAAGCCTCAAATCCCCACTCCCTGGGCCTTGGCAGAAAGTTTGCCGACCCCGCACTAGAGCCCACCAGGCCGCTCGGGCAACATTCGACTCAGTAGACACCAGAGACTAGGGATACCAAGTGAAAAAGCCACAGTCATTTAGTTAGTCATTTGAGCAGGACGGTCCCACCGTGTGACCCACCGCTTCAGAACCATTTTTTAAAAGGTGCTTACTGAAATGAAGTAGAGCTACAGGGAGCACCAGTAGTTTCTCTCTGTGCAGGCTTTATAATTTATGGTGAAACATTTCATACACAGCGTCTATTTCATGAAGTTATTCATATTTTGTGTGAAAATTGGAAAAGCTGAGTGATGAAATGACTAATTTAGGGGCCTCTGGTGAATCCTCTCCCCTGGCCTCATAACCTCCAGGCCAGTGTTCTTTTCCTCACGCCATGGCTGCCTCCAAGCCCCAGGGCATCTGGGAAGGGAAGCTGGGGTGCAGAGAGGCCATGTGGGGCTGCAGGAACCTGGCCACAAGGGGAGCAACCATCAGCCCCAGCCGCCTCCCTCCCTCATACAGATTGAATTGATATGCATCTCAGATATCTTTTCTCAATACAAGCTCGACTATCTTGGAGCTATTTCAGCCACTGAGTCACCCCTCAAGAAGAGCACCCCAACTGCTGTATCTCATCCATCAAGCCAAATAACTGTCCAAGAGGGCAAGAGTGCCTGGTTTCCAGGCCCAGCTGCCCCACCAGCTGGCTGTGTGATCTAGGGCAGGCCAGCATCCCTCTCTGTGCCTCCCTTTCCTCCCCAGGAAGTGGAGTCAACAGTCCCCACCCCCTCCTTAGCCCACATGGGACTCTGTGAGAGTGAATGAGATCATGTCTGTGTGCTACTTAGTGGAAGGAAGCAGCATGAGTACAAGGTAGTATTATTTTCTGGGGCGGCTTGGGCAGTTGCCATGAAGTTGCTGAGATGTGTAAGCATTTCAAGGCCTCAGGAACCAGTCCCAGGAACGCCATGGGAAGGCAATGTGTCAGAACCAGCCAGGGCTTCCCGGTCACTGAGATGTGAGTTCAAAGCCCAGCTCAGCCACTTACCAGCTTTGACAAACCTCCTTGTCACTTTTGGCCTCAGTTTCCTCACTGATAAAATGGGGATAATCCCAGCCACAGAGGATTGTTTGAGGAGTATATAAAATAATCCCTGGCAATGATTATTATTAATGCTCTGGACCTTTTGTCAGGACACCTCTTCATGTCTCCATAAACTGTCTCCAAATAAGTGTAGAGTCCCTCCACCCAGGTACCCTCAAGACAGCTTTCCATAGCAGGGATGGGCTGAGCTTCCCAAGTACTACCCCCTTTGGACAAAGGAAAGTGAGAGCTCAGGCAGTGAGCACAGGTCTCTCCCAGCATCCCCTAGCAGACTGCAACTTGCAGGGCCAAGGCCCCAAGGCCAGGGGACTGGGTGAAGCCAGATGTGCCCTGGAGCCCTCTCCCCTTGGAGAGTGGTAGAGAAAGGCCCCTGAGTTCTGAACCTACAGGGTCAACCTCCGCAAGCCAAAATTCCCAGCCTGGCCAGCTGTCCAAGGTCAGCAGGCCCTAACCCCCTTATCTCTCACCGGGTACAAAATAAAGGGCTTCAGTGAGCCTCCGGGCAAATGGTTCTTGGGACAGACGTAAATGAACTGTCTTCCTATCCTGTTTTTGCAAGGCAGGAAGGGACATGAAAGTGGGGGCAGTGGACTCACACGGAGAAGGTCTGCGTGGGAAGGAGTAGCGTTGGGGCAGTGGTCGAGGTTGGTGGGACCAAAGCCAGTGAGGAAGCTGAGCTCCATCCAGCAGAGGGTGTGAGAACCAGCCACAAACTGGCCGAGGCCTCATGCGGCTCACAGCAAAGCTGCTGAGCCAATCTGGCCAAGACAGTCTGAATTAGTCACCAGTTTTGACAAGGAGGTAAATTGGTTACATAACATCCTCCCTCACCCTCCATTGGCTCTCCTGAGCTGAGCTCTCTCGGGTGAAGGGCCTAAGGCAGGGAGGGTCCCTTTCTGGGAGCCTAGGGGCTAGGGTTGGCTCACAAGCCCTCCCCAGTCCTGCTCCAGCCCCACAGAGCCAGAAGGAGGCGCCAGCTGTTCACCTCCTGTCTGAGTCTTTGCCTCCCTGCCTCCAAAACAATCCCACGCTAGTCTTGCAACCCTAGGACTTTGGGCGTTAGCAGGGAAAATGCCCCAGCAAAGAGTTACATATGTTTCCCAGCTCATGGCAGCTCGGTGGCTCTCTGAGCACTAAAGCCCACTTCCCTACTGAATTTATCATAAGACATCACAGTGATAATTATGATCAATAAGCATTTAGGGAGCACCTCTTGTTGTGGCCCTGTTGAAGGCACTGTAGGGGCTAAAAGATGAATAGGACACATGTGTGCAGCAGCAGAAGCAGCTTGGAATGAGAATGCCTTTCCTCCACGGAGGAGGGCACTTGCACAAAGAGGAACACTAAGCAAGTGTCCCCATTGCCTGCTGAGCGTCAGATTAATCTCTAGGTAAGGTTTGGAGAAACCAGCCTTGACCTGAGAGACACCCAGAACGGTGCAGGTTTCTGGCAGCCAGATTTTCTCACTGATTTACTCATGCACTGCACACAGCTGAATGAAGAACAATAAATGTTTAACGATATTAATAATAGGTGATAGTGACAATGATGATGAGGAGGAGGAAGATGACAATGATGAAGCTACTGTTAGAGAAAAACATATGAGTCCCATTTTGGCCCCAAGTCCCTGGGCCTTCAGTTCTTCCTCCCTCCCAATCAACGCTCCTGTTACAGTCACTAGAGAATAGAAAACAGGAGTAGAAACTTGAGAAACATTTAAGAATCATTCGTGCACACCTTCTGACTCCAAGCAGAACTTGACTAATTCATCCAGGAAGAGTCACCCATTGCAGCAAAGGGGCAAACACAGGAGCCAGTGAGTGGAACCAGGGGCTTTGGGGCCCCTCCTCCCTCTCCCAACTCTAAGTCAAGGGAAAGTCCCCAGCCCAGGCTCTTGGGGGACAGTGATAACACCAAGGGCCACATTCCCTACTCATCATCCTACAATTAGGAGCTGTAAGAGATCCAAGAGATCATCTAGTCCAGCCTTCCCATGGTACAGATGAGAACACTGAGGCCCAGAGAGGATAAATGACTCACCCAGAGCCACAAAGCAGAGCTGGGACTCAAACGCCCATCTCCTTTCATTACCCTATAAAAACCAGACAGAAAAAGATGATGGGGGGCACAGATGTGGGGAAACTACCAGCCTTCCCTATCTGGAGAGGTCTGAGTGACCCCTACATAATTCCTGCCTCTCTGGCTGATATCAGGCAGCTCACAGCTTTGCACAGAGGGAGAAGCAGTTTCCCCAAGGAGCACGTGCAAACAACCATGATGCCAAGTCAGTCTGTACAGTTTCTAGAACAATGAGCCTTTCCTCTCTGCTCAGAAAGGCTTTCCTCTCCTCCCAAGAAAAGAGCTAAAAGGGTAAACTACCCTCAGGCCTACAGGCAAATTCCCGATGAGAAGTCTGATCCAGCTTCTATCTCCCAAAGATCTCTGTGGGTGTCTACTTGGGATAAGCTTTCCCAGCAATATTTGAAGCCAATTAGAGAAAATTAAGGGATTAAATAAGGAAACCTCATGTCGGTTTAGGCTACAAAATCGTTCACTCATTCAACAAACTTCTGCAGAGTATCTACTCCAAGAGGATTCCATGATGAAAGAGATAGGGCCTCTGCTCTTAGTCTATCTGCAGCCGGGTAGGCAAGAAAAGGGAGCAGCTACCACAGGGACTTGAATCACTACAATGGAGGACACTGGGGGAGCAGCAAGGAGGGAGGACTATCTGGAGTGGGGAGGTGAGAGGTGGGGGCAGCTGCACGGAGGAGAAAGCACCAGACCCTGGGCACTCAGGAGCCACTGCAAAGCCAGAAGCCCATCCTGAGCAGATGCAAATTGACCCATTTGCTTTCATTTTTCACTTTGCCGTTTGTCCCTCCTCTTCCCCAGAGTTCAGAGACATTCTTTTTTCCATGTGAACATACCTCCTCAGCCACCCCTAGCCTCTGTCTTTAGACTGTCCTTGCCCATCATTTTCCCCATTTGAGACCCAAACCCAGCCTATACCCTATCAATGAATAGGTAGATGTGGCATTAGAGGTTGTGGGGAGGGCCGCCACCAGACTCACCCTGGACAGATGTGCTCTGTTCCCCACACAGCTGTCTGGGCAGCCCATCTGTGCTCACTTCCTGCCTCCCAGCTCCAGCCCCTCACACCTCCCACGCTGGGGTGGGGAAGTCTGGTCCGAAAGCCTATGTGGAGGCCAGGCCGCCCGCCAGCACAGCAGAGCCCATAGCCCAGGACCCTGGCGCCCACCCTCCGCCCTCCTCCACAAAGAATGATGCCCTAGGAAGGGCTTCAGCAAGGTGATCACTCTGGAGGGCTCTGCCTTGGAGTTTAACCTCAGCCTCTTGGCAGCTGCGGGAGCTGTCTGGCTCTCAAGTTCGCCCAGCACTGTTTGTCCATGTTAAACACACCGACATCACTGATCTCATGTCATTATTTTGTCAAAACTAAGAAGTCTGCTTCACTCTGGCCAGGTATCTCCAAAGGAAGAAAAAATTATTTTCAAAAAGAGTTTGATGCAAGAGGATGTCCCAGCTAAAAGTCCATCCCAATGCCCTCGAATCACTGACTCCTTATAGAAGTCCTTGTGGCGCCCCACCCCACCCCCCTTCTTTGCTGGGAGGTGGGAGGAAATGGGAAATCGCTGGAAGAAGTGACTTCTCCGTTTCTGGGATGCTCACAACTCCCTCCTGCCCCCTGAGAAGGGTGTGTCTTTCTCTGGGACTATAGTGATAGTGCAGGTAGCTCTGGGGCTCCCATGGGCTGAACACTACTTTTTTCTTTCTTTTTTTTTTTTTTAAGAGAGAGCATGTACATGCAAGTGGGGGAGGGGCAGAGGAGAAGGTGACTCTCAAGCGGGTCCATGCCTACTGCGGGAACCCAATGCAGGGCTTGACCTCAGGACCCTGAGGTCATGACCTGAGCCAAAATCAAGAGTCGGACACTTAACCAACTGAGCCAGCCAGGCACTCCTGAACACTCCTTAACAGCAGGAACTGTAGTCCTGTGGCTCCCAGCCTGGATCTGTGCATGGTAGTGACTTGATAAGAGTGTGCTGAACTGGGCTGCTAAGCTACTCCCTGACCACAGGCCTGCATCAAACAGGCAGGTGAGGAATCTGATTAACCCTTTACAGTTTGCTCATAGGAAACTCAGATTGGCAATCAGGAAAGGAGAGACATAGCAGTGATATATCTACATGATGGAGAATGGGGATGGAAAATATTGGAAGAATGGGAAATTTCAGTGTAAACTAACAGGTATCTCCTACTGAACCCAGAGCCTTTCCCTGAATACTGGGTCCTGGTGCACTGGGAATTAGGCAGAAACCTGATAAATTGCTCCCTTTTCCTCAAAACAGCAATGTCTAAGGAGTATATACAAACTCCAGAATCCTGCGTCTCCTGAACAGTGGGATTGCCTGGGTGGAAACTGACTTCTCCAGGCAGAAATGAGCCCCAGAACAAGGGCTGGTGCCAAGCAGAAGAGCACAGAACTCACCCAGCCTCTCCAGTTGTAAGAGGCGATTGCCTTCCTTGACCGCCATTTTTAAATAAGAGGAAATTCCAATTCACCCACTCTTCCCACCACATCTGCAGACATACATAGATCCTGTATATGACTTTAGGTGAGGGGCAGTGCCGGTCTTTCTGCCAGGCTGGAAACCCATGAGCCATGGGTGTTGATTCTGCTTTTTTTGTTGTTGTTCCATTAAGATGAGCTGCTTCAGGGTGACCAGACAACCATAAACGTAGGTTACTTGCTTTTGAAACTGTTTTGCTAAGTGTCTAGAAAAGAAAATTTCTTTCACAAAGACCTCCATGTCACCACTTTTTCACTTTACAAATTGAGCCACCGTAACTGTGATAGAGTCCCTGAGATTCAGGTCCCAGCCTGAAAACTCTGATCACTTAATAAGTCTGAGCCTGCGTAGCAGAAAGAGAAGATGGATGAGTAAATGGCTAATGATGGATGGCGGCTAGGAAGGAAGGCAGGCTGCTAAGCCACTAAGCCAGAGCAGGCCAAAAGGCCAAGAGCCCCCCTGCTTCTCTGGGGCCTTTGAGGCAAGCTCTAGCCCAAAGGAGGCACTCCTTTGTTTTAAGAATGGTAATTTAGGCTCCTGTGGTTTCAAATACAAATACACACACACACACACACACACACACACACACACACACACCACTTCTCCTCTAAGGCAAGCCGCCTTTCCAGCAGCCCACTAATTATTTGGGGCCTCTCTCCCTACTATAGATTTAAGAGAAAGGTAAAAAGCCATATTCACCTGGATCCTTCCATTAGTTCATCATGATAGGGAAGCCCTAAGATTGTACAGATGTTCCTGGGTTTCAGACCCAAAGTTCCTGAACGCAGCTAGGGCTTGGAGGGAAGGGACAGGGCCTCATTCTGACCACCTCCCAGGAGTTGCAAATTGTCTGGAGGTCCTCAGAGATCCCCAGGTCTCACACAGCATAATAGTGTCTATAGGTTTCTGAATTGGGGACCCCAGCCTTTGCCCTCCTAATCTTGGGATCTTAGTTCAGGGTGGCCACCCTGGCCTACCTGAAGCCTATCTAGGAGCAGGAGGCTTGACCCCGGCAGCCCCTGCAGCACGGATTCCCTGGGACAGATTTCACAACCCAGCACTGAGTTTTACTACAAGTTTCAGACAAAGAAGGTGTGTTGGAGTTGAGAGCATGCTTCTGCCCGCTGCGTGGGTGTCAAGTTCAATACCTTCTTGTCAACACTTGAATGTGTTGAACATCACTCACAAGGGCATTCTTTAAGAAACCTATTAACTTAATTACCCAGGTTTTTTTTCCCCGCTCTCTCCCCCTATCCATGCATCTCATATAAAAGTTTGGCTTTCTTCCTTTCCGAGATATTTTTGATGTAACCTCTCTCCCCTTGGCACAATACCATCTTGTTTATTTCTCTAACAGTCAGAGTGGCTGCCACTGTACAGACTGCCTCCTTTACTCAGGTCTTAGCCCTGAGGGAAGCTAAGAGAGAGCAAAGTGTGACCCTGGTGGTGGCAACTGGGGGTGGGGAGGATGGGTCATCTTGCACCCTTTCTGATTGCCCAGCAGGAGTGGAAATCTAGAGGATGCAAACAATGAAGGGCAAACCAAGCTCCTGCAAGGTGTACCCCTCCTTCCTGCAGAAGGTGAGGGAGGAGTCACCCAGAGACACAGGCCAATCAACAAGCATTTATTAGACACCAGCCATGTGCCCACAACCATTTACCTGGATTTTAGAAGAGAAAATTCTGCCCAGATACATTTTTCCAAATTCTGGCCCCATGTACCTCCAAGCCCCTGGGAAAATGAAATAATTAATTTGTTATAAATCATCTCACGCTGGGAATCAGGAGAACTATGTCCCCAGACCCATGCTGCCTACAAGGGCCCTGAGTTGGTTCCTCAGTGAAATGCAGAGGGTGGGGGTGGAGGGGACCTCACTGAAGGATTTCCCTTTAGAAGGACTCCCTTTCGAACTCACCCTTGGCTCATCTGTGCTTCCACAGCTGCCTGAGGCTACCCACCTATATGGGGAATCTGCTCAAAGAAAGGGAAGGAGCGGCAGTGTTCAGACACAGAGGCAAATGGGGACCATCTCAGAGAGTTAATCCATATACTGTGTTTGGTGGCCCTGCCCTGGATGGTGACTCACCTGTCCAGGGAGGAGGAGATGGACAGAGGCAGGGGCTGGGGCAGGCATGGCTTTCAGTGCTGGGGGGTAGGTGAAGGTCATGAGCCTAGGGAAGGCAGCTGTGCTTCGAGGACAGACATTACACAGAGGGGGCCTCTTGCCCACAGACCTAAACCAAGAAGAGCTACACAGAGACCCATGTGTGGGGAGACGTGTGGGGGAGGTACCAACCAGCCAGACCTCATCGTATCGTGGGAAATCTGGGCTGCCAGCTATGATAAAGGAGGAACACACCCCACAGCTTTCTTGCCAAAACCATGCATAACCAAAAAGCAGTTTTCAGATCTTTCTAACCATCCTCACTCTCTTTCCTATTTCCGGGAAGCAAAAACACTGGAGCAAATTCAGAAATTCCAGCAGGACTCCGTGGTATCTGCCCTCTGTACCCACACCTTTCTCAGTTCCCTGACCCCAGATTGACATATCCCCAACCCCCACAATAGCACCCCACCCCAAACTCTCAGTGGACCAAGGAAGGTCTACAGAGCCAAGAGGCACTGATGTAGTGAGTCCTGTGTGTGGAATTACAGAGTTAGAAGGGACCCACTGGGTCATCTGATCCAGTTTCCTGGCTCCAGGCAGGTCTGCTTCTGAATCATTCTCTTGTAGTGGCCTCTCTGTTCTCCTGTAGTGTAAGTGATGGCAAAGAAAGGCCTGGCCTGCAGTTAGAGCTTCGTAGCTGCCCAGTCAGGGAAGGTTCTCTTTTCCCAGGAAGCTCTTGCTTCTGGGGAACCCCGAGACTACCTGATGTTGTTCCCACCTGTCTCTCTGACTCAGGGCTGATTAAAGTCTGGTGACCTCTGATTCAACCCCCCCATTTCTTCACTCACTCCTAGCGACCACCTCCTTCTGTGTGCCATTTAGTGCAAATGAAAGGTCAGAGAGGGGAGAGCTGGCGGAGACCAAGGATTTGACCCCAAGTTCCTAAAGGTTGGAAGGTTTACATCACAAGCCCTCAGTGCCCTCTCCCCCAAGGCATCCAGCATGCAGTTTCACTCTGATGCAACTCTCTACAAGGCGGGTCCTGTGACCTGAGATCCCCGAGGCTTAGATACCTTCTGAAGCAAAAGAGAAGGCATCCTCTTCTCTTTACACTGTGGTCACACCCCATCATATACTAGCTGGTGGGCTTCTCTCCCCTGCCCTCAGAGGTCTCCTCTCAGTGGTCCCTCTGACCTCAGCCATAGGCTTGGAGCCTCCATCACACGCAAGGAGCCTGAGAACAGCCCTCTCTCGAGGAATCCTTTCCTTCTTTCCAGATGTGGGGAGATCTGCTGTAGCAGAAGCTTGGAAGGAGGGCAAAGCAGCAAAGGCTGATTTATCTTCCTTCTACATACCTCCCTACTCAGTGTATGCACGTGTGTGTGTGTGTGTGTGTGTGTGTGTGTGTGTGTGAGAGAGAGTGTCCAAGGCATTCAAGTTGACTAAGAATCTAAGCATTGCCTAAGCCAGGGCCTGGGTCCAGGTGAAGCCCCTCCTCCTTTCTCCACCCAAGCTGGGACAGACATCCCCTCCAATGCCAGGGCCAACATCGCTGTGGGAGAGCGTGCATGTGGCCTGGGGCTCCTGCTCCACAGTGGCTGTGTGCACACACACTCATTCCCTGAGAAAGCCCCTGGGGCCTCTGTGGGAAGACTTTTCCGGGAGACATTTATGGCAGAAGAGGAAGTCTGGGGCATCATCAGAGCAACCTGGGCCAGGGAACAGGCACACGCCTGCCAGGAGTGGAGTCAGGCTGCAAACTTCCCCTAATTACAGAGCTTTTAACCCCTTTTCTAGTCACAGGCCATTCAATCAGACAGGGTCAGACTGATAAGCGGGGTCTCCAGAGTACCACTGCTGCCCCTCATAGCCCCCTCCGCCACATGTGCACATCTGTATATGTATGCATGTGTGCATGTGCATAGGTGCACACACATGTATGTGTGTACACACACACACACACCACCTGCCCTGCTGCTCATACTGACTCACCCAGATTGATGATAGCAGACTCCTGCCCAAAAGAAGCATGGAACTCAGAGCTGGAAAGAAACCTTGAGGTTTGGGCACCTTCCTCAAGAAATTATCCTCATTATTTTACAGAAGAGGCTACTGAGGCTCACAGATCCAGTATCCATGTTTATCCAACTCCAAGCCCAGAACCCAGGCCTCCGTGGCCTCTTACTGGTCAGGAAGCTGAGCATGGGAGAGAAGCTAGGTCCACACAAAGGCACTTAGGGGATGGGACATGGCCTGGACAAAGGTGGGGGTGCCCCCAGGGACCTCCCCAGAGTCGAGCACTTGGTATCACTTAGAGCTCTGATGTCTAGTTCACTAGCCACATGTACCTATTTAAAATTAATTAAATTTAATAAAGTGCTTAAAAATTCAGTTTCTTTACAGCAGTAGCTACATTTGAAGCGTTCAAGAGCCACATGTGGCTAGAGCTACTATGTAGAACAGTGCAGATCTAGAACATTTCCATCACCGCAGAATATTGTATTGGGTGGACTGTGCTGATCAGGCAAGGCAGACTGCAGGACCAGATGGTCTGAAGAAATCTGTTTCCTGGTGGAGGGCTGAGGTCCCGTTGGAAGGAAGGAGAGGAGGAGGGAGAAGAGGGCAGAACAGAGGACTCAAGAGAAAGATGCTGGAGAGAGGAGAGAGAACAGAGGAGGGGGAGGCTGGCGTAAAAGAGGAGGGGCAGGAAGGAAAGGGAAATCCTGTGTCTGTCCCTGTGGCTGGGGTCTGACCAACTGTTCTAGTCCTGGACGACTGACATATTCTCCCCATTCTACTCCAGAAGAGCCAGAAAACAGAGTCACAGACTGCACAACCAGGGGCCATAAATAGGGCGTCTGATAGCTTTCCAGACCTAAAGAGCCCAACCTGTCCCCAAACGGAGCACCTCTTGCACCCAGGACTCTCTCCATCCCCAGGGTGGTTTGCACCCCTGGGCAACTGGACTGGCAGAGAAATGTTCCTACCCCTTGCACCGGAAGGGCATGCCCTGGGGCCATTTTACAGCTCACTGCAGCAAAAATGTTTCCAGGAAGGAAGGAAGGAAGGAAGGAAGGAAGGAAGGAAGGGGAAAGGAAGGGAAGGAGGAAGGAAGGGATGGAGAATCTAGTGAAATAAAAATGCTTCTCATGCCACAAGCTGGGTGCGTTTTTCAAACCAGGAGACAATACCTTGATTCAATTCCATAGATGCATAATCCATTTTGTCACTTTCTCACACATTCTTCTAAGCGAACATTTGAGAGAGGGAATTGAACCAGGCAAAGAGTATCATGTCTGAAATCAGAAATGCCTGGGTTTACTTCCCATTGTGCCACCTAATGACCAGGACAGGTGGCTGCGCTCCCCCAGCCTCAGTTGCCTGCTTAGCAGGGCCATCGGGCTGATCTAGCGCACTGATAGGTGTGGAGCACAAGGACCAGGCAGGCACTTGTGTGTCAGTCCCTCCTCCTCCACTGCCCCAGGGACTTACCCGCATCCTCCCCCTGCCACAAGAGCAGGAGAGGATGTACAGAACAAGATCCCCTGGAGGAGCTCAGGGCCAGGGGAGAGGCAGAAGAGCCAGCAGCTGCAGATTAGGCTGAGGAGTCCACGCCATGCAGCACGACAGAGCCAAAGACAGTGTGAGGGAGGAAGCCCTAGGGGAAAGGCAGTTGAAGAAGGCTTCACAGACACAGAGAAGTATGAACTGGACTGAAAAGAGAATCTGTGGAGGGCCTCTGACACTGAGAAACCACATGAGCCAAGCTCATAAGGAACCTCAACTCTCCCTGAGAAGAGCCCCCAGCCTCAGATGGGAAAAGCCTCTAGCTTGAGCCTCGGGCCCTCCCTGAGTCACCTGGCCACCCCCATCCCTCCAGGTCCCACTTCCCCAGAGGGAGTTTTCAATGCCTCGTTATAGCCCACACCCCCTCTCAATGGCCCTTGGGGTCCCTAAGTCAGGAGGCTGCTGGAGAAGCAGCCTGTCCCTGTCAGAAGAGCTTCCTGCCTCCAGGCCTGGATGCGATTCGGGAGAGATGTGGGGAGATCTAAACTGGTCTTACAGCCAAATTTAAGCACATCCAGGGTCACCCGAGAAGATTCCAGCAAAGGGGACACAAGTCATCTCTTCAGAACTGATTTCCTTAACACAGCCCCCTTGTTATGAGGTGTAGGCAAAAGAACACTGGGCTATGAGTCAGGAGGTTTGGAGCACGGGCCAGGACACCTGGGTTGCATTCCCAGATATGCCGCCGACTGGGACTGTAATCTCAGGCAAGTCACTTAACCTCTCAAGGGCTTGCGTTCCCCACCTGCAGATTGGGGGGGGGGGGGTGATACTCTCTGCCCTTTCTGCCTCCTTGTAAAAGGAAGATTAGATGATACAGTGGCACAAAGGTGCCTGACACACGTCCAGGATGGTGGTGGTTGCTTTACCAACCATGACACCACCTCCCAGTGACTTACCTTAGCTGCCAGCTCCCTGCTCTCCCAGAGCAAAGACTTAAGACTTGTGCTTCTGTATGTTCCTTTTCTAGTCTGGTGCCCCCAGCTGAGAGGCTAAGTGTGACCTGGGAGCAGTGCTTTTTCTGCCCTACATTGAAAAGGGGCAATTGTGTCCAAAGGGAGGGGACGTGAAAATAGGGTATTGGCGAGGGGCACAGGAACCTGCATTCTTGGGAGTCTCTGCCCTCCAGTGACCTCAATTATCTGCAAATGGCCTGGAGGCAGGGCTGGGCCAGCGCCTGGATGGGAACACTGAGGCTGCAGGCTGACTCACTCATGAGTTTCTTGCCAGTGGCAGACCCTGTCATGGTGGCCCGTGGCTTCTCTGCAGGCTCTGAGCAGAAGACCACGATTAGACAGTTCCATAGCTCTGGGGAAGGCAAAGTGGACTGTCTCCATCCTTGGGGACTGCCCATCCCACCTCCCTCTAATGCTACCAGTCCCGGATCCCTTGACTCCTCCCCACCCCGGCCCCCACCCCCCCGGAGGGGCTTGTCCATGGCAAGTGGACTGCTGGATTGTGTATTTCCACTTCCCATTTCATCCCAAGTGATCTCATGTTCCCCTGACCAATTTCTACAATCAGATTTGGGAGAGGTGTGGGGCTCGGAAAAACTTGAGTCTCTTCATGGAGCTAATGCTGGGAACACAGGGGCAAGTATCTCTTTAAAAATACTCCCTGCATAGCAGGTCACACTGGCCTGCAGCCACAACACCCGGGGCTGTGATCTCATCAAGCTCCAGGAAGCCAAACAGGGTCAGGCTTGGCTAGTCCCTGAGCGGGAGACCTCCCAAGCAAAACACAGGTGTTGCTGGTGATTCAGCAGGCTGAACCCCTCCCTGCACAAGTCTAGCTCTTGTCAGGTGTTGGATGATTCTGTGAGCTCCTATCAGTACCTGGGCAGAAGGGGGCGTGGTGCAGGCAGCGGGTGCTAGACGCTCTTTCCTTGCGCCACGTGTTACAGGTGTCGACACCACCGTTCTTAAGAATCAGGGCGAACATGCTTCCTCCCTCCCCAACCCCTGCCCACTTCCTAAGGTTGGTCAGCCATTGACCTAAATTCTCGCAGCTGTTTCAAACAGATAAGGGATGGAAGAGGAAAAGGCAGCCCCCGAGGGGCTCAGGAACCAACTGGCCCCCACCCCGAACAGCTGGGGTCTGTGGCTGCCACCAGGCTCTGGGTCTCAGCCCTCAGGATGGTCCCTTCTGGTTTGGGAACGGGTGAAGATGAAAGGGGTCCATGAAATGAGGGCGGTCATTAGGCTGTTTTATGAGTACACAGATGTTCATTACACCCCAACCCCATCATTAGAGGCTGTGGCAGGAGAGAGCTTGGGGCCCCTTCTTTATTGCAATAGAAACCGAGGGGTTTCTCCCCTAGAAGGGACCTCTGCTTCTGCTTCTCAGCCAGGGGTCCTGCCCAGGAGGTCAGTAGCCTCCATTCCAGTCCTAACTCACTCCCTCTCCTACTCCTCCCTCAACTCAAGGAGGTGATACGGGCCCTGAAAGAGCCCACGCCCAGTACCTAGAGTCTGGAAATAGGGGCCTCTCCATCCCAGTGCACAGTTCTCCCGCCCCTCCCCCCGCCAAGCACCACTATCAGGTGGGGAGTCTTTCTGCTTCTTCCAGGAAGCCCTCCCTGCCCTCTGTAAATCCTCTTGCTAGCATGCATCACATCTGTAACTACCCCTTCATTGTGTTACTGTCAGACTGTAAACCACCCGCACACCTGCACCGCAGTTGGCACCTAGCACAACAGTAAATGTGGACTTCATTGATATCAGCCAGGAGCCAGGGCAGGTGACCTGGCAGAGAAAGAGGGATTCTCTGTGGCCCCCATCCTTCCCCCTCTGCCTTTTCCCACAGTGCGAAGGATCTGAGAAACTTGCTGCTTTCTTGAGGCCACAGTCGGCAAGTAACATAAACAAACCATCTGCCGTTGTCTAGACAGTGCCCCCACTTACCTCCCAAATGTAACCCCTTTGCACAAATCCCACTGAGCACCCGCTTGCATCTTTCCTTGCAGGCTGCCCCCTTCCTGTAGGGGAGCACCCAGAGAGAGAGTGGCGGGGCCAAACCCACTCCTGCAGGGGTCAGCCCTTCATGCATGACAGGACTGCAGGCTGGGAGGCTTGCCCCTCTTCCCCATTAGGGCTGCAAGCGCAGTGGTAATAGGCTGGAGCCCACCCTGCTGGTGCAGGCCATGGAGGCCGAATGGAGCGTGGCCAGACCCCACAGAGAGGAGGCAGCTTAATCAGCTGTCATTTGCGTTCATTAAAGACCCCTTGCTTGTGCACTGCAGCCTTAGATGCCAGGGCAATTGACTGCTCACAATAAAAAGTTCTGGGGAGAAGTTTGTCTCGGCTCCTTGTGGCCTAGCCTTGGGATCAGCCTGGCATCCTAGAATCGCAGACTCTTGGGGTGGAAGGCCTCTGAGGTCCAGCCACATGGTTCAGGGATAGGCAGACCGAGCCCCGGATCCAGAAGCTTGGGGAGTCAGCAGCTGTGGAGGCCCCTTGACCCTCTTTGGGATTCTTCCCTGTTGTCACCCCATCCCCTTTCCTCCCATCTCCTCATGGCCCTGGGCACTGTCACCTGGAACTGCTGGGCCCTCCTCAAGCTTGTGCAAAGACTCATTTCAACACACTTGGAGACTGATGACAATCCCCATGGGGCAGGAAGCCAAGCACGGCAACTGCCCCAAGCCTAGCTCTCCACCTGCCTTCCCATCAGCCCACGGGGCTCAGCTGAGAGGCCCCCCAATAGATGACCACCCCTAAAGGGACAGCCTAGTGACCCCGGCTCCACTGGCCTTGCCAGCGAGGGCTGTAGATCTCCTTTCTCTTCCCCAGGGTTATGTCAGTCCCCAAGCATTCCAGAGGCAGAGCAACTGTGAGGCCAGGGTGTTTACAGAGTTCAGTCTCGGTTGTTTTTGCATCGTAATTGCCAAGCTCCCCAGATTGGCATTTGCCTGCCGGGCACTGTAAAAGGTGACACAACAGAATGAGAGAGCAAGCCCCAGTCCTGGCAGACCTCCAGCAGGTCACATTCACATTTCCCTTGGCCCAGAAAAAGGAGCCTGGCCTGACACAGACAGGCAGGGGTGCAAAGGCCCACCACACAGGCCCTGGCATGGCCAACGAATGAGAGGGCAGACTGGCAGCTTGCCATGGATGACGGCTTTACTTGGGCATCTCAGAGGGAGGAAACCTGAGGAAGTCACTTAGTGGCAGGCCTCCTACTAGGACCAGGGCCCTAAAGCAGACCCTGACCCACACACCTGGGGAGCCTCATGCAACCCCCCTCTGGTCTACAGGCTACAAGGAAGAACAATGCTCTCTTGCCTCTTCCTTCCCGGGAGGTCCCTGAACACCTGGGGAATAAACGTTCCCCAAAGAGGGTCAGGAGTGAGGAGCATGATCAGGGAGAAAGGAGCTACCATGGGCGTGTCAAACATCCCCTGCTAGTGCCCATCAAACTGCACCCAGGTCCCCCACGCAGGTCCTCCACCAGCAGGAGGGACTGCCCTGCCCAACGCCAGAAACTCAAATGTCCAGAACAGCAAGTGACACTGAGAGTCACTGATCTGGGGCTGTTTCTGCAACTCCAGGTGGGGGTGCTAGAGAGAGGATGTGCCTGGTGTCTTCTCAGTCCTGGCCAAGCCCCAACGCCTCCAGTCCACCCATCTCCTCTGACCGCCCAGGAGTCTGACCAGTCCAAATAGTCAGACTTGAGAGCTGGGGCCACTTCAGGACCGGTCCGTGCTGCCGGGGAAGGGTGATTCCAAAGGTTCCGAAGCCTGAAGGAGACCTGTCAGGGACAAGAGCTGGGCTCGTTCCCACCATTGCTGCCACCAGTCCAGAGACCCCAGGGAAAGTGGGCAGAAAGGTCTGAGAGCAGGACTCTGAGGCAGCGCTTCTCAGACTTTAATGTACGTATGAATCACTGCAGGTTCTTGTTAAAAGGAAGATTCTGATTCACGTGTGTCCAGGGTGGCGCCCGAGATTCTGCATTTCTGACAAATTCCCGGGTGATGCTGCTGCTGTTCTGAGTAGTGAAGGGCTAGGGCAGCAAGGCCAAGTTCACTGTCAGCCCCTGTGGAAAGAGCAAGATGTGATTTGAATGAGACTTAGCATTTCTATTTATTGTCACACTTTCTTTTTTTTTTTTTTTTTTTTAAATTTTTTTTTTTTCAACGTTTATTTATTTTTGGGACAGAGAGAGACAGAGCATGAACGGGGGAGGGGCAGAGAGAGAGGGAGACACAGAATCGGAAACAGGCTCCAGGCTCTGAGCCATCAGCCCAGAGCCCGACGCGGGGCTCGAACTCACGGACCGCGAGATCGTGACCTGGCTGAAGTCGGACGCTTAACCGACTGCGCCACCCAGGCGCCCCTATTGTCACACTTTCTAATGAGTACAGGGTTTCACAGAACCACCAGGTCTTGCCAGCATCTTTTCTTGCTCAGCATCCTGATCCCCAAGCTTTTTTTTCCAGAAAGTCTGTCCGTCCCTCCCTCCCTTCTTTCTTTCTTTCCTTCCTTTCTTCCTTCCGTCCTTCCCTCCTCACTCCTTTCTTCTTTCTTCTTTTTCATAAGGTCTTACCAGTCCTGGGCCCTCTGGCAAGGAAGGAGAGAGGAGGCCCAAAATTATGGATTATGCTTTATCTTCCCACTAGAACTGAGTTTGGAAGCCTAAAGTAGGGCAGAGGAGGAAGAGAAAGCAGAGAACAGAGCCCAGGAGCCTGACTCCCACCACTGCTACCTGCCTTCCCCCAGGAGGCCACAGAGGGCCCATGACTGCTGGGCGCCCCCCTCTACACTCCATGCCCGCAGCCCCCCAGCCCCATTGCCTGCTTCTCTAGGACTACCAGCTTCTCTTAGGCGGCACGTGGAGAGGGAAGAATGGCCCAGAGGCAGCTGGCAGTTTCCTGAGACAGGGTTGGGAGTGGTGAGAAACCTCTCAGGCAAAAAGAGAGGAGATAGGACTAGTGGAATGAGGAGCCAGTGGAGAAGCTGAACCAGGTGCTCTGAGAAGCCTCCCGGCAATTGTGAAGGTGGTCCCCACCCCACAGAACCCAGGGGAGCCCCCATCAAGCTCTCGCAGCCACCCCGGAGTGGTCCAAACACCAGTGCCCCCAATCGTCCATAAGCCCTGGGGTACCCTCTCCAGGCCAGGTGGGCACTAGGGGACTGCTGGGCCCCCTCTGGTCCAGCTGCCCCTGGGAAGCAAAGGTCTGACCTGGGGTCCTCGTCTCAGATTATTGGCCCTCGCCAGTGTCTCCTGTCCTCCCTCCTGGGGTGCAGCCACCATAGATAGGCTCCAGGCCTGAGGATGTAGCTTGCTCCCTCCGGAGGGTGCAGTTTCCCAAGCCCTGTTTATTTGGGGGATTAACTACCCCCATTTCCCAACTGTTCTGCCTCTATACGGCACGGAGAGGCGAGTGGACCACCCTGCAGCTCGATGCTGGAGTGCTGGGAGGGGCAGGGTTGGTGCTCCCCACTCTGCTGACCACCTCTCCTGCTAGGGCTCCCCTTCCATCCTACCTCCCCACCCCATCGGCCCTCACAGGGCAGCACAACAGCTCTGTTCTTACTCACAAACAACAATCCTAATCAGCCATCTCTTTGTCCTGGTCTCCTGCCAGGGGCCTGGAGATTCCCACACCCGCTTGTCCGAATCCTGCAGTCCAGGCTTTAGCCTCACCACCAGCCCCTTCCAAACGCCCCATCACCCTGGTCTTCCCATCATACTCAGCCCCTGACATCCTGACATGCCCACCAGTGCCAGGTGGCCTAGGAGAGGGAGTGTGTGTGTGTGTGTGTGTGTGTGTGTGTGTGTGTACTTTGTGAGTATGTGTGTGTGACTATGTACATGTATATTGTATGTGTACATGTACATGACTGTGCATCTGTAGGACTGTGAATATACATTTGTGAGTGTGCTGTATGTGTGAATATGTGAGTATATATGTCAGTGTGTGAGTACATGTATGTATGAGCACATATTTTATGAGCATATCGTATTTGTGAGTGTGTATATGTGAGATGCGTGAGTGTGCATGTAAGTATGCACGTGTGTGCATGACTGTGAACATGTGTTTATGTCAGCGTGTGTGTGAGAGTGTATGTGCACAAGTGCACAAGTGCAGAGAGCTGCACAGCAACCTGCATGTGTGAGCATGTGAGTGTATGTGTATGAGTATGCATGTGTGTGTGTGTGAGCATGTGTATGTGACTGTGGACATGTGTGAGTGTGGGTGCATGTGTGTGGGTGCATGTGCATAAGGAAGCATGACAGCCGTATGTGTGTGAATGTGTGTGTGTGAGCATGTTGTGTTTATATGCGAGCGTGTGTGTGGCTGTGAACATGTATCTATGTGAGTGTGTGAGGGTATGTGGGAGCACATGTGCCTAAGTATGTGAGTGTGAGGGTCGTGTGCGAACATGTATATGTGAGCATGCATGTGGGGGGCTATGAGTGTGTGAACACATGTATGCGTGAGTGTGTGTGTGAGCAAGTGTGAGTCACTGTTCTTCCCTTCTCTCTCACCCTGCCCCCCCCACCTCCCTGCCAAGACCCAGCCTGCGAATGACCTTCAGACTTCATCTTCTCTCCCTGCTCCCATGAAGGAACCCAGCCCCTCCTCAGCTCCTGAGGCTCCTGGGCTCCTGTCTCAGCCCCTGCCACTCCCCTTCCTCCCCACCAGTTTTGGAAAAGTCTTGCCACTGTTTTGCTTCCCTTGCTCCCATCGCCCAGCAGTTTCTGGCCAAGTTTCCACCTGACAGCAGAGCCCCAGCAGCCTCCTGCCTCCCTCATCCAGGATCCTCTGTCTGCCCCATGAGGGGACTCCCATTGGAGCCCTTCCTTCCCGACAGCTCTCCCTCCTGTCCTTCGTTTTCTCTGTCTGCGTGTGTGTGTGTGTGTGTGTGTGTGTGCGCGCGCACGTGTGTGTGTGTGTCTGTGGGTGGGGGGAAGAGAAAGGAGCGAGGAGTGAAAGAAAGAAGGAAGCCGGGCTCAGATGGTGTCATTAAGAGATATTAATGCCCCTCATCAAGGCATATTAATAAACATTATGTGTCATGCGCTCCACACACCCCGGGTGAGTGCAGACCCAGCGGGACGGGCCCACGGTCACAGCCGAGCAACCTCTGAGCCCACGGCAGAGCCATCAGCCTCATGAGACCAACCCTGCCAGGAGACTTCTCAGGACTGCCACAGCAAGAGGGAGCTGGCAGGATGGGTTCCCGTCCCCTCCCACCCCCTGCCGCCCCACCCCACCCCTAGTGGGCAGCCCCGGGGAAGGGGGACCATGATGACCCTTACACTGGGTCAGCACTGGGAGACCTGAGAATATTCCACTTCCTAATTTCATCTTTACAACAGCTCTGTGGGAGACCAGGGCAGATATCATTATCATTGCCACTTCATAGGTACGGAAACTGAGACACTGAGAAAGTAAGCGTCTTGCTCACAGTCATGTAGCTAATTGGTAATGACATTGGACTGAAGCCCAGGTTGCCCTTTCGGACGGCTGTGTTAACGACTCAGTCACTAATGCGGTGGGGCTGCTTTTAACTGGATGGCACCACTCCCCTAGTTCCTGCCGCTGCCAAAAATCAGACCACGAAGCACAACTCCTTCAGCAGAGCAGGTGGCCTCCGTCCTCCAAGTGGTGGGTCTCCTGAGGGTCACTGCTCCTTAGCAGGAAATGTCCAGGAAGATGGGGACCAGAGGGAGCTAACCTGTGTAAAGACGCTGGCGGAGTGCCTGCGCATTGTAAGCACCCGGCAAGAGGTGTTTCCCCTTTCTTTATGTGGTGACCACGACCACATAAATATTAAATTGTTGGCTCCTGAGGAGGTTTGAGCAGGCGGAAGGCCAAATGGCCCGTTCGTTTTGTTTGTTTTTTAGCATTGCAGTCTGGTGCTATAGCAGGGTGCAAAACTGGTTATTCACTGTGACAACCACAGTGGTGTTTAAAATTACATAAGGTAGTCTCTGTGTGTGTTTAAGAAGATAAGAACTAGTGTTTAATAAGATCACTAACCAAAATAGTTAAGATGAGAGGAGTTGGGGAACTAAAACTATAAGTTTCAAGAAATCAGGGAAATATGCTTACAAAGAACAGCCAATTCTCTACATGCTTCCAGATAGTGGAGGCATTCCAGAGACCTGTTGTTGATTCTGAAAGCCTCGGTTTTTGTTCCATGTATCTAGAAATGGCCATCTTCAGTCTAAACTGACATCGATGCATAATAATTATATTTAGCTACCGACTCATGATATTGCTTTCAAACTATCTAATATGTCTTGTCTGTTTCTAAGTGGAGCAGGTTCAATAAGAACCCATGATCTTTATTCCATTTTCCTTCCCATTCCCCCTCTCTAACCCTGCTCCAGAGCTGCATCCAGAGAATCGGTGATCTGTGGTAGGCAAGGGGCAAAGAGGAGCGGATCTGCCTTCTCCTGAGGTCTAAACCAGTCTCTGAGCTTCAGAGACTGAAAGAGGTTCAGGAGTTTCCTCCACAAGAGGTCAGAGGGGAGTCCAGCCAGTGCAGGCCCCAAAAGGACCAGAGGCTCAAACCTGGTACCCGTGTGACAAGAAGCTTTGGGACCCAAATGCAAGGAAGGGAGCCATGGTGTTCTCAGAACAGTTATCTCTATACAGAATGATCTGGGGGATTCTTTTCCTTTCTAGAATTTTTTTTTCTTTTTTGTGTTTTAAAACTTTTCTACAATGAGCATGTGGTACTTTAATGATCTGAAACAAAATTATCATTTGTAAAAGAGAGGTGTTTGTGTTTGGAGTCCCAGACTCACCTGTTCTGAATGAGGCCACAGTGGTGGAGTTCAGCCCCACGCAGCTCTGACCTGCCACGTGGGTAGTGCTCCAAAGCCCGGCCCCATCCAGACACTTTCTTGACCAGAGACAGCTCCACTGGCCCACTCTGATGACTCTCCTGGGTACACGATTGCTAAGCATATGGAAGAAGTCTTGCCTAGGGGCTGTAGACCCAAAGTGTAGGTTGCTGGTGGTTTTGATCCTCAGGAGCATTGCCTGCCATTCAAACCTAACCCCAGTTTACATTTCCAGCCTTATCTTGAGCTTCTTCCAGACCCACCTGCCCTTTTCATGTCTTGTTTGCATATTTACACATTCTTAATATAGTTCCCTCAAATTAAGCTGCCCCTCCCCTATCTCTCCACTGGAAAACTAAAAAACCCCTACACGTCCTTCAAGGCCCAGAGAGAGTACAGCCTCCTTTCAGTGGATTTTCCTAATCACTACCCCCAGACAGTTACAACTTCCTTTCTCTGTGCTCCTCCAGCACTCCTCACAGACTTCAATTATTTAGGCCTATAATAGAGTTATTTCTTTGTTGGTTTACCTACCTCACTAGACCACGAGTTCCTCAATACCGTAAAATGGGTCTCATTCATATTTCTGTCTCCAGCACAGGGCTTCTCATTCATTGACTCATTTATCTACCCATCTCCCCAGCCATCATTCCTCAGGGCCAACTCCATGCTAGATAATACCACATACACACAGGTGCGAGACACTGTGACTTATTTGGAAACCACATGCACTTCCACATAGCCTGGAACAAAGGGCCTGGACCAAAGGGCCTGGACAGCCTGTACTTTTTAAGCCACAGACAACCTTGACCTTGGCCTTGGGAAATCTTGCCTCTTAACCCAGTGTCATGAAGAACGCTGAACCCCTGGGAAAGGCTCCTCTCTCTCATCTGGGTAACCACTTACTCCAAGAAGCAGATAATAACCCCTCAGCCACACCCCACCGCTCCCCATTTTGGCATCTGGATACCCGAGGAGGTAACTGACTCCAGATCTGAAGCCACACTAGGAGTCAAAACCCAGGGGTCTGTTGCGAGTCAGTGCCAGGATACCAAGTCTGCAGGCTACCCACTGGCACATTATCTAAAGACTGTTCACCACTCAGCCCCACTGCCCATGAAGGTGCCAGGAAGAGGACTATCAGGGCTTTGATGTTGACACTTCTTGAGGGAAACTGGGTACACAAAATAATTGGCCATCCTACACCCTGGAGTCTAGAAGCACTCAGCCCCCAAGAGGGCTCAGGTGAGTGACTCCTTCTCACCACTTCCCACAGACTCCATTTCACCTCCCTCAGCGGCCAGCCCTCCTTTCCCTGGCCTCAGGGCAAAAAAGCAGGCCACAGGATTAATTGATCACAGCCTCTCCCCTGAAGCAGGCACCGGTCTTCAGGGCTGGGTCCTCTCCGGGCTGGTGTTAGGTGGCAGCCACAGCCCCTGGAGACCTCAGAGCCCGGGAGCTGTCAGTGCCTTTTACTTACCCCTTCTTAATTGCAGAATACACAGATTGCTGGGTAGCACTTTCCAATCCTGTGCCTTTTCCTGGATCCTTTGCCACTTGGCAGCTTGCAGGCAGCTGTGCAAAACAGCAAAGGAACTTTCTCATTTGGTGCCCATGTCAGAGAGCCTGGAACTCTGTTTCCAGTTTCCCTTTTTTCTTTCTTCCCCCGCCGCACCCCAAGTACTGTTTCGTTCATTTCTCCCTTCAGTCTCCCTTATCCCCACAACATCTTTCTGTAACTCACCTTTCAAGTTCAGGACTCTTCTGACAGCGCCACCCACCCTGTGATCAAAAGTGAAAGTTACCACTCTGACTGAGGTTTGCAGCCAGGCAGGAGAAGTGATTGAATCTTCCTGTCTAGATTGGAAGAAGTGGGTGAAGCGATTAAATCATCTCCCGCAGACTCTACGAAATGTGCTGCTGACCCTCTACCCCAGGGGTCAGCAGGCACCAGTCCCTGGGCCTCCACAAATGCCCCGGTGGGCGGACAGTTGCCTGTAGGTAATTGAAGGGGAATGAGGAAACTGGGCTGGCCTCCATGCTGGGGGCCCCACCCACCAGACCTCACAACCCGAATCTGGCCACCAGTCTCAAGAAGCCTTTACCTAAGGCTTCTCCAGGCTGGGGAAGGGGTGCCTCTGGACCCTTGATTCTCAGGAAATGTCACTCTCTGGTGTCCCCATGGACAAGAAACAAAAGATAGAAGTGACTTTCATCTAGTTGGCGCATCTGTTTGTGGTACTCCAAGGGCTTAATATATCCGGGACCTCTGGGACCTGGCCCGGAAGGGCAGAAGGATCCAGGTCCAGACAGTAGCAGTGTGGTCCCGTCAGAAGATATGGGACAGAGTCAGGAGTAGAGGCTTCTAGTCTTGGCATCAAGGCCAGCTACCCATGACACCTTAGACAAAGCCTTCATTCATCTCTCTGCTCCTTCCACAAACGTCTGTTGGACTTACTATTTTAGCGTGGGTTCCCCCAAAGCAGAGCCAGAGACAAGGAGTCTAGTGCAAGTAGTGTATTTTCAAAGGGACACAAGGAAGCACCAGCAAGGGGGAGGGTAAGAGAGCAAAAGGAAGGCACTCAGTCAAGGTTCATGAGCAAACAAGTTCCACTATGGGTACCTGGAGCCAGTGTTGAAATATGCTGCTCCATCATTTCCCCCAAGAGATGAGGAACTGCAGTATTTGTGCCTCATTTTCTAGCAGCCATTGGTTAGGAGCTGTTGTCAGAGGATATTAACACCCCCCACCCGCCAGCATGTCTGCCCTATTGTGCAGGTGATAAAGCAGGCTCTGGAGGCCAGAGGTGACGCTGTGACTCTCTGACTCTTGGTCACATTTCACCTTCTCTTAAGCATCTCATATGCCAGCTCCCAACTAATGTCTATAAGCCCAGAAATTCCTCCAGAGTGTCCATAGAGTCAAGCTTCTTCTCTGCATTTAGAATAATTTGTGCCTCTTCCTACACCAAGCAGTTGTGCACATACCCTACATGCACACACATGCACACATGCACACATTCACACATGCAGGTGCACACATATTGGGGACCAACTTCTAAGAAAAAGAGGAGACTGTTCTTATATCCCGGGCATTTAAGGGTCCTACTGAGCAATCTTCCACCTCCACCTCTCCTCCCCTTGCCAGAGGATGCTAATAAGGAGAGAGTTGCCTCCCTAAGGTCATCTAGTCTCTAACACTTAGAAGGGCCCTGGGCATCCTCCTAAACACACTGCCCTAACACCTCAGGTGTTCCTGTCCTGATACCCTGAGAAAGCCATCTTGGGCTTTTCGGTGTTCTTGAGGATCAGAAACCCAACAATTTCTATGCTGTTTGTAATTTCTATAATTATTTCCTTTTTTTAACCTTAGCATTTAGACAAGCTCCTTTTGAAAATGTCAATCTGTCTTAGCTATAGTAAGGGAAAGGAGGTTTTGTCTGGGATGGGCCCATCTTAAAGAGGAGCAGCATACCTGGGGGAGGGGGAAGGCCAGGCAGGAGGGGTCCAGGTGAGGAGGCCAGGTGTCGGGGAGCTCTCAGCAGCCCCTTCCCCACTGCAGACTCTCTTTCCAAAGCTCTTGTCTGCTCAGACTTGACAGGTGTGGGATCTGTTCCTTAAATGCTAGGTTCATTGCCCACCCTCAGGCTCAGTCCTGTCTCCCTAGGAAGTGCTTAGACCCATAGATTCCCACTGCCCACCCCAGCCCCCCACCCTTGAAATATCCCAGAATCTCATCCATCCCCAGGGATTTCCAGCTTTCTAAGGTCATCTCAGGCTAGTTGTGGTACTCTAATCCATGAAGACATTTCGGAAGAGCTCATGGTTTCATATGGGGTTGGAGGGCGGGGCAGGCAACTATTTAACCATTTCCGCTGTGGCCCCAGTCCTCCACGTGATATCTGTGTATTTTAATAATAGTCTTCCTAAAACAGTGCCTCCTGGGGAAGTGATAGGGTCATCATGACGTTGTAGGAAAAGCATAAGATGTCACTGTGGGTCAAAAGACACAAGATCTTGAGCTAGTGGGTCTCAAAGGTCCGAGGGTCTAAGGCACCTTCCTCCTGGAATATTCTGAGATTCTCCCACTCACTTCTCTGTGGCTCTGGACAAGCAGTTTGAGCTCCTTGGAGTCTCAACTTTCTCACCCTTTGAATTTGGTTTCCTAAGGCTCCTACCACGTGTTGATTATATGGTAGAAATTTTGCCCACCCCCAGGACAGACCAATGGGGGAAGGCTTATACCCAAAGGAAGCCTAGCCCATCCTCAACCCAACTTGAGTACTTACCAGCCACACTGACCACATGCTCTGCAGGGGCGCCTCTACAGCCTGGCGCTTCCTTAGAGCCTTCCTGCCCTTCCTTCTAAGGACCAGTGCCTGTCTGTATAACAAGCTCCAGAGAGACCCTGAAAACTCTGAAGCCATCAGTGCCCTCTGCTCGCGCTCCCCCAGCAGCAGCCTCAGCTGAGCTCTCCGCCAGGGGAGGCAGGCAGGAAGGACTGCTGGCTTTACTCAATGAATCGGCGGGTGTGCGGGTGTGCGTGTGTCTGTGCCAAGCTGGCCCCAGTTGATGAGAAAAGACTCCCTGGAGTGAAAGGGAGGGGTAGGAGAGCCTTTCCACCCTGATCAGGGCCACAGATCAGACTTTCCATGCTGCTCTGCACAAACTCCCTGACCTTACAGGCCCCAGCCCCCACCCTCACCCCTCCCTGCACTCACACAGAGGAGAGAGGCCTGTTTATCACTCTGGGTGGGACCCAAGCCTGTGGGGAATTGAAAAGAAACAGCCAGCTTAGGTTGCTATTGTTTTGTTTAAACAAACCGCTGGCTGGGCTGACTTGGAGAGGAGTGAGGGGGAGGCTGGGAGCACAGAGCAGGCTGGGCTGGGCCGCTCTGGGCTTAGTCCCCATCTCTCAGTCGCCCTAGAGCCGCCAGAGAGCTATTTCGGGAGAGTGGGTGCTAAGGCTTGGGCCCTCACGTCCTCTCCTGGGAGAGATGGGAATCAGGGGAGGGGCCTCCGTTCCCCAACCCCTTCCCTCTACCCTGGCGTCCCCTGGCTTCTCAACCCCTGGCCACACCTGGGCCCCCTGCCAGCCCTGGGAAAGACTGCCCGATACTGGGGGAGTCGGGGACCGTGCGGAAAGCCAGCCAAGGCAGAGCTGGCCACGCACGGCCCTGCTGTCCCAGGGACTAAATTTGAAGGCTGCCTGGACGCTCTGGAGCAGACAAGACTGCACGAGGGGGCTGGAAGGGTGCCAAAGGACAGAGATCTCACCTGCCCAGGGTGAGGAAAACCAAGTGGGAAGGGGGCCCAAGGTGGAGGGACCCATTCTTCTGCCGTCCTCTGCCCTTTCTCCCAACCAGGGACGAGTCTGGGGGAGGGGATGTTCTGGCAAAGGAGGCCCAAAGTGAGAACGGTTGGTGGACAAGCTACAGCCCAAAGGGGAAGAGATCAGGGGGCTTCAAGAAGACGGGGGTGGGGCTCTGACTTTGTAGAAGGTAACCCGCACGAGGAGCTGGGTCACCCAACTGACCCCAAGAGTCTTCACAGAGAAATGAGAGATCTCTTAGCTCCGTGCTCCCAAACCCTCATCCTGAGCACCTCTGTGAGGGGAAGGAGCAGAGGCTGCCTCAGGAGGGCTTGGTGGAAAGACAGCCAGGGCACAGTTAGGTGTTGGCAGAACCAGTGAAGAGCCATGCTAATCACCATCATTAAGGCTATAAAACCCCACACCTAGGGGCCCCGAGCTGTGGCACAGACCCAGGGGCCCTGCTCCAGTCCCTTTCATCTGAGCATCTCCCAGTCCTGCACAAACAATAATTAGCACCCGCCCCCGGGATCGCCTCATTATCCCACAGACGCGGAGCAGAGGGGAAAAGGGAGGGGAAGGAAGAAGAGGGAAACTGAGGCCAAAGAATCTGCCCAGAGGTTGTGGGCTGAGTCCCATCAAGACCTTGCCTCAGAATCAGCGGTCCAACCTCCTCCTGCCCTCCCTGCCCTTCTGGTTACTCAGAAGCCACTGGCCTAATATTCTGAAGGCCCCAAAGAGAACCTGAGAGGATGGGCTGGCTTAGCAAGGCTGTGAGGATTGCCAGCCCCTGCCTTAGATCTGACCAGACCCCACAGGCAGAGAGTCGTGTCCTATGCCCAGTCTAGGGGCGCAGATGATGGGAGTGCCCTTCCAGAAGTGTCCTCTCATGTTCAGGGGGTCCGTCCCTCACCTCCAGGCCACCCTCAGCGATGCCTGTGTCTGTCCTCTCTCCCTGGACCCCCTGAGGCACCATTCCAAACCCTATAGCCGGTTCTGGCAACGCATCCCAGGAGCAGCCATACATGTTCCTACTCCTCCATCGTACTCCCTCAGGGAGAGAAAGAAGTCAGCAAAACCTACTTGGACTGAAGTGTGCTGGTATGGCCTTCCGCTGCCCCAGGAGTCTCTCACACCTGTGTCTGTCTCTCATTTCAGGGTGTTGATATGAAGAAAGGGAAGATTCAGGGCCAGGAGCTGTCAGGTGAGTATGACCCTCAAACACCCCTTGCCCCAGCCAGGGCAACGGTGATGACCACCAGAACCATAATGAAGCAACTCAATGTTGAGACTTCGCAGTGTGCAAGTGCCGGCCCAGGAGCTTACTTGTATGCTCTAATGTCATGGTCACAACGGTGCTTTGAGACCCCTGCCACCGGTATGTCTGTTTTAAAGAGAATGAAACCGAGGCACAGACCCACCTGTCCCATGTCTCATGACAGGTAAGGGGTGGGGCCAGCGTGAAAGGCAAGGGTCTTCAGGAGAGTGACTGGCAGAGATTGGTGGGTCCCTCTCTTCCCTCCGCCTGCCTTCCTGTGTTCCCCTGTACCCAGTCCCATGTGATCTCCTTGCATGGGGCTCTGTAGACCCCCCGGAAAGGGCTGAGCAAAAAGATAAATGAGCCTCATAGTTCTGTGAGGCAACGCAGGCCAGATAGGCCTGGCTTCAAATCCCAGCTCCACCGTTTACTGTCCACCTGACTTTACCTCTCAGAGCCTCAGTCTCCTCATCCAGAAAATGGCGACAACACCCATCTTACCAAGTTGTAGTGAGGGTCAAGGGGATATCACAAGGGAAAGCACTTAGTCAGGGCCTGGCACCAAGAAGTGGCTCGCCATGTGTATCCCTTCCCTTCCTCCTCATAATCTCTCGCCTCTACTCTTGGAGGGGGGATTCTTCAGGAAAGCCCTGGTGAGGGGGGTTCAGTCTGCCATCTCTCCTGAGGATAAATTCCCAGTTGCACTGAACCAGTGAGTTCCAACCACAGCCTTATGCACACAGACGCACGGACACCAGTCTTTGGCAGTGTGGCACACACCCACACTTCAGTGAGCTTGGCACCCAGCAGCCCCTGGCCTTGCTCAAAGCTGACCCGGCCGCATCTGCCCTCCACACACCATGCACGTGAAGGACACACGCTGGCACCCACCTATGCTCAGCAGCCTTTCTCAGCGTTGGCAGTGTTTGTGAAAAAAAAAATAATGACCCACATCTGCACACACACTGACGGAGACCCTCCAAAACAGCCTCAGCGAACAAGCACACTCTCCCAGCACTCGCACCTGCCCCAGCACAGACCCCAAGTCATACAAACTCACAGGGCTCCTGGCACACCCTGTGCTGTGCTCACTCTGAACACACGCACGCGTGCACACACGCACACGACACACACGTGTATCAGATCTGCAACCAAAAACTCAGGGAGAGATGAATAGTCAGGAATTCCCCTAGCTGCAAGCATGCTGGAGGCCCCAGTGGCCGGAAGTGCACCATGAGGAACAATTCCAACAGCTCCAAATGGCGAGTCCCTCTTGTCTAATGACCAGGAGAGGGAGGTGACCATAAAGAACCAAGCTCCCTCCCACCAGCATCCTCGCTGCAAACACTCCATCCCCACCCACCCCCAGGAAGATTCTTGGCTCTTTAGAAAGGGAGATGAGGCGAAGGGGAGGAGGCAGAGGCACACGGTTTGGCAGGAGGCCCCACTGGAACCAACCGCAAAAGTCTGGCCCATAAAACCCCTGCATAGACTTGGGGAAAGAATGAGCGATGTCCCCGCCCCACTACCCCCCTACCTTAGAAAAAGATCTGCCTCCTGCACCGAGGGCAAAGGGGAGGGAGATGGGCCTTCTCCTCCGGAAGAGCCTGAGTGGGCTCCCAGTGCCCCGAGCACCCAGATCCTACACTTCCATGATCAAACCTTTGAACCGAGTCCCACCCACCCCCGTAACCACTTCCAGATCCTCCGGATCCAGCCAAGAAATTGGCTTCTTTGGGAATTGAGTTCATAAGGAAATGCTGAAAAAATAAATAAAAATCCGCTGCCAAACACTCTCACAGAGGAGGATGGGTTTCTCTTGAGGCAGGAAATCCATCAGGATAGACTAAAACAGCAAAGGGATAACACCAACACCCACCAGCCAAGTAAGGCCCAGGAATCCCACCAGTGCCCAAGACCTTCAAGCAGCTCACACCTCCTCCTCCTCCTCCTCCTCCTCCTCCTCCTCCTCCTCCTCCCACCACCACCCAAAATAAGGTGTTTCCTAAAGGAAACTACTGAAGGTGAGATCCTGCGAAAGATAAATCCTAGTAGTTTGCAGTGGGGTAAGCCCCCGGCTGGGACCCCAGGAAGGTCAGTGGGGACCATGGAAGGCATAAAGAATTATCTTGAGAGAAAAGAGCCAGGGGGCTCTGGGCTCTGTGGGGTGTGGGGCCCATCCTCTGTCCTTCTTCTGCCCCTAGCCTACCAGCCTCCCTCCCCACCAGCACAAAGTGGCTTCCACCGCTACCAGTTCTTCGTCTATCTTCAGGAAGGACAGAACATCTCTCTCCATTCCAAAGAAAACGAAACTCGAGGTAAGGCCTCCCCATCTGTCAAAGCCAGTGTAAATTCTGGGGTGGAAGTGGATGCTTTGTGCATTAATGGGGAAGCTGGGACCTTGACTCCTTACCCATGAGATTTGGAGGCCGGAGTCAAAGGGTGGTGTTTCTTGAAAGTAGACTGGAATGAGTGTCCTAAAGATTTTCACATCAGATGTGTTCTCCCCTCATACGTAAGTCCCGCAGATCACGATGGTGGCTTTAGCTGGCCCGGAGCCAGGTAGAGAACCATTTCCCCCATTCAGCCTTGAATGGCATGTGCAGGCAGCTACCCCACAGCACTCCTGCAAGTAATTGTACGCTCTAATTGAGTCTGATCTGGGCAAGAGGGCCCTGGAATGCCACCCTGCCAGTCTGTCTTCGTTGGCCATTAATTGTTCTGTCTGCCCAGTATTGCCACAGTGGTGGGGCAAAAACTTCCCAGCCATAACCCTTCCACTAGCTTCTCTGAGCAGCCCTTCTGGCCTCCTGGAGAGGATCCACTCCCCGTAGCCTCCTGATGGCTAACTGAAGGTGGCCTTGGTCCCCCTCCAACCAAAGCTGGGGAGCAGGAAGGAAGACTCATGGACATCTGGACACTGCTACGCCTCAGGCGACTCACCTGACCCTGTGTGAGCCATGACCCCTCACTGAGCTTTAGATTTCTCTCCAGGAAAATGGGAAATAAAGTAATCTCTGTGCACTCTATCACCTCCCCCATTTGGGGGAAGGGAAGAAAATGTGGAACGCACAGATGACATCTTGGGAGTGCAAACAGCACATCCCCCAGGCTGGCAGGAAGGTGAGTGGGCGGGTGGATGTCATCAGCCATTTGCTCTCACCCAGTGACCTTGACCAACTTCCACCCACTGGGAAGCCAGGAAAGGTATTGTTACATGCCTGTTGCCCAAAGGCCCCAGAGGAGAGGAAAGTGGAGCCCCGAAAGGTATTGGTTGAGTGAAGGAGGCCTTCAGGTGTGCTGAGCAGGAGCCACCAATCACAGAAGGCTCCGGGCTGCCCTGAAAGCAGAGTTGGTGCAACCTTTCCGCTGGTGAACCCTCCCCAGGTGCCCTCAGCGTCTTGCCAATCTGTAAATCTGTTTTAAACCGCTTTCCCAAAGACACGCTTTCAAATTTGGATACAGAGAGAAAAGGAAAACAATAATGTGTCTTGCCCAAGCCAAGATGAATTTCTCCAGTTCCCTGGATCACTCTCACCAAAGACATCATGAGCCCCCTTACACCAGTCCAGGCACTGTGCTTTCTGAGGGCTGAGAACTGGCACCTGAGCCCACGACGGTCCCCCAAGAGTACAAGTCTCACAAAGTAAAGCATGCCTGAGTCCCACTGTTAAGACATCAAGATCACAATGCCCCCACCCTGGGCTAGGATAGTGCTCAGACTGTCCCCTGAAGGAGGCTCCGGCAAGATCAAGTGCTTTCTGAGGGGCGGGGTGGGAGGGGAAGGAGAGAGCAGTAGGTGAAGCCAGGAGGAGCATGAAAGGGGGCAAAGGGAGAAAGGAGGTGCCTACCGCAAAGACACTTGCCGTCCACCGTGGCTGGGGTCCTCAGGTTCCATCCTAGCCCGTCCTCCAGAAAACACAGTGGCTGGTGTGCCCTTCCTGTGACACTGGCAGCAAGCAAGGAAGCTCTAAACCTATGCGGCCTGACACCCACCATCAGTCCCTTTGAATCTTTGCCAAAACCACAGTTTCTTGTGCACACCCCCCTCCCTTCACGTGAAAACTTAGGAACTGGACTCCTAAGTTCTGGGCAGGGTCCCTTGGCTTCTGTGCCATTCTGCTTGCCACCAGAAATGGAGGTGGGAAAATCGTCCTCCCAGATGGGCCATCATAGGACACCTTCCTGTGTCTAGCACTGTGCTAGGGGCTTAGGAGAGGATAGGATCCCATAGCACAGGGAACGTTCCCTGCCCTCAGGGGGCTTACAGTCTACTTTGAAAACATTTAAATAACAATGCAGAGCAGCTTCTAATTAAGCACTTAATTGTGTGTTTCTGGCTGTAAGGACAACGGGAGATCAAGTGGATTTAGGGATAGTCCATACCTTCCTAAAATCCCCTTCCCTTCCAGAAGACACACCCTCTTCAGCCGGGAATAGTGCAAAGGTATTTTACTGCAGGGTGAGGAAATCTGTATTTGCAGTCTCCAGCTAGTGATTTGACTTTTGAGCAATTCAACTACCCTCTCTGAGCCTCAGTTCCCCCATCTAGAAAATGAGGGGTTGGATCTAGATGATCTACAAACCTATATGGCCCTGAGGCTACATGGAAGAGGTGAGGCATGGGCTGGGCCTGGGAGAAGGAGGCCATTTGAATCCTTGAGTGAAAGACAAAAGGCGCTCTGGGCTGGAGAACCACAGATGCAACGATTATTTTGGAAAAGTGAGAAGGAGCACCCCTTGTGAGGAGCAAGCCCAGCAGAGGCCTGACCTTGGTGGGTGCCGTGAAGTGCCGGTAGGTCTTGCCCATGGGAGAAGTAACACACGGCAACCCCTCTTTAGAGGTGACTACGCTGGAGTGGTGGGCAGGCCGGAGAGGAACAAGGGCACGGGAGACCACCAAAGGTGCGGAGATGCGTGCCCAGATGAACCCACGGGGCGTGGCAAATGTAGAAGCCGCCCTTGCACACTGTCAGAAGTCCAAGGCCAGGCGCTCTCTGAAGCACCCGCACAGCGCTTGGGGACTCGTGGAGCCCCAGGCTGGACCAGCCCCCAGGAGACCAGGATATGGAGCCAAGGAGTACAGGCCCTGGGGCTCACTTTGGTCTAGTTTTCTTTCCATGGGAAGGCGTCCTCGGAGGAACAGGGGAGTCCTAGGATATGTGTGCTGTAACCAACCACTTGTGTTTTCTGGATGCACAGGCAGGAACAGCTTCCAGAGACTGGAAGGGAAAGTGGGTTTGTAAGAGCCAGGTAGAGAGGCATCCATGAAGGGTAGTTGACTTGAGCCAGTCCTACTGGATCCTTTCCTCCCTAGGACTTAGGCATGGATGACAGTTTAGGTTGAGAAGCATGTGCGACATTATTCTAGTTGAATTTGTAGGACCGTGAGGGCCAGGGAACGTTGCTCAGTGCCAGGGGCTGAAACCCTCCGCAGGGTTTCTCTTTATTCCGTGACCTCAAGACAACATCTATAGGATCAACAAATGGGAGATCTTGACATCCATGTGTCACCTTGGACAAGCCACCTCACATCTCTGGGCCTCAATTTCTATATCCTCAAGATAAGGGGTTGGACTAGTTGGGTCTACCACTGAATGACCCATAACAGATTTGCTCCCAGCTTACCGAGTTCCCCCCACCTTGGAGTTCTGCGGGACAAGTGCAGGGAGCAAGTGACAAGTCTTGAAGAACCTATCCAACTCCACACACTTCTGGATGGAGGCCTTCAATCAGATATTGGCCTGCCAGGACCACAGCACAGGCCCTGGAAGGGCAAGCCAACTTTCTTCTAGTTTATGAAATCCTGCCTTCCTATTCCTCCTGCCTTTACACAGCTCCTTCTCCCCACCATTTTCCCCTCCATGCTGGGCACGATTCACACACGCCCTCTGCATTCGTTGGGATGACAGTAGGTGCCGAATGTGTGTGAGGCAGTGTTCTAAGTGCTGTGGGCACAGAATTGAGCCATGTGGACCAGGTCCGTGTTCCCATGGATGCATGGTGTCACCCAGTGTAACCCTGTGGACAGTTGGGAGTTCACAGAGCTAGTGAAGGGAGATAGTCAGATAGCTCAAGCATGACCACATCCCAAACAGGGAACAAGAGTGAAGCTGAAAGAGCCTGACCTGATGCCCTCTGACCATGGCTGGCCCAGTTTCACTGACATTTGTCCCAAAGGCCACACCGCCCCTTCCTAAATTTGGGCCTGTAACACATTGGACTTGTACCTCTGTCCAACCCCTCTCACCCAGCTCTAATCCCTCTCCCCTCCACCTTGTATGCCCAAAGCCCAATCTGGCCTCTGGGCTCATCTGTGATTCATGACGGTTTGCCTGCGCATCGGCCTCACAGCAGCCTTGGATTCGGCAGGTGGCTTCCACGTTGTAGAGGAACCAACCGAATGAGTTGAGGGGCCATATCTGAAGAGAGCCCGCAGACAGCGCTGGTTCGCACCTCATCCATGCACCCTTCTATACCACACGCTGCCACATGCCCACTAACTCCTGCTTAGTTCCCATCAGTGCCCACCGTGCTCCCCCTTTGCCTGCTGCTGATCAGGGCACACCATTTCTCCCCTTCCCCAAGCCTGGTGGCCCCACCCCCCTGCAGAATACGAGTCTTGCTGATGGCCCCATGGTGCCTTCCCCCGGGGGCAGTCTTCTCTCAGCTGACAGGACCCTGCCCTCCCCTGCTGCTGTCCATCTCCACACGCTCTTTAACACTTGGTTTTGCCTGCTTAGTCACCTGCTTTTATCTCTTTTGTATTACTCAATCATTTTTCACTTGCACAGGCCTCACTGCCACCATGAGACTATAAATTCCTTGAGGGAAGAGCTCACCTCTGCCATATGTTTCCTTTTTACCACCTGTCCCTGTGCTCAGCCCCCTGTGAACTTTCAGTCAATGAGGATGTTTGTGTATGGGACACACCCATGTACACACACACACACACACACACACACACACACAGCTGCACGTTCTCACACCCCCATATTCAAGTCATCATCAGCTTCCTTTAACACCCGGAAAGACAGCCGCCTCTGTGAGCACCGTGTCCACAAATGAGTTTTGGCATTCACATCCTCCTTGTCCCAACCAGGTGGGCAGGCAGGACCACTTGTGCCCAGCCTCTCCACCAGCCTGCCCTGCTCCTCCCTGGCTGGATCCTGTAGGGCGACCAGGACAGTGGCCATTCCTTCCGCCAAGCGAATAAGGAAACTGACGCCCAGAACAGTGAGTGGCTTGGTCAACCAAGGGTCCACAGTTAAAAGCAAATTACCTTTCTTCTGACTCCTGGGGCAAGGCTCTTCGCTCCTATCACTCACTCACCCACATTCCTCACCCTCACCCCTCTCTCTCCTCACCCAGACCACCTGGGCCCTGGTGTGGGGACAAAGAAAGAGCAAGTCCATCTTGAAGTCCCGAGTGTCCTTGGCCAGCAGCAGCAGCCACCCAAGGCAGCGTCCCCTCACACCCCCTCCCTGGAGAAGGTGATAGCCAAGCACTGTGTAGACACTAAAAGTCCTGCCGAGCTATGGCCTGTGTGGTGCCACACCTCAGCCACCTGGCCCAGAGGTGTCACGAGCCGGCCTCACGGCCTCAAGCTCCTCTCTCGAGTGAGTGGGGGAAATCCCCTTGCTGCCCCACAAGATGACATGCCAAAGCTTGTTCCAGAAGCATGTCCAAGGCGGTGAGCCCAGGATGGTGCCACAGCGCCAGGGGAGCTAATGGGCCACACCAGTCTCGGACGCCACCTCACCAAGGCAGCCTTGGAGGCCTGCAGAGAGACTGCGTCTCTGGGAGGGGTCCTTGGGTTCTGGACCAGGCAGCCATAACCCACTCCCCAGCATCGCAGACACCTGAACTGAGCAGCTCCTGGGTGAGCCACCCACCCATAGAGGTCAGAGAGGAGGAATGGGCTGAGGCTTGCCACATGGTGGGATTTAAGGCTTGCTTGTGGCCTCTAAAGGCCTGAGGGGCACCATGGGTGATTGAAACAGTAGGCACTGTGGGGAAATGTTTGAAAACACAGGCCAAGGGCAGGAATGCAGCAGAACTCCGAGAAGTGTCAACAGTAGGAGGCATTGATGTAGAGGAACTGAGGCTGGGAGAAAATCCACAGGCCTGGTGGCAGTGAGCTAGAAGTACATGGTATATAGGCAAACGTAGAAGGAAGAGTGCCCTCCCTGCAGACCATCCCCAAACACGCACACAGACACACACAAACACACACAGCCCACTGCAAAACAGCCCCTACCCCCTGCCATGACCTCCCATGGTGGTTCACCTGGCCAGGCCCCAGAACCCACCCCCCAACCCCCTGCCCCGGGCCCAGCCCCTGAATCACTGTGTGGGCTTGTGTCAGGCAGTGGGGCCCCACCCACCTGGCAGAGCGGGTAGGACTGGGGGCCTGGCAGCAGCCCAGATGGGGCCATCTTGGGAAACTCTCAGACAGGCACCCTGGCTAGGAACTGCCTGCAACCTCCACAGGCCGCAGGCAGCCCTCTTCAGGAAACACGCCCCAGTCAAGCCAAACATCAGTCGTCCAAAGCGGTATTGAACAGATCAGCAGGAAACCACAGATAATCCCCAAATTTCACCCAGAGTTCCAGCCAGCCACCACCAGCAAATACTGGAATGGAGCAGCGGAAGCTTAAACTGACAGCTTTGAGCCTCCTCTCTTGCTCCCTTCCCCACCCCCAGCCCCAGCCCCAGCCCCAGGACCAAGGGGGGCATCCTGGGTGATCCATTTCCCCGGGTAATTAGGAATTGCACTTCCACTCTCCAATCCTCCCGAGTGCTCCAGAGGAGCTGGGTGACCGCTCCCCACCTCGGAACCCCCCCCCCCAGCATCCCCACCCTCTCACTCCTGCCAAAGTCAAAGTGGTCCCCTCTGCCCCATGCCTCTCAAGCCAGCAGGATCAGCCACTCAGCAAATATTCTCCAGGAGTAATTGGATGTGATGGAACGAGGGCTTTTGAGCTCCTGAGTGGAAGTCTCTGGATGTCATTTAGTGGCACAAAAAATAAGAGGCCCAGGCCTCCCGCCTACCACCACCAGGACATCATTAATCTCAGCAGAAAGGCATCAGTGCCTCTATCACTGCAGCCAGCCCTGCGAAGAGCCAGACAAATTACAGACCTGAGCCAGGCACACGATGGGGCGGTTATTAGGCTGGCGTTCAATTTTTGTTTTTTCTTCGGGGCCACTGTCCCCTAGGGGGAGAGTCAGGGGTGGGGGACAGGGAAGAGGGTGGCCACTTTGGTTAGATACATCTCACCCGCCTTGGGAGACAGGGCCACTCAGTGCCAGTAGAGGCCCCAGCAGCTCAACTCACAAAATAGCTCAGAGGAGGCCAAGCCCAAGTCTCAGGACCCCGCCTCCTTGTTCTCCAGCCACAGGAGTGGAGGCCTCCCTCCCAGTGGGGGCTTCCCAGCCCCCACTTGCCAGGCTGAGCAGGAAACACTTGAGGGCCCCAGGAGGACCAAATGGCAAGTCAGGTGGGAAATGTCCCTGGGCTACAGGCAGGACACACAGGGAACACTGCCCTGTGCTATTGGGAAGGCCTAAGAGTAGGTCCGCTGAAGAGACGAGGGCGAGGCTAAGGATGGGACCCCATCCGCCAGGAGCTGCAAAGCTGTGCTGCTGGCCAAGAGAAGGCCTGAGAAGGCCTAGCTTGTTACTAGCCCAGGGTTCATTGTCTTCTGTTATAAAACCGTTGAGGACAGGAGCAGGGCCTCCATCCAGTATACCCCCGCCATGCCTAGTGGACACCGGGCTGCGGCTCCCAGTTGGGCTGTCAGTCTCCCCTCAGCCCAGAGTTCGCACATTCCAGCAGAGGAGTCGCCCATCGCATGCCCACAAGTCCTCCGAGGGGGAGGGGCTGGCCTAGGAGAATATTTCTCAGTCCCCCACAGACTGGGGAAGCTGGGGGCAGAGAGTGACTACAGGACCTGCCCCAGGGCAATTCCCACACATTCCAGCCATTGCTGCCCCTGGGACTCAGGGGCAGAGGATGAGTAACTGAAAGCTTGGAGCCCCTCTCCCAGGTGTTGAAGACACTGTCTAGGGGAGATCAGGCACACAGTAGTGGCTCCGAAACCTCCCCCACCTCTGCCCCACAGCTTTAGGTAAGCTGACCTAGCACTCGCTCCCCTTGGCCCATTTGTGGAACATCTGTAACATCTAACATCCTTCATCGCCAACATCTTCCCTATCAGCCCCAACCAGTGGGTAAGAGATCAGCTTCTAGTTTTTCGGAATGAGAACGGTGTGCCCTACGGTTGCGCAGGGAACAATGGGCACGTCACATGCAGCAGCCCCGCCCTGAGGAGACCCGGCCTGTGTTCCAACCACTGGGTGGTTCAGGAAACAGGCGTCAGACATCCTCCTCCTCTCTCCCTCCTGCCACAGAGCCCTTTGCAGTACGCTCACTACCCCTGCCCTGGACCCAGGAAGAGCCCATCCTGGGTGGCCCCAGGGTCCAAGGGGGGTGGCCTGAGCACAGCCAGCATCACCACCCTCTTCCTGCATGGCAGCAGCTTCTCTGCAGCTCCAGGATCGGAGCAGTGCCATACAGGATGGGACTTTCCTCCAAATGGTGACCACGAAGCCACAGCCTCCAAGCTCCCCATCTCTCCACACACACACACACACACACCCCTGAGGGCCTGACTCACCCCTCTTCCTTCTAGAACTTGCAAAGGGTCAGTTCCTCTTGCCCTTTGTGGCAGGAAACGGGGGCGTGAGGAGTCACAGCCAAACCAGGGGAGGAGGCAGCAGGAGGCTAGCAGCCAGCAGCCTGTACCCACTCTCCTGAGGGACACAGGGCCTGGTTTGAGGAGCTGCCTAAGAACCACAGTGTTGTCGGACATGTGACCGGGAAGGAGCTGTGAGGCTCCCAGGGCACTCCAAGCTCAATCAAGAGAAGTCCTCTGAATTAGGGAAGGGCAAGTCTGCAGCAGGGGAGCGAGGTCTCCCTCGGGGTGCAGGGGATTTCTTTCCACCAACTTGCCCTGATCTCGTGATGAGAGTTTCAATTCCCTCCTGGCCACCAAGGTTTCTTCCTGCCCTACTCAGTGGGGAAGGCCCCCTTGTCCCCATGCCTGCCACACACCAGTTCACCCATGAGCCCTTTTCCTGGCTTGCACATGCATAGACATGCATGCATGTACACGCATACACACCTGCACGCACTTTCCCAGGCTCCCTGGGTGTGAAGGCCACCAGGCCAGTGCCTCCCCACCTCGCCTCCTGGTGGAAGACCCCACAGCACTCAGTTGCCCACCTGTCACCCAGCAGCAGCCTACCCCCAGGAGAGACTTTCCCAGGGCCCAGCATCTCTCCCGAATCCGAGCATGGAGTCACCAGATCGGACCTAAGGGAGCATGAAGAGGCCCTTCCCTCCATCACTGCCCCTAAGAAGCATTCTCACCAGAACCCCATCTTGTGCCCCATCCTCCCATCTGAGCACCGGGGATAAAAATAGTCTCCCCTTATGAGGATTAAGTAAGTGTATGAATATGCGTGGAGTTTCTGGCACATAGGAAGCGCTATATGGATGTGTTATTACTATTATTATTATTTGCATTATCCTTATTATTGTCTTGTTTCTTTGGATTAAAACATTTTGGTTTTCCTTGAAAACCTCTTTGAAATGCAAACATCCCCTGCGGGGTGGTGTGGGGAGGAAAGGATGATAGGTGGAGTAACAGCACATCAAGGGACTTGCTTTCTTCCTTGTTAAAAAAGGGTAGTGGGTGGGGGTACCTGGGTGGCTCAGTCCAGGGTGGCTCAAGTCCAACTCTTGACTTTAGCTCAGGTCATGATCTCGTGGTTCATGAGTTTGAGCCCCGCGTCGAGCTCTGTGCTGACAGTGCACAGCCTGCTCGGGATTCTCTCTCTCTCTGTCCCTCCCTTGCTCTCGCACTCTCTCTCAAAATAAATAAATAAACTTTAAAAAAAAAAAAAGGTAGTGGGTCCAGACAGAGGACCACAGGCGGGTAAATGGGCAGCTCTGTCCAGGCTGCAACCCTCGCCCCTGCGCATTAAAGATTACTCTCCTCCACCTGTCCACTGCCTAGCTCTGCTCCAGGCAAGGTCTTCCTTGAGCACTCCCTCTCACTCAGGGAAGGGTGGTCGATTTACCCCTCACACACCAAAAAGAAAAAAATACAGGATGCCCAGTTAAATATGAATTTTAGATAAACAAGGAATGAATTTTTGAGTAAATTCCATGAGTATGTGGGACATACTTACAAATTAGTTGTTGTTTCTCTCAAATTCAGGTTACAGTGGGCATCCTGTGTTGTAGCTCGCAATCATGCACAGAGGGTGCCTGAGGCCCAGGGTTTGGGAAACAGAGCGTGGGAATATGCTTGTGACCACTTTCCGCAGCTTCTCCCCAGTGCCCCGGGCTGCGCCCTCCTTGCCCTGCTGCTAGGCCTGTCCACACTTGCCCCAGAAGAGGCCCCTCCCCCCCCCCACAACCCTGTGCTCTCTCTCCTTGAGGAGCACCTGGGCACCTGCCCGGGGACTTCTTACCCATACTGCAGGATCCAGGTGCTCAGGAGGAGGGAGAGCCCTAGCCATGTGCCCTGCCCCCCAACCTCAGCCACAGCCAGGGATCTGGGGAGGAGGTTGAAACACTGACGCAGACACTGGGGCCGGTCTCAGCCCCAGCAGCTGGGGTGACCACGTGTGAAGACAAGAAGCCTTTAAGGCCTCAGTCTTGGGGTGAGGAGAGCCCGCAGAAAAAGAGAGGTGGGTGGAGACAGTGGGTAGCCCACCCAATGGGGCATCTTTCCGCATGTGAGAAGGCAGAGTCATGCCAAATAAAGGGCCCTGGGGAAGGAAACCAGTCCAGATTCACTCCTCATTGTTCCCTGGGGAATAGTCTCTTCCCAGACACTCTGCTAACATCCATCTAGGAGCCAGAAGCACCCGGGCACTCTGCCCCCCACAGCCCAACGGCCAAGGTCCTTACTTGCTGAGGCCTCCACGTCCTCAGAGCGGCCTCCCTGTCAGGCCCTGCCGCTCCCAGGCCATGGTTCTCTCTCACGGCCTTCCTCTGGTCTGTCTGTCCTTCCAGGCAATTGGAAAATGGACAAATTCCTGAACCGCTTCCACCTGAGTGAACCCGAAGCGAGCACCCAATTCATGACTGAAAATTACCAGGACTCCCCAAATTACCAGCCTCCCGCAGGAGGAAGCAGTGAGCCCACGGACAAACCCAAACAGAGTTAACTGCCGGCCAGACATCAGGCTTTGTGTTGCAGGTGTGTGTGTCCACAGTGCCCATCAGTGATGGTCTGGGCATGGAACCCCTTCTCTCCCAAATTAAAAAAAAAAAAAAAATCATCCAGGGCTTACTGGCTGGATGTGTTGCTTCCTAACCTGTTCTCTTTCAAAAACTAAGAAGAAGAAATCAATCGATGTCCAGCACTAGGAACCTGGGGCTTTGCTGTAAATGCAAGTGTGTGGGGTGCGGGTGGTGCTGGGATATAGATGGATAGGAAGTGGGGGTCCCTAGGCCTCACCTGTCACTGAGGCACTGTGTGCCCTGGAGCAAATCACCTATCTTCTCTAATCTGCTTCCTCTGTTGTGAAATCGAGGTAGGAAGGAGAGTTGGGGCAGTTGGTTTGTCACCATGGTCCATTCCAACTCTGACAATTCAGCATCATTCATTGAACAGGTATTGGCACCAGGTATGTGCCTGACCTCTCTCACTAGATGCTGGGGATACATATGGGAACAGGGTAGGCAAAACCTAAGGCTTGCTTCATGGAGCTTACAGTCCAGGATGGGAGGGAAAGGTTCATCAGGTGACCACAAGCAAATTACAACAAATGTGCCAAGTGCTATGAGGGCATGAGGGGACCTGCTTTGTGGTGGAGGGGGCATAGTCCAGGCTCAGGTGAGGCCTGTCAGAGGAAGTGGTGTTTAACTTCAGAGCTGAAAAGTGTGGTAGGGGTTAACTGTGAATGGGGATGGGTGCCGGAGACCGTGCCAAAGAGAGGGAACACTGCCTCCGAGCTCCCGTGGCTGGCAGGGGCATGCGTGGCATCTTCCAGGCCCGTAGTGTTGCCACCTGGACAGATGGGCAAAGACCATGCCATGCCTCGCAGCCATGCTAAAGTTTTAAAGTGTACTCTCAGAGCAATGGGAAACCACTGAACAATAAAATAAGTAGATTGGAGGGGAAGAACGAGTACAATCTGATTTGTGCTTTCAGAAAACTCTGAAGAAACTCCCTGGTGTCTGCAAGGAAAGGATTTTCGCCCCCTAACTCCCCTGGATGTCCTCTGAAGGTCCCGTGGCTTTCCCACCCAGGGTCCCCTTGGAGGTACCTCTTTCGCTACGGTCTCGTTCCCAGGCTAAACTCAAGTTCCTCGACTCCCCCACCCCCGGCTCCAGTCCCCTCAGCACCCCCACCCCCTCACTGCGCCTCCACACTCGGTTTCCCTCCAAGAGTTAATAGCCCCCCTGTCCTTGGCCAGAATACAGCAATGTTGGTGATTCTTGTGTGCAAGGTGCCTTGAGATCCCCAGATGAAAGAGGCAGGCTGCAGCTGGACACAGGGCTGTTGCCTTCTTAGAGCCATGCCCCACATTAGCTGGAAGGCAGAGGGGCTCCGGCCAGCCACTCAGCCCAGCTGAGCACATCTTAAGTAGTTGGAGGATTTTAGTGGTGAGGCTCTGAAGGACGAGATGAGGTGGGAGACTGAGGTTGTGAAGGGAACCGGACCATGCTTCCTCCCACCATTGATGGATTTAGCTCCCATCTGGGTGATGGACACTAAAGTCGTGTTCTGTCGAAGGGCCTTCTGAGGCCAGCCCAGGCAGTAGGAACTCCCCGTTCTCCTCACCTTGGCAGGCAAGCTTGTCGGCAGCGCTAAAAGGAGAAGCAAAGGGAAGTGTCCATGTGCAGTGTCACAGCAGGCAGCCTCGGAAGGGACACTCTGGGTGTGTGCGTGAACCTCACACTCCTGAGCCCTTCTCCCTGCAGCCCCCACCCCACCAGGCCTGGAGTGTAATTGGCAGCTCCCGTTGGTGCCCAAGGCCAGGATAAATAGCAGGTCAGCTTGCTAGAGCAGCCCCAAATCGAGACACATCCTCCCCTCTTCTGCTTTTAATTCCTTGTGGCTAGCATGTTTATTTTGGGTGAGGAAAAAAAAATCGGATGTTTATCCTTCGAGGAAATTATCGGCTTGCTTTCCTTCCTCCCCCCCCCCCCCTTTTCTCCTGGTTTTTTGGGCTTTGAGTTCAACTGCAGGAGAGACCCCCACCCTCCTGGCCCCAAAACGTGAAAAAAGAACAAAGCTGGCCCAGGCTCTAGGCTGAAGCCAGCCCTGCCAGATGGCCCCTGAAAGCCACGGAGAAGGAGGTCCAATGCCAGGAAAGGGAAACCTAGAGGCCAGGGACACCTTGGAAAAGTCACCCTTGACTCAGTTCTCTGCCTGCACAAGACTTTGGGCCTCTTCCCCCTTTTCTTTCACTGCCTCCTCCAGGAAGAAACAAAATGAGCACGTAGATTGCTTCGAGATCTCTAATGAAGCAGTTAAGAAAGATGTAAGGGAGCATTAGTGAGCCCTATGCAGGGGTAGGAGAGCTGACATTATTATTATCATCATTATTATCAGATAGTGTTTGTTGAGCACTTTCTGCATGCCAGGCACTGTGCCCTAACAAGTGGCATCGCATTTAACGCATTCCTGCCCTGCTTCCCTGCCTTCACGCAGATTCTCTCCTTCCGTTGTCACAACCTCATAATGTAGCTGTTGCTCTTCTCATTTTATAGATGAGGAAACTGACATTCTGGTAAGTTGAGGAACGCACTCCCTGTTCCGTAACTAGTAGCACTGGTGTTACCTTAAGCCTTCTCACGCTAGGTACTCAGAGAGAAGCAGTACTCTCATTTTGCTCTCTGAGCTACATAAAATAAAGGCCAGACCTTCTATTTTTTCAGAAGTGAGGTGGGGCAGAAGGAAGGCTGGGAGTTTCAGAAGAATTTAAGGGGAGTCTCACCCAGCATCTTGCCTACCCCCAGCTTCAGCTATTCTAGACCAAGTGTGATTTGTGAGGAGGGCCAGCTTCTAGACGCTCATGGCAACAGCCTGGTCTGCCACCCACCCCCCACCACCACCTGCCCGAGGCAGCTACCCCAACGGTTTACCGCCCTCAATGCATTGAATCACCCGTCTCCCCAAGAACCTCACCTGTGTGAAACCTGCTCTCAGGGAAGGGAGAGACGTGGAAAAGGAGGGAAAGCCATATGGGAAGACTTCCCGGTGACAACGATGATGATAATGATGATGGCAGTGGTGGTGGTGATGGTGGGTCCAGGTTACCGCTGAGAAACCACGGGAGAGAAGGAAAGCCTGGTAGATGCTTTAAGTGGTGTAGTTTAAAACCTTTTCTTACTTAGCAGACCTAAATTCACATAGAATCTCTACCATTGATAGCTCTGGGACCTCAGGGAATTTACTCAACTATTCTGGACCTGTTTCAACTGCAAAAAAAACAAAAAACAAAAACAAACAAACAAACAAAAAAAACCAGTATAGTGAAAAAACCATGGAAATAAGTGCCTTTCCTAAAGATCTGTTGCAACAGTTAAATGAGATAGCAGGCAAGGCACCCAGGCGCAGTGCTTGGCATGCAGGCTGTTGAGTAAATGCGTGTTTTCCTCTCCTTCCCTGCCTCCACTCCCCTGCTCTGCTCCCCACCTGGGCCAGAGCAAGTAGTGTGGCTTCGGGTAGTGGGAAAGAGCCACCCTCCCCAGATGAGAGTCCTTCCCAAGAGCCCCATCCGAGTCTCAGTGGCCCCAGGGAAAGGGCTGACTGCCAAGGGATCCTCAGGCCCCAGCCCAGCATCCCCCTCCCAAGCTCAGCGAAACATTGGGAGGCTCGGATCAGGGAAGACAGCCCAGTTCCTTAGCAACTAACAAGCATTTCTCTGTAAAGACAAAGACCCTTCACTCAGAATGCTCCTTCCTACCGCGCCCCCCCCCCCCCCCCCCCGCCTCTCCAGGTGTCTGATGCACTTTGCAGGAATGGGGCTAGGGGCTGCCCACCCCCTGCCCAGGTTTAAGGCCTTTTGCCCCACCTTCCTGGCCATCCTGATATTACCTGTAATTATCCCACAGCACCTTTCATCCTGGTGCTAATTAACCTTCCCATTTACCCCCAGGAGCTGCTGGGAGACACGTGAGGCATCCATACACACACACACACACACACACACACACACACACGCCCTCCTGCATATACATATATACACAAATGCCCATATTCCCCCTTCAGAGACCCTTGCTCCATTTTCGAGATTAGGAAACTAAGGTTCTAGAGAGGAGCCAATTCCTTGAGGGTTCCCATTTGCCTTCTGAGTACTCAGAAGGCAAAACAGGAGCTGAATAGTCTGGCTCAGGGAGAGGGGGAGACAGGGTCCCCCTTAGCATCCTGGTGGGAGAGGGACCAGGAAAGAGAAAAGCCTTTGGAAAAGACTTGAAGAAAACTGAGCCAGGACAGAGGTCTCGGCTCAGTGCCACCTTGGGGCCACCAGACACAAGTTGTCATGCTTAACACAAAGAGGACATTTCAAAGGGAAGAAAGGAAATATTTTGATTAAAAAAAGAAAGGAAGAGAAAGAGGCAGAAAAAGAAGGAAATAGAAAAGAAAGGCATGGCCATCTGGTCGGATGTAGGGACCTGATTTTAGTACCATTCACTGCTGTGTGAGCCTGGACAAGTCAGCTGGCCTCTCTGGGCCTCACTTTCCTCATCTATAAAATAGCTTGGGATGGGTGTTTCCTGAGGTCCCCTCTAGCTGAAAATGCCGCAACTCTATGTGCCTATTTTGGGGAATGGTAGAAAAAGCCACGACTACTGTCCCTTTGGCCGGATAGGAGTGGGGATAGGTGAGAGGAAGCCACCAGAACCAGGTAGAACCTTGGGATTGAGAATAAAAAGGAGCCAAATGCATTTGGCTGCAGAAGTCCCTACCAGGAGGGCCAAACTAAAAGGTTTTAGTCTGAGGAGCTAAAGACCTTGGGATTTCAGGAGAACCTGCTCCCAGAAGCAACAACCAGCAACAGAGCTCATCTTCCCCAGATCCAGGCAGGAGGAAGCCCATTCAGAAAGCCTGGTGGAGGGAAGGTGGAGAAGCACACGGCCCTGTGTCTGCACCCAGTGGCCACAGAGCCTCCTGACATGTTCCAAATGAGGGCAGGACACAGAAGCACTTCCTTGATTCCTCACAATCTGGAGTCTGCCCCACTGGCATAAGTTATCTGGGCAGGGAGCAGAGGGTTCAGAGGAAAGAGGCTGAACTTATCAGAAAGGCAGGCACAGCAAGGTGTTGAGTTCCCACTTTCGTTTCCATTCTCTGAAGAAAATGGACAGTGGGCTGGACCCTTCAGGGCCTGGACGGAAGGGCGAACATGAGCAGCACCTTAAAGGAGCCCAGACGCCGTCTACCCACACACCTACACATTCATACACCCTCACCCACACCACTCACTTCACTCCCTCACATGCCCTCATGTCCGCTCATGTGCTTGCACACTCATTCGCGCGCACACACACACACACACACACACACAGAAACAGCTGGACGTGCACTTTCGAGTCACCATAAAGCAGCAGATCCTTTACAGAAGGCAATGGACGTCAGCCATTCTCCAGCATCGATGGGGGCTCTGTTGTGCGCAAAACAACGGAAGAAACTGAAAAAGAAACCTAGCAGGGCCCTGCTCACTGGAAGGTCTCCCTCAGGAGTCCTGTGATTGGGAGACCTAAGGACCTCAGCTCCGGGGGTAGGAAGGCGGGCTAACAAGTAAGAAAGGGAGAGGCACTGGAGCCAGGAAGAAATAGGGCAGCCTGTGGAAGGGAGAGGGGGCTTGAGGAGAGAGGCCTCACAGGGCTGTGAGGGTCCTGAAGTAAAGCGTAAAGGCACTGGGGGAGACAGAAAACTGGCTGGCCCCTAGCCCATGTCCCCCAGGTACACACTCACGTCTGCAGTTCACTACCCTGCCCTCAAACCCTGGCCCACTGATGGACCTTGTGTGCATTTGCCCACAAGGACGCGGGTCACCATTGTCCAGAGCTCTCCTGTCTTCCTCCCCCTGCACCCCAAGAACCAGGCCAGCCCACCCATACATATACAAACGTGCGTGCGCACGCTTACACACACCTCTACTATCCGCATCCTGCACACACATACTGTAAATATACCAGCCCACGCAAAATCACATGGTGTATGCACCCGCTAGACACTCCAGGGTTTCAACTCTGCCAAGCTCTTTCTAGACATCATGCAAGCTGTGTGTACATGTTGTTCAGCCCGGGCAGTTGTGAACATAGGATTCGCATGTACATGCAGTCTCCATATGTGCACACCCACATTGTTCACAACCTATGTACACACCAGCCCACCAGTGACACAGACACAGCACCCTTTGGAGTAGACTTAGGACCAGACAAATGGATTTGGGGCAGTGGCTGTGGACGTCATGTGTGTGTGTGTGTGTGTGAGCGTGCGCGTGTGCACACACGTTTGTGAGGGGTGGGGGGATTGGAGAAGGGTAAGGGGGAGGTTCTGGCAGAGGAGGGAAACCAGGCCTTCCCCTGAAGTCCACAAGGAAGGCACCCAGACACACACCCATCCTCCCAGTGGCCCTACCTCGCCTGCTGCCAGGCCAAGGAAAGGAGAAGCTAAAAGTGGCCAGTCTGAATTACTAAATTGGTCCTCAGCAGAGAAGGGGAAACGCGTCAGTTCCCTGGGGAAGTGGCCGAGCCCAGGGTGGCCACAGGTCCCTGGGCTTCTACTCCAATGGAAAAAAAAAAAAAAAAGTTGCTCAAATAGATCTGACGCTTTGTTTTCGAACCCAAAATACCCTGTGGTGGCTGCCGGAAGTGTGACCGCGCGGGAGGGAAGTGGGGCAAGAAGGGAGGGTTAGTTCGAGTTTCCATTGCGGCGACTTTTTCTTTCGTTTGGGGTCTAGAAGAAGCTCTCCCACCAATCTGAGAGACGGTTTGTACAAGAGGGGAGTGCAGCTCTGAGATTCGGGGCTGGGGTACCCACAGCCACAGTCACCCTTGGCCCACTGCCATCTCTTCCCCAGAAGCTGCTGAAAACTACTGCGTCCTCTGGAACTGTCAGAATTTTATCTCTGGCCACCTGGTGGCAGGCAGGAAAGCTGACCCAGGGAAGAGGGACTGATGCTGGGGGCAAGGGACCAAGTGACTTTGCCTTCAGAGACCTGACCTTCTTTAGCGGACTTTGATGTAATTTTTTAAAGCAAAGACTGTACTTATTCAGAATTTTTCAGAGGGCACACAATAAAGTAGCCAGACTACAGCACAGACCCACATGTTCTAATTTCTGACTTTATTATCACTGGCACTGAAGCTAGCTCCAAAATGCAAGGATGGGGAGAATTACTACATAAAACAGGATCTCAACATGCACTCCTCACTCTCTCCCTTTCTCCTTATTTTTTCTCATATCACCTACCACCACCTCCTATATTTTTGCTATCGCCCATCCCCACCCTAAACACTCACTAGGCCCCTAGTCTCCCCACAGCAAGGACTTCCCAATGCCTGACACATAGTAGGTGCACAACAGATCCCTGTCAAATGTGGACAGCAATCGGACAGAGGGGCAGAGTCATCAAACAGTTTGTTGCCTCACAGGGACTTGTTAATTCAGAAGCACAGAGGCTACACCTGTAGCAGGATAAGTGGTGGTAGAGGGGGCTGGGCAGGGGGCACATTAGGTAAACAACGCACAATCAGTAGTGGGTGCCTGCCTTTCTGGAACGTTTGGAAGGTGGGAGGGGACGCTCATCGCAGGATGACACAAATAAATGTAAGAAGATATACAGGATTGTGGCAACCTAGAAGTGGAGTTTGGTTATCACCTGGAGGGGGTGTCACAGGGGAGGCTTTCCCGAGTAAGCGGGCGCTGAACTGTCTGTCCCTCGAGGACATCACAGTCTAGGAGAAAACGCAACGCGGTGTGAGAGGTAGGGTAGCGTAGCGACGGGATTGCTTCTGGGAACTCCGAGGCCACGGGCTCCTGGCCCCTGGATACGGAGGATTCCAACTGGTGGCAAGGAGGCCCAGCGGCGCCGCTCTCCGCCAGGGGTGCCTGTGAACCCGGGCCGCAGTTCAGAGGCAGCCGCGCGCGCCCTCGGTCCCTGGGTGCTATTTACCAGCCTTTAATGACGGCAGGGTAATCACCTTAATGAAAAACTCCCTCCGGGCTCGGTGCAGCCAGACTGTGATGAGGAAACCGGGAGGCATTTCGGAGCCGCTGGTGACTCACGCTGAGTGTGCCGTAAGCCGGCCTGCCATTGGGCGCCAGGGACTCCCGGGTCCCCTTCCCGGCTCCGCCCACCACTCCAGGGCCGACCCTGGGCTCATCCTGGGCCTGGGCCGGCTCTCGTGGGCCAAGCCACCAGCACATCTGATTCGCCTGGCCAGGCCCATGGCGGAAACTCCTTTCCCTGCCCGTCCCGGGTCTCCAGCACCCCCTCCTCGTTCATGATCCGGGCTCCCCAGCTGCCTGGGTTTGGGAGGGGGCCACCCTGCGATGTGTTCAAGGCACCCCTGAAGATTCTGGGCTCTGCTGGGCTTTGTATCTAACCAGTTTCAACACCAATGCCTCAGTTTCCCTGGGCTGAGTAGCCTCAGCTCAAGATGCTCCACACCACCCCCCACCCTGCCCCCGGGTGGCTGGAGTATTAATTACAGTTTGTTCCTGACTTTGAAGATGAAAAATGCCAAGGATCATTACCACTCAATTAACGGGGCTATTACCACTTGAGTTTATGTATGATTAATCCTACCCCGCCCCCAACCTGGGATCCATGTTGCCTTGGACTCCCTAGGCTCCTTCTTTCTCCTGGATTTCACACCTGGAGTTATCCCCCTTTCCTATCTCTGCTCATAGAATCAGGAAAGGGGCCTGAAAGAGTGTCTGGCACATTCATTCTCCCACAAATATGTATGGAGCACTACTATAAGCCAGGTTCCAGCTAGGGATAGAGCAGTGATGGTCACAGACCCAAGCCCTTGCTTTTCTGGACCTTACATTCTAGAAGGTGCCAAACATCTGATGGGATCTAGCATATCCAGGCTCAGTACTGTCTCCCTTCTCTCCCTCTGCGGTTCCTCATCCATCTGCACAACACGCCATAATCAGGCCTGGGCTCGGCACTCTGAGAGACAGAAGTCCTGGAAGGACAATGCTAATGCCTTCTAGTGTCAGAGATGAAAAATAATAAGTTGATAGGAAAATGAGGGAGGGAGAAATCACAGCCCTTGGCACAGAATCCCCCTCCCCTACTCTCCCCTCCTGTCTGCTCCCCTCCTCACTATGGGTCTCAGCCCCTCCTCAGGGCCTTAATTAAGCCCCCCTCCCAGTTGGGCCTTCCCCTCTTCCTGGACAAGTCCCTTCTATACGCCCAAGGTGGTCCTTGCACCTCGGAACCCCCTGCCTGTGCCTCCTTTGGGACGCTTAGCAAGATTGCTTGGGCACGCTCACTTCCACAGAGCCTCACTCCTCATTCACTATAAGCTGCCTGCTCACTGACAGCAGGAGCTCAGTCTCAAGTCTGATTCCCTCCACAAACAGTGCCCAGGAAGTGCTCCCTAGACGTTTGCCTCACTGAAGCAAGAGAGCTAAGTCCCAGGCCTAGGAGCACTCCTGACAAAATGGAATTGTGGTGGACAAGGGGTCGCCCACTGTGCAGGGGGCGCTGGGGCAGTAGAAATGAAAGGACCAGGTAGGAAGGGTCAAATGGATCAGACCACTCCTCCAATAGACCATGTTTCAGAATCACCAAGGTGGGCCCTTGAACTGGATCAACAAGTTCTTACAGGAGCCCCCACTGGGGCAGGCCCAAAGACGACTGAGTTCAGTCTCTGCCCTCTGGGAACTTGGATGCCATCTCTTGTCTTCCAGTAACTTTCTGGGTAATCTTGGGGCAAATAATTCTAAACATCCCAAATAATTCTGCAGTATCTGAGAGAGAAAGATCGTGCCCTTTATCTTTTGTCCATCTGCCCTAAGCCCTGCCAGGGAAGCTCATGCCATCAGCCAAGCTGATGGGCAGACTTCCAATGGGCCCCAGCTGGCAGGTATTGTTCCCCCATCCCCCAGGGTGACAGGACAGGGCCTGATGGGGCAGCATCAGTCCTTTACCCCAGTGGCTATAAAAAAGGGTTTCATTTTCTAGGACAGCTAAGGCATGACAAAGGTCAGGAAGCCCTGCCTAAGCCATCTTGGTGAAAGAGGATGCCAATACAACTGAGGAGCTCAAACTCAGGGCCCAAACGTCATTAACTGCTTTTCCCCGGATCCCAGATTTTTGGCTGCATGGAACAGCAAAGAAGAACCCAAGAGTCTATCCCCAACTCCTCACCTTGATGGATGAGGCGAAAGACCCACTCGTCTGAGGCTGAGGAGGGTCCTGAGACAGGGAGCTGGTAAGAGGCAAAGATCTAAAGACCACAGCTCTCTGGTTTCCCAAAGGTTTTCCTTACGGGGCTGGGAGGAGAGGAACCTGCCAGCCTCTTGGATCCAGCACCTGGCCCATGGGTGAATCTGCAATCCAACAAGAAGCTGCTTGTGTGGGGGTCGGTGGGGGGAGAACCTATTCTCAGCTCTCTCCTTTTCTCTCTCACTCTTTCTTTGCCCCCCAACTGCCTCCCCCCCCCACCTCCGTCCCCTCGCAGTCACACATTTTCTGGTTCATTTCAGATGACAAAGTTCCTCTTTCCAAAAAGTCCCATCCCCCAAGAGTCCTTTCTGCTAAGACACCATCCCTCCCACCTGAGAAGGGGGCTGTCCCACAGTGGCCCCCAGGGGCAGAGACAGGCTCTCCGAGCACATGACTCCACTTACCTTCCATGAGCCCCTAAGCTACCACAGCAAAGTTCCCATTACAAGGCCTCATCCCCTGATCTATACCTCCTTCTCCGCAAGGATCCCAGACTTGGTTAGGAATGCTAACCCAGCCCCTCCCAACCCTTTCTACAATGGAATCTGAAACTCATGGGTTAACGGGGCTGGGAAGAACTTAGAGGTGGGTTGTCCGGTCCAGTTCCTACCAGAAGCCCAGGAACAAGAGGACCTGGTCTAAAGTCACATAGATCATCCATGGCAGAACTCAGAGTCCTGATCCCAGGCCAGGGCTTGTACTTTCCACTTACCCATATAGCAGGTTTTTTTCAAATCTTGCCTTCTACCCAAGACCTTCCTTCCCTCCCTGCCCCGGCCTGGCCCTAAAGTCTCATCCTCTTGACCCCTGTGGCAGTTACTCACAACCTTGGACCTGTGCCTAAGGATGGGTCTCCAGGACCACTTGGGGGCCCCTTCCCAGCAAATGTTACTTTGTGGCAAGACTTTCTCCCTTTTGGTCACCAGACTCGCCCCAAAATTGCTGGAAGCTTGATCAAAAACCACCCTGAGTCAACATGACTATAATAAGTTACTTTGAAGTGAGACACAAGCAGGTGTTTAAAATGGAAGCGCATGGTTGACACAGAGAGGCCCCTGTGGTCTCTGAGACAACCTAGGGTTACGGGACCTGAGCTCAGAGTGGCACAGTGGCCATTCCACCTACCGAGAGCCCCGCGGAAACACTGCCCACCCACCCCAATCTCCCTGAGTGCTGTAGCCCCTGACTCTCCCTGAAGCCGGGGCTCCTCCCCTACCCCATGCTGTGTCGAAGCTGGTTCTGGGAGGCACCATTCCAGTTGATCTTTCTTCTCCCCTTCACCTTCTCCATAGACTGTATATACATCCATCCTGTTACCCACCTCTGCCATCTCATTTCTTCCTCTGACAGCCACGAGGGGGACAAAGGCTGGAATGAAGAGCAGTTGCTTGGAGTCACAAAGCCCTGAGTTCAAATGTCAGCTCAGCCACTTCCTGGCCCAGTATCCTCCAATTAACAATTCAGACTGTTTCCAATGCGTTCATCTTTCATTTTTTCTTTAAAAGCAAAATGTTAAGGGCGCAGCCCTAAAAGCCTTTTCACTGGGTTGTTGTATAGAATAAAGACAATGCTTAACCAACTGAGCCACCCAGGCACCCACTAGAATAAAGACAATAAGTATGTCCACAGGGCTCCCATGGTCCCATCTTCTGTGGCTTCGGGAGGACCACCACCCTCAAAAGTCTTCATGGCTGTCAATAATAGTTCCCCTCCAAAAGCTTCTAGGCAAAGCCCACCTAGCCTCAGCTGACTGCCATTATCAGACAAATGGCAATGACCTCTAGAATGCCAGGGAGGGCTGGCCAGGGAGATTCCACCCATGACCCCTCCCCTGTGAACATCCTGTGGGGCACCCCAAAATGGAAAGCAACTGAATACCTTTGAGACAACTGTCATTCCAGAGCAATCCCACCAGGATGGGCCCTAGACATAGGTGCCTGGAATGATGTGAGGAACCGCAGACACTCTCTGTAGCCCAAACCTCCCATTCCTTGTAGTGACAAGGGCCTGGTAGTCCACAGTCAGACCTCATTCCACCAGCATTAGTGCACACCTACCATTTTCCAGGCATCAGGCTAAGCACTGGGCTTCATTCCTCTGGGTTATTTGTTACCCTGACCATTTTCTTTTAAAATGCAAATGGCTCCTGAGAAGAGCAGTACAATAATTGCTAGCACCCCAGATTGGATTAGCTGGGGTGGGGGCGGGGGTCTTGTAAGACAGCAGAAAAGGACTGGATATCTTTAGTGAAAGGGGACCTAAATGAAGTTCAGAGGTGACTGCGGAATTAAGGAGCAAGACAGAGCAACAACCTGGCCTTTTCCAGGGGTGAATTTCCAGGGCCACATCTACTCCTTCCTTTATCCTTCCGCCAAGACAAACACACCTGTCGCCCCTACAAGCAGTAGCAGCCCCCACAAATGTAGCCGGTGAGGCTACCTGGGTTCTGTGGGAGAAAGCAACCAAGGGGCGGCCTTGGCCCCACTGCAGAGGGGCCGGGCCTGCCTTTCACCATCTCCAGACTGAGGACGCCCTGAACCAGTGCCTACTCGCTCCCCGACAAGTCCAGGGCTTGGAGTTCAGGTAATTAGGCCCTTGGCAATCTCACCTGAGCCTGCCAGTAAAACTGAGACAATCACCCTCAGCCCCTGTTTAGGAGGGAGAGAGGAAAGAAGAGGGGGGAGGGAAGGAAGAAAACTTTCCTTCTGTACTAAACTCAAGCCTTGGCAACCAGAAGGGAGAAGGCCATTAGTCTATAAGCAGCCATTCGAAACACCCCACACCCACTTCATACCCAGGGTTGTCCCCTCCTGCCACAGAACCCTGGCCTCTGTCTGCCACCATCATCCAGGGTACCAGGGGGCACCTAGAGGGGCTACAACCTGAACAGGAGCGAGGCAGTGAGGTCCTATGCTGGCAGAGAGAGTCTTTCCCCTGTGTGGCTCCTTCCATGGCAAAGGAGGGACGCAAGAGTCCGCCACCCCACCCCAGGAGCCAGAGCCAGCCTCCAAGAAAGTCTAGAAGGATGCTCCAGAGTGTTAAAGTGCAGATGAGTGACTTCGTTGTACCCTGCCTTATGTCACTCCTGCAGAGTGAGGACCTTTTTTTCAAGCATCTCTAAATTGGCAGAGCGCCCAGCGGGTACCTGGCGCACAAAGAGGACTTTCTTTTCCCCCCCAAATAATAAACTTTAATACTTCTTGTATATGATCACACAGCTATGGGATACCCGGCCCTTTTTACTCCCTATATCATATCCATATCCTATATCCTTATGCTCACTCATAAGAGGGGAAAGCATTTTTCTGTCACACGGTAGAGTCGGGGGAGAATATAGTTCAACAATATTGCCGTTTATGGAATGCTTGCAAGGGGTCTAGCAAAAAGACTCTATGAGGATTACCTAGCTTAATGCTTCCTAAGGGATAGGTACTATTCCAATTTACAAACAACCAAACTGAGGCTAAGAAAGAAATTCAGAAATTTGCCCAAGGTCACACTGAAGTTTTAATGAATACTTATTTAATTGAACTGACGGCTCCCATTCTTTATCTAGAACTAGGAAGAAGGATGGGGCGCCTGGGTGGCGCAGTCCGTTAAGCGTCAGACTTCAGCTAAGGTGGTTATCTCCTGGTTGGTGGGTTGGAGCCCGGCATCCGGCTGTGTGCTGACAGCCCAGAGCCGGGATCTTGCTTCAGATTCTGTGTCTCCCTCTCTTGCTGCCCCTCCCCTGTTAGCTGTACTACGTCCCTCTCTATCAAAAATGAATAAACATTTTAAAAAATGTTTAAATAAAAAAATAAAAAAGAACTAGTAAGAAGGAGGGGGGGAGGCAATCTGTGCCCAAAGACCCTTATCCAACCTCACCAACAGGTAAGCAGGGGGTGCAGCCGGCCGACGAGCTCTGCTACTCGGGTGCAACAAGTCCAGCTACCCTAGAAGTGTTTGAGGGCCATCTCTGGAGTGGCTACACTTCTCCACAGCCTCTGGGGTCCTGGAAGCTTTCAAGGATCCCAAATTCTCCCACTGACTCTGCCTTTCCTAACGTGGGCCCCCATCGAACAGGACTAGGGTTTCCAGCTCCTTACTCCCCTCGCCTGGGGAGAGGTCTCAACAGATGGCGAGGAGGTGCATCAGGGCAGGGTCCTCCGGAGTCGAGCCTGACAGCCTGTAGGTCTCCGGCTTCCTTCCCGCCACCCCCGCAGGCTGAGCTGTGCCTTGCGCGGGGAAACAAGGGCACTGCAGTCAATACTGGGGCCTGCCGCACGCCCAAGGCCGCGGACCTGGTGGCGTCTCCTGGCCCTGGGCAGGAACCCGCAGAGACCCCTGCCACCTCCCGGTGCACGCTTAGCACAAAGCGCCACAGAAAAGGCCAGGTGCGGACGTTACTCGCTAGTCACCGCGGCTCCTGGCCTCTCGCTTACTGCCAGGCTCTAAGGCCAGAGGCCCGAGCCGCTGGCTAATTTTTCACGCCCCCCAGACCGCCTCCCTAGGTGACGCTAGAGTCTGTGCGGTTCCTTTAAAGGCTGCGGGTTCCGTTCCTCTTTCCTTTTCCACTGGATGCCAAAATATGCAAATCCGGGGACCGGAATCAGCAGCCAAATCGAGGAGAAGGGGCGCGGCCGGCGCGTCACCGGATCCGCTCCTTGTATGGCTCTTCCCGGCTTGGCCCGCCGCCCCGCGACCCTCCCTGCAGCCGCCCGGGCCCCTCCCGCGCCCAGCCGGGCTCACACTGCCGCCCACGCCCCCGGGCCGGCCGCTCGCCCCCCTAGGGAGGGAGCCGGGGGCGGGAGGCGCTGCATGCCCTGATTCCGGCCGGAGCCGGGGACCGCTGCAGAGCGCTCTCCCTCCCAGCGCCGCGCAGGCGGAGGAGAGCCCGGGGGCGCAGTGCCTCCCCTGTATAGGTGTGGGGAGCCAGGCGGGAGCGGCGGCAGGGGCGGGGTGAGGGGGCTCGCGGGCGGCGGGAATCCCTCCTTTCCTAAGAATCGGAGAAGATCCGGGGGAGGCCGGGCCCTCCCACCCCCAGTTCTCCGCCGAGCGGAGGGGAGGGGAGCGAGGTTGTCATCCACCCCCACCGCAATGTGCAGCTCGGGAGTTCCTCCCACACGTCCCCGGCCCGCGTGGCCCTCCCACGGAGTGAGGCCCGGGGATCCTCTCTTCCTCCTTGTCAGCACTCCCACTCCCCCTGAGAACTGCACGTTCCCCCAACCCCGACTCCCCAGTGGGGGGGGGGGGGGGGGGACACGGGATTCACCGCGCCCACACGGCCACCGAGGAGGGAATCCTCCCACGCCAAGCCGGTGCCGGTGTGATTCGGGGTCGCTCCCCCACGCTCCCTTTCTCTCCTCCCGCTCTCCCGCGGCCCGGCCGGAGCAGGCCTTTGGGGAACGTAGCAGCCGCCCCCGGAATCTGCTGCCGCTCCGGGAGGTGACAGCGTTCCGGTCGGCAAACTGGAGGCCCTTGACTGCGGGGCGCCGGCAGGCAGCAAAGGGGACAGCCCTGTGGAAGGCGAGGGGGAGGGTAGAGAGAGACTAGAGGAGGTGGTTCAGAGACTGTGGGTTCGGCAGGCTCCTGCTGCAACTCAGTGGCGGGCCCTTCGCAGGCAGCAATAGACAGGGACTGTGCCTGGGCCTGCTGGGCCCTCCTGCCATCCCGTGGCCAAAGGGGGTGTTTTGGAACCGTTAGAGAATTATCAGGGGTTTGGTGCACGTGTTTCCTGTTCCCTCAACTCCATTCCTACTTCTCCACCACTCAAACCGCACATCCTCGACCCCCAAAGTGCGGGTTTCTCGCCTCCCGCGCAGCCGCTCTGCAGCTACGAAGCTCGCGGCCACCGCGCTCAGCTAGGAGTCAGCGCAGGGTCAGGGGCCCGGGGAGCCGCGGGGTGTGGGCGGAGAATCAGAGTGAGGGCAGCTCGAAAGTGATCGGGATGCTGGATCAGCGATCCCTGACACGCTGGAATCCTCCTCAAAGGGACGCGCTCTCTTTCTCTCAGTCTCGGGCAGGGTCCTAGATACGAGACTCTAATGCGGCTGGAGCCGGGTCGAAGCGCACACCTTCCGGGTTCCCCAGAAGTTCCCAGGTTGCAAAGGGACCTCGCCCGGTGTTTCCAACTCCCCTTCTCCCTGCTTGGGGTGTTGGGGGCCACTTGCAAACAACTCCATCCCACCGCCCCGCGCGGTATCAGCGCGCTCTCCTAGAGCGCACCTAAAATAAACACACTGGCTGCTATTGCTTTTTCCACCCTGCGCTGCGCGCTTTACGCTTTGCGTTCAGTTGCTTCCCTCCTTCCTCTCTCCTCTCGAATTTTCCTTCTTTCTTCTCTTCTATTTCTCTCTTTCTCTCATTTTTTTTAAGATCCGCGAGCGTTGCGGGCGCCGCACGTTGGCTGCGGCCCGCTTCCTGCTTTCTAATGTTCCATTGTGAGGAGCTTCCATTGTGACGTCGCGCCCCTTCGGCTGGGCTTTGTCTGTCCATATATGGGCAGCTACGTCACGGAGCTTTCCCGGGGCTCAGATAAATAGGCTGGTGGAGTTCCCTGGCTGGGAGCTTTTGGGCAGCAGTGAGCTTGCTAGGAAGCGGCGGGGCTGGTGGTGGTGGTAGCAGCGGCAGCAGCAGCGGCAGAGGCGGCGGCGGCGGCAGTGGCGGCGGTGGCGGTGGCGGATCGGGGGGCGGGGGGGCCGCCGGCGCGCATCTGTTTGTGAGATCAATACTGAGGCCGCTTCCAACCCCTCGGGCCGAGATTTCCCCAGCCCAGGCCCACCCCCACCCCCCGCACACGCCCCCCCCCCCAGCTTCTTTAAGGCACCAGCTGAGGCACCCAAGAGGATTACCCCCCTTTGCCCTCTCTCCCACCCACCCCAAAAAGAGAAGATCCCCTCCCCTGGCCCACCCCTTCCCCTCTTCCCTCCCCCTCCCCCCGAACTTTCCCTCTCGCATGCTTTTCCCCTGCACCACGGATCGCCTCTCCGATGCCGCTTGCCTGGAAGCTGCGTTAGGAGCGAGCGGCGGCGGTGGCGGCGGTGGCGGCGGCGGCAGCTCGGGAGTGCTATGACCGGCAAACTCGCCGAGAAGCTGCCGGTGACCATGAGCAGTTTGCTAAACCAACTGCCTGACAATCTGTACCCCGAGGAGATCCCCAGCGCGCTCAACCTCTTCTCTGGCAGCAGCGACTCGGTAGCCCATTACAATCAGATGGCTACAGGTAAGGGCGGCGGGGAGGCGGCGGCGAAGCAGCGAGGAAGGAGAGGGAGAGAGAAGAGGAGGAGGGAACGAGCTATCGATGGATGGATGGATGGGTGGATGGATGGATGGATGGTGGATGGATGGATGGATGGATGGAGAGATGGGGGGCGCGCTCGGAATTTTCCAGGGGGCGAGTTGCTTTTCCCACCCACTCCTCCCGCCCTCCCCGATCGGGAAGGCTCGGTTGGCGACGCCACGATAGAGGCTTCGGTTCTCCCGGGTGGGGGCAGCCGCCGACCAGAGGGAGGTAGGTGCGAGCGGCTCTGGGGTTCTCCACTTAAGGGGCGCGATCGCCAGGCTGCGCGCAAGGCGTGGTGCTATCGCCCCCTTTCCCGGGAGGAGCCCAGCGTCCCTTTCACCCGCGCTCCCCCCCCCCCCTTACTCCCTCAGCCTCCCACCCGGGATGGAGCCATGTGCGGCGTGGAGTCCCCGCGGTGGGAGAGGTACTGCGACGCTGCCTTTCCGGGGCGTTCAGCAACGCCGTGGGGGTGTGGGGACGGCGGGGAGAGGGAGGGGGTCCACCGGCGCGGGGGCCGTCACGGGGGGCGATCCCTTGGCCGTAGAGCTTGGGAAGAGTGGCCACTCCCGCCATAGAGGCACGGGCCGGTTTTCCGCCGCCCTCCACCCTCACTAGCCGAGGCTGGGCTTCCCCCCCCCCCCCCCCCCCCCCCCCCCAGCAAGAGCCGAAAGCTCCTTCGGGCCTGGAGAAGGCTGGGGCCCAGGAAGGCTGCGGGAGAGCTCCCTTTGCGGGCAGAACCCCTCTACGCGCCGAGGACAAAGCGTCGGAGCGCTCCGGGTCAGCGACCCGGGCGCGGTGCGCACTGGGGGCTTCGTCGGGGCAGGAAAGGCGCGGCGTCCCGGCGCGGACAGGGCTAGGGGAAGAGGCCGAGTTGTGTGCGCTAGAGAGCGAGAGCCCAGCGCGCTCCGGGTCTGAAACTACCTGTAGCTGCAGCTACCTGCCTGCCCCACCTCGGAAACAACAACAATGCTTCTCGCGCGCGCGCGTGTGTGCGTGTGGTACGTGAGTGTGTGCGCGGCGTGTGCGGTGTGTGTGCGGCAGCCACTCCACACCCCGATCCGTAGTATTTTGCTGTATCCAGGTTGCGCCCGGGAGCGCGGCACCGCCCGCTTTGCGCCGGGGCGCAGCTGTCCTCCTACCCCATGCGCTGTTCACTCCACCCGGCCGCACCCTCCACACCTGAGCAAGGACCCGGGCGCCCCGGTCCGGGAGCCGGCTCGGCTTCACTCACCCCTCCCCTCTCTTCCCCGCTCTCCGCAGAGAATGTGATGGACATCGGTCTGACCAACGAGAAGCCCAACCCGGAACTCTCTTATTCGGGCTCCTTCCAGCCAGCCCCCGGCAACAAGACCGTGACCTACTTGGGAAAGTTCGCCTTCGACTCCCCTTCCAACTGGTGTCAGGACAACATCATTAGCCTCATGAGCGCCGGCATCTTGGGAGTGCCCCCGGCCTCAGGGGCACTCAGCACGCAGACCTCCACGGCCAGCATGGTGCAGCCACCGCAGGGCGACGTGGAGGCCATGTATCCGGCCCTGCCCCCCTATTCTAACTGCAGTGATCTCTACTCGGAGCCTGTGTCTTTCCACGACCCCCAGGGCAACCCTGGGCTCGCCTATTCCCCCCAGGATTACCAATCGGCCAAGCCGGCCTTGGACAGCAACCTCTTCCCCATGATTCCTGACTACAACCTATACCACCATCCCAACGACATGGGCTCCATTCCGGAGCACAAGCCCTTCCAGGGCATGGACCCCATCCGGGTCAATCCGCCCCCTATTACCCCTCTGGAGACCATCAAGGCATTCAAAGACAAGCAGATACACCCGGGCTTTGGCAGCCTGCCCCAGCCGCCGCTCACGCTCAAGCCCATCCGGCCCCGCAAGTATCCCAACCGACCCAGCAAGACCCCGCTCCACGAGCGGCCCCACGCGTGCCCGGCGGAGGGCTGCGACCGCCGTTTCAGCCGCTCGGACGAGCTGACCCGGCACCTGCGCATCCACACGGGCCACAAGCCCTTCCAATGCCGGATTTGCATGAGGAGCTTCAGTCGCAGCGACCACCTTACCACTCACATCCGCACGCATACGGGCGAGAAGCCCTTTGCCTGCGAGTTCTGCGGGCGCAAGTTTGCGCGCAGCGACGAGCGCAAGCGCCACGCCAAGATCCACCTCAAGCAAAAGGAGAAGAAGGCGGAGAAGGGGGGTGCGCCCTCTGCGTCCTCGGCGCCCCCCGTGTCCCTGGCCCCTGTGGTCACCACCTGCGCCTGAGGCTTCGGCCCCCAGATCCCCACTTTTCCCCTCCAGTGTCTCCCAGCTGCTCGCCTGAAAGCAGCGGGAAAGCTAGCCACTGAGGCGCAGGGGCCGCGCCCTGGCCTCTCCATGGACGTAAGGTCCCTTGTTCCCCTTCGATGTCCCCCGTTTCCACCCTTTCACACCGGCCAACGGTCGGGGGCCAGGGCAGGAGGCGCCCTCCCTTCGCTGCCCCCCCCCCCCCCCAACCAAGGCGTGGGGGCGGAAAGGTGGCGTCTAGCCCGCTTTGTTCAGTTCGGATCGTCTTGATCCTGGGGCCGCTGGGCCGCGCCAAGGACCTGCGGGGGACTGAAGGCGGGGCCCGTCCAAGCCTCGCCCGACCCAAGCACCTCACGGTTCCCCCCACGTCTCCCTCGGTTCCCCCTCGAAGACCCGAGAGGGGGAGGGGGTAAGGAGCGCACCAAAGCGCAGAGCTTGCTGCCCGCCGCACGCACGCGCGCCTGCGTGCGGGGATGCGCGCGAGTGTGCGTGCTCGCGTGAGTGTTCTGTGTGTGCGTGTGTGTGTGCGCGCGCGCGCACACACGTGTGTGTGTGTGTGTGTGTGTGTGTGTGTGTGTGTGTGACTCTTGAGCTGAGCTGGGCTGTGTCCACCCCAAACTCTTCCCCACATCGGGTCCCCAGGCCGCTGGGGGAATGTCCCAGGTTGGGGGCCTGCACGTGGCCGGATGAGACGGTCTTCCATCTGCTCGGAAATAATGTTTCTTACAGAAATGCCTCGGATGCCGCCGCCGCGGTGCTGCTACCGCCGTTTAGGGTTTGGCCTCTCAGCACCCCTCCTTTTCCGAGCGCTTCCCTCTTAGGCCTCAGGGCAGTTTGATCTGCGGGGAGAAGGAGCGGCCATCACTAAGCCTGCCTTTTAACCAACAGATTTCCTCAACCCCACTTTTTAAACTCCACGTTCCTGAGTTTGCCCTCTGCCCTTTCTCCCTCTCCACGCCCTTCTCTCTAAGCCTTCTCCCATCTCTTTCAAAATCTTCTTCCGGAAAGGCAGGCCTCAACCAGCCACCTTTTACCATCTTTTTGTTTTCTCTCACTCATACCCATTTCTCCTCCCCCCCCCCCCCCCCCCCCACTGATGGGAAAGCAGGCTCGTGTTTCATCCTTTGCCATCCCCAACACAACAGGTAGAATTCAGATCTATGTACTTGGGGGGTGTGTGTATGTATGTAGGTGTATATACACACATGTATACATATATGCAACATACATACACACAATAAAATCTCTAAGGTACTTGGCTATCCAGTGCAGTGCACCGGCATAAAGAGAATTTGTAGGTATATAAGCTTTAAATGATTTATTTTTTATGAAAAACGTAACTGATGAGATTGTATCTACATAGGTGTGTGTATGTATACATGCACATATATATGTATGTATGTATACCCGCATATACACACATGCACTCATCTCTGTCCAAATTTTCCTCAAAGATATGGGTATTTTTGCATTAATCCATATTGCTGAATGAGGCATATCTTTTCCATACCCCAGTCTCACCTACTCCCCGCCCTACCTCACCTCTTCTCAGGCACCCCCTCCTCCCCAGCACTTCCCCCCACACAGGGGTGACTCTTTTGGAGTAGTAGGGAAGGTTGCTCTCTGACACAGCTTCCAGCACAGTCTTGACTGAATGTACTGTTCCCTCTTAGCGTGTGGTCACTGAGCTGCCCAGAGAGAAGGAACAAAGGTCTGGAGTTTACAGAATGTCTGTTTTTAAAGTCACTTTATGCGTTTCCCACTTTTTTTTTTTTTTTAAGAAAAAAAAAAAAGCACCGGGTTTTTGTTTTGTTTTGTTTTGTTTTGTTTGTTTTTTGGGTTTGTTTTTGTTTTTTTGGTTTTTGTTTTCTTTGGTGGTGGATAAATAATACTAAAAGGAGTCTAGTGAAAGGGACAAAAAAAAAAAAATCAAAGAGCAGGGGGCTTGTGAATTTCCAGGTACTTGGACTTTTTGTAGAAGGAAAGAGAAGAGGACGAAGTTTGCCAGGAGGGCCCATATTTTTTCAGCTGAAGGGTAAAATCTTTCTTTGCAGAGACAGTATTTTGCTGAATACTTTTTATAATGTGATGATTATTAAAAACAAAATTTTTGGTCACTTCAAAGCTGGAAGGAGGAATCAAATATCCTTTAATATTTTTTCCTTGCTCCTTCTGGTTTATGCATGCCACTGCATGATCATCTGAGTTTTCCTTTGTTTTAATAAAACTGTTCTCAGACATTTAAGCTTAAACTAAGAGAAAAATAACTTTGTTGCCAAAAGGTTGTGCTATCCAGATTTTTTATATGTCTGCATGTTTTAAAAAACAACAAAAGAAAATGCACTCTAACTTATGTGAACTGAGAGAAAAAAAATCAGGTTTTAAACAGGAAAACCTATGGGGAATGATATTTTTTGAAAGACTTTTGTATAAAGTTGAGTACTTAGAAAAAGACAAACCAGATGTAATATATTTTGTGGATGTTTTTATTTCTTGGATTTATAGTACCTTATACTAAGGTTAACAAAATATGCTTGATATTGTGAAAAGGTGAAATTCTTCACCAATATTTCATTTGCTCCTTTGTCACATTGTTATGCCAATATAATATAGTTAATGAAAACAGCATTTTTAAAAACCGAAATATTGAAATGGTGTAATGTTGTACCATTTGCACTGTGAGCAAATGCTAATACAGTAAATATATTGTGTTTGCTGACAATCAGCCGGCCTATAAATCTCCTTATTTTATTTCTTGTTTTCATAGTATAAAGTTTTGGTTTGGCCTGTTTTTTGTCTCGTTTTGTTTTTGGCTGATGGTTGGCTCGGTAGCTTCCTATGCCTGGTTTTGCTGTGATTGCTCTGTAAATTCAATGTAAAACAAGGAATTTGGCAATGTTAGAAGTTGGTCAGAATTTTGCGCGCTCCGGTGTTTCAAATCCAGTGTCGAGTGTTTACTGTGGTTCTAGGAGGATAGGATTCTCCTCCACCCTTCTGGGAGTCTCACACTGCCAGAGAGATTAGGCAGATCAGATAAACTCATGGGAATCAGGACTAGTGACTGGAAACTTCTAGAACCTTTCTTCCTGGTTTCTAATGGGTATTGAGGGTGGAAGGGAGGGGATCTCCTGGCTTATGAACTCTCTCTCTCGAGGTAACAGGGGCACCAGAACAGGACCCTATAGAGTCACTACAGCCACACTGAGTAGTGCTCTTGCTAAAGGTTTTGAAGCCTGAAAAACAGGTGGAGACTTGACAGGGGTTCTTCAAGGTTGGCAAGATAACCAGAGAGATTGGAGGCTCTGTTGTGGTCAGATAATTGGGGAAAATCAGATTTAAAAATTATACAACTTCAATCCCACTTGGACAGGACTCTCAAGGCCTCACTGTTTGTAGCTGCCTGAGAAAGATGGTCTTGGCTGAAAAAGCTGCTCTTATGAACTACCCAGGGATCCGATGCTTCTGAGAGAAGAAAGAACATTTGGGATTTGGAGAACATACAGGGAATATTTTATATAGCATTAACCCCTTGCATCATACAACTTCTATCTCCCATAAAAGTGATGCTTCCCTTACTCTATGAGCTTTCTTGCCCAGAACCTTCCCCTTTCATAACTGAGTTTATTTGCCAGCCCTAGAGCTTTCTCTCGTTCTCTGAAAGAGATACATACCCTCCACTTTCTTCATGTGCCCCCGTCTCCATCCTGCTCCCTCACCTTATTTCCCTTTAGGTTTTAGAATCCTCTATCCTCCTGAGACTTGTTCTAGAACAGTCTTTGGACGGATCAGTCCTATCTTCTCCCTTTCTTCCTACCTGCCCTCTAAAACACTCACTCACTTGGACTTCTGTGTCATGTATTTCGCATATCATCTGCCTCATTGAAGCTTAGGGGCTTGGTGTCTGATCCTGGGCTATGTAAATGTAGCACCACGTTGCAACTGGGGGACAGTGTCTCCATGCCTGAAGAAACCATACAGTGACAGGAACTTCTCTTGCCGCCCCAGTCAGGCCCATCACACTGAAAAATGTGGGTGGTATTTCTGTTTGGCTGTAGTTACCAAGAAGTTGAGGGCAGACCAGGGTGGAGGTGGTGGGCTGTGGCCTTAGAAAAGAATGTTTTTGAAGTGAGAGATCAATAAAGAGAATGCAGTATGGAATCTTAAATTTTCTCACCCACACAATTCCAGGTCACTGGCTGCCATCTTGAATTCCCTTCTCTCACCTCATGAAACTTTCAGAATTCCAAACAACTACAGCCCCAAGGAGGTATCCTTTGTTAACAAAGGGCATCCAAGATGGCTGAAAAGTCCTAATGATTGAGCATATAATCCACCTCTATGCTAAACTAGACATTTCCTTTCCAGATTTCTATGTGTTTTTCAAGTGCATATTATCAGAGGAAGATAGCGTCACTGGGTGTCTTCATAGTTAGCATCCAGCCCCACCTGCACCTTCTCCAATCACATCAGGCCTTCAGAGTTACACTTTCGTCAACAGTGTACTATGCTGCATGATTAATAAACTCAGTTCCCATTGGTGCATATTACTCAACCCAACCTGGTTCAACCACTGGGTTACTTGACAATATGGCAGCCCGCCTGGCTGGCACCAGCCCTGTGTGGTGTAATCTCTGATTCATACTTTATAGCTAGATAAGACTGTCCCAGATAGCATCATACCAGCAACCCAACCTGCCTGGGTTTTGTAAATATGGAGAGAGGAAACTCAACCCTCAACCTTAGGGATGAAGTGGGGAGATGGCAGAGGGAAAGCCTTGGCTTGGATGGAGCTATCATGAGAAAGGATCAATGTAAGCTTTGCCTGAAGCAAAATCAAGCATAAAAGTGTAGAAGAGGTAGAGGCACAGCTCCGTCTGAAGCAACCTGTAAGGTGTTGAGGGGTGAAATGGAAAGATCTCTCTCTCTCTCTCTCTCTCTCTCACACACACACACACACACACACACACACACACACACACCTCTGGAGCAGCTTACTGAAGGCAATGACTCTGCAAAATTTTACTCAGCGGAAGAGGGTTGGGTACAAATGAGATACTTTGTGACAAGTGAGGGCAAAGAATGGAGTATGTTTTTAAATGGTGGTGGCAGTAGTGATGAGTGTGTATAAGTGTGTGTCTATGTATTGTTCTCAAGTATATCAAAAGGAGAGCAAGGTGGATTCTGACTATAGCAAAGTGGTAGCTTATGGCCAGTCGCTACTAACCCCCTTTTACTAATCTAGAATTTGCCTGCCATAGGTGAGGGGGTTGTGAGCTGCCCTTTCCTGGCCTTGATTGGCTCCCTTGGTGTTGTGGGATAATAAGCAGAGGGAAAGTAGGAGGCCTCTGTGTGTCCCAAAGACTGGGAGTCATACTGGCAAAATCTTAATGACCGGGGGAAGATGACTTTCTAAAAGGTGCCATGAGGTTTTCAAAATAGGTCATAATCCTAAATCTATCCTAAGTGGTCCTTTTTTAGAAAACCCATTCTTTGTGCACAGAGAGGAATGAGGTCTCCAGAGGAAGAGGAAAGAGCCAAGTGAATCTCAGAGCCCCTTGGCCATACCAGCCCCTGGGATGATGCTACGAACAGTCACTGCTCCATCAGTCATCCACAGAGGCCAGAAACATGTCTGGTCTTGTCAGCTCTCCCAACATCCCAGCTTTTGAAAGTTCACCATTCATTTTGCTTGAAGGTTCCTTCCTACCCCATCTCTCATATTTTCAACAATTGATCATTTTCACAGCCTCTGAAAGAACAGAGGTGGGCCAGGTTTGGGGGCAGTGTGATGAGGCTTTCTCCAACTTGCACTAAAGTCTCTGACATGTCCATGCCAAGGCAGGAAGGGACCAGACCCTGACTCGCTTGCCTAGGATCCTCATTCCCCATCCTCAACATGGCTGCTTCGTCTGGCTCCTGGAATTGGGACACTGCCACCTGCCACCACCTCTGCTGGCCACCGGGGGCACAGTGCTCTTCTGCCCACTGACCTGGGTGTGAAAACATTATTTCTACCCTTCCAGAAAACATGCAGATGGTTAGAAGAAAGGTTTCTGGGCAATCTTACTAAGGAACTAATGCAAACAGAACATGGCCCAAAGCCACGACCAAGAAGAATTAGAGAATACGAGGTTCTAGACGGTGCTGGCTACTGAACAAAACGTTCTCACTTCTAGATTGGGTGGGAGTTTGGCCACCATATGGTTTCTTTAATGTTGCCTGTCCTGCTTCTTGGACTTGTCTCCAGGAAAGCTTCTAGCACATTCTCGTAGGACCAAGACATGGGGCTTTCCTGGTATACCGATATTTTCCTCTACTCTCAAGGTCCTGGACAAAGGACAAAGGAAGTCACTCTCTGGGCCTCAGAATGCTTCTCATGGACCTCAGGCAGCCCACCCTCTGCCTACAGTCTCCTCCTTCAGGAGGGCCTCTAAGACTCTACAAGTGTCCCATCCTATCATTTCCCCCAATGATGTTCTCTGGGCCCCGCTCATTCTGCATGGAGTGTGATCACTAATCCTTCAGGGTGGCTCTCCCTGTGAGGCCTGTCCAGGGCCCGCAGCCATCTTTACCTTGGCCTTTCACAGCGGCATCATGACCTAACCAGAAACAGACTGCCTTTTCTGATGCAGTAAATAGCTGAATGGAGTTCCTATTTGAGTTACCCACTGAGTTCCTAGTTACAGTCTTAGGAACGCTCCCATTCTTCAACTCCCTGGAGGAAAAGACTTGTTTGACACTACTGAGGCTGGGGACACCCCAACCCTCCTCAGGGAAAGTTACCCTTGTCTGTGGACCTGTATTCTCTGGGGTGGCTGCCCACCCAGATACATCAGGTCCCTGTCTCCACCAAAGAGAGATTAGTGACCAGAACAGAACTGGGCCTCCAGGCACATTGGCTTCTTCTCAAGCACACACTGCAAGAGTTCTAGCACTTTCTGCTCCTCAGTGTTTTGCCCCTCCAGGTTGTCTAGGTACCTAAAGTTCGTCCATTTCTCCTTGTTCCCTTCTCTTCACTGCTTAGGAAGGTCAGGCCATCTAGGCAGGAAAGCAGAGAACTTCCAGTGCCTGTGTGACCCAAGAGCACTAAGGAAAGTCTCCTTTGAGGCACTTGTTCCTTACTCAGGTCTCCATCCTGAAAATTGAGAGGTGCTGTGATAACCCAGCAGCTACTTGGCTTTTCCCTTGGGGCCCTGAGCCCGCTTTGGAATCTCCACCTCTGTCTTAGATCTGAATCTCAACTCTGCCACTTGCTTACAGTGTGACCTTTGACAAGTTTCTTAGTCTCTCTAAACCTCAGTTTCCTCCTGTCTTAGCTTTGCTGTTGTAGAGTCAAATGAGGCAATGTGTATGATGCCTGGTTCATTGTGGGTGCTCCACAAATGTTACTTATCTTCCTTGTCCCTTACCCTGTCCCCTTTCCCCATCCTCCAAACACAGATGCAAGAAAGAAGGCTCTGTCTCCACCAAGGGTCTGTACCCAAACTCAAATACAGTCAAGGGAACCTATGTGTCTTCACCACCCGCCTCCAACTCCAGCCCTCCACTGGACATCTGTATTCTGAAAATGGATCCTCTCGACCCCACCCCAATCCGCCCAGAGGACACAAGTCCTGTCCACTCCCGGCCGCAGCTGCTGTTCATTGTTGCCATTTCCTGGCTGGCTCCTGACCCCATCCGAGGTCCTCTTGTCTCTCTCACTTAGATGGGTGGATATAACACCTTCCTGATGCAGTATCATCTGCAAAGTTAATTAATGTGTCATTGGGCTGTTGCCTGCTTCCTGATCCTTATCAGGGATTTAAATAAAACACAGCAGCCCCAGTTCCTCCCGTCTGTCCCTCTCTCTGGATCTGAGGCTTGTTCTTAGTCATCCATCCTTGACCTCAGCCTTCTGGCCAGTTCTCAGCTTCCAGCCTCAGGGCTGATGGAACTGCCCCTGCCCAACCCTAGTTTAGGAGCAGAAGCGCCATCCAGAGCTTTAATGGCAGTGATGTTCTATGAGAGAATCACGGACATCAGTGCCCTTACCTCATCCCATCCCCTTAGGTGGGTTCCCCTGCATTTGTAGAGTCATAAGGGACCTTAAGAGGCCACTGAGTCTAACACCCTCTTTTCCAAGTAAAAAAAAAAAAGTGGAGGGGGGGAGGCCTCCAGAGGTTCTGTGACTTTTCCAAGATCACATCCAATAAAGGAAGAGCCAGGATCTCAGATTCAGACTATCAGTGGGAGGTCCCATGGAAAGCTGCTGATTGCTTCATTTATTTAGTAACTATTTGTTGAGGGATATAGTAGTGAACAAAGAATCCTCCCATTCACAAAGCTTCCCTTCTCCAGGGCAGAAGCAGGTAAAAAACAAACACGTATGTTGGATTGTGATATGTGCTATAGAGGAAAAATACTGCAGAGCAATCGGAATGAGAAGTGCTGGGGAGGGGGTTACAGTGATCTAGGGTGTTCTAGGGTGGCCTCACTGGGAGGGGGCCTTTGTACAGATGCAGGAAGTGCCAGAGGTGGCCATGTGGACATCTGGGCAAGAAGGGACAGCAAGTATAAGGTCCTGGTGGTGGTATTCTTGAACTATTCAAGGAGCCGCATGGGGCCAGAGTGGTAGAAAGAAGAGAGGAAAGGGGTCAGCCACAGGAAGAAGGGGAGAAAGCAGGGTCTATGTGAGGCTGCCAGGCCCTCTCCCTCTGCCCAGGCTGCCTCTCCTCTCTGGCCTCAACACTCCCCCTCCCTGCACCGATCCCTGCGGCGATCTTCTTAACCTTACTTTTATGTCCTCTCAGAGGCCAGTGATGATTCCTAAACCCTGGTTTGGCCAAGGAGAGAAAGAACTGCCTCCTTCAAGAACCCCAGCCTGAGAACCCTTTCTCTTCCTGTTGACATTTGCCCTACTGCTGAGTCCCTAATAAGATGGATGCCTCTTCCTGCTGCCCAGTCTCAGAATGGGACTCCCCCTGGGCCTCGGCTCTAAGAAATTGCTCCTGCGGAGCCAGCTTCCTCCATCTATGGCTGGACTGGCCATGTTTCCTGCCTTGGCAAAGAGCTGGCAGCTGGCCAGTTTCCTCCAATACGGTCATATTCTCACCCCTACCCCAAGCCTTGAATTTACGAGATGGGACAGCCCCCAAATCACTTGGTCCACTGTATACCTCACCATGAGCTCACTGCAAATCCTGGCGCTGTGGCATTGTATCTATAGACTTGTCCAAGAAATTTCATTTGGAAAAGAGAAATTTCTTCCCTCCTCCTTTTTTTTTTGGTCTTCCATGTCATGTCTTTCCAAAAGCCCCCCTCAGTGTCTGTCTTTCCCCAGCAACTTGCCACCATCCAGGGCTTCTTCACATGTCATTCGCTCATCCATTAATTCAGCAAAACTGTATGGAGTCAGGTGCGTGCCTGTCCATGGTGCTAGGAGGAGTCGCAGGCAATACAAAGGTGAACATGAACAGGACACCGCCCCTGCCCTCGAGGGTCTTCCCTTCTGTCCGGGGAGAGGCAGACACATAAACAGATGGTTTCGATATCCTGTGATGGTGGTCTTTGATAGAAAGACACCTAAATCAGAGCCTGGCAGATCAAGGGTCGGGAGGAAGGAAACTTCCCAGAGGGTCTCAGAAAGTCCTCTTACGTGTCTCTCAATCATAATGAAACCACCAAGGTACTGGGCACTCACTACATGCCAAGCGCTGAGCAAAGGTCTCTTCGTAAATTATCCCATTGGACTCTAGGTAGAGTGGATCAACCCCAGGATGCTCACCTGGTGCCCTGTGGGGCTGCTCACTCTCTTATCGCTTTCCCTGAGAAGGAAAAGAAAGTCCCAGTGGCCCATGGGCCCCAGGAAGCAACACAGCAGCTTGGCATCTCTGGAGAATGCCCAGCTGGCTTGGTGGAGGTTGTCCAACCCAGATGACACTTCCCTGTGTTATATTCTGGTAGCTTCTTCTTGCTCCAGGGCTGGGGGAGGGCATATGTTGGGAGATCCATCTTCTGATTCTCCTTGGTCTGCACAGAGCATCCCTCTGGCTGACCTCCTTGCCTGTTCCTCAGTCCAGGACCTGAGACGGTGAGCTGCAAGGAAAGGCTACCGCACATCCTCTTCTCTTTGGGCACTTAGAGTCCTACTTCCACAATTCCAAACACAAACCTCTGCTTTCCTTCCCTCAACCCATCCACTTCCTTCTCCTTTGCTATTCACTGGAGAGCTCAGACCTCTCAGCCAAAAGACCAAAGCTCTAGCTTTGGCCCCAGCATCACTTTTCTCTCTGTGTTAACCATATCAGACCAAGAGATGTGAGATATGACCAAGTCAGTCTCATAACCTGGCCAAGCCTCTGTTCTCCCATCTGTAGAATGGGGTTAATACCCCTATTCTACATGGCTGTTGAGAGGTCTGCTGCAATGTAAAATTATGAAAGAGAGCTATCCTGTCCCAGAAGCCTGAAGAAGAGTGTTGAGGAACACTTTTCTCCTTCTACAGGTGAATATTCCAGGCAGATATTCTAGGCAGAGCTGGGAGCCAGGTCTAAACTAAAGTCACTCTTCTTACTAAGTCAGATGAGGAAACTATATAGGTTCAGATGGGTCAGAGGTGACAAGCCCAGAAATGATCCCTGCCGCACTGTTAGAAACCGTACCTTCTGGGTCTGAAATCTTCCTCCAATGAGAATGCATATCATCAAACAGCTGTACATCTCTGGGACTCCTATATGGTAATCCTGCACTGCACCAGGAGTACCATGGTGCATGGTACCATGGTACCAGTCCATGGCTCCTGATCTTGACTTTGATATTTGGACAAAGCTATATGATGTTTGCAAAGCCATAGTCCCCCTCTGGGTCTTAAAGTTCCCATCAGAAAAGTGAGTGGTGCTAGGGGCGAATCCATATGGCTCTTCAAGCTTAGATGGGACCTTGGGACCTGGGACCTTGGAGGTCCCAGGACCCTGTGCACACAAGACCCACCCCTCCACCTCATAGCTGGGGGATGAGCCCCAGCCCAGCAGGGGCAGGACAAGAAAAGGTCTCTGTTCGTGTCCTCCTGGGCCCAAACTTGATCCTACCTGCCGCTGCTCAGAAGCTCTGACCTCTTTCCATCCCTACTGGCTTCCTGGCCTAAGCCAAATATGTATAAGATGCCATTTAGTGAGGTCCCCTGGTCTGGGACCTGTGGCCTGTGGTGCACGGATCAGCCCCGGGTCCATGGACTGGAAGGCGCCAGAGGGTGGCTGGCTCCTGAACAGAGCCACTGCCCTGGGGAGGGAACTGTGGGATTGTGGAGAACTCAGAGTTCTGCCTTTAGGCCTCCACCCTGGGAATTCTTACTTCTAGGCATCCTCTGTTTTGGGATATTAGCCCCCAAGAGCCTCTGCCTCTCCTACAGGGGCCTCATCTCAGGAGAGGCCTCCCAAGATGTCCTGAAACCTCATTCATTCCTCCCATCCCCAGAATCCAAGCGCGCTTCCCCCCATCCTCCTCCCAAGCAGGCTGCCCGGAACCACTGGCCCCTCCCTGCCAGCTGCCTTCTCTCCTTTATCTTGAGCATCACCCATTTATTCCATCCCTCCCCACATTGGAGCGTCTGCTGGGTTACCCAACCACCCCCTAGGTCAAGCCTGTGTCAGATGGGTTGAGTCATTACCTCCATCTCCTCCCCAACCCTTCCAGGTCCCAGGGCTTGGTCTGGTTTAGCAAGCTGGGAGGGAAGGCTTCATCCCTTCCACGTGGGGAGCCCCCGAGGCCCCCACAGGCCTCTTGGGACCAGGATTTTCCTGGTATTTGGCCTGACTTTGTCTTCCCTGGAACAGTGCCTGGTGGGCACTCCTATGTCCTCAGCACTATTGTCCCCCCAATCACCAACTACACCACCCAACAGATGCCCTGAGTTTGCTTCCCGCCCATCTCTCCACCCCAGCTCCTTCTCTGGCTAGTCATGGAAACTTGGACTCCACGACTAACCTCTCTGGGCCTCGGCTGACACTTCCATAAGATGGGAATAGTAACACTGCTCCCGCCTCAGACGGGACACCGGGCCAGCTGCCTTCCTGAGGACTCCTTCCAGTTTTCTTAGGTCTGCTCACCCTCAGCTCTTTCTCACCCTTGCTCTAGAACACCTCATCTGCCACCACATGGGATTCTTAGTTCACCATGCCCCTCTTCCCCGTGTACCAGCTGTCCTCGGCTCCTACCTCTCTCCTGTCCCCATCCTCCTACCTTCGGGCCTCTGCAGGCTGTCCTGTAAAGGTCTGCAAACAAGTCCAACAAAACCCCTGAGAAAAAGCTCCCAGAGAGTCAGGTCACCGCTTCCCTCTGCACCCTCCCCACATTAGCCAGGAAACCTAGAGGATACAGAACACAGCCCAGTTTCCCCCTGGGGACAGGAAGGCACAGCCTTCTGGTGCCGGTGGGGCCCTGGGCAGTCCCCTCTGGGTGCGGCCCAGCTTGCACAGCCCCCCATCTGTGTGTGTGCCCCCTGCACAAACACACGCAGCCCCCGCTCAATTCTCCCACAGCCCAGGCTCCCCAGCTTCCCCTCCCCCTCTCCGTTCTCTTTCTGTGCTATGCTCCTGGAACACACCCTCCCGGCCCACCAATCCTACACAAGCCACTGTGCCTTACAAGCCTCAGCTCCAGAATTTCCCAGCTCTCCAGTTGCCCAGCCTGCCTTTGTGGGAAGGGTCTCTGTGGTCTGCTCCCTAAGCCTCTCACCCCTTTCCCTTCCCTAGGAGGAAAAGCAGCCCAGGCAGCCCCTTCCCAGCATCTGGTGAGGGGACAAGAAGGAGGAAGCACTGTCGGTTCTTTTCCCTGAGACTCCTAGATTTTGCACCAAAATGCAGGGTGTGCTCCTGTTTGCATTTTTTTTTTGTTTCCTTTCTGAAAATAACCATGAAACTATCATTTCCTCCCACTGCCTTTTCCCTATCTTATTTGGATGAGCAGAGTTGCTGGGAGAGGTGGTTTGGAGCCACTGGCGGTCTCCTTCTCTGACCCGGGTCCGGAGAACTCACAGGTGGCTTTCGAGCAGGTGCTGCCAGAGGGGCGCCAGGTCCCACGGTGGGGAGGGCAGGCGCGCAGACACTGGGCACCGTGGATCCCTGTGAGTGTCTCAGGCAGAGACCTCCGGGACACCAGCTTTTTGCCCTGCCTGGTCCCGGAGTTGGCAAATACTGGGAACAACTCTGCCCTGGTTTGCCCTCAGCTATAGCTTCTGGGTGTGGGGGAGGGACCAGCAGCTCAGCCCCCTCCCTTGGCTGACTGGAGGGGAAATCACAGTGGTTGCAGACTCTCAAAGTGGGGGAGGGGGGTCAACACAGGAGAATCTATCCTTAAACAAGAAGGAAAACGGTATGCACGGCTGGGGGTATATTTCTCTTTGTCCATTTTGTTTCCATCCAGCTCCTCCTCCCATTCAGCCATTCGAAGCGTTCAGGCTGAATGCCTCCAAGAAGCAAGCCTCTAAAGATGCCAGATCCAGGTTGGGGTGGTGGATCAGAGAGGCCCGCAAAGGAACCTGCCGCTCTTTGCACCTGAGTGCCTTGAGGCCCAGCCCACTCCCCATGGCTACCTCCCCCAGCCTGTGCTGTGGAGGCACGGGCCCCACAGGTCTCAAGCCTCCCTAACACCTCAGATATGTGGCAGTGGGGAGAACAGTTAGAAATGAAGGGGCGAGAAGCCAGGGCTCCTTGCCCTGACTACTTTCGCCAGGCACCCCATCCCAAGGGCTCAGGGCCGCCCCGCCCCCCAGGGTTCCAGTCTCCAAAGTCCACTGCTGCTTGCCTTTGTTACTGCTTGAAGACTGCCCTGAGGGAAGGGCCCTGGGGTCCTGGGGGGTGGGGGTGGGGGTGGTTACAATGTCCTCCAAGGCAGGGGAAGAGGTTGGAAGAGGGGCTAATGCCTGGGCAGCACCGAGACCTCGGCCTGGCCCTCTGAGGCAGGGGGAGTCTGTGCCCCCCGAGCCCCCGCACGCTCCACACCCTCCCTTAGCCTCTCTTCCTGGGCACTGCGAGCCTTCTTTAAGAATTCTTTCCTGATCGGTCCAGAGATAGAGCAGGCTAGGACTGGAGGTACACTGGCCTGACCTCAGTGGCACCACTGGTTCCTCTTGCAGGGCAACGAGACCCTTTCTACATGACCCTTCTTGCTGGGCACCACCTTCTCACTGCAGATGTACCCTCTGAAAGGCTAGAGTAGTGGTGTCCGCCCCATCCACTGACCCGCTTCTCTGGGTTGGCCTGCTACAGTGAAGACCCCATCTCTTTCTTTGAGTGTCCTCGACTGCCCAAAAGGCAGAACCCCTGATGTGATGCCCTCTCTACCCCCACGGTCCTTCCAAACACATCCTCCCCATGCACCCCTTTGGTCCTGCCCGATCTTCTCCAGCAGGACCCTTCTCCTCCCCCCTCTCCACTCCCTGTGCCAGGCTGAGCTGCTGGGCTATTTGGGGCTTTGGCTGGCCCCGCAGTGTAATCAGTGCCCAGGGATAATTGCCACCTGCCCTGCCGGTGTCTGGGGGCTGTCTCGGCCGCAGCAGCAGGGGGCGGACACTGGGCAGCCAGGCCTGGAACAAGGTCAGGCTAGGGCAGTCCTCCCCACTCCCTAGATCTGCTCTCACCGCATGTGGGATCTGCAAGGATTCCCTAGGCAACCCGTGCTCTCCTGGGGTCTGTGCTCACCTGGAGCACCCTGTGGCTTTGGCTGAGGGGGGAGGGCTATCCCAGCCAGGGGACAAAAGTCCTAAGGCTACTGTATCACCCACAATCAGCTCAAAGCCTGTCCTCCCTGTACTGGTCTGATATCATTGGGCACCCCTCCTGGCTGCAAGCCGACCTCTGGGCGGTACCACAGCCGGAGTACGGGCTTTGCAGCAAGAAGGACTTCTGTTTGACCATCCCAGGCTCTCCTGTGACCAAGACCAACAAGTTCATTGTCCTTCTTTAGGGAGACAGCAAGTGTTTATGAGATGGTATATGAGTGAGTCTCCTATAAATGCCAGCTCCCCCCACTGACCCCCCACTTTGCTACTTTCTTTTCTACTCCAAGGCAGTTTACATAACCTGGTTTTAAACACCTGTCATTGTCACTTGGCCAACTCTACGACCTTGGGCAATTCGTTCAGCCTTGGTTTCCTCATCTATAAAAAGGATCCTCAGAGGAGCTGCCTCATCAAGTTACTATGAAGAATACATTATCTTAGGGCGCCTGGCTAGCTCAGTCGGTAAAGCGTGGTGACTCTTGATCTTGGTGTTGTGAGTTTGAGACCCACGTTGGGTATGGAGATTCTCTAAAATAAAATCTTAAAAAAAAAAAAAGAATATATTACTGAATACATGTCACATGCTTCACCCAGCACCAGTAACACTCCACAATGATGGTTATTATTATGGAGAACTGCAAAGAGCAGAGAATGGGGGTGGGGAACATGAGGAAGCCAACTTTGCCACACTCGGAAAAGACATGCCAGGGCTGATGGGACAACCCACACAGAAACCCCAGTGCCTGGACATCCTCCACGGGAGTGAGAGGGACCTCCCTCGGGACTTCTCCTTCTTGCAACCCTGTGTGCTCTGAGGTGATGCCATATAAGCTCCTCGCGGTCATAGAACACCCAGCACCAGGGGACATTTTGGTTTTGTAAGAGAATCAGCAACAGCAAAATCAGGATGAAGTAGCTTTGATCTTGGGAAATGTAGAAATAAAATTGTTTCTTCTCCTTTGCTAATATAATCCAAAGGTTATCTGTCCTCATCTTTGGGACTCTTTACATGGATATCCATGAGTGGCTGGCCAGTTGAAGGGCCATTCAGACAAATTCCTTCTTCCCAGGTGGGGAGAATGGGCCAAAGGGCTGAGCCAAAAGAACAGATTCGCAAGGCCGTCCTGTCCCTCATACGGCCCAGCTTCAACCCTCCCTGCCTTAGTGCCTTCCCCAGAGAGGTGCAGAGCTCCCATCGCTGGCAGGACAGCGGGAGAGCGCTTTGGCTCCTCTGCCCCATCGGCACCAAGGCAGGAGCAAAGAAGGCCATGCAAGGTGCCGGATACTGCCGCCTTGAGGATGGAGAGGAAGGGAGAATGCTGGAGTATGGGGCATGGAAAGTGGGACTGTCCCCACCTGCAGGAACTGCTCAACCCCAGGCTGAGCTCTGAGGCCCCAGCCCTAGGCAGCAACTGTCTAGCCCCACCACAGCCTGGGCCCCAGCCCTGTGTCACAGCCATCGTGGGCTCCCTCATCCTCCTCAGCCACCAATGCCCCACCTCAGGGGCTATGTCTCCAGTGGCTTCCCTCTGTCTTCCCCCTTCCAGGTGTACCCTGGACCCACCTGGAGGAACAGCCACCTGGAGCCAACTCAGACCCCGGGGAGCATGGGCTCAATGCTCCCCCTGCCAGTTCTTTCTAGTGGGTGCCTCCTACTACAGGTGAAGCCATCAGGGGGCTGCCCTGGGAATGATGCCTGGGACACGTGTTGTCCAGGGGCACTGTTTCCCCTGCTGGGTGCACTCTTTCTCACTCATGTCTCCTCCTTGGCTTCTGTGAGCTAATCAGGGAGAAGGAGGGGGAGGAGGGGGATGCTGCTCGCCTTCCCCGTTATCTGCAGCAATCCACGGTGACTAATGCTCCCAGTTGGTAAAAAGGCAGTGTAATCAAAACACTTTTTTTTTTAGTCCTTAAAGTTAGTCATTCTCCCAGAGTGGAGGAAAAAAAAAAGCCCACAGCAGGCACCATGAAATGCAAGCTGAGAGGCTCACGCTGCGGGTGGAACTAAAGCATTGGCCATGGGAGCTCCCTGTGGGTCTGAGGCTCGGGCTTTCTTCCTCCTGGCCCTTGGATAGCCTTCCTGCACACCCTCCTTTGTCCTTGCTTTCCTCGACATCTGGGCTGTCTGATCCCTGAAGGACTTCCCTGCCAAGTCAGGATCTGCCCTCTGCTCTCACTCACCCTGCCAGGTGCTGCCACCTGCTGGTCCTCAGCTTGCCAAGCTGGAGGAAGCATATAAAAGCGCCCAGGATGAGGCCGAGCGCCAGTCCCTTGTTAGGTGCCTGGTCTCCTGCGAGCCTGCCCTCCAGCCCCAACCCCACCATTCCATTTGTGTTTCTCCTATCTGCAGGCGTCTGCTGCTCCCTCCCACTTGGCCTTGACAGAACTATAGGTTGTCAGAAGTGGTAGGAACTTGAGGAATCACCAGTGACAGGTGATGTACCACCGTGGGGAAGAGCATAAGGCTCAGGGCCAGGTTGCTTGGGTCAGAATTCCATTTCCCTACTTACTAGCTGTGCTCTGTGTTGATCACAGTAATAGTACCTACTTCACAGGGTTGTTGTAAACAACTAAAACAGAACCACTCACTCACATCGTGAGAGCTCAATTATTAGCTCATAATGAAAACAGTAACAACAACAAAATAATAAAGTGGAATGAACCTTCTTAGTCACCCAAAGCAGACATTGCTAATCAATCACAGAAATTCCCCTCCAATGGCAGACTCCCCAGAAGTCTCAGTATGGCACTCCAGGCAGCCGGTAACCAGCAATTGGAGCTGGCAAGTGGGATGGCACCCATTTGCCATCCCAGATCTAACCTGGACTCTTTATATTACAGTCAAGAAAGATGAGATGCCCCCCAAGGGGGGAAGAGACTCCCTCAAGCTACGTGGAGACAGAGCCAGGGTCCAGACAGTTATTCCTGGTCCTGACTGCTTAGCTAGCGCAGCCTTTGACTTGCCACTCTACCATGACCTTTGAGCCACTGAGGTGTGCTTCCCACCACTGGAAACTCTTACCCTCATAGCTTCCATCTTCCTCCACCCTTGCTCCTCTGCCATGTCCTTGGCCCATGGCTGCCCAAGGAACTCTTGTTCTGAGGCATCTCGCTGAGCAGATACAGAGCCAAGTGGGTAGTGAAGACATATAGAAACCTGAGGGTCTCAGTCATTAATTTATGCTGCAGGAGCCTCCTGGGCACCAAAGACTTTGGGGCTGCAAGGGGGCTCAGCCCACCAATTTAGCCCCTTACCAGTCAGCCCCTTGAATCTCAGCCCTTATGTTGTGATGAAACCCCTAATGGCCCGGCTCCAGTTCTGGAATCCTTGCTCTTAGCTAATTAGAGGCTGGCGTGGTGAGATAATCAAAGAGTCAGGCCTAGACCTCTGTGTGCGGAGGGCATATACGACAAGCCCAGAGAGGAGGGTCAGTGGGGGCGGGGGGGAGGGGGGTGATGCTTACCAATTTCTGAATGAAATGCTCCAAGAAGGAAGGGGTGTGGTGGCACAGCTGGTTCTCTGGCTGCTTTCCCTCTGGTGCACAACTTTGTCTGCCCAGGCAGATCTTTGCCACCTGAATACTCTTTGAACTTCAGGCTCAGACTCTGGGGGAGGAAGCCGTGTTCACCAGGCTTGCAGCCAGAAGCATCCACTTCTACCCAAGATCCTCCACTCTCAGCTTCCACAAAGACACTGAATTTGCTCCTTTTCCACCCCTCCCCTGAAGGGGCAGGATCAGCCTGTGTGGTGCTGCTCTTTGGTTCTGAAGAAGGACATAGCTCCCACCCCTGGGTCTGGAGACCCTGCAGCTGAGTTTTCTAGGGCAGTGGGAGGTGTTTGTGCTTCCTGCTGTTCAGCTGCCCAGGGATCAATGCCACATGGCAAGTCATGCTCATGGAGGGAAGCTTGTGGGTCCACAGGGCAGCAGGGGACCTGGCCATCCATCCTCAGCCTGGCACACCTCATTCAGGCTGAGCAAATGAGCCACAGATGAGAACTCAGAGCAGGGGCACTTTCCTGACAGACTCCTAGGAGGCCAGCATCCTTTCCAGTACCCTCCGAGGTCCTGCAGGCCACATTGAATAGCAGGGATTGGAGGTAAGCAACCCTAGCTTGGCCGCAAGCTGAATCCTTCCCTTCCAGAAGATTCGTGTTTGGCTTCCTCCCAAGATGTCACTGATTCCTCAGAGCTGCTCACTTCTCTCAGCTTGCTTCTCTGTGCAGGCCCCACCCCACAGGCTTTCCCCATTTTCCTATTTCCTGAGGGTTTCTTCAGTCAACAAGACAGTCAACTTAAAACCTCAGAGTGTTGGCAACTTAGGTGATATCCAACCACTCATCTTCTAGACAAGGGGGTCAAGGCCCAGAGAGAGGATGTGATTTCCTGAGGTCAATCCTAGTGTCAAAGACCGAACTAAAACCCAGGGCTCCTTCAGACTCTTAATCCAGAACTCATCATTCTTGTCCCATAGGATGTGTCTTCTACCCACTGCCTTGAAACAGACTTCCCCTGGGACATGGTGGTTGCCTAGGCTAATACTTTTAGAAATTATTTAACACTCTGGGACAATAACTAAGGGATACAGAGTGTGGGGAAAGGAAGAAGCAGGTCGGAGAGCCATCTGCAGGTGTTAGAATGTCAGATGGTTCCTAAACCACAGCACCCACCACACCTTGTACACAGCAGCAGGGACTGTCCCTCCCTTTGCCCACTCTGTGCCCTAGCTGCCTTTTGGTGACTTCTCCTCATCTTTATTCTTCAAGCCTTCTCTAGTGCTCATTTTGGCCTGTTTCCTGAGGAAGAACATGGTGATGAAGCCGATCTGTGTAACACACTTGGCTGGAAAACCTCTGTTGAGTCAAACTCTAGACCCTCAAAGATGGAAACAGGAAACACAAATGAGAGACTGTCTCTTGTGGACGATCCTCTGAGCCCCCTACTCCTCCTGACCAAGCCGTCCACTCTGCCCTGGGAAGTCGGGACAAGTAACACATGTCTTCTGTTCAATGACTTAGCTGCTCTCCAAATGACCCTAAAACACTTAAGATCCATTTGAAGGAAGAGAATTCTCAGAGAGAAGGCCTTTGTGGGCCCAGCAGTTAACCTGTAAAGGCCTCACTGCCTGCTCCTCTCTTCCGATGCAGAGAGGTTCTTAGGGGTGAGGAGGCCAACATGGCCCTGGACCCCAGGCAGCTTCTGAGGCACTAAGGACCTGGATTCTGACTTTGGGAGACCCAAAGTGAGCCGTTTACCTGGAACTCAGTCCCCTTCTCAGCTAAGACAGGTTTCCTCTGCCTGGACCCTCTCCAGCCCTCACCTAGGATTACCCTACCTAGCCTGATGAGCCTTCAGGACTTGGATTACACATTGGTGTCTCCTAGAAGCCTTCACTAAAACCCATGGGCAGCTTGCAGGAGCCCCTTATAGGCAGCCACAGTGCCCTGTCCTTTTCCAACCTATGTTATTACTTAGTTGCCAGTTACTTCTCTCTCTAGGTAAGTAGCTCTGGGAGAGAAAAAGGGCAAGATCCTTACTTCTTTTTCATGGTTGTATCCTTTAGGTTAACACAGTGCCTGGCACATTGCAGGAGCTCAGTGAATATTTGTTAAATGACCAAGTAAAAAGAATGGGACCATTCACATCATCTGGGTTCTGTAGAGGGGAGCAGAGGGAAGGACTGGGAGACGTGGAGCAATCCTTACTCTTTTTTCTCTTTTGTTGGTTAAAGCTACAGAACATTTCCAACCTGAAAAGCACCTATTTATATTCAGAGCCCTATGCCATCTCACAGAAGGGAATAGATCCATTTGTTTCTTTGTAACAGGTAAGGCATGTGCAGGGTACAAAATTTAAAAGATATTAAAGACCATACAGTGAATGTAAGTCTCCCCAGACTTCAGATGACCCCATGGCTCCTTCTCCCATCAACAAATACTGCTACTGTCTCTGGATTAGAAATCTCTTTACAGACAGAAAAACTGAGGCAATAACAAGGTTAAGAGGCACGTGTAGTAAGCGAATGAGAATTTTACAAGCCAGTGTCTCAGGCAGAAAACGCACCCGGGGGTTCCCACGCCGCCGGCACAGGCTGAACCCCAAGCCCCGTGAGGCAACACCCCAGGTCGCGGGCCGGGGCAAGTGCGCGGGACGCCCGCCGCCGCGGAAGGGTTAACTCCCCGCGCCCCGCCCACCCCCGCCTCTTCCGGGCACAGTGGGCGGGGTTTACGTCACTTCCTGGAGACTGGCTGAATCCGGAAGTGATCCCTGAGGACCCTGTAGCGGCCGAGGACCCCGGCAGCAGGGCCAGGTTCAGGACCATGAGCTGGTGAGTGAGGCCGGGACAGCACAGCCGCTGGAGCCCCAGGCCCGCCGTGCGCCTTGCCCGCGCCCACCTGAGTCCCTTCGCCCCCGCTGCCTGCCTTGCCCACACGGACCCTCCACCCAGGGTCGTTCGAGGGCCCTTCCTCTGGTGCTTTCCCGGAGGCTCCGTCTGTCGGCAGGACTCACCGGGATATGGGGCGGGGGATCTCCTTGGCCTGGAATCCTGCGTCTGTTTCCTGACTCTTTCTCTTCCAAGCTCGTCCCGTCTTCTCCCAGCTGCTTGAAGTGAGGAACTTTCCCGTCTCCTCCTCTTGTAAATATCCGCTGAGGTGGAGTAAATGCCTTCTTTCTCCCTGTGGGCATCTTTTCACCGCTCCCGCGGCCCCAGAGCTGTAGCCCTCACTGGCAGTCTGGGCCCAGTTCACTGATCAAACAGCCACTCGCTTTCAGATGACTAGCCTTTGCACCACTTAACAGTCTTCAAAGGACAAAACTTGCTTCTCTTTTGGAAAGGTCCAGAATTGAACACCCACACCCACACTCCCAGTGTGGGATTGGACTAGTTTTAATCATTTCCAGGGCCATTACCCACTCACTGCTTTCTCTTGAAAATAGCGGTTGGTAAGCTTAAACATTATGGGGACTAGCAGGCCATGAGAAAAGATGCTAGGAGTCTCAGAGATGTAGAGTCACGACTCCAGAGTTGGAAGGTACGTTGCTATATGTGCTAGGTTCATGGTGGATACTTCATAATATTTAATGGTTGATTTAGTTTGTAAGACTCAGTTTGCCCAAAGGGCCTTACCTTCAGGCCCAAGGACCTGCATATCCATAATGCGAAACCTCAGAGGATCCAGCCGTAGTTTGCTTGTCTGAATACATTGACCCCCCCCCCCCCCCCCCGGGGATGTACAAGATGAATCAAACCTTTTGGAATCCAAGGTCCATTAGCATCGGGAACATGTTTGCCACTCTGTCCTCATAGTCTAGCTGTTTCTTTACACAAAGTAAATGTGTGATAACTAGTCATGAATGAATGAAGATAGTAGAGTATCCTTCAGGAAGGCTCTTAACGGGCTCACATTTGACCATTAGTGGAGACCAAGCTCTGGCGACAAGCAGCTAATGTCAGTCAGTGTTCAGGACAATTCTGTAATACAAAATTTAAACCATTTCTGTCCCCTCCTCCCTCCTGTTTCTTAGACAAAGATTGATGGACAAATGTTAGACAGTTGGTGCCTGCGCACGAGGGCAGCCTGGAGCAGTGCCCTAATAAGCCCCGGTAGGAACTGCTCCCTTTCCCTCCACCTTAGCTCCAGGAGGCCAATACGGGGCTAGAGCCTTGAAAGTTAGCTAACTTTCCCATCTTGTTATAACCTAGTTAACGATGGGCAAAGTGGCAATCCTTCAGTTCCCTTTCCTAGAGGAATTACTTCCTTAAAATGTCAGCCTGGGTCTCCCAGCCTCGTGATACAGATGTCCTCTTGCCTGCTGCACCTTGAATCGTTGGAGTTCTCTTGCTTAATTTTTCAAGGTAAGAAAGCAGGAAGTTCAGATGCTTTATATTGCTTACATTGGCATTTACAAATTTAAAAATAAATTGACCTTTTCTTCACAAATCGGGAGGAGAACAGAGCCCAGACCAGAGTAGAATATTCTCTTGGTGATCTGAGGCGTGTTGTTCCCACCCATCTTGAAGAAGCTTTTTTCTGAAAAAGTAGTAGCCTATTTCCTGAGGTCTGTCAGGCTGCAGAGAATTGAAATTGACAACTAACTGTTCAGCAAAAGCTGCGATTTTTATCCTGTAGAATTAACTTATTAGTACATGTGCAGCTTGGCACCTCTTTGGACTGAGGGTCAGAACCAAAAGGGCGGCTTTGTCCCTCAAAGCTGAGATTCCTTTTTCTTCTTCTTTAGAGGGCGACTACGTCATCTCTTACGTGGACCCTGACCCTATCTCCCTGAGAGGGGAACAGCACCGGCGCCTGGGCACACAATCACACTCAGTTCCTGGCTCAATGGCTGGCAAAGGGACCAGGGCTGGGTCCTTCTGATTCACTCCTGGAGTGGTTTTCCTGCTCCCAGAATGAATCCATCCATTCATCCAAGACTGGAATTCTCAGTGGGGGAAGAGACCAGAGTGACGTAGAGCCATCATGGGAGGCTGATGCCCAAGGTCGAGTTCACCAAGCACATGGGGTATGCCAAGCCATCATTGAATAAGGCCTAGGGGCACTCAGCCCCTGGTCCCCAGAGGGTAACCATTGTTCTGGGCTAGGCCAGGCTTTCAAAATGTCACAGTGAGAAATGTCCAATATTGATGCCCTTTGCACACTGGATTTTGCATGAAGAGTAAGAGGTCTTTGTTCCTCGCTTCCTCTGTGCATGCAGCCCGCCCACCCCGTTTGTTTTGTGGGTACCTGCTGCCTTCCTGTTCATCTACCCATGCATTCACCCACTGACCACCCACGTGTCTTTAAGCCAGGCTGTCCAGTGGTGTGCCCTGCGAAGAAGGAGGCATTTTATGTTCATATGTCAGATCACTGATTCACCATTTGGGCTTAAGTCAGGTGCTTCCCTCTCCTCTCCTTCTGCTGGTCTCCTCTCTCTTCTTATGTGTATGTGTCTTTATTATTGTATGGAGGGAGAATTCAACAGAATTAAGAAGAATCTGGCTTATTTACCTGGCTTCGCTGTCTTCAGGGGTTATAGCCTTCCCTGGAACCACATGCCTTGATGCTCTTTGGGTTCAATGTCAAGGGAAAAAGTAGTCCTGGAGGAAATCTTCCTATACTAGGGATCCAGAGGTTTGACTCAGAATGAAGGAAATTAGAGTCAGTGCAGATAAATGTGGCTGGGAGGTAGAGGGCTGAGTTCAGGTTCTGGTTCCCTCCTTCACAGTGTGGCCTGGTCAGGCATTTAACCTTCCTCGGTCTTGTTTTCTCCACCTCTGACATGGAATGGATAATCCAAGCTGACGCTGCCACCCAAGCCTGTTGTGAAAAAAATGGAGACTATGCAAATATGATTGTTTTCTGACTCTTCTGGGCTCTTCTACCTCTGTCTGTCCCTTAAATATTGGTATTCCTTGGGACCTGTCCCCCCCCCCCCCCAATGTTCTCACTGTATATGCCCTCCCCATCATCTTCAGGATAAAGGCCTGACTCTGGGCCGTAACTTATAAGGCCTTTCTGGATCTGGCTGTCCACATTACTCCTGTGTCTCAGCTTTCCCTGGCCTCTCGTGCCTCTGCCCCTCTATATGCATTGTTCCTCTGCTGCAATGCCCTTTGCTCCCACCCCTCGCCGCCTCATCCACCAGGCCAAGGTGCACTCATTCTTCCAGAATAAGGGCAGGCTTTGCCTCTTCTGAGGGTCTCCCCTGAACAGGCCCCCACACCCCACTAAACTGAGCCGGGTCTCCTTGCTCTGACCCTCATTAGCATCTGGACTTGAATCGTTGGTTTACTTGTCAGTGACCCCCTAGTCTGCAAGTTACTGAGAAAGGGACTGTGGCTTGGTCATCACTATATCCCTAGTAGTATTCCCAGCAATCAGTGCATGTTTACTGAATGTATGAATGAGCACTTTTTTTTTTCATTTCCTGGCTTGCCTCAGCTCAGGAAAAGTTTTCAGATAAAAATGTGCAGAACCTATAAGCCACTTCCTCAAATGAAGAGCCTCTAAGCGTGCTGTTGTTAAATCAAAGAGGGAAGAAGTGGCCTCAGTGCCTCCCTGAGGCTGTCTCTGATTGTTCTCTCCCCTCTCCTCTCCACCCCCTCCCCAAACTATCCTCTTCCGAACTTGCATAGAACTTCTGTAGCACTTCCACATCCTTCCAGGGACCAAAAACGTGTTCCTCTCCCACACAGACTCCGTGGCGGCAGAATCTACAAGTTCTTCATGTTTGTGTATGCTCACTGTTTGCACATAGTAAGTACCTAGTCAGTAATTGTTAAATGAAATTAATGGACTATAAAGGAAAGAAGGTAAACTGCTGGGTTAGTCTGAACCATCCATTCTGTTTCAAACATGTTCTCAGTGGAATCTCTTTTCCCTCTAGTATTACTCTTGCTATCATGCATTCGTATAGTGCTTTTACCTTTTCAAGTTACCTTCCCATCCGTTATCTGATTTCGTCCTCACATCTACCCTTGGCAGTATGCAGTTCGGGTCTTATTATCTCCCTTTGACAAGTTATTAGAATTCACTCACGGAGTACCTGGGAGAGCTAGAACTAAAATCTGAGTATTCTCTGTGCTTGAAAAGTGGAAGACCATTCCCAAGCTGATTGGGTCCCAAAGGACGCTATTTTACTTTGCTGGTCTGTATGAACACTACCAGGTTGGTAGTGAATTACAGGAAGTTGTCAGTTTTCACATGTAAAGTGAAGAGGAAGTCCTGTGTCCTGCAGACCTCCAGGTGTTCTGGACCATGTCAGCTTTGTGGTACTCTGAGGCCTCCCCGCCTTGGGTGGCCCTCCCACTCACTTCGGACAGGCCAGACTCCCCCCAAGCTTTTTCTTCTATACCGAGCATGGTCATGCCCAGAAGGCAGGGACCCCCTTGAAGAGTCTGTGAGACCCTGTATTTGACGTTGCTTTGGGCACAAATGTAAAACATCTCACTCTTGTTCCAGCTGTTTGTAATGAGAGGGGAAGGGGCTCTTTCCAGATTTGGGAGTAGTTGGAAAGAGGCAAGTATCTTGAATCCCACAGCTTCTTCATCAAAGATGTTTTCTTCTGTGTTACACTCTTGATGTACGTGTGTTGAAGTGGCTTTGGAGTTGGCAGTTAAGCTGTTGCTTCCCCGAACCCACTATTTTGGTAGCTAGCCCATTAAACAGGACCCAGGATAACATGTTGCACACAGATAATGCTCAATAAAATTTTTGTTGATTTAATGCTCATTGAACATTTATAATGTACTAGGGCCTGTGCTGATACTTAATACTGGTGGACAGTCAGAAGGCTGTAAGAATCGATACTTATCTTCAGCCAGTGTCTGGAAAGTGCCCGGGATTCATAGGAATGACAGCCAATAAATGTTGGTGTGGCATCGTCAAGAAAGATTTCAGAGGATGTGATTTGTTACAGTGGGGGGCGAGGGGTCCACATTAGAAGAATAGTGTAGAAAAGGTGTGTGGAGACGGAATGCATCAAGAGTATTTGGGGTGGACGGTCAGGAGACCAGCTTGGGTTTAGCAAGTAGTGATTTGGGTAGAGGCTTTGTTGATGGCAGTTGGGGCCCCACTGTCAGTACTCTGAGTGCCATGCTGAGGGACTGACATTGAGCTTAAGCTTTTGAAATTTGAAGGTTTTGAGCAAGGAAGTGGCATGGGGAAACCAGTGAGTTAATCAGATTAATTTGGCAACAGTCTGTACTTCAGGCAAGAGGAAGAATGGAGCCAGGGGGCTAACTTGGACAGTGGCTTCCAAAACTTTTTGACCACAACTTGCAGTTAGAAATACCTTTGAGGGGCTCCTGGGTGGCTCAGTCAGTTAAGCATCGACTCTTGCTCAGGTCTTGATCTCAAGGTCGTGAATTCAAGCCCCGTGTTAGGCTCTGCGCTGGGCAAGAAGCCTAAAAAAAAAAAAGGAAAAGAAAAGAAAGAAAGAAAAAAACCTTCATTATTGCAGCACACAAAAACATTTATACTTCAAATAAAAGTTTCATATGGTATATGTGTGATGCATTCCTATATTTTCTATTATGTTCTATTTCATTTTTAAAAGAATGATGCATTTCAATTGATCCCATGTCTAATTTGGACCCGGTGTGTTGTGGGCAAACACACTGGAATAACGTATAGCGGTTTACATGATTGATGAGTGATCCCATTTAGAAACACACTGATCTAGGTGTTTATTACAAATATTCAGGCTATAAGCTAATAGCTATGACTCCGTGTTGTTGGTTTACTTAGTTGTTTTTCGTGGGTTATAATAAGAAATACGGAAGGGGCAACTATGAAGAGCACCAGCCATGTACTTTATAAGAACTTAATCCATAGATGTGAAAAACGTCATCACTTTATAGAAAAGAAAACCCAGGGGCGCCTGGGTGGCGCAGTCGGTTAAGCGTCCGACTTCAGCCAGGTCACGATCTCGCGGTCCGGGAGTTCGAGCCCCGCGTCAAGCTCTGGGCTGATGGCTCAGAGCCTGGAGCCTGCTTCCGATTCTGTGACTCCCTCTCTCTCTGCCCCTCCCCCGTTCATGCTCTGTCTCTCTCTGTCCCAAAAATAAATAAAAAACGTTGAAAAAAAATTTAAAAAAAAAAAGAAAAGAAAACCCAAATGGACAAAAGCCTATACCAAGATGTTGGTTTCTTAGTAATCAGGGAAAAGCAGATTAAAGTAACAATGAGATGCCATTTCACAGCCATCTGGCTGGCAAAAATTTTAAAGTCTGGCAATGCCAAGTATCTAAGGATGAGAATCAGGAGGAGCTCCCATCCACTGGCATCGGGTGCAGGGTGGCGTAGAGCGTGGAGGTAAAAATTGACGCAATACAATCACTTTGGAGATTTCTACAGTCACCCAGAGAAACCTGAGCTCTCCTGCAGCAGGTGAGTGCAGGGGAGTATTAGTTGCTTCATTGTTTATGATGTCCAGCCTATATGTGCTGTCTTTACATAATGAAACACGTAGAAGTGCAGCTATATCTATCAACACGGACAAATCTCAGAAACAGAATGCTGGTCATAAAAAGTTAGTTTCAAAGTAACACATTCAATATTGTGCTATTTTTATAAAGTTCAGACCTATAAAACCATACTGTATTGTGCTCACGGATTTAAACAAATGTAGTGAAAGGGTGAGAATAATACATACTAAATTCAGGGTCGTGGTGACCGCTAAGGTCATGAGGAGAGACAAGGAAATGGAATCAGACTGCATGAACAGTATCTGAGCTGTTGCGTTGCTTAAAGAGTAAGATTTGAAGCAAGTGTGGCTCAGTATTAGAAACGCGATAACAGTAGGTGAATACAGGAGTATTTATTATGTATTCTAACTTTCTGAGTGTTGGCAATATTTTATAATACTCTCTGTTAACTTTTGTCATGCCTAGCCTGACTGCCATCACGACTAGAGCTGACCTCACCGCTCATAGCAAGGGAATTATTGCCTCCTACGGCCGGTAGGTGAGGATGTCCCAAGACAGTGGGCCTAGGAGCGAGTTTCCGAGTTTCCATCTCAGCCCTCCTCCTCCTCCTCGTCCGGCCTGCTTCCAAACCTTCAGCAGATAAGAGAAAAGGTAGACTGAAAGCTCTTTGTACAATCCTTCATTGGTAAGAGACAGAAGTGAACATGAGATTAGAGCTCGTGCCTCAGAAGCTAAACAACTGGCCCGGCACTTCGCAGTCTGTGGGCATCTGAGCCACCGTGGGCACATCAGCATGGAAAGCAGGCCCCTGAGGCTTGTCTCCGGCTTGTGGATTAAGCAGAAGACTTTCACCTCGCAATGCCTTCTGTTTCCCTTTTATAACATGGGAGAACCCATTTTCTAAAGAGCTACAAAATAAACAAACAACCTCCCTCCCTGAATTGCCTTCTTTCCTCCCTTTTCTTGACCTTTAGATGCTCCATCAGCCTCCAGACTTCTGTGACAGATCCTTTTACTACTTGGGAGGAAGTCCCCATTCATTGTTGGCAAATGGATTCACTTGGGGGGGGGGGGCTGGCAGTGGCTGATTGCCCCCCAAATAGAAAAGAATTGTTTCAGGTTTCCTAACCATACTTACCTCTGTGTAACTGAGTGTGAGCCACCCCCTCGGGCCTCAGTTTGATCTTCATCATCAAAATATCACCACCACTGCCTTTACTGCCAGTACTTACAGGCTGCTGACCTACGACAGGATCTGTTTTGAGCACTAAACTCATTTGGCCTTCACGGCGACCCCATGTGATAGCTATATTATTGTCCCAGTCTATAGACAGGGAAACTGAGAGACAGAAAGGTTAGGTAACTTGTCCGAAGCCTCACAGCTGGCGGCTGGCAGAGCAAGGATTTAAAGCCAAGCAGTGTGGCTTCAGAGCGCGCCCCCCTATCCAGCGCAGTGTCTCTTGTGAGGAATACAGGAGTGGACCGCTTTAAATGAGCGGATGTTTCTGAAGCACCCAGCCCAAACCAGCAATAGTAGATGCTCCATAAATGGTCACTTTAATTGGATGATTTCTGTGATCTCACGTTCTGTGAGATCACACTGACCATTCTGTGATTCATTCTGTCTAAACTTCTCAGAGGTCAGCCTGGGGAACAGTGGGGAAGAAGGGATCACAGCTGAGCTGGGGGACTGTTCTAGTCCAAGTGACAAGTCAGCCAAGTCACAGAGTTATGCCTTTTATTTTTAAACACACACATACCTCCTCGGACTGGTGGCGAGTAGGGTAGTGTGTGTTGCTCTGGTTTTAGATGTGGCTAATTTCGAGGAAGGACTGCGGTGGGGGGTGAGAGGGGGCGCTGTGGTCAGAGGTGCTGGAAATGGGTATTTTGCAGCTCAGTTCATTTCCCCTTGTGATGGGGTCTCTCACGTCCTAGCTCAGGCTGAACTTTGTGTGGCCGGTTGGCATCATGGCCAGCTGGCCCTGCAGAGGGGATGACACCCAGCAAGCAGCTGTTCTGCCGGAGCCGGCTGCCTCTCCAAAAGCCCTGTCCGGGCCCCCGGCTCTCTGTTCTCTCTCCCAGTGTCAAGGTGGCGATAGCCTTGGTGGGGCCTCAGACCAGGGAAGGCAGTGACCCAGGGACAGGGTAACAGAAGGGCCGGGACGGGGGAGGGGCTTGTCCTTCCAGCCTTCAGAAGCTGCTGCCTCTCGCCCACCTTCCTGCTCTTGCCGAGACAGTGACTCAGGCCCAGACCACTCCCCGGGGAGCCAGGATTTCAGCCACTATCAGCTGCCGCCTACTCTTTGCTCAGCCCTCCCTCCGTTCTCACCTCCCTCACCTCCTCCCTGCCCCCAAAACTGTGATCCATCAGAAAGTGTGGGGTGGCATAGACTGAATCATTTCAGGGTTCTTGCCACCCCCAAGCCAGGCCGAGGCTTATTCACATTCAGCAGAAACGAATTCCAGAGGCCAAGGTGAAGACCAGGGAAGAATGTGTAGGTTTCAGCTTCTTTCCACTCATCTTTGTAATGGAAGCAGAGGACTCTCCAGAGAAGGCGGGGCTCGAGGGATCTGCTGGGGTGACCAGGGGATCCCCACCCAACTGCCATCTGGGCCTGCCTCTTGTCTCTGCCTCTGCAGCAGAGGGGGTGGGGAAGCAAAAGATTGAGAAACCTAGCAAATTGAAAATGCAAAAGAGCTGTTTTTGTAAATAGACATTACACAAGAGCAGGAGCTTTTTTGGAAAGGTTTTACTGAGACAGACAGAATTAGCCAACTGGCATCGTGCTGCTAATAGAGATATTTACTGTTTGAAAAAGTGTATTTGTAGCTTTGGAGAACATCCTGTTGACTTTTCTTTATTGTGAAAGTAAATCTTTCCCCCTTTCCCTCTGTATACATAGAACTTTTTTTCTGTTTTGAGGTGGGGCATGTTGGGGGTTGGAGGAGAGTACGCTTGAGAGAACTGCTCTCTGCATTTTGTTGCTCAGACCAAAATATCCCTGCTCCTGCCCTCCGGTGCTCATATTTACGGAATGGCAAGTAGAACCAAGTGAGGAGTCCTACTCCAGAGGCCGGGACCTCAGAGCCCTCTTGATTTCTTCCAGAGCAGAGACATCCTGTGGGGAGCAGGCCCTGTCTTCTCTCCAGACCTCTGCTTATCCACCGCATGCCAAGGGGAGAGCCTAAGGAAAGCTGTGAGGAGGAGGGGAACTGAGGTCCCGAGGCCCAGTGAGCCTTCCCGGGTCCTGGAGGACTGTCAGCCTCGACCCACAACCCCAGTTGGGCCGAGGAGCCGCTGCGATGCTGTTGCTCTTGCCACACGCCTTCCAGAGGAGCTGTCTGTCCCGAAGAAGTCCCTAGAGCCACAGGGGGAGATCAGGGAGGCAGTGGCAAGAAGAGGCAGAAGAGCGGCTTGAAGGGTGGCTGTTTTGCTCTTTCTACTCGCTTTCCCGTCGCCACCTTTGACTGCTTCAGTGGTGGTGGGGCACCTGCCCCAGTTTTCTGGCCCTTTCTCCGACAGAGGGGAGCATATCGACCATTTGGCAGCCTTGGAATAAGCCCAGGAGACTCTTCTCCCTTCATATTTCCTCTTAAGCTCTTTGAAATGTCGGTTTTCCCTAAACCCACACTCTGATAACGTCACCTGGCTTTACTGTGGACGCCAAAGGCCACCTCCGTTTCCTCAGTCTCCACGAGTGCACTTTCCCCTTTTTAGCTTTTGTTTGAGTCAGATAAGGACTGGGAGACCCAAAGACAGTGATATTACCTTTATTTGTTCTTTCTAAAGCCTTATCTGAGAGTAATTTTTTTCAGGAAACTTAAATTAGAGTATGGTATTATATAGGGCCCTTGGGGCCATGTACTTGTTTATTTGTTGAATCATTTATCCAGTGTTTACTGTGTGCGCAAAACTAGACCATGAGCTCCATGAGATCATAGAATGAGTTCGTCTTGTTCATCCTGATATTGCTAGAACCTAGCAGAGTTCTAGGCATAAAGGAGGCCCTCGATAAATATTTACCGAACATCCATTCAACAAAAGGTTGAAAATAACACTGTACCTTGTACGGTACTTACGGGAGTTGCAAAGAACCGTAACATTCAGTCCCTGCACTTGAGGGGCTTATGTGGCATAATCAGAAAGCAAGATGCATACACAGCAAAGCTAGTTAACCTGACCCTTTACCAAGCAGAATTTTCTTCAGTAAGGAAGCAGTGGCTCAGTCTTAGGAAATACATTCGCACAGTTCATCACCGTACTGAGTCAAAGAGAGCAAACTGGTCATCTAAATGTATGCTGAAAAAGGCACTGTGATATAATTTAAAAATCCAATCTTTGTGTCTTTTAGGAAACTAGAGACAAAAAGATATTTCCTTGCTATTAGAAGTCTTTCTGAATGGAACCAGTAGCCTTCTTCCTATTTAATAGTGAAAGATCAGATTCGAACCATTCTTACTAAAGTCAGAAACATTTTTCTCCAATTTCTGGCCAATGCTATAACACACAAGACAAGAAGTGGGTATGAAACATTGAAAAAGAAAAGGGAAATTTTATCATTATTTTCAAGTGATTTGACTTGTCTATTTAGAAAATCTAATTCTGGGGTTTTTTTTCCTACCTGAGTTTCTCAGGCTATATAGCTTAAGTATATAGGTGTGATGAATGGTTTCAGGGTAAATATTTAATACCCAATGGCTTTCCTGTGTACCAGGACAATAAAATGAGAAAGAGAATTCCGTTTGCAGTACAACCAAAAATTAAAAATCTCGTGGAATGTACCTAAGACCTGTGTAGGGCTAAAAATTTCACATGTAAGTGTTACTTTGGGATCTTGGTATTAAACAAAATAAAAGTAGGGGACCTATATGGAAAAACTCTTAAGACTAAAAGACCGAATAAAAAGACTTGAATAAATGGAAAGAAATGTTATGGCCCTGAATGAGCAAATGTAGTATTTGTAAAAATGTAAGATCTTCAGAAGTTAATCTATAAATATAATGCATTTTCAGTAATAAGTATCTTGATTTTGGAGGGAGGCGCACCACCTATGATTTTGAGGTTCATCTTAAAAAGTAACACAGGGGAGGGGCGCCTGGATGGCTCTGTCGGTTGAGCTTCCGACTTCAGCTCAGGTCACGATCTCATGGTTTGTAAGTTTGAGCCCCGCGTCGGGCTCTGTGCTGACAGCTCAGAGCCTGGAGCCTGCTTCGGATTCTGTGTCCCACTCTCTCTGCCCCTCCCCCACTTGTGTTCTGTTTCTCTCTGTCTCTCAAAAATAAATAAATAAATGTAAAAAAAAGTTAAAAAAAAAAAAAAGTAACACAGGGGCACCTGGGTGGCTCAGGAGGTTGAGCATCCAACTCTTGATTTTGGCTTAGGTCATGATCTTGCAGTTTATGAGATTGAGCCCCATGTCAGGCTCTGCACAGAGCCCTCTTGGGATTCTGTGTCTCCCTCTCTCTCTGCCCCTCCCCCCCCAAATAAATAAACTTATAAATAAATATTAAGACAAATTAAAATAGCCAGTAAATTACCTGAAAATGAAATGTAATGAGAAGAGATCTGTTTGTCTAGAAATTAAGAGCTGTTATAACCCTAAATAATTAAATCTGTGTTACTGGCCAAAGAGTAGACAGGTCTGTGGTATGGAATAGAAGTATTTAACCCTAATAAAATGATTTGTCAAAGATAGTTTATTTTTTAGATTATGTTAAAATAACTAAACAACTGGCTGGCCAACATTCAAACTCTAAATGGAGTGATGATTTAAATATAAAAAATAAACCACTAAAATTCATATGAAAATGCAAGGGACACAGAGTAGCCAAAACAGTCTTGACCAAGTTGGAAGGCTCAATACTTCTCAATCTTGAAACTTACAACAAAAGTCCAATAATTAGGACATTGTGGTACTAGCATACACACGTAGATCAATGGCATAGAATTAAGAGTCCAGAAATAAACCTTTACATTTATGGTCAGTTGATTTTTTTTTTTTACAAAGATGCCAGGACAGTTCAATGGGGAAGGAATAGTCCTTTCGACAGCGTCAGGACAACTGGATATCCACATGCGAAAGAATAAAGTAGGACCCTTACTTCACACCATATACAAAAATTAACTCAAAATTGATCAAAAACCCAAATGTAAAAGCTAAAACTATGAAATCATAAAAGGAAAACATAGGGGTAAGTCTTCATGACCTTGAATTTGGCAGAGAATTCTTAGATGTGATACCAAAAGCACAAACAACAAAAAAATGGATTAGACTTCTTCAAAACCTAAAATGTTTGTGCTTCAAAGCATACCATTAAAAGAGTGAAAAAAAAAACCTCAAAAATGAGAGAAAATATTTGCAAATCATATATCAGATTAGGCACTTGTACCCTAAATAAAGAACTCTTACAGCTCAACAATAAAAGAAGATGGGGCGCCTGGGTGGATTAGTCAGTTAAGTGTCCGACTTCGGCCCAGGTCAGGATCTAATGGTTCATGGGTTCAAGCCCCACATCAGGCTCTCTGCTGACAGCTCAGAGCCTGGAGCCTGCTTCAGATTCTTCCTCTCTCTCTCTCTGCCCCTCTCCCGCTCATGGTCTGTCTCTCAAAAATAAGCAAACATTAAAAAAAAATAATAATAAGTTTTTAAAAAGACAACCCATTTTTAAAATAGGCAAAGGGTTTGAATAGATGTTTCTCCAAAGAAGACCTACAAATGACTGCTAAGCACATGAAAAGATGTTCAACATCATTAGTCATTACAGAAATGCCAATCACACCACAGTGAAATAGCCCCCAGAGTGGCTAAGATAAAAAAGACAATGACAAGTGTTGGTGAGGATGTGGAGGAATTGGAAACTCCATACACTACTGTGGAAATGTAAAATGGCGCAGCCACTTTGGAGAAGTCTGGCAGCTCCTCAGAAGGGTAAACGGGTAAACGTGGACTTACCATATGGCCCAGCAGTTTCACTCCGAGGTATATACCCAAGAACAATGAAAACATATGTCCACACAAAAATATGTACACAAATGTTCATAGCAGCAGCATTCATAATGGCCAAAAAGTAGAAACAACCCAAGTGACCACCGCTCAATGAACGGATAAATGGATAAGTGGATGTGTGGCTAAATGTCGTGTATCCCTGCAATGGACTATTATTCTGTGATAAAAGAGGGATGAAGGACTGATACATGCCCAAACATGGATCATCCTGGAAAACATTTTGCTGATTGAAAGAAGCCAACACAAAAAGCTACTTATTGTATAATTCCATTGATACGAAATGTCCAGAATAGGCAAATCCGTAGAGATAGTACATTACTGGTTTGCCTGTGGGCTGGAAGGAGAGGAGAAAATGGGGCATGATGCTAATAGATACAGGGTTTCTTTAGGGGTGATGAAAATGTCTTTGAAATTAGATCATGGTGATTGTTGCACAACTCTCTGAATATACCAAAAACAACCAAATTGTACACTTGATGAACGTTATGGTGTGTGGATTATACCTCAATAAAGCTCTTATTTAAAAATTAATAAACCAGCTTCGAAGCAAAGATGACAGATTGAATACGTACATGTAATTTATCTCCCTCACAAATCCCACAAAAAAAGCACAATAAAGTGATTTTTTTTTTTTTAAGGCATAGATCTACAAATTCAGGGAGGATAGAGACATCAACAACATTTGGGAATTGGAATGCAGTTGCATGCAGTAACGGAGTTCCAGGAAAGCCAGATCCTAAACTGGCATTTAGGAAAACCACAAGCCATCATGACTTACATCACAGAATCCTCAAAGGGTCAGTAATCGGTGGCACTGGGTACTTCCAGAAGTGGGGTGAAGCCGAGCTCTCGGATCAGAAGAACTGGTTGAAAGCTGTTTCTGAGTAAGTTTAGAGCCCTGCCATCTCCTCTCAAACTTCGGTGTCCCTGGGAGACTGTCCCTGCCTCACCCTAGCAAAAGAATGAAGGGGCCCCACCCCTTGGAGAGTATGAGACAGGGAGTTCCTATACTAGGCACACAAAGGTGGATTTACTATGTAAAAACTATTTAATAAAATTTAAGCTTCAGGGCCCCTTGCTGGCATGGACCTTGTCCAAGACCCAGAAGGAACCTTAGCTGTGTGTTCACATGATCCTGTGTTTTTGCAAACATCAACAATGTGTTTATACTGCATTCAGTTAAGAAAACTTCTGCCTTCACTTCCTCCTTTTGCTACTTGATACTACCCCTCATGTCAGGCAGCTTTGGAGTAGCCTAGGCCTTTTGGGATGCGACTGGAGGGTTGAATTGGAAATATGCTGTTTTAGCTGCAGTTTGTAGACATTTTTTGAAAACTTTGATAAAACCGTGAGAAATTTCAGGTTCCTGAATTGGAAATATACAGAGGGCACCTCTTTTGGTGATCTTTAAATGTATTTAAAAACTAAGGGAAAGGGGTGCCTGGCTGGTTCAGTCAGTAGAACATGCGACTTGATCTCAGGGTTATGAATTCAAATCCCACATTGGATGTAGAGCTTAAGTAAAAAAAAAAAAGTTGTATGTCTTTCACAGTGTTATATAGATCCATTGTATCTCAATAAAGCTGGGGAAAAAATTTTAAAGAAGAAAAAAAACTAAGGGAAAAGTTGGGTAAAAAATAACAACCCAAAAGTGACACAGGTGAGCAGTTAAATCAGGAGATATTATTCTGAAATCAAAGTGCAACAAAACATTTTCAAATTGTACTCAAACCTAGTCATTCATTAAGAGAATGAGATCAGGGGTTTGCCTGGGTGGCTCAGTCGGTTAAGCATCTGACTTCAGCTCAGGTCATGATCTCGCAGCCCATGAATTCAAGCGCCGCATCAGGTTCTGTGCTAACAGCTCAGAGCCTGGAACCTGCTTCGGATTCTGTGTCTCCCTCCCTCTCCGCCCCTCCCTCATTTGCACTCTGTCTCTCTTTGTCTCTCAAAAATAAATAAACATTTAAAAAAATTTTTTTAAGAATATTTCTTAAAAAAGAATGAGATCAGTTTTAAACAGGAGCGATGGTTTGATAATCTAGTTAATAAAGAGGCGCAAATCATTAGAACACATTGATAAAACAATTTAAAGTTCTTAACACGAAAGATAACGAAGATGACAAAACTCATGATGGGTCCTCCTCCAGTGACATCAGGAACAGAGAAGCTGGTTACCCCCATTAATTCAGAGAGTGGTTAAGAGTAGTCATTATACAAGAAACCTTGAAATGTGTCCTGAAATCTTACAGTTTATTTATGAAGGAAACGAGATTTTCCTAAGTTTTACAGTGAAATTTTTATTATATTTATATATTACTGGTAAGCTGGAAAAAAAAGCTTTTCTGAACTGTCAATAATAGAAAACAAGTTTCAGTCAACCATACTAGAGGAAAGGCTGAATTACCTTTCTTTTCTCTACGAAAATGATGTTACCCACTCGGTGTCACATGAAGAGGCAATCATAGACTACGCAGCCAAAAAATGCAGGGAAATGAATACAGAGGTGTGTCAGGCAGATGATTAATAAAATTTTAGGTTATTCTTGAGTTTTTGATTTCATGTTATTTGTCAGCTTTTATAACTTGTAATTTATTATGTTCTTTTCTCTGTCTAAATAAACACTTTCATGCCGATTTTAATATTTTTTAATGTTTTTTTTTTAATTTTTTTTTTCAACGTTTATTTATTTTCGGGACAGAGAGAGACAGAGCATGAACGGGGAAGGGGCAGAGAGAGAGGGAGACACAGAATCGGAAACAGGCTCCAGGCTCTGAGCGATCAGCCCAGAGCCTGACGCGGGGCTCGAACTCACGGACTGCGAGATCGTGACCTGGCTGAAGTCGGACGCTTAACCGACTGCGCCACCCAGGCGCCCCTTTAATGTTTTTAAAAGATTTTATTTTTAAGTAATCTCTACACACAGCATGGGGCCCAAACTCACAACCCTGAGATCAGGAGTCCCACGCTCCACAAACTGAGCCATCTGGGGGCCCCATCCAATTTTGATATTTGTAAATTCATTTTCTTTAAAAGGCATACAAAATCATATAAGCTTCGGGCCCACAAAACACAGATCCACTGTAAGCCCAGCTGAGGGCAGGACTGCCATCCTGAAGGCAGGAGGGTGAAGTGAAGAAATGCGTGGGGAGTGCCGAAACAACCCTTCCCCTCCCCCATGGCACCTGCACGCATGGCATGTGCTCGAGTGACCTCTTCTACTCACTGAGCTCTCGGAACAACTCTGCTGGGCCTTTACTCCCATGGCGAGAGACTGAAAAATTCTCTAGGAAATCTTACCTGCCCAGGAGTACAGATACTGACATCAGGGGCTCCCCACAACACTGCTCAGCCAGGTCACTGCACACAGTACACAGACAATATCTGAGTGCTCACAGCTTCTGATCAGCTGTCTTGTTTCCAGTCCCGTATGTGAGCAGACACCCAAGATTACCACACTCCCAAGGGGAGTGTTTAGTGTGAAAAATGGAGGCAAAAGCAGAAAACAACTTGAGGGGAAACTGAGACTGAAGGAAGGCAGAAGAAACTTTTTGTAAATCTGTCATTAAGATCATCAGAGAGAGATGGGGCGCCTGGGTGGCTCAGTCGGTTGAGTGTCCGACTTTGGCTCAGGTCATGATCTCGCAGTCTGTGAGTTCGAACCCTGCGTCAGGCTCTGTGCTGACAGCTCAGAGCCTGGAGCCTGCTTTGGATTCTGTGTCTCCCTCGCTCTCTGCCCCTCCCCTGCTCATGCCCTGTCTCTCTGTCTCTCAAAAATAAAGAAACATTAAAAAAGAATTTTTTTTAAAGATCATCAGAGAGAGAAGCCATCCATGAAATAAAACAAGATACCATAAAAAAAAGGACATCCTGAAAAGTAAAAAGACCTCTCAGAAATTAAAAATACGATAGCAGAAATGAAAAACTTTACAAGTATTAGAAGATACGAAATGTTGAAAAATAAAGAAACTGGAGAAGCAACCAAGTTGGGTCAGCACTGGAATTACAAGAATTTCAGAAATAAATCGGGCACCTGGGTGGCTCAGTTGGTTAAGCATCCAAGTTCGGCTCAGATCATGATCTCACTGTTCGTGGGCTCCAGCCCCGCACTGGGCTCTGTACTGACAGCTCAGAGCCTGGAGCCTGCTTCAGATTCTGTTCCTCTCTCTCTCTCTCTCTCTGTTCCTCCCATGCTTGCTCTCTCTCTCTCTCTCCTTCAAAATAAATAAACTTTAAAAATTAAAAAAAAATGAATTTCAGAAATGAGAAACAGAGAAAATGGGGGAAGACACGAGCCACAACAAAGTTTTTTTAAGCCCAGAATGAAAGATTACAGATTGCCAAATTGAAAGAATTTGGTGCGTATCCCAGCACAGTGAGTGCAATTAGACCCACGAGGTACATCACTGTGAAAGTTTATACCACCAGGGACAAACATGATTCAAGAAGCTTGCATGAAGAATGGGTAGGTTGCCTACAAAGGATAGAAATCAGAGTGCTTTAGACTTCACCACAATAGCACTGGGAAATGAGAAGCCAGGGAAGCAAAGTCTGTGAGATTCTGAAAGAAATGAAGTCCAACCTACATTCTATACCCAGTCAGACTAACTGGTGTGAGTCAGAGCAAAGAGGTTTTGGTTATGCAAAGTCTCAAAAGGTGATTTCACACACACTTTTACTCTGCCCAAACGAGGAGTAAACCAGCAAAGAGGAAGACCCGGATTCCAGCTGTCAGAATTCCTATAGGAGGCAGGAGAAGGGCGAGCCTGGGCCTCCAGCTCTACACCAGGGGCCGAGGCGACGGGTCCTGACCGGAGCAGCTTGGAGGCTGCCTCGGACACTGCTTCAAGAAGTGAATACCTGACACGAGTGAATGTATTAAGAGTAAATTTAGACAATAAATACATAGAAAATTCAGCACGTGAAAGAAAAATGACAATTTTAGGAGCAAAAGCGTGCAGTGTTATTAGTTACGTATTGCTGTGTAACAAATTCCCCCACAACTTAGCGTCTCCAAACAACAGTACCAGTTTCTGCAGGTCAGGAATTTGGGAGTGGCCTAGCTGGGAGGCTTGGCTCGGAACTCTGCAGCTTCTGAAGGTTTGGCTGAGGCTGAAAAATCTGCTGGCTGCCACATGCAGGAAGGACAAGAAATCACATTATTCTCCCAACAGTTTACTTATTGATCTGACCAAATCACGTAACTGTATCGAGAAGAAGAGGAGATTCGGATGTGCATTTGTGTAACGGGTAGAAAAAAGCCTGCAAGAGCTTGGTCAGTTGGTTGGTTTCGTTAAATCTTCCCCTTGCGAAAGAAAAAGTCAGCAGCTAGTGCCTAAAACCTAACCAGAGATAGAAATAGACGCATTTTTATTTAGAGATGCAAAGGTATGTGCCAAAAAACCCAGCAGAGTCGAAAAGTGCTTGTCTTGGGCAAGTGAGATTAGGGCAGGGGGAGGGAGGATAGGACCTCATGTTTCACTTAACAAACCTTGTTGTCTTATTAAACCATGCACACGTGTAACTTTGATAAAAGCAAACTCAGATTAATTGCACAAAAGGGAAAGGCAAATGCTAAGCCAGAAAAAAAATCCTGATAAACAGGCCAAAGGGCTAGTGGTAAAATGTAAACCATTTCAATCTTTTAAAAAATGTAAACTGTCTCAATCTGCCTCCAGGGCAATTTGGCAAATGTATCAAAGCCTTAGACATGTATATATCCTTTGACCCAGCAATTCCAATTCTAAGAATTTATCCTATGTGACTAATCCTTGATGTACACAAAGATTTAGCTATTAGTGTTTTTAATAATAGAAGAAAAATTGGAAACAGTTGAAATGATCATTAGTAAGTGATGTGGATCACAAAAATAAAATAGGGATATATAATGAAATACTAGGTAGCTCTTAACAGGGCAGGCTGATGACAACCACATCTTGGCATATAGAAGCCTTTATGATATGTTTAGGTTTTTTAAGTTATATAAAGATGCATATGTACACATGTCCATGTATTTACACAAAGATTCAGGGTGTTAGTGTGTGTGTGTGTGTGTGTGTGTTTCCATGTTTTCCAAGTGTTTGACACTGATCAGGTGTTATTTTTGTAGTCAAGGAAAAAAACAAGGGATTTTTTTTTAGTTTATATGAAAAATATGGAAAGTGCAAAGAAGAAAACAGTAGTCACACTCTTACCACCCAGAATTAACCACTATTAACATTTGGCATATTTGCTTCAGATTTTTTTCTTTCTGCAAACTTTTAAAATATAATTAACACCAAAACATTAGCCTTGGTTATCTTTAGATATGAGACCGTGCACTGTTTTGGTTTTTTCCTTCTTTTCCTTCCCTTTCTCCCTCTCTCTTTCTCTCTCTCTCTGTCTCTGACTTTGCTGTATTTCCCACGTTTTCTCTGATGAGTATGTTTTACTTTTTAAATGGGTAAACTTCAATTAATATAAAAGGTAGGCTATTTTTTAATGCCAAATGAAGTCTTAGACATTTAGAAGAAGGTAAGCAAGGTTTTGGACTTGAGAACAGCTTTGATCAAGCTGGGAGAAGGGAAGGCATTCCATGTGGGTGTAATGGCCATGTGTCCCAGTTGCCCTGGACACTCCAGGTTCTTTACCTGTTGTCTCAAAGACATTATCAGTGACGGTTTGCACTCAGCCAACATGATACCTGGAACCTATCATTTGTTCAGACGGAGCCGGGTCAGCACAAGCCTCCTTCCTCCCGATAATGCTGCCCTCCTCATTCCTTGCATTTCCAGTCTTTTCGAGAATAGTGAGCCCCTTTGAAATTCCACAGTATTTTAAGGTTAGGTATTTTGATCAGATGATTTTCCTTAGTTCCTTCAAATAAACATAACAAATTCATGGCAAAGAATAGCTGAGAGAAAAGTGGATTGTTTACTCCTGGTTCAGTCGTGAACCAGCAGAATGACCCTGGGCTAGTCACTGGACCTTTCCAGATTGGTTTTCTCATCTACAAAATGAGAGGGTTGAACTGGAACAATTTCTATGGTAACTTGCAATTCTAAAAATACTGTGATTCCAAATTAAGATTTAGAGAGGCTGTGGCACCACAAATAATGGCATCTAAGTTCTTCATTTCTTTATAGCTAGTCTGTAGTACTAGACTCCAAGTTAGAATCATTGTGAAGACCACTCTGAGAATTCTGTAGAATTTCACCCTGCCCCCATGTTCCTGGAACAGAGATTCAGTTTAGAATTCAAGTTTCCATCTCCTCTGTTTTAGAGTTTAAGAAATAGCTCCAGGGGCGCCTGGGCGGCTCACTCAGTTAAGTGCTGACTTTGGCTCAGGTCACGATCTCACAGTTCATGAGTTCAAGCCCCACATTGGGCTCTGTGCTGACAGCTCAGAGCCTGGAGCCTGCTCGGGATTCTGTGTCTCCCTCTCTCTCTCTGCCCCTCCCTGCTCGCGTTCGTCTCTCTCTCTCCCTCCCTCTCTCTCTCTCTCTCTCTCTCTCTCTCAAAAATAAGCATTAAAAGAATTTAAAAAAGAAAGAAAGAAAAAAAGAAAGAAAGAAAGAGAAAGAAAAAGCTCCAGAGAGACCGTGATTTGTTCGCATCACAAAACTAGTCAAAGGCAGAGATCAGTTTTCTGATTCCTGGTCCAAAGCTTATTATCCCACAACATGCTTCGTGCAGGCTCAATCTTCTCTCAATGCCACCAGGACCTCATTTGCACTGTCACCAAAATAGTCCTTGAGGGCAGTTGTTCACTGTCCAAAACCATTGTGTCAGTCAACTCCAATCCCTGATTTGGGGAAAAGTAACTGGGGACACGAGGAGGGGACTATGGAGCTCAGCTCCCTTAGCCTCTGTTCTTTAGATTTGAGGAGGGGAAAGAGCAATTTCTCCCTTCCTCTTCTTTTCAGTTCCAGAGCTTACCTTTCCCCTGGTAATTATATAGCCACTGATTATTTGTTTACAGAAGCCACGTGAATCAGCCAGCCCCCAAAGGGTTAACGCTCCCAAATTACCGGGCTGGGTTAACAATAAACAGGATGTCCTCCAGAAATTAAATTTAAACCACTGTGACTCAGGCTGGCCCATCCTCTCGACCGGATCGTTGTCTGGGGTTATTATCGGTGGTTAATTATACCATTGGGTTTAGCAACAGTGTTGGTCAGTTTGGGCCAAGAGAAAGCAGGCTTGGGCAGAAGGGGGTGCGGAGGGAAGGGGCGGGTGCAGCGGTGGAAGCTGGAAGCGGGAGGTTTGAAAGGGAGGGACTGCAGCGTCCTGAGCACTGAGAGAAGAGTGGGAGTGGAGTCGTGCCCTGCGGACTCTCCTGCTGACTCCCTGTGCCCTGAGCTGATCCCAGGGGTGCTTCACTCACTGCTACCTTGGGGGCTCTGGGGAGCCTCTTCTTCTCCCAGCAGTTGGCATGCACTGTGTTTGCTCCTAGCAGGACCACGCTTCTCAGAATTGTAGAATCAGAATTTTTCATGCCTCAAGGAAGCTTCTGAATTATCCAGTCTAACCCTGTCCTTTCACAGAGTGGGCAATGAATCCCAGGGCAGTCATTACCTGCCAGGGGGCAGCCTGCTCCTCAGAGCGGGAGGCGGTGGGGGCCAGTGGAGGGGGGGCCTAGATTTAGAGGCTAGATTCTTGACCCTCCTTCTGTTACGCCAAACTGCCTTCCATTTCCAAGTGGAGAACCTGAGGTGCAGAGGGCAGACCTGGGCTAGATTCAGGTCCCTCTTTGAGTTAGCCACGTTTCAGGTTGTCAGTTCTCACCAGAAATAACCCAGCCTGGCTGGGCCTTAATGCCCTGTAGTGTGTCCTCTGTCTCCAGCCACGTAACAAGTCCTCTATAGAGAAGTAGCGAAGCACCTAATACAGACGATAAGTGGTTCTCATGGTGTTTTTAAACGCTTGTTTTCAAGGATGATAGCTGCCCCAGCGAGCCTGTAATTCTGACTTTGCAGCTCCTCAGGACACAGATTTACAATGACTGTCTGTCGTGTGGTATCTCCCCTTCCCTGCCCTCACCTTTGCAACGTGTTTCAACACCCGGCTACTAGTAGGAAAGATGCTCTGGGGCAGAAGGTGGTGCCCAGGACTTCCATCCGACACTGTCCATGGGAAGATCACCCTCCAGAGCCCAGCCTGGCTGCCGACGGCCCTAGATCCACAGGGCATGTGGTTCGAGTGCCAGGAGCAGGCCACTGGCTCTCGTTACCCTCCAGGGAAAAGTGGCCTTGACTTCATCAGTTCTTTTCAGCTACATCCTTCCCCGTTTCTCCTAAAATCCCTCTTTGTCTCTTTCTCTCCTAGGATTCCTTTCAAGATTGGGCAGCCCAAGAAACAGATTGTCCCTAAAACAGTGAGTAACCCGATTCTTTCATTCTGAGACTCCGTCTGTCTCACATGGTCTTTGCAGAGAACCAGAGGTTTGATTCAGCACATTGTGGGGCTGGGGAGGGCAGAACCCGGGCTGCCTCATTCCCAGCCGTGTCGCTCTGGAACCTCACTTAGACTGGGGCTTGCGGAGGCCTCCTGGCCTGGGACATCTTCCTTCTGCAAATCAGGCTGGCTCGTCCCCATCCTGGGGCAGGTGGAGGAGGTGGGTGACAGGTGGGTGACAGCCCATCTCTGCAGTCTGGCGTGGCACTCTGCACTTTCCTGAGTGGGCTCCTGAAACCTAGGCCCCTGCCAAGGACATGTCCCAGGCCTTTATCTCCAGCCACCTTAGGCTGTGTGAAGACCAGGAAGCTTCTCCAGGAGGCTCCAGGTCCCTTTCTCTCCACTGCCAAAGGAATTCTTAGCCAGGACCCAGAGTCAGGAGGGCATGATTGAATCCTACCTCCTTGAGAACCCACAATTTTTATCTCTATTAATCTCCAGAATGGGAGAGGAATCACAGATTTTTAGAAAGTTTAGAGCTGGAAGCCCTTACAGATCATCTAGTCCAACCTGATTTTCCTTACGAGAAAACCAAGGCCCACGAAGCCACCATGACTTTCTAAGGTTGTAAAAAAACGAACACTAGGGCAGCTGGGTGGCTCAATCAGTTAAGCATCCAACTCTCAAGCAGAGCTGCTTGAGCTGCTCTCTCCCTCTTCCCCTCCCCCACTCATGAGTGCTCCTAAGACAAAACAAAAAAAAATAATTTTTTTTTTTTTTTAAAACCCTAATACCGACAGAGCCGAAATTGGAACCCAAGTCGGAGTCTCTGTTCAATGCACATTCCACTGCTCTATGCTGCCTCACTCAGGCTGTGAAGGTCTGCCGAGGTTTGGGAATTCTAGTAAAGAATGGCCTCTTGAACTCCCTCACCCCCAAATCTAATCAGGCTGTTGGTTTCACCGTGGGAACCCATAACTGTACAGTATCTCTCATTGTGACAGTTCCAGCAACTGTCAGCCTGCTGGAGCCCCTGACGGTTCTCCTTGTCTTAATAACCTCGGCCCTCCTTGGCTCAGAACTCAGGACTACAGGAAAGCTCCTGCTTCATTTTGGCAGGAAGGGAAGTTCAGCACACATCTGACCAATGGCTCAGTCTTTGGAAAATCCAAAGGCAGGCCACTTAAAAGGAAATGGGCTGCGTTTCTCTTTCAAGTGAAGGCAGGCCGAGGACAGACTGAGAGTTTACCTCCCATGCAGAGGCTGACCATCTGTGGAGGCTCTCAGCTGAAGCGCAAAGAATCTGGGCGTGCAAATGTTGGGCTCTAGCCGGCTACAGGAAGTGGGAAGGTGTGGCTTTGTGTCTCCAGAGTTTAATCCAGGGCAGATCTGAAAGGGAAGTGGTTTTGAGAAGGGTCTTTTATTCCCAGCGCTCACTACCAAAAAACAAACAGGCAAACAGAAAACCCTCCCAACACCCTTACCTCTATAGAGATAGCCGTTGTTCTCTACAGAAAAGTATAGGTTAGAATTCAGTTTCTAGCTTCTTTGCCAGTTTGTTGACGGAAAGATCTCTGGGTCTTTTAATCTGAGGAGTGGCAAGGACTCCCCAGAGGAGGGACAAATGGACAATCCCAGCACCTATGGACGGCCCTACAGACAAGCCCACAGATGGGCCCGTGGCTTCCCTCTTCCCCTCCTCACGTCAATCTTGTTTGGGATGGAACTGCGGTCCTCTGACTTCTGGAATCTGCTCCCCCAGTCAGACTGGGCACCAAGCAGTGGTTAAGAAGCCAGATGGGGTAGGTTTCCTGCCTGGATTCCCACCGGCTCCGCCACATGCTGTATGTGACCTTGAGCAAGGCCCTTTACTGTCTCTGAGCGTTGGTTTCCTCCTTCGTAAGTGAGGATCTTAGTACCTATGCCACTGATATAGTATGAGTCTTGTGTACATGAGGTCATGTGTATGAACCACTTAACACAGTGTCTAGCACATGATGAGCCCTCAATAAATATTAACTACCTTGTGGGAAGATAGTTGATTTGACTCTTTAGAAACCACCGAGGACTCAGCCTGTTCCAAGCAGCCGGATCCCCTACTACAAGGAAATGGTAGGCCGGGCCTTTGATCTCTCACAAGGAATCAAAGCCGACTTAGGCTTTGGAAGAGAGTTACTTGCTCCCTCAACTCCCCAGAGGCACCGAAGTATAGGGAGCGAGAGCCTGCCTCTTCAATCTCGTTCTCTGCCGCACAAGCCCCTCCGGGCCCCCATCATAGGCCGAGCCCAGGCAGCCGTCTCAGCGCCTCCGGCAGCTGCCCCCAGACAGTGGTGACGCGCTACCGTTCTTGCCCAGGCACCGTCAGAGGCGCAGATGTGGCTGCCTGCTGCCTGGAAGTCATGGCGCCCCCGTCATGGGAAGAAACGCTCACGTTATCTTCAGGGAGTTTCAGGAGGTTTTTGGCTCAAGGTACCCAACTGTCAGACACAAAGAAAGCATTGTGTGTTTGCTCTCACTGTTCTTCTGCACCCAGGTTATTAACACGAATTCCATTGTTGTCAAGGCTCTGGCGAGGGAATGGCATGTTCTCTGCAGGGGCTGGCCACTGGATGGAGGCGGAGGGACAAAAGCTCGCCCACCTCCCAGTCCGAACCCTCCTCACCCTCTGCTTACACCCCTCCTGCCCCACCAGTCCCATAAGGTAGCCGGAGCATCTTGGCATGGCAAAAAGCAGCCGCTTCCCCGTCCGTAACCTTTGAGGAGGGAAGAGCTCTTGGAAGCAGGGGTCACCCTGGGTCTCGCACACGAAGGAAAGCACACTCTTAGACTCCGAGCTAGGCAGGCATGCCACAGCGTCGGGGCAGGGGAGCATCCTGCCACACGGAGCCCCCACTTGAGGACAGTCTCCAATTGCAAAGTGGAGAGCCTCTCAGCCTCATTTGATCATGTGGTAACACATGATCCACCAAAGGGAGGCTGCTTTCCGCCCCTAGCACCCCTCCAAGAGGGGGCTTCCGAGATCACCCAGTGTGCCCTCTGCCTCAGCTCTGATCCGACACGGCTTAGCTCCGGGGCTAGAGCCGGAGCCCTGCCTGCCGGTATCCTTCTTCACTTCACCCCGAGCGTCCGTTTGGGTGAGACCTCAGCCCACTCATTCATTTAACGAATACTGACTCCTGCTCCATGCCAGCCTGACCCTAGGCGCGGGGGGTAGAGCGCTGAGCAGCACAGTCTCACCCCTCCACCTTGAGCCTTTGCAAATGCCCAGAGCAGCGGGCCGTCTGGTGCTCATTCCCCCTTCGCTAACCTCGCCGCCCGGCCCGGCCCGCCCTGACCCGCTGACAGCCGTGCACATGTGTTTGCACTTGCATTGTTGACTGGGGGCTAATCGCCTTTTTGGCAAAAGCATCAAGCATTCAGAGATGTTCAGATCTTCCGTGTTTGGCTGTTTCCCTCGGAATGGAGATACCTTGCACTAGGACTCCAGTGTGTCTCCTTATTCCCTTATCCATTATCCGAGGGGCCAGAATCCTGGTGGTGTTGCCTCGGATCTTTCCCCAAGGGAGGAGAGCGATCTTGAGAGCAACCCACACCTGGCTGCCAGAGGCAGAAGGGGGACACGTTCATGAACATCTCAGGCTCTCACGTGGCCGTGAGCAGCAGCAGAAGGATCGAACTCCACCCTGACATACTTCTCAGCTGCCGGGGTAAGACCTCAAGCGGCTCCCCAACCAGAATGTTCCAGCCCAGTTGGAAACCCGCAGTCGCTCGCTCTCTGTGCAAGTCCAAGCATTCCCAGCCAGGGGGACCAGGTGCTCTCTGACATCCCACACACGCACCAGCACACTTGGGGATTGCAAAAGAGAGTGCCAGGAGCCAAGGCCGGAGCTCTCTGCGCCCGCCTCCCTCTGGGAGCACCCACTGCATGTTCTTCATCTTTAGAAAAGCTGGAGTCTGACCAGGACATCCTTGACTTCGTCTTTTTGGAAAAGAATACTTTTAATACGTAAAGACTCTGCTTAGCCGTCACATCCTACAAAATAAGAGGGGTGATATGTCCAGTTAAGGGAGGCCCAGGTGTAACCCCCGGGCACAGGATCCTGGCTTAGCCCAAATCAGCGTTCATCCCAGCTATCAACTGACCCCGTGCTTTGCCAAAGGGCCACAGACCAGTCTGCACCCCCAGACTTCTCTGGGCACCCCCAGCACCCCAGTGCATGGGAGAAGAACAAGGAAACCCTATCCACAGGCCAGGCACCGAGCTCTGTGCTCTACACAGACTGTTCGGTGATCCTCTAAACAAGCCAACAAGACGGACACTGCTACCCCATTTCCTTGGCAGCCACTGAAAATCTTCCCAGGGGAAGGCCGAATGGAGTTATCCCATTCATCTAGAAAAGTACGTGAGACTCAAAATGTTAGGTAGTGTTTTTAATACTGCACAGCTGGTATCAGAGTCCACCTGTCATCCGTCTCTGCTCGTTCCTGTCCCCCACCTTCCTCGACGGTGTTGGTGGAGAAAGGGCTGGACCGTCCCAGCGCGGGCTTGCTGGGCCCAGGCGAGGCCTCGCTACCCCAGAGCAAATCTCCCGCCTGCATCGCGCCAGACGCTCTTCCGGCCTTTGGCTGAGACTTTGATTCCTGCCCAGCTACACATCCCCTGGGACAGGTAGCACTTTAAGCTTTTTTCCGGAACATACGCTTTAGTGGGAGCGAAGTTTGAGCTTCCTCTTAAGAGCAGCTTTTGATGGATCATAGGAAGGTGATGATGAAAACATTGGGTTCCTGGATGGAAAAACAGGGGGTCTGTTGAAAAGAGGGCAAAGACTGTAGGGTGGGGGAAACCGATGGTGAATTTTACTTCACGACTTTGTGTCAGACCCCAGGTGCTGGGGTCAGAAAGTAAAAGGAAAGACCCTGTGTTCCTGCTTCTAAATTTTACATTTCAGTTGAGGAACGTGAGGTGTGTCCATGCAAGGGCGACATGTGGTTGTGCCCCGGGACCTTAGCTAAGTAGGCTCTCCATGCCATTCTCTAGCCCCCATCCTCCACGGGGCTGTCCATGGTTTAGGTTAGAGGTGTATTTGTTTTATCTCCCCTGCCAGGACCCACATCTGTTTATTCACCAGAGCATCTCTCTCACCTGGCAGATTGCGTTGCACTTAATAGGTGCTCAATAAATGTTTGTGAGGTTATTGAACGTCATTTTAAAAAGGGGGCCGGTGCTGAACTAGGAGTCTGAATTCTAGCCTTGGTTTGCCTCTGACTAGCCCTGAGTCCTTATATAAATCACTCCCCATCTCTGGGCTTCGTCCTCTGTGTTTGTAACATGAAATAATCGGCCTGAATAATGTTTTGCTGTTCTGTGACTGTGTTGAGTTTACCTAAATGCACATGGGCTTTCAGAATGCTCCTTCATGGGGCACTGTGACGGAAGGGTGCGCTAGCAAAGAACAATGGGGCCTTGACACTTTCCACAGCTTTGGGCTCCGTGACCTTCAGCCTGCTGTGAGAGTGAGGACCAGGGTTTAGGGCTCTCACTGGAAGGCATCTCGGGGAGCAGCCAAGAAGGCACCTTTCTTGGGTCGTGGCTTTAATTCATCATGCTTTTACTTCAAAGCAAAAAGGGGCTTTCCCCTTTTTGGTAGAATGCTTGTTAAGAGCACACGCCTTGGAGCCAGGCTGCCTATGTCCAGATCCTAGCCCTGCCACTCACTAGTCGTGTGAGCTGGTGCAGCATACGTCCCCTCTGTCCTAGGGAGCTCCTTGGTGCAGTGAGGGCCACAAGTACACCTGCCTCTGCAGTTGTGGGGGAGAAGCCGTTCACAGAAGCATGCGGCGAGCACCCCGTGCATGTTAGCTGCTCTTAATTGAGCGCCTCAGCCCAGAGGCTCAGCACGCCGGCCAGGGAGCTCTTGCTGCCTCTGCAGAAGGGAACCAGGACAGGCCTCGGTCCCCTCCTCTCAGCTCTCAGGTGTCATATCCCTCACAGGCCACTCTCCTGAGAGGCCATTGCCAGGGCCCCGTTTGACGGATGGAGAAATTCAGGCACTGGACGTGCAAGTGACTTTCTTGGCTTCACCTGACATGCAGGTGGCAGAATTGGGATCAAGACTTACACCCATCTGATGTCAGTCTTGCTGGCATCGGGGAAATCTGGTTACTTATCAAGAATTTTAAGAGAGCCTTGCCGGTCAGTAGCAATAGTATTTGTGCTCGGTACATTCCAGCACACAGAGCGTGCAGACAGGACGTTTCTTGGTCCACCCTGAACCTCACAGTTGGTAAGCCCTGTGAGGAAACCAGGGCCAGGAGTAGGAGGGGACCCGCCTGCTTCCCCCCCTGCGAGTCTCAGTCACATTCACATTCCGAGCACCTCACCTGCCTCGCGATGGGAGGGGTGAGGAGAGAGGGAACGCAGCCCAGCGCCTGGCTCCCTGTGGTAGAGGAACAGAGCCACAATCCGCTGCTACTTGCCTGGCTGGCCCATCTGGGAGGGGAGTCTTGTGCCCTAAATCAAACACTTAATTAATTTGGGAACACAGGGATACTGTGTCGTTAACGATCTGCTGGAGCTTGTATGAACTGAACCGTGTTGTTTTCTGCAGCTGGGGGGAGGGTGGAGAGGGAGTTTCAGTAGGCTGGCAGATTTTTTCCAGCGTGTTGTCATTTCTCCGATGATTGAGTTATCTCTTTGGTTACAGGTGGAGAGAGATTTTGAAAGGGAGTATGGAAAACTCCAGCAGTGAGTGTCAAAGCCCAGAAGGATGGAGGCTGGGGGGAGTGGGGGGGGGGGGGCGAGGGGGGGAAGGGCAGGAGCCTTCCACCAGGTCTCAGTTCCCGCACTGCCCCTTCCGGCACCTCCATTAGTGGGCCGCTCGTCTGTCCCGTAAGTGCCGCGGGAGCAGAGGGCAGCTCAGTTCACAGCCTGCCAGAAATTCTCCCCCAGTTGATGGCTATGTGACAGTCGTTAACTCATAGCCTTTGGGTGCTTGGCCTCATGCAGAGCCGGTAGCAGCCCTTCAGTCGGTGGGAAAACTCCCCATGGAGCAGGGGCCCCCTCTCCTGGCAGGCCTTCCAGGGCATCAGGCTGGGCTTCACTCAGGTAGATGGGAAGGAAGGGGGCTGAAGCAAGCTGACGATGCCAGGTGCCTAAGGCTGTGCCCCTGCCTTGCAGGCTGGAGGAGCAGACCAGGAGGCTGCAGAAGGACATGAAGAAGGGCACCGATGCTGATCTGGGTAGGTGGCATAGTCCAGAGCTGGGCCGGGCCTGGCCGGGTCACGGGTGGACCTCTGCCCCTCCGTCACGTCGGGGCTGGCTCCTGTGGTCTGTGCACAGATGCTCATGTCACCGCTCATCCAGAGGACATGGGTGGGTCTGAACACGACTGTCCCTGGCATCTCCAGACTACGTGTGCAGCGAGCCAAGGGTCTGATTACGGAGCCCATCTGTTATTTGTTTTGTGGATAGTTCCAGGTTCCCTGGGTGGCATATTTATCGTTCGCCACTGCCTTTCCAGTACAGGAGAAGCTGTGACCTATTGCTTCCTTTCTTTGGTACTTCTCCAGATAGACTGCACTGTCAGAGCACAGATGAAGGGAAGGTTGCGTTTTCAGAGTGGGCAGCTTTGGAAGCTGTGGAACGTCAGGGATCCATGAAGTGGAGAGCATGGTTTTCCCCACAAGAAATCAAAATAAATGGGGGACCCCTGGGGCCCAGGGTTCCTGGCCTCGTCCGCCCCCAGTGAGAACTAGAATCTGGGCAGAGAAAGCCCTCCTGAAGCAGTCACAGTCAGTGCATCAGGGTCACTGGAAGGCCCGCCACGAGGCAGATTGTCCAGCCCACCCCCAGGCAGTGCTGAGGCAGCTGGCCCGGGGACCCCATTTTGAGAACCACTGCCCCAGACAATTGAGGGAAATCAACTGCCTGGACAAGATCTAAAATCCCATTCTGTGTTTCCAAACAAGATCATCTGTGCACCGCCAGTCCCTGTTAGGTCTTTGTCGACCCTTATATTTTGAGGTGGCATCAGGGTTCCAGAGACCCATGTGGCGTTGGAGACCCGCATTCTCTTTAAGGTTCAAAGACCACCAGCCTCCCAATTGGTGCTGGGCTGGCCACACCCTCCCAGTCCCTGAGAGTGGAGGCTCTATGGCCCTGCCCTGCGGCACTCACTCACTCACATAGGCCAGTGAGGACTCCCAGCGGGATTCCACACTGTTAATTGATTTCAGATGGTTCGAACAAAGACAGAGGCAGAGGCCTGAAGTGTGAGGCTTTAGGAAAGAAAAGGAAAATTGGGAAGGAAGTCTCCCCTGCCCTACCTTTTCAGGATTTTTTTCCTCAAGTATTAAAAAGTAGTGGAAGAAATTTTTCAAAAACGTTTCCAGTTTTGTCCCAAGTTTCTATCCTTTAATTATACTGTGTGTGACCATTTCATGATCCAGTCCAGTTACACATGATGTTTGCTCCTAAGCCTACAAAGTCACTGCACAGATTTGAAAGAGGGTTCTTAGCTCCACTGCCTCAACATTTCTGGGAAGTATATATTTCCAGGCTTCTCCCATACTGTGCCTGTTTGCTGGGTGACTGCAGCAGGCTACCAGATTAGAGGGAGGCCCAGGACAGGGCGCTGCGTGAGCCAGTCATCCACTGTGGGCTTCTCTGCTGGCATATGGAGGAGCCTGAGTGGAGAGGGACCCGCTAGGCTTCCGTTTCTCCCACCGGAAACAGAGAAGTAGGCCCTTGGGGCCAAGGAGTAGGCACGTGGGGCCAACGCGCTCTTCATATGGCAAGGCAGGGGCACATCTCTGGTTAACTGGAGTGGACCTCATTTCATTGATTCAAAGACATTGTTTCACTTTTAACATCTCAGAAATCAACACACCGTAACATAATTCGCAGCATAGTTTTTCTTTCTCAATGGCTATACATTAATGGTGTGTTACCATCTTAAATTCAGTGGCATAAAGTAGTGAGGAATACATTCAAAAACTTTTCTCCTGAAACCCTCAAACTGGTACAGACACTATGGAGCAAGCATGCCCCTTCACCAGTCTCTCTGCCTGCCCCTCTAGAATTTTTTTGTTTGTTTGCAAATAATGGAGACCCGAAAACTTGGACTGAGAACCCCAAAGCTGCCAATAGATCTCCATCCTGCCTTGGAGCTGCTGCCCTCTGATTTCCAGGCTCCCCATATCCCCATATCCTCTGTCAAACATGGTGTAGAAACATGTGAACAAGGCTACAGCAGGGCAGTGGCCTCCATCTGTGGGGAAATGGTACCAGAGAAGACCTTTAACAACATAAGCAGATACCGCAGCAGAGCCTTGTGGGGCCTGCCCACAGCTGTCTCCAGGCGGATCACCAGGAGAGGAGTGGGCGGCGAGGCGGGTGCCCAGGGTCTAGTCCTGGCTCGGCACTTGGAGCTGTTTGACCTTGAGGGAGTTATAACCTCTTTGGAGCCTCACCCTCCTCATCTGTAAAACAGGGCCAAAATACACTACCTGAAATGTCTCCTGCGTTGTATGAGCCCTGGATAAAACAGTGGGGGCACGGGAACCCTGCAGAGGCAGGATGGAAACCTGTCAGCAGCTTTGGAGTTTTTGGTCTAAAGTACAAGTCTTTCAGTCTCCATTACGTGCAAACAAAAGTCTACAGGGGCAGGAAGAGACTGGGAAGGGGCCGTGCTTGCTCGGTAGGGTCTGTACCAGCTCCAGAGGCTCAGGGGAAAACAAGTTTCTGAGTGTATGTCATTGAAACCAGGGGTTGCCTAGCCACACCAAATCTGGCCTCATTTTGTCAATAAAGGGCCATTGGAACAAAGCCACACCCATTCTTTAGGTACTGTCTGTGGCAGAGTTGAGTAGTTGCAGCAGAAACCATGCAGCCCACACAGCCTGCCATCTTGATTTCTAGCCTTTATGGTATGTTTGCCAGTTCTCGTGGGGCACACTCTTACTCTCGTTCGTGAGAGGGTCCCAAACCAAGCTTCATGCCCAAACCACCTGGAGAGTTTCTTTAAGATACATGTTTCTGGATTACAGACTTACTGAGATAGACTCTTTAGAGCTAGAAAATAGGTATTTTTTACAGCTTCCCGCCCAAAGGATTCTGTTAAAACCCAGAGTTTGGGAAATGAAGTCATTGCCAAAGGTAAAGGTGCTCCGAAGAACTACCCAGAGCAGCCTCAGATGGTCAGGAGCGAACACCATCCAGTAAGGACCGGTGACTTTCAGCTTGTGGTACTCTGTAGCTTTTCTGGCCTGTGGCCGGGGTGGCGGTCAGGGTATGGCCGCTGGACTGAGGAAGGACAGCGTCCTAAGGACAAGACCTTGAAGCCTGTCCCTTCATAGGTTCACCGAGCTTTGACTTCTTACAGCCTTATCCAAATCTGCTGTGAAGATATCCTTGGACTTGCTCTCCAATCCCCTCTGCGAGCAAGACCAGGACTTCCTGAACATGGTGACAGCCCTGGACACAGCCATGAAGCGGATGGACGCCTTCAACCAGGAGAAGGTAGCTGGGGTCTTGCTCTCCCCCTTCCCGTGGCTTCTGCCTGGGTGGAGCGCCCGTGCAGAGTCCTCCCAGGGCTCGGTCTTCCGACGCCCTCAGTGCTCTGACACCCGTGTGTCACGAGTCCCGTGAGCTCGTTCCTGGACCTGCTTCGGCACCCTGTGCTGCCCGTGACTCCCACGAGCTCATATCGCTCACTGTGAGACCCCGAGGGAGGCAGGGCAGCTCTGCTCACCCGGAGCCCCTCACACATCCTGCAGCTGCCCACCCAGCCTGCCCCCTGAGCACGGCTGTCAGCAGCCTGCAGACGGTGCTGGCGGGAGGAGAACAGACCTGGAACAAGAACAGTACTCCCTGCTGCCCTCGACGTCCTGGCCATCATCGTCCTCTCCGCCTGGCTCCAGCTGCGGAGTCAGGGGTGCCCCCGCCCCATCTCGTCCCCACCCAGGGCTCTCAGGACAGCCCTGACTGTCCCCTTTCTCAGGAACGTAGATCCTCCCCTTTTAGGAAGAGTCTGACTTCCCCTTGGTCTTGATTCATTGGGTCTTTCTTTCAACAGGTGAACCAGATCCAAAAGACCGTGATTGAACCCTTAAAAAAGTGAGTAGTGGTCATCTGGGGACCGCAGGCCTGAGGGAACTAGGCTGGGGGCGCTTATTGGAAAGGCAGGTCAACTGGCCGACTGGGGACCGAATATCATTTCCAGCAGCCTAGAACCCCAGACTCCCAGGGAGCTGACCGGAAACTCAACAGGGACGCTGGCGATGTGATCTGTGGCCCCAGAGCACCCGCCCTGCCCAGTGCACTCAGTGACTTGCGGTCTGCCCCAGCAGACAGCCTCTAGTCAGTGGTCACTTTGCCATCTTTCCCTCTGTTCCCGCTGAGAGCCAGAGGTCCCAGAGCTTGCTGAATGAAGCGAGCAGAGCGCTTGGCCAGCCCTCAGCGGGGATGAGCAAGGCCTTTCATCTCCCCGCCGCACCGGGAGAGCAGCTGCCTGCGGCGCCCGGCTTCGGAGATGTGGGGGTGGCTGCACATGGGGAAGGGCGCAGCAGCAGGGTCCTGCCTGGGAAGGTCCCCAAACTCGTGACCCGACAGGGTCAGAAATTCTTCTGCGAGGCTCATCTTCTCTCAGGCAGGCTCTGGGCAGCCATCAGACAGGCCTATCCCCCAGTCCCCTGAGGTGGTGGGCTGGCGGGGGGCGGGGACAGGCAGGAGCATTGCCTTGAAGCTCCACATCACTTCATCTGCCCCCCTAGCCTCTCCCAAACTGACTCTGACCTAGAAAGGCTCCCGCTCCAGCCCGGCAGCTGCACTTTATTACCTCTTCTGTGGTGGTCCCTGGCAGCTGCCTCACCAGGCCTGGGTAATGAGGCTCTGCTAATTACCATTAGGCCTGGATCGGGGCCCGGAGGGAGATGAAGAGAGCAGGTTTTGGTCCTCTAGCCCCTGGCTTTGAGGTTACTGAGCTCTTCACTCCCTGTTCGGGTCCGAGGGGTGGGGTTAGGGAAAGCTCTTTCTGAGCCAGGCTGTCTGGAGGCTCGGCCCACCCTCCTTCCCTGGGCCCCTTCCCCTACCCCCTGCTCGGGCCCAGGTTGCAGGGCCACACAAGGAACTGGGTGCCGAGGAGGCTGGTGGCTCAGGAGGGAGGTGGCAGCAGGGGCTCCGTGGCTGGTGGCTTTCTGACCGGGTCCACAGGACCGAGCGTTCGCAGTTGGGTGGGAAGGACCACGGGCAGAGCAGACCCTGCCCCTGGCGTTCCAGGAGCTGCCACAGAGACACCCATGGCTGGCAGAGCTAGGCAGGGGACACCAGCTCAGAGAGCTAGGGGACTGACTCCAACCTCGATTTCACAACCAAGGAGGCGGCCTTGAAATCTGATGCCTGGCTTCTAGAGCCAAATGGAGAGAAATCCCGGCTGCTTCCCACCGCCCCAGCAGCCCACCACCTGCCAGGAAGGTGGGTGAGTGGCACAGGAGGCGGGCACCATCTCCGCAGCAGATCCGCTGACCTCTGCCTAAGCCCCCCGGGCCTGCTTGCCTACCCGGCCGGCTTCTCCATCCCGTAGCCGACATGCGATCTCCCCCAACCACATAAAACCGGCACTGCCTGTTGCCGCCTCTTGCCAGGAGAGAAGCTCCCAGGGACCCCAGTACCGGAAACAGGAAACTGCAGCTTTCCTGTCCTCTGATGAAGAACATCACCACATGGCCACCCTGCCGCCCCCAGCCTCCCCCCAGGGGGCTCGGCCTCTAATCCCCCAGTCTCTGGGCTGTGTTCACATGGTCGGATGGGGATGCTTTCAATTTCCCTTTCCTGGTGGGTGGAAGATCCCGGCTGTGTGGGCACAGATTGAGGAATGGCAGGCATTCCCCACCAGGGCCGGCTGCTCCCAGCCTACCTCCCAGCCGGCCTCTTTCTCCCTCCCCCTTTCCCTCCTCCCTCTCACTGCCTCCTCACCCCACTGCTTACCCAGGGGAGGCAGTTTGGTTGAACCTTAGGACAGTCACCTGGGCAGAGCTTCAGCGAGGGTGTGGTGTAGGCCCAGCCCTGTTCTGCTTTCTCTGGAGGGCGGACACAACACAGATCTTAGGAGCTTGTGACCCAGTGTTGAAGCCATGATGGTGCTCTCAGGAAGAAAGACCAGGATGGTCCATAAATGCCCAGGGGGCGCTTTGCAGCGGAGTGGGGAAAGTGCTGGGCGGGCAGTCCCAGCTGGCCCCCAGCCAGCCCATGACCCTGGCCAGCGCCCTGCTCCTCCAAATCTGTTTCCCCATCTGTGGAAGGGGAGGCCTGAACCCAACCCCTGCAATGGCATTTAGTTGTCGTTTCTGTGCCTTTGATCCCAGCCCTGGGAATCAACCCCAGGTGACAACTGAGGGCGAGCAAAGAGACGAGTGCTCTGGGGTCAGAGGGCATCCGGAACTGCTCAGCCACCAGCATGGTGGTCGTCCCACCTGGCACCCGCAGAATGCATCCCTCCTAATAGGAGGAAACCCTCCACCTGTTGCTTCCTGCCCCATTCTTGTCCTGTCCGTGCCCACTCCTCCCAGGCCGCCAGCAGCATGGACAGCAGAGGCCCAGGCACTGGGGCCACCTAAGCAGCCCACTTCTAATGAGAGAATGAGGGTGGCCACTGGTGGCCTGTAGTCTGGTTGGGGTCAAGAGGGTGGTGGTGGTGGTGGTGGTTTCTCAGGCTCCGTTGCACCTGCTTCCTTGAGTCACAGGCCTCTCAGCTGCTGGTCACACTCCTCCCAGGCGGGGAGAGGGGCTTGCCTAGCAACTGAGACCCCCTCAGAGCTGCCGCCTGAGGCACAAACAGTGAGGCTGGTCCCTGCCCATGGTCTTATCTGTTCAGACCTACCCAGGATAGGGGACCTTTGTCCTGAAGGTACTGCTCCCCACACCCAGTTCACACAGCAGCAAGGAGGCTCCTCTGCTGGCAGATCAGTCATTCAAGTATCGATTTGATGACTGATTTGTCTAAGGGCATGTCTTACCCACTTCTAGCCTTTCCAGTTAGGTAGTGAGCCCATTAGGTCACCCAGTCAGTTAGAAGGACTCATTTTAGTGTCCTTTCTTGGGGATAAGGCTTTTGTTTGACCAGAACCTACTGCCTGTATCTATAGCCTTGGCTGGGGAATTCAGTGCTTTGGTCAAATTTATGTTCTCTGTTCTCTGGCAAAAATCTTCATTACTCTTATGTCACGGGCACTCGTGATTTGTTGGGGCTTTTAAAAACCAAATTCATGATCATGCTTCTTTGAGAGGCAGACTTGGAAAATTGTTCTTCCTGTGGCATGTGAACTGCCTAAAGATGGCCCTGGAGCTGACAGGCACCTCCGGCCCCAGCATTGTGGAAGGGGAGGTCCCCACAGCATGTTGTCCCGGCTGCTCCTAGAGAAACCCAGTCTTCTGGCCCCAAGTGCCCCCTCTGTGCCTCTCAACCCCGAATAACCACTGTGCCACCATTTTCCTCAGTTGCGGGGCCCGACCTGCAGGGTAGATGCCTCCTGCCGCCTCCTGCCCTGCAGGCTTTGCTCGCCAGGCAGCTCCCCCATCTCTTCCCGTCCAGTTCCAGAAAACCTGCTTGCAGGCTTGCCTTGCCTTCTCCGACACTCCAATCAAGGGAAACACAGCGTCTCTGCCTGGGATGCAGTCCTGCCCGGTGTCTGTCTCAAGACCTCATTGCTCTTCCTAGTCAAAGATGATAGTCATCACAAAGATGATGCCCACAGGGGCCAAAAGTGTCCGCTGCCACTCTTTGTGAGTGGCCCACTCCTCAGCATTTCCCTGTGGTCCTTTTTAGTCCCGGTGGGGCAACAAGATGTCCTTGAGTCATTTTCCTCAAACATCTGGTTCAACGGTTCAGCCATTTCAGTGGCAGAACCCGAGGGTTCCTGCTTTTCTCACGGTCAGCTGATAGAAATAGTCCAAGACTAGGTTTTGACTGCAGTTGTCACTGCTAGTGACACCATGAGGTGGCAGGGAGGTGCCAGAGAAGTGGGATGCTTGAGCTCTTGGCTGGACAGTCACTATCCTGGTTGTGACCCTGGACAAGTCATGTCATCTCTCTGGCCTCAATTTCATTGATTGTGTTAAAGGAAGATGTTGGACAGATTATTCCCAAGAGTCTTCAGCTCTCCCATGTTCTGTGACAGGTCTCTGTCATGTGCGGGGTCATATGAGATGGGTGGGGAAGGGGCAGTGGCCATGCCAGTGGCTTCCTTGCATTCCTGCCCCTGTGGCTCACTCTGATCAGTAGAGTGACCCTTAGTCCTACTTCTCTCCTGTGGCCTTACCCCAGACGGCATTCTCAGCAGTGGGTGCTCCCCAGGGGCCACGGCCTCATCTGTCTTACCCACGTGAAATCCCCAAGACCTAGAACAGGGTCTGGCACTCAGTAGGCACTCAGTATGTATTTTTGAATGGACGCCGAGCTGCTGGGCTGCGGCTCCAAGAACAGCCTGTATCCGACTGTGCGGCAGGTTTAGCAGTGTCTTCCCGAGCCTCAACATGGCGGTGAAGCGGCGGGAGCAGGCCTTGCAGGACTACAGAAGATTGCAGGCCAAGGTGGAGAAGTACGAGGAGAAGGAGAAGACGGGGCCAGTGCTGGCCAAACTCCACCAGGTACCAAGAAGGGAGAGGTGGGTGTGGACAACGGGCCCCGTGGGTGATGTGTGACAAGTTCCTCCTTCACCTGGGGACCAGCTTTGGGGGCTAGGAGACCAAGACACCAGATGTGATCCCCACCCCACCCCCGCCCCCAACGTACACATCGTGCCCCCAGCATACACTCTGGATAAGCTACCAAGAGCTATGACACCCAGTGTCTTGTCCCTCAGGCCCGAGAAGAGCTTCGGCCTGTGCGGGACGACTTTGAGGCCAAGAACAAGCAGCTCCTGGATGAGATGCCGCGGTTCTACAACAGCCGCCTGGACTACTTCCAGCCCAGCTTTGAGTCCCTGATCCGAGCGCAGGTGAGGCGGCTCCCCACCCTGCCCCAACGGACGGCGAATGCTTGCTCCCCTGGGAGATGGTCCTGGGCTTTGTAGACACCCTTGCGCCCGTCCCCACTTCCCAACTGGGAGGGTGGCTTAGCCGTTCTCTGCCAAGTCAGCAGTGCCGCCACCCTGCCCCCGGCACCGCGTCTGCGTCTGACTCTGAGCATTTGCTGGACTTACCGCCTGGGCTCCTCCGTTGCTGTTTGGTGAATCACAGTCCCAGGATGAGACCCCTTTTTGTTGAATGGCTTTTCCCTCAAGTTCTCTCTCTCCTCTCATTGTACCACCAGTGGCAAGAAGAGAGCCACTCTGTCAACACCTCACTTTGACGGGCAGGTTCTTCTTGCCTGGTGTGCTCAGGTCCGGCACAGAGGCCTGCAGGGCAAAGGCCCACACCCCTGCTTCCCCACTCTAGTTGCTCCTCCTCGCTAGGCAGGAGACCACAGGCTCTCTTGACTCCTAGCAACCCTTGGAGGGTTCCCTACATCCTGGGGAGGGCCATGCTCAAGGCCTCTGCCTGGGTGCCAGGCCACAGGGCACCTTCCAGTAGAAAGGCAGGCCGGCCTCTGGCCAGGTGTGCATGGAGGTGCCCGGGGTAGCACTGGGGCCGGGCAGCTGGAGGGTGGGAAGCAGGCTAAGGCCTCCCACCACTCGAGGGTTTGAGGACACAATGTCCAGCTGCATGTAGCTCCTGCGTAGCAACCCCCCCCCCCCCCGCCCCCCAGCCCCGGCCATTCTTCAAACCGTTCGCAGGGATTGTTCTCCCCATTGTAAAAGAGAGGAGGTTAAGGTGCCAAACCAAGAGGTCTCTGCCATGTGGGGCCCCCGCATCAGCCTCCTGCAGGCACTCAGCATCCTGCCACCTTTCCCACCGTTCCCCAGCCGGTGACAAAGCTAAAGACTCGGCCCCCTCCTGCCCACTTCGGTGCTTGGCCTGGGTGTCTGGCGCCCTCTAGTGGACACACTCACTCCTTGCAGTCAACAAGGTGAGGAAGCTGAAAGGCCTCAGGGCACCCAAGGAAAAGCCCGATCCTTACCTGCCCAGCCTATCAGCCTTTGGAGAACACCAAAACCCATGGAGCTGCACGCCTGTGCTCAGAACCCCGAGCAGGGTTGATGTTGGAGCTGGAACTTAGTGACCATGTTTTTGGCCGCTAGGGAGAAATGAGGCAGAGCACCAACATGCACAAGTGAAGGGGGGCGGGGGGGGGGGGTGGTGGTGAGTTTCCACACCTGCCTCCAGAGCATTCTCCTGGAGACGAGGACTTCCTTCCAGAGGCTCAGCCTAGGCTGTGGAGGAATGTGTTTAAGGAGACCTGTGCTTTCCCTCCCTGTGCCACCACCACCCCTGCTCCCGGCCCCCTGCATGCTACCCTGCCCCCTCCATTCTGTTGCTCACTGGAGGAAGCTCCAGGGTGCCCAGACCTGAGGTTAGGGGGTAGGGATGCCCCGTAACCGGGCAGCGGGGTGGATAGGGACTGTTCACTGCCTCCTCAGCACCAGCCTCCCCCTCCCGAGGCTGTCGCTGCCATTAGTCACTGGAGAAGTGAGCATTCCTAGTGACTCAGCCTGCGCAGTGCGGCTCTGGGGCGGGGAGTGGGGGTAGGGCAGGCCATCCCCTGCCCTCTCCCGGCCCTGGTCTACGCCCCGTCCCCTCAGGGGACAGCAGCATTTGGAGACCCTCATTTAGCTCCCCTCAGCCCAGTGGAAATCTAGCTGTGGGGGTATGAGAGACCCCTCCTCAGAAGCAGCTGAGCCACGGCCCTGCCACCAAACCTGCCACTCGGCCTGGCCTTCCCAGTGACAGCACTCTACTGTCTAGAGTGGAAGCAGTGTCTGAATAGAGTTTTGAATAGTGTGGATCACTTTCACGGAAGTGTTTGCCTTTGGTCATGGAGGTGGAGACGAGGCAGTGGCCCCTGGTCTGAGCAGCCCTCAGCCATCGGAGAGTTGCTGAGGGGTCTCCCCTGTCCTCAGCACACCCCCACCCCACTGCCACAGGCCTCTCCCATCAGCCCCGGTGCCTACACACATAGGGACACAGAAACAAGCTGGTCTGCGAACCCTGCTTTCCAGCCAAACAGCCGAAGCGTGATTAATGGGACAGGTTGGGAAGGAACATGCGGCGGGGGGGGGTCACCTTTCTCACCTTTACCTCTAAGACTCTCAGGGTTCTGGGGTCCAGCCACACCCCTTCCCCATGGACAAAGGTCTAGCTTCTTGAAGCACCTCGGGTCAGTGCCTGACTCCCTGGCTTCCCCAGGACTCGAGGAGGGTCCTGCCAGTGCCCTCAGCCAGCCTCAGGCTGCACTGTCCTATATCTCTCGGCACAGGCCCCAACGCCCCTCAGCTGCCTGGAGGGCTCCAAAGTCAGAACCCCCGCCTCCATCCATCTCACCAAGGCCCCCTTGCCCCCCCTCCTCTGCCATCCTGGCAGCAGCAGTGGACGTTCCTGAAGGGCTGGGGTCTGTGGCTTCAGTTTCCCTACTTGCCCTGCAGTTTCAGGAGATGGGCTGAGAGGAAGGGCAGTGATGGAGGGAAGAGTGGAAGCCAGCCCCCTCCACCCAGCCTGAGCGCTCTGCTTAAGAGAACAAGCAGCATGTGGGCCTCTGGGACGCACCCAGGGGGTGCAATGCTGAGGGGGCTTTGTACCCCAGGAGCCCAGCACCTGCCAACCTCCTTCTCCATCCCTGCCTCCAGGTTGGGTACTACTCTGAAATGCAGAAGATCTTCGGAGACCTGACCCAGCAGCTCGACCAGCCTGGCCACACTGATGAGCAGCGGGAGAGGGAGAATGAGGCCAGACTGAGTGAGCTCAGAGCCCTCTCCATTGTGGCTGATGACTGAGTCCCCGCCACCGTTTCAGACTCCTGGGATACAAGTCAACCTTTCTGGTCTTAACCCTTGTTAAGCTTAGGCTCAGGCGACAGCCAGCAAAAGGCTCTCCCCCGAGAGAAGTATGGGGACAGCAGTGGCCCCTGTTCTACCTCACGAGACCTCTGCAGTGAGCCTGGCACCAGGAGCCCCAGGCAGGGTGCTGCCTCCCCACCCATAGCAAGAACCCAGACAGGTAAGCAGCACAGAAACACTCCAAGGGCTTTGTTTCCAAAAGAACCGTCCAAAGGGCAGCCTGGCCTAGGACCTGAGCAAGCTTCCAGCTTTCAAAGGCACAGGCTCTGTCCGCTCACCTGAGGTCTTAGCCTTGCCTGCACGGTCGTGATCTCACCTACCTCCAAAGAAAGACCCATCCTTGGGAGTCCACCCACCCTCGTTGCCGTTCCCCTTCAGACTCTTCTTTTCTGGGAGAGGCCCAAGACACTGCCTCTCCTCTAGCCCAGACTCCCAGCATGATAAAACCTGGTTTCACCCACTTCTATCCCTTAGGTCAAGTGCAGAGAAGAACCCCAAGCCTTGTAGGTTCCCTAGGAAACCAGACTCAGCTCATGTAAATAAGCTGTCAGCCACACAAAATGTCACAGCCTGATTCACAGGCCTCAAAGCAATAACAGTGGGTTTGTCTCACCTGAATATTTGGAAATTTTATTTTTTCAAGTAAAGTTTTCAATAAAATTGCCAGCTGTTACTGTGCTGTAACTGAAGAGAGAAGAGAGCCACCCCAGGTTTGTGTCAGGGTGGTGCTGCCCTCTGCTGAGCTGACAGCACCCCTGTGGCATAGTCTCTTGACCAGCAGGGGGCAGGACGCAGAGCACCCTGGGGCTCGTCTTCCTGCCACCCGGCCCCACCTTCTGGAGATGCTGCACCCTCCATCCAGCAGAGGCTAGGCTGAGGACTGGAAGGAAGGGGGCAGCACAGGGAGACCTAGAAGAGGAAGAAGGTAAGAGCTATGGAGGACACTTAGCTTGTTTTTGACTTTGGTTTATTTAAAAAACAAAAAGCCAAAAAAAAAAAAAAAAAAAAACCCAACTTTATATACAAAGTCAAACTGAAACCACGGATTATGGAAAGAGGCGAGACTTCTGGGGAACAGGGAAAAAGGCTGGGCCAGAGCCAATACCACATTCTGAACACGGGGAGGTGCTGGTTTCTTCTGGCAAGTCCAGGGTGGCTGGAGCACAGTGCTCTCTGGCAGACACAGCCCAACACCAAGAGTTCGCCAGCACAGACTCCATTTCTGCGATGGCCAAGGAAGACCCTTCCCCTAGGAACCTGCTCCTGTACCTGGCAGGACTTGTGCCATCCAGAGGAAGGGCTCTTACCCCCTGCCAGAGTCCACGTCTGTTTCCTCAGTTTATTGGCATCAGACCTTATGACATACTCAAAAGCCTTTTCCTCCCCTGTCTTATTCTAAACTGGAAGAGGACAGGAGAAAAGTCAGCACAAGACTAAAGGGCCCCAGGAAAAATCCCAAGGTGGAGGGCAAAATGACATTCGAGGGGTGCAGAAGGTGTTGGATTTAGTTGTTAAGTGGAACCGGGGTTCCTCACGCATCTGTCCCACATAGCACAGACCCCACCCTGATGGCCTGAGCTCCTCTACGGAGGCTGAGCATAGGGGTCAGCCACCCCTGCCTGTGGCTCCCAGGTCCTGCTCCAGCTTCTTTCTGGAACCAAAAGGGCTCGAACGTCAGCAGGCTCCATCGCTGACCTCACGGGAGGACAGCTCCTGCACCAGGCCCCTCAGTTGTTAGGTGCCGGCTCCTCCTTCTCTACCCAGCTGTCCGCCTAGAACGAGAATCAGGACTCAGGACTCAAGAGAGAGGGCCAAGATGGGAGGACAGCAGCACTTCCTCCCGGGAGACCAGGCTGCAGCTGCTACCAACTGATACCCCAAGAAACCAGTAGGTGGAGAAGGCGAGGCGAGGCAAAGCCCCGCAAGGGCAGGAGGACCGACGTGCTGGCTGGCTGTCACCTGTCACCCCAACCAAGCCTCCCGAATGACGAATGACCGTCGGCCGGCTCTGCCCTTAGAGGCTCACCTTTTCCACCATCCGCTGCATCTCCAGCTGCAGGGGGGTCAGGCGCCTCCGGAACTCCTGGAGCAGTCGCTGCAGCTGGTTCTTCTGCCGCTCGGCCGTCCGCGCCGTCTCCTCGGCCTCGGCCAGCCGGCTCCGCAGCTCCTGCATTTCCGCCGCCAGTGTCTTGTTGGTTACTTCAGTGGCTGAGAAGCGGTTATGGCTCTCCTCTGGGGGGGAACGGCAGAAAGACCGCTGCTAAGCTAAGCACTGCCGCACAGGGCAACAGGCCCGAAGCGTAAGGAGGGACCCCTCTTAATCTCCACACCCACGGCTGCACGTCCTATGCGTGCCGGGTCCCTGCGGCTTCGGGCCACTCACCCAGCTTCAGTTCCAGTGTGTGAATCTTGTTCTCCAGGTAGAGCCGTCCACTGTCCTGCTGCTCCGCGCGCTGCAACAGGTTCCCCACATTGATCAGGCTGCCGTTGTGGGACACCAGGCCTTTGTGTTCCGTGGGGGCGGCGCCCGGCTTTGCGCTTTTCCCAGAAGGAGGTAGCAGATCCAGGTTTCCTAGAAGGGGCCGAGAAAGAGATAGAAGGAAGCGTTCTCAGGAGAAAGCAGCGTGCCCCGCCCATCCTCCACAGAAGGCTACAGGCACCAGGACGCACCAAAGAGCACCTCCTCAGGAAGCCCACCGTCTGTGCCCTCCTGGCGGCTGTACTGAAGGCTCCGGTACTGGCAAATGTTCTGGGTCACCACCCTGCTGACCAGCTGTTTGGCCTGCAGAAGACATACGCCCCAGACACCCACTGATGAGAAGACGCGAGCCCTTGCCCCCATGGTATGCAAGCGCCTAGAACTAGAGCTCTCTGAGCCACCCACAGGAGTCCAGTGTCTGCATGTAACGTTAGGGGAGGCCGTCTTGGAAAGGGCGGAGAGGATGTGAGAGAAGGCACCTGCTCTGCACTGAGCCGGAGCCCAAGGGTAAGCAGGATCCTCTCCAAGTCCCGCCGGTGCAAGTAGCCACACCAGTTGGCGTCAAAGAAGACAAAAGCAAGGAGACAGTCCAAAGGGAGCACGGCAGAGGGGTCCAGCTCCTTGGGCTGCAAGAGAAAAGAGGATGGACAAGATTTACAAAGAGTTCTTTCAGTGGCTAAAGCGCCTAGGACGTAGCTGACCTAATGACACCGGGGCACCCTTCCGCCTGGAGACAGGCCCCCAGGCCACTTTTACACACAGAGGAAGTGAGTGCGCTCCTAGATCAGATACATCACTCAGGTTCACCCAGATGGAGATACTGAAGTGCCCTCGATCCTATGAACACCCCACTCCATGAGCCAAGAACCACATTCTGGTTTTTGTCAACCGGAATCAAATGGTAAAAGTTTCCCTCTCCCAGGAATGAGTCAGAGACCTCGCTAATAAGCCTCACGGACTCTTGGGGGATGGAAGAGAGGTCTCACCATGTCCTGAAGAGAAGAGAACTCCATCTCCGATTGGTTTGAGGCAACCGACCGGACCTCAGAATCCTCCAGCTTGGCTCCTGCTGCAGAAAGCCTGAGATAAGCTTGGAACAGGGACCACACGGGCCCAAATCCCACAGCCGTAACAGGAGAGCAGTCCAGCCACAGAGCCAGGAGGCCACTGTGTGGTGCCCGCACGTACCGAACTCCTCCTCTCCGTCGTCCCTCAGGAGCAGTAGTTCCGGATCAAGCGCCATCTCACAGAGGTCCTCAGATGCCTCACCCCGGGGTTTCTCTTCTTCCTCTCCCCCAGAAGATGGAGGTTTGGGCAAAAGCCCATCCTCCTTCTAGAAACAGACCCGGACGAGAACGGTCATCTCTAACTGCTAACAATTAGAACAGCCAACAGTTGAGCATCAACCGTGTTCAGGCACCGTGGTAAGGGGTTTATACACACGCTCCCATTTACTGCACTTCATTACGTGGGGTTCAGAGCACACCAGGGCGGCTCCAGGGCACCCGGAGTTTTCTTTGGGAGTCAGTCACGGTCCCGTAAGAAATTATATGTGTATTTGATGGCATCAGGCAAGAAACAGACCTATGTGCTTTAGAAAGGGCTAAGAAGATGCGGCGCTCTAGTTAACCATCAAGCAGCCCAAACACCCGTCCTCCCCACAGCATTAGTAACCGAGGCTTCTGTGCCACCCTGGCAGGTCAACCACGCCGCCAGGCCCGCCTCCCCTCTCCTCAGCACACCACCTCCTAGCTGCACAGCCAGGTGGGAGAGCGAGGTGCCCTGCTCCCGAGGACGTGCCAGGTGGCAAGGCACACACGGGCAGCGAGAGGAGTGGTGAGAGGAGCCCCGTGAGGCCCCCCAGCAGCACCTGGTATGGCGCAGCACTACTGTGTGCAGCCCCAGTGCCCGTGCAGGGCAGCAGAGGTACTCACCGGTGGGGCGTCTGACTCGGCAGCTGTGCCCTCACTCTGTACCTCATCCTTGGTCTCCTTGGCAGCCTCTTCCTTGACTGCTTCTTCTTCCTTAGCTGCCTCCTCTTTCTCAGGTTCAGGTGGGGCCACAACCTTTTCAGGAAGGCTCAGCAGCATCTTATAAATCCTATAGCCAAAATCCCTCTGCAGCATCTCCAGAAACAGTTCAGCCAACACCATCACCTGGTAGGAGAGTCAGCAGAGGTCCACAAGCATCAGGAAAAGGGGAATGTTCAAGCCCTGCCGTCCCAGATACCCTACTGCACAGCCCCCCCCCCCCAGACTCCTACACTTACTTCAAAAGAGATCCTTTCTTTTGGCCTCCGGTCCTCCACAATACTGTGGAGGGACAGGTTTACACAGCCAGGGCGTGCCATGACAGCAGGTTCTAGAGGGGGTGGAGGGGCCTCTGGGAGATCGGTGTCCACTTCCTGCTGTGTGGTGGCCTCTGGGTTCTCTGCATTCTGTTTAGAGGCGTCTGCTGCTTGCTCTGATACATCAGCTGCCTGTTCTGTTGGCTCTGCTTCCTGTGACAAAAGCCAAGAGCAGTGACCACCTGGGCCCAGGGGTCAGGGCATCTACTCTGCCCCTTTATTTGTAAGGCTCAGTCTTACCACGGACACCTCTTGGGGTGGGGGAGCTGCCTCTGCAGCTTTCTGCTGGCACAGGGCCTCCCACTCTTCCAAAGTAGGCATGATGGTCCAGACGTCTGGCAGGTACACCACCACAGTCTGGAGCCGCCTCGGTGGGCCCGGCTGCAGGTACTGAAACTCAGCAAAGCGCCACCTGCTCACAGCAAAAGGAAGAAGGAAGAACTGACCCATGACCTTCACAAGCAAGTGCTTCAGTCAACACTTAATGAGCACATACTGCATACGAAGCTTTGAAAATACAAAAACAAAAGAGACCAAGTCTTCAAGAAATGGTTCATCAATGGAGAGACTTGCAAATAAGGAGACAATTACTATCCAAGGTGCTACAAGCAACAAGGACCGCTAATATGGCGGAGGGATCACATCTGACGAGCCTTGGAGGGTCAGCTGGCCCTCAACACACATACACATTCCTAGTCATGCTCATGACCAAGGTGACCGTCACTGAGGGCCAGAGGGAGGAATGAGGTAGGACTAGGACACAGAAGAGAGCTAACAGGTCAGAAAGGCACAGGAACTTGACCTCCTGAACAGTCTCCCCAATACAGAGGGCCAGCCACAGACAAGCCCAGGGCAGCCACTCACCACTTTGTGCAGGTGCTCAAGTCAATGCCGGTCTGGGCTTGCGCACAGCGGATAGCGGTGCGGACTAGCACCTGCGGGTCGCCCTTGGGGTCGAGGCCATCCAGAGAGGGAGACCATTCACCCCCAACCAGCACCGCCTCTTCTTCTTTCCGGCCCAGCAAAAACTGCAAAAATGGATCCAAGATTAAAAACACAAAACAAAAACAAAAACCCAATTACCTGGATCTCCCGTGAGGCAGCCTACACCCCTGAGAGTGAAAGCAGCAGGATGTGGTGAAGAATCCCCCACACAGGGTGGGAAGCAGGGAGGGGTGGATCTCTCTACCCATGAACGTGAACCAGCCATGTAACTTTTTCTGACAAGAAGATCCTGAGCCATACGGTCCTGGTGAAGTGAGTGGTAGTGGTATTTCAGTTCTGAGACTGCTGGTTTCTACAAGTTCGCGAATAGGAGCCAAGCTGCCGAAAACCTGACAGGGCCTGGACATTATCAATGACTGCATCCTGCTTCACGGACACCAGCTCTTACCTTAATCTGCTTCAAAGGATGTTCTGGTGTCTCCCTTGGCTCAGCCATGTCATCCACAAAGAGCATGCAACAACGATACAATTCCTCCAGTCCCGGGGAAGAGAGCAGCAGTACCTGTGCAGGGGCGGCGTGAAGGACACACTCGAGAGCTTTCTCAGCCTCCGACAGCGGGACAAAGCGGCAGGACCTCAGCCCACTTACCTTGGAACTATAAGTGGGATCGCTGTCTGCAGGGATGGGCTCAGCACCAGTGTCTGGAGCTGGCTCCTTCTCAGAAGATACCTGGATACGGCTTGGATGATGGAGGGAAAAGGGCTGGCTCAGAGGAAAGGCTGACAGCCAGCTCAGACACACAGCCAGAAAATCTGAGGGAACCAGGAGGCTGCGGTAGCGGCGCTGGAGTTCTAAGAAGTCACAGGTGGGGCTGCAGGAAGAAAGCAAAGATCCAGACTGGGCAAGGCTAAATTATTTTTAAAAATGGAACCATATCATGAGTTTAGGCCCCACGTCAGGCTCCATGCTGACAGGGTGGAGCCTGCTTAGGATTCTCTCTCTCCCTCTGCACCTCTCCTGCTCTCTTTCAGAATAAATAAATAAACCAAAAAAATAAACAATAAAAAATGGAACTATAAAAGACTTGGAGGGGAAAGGGCAAAATATTTTCTAACCTGGGAAAGAAGACGTCTCTGAAAAGAAAAAGATGGAGATTTGACCACTAAAATGCTTCAACCTCTAATTGCAAAATAAAGTCGAACTGGAGAAGAAAAAACAGAAAAACATTTACAATCCACGACAGCTAAGGCTCAACCGTCTTGATATGAGGAGCCCACAAATGACTAACAGAAAGTTGACAAGTCTGAGAAAACTGACATCAACAGATACTTAACAGAAAAAGAAAAGAGACTTAACAGCCTGTGAAAACATGCTCTATCTCACTTAAAATTAAAGAAATGCAAATCAGAGGATCACTTTTCACCTATGAGACTGACAAAGATCCAAACGTTTGACAAGGTACACCGGCTGCAGCAGGAGGAAACAAGTACCTCATGCCCCACTGGCGAGAACGTAGATCAACACAGCCTCTTGGACAGAACTGGCAATATATGTCCAAGTTTAAAATCAGACCTTTGAGCCAGCTACTCCAGTTCTAGGAACTGATCTCAACAGAATACTTGTGCCCGTTCACACAGATGTTTGTACAAGAATGTTCACTACAACAATGTTTAGGATAATTAAAAAGTGAAAATGGAGAACTGGCTAAATAAAGTGTCTGTCCATTCAGTGGAGTATTGTGTAGTTGCTGAAAAGAATGCAACCCCAACCTAATAAATGTTAACATGGAAGAAATTCCAAGATGTATTAAGTGAAAAAGCAAAATACCAAACAGTACATACAAGAAGCTTCTATATACATTCAAAAAGACACACTGTGTGTGGCAAATTGTTCGCAGTCACATTTGGACTGATGTGAGGAGGCTCTACATGCAGCCCTGATGCAGGGCTGATGCAGGGACCACACTGTCTTGTGAGGCAGGTGGCTCAGCATGGAGCACAGGAGAGGTCCTGCCTGGCCCCGTGGACAGGAAGCGGTGATGCCAGGTAGAGCGGGAACAGCCCTCTTTCCCTTCCACCCTGAGCAGTAGCCAGGAGGCCACCACCCACCTCAGCTCGGGCTTAAGTGAACTTTGCTACTGGGGCAGTGGCTGGAGCCCTGACTCTCCACTGCTGGATGGAATCTGGAATCGCTCATCTACCTCTCTCAGTGAGTTGCTAAGTGAGATAGGTAGGCTTGCAGGCCAGAGTCCTCATACACCGTACAGCACTTGAAAAAGGATTGAGAGGTTCCCTGGAAAACGAGTCCCAGGGCTCTTACGATCTGTAGTTTCCACTTGAATTAGAACTAGTACTGGGTACCCGAATTTGAATTGGTAAGCCTTAACGATAACCTGGCAGAAGTATTTCTGGTGATCAAATCACAGAAGTTCTATCAGGGAACCCATGTAAGTGGTGCTACGCTGGTCCAAATTTGAGACTTAGAAATTAAAAAACTGTCACATTAAAAAAACAAACAAAAAGGTCCCAAGCACATGACCCCATATACACACAGTCTCTTGCATAGACTGTATTTCATTTACACAAGAAGCTGTTACCAGCTGTGAGCCTCAGCCCCCACCCCAGCCTTGCCACTCACCTGTCCACAGTATAGGGAGTGAGATGGACCCGGTAAGGAGGCAGGTCATGCCGTGGTTTCTTAGCACCCCAAGGCTCTCCACCAGCCCGCTGTTTGCGTTTCTTGGAGTCATAGTCATCGCTGGAAGTTGGCCCGTCACCGAAAGGAAGAAACCACACTGTTACATTAAGATTCAATACACTGGCCTGACAAGGAAACAGTCTGAATCCCCAACATCAAGGAAATGGATAAAGAAGCCATGCCAACAGCCCTATGACACATAGCTATAAAGTTATTAAAATGAGTATTTAAATATTTCTAATAGCAGAAAACCACCCATGATAAGCAAAGACTAGTACACAGTAATATGTATACAGTAGTGCCTCAACTGTGCAAAATAACCTTTTAAAAACTGAAAAGAAATAAAGTATTGGGGCACCTGGCTGGCTCAGTCCATGGAACATATGACTCTTGATCTCAGTGTTGTAAGTTTGAGCCCCACATTGGATATAGAGATTACTTAAAAAAAAAAAAAAAAATCTTAAAAAAAAAAAGTATTAATGATGAATGCCTCTGGTAAAACTTGTAATTTTATTTTTTATATTTTCTGAACTTTAAAAATTACAGTGAACATATAATTTTTTGAAACGAGCAAAGATTTTAACTGATTTCTAACATGAGACACATATATGCTACCATGCAAAGGGTTCTATAAAGCAAGTTTTATTAAGAGACCATTCTCGTAACAAACCCTTAACAATACACATTAAAGTCAGAAAAACACTCAAACCCTTTGGTCCAGTAATTCCACTCTTGAAAATTTATCCCAAGGAAGTTAATTCAAAAGAAAAACAGAGGTTATAAACAGTGGAAAAAATTCAAACCAAGAGTAAGAAAACCATATTCACATCCAGCAACACCTGAACTTTTATAGTAAATAAATACAATAATCATACAGCCGTTAAAACAATCGTGAGGGGGGGCGCCTGGGTGGCGCAGTCGGTTAAGCGTCCGACTTCAGCCAGGTCACGATCTCGCGGTCCGTGAGTTCGAGCCCCGCATCGGGCTCTGGGCTGATGGCTCAGAGCCTGGAGCCTGTTTCACATTCTGTGTCTCCCTCTCTCTCTGCCCCTCCCCCGTTCATGCTCTGTCTCTCTCTGTCCCAAAAATAAATAAACGTTGAAAAAAAAATTAAAAAAAAAAAAAAAAAAACAATCGTGAGGATTAAACTGCAATATGGAAAAAAATGTTTAATCACCTTAATCATAATGTATAAAAATAATTTGGACTCTAGGGCACCTGGGTGGCTCAGTTGGTTAAGCATCCAACTCTTGATTTCGGCTCAGGTCATATCATGGTTGCAAGACCAAGACCTGAATGGGGCTCTGCACTGACAGCATGGAGCCTGCTTGGGATTCTCTCTCTCTCTGTGTCTGCCCCGCCCCCACACTCACGCATGTGCGCTTACTCGCGCTCTCAAAAAAAATACTTAAAAGATAGTAATGTGGACTCTAAAATTAAAACTTTTTAATTTTTTAATTAGAGTCATAAAAAGTATGTTTCTCTATAAAGACCAGAAAAGGACATAGGGAAAAAAGCAACCGTAAATAATTTCTCTTTTCAAAATTATTTTCTAAAGGTGTTTAAGAATGGTTATTACCTCTAAAGGGAAAGAGGAAATGACTCATTTTTATACTATTTTGGCTTTATATAATAGCATGTACTACTTTATACACTTCTATGATATAATACTTATTATAGTATCACTACGTTATGGATTCAATAAATAAAAATAGAAGAGGGGTGCCTGGGTGGTTCAGTTGGTTAAGCATCTGACTCTTGATTTTGGCTCAGGTAGTGATCTCATGGTTGTGAGATCTGGCTCCTGCTTAAGATTCTCTTTCCTCTGCCCCTCCCACCTCTAAAAAAAAATAGAAGAGAAAAACCTTTAGACCATTAAAAAAAAATGCCAGTTTGATGAGGGGAAAACAAACTCCTGTGTCTCTAGAGAAGTAAAGTCAACTGTCAGGTCTTCCTGCCCAGGTAACTGGGCTGCCTGCAGTCTATTTGCCAGAAGGCCTCTGCTCTTCCCCTCAGACCTGTCTGCATTGTTTCCCTTGTCATTACGGCCCTGAGCATCTAAGTTCATTACATTTAACACAGAGGGTTTTTTTCTTTTCTCTATCTGCCTGGCTCATTTCCCTGCTCATTAGCATCTCCATCCAAAAGCTGCCTTCTAATCTCGCCTTTACAGAATGTCAGCTTCCACATTTCTAACACAGTAATTCTGACAGCTCTCTCCAGCTCACCCATGACTGGAGTGAACTCTGGGAAATGCTGTCCACCCCTAGTGAAACCGGACGTCCCACTGAATCCTGGAATCAATGGCCAGTTTTCTCTCCTTACTGTGAATCGTCAGGAACACACTGGAAAGCAGTACCAGTGAGAGACATCTCTGTAACCTCAGCAGGATACTGAGATGGCATATCCCGCTGGACACACCTGTCCAAAAAACCTCAGTAGTTCAGTACTGGCAGTCCAACGGAGACACTGTTACCTCCATCCCAGAACCTGAAATTTAAAATAAAACTTGGCTTCCAGCCAAAATGCTAACACAGCCTGACTCCTTTGTAAACTGCTGTTGTCCCAGAGTGACCGAACTCCCACTGCCCCCTTTCCTACTTTGCAAATTCTCTGCACTGACTAATGGTGTATCTCCCTGCCAGTGGTAATGTCTCCTTTCTCTAGAAACCATAACACAGAAGCATTATGGCAAAAGTAATACCAACAGGCCTTACACAGGGCTTAGCATGTCCAGGACAATCAAATGCATATGACTGTACAGAAAGACTGAATTTGAACCTAAAGCAAAAAGTCAATAGCAGCCATTGATTTCCACCCAAGCTACATTATCCCTGAGGGCACTTGCTGGGATTTGGTAATAAAGGCTTTAATAAACTCACAGAATGTGACAGGTAGAAACTCCTTGGAAACTGAAGACCAGGAAAATGCACAGGGACAAGGAAGGGGTGCAGGTGTATGCAAAATATATACCAGTCACTTGAGAACAGGACAAAGTGTTTCATGTAGTGGGGACATGGTGGAGAACAATCCTAGATCTATGAGAGAACCATCCTCCTCCTCCTAGTTAGAAATCATAATGACCTAGCCCAAGGGAACCACCACTAGCTTCAGCAGACTATGCCCTCTGCCTAAACTTTTTCCCTGAGTTATTCCACGCTCCTTTTAAGAGTTCACATTGGAGTTCATTCTCAGCCCTCGTCATGTAATAATCTACTGGCATCTGGAGATCTTCCTCATCAGTAGAGTTCTCATTTCTAAAAAGAACCTGAATATGAGAGACCTTTCTGGAGTGACGGAAATGTTTTATATCTTAACTGGGGTGAGGGTTACATGGGATTTCCCATTTGTCAAAACTGGTTGAGATTTGTGCATTTCAACCTATATAAAATTTGCCATAAAACATTTTTTTAATTAAAAAAAGGTAGAAGGCAGGGAATAGATGGACATACAGATGAAAAAGAATGGAAAATATTGATACTTGTTGAGGCTGGATGGTGGGTATATGAGGGTTCACCATCTTTTCGTTTGTTTTACCTATATTTACAATTTTCCATAATAAAAAATTAAAATGAGGACCAACAGAAGAACTAAAACCAGTCTTAAGCAAACCAGTCCAGAGCTTAACTCTTAAGGATAAAAGCGAAACCTTTTAGAGAGAGAGTAAGGCGGGATAAGGACACAGGAGCTAGAGGGAATAGGCAGCATGCTCTCGCAGTCCCTGTAGCTCACGGATGACAGAAGATGGCCTAGGACACCTCCAAAGTCCCAGAGTCACTATGCCGGCTGCAGAGGGGCCATGAATCTATCTGCATGTTCAAGGCACAGGCCTGGGCTTGAGGGCAGAGTGCAACATACACATTCTAACACTACACTGATGTGTAGCATATATAAACAAACACATTTTATATCAGCAAATAAAACCTACACTATGATGTTATGTTTTTTGGACAATTATCATTTTCTTGATAGTTTTGATTTTTTGACACCTCAATCTTAAGGACTAAAAATAAAAGAGAAAATTATGTATTTTAAAAATTCAATATGGTATTTTGAAAGCTGAACTACATCAAATCCCTGCTTGCTGAACCAGTTTATATAGTTCTAATATTTGCATATACATCTCAATGCATCAGCCTGTTTCAGGGTAAAGGGCCTAGCTAGAAAGAGAAATCTTAGCTGCAGAAAGAGAATGTTAGCGTCAACAGGTGGCAAAGAAAGAGACACTGTTCCTAGGGGCAAATAAAATATCTTCCCTGCTTAATCATTCTCTTACCTTCGGCCCTGATCCAATCGTCCATGAGGGCCCCGAGCAGGAAATCTGTTCAGGTGGCTCAGATGAAGTGTGTGGGATGTTTGGAAGAGACTCAGAGCTGCAGAGAAGAAATGGTTGGTGACTCAAAAACCCTAAATATCTGCCCAACTTCCCTGTCCCTTTCTTCCAGTGACAGAAGTACCCACTTCCATTCTGAGAGCAAACCTGAGAGTTACAGGCCCATTCAACCAGAGTACCCTATAAAGCCAAATCCCAACATCCACGCCACTGGTACGCACGCTTCTGAGGAAAGAGCGGGGGAATCCGGTGAGGCTGGAAGATCAGCTGGGGCTGAGCTCCCAGAATCCCTTGCTTCTGGCCCAGGGCTGCCACATGTAGAAGGGGAGGTGCTGGGGATTTCAGCAGGGGCTGCAGAACAATAACCAGGAAAGTCAGGGCATCCCATGGTTGATCTGCTCACCACCTTGGAAAGATGCAGCCCCACCTCTTGACAAAAGTAAGGTTCTCGCCCAGCTTTCAGGGCACAGGGGCTTCCCTCCCTCCCCTTTCCAACGCACATGCCGAGGAAAGATGGATACCTGGTTGGAGAGCGTTTGCACCTTGACAGCATTCCAGGGCACTGCCTGGCCTGGGTTGTATGCAGCCTTCACCAGCACCTTCTCACCCAGCTGGGGCAGCCGGCCCTTCACCACACTGCCAGCACACAAGCCAGGAGACCCAGTCAGGAGAGAGACCCTGGCCAAGCCACCTTGACTGCCCCTATGAGGCCCTTCCCATCAAGACTTCTCACACCTTGCATAAAAACAGCAAAGCAATGGCTTCAGAGGGGTCCCACCAGCATGGTGACAGAACTGAACTGAATAAGCATTTCCAGAAGGGGACTAACCTCAAGCCTACCTTAGCTGAAAAAAGACCTCTTCATCCACCACCCCAAAGTAGTCATGCAAGCTGGTAACAATGCCAGTGAAGACCCGCTGCTTCTCCCCACCCTGTAAGAGAATAGTGCAGTTTGAAAGTCATAGAGAGCATCTGTCCAAACTCTGCCATTAGCATCTCCTCTCCAGCCAAACCGCACCGGGCTCAGCAGAGTATTGCATCAAGGTTCACATGAAGGAGGCACGCGTGTGCAATAGTTATAATCTACTGTGGAGGAATGGAGGGAGATCACGCTGATTCTAAGGTCACCAGCTGCTTCTAGGATTTCCAGTTTTCTAATTCCCAGAAGCAGCCTAAAGATCTCCCTAGAGCCAGGACTTCGAACTCCCCAGTCAGAGGTGTCTAGTCACCTCCATCCTGGCTCAGGCCGGGAGTGTCAGGAAGGACGAACATAGCAATGCAAGAATGAAAGCACCAGGCACCCATGCATGCTGTAGTAGTCTTGAGTGTTGAAACTCACTAGAAAAAATGCCCAACCTACCTGAAGGTGCCTGGCATTTTGGGACAGGTCTGTGGCCACAGGAGGAGTGAGCAAACCAGGAGGAGGACCCAGAAGAGATGTTGAAGCTGCGCCTATGTGGACAGAGAAGCAACCTCCAGGAAGTGCGCCTACCATTTTGAGCACTGGAGTCAGCTCAAAGATACGGGAGGCCCAAAGAGCAAAGTGGCTCTAACCAACTCCTCCACAGGGTTTCACTGGCCACCACTGAGCTCATCTCCTAGTTTCCTATGAAACGCTGGCAACCAATCACACTCTACCAAGGAAACCCCAAAAGCCACATTTTAAAAGACTATCTCCAAAGCACGAACTACTACCCAGTTTGAAGCCGAGCAGGAATAAAGGTGATCACCTGAGAAGTTGCGTCCCCCTGGAAGCGGGTTGATCCGCTGGCGCTTAAACTGGGACATTGGGAATGCTGTCCTCTTTCAGAGTCTTAGAAAAAACCTTTAATTGAAAAAGCAGTGTTAACAGCTTAGAGGGAAATTTTCCACCGAGCCCTCCCCCCGCCCGCCACAAAAGTAACTGAGATCTTAATAAAGGTGAGGTGGGTACTGAAAATGAATGGAGATGGAGAGAACATAAAGATGGGCAGGAAATGAAAAAATTACATTGTTCCAGTTTGCCTTCACAATAACTTAGTGGTGGGTGATACTGTCAAGCTATCTGAAAGAAAAGGAAACTGAAGCTCAAAGAGATTAAGAGACTTGCCCAGGGCCACACAGAACCAGTTGGTGACAAAACTGAGACTCGCACCCAGGTCACCAACAACTTAACGCTCCTCTCACTATGCCACACCACCCGCAGATGCTTGGGGAGAGTGGGGGGATTGGAAAGAGCCCCAGTGACATTCATTCATTCAAATACATCCGCCAAAATGCTCCACGCAAGGCCCGGAAAAATGGAGGAGGCTGGTGCTGGAGAGAAGGTGTGGGCCCTCTCCCCGGAAGCCCGGCCCGTTGTTCCCCGGACGGGCTGGTAGGAAGGTAGCCCTATGGCTCGGCCGAACGCGAATCCGGCAGCGCGCCCGCCCGCGCTCCTGCTCCCGTGCTCCCTGGGCCTCCGCTCCCGCCTCAGCAGCCGCCGGCACCGGGCCTCCCGGGCCGGGCCGCGGCGGGGCCACCGTGGGAGGACGAAGGCGCGCGGTTTCTCCTCCTCCCGCCCGCCCCCAGGGCCGAGGCCGTTGCCAGGGAGACGGGACTTGCAGTCCGAAGGGGGGCTCGGCCCCTTCCGCGCCCCGTGCATCTTTGCTGCCCGGCCCTCGCAGCCCCTCGGCCGGGGGAGGGGCGAAGGGGCAGAGGGGCGAAGGGGGCCCCCCCAACCCACCTGCGGGCCAGGGCCGCGACACCGGGGGGACAAAGACACCCGGAACCACCACAGCCGCTGCTGCCGCCACCACCGGAAGCGCCTCTCCGGAAGCGCGACCACTGGTCGGAAGCTACCACTCTCCCGGATATGGTCCCTCCCTCCTCTCCACCGACTTCTCCCTTCCCCCACGCCGGCCTGCCATCCCGCTCCAACTGTGGAACGGAACTGCACTTTCCCCGATCGGATGCGCGTGAGGAAGCTGGGCCTCCGCGGTGTCCTCGCTTAAGTGTCCCATTAGAAAAGCAGGCTTTAGAGCATTGGTTCCTTGTCCAAAGACAGCAGGAGCTGGACCCCCAAGTGGAAGAGAGCACCTACCACCCCACATCTGGCCTCATTCTGGCAGACCCCAGGGCTGCAGCCGCCAGAGAACCAGCCCCTCATGAGTAAAGGAGGAGAGTGCCTGATCAGTGTCATTTCTAGGAGACGCCAGGTTTAAGCCAGTGACCTTATCCCTGTCCTTCCCTAGCCCTGTCCTTCCATTGATAACACACACACACACACACCCTCCTCTCCTGCCCTCTGAATATCTACAGGAGACTAAACTTTTGCCCTTTCTCAATTAGCAAACATATAGGAACCTGCCAGACTGTAGTAAATAAACTACCACAACATTTTGGTAGACATTTATAATGTTCTCAGAAAGATTTCCTTTAGGAGTGCCTGGGTGTCTCAGTCAGTTAAGCATCCGACTCTTGATCAGGTCATGGTTTCATGGTTTGTGGGCTGGAGCCCCACGTCAGGCTCTGCTTGGGATTCTCTCTCTCCTCTCTCTCTTTCTCTGCCCCTCACCCTGCGTGCACGTGCACTCTTGCACTCTCTCAGAGAGTTTCTTTAAAAAAAAAAAAAAAAAAAAAGGAAATATTTCCTTTAGTCCTCCCAAGGCTGGAAGATTAGGTCAGGAATTAGTGCCCTAATTCCCAGGAAACCTGAGACTTCAGTAAAGTGACCTGCTCTAAGTCTTGCTGCTAATCACTGGCCGTTTTAGTCTCCATTAGCAACCCCAGTCCTCCCTTATCCTCTGGCCTTCCCATCATCCCTCCAGCTTGGCCTTCTTCCAACACCCATACCCTCCCCCTTCCTGTTCACAAAGCACTCTGAGACAGTTTCATCTCGTTTTATCTTCATTAATAAGACTGTGAGGTAGGCAGGGCAGGTATCATTAGACCATTTGGAAGATTAAGTAGGAAGCTATGAGTCTAGAGTCAAAAGCTAGAATGAGTCTCTGGTTTCAACTCTGATGTGTTAAGGTTATTAGGGACCAAAGCAGCTAAAGGCAGACCTTGAAGATTACTCTGCTATTCTCCATGTTGTCCCTGACCTTTCTATTCCAGGTTCAGTCTTCAGGGACTCTGCTCCACAGGCAAGACTCAATGCAGAGGAACCCAAGATAGCACCCTTCTCTGTCTTAGGGCTGCCCACGAGGGTGTGAGGAGGAAAGCAAGATTCCAAATCAGTAACTGCCCACTGAGGAATGAAGGTGGCCATCCTTTACCTCACCCAGACCAACCCTTTGAATGCATGATTCAGAAGACATGGTTGGATCCAGCCAGTTCACAACAGTGACAGACTTGCAGAGATACACGTATCACTTTGCATAAATACACATCTGCGACATGCTAGGCCCCAATAGATCACCAGGCCAAACATGCTCCATGGACTCCTGATAAATAAGTTAGTTCACATTGTCTAGGCCCAGGGATTTCTGGCAACCAGCAAGGCGCCCAGGGGCTGCCACACCCTGGGGCCACTCAGGGAACCAGGGCTCCTCTGCCAGGCTGCCCAGAGGAGAAAGGTCCAGCCTTCTCCTCAGAGAGAAGGGTGAGCATCAGCAGCTTTTCCTGGCAGTGCCCAGAAACAGTAACAGGGCAAAGGGCGAGGAAGATGACTGCACTGCACACCCCTCCACCCAAGGTCATGTCCCTGCGCCAGGAATTCTCAGCATACAGAAAGGTTTTTGGCTCGTTGCTTCTTAACCACAAATGATGGCATAAAGGTCTTCCGGAGGGGCTGGAATGGAGGTCTTTCAGGGACACCTCTTGACTCAATCCTGTGAAAAAGGAAAGGAAGCATTAGGCTAGGAGGAGGAAACAAGGTAACAATGGCCCCAGAGTTGATGGAGCATTGCTTATCTGCCGTGGGGAGCCTGGGGATGTTGACGTAGTGCTTCTTATCGCCACAGAATTATTCAGCATTATCCCCCATCATCTCCTGTGGGATCCTCTGTGTCCCAACCTTGCTCTCCCAGCAAATCCGGGAGCTGGCCTAAGGTTCAGCTGTGAGGGGTGAAGGCTTTTGCTGGGCTTGCATGAGGGAGACTCCCCATATGCTGGTCCTGGCTCTGTCACTGACTTGCATGCATGTAGATTCAGAAAGCGACTTCCTTCCCCAGCCCAGTCCCCATCCTCTTCATCTGTAAATGGGACACTTTAACTACTTTGTTTCTTCCACCACCCTCGCCAAGACTGTCTACACCTCTCAGATTTCAAAGGGACAAAAAAAAAAAAAACAAAAAAAAAACAAAAAAAACCCACAACTGGCACTACAGTCTCAGCTTCTGGCTTCATCGGCTCCTTCCTTTGCCCTAACCTGGGCTGGGCCGCAGGACTCACCTTGGGGCAGGGCCATCAGGAGGGGCAGAGGACTCAGAGTGTTTCGAGCTTCTCCAACGGATCCGGTTGAGCAGGACCTTGACCTTGTTCCAGTGGGAGAGATCCCGCTGAGCAGAGCGTGAGGGGATCACCACAGAGTTCCTCCCCACAACATACCCCTGCCTGAGCTCCCAGAGATAGCAGTCGCCACAGCCAGGACTGCTCCAATCAGGAATTCTGTCATTTTCCCAGAGTTTCTGGCCTTCAGGGTATCTACAAACCCAACCACCCCCTACCCCCGACTCCATCCTGTATCACCTGCCTCCACACATACCCATCACCTACCTTGTGTCCCTGGGAGGATGGAAAGATATGAGCTGGCTCTGCTGAAGCCTCTAAAAGCCTGGGAGGGTTGGCACCGGGAACCCCTACCTTTAGGGGTGAAGCTGTGTTGGCCCCTTCAGAAAGAAAATCCCATTACCCAGGGCCAGAAACAGGAAGCCACCCATCGAAACCAGGACTGAGGAGGTCTGGGGTGGGGGGCCCTGGGTTGGCAAGACACACAGGGAAACACAATTGGAGCTCACCTGTCTCCTGGGTCTGGCTGAGCAGTTCCTGTACCTCACCGCCTGGGGCACAAGAAGGTGGAGGCGAAGGGTCCAGGGCTGGTGGCGGTGGCCGCTGCTGCTGCTCCCCCCACTCCCCCTCCACCGCTTCAGGATCCTGTACACAGGAGAGACGGGTACTCAAGACCTGACTAGATGGCTGAGCCTGTTCTGAAGGCAGTCCTGCTCGCAGGGCTCCCAGCCCTCCTCTGCCTCCCCCACTCACCTGCCCGACCTGCAGCTCGCTCGCCCCTGGGGGCCTCTGGGTCTGCAGCTGCAAGTAGAGCTGCTGGAGCCTTGCCATTTGCTCCAGCACTAGGCACAGGTGTTCCAGATAGCGGAGACCCTGCCCTGGGAGACAGGCCCAGGCCTTAGGCCCCAGGCCCCCCACCTGTGGGACAGAGTGAGGTAAGGAAGACTTCTGAACTCAACCAGACTCCCATCCTAGGCAGTCAGCAGATGGGAACAGAGGGGCCAGGGAGAGGAGGCACACACCCCTAGCTGGCTTCCCAGTGCCCGGCCAGGCATGCTGCCAGGCCGTCCCCCATACTGCTCACCTCCACACAGCTGGGAGTGGGCTGAGGGAACAAGCCGAGACACAACCCATCAATTAGAGGCAAGGAATGCCCCACCCCAAGAGAGCTCCAAGGAGAAGTCAGGGAGGACCCACCAGCCAGCAACCCACCCCTCCGTGTAAAAAGACCGTTTCCACTGCACTCTTCACCCAGCCTGAGAGTTGACACTCACCACCTCTGCTCCTTCCAGACCTGCCTCTAGGTCAGTTTCTGCCTCAGTGGCCTCCTGTTCCCCTGCTCCAAAAGGGGGCATTTCACATTCAGGCTTGATAGGTGGCTTCAGGGAGTAGTGGTGTTGTGACATGCCGACAGGGGAAGTCGGGAGCTGGCGGGACCGCTCCAGCACCTGCTCCAGCTTACGGTTGGCCAGGAGCCGGCTCAGGTGGGCAGGAGGCTCCATGGCAGCAAGGGCCCGGGGATCAGGGCTCCCTGTGGGCTCAAAGTCCAGAGAGTCCTGAGGAAGACCTGGTGAGGTGGCCAGGGGGCTGTCCCCAACCACCATCTCCACTCCAGAGTCCCGAGAAGCCAGTTTGAGAAGTGGCTCCTGCCTCCTGACACCTCTCAGCTGGCCATCCCCTTTCCAGGAGTCCAGGGAGCAACCTTGAACAGCGTCCGGGATCCTTCGGTAGGTGCTGCTGACTCCAGGTACTACACAGCTGCGTGCCAGGTCCTCGCCAACCCCATCTGCAAGGACAGTGAGTATCAGGCTGGGCAGGCTGCCCTGAACGCCCCCAGCATTCCTGGAAGCTGGCAAAATTCCCAGGGGAGGAGTGTCCTGGGCCAGAGGTGAAGGGAGGGGCCGGGACTGGACAGCCACAGCCACGGCCCGCCCAGATATCTCCCCATCCCTGGCTGGAGAAGGTAGGACAAGATCCCTTCACAAATAGTCTTTGTTAAGGATCACAGACCCAGGATATGGGCAAAGCCTTGCAGGTCCTATTTATCAACTCCTTATATGGCCACCCTCCTTTGAGGGAGTAGCTGCTTTCTTCTGGGGAGCCCTTGTGCTCTGGAGCCTAGGGTCAGCCCAAGATCTCCAGGTCATGAATGGGGAGCCCCAGTCTCTTCAACTGCTCCCCACCGGGCAGCATGGCTACGACCTCCACCCCCACCCTCCAGCTTTCAGGGAGACGGGAAAAGGCACAAAGCAGGAAGCCTGGGGTCCAAACTAGCATCAGGATGCAAGATGAAGTCTCTCCTGGAGCTCCTGGGGGAGAGTAATAAAATAACAACAGCTATAACCATTGCGGGCTTCTGTTCTTTTAAATGGGAAATAGTGAAGATTTTGCGGAGAGTTGGGGGGAAAAAAACACACCCAACTGGAATTAGGAGGGGGTAGGAGGAGAAGCAGCGGCAGGGGTTACCCACGCGCTGGGTCCCCAACTGTAATAATGATGCACAAACTACAGCTGGAGAGGATGGAGGGCCGCCCACGTCTCACCGCCGGCCACGCAGGAGAGCTGGGTGCCAGGCCAGGACCCTCTGGCCAAGGAGGTCAGCCAGGAAGTCTACCTCGGGAACGGGTCCGCCGCCGCCGCTGGGGGGGGGGGCTTTCGGACCTGCCGGCCGGGGCAAGGGCTGGGCGGAGAAGGATCCAGATGGGGAATTAGAGGGAAGTGGAGCCCGAAGGGAGTGGGATGGAAGGTGGTGGCTGATTTAACGCCCAAACCAGAGAGTCTCCAGAGTGAGAGGCGCCATCACTCAGCCCGTCCGAAGGGAGGCGGCGAGGACGGGCGCCTCCAGCGGGGTGTGCGGGCTGGGAAAGGGGACACAGACCGGGGCCCGGGCGCGGGAGTCGGCTCCAGGGCAGGAGGCCCGGGCCAGCCTGGGGGTGGGCGACTCACCCCGGCCGCCGAGCGGCTCCACGGCGAAGACGCGCCGCCGGCCCAGCATGGCCCAGTTCCCGGCCCCGACGCGGCGCCCCGGCCGCGGCCGCTGCAGCCGCCCCGCGATCCCGGCCCACGTCCCCCAGCCGCTGTCGGGCGGGCGGCTTCGCACGCGCGTCCGGCCCCGGCTGGGCGCGGCCCCCGGACACTCCCCGCGGGGGCGAGGGGAAGGGGCGGGCAGGGGGGAGGGGCGCGCAGGTGTGCGGGCGGCTGGGGGTGGGCGCGCCGAGTGGGGCCGTGGGGGGCAGGGGCGGGAGCTGGGAGCCGGGTAGCGCCGAGCGCGCGGGGGAGCCGGGAAAAGGCCTGGGTCCCCGGTCCTTCGGGCCCCGGGCAGTCCCACGCTCCCGCCCCTGGCCGGGGAACGGAAGCCCCCGCCTGGGGACGCTGTCTGGCTCGAGGTGCGGGGTTACCGGGCACCCCCCACCCGCGGTTCACATGCTGGTCTGTCTTCCTGCCGCCGAAACGAAGCTGGGAATGGGGGTGGAGGGTCGGTAGGGACTGGACAGCCGCGCGGAAGGAAATGGAGTCCCACGGGCTGGCTGCACGCTTGTCCCTGCACTCCCTGCTGTGTGCCTGGGGCACGTCACTCAGCCACTCGGAAACCTGACGCGATAGAAGGGGGAAATGATTCCTGTCCACGTGGAAATCCTTTCCAACAACTGCAGAGCGCCTTGTTACTAGATCTGATCCCCTCCTCGTCCCGTACCTCTCCCGCACCCGAGCACCCTAAAGCTGGGGCCTGGGGGGGGGGGGCGGGGGGGGGGACTTCACGATATAGGGAAGTGAGCCAGGCGAACAGGGAAGCAGCCTGAAGGCGGTGGAAGTGTGAATACTTCCCTGTCCCCCAACCCCAACCCTCTTTTGGCCCTTGGGATTCCACCAGCCCCCCACCCTTAAAGGGTCCCAGCCTGCTTTCAAGCTGGTAGCCTAGGGAGCTGCCGAAGGTGAAACGGCCTGGTGACCAGAGGGCTGCTGGCCTCTAAGAAAACCTCATCCTCCTGAGGAAGGGGACAGGGCTGGAAAAATCCCAGCGGGACCCAAATCCCCTGGAGGCAGATAAAGAGACTGGTGGACGTGCAAACTTGCACCTGAGCCTCTGGGGGAGGGGCTGGAACCAGAGCCCTTGGGAGGAAGCAGCTGTTAACTGGGAGGGAGGAAACAGTCTGCCCACCCCTTCTGCTCCATGCTCCTTCATACCCTTCCTCAAATACCTTACACAGGAACCTTTGCCAGAGAGCCACAAACTGTAAGGTTCTGACTGTAGAAGATGGGGAAACTGAGGCCTATAACCAGGTCTGAGAAAGAATGAGAGCCAAGTGCCTGAATTACCTGACATCTCTTAACACCTTGATTTTCAGGCCAAGCCCTTCTCTGCTAGCCACAGGTCGTCTGGGTGGCCTCCTCCTAACCCTGTCCTCCTAGACAGCACCCCCGCCCCATTCCTCTTTCCCAGATACAGACAGGGAAATGAACGCAGGGCCTGGCAGGAACTGCTTCATGCAGGTCCCACAGGATGTGTGGCACCAAACCCCGCAGGCAGTGTCATACCCTACCCCAGCCCTCCCTGGGTCGGGGAGTTGGAGGACTGGCCTATCAGGTGGCTTCCTTCCTCCAAAGTGAGAGGGTAGGGAGGGAAAGGGAGGGAACCTTTGTCGGATCTCGCCCTGAATTTGGAGAATGTGGGGCCAGATTCCAAGCGGTCTCCCTGGTGACTCTGGGGCAAGAATGCATCTGGAACAGGAAGCCCAGCCAGCAGGAATGTGGTGTCTCAGCACAAGGCTTTGTGTGGGCTCAAAAGAACCCCCACCCCCACAACACACACCCAAGCACACTCCCTTCCGGGTGGTGGGCTCCTGCACTGCCTGACCCCCATGTAGATGTGCCTGAGCCCTCATCGTGCTGGGGATCCCTCGCTGGGGGCCACACCCTTCCCTCCCATCTGCCTTCTGCGGCCCTGACTGGAGCGGCCCTGACTGGAGCAGCCGTGTGCCCAGAGCACAGCCACACCCTCGCTGCCCACCTGATGGGTGAGCAGCTGCCCTGAGTTCCTGAGATGCATGGTGGCTGAGCAGAGTCATTCCCTAGGCTGAGGCCAGGGATGCCCAGCTGCCCCTCCACCTCCATGGGGAAGTCCCAGCTTCAGGAAGCACATTTCCTGCAAGCTCAGCACTGAGCTATGCCCTGTGGGAGGAAGGGCAAAGCCAAGAAGGCAGAGGGCAGCTCCTGCCAGAGCAGAGATGGCTGGGAGCCATGGTGACCTCCCTGTGGCCTGGAAGGCAGCCTCTGGTGATGGAGGGCCAAGAGCCCCCACCCCACACCAGAAATTCAGAATTCAGACTCCAGGTTCCTTCCCCAGCATGCACACCCCCTTACCAAGTAGGAGTCCTCGGACCAGTCACTTTCCTCCCTGTCCGCAGTTTCTTCATTTACAGAACAAGGAATACCTACCTCTGTAGGTAGGTGATTAAAGCACTCAAAATTTCGTGCTGTTAGAATTATCTACCTTTGTGGGGCGCCTGGGTGTCTCAGTCAGTTAAGCATCCAACTTCAGCTCAGGTCATGATCTCACAGCTCGTGAGTTCGAGCCCTGAGTCGGGCTCTGTGCTGACAGCTGGGAGCCTGGAGCCTGCTTCGGATTCTGTGTCTCCTTCTCTCTCTGCCCCTCTCCCACTCATGCTCTCTCGCTCTCTCTTTCAAAAATAAATAAACATGAAAAAATTATTTAAAAAAAAGAATTATCTACCTTTGTAACTTAGGAATGTCACCTTCCCATCTCTAACTGAAGGTGGCTATCTTAGATGCTCTCCCTGGGAACCTCTAACTTGAATCTGTCATCATTTCTGAGGTTATTCCCCAAAATGCCAAAAAAAAAAAAAAAAAAAAGTAGAGGGTACAGTACTGGATAAATTGCAGTCATATAATTAGGTGGTCTCTCAGGGAGCCCAGGGGGTTCAGTCAGTTGAGCATCCGACTTTAGTTCAGGTCATGATCTCACAGTTTGTGAGTTCCAGCCCCGCATCAGGCTCGCTGCTGTCAAGACAGAACCCACTCTGTCCCCCTCTCTCTGCCCCTCCCCCACCTGCACTCTCTCTCTTTCTCTCTCAAAAATAAAGGTTAAAAAAATTAGGTGATGTCTCCCCCCCACCACTGGGACACAGGGGGTGGGTGCTCACAGCTGGCTTGGGGTGGGGTTGAGGGCAGGGGTAAAAGATCAAAGACTGCAAGCTTCTTTGACAAATGGGTTTGACTAATAACTCCCATCTCCCAAAGAAGTTTGCCCCCAAGCTCGAGCTGGCTGTGTAGCCGCAAAGCACTCTGAAACCCTCCGACCCCTGGGAGGAGAGCTGCCTGCCACAACTAAAGAGGCGGATTTCAGCCTGAATCCGTCCAGCCTTCGAAAGGCATTCAACAACTCCCAGGCATACCCATTTCACAAGGGTCTTCATTCCCTACTTCTTCTCCTCTACTCCTCAGAACACCGCTGGCCCACCATGTTCATATTCCAACCCACCCTTTCCAACCTGTCACTTGCCTGCTTAAAATTTTCAAAATGTTCCCTGAGCCTCAAGGTGAAGTCAAACCATTTCTTCTGGCATTCAAGGCTCCCATCTCCCTTTCCAGTCTTCTCTTGGTACCTCCTTCAGCCGCTGCCCTAAACTGAGCATTCCACCTGCACTCACCCCTGGCAGTGGATGTTTGTCTCCTCCACCTGCCCAAGTCCTGTTCGTCCTTACACACAGATGGTCTCTGCTCTGTTCTCACAGGGCATAGGGCATGCCTGAATGTGCCGCATCCGCTCTTAGCACTCATTGCCATGTAGTATTATTTCATTCATGCCAGCTCAGTGGCTGCCACTTGACTATTACCTTCAGGAGTAGATTTCTGTATTCTCACTGTGCCAGGACCCAGGTGTTTCCAGAGGGGTGAATTCCCCTTTTGCAGGCATTCTCCCCGGCCATGGGCTACATCTGACACTAGGTGGCGTCAAGGAGACTATCCCATTGCCGACCAAAGTTCTGGCCCCACCCACTCCTGAACCACAGAAAGCCTTGATCTTTTCTATGAAAATAAAGGCAGCCATCCAGGCAAAAGGTGAGACAGTTAAATCAAGGTGTAAATTATATCAACAGGTGCCTGAGGAGCCGACACCAACAGTCCACCGAGATTCCTTCCCAAAAGAACCAGACAGCATAAACACCCTCTGGAGCCCAGCTTTGATCTTTTCTGTGAAAATAAAGCTGAGGCTGTGACCCATTCCTCAGGCTAACTGGGGAACAGGGTGGGTCTGGAGTACTCATGCACCTTTCTGAAATGTCTCTGAGATTAGGACTGGGGGTGGTGGGTGAATCAAGCCTAAAACCTGGTAGGGGACCACTGCCCCCTGTGTCAACTCAAACATACCTGAGGGCAGGCACACCTAACACTAGTCACCCATTATTTTTGTTTCTGGGTTTTTTGTTTGTTTGTTTGTTTGTTTGTTTTTCAAATCAACTACCACTGAAGCCAGCAGGGTCTCCCAAGGAAGGGACATACAGAGCAAGCCTGGCTTGGATGTGAGGACCTTTGGGGGGTAGGTCCTTCAGGGTGGGGCTCCTCTGGTGTATGCTTCCCAGGCAAGACTAACCTGCAGCCCAGTTCAAGGTTATTGCTGGTGATTATCTTTCTTAAGTGCGTGCAGACAGCCTTGGGGGAGTGCAAAAGATACTCTACATGTTGCCCCCTCTCCTGCCCACCCAGCTCATCTGGGTAGGTCAGCTGGGCTGGCAGCATTCACCCCAAGTAGAGCGAGGGGCACCGAATGCCAGCCCAGCCAGTGCTGGTGGAGCATGAGACTGTCACTGAGCCAGGCCTGGATAGCATGGACATCTGGACCTGCCTCCTGTTTGCTGCCTGCCCTCTGGCATTCCTCCTCTTCTCCAGGCTCCGGATAAGAAACTCATTCCTCTAAAGTACCAGAGATTATCCCAGTAAAACTGGCATCTTTATAAAAGAGTCCAGGAGGGGCACCTGGTGGGCTCAGTTGATGGAGCATGCAACTCTTAATCATGGGGTTGTAAGTTAAGCCCCACACAGGGTGCAGAGATTACTTAAAAATAAAATCTTTAGGGGCGCCTGGGTGGCTCAGTCGGTTAAGCATCCAACTTCGGCTCAGGTCATGATCTCGCGGTCTGTGGGTTCGAGCCCCGCGTCGGGCTCTGTGCTGACAGCTCAGAGCCTGGAGCCTGTTTCAGATTCTGTGTCTCCCTCTTTCTCTGACCCTCCCCTGTTCATGCTCTGTCTCTCTCTGTCTCAAAAATAAATAAATGTTAAAAAAATAAAAATAAATAAAATAAATAAAATCTTTAGAGGCACCTGGGTGGCTCAGTTGGTTAAGCATCTGACTCTTGGTTTTGGCTCAGGTCATGATCTCACAGTTGGTGGGATTGAGTTCTGCGTCGGGCTCTGCCAGTGCAGACCCTACTTGGGGATTCTCTGTCTCCCCCTCTCTCTCTCTCTGTGCCCTTTCCACTCATGCTGTCTCTGTCTCTGTCTCTGTCTCTCTTAAAATAAATAAACTTAAATAAATAAATAAATAAATAAAATAAAAAATGCAAGCCTCTTCATTAGAGGGTGTCATGTGGTGAAGCACCTGGTAAGGTTTGGTAAGGTTTGGGGATGTGGGGAATAAAGGGGGAAAATTATGTCAATAAAAACTCTTTGCCCAGTGGTAGACAGAGTTCATCCCCAGGGGCAGAGGCAGAGAAGAAGAGGAAAGAGCTACTTTGTTTCATCCATATATGTATATTTATAGAGTTCATATGCTGAAAACTTTACAGAGTGAATACCTTTAACCTCTGACCTATCCCTCTCTTTCTACATATTTATCTCTGTATCCCAACCTGCTTAATCCCTGTTGCACAAAGATATCCAATGCAGTGCCCACCTCACACTTTGGTGTACAGCCTGTTCTACAGGAGGAAGTGAGTATCTAGCAGAGGCCTGGGATGGTGAGGCTGTCCTCATCCACAGCCCATCACAGGTCCCAGGCTCTAGCCTCACCCAGCCTGGAGGCAGGGGCCCCACCACCAACCACCACCCTTCCATGCCAACTTGCTATTGGTGTACAGGTGCCTACGCGGTCTAGAGCAGGTTGAGAACCTAGCCGGGTACTCAGGCGTGGGAGCTGAGGGCGGGGGGCGAGGAGTAGCGCTGACGGGCATGCTTCTCGCAGTACAGCTCGTCTCCGACCCAAAAGTGCCCACGCATCTTCAGGTTCAGCCCACAGTCCGCACAGGTGTAGCAGCCTGGGTGGCGGTACCGCCCCTCCTGGATGCGCACAGCCTGGTTCCTGCAGGGGCAATGCAGAGGGGAGAACCATTAGCCTGGGGGAGAGTGGGGGTGGGGGAAGGCAGGGTGATAGCATGATGCTGCCATTCTCATTCCCGGGGAGCCTAGTTCCTGGCCAGTTCCAGGCCCACAGTCAGGACCTGGAAAGATCCCCAAATCTCAGACACTGGACTCCCCAAGCCTTCCTTCAGGAATCTCACTTCAATAACCCCCAACCACCACCTCTGGGACTTCTAATTTTTTAAAGAAAAGGGGGGCACCTGGGTGGCTCAGTTGGTTGGGCATCCCACTTTGGCTCAGGTCATGATCTTGTGGTTCATGAGTTTGAGCCCCATGTTGGGCTCTCTGCTGACAGCTCAGAGCCTGGAGCCTGCTTCAGATTCTGTGTCTCCCTCTCTCTCTGCCCCTCCCCCTCTAACGCTCTCTCTTTCTCTTCCTCTCTCTCTCAAAAATAAATAAACATTAAAAAAAAAAATTTTTTAAAGCTGTTTCTCCTTTACACAAAGGCAAATAAACTCGTCCTGAATTATCTGGGCTGTTAATGGAGCAGTGGTCCTCTGGGTGTGGTCCCAGGTACCGGGACCATAGCACTACATCACCTGAGGACAAGTTGGAAATGCAAATGCTGGGGCCAGAGACCTCCTGAAGAGGAAACTCTGGGGTACAGGCCAGCAGTCCCTCTAACAAGTCCTCAGGGACTGTGCAGCTGCTCTTTGAGAACCACCACATACAACACTTCCCTTGTGTCTGCACGGCAGGCATGCATAGTATCCCATTCTGGAGCTGAGACAGTAAAGCCTGCAGAGGCTAAGGGATTTGCCTAAGGTGAGTCATCTGACCGTCATCATGGCATGTAAGAAATTTATGGCGGAGCGGGTGGACTTTCAGCACTTTTCCAGAGAATGTGGCTGCATTACAATGCCACCCTGTGAGGAAAAATGAACCTACCTCTGGAAAAGTCATCCCTTTCCAAAGGGGGTGAGGAAGGGGCAAGAGCAAAATTTTCCAGGAGGAGGCACCGCATCTAGAGGCAGATCTCTAGAGGCCTTGAGATTATTGCAGAGAAATCAGAAGCGTCGTTTCTTACTCCTCCCAGGAGGGAGGAAGAAATCAGGGAGAAGGGGATACGGCAGGAAGAAGCCAGCAAGACATTTTAAGAAGGATTAAAATAACCAACATAGGGGCGCCTGGATGGCGCAGTCGGTTAAGCGTCCGACTTCAGCCAGGTCACGATCTTGCGGTCCGTGAGTTCGAGCCCCGCGTCGGGCTCTGGGCTGATGGCTCAGAGCCTGGAGCCTGTTTCCGATTCTGTGTCTCCCTCTCTCTCTGCCCCTCCCCCGTTCATGCTCTGTCTCTCTCTGTCCCAAAAATAAATAAACGTTGAAAAAAAAAATTTAAAAAAAAAATAAATAAAAAATAAAATAACCAACATAGCCCATCACAGGTCTGCTGTGGAAACACCCCTCCAGGGTCCCTGACTGGTGTTGACTCCCCCCGGGGGCATCCCGTGCCCTGCCCCGCCCCACACCGCCCTGTCAGGGTGTGCCTGCCTCCCAGGCCGTAGACACTCACACAATGCTGGTGCTGCACTTCTCACACGTGTGGAGCTTGGGCGGGGTGGCCAGGGCCCTGGAGGTGGGCAGGGAGGACTGGGGGCTCAGCGAGCTGGGCAGGAAGGCAGGTGTGCCACCTGGGAGGGGTGGGGGCAGACGGACACATCAGAGCTCGTCCACTGGCCGCGGCACCCGGGCTGTGTTTACTCACTCACACTCCGCTAGCACGGTTCCCAGGAGACTTCTAAAAGGTGCGCTTCCATGCAGACCCCTGAAGTGACACTGGGGGTGAAGGCGGGTGGGTAATGGAGGAAGGGACTGATCATGGCAGCTCCCTGGCTGAGGCTGAGTTGGCCCAAGCTGGGGCAACCTGAGGAGTGTCTGCGCGGTGCCTCCCACGTCCCGCCAAGCAGGCATGGTGATATTGATTAAAAGATGCTGCTGATAGATAGTAACAGCGCCACAACACCTTTATAAAGTTTTCAAAGGGTTCTTATGGGCACAGTTGCATGCGAGCCTTGGAACAACACGAAGATGAAGCACAGATGTTACTGGGCGGTACGGTCCCTGTTTGCAGCCAAGGGCTCCGGGACTCCAGCGGTGAAGCCACTGACCGTCTGCACTCCCCTCACCCCGGGGCCTCTCCCGGGGCCTGCCAAGGCCTCCGGGTCATGATGCGCAAGGTCTGCTCCAAACCGTTTCACCCTGACCCCAGTGAACACCCCCGGAGCTAAGTGTCAGAGTTGGAGCCAGCCACCAAATACTGTGCTGGCGAGGCTGCTGATCCCGTAGTCCTGAATGTCCCATCCTCTGCCTCCCGGAAGCCACTGCCCAGGCCAGGCTTTCTCATCTCTCCCCTGGACTAGGCCGGTGCCCCTCCAACACACACAGTACAACTGCAGCACTGACCACACCTCAGGCGCTGGGTGGGCCTATCTGTCTGCCCTCAGCCTCCACACTCTGCACATCACTGGCCCATCAGACAGGCACAGTTAATGTCTGTCGAGCGAACAACTGAATGGCTGGCAAGAGCCCATATCTCTTATGCACTTCAGCCTCTGATGCACTGCCTGGCATCATTTAACCAGCCCTTCTAGGTGAGGGCACTCCTCAGCCTGGCACGTGAGGCCAGGACTTAACCTCTGAGACCACCCTCCATGCTGCCAGGCCCCTCTGTTCTCTCTCGCTCCCATACCAAAGCCCTCCAGCTGCCAACCACTGCATGCCACGGCGCTCTCTGCCACCATCTTAAGGCCCTTTGTTAAAATCTTGATCTTTCTTCAAGGGTCAAGTCAAATCCATCTTCCTCTACGAAGCCCACCCTGGAGACCCAGCCCCCACAGGGCCCACCACCCACCTTTCTCATTCCCCCTTGGCACTTTCCTGACCCCAGCCAGCACCTCTGGGTCCACCCCTACAACACCCACCAGACTGAAAGCTCCTTTAGTACAGGGACTCCCTTGGAGCCTATTCCTATGATGAGCATTTAGGAAATATTTGTTCTGTATCATGTCCAGTCAGGGTCCAGGGGTATCCTGCAGGAATCTCCTTCCTGCACCAAGCCCCCAAGGGGCTCACCTCTCTCTTCAGCCTCCAGAGCCTCCTGCAAGAGCCGAAAGGAGCTGGACTGTCGGGGGGCCACCCGCCCCTCACGATTTTCCTGCAGCATCTTGTAGACTTCTGAATCCTCCTCCAGAAGGCGGCTTCCCCCCTCTGAGTCCACACTGCAGGGACAGGAGCGGCCAGGAGTGAGGGTTCCTTCCCGGGTATGAGGACCAGCAAGAAGGCAGGGAAAGAGTGTCCAGGGGAAGGCATTCTGAGGGAATTCAGAGGATTCAGAGGAAAGCCAAATGGGCTTAAAGTGGCCGGGGACCTCCCCCTGCCCAAATCCCTCTCTGGAAAGCCAATCTGTCTCCTGCCCCTCCCAGGCCCTCCAGGATTCCACCCCACCCTCCGGAGTCCACCGGGTACCTGAGTCTGGGACTGGAGGAGTGGGGACCCGGGGAAGGCGGCAGCACCAGCACAGCCGAGTCACCAGCCGCGGCGCGGGTGAGGCTGGCCTGTGGGACAGAGAGGCACCAGGGGAGGAGTCAGTGGCTGGAGCCTTTGGCCCGCACACCCGTCTGGGCTGCCGAGCCAAGCCCGGCTGTTCCCCAGGCCCGACACCAGAGGGCCCCCAGCTCTTGCTGACCAACAGGCCCTCAGGCGCAAGGGCCCAATACACCAAATCCTACCCTCGGGGCACTAGGGAGTGTTCTGCTCATTCCCAGAAGGGGAGAGAGGCCAGCACCCAACTATGGAGGTGTGAAGTTTCTGCAAGGAGATTGGGCAAGGGGCAGAACAAGCAGAGAGGAAGAAAGCAGATGCTTTTGCAGTGAGAAGAAAACACAAAGGGATGGAGTGAAGGGCCCAAGGACCTGTCTTGGAGTCAGGGATGGGGCAGCACAAGGGACCTCTCTCCTACACACACTTCCTCTCCTAAGAGGGCCCCGGGGTCTGGGCTGACCAGCCTCTTCTGGCTGCCCTGGAGGTCTAATTCTGCCCCATGGAGCCTTGGGGGCCAGGCCCATTCTGGACCCACACCCCAGCAGCGGCTCCCCCTCCCCAGGTGTGTGCTATCCATCTTGGGCTCTTTTCACTTGCCGTCTACCTGGAAATCTTGCCTTCAACCTCATTGTTGCTCTGCTTTCTGGCATGCACCTCTGCACCCTCCCCTACTACCCTGCCCCCTCTCCACAGCCATCCCCCACGGAAAGGGGAACCCCAGAGACAAAAAGACAGGCCACCGTGCACTAGCTGAGGGCACATTTCCCTGGAAAGCCAGCTTTCTTCCATTTTAAAATTCAAAATCAAGGACAAGTTATGGGGTCAAATGGTAAAACTGCATGGATTTTAAAGCTAAAAACAGAAACTGCAGAGTTTTGAGAAGAAAGCCCCAGACCCTCACTCCCCCAGCCGTCTTCCCCCAGTCTACATTCCTCCTACACTTGGTGGCCTGCGGTCAACTGACAGACGGTAAGATAATTTCCTCAGGAAGGACAGTCAGCACCAGTTACTTAAGAACGACATCCCATCTCGCTGTCCTGAGCCAGCATGTGCCCTGCACAGGGGCAGCGGCTCGCAGGGAGAAATCCGCCCAGGCTCCCTTTGTAAGCCAAGTTCTCATGCCAGCCAGAGGGGTGCTGTCTTCACATCTGCTCAGCAAGGCGTGTACCTACCCAGAGGTGGCAACTTCCAGTTTCCAGAAGGGTACTATGGAGGCTGGTGGTGTCCTGTGCCTTGGACTGAGCGCAGCCTCAGCCAGCTCGAAAGCCAGCAGCAAAATCATGGCCACGGCAGACACCTCATCTACACTCACCTCTAACCCCCTTCCTCCTTCCAGACCACTGTGCCCTGAGAGAGAGGAGCCCAACTCCCTTACTGGAGAAAGTTCTTCCCTCCCTCCATCCTAGTCAGCCAGGGATACCTGCCTTCACAAAAGGAACCTTTCATCTCCAAGTCCAGCAAAGCTGTCCACCTGCCCAACAAGAGCTCATCTGTGGCCAACACCCTTCAACATGTGTTCTGGGGAACACAGGGATGTTAATAAGTGAGTGGCAGGTTGGGGTGGGGGGATTCCAGGAGAAATTCTATAGTTAAACAAGTTTAGACAACTAATAAAATTAAATCTATTTCTCATGGGACTTCTTAGAGTCTTTAAGGTGCTAAAAGTACACAGTGACTCCCAAGAGGGAAGTGTGGGACCCCGACACTCCCACACCATCTGACCACAGCCTCACTGGCAGACCAGAATGCAAACTTCATTGGATTAGGAATATCTGTTTATCCACCAACGCATCCCCAGAGCCTGGGAAGGGTGCCTGACACAAAGCAACTGCTCAATAAAAATTTGTTGAAGGAATGATCACGGTCCTTGGGGCCAAAGAAGGGAACCTGGTGCATGGGGACTGCTTATCCAAGGTTAGATGGTAGAGTGGGACTAACCCAAGTCTCCCTGCCACCCGGCCCAGGGCTCCTGTTTACACCACATGGGTGGTCCTCGAATCTTTGGATGCATCAGATCCCTGAAGCCTCCTTAAAACACAGACCGGTCCCCCTGTCCACACCCTCACCCCTGCATCTGATTCAGTAAGCCCAGGCTGAGGCCTGGAAATTTGCATTTCTAACAGGTTCCAAGGTGTTGCTGCTGCTTTGGGAGACACTCCCTGTACCACCAGCATCTCCCCTTTGCCCAAGTTTGGGACACCACAAGGAAGAAGGCCAAGATGGATGGGCCCTCTCCAGCCACGCCCTGGGCCAAGCACATTCCCCACTGGTCTCAGCCCAAAGATCTCCCAGAGAAGCCCCCCCTCACCGGGCCCAAACACGCCAGGTCTTGCTTACACACTGCTTTCCCGTCTCCCTGGCTTATCATTCTCTAATCTAAACCCTACCCGGTCCTACCTCTGACGTCCAGCAAAATTCCTGACAAAGCCTTCTCAGGCCACCCAGCCCACATTCATCTCTCCCCTCCCAGAATGCCTCCTGCTTTTATAATTAAGACCACACTGTTTAGTACTTAATTGTTCCAAAACTGCTTTACATGTTTGTCTTATCTCCCCAACTGCATTTTAAATTCTTTAAAGACGGGGATCTTATTGAATGGATTTCTATGCCCACATTGCCTGGCAGGCCACCTGGTGGGCCCATAGCAGGCCACTGGGGAGCCCCTACTGTGCAGCCCCCAGTGAAGCCCACTCCTTCCTTCTCCAGAGCCCCCAGTTTCTAATTCCCTCCCCCAGCCATCTCCAAAGACTCTGCTTTCTGGAATGCAGAATCAACCGGAGGTAGGATTCCAGCAGCTGGGCCTCATCCCTTTCACCCCAAAGGCTGGACATGCCCCCCACCAACTCTGCCCCCAGCAGCTGTGGCCCAGGACTGTTGGCCGACTCAGTCCCTCACTTCCTCACCACCCCTGCCCTTAGAGAGGAGAAATGCTAAGGGAGGTGGAGGGGGGGGGGGAAGGCTGTCACTAGTTCACAGTGGGACCTGAGAGGGGGGCATCCAGGGTAGAAGAGCAGGGAGAGGGGCAGACAGAGAGTAAGCCAAGTGCTACTTGAGGCAGAACCACAGTCCCATTGGTGGTTCTCTGGGCTGAGTCAGACAAGGAGGAAGGGGGATGGGTGATGGGAGTTGGGGGCAGGCATGGGGCTTGGAATGGGGAGGAATGTGTTCAAGAGATGCAGCCAGAGCCAGAGGGAACCATCCCAACAACAGCAGCAAAACTATTTCAGCCCTGGCCCAAGAGAAACACTCAGGAAGGGAGGAAGCTAGCAGAAGGGGGGAGGCGGCAAATGGGAGTATAAGAGGTAGAAGGCCACCTGGGACTGGCAGGGCAGGGCCCCAGGCACAGGAAGTGTGGCCTACCACCAGACACAGTGGCCTTCTGGCTCAGGAGAGGGGCATGCTTGTTGCTAAGAGATGAGGCGCTGGTTGCCCAGGTGGGACCCGCCATCTGCAGCCCAATGGGTGCCACTGGCAACCAGCCAGGACGGGAGGATCTATCCTCCCCACCAGGTATTCTCACCGGTCGACTTCTGGGGTGGCCCCCGTAGGAAAAGCGGTCAGCAGCAGCCAATCCCGGGGAATGTGCCAGGCTCTGGAAACTGAAATGGGGGAAATGGATGATGTGTGTGCCGGGCGTCCCACCCAGCCTGCCTCAGGGAAGAGGAGGGTACCCTCAAACTCCCCTAAACCCAGTTACTCAGCCTGAGAGGCCTGGTCCAGACCCTGTGGCCGTGGTGCTCACCCCCTGGGCTCACCTGCGGCTGACAACGGTCTCTCCAGGGAGGGCCTGCGGGCTGGTGGGGGGCAGGGCAGAGAACGGGCTGCCGGGCTGGGGGCTGGAAAAGACTGGGCTGGAGCAGGAAGACCTCAGGGAGGACTGGCTGTCAGTGTGCGTCCTCACGGAGCCCTGTGGAGAGAAGGACTGAGAAGGGGGTACCCGTCCCCTACCAGCCCTGCCCCTCAGGTCTCCCCTCATTTTGGGGTGCTGGAGTTCCCCGCAGAAGGCACCATCCTACCTGGAAGCGAGTCGCCAGCCCTTCCACAGAGCTTTCCCCATTGGTCTCCTGGGGGGAAGCAGCCCGAGACCTGAGGAGAGGGTAGGGGGGGAGGCAAGTCACAGGGGTCCTGGCCCCCCACTAACAGGATAAGGGCCACAGATTGCAGCTGTTCCCGCAAGATTCTCAAGATTAGTACGAGGTTCAAAACATTTGGACATCAGGCTGTCAAATTTCAACTTTGCCAAATTGAAAACAAACAACTATTGTTAACAACTACCATCATTTCTCAAAGGAATGGAAGGTTTAGCATCAGTATGTAGAATTTCAGCGAAAAGTTCAATAAATTCAATTTTAGTAAAAACTCCTATTATCTCTTGTCTTTTTTTTTTCTTTTCTGTTTTTTAAAGTTTACTTATTTATTTATTTTGAGAGGGAGGGTGCAGGCGGGGGAGGGGCAGAGAGAGGCAGGAGAGTCCCAAGCAGGATCCATAGGCACTATCAGCTTGGAGCCTGAAGTGAGGCCCCATTCTGGGCCTTCACACGGGGCTCAGACTCATGAACTGTGAGATCCTGACCTGAGCCAAAATCGAGAATCAGATGCTTAACCGACTGAGCCACACCGGTGCCCTTTTTTTTTTTTTTTTTGAAGTAATCTCTGTGCCCAATGTGGGGTGGGGCTCAAACTCATGACCCTGAGATGAAAAGTCACATGCTCCACTGACTGAGCCAGCCCAGAGGCCTTTTTCTTTTCCTTCCTTCCTTCCTTCCTTCCTTCCTTCCTTCCTTCCTTCCTTCCTTTCTTTCTTTCCTTTTTTTTTTTTTTAATTTCATACAGACTTTGTCACTGGTCAGCATCAGCTTGTAGATCAACTTTGGGGAAGATTGCTGATTTCACATAAATAATTCTTTATCTTTCACCCATAGAAAAACTGAAGCCTAGAGAAGGAAAGTGAGTTTCCTAAAGCCCAACAATGGCTGGGCCAGCTGCTCACTCTCCTCTGCCCAGCCAGAGGCTATTCCCCACCAGCTTTGCTGCTAATGGCTGGAATATCTTGGGGAGGATCATTCCTGGTCCCTTCTTCTTCTTCTTCTTTTTTTTTTAATTTATTTATTCTTGAGTGAGAGAGAGAGAGAGAGAGAGAGAAGAGAGAGAGAGGGAGGGAGCACGTGTGCTGCATGAGGGAGGTCAAAGAGAGAGGAAGAGAGAGAGAATCCCAAGCAGGCTCCACACTGTCAGTGGAGAGCCTGATGTAGGGCTTGAACTCACTAACTGTGACATCATGATCTGAACCAAAATCAAGAGTCAGATGCTTAACCAACTGAGGCACCCAGGTGCTCCATGGTCCCTTCTAAACATTTCTCCGTAAAACAAAGGGTGGAGCCAGCCCCCCTTCCTGCAGGACCTGGAGAGCCAGGGCAACAAGCAGGCCCAGCTTTCCACCAATCACCAAGGCAGCCAGCAAGAGAAGAACCCCAGGAGACCCCCTTCAAAGCCCTTCCCACTGGAGCCTTGAACAGGAGGACATTGGAGGGCTGGTACTAGCTGAGGGTGGAGAAAGAGCCTGCCATGTCCCAATCCCACTATACCGATCCTGGTTGTCTGGCCACTTCTAGAGAGGTCAACAAGAACCTCAGTCACCACACACACCAGCCTCAGCCTCCCCAGGGAGGGGTGTGGGATCAGAGTGAAGGGAGCTTGGGCCTTGGCTCCAGTCCAGAGCACTGCTTCCTGCTACAGAGCTCTGGGTGCTCAAGAGGCTTCCTGAGGTGGGGAAGACTAGGAGGGTTTAGGAGCAGGCCGGGCAAGGGAAAGAAGAGGCAGAGAGTCTTGACCTGCCCAACATGGAGCTGGAGGCTTGGAGGGACTCGGCCAGGCCCACTCCCTGACGGGACTGGATCCCTCTAAGAGGGACCTGAGAGGAAATGGTGGTGTCAGCAGCTCCCTGTCCCTCCCCCACCCGACTCTGCAGTCTCTTGTAGATTTTGGTCCCCTTCCCAGCTGCCATGAGGTACTACTCTCCACCCTCCTCGTCTGGGTCCCACTCCTGCAAACACTCATGAGTCTGAGTGGCATGAGGGAGTCACTAAAGGGGCCGGGACATCATGGGAGCCAGCTTCTACAGCACTGTGGGATGGTAGAGGTGAAGAGAGGGCATGGAGCCAGGGCCCAGAGAGCCCAGTGGGGAAGGGGGGGGGGCAGAGAGGCAGGAGGTATCTGACTCAAGTTCAAGGCCCGCCCAGAGGGTTCTCCTGGCTGGGGGATCTTCCAGCATTCCTTCCCTGTGACTCACTATGATGCCCCACCCCAGGGAGCCACCTGTTCCCCTCCCCAACCCAGGCTTCTGGACTGAAAACCCAAGCCCAGGAATCTGCCTTCACCAACACAGCCTGGAGAGGCAAAGGGGAAGGACAGAGGGGTTCTTTGGGGAATGAGCCTCCAAACTCCTCAACCTACTCCCCAGGACGTGAACAAAGGCCATCCCCTCTTGGAGGCAGGGGCCCAGGAGACCCAGCCTAAGGCACACCTTTCCCCTCTTCAACCCACTTCATGCCCACACCCTGTGCCCTGCACACTTGGGAACCAGTCAAACCCGGGCATCCAGGTGGCTGATGCCAGCCTGCCCTGCCCATGGCTACATGCCCAGCTAGGTACAGGGACACCCCTCAGCCCACTCTAGACCATCTAAAGATGAGCCAAAAGGGCCCAGGAAGGCCGGGCTGGGACTAAGAACAGGGGGTGAGGGCAGCCACTGTGCAGCAGGCTGGTGAGGGGAAGAGAATGCTGGCAGGCCCAGCAGTGGTGGAGGGCCTACCGGTCTAGCTGCAGCCTCAGGGGTGAGGGGCTCTGGCGGATCTTGCTCTGGGCCTCAGCATGAAGCATACCCTCAGCACTCTCCCCGTTGATGGCCACAATAATGTCTCCAGGCCGGAGGTCAGCAGCCTCAGCCTTGCTCCTCTCAGTTACCTGGAGGGGATGAGAAGCAAGTGGTCTGAAGCACCCCTGCTCAGACAGTGATGACATTCATGTAGGGATGGAGGAGAGGGGATTTCTCTCTGTTCTGCCCAAGAAACACAGAACCTGGTTTGAACCAGACTGGCCTGTGTCCCCCTTTGTCTCTCTGCACAGCAGTGTCTGCCTAGCTTATCAGCTAATCCCCTCCAAAAGCTGGAGTGGAACCCCACCCCCCACCCCAGCACTGACACTCTAACAGGGGCCTCCAGAAGAAATGGCAGAGTTTCAGGGACTGTGCTTGGAAATACTTTTGGATAGAGAGCCCTGCCCGTGCAAATCACACCATGCAGGTGGCTGCCTGCACACAGGCCTTCTGCATGAATGCTCCCTGGCCTGGGCCTGGGTCAAGAGGAAACTGCCAAGAACTTGGGGCTCCTGTTCTCGTAACCTCCCAAAATGGCTGCCAGCAGGTATGGGGTTGGTGAGCAAGGAGAAAAGAGCAGGCCCTGTACTTGGACCAGCTCCCTTTCACTCCCTAGTAGTCTGCTCCTGAAGTGGTCACCACATCCCCACGGCAACAGGGCCCAGGAGCCTGGTCCTCCCCAGGCTAACACTCCCAGAAGCAGGCCTTCTGGATCCACAATTAAAAAAGAAAGGTGCCTGTGGGGACCAGGTAGACAGGGTAGACCCTAACTCTGGCAGTACCGCCTTAGCTCCTGGAATTAGCCCTTACCTTGGTCACCATGATAGGTGTGTGGAAATCCCTGCCCCCGGTGATCCGGAAGCCCCAGGGCCCTGGCCCCACCACATCCACTGTTAGGGCCATATCTGAGGAAGAAGGGATGGAGACACTGTAAGGTGATGGAAGAGGTAAAAGAGAGGGGATGACAGGTCCAGGGAGCAGCCAGTCAGGGGCTGGGCGGGTGAAGGGGAGGGTAGAGGAAGTGACTAACTCCCTCCCTCCCCCCCCCCCCAGTTTCACTTCCCCCACCCTGGGAAGCCGTGACTCTGAGTTCCCCCTTCACCACCACCATCTTCAGCAAAGCAACTCCCCAAAGGCAGGCTGTTAGGGTGCCTCACAGGGCCTTTTGCCACAGAACAGGCGGCAGGGGCTAGCAGGTGGTAGGAGATGTCATGGTTTCCTGCCTCTCCCCCTCCCCCACCACAAGGTTAAGTCCCACCAGTGCTGGCTTCCGGTCCCCAAAACTGACTGCACAAGGTACTTCCTCCCCACTCTGGGGGAGGGCAGCACTCTGGGAACAGGAGTGATAGCAAACAAGGGGGTGATGCCACCACAGACTCTTCAAGTAGTTGGCTGGATGGGGACTGGGCCAAAGTCTTCAGAGGGGCCTCCTGGCTGCCTGCCTGGCCCCTGGCGATGTGATCCAGATAGGCAAGACTGGGCTTCCCACCTCCTCCAGGGGCCTGCTGCCCTCTGAACAGCCCCGGCCAGGAGGACGGGCTCATCTGCCAAGTTGGGCACACCCACCCCCTGGCAGTGGCCAGCAGGTTGAGCTGATTGATGCTGCCTGCTAGCTGGGGCCACAGGCCTCCCATTCACTGCCCCCTCCGCTGGGCAAGGGAGTGTCCTTGCACACCAAGCCCTTGTAGGATTTCCTGAGCCTCTAGTTATGGAGCTGGGAGCCAACCCAGGCAGGAAGCTGCAATGCCAGCCTGGGCCACCACCCTGCCCAGCACCCACCCTGGGGCTGCCCCTGGGGAGGCCCAGTGACTGCAAGTGCTGCCAATCAACATCAAAGACACTAGGGCCACTTCCCGTGTTTAGGAACCTGGGCAGAGGACGCCCAAGCAAGAGGAGCTGTCTGCCCTCTCCCCAGTCCTTGGCTTCCCCTTTTGCTCCGGACTAGCCCCGGTCCCTGCCTAGGTCCCTAGGTTGGCCCTGGCGGTTCATAGACGCTTTGGAGTCTCAGACCTTTGAGCCTGCCTGTGGACTCCGCGCCCGGGGCCCCGGGGAGGTGCCCAGCCCGTCGGCCCGGCTCTCCCAGTTCTGGCACCTTCTGTGCTCCGAGGCCAAAGTACCCACGGGCCGGGGGCTGGAGGAGGAGCGCCCGGGACCAGGAAAGCTCAGCACGCGGGGCGCACCAGCCTCTAGGGAGGCTGCAGGCCGTGGGCGGAGGAAAGAGCCAAAGCTCTGAGAGCTGCGCAGAGGGGACGCGGCGCGCAGAGCTGCGAGGTCCCCGGAGCCGGGAAGCTCGTCGGCCGTGCGGACGGTGCGCAGGTGGGCGCGCTCACCTGGCTCCCGCTCACCTGGCTCGCTCTCACTCGTCGGGCTGGGAGGCCAGGCCCGGTAGGGAAGGGAGGGGAAGGAGGGAAGGTGTGGAGACACCGCCGCTCCCGCTGCCGCCGCTGCCGCCGTCTGCCCGACTCTGGGGAGAGCCCGCCCGGGGCTCCAGGACCTGCCTCCGCCCATGTGATCCCGGAGCCGCCCCTGCCGCCGCCCCTGGCCGGGGAGGACGCCTCCTCCGCGCAGCCCAGCCCCGGCGCTGCCACCTGGCCCGCGCCCCGCGGGGGGTGTGCGGGTGGGGGGAGGGTCTCTCCCTAGAGCCCCCTGAAGGCCGCGGTCGTCGTCCCCGAGGTGCCCTTCTCCTCCCGACTGCCCCCTGAGGGTGCCGCGGAGGCGTTCCGGTGACGGGTCGCGAGCCCCACTTCACAAACAGCTGAGACTGGCGCCCTCCCCCCCAACCTCCCCCAGGCCGGTGGCGCCCACCCGCCTTCGAAGGGCCCCTCGAGCACCCCCACACCCGGGGCTGGGGCGGGGCAGGGCCGGCTGGGTATGTCTGCGGTCCGCCTGGCATCTCCGCCCACTCCGGGCTCCGACACAGGCGAGGATGCAGCCCCGACACCCACAGATCCTCAGCCCCGGCCGCCCCTCGGACCTCTTCAACTCCGTTCCCCAACGGCCGGCGCCCCGGCTAGTCGGTGGTGCAGACTCCTGGGGTTTTCGGGCTGCTCAGAGCTTCCCTGTTTGAGATGCTTCTCAAGCCTGCTCCGCTCAGGGAGACCTTCCAGGCCCAAAAGATGGAGAGACTGCTGGCTGGAGGGCACTGGGCACTCTCCCGGGCTGATGCTCTTTCCGTTCCTAGCTGCCCTCCCCTCACGCTCTCTGCTGCCCCGCCTGGGGTGGGCCAGCCCCAACAGTCACCACTGGCCCTCGCTGCCCATGTGGCCAGCCCTCTGCCAACCACCTGGAACCCAGGCTCTAGGGCTCTGGAGAGGACAGCCGAAGAAAGGCCCCAGGCACCAGCTCAGTACCACCTGGCAAATGGTTCCCCAGAGCCATACCTGGCAACCCTCACCCTGGAGACCTCGGGGCCCACCAGAGCTGGCTCTGGCATCTTCCACCAGCCTCCAGTCTGCACTGTCTCTGTCAGGCTGGTTTGTTTTCAGGGAAGCACACCTGTGGGCACAGCTGTAACTTGCCTGCTTCAGGTATGAGTCAGTCCCTCCAGGTTCCCTCTGCAAGGAGTGCCCTCACCATCCCTCTCGCCAACCTATGCCCTGTGTCTCGTCCTCTTTGCACTCACAAACCCGGAGACTCTGGGTCTCCCTCCCACAGCCTCTGTCCTCTATGTGCTTAAGCCACTCTCCCACCAACCACTCCTGGGCCTCCTGGAATGGCCACTTTGCCTGGTACATCTGCTCTACCTCCCCGACTAGGCTGGAAGCCCTTGAGGGAGCAGGAAGCTGCAGGACAGGCAAGCACAGCCTTGGGGTCACACAGACCTAGCCTCAAATGCATGATCTGCTTCTTATTGTGGGACTTTGGGTAATTTCCTCAGTTTCCCCACAGGTAAAGTGAGCATAATGCATACTTTAGCCTCCTGTTGCATAGACTGTCCTCTCATATAAAGCTGCTGGCATGCAGATTCCTCTTAGGGCAGGGTGGGGGGATTGGTTCACTGCTCCATTCCCAGAGCCTAGTACAGTGCCTGGCACACAGTAGGCATTCAATAAATGTTGAATGAATATTGTTTGAAATGATTGAATGGGTTAATTTCCCTTCCTTCACCCCCAATTTGTGGCAGGGCCTCTGTTTTACACCTCTTTGTGCTCCTGACTTTGCACTGGTCTCTAGAAACATCTACAGGTTAATCTACAGGATTTCTGCTCTGTGGGCCATGCAGTCACAAAACTCATGACAAAGACAAAGTCGTCCGACCTAGGGACAAGGATCCTGTGGAACAGAAGGGAGTACTGTCCTGCTCTAAGCAACTCTGTGGCCCTGGGCAAATCTATCAGCTCACCTCTCTAATGGCATGAGCATACCCAGTGGCCTACAGCCCTTTCTGACTCTGACCCCACAGGTCCCCCTCACCCCTCAGGCCTGTGATCCTCCAGTGACCTCCTGCCTCACACCAGGTCAAGGCACAGAAGTAGTCATTGTACAGGCAGGTCTGTCGTGGCAGGCAGCCCAGGGGCGTAGGGTTGGCTTGCTGGGGAGGTTTCAGGGATCTATCAAAGAGGGTGTGGATTTGGTTTCTGCCCCAGGGAAAGGAAGTCACAACCCTGCTATCTTTGATGAGGGCATCAGGGAATGTGGAGAAGCTGGGACAGGGGATGAGGAACAGGCCAGTGGGTTCCTGGAGAATAATCATTTGCACAAGATGGGCTGGACCTACCAACTTAGAAGCAGATCGCAGTGAGGACCAGGGTGGACAGAACAGATGGTGTGCACGTAGGTCTTGTTCTTCCAGCTGCTGTTTAACCAGTGTTGGGGCCCAGGCCACACCCAGGCTATGGCCCTGTCATTCACAGGTCTCCCCCACCCCCATCCCAGCAGAGCAAGGCACCAGCACCTCTTCCCACCCACAGGCCTGGAAGACAGGATTGCCAGGAAGTATATAAAGGAGGCCCAACCTGGGGCGGCCCCAGGGAAGTCCTTGGCCTCCTGCATGACCTTCCTTCTCTGGGACAAGGACTGCCTGGGCATTTGATACACTTTGTGCAGACAGGTGGCAAGAGTCATTGGACCTGACTTCACATTCATGTGGCCCAGACAACTTAATTTCTCAGCCTCGGTCTCTCGTCCTATAAAACAGAATCATATACCTGTCATTGAGACGCTTACGTCAGAGAACACACGTGTAGCACCTCATGCCCTGCTCAACTCCCAGCACCTGCCAAGGACTGGAGTTTTCTTTCTTGGCAGAGCAGCCGGCCCAGACGGTGCCACTGCTGTCACCTAGCAGGATCCACCAGGCCCCAGGACTCTGAAACCTTGGGCGAGAAGAGTTGCTTCGGGTAAGCTGTGCCCCACCACTCCCAGCTTCCCGCAATTGATTGCTCAAAAACCCGAGCTCAAAGAAGAAAGTAAACAAACACACGAGAGCTTTGGTGTGGAACTGGAGCACACAGAAGGAAAACATTAGGAGCAGAAGAGCTAGAAATGTCATCTAGTCCAGCAACCCCATGGCCACTCCGGAATCAAAACAGCCTGCACACAAGGCCACATTCAGCTCCCATCTCTGGTTTCTCCCCATAATCAGGCCTTGCCCTGGGCCCTATGATGTGAGTTCTCTCTCAGCATTGCTTATCAGACTGCTGTCTGGTCCTGGGGGCTGCCCCATTCTGCCTGAGACCCGGGGGCTGAGATCTTTAGAGACAATGATGGTGCTTTTCCAGCCTCCCCTTTCACACACACACTCAACATCCCACCTGGTTCCCAGCACAGCTGACAGCAGAGAGAATTCCCACAACGCTAAGCAGGAGGAGCCCTCTCCTGCCCAGAAGGAAAAGGACTGGCAAGGTCCCTGGTATCCAGATTTATTTGACATTCTCTTTCAGAGGGGACTTGGGGGTTGGAGGAGCTGGGGAGGCTGGAGGGCAGCACATATCAGTCTTCTGGGAAAACACCTGGAATAGGCCAGTCCTCTGAGGCCCAGCCCTTCCTGGGCACTACAGCAGCAGGATGGCCCACACAGCCCAAGCCCAGGGCTTGGCAGCCTTTGGGAAGAGGGCGCCTTCAGGCAAGACCTCTTACCAGGCCTTGGGCATGAAGGAGGTGCTGTGTCCCTCTCCCACCTCACTCCCAAGCCCAGCTGGAGGCAGGAAGGCAAAGGGGGCAGCAGGTAAGCTGGACTGAAAGAGGAGGAATCTCCTCTAGGCAGAGGCGGCCTTTGGTCTCTGTTAGGTTAGGAAGCTGGTCCTTGTTAGAAGAACCCCATGGGGGTGAAGCTGGGAGCTGGTCCCTGTTAGAGGAAATGCCATAGCAGGGCGGGGTGGGGGGCTCCAGGGTCTGGTCTCAATAAGGCCTGGAAACAGTCTCCACTTCAAAGCAGACCTCTATATTTGGGGAGTGTGGTAGGGGAGGAAATAAAAAGGCTGTTGGAGGAATGTTTGTGAGTTGTGGGTGGGAAGCAGTCCAGGGGGCTTCGAGGGGGCTCCAAAGAATGGCTGCTGGAGTTGTCTGCAGATGCCAGCAGGTCAGGTCTTGGGGAAGGGAGGAGGGTGGATCTTCTCTCCCTCCTGTAAGTGCTACCGCTCCCCACCCCATCCTGGCTTGGCTCTGAGTTGCCACGGAGACCACCACTCAAACCGGAGCTACATAATTTCCAGGGAATGTCCCAAATTTCTGGGTCCTCCGGGAGACACCTGAAAGAGAAAAAGAGAAAAGGAATTCCCTAAACTTCTTTATTTAGTAGGAATGTGGGGGTGTGGGACCTTCTCCCTACTGGCAGTGCCCGGAACTGCATGTGGAGTCCCTGTCCCAGAGACGAAGGATTTGCTTTCCTCATCTCTGCCCCCTAGCGGGCATCTGGGCAAAGCTACACTTCCTAAATTCAATGACTCGGAGTTTGAGTACTCTACAGTGTATAACTTTGCACACAGCACTGAATTACCCAGCCTTCCTCAGGAAAGTAAGCAGGAGGATGAATTCAGACCTTAAATCTGAGATTTAGCAGACCTTAAATATGGAGGAAACTCACTGTTCTCACCTTTATTTTTAAAAACAATTTAAAAAACTTTTTTAATGTTTATTTTTTGAGAGAGAAAGAGAGTGCAAGCGGGGTAAGGACAGTGAGAGAGTGAGACACAGAATCGAAACCAGGCTCCAGGCTCTGAGCTGTCAACACACAGCCTGATGCGGGGCTCAAACTCAAAGACCACGAGATCATGACCTGAGCCGAAGTCAGACGCTTAACCGACTGAGCCACCCAGGTGCCCCTAAAAACAAACTTTTTAATGTTTATTTATTTTTGAGAGAGAGAGAGAGAGAGAGTGACAGAGAGACAGAGTGTGAGTGGGGAGGGGCAGAGAAAGAGGAAGACACAGAATCAGAGGCAGGCTCCAGGCTCCGAGCTGTCAGCACAGAGCCCGATGCGGGGCTGGAACCCACAAACCGCGAGATCATGACCTGAGCCTAAGCTGGATGCTTAACCAACCGAGCCATTCAGATGCCCCACCTTCAATTTATTTTTTTAAATGTTTATTTATTTATTTTGGGAGAGACAGAACCCCAAGTAGCCTCCACACCCAGTGCAGAGCTGGATGCAGGCCTCCATGTCACCACCATCAATGACCTGAGCCAGAATTGAGTCAGACACTTAACCCACTGAGCCACCTAGGCGTCCTTCACCTTCATCTTACAGATGGGATAGGCAGGCAAGGCCTAAAGAGAAGGCCGAGTGAGTTCCCCAAAAGCACTTAGGGGTAGAGGTGGGAGTAAAATCCAGGCCTTGGGTCTGCTACAACCCCAAAGAAACCCATGTTCTGGGGGTGGAGAAGGGGGAATGCTAGAAGACACAGGAATATAAAATGAAAGTAAAGTCCTGAACCTTCCCCTCCTAGCAGGCTGGCATCCTGACTTCCTTATGAGCAGCCTATGCTCACCCTGTCCCCAGCCCTTGCCGATACTGTTCCCCTACCTGGGATGCCTCCCCTAATCCTTCCCCTGCCCTTCAAGGCCTAGCTCCCCAACTTCCTCCAGGAAGCCTTCCCCGTCCAAAATGATAACCACTAGCCACATGTAGCTACCGAGCTCTTGGACTGTGCTAGCGTGACTAAGATACTGAACTTTCCAAGTCTTTCCTCTAAAAGCACTTGTGGCTTATACCACAAAAGTGGTGCTTTTTCTTCTTGTCTACATTTGCAAAGCTTTATTAGTAGTAAAAAAAAAAAAATTCAAAAGCAGGGGCACCTGGGTGGCTCAGTCGGTTAAGCATCCAACTCTTGATTTCAGCTCAGGTCATGATCTCACAGTTCGTGAGTTCAAGCCCCGCATGGGGCTCTGTGCTGTGTGGAGCCTGCTTGGGATTCTCTCTCTCCCACTCTCTCTGCCCCTCCCCTGCGCTCTCTGACTGTCTCAAAATAAATAAATAAACTAAGTAAATCCAGCAAAAGCAGAAGTGTACAGAGGAAAATGAGGATGTGCCCCCCAAGCCCACCCCTCTGAGGCAAGCGCTGTTAACATGTTAGTGCTCCGTGATTGCTGGTGTGTCAGAAACTTGGTCAGCAATGAGGTGCTAGGATTCAGATGAGAAACGGTGGGTTGCCAGGTCAAGAGACTGCCCCTGGGGCCACCAAGCAGCCTTGCCACCCTTTAGGCTCGGCAGCCTGCTGTGGGAGGGGGCTCTGGCCGCTCGCTATTCTCTGAAAACGGCCCCTTCCTCTGAAGCTGAGGCCTGTATGGCCCTGCCCACTTGGAGGAAACAGGCTGTGTGAAGGCTGCTGGGTTGGTCACCTTGAACCAGGCCAAGGCCAACTTGAGGCTTCCTGCTTTAGTCCTTTGCCTGAGCTGCCCTAGGACCAGCCCTAAGGGCCGGGATCTTTCTCTACTCCCTCTTGTGGGCAGGGGAGCCAGCTGCTAACTGGGGGTGGGGGTGGGTATATTTGGATGTGAGACTTGGTCCTTCCCATCAGAGACAGGTGTGTGGTGGGAAGGACCAGGGCTGTGAGGGTCAGGAACGCTGCTGTCTTGAGTCCATGCTGACTTCATTAGTGACCCTGGGCTTGTCGGTCAGACTGCAAATCTTTGCTGAATCGGCACTGGCAGGCCGACAGCCCACTAAATCTTCCCAGGGACCCCAAGATACCCACTCTGACCTGTCCCTTGGGTCATCCCCCAGGACCCTGAGATATTCCCCAGCTATCCTGCCCAGAACTCACAGATATCCCCTTCTGGTCTGCCCCTCAGCCCATCTCCCTGGGACCCTGAAATACCCCTTCCAACCTGCCACCCCCCAGCCCACCTGCCAGGCCCACATACCCACAAACCAGCCATCATCACACTGCTGCATGACGTCTACCCGATCCCCCTCCCGCAGCTCCAGCTCATCCTCATTCTGGGGCCGGTACTGGTACATCGCCCGATACCTGTGGGAGACAGCATCATGGCAACAACTAGAGTCTGGCCCCTGCCTCAGATCAGGCCCAGAGAGTCTAACTCAAGTGTTGCCATGTCCTCTGAGTTTTCCAGATAATCCCATTGGCCCCTGGCCCAGCTTCTAGAATGGCAACTCTGTCTGGCTTCAGTGCAACCTTTCCCAGGCCTGCACCCTGTGCTCCAAGCCCTAACTACCCCAACCCCTCCTCCTCCGAGCTCCCAGTGCCTTCAGGTCTGTTCTACCAGTTCCCACACTTCACACATACACGCACTGACCTCAGGGCTGGAAACACAGTGAGGAGACTGAGGCCAAGGGGCAGAGTGTGGGAAACTTGCTTTAAGGACAAAGGGCTAGCAGAGACAGGTCAGGACCACCACAGACAAGTGGCCCCCCAGCAAATCATCCATCGGTGCCAAAGGCAGGAGTTTACCAAATCTATCTTAGTGGGAAAAGGGCAAGCTGGGGGGGGGGGCGTCACTGTGCTCAGCACTGCCTGCAAGCAACACTCCACCCCTGACCAAGCACCCCCAGATGGTACTCACGGGGTCCAGTGTATCTGAGTGGTGTTGGGGGAGGTCCCCAGGTCCACGGGACGGCTGGAGCCTCCAGGATGGGACAGAGCTGACCCAGAGGTGCCGAAACCCTGAGGGTCCACAGGAGGAAAGGCAGGCACATGCAGGCATGAGGGAGGGGAAGTGCAGTGGGCCCTCCCACTTTACCTCCTGCCCCCATCTCATCCTCTGAACCCCCATGGCAGAGAGGTCTGTCTGAGCATTGCACTTCACAGGGGCTGGGAAGCTGAGGCCCAGCTAGGGTAGGTGGCCGATTCTAAACGCCAGCACAAAGCCAGGCATGGGACGTGCCTCATGCTCACATGTTTGCTGAGTGAATGGATGAGCACAGGAGTGAGCGTACCTGTTTGTGGACTAGGTCAGCGTAAGTACCAATGATATCTTTTCCCCATCAGCTACTGTAAGCTTTTAGTTCAAACCCACCCGAGTACCCTCTCCAGTGGGAATTATTATCCCCATTCCACAGCGGAAAAAAACTAAATCCAGAGACTGTATGTCATCTGCCTAAGGTCAGACGCAAGGGAATGGCAGACCTCTGACTCCCACATGACCCTGTGCTAGAAACTGATACAGGCAAATCACAAGAGTGGAGTCTATATGGTCAGGAGGTCGGGGCTGGCTTTGGGGTCACACCTAAAACTAGCTGGCTGCCCCATGCCTTCCTGGGCTGCAGCGCAAGAGCCAGAACCAACTTGAGAGGTCTGTGGTCCACAAGGCCAGGGTGGCTCTGCCGTGCAAGGTTCTGCCCAGCTATTCCACTGATCTGTCCTGGGGCAGACTAGGAAGGAATCCAAAGGATTCTGTCAAAGGAATGGAGGAAATAGTGTGGGAAGCAGGGATCAGCTCTCTAAGCTGAGGCAGGTCACCTTACCTGGCCCTGGGCTCTGGGCTCCTGGGTGGGGAAGGAGAAGCCAGTACGGCGGGGGGAGGTCTGGCTCCCCCAGTCAGGATCGACTGGGCTGTGTGGTGCTAATGGGGAGCTGGAGTGCCGAGCCAGACGGGCGGTGGTCAGACGGGGAGATGCAGGGAGCTGGGGGCCATCGTCACAGATCCGGACCCGGGGATCACGGCACACCTGCACGTAGCTGGCAGGGAAGATGCCCTGGCGCGCTGTGCCGGAGATGCGCCCCTCGTACCAGTTCTCATTCACCTTGCGGATCAGGCAGATGCGCTCCCCCTGGGGGTGCAGAAAAGCATCAGCATCTGCGAGGCCCTCCTGGGCACCATGCCCCTGCGGGTGCCCACGGGGGCTGTCTCATTTAAACCTAATGCCTTGCACAGAGCAAGTTCAGAGCAGGTCAGCAGATTGTGCAGTCACGTCACTAGAAGGTGGTGGAATCAGGAGCCAAGCCCCGGCTGCCTGGGCTCTTCCCACAACATGCCACACTGGGCACGGATCAAGTCCTGCCTCTTTGGGAAGCCTATGTGACATGTACCCCTCTGACTCCAAAGCACCCTCTCCCCGGAATTCCAGTCACGGGGGAACCTGGTGGCTCTGCCAATTTCAAGTTGTGTGGCCTCGGACAAGTTACTGTGCCTCTCTGAGCCTAGTTTCCTCACATGTTAAGTGGGGATAGCAATCGTGTTGCTGTGAGGAGCAAGAGAGATCAGTGGCCGACTGGTAAGAAGCACTGGACAGCCATCAGTCGCCACTGCCGTGACACAGTCCTGTCCCTGCCTCTTCCCTGGGTGATCTATCACCAGTGCATCAAAAAACAAACTCCCAGGGACAGCCAGTGTGTCCTCAAGCCCACATGCTGACTGACATTAGGCAGGGCTGCCCTGGGGAGGATGGTCTCCAGCCCTCTCCCGCCCCCCACCTCTCACTACCCAGCCAGCTCCTTCCCTCTCTCTCCCTGGGGCTAGCTCTTCTGGAGGACCTTCGCTAGGGGCATTCAAGGTCTCTGCCCCCAAAATCAACCAAAGCGAGACCAGCTCCCACTTTCTAGGACTTTTTCAAACTTCCTTATGATCTATAGTAAAAATTAACATTCTAATAACAACCCAGTACGCACACACGCACATGAGTACATATGTAAGTGCCTAAAAGTTTGGTAAAATACCCTTTCTACATGCAAGGCATTATAAGATTTCCATTCTGTTCTTATAAAAATGCTGATTATGATCCTCACAGACTACCAACCTGCAACTGAAAAAAGCACAACTACTCTAGAAATTTCAAACTTTTAAAAAATGGGCTAAATTAGGGGAAACATATGCAAAGAGATTAGGAAAATTTTTAAATACTGGGAGAAGATGGGTACACTTGACTCCTTAAAAAAATGTTTTAGCTACACATATTTACCCATGTCCTCACCGGCCCCTGACTGCCCCCCCCCCCCACTTCCTGCCTGGCCGCACCTTGCGGAAGGACAGCTCCACCTCCAGATCCCCCTTGAAAGTGTACTGGGCCACTGCTTCTCCATATTCCAGCACCTGGTAGGTTGGAGGCTTGATGGGCTTAGGGATCTCATCTGCAGGCAGCACCTAGAGGAAGAAAGGTTAAGCCTGGGCATCAACTGGGCAGACCTGAGGCTCCCGGGAGGGTGAGGTAACAAAGAGAAGATGGTATCAGTGAGATGTGCCCCAGAAGCCAGCAAGGATACAGACAGCAGACACAAGCTTTGGGGTGGCCAGGGTGAGCACAGCCAAGGGGTGGTTAGTCCCAGAAGGCTACTGGAGGAAGAATTTCCCCTGTGGTATGTGGAGTAGGCAGTGGAAGAACAAAGATGGAAGTCAGTCCTAAGAGACAGTTTAAATTAGAGTACAGAAGTAAATGAAGAGTTCTAAAAAGCAGGGAACATCTTGCAACCTGATCTAAAAGTGAGGATCTAACACCACTGCCGATACCAAGTATCCTTCTTCCCTGTCCCTTCTACCCCACCAGGTGCCTAGAATCCCCACATTCCCTTTGCTTCACCCTATTCATAAAAAAAAAAATCAAGAAGCTAGTAAACTATTTCATACTAATATGTAAATGTCTAATAACACGGGATACTGCATATATTTGGTGGAGTTTCAGAATCACAGAGACTGTTCTGAAGGTAAGGGAGGCCTACTGATTCTTATCAAATCAAGAGCCCAAATTAAACAATAACCCAATCCATGGGTCAAAGAGGAAGTCACAAAGGAAATGAGAAAATACTTTGAGTTGAATTAAAAAAAAGCAAAACATCAAAACCTGTGGAGCATAGTTAAATCAGTGCTTACAGAGAAATTTATATCATTAAATACTCAAGGAAAATAAAGTTTTCTTTATTTAAGTAAATTCTACTCCCAATGTGAAGCTCAAACTCACAACCCCAAGATCAAGAGTCACATGCTCTACCCACTGAGCCAGTCAGGCACCTCTGGATCTTGTACTTAACCCCTTGTCTCTGAACCTTACAAGGGCATCTGTAAAGTGGGGATGACTGATCTCTTCTCAGGTTAATGAGAGAACAAGGAAGGTACTACAGATGAAGAAAGTGATGCATGTACATGTGATGTGATTAGAAAGCTGTCACACACTACATGCCCTTGCCAGTTGCCCTCGGGATCCTTCCCAAAGACAGCTTGAGAGAGCTGCTGAATGGTGAAAGTCTGGGCACAGGGATGGGGTCGCTTGGTTCTCCTCCATGGGCTGCACTCTACCTTTAGTCCTCATTTAAGAAACATGTCCTGAGTACAGGCAAAGTACTGGGTGCGGCCCTGTGGGGGCCAAGGGCATGAATGAGGCTGACCAGGCCCCTGCCCCTGGAGTTCACAGTTTTACCTATCAGGAAGCCTGTGAGATGTGTGGGAAGCAGTCAGCTCCAGAGAAGGGCTGTGGAGGGGTCAGTGCGTCTGCACCCTAAGTCTCTGCAACCCATCCGCCCTCCAGGCCGCACTCCTGCTTGCTCTCCTGCTTACTTCCACATAATTGGCAGGGAAGATGCCCAGTCTACCATGGTGCTCCCCTTCCAGCCAGTTCTTGTCCACCTCCTTGTGGATGTAGACAATGTCACCCTTCTTCAGAGTCAGCTCCCTGCAGGCCAGAGTAAGGACATCCAGCAAAGTGAGGCCCTCCCAATCCTCCTTCCCTTCAGATCCTGTCTAGTGCACCCAGAGTCTCACCCACCTCTGGGGAGGCCCCGGCAGCCCTGTCCTCCCCTCCTCCCATAGGGTGCAGAGACAGTCCTGGGGGTGGGGAGGAGAGAGAAGGGCACTTACTTGGGGGACTGTGCCTGGAAGTCAAACTTGAGTCTGGCGGCCTTCCTCTGGGCAGGAGGAGAGGACAGAGGGAGTCACTTCAGTCAAGCAGGCGGCGGGTCTGAAACAGCCATCACCGGGACCCACCCCAGACCCTCTCGCACCCTGACCCTAGTGCTTTCACCCCTCCTTACCTTCTTCTCTTCCTTCCTGGCTGGGCTGCCCCCTCGTTCAGAGGCACTAGGGTCTGTGGAGAAGCGCTACCTCAGCTTGGGAACGCCACGTCTGGGGGGGCGGAGTTGGGATGGTGTTCCGCTCCCCCCCCCACCCCATGACAGGGACCAGTGGAAGCAGGGGGCTCTATGAACGTCCTGCCTCCCCACCCCCACCGCCCCCCACCCCCAGCCCAGGCACCAGCATAACTGGTGCGTGGCGGCGGGCGTCTGGGTGAGAAAAGGAGCTGGTCCTTACCTCGGGCCGAGGTAGGGTAGACAAAGTCCCTGCGACCTAGGAAGGGGCTTGTTCCATCCGCCATTCTGTGGGGGCTCAGGGGCCGGGAGGAACCCTGGTAAAGTGCATTCGGGTAACTGGAGCTCCAGGCGGAGGCCGGGCTGCGCGGGATACAGCGAGTGAGCCACCTGTCCGGGGCCTCACACCCTACGCCGCTCACCCCTGCCCGCCCAAAAGTCTCTCCGCATCTCCCGCCGCCTCCTCCCAAGGCGTCTCCCACGTCCCGGGCTCTGAACAGGATGTCCTACTTCGCCAGCGGTCGCGGCCGGGAAAGGGTGCGGCCTGGGGCCGCGGGAGGGCGCGTGGGAAGCGCGAGGCTCCCTCGGCCTCGCTCCGCCGCTGGCCGCGGCCACCCAGTCCTCGGACGGGGACAGGTTTCCCTCCGCGGCCACTGGCCAACCTCCCAGGCCCCTCCTCCCGCGCCCTCCGCGGGGCTCGCCCCCCTTCCCAGCGCGGCCGCCCCCTCCCCGCGCCACGTCCCCGGCGCCCCGCCGGGCCACTCACCGCGCTGGAGGCCGCGGCTCCCGGCACCGTCGGGGCACTTGGGAACTCTGTGCGGGGAGACCGGGCGCGGTCAGGGCCCGGGACGCCGGGGCCCCGCGGCAGCCGAGGCCGCCGCCTCCGGAAAAGTTTGCGGCTCGCAAGGGCGGGAGGGGTGGGAAGGGGCAGGAGGGACGCGGGGTCCTAGAGTCGCCCGCGCAGGCGGTAGGGCCGGGAACCCGGGAGGAGCCGACGAGCCGGGGGAGGAACCGTGGGGTGGCGGAAGAGGGGAGGCCGGCCCAGGAAACTGGGGCCGGGTAGGGGTTGGGGTCCCTGCGGGCCGAGGTCGGGGGCCGGGGGGGGGGGGGGGGTGCGGGGCGGGGCGAGGCCGGGGCGGGGAGCCCCCGGCACTAGGACGTCAGGCTGACGTGGAGTCCGCCTGGAAGGGTTCTTAGGGGTCATTTGGAAAAGTCAACGCCCTGCATTTTATAAAGGAGAGAGCAGACAGGGATGAAGTCCGTCCAAGGTCGCGCTGGAGGCAACATCTCTGGTCTGCCTGCCCCTCCCACCCACGCTCAGCTGCTGCGGGCTCAGGGTCCCAGGAGGGGACTGGGAGGCCGGTACCTTGGGGGATGGCTGCCGGGTCTCAATTGACCGCAGGTCCTTGTCCAGCTCCGCACTCAGCTTGGCCAGCTCTCTCTCCAGCAGGACCTGGGGGCGGGTTATGGGGAGAGACTTCGGCAGTAAAGGGGGTGGGGAGAGGGAGGAAGGGGCGGGAGCGCGGGGTGGTGGAGGACACAGTGCGGGAGCGCTGATCGAAGGTCAGATGTGAGAAACCCAATGGGCAGCTGGACAAAGCACGCAGTGCTTGGGTAAAGGGCAGGCTCCCTGCCTGTGGGCCTGCCCAGAGCTGTCTCAGGGTATCAGGATGGCCTTTCCACAGCTTCTCACCGGCCCCTCCCATCTGACCGGGCTCGCCCATCCCTACTCCCATGATAGTACCTTAGTACTTCCTGATAGTGTCTGTTGTCTTGTTACTTCCCTGCTCCAGAGCCTATAAGGCTCCCTATTTCCTCTCTGATCAGGTCTTCTGTGCTTTCCACAGCCTGTACTCCACCTGCTCTCCCTCCTGCTGCCCCTCCAGCCTTTGCCTCTGTGTCTCCCCACACTGAGTGCTCTCTCTCTGGCTCAACAAGCTCTCCCAAATCTTGAGAGCCCAGCTCCACCTCCAAGAACACTTCCTGACAAGTCCACACTGACCACTCCCTTCTCTGGTCCTGCTTTGGTCAATAGACATTGATTCAACACATATTTGAGTGTATACTTTATGCCAGGTACTGTCCCAGGTGCTGGGCGTACACAGGTCAACTCTATGGGACTGGAGAGGGTCAGAGCTTTGGGTCTCTGGCCTTGCCCACGGTCACTGGGGCCAATACCACCCAGGAGTCTCCCTCATTTGTCCCCCAACATAGCTGTCTCTCTCCTTCACCAACCTATCCTGCAGCACTCACCTCAATGGGCTGGGAGGGCTTCTCAACAGGGTCATCCACTAGCGGTTTCTTGGGCTAAGGGTGGGAAAGGTAAGTCAGAGGGGGTGAATCCCCTTTCGTAAATGCACTAGCTAAGGAGTATGACCACTCTCAGAGGGCCAGGAGGACACTCACCTTCTGCCCACTCTCTAGTTCTTGCAGAAATTGGTTCCAAGAATCTTCTGTCCAGACATTTTCCACTTTCTCTTGGCGTCTGAGCACCTGCATGGAAGTTGGTGGGCATCAGCTTGAGTAGAGGGGTGCCAGGAGACTGTCCAGGCTCAAAAAGTAGGCTTGTAGGCCACTGCCTCACCCCTGTGCCTGCCAGTGCCCTCCTAAGGATTCTGGGCTTTCATGGCTGCACAGGACAGGCCCCAAACTGAAAGGGCATTATCTATACTCTTTCGGCAGAGGGGACTGGCCAAAGGGCACAGCATTGGGGGTAGTGTGGGGAGGATGCTGGGAAGGCTACCTGATGTGGGGTCTGGTGTAGGGAGGATGCTCCAGGATTACAGTTGAAGGTGCTTCTAGAAGACTCTTCAGAGGGGTCCCAACTTCTAAAGACAGGGGAGGACATCTCTTCAGTTTCCTTTTAGGGAGACTGAGGCATACGTGAAAACACAGCCCTGCACATACACACATCACCCCTCACTACTGGCTCTAGCCTGCGAAAGCAGTGTTACATACTGGAAAGTTACGAGCTCTGAGTTCAAATGCCAGCTCTACCACTTAGCTGTGACCTTTTGGCAAATTACAGGGCTCTCAGAGCCTCAGATTCGATACCTATAATATGAGTAGGATTCCCACCTTCATGAGGGTGTGGTGAAGCTATGGCTAGACCTTTCCTACTGACCTTGGTGAAATACTCTACACTGGTGTTCAGTCTGGCCCCATGACTGTGGCTATGTATGTCTGTGCAGCTTTGATGAAGCTGGTCTTTCTGGCTGTCACAGCTGAGCGGTCTTACACACATACCTGAGTGTGGGACCACATCCTAGTCCAAGGAGAACCCAAGGCAGGGGAAAGAGCCTGTGGCCCTGACTCAGGAGCCTGGGTAAGCTATTTCTGTTCCCTCAGCCTCAGTCCCTTAAGGGTTCTGGATTCAGTGATGTCATCTGTGAAAACACTCCAGCCACCAAAGCTCCACATGGTCACATTTGCCCTAGTTCCCCTCCAGGGCTCCTTTCTTGGCTGGCTTAAATGTTCCAGCCTCTGTTGAGTTTGAATGTTTCCACCAAGTGGATTCACTGTACCAAGCTTATCAAATGATGGAATGTCTGACCGGAAGGTGAGGATTTATTGGCTGTATGACTCTATTCTCTATTTTAGAAATAATGATATTAGTAATAACAGTGGTAATGAGAATAGAATACACCATTCCTAATTTAAGGGAGCTCTAGTCATATTTACTCCTGTATATTAGTGATATTTGTGGAGACTTGCTATGTGCCTTTATACTCACAACCACCTTGTGGTCCCCACTCAACAGACGGCTGAGATTGGTTAAGGTGCCCAAGGTCACATGGCTAGTGTCAGCACAGCAGCTTGAATCCAAACTCTGGGTTCAAATCTTGAGCTCTTAGCCTCTATCTTACTGATGACACCAAGAGCCACAGGCCAGTTATGGCCACGCTAATGAGGGTAATCCCTTCCTATAAAGGAATAAGAAACCCCTTGATTTCACTGTGAGCAGAGCTCCTGATTCTCAAGGTCTGGCTGAGCCCCTCCAGGACCCTGGCAGCCTGGGCTGGGCTTGTGTGGTTTGTGCAGAACAAAGGAACTACAACCTTCACTTATGTGGAAGGGTGCCTCTCTCATCCTCATCTCCCCCGACTTGGGAGGAAACTTGGGATCCTCTGCACCCCTTGTTTTCTCTAAGGCTGTGGAGTGAATGGCCACAGGTCCACGCCCAGCCTGTGGGCCACTCCACTCTTCACCCCATATGACCTGTGGATCTTTGGTGTGATGAGTTCCTGCTACAAACCACAAAAGAATCACAGGCATTCCTGACCAGGAATGGGTGCGGAGTCCACCCCTGCCCGCCATTCCCCTTTGGCCCTGGCTGCGAGGAGGGTATCTGGAGTGGTGGGGACCCTAAGGAGGAGCAGAGCTGTGGGGTAGGGCAGAGGGAGGGGGGCACGGGGAGGCTGCACCGGCCATGGCCACCAGGGGGTGCCAGTCCCCACAAGGAAGCTAGCACCCCTCTGCAGCACTTGGGCCCCTTTCCTAGGATGGCTCACCCACTCAGAGAAGAGGCCTGGCCTGGCCTGGCAGCCGGTCTTTGCTGGGGCGTTGGATGCCTTGAGTCTGCAGAGGCCGCACAGGAGGAAGCCACTGAGGGTGGGAGAAGACAGGCCAGGGGAAGTGAGAGCTGAGCTTGAGGATACCTGGGTGACCATTGAAGGCTCTGGCACCCACGCTCACACATGCTCATGGGTGGCTTGTGGGAACAGGGTTGGGGTTTGCACCAAGGGCTTCACACTCTTTACTAAATCTCCACAACTCTGGGGTAGGTAGTGTCCCCATTTTACAGATGATGAGAGAGAAGCCCAGAGAAATCAGAGCCAGGGCTAAGATGTCGACTGGACAGCGAAGCTGAGGTTTTTCATCGCCACCTACCAGGGGATTTGAAGCTCACTGAAAAAGGGCTATAGGAACTTCTCAAGTTGAAGGAAGCCAACGGGGGAGCCTCAAAGCCAGGCACGGCTTACGAGATGGGCAAATGCAGGCACTGAGTTGGGGTGGGCCACCCGCATCCCCTCACCTTTGGGTGATTCCTCAAAGGTCCAGTCCAGCTGCAGGTCTGCAGGAGCAGAAAGGACCAGATCAGGGATGGGGCCTCAAGTGAGGACACTGAGCCCTGTGAGGCTCCCTCAGCTGCTCCCAGCCATCCTCCTGCTAGAGCAGGGGACAAGGGGCTGAGTCAGGGCCTGAAGAATGTCCCGAGGGAGGGAAGGAATTAGGAGGGCAGTTCTCTGGAGGGCTTGAAATGCCTCTGGCAGACCTCGGGCCTGAGTGAGCCAACCCAGGCAGCGGACTTGCCCAAACCCTCCTGTTCCTCCCTCCCCACGTTCCCACACACACCCTTTCCCTGACCTTTGTAAACCTGCCCTCACCATGTCAGGTTGGGGAAATTCCACCTCCCCTTCTCCCTCTTTCCCTTTCTGCACCCCCTTCTGAATGCCTGTCCTTTCCCCTTTGCCCAGACCCACTCCTCATGGCGCTCATGACTTTCCGGGGCCTCCTAGGAAAAGCTGCTGACCAGCCAACCCACTTGATCCCCTTGGCATGCAGACGTGCCACAACAGCACTTGTCTTAAATGCAAACCAAAATGCCTCTCCCCAGATCCCATATGTCCTCCAGCTCCTAGACTGTTTGGCTTTCCTTTGCAAGAAACAGCTGTGCCATCACTAACTCACTGTCTCCAATGCCCCTTTTTGGTAAGCAGATTTCAGCTCCAACAGATTGCCCCCAACTGCTCTTATGAAAGACCCCAGTGACCTCCATGTTACCAAATCAAAATGGTCAGTGTGCCTGGGTGGCTCAGTCAGTTAAGCCTCCAACTCTCGTTTTCTTTCAGCTCAGGTCACGATCTCACAGTTGGTGAGTTCCAGCCCGCATCAGGCTCCCCTCTGACAGCGTGGAGCCTGCTTGGGATTCTTTCTCTCCCTCTCTGTCTCTGCCCCTCCCCTGCTCGCTCGCTCTCTCTCAAAAACAAACTTTAAAAATATTTTTTAAAATGGTCGATCTGTCACAGTGGATCATTCCTCCTGGAAAGTTCTTTTTCACTTGGCTTCCCTGCTGTACCTTCTTTGTCTGCTTGGCTGATTTCTGCTCATCTCTCAAATCTCTGAACATCCAAGTACCTGGGGACTCAGTCCTTGGGCCTCTGTCTATCTCCCCAGGTGATCCTGTCTAGTCTCCTGGCTTAAAAAAAAAAAAAAATACTGTCTATTGCAGGAATTCACATTGGAATTAGTTGGGGGGCTTTAAATCAAAAAAAATTTTTTTTTAATTTTTTTTTTTAACATTTATTTATTTTTGGGACAGAGAGAGACAGAGCATGAACGGGGGAGGGGCAGAGAGAGAGGGAGACACAGAATTGGAAACAGGCTCCAGGCTCTGAGCCATCAGCCCAGAGCCCGACGCGGGGCTCGAACTCACGGACCGCGAGATTGTGACCTGGCTGAAGTCGCTTAACCGACTGCGCCACCCAGGCGCCCCTAAATCAAAATATTTTTGAGTGAATCCCAGGTATTTCCATCTGTAGCTTAGGCCTCACCCCTGAACTGCCGACTTGCATATTAACTGCCTGCTTGACACCCCCAAGCAGATGGACCTCATCTAAAACTGAACACCCCTTAGACTGTACCTGTCTCACTTCCCTGTACTTATAAGAGGGGCGCTCTTTGACTTGCTCAGGTTTCAAGTCATCCGTGACGTCTCTCCTTAATGCCACATCCAGTCCATCAGCAAATCCCCATGACTCTGTCTCCACAATCCCACAAGTCCCACTGCTACTGCCCTGGTCTGAGACACTGTCCGTCTCTAACCTGGATTAAAGCCAGGCCCCCTAAGTGGTTCACCGCATCCTGCATCCTCGTCTCCTCCCCACCTGGCAGCCGGGCCTCCAGAGTCTCCTCCCCACCCGGCAGCCGGGGCCAGCCTCCAGAGCAGGTCACTCTTCTGCTCAGAACCTCCCAGTGGCTCCTCAGCTCTTATGGAGTAGAAGCCAAAGTCTGATAATGGCCCTAAAGGCCCACCGCGACCAGATCCCATCACTCTGCCTCTGTCTCCCACCAGTGCCCCTCTCACCCCAGCCCAGCCTCTCCTTGCTGCTCCAGAAAGGCCTGCTTCTGCCTCTGGGTCTCTGCCACTCCCCCTGCTGCCAGGCTCCTCTCCTGGCTCTGCAGGGCCGACTCCTTCCCTCCCTCAGCTCTGCTCAGATGCCACCACCTATCAGGGCCTTTCCTGACCAGCCCGCACTGGGCACTGACCTTTTCTTTTCTCCCTTGCCCTTACCACAATCTGCCATATTAAATATTTATCTGTTCATTCTGTGTCTCCCTCTGTCTTCAGCTTCACTGCAGCAACGACATTCTTTTTTATTCCCTGTTTTATCTTCAGCACCCAGAATAGTGCTCAGCACACAGTGAGTGCTCAATAGGTGACCAGGGGGCTGATGTGACAAATGAGTGACTGCATGGCTTCCTAGAACTCTCAGAGGATACCAGGGACAGTGTCTGGTCATCGTCCCCCCTCCCCGCCCAAGGACAGAGAAGACTTTGGAGGCTCCAAACCCTTTGGCCTGTTTTAGGGACCGCTCACCACAGAGCCTGGGGTGGTGGAGACCTCCCTGAGCAGGTACGTTCCCTTTTCTGCCCATCCCTCCCCCTGCCTCAGGGGTGGAGTACAATCAGGCAGAGAGAGGGCCCTAGAAGCATGTCTCACCTGGCATTTTCCGGTGAATCTGCTGGAACATTCTTCGGTACCAGTCCCTGGGGCTGTCAACACTCTGGGGTCAGAAAAGACAAAGTCAGACCACCCTCTTGATATGAAGCCACAGGAGTTTTTCCACACTGGTCATTTCTCTGGCCACCCTTGAAGCCCCAGTGGGGGGGCTGTTGTGATATGTCTAATAACAGTAACTTCATGTAGCACATTACATATGAATAAGGTATAGGGAAGGATCTCCCTCAGTGATGGTCCCGAGGCTGTGAGATTTGGGGTGTTTTCTGTTTTCCCTCTTTGCTTTTCTATATTTCTGGTATTTCTACAACAAACATATATTTGCACACAATGAAGAATAAATGCAATAACACAGGCTGTTATTTCATGGCCCCTGCCTCACCGGAGGCTGAAAACAGCTGTGGGAAGCATGTTACCAACTTCAGTTCCAGGTGGAGAACTGAAGGCAGGTGGCTGGCTCAAGACAGGCATGCAGTGGAAGAAGGGCAGGCTCCTCAGAGGCTGGGCCCTGGATCCTTCCATGCCTGCCACCGTGTGAGGCCTTCTCACTCAGAGGACTCTCGCTAGCTCATTCAGCCCAGTCATTCACTCCTTGGCTGTGCTAGGCCCCGTGGCTATGAACAGAGGGGATCCCTGCCTCGCTCAGCCCTTACAGCAGGAACTCTGCTCCTCTGAGAACCTGGGGGCATTCTAGATCCCCTTTCCCCCCACAGACCACTTGTGCAACTCAGACACACAAGAGCACCTGTAATTTTATGTGGCTTATGACCCCCCAAAACCCATCATGGTTGAGCCCTGCTTTAGTCTGAAATGGTTTGGGTGCATTCTTTGTGGCTCCCACTTTAATTCACAGAAGTGGAGATCAGCGCGGGTCCCTAGGCCCCATCTGTCAGTGGCCTCCAGCCCTGGACTCACAGATCGGGGGGCAATAGGCATGCCGCTCTCATCCACGGGCCCGATTCCTTCATACTTGATCCAGCGCTTGTCCCGACGCTTGTTGTCCTTGGTCCATGTGGCTGACCAGTTGTGGGGGTGCTGGGAGGCAGGGGTCTTCTGGCTCCCAGGGGGCTGGCTCCCAGGACCTGGCCAGGTCTGATACCAGGCAGGGTCTGTGGGGAGTGTGCAGTAGAGCATTAGCAAAGGGCAGCGGCCCCACCTGGACTTGTTTGTCCCTTTGCTCTTCAGAACACTGATCCTGTGGGTGCAAAAAATTTAAACATCTCCTTGTTTGTTTGGACTGATGGCTTGGACTCTACAAACTTCCCCATCCCCAGCAAGACCACAGGCCTTTGTTTATTTTTTAAGTTCGAGTGAATGAAAGTGGATTTTTCCCGAGAAATCTGTGCCCAAGTCCACCCTATCCTTTCCTCGGGCTGCCCTAAAAGTCTTCAGAATGAAGGCTGCGAATCATTACTGGCAGAGAATACTGGGGACGGTCCCAGCTGGGAAGGCAGCAGGGTGTGGCAGAAAAGGGGTGGAGGGGACAAAGAATTCAGATGCCAGCTTGCCACCTACTGGCTGTGTGACCTGGGGCACAGCAAGCAACCTCTCAGTGACTCAGTTTCCACTTCTGTAAAACAAGGGTAATCATGGCAAAAATCCAGGGAGATCCAGTGTGTGTGACCGTGCCGAGCACAGTGCCTGACACACACTCACAAGGCTCTTTTTTCTTTTAATGTTTGTTTTTATTTTCGAGAGAGACACAGAATGCGAGTGGGGCAGGGGCAGAGAGAGAGGGAGACACAGAATCCGAAGCAGGCTCCGGGCTCCAAGCTGTCAGCACAAAGCCCGACGCGGGGCTCGAACTCATGAACTGCGAGATCATGACCTGAACCAAAATCGGACGCCTAACTGACTGAGCCACCCAGGCGCCCCTCAAGGCTCTTGATAAGGGACAGAAACTCATTCACCAGACGTGGCTACGTCTCAACAGTGGCTACCATCCTCAACTTCCCCAGAACCTTCAGCCCCCAAGTCACCAGTGTAGCAGCAGAAGGTCTTCAGGCCTGGAAGGACCAGGGTTTGAATCTCGGTTCAGCCTCTGCAACTGAACATCCCTGAGACTCAGGTTCTTACTAGGAAGATGCTGATAATTGTAGCTTACCTTTCCAGGACTTCAAGGGATTAAATGAAATAAGGCTTGTGAATGTGTCTTTTCAGTGTCCTACAAGCTCTAAGTGTTCAACAATTATTTGTCAAATGAATAAACTACTTGACACAGAGCCTGCCTCAAGAGGATGCTCAATGAAGGAGGTTCCCTCCTCAGGAGAGGGGCCTTCAGGGTAGACCTGCACCCAGAAGGTCCCAGGATCTTCTGGACCCCATGGCCCAGACTCTGGTGACTGGAAGGAGCCTAGGAGCTGACGGGCTCTCAGAGCTGCCTCTCCAAACTTCCATTTGGCTGGTGAGTACAGACTGAAGCAGCCCCTAGGCCCTGCTGTGGGGTTTGGCCCCCACACTTTCAGCAGACAACATATGCTCACGTTCCTCCACACTTCCATCCCAAATCCAAGCTATTCCATTGTCTGCTAGAGGTTCCCCAGCCTCCCAAGACTGTGTCCCCTGCATACTTCCTTCCCCTGGCACTGGGGTACAGGAGGAGGAGAAGAGATGCGTCGGTCTGCTCTCCCACAGCACATTTTACACTCACAGGACACCAGTGCTCACACAGAGAAGGGCAGCTAGCTGAGCTTGGAGGCCCAGGACCTTGAGAGTCCTGCCATTGCCTTCCTGGCCCTCCTGCCCATCACAGGGTGGTACCAGGTCAAAGGCCCACGAAGCTCTGATCCCCCCCACCCCCAACATGGGGATCTTGGAGCAGACCCACCTGGGTGCCGGGAAGCATCTCTCCTGGAGGGTAAGTACCCATTGCACACGGTCCTGGGCGCAGGGTCATGAAACTGGAAATTAAGGGTGTTGGAGCCACCATTCCGGATCACAGGCACCTGTGGGGAGGGGCCAGGAGCAGCAGCTCAGGCCCGAAGTTTCCGCAGAAGGGCGGGAACCATGGACAAGGTTTACCCCATGGTGAGCGCTGGAGGGTCAGCCTAACCCCTTTGTAGGTAGCCCGCAAAGCTCTCTAGAGCTATCTTCTGCCCCTTCCTTCCCTTTAATCCTCCTGCTCCCCCACCTGTCCTTTGAGGTCCCCATCAACTCTGGACCCACAGTAACCCTCTCTTCACTGTCACTCACCCGTGCCCCCTGGGAGGATGACCCTATGTGAGCCCGGAGATTGCCAGGGATGAAGTCGTCCAGGCTGAGCCCAGCGGGGAGGCTGCAGGGTGGAGCCTGCATGCTTGGATCAAGGTTGGAGGGCTCCTGGTGTGCCAGCTGCTCCTCTGTGTGCCCTCTGTGGGGAAGGAAGGAAGAAGGGAAAGCCCTGCTGGGCTCGGGCTGCCCATGCCCTCTGGGCTCAACCTTGGGGTGGGGGGTTGGAGGGGACAGCTGTGGGAGGGGGTCAGGCCAGCTGGGTGGGAGTCAAGGACCCAGGAAACAGGCCTCTGCGGGCGATCGCCTGCAGGCTGCCCGTGCCTGCTCTCAGAGCCACAATGGGCTGCTTGTTAGGCCCGGGCCAGGAGCTCCGGGTGGGAGTGGGGGAGGGGGAAGGCAGGCAGGGAGGAGGGGAGGTTGGCCAGGAGCAGGCCTGCTGGACAAAGCCTTGGGCACACGGGCCTGCTGGCCAGCCCCTCTGGGGCTCTCACTGCACAGTGCAGCCCGCTCCCCCAGAGGGAAGGATGAGGGAACTGGGGCAGCTGGCAGAGGAGGGCCTGGGCACTCAGGACTTTGTTTCAGTTCCCTCTGTCTCTTCCAGTCCCTCTGTGAGCATCGGCTTGCCAGCAGGCACAACAGGTTACTTGGGCTGCGGGAGAGGCCCTGAACAACAGCAAGGCCACCGGCCCACTGCCCAACGGGGCCAAGGTTATGGGAGGGGGAGAGTGTGGGGGCCTTTCCAGGCAGCAGGAACCACTCCTTCTAGGCTCAAAGGACTATCCGCTCCCTTCTTTGGCCTTCTTCGCTGGGACTGTAGCCTCAGAGGGCTCAGGGTGCTGGTGAGGGGTGGGATGGAAAGCAAAACTGTGGATAAGAACAAAGTGGGGGGTGCTTATGATGGAGAGGTGGTGTTGAGTGCCCCCACCCCCATACACCATTTTCTTTTACATCTCCAGGCTGCTTTTTTTTTTTTTTTTAGGATTTTATTTTATTTTTTTAAAGTAATCTCTACATCCAACATGGGGCTTAAAATTACATCCCCAAGGTCAAGAGTCGCATGCTCTACCGACTAAACCAGCCAGGTGCCCCTATCCTCTAGGCTGTTTTGTTTTGTTTTAACATTTATTCATTTTGAGAGACAGAGCATGAGCAGGGGAGGGGCAGAGAGAGAGGGAGACACGGAATCTGAAGCAGTCTCCAGCTGTCAGCCCAGAGCCCAACGCGGGACACGAACTCACGAACCGCGAGATCATGACCTGAGCTGAAGTTGGAGTCTTAACCGATTGAGCCACCCAGGTGCCCCTATGCTGTTTTTTGAACAAGCCAAGGAACCTTGACTGATTCCTCCTTTTCTGTCCACATTTAGGGACACGAATCCCTCCTAGGAAAAGTGGAAGATTAAGTAAGGGTGGGGGGAAGTAGCAAAGTCCAAAGATTTAGCCAAGAAACAGGTATCTGATTTCTCGACTCTTCCCTCCACCCTCAGTTCTGCTTGCTGCTGGCTCAACCCCACAGACAGCTGGCATGCTTTAGGGAGAGGCTGAGGATCCAGAGAGCTGGGCACACCTGACTGGCCAGCCTAGTTCTTCTGCCTCATGCAAAGGCTTGGTCAGGAGAAGGGGACTCCAGGCACCCAGGAGATGAAGGTGGTCAGGCTGCCCAACAGGGCTGTCCCTCCTCACGTGTGCTGTTGGACTGGACCAGAGCTAGGCCAACCTCCACTGCCGGGGCTGGACCCATTCTGGCCTGTGTGTTCGAGTTAGGCCTGTGTGTGCCTGTGGAGCTTGGGAGCTCGTGAGAAGGGCCAGGGGGCCTTGTGAGGTGCTGTGTTTGTGTGTGGTGGAATGTAAGTGCAGAGCTGTGATTGTGAAGTGTGGGAGGTACTGTGGGGGTGGGACACATGTGAGCATGGGGTGGGGGTGGGTACAGAAGGATGTAAGCTGAAGGGTAGCTGTGGGGGGGGGGCTGTGCAGCAGGGGTTCATAGGGGTAGCACAAGGTCTACAGAGACTAGAGGGGATGAAGATACAATAGGGGGCTGTGATTACATCCTGTGCCCTGTTCCTGCTCAGGCCACAGGGGCTGGAGGGTACCGACAAGGCTGGTGGCAGGTCCCTGTCTCTGTTCTGAGTGGGGATTTCTTCTACCGTTTGAAAGACCTACTGGGGACAGTGCTCTTCCTTGCCCATCCCTGGCTGTGGGGGGAGTGAGGGCTGAGGCTGGAGGAGGGGCAGCTCCCCAGCTGGATCCAATTAGGACTCCTACCAAAAGCAAAACATGCGGACACACCCCAGCTCCGCTGTTCTCCCTCCCCTTGAGGGGGAAATTGAGGCAGGGGAGAGCAGGAGATCCAGAGGCCTGGGGCAGGCTGGGTCCTAGCAGCAGCCCCTCCCTTCCCAGCTGACTGCTTGAAACCAAGATGCGAGGTCAGCATCTGCAGTCCCAGCCATCAGCTGACCCAGGCCTCCTTCCCCCTCCTGCCGTCCCACCCTGCTGTGCTCAAAGAGAACTGCCCTCTGGTAGGATGGGGAGGACAGGAGGTCGCCCCCTCCCCGCACCCAGTTTTTCAGGGATTGCTGATCCTTGGTGGTGGAGCAAGCCACTCCCCAACACTGTTGCCTGTGGCAGGTATCCTCTAGAGATAGGCAGCTGTGGGTGGGGAAGAGTGGGCTGAGTTTTTTCTCTCAGTGGCTGTGCCAGCAGAAACTAAGAGCGACCTCTCATACGGAGATGGGGGCACGGAGGCACTGGTCCTGCACCTGGCAGAGGACAGAGAGGGTGCCAGGAAACCTCTGGGGTCCTCCCAGAATTCTGGCAGTCCTTCACCCCAAGGGCTGCAAGAGGTGAAGTAGCTCCCTGTTTGTAGTTGACAGACTCCTTTGCACCTCCAAGTACGGACCTGACCTTGGGGGCTTGGCCCTAGGCGTTTTTCCAGGTATTTCCCAGATACAAGTCCACGTGGACAAGGGCAAGTTTTCTCGAATTTCGCCTTTTCTAGATTGAGGAGGGACTTCTTCACCTCTTTCCACCCCAGAGTTGGGGACGAGACTCTAGGGGGAGGGGCACGCTGCCTTGCCTTCGGGTTGGGCACTGGTCCCTCCCCGCCTGCGGGGCCCCCGCCTCCTCGACGCCCCCTCCCCTTAGCAGCACCTACCTTTCCCAGCAAGCAGGTGGCGCGGACCGAGGACGCCCGGGAGGGCAGGAGCATCTCTGCCCGGCTCCTGCCTGGTGCGGCCGCGGCGGGCTCTCGAGGAGGGAGGGCAGGGAGAAGTCTGGGCTGTGCCACCCGCCCTCGTGACCGGGTCAGGACCGGCTCCGCGAGGCAGGGCGCGGGAGGAGGAAGAGGGGGATCGACCGGGCCGAGGGCACGCGCAGGGAGGGAGGACCGCGACAAGCGCGCGGGCGGGCGGCGCAGTCTGTCTCCCTCCAATCTGGGCCTCTCCAGCCTGCGGGGCGGGGGCTCCGGCCGGCCGGCCGGGGCGTGCGAGTGCCCTCCGTCGGAGCGCGCCCGCGGGGACGCTGTGGCCCCCTGCCGAGGGGGCCGGGCCGGCCGCGGGCGGCGCCGGGAGGGGCCGCCGAGGGTCCCTGGGGAGCCCGCTCTGGTTTCCCAGCTGCCTTCCTCGGCCCCCACCGCAGGGCTGGCATCGGGCCGGGGGGGGGGGGGGGGGTGGGGGGCGGGGGTGGGGGGGTTGGCGAGCGCCACTCAGAGTTTCCAGCGACATTTCCAGCGTGTGGGAAGGCAGCCCCGCACGGCGGAGCCAGGACAGGGGGCAGGAATGATTAAAGGTCCCGGGTCAAGCCAGCAACTGATACCGAGCCAGCAGCCCCGGAGACAGGACCGAGATGCAGACAGGCTGGGGCCGAGATAAGGGCACCCCAACAAGTGGAGTAGCTCAGCGGACCGAGTTAGGGTCCCGCCGCCTCCCTCCCTACTTGGGGAGACAGACTTTGTGCTTTCGTAAGCGCGTGTCCGGGCGTGTGCAAACAAACACACGCACACAGGCGCGCGTGCACCAGCAAATGGGCGGATGCTCACACACGTGCAAGCACCGCCGAGGGCGGTGGCGGGAGGAAATCGGCCTTAGGGAGCGGCCCCCTGGGCGCGCCGCACCCCTGAAGAGGATGAGGGCGGGGTCCCTTTGGCGGGGATGGGGTTACCAGGGTCTTGGTGTTCCCATACACCGTTATTTGTTTTGATTTTGCTGCTTTTCCGCTGTTCCCGAGGCTCTGACACCAGTCCCAAGAGCCCGCGCCCATTGGCTCCCAACCCCTCTGGCCATCCCTTCTTTCCCCTCTCCCACAAGCCTCTGTGTCCCCACAGAGGGTGTAGATTTTACTGCTAATGTAAAGACTGGAGTACTTCTTAGCCCTTAGCTTGTGTCTAGGACCCCAAGCCCCAAAACAACCAAACAGCAAGTAGTTATTGGGCAATTTCAGATCCATTTTGAGAGTAATCAGTGATAAATTATAAAAATAAGAAAACATTTATGTGTACCTATGGGTTTAAGATTGGTGCCCTGGGGCCACCATGCACTTTAGAGTGTTTTCCAAGCACATCGTTCCACTCCAATTTGAGAAGGGAGGGAGAATGGAGAAAGATGAAAAAAAAATTTTAATCCCACCATTATTGATGCTATTAGCTTTATCTTTTCTCAATTCAGTTAAAAGCGCTATCCCAGTGTGATGAACCAGCTTGAAACAATATTGCATGTGAAAGAGGAAGGAGGGATGTTTAGGTTGTGGAGAAGCTTGAGAGACAGGCATGCTATGCTGCTAGTTTCCAGTGTTTGCGGGACTGCTGTGGGGAAACAGACCGGCTGCACTAGCAGAAGTGAGACCCTTGGGTGCATACCTGGAAGCAGGCCCAAGGTTTCCAAAGAACTTTTAGAATGATTACAGGGGTTCCAAGCCTACCGATTATGGGGCATCTTTATAAAAGCAATTGCTGCACCGAGCAGGGAGCTGAATGAACGGGTTCACCTTTAAGGCCCCTTCCAACAATCCATGGTTCTCCGGGAAAGCTGAGGGGAGGGAGGGGATGGATAGCCCCGCCCACAGAAGACAGCTGCAGAAAGGAGCATAGGCCTTCTGGGACTTCTTGAGGACAAGCAGCAGGGCATTTTCCTGCCCCTAAAGCCTGGATCCTTGCTTACCCACCCTGGGCAGCATCCTCTTATCTCCCTCAGGGATAAAATATGTGCCCATTTCCCTTGTCACCAGTCTTTTCCCACCTGTCAGAATCCTTGCGACTAAGAAGGGCCACATCTCGTTCACGTTCTTCCTTGTTCTCCGAAGATGGTGAAGCTGAAGATCTTCCAATTCCAGGAATCCTGGCCATACCCTCTCTCACTAGCAGCGAGCGTCTCTTATTCTCTAGGGCTCTGACCTGGACTCCAAGATAAATATTTAATGTAGACGGTGCAGCTGAGCTGACAAAGGTCCTCACTTCCTGTTTCTCACAAAGGGAGGTAGCCGCCAGGGGCAAGGAGCTGGGGACTGGCTACCAGTTTCATCTCTATGGGAATAGGGAGTCCAGTAAACAGCTTTGTAGGAGGAGGCCTGGTAGGTCCCACTGGAGACCTGAGCCTTTCTCCCCAGTTGCTCTGACTTCTACCTGTCTACTTAGGCCCAGGCTCTACTGGGCTTATCACCTCTCTCAGATCAGAACCTGCTCTGCCCTTGATCCAGTGGAAATTTCTCTCCTTCTGAGCCTTAGGCCATGTGCCTAGACCAAGGAGGAGCTAGAATAGGATCCCTGCAGGTTCCCTGGTGGCCATCCAGCCTCATGGCAAGGAGGATGAGAGATTGGTGGGAGCATAGAGCATAAGGAACCTTGACTGATTCCTCCTTTCCTGCCCACATTTAGGGACAAGAATCCCTCCTAGAAAAAGTGGAAGATTAAGGGTTGGGGGGGGGGGGGAGCGGGAAGTAGCAAAGTCCAAAGATTTAGCCAAGAAACAGGTATCTGATTTCTCGACTCTTCCCTCCACTCTCAGTTCTACTTGCTGCTGGCTCAACCCCACAGACAGCTGGCATGCTTTAGGGAGAGGCTAAGGATAGAGAAGGCTGTCCCAGGTGACAGGCTGTTGTCAACAACAAAAAAATTCTTTTCATCCCAATACACTGTCTCCTCTGGTGACTCCCTTATCTAACAGGGACCTCCCTCCCTGTGACTCTTCCCAGTCTCTGGCACTGCCTTCTGTCAGGGGGCTGCCTCTGCCTTCTCAGAGTCACCTGAGCCATAGTAAACACAGTTACATAACTACTCTGTTTTTCCTAGCTATCTGATCCTGGTCAGGAGTATGCCCCACCCCCACCTGATCCTCCAGCCTGCCACCTTTTGTTCTGTGAATTATCCCATGACACTCATGTCAACAGAGATCTGTCCATGCCCACCACCCTGATTAGCCAAGAGACTCCCAATAGATCTGGCTCTTCACATGCAGCCTCAGGAGAAGAAGGTGGCTCTTCATACAGAGATATGGGTCACTCTGAAAACCAACCTGTGTCACCAAGAGGAAGGATGAGTGGAAAGAACCCTTAAGGAGCTTTTTATTGTAAGTAAGTGAGCAGAGAGAGTTCAGTTTTAGTTCTCAAGTGAGGAAAAAGAAGCCAGGGATCCCAGAAGACATACACCTGAAGTCCCGTTTCTTGAGGAGTTTCCTTATCTAGTACTGGGAGTCTGGCATTTGAATGTGGCACTCAGATCCACCCTTGAGCAGCTAAGTGGCTTCCTGGCCCGGTGCCTCAGTCCTTCCACATTAGGCAAAGGAAGGGCATCTGCTATTCCTTCTCTTCTCCTCCACACGGATAAACTCTAGTATATTCTTTGGTTAGGCTTTGAGCAAATTTATTTGTACTCTCAGAAGAGTGTTCTCTTCCTGCCAGGGGAACAAAGCCAGCAGACCAGAGCGGAGTGAAAAAATACCCACCACAGGTCAAATATGGTCAGTGCTGGGGCCCGGCGGCTGGGGCAAGTGAGTGGACCTTCACGGGGATGGAGGAGGCGGGTTCCAGGCCTGCCTTGCACAGATCTCCCCCTAGCACACACAGGACGGAACAGGCGACACCTATTCAGGGTCCTCTGAGTCAGTCCCATTCCAGCCCGAAGGCTGCGAGAGAACTCAGCCCTTTGTCCAACTGTCTAGTCTATATTCAAGGAAGCCTTTACAATGACATCACATCAGAGACTGTTCTCTCTCCCTCCTTTTATAGATGAGTGAACAAGTGTCACGTGCAGATGTGGTGCCTTTGAGAAGAGCTGAGCTGGAGGGACCTCTTTTAGTTCTCAGGAAAGAAAGAGCGAGCCAATGGCTGTCAGCTCTTTAGAAAGCAGGTTTTATAAGGGATGGATAAATAAATGATGACCTCAGAGGGAAAACCCAGCCAAGTTAACTCAGCCACAAAGAAGGGCACACAGACCAGGAGCTGGAAAAGTAGGTCTGCATCAACCTTCTCTCCTAGTGCAGGTAAACTGAGATGAGGAAGACAAGACGGTTGATATGTTGATCAGAGCACAATTTTATGGTGTCCACTGGCCTTCAAAGTAGGACTTTGTCTTCCCACTCCTTGATTCTATGATGAACCTTCCCCTGAACTGCACCAACATTAAAAAGCCTAATTTCCCACTGTTACGAATCTACTAGATCAACATCAGTTTCTTCCTAAAACCTGCAAGTCACGATAGAAAAACCAGAAAGACCATGTAATTACATAAAGCAGGCAGCCAAGTAGGGGTTGAGTCTCCATGTAGTGGGAGGTAAACATGAGCTTGCATTTTAGCTCTTAATTTCCAGTATTTTAAATAATTTTTTTCACAACTCTGGAAATAAGGGCAAACACTGCCTCATTTTACTCAATGTTTAGCTGCGGTATAAGGACATTGCTAAATCAGGATGCTATTGGGGAATAACGAAGATCCCAAAATGCTTACCCAGCTTATTAGAAATCTGGGCTTGTTTTTAGGCCTGTAAACTGCACTGTGGCCCTTGATGTGGCCGTACTTTTGGTAAAACTGCGTTACTTAGGCCTGGCAGGGCCTCGATTTAGACTTTCTGCCTCTACTGCCAGAACTGATAAAACTCCTTCAGATACGTTTTCCTCTGCAAGGGCCCTGGGTGCTTGCCCTACCCTCAATCCTCCATTTATTTTCCCTTCTGAGTCCATAGCACCTCAGGGTAGTTCTACTTTCAAAGGAATCAAAGGCTGGTCTTACACTTCCTTTTCTTGTTAGTTCAGCTCCACATTCAACGCCTCTCTGGCTCCTTTGACTTTTCCCAAGATGGAACTCATGCCTGTTATTATTAGGATCATATGCAGAGTTATTAAATTACTACAATAAAAAGTATTTTTAATATCTTTTGTAAAGACTACACATTTTCTGGGATGTCTTTCTTCCTTTTCTACAAGTAGTGGCCTCTGCCAGAGAAGCAACAGAAGGAGCTGGAACTTGAGTTAGTGGTGGGCAGAGTGCTGGGAAGGAGGCTGGGGCAAGGCAGTGGATTCTGAGTGGGAGAGCACCCTGCAGCCACCAAAGCCTGTCTAAAACTAAAGGAAGGGCTGAAGAGGGTGAAGGAAAGAGGTCTTTTTTTTATTGTGATGAGATTCCTTTATCAGAGACCAGACCAGACATCAAACACCAGGCCTTCCCTTGACTTCTGGAATTATTTAATGGATAAGAGCCAAATATAAGTGCCTCTAACAGGAAATAAAGGAAATAAAGACACAGGAAGCCAATAAAGTTATCATTTAATTTTAACAGTGCTCTTTTTTTTTTAAAGATGACTTCCAATTTACAATAAAATTTGAACAGATTAATTTCTTGATCACAAAAAAGACTTGTTCACTTCTGCCAATAAATAACATTTTCACCATTTTCTTAAACATAACTGAAAGCAAGAAAAAGCAAGTAATCTCTCAGCACAAGCACATAATCTATCATTCAGAAGAGCCTTTAAAAAAATGACCATCACCAGCTACTCTTATGTCTGACCACCTCAGGAAGCGAAACCAGGATCCTTTCTTAGAAAATGCCTGCTGACATTTCTATTAGGAAAAAACAATATTGGTCACAGTGCACTGAGAAAGGAAAAGGTGCTCATGATGGCATCTTCAAAAAGGTTCTCTGACAGACCAAAAAATGTGTCTTTACTGCCGCAAATCAAAATCTGTGGTAGGCCTCCTTATTACATGCACTTCCACTTTAACATGCGAAACAAAACACAACAAGTTATTTGGAGATAGCTACGTCAAGGAAGTGAAGGGAATCTGGGCAAGAACTTACAGGAAGGCAATGTGCATGGCCCTACTTTAGAGCTGCTCGGAGGGATAGTCCACATCCATGTCCTTGCTTCTTGATCTTAAGCCACCTTGACTTGTCATGAGGGTGTAGAAGAGGAGAACATGCATAACCCTGTCTCAGACAAAGGTGTTATTTAGCCAGTCTGGCCGAGGTTGCTGGGGCGTGAGGCCAAGGCCTCCCAGGAGGGAATATCCTCTCCAGTATCACCTTTACCTTTGTGACTGCATAGATGAAGGCAGCTAACCCTGGCCCCATTCACTCTGGCTGGCTAGACATAGGCAGGGCAGGTCACAAGTCTCAGAGTAACACAGGTAGCCTCTTTCACACCCTGTCAATGGCACAAAGCTTTACTGTTAACGCAGTTCTCTGTACAACTCAAGAATAACAACCCTGTTTTTCAACTACACAGCTTTCTTCCCCTACATACACATCTGCTCTCTCTTCAGGCTTTCCTATGAGCATTTGATCACAGCAGTGCCGAAGAGGGGCTGTGGCAACACTGCTTTGGAACTACCCTCCAGGTCATCCAGACCCTCCTCCAGCTCTTGTTGGGGGCCCCCAGGCTGCCCTTTACTCCCTCTTATAGCAGACTTCAGGAAAGCTGTGGACCAGGTGCCAGACAAGGTGGTATCTATCCATCATTATAACCACAAATGATTTAGGAAATTGGAGCCTCATGCCCACAACTGCGGCTTTGGGTTCACCTTTCCCCTGAAATCATTTCTGCCTACATAAGAAAAACTGAATAATGCTCTGAAAAAAAAAAAAACTTGGGTTCCACTGTTACTATAACAACTATAATAAATAGTGGGGATTCTAGAATGATATCTTAACAAGTCTTTATGGGTTCAGGAATACCTTTCAATAGAAAAACTGGAGGAAAAAAACTGGTAATACAAAGAAAAACTATAAATTAGTCAACCTGGGGCAAGCTCTTCCTAATTATTTTAACTTAAACGGTTAATTCTCAAGAACTTCAATTTTATATTTATAGATAAAGCATGGTCAAAAATTCTGGAGATCAGCTACAATATGTACATAAAACAAAGGAGGGTGGAGGGAAGTGATTTTAGCCTTGCTCCTTCAGAGAGGCTGGAGAAGACCCGCGAGTAATGACCATGAGCAGTAAGCCCAGCTGTGTGTCATGTAAGCATGGTTTGTAATGTTCTTACAAAGGGCAGCTGCTTCAAACTTTGTTTTAAAATTACTTAGAAGAGGATCTGTGAGACAATGACAAGGCTGAAAGGGCCCCAAAGTTACCTAATTTTAAAAACTCCCACCCTTGCTCCTTAATAATATTAAATAATAATATTCTGTTGACAAAACAAATAAAAGGATTTTTCTTTTCCTATTTTGAACAGTATCAGGAAGTCATACCTAAGTTATTAGGATAAGAAATCAACTCTTTGTTATTGACAGGAACTTGTTTCATTGAACCGCAACTGTTGTGTAGAAACAGAAAAGGCAATATAAATGTAGATAAAATTTACCAATGTTCCTGGAGGGCCTGATTTTCTATCTCTAGGCAAGAAGCCAGATCAAGCCCATCAGAGAGTGACAAGCAATTTTCACTCTGCTGGTCAATATCTAGTCACAAAAGGCCAGCAGACCAGCAATGTCAGACCCATAACCATGTGTTTGCCTTGAGGTTTTAAAAGAAACTGAGGTGGCATTTGTTTTAGTATTCCTTTTTTTTTTTTTTTTTTAACGTTTTTATTTATTTTTGGGACAGAGAGAGACAGAGCATGAACGAGGGAGGGGCAGAGAGAGAGGGAGACACAGAATCGGAAACAGGCTCCAGGCTCTGAGCCATCAGCCCAGAGCCTGACGCGGGGCTCGAACTCACGGACCGCGAGATCGTGACCTGGCTGAAGTCGGACGCTTAACCGACTGCGCCACCCAGGCGCCCCTGTTTTAGTATTCCTTTAAACACACACACCCCTTGGCTTATGGGGGGGGGGGGTTTGCTCTTAAATATTCAGAACACAGAGATTTAAAAAGGATGTATGTTCTAAACTTGTGTTAGATGAGTTTTTAAATTTTTATTTAAAAAAAAATGGTCACCTGATCGATTTGAAATTTCTTATGATGCAGACGTAAACACAAATGGAAAAATTGGTCCTTGGGAAGTGTCATTTTTAAAATGATATTTCAGTAAAGTATATAAAAGAGTCCTCCAACATGTCTAGGGAACTGATGTAAGAAGTGTTGTTTTTTTTTCCCCAGATAAAAGAAGTTGAAGAAAATAAGGTCCCTAAGGACCTTAAAGTAAAAGAGAACAAGAGAAAAGTATTTTTAGTATCTTTAGAACCCGCAGGGGTATGATTTACTATAATAGAAGAGGCTTTGAAAATGGGAATACTGCAGAGCTCTGACAGCAGTGAAAATGTTTGTTTGAAATGATGGCCTTAGGCAAACCCAGAACAGGCAGCCAGCCATCTTGGGAGCTACTGTTTAGATGAAAACATTCGAAAATATGTTAAAACCCTCCAACGAAGTCTAAAGTGAAGAACAAGTCCTGTTACCACAATATATATATCCATATATATATATACTTCCCCAAGGCACATGCCTTCTAAACCATCTTGAGTCACAGGTGTAAATACATATAAAGTATAGACTGACAGTCTCACTTTCAGAAGCTGTGTGTATTACACAGAGACACGTTTACCACACAACTTTCTCAACTGCTGAAACACACACCCCAGCTTTCTACAGAACATAAGAAATACCTTTATCTTTAGAATTCAACAAAATTTGAATTTTTAAACCTAACTTCCTTGTTGCTTTATTTTCAACTCACTCTGATTTTCTTGAATCATGACTTCTTACCCCCTCTGGCTGATCCCTCAACAGCTCCCAGGGTACCTGTAAAATACATCCTCCCCCCCCCCCCCCCCCGCCCCATCTTTTTTTTTTTTCTTTTTCTTTTAAGTATAGTCGATACACGTTACATCTCAGGTGTACAACTCAGTGATTTGTCAAGTTGATACATTATGTTATGTTTACCACAACTGTAGCTACCATGTGTCCTGTTACATCGTTATTATAGTATCACTGATGGTATTCTTTATGTTGTGCCTTCTATTCTCATGATTTACTCATTCCATAACTGGAGGCCTGTATCTCCCCCTCACCCATTTTGCACCCCCCCCCCCCCGCCCCCCGCCGTGCCCTCTGGCAACCCTCAGTTTGTTCTCTGTATGTATAGGTCTTTTGCCATCCTCTATCAAGGAAACTTGCTTTACTGTAAAGCTTGTTTTTGAGAAGATAATGAAGACATTTCTCAATAATCATCCTTTTTACTAGTACAGTATCTTTTGCTTGTAAGGATTTGTAGTAACTATTTCACTACTTACTTGCTGACTGAAGCCCTTAAGAGTGGTTTCTACCTGTGGATTATATATGTATAACAATAGCCTCAGCTAGAAGAAAAGGAGAAAGGGGTAAGGGATTCCATCCATCAACTGTCATGTGGACTGACCTTCTTATTAGGTGAGATTTCCAAAACAGTGTCCCTTCTAGAGTGGGACTCGGGGAGGGAGGAGTACGAGGATATGCAGATGATGAATTCCCTCTTTGAATATAAAGAAATGACGATCTGTAAAGGAAACTATTCAAGACTTTGTCTCCCTCCTTTCACAGGTTTTACTCACAACCTAGTAAGAGGTCTTTTATCTCCTTCCCCCATATCCTTCCTATCTTTTTTTTATTAACAGAGTAATCCATGCCACCAGATCCCAAGCCCCAACATGCTTTCTCTCTCATAAATTGGGAACTGTTATTAGCAAAAGGTATACGGAAACATAGATAGATGGGCTAAATCCTCATTCTTCTAGTGAAATTGTGGGTTTTTCTTTGAAAAAGGTTTCTGGTGTCCTTTAAGCTTACAACATCAAATACTACTGTCTGAGATGCTTGCTTCAATGCTGGACTCCTACATGCCAAATGATATTAAGAGCTGTGTAAATATGCACTTTGGTGTAGTATTGCCCAGACACAGACATTCACTGCAAAGCTGACAAATGAGCATTACAACATGGTACCTGTCACCAGGCTAAACCAAAAATGGGAGCCCAAGGATCACCAAAATTTCTTTCACTCACTGGTTGTTGAAAAGACTATTCAAACACTGTATCTGAACACTTGTTTTTGTTGATGGAGACTGACATACAGTTCAACCTAATGAGTGTGTAAGGTGGAGAAACATCCCAGTAACCGATACAGAAAATAGGAAATCCTCACTTGTCCAATGTCCTTTAGCAAGACTCCCAATTCATAAGGGGATCATTCTACCCTAGTCAGTTTCCTTTACCCCAGTTGGTTTTTAAAATGCTGACACAGGAATATAAGGACAATGGGGAGAACAGACGCAATAGCTGATACAATCGCACAGAAGGACACAAATACCTCTTATTTTTGAAAGTTCTACGGAGGACATTTATAAAATATTTAGAAATGTAGCTTCCTTTGCAGTTGGGTAAATTACCTGGGCTTCAAAAATGAAAGCAAAAGGATTTGGGATAAGAAACCTCCAAAATTCTAAGGGAAGTTTGAACCAACCATGCCCATGGTTGGAAGAACAGGTTTTGAATAATTCTAAGAAAATCTCTCATTGCTTTTTATTTTGTCTTACTAGAACATATTAAAAGGAATTGAGAGTCCAGAAGAAAGTAGGTTATATGGAAAACATTCTCCTTGGCCCTCAAAATCACTGGGTTTGGGTTATTCACTGAGAAGTTTGACTATAATCAAGTTTTCCATAAGAAGAGTAGTTTTAGCCAGTGAAATCCAAGCCATCTTCTTCAACAGTACCCTGTAGAAAGGGAAAAGAAAAAACCCTCTTATGTTTGAAAAACTATTATTAGTCTGAAATGAAAGCTATCACCTTCCAAACGAACAGGAGAAAAGGCTGGCTAGTTCAAGTCAGAAGCCCAGTGTGGAGGTTTCCAAGGCCCTTTTATTAGGGGAAGGTCCCCTGTGTAGCACAAGACTTCACATATGTATCAGACAATCAGATCAGTTCCTAAAAATTAGGAAGAAAAGGGAAAAACAAAACAGATTCTCTTTTTATATATATTAAACATAAATTAAAAACAATTTATAAAATGGTCACCTTTCTTACAGCATAAATGCTAAGTATATATGAATGCACCTCCAGGTTTAAGTTGTTGAAGTTGGTTTTGTTTTGTTTTCCAATAATAAATAAATAAAATTTGTTCTTAAGTTTTCGATCCACCTGTGCCACAGCAGGGCTCTGTGTCATTGTTGGCTCTTCTCCCCCTGTCGCTCCTGTGCGCAGCGCTGGGCTGTGCCGGCAGTCTCACTGGCCCGTCAGGGTACTGGCTGTCTTTTCGGGGTGGCATCCGTTCGTTAATTCGGTCCAGTCCTCGGGCTTCTTCAAAACTCCGGATCCTGTGCTGAAGCGAAAACCCTCTGATGGCTACAGGAAAACAGGAAAGGGAGGAGCTCAGTTAGACAGCAAAGCAACAAGCTTAAAGCATGCTAGCACACAGCAACCTCCTAGAGAGTACCATACAGGGTTGGAGCAGACGTCTGGTGAAGGTAAATAGGCAATATTTGATCTGAATCAGACTTGTCTGAAGCTACTGCTTCCTTAAGGCTCAGAGGGCAGCTGACACTGTGGAAGTACTTTTCACAGAAGCTCTATGTAATTAATCATGGCAGAAGCACGCCTGACAAATGGCTAAGAGGTTCGTTCCCAACCGTAACACATTTGAGAGTTTCTTATGGGCCTAAAACATGCTGAGTGTCAGGAAAAAAAGGCAATGCTAGAATAACAGAACAAGTTAAACAGAGTAGTTAACTTTAGCACAAATACCATATTGGCCACAAAAAAAGTACCAATAAGAGCTCATCTTTTTGTTTAGAAGGACAGCTTTTTGTCTTGCACGACCAGGAGCTGAATGTAAGTTAAAAGCCATCTGAAAAAGAGCTTCTGGAGATCTTTCTAATTGAATTTTTGTATCACCAAGGGAAGGCCTTCCCATTTTCAATCACCTTACTTAACAGAACAATTAAATTTATAACACATGTTTATCAATTCCAATGATTTTCACCATCAGATTCATAGAGGATTTGTTACTTGAAACTTGTTTTCTTAGAAACAAAGATAATTTAGCCTGACTGCCTTAGTGCAACCTCAGAAATGAATTAAACTAAATCCCTGTCTACTTTTGACTCTGTTCTTGATGTCCTTTAGAATCATTAGAAAAAGAAGCTGACCTGTTTGAGTCTCTAGTAATCAAATAGAAATCACTTCTACAAGGAGGGGCTACTGGATTAAACCACTTGATCCCTCATGACCACTTGCTTAAGCTTCAGCCATCGCATTAAAATTGATGGAGCCCAAGGGCACCTGGGTAGCTCAGTTGGTTAAGTGTCTGACTCTTGATTTCAGCTCAGGTCGTGATCTCAAGGTTCATGAGATCGAGCCCTGTATCAGGCTCTGTGCTGTCCGTGCAGAGCTTACTTGGAATTCTCTCTCTCCTCTTTCTCTGCCCCTTCCCACCTCTCTCAAAAATAAACATTTTACAAAAATAAAAAACAAAAACTGATAGAGCCCAGAGAGGACTTCAACTGTGGAGAAAGTCATTTAAATTAACACCAATACAGGACACAGAGGAAACACTTTATGAGCATGCCTAGAAATACTTAATTCTTTTCTCACTGTTACAGTTCTGACGATGCAATAATTGAAGATTTCAAATGTTGACACAGCTCTTTAAAACTAGTAGACAGACACATGATCACATCTAACACAGGAATATGGCCATACCTTCCCGGGCCTCTACCGCTTCTACTGTGGCTGTAAGAGGCAGGAGCAGTGGCATGCAAAAATGAAGACAGAAAAAGAGTGAGTAAACCAACAGCATTGCTGCCAGCACAGACATCCCAGGCTCCCACCTCAGCCTATTCCCATTCATAACAAAAGTCAACTAGAGAAGCGAGGATTGCTGCGAGAAACTAAATTGTGGGGAAATGTGAGGCGGGGAGAGGGTCTATTATTTTTAACATTTCAGGTGGCATGGGAACCTTTTAAACTAATGGCATCCATAGCTAAGACAATGGGTCAGTCAAGCTGACTACAAACAACCAAGAGTTATGTTGCTTTCCTTATTTTAAATAGCCAACTGCTAATTTACGTCTTGACATTCACGTATCAAAATAGCTTGAATCAAATAATTTAACGTTACAACTGTTCTTTAGTTTCTAACAGCTCAGATGGTATTAAATGAGCTGTTGCTGGGACCTATTCAAAACAGTTATTTAAAACTACTTCCTGCTCTTAAGCAATTTATGTGGGGTCCAACTGTCCTTTTTAATTACTTAATAAAAAAATGAATGGCCTTTGAATAACAGACTAGCATTTGGAAGGGAACGGAACGTGGGTTATAAGTGAGCGATTATTTCTTGTCCCAGGGGTGGAGTACTAAGCTGGCAAAGGCATAAAACTACTCAATCCTGGATACAAATTCACCTGCCATCTGGGATTAGAGATACAGCAGAAGCTGACATTTCCAACCCATATGGCTTCCATTTACTGTGCAGGAGGGCAGGCCAATTATTAAGGCCTTCTCCTTCGGTGATGGAAAAGGAAGCAATTTAAAGATTAGTGCCAACAGGTAAGTTTCCTAGTATCATCTTTTTAAAACAGTAAAAACTTGAATATATGAAAAGGTCACAGGTTGTAGCAAGAAAGATCCTACTAGAAAAACCCTCTCAGTTCCTCCAGTACCAATTTTTAAAAAGAAGTCAGGAAAGAATAATGAACAGTAACAGTTTGCTGTCCTGAAGTTTTATGTGTCAATAAGAGAGGAGAAACTGGAAGAACTGACAGTTAACTTCCTATCACAATGTGAGAAAATGGAAACTTGGAATCAATTTATCAAGTGCTTAAATATGTCAGCCATTTGTAGGCCTGTGGTAAAGCAATGTCACACCCTCCCTAATCTCCTCAAATAGAATAAACTTCCACAAGAAAATGATAGTGCCTTCAAACAGTATATCACTGGTGCTATTACAAAGCTGACGAACAAAGTGCAGCCTGAAACTGTATACAGATTGTTGTTCTAATTGGAGTTTAAAAGCTATGTGGTAAAATATGTACTAGTATTGCACTGTTTTGGGTCCTCCTAGAACTGCTTTTTGCATTGGGTATTTAGATACCAGCCTGCATTAAAGGACATTATAAGAAATAGTCCCATAAAACTGAGAAACTGATTTTATTTATTCATATTTATATATATTTTTCTTATTTTATTATATTTATTGAAATTTTATTTCTTTGTTGAAATACCTTTCTCTACTGAAATATAATTCATACACCATAAAATTCACTTGCTTAAAGTGTGCAATTTGATATAGAGTTGTACAACCAACAGGACAGTCTGTGGTCAGAACATTTTCATCACCCCAAAAAGAAACCTATTTACCTCCCGCCTCCCTTCCCCTGATCCTAGAGTCAACCAATAATCTACTTTCTGCCTCTACAGATTTGCCTGTTCTGGACATTTCATATAAATGGAATCACACAATATGTGACTTTAGTGACTGGCTTCTTTCCTTCAGTCTAATATTTTTAAGGTTTATTTATGTTGAAACCTGCATCAGTATTTCATTCCTTTTTATGACTGAATAGTATTCTATTCTGTGACTATCCACCTCATCAGGTGATGGGCATCTGGGCTGTTTCCACTTATTGGCTCTAATGAAAAATGCTGCTTTGGGGCACCTGGGTGGCTCAGTCAGTTGAGCATCTGACTTTGGCTCAGGTCACGATCTCATGGTTCATGAGTTCAAGCCCCACATAGGGCTCACTGCTGTCAGTGCAGAGCCTGCTTTGGATTCTGTGTTCCCTCTCTCTCTGCCTTTCCCCCCTTGTACTCTCTCCCAAAAATAAATAAAACATTTTAAAATTAAAAAAAAGAAAAAAATGCTGCTATGAACATTTGTGTACAAGTCTTTGTGTGAATACGTTTTCATTTCTCTGAGGTATTCAACTACAAGTGAAACGGCTGCTCATAAGGTCAACTGTATGTTTAATCATCCAAAGAACTCCCAGATTGGTTTCCAAAGTACCACATCATTTCACATTTCCACCAGCAGCGTATGAGGGTCCCAATTTGTCCACATCCTCACCAACACTTGTTATTATTCTACTGGGTGTAGTGGCATCTAATTGTGGTTTTGATTTGTATTTCCTTAATGTCTAACGATGTTGAACAACTTTTCACATGCTTATTGGCCATTTGTATGTCTTTGGAAAAATGTCTACTCAACTTTTTTACCCATTTTTTAATTAAGTTGTCTTTTTTTTTTTTTTTTTAGAGTTAATCCTCTCTTTTTTTTAATTTTATTGTTTTAAATTTACATTCAAATTAGTTAGCATATAGTGCAACGATTTCAGGAGTAGATTCCTTAATGCCCCTTACCCATTTAGCCCACCCCCCGCCCACAACCCCCCCAGTAACCCTCTGTTTGTTCTCCATATTTATGAGTCTCTTCTGTTTTGTCCCCCTCCCTGTTTTTATATTATTTTTGTTTCCCTTCCCTTATGTTCATCTGTTTTGTCTCTTAAAGTCCTCATATGAACGAAGTCATATGATATTTGTCTTTCTCTGACTAATTTTGCTTAGCATAATACCCTCCAGTTCCATCCACGTAGTTGCAAATGGCAAGATTTCTTTCTTTTTGATTGCCGAGTAATACTCCATTGTATATATACACCACATCTTCTTTATCCATTCATCCATCGATGGACATTTGGGCTTTTTCTATACTTTGGCTATTGTTGATAGTGCTGCTATAAACATGGGGGTGCATGTGTCCCTTTGAAACAGCACGCCTGTATCCCTTGGATAAATACCTAGTAGTGAATTGTTGGGTCATAGTGTAGTTCTATTTTTAGTTTTTTGAGGAACTTCCATACTGTTTTCCAGAACGGCTGCACCAGCTTGCATTCCCACCAACAATGCCAAAGAGATCCTCTTTCTCTGAATCCTCGCCAACATCTGTTGTTGCCTGAGTTGTCTTTTTATTATTCAATTATAAGAGTTCTTTAAATTCTTTAGATACCAGTCCCTTATCAAATGCATGATTGTTAATATTGTCACTCATTCTATGGCTTGTCTTTTTACTTTCTTCATGATGGCTCAGTTTGCAGCACAAATGTTAATTCTGATGCAGTCCAATTTATACCTAATCTATTTTTTTATTTTATGGTCTTTGTGAATCTGTTCAGTTCTTGGCACTCCTCTTTATTTTGGTATTAGGAAGCTTGTAGTAAAAGTTGTGGCTATTGGCTTGTTTTGTTTTGTTTTCCTTTGTGCTCCAAATTCCCAGCTTCTTTACTTTACTTTACTTCCCTGTATTATGTGTGTACTGTAACTTACTCAATTCCCTCGTGGAACAAGGTAAGATGTAAGTGAATGCATGTTATAAGGCCATATGGGATATTGTTGGTTGAAAGGTCTCCAAGTAAAGTTACAGGAACAATAGGGTAGAGGAGAGCGGAGAATGGGTGATGGGCACTGAGGAGGGCACTTGTTGGGATGAGCACTGAGTGTTGGATGCAAGTGATGAATCATGGGAATCTACCCTTAAAACCAGGAGCACACTGTACACACTGCATGTTAGCCAACTTGACAATAAATTATATTAAAAAATAAAATTAAATCACGTAAATAATTTTTAAAAAAGTTACAAGAACAATAAAAGGTCTTTTTTAGCTAATGTTCCAGTTTGCCAATGAACCTACAGAACTGAGACTCTGATGGGAAAATGACAAAATAAGCTCAGTTCCTGTCAATCAGTGAGAGAGATAAGGAGGTCTAAAAAGCTGGCTCCACCTTCAGTTCTGTTCTTACACATTCCTGAAGATGTCTATCAATGAAAAACCTTATGTGATTAAAACACTAATATTCCAATTAGGAATGAAGAAAACAATATACTTGGGACTGAGAACAGAAGGCAGATCAAAGATTATAAACAAACAAATCTCCAAACAACACATCTATAAAATTCTCTTCATTATTCATCTCTGATTGGCTCTTTCAAGGTCCAGATTAAAACAACAACTTTGTGGATCAGCAAGTTTCCAAAACTTTTCAAGAAAGGCTGTAGAAGACACTCCCTTCTTCTTCACCCATGGTGTTTCCAACTAATTCCAACCTACCAAAACTGCTCTCAGAGTAGCTCACATGACTAATTACCAAAGTAACAGTGGGAAGTATTGCCTCACAAGAAACTGCACATTTATTTGAGAGAAAAAATTCAATCTAAAATAGTTTACTGATCCTTTTTATGAAACTAAACAAATTAAGAAAATTAGTTATATACTTCTAAGGAGAAAATGTTTATTTCCTCCTTCTAAATAGCTGAACTCTAACATTCCAGTATTTAATTTGAAAGAGAAGGAGAAAATCAATCCTATAAAAAGAAAAGGGAAAAGGGGGCTTGTTCCTAGTAATCAACATCAGTGGACTTTCCACAAAATGGAAAGGATTCCTGTAAGTAATGGGATGACAAGAAAAAAAAAAAAAAAAACTTAAATAGAAACAATTCAATAAAATAAGGGGGCAAAAAGCAGTGAAACTCTAAGTTGCTAATGCTTCGACTCCAGTTTTTGTGCCTAGAATTAATTGTCTTGCTTGACCAGATCTATGTCTATTCTGACAAATATTGATCTTTTCATTCCAGGGTTCCATAAAGCCCTCTCCTTACAAGCCAGCACCCACACACTTTTTAGAACAGACACTCTGTTTGGATAGGTGACATGGCAGTGGAGTAGAACATGGCTTGTAGGCAGAGGCAAACTCCCTCTCTGAGACATTCTAACACCCAAAATTAAGGTATAAAATATACATTAGGTGAGGCATATCATGTGCACGAATCTGAAGTGCACAGCTCTATACGTTTTTATGTATGAATACACTTGTGTAACTACTACCCAGAGAGTGATACAGAACACCCCCACTACTCCAGAAGTCCCTTCTGCTCCTTCGGGGTCAATTAGTCTCCCACCAGAGGAAGTGCCATTCTATTCCGACTTCTATTACCATTTGGCTAGTTTGCCTATTCTTGAACATTCTGTAAACCAGACAGTCTGTGCCATTTTGTGCCTAGCTTTTTGAGTTTACCATAATGTCTGTGAGGTTCAACCCTGTTTTTGCATGTATTCGTAACGTGATTTTTCATTGCTGTGTAGTATTCCATTGTATAAATAGAACACATTTATCTATTCTACTATTGCTGAACATTTGGGTTGCTTCCCGTTTGGGGCTATTATGAATAAAGCCACAGTGAACATTCTTATGCCTATCCTTTGGAGGACATACGCACTGATTCTCTTCAATATATACCAGGTCTTATTGCTGGGTTGCAGGGTAAGACATATGTTTTTGCTTTACTGCCCAACAGTTTTCCAAAGTGGCTGAACCAATTTCCAAGTACACTAACAATGTATCTAGTTCTCTTGTCCATAAATTCACCAACACTTAGTGTTATTAGACTTTTAATTTTAGCCATTCTGGTGAATATGTAGTGGCATCTCACTGCGATTTTAATATCTATTTCCCAGATAACTTTATTAAGCATCTTTTCATATGCTCATTGGCCATTTTGATACCCTCTTTTGTGAAGTGCCTGTTAATATCTTTTGACATTAAAAACATTAGTTGTGTGGGGCGCCTGGGTGGCTCAGGCGGTTAAGCGTCTGACTTCGGCTCAGGTCATGATCTCACGGTTTGTGAGTTCAAGCCCCACGTCAAGCTCTGTGCTCAAGCCTGCAGCCTGCTTTGAATTCTGTGTTTCCCTCTCTCTCTGCCCCTCACCCACTTGCACTCTGCCTCTCTTGTTCTCTCTCAAAAATGAACATTAAAAAAAATTACAGGGGCGCCTGGGTGGGTCAGTCGGTTAAGCGGCCGACTTCGGCTCAGGTCATGATCTCACGGTCCGTGAGTTCGAGCCCCGCGTCGGGCTCTGTGCTGACAGCTCAGAGCCTGAAGCCTGTCTCAGATTCTGTGTCTCCCTCTCTCTGACCCTCCCCTGTTCATGCTCTCTCTGTGTCTCAAAAATAAATAAACGTTAAAAAAAAAAAAAAAATTTTTTTTTAATTAAAAAAAATTACAAAACAAAACATTAGTTGTGTTTTTCTTATTGAGTTTGTAGTTCTTTATATATTCTGAATTCAAGCCCTTTGTCAGACATACATATTGCAAAAAATCTTTTCTCAGTTAATGGCTTGCCTTTTCCCTTTCTTAATCATATATTTTTGTAAATAGAAATTCTTAAGTTTTTTTTTTTTTTAGAAATTCTTAGTTTTATGGAATTTAGTTGATTTTTTTTCTTTTAAGGTTAGCACTTTTTGTGTCCTATATAAGGACTTTTTATCTACCCCAATACTCTCCATCCTTTCTTCCAGGAGTTTTATTGTTTTTATCTTTTATATTTAAGTTATAATTCATTTTGAATTAATTTTCATATGTAAAGAGAAGAGTCAAGATTCACTTTTCCCCCAGATGGATGTCCAATTGCTCCAGTATCATTTCTTCAAAGAAGCCCTAATTTTAGATTTTATGTTGACTGCTGGGTAATGGGAGCACATATTCCATGAAAGCAGTATTTCTCAGACTCACCTGTCTCAATAGTCTGCTTTCCTCCTGAGAGGACACCTAGAGGGAGTGTCCCTGTAGGCGTCAGGCCCTTGAGAGTCAGCACACTCTCACTCTCTTCCCTGCAAAGGAAGGTGAAAGTCCTGCATTAACGCCAGGGTGTCCACCACTCAGCAGTTCAAAGATACTAGAAGGAAGTTAAGAAAGGATGCACAGAGATGGAGGACAGGTTCTCCTTCTTCCTACCCCTTCCCTGACCCAAAGAAACAGATGTTTTATGAAAATGTTCCAATTTTAAACCACCAGCCAGTTCTTGCTTCTCAATTAGAGGTACTTAATAGGCAGCCGCTGTTCTAATGTTTCCCATATATCATACCATTTAATCCTCCTAATAACCGTATAAGGCAGGTCTTGTTATTGTCACTCTATTACAGACAAGGAAACTGAGGCTCCAAACCATTCAGCTAAGAAGAGGTAGAGCCAGGATGTGAACAGGCAATCTGGATCCAAGAATTCACACTAAATCACTCCATTCACTATACCTAAGCTTGTACCAAATGAATGTTTGCCAAAACATTTCTAGTCACTTTAATAGATAGGTCAGATTCAATCTGCACTCCGCTTTGAAGACCTATCCAATTGTACTACACTTTAATTCTAAAAAAAACTGTTCTAAAATCAGCTTCTAATTGTCTCTCAAAATACTTTTATCCCATACTGTAATGATAGATTTATCCTCACCGCAGAATTGAAAAGACCCGTGCCATCTTCCCAATGGCTCTGATTTTATTCTTGATGATCTCCTTTCGAACTGTAGTGCCTCCTTAAAGAATACAAAGAATAAGTGAGTTAAAAGAATGTGTTAACAAGGTTAGTTTTAAAATATGCAGGATGAAGTATCTTTCTAACTTAAAGAAATTATTGTTTTAAAAAAAGAAATCAAGGCCTAAGTTTGTTTAAACAAATAAAAATCCCAGGAAGTTCTAAGGAGCAAGAGAGAAAACAACCCAGAAGAAGGGGGGAAAAAAAGATGGAAGTAAAAATGGAGGGGTCACAACAAAGACAGACTGGATGGATCTATGAAGGGTAGGAACTTATTTGTGGTTCTGAAATGTAGAACACAGCAAAGAATGAAATATACACATAAACAAAGACAGCTGCTACAGCAAAGACCTCTTTTGCAAATGCTGTGGGCCACCTTAGGATGCAGGGTTTGGCCTGCCAAATGGCAAGTGATGATTCAAGCAGTTATCTTCTGCATATATACAGTTAGCTCTCCTGAACTTAGTGAGGGCTACTTTCATTCTATAATCCTCACTTACTCACAGACTGGTGAGTTACTGCCTACCATAGACAACTGTGTGGTACAAATCATGATGATGGGTAAGGTCTTTATAAAGCAACATCAAAAAAAGTTACCACAACATTTTATGGCCTTTTCCCATCTATGATTCAGGAAACAGCTCACGTATGAGAAGCCAAGGTCCAGGCATGCACCAGGTGACCACATTCAAAAGTCAGAAAGAGAAACATGGTCTCTCCTTCCTCACCCCTCCAGCTCTCAATATCCTGCAGAATTATATGGCAGGTCCAGAGAAAACACTCACATTAAAACAGAAAGGGAGGATGGAGAGCCTGTCTGAAATTACTCAACTACAACTAAAAAGATCCAATAAAATTAATAGACTGTGTGTGACAGACAGCGAGTAGTAAGCTCTTAGCACATTTTAGTCGGATACCTTTCCGATAGCTTGAAATGTAGTGATCTTCAGGGAGAAGAGACACCAAGAAACAAGGAGATGAAGATAGAAATATGAGAAGAGAAATTTAAGTTTACATGGAAGAGAGAAAAAAAAATCAAAGTGAAATGCAATGAGAGAAGCAGGCTACTATCTTTATCAGCTCAGAAGAGACATCCTTGGTATCATGATAGAACATTAAATTACAAATTTCTTGTCAGCAGTTTTCCACTTCTTAAAGTTTATAGTTTTACATAATTTCACATCTGTTTTTATCTAACATATCCCATCCCCACAAATCATGAAAATAAAATTAGACAAAGAAAAAGATACTACTTAAGAAACAAAACGATGCTGAAAACAAGGAACAAAAAACAAAGGACAGAATGAACAGCCTACAAATCTCGTAATAAGAGCAATATGTTTTTGTTTAATGGATTCACTATGTTCCTATACCTTTTTGGAGATATTATAGGTTTTCCTTTTTTAAGTTTTATATTTTCTTGAGAATCTCAAGTTCATTCACATTGTTTTTTGCTGTTTGTATTGTTGTTTGACTGACTCCAAGACTTTCCTGAGGTGGATGGTAATCCTTGGTGTTGGCTCCTGATTAGGAATGAGGGCCTAAAAGGCTCTCAGAGTTGCCAGGTAGACTGCAGACTTGGAGCTTTACAGGTTGTGATCAGGGTGAACTTTTGTTAGGGAATTCTCTTTATCAGTATTGAGGATGCACATGGCTGCTTAATTCACTGGTTTGGGGCCAGGTAATGATGCCCTCAGCTGTATTCCTAACCCAGAAATTCTTTGGTTACACTTTTTTTTAGAGATTTGCCTCCAGACCTGGAGGAGAGGCAACTGCCCAGTGGCAATTAGGATTTTAACTGCCTTTGAAACAGCTTCCACCTAGTCTTTTTTTTTTTTTTTTTTTTTTTTAGCTCAGTGCCCATCCCCTTACTCCCCCTAACCCAGTCCCCAATTCTAGAAATTGTACTACCAATTCCTTTGCTTTTTGAGGATTCTGTGCTATAATTCAGCATTCCACATTACTTTAGCTTTCTTGAATTAGCTAAGTGAGGAACACAAATTATTCATGTTTCCCAGCTTCTAGAAGTTCCTATAAAAATCTCCACATTTTTCTAGGTTTATCACTTTTTTATTGTGAGGTATGATAAACATACAGAAAAGTGCACAAAACAAATGTAAAATGTCTCTCTCTTCCCAAAGAAAATCACTCTCTTGACCTTTATTGAAATCACTTTCTTGCTGTTCTTTATAGTTTTACCATGTAAGCGTGTGGGTATCCACAAACACTATGGTTTTCATTGTGTTTTAACTTTCTGTATTTAGAACAATCAAATATGTATTTCTGTGTCTGGCTTCTTTTGCTCAACATTATGTTTGTAAGACTGATCCATGTTTTGCCCATTGTAGTTCACGGTCATTATTGTATACAATTCTACCATATGAATATGCCACAATTTTCCTTTTTACCATCAGTGGTTATTTGGTCTAATTCCAATTTTTGGCTATTGTGAATTCAACTGCTATGAATATTCCTATGCGTTTCTCTTTACTATTTCTGTTAAGTACATTCCTAGAATTAGAACCATCAGTTACAGGGTATGTATATGTTCAACTTTGGATAAGTTAGATATTATCTACTAAAGTGGACGTACGAAGTTATATTTCAGTGTATGAGCATTCCCGCTGCTACACGTCCAGGCCAGCACTTGGTGTCATCTTTAATTCATCTTTAATTTTAGCCAATCTGGTGGCTGTATAGAATCAGCCAGTGTGGTTTTAATTTGCATTTTCACAATCACTAATGTGGATGGATATCTTTTTATATCTTCACAGACCATTTTGATATTCTCTTTTGTGACGTACTTATTCAAGTCTCGTCTAACTGACCTGGAGTTCTTCATATATTCTTCAAGTGAACTCTTTGTTGATTGTGTTGCAAATACCCTCTCCCACTCTGTACCTTGACTTTTCACACTCTTAAAAGGGTCTTTTGATAAATATAAATTCTTACTTTTAATGTAGTCCAACTTATCAATAGTTTTCATATGGTAAATGTTTTCTGTGACCTGTATTTAAGAAATTGTCCTTGGGGCGCCTGGGTGGCGCAGTCGGTTAAGCGTCCGACTTCAGCCAGGTCACGATCTCGCGGTCCGTGAGTTCGAGCCCCGCGTCAGGCTCTGGGCTGATGGCTCAGAGCCTGGAGCCTGTTTCCGATTCTGTGTCTCCCTCTCTCTCTGCCCCTCCCCCGTTCATGCTCTGTCTCTCTCTGTCCCAAAAATAAATAAACGTTGGAAAAAAAAATTAAAAAAAAAAAAAAGAAATTGTCCTCTTCCCACAAGGTCATGAAGATTATAAATATTGTATTATAAATACTAGAGGCTTTATTTTTGTATTATAAATACTAGAGGCTTTATTTTTTTGCCTTTCATATATGAATTATTAAAAAAAACCTTTATGTTCATTTATTTTTGACAGAGAGACAGAGCATGAGTGGGGGAGAGGTAGAGAGAGAGGGAGACACAGAATCTGAAACAGGCTCCAGGCTCTGAGCTATCAGCACAGAGCCCGATGCGGGGCTCGAACTCACAGACTGCGAGATCATGACCTGCACTGAAGTCGGATGCTCAACCGACTGAGCCACCCAGGTGCCCCTCATATATGAATGTATTAATCCGTCTGGAATTTATTTTGTGTTTGAAATATGATATGAGTCAGGTTTAATTTTTTTCTCAGATATCCCCAAAACACTTATTAAAAATACCATCATTTCCCCACTACTCTGCAGGACCACCTCTGGTGTAAATCAAGTGTCCACAAATGCTGTGATGTTTCTGGATTCTCTACTCTGTTTCAGTGCTCATCTGTCCTTGCACTAATAATCCTAAATGCTCTAGCTTTGCAGTAAACCTTGATCTTCTTCAAGACTTAAACTATTTCCACACTAATTTTACAACCTATCCTCAGCATTTTCATACAAATTTTAGAATCTATCCTCAGTATTTCCATATAAATTTTACAGTCAAATGGTCTGTTAATAGTTGACTTTGTACTGAATCCACAGATCAATTTGGGAATAACATATCTTTATAATATTGAGTTTTCCAAAACTCAATGTACATTTTATTTCTTTCCATTTATTTAGATCTCCTTTAATTTCTCTAATAATGTTTTATAGTTTGTTGCTTAGAGGTATCACACACCACTGGTCAGATTTATTGTTAGGGAGAATACTGTAAATGGCACCTTTAAAATTTCATTTTGCTTGTTGCTGGTAATAGAAACACAAATGATTTTTGCTTATTAACTTTGTATCCAGCAGCTACATGCCCTTGTTGATTTTAACAATCTATAAATTCCTTTGAATTTTCTCTACACACAGTCAAATCACCTATAAATAATGATAGCTTTGTTTCTCTCTTTCTAATCTTTATACCCTATGATGCTTTTTCTTGCCTTATTATACTGGGTATAACTTCTTTTTTTTTTTTTTTTTTTTTTTTAAACATTTATTTATTTTTGAGACAGAGAGAGACAGGGCATGAATGGGGGAGGGTCAGAGAGAGAGGGAGACACAGAATCCGAAACAGGCTCCAGGCTCTGAGCTGTCCGCACAGAGCCCGACGCGGGGCTCAAACTCGCGGACCGCGAGATCATGACCTGAGCTGAAGTCGGACGCGCAACCGACTGAGCCACCCAGGCGCCCCTACTGGGTATAACTTCTAATGTGGTATTATATGGAGGTATTAATAACTGACATCCTTACCTGTTCCCAATCACTAAGGAGAACTTTCAACATCTTGCCATATGATGTTTGCAATAGGCTTTTTTTTTTTCAACGTTTATTTATTTTTGGGACAGAGAGAGACAGAGCATGAACGGGGGAGGGGCAGAGAGAGAGAGAGACACAGAATCGGAAACAGGCTCCAGGCTCTGAGCCATCAGCCCAGAGCCTGACGCGGGGCTCGAACTCACGGACCGCGAGATCGTGACCTGGCTGAAGTCGGACGCTGAACCAACTGCGCCACCCAGGCGCCCCTAGGCTTTTATAAATATGTTAAAGAATTCCTCTCCAAGCCTAGATTAATGGATCTATTGCAAAAGAAGGATGAATCTTACCTAAAGCTATCTCTACATCGATGGTTTTTAATGCAGTGAATTATACTGATTTTTTAAATAAAATTTTTATTTTAGAATAGTTTGACATTCAGCAAAGTAGTGAAGACTCTATGGAGTTCACATACACCCCTCTCGCAATTTCCACTAGTATTAAGATTTTACATTAGTAATACTGATTAAATTTCTAATGTTAAATCTTCCAACTTGGTTGGGAGGCAGAATTCTTTTATGTATATTGCTAGTTTCAATTTGATGATGTTTTGTTTAGGATTAATGTCCTTTCACATTTTAGGATCATAGTTATACTAACCTCACTAAATTATAGGGGAGCATTTCTTCTTTTTATTTTCAGGAAGAATTTGTTTAAGATTGGTGTTGTTTCTTAAATGTTTGGTAAATCTGTTGGTGAAGTTATCTTCACCTGGAATTTTCTTCATAAATTTTTTTTTAAATTATAGATCCTGTTTCTTGGTAGGACTGTAATTATTAAGATTTTCTATATGGTGTCAGTTTGGGTAAGTTAGGTTTTTCAGGAATCTGTCCATTTCATCTAAGTTTTAAAATTCACTGGTATAAATTTATTCTCATTATTTTTTTTAAATGTTTATTTATTTTTGATGGGGGGATGGCACAGAGAGAGAGGGAGACACAGAATCTAAAACAGGCTCTAGGCTCTGAGCTGTCAGCGCAGACCCTGACAAGGTGCTCGAACCTATGAACTGGGAGATCATGACCTGAGCCGAAGTCAGATGCCTAACCCACTGAGCCATCCAGGCACCCCTATTCTCATTATTTTCTTAATGTCTATAGGGTCCGATGTCTCCATTTTGTTTACTTGGTAAGTCTTACCAGGGATTTATCAATTTTATTAAGTCTCTTTTAAGAGCACAATTTGGTTATTACTGCTTTTCTGTATCTTTTTTCCTATTTTGTAACAATATTCTTTTTATTTCGCGACATCTATTTTCTTTAGGTGTAAAGTGCTATCTACCCTTTGTCAACTTTTTGAGATAGATGCTGACTTTCTGCCTTTCTCCTTTTCCAAATATGTATTTAAAGCTATAAATTTTCCTCTAAGCATGGCTTTAGATACACCCAATTTTTGTTCCCCCCCAAGTTTAAATCGGTTTGAGTTTAAGCACTGATTTTATACTACAAATGTAGTATAAGATGAACTAAATTTACAACTTAATTTGTTCGTGGAAGATGCCTTACAAAACATTACAACTAAGACATATGCAAGATTTTATATGCATTTTGGAAGAACTCACACCGAAAAAGCAGCTGATTAGTCATTAAGCTTGACCACTTTCACATCTTTTGGTCAGTTCTCCACAGTCATGACAGAGGAGAGTCACTCGGACCTTGCTGTACACACTGAACCATTCTGGGTGATGATTCATCTTTTCTGCTTCAAGGGCAACTCAGGACATGAAGCCAAATGCCTGATTAAAATTTTTGAAGGAGGGGCACCTGGGTGGCTCAGTCAGTTAAGCGTCCAACTCTTGATTTTGGCTCAGGTCATGATTCCACGGTTCTTGAATTTGAGCCCCGTGTGGGACTCTCTCTGTTAGAGGTGTGGAGCCTACTTGGGATTCTCTGTCTTCCTCTCTCTGCTCCTCCCCCTCACACATGCTCTCTTTAAACAAACAAACAAACAAACAAACTTAAAAATAAAAATTTTAAATAATTCTTTGTAGATGGCATCTCTTTCACTTAATTCTGACCATCCTGTTACTTTAAGGTCAAGTATAACTTACTTCCTCTCTTCTGCTGTCAACCAGTTAGCATCTGCTGACATGGCCACAAAGTTTAGGCTCCAGCCCCAAACCCAGGCCTGCCTGGTGTGCTGCCTGTCCTCAAGTTTTAATATGTACTACTTTTCATAGTCATTCAGCTCAAAATACTTTCAAATTTTCAACGTCATCTGCTATTTGATTCATTGGTTATCAAGTGTGTGTGTGTGTGTGTGTGTATACTTAAAAAATTTTTTTTCCCAATGTTTATTTATTTTTGAGAGACAGAGAGAGACAGAGCACAAGCAGGGGAGGGGGAGAGAGAGAGGGAGACACAGAATCCAAAGCAGGTTCCAGGCTCCGCACTGTCACCACAGAGCCCAACATGGGGCTCAAACTCAGAAGCCATGAGATCAAGACCTGAGCCAAAGTTGGACGCTTAACTGACTGAGCCACCCAGGCGCCCCGTATACATTTTTTTTTTTTTTTTTAAGTAAGCTCTAGGCCCAACATGAGGCTTGAACTCATGATGATGAGATCAAGAGTCACATGTTCTATCAACTGAGCCAGCCAGGAGCCCCTATCATGTATATTCTTAAATCTCCCAATATTATGAGGGTGTTCTAGATTATCTTTTTGTTACTGATTTATATATTAACTGCATGTGGTCAAAGAACATAGTCATTATGATTTTAATCCTTTGACGTCTGAAACTTGCTTTTCGCTCTGTAAATTTTTGTAAATGTTATGTGTATTTGAAAAGAAGGTGTATTCAGCACCTGTTGGACGCAGTGTTCTTTATATGTGGGTCAAGTTCATTAATTACATTGTTCTAATTTTCTACGATCTTCCTAATTTTGTCTGTCTGCTTATTCCATCAATTACTGAGAGGTATGTGTTAAATTCTCCTACTACCCATTGTGAATATTTTTATTTCTCATTATACTTCTGTTATTTTTCATTTTATATATTATGAAGCCATATTATTTAATTGCATATACATTTAAAATTGTTACATCTTATTTTTTAGATTCTACTTCATGTAATATTACTCTATCTGTAACAACTTTTCTTTGGTTTGTACTTGCATGATATTATTTATTCTTCTCCTTTTACTTATAAACTTTCTGTATCCTTATGCTGTGAACTTGTCTCTTATAAAACATAAAGTCTGGGGTGCCTGTGTGGCTCAGTCAGTTAAGTGTCCAACTCGTGATTTCAGCTCAGGTCATGATTTCATGGTCATGGGATCAAGCCCCTCAGTGGGATTCTCCTGGGATTCTCTCTCTCCCTCTCTCTCTGTCCCTCCCCTGCTCGAGCACATGCCCTCTCTCTCAAAATAAATAAATAAAGTTAAAAAACAAACAAAATTAAAAAAAATCCTACTTGATAATTTGTCTTTTATCCATTTACATTTAATAAAATTTCTGAAACATTTACCATGATAATTTATTCTATTTATCTTACTGTTATATGTACCTTTCCTCCCTTCTTGCATTCTTCTGGATTATTTTTCTATCGTTCCACTTTTTCTAAAACTTGAAGGTTATATACTTTTTTTTTCTAATGTTTATTTTTGAGAAAAAGAGAGAAAGTGGGGGAGGGGCAGAGAGAGAGGGAGACAGACAATCTGAAGCAGGCTCCAGGCTCTGAGCTGTCAGCACAGAGACTGACGTGGGACTTGAACTCACGAACTGCAAGATCATGACCTGAGCCGAAGTCAGATGCTTAACCAGCTGAGCCACCCAGGTGCCCCTTGAAAGTTACATACTTAAAAAAACTCTCTTTTCTTGAAAGTTACTCTAAATTGTAACACCATTTCTTACCAAAGTATGAAGTGTTTTGTTTTGTTTTGTTTTAGAAGTTTATTTATTTACTTGGTAATCTCTACATCGAACTTGGGGCTTGAATTTACAACCCCAAGTTTTTTTGTCATCCAAAGTACTTTTACTATGATGCGTTTAAGATGGTATTATTATTTTTTAAATTCATTCTGCTTTGGTTTACAGAGCTTCTTCGACCTGCAGCTTAATGTCTTGACAAATTTAGAAAATTTTTATCCATTCTCTCTTCAAATAGTGATTCTGTCCCTGACTCTATCTCTTCTTTGGGACTCTAAACACACAGATGATATGCCTGTTCACTGTATCCTCTGTCTCTTAGGCTTTCTTTTTGGTATTTTCTTTTTTCTTTTCATGATTCATTCATTCTAGATTGTTTTTTTCTGACCTCTTACCTAGTTCATTTATTCTCAGTTTAAGCTTTATTCAATCTGTTAATTCATCTGTCCAGAGTTTTAAATTTTATTTTACTTTTCCTTCCTAGCATTTTCTTTTGGTACTTTATCAACTCTGCTACATCCCCTTTTATAATTCACAATTCTTTGCCAAAATTTTCAGCCTAGTTTTTTTTTTTTTTTTAAGTTTATTTACTTATTTTGAGAGAGAAAGAAAGCACAGGTTGAGGAGGGGCAGAGAGAGAGAGAGAGAGGGAGGCAGGGAGGCAGTGGGGGGGGGAGAGAAAGACAGAGAGAGAGAGAGAGAGAGAGAGAGAGAGAGAGAGAGAATCCCAACTAAGCTCTGTACTGTCAGTGCAGAGCCTGATGCAGGGGTCAAAATCACAAACTGTGAGATTGTGACCAGAGCTGAAGTCTGATGCTTGACCAGGTGCCCCTTCAACCTAGTTTTTTATGATCTTGAACACAGTAATCATTGTTTTGGTTTTGTTTTTAGCACAGTTATTTTATTTTAAATGTTTTTTATTTTATTTACTTTTGAGAGAGAGAGAGAGAGCAAGCAGGAGAGGTGCAGGGGGTTTGGGGACAGAGGATCCAAAGCAGGCTTCTCACTGACAGCAGACAGCCCAATGTGGGACTTGAACCCAAGAACCATGAGATCATGACCTGAGCCTAAGTCGGACACGCAACTGATAGAGCCACCCAGGAGCCCCTAGCATAGCTATTTTAAAGTTCAGTCTGATAAAGCCAATGTCTGGAGAATCTGGCATCTGTTTTTATTTTTTGCTGTTTCTGCTGGTTCTCATTCATGTTGTTCTATCTCCTCATACGCCTAGTTATTTTGGTTGTGAGCCACGTATTATATTTGAAAGGCTATTTGTAGGAATTTAAGGCCCTACATGACGTTATCTTAGCCTAGAGAGGTTTGCTTTTGCCAGGCGCCTGGGGCTACTTTATTTAAATTTCATGGATTGAAATGATTTGAGGGTAAGCTGTAGTCCCTTTGAGGGCTGTTCTATTTCCAGTTCACCCTTACCTTTACTTACATGGATGAGACCTTCTGGGATCCCAAACCAATGAGGAGAAACTTACCAGCACTCACATCATCCTTAGCAAGCCATGAGCCCTAACTTTTTAGCTTCTATCAAGAGGGCTGCTCAACCTCTTTCCCTCTCTTTTGAAATTCATTAATATCTCCAGAGACAAATAGTCCCAAATGTTGGTTTTACCTCTCTGGATTTATGCCTTTTTCCAGATCTCAACTTGGTAATTATTTTACTTTGTTAGCTTTCTGAATGCCTTTAAAGCAAATTTTACAATCCTGTGTGTAGCTTTTGCAGTGATCTTAAGTCAGGGTTGATTTACACTATCTAGTCTGATATTACTAAAGTGGAAATCCTTAATTTATATCACTTAAATAAAACCAAAATTGCACTGTGGTTTTAGTGTGGTTTCAGGAAGGAATGGAATTAGAGGTGTGTTCAATTCACCATTATAACCTAGATGGTTATTCTTTGTTTCCTTTCAGAAAAAAAATTAGAAAGCATGTATCAGCTGATATCTTTATACCCTGTAAAAAATGAGAATGACAGGATTCTGTTCATTCACTTTTGCACTTAACAGAATACCTAATAAATTTTCCATATTAGCACTGATAGCCTTACTCCATTCTTTTTTTAATAGTTGCCCTTCATATCACTGAATCTAACTCAACAAATATTTACTTTACCATGCTCACTGCACTACACTTGGCTTTAGGGCTATACTGGTAAGCCCTAAAACCAAAAACCAATTGTGTCCCAGCATTCAGGGAATTGACAGTTGAGTGGGAGTAAAATATATTAATCTTACAATAATATAAATAAATGCAAAATTACAACTCTATCAAATGCTAAGGAGAGGTACAGGTTGATATGAGACAGCATGACAGGGGTACTGGATCTAGTCAGGGAGGTCAGAAATGTCTTCCATGAAGATGTTACAATAAGCTGAATAAGAGCTGACTAGAAGAGAATGGGACAAAGGAGGTTTACATGAAGAAAATAATATTCTATGTAGAGAACCAATCATATGGATATATCATAATTGAATTACCCACCTCTCCACTGAGGGACATTTAGATTGCTTTGAATCTGTTGCTATTATAACAATTCTTTAATATGTATATTTGCAATTTTGTAATATATATATTTGCAATCCTTTTATATATATATATATATATATATATATATATATATATGCATGCAATTTTTGGCATAATTTTATAAGCATACCTTTATGATCATCAAGAATCCTTTCTTTTTTTTTTTTTTTTAATTTTTTTTTTCAACGTTTATTTATTTTTGTGACAGAGAGAGACAGAGCATGAACGGAGGAGGGGCAGAGAGAGAGGGAGACACAGAATCGGAAACAGGCTCCAGGCTCTGAGCCATCAGCCCAGAGCCTGATGCGGGGCTCGAACTCACAGACTGCGAGATTGTGACCTGGCTGAAGTCGGACGCTTAACCGACTGCGCCACCCAGGCGCCCCAAGAATCCTTTCTTAATACATATAATAGAGTTCACAATAACTTCCATGTCCACTTAAATTTGAATATAAATTCTACTAGATCTATTTCTTCCTCTTCCTCCAACTTAAATTCTTTATTTCGTTTTAATTTTCCTTGTCTGTACTCTTCCCTCACAAAGAATTGGTTCCTTCTAGTGATCTCTTATCTTACATAAAGGTACTCACAAGCTATGCTCCATCTGCTCCTCACCTTCACTGTGGAATCTAAAACATAAATATGTTTAAGACTCTATCTGCACAAAGTAGGCTAGGCTTTCCCCGACGTAGATAATTTATCCTAACAGTTGAGTGAATCACTTTAGCACACAGCTTGGAAAATGAGACAGCCAGAGTTTTGAACTCAGGTACCACCATCTTTCCAAAATCTTCTGCATTCTCAGATAAGTTGGGACCTAACTTTAAAATCAACCCTCAGGGCGCCTGCGTGGCTCAGTCAGTTAAGCGTCCAGGTTGAGCGTCCAACTTTGGCTCAGGTCATGATCTCGCGGTTTGTGAGTTCGAGCCCCACGATGGGCTCTGTGCTGACAGCTCAGAGCCTGGAGCCTGCTTTAGATTCTGTGTCTCCCTCTCTCTGCCCCTACCCTGCTCACATTCTGTCTTTGTCTCTCTCAAAATAAATAAACATTAAAAAATATATATTTAAAATCAAACCTCCCACAACACCCTAGGAAAAAAATACGTGGCTATATATATAACAAAATGTTACTACATAAACGTGCACATAACCCAGTAGGAAAATGGGCAAAAGGTATGCATTGACAAATTCACAAAAGAAAAACATATATGGTCAATAAATACAACAAAAAATGTTCATTAGTCATCATAAAAATACAAATTAAAATATAAAAAGCACCAGATTATAAAAACTATAATTGGAGAGAGCACAATGAACTATGCATCACACACAAAAAATATAACCTAGTACAACCTTTTAGAGGTTATCTGTATCTGATTTAAATTATAATTTCTAGAAATTTATCCTATGAAAATAATCAAGAAAATGTTATTCTCAACATCCTAATATTGCTTCCTTTCTTTCATACCATATATCAACATCTGACTTGCACTTATCTATTGTTTCTCTTTCTTCCACTAGAATATAAGCTTATTGTTTTGTTTTTTTTTGTTTTTTTTTTCAACGTTTATTTATTTTTGGGACAGAGAGAGACAGAGCGTGAACGGGGGAGGGGCAGAGACAGAGGGAGACACAGAATCGGAAACAGGCTCCAGGCTCTGAGCCATCAGCCCAGAGCCTGACGCGGGGCTCGAACTCCCGGACCGCAAGATCGTGACCTGGCTGAAGTCGGACACTCAACCGACTGCGCCACCCAGGCGCCCCGAATATAAGCTTATTGTATGCAAGTACCCAAACAGTACTTGCCATATATTAGGCATGTGATGAATAGTGGTTGTTGACAGAATGTATAAAGATTTATCTTTAAGAATTTTCCAAACTGTGTGGTTTTAAAACAAAAATGTTGGAAAAATCCAACATCCAACAGCAGGGGACTGATTAAAAAAAAAAATTATCAACAAGGACAACTATATAACTGTTAAAAATTAGTCTACAAAAAAACTATAGGGGCACCCGGGTGGCTCAGTTGGTTATGCATCTTGACTCTTGATTTTAGCTCGGGTCATGATCTCATGGTTTGTGAGTTCAAGCCCCACATTGGGCTCTCTGAATGTCCAGTGCAAAGCCTGCTTAGGATTCTCTCTCTCCCCTCTCTCTGTCCCTCCCTGCTTGCACTGTCTCTCTCTCTCTCTCTCTCTCTCTCTCAAAATAAGTAACTATAAATGTTTGTGATACTATTATATGACCTCATTTTTGTTAAAAAGAAAAAATGGGAAAATATATGCAAAGATAAAAGACAGGTAACACAATATCACATCAAGATGTGAACAGTGGATATCTATGAGATGGCAGGATTATAGGTAACTTTTTTGTTCTTACTTACGGTTTCCTGTATTTTTCAAATTTAATTTTTCTGGAATGAACATAATTCTTTTTTAATAAGTCAAAAAAATTATTCAAAACGAACTAAAACCAAAACCAAAACTTCTTCATTTCTAGTTCAAATGAGAAAAAGGCAAGTTTACCTTCAATTTCATCTTCGGAAATCAATTCATCATCAGAGCATATGTTGAGAACGTTAACCAGCATCTCTGTGACTATACAATAAGACAAAATAACCCAAAATTTATACAATTATTAAGGTACTTTCTCTATAATGATGTGGCTGTCTAAACATACACATTAAATAAACATAGACAAAAATGATTTGTCATTATGCTACTAAGAGTATTCATAAAGAGTAGCATTAAATCTAGACCTTTGGGTTTATATAGAATTTGGGGAAATTACTTGCTTCAATGAAAGTTCGGTCTTGATGATTCTATTGCATTAATTACTTGATTTCATGAGACTGCTGTCCAGAACCTTTTCCTCACTGATATGTACATGAAAAGATTTCTTCCCACTTTACAAAGAAGTTAAGCCACCATGTCTATGTCCAACAGACTTATTTTATATTTGCATAGCTTATTTGTATAGGTGCACAAATGAAATTCTAAGGACAGTATTTTCTTTTTAAATATCTTTACCACTGAAGAAATCCCTGAAGGAATGGTGTAGTGACTTATGTTATTTTAACATCTTGATCACAGTAGGATAGCTATTTTAAGTTGATATTTACAATAAGAAGAACATAAACGACTAGAACTTTAACTTAAAAACCAAGTACCATTTAAAAACCTTTGTAGAGAACAAAGAAAATTCGAAAATACTTCTTATAACTTTAAGAAAAACATTTCTGAACCATCAGGAGACTCATGCAAATATAAAAGTGTACTCCATTACTAATTAAGACAACTGATAGCCCAGATGCTTTAGTTCCTTACCTTTTTCCCCAACAAAAGGCAAAGACCATGTGAAAACATCCATAAAGTTTGGAAGCCAGTAGGGGTGTGGAGAACAGTTAAACTGCCTGATATTCATGACATTGTTTTCATATTTTAACACAGCAGCTAAAAAGGAAAAAGCAAGAGAATCTGGCACAGAGGAACATGACACAGCAACTGGCATGCTTCATACAGCTGCATACCTACTAAACAGAATTCAGGAACTTACTCTCCATTTGTAAATTCAGGCCTCGGTATTTAAGAGCAGATGGAAAATCTTAAAGCATTTTATACACCTCATTCTTTTAAGAATTACCCCAAGGAACAAAGTCACCTGAAGATCCCATATAATAAAAGTACAAAAGAAACTGAGCTCTGAAACTTCAAAGGGCCACTGCACAGTAACCATCTATAGAAATCTCAGGTTCCACATTAGAAAAATGTTGTCATAATTTCCCTTTATAGGCCAAATGGTTACAATTACAGCTCTCTTTTGAAGGCAAACATTTTTCATTAAATGAACACAGCCTATTTTGCTAGTCATTATCCAGAGCCAAAGATTTTATAAACTCTGGGAGTTTATAGCATAGCAATTATCAATTCACAGTGGGGGATACAGATGGTAAACTTAGAGCAATTTACAAGGCTCAAAAGTAGATTAAATAATCTACATATATAAAGAGGATTAAAACAGCCATCTCTCCTATACACAGCCAGTATATTGCTAGCACTGTATAAATGTTTAAATTAACCAGTTTATTTATTTGTACACATACTGTGGTACCAAACTAATTTTCTTTATATTTTAAAAGTTTTGAAATCCAATTTCTTGGACTTCACCATGAGCAAAAGCACTGTGATGTTGTTTGCATTATTCTCTTTACTCTTATTGTGATCATAAATAGAATCGGGTATGAAGTACTCCAGAAATGAGGTACAGGTCATTCCCTGGTTCCCGTTTCTTTGCTTATTAAATGATTGCCTAGTGTGCTCAAAATGTAAATTACTGGCTGTCTAAAATGTACATCATGAAGAAAATACATGAAAGTAGGATTGCCTGCTCTTAAAAACCTGCCACTAGATACAATGTTTTCATGTATATGTATTTTATTATGCATATATTTTACTCAATAATTCCCTCAATCTACACAGGAAAAAGAGGTGAAAGGTGGGTCTTTACAGTGGATAATTATAAATGAACGGATAAAAAAAATTGTTTTTGTGTACGTTCCCAGTGGAAACAAAAAAATAGGAATAGAAATCTTTATAAATTATGACTTAAGGACCTTTCACATAATCATTGGAACTAAGAATTACTTGTTGGTACCAATATGCAAGAAAGAAAAGCAACAGAAGAAGAGAGAGAAAAAGAAAAGGGGAAGTGAATTGTCTTGCAAGACAAGTGGTCTTGTCTTTCAAGAAAAGAAGTACTTCTGTGGGGAGTAATTGAGTACCAGCAGACATTGGTTCAGATGCCACATTTTCTTTTTCCTAAAAAAAAATTTTTTTTGAGAAAAAGCAAGGAAAATAAGAATGTTTCAAGATAAAGTTACCGGTTATATCAAAGTCAAGAGAAAATTCCAGTAAACTGGACTGTGACTTTAAAAGTTTGCTAAAGGAATAATCAAGATCAATACCAGGTTAGAATGGGCCAAAAATGAGCTGGTGTTCAGTGAGTCAGTAAAATGACTGCTGTTTTGGGTGGCACGTTTTAGTTGAGCACACCGATAAATCCACCGTGCAATCAAGAGACACACTTACCAGCTGAGGTCTAAAAAGGGAGAAGGGACAGTCTTCATCACAAATATGAGGACTATAGCCACTAAGTGTCCTTGAAGAAGTTACCAACACAAGCAACACACACCATTCACAATGGAAGAAACAAGAACAAAACTAAGTCTCTAATATATTGGGCATATTAGGAAGAAGGAAATAACAAACAATGGAGTCAGGGAGAAGCTGAGTGTTGTGGCTAGACAGCTAAGACTCAGAAAAGAATGACGAGATGTAAAGAACTATATGGCTGGGGGAGAACTTAAGCCAAAGAAGTGTTTTTAAAAATGAATAGGAAGCCACTGAAGGACACACTAAGATGACTGATTCAAATCAGATTGAAATGAGATGTGCCATTCCATAGTTTCCCTTTACACAGGCTCAGGTTATGTAGTGAGTATACTGTGGACTGCTTTTAAACTTGACTCCCCACCTGCATATACAAGGTATGACTATAAAGTAATGAGACTTAAGAAACCACCAACTACAAACACACCAGACCTTATATATGAGATGAGTGTGGCCCTTTGACATAGTCATACGAGGCACAACTGTAAAATGTTATAGTACTACAGCAATGTGGAGTTTCATGGATGCTTTTTAATATTTATTTTTATTATTCCAACTTATCTTCAACAACTCTATATGGCAGGTATTTTAAAGATACACTGAGGCTCAGAGAAGTTAAATATCTTATTGATGTGAAATTAAGTGTCATGTTTACTGTAGACTGAAAAGTGAAGCAGGGCTAGACTAGATTTTCTGACTCAGCTTATTAGTGCTCTTTTCAATACACCTTGCTGCCTTACCGTATATTTAATCCAAAGATGCTGCCATTACTCAAAACATTTTTGGAACTCCTCTTGTGGAATTGCCTCCAGACCCATTTTATAAGCAACACAAGAAAAACCAGTCTCATTACCCTATAATCATACCTTGTTTCTGACCCCAAATGGTACCATCTAGCTTGATCACTCACCTTATTCACCAGTCTTGACTCCGAATAACTTTTGGCTGTTCCAAAAATCAAATCCACCCTCAAAGGACGAAGGTTTCCCATCACTGAGGATAATCAAAAGAATGTGTCGCAGATTCTGAAGGCAATGCCAAAAGAGGAGTTCCAAAAACGTTTTGAACAATGGCAGCATTGTTGGAATAAGCGTGTAGCTTCCCAAGGTAACTACTGTGAAGGGACAATACTCACTTGGATATATACGTTCTGGCATGTTTGTATTAAAGTTCTATTATTTTATAGTCATACTTTATAAACAACAAAATAGTTACAGAGGATGTTACAGAGGATATTACAGAGGAAGTCTGCCGTGCTACAAAACTTAAAAACTATGAATCTTAAAAAATTAAAAAAAAAAAAAAAAAAAGAAAGAAAGGAAAAGAAGATTTCAGGGCACCTGGCTGGCTCAGTCAATAGAGCATGTGACTCTCAATCTCAAGGTCATGCGTTCAAGGCCCACATTGGGCATACTTAAAAAGAAAAAATTTCAATAGGATAAAGTCTTAGAATGAGAACTTCTGGACTGAAGGCATATTTATACTTAATCCTCTTTTTTAATATGGGAAATTGAGGTTTAGAAAAATTACATGACAGACCTAAAGTTACACTACTAGTTTCTGGCAGGGATTGGACTAAAATGATTTTTCTTAATTTTTTATGGTATTCACTCTGCCTGTACCATTCCTCAAGAAAACCAAAAACAGCTTAATAATGTACAAACATTAAAACACCAAACAGTGACATTTTATTGAGGTACTGTTACAAATGAATTCACCAAAACTAATAATTTATGGTGACTATTCTAACTTGAACCTGAAGTAATTTATTTGTCTTATATTTTGATTCAGGAGTACAAATCAAACCTATTATTTATTTACAGAGCCCAATACTTCTTAGGAAATGAAAACCAAGCAGGAGCCTAAATTCTAAGTTTCTTGGCCTTTGTTTCAACTAAGACCTCTTTTCTTTTTATTTAAAATTTACATATGTTTTAAAACCACACACACATATGATTAAACTAGAGCTCACATTTACTCACAAATTCAAACTCAAATATCGCTGGACTCTTTTACCTTTATTGTTATAGACATCTAGGTAATTGGGGGCAGAGAAAATTGTAATGAGTGATGGAAAGCCTGTTGTTTGGCTCTTCCTGTACATTCGATACCTGGAAGAGAAATAACAGTCCGTCTGTCTTAATAATAAAGGCAAAAACTCCACAGTGATATCTGGTACAGTATAAATCTAACTTACCCAGCATCTTGGGCTTCATGGGCTCTGATTATTGATAACAAATTATTGTTCTGCAAAAATTCACAAACTGCAGGGTAACTGGAATAGAAAATTAGAAAATATAAATCCAGAACTAAAACAACTGTTTTTTAATAGGAGGAAGGGGAAAAGTCAAGATGACATTAGTTGAATTTGTTTCAAAAAGACAGGTTTTTGACATACCACTGGACTTTTATTGTTTGTTTGATTGTTCATTTATTTGAGAGACAGAGAGAGAGAGAGCAAGCAGGGGAGGGGCAGAGAGAGAGGGAGGGAGACAGAATCTGAAGCAGGTTCCAACCTCTGAGCTGTCAGCACAGAGCCTGGCGCAGGGCTCAAACCCACAAACCTCAAGATTATGACCTGAACTGAAGTCGGATGCTTAACCGACTGAGCCACCCAGGCACCCCACCACTGAACCTTTATTTATGGCTTAGCAATCATCACTGTTTTTCTACTTCATGAATATAACTCATTCCAGATCAAATATACAGGTAACAGATAACCTTACGACAGAAAAAAAGCTCCTTTACCTTTTAACTGTCTTTGTCTTAATCCATAATAATATAAAACCAAAACTTTTCTTTGTGTCTTGATATAAAAAAAGTACCAGAGAGAGGGGAGAGAGAGAGAGAGAGAGAGAGAGAGAGAGAGAGAGAGAGAGAGAGAGAGAGAGAGGTGTGAGAGAAAGACAGAGAAAGATTATTAGTTGCTAAAAATTGAATACACAATTTTCAAACTGTCAAATGGTTTGAAAAGTTAAAGAATCTACTAACAGCTTCACAGGTAATATCTATGCCAAATTAATATTATACAGGAATATTTTAGGAGTAAATACAAATATTACACCCAACCGTATTCTAATGAAAGGTCTGATATTTACATCTGCTCCTAACATTCTCTTTCAGTAATGTTATCTTTCTACATTTAGAAATACCTGATAGGAAGAACTGGAAAATACCAAATTATCCTGGAATTATCCAAGTGTTAATTATTTACTTTATCATTATTTATTTTGAGAGAGAGAGAGAGAGCACTAGCATGGGAAGGGCAGAGACAGGGAGAGACAGAATCCCAAGCAGGCTCAGCATCGGCAGTGCAGAACCCAGTGCAAGGCCTGAACCCACAAACTGTGAGATCATGACCAAGAATCATGAACTGAGACCAAGAGTTGGATGCTTAACCGACTGAGCCACTTAGGTGCCCCAATTATTTACTTTATGTTTAAATCTTTGTTTCTTATGATGCTCATTAGAAAATACTAACTTTTAAAATAGATTGTACATTCATTTGGTATAAAATTGAAGATACAAATGATTATACAATGAAATACCTCCCTTCTCTCGTTTTTTTTAAAATTTATTTATTTATTTTTAGTAATCTCTACACCAAACATGTGGCTCAAACTCTCAACCCCAAGATCAACTGAGCCAGCTAGGCACCCCAAATGCCTTCCTTCTTCCTACATATAGCTTCCAGCTACCCTAGAAACAACCAATGTTCCTAGTTTCTTTGAGTATTCTTTTTTTCCCAACGTTTATTTATTTTTGGGACAGAGAGAGACAGAGCATGAACGGAGGAGGGGCAGAGAGAGAGGGAGACACAGAATCGGAAACAGGCTCCAGGCTCCGAGCCATCAGCCCAGAGCCCGACGCGGGGCTCGAACCCACAGACCGCGAGATCGTGACCTGGCTGAAGTCGGACGCCTAACCGACTGCACCACCCAGGCGCCCCTCTTTGAGTATTCTTTAAAAGATGTTCTACAGGCATGCCTTGGAGATATAGTTGGTTCTGTTCCACACCACCACAACAAAGCAAATATCAAAATAAAGTGAGTCAAATGAATTTTTTTGTTTCCCAGTGCATGAAAAAGTTACGTTTACACTATACTGTAGTCTATTGAGTGTGCAATAACATTATGTCTAAAAAACAATGTACATATCTTAATTTAAAAATATTGCCAAAAATACTAACCATAATCTGAGATTTCAGTGGTTTTAATCACTGATCACAGATCACCATAACAAATATAATAACAATTTAAAAAGTTTGAAATAGGGGCGCCTGGGTGGCGCAGTCGGTTAAGCGTCCGACTTCAGCCAGGTCACGATCTCGCGGTCTGTGGGTTCGAGCCCCGCGTCGGGCTCTGGGCTGATGGCTCGGAGCCTGGAGCCTGTTTCCGATTCTGTGCCTCCCTCTCTCTCTGCCCCTCCCCCGTTCATGCTCTGTCTCTCTCTGTCCCAAAAATAAATAAACGTTGAAAAAAAAAATTTTTTTAAAAATAAATAAATAAAAAATAAAAAGTTTGAAATATAGGGAGAATTACCAAAATGTACACAGGGACATGACATGAGCAAATGCTTTTGGAAAAATAACACCAAGAGACCTGCTCAACACAGGACTGCCCCAACCTTCAATGTGTAAAAAAACTCAGTATCTATGAAGTACAATATAGCAAAGTGCAATAAAACAAAGTATGCCAGGATTTTACATCAGTGTACAAAGTTTTTTGTTTTTTGTTTTTTTTTCTTTTTTAAAAACAGCTTCACTGTATAGTCTGGCACGTTCCATTGTCTGAATATACCACAAGGTATTTAACTAGTCTTCTATTGAACATCTAGATTGTTTTAAATCTTTTATCATAAATAATACAGCAGTGAGGGGTGCCTGGGTGGCTCAGTTGGTTAAGTGTCTGGCTTAAGTGTCAAAATTAACAGCATGGAGCTTGCTTGGGATTCTCTCTTTCTGTCCCTCCTCTACTCATGTTCTTTCAAAATAAATAAACATTTAAAAAGATAATAATAGGAGTGCCTGGGTGGCTCAGTCAGTTAAGCTTCCGACTTCGGCTCAGGTCATGATCTCGCGGTTCATGAGTTCAAGCCCCGCGTCGGGCTCCATGCTGACAGCTCGGAGCCTGGAACCTGTTTCAGATTCTGTGTCTCCCTCTCTCTCTCTGACCCTCCCCCGTTCATGCTCTGTCTCTCTCTCTCTCAAAAATAAATAAACGTTAAAAAAAAAATTTAAAAAGATAATAATACAGCAATGAATATAACCTTGAACCATTGACCCTTAAATAATGTAGGGAGTGCTAACTCCCTGCACAGTCAAAAATCTGTGTAACTTTTTATAACTGTGCAACTGTATAACCTTTTTTCACATGTATTACTCTTTTGAAGTAGGCGCCATGCCCAATGTGGGGCCTGAACTCACAACCCTGAGATCAAGAGTTGCAGGCTCTACTTACTGAGCCAGCAAGGCACCCCTCATGTACATAACTATTGACTCCCCCAAAATTTAATTACTGGCCTGCTGACCAGAAGTATTACCCGTAACAGTCAACTGACAGATATTCTGTATGTTGTATGTATCATATACTGTATTCTTATACTAAAATAAGCTGGAGAAAATAAAATGTTCTTAAGAAAACCATATGGAAGGGGGCGCCTGGGTGCCACCGCCAATTGAATATCTGACTTCGGTTCAAGTCATGGTCTCATGGTCCATGAGTTCAAGCCCCATGTCAGGCTCTGTGCTGACAGCTCAGAGACTGAAGCCTGCTTCAGATTCTGTGTCTCCCTCTCTCTCTGCCCCTCCCCCACTCACACTGTCTCTGTCTCTCAAAAAATGAATAAACATTAAAAAAAAATTTTTAGGGGCGCCTGGGTGGCGCAGTCGGTTAGGCGTCTGACTTCAGCCAGGTCACGATCTCGCGGTCCGTGAGTTCGACCCCCGCGTCAGGCTCTGGGCTGATGGCTCGGAGCCTGGAGCCTGTTCCCGATTCTGTGTCTCCCTCTCTCTCTGCCCCTCCCCCGTTCATGCTCTGTCTCTCTCTGTCCCAAAAATAAATAAAAAACGTTGAAAAAAAAATTTTTTTTTAAATCATAAAGGAGAAAAAATACTTTTATAGTGCTGTATTATATTTATATAAAGAATCCATGTAGGGGCGCCTGGGTGGCTCAGTTGGTTAAGCATCTGACTCTTGATTTCAGCTCAGGTCATAATCTCATGGCTCTCACGATCTCTGTGATGACAGTGTAGAACCTGCTTGGGATTCTCTCTCTCACCCTTTCTCTCTGCCTCTCACCCACCCTCTCTCTCTTAAAATAAATAACTAAACTTAAAAAAAAATCCATGTATAAGTGGACCTGCATAGTTCAAATGCATCGTGTTCAAGGGTCAGCTGTACATACATTTTACACATTTGCACATTTATATAGTTGATTCTTGTTATTTGCAGTAGCTATGTTCTATAAAGTTGTTGCAAAAACGGAATTAGTCAAAACTGAACCACTGCTCCTAGAGAAAATAACATAGGGTCCTGGAGCCTCTGGTCACATTTTCATTAATCAATCAATACATAACCTTGTTTTATGTGTGTTTCTGTTTAAGGACATCTTATTTAATACATACTGTTGATTCATTAACATGGAACTCATGGACAACAATGTCACAAATCATTCCTGAATTAGGTTTATATAACATACACGTATTTTCTCTGCAAGGCACATCACAGCCTTCTTACACATAGAAATACCAGATAGCACTTAAGCACTATGCTTGGGGGCCATTTTACACAGCAAAATTGCCAACAAAAAATGTGAAAAATGTTGCACTGAATGGATCACAGAAAGAATGGTATAATGGTAGTCTTGTAGTATGAAAGCTGGAAAAAGAAGGCAGAGCAGCTCCTTGTTAACCTCAGTTAGGAACACACATGGGGTGACTCGAATTTTGCATCACTCTGCATGTGTGCATGTCTGTGAATGACCACGAAAGTGTTTAAGTGGTGACCTTGCAGTTACAAGTAATTCTTAGCAAGTAGGCAAATTTACAGCTCAGAATTCATAAATAACGAGGATTGACTTATGGCTATAGGATTACATTTTAGAAGGACAACTCCTGGTTCAAAGGCCCTGGGTGGACATTTATAATTGAGAGATATTATCAAGCTGATCTCCAAGGAGACTGTACCAGTTTATACTGTACAAACAATAACAATAAAAAAATAAATGATGCTCTTTATTTTAAGCAATGTAAAGAGAAGTAAAAAAAATTTTTTTTAATGTTTATATTTGAGAGACAGAGACAGAGACAGAGAGACAGAGCACGAGTTGTGGAGTGGCAGAGAGAGAGGGAGATACAGAATCTGAAGCAGGCTCCAGGCTCTGAGCTGGGAGCACAGAGCCCGATGTGGGGCTCGAACTCATGAACCACGAGATCATGACCTGAGCTGAAGTTGGACGCTTAACCAACTGAGCCACCCACGTGCCCCAAGAGAAGTAAAATTTAAATGACTCAAAAAGGAATAAAACAAGGTTGCTTAGAAAAATGTTAAAACTATGGCAATTTTGAAGTTCTTTACTTTTTGTATGTGGATTTCACTTCATGAATATATTATCTTAGGCAATTAACAGATTTTTTAGGGGACTACATTTATGCATTACTTGTCACAGTAAAATATTGGAACTAAAAATATTTAGACTTCAAACCTCCCTCTACCTCCCTATTTTTGAACGGCAGAACACAATAAAAGCTCATGTGAGATTTAAGACAACAGCCAACTTCCAGGAAATGTCCTGGGCTTAGTTCACAATGTCCTGTTCTTTTTATATCTTTGCCTATAGCAGTGGTTCCAGAAGTTGGAGAGCTTTTAAAAAAATAACAGGATTTTCCTGTCTCAGACCTACTCAATCAGAATCTCTGGGGGAAGAGTCAACAAACCTTTATTTTATTTTATTTTTTTTTTTTAATTTTTTTTTTTCAACATTTATTTATTTTTGGGACAGAGAGAGACAGAGCATGAACGGGGGAGGGGCAGAGAGAGAGGGAGACACAGAATCGGAAACAGGCTCCAGGCTCTGAGCCATCAGCCCAGAGCCTGACGCGGGGCTTGAACTCACGGACCGCAAGATCGTGACCTGGCTGAAGTCGGACGCTCAACCGACTGCGCCACCCAGGCGCCCCAACAAACCTTTATTTTTAAAAAAGCTTATCAATGATGTTTGGGAACAAATAATCAAGATTATCTAGAGTCTGAAAATAACATTTAAGCACTGCAAGATACTCTGTTCAATCATGTTCAGTACATTACACTTAAGTATCATGAGGGTATTCATATATGAGGGCATAATGCCAATTAAGATATAAAACACAAAACAAACAAGAGTTTTCTGTCTTCTGTTAATTAAAAAATTAAACAGAAGGTCCGATACTATACAAATTAAAGATATAAAATACTTAAAAATAATTTGATGAAACATATTGCAATTGCCTTTCCTAATTTTATAACTTTGAGGATTAGCTTACCTGTAAAAATAAGAGCACCCTCGGACAGTGTTGTGGGTATAGTGCTCCAAGGTCTTTTCACTGCCATAATCCTCTGAGGGATCAGACCAAAGCAGGTCACACACTGGCCCAAAGGCTGGAGGTTCTTTAAACCTGTCTAACTAGAAGACACACAAGAGCCAAAAGAAGAAAAATCATGAAAGCAAAAGCCCTTTTGGAAACTGGTATGCATCAAAAACCCAAAAGCCAAAAACCTCCCACCCACAAGAATGTATTAGGGGAAAAAGCAGCAAGCACCTTAAAGAACTGTTCCTTTAGGAAGAATACAAACACTTAACAAACTTGGATATACAATTTTTATTATTTTCTTGAAATGAATTTTTATAAATATCTCTGTCATCTAAGAAAAGGACTGCTTTACATCCTAATACTAAAAGCAGTACTCATTTAATTCGAATGTGAAATCAACCACTATAGAGATATACTATTATTGAGAAAGGCTATGGAAAGTCTTCATTTCAACTGCCTAGGTAAGCTAAGGTTACCATCAAAGGAGCAAAGGTTTTACAATGGTTCTGTTCATTTTTTACCTCATCCCAATGGAGATTTCTAGTTTTATTTTGTAAAGGACTTTCATCCTTTCCATTCTATGCAGTGGAGGCATTTCAATGTAAGTTATCAATTTAAAGCCTTTAGTCACTGCTGCTTTGGTTAGCAGCGTAAAAACCAAGACAAAATGAGTAACTAAAATAGCTGAGGACTTCTACTAAGTGAAAGGAGAGTGTTTTTTTAATACAGTTGGTTCAGAATTGTGAAACTCAAGACTTACAATGTAAAAGAGAAATTCTGGTTATTTTAAAGATGATAAGGCAGCAGAGATGTAGGCATACCCTCTTACCCTGAGGAAAGTAACTTAATTCAGAGAAAAGTTTTTTTTTTTTTAATTTTTTTTTTCAACGTTTATTTATTTTTGGGACAGAGAGAGACAGAGCATGAACGGGGAAGGGGCAGAGAGACAGGGAGACACAGAATCGGAAACAGGCTCCAGGCTCTGAGCCATCAGCCCAGAGCCTGACGCGGGGCTCGAACTCACGGACCGCGAGATCGTGACCTGGCTGAAGTCGGACGCTTAACCGACTGCGCCACCCAGGCGCCCCGAGAAAAGTTTTATAAACAGAAAAATCTTTACTTTCAGTACCTACATAGACAGGTAAAAGAATACAAAGGTAGAGAAAAGAAGATGGTAATGTAGAACAACAGAAGTGAAAAAAGATTGATCATCTTTTTTTGAAGTCCTGAAAATAATAATCACCAACTCACGCAAGTATAGCAACTTAAACTCTATCATTTAAAATGTCAATGTCGGGGCGCCTGGGTGGCACAGTCGGTTAAGCGTCTGACTTCAGCCAGGTCACGATCTCGCGGTCCGTGAGTTCGAGCCCCGCGTCAGGCTCTGGGCTGATGGCTCAGAGCCTGGAGCCTGTTTCCGATTCTGTGTCTCCCTCTCTCTCTGCCCCTCCCCCGTTCATGCTCTGTCTCTCTCTGTCCCAAAAATAAATAAACGTTGAAAAAAAAAAATTAAAAAAAAAAAAATGTCAATGTCAACAAATTTCAGAGCTGGAAGTCCTCAGACCATCCATTCTAACTTCCTTATTTCCCAGAGAAGAAAATGTGACTAAGACTTAAGGGATTTGGTCAAGATTGCACAATTGACTGCAGGACAGGGATTAGAATCCTGATTTCCTTCCTTTCGTATTGCTACACAATTTATTTAAAGTCTCAGGACTGTACCCAAAATATGTTATGTTTCTACTTGGTAAAAGTACAGATTTCATTAAAATTTACAGAAATTTTCTGGAATAGCAAAATATTATCAGTAGTTATCTCCCAATAATGAGATTGTAGGTGATTTCCAGTTTCTTACTTTTGATTATCAGTATTTAAAAATTTTCAGACGGAGGCATATTAGCTGACTGCAAAAAAACAAAAAACCAAAAAAACTGAACTAAAGATATATATACTCCATGAGACTAATGAAAGATTACTTACTTTCCTAATGTCATCTAAACTAGTAATTTCAGGCGACATCCCTCCATGTACACACAGAAACTGCTGGTTTAAGAGGGCAGCAAGAGGAAGACAGTCAAATGTCTCCATACACGCATCATACACCTGTTCAGAATATTTGATTCGACCTATCAAAAAAGGAAAAACAGTCAAAGGAAGAAAAGCTAAAATTTACCATTATAGGACAGAAAATTATGAAGCTACTTCAAAGCCATTTATTTCAGGCAAATTTGAAATCACAGTCATCTTTATAAAAATACTCTTGAGAAGTTGTGGATAAAAGGTAAAAAAAAATCTCCTTAAAGACAAGTGTGACCTTGGATTAACTTTCTATCTCTTTTGCCCTGGAAACCTGATAAGGTGAATGTCAGCTGTGTTACTAGGCAACATTGCTTATGGTAAAAATCACTCAATTACCTGGTGGGAAGCTATAGCTTTGAACTTCTGAGTGGGATGACTCAAGGTATGTCCCTAGGGGACCCTGGAATCTATACCGATAAAGCTTCTATGGGAGATATTAGCAGTTGTACTATATGAGGCTTCTAACCCATGGTGGCTCCCTGATCTGCACAATGTGGATGTTGTTTTCCTGCACCTGAGCTGTGACTTGGAGGAGGTTGGGGAAGGAAGAAGTGAAAGGCAGAAAACCTTTGGACTGCTATACCCACTCCTATGAGGACTACTCCACTGAAAAGGGATGCCTAGCACTGCCCCTTCCTGGACTGTATCCTCCTAAGTAGATGAATGCCAGTATGGCCCCTGGCAGTCCTGTAAGCCTGAATATTTTGTTGGGTCTAAAAAGACTCCTTGGGGGTACTGAAGACATGCAAGTGAAAACTGATGTTTTAGGAGTAATCAACAAAAGGGGAGCCTGGGTGGCTCAGTTGATTGGGTGTCTGAGACATTGGCCTAGGTCATGATCTCGCCATTCCCAAGTTCGAGCCCAGCATCGGGTTCTGTGCTGACAACTCAGAGCCTGGAGCCTGCTTTGGATTCTGTGTCTCCATTCTCTCTCTGCCCCTCTCCCACTCATGTTCTGTCTCTCTCTTTCTCTCTCAAAAATAAACATTAAATTAAAAAAAAAGAGTAATCAATAAAATATCAATAATCTTTGCTCATGATTTTTAAAGTCTTTAAGTAAATTTTGTCCTGATTCTATTTTATGTAAAAATGCTCATCTTAATGAATTGTATTTTGATGTGGTTGTCATGTTGGTGCTAAAGAACAAGGAAATACTCCAGTGAGCAGAGGGTAGGGTCTCCACAATTATCCAGAAAGAATCCATCATGAACTAACAGATGAGAAACTGAAAGATGGCTTTAGTTTAAAAAGAAAGGGAATATTTTCTTCTTCTTTGGCCTTGGATTTCAGAGTCAAGTCATGCTTGGAAGGGCATGTTGGTAGAGAAGGCCAAAGATCATACAGGCAGGCAGCCCTACAGAACTGAGCTCCTCCTCTTCCAAGATTCTGTGAAGATGAAACAGAGCCTACAGGACCTAGAGCTACAAAGCTACAGCAAGCGAGTTAGATTATGCAGTTGATAACTATTTGTGTATTTCCTTCTTGTATTTAAGTATCAGCGCCTGGTTGTGGCAAGCCATGGGAGAATAAAGTGAAAGGTAATGGTCTAAATTTGGGCCAGAGTACAATGCATGGTTGACAGACATGTCTGGAGAGACATTCCTAAAGGGAAGGTATAAACCAAGAGACCATATTTGAGGTTATAAAGCTTTCTATCCTTGAATGTGAAGATTTTCTCTTTATTGTCAAGATTTGAGGACACTAAGGGAGTTTGTGGGTTCCTTTAAATTTTTTTTTTTCAACGTTTATTCATTTCTGGGACAGAGAGAGACAGAGCATGAACGGGGGAGGGGCAGAGAGAGAGGGAGACACAGAATCGGAAACAGGCTCCAGGCTCCGAGCCATCAGCCCAGAGCCTGACGCGGGGCTCGAACTCACAGACCGCGAGATCGTGACCTGGCTGAAGTCGGACGCTTAACCGACTGCGCCACCCAGGCGCTGTGGGTTCCTTTAAAAACTTTCAGAGCATTCTCTATTACATGACAGCAGTTCGGATCATCTATTTCACAACATATGCTAACTCTATTATGACAACCAAGTTAATAGGAGCCAGATCTTAGGCATCTTTACATCTCCTTACAATTACATCCTTATATTCTTTTTATTTGAACACTATTAAATTTTGGCTATTATGAAAGTAGATTCATATTGGCCATAAAGTCTATGTAAGAAAAAAAATCAAACAAAAAATCCTTTCATTTGTGGCCAGTGATTGACTTTTTCTCCTGAAAATCCTTGTAGCCAGAGTTCCCTCTGTTGTCAATGTCAATAAGAAATTCCCTTATAAGGGGCAGCCTGCGTGGCTCAGTCAGTTGAGTGAATGACTCTTGATTTCAGCTCCAGTCATGATCTCGCAGTTTGTGGGATCAAGCCCCGCACTGGCCTCTGCTGTGACAGCACGGAGATTCTTCGTGCTTGAGATTCTCCCTCTCTTCTCTCTGACCCTCCCCTTACTCCTGTGAGCACGTGTGCTCTCTCTCTCTCAAAATAAATAAACTTAAAAAAAAAAAAAGAAATTCCTCTGTAAGAGTCTTAAGCTTGCATATAGGCAGGGATTTTTTTTAAATTGAAGTACAGCTGACATGCAATGTCATATTAGTTTCCGACGTACAACAGGGTGATTCAACAATTCTACACATTATGCAATGTTCACCATGATAAGACTAGTTGTCACCTTCATCATATAGTTATTACAATATTATTGACTATATGCTCTATGCTATACTTTTCATCCTTGTGACTTATTTATTTTCTAACTGGAAGTTTGTATCTCTTTTTTTTTTTTTTATTTATATATGAAATTTATTGTCAAATTGGTTTCCATACAACACCCAGTGCTCATCCCAAAAGGTGCCCTCCTCAATACCCATCACCCACCCTCTCCTCCCTCCCACCCCCCATCAACCCTTAGTTTGTTCTCAGTTCTCAACGGAAGTTTGTATCTCTTAATCACCTTAACCCATTTGGTCCATTCTCCCATTTGTTTCCCCTCTGGCTACAGATTTGTTCTATGTAATGAGTCTGTTTGTTTCTGTTTTGTTTTTCAGATTCCACATATAAGTGAAATCATGGTATTTGTCTTTCTCTGTCTGATTCTCTGATTCATTTCACTTAATATAATATCCTCTAAGTCCATCTATGTTGTAACAAATGGCAAGATTTCATTCTTTTTTTTACGGCTGAGTAATATTCCTGTGTGTGTGTGTGTGTGTGTGTGTGTGTGTGTGTGTGTGTGTCTGTCTTCTTTATATATTTATCTTATCAAGGGACACTTGTGTTGCTTCCATATCTTGACTACTGTAAATAGTGCTACAATAAACATAGGGGTGCATTTATCTTTTTTTTTTTTTTTTTTTAATGTTTATTTTTATTTTTGAGACAGAGAGAGACAGAGCGTGAAGAGGGAAGGGGCAGAGAGAGAGGGAGACACAGAATCTGAAACAGGCTCCAGGCTCTGAGCTGTCAGCACAGAGCCCGACGCGGGGCTCGAACTCACAGACAGTGAGATCATGACCTGAGCCGAAGTCGAACGCTTAACTGACCGAGCCACCCAGGCGCCCCTGCATTTATCTTTCAAATTAGTGTTTGTGTTTTCCTTGGGTAAGTATCTAAGTGATAGAATTATTGGATCGTATGATACTTTTATTTTTAATTTTTTAAGGAAACTCCATAGTGTTTTCCATACTGGCTGCACCGATTTACACTCCCATCAACAGAATCCAAGGGTTCCCTTATCTCCCCACCTTTGCCAACACTTGCTATTTCTTGTCTTTTTGATACTAGCCATTCTGACTAGTGTGAGGTGATATAGCTCATTGTGGTTTTGATTTGCATTTCCCTGATGATTAGCGATGTTGAGCATCTTTCCTGTGTCTGTTGGCTGTATGTAGGTCTTCTTTGGAGAAACCTCTATGAATGACTCAAAAAATTCCTTAGCTTACTTCCAAAAGAATACCAAATCTAGAGAAAGATGGCAAGCAATACAGTATCTTACCTCCATTTTGTACATTAAAACAGGAGGTTACACAAGAAATAAGTGTTGGTGAGGATGTGAAGAAAAAGTAACCTTTGTGCACTGGTGGTGGGAATGCAAACTGGTGCAGCCACTGTGGAACACAGTATGGAGGGTCTTCAAAAAATTAAAAATTGAACTACTCCATGATCCAGTTATCGCACTACTGGGTATTTACCCAAAGAATACAAAAACACTAATTTGAAAGGATATATTCACTCTTACATTTACTGCAGCATTATTTACAATAGCCAAATTATGGAAGCAGCCCAAGTGTCCATCAACAGATGGATAAAGATGTAATACACACACACACACACACATACACACACACACACACACACACACACACAGGAATATTATTCAGCCATAAAAATAAGGAAATCTTGCCATTTGCAATGACATGGATGGAGCTAGACAGTATAATGCTAAGTAAAATAAGTCAGTCAGAGAAAGAAATATCATATGATTTCATTTATATGGAATTTAAGAAACAAAAGAAAAAAGAGAGAGAGACAGAGAAACAAACCAAGAAACTGACTCTTAACTATAACAAAGAACAAACTGATAGTTTCCAGAGGGGAGGTGGATAGGGGGATGGGTGAAACAGATAAAGGGATTATGACTTATCAGGACTCCTGGTGGCTCAGTTGGTTGGGTGTCTGACTTCTGCTCAGGTTATGATCTCATGGCAAATAGGTTTAAGCCCCACGTAGGGCTGTGTGTTGATAGCTCAGAGCCTGGAGCCTGCTTCAGATTCTGTGTCTCCCTGTGTCTCTGCCCCTCCCCGACTCGGGCTCTGTCTCTCTCTCCCTCCCTGTCTCTCAAAAATAAGCAAACATTAAAAAAATTTTTAAAAAGAGTACACTTATGATGAGTACTGAGTAATGTATAGAATTGTTGAATCACTATATTGTACACATGAAACTAAGATAACGCTACATGTTAACTATACTGAAATTAAAATAAAATAATTTGATAAAATTTTTTCAAAAACCCAGGAGATGATGAATCAAATTAAGCAAAAAGGAGTTAATGCTGTATTAACACATGACCAAAGTAGTTTACAAAATGCTATTTTCTTTAAAAAAAACTTTTTTTAAGTTTATTCATTTTTTTTTCTGAGAGCATGCACACAAGCAGCAGGGAAGGGCAGAGAGAAGGGGAGACACAGAATCTGAAGCAGGCTCCAGGCTCCAAGCTGTCCGCACAGAGCCCAATGCGGGGCTCAAACACACAAACCCACGAGATCATGATTTGAGCCAAAGTCAGACTGAGCCACCCAAGTGCCCCAAAATGTTATTTTCTTAAAGTATATGAATAGGTATATAAATACCAACATAGACTGAAGATGATATCTATATATTTTGTTTACTTCGTTTATCTGTATTTTCTCCAATGAATATATAACTTTTATAGTAACATTTATTATTATATTACCTTTATTATTGAAATTTGTTGAAGGCTCACAATTCATCTGTGCCATCAGGGAGCTATGTGTTCTACACAGCATGGTGGTCAAGAAAATGCAGTTTGGAACCTGACTGCCCTGATCTGAACCTTGGCTTACTAGCTGTGGTACTCAGCACAAATTACTTCATGCCTTGTGCTTTGATTTCCTCATCTATAAATGGGCATAATAACAATACATATCTATGTTACAAGACTGCTGTAAAGATTAAATGAATTCATATATGTAAAATGCTTTGATAATGTCTGGCACACAGCAGATACTATGTAAGTGTTAACTAATAAAATTATTTTATCTTCACAGAAACCCTATGAAACAAGTGCTATTAGTATCGTCCTTAAAAAACTGAAGGAACTGGGCCTACTTGCCCAAAGTTGCAAGCTAGTAAGTGGCAGGACTGGAAATTGAACCTGCTTATGCTCTTAATACCATGTGATACTCCTCCCAATCATTATTTGAAATGAAATATCTACTAGGAGAATTTAAATAGCCAAATATGTAATTCCCAAACATTAAATTAGTTGACTCAGTGTTTTATTTTCATGACAAATTTTAAGCTACATCTCATAAAACAATCATTTCTATAATAAAGGAAAAATGTACCTCAGTCACAGGGATCACACAGATGATACAAGTTCTAACTAGTATCAATAATATAACATGCACAAAACAAAATTTCGACAATATTCTCTAAAGTGATTTTGAGGGGCTTCTGGCTGGCTCAGTTGGTGGAGCATGTGACTCTTTATCTCAGGGTTGTGAGTTCAAGCCCCACTTAAAAAAATAAAATCTTAAAAAAATTTTTAAAAAAGTAATTTTGAGAGTCAGCACTATTTGTAAGAAACCATGACCTGGTCTAGCCACTGATTATACACTTGTCTTGATTTTCACTTGCTTTCATTATTTAAAAAAAAAAAATTACATTTACATGGTTCAAAAGCAAAAGTCACAAAAGATTATATGGTGTCTCCTACTCCTACTCCTCCTACCCACTCCCTGAAGGCAACTAGTGTTACTAGTTTTCTGGGTGTCTTTACAAAGATACTGTATGCAAACACACAAGATGTGTACATTTATTCTCTTTTCAACATCCTTTTGCTTTTTACATAAATGGAAGCATACGTACACTGCTTTGCACTCACTTTTTGTACTTAACACATTTTGGAGAACATCTTTATACGGAGAGCTTTGTAATTATTTCTTTTATATCTACAGAGAATTTCACTTTAAGGATATACCACAATCTAACCACACCCATCTCTTACTACTATAAATAATACTGTAATTAACGACAAACAATATTTGTTTATTAAAAAAGAAAAAACTTGTCCAAAATATAAATTGTCATAACAATACTGTTTTCTTTTTAATGTTTATTTAATTTTTGAGGGACAGCACAAGTGGGAGAGGGGAAGAGAGAGAGGTAGAGAGAGTCCCAAGCAGGCTCGCACTGTCAGCGCAGAGCCTAATGCTGTGCTTGAACTCACTAACCCCAAGGTCATGACTTGAGCCAAAATCAAGAGTCAGACACTTAACTAAGTCACCAAGGCACCCCTATTTTTTGTAAATATTTATTTATTTTGAGAGAGAGCACAAGTGGGAGAAGGGCAGGGAGAGAGAAGAGAATCCCAAGCAAGCTCCACACTGCCAGCACACAGCCCCATGTGGGGCTCGATCCCAGGAACTGAGGTAAAATCAAGAGTCAGTCACCTGACTGACTGAGCCACCCAGGTACCCTGAGAGGAATATTTAAAGACCCCTGCAATATAAAGCAATTCAAAAATTGATGTAAGAGGGGCACCTGGGAGGCTCAGTCGGTTAAGCATTCGACTACAGCTCAGGTCATGATCTCGTGGTTCGTGAGTTCAAGCCCCATGTTGGGCTCTGTGCTGAAAGCTTGGAGCCTGGAGCCTGCTTCGGATTCTGTGTCTCCCTTTCTCTCTGCCCCTCTCCCACTTGCACTCTGTCTCTCTCTCTCAAAAATAAACAAACATTAAAAAAAAATTTTTTTTAAAGAATTGATGTAAGGAAAAAACAACTCCTCCCTTACAAAATATTCTAACTCCCTTAGAAATACTCTCAAGACTACAGCTGCACAATCTGGAACTAAGCATCACTTAGCAGTAATTATAAGGTGCTGATTCTAAAAGCCATGGTGGCCCTTTACGAGAGATCAGCTTATCACTGAAAATATCCATGCAAAGCAGCACACATGCTCCTTGCTTATAAGAACAAAATTTGAAATTATATTCGTGTATTTGTTCCAAGACTTATTCACATTTCAGATGTAGCATTAGAAGGAAACAGGAGTATGTCTGTAGGTAAGAGAAGAAAAGAAACCTGGTTTAAAGCATGTGAAAAGTAAATAAAAACCGAAGATAAGAAATTCTGTGAAAAAATGAGAACACTTAAAATGTTTCCCAAACCTATTGTTCCATCTTCTAAAAATAGTCTGAACCAATTTATACTAGTCAAAAAAAGAACTCTGATAAAACAGAGGAAGAACTGGATAAAATGTTGCCTAAAAAAACCTAAACCTTAATTCAGAACAGAGGCATCCTGAGGCAGCTTTCTTATTACTTATCTATTGCTAAATAGTAATCATTCTAGGGCCTTTGTCAACTGCTTGATATGCATTATTTAATTTTCCCAGGTAAAGAAAGAGAAGTGTAATGAGTAATATCCCCATATTTGGCTTAGAAAAATAATACAAAATAGTTGCAATTTTTCAACTATTTGGTGAAGTGGTTCTCAAATGAAAAATAGTAGATATTTTCCAAACCTCTGGAGCAGGTGTGCTAAACTGCTGCGTGCAGGACAATTATCTGGGGTCTTTAAAAAGCCTCTTAAATGCTTGGCACCCATCCAGGTGGTTTTGAAGTTACCAGTTTAAAAGTTTATTACAGTAGTAGTACACGGTGGTGATGAAGCACAACTCCAGCAGCACCACAGGAAGATACAAAATCAAAAATACAAGTCCTGCTGACTCAACTCCCCACAGATAATCACTATCAATTTCTTCTGCTCTCTCTCTCTCTCTATATATATTCCTCGTGTGTGTGTGTGTGTGTATGCCCCTACACATTATGTATTTTTAATTTACAAAGGAGCACATCTAGGCCCACGGTGATCTTTCAATAGCTGCCTAGTATTCCATTTTTTAAAACATATTATCACTTATTTAAGCAGTCCCTTATTGATATTCAAATTCTCTCTCTCTCTCTCTCAAGGGCGCCTGGGTGGCTCAGGTGGCTAAGCATCCAACTCTTGGTTTCCGCTCAGGTCATGATCTCACAGTCAGTGAGATCAAGCCCACATCTGGCTCTGTGCTGACAGTACCAAGCCTGCTTGGGATTCTCTCTCTCCCTCTCTCTCTGTCCCTCCCCCACTCACATGCATATGTGTGTATGCACGTGCTCTCTCTCTCTCTCTCTCAAAATAAATATTTAAAAATAAATAAGCCTGGGGCGCCTGGGTGGCTCAGTCGGTTAAGCATCTGACTCTTGGCTGTGGCTCAGGTCATGATCTCACAGTTTAAGGTTCAAGCCCCACATCAGGCCCTGAACTGACAGTGTGGAGCTTGCTTGGGATATTCTCTCTCTCTCTCTCTCTCTCTCTCTCTCTCTCTCTCTCCCTCCCTCCCTCTCTCTGCTCCTCCCCCATGCTCTCTCTCTCAAAATAAGCTTTAAAAATAAATAAACTTTAAAAATAAATAAACAGCTAAATTTGTGGTAATTTGTTATATAGCATTAAAAAACCTATACAATCCAAAAAAAAAAAAAAAAAACAAAACCAAAAACAAAACACCTATATAATCTGCATGATAAATTCCTAGAAGCCAAATTGCTGGGTCAAAAATTTTTACAGAAATTCCAGAACTGCTGTTCAAATACTTTATAGCAATTCAAACATTCACCAAGAGATCTAACTTTAAAAAAAAATTTCCTGGTTATTACCTACTGATTTGAACTGTTTATTCTAATAAGTCCCAAGGGCTGGAATGATCTGTAGGGTAAAAGCCCACGTGTAGCTGACTGTTCTGTCAGAGGAATTTTTTTTTAAGTGTTCATTCTCTAAAATTTTTTGTAATAAGAATGACCTTTCCTTTCAGGATCTACTAGGAGAAAGGCCATCATTACAACTGTCAACTTCAGTGTAGGAAGCTATGGTAACAAGAGTTAATATGAGCATATGAAACACTACCAAGTTGTATCAATTAAAGGGATTTTGGGGCCAAGGATTGGATAAACTCTTGAGTCTCAGAAAACAAATTTAAAAGTTGTTTTTTTTTTAAGTTTATTTATTTATTTTGAGAGAGAAAGAGAGAGTACACAGGAGGGGCAGATAGGGAGAGAGAAAGAAAATGCCAAGCAGACTCCGCACAGCGACTGAGTGGAGTCTGATGTGGGGCTCAAACGCATGAACTATGAGATCATGACCTGAGCTGAAATCAAGAGTTGCTCATTTAACCAAGTGAGTCACCCAGGATCAGTTTTTTTCAACTTTGAATATTTTGGGGGGAATAAAACTTTAAATATTTTATAATAGATTCCTCCAAGATAATCATTGGAATAGGACACAAAGTGAAATCCGATCAAACCATCGGTTGTATGACATTAAAACATTTGTATATATTTATTATTATTTGAGGAAAGAAGCAGATTTTAGAGCCAGACAATATCCAAGAATTTAGTTCAGCTTCCTTATTTTATACAGAATATACTAAATTTTAGGAATGAGAAAAGGTAAAATTTTGTGGTTTTTATTTCAGTATTTTCTTTTCACCTTATATAAAAATATAAAACTTCATTAAAATATAAACTGATAGGGGGCGCCTGGGTGGCTCAGTCGGTTGAGCGTCCGACTTCGGCTCAGGTCACGATCTTGCAGCTCGTGAGTTCGAGCCCCGCGTCAGGCTCTGGGCTGATGGCTCAGAGCCTGGAGCCTGCTTCTGATTCTGTGTCTCCCTCTCTCTCTGCCCCTCCCCCATTCATGCTCTGTCTCTGTCTCAAAAATAAGTAAACATTAAAAAAAATTTAAAAAAAAAAAAAAAATCTACAAAAAAAAAAAAAATATATAAACTGATATATAATCTTTTTGGAGGGCTATTTAGAGTATGTATCAAAAAGTCTTTTAAAATGTTCATGCTCTCTGACTTAGTAATTCTCTTCTGAGAATTTGTGCTAAGATACAAATCCTAGATGATCATTCATTTAACAAATTAATTCAACCACTATTTTTAAACATCTCCAATGAGTTATTAGATACTATTCTGGAAAAATAACAGTGGATAAAACATGTCATCATGGAATTTAACTTACGGCAGGATAGAAAAACAACAAACAAATATATTTTTTAAATATAAATTTAATTTTTTTAAAGAATGCTAAATAAAAAAGTTTTAAATGATTATTTATTTTTGAGAGAGAGAGAGAGACAGAGAGACAGAGTGCAAGAGAGGGAGGGATAGAGAGAGAGGGAGACACAGAATCCGAAGCAGGCTCCAGGCTCTGAGCTGTCAGCACCTAGCTCAAAGTAGGGCTCGAACTCTGAACCACAAGATCATGACCTGAGCTGAAGTCAGACACTTAACCAACTGAGCCACCGAGATGCCCCTTGAATATAAATTTTATATAAAAATATATATATATAAATTTCAGGCGTTGATGGATACCATTAAAAAAAAGACAAGGTATGAGAGTAAAATGATGAGATCTTTAATTTAGAAAAAGGAACCAGGGAAGAAAGTCTCTGAGGAGATGACAAGAATGAAGTAAGGATGTAGGTCTTATATATAAACAGATAGCTATCTGGGAAGACAAGAAACAATAAGCACAAATGCCCTGGGGCAAGTTCTCTCAAACAAGCCCAATTTAGTTACCATCACACTGAATGTTAAGAGTCAACTGTGAGTGCTGGTCAAAGAAATGTGCCAGTTTTTTTGTTTTTTTTTTTTCAAATGGTTTAGCAATGTTTTGCCTTTCAAAAAAATTCTACCTTAATAATAAGCTTTTTTTACTAGTACAGTATGATTTATAGTTGGAAACAACAGAAATGTCATACAGCTGTTACTAAATTGGCTACATATATGATAGTGCATCAATAAGATGAAATACTTTTAAAATATTATAACATTTTAAAATCATGTTCAAAGATATTTAATGGTACTTAATGATTTAATTAGAAAAAGTTATTATATAAAATGTAAAGAGCAATTTATTAAACAGTACATTTAATAGTCTAATTTTTTTGAAAATATGTATAGATACATATGTATTTCAACTATTTCATGATAGGTTTTTATATATGCAGAAAAGAAGACTATATCTCAAATAGTGAGATAATAGTTATTATTTTTAAGTGGCGTGACTGTGGACAACTTTTATCTTCTTTGGACTTTTCTATGTTTTCCAAATATCCCAAATGTATTACATTACATAATAGGGAGAAACCACAAAAGATATTTTCAAAATAAATGTCTTAAAAGGTAGAATCTTGGTTCTTATCAGAAAATAAACAACAGAAACCATTTGGGTTCCATTAGTTTCTTTATTTGGTTTCTGTGCGATTCATTTTGGGACTGACAAAAGGGTAACTAAAAATGTTATGGGGCGCCTGGCTAGCTCAGTCGGTAGAACATGGGATTTTCGATTTCAGAGTTGTGAGTTCAAGCCTGTGAGGGGTAGAGTTTACTTAAAACAAACAAACAAAAAGGTTCTGGAAAAGTGATCATACTTACATTCCTGTTTGAAGGTGAAATATTCTGTAAGATGCCTGCACTCATGATTTCCTCGAAGCAGAAACACTGTTTTGGGATGATTAATCTTTAAACTCCACAAAAACAGCACACACTATAAAAAGACAAACGTAAGGATAAATTTTTATTTGTGACCATGACAACGCACAAAGACAATTTACGTGAATTCAAATGACTTAAATGACTTGTTGTAATGGCATATCTAATTGTCATTCCCAAACTGAAACATGAAACCTTCCAGCTTTTTGAAAGGAACAAGCTGTTGCCCTAGACTCCAACAGAGCATAGAGTAGACTTGATAGATACCTTTCCTTAATTTCTATTTCCATGGTTTTTCCAAGTATCTAGAGCTCCATGACAAATCCATATATATATATATATACACACATATATATCCCCATATATAAATATATATACATATATCTTAAAATCTGTATTCTATTTAATGAGGAAACACCAGAGAAATTTCCACTAAATAAGGAACTAGACAAGGATATCCACTATCTCTGCTACTATTCAACACTATATTAGAGGTATTGGCTAATTGAATTAGACAAGAGAAATCGATTAAAAGCTTAAGAATGGGTAAAGAAAAAAATAAAACAACTCTATTTGAAGATGATATGATAGTATACCTGAAAAACTCCAGGAAAATCAATGATTAAACTAATTCAAAAAATAAAAGAATTCAGTAATAAGGCAGGATATAAAATTAACATACACAAACAATAAATAGGACACATGGTGGAGAAAACTCCATTTGCAATACCAGCAAAAAAGACTAAACACACAGGAATAAATTTAGTAAGAAATGTGCAAAACTAATACCAAGAAAAATTTAAAAATCTCCTGGAAGACACAAAAGTAGGCAAAAACAAATGGAAAAACATTCCTTGTTGTTGGATAGGATGATTCAGCATCAGTTCTTCCTAATTTATAAAACCACTGCAATTCCAATACCAACAAGTTATTTTATGGAGTTAGATAAGTTGATAATAAAATTTCTGTGGAAAAATAAACATGCAAGAACAGCCAGGAAACAGCCAGGAAAAAACAAAAAACACTGAAAAAGAGAAATATAATGAGGAGGGGGGCCTAGCCCTACTGGATATTAAAAGATACTGTAAAGCTTCTATAATTGGGAGCACCTGCGTGGGTCAGTTGGTTGAGCATCTGATTTTGGCTCAGGTCATGATCTCGAGGTTCAGTTCCTGAGTTTGGGCCCCAGCATCTGGCTCTCTATTGTCAGTATGGACCGGACTTCAGATCTTCCCTCCCTCTTTCGCCCTGCCCCTCCCCCTCTCCTGCTTGTTTCTCTCTCTCTCTCAAAGCTAAAGATTTAAAAAAATTTTTTTTTCATTTTATTTATTTGAGAGAGAGAGAGAGAGAGAGAGAGAGAATACGAGTTGGGGAGAGGGGCTGAGGGAGAGAGAGAAAATCCCAAGCAGGCTCCATGCTCAGCACAGAGCCCATAGCAGAGCTCGATCCCACGACCCTAGGATCTTGACCTGAGCCGAAATCAAGAGTCAGATGCTCAACCAAGTGAGCCACCCCCGTGCCCCTAAAAATAAATAAACATTTTTTTTTTAAATCTTAAAAAAACAAAACAAAACAGTAGTACTGGCACATATAGAAATAAATATACCAGTGGAATAAAACAGTCCAGAAATTAATCCAAGTACATACAATATTGGTATATAATAAAAGTAGCATCCTAAATCACAGGGGGTAATGATGGACTTCTCAAAAAATGCCTCTGGGACAATTAGTGGCATTTCAAAAAAATTAGATCTATATTTCTCACATAATACATAATGAATGACAAATGGATAAGGGAGATAAATGTATCAAAAAACAAATATGTCAAAATGAAGTCATACAAGTTCTAGAAGAAAAAGTGGTGAGTTCTTTATCCTTTAGTATAGGGGAAAACTTTATCACTAATGACAAAAAACCAAATGCTTCTCGGCCTTTTGGCTAAGATAAAGTGTACTAATGACGAAAAACCAGAGGCAAAAAATGGATAAATTTGACTATCTACAAATAAAAATAATTTGCACAGTAAAAAAAAAATATGGCGAAAACTGATAAAACAACATATTCATTTAACTTTTGACCACTTCTAGAAGCATACCCTAAAGATACACTTCCAACAATAAGAAAATACATATGCACAAAGTTGCAGTGTTGCTTATAATAGCAAAATTTTAGAAACAAACTAAATAACTATACATAGGATGTAAGGCTGAGCAAACACAATAAAGTACCATGAAGCTGAAAGAAAGAAAGAAAGAAAGAAAGAAAGAAAGAAAGAAAGAAAGAAAGAAAGAAAGAGAAAGAAAGAAAGAAAGAAAGAAAGAAAGAAAGGAAGAAAGAAAGAAAGAAAGAAAGAAAGAAAGAGAGAAAAAAGAAAGAAAAAAAAGAGAGAGAGATCTCTATAAACAGATTTGGAGCAATTTCCAAAATATACTGTGAAGTGAAAAAAAGCAAAGTACAAAAAAGCATGCTACTGTTTCTGTAATAAAGAAAGGATATAAGAGATCCACATGTATTTACTCATTTGTGCAGAAGAAATACAGGAAGTATAAATCAGAAACTAGAGAGAGACATCAGTTACCTACAAAGCGCACAGAGAAAAGGGGTGGAAAGAAGGGAGCACTGAGAACACTTTAAGGGGGATGAGCAGGGTGCAACACTTCTCAAAGCATACCTTTTTGGATAGCTTTGATTTTCTACAACAACAGTAATGTTCTACATGTGCCTCTGCAAAACAGGTAATCAACCAGCATGTGAAAGAAACCCAAAATAGAATGCAAACAAGTAATAAACCTAATTGTATTATAAATGAAAAACAAAGCAACAAAGGAGGATATGCGGAAAAAAGAACCCAAGTAACTTTGGAAAACAGCATTTTGACTGCATACTGCAAGGCAAAGACACAAAGAAATATACACAAATACTGTATCTCTAGTTAGTGAATCTGTTTTCAAAGCATGATTTGGCTGCTATATACCTACTTTGTGAGTATACTAGAATTGAACAGACAAGTGAATATATTATAAATCATGAGAGTAGGAAAGAGGTAAGGTTAGGCTGAATCTTGTGAATTTGGACTGAAATCAAAACTCACCTTTCTAAGGGTATATACAGATAGATAAAGAAACAGATAAAAATGTGGGTATATGTGCAGCTTAGTATGCTTATATGTATTTCCTAGCTCCTGATGAAAGGTACTAGAACCTCAAAATCACTATGTGTATTGATTTTGGGACTACAAATAAATTTTAGCAGGGAGGCATGTATGCAAAACGGAATCTGCAAATGAAGAGCAATCATATATACTAATAATGAAGTATACATATTGATGAAGTTTTGGGGTGATGGTGGGGTGGTCTGGAGCCAACAGCCAAGAAATTCTTGAGGACATCTTTGGTGCAAAAAGGTGATTTTATTAAAGCATGGGGACAGGACCCATGGGGCAGAAGAGCTGCACTGTGGTTGTGATGGGTTACTGATTATATGATTATATACCCTCAAGTTGGGAGGGGGTCGGGTATAGAGTAAGTACCTAAGGTATTGTGGAAGCAAGGTTTCCAGGACCTTGAGAGGCCAGCTGTTGCTAGGGAAATGCCATTTATTACCATTTAGTAAAACCGTAGTCATGAGACCTTTCAGATGTATGGGGGGTGGGCATTAAGCTTGGAGTATGATTGCCAGCATATATCTTGGGGCACTTGAGATAAAGGAAGTAGATTTACAGGATCCTGGAGGTTGAGATAAGGTTAAGCTAAGATTCTCTTTTGCCCCTAGCAAAAATGTCATCCTTAAGGCAGCTGGGATCCTAAACGGAGGTCACTCTGCTGGTTTCAAGGACTTGTCAATGGGCTGCAGGCAGCATGGAATTTAATTTTTCATTTGCCTTTGCTTCCCACATTACCAAGGCAAGCCCTTTAACCCCTTTCCTTTGTTCTTGGGTAGCCAGGAGTGTCCACAGAATATCACGCATACTCCACCTGAGGTAGGAGAGGGGGTGCTTTAGCCTGCATTTTGCCCTCAGCTTGCCACACACTCCCTCATTACATATCTCACAGTTTCAAAACACACGCAACAACTGACAGGACTATGGTAAGAATCAGTAATAACTGTAGTTGGCTCTTCTGAAACACCCAAAAAGTAACTCCTAGTTCAAGCAGACAAAAGTAATGAACGTCACAGGGAACAATTCAACAGAGAATGCATTAAGTTTCAAGTATACACAAGACAGTCATAAAGGGGTGGTTGGCTGGCATAGTTGGTAAAGCATGTGACTCTTGATCTTGGGGTCATGAGTTCAAGCCCCATTTGGGTGCAGAGATACTTAAAAAAAAAAAAAAAAGATAGTGACAAAAATCTACTAGGTATCTCATCACAAATAGAGTCCCCATAAATTCGAAAGAATGAATATGTCCAGGTTATGTTCTCTAATTAATTACACTAATAAAATCAATAACAAAATATTAACTTTATGAAAAAAATCTTGCATGACTAGAAACAAAAAACATACTACTTCGTTGTGTTAAGGTTAAAGAGAATCCTAAAATATAAAATACTGAATGATAATAGAAACAATACGGGTCAAAATCTGAAGGACCCAGATAGAGCAGCACTTAAAGGGCAAATGTACACTGATAAGTACATTTATTTTTTAAAAATAGATATGGAAATATGCTGGTAAATGCTTAACCTATATCTTAAAGGTCATATAAGAAACTCTTAACAGTGATTATAAGAGTGGAATGGCTAACATGTAAGGAGATGCTTAATTTCATCAGTAATTGGAAAAATACTACTTGAAACATAAAATACTATTTTATACCCATCATTTTTCTAAATATTAGAAAATGAGATAAAACCAAATTCTGGAAAGAGGGCTGTAAGGAAATATGAACTCTTAGCTGCTACAGGCAGGCGTATAGATTAGTACAGCTATTCTGAAGAGGAATCTGTGATGGTCAGTTCAAGTATGGAAGGTATATACCCTTTTCTCTGTCAATCCCACTCTTGTACATAAACCACAGAGAAACTAAAACATGGTACCATCACTAGATTTATATTTTTATGAATATTCATAACAGTAATGTTCATAGAAAAAAGAAACTGGAGGCAACCTAGGTGTCCACCATTGAGAATAAAGAACTAAAATGTCATAGATGTATACTATGAAATACTCTACAGCAAGCAGAAAGCAATGACTGAGAGACAGCAACTTGGATAGATCTTAAAAACATCATGATAGATGAAAACTCAAATCAACAGAAACAGGGCCATAGTGTGGTCACATTGATCTCAAGTGTAGTGCATTAGCATCACATGGGAACTTGTTAGAGACAGAGATTTTCAGACTCCAGGAATTCTGGGGTGGGGCCCAGCAATCTGTTTTTGAACAGGTGCTCGAGGAAATTATGATGTATGCTTGAGTTTGAGGACACTGAACACTACCATATTTATGTAAAATTAAAATACTTTTATCCACCAAAACCTTACATATTATAAAATTAGCGTAATGTATTATATGTCTTCTGAGGCATATACCAAATATAACAGAAACATATATAATGGCAAGAGGGGGAAAATATTAATAGAGATCATAGATAAGAAAAAAATAAAACAGAGAGGGACTTTGCAATGACTAGTAATAAATGTGTCATGATCTGAACAGCTTGATGAATTTAACTGAGATTTTCCCACCTCCCCAAAAAAAGGTTTCAAAATTCTAAATCCAGATGCTTCCCAAAATGCTTAATTTAAATCACCAACGTCTCTTGCCCATGCTTACAGGATTAGATTCCTAACTGGCCTCCCTGTACCCACTCTTAGGCTTCCAGTTTACCATAAAACAGCCAGAGTGACTGTTTCAAAACATACATGTGAATATGTCACTCCCACCTCAAAACAATCGCCAATGGCTTCCTTTCGCATTCAGGATAAAACCCAAACTCCTTACTATGGTTTCCAAGGCCTGATATCATCTAACCCTTGCCTATCCCTCTGACACATCGCCTACATCTTCCCCCCTACTCATTTTTCCATCTAGCCAAACTGGCCTTGTTACTATTCCTGGACTGCATTACGCGTGCTCCAGCCTCAGAGCTTTAATACTTGATGTGTCCTCTGATGGAATGTACTCACCCCTCCCCCACCTCCCATCAGGTAAGCAGGGCTCATTCCCTCAGGTCATTCAAGTCTCTCTTCAGATGTTACCTCCTCAGATAAGCCTTCCCTAATCTCCATCTAAATTAGCTATCCTTGCGGGCTCTTTTAGTCCCTTACCCTGATTTGATTTTCCTAACACTAAACAAATACACAATGCTGCCCCTTTCACTAGAAAACACAGTAAAAGACTTGGCTTTGTTTGTTCACACCCATCCCCAAAATTTAACAGTGTTTCCCAACAGAGGTAATACTGACTATGTGAAAAGCATGATCCTTTGTTGTTTAGGAGTTTCTGCATATTGCAGGATGTTTGTTTCCCTGGACCCAGCCCATTAAATGCCAGTAGGACCCGGACATCTCAGTGAATCAAGACAGTTGAGCATCCAATTCTTGATTTCGGCTCAGGTCAAGATCTCACGGTTCATGAAATCAACCCCCACATTGGGCTCTGCACTTAGCATGGACCCTGCTTAAGATTCTCCCTCTGCCCCTCTCTCTTGCTTTCTCTTTCTCTTTCTCTCTCTCTCTCTCAAAAAAAAAATCCCCTTTAGCCCTTTCTCTTATTGAAGAATCAGTTAAAAGAAACTAAAATTTAGCTTGCCCTACCTCAGAGTAAGTAGTTTATAATAGGTACAAATGAAGAAGGGATGTCAAAAAGCTCAGAAGTAAGTGAACCTTTACTATTTTGTTTTGTCAATGACATTTGGATCAGTCCCTAAATGCCAAAAGTCCTTAGTATTTGTACTAATCAAAGTTTGCATTGCTTCAGGAAAGACATATGCTTGCTCTGGGCATGAAAAAAATCATCTTGCCTTGATTATTTCACATAGGCTCAAGGAAAACAATTATTAAGTATAGAAAGAAAATATAAATACAGTGAATAAAGTTCTGTGAAAACAATTAGGCAATATGTATCAAAAGTCTTTAAAATGTTCATAGTCTGGGGCACCTGGGTGGTTCAGTCCATTAAGTGTCTGACTCTCAGCTCTGGCTCAGGTCATGATCTCACGGTCATGGGATAGAGCCTCATGTCGGGCTCTGCCCTAACAGCGAGGAGCCTACCTGGGATTCTCTCTCTTCTTTTCTCTCTATCCCTCCCCCACTTGCTTGTGCACTCGCGTGCTCTCTTGCTCTCTCTCACAAAATAAATAAACTTTAAAAAAATAGAATGTTCATAGTCTTTCATCCACTTCTTTTACTTATAAGAATCTAACCTAAGTAAATATCAGAAATGTTATTAATTCAGAAAGGTGTAGCAATATGCAGAAGTAACTAGAAAACATCCACTTACAGTACGAGTGATAAATATCCAATTAACAATTGTTTAAGCCATAAAGACATTAAGTATCTCATGAAACAAGAAATCTGGAGGTAAGATGTCCAGATTTAGTGTACCAGCTTAATGCTGTCACCAAGAAACCATGTCCTCTTTCCCTCTATGATCTGTAATTCACAGGTCTGCTTTTCATCCTTAGCACCTCCTCATGATCACAAAATGGCTGCTATAGTGTACCCACCCACATTTGATATGATGTAGTTAAACAGGGGTTCAGAAACTTTCACCTTGCTAGTCTTTTCATCTGGAAACGAAGTGTTTCAAAGTGTGTGTCAGCATGCATGCGCATGCACGCACACACTCACACACCTAAAAAGCACCCAGCAGAGTTCCCTTTATATATTACTGGGCAAAACAGAATCCCATGTTTATCCCTAGACCAATCACTGGTGACAAGGAATGGGTTTATATGACTAGCTCAGACCAATCAATTCATTCCCTGGGGCTGGGTTAAGGGCTTCCCCATACTGAAATCAAAGGTTTTCTCTGAAACCCCAATCTCACTTATCTGAAAAAAATGGAATTTTGATAGTAAGGAAGAAGGAGAGAAAAGATAGGCAGCAAGCAGTATCAACAAACCAAACATCCAAAAATAAAGAATTGTGAAGTAAATTCTGGTATTTTTACCATTAACCACAGAGAAAAGTGTTTTCAATACAATGCTGAGTGGGGAAAAAAAGACTACAAAAGGAAATGTCCAAAATGATTTCAATTTTCTTTAAAAAAGGATAAATACAAATGTAAAAGAAGAAAAAGGACTGCAAGAAAATACAAGATGTTGGGGCACCTGGCTGCCTGAGTCAGTGGAGCATGCAACTCTTGGTCCAGCGGTTGTGAGTTACAGCCCCACATTGGGTGTAGAGATTACTTTTAAAAAATAATTTAAAATCTTAAAGAAAAAAAAAACTATGATATTAACAGTGATTATATGTGATTTATACAAGTTTTTGTTTTCTTAGAGTCTACATTTCCCAATTTTTCTACAAAAATGAACTATTTACAACAACAAAAATGTAATAAGGACTCCATTACCTTATTTTCATCCATTTGACAAAAACAACATACTCATGCTTATCAAGGACACTGATAAAAAAAAAAAACTGTGATCAAGTATATACCTATATCATGCTGGACTAAGCTGTAGCCTACAGAAGTTTATAACCTTGGTAGTTTATAAGTAGGTGACTTCCAACTAACACTATATACACCCTGAATTTTAGTTTTAAAACTGGTATAAAATAGCATTGTCACTTTAATGTTTTGATCCATTTACCTCTTAAGCTATTCCAGAAAAATCCTTTAAGTTAGTCAAATGTCAAATAACAGGATAAAGCCAAATACAAACTATGATTTATTAACATTCATTCATTGAGCAAATATTGAGTGCCAACTATGTGTCAGGTACCATGCTAGTATGCTAGGTCTTAATATGAAGAATATTGCAGAAAATTAAACAAGCACTTTTATACTGTATTGAAAAATCTAGTTACAAGTGCATCTTTTCTAACAGACTGTCAGCTCCTATAGAAAGCATTAATCTTAAAAACAAACAAATAAAAATAGAAAGCATAAATCTTATTCATTATTTTATCCTCAGAGCCTGCCATAAAGTTGGCAATCAGGAAACATTTGTTGATGAATGAGGAAAAAATATGTAACAGAAAATATTCTGAATATAGTATGTGTGTACAAAAATCATTATGGAGTTTTTCAGTGTGTGCTTTATATTGAATGTATTAATGCATTGAAACTATTTGTAAATATGTCAGTTAACAACAACCTGAAGATGATTTGGCATAATATTATCTTTTTAAGAAGTTGTTTCAGGGGCGCCTGGGTGGCGCAGTCGGTTAAGCGTCCGACTTCAGCCAGGTCACGATCTCGCAGTCCGTGAGTTCGAGCCCCGCGTCAGGCTCTGGGCTGATGGCTCGGAGCCTGGAGCCTGTTTCCGATTCTGTGTCTCCCTCTCTCTCTGCCCCTCCCCCGTTCATGCTCTGTCTCTCTCTGTCCCAAAAAATAAATAAAAAACGTTGAAAAAAAAATTTAAAATAAAAAAGAAGTTGTTTCATTAAATATAATGACTAATTAAATATTCAGTAAGTTCTGTATTCTCTTCAGCCTCTAAAACTTCTTCATGCTGGGGCACCTGGTGATTCCATCGGTTAAGCATCCAACTTTGGCTCAGGTCCATGATCTCATGGTTTGTGAGTTCCAGCCCTGCTCTGGGTGAGCTTGAGCCCAGCTCTGGGCTCCGTACTCTCTCTCCCTCTCTCTCTGCAACTCGTGGAATTCTCTCTGACCCTCGCTCACTGGCTCTCTCTTCTCTCAAAAATAGATAGATAGATAGATAGATAGATAGATAGATAAAACCTCTTCATGCTAATCAATACCCAAAGAAGTAAACATTCAATGTGTCTTTCAAACATCCATATTTTTGATTGTCTCTTGAAACATGATGTGAATAGGAATTAGAAAGCTTTTCCTTTTTAGACTATGTTTGCTTCCCTTTTTATTTTATTTATTTATTGAACTACAGTTGACATACAATATTAGTTCTTGGTGTACAACATAGTGATTCAACAATCCTATATATTATGCAATGCTCACCACAATAAGGATAGTTATCACCGTCACCATATGACGTTATTACAGTATTTTGACTATATTCCCTGTGATGTACATTTCATCCATGACTTATTTATTTTATAACTGGAAGTCTGTACCTCTTAATCCCCTCTACCTATATCCTGACTTCCTACTCCCCTCTCCTCTGGCAACCACCAGTTTGTTCTTGGTGTTTATAAATAAGTCTGCTTCTGTTTTGTTTGTTCACTTGTTTTGTTTTATAGATTCCTTACCTGAGTGAAATCATAAGTATCTGTCTTTCTTGGACTTATTTCTCTTAGCATAATATCCTCTAGGTCCATCCATGTTGTTGCAAATGGCAACACTTCATTCTCTTTTATGTCTGAGTAATTTTCTATTATATTATATCCATTATATATATTTATTACATCTTATTTATTCATCTATCAATGGACAATTTTTTAATTAAAAACTTTTTTTCATGTTTATTTTTGAGAGAGAGAGAGACAGAGCATGAGCAGGGGAGAGGCAGAGAGGGAGACACAGAATCCAAAGCAGGCTCCAGGCTGTTAGCACAGAGCCTGACTCAGGGCTCAAACTCATGAACCGTGAGGTCATGACCTGAGCTGAAGTCAGACAATTAACTGAGCGACCCAGGTGTCCCTATCAATGGACACTTAGGATACCTGGAATAGAGAAGCATTTCAATGATACAGTCTGCAGGTATCATCTCCACTCATCCCAGGTACCTACTTGGAGACCTTGGGAATTTACTGAGCAGCGGGGCAAGAAGATAATTTTCTTAGCTTCTACCATTAACCTTTGTCCTCACAGATGGCACTAAATTAATTTGGGGCACTGGCACATAACTCTGAACTTCACTGATTCATGAATAGACACATCTATTTAACTAAAGAGTTTCTTCCAGCTTTAGAATAACCACTGCTTCTTTAAGCACTAGGTGAGATAGTTGACTTGGATTTAGGAGTGATGCTGCACAAATAAACCTTTAACCACTAGAAACACACTAAATACACTGAGACCGTCACACTATGAGGGAGAGGCAGGACTAAAGACTACAAGAACAGCAAGCGGACTCAATTTCTCATCTCATGCTTATTCTTGGGCACATTATAAATTCAATTACCTGTACTATTTCAAACGTTACTTGCCTTTTATTTGCAAAGCATGTACAGCTAAATCAATTGATATTAAATATGAATATGGTACCACTGTACTCAAGTCTTTGCATGATGTTCTAAAATAGTTTTATTTTTTATACACAACAGCTTATACTTTAATTCCAATCATTTTTTTCTCTTCATTCAGTTTTCAAAATACATGAAAAAAATTTTGAGTTTCCATTAACTTCATTAATTTTAAACATTTTTTATTCAATGAACATTTATTAGTGCTTACTATGCATAACAGTATCAAAAATTATTCCTACAGTAAACTAAGTGCCTGGTGGTTTAGCATCGGAAGTTAATCTAAGAGTAAATTACAGCCCACCAGCTTGTGGTTTTAGAATTAGTGTCTGCTAATCCAAACCCTGTTTAGGGTGAATAGCAATTTATGCCATTTATATACAGCCTGTGCACTATCTTCAAAGAGGAAAGGTTGGTAAACATTTGACTTACCTGCAAAGCTGGGTTTAATATAGCCCCTTCTATATGTCTACCACATATAGAAGCTACAAGAAGGAATAGAACTTTCTTACACCAGTGAAAACATTTTTCTAACACCTTAATTACTAAAAGTAACAAGGTTTATAAGTTCTGCCAGTGTTCTCATTTTAATTTCTTCTACCGAAGAGTAGAAAGCAAAGTTCTAAAAAAAGGTAATGAAAGTTCCCACGTATCCAATTTAATTTTTACCTCTATACTGAAATAGCCTCTGTCCACATAGTCACCCAGAAAGAGGTAGCGTGTGTTAGTAGGTGATCCTCCAACTTCGAACAACTTCATCAAGTCAAAGAATTGTCCATGAATGTCACCACACACTAGGAAAAAAAGGGCATAAGGTGAGGTGAAAAATGATGTCTTAGAAGAGAAAGGACAGTACATCAATAAGATCACAGTTTAACTTTTAACTGAAATCACTTTAGCTTTTGACTGGGCTGTTTTATAATTGTAGTCAATCTATCAATACTGAATAGTCCTATAGGAAATATGAGATATTTTAAGTTGTATTTCTTCAATAAACAACAAACAATCCTAAGACTACCTCATAATTCCTAGAAAAATTATCACACATTTTAGTTGGTTATTTGTAATAATTTTTCAAATAAGCTCAAATCTAAGTGCCACCCAAATATTTCTCATACCTGTGATTGGAGAATCTAGTTCTATCATAGTCTTCTCTTGTCTCAGGATAGCAGCCCCATCATTGATTATCTTTAAGGCTACTTCCTCTTCCAGTCGCCCTTCCTTCACCAAATGGTTTCTTAAGATATCAATTTTAGGTTTCCCATTCTCAAATACTTCCTTCAAAGTAAGCCGTTGGGTTGGAGGAAAGGGGACAGCTAGAAAGAGAGGAAAAGTAATTCAAAATACTTAAATGCATAAAGAACTGTGAACCCATTTTTTTTTTTTAATGTAACAAATTAAACATAATACATCACCATGATTTCAAATCCACAGCAACAGAACCATGTGGGGGAAAAAAATCTAAGATACTATATGTTACAGAAGATCAATTCTAATTTTTAAAAAGGCCACAAAGTCGAAGTCAGTGTGTGGATGTATGAATTATACTGTTTTACATATAAACGTCAAAGACTTGAAGCTGATTCAGAAAATAAACTAAAAAATAAAGAACTAGATGATATGAGTTATCTTTTACTTATAGAAAAAGTATTAAAACCGAAACTGTGGTTAAAGAAAATGAAAAGAAAGAAATTTCAACACTAAAGGGTATTTATTTTTCCAAAGAACTGGCCTAATGGAATTGTGTTTTAAAAGTCTGACTTCAGCTCCTGATCGGGGCAATCATAGATATATACCTTATTGTTAAAAGGTAGCTGCTTAATGGGAATGCAAGCTGGTGCAGACATTCTGGAAAACAGTACGGAGGTTCCTCAAAAAAACTAAAAATAGAACTACCCTACGACCCAGCAATTGAACTACTAGGCATTTATCCAAAGGATACAGGGTGCTGTTTCGAAGGGACACATGCACCCCCATGTTTATAGCAGCACCATCAACAATAGCCAAAGAATGGAAAGAGCCCAAATGTCCATCGATGGATGAATGGATAAAGAAGAAGTGATATATATACACAATGGAGTATTACTCGGCAATCAAAAAGAATGGAATCTTGCAATTTGCAACTAATTGGATGGAACTGGAGGGTATTCTGCTAAGCAAAATTAGTCAGTCAGAGAAAGACAAATATCATATGACTTCACTCATGTGAGGAATTTAAGATACAAAACAGATGAACATAAGGGAAGGGAAGCAAAAATAATATAAAAACAGGGAGGGGGACAAAACAGAAGAGACTCATAAATATGGAGAACAAACTGAGGGTTACTGGAGGGGTTGTGGGAGGGGAGATGGGCTAAATGGGTAAGGGGCACTAAGGAATCTATTCCTGAAATCACTGTTGTACTATATGCTAATTTGGATGTAAATTTTAAAAAATAAAAAATAAAATCAAAAATAAATAAATATTAAAAAAATTTTTTTAAAAGGTAGTTGCTTAAGGGGCGCCTGGGTGGCGCAGTCGGTTAAGCGTCCGACTTCAGCCAGGTCACGATCTCGCGGTCCGTGAGTTCGAGCCCCGCGTCAGGCTCTGGGCTGATGGCTCAGAGCCTGGAGCCTGTTTCCGATTCTGTGTCTCCCTCTCTCTGCCCCTCCCCCGTTCATGCTCTGTCTCTCTCTGTCCCAAAAATAAATAAACGCTGAAAAAAAAAATTTAAAAAAAAAAAAAAAAAAAAAGGTAGTTGCTTAAAATATTACTGATAATAAGCAAACACTAACTGGATGGAGCTGTTTCTGAGAATTACTTGCTATAGTAACACAGCATAAACTTGAGAAGAATAGATAAAGAAGGTCTAGTTGTGTTTTCTAATCTGAAAATGCTAAAAACTAATTTCAGTTTATGCTGGGTATAAAGTTAATCTAATATCATGGTGAATTACCAACTTTAACAGAAAAAACCTTTGACATTTTAAACTTGACCATCATTTCATTTACCTAATCTACTGTATAATGTATTCTAATTCTCTATGATCTAATATCCACAAGCCTATAAACTATACATTTAAACAAGGGGTTCATTTTAATTTGTGGTTTATGCCTGATGGTTCCACTTCTACTTTTATGAAAGTGTCATTAAGAACCAAGTTAGGGGAAGCAAAAATAATATAAAAACAGGGAGGGGGACAAAATATAAGAGACTCTTAAATATAGAGAACAAACAGAGGGTTGCTGGATGGGTTGTGGGAGGCGGGATGGGCTAAATGGGTAAGGGGCATTAAGGAATCTACTCCTGAAATCATTATTGCACCATATGCTAACTTAGATGTAAACTGTAAAAAATAAATTAATTTTAGAAAGAAAAAAACATTAAAAAAAGAAGATACATGAACAGTCAATAAGTCAATAAAAGATCTTTAACATCCCTAATCATCAGGGAAATGCAGATTAAAACCACAATGAGATACCATTTCATACCAAGTAGAATGATTATAAGAAAAACACAAAAACAGAACAGAAAATAAAAAGTATTGGAAAGGATGTGAAGAAATTGGAAAAAAACAAAAACAAAAAAAAAAACCCAAGTTGGGGCACTTGGGTGGCTCAGTCAGTTAAAGCATTCAACTTTGGCTCAGGTCATGATCTCACAGTTCCTGAGTCCAAGCCCACCTACACTGGGCTCTGTGCTGACAGGGCAGAGAGAGCCTACTTGAGATCTTCTTCTGTCTCCCCTCTCTCTCTGCCCCTCCCTCACATGCATATTCTCTCTCTCTCTCTCTCTCTCTCTCTCTCTCAAAAATGAACATTTAAAAAACCTAGAAAAAAGAAGAACCAAGTTGAGGGGTGCCTGGGTGGCTCAGTCAGTTAAGCAACTGACTCTTAATCTCAGCTCAGGTCATGATCTCACAGTTCATGAGTTTGAGCCCACATTGGGATCTGTGCTGATGGGGCAGAGCCTGCTTGGGATTCTGTCTCTCCCTCTCTCTGAGCCTTCCCTGTTTGTGCTTTCTCTCTTTCAAAATAAATAAATAAACTTAAAAAAAAAAAAAAAGAACCAAGTTGAGGGCACCTGGATGGCCGAGTCTGTGGCGTGTGTGGTTCTTGATCTCAGGGTTTTGAGTTGAAGCCCCATGCTGGGTGTAGAGGTTACTTAAAAATAAAATCTCTAGGGGTGCCTAGGTGGCTCAGTTGGTTAAGTGTCTGACTTTGGCTCAGGTCATGATCTCACAGCTCATGGGTTCAAGCCTGAAGCCTATTTAGGATTCTGTGTCTGCCTCTCTCTCTCAAAAATAAATATTAAGCCATCCATTGATGAATGGATAAAGAAATTGTGGTTTATATACACAACGGAATACTATGTGGCAATGAGAAAGAATGAAATATGGCCTTTTGTAGCAACATGGGTGGAACTGGAGAGTGTTACGCTAAGTGAAATAAGTCATACAGAGAAAGACAGATACCAAGTGTTTTCACTCTTAGGTGGATCCTGAGAAACTTAACAGAAGACCATGGGGGAGGGGAACGAAAAAAAAAAGTTAGAGAGGGAGGGAGCCAAACCATAAGAGACTCTTAAAAAAACTGAGAACAAACTGAGGGTTGATGGGGGGTGGGAGGAAGGGGAGGGTGGGTGATGGGTACTGAGGAGGGCACCTGTTGGGATGAGCACTGGGTGTGGTATGGAAACCAATTTGACAATAAATTTCATATTAAAAAATCACAATCAATCAATCAATCAAATAAGTTCAAATTAAAAAAAATAAACATTAAGAAAAAAATGCTTAATAAAAATTAAAAAATAAAACCTCTCAAAAAAAAGAGAGAGAACTAAGTTGAGGGGTGCCTGGCTGGCTCAGTCACAGGAGCATGCAACTCTTGATTTTAGGGTTGTGAGTTTGAACCCCCCATTGAGATTACTTAAATAATAAAAAACTTAAAAAGAAAAAAAAAACAAGTTGAAATCTACAGGCACTATAAAAATTTTAGACTTGAGGGGCGCCTGGGTGGCTCAGTCGGTTGAGCATCCGACTTCTGTTCAGGTCATGATCTCACGGTCTGTGAGTTCGAGCCCCGTGTCGGGCTCTGTGCTGACAGATGAGAGCCTGGAGCCTGCTTCGGATTCTGTGTCTCCCTCTCTCTCTGCCCCCTCCCCTGCTCATGCTCTGTCTCTGTCTGTCTCAAAAATAAATAAAAACATTTAAAAAAATTTTTTTTAATTTTTAGACTTGAAAATTCTATGGTAAGTTTCATCATGCTCCTAGCTACAACTTGACTGATTTAGGCAATTCAAAGCTTATTGAAAAAATGTAGCTATCCAAACAGCAAATATTACTTTGAAAGAGAGGACCACATATATCCGAGTTTAATCAGGACAGTCCTAGATTTCCACTGCTGTCCTAGCATAACTGTTAATAGCACCCCCTTTCACTCTCACAAGTATTCCAATTTGAAAGATAAATCAGTTTAATTTGTGTTAATTTGTATAAGATATTATGACGAATCTTTTATTTATTTATCTGGTGAGTCTTTAAGACGGAGTGAAAGGTAAGTCCTAAACAGACTTACTTAAATTTTTACTAAAATGTAATGGCAATATGGTTGTGTTTAACAACAAAAATCCTTTATAGTTTAGAGATTCTTACTGAAATATTTTCAGATGAAATTATATGCTATTTGGAATCTGCTTCACAACAGTGAGAGGACAGGGAATAAGCAGGGGTACAGATGAAAAAAAAACTGGTAAGGAGTCAATAATAACTAGTGAGGCTGGATGATGTTTACTTGGAAGTTCATAATACTATTCACTCTACTGTTCCAATATGGTTGAAATACTTATCATAAAAAGGTGGAAAAGTTGCCCAAACTAAGAGTATATCTTTTTTTTTTAAGTGTATTTATTTTCAGGGAGAGCAAAAGAGAATTTGTATATGCATGCAGGCATGAGCGGGAGAAGGGCAAAGAGAAAGGGAGAGACAGAATCCATAGTCAGAATAAGGCCCGACTCTGAGCTTGATCCCATGAGCCATGGGATCATGATCTGAGCCTAAATCAAGAGTCAGACACTTAACTGACTGAGCCATCCACGTGCCCTTAAGAGTGGAAGTCTTAGAGAAACTTTCTTTAGAGAAACTTACATGAGGTTCAATCAAGAGATATACTTAATCACTTGTTTGTGACTTCAGAGAACCCTCAGTCCTATGAAATCTTGATCCAGAAAAACAAATGGAAGATACCACATTTAATCATTCCCCTTTTCATACCTAGTTTACCTTTTTCGGTTTTCAAACTCTTACTCTCAATTTCTAGCTAGCCAATCTGCCCTTCCCCAATTTGAAATGAACCCCATAAGAAGCCAGCTTGTTTTTAGTCCCCACTTTGTAAATAATTGAAATTGGTTAACAAACTAAAAATAAAATGAAATACAAAATCAAATATATTGGAATTGACAAAAAAGGTATTATATATAGAGGTAGCTCCAGAGACAAGAGATCCACAAAATATTACTTGACTTCTACCAGTAGTATTATACCTACTAATAAAAATAATTTTCCTCCATTATTGTTGCAATCAGGTAACAGTTTACAAAATAGGAAACCATTTTTCTTATGTATCATATAAGTTATGAAAGAGATAAGCAACCTAAAGAACTTCCGAGAAAAAAAGTTAGAAAGATATTTTTTCTTTCTTTCAAAGTCTCTAGTTGCAATTTACTTAAAACAAGTAAACAAGTCACCTAATTAAATGAAAGCAAAAGCAAGGTTGAAATGGATCAAGGGGATTATGCCCAGCTAAGAGAAATGGGACACAGCTGATCCAGGAACACTAAGAGGAATTAAGATTGGCTTGAGACAACATACATAACAGAAAGTTCCAGAAGAATCCTAAGTTTTTAGGTAAGGGCAAATAAATTCAATTTCCTTCAAATCAAAAGAAAAGAATCTTCAACTTTAAAGGAGTGGGTCCTATCCCCTCTCAAGTTACTCCTAGCTATGTTTAGAAGCCCTAAATTACAACTTCCTTCCTTTATTAGATAGTTGTATACACAATATAGTTGAGGTTGATTCATAGAAGAATGGGAAGACTTCCTGAGAAGACTAAAGGGACTAAAGGGAATCTAGCTAAGTTTGGTCATGATAGGAAATAGCAGGAATTTTCCAATTAAATTTTAAAACCCTATTTTTAAGGGCTTCTGGCTGGCTCAGTCGGTTAAGCATCTGACTCTTGATCTCAGCTCAGGTCATGATCTCATGGTTCATGAGACTGAGTTGGGCTCCTAGTGACAGTGCAGAATCTGCTTGGGATTCTCCCTCTCCCTCTGCCCCTCCTCCACTCGTGCTCACTCTCTCTCTCTCAAAATAAATAAACTTAAAAATAAAATAAGTTCTCGAGTGAAATTTTAAAACTCTATTTTTATTTTTTTTAATGTTTATTTATTTTTGAGAGAGAGAGAGACAGAGAGAGAGAGAGAGAGAGAGACAGAGTGCGAGTGGGGAGAGGGGCAGAGAGAGAGGGAGACACAGAATCCAAAGCAGGCTTCAGGCTCTGAGCTGTCAGCACAGAGCCTGACTCAGGTCTCGAACTTACAAACTGAAATCAGAAGCTTAACCAACTGAGCCACCCAGGCACCCCTGAAGTAAGCATTTTTAAATGAAAGAACCAAAATGTCACTAGTGTCAGCGCTCAAGTTACTTACTGCTTTACTGGTTATATTATATCCTAATTTGGGGGGGGAGAGCAGTCCCTTCATCTTTAATATAGGTCTGTTATTTTATAAACTACAACCCTTACCAATGAGAAAGGAGACTTAACAGAGGGTTGAAGGGTCTCAAAACACCACTACACAGTTAAAAAAAAAAAATGTGAACCGAAACATCACTTATCCAGAAATGTAGTAATTCATGGGTAATAAAACTACAGTATTTTTCTTTTTTTTGAAGAGTAGAGGAGGTACTTGTTATTCAAAGATGACTGGTACTAAGAAAGGCCACTTAAAGTGTATCCACATAAAATAAACATACACAGTAAACTGTGGGGGAAAACAATTTGGCATTTTATCTTTAAATACGAAACTAAGAATTATGAAAATGTTTCATTTCATAATACAATTTACAGCATGATCATAGAGTTGTTTTTACAAATACAGCCAAGGATTTCATCATAAAACTTCTAAAAAATGATTAGCCTAAATTCTCCTTTGACTCTTAAATCCAACAGCCTATTTAATATCTGCTTGGAGGTTTAATAAGCATTTAAAATTTAACATGTCATGGAAACAACAAAAAAGTGGACTGATGGATGAATGATAAAGAACTTGTGATACACACACACACACACACACACACACACACACACACACACACACCAGAATATTATTCAGCCATAAAATATGAGGAAGTCCTACTATTTGTGACAACATGTATGGACCTTGAAGGACTTTGCTAAATGAAATAAATCAGACAGAGAAAGACAAATACTGTATGATCTCACTTATATGTGGATTCAAATCAAAACAAAACTCACAGAAAAAAAGAACAGACTTGTGGTTGCCAGAGGTAGTGGCTGGGGCAAGGGAGGTGAAAATGGAGGACTATAATCAAAAGATATAAACTTCCTGTATAAGGTAAAAAAGTACTAGGGATATAATATACAACATGATAACCACAGCTAATACTGCTATATGACAGAACAGTTGTTGAGTAAATCCTAAGAGTTCTAATCACAAGGAGAAATTTTTTTCCTTTTTTTTCTTTTTATTGTATGTATATGAAAAGATGGGTGTTAGCCAAACTTACTGTGGTAATCATTTCAAAATACAGTGAAACCTTGGTTTATGAGCATAATTTGTTTCAAAAACATGCTTGTAATCCAAAGCACTCATATATCAAAGCAAATTTCAAAAACCATTGGCCCAGTTGTGATCATGTGATATTGAGTGTCACGTACTACTCATTATGCAAGACACTGCTACTTTATCAAGTTAAAATTTATTAGAAATGTTTACTCGCTTTGTAGAACACTCACAGAACAAGTTACTCAAAATCCAATGTTTTACTGTATATCTAAATCAAACCATCATGCTATATGCTTTAAACTTATACAGTGATGTATGCCAATTATTTTTCAATAAAACTAGAAAAAAAATAACATGTCTAAAATTAAACTTATAATTTCCCAGACTGCCTCTAATCTTTTCCATCTAAATATATGGAAACATCGTTAAACCCAGGTGCTTAGGCCAAAAACCTGTGGGATCTTCCCTTAATCCTGACTTCCCCAGTTCTCCCCAAATCCCAATTTATCAGCAAGACTAGCTCTTTTTTTTTTTTTTTTAATGTTTATTTTTGGAAGAGCACAAGCAGGGGAGGGGCTGTGAGAGGGGGGACAGAGGATCCGAAGTAGGCTCTGGAATGACAGCAGTGAGCCCAATGTGGGGCTTGAACTCTCAAACTGTTAAGATCATGACCTGGGCTGAAGTCAGACACAACCAACTGAGCCACCCAGGTGCCTCTCTTTTTTTTCCTTTTTTAAAGTAAGCTCTGTGCCCAACATGCAGTTTGAACTCATTACCCTGAGATCAAGAGTCACATGCCATGCCGGGATGGCTCAGTCAGTTAAGCACCCGACTTAGGCTCAGGTCATGATCTAGCGGTTTGTGGGTTCAAATCCCTCATGGGGCTCTGTGCTGACAGCTCGGAGCCTGGCGCCTGCTTCAGATTCTGTGTCTCCCTCTCTCTCTGCCCCTCCCATCTTGTTTGATCTCTCTCCCTCTCTCTCTCTCAAAAATAAATAAATGTTTAAAAAAATTTTTTAAAAAGTCACATGCCCTACCTGATCTCTATCAACTGAGCCAGCCAGGCACCCCTAGCTGATTCTACCTTTAAAATATACTTTAAATTCAGAAAGTCTCCAGCTAGCCCTCATTTATGTTGGGAGTACAGTGTAGGCAGGAGTTCCAAGCAGATGCAGTCACACTGAGTTTCTGTCTTTTGAAAGTGGGGGGAGGTTTTCCAAGGTGTATATTTTTTTGAGGCAGCAGTTTTAATTGCTTTGAATAAATATTCCCTAATAAAATAAACTCTGGATTCAATAATTTTTAACACATCCATCACTACCACCTTAGTCTAGCCATGACTGTGTCTTCCAGATTACTGCAACAGTTTTCTAACTGGTCTCTTTTTCCACTTCTCTATTCTTGGCCTTTTACAGCAACTGAAGCGACCTTTCTCCCCCAGCTTCGTTGACACAATTAACATATAACAATGTGTAAGTTTAAGATGTACAGCCTGTTGATTTGTGGTAAGAATGTTTAAGGGGTGCCTGGGTGGCTCAGTCTGTTAAGCGTCTGACTCTTGCTTTTGGCCCAGGTCATGATCTCGTGGTTTATGGGATCAAGCCCCACATCAGGCTCTCTGCTGACAGCTCAGAGCCTGCTTGGGATTCTCTCTCTCTCAAAAAAATAAACATAAAAAATAATTTTAAAAAATTCATGTAGTGGCATGTTTAAAAAATAAGAAGAGGGGCGGCACCTAGGTGGCTCAGTTGGTTAAGCATCCAACTTTGGCTTAGATCACAATCTCACAGTTCATGAGTTTGAGCCCTACTCGTGCTCTCTCTCTCGCTCTCTCTCAAAAATAAATAAACATTAAAAAAATTTTTTAATAATAATAAGAAAAAAAATAAATGGCTGTCCTATATTTTCCAAGCTATTACCAAATGAGAATATTTATTCACTTATTACAGGGAAAACATTAAAGTAGATATATTCCTAAATGTTTCAAAATAATTTAGAGTGCTATATTAGAAGTTGCATAAACTAGGGGCGCCTGGGTGGCGCAGTCGGTTAAGCGTCCGACTTCAGCCAGGTCACGATCTCGCGGTCCGTGAGTTCGAGCCCCGCGTCAGGCTCTGGGCTGATGGCTCAGAGCCTGGAGCCTGTTTCCGATTCTGTGTCTCCCTCTCTCTCTGCCCCTCCCCCGTTCATGCTCTGTCTCTCTGTCCCAAAAATAAATAAAAACGTTGAAAAAAAAATTTAAAAAAAAAAAAAAAAAAGAAGTTGCATAAACTAAATATTTTCTGATTAGCCAGTTGTTTAAAAAAATCAAGATTTTTTTCCTTCTAAATAAACAGAAGGGATAAAAATGCAAAAATAAACTATCCATGTAAAGTATACATTTTTAAAATACTTGATTCAAAATAAAATGGCAAGTTCCCAGTTTAAAATGAAGCTATCATGGTACTAAAGATTTTCAAGTCTAGCTTTTATCTACTTTGAACCCTAGACTCAGAAGTCCAGGTTGATTTCAAGATTATGCAACTCTGAGATCAAACTTCTCCTCGTGTGCATAACAACTTCCATTTCAGTTCCTTCCCAGTCCCAGAAAGGTGTTTCTGGAATGATTTTTTTCATCCCATTGTTAAAACAGAAACTCTCTTGACATGGTTGATGACCACATCCAAATTACATTTTGGACACTCTGCAAGGAAAATTACATAACAAAATATCTGTCTTTCCCTCCCCTCTCTCCTCAAAAGCAGAAGCACAGTAAGTAATAAACTATTTTCACTGCCAAGTAACTCAAATAATGATTTTCCGTATTATTTAAAAACTCACATAGCAAGACGGGAGCCTGGGTGGCTCAGTTGGTTGAGCCTCTAGCTCTTGGTTTCGGCTCAGGTCATGATCACATGGCTGGTGACTGCAATGACAGTGTGGAGCCTGCTTGGGATTCTCTCTCTCCCTCTGTTTCTGCCCTCCCCCTGCTTGTTCTCTCTGTCATAACTAACTAACTAACTAACTAACTAACTAACTAAATAAATAAATAAATAAATAAATAAATAAATAAACAAACACATAGCCAAGAGAGCCCAGTCTAGGGGCACCTGGGTAGCTAAGTCAGTTGAGTATTGGACTGTTGATTTTGGCTCAGGTCACGATCCCAGGAATATGAGATCAAACCTGAGTTGGGCTCTATGTAGAGCCTGCTTAAGATTCTCTCTCTCCCTCTGCCCCGGCTTGCAGGTGCTCACTCTCTCTATTTCTAAAAGAAAAAAAAAAAAAAAAAGCAGCCCAGTCTGTCAGTGTTTCAGCAGAAAGACACTGCACTGAGAACTGATATCAGTCAGTACCTTCAGCTGAGACATTCTGGCATGATAGTCAGTATAAGAAACCAGGAGAAGAGGTGAGAGGGGGCACATAGTGCTCTGTTTTACTAATTCTGGAACGTTCTTTTGAGAAATTTTTTCAAAGCGTTTTTTTCTCCTAAACTGCTGCCCCCACAGGGATGCCAGAACCAGGGGAATCTTGTCCCAAGGAGCAAGAGGGATGTCCCTGGCCCATTGATAATAATAATAAACAAGGTACAGTGAAAACTCAGCTGTCAGGGACCCTTAGGGAGTGAATCAATTTGAGCAATGGAGTTTTTTGTGTGTTCTTTTACTATTTCATTAAATACTGAATTATGAACCTATATCAATACAAATATATACAACAAATATATACAACTACAAGCATATATAAAATTTTAAAAATAAAAAGCACATTTATGAATCTAAAACAAACTTATACAGAATCAATGAAGTTGTTTTAATGGTTAGGACAAAAAAAAATGACTAGGCAGTAAGTAATATGTCAAATGCCTCTTATTTAAAATCTACAAGTGTGCCAGTGTTAACTCTACTTAAAAATAAATCCATACAGGGGAGCCTGAGTGGCTCTGTTAAGTGTCTGACTCAATTCCAGCTCAGCTCATGATTTCATAGTGCATGAGAAATAAAAACATTTTTAAAAATTAAAAAAAAAATCCATACAATAGGATCTAATCTGTGACCAAGGAATGCATTAGAACAGGCACTAAGGAAATATACCCAAGTATTAGTGCTGGGTAACAAGATTCTAAATTATTTTATTTTTCTTATTACTTTCCTATTTTTTTTAACTTTCTCCAATGACTGATTTTTATTTTTTTAATGTTTATTTATTTATTTTGAGAGAGAGAGTACACACCCAGGGGAGGGGCAGAGAGGGAGAGAGAGAATCCCATGCAGAGCCTGACCTGGGACTTGATCCCATGAGCCATGAGATCATGACCTGAGCCAAAATCAAGAGCTGGATGCTTAACTGACTAAGCCACCCAGACGCCCCTGTATTACTTTTATAATCAGAAAAAAACATATACTTAGGAAGTCAGTATATATAATTATTTCATATATACATGATTATAATAATATTCTTTTAATTGAACAATAAAAACTGGAAGAAAATGATAAAAGTATAAGGAAGAGTGTTTGGACTACAGGTGATTTTTGTTATTTTTCTATCTGCTTTGCCCTACATTCGAGTTTTTCCAAGTTTTTATAAACTTTATTGAAAGAAAAGTAATAGACACTAAGGGGAAAAAAAAGCAATCGCATTGGCAATAACTTTCCTTCTGTTATTCAGTTTTATGAATAAGACTTTTCTCATATCAGCAGAGCTGTATCCCAAGCTGACTCTTACCAGTAACATTCAAAAATTCAACCTCAAATTTAAGTTACACCTATAAACCACCAAGAGTTACTAAGATGACCCAGAGGCTTATGCTTAAAATGTTAAAAAGACATTATGGTAGGCTGGAGGTAGGCTCCCCAAGATTCATGGCCCATGATATACACACATCTCATCCCAGTTATTCCAGCAAACAGTGATGTAGGTACTGCTGTGAAGGAAGTCTACACACATAATTTAAGTTCCAGGGGTGGCTGGGGGGCTCAGTTGGTTAAGCGACCGATTTTTGGCATCAGCTTGGGTCATGATTTCACCGTTCATGAGATCAAGCCCTGCATCGGGTTCTGCGCTGGCAATGCAGAGCCTGCTTGGGATTCTCTCTCTCCTCACTTCTCTCTGCGCTCCCCCCCCCCCATTCTCTTTCTCTCTCTCAAAATAAATAAACATTTTTTTTAAAAGTCCCAAATCAGGGGCTCCTGGGTGGCTCAGTCGGTTAAGCATCCGACTTGGTCTCACAGTTCTTGAGTTTGAGCTCCCTGTTGGGCTCTGTGCTGATGGCTCAGAGCCTGGAGCCTGCTTCAGATTATGTGTCTCTCTCTCTCTGCCCCTCCCCCACTCATGCTCTGTCCCCCCTCTCTCTCTCTCAAAAATAAATAAACATTAAAAAACAAAATTTAAAAGTTCCAAATCAGCTGACCTTTAAATGAGGTTATCTAGATGGGCCTGGCCTAATCATATGAGACCTTTCAATCTGGATCTAGAGGTCAGATATGTAGGATTTCAGAGATTTGAAGCACAAGAGGGATTTCATGTGCAAGTTCTGCATTGTTGGCTTTAACAGAGGGGGCCATTTAGCAAGGAATGCAGGTGGTCTCTGGGAGTTGGGAGTGACCCCTAGTTGACAGACAGCAAAATTAGGGACTTCATTCCTACCACCACAAGAATTGCCAACGACCTCAATGAGCTTAAAAGCAGATTCTTCCCCAGAAGCTCCACATGAAAACTCAGCCTGGTGGGCACTTTGACTTCAGCCTTTGAGACCCTGAGGAGAGAAATCCATGTCATGATTGGACTCTGACCCACAGAACTTTGAGCTAAAAATTGGCCATTGAGTTTGTGGTAATTTGTTACACAGCAATAGAAAACTAATGCAGAGGCACCTGGGTGGCTTAGCTGGTTAAGCATCTGACTTCAGCTCAGGTCATGATCTCCCAGCGTGGGTTCAAGTCCCGCATCAGGTGCTGTGCTGATAGCTTGGAGCCTGGATCCTGCTTGAGATTCTGTCTCCCTCTCTTTCTGCCCCTCTCCCACTCTCTCTTTCTCTCTCTCAAAAATAAATAAATATTAAAAAATAAAAAAGAAAGAAAACTAATGCAGAATTCTTTCAAAATTATTTTCTACGTCCCTTCAACAATTATAAACACAGTTTTAAATACACAAGAAACTAACATGGGCTGTCTCTTAGAACTGAAAACAGAAGCCACACCTTATAACTGTACTATGACTCATAAAACAGATAAACTGAACAGAACTAAACCACAACATGCAACACAGACTATCTATGCTCAAACTTGTTATTTTTCCATTTTTCTCCTTATCTATTTCATCCATTCCCCAACCTATCTCCTCTCTGGCAACCACCAGTTTGTTCTCTGTATTTGAGTCTGTTTTTTTGTTTGTTCATTTGTTATATTTTTTGAACTTCACATACAAGTAAAATCACATGGTATTTGTCTTTCACTGTCCAACTTACTTCACTTAGCCTAACACCCTCTATGTCCATCCATATTGCCTCAAATGGCAAGGTCTCTTTTCTTTTTTATGTCCAAGTAATATTCCACTGTATGTACGTATATATGTATATAGACATACACACACACATATACACACACCCCACATCTTCTTTATCCATTCATCTATTGATGGACACCCAGACTTAGACTGCTTACAATATCCTAACTAATGTAAATAATGCCGCAATAAACATTGGGATGTGTATATCTTTCTGAATTGTTTTCATTTTTTGGGGTAAATGCCCAGTAGTGGAATTATTGGACCACGTGGTATTTCTATTTTTAACTTTTTGAGGAACCTCTGTACTGTTTTCCATAGTGGTTATATCAATTTATATTCCCACCAACAGCACACAGGGTTCTCTTTTCTCCACATCCTCACCAACACTTGTTATTTCTTATGTTTTTTATTTTAGCCATCTGACAGGTGTAAGGTAATACCTCACTGTGGTTTTGATTTGCATTTCCTGGATGATCAGTGATGTTGAGCATTTTTTCATGTGTCTGTTGGCCATCTATATGTCTACTTTGGGAAAATGTCTATTCAAGTCTTCTCCTCTTTTCTTAATCAGATTTTTTTTTTTTTTGTATTGAGTTCAAACTCCTTTTAACACCAGATCCTTCAAATCCATATGTTCCAAGATAAGACCTCACACAAACTAATTTAATAGTAATTGCACAACACTACATCTGATCTTACACTAGAACTTCACAAGTTCTACCAATTCATCTATTACACAAATTCTATCTAATCCTTGCTCAGATTACAAACTTCCACCCTAAAATCTAACAACAGTCCCTAATCTAACAACAGTCTCAATGAGCAGCCTTTCTTAACTGTCGTCCCATTTTGAGAAGATCCCAAGTTCCTCCACTTCTCTCTGCTTGTTGCAGCAGGTTAAATAAACCTAACTTTTTTTTTCTTAACTACAAATAAATCCTGGATGATCTTTAGTAGGTGGTTTATGGGTGTCCTACTATTTAACAATTGGCATTTCCAAGATTCAGCCGACCTCCTTTTCCTGGGGAGACATATGACTCTCTGCCACAGTGTGCACGTATGTGACCACTGATTTCTACCTGCTCAAGGCCATCCTGCCTGTGACAGTGAGGTATCTGAGCCTCAGTAATTTTGTTGAGCACTTCAGGATTGAGGTGATAGTTGGGTCCTCTGACTTTAAGTCTTATCGATTATACTGTTCATGAGTGAAGTTTGGCTTCTGCCTAATTAACAGCATTCCTATCATCTGCCTACTTGCTCAGTATCTTTTTTTAAGTAGGTTCTATGCCCAACATGGGACTTAAACTCACAACCCCAATATCAAGAGTCACATATTCTACTGCCTGAGCCAGGCAGGCACCCCTTTTTCAGTATCTTGAGTGTCATGCATCTGTAAGACGAACTCCACAGCATAGGACAGACATAGGCCTAATATGTACATCTTCCAGCCAGCTCCAAAAGCTGACAAGTCCAGGAGGTCTTATCAGACCAGTGTCTTTACATAAACTTTGTACTGGGTCACATTTCCTAAAACTTCTTAAGGACTTCCTTAGTCCTTATAATCTTGAGATATGTTTTGCTTAGTTCTGTCTGCCTGGAGCTGAGGTTCTGCTAAGTCCTCAAATGATGACAGCCAATCTTTGGTGTCACTTCATGTCTTCTGGAGACAGGTGGTTGCAAAAGCCCCATCCTCACCAATTACCGTAGGTCACATAAGAATCTTCTCAGTCTAAATCCACGCCTACTCTGTGCTTTCTCTATCTACTTCTTTCCTGTTTTCAGATTATGAATATAACTCAACAATAATTTCACGAAGGAAAAATTCTGAATTACAAATGTCTTCTTGGGGAAATTTTGACATGAACAAGATTGTTTGAGAGGCACCTCGAAAGAAAAAAGGAACCAGAACTCTGATATCCAATGGTTTGCATTCTTTAAATGCAATTCAAATTCTAAAACTGCCTCCCTGAAAGAATTCCCAAACCCCAGGGTAAAAAGCAGAAAGTTTACTGAAAAAAAAAAATCAGCCTTGCATAGGCCTCCCAAATCAATTAGTCCATACTTTGATGTGCCTACAAGATGCAAAACCTGGAAAAGGCTAGTTGGCATCACCCTAGAAAGAATTTCAAGATTAATCCTTAAGAAACAATTAAAAGCCCTTAAAATTTTTAACTCTCTGGGAAGCTATGAGATTACTCAGTGAGAGCAATTCCTAACACCTCCAGAGTTTCCTTCTCACTTTAATATTGTCTTGCAGTTACAGTGATTTGGGAGGAATATAAAAGAATGTGTGTGAAGACAAGAGAATATGAATGCATAGTATCAGAAATGCTTTTGTTTATCTAGAAATAAAAAGGATAACTTTGTCTTAAATAAGTAATGTATGATTTACCACAAAAAAGAAATGGTAATTATGTGGTGTTATATGTCATTAGCTAATCCTATGGTGGTAATCATTTTCCAAAATATATAGCTGTATCAAATCGACACACTGCATACCTTAAAATTATGCATGTTATATGTCAATTGTATCTCCATAAAGCTGGAAAAAAAGAGAAATTTCTGGTTGTACCAAGATGTGAAAGAATCTAGTGAGAAACAAATTTGACAATACACTGTAAGGGAAGAAGGTCTAAGAATAAGTACACTGTATTTGTCTGGGTTTGTAATAGTTACAAAAAAAAGAATGTGAAGGGAGAAATACATTAAAATTTTTGACAAAAATTGGTCAAATATGAGAGGTTTATCATAAAAAAATAAAACCTTATAAATCCTTTTAATGTAGCTTCTTCATGAATAATAGACTAAATCTAGAATTTAACTTTCATTTTGTTTTTTAACAAGAAAAATTAGGGGTTCCTGGGTGGCTCAGTCAGTTAAGGGTCCAACTCTTGGTTTCAGCTCAGGTCACGATCCCACGGTTCATGCGTTACAGCAATGTTCAGCTCTGTGCTGATGGCAAAGAGCCTGCTTGAGATTCTCTCCCTCCCGCTGTCTCTGCCCCTTCCTCTCTCTCTCCCAAAAATAAATGAATAAACATTAAAAAATATAATAAAGGGGCGCCTGGGTGGCGCAGTCGGTTAAGCGTCCGACTTCAGCCAGGTCACGATCTCGCGGTCCGTGAGGTCGAGCCCCGCGTCGGGCTCTGGGCTGATGGCTCAGAGCCTGGAGCCTGTTTCCGATTCTGTGTCTCCCTCTCTCTCTGCCCCTCCCCAGTTCATGCTGTGTCTCTCTCTGTCCCAAAAATAAATAAACGTTGAAAAAAAAAAATTAAAAAAAAAAATATATATAATAAATAAATAGCTTTGCTTTGTTAAAAAAAAAAAAAAGCAAATGTTTTGTGCCCAGATAAAACATCCCTTACATCATCAAAATATTCTGTTAACTCTCTCTGCTTTTTGAAATAGTCTAGTCATAAATATATATATTTTTTAAGTTCCTTACTTTTAGGGAAACGTTAACTGTCATTTATCGCTGTTTTTGAAATTACTGCCTGGGGGCACCTGGTTGGCTCAGTCAGTAGAGCAGGAAACTTGATCCTGGGGACTTGAGTTTGAGCCCCATATTAGAGGTAGAGATTACTTTTAAAAAATTAAAAAATAAAATTAAAAAACTGCCTATAACTGTTTCTTTGGATAGTCATGACTTACATTTTGTCAAATGAAAATTCTCTTTGATTTTCTTCTTCTCCAAATTCAGAATAATAAAACTGTTAAGATGCTTCTGACACCTATGACATCTTTGGGTTTATGCTAAATGATCATTAGGCAACATAAAGATTTGGTCCTTCATCTTATTAAAAATGTTTTTAGGGGCGCCTGGGTGGCGCAGTCGGTTAAGCGTCCGACTTCAGCCAGGTCACGATCTCGCGGTCCGTGAGTTCGAGCCCCGCGTCGGGCTCTGGGCTGATGGCTCGGAGCCTGGAGCCTGTTTCCGATTCTGTGTCTCCCTCTCTCTCTGCCCCTCCCCCGTTCATGCTCTGTCTCTCTCTGTCCCAAAAATAAATAAACGTTGAAAAAAAAAATTAAAAAAAATAAATAAATAAAAATGTTTTTAAAGGATTACAGGAATTATTAGCTTTGTTTGGCATTCTCCAATTTTTAATTAACTCAAAACTATTATGAGAGCTTTTTTGCTTTATTAAAATTGGGTTAAAAGAAAAAAAAAACCTGATAAAGAGTTCAACCTTCCTAAGTTAATCATGTGTGAGTAAAATATGCTTCAATGTTTGTGTATCTTTCAGGTTAAAGGAAACAAACCTTCATATACAAAGACTGACACAACAGCTGTCTACACAGATTGTATCTCCAGGCTTAAATAAGTTTGTACTGGTGAAATTCATGATACATTTTATAGGGTAAATAAAAGGCCCAGAGATTTGGCATAGCACATTCTTACTTTCAGGATAATCAGTGACTAACTCCTTATAAAACTGATTATGGGGGCACCCAGGTGGCTCAGTTAGTTAAGTGTCTAACTCTTGGTTTCAGCTCAGGTCATGATCTCATAGTTGGTGAGATCGAGCCCTATGTCAGGCTCTATGCTGACACTGTAGAGCCTGCTTGGGATTCCCTCTCTCCCTCTCCCTCTCTGTCTCTGTCCCTCTCCTGCTTATGCACTTGCTCTCTCCTTCTCTCTCTCAAAATAAATAAACATTTAAAAAAAAAAACCTGGGGCGCCTGGGTGGCGCAGTCGGTTAAGCGTCCGACTTCAGCCAGGTCACGATCTCGCTGTCCGTGAGTTCGAGCCCCGCGTCGGGCTCTGGGCTGATGGCTCAGAGCCTGGAGCCTGTTTCCGATTCTGTGTCTCCCTCTTTCTCTGCCCCTCCCCTGTTCATGATCTGTCTCTCTCTGTCCCAAAAATAAATAAACGTTGAAAAAAAAAGTTAAAAAAAAAAAACAAAAAACCTGATTACATACATCAGTAGAAGATTCTGGTTAACAATGCTGGTTAATATAATAAATTAACTACAGCCTATAGCTCAATATCCACAAGTGGTTTCTGCTTTTTCCTTACATTCACCTAAAGTTGCCATCTATAATCTAAGATCAAGTATTGAACTGTGTGGAGATATATCGAAAGAACTTCTATAAAGGTATGCATCATGCACTTACAACTATTGAAGCTGCAGAGAATGAATTACATGTACTGCTGACATCATTGCTGCAGACAGACCTTGTGGCTGAATCTGGGTTTTCAGAACAGTGTTGATCCAAAAGAAGACAACAATGTGAACAGACCACTTATTTCCAAGATCATCAGAACACAACTTCTCAGATGCTCAGAAGCCACTGATTACCATGTACTTTGCATGATTTTGTCCTTTATCCTCATGGCTATTTTCTTCTCTGCTGGTTCAAGATTACAGACTGTCAGGCACCTGGGTGGCTCAGTAGGTTAAGCGTCCAGCTTTGGCTCAGGTCATGATCTTGCAGTTCATGAGTTCAAGCCCTGAATCCGGCTCTCTGCTGTCAGCACACAGCCCACTTCAGATCCTCCGTCTTCCTCCCTCTCTGCACCCCGCCCCCCGCTTGCTCTCTCTCTCAAAAAAATAAAATATTAAGAAAAAAAAAAGAGGGGCGCTTGGGTGGCTCAGTCGGTTGGGCGTCCGACTTAGGCTTGGGTCATGATCTCACAGTTCGTGGGTTTGAGCACTGCATTGGACTCTGCACTGACAGCTCAGAGCCTGGAGCCTGCTTCATATTCTTTGTCTCCCCTCTCTGTCTACCCCTACCCTGCTCACAATCTCTCTCTGTCTCTCAAAACTGAATAAACATTTTAAAAAAAGAAAGAAAAAGAAAAGATTCCAGACTGTCAACAAACACCCTGTCCTTTATTCTTAGTACTACCAACACCTTTATCCTTGACAATCACTTTTACATAAAGGACGAATTCTTCAGACACTGGTAAGGCAAATAATCCACATTCAAAATTAAAGGAGAAAAATTTACTTGGTTACTAAAGGAAGATCCAAATAGATAATGGTACATATAGGACATTATTTCAAACTTTAATAGTAACTCGTGGGGCGCCTGGGTGGCGCAGTCGGTTAAGCGTCCTACTTCAGCCAGGTCACGATCTCACGGTCTGTGAGGCTCTGGGCTGATGGCTCGGAGCCTGGAGCCTGTTTCCGATTCTCTGTCTCCCTCTCTCTCTGCCCCTCCCCCGTTCATGCTCTGTCTCTGTCTGTCCCATAAATAAATAAAAACGTTGAAAAAAAAAATTAAAAAAAAAAAAAAATAGTAACTCGTTTGAGGTTTTGTTTGTTGCAGAAACCATGTATGTGTGATGTCCAGGGTCTTAAATGCTACAGTCAGATATTATCATGCCAGATGATTTAACACATGATCATCTAAGAAACAGAACAGGGTTGTGGTGTTTACAGAGGTCAAAATTCCTACCATCAAAAGCTTGATAAACATTCACAACCTACCTAACAATGATATAGATCTTGACTGATCACTTCCCCTAAAAGTTAAATCCTCTAGCTTAGAAAAAAATGATCAAAAGCAGAGACTAAGAATTGAAAGAGAAACCACAAAGTGCTCACAAACACTCTGAAAAACACCATGACTTATAAAACAGATAAACTGAACCAAACCAAACCACAATGTGCATCACATACTATCCAAGCTCAGATTTCTTTAAACATTAGCTCATTATGTTCCAATACCATAGTCAAAGTGATCTAGCTATAACTTCTCAGGGACTCTTGTGTACTAAAGATAAAACCACTGCCTATTCCAGCAACTCACCTAAATTACAGATTTTAGCCAATCCCCGCTGAAACTAATTTCCACCCTAAAATCACTTTATAACTAACCTCAGCTCCTAAAACCCTGTGTATCTTCTTTGCTAACTGCCTCCTTCTGAGATGCCCCACAGTTATTCTGGTGTGTGTCATTCCTTGCTGTAGCAAGCTAAATACACGTGAACTTATTTTTTATTACAGATATGTTCCTGGTGGTCGTTGGCTGTGGGCTTTAACATTCCCAAGGCAGGCAACTGGGGGCCCAGAATTGGGAATAGGAAGAAGACTTTTTGCTGTATACCTTTTTATTATTATTATTATTTTTTTTTTTTTTTTTTTTTTTTTTTTTTTTTTTTTTGAGAGAGAGAGCAAGAGACAGAACAAGAGACAGGGCCTCCGAAGCAGGCTCCAGAATCCGAGCTGTCCACATACAGCCTGACCCAGGGCTTGAACTCACAAACCATGAACTCATGACCTGAGCCAAAGTTGGTCACTTAACTGACTGAGCCACCCAGGCGCCCTTGCTATATACCTTTAAAAATTTTTATACCATGTTATTATATTATTTATTTAAAAGAATAAAATGAGAATCTACAAATATATATAACTCTTATCATAAATGAGTCAACCAACAGTTACACTACCAATATACAATCAGTAACAATTCATCCAGGAATCATAGTATTGCTGGCTGTCAGCAGACAGGAAAACTCACTACCTGTTTCTATAAGGCTAAGAGGGATTACAGAACATTAACAGATCATCAATATATCATCAATAGATCTTTATGTCAAAATTCAAAATCTCAGGGCACTTAGGTGGGTCAGTAGGTTGAGCAACTGACTCTTTTTTTTAAAAAATTTTTTAATGTTTATTTATTATTGACAGAGAGCAGAGGAGGGGTAGAGAGAGGGGGGAGACACAGAATCTGAAGTAGGCTCCAGGCTCTGAGCTGTCAGCACAGAGCCTGACGTGGGGCTCGAACTCACAGACTGGGAGATTATGCCCTGAGCCGAAGTCGGTCACCTAACCAACTGAGCCATCCAGGCACCCCAAGCAACTGACCCTTGATTTCAGCTTAGGTCATGATTTCGGGGTTTGTGAGATCAAGCCCAGCGTCAGGCTCTACTCTGTCAGCACAGAGCTTGCTTGGGATTCTCTCTCTCCCTCTCTCTCTGCCCCTCCCCCACTCTCTATTGCACTCTCAATCTCTCAAAATAAGTAAAATTTATTTTTTTATTAAAGATTTTAAGTTTATGTACTTATTTTGAGAGAGTGAGAAAATGTGAGAGAGAGAAAACAGGGGAGGGGCAGAGAGGGAGGGAGGGAGGGAGGGAGGGAGGGAGGGAGGGAGAGAGAGTATCCCAAGCAGGCTCCATAGAGTCAGTGCAGAGCCTGACTTGGGGCTTGGCTTGACACAGGGCTCAATCCCTTGGACCGGAAGATCATGACCTGAGCCAAAACCAAGAGTCAGACGCTCAACTGACTGAGACACTCAGGTGTCAAAGCAAATTTTTCTTATAAAATGTTCAACAGCATAATGAATGCCCATGTAGTATCAATTATCAACCTTCAAACTACTCTTTGAAGATTTCTTTAAATCAAAGATACTACATTATAACTCAATGCAAAAGAATTTTTTAAGACTAAAGAGCACAAAAAACAGTAACTACCACAAGACAAAAACAAATCTCTTAGAATGTCAAAGATAACCATTTAAAATTTTGGTATATATCTTAACATTTTAAATATTTAAATATATTATTTTATAAATAGTTATACTATACAATCTTGTAATCTGTCTTTTGTTAAATTTTGTAGTAAACTACTAAAATCTTCTCATAACAACAAATGTTCTTCTATAATTTTCAGACTGCATCATGGAGATAACATAATTCACCTAACTAATCTGCTTTATTAAACATTGCAGATTTTTTTTTATTTTCTTTGCTCTTATGAATAATGTAGCAACAAGTATCTTTGTTCATACATTATAAGCTCACCTGTTTATCAGCCATTTAAATGTACTCATTTATAAATTATCTATAAACATTGTATCCTTTGCTCATTTTTCTTTTTCTCTTTTTCTGTGATTTGCAGGGAAGTATAAAAGATCACTGAAAACACACTCACATATTAAAGCTAGCAATAAAGAGCAGATATTTTTTTCGCTATTTAAAAGGCATTTCAACTCTAAGCAATGTTTATTTTTTAAGTAATCTTTGAACCCAATGGGAGACTTGAACTCACGACTCCAAGATTGAGAGCTGCATTGTTTTTCCAACTGAGCTGGCCAGATGCCTTAACTCCGGGCAAAATTTTATTTTACTTATGTTTTTAACATTTTATTTGCAGGCAATCTTTACACCCCATGTGGGTTCTGTGCTGAGAGGAGAGAACCTGACGTGGGGCTCGAACTCATGAGTCACAAATCATGACCCGAGTCAAAAATCGGACATTTAACCAACTGAGCTACCCAGATGCCCCTACACTGAATGATTTTCAAACCAATTTTGCATTTCTGGGATATACCCTAGTTGCTAATGATGTGTTACTCTTATAATTCATACATTCAATTTGCTTTAAAAAAAAAAAAGTACATTCAATTTGCTAAAAAATATCTGATGCTAAATTATTTATATTGTGCTAAACTGCTAAAACTACAGTATCCACAAAGCCTTTTCAATATAGGTTTTAGATTTCAATTTTCTTAACTGGATTTGCAATAATAATAATGACCATGATGTTTACTGTTTGTGTGCTAACTACACAACAGGCATTATGCTATGTGCTTTATATATACTCTCATTTAACCTAATAACACTCTATGAAGTATTATTTTCTCTTTTTGACAGGTGTGGCAACTAAGGCTTAGGAAGTTAGAAAATTTGTCTAAGACCTCACAACTAGCAACTAGAGGAGCTGGACCTTGATCCCATGTCAGTGGAGTCCAGAGCCTAAGTAAGCTCTTCTCCCTCTTTCGCTACACTGCTTTACCAAATAATCTCTAATACTTTTTCTTAATATACAAATCAACATGATATAACATGGGAAGGAATGAAAATAAGCCAAGTGGCCACTAAAGTGTAAGTCCAAATGAGAACTATGTAGGCATAACACACAACAAATACACAAAACATACTCTCATGGAAAACAAAAAGATTGTACACAATTCTAGATAAATTAGCTATAACTGTCTCTTTTACATTAAAAAAAAAAGCCCACACAACAAAGTGAGTGACAATAAAGTGATTATTAGTGGTCATCTTGAATCCACTCTAATTCTCAGACAAATATACAAAGTCATTCAAAAACTTCAGAACTTCCAATGTTGTTAATAACAACTTCACACCGGGATTGCATAAGGAGTACTAAGCAATCTGTGGCTCTATTATAAAAGAGAACAGAGATTTAAAAAAAAATTATTAAATTTACCTTTCTAGTGTCAACTTCAATATGTGAAGTCTACACATGCTAAGATTGCACTGTTCTTCATAATAATGAAGCACTTCATACTCTTATCATTCTACCTACTATTGCTATTTGTTTTAAAAGTAGCAAACTGGGGCACCTGGGTGGCGCAGTCGGTTAAGCGTCCGACTTCAGCCAGGTCACGATCTCGCGGTCCGTGGGTTCGAGCCCCGCGTCGGGCTCTGGGCTGATGGCTCGGAGCCTGGAGCCTGTTTCCGATTCTGTGTCTCCCTCTCTCTCTGCCCCTCCCCTGTTCATGCTCTGTCTCTCTCTGTCCCAAAAATAAATAAACGTTGAAAAAAAAAATTTTTTTTAAATAAAAAAATAAATAAATAAAAAAAAATAAAAGTAGCAAACTTAGAAGAATTCACTATCTCTCTTCCTAATAATTGGAGCTAGGAAAGATTGGATACAATCACCAAATCTTTCCTGTTTCTTTATGAAACTCTGGCATTTTACCTTCATCTGCAATTTACAATTCAAGTCTAATTATCCAGTGTCATCCTTGTAAAAGCTGAAAGACTGTATGATAGTAAAAAACAAAACATTCAATAACTGAATAGATCTAAGTTTCTATAGCTAGCCTTCCTGGAACTGGATAATATCTGCTAAAGTCTAAAGTTCTGAAATCTATAGGATACAGAGAGCTGGAAGGGTTCGTTAAGTAAAATTCAAAAATACTAGGGAAGTAGTTATATTCGGAGTTAAATAATTCAGTATTTATCTGGCACCTATTACATGCTCACATTGTGTAAGTCATTTATAGATTACACAGTTTTAACACATAGCAGCACTTTATGCTCTACTTTTTTTTTTTTTTTAAAGATTTTATTTTTGGGGCACCTGGGTGGCTCAGTCAGTTAAGCATCTGACTTCAGCTCAGGTCATGATCTTACAGTTTGTGGGTCCGAGCCCCACATCAGGCTCTGTGCTGACAGCTCAGAGCAAGGAACCTGCTTTGGATTCTGTGTGTGTGTGTGTGTGTGTGTGTGTGTGTCTCTCTCTCTCTCTCTGCCCCTTCCCCACTAGCTCTCTCTCTCTCTCAAAAATAAATAATAAATAAACATTAAAAATTTTTTTAAAAGATTTTATTTTTAAGTAATCTCTGCACTTTTAAGTGATTATTTTTAAGTAATCAACGTGGGGCTTGAACTCACAACTCTGAGATCAGGAGTAGCCTGCTGCACCGACTGAGCCAGTCAGGTGTCCCATGTTCTATTTAAGTAGGCAAAATAATTCACATAAAACAAGATTTAATATGAACACAAAACAGTTAAACAATACATTGTATGGTACAGGCTCTTAGCATGTAAGAATATAAAGGGGATGTCAGCTGTAGCTACAGAAATCAAGGAAGGACATCAGAAACTTGAGACTTGAGCTGGATCTTCTCAAAGTTCCAAAGCCACTTCCACACTTTTTAGGTATTTGTTATAGCAGCACTCGACTCTTGGCACCAAAATAAAAGTATGGATTTTTTTAAATCTTTTTAAGTGTATTTATTTATTTTGAGAGAGAGAGAGAGAGAGAGAGAGAGAGAGAGAGAGAGAGAGAGAGAGTGTGTGAGCAGGAGCAGAGAGAGACAGAATCCCAAGCAGGATCTGTACTATCAGTGCAGAGTTCAACGTGGGGCTTGAACTCACAAACTGTGAGACCATGACCTGAGTAGAAATCAAGAGTCAGATGCTTAACCCACTCAGGCACTGAGGTGCCCCTGTATGGATATTTTTAATGAAATATTTCAAAAATAATTTTACATAAAATGGTATAGGAAATAATATTAATAATTCAAATGTTGCTACCTACCCATATACCTAACATGTAGATTTAAAATATTAAGTTTGCCATATCTGTTTCAAATATTTTTAAGAGCTAAAATGTTGCTTGGGGCACCTGGATAGCTCAGTCAGTTAAGTGTCCGACTTCGGCTCAGGTCACGATCTCACGGTTTGTGGGGTCAAGCCTCACATCAGCCTCTGTGCTGACGTCTCAGAGCCTGGAGCCTGCTTCAGATTCTGTGTCTCCCTCTCTCTCTGCCCCTCCCCTGCTCACCCTCTGTATCTCTATCTCTCTCTCTCTCTCTCTCAAAAATAAACATTAAAAAAAATTTTTTTAAAAAGAATAAAATGTTGCAGATATAATTGAGCAACCTTCATCCGATTCCTTCCTCTCCAGAGGTTATTACTACATTTAAGTAGTTATATATCCTTCCCACATGTATATAATTTGTTGTATCTATACACAACACAGTATATTTTAAATTTTATGTAAACGGTATCATACTGTACATCCTTTTGTAACTCACTTTTTTTTTTTTTTGGAACTTACATTTTTATACTTGACACTGCTTTCTAGACTTATCTAGAATGGGGCCACAGAAGCCATTTTTCTGCATTTTTTTAAAGCTCCAGAGCTGATTCTGATTAGTTGAGGACCACCATTCTAAGCCTATATATATTCATCCAAGAAACTTTTTAGTGCTCTCAAATTGCTAACATATTATTTTTTTTAAGTAAGCTCTATGCCCAACATGGTGCTTGAACTCAAGATCCTGAGATCAAGAGTCAAATGCTCTGGGGTACCAGGCTGGCTCAGTCAGTAGAGCATGTGACTCTTGATCTCAGGGATATAGGTTTCAGTTCCACGTTGGGTGTAGAGATTACTTAAAAATAAAATCTTAAAGAAAAAAAAAGTCACATGCTCTACTGACAACCAGCTAGGTATCCCTGCTGATACATTTTAACCTAGCTTTTTACCATGATTCAGTTGTTGTTAGATTACCTGTATTTCAATAAAATTTTTTTTGCAGTGCTTCCAACTCAGAATCAAAAACCCTAATCCAACCAAGCGTACACATGATTTAAAACAAACAAGGGGGGGCGCCTGGGTGGCGCAGTCGGTTAAGCGTCCGACTTCAGCCAGGTCACGATCTCGCGGTCCGTGAGTTCGAGCCCCGCGTCGGGCTCTGGGCTGATGGCTCAGAGCCTGGAGCCTGTTTCCGATTCTGTGTCTCCCTCTCTCTCTGCCCCTCCCCCGTTCATGCTCTGTCTCTCTCTGTCCCAAAAACAAATAAACGTTGAAAAAAAAAATTTTTTTTTAAATAAAAAAAAAAAAAAAAAAAAAAAAAAACAAGGGTGCTTGGCTGGCTCAGTCAGAAGAGCATATGACTCTTGATCTTGAGGTTGTGAGTTTGAGTCCCATGTTGGGTGCACAAATTTCTTAAAATAAATGAAATTTTTATTTTTTTAATTTGTATTTATCTGTGTATTTACTTTTGAGAGTGTGAGCAGGGGAGCGGCACAAAGAAAAGGAAAGAGAAAATCCCAAGCAGGTTCCATGTTGTCAGCGCAGAGCCCCACAGGGAGCTCAATCCCAAAAACCATAAGATTATGACCTGAGCCAAGATCAGGCTGGACACTTAACCTATTTAATTGGACACTTAATCTACTGAGCCACCCAGGTGCCCCATAAATAAAACTTTTAAAGAACATAATAAACAATATTGAGTTTCCTGAAGAGGATGAGTGTGGCTACAAAGAGGCAGTAACACAGGAGTCTTGTGGTCAGTTACACTGATCATGGTGGTAGTTATGCAAGTCTACGCAAGTAAAATTGCACAGAGCTACACATACATGCAGGCGTGCACAGGTACATGTATAACTGGTGAAACCTGAATAAACTCTATGAATTGTGCCAATGTCAATTTCTCGGTTTGGTACAGTGCTGTGGTAGTGTGGGATGTTGACACTGTGGAGGACAGAGACCTAGGGGAGGATGCGTAGGACCTCTCTCTGTACATTCTCTGCAACATCCTATGAATCTATAATCTAAAAACAAAAACCTCATAAAATTTTTAAACTAAGTTTCTAAAGCACACTGAAGAAATTCTACAGCCTCTTCACAGGCAAAATCAGTTCAATATCCTGCTACAATATAGATCTACTACATAAATGATATTTTTAGGTAAATATCCCTAATATCAGGTGCAGAGCTGTATACAGAGAAAGAAAACATTGGTGATGACCACTTTAATACAGCAGCAACTATGAAATATAAACCTTAAAAGCTATTGGCTTCTATAAGCTTTATTTTTAGATTATTGTGTGGTCTTAACCCCCATGGGACACCAGGATTTACCCAAATAGCTATCTCTGTTCACTACAAATAACCCTGCTTTCATTCCTATTTTAAGCCAGCAAGCCTGCCCTACTTTTGCAGACTTAGTTCCTAATCTACTCACCTGCTTTTCCAATCATGAACCAGTTAAACACCACTGAAGAGGTTATGTTAAGTATTATTACCGAAAGTCATATGTAGCTTTCAGATCCTTTCATAACCTACTAGAACAAGTAGTTTTATTTCAATGATCTGACATAGCTCTTTGAGATCATTCCTCTATTCTCTGATAGTCCCAGAGCACACTTTCAAAATATTAGGAACTAGCCCTCCCAGAACCAATTAAGTAATAATCACTATCAATGATAATCTGATAGAAACAGTAAGTTTATAGTGACATTCATAGTTTTTAATAAAACAGCATGCAATAGTGAAAAATAACTAGCTTCCTTTTATGGATAAATCTACCAATTACCTTTATTACTCTGGCCATTCACTGAAACTCTTATTTTATTTATGGTTTTTTCTTTTAATGTTATTTAGTTTTTTGTTTTATCCTATGTTATTTTTAAACCTCCACAAACCCTTAGGTCACAAGAACACAATGTACCTATGGATACACACAAAAAAAACCACAAATTGAGTCTTACTTAGGCTACTGATCAATGTCCAAAGTTTAAACTTGAAAGGAGTGTCAATTTGTAGAGTGAGGAAGCAAAGATTTCATATCAGATACAGTCTACCATTTAGATGTCTGCTCTCCATGGTGGTATTAGTCCTAGGAAGCTCCATACTTCTAATCTCTGTCACGCTTTTGGGAAGCTATTATATGCTGAGTACTTTTCAAGACTGTATTTAAGCTTAAGAGAGAAATGTGTTTCTTGTGGTAGGAATTCATCAAATATGTTTATAAATTTATTATTTATGAAATTCTATCTATACTATAGAAGGAAATTTCCTTATTTTTTTTACTATATGTTTATTTTTGAGAGGCGGGGAGAGAGCACAAGCAAGGGAGGGGCAGAGAGAGAAGGGGACAGAGGATCCGAAGCAGGATCTGCACTGAAAGCCTGATGCGGGGCTAGAACTCATGAACCCTGAGATTATGATCCAAGACAAAGGCACAAGCTTAATTACTGAGCCACCCAGATGCCCCAAAGGAAATTTCCTTATCAAGCATTTTAGGTTTAAATCCTTTCAAAAGTCCTAAGGAGACTACAGTTGGGAAACATAAAATACAACACTCTTAAACATTCATTTCACATATGCCACTTAAAGTCAAACAGATCTGCTATCAAATCTCACTAAGACTCAAGATTAACTCCTTTAATAAAGAACAGCTAACATTTATTAAGCACCCACTAGAGGTACTATGCTTTACATACAATAGGGGAGGGGCAGAGAGGGAGACACAGAATCAATCCAAAGCAAGCTCCAGGCTCTGAGCGGTCAGCACAGAGCCCGTCGTGGGGCTCAAACTCATGAACTGCGAGATCATGACCTGAGTCAAAGTCAGACACTCAACTGACTGAGCCACCCAAGCGCCCCGTTATCACTCATTTTAAACTCAAAGCAAGGAAGGGCACCTGGGTGGCTCAGTCAGCTAGGCATCTGACTCTTGATTTTGGTTCAGGTCATGATCTCAAGGTTCATGAGTTTGAGTCCCACATCGGGGCTCCACTCTAACACTGCAGAGAATGCTGGGGACTCTCTCTCTCCCTTTCTCTCCCTGCCCCTTCCTCTGCTTGCTCTGTCTCTCAAAATAAATAAACTTAAAAAAAAATAGTAATAGAGGCACCTGGGTGGCCCAGTCGGTTAAGCATCAGACTTCAGCTCAGGTCATGATCTCACGGTTCATGGGTTCGAGCCCCGCGTTGGGCCCTGTGCTGACAGTTCAGAGCCTGGAGCCTGCTTCAGATTCTGTGTCTCCCTCTCTCTCTGCCCCTCCCCTGCTCATTCTGTCTCTCTCTCTCTCTCTCAAAAATAAATATTTTAAAAATTCTTTTTAAAAATAATAAACTTCAAGCAAGGAAAATAAATAAAAAAGTATCAGAGCTAGTAATTAGCAGAGCCTGTGCCCTTTTCTACACTATCTTCCATAAAATAAGCTTCTTAAGCTTTCACTTACTTAAACATTTACTAAGCATTTATGTGCTAGGCACTGTATCCAGCATTAATAATGCACAGTTCTTGCCCTTGAAGAGAATAGTTTAATGTAAATAAATAACAAAAATATTTAGAGAAATTTGAAAAGCAATGAGACTGTTCATAGGAGCAATATCTAACCCTTCATATATATATTTTTTTTTACATATACATATATGTACACAAATATATGTACACATACATACATGAACCCAAAGCAGGGCTCAAACTCAGTAACTTGCGAGATCATGACCTGAGCCAAACTCAAGAGTCAGATGCAGGGCACCTGGGTGGCTCAGTTGGTTGAGCGACCCACTTCCACTCAGGTCATGATCTCCTGGTTCATGAGTTCCAGCATCACATTGGGCTTGCTGCTGTCAGGCTGTCAGTGCAGAGCCTGCTTCAGATCCTCTGTCCCCCTCTCTCTGTCCCTCCCCTGCTTGCACTCTCCCCAGAAATAAATAAATATTAAAAAAAGAAAACGAGTCGGATACTTAACAAACTGAGCCACCCAGGGGCCCCAGTATCTAACCCTTCTAATGATGATGATAGCAGCTAACATACATTGAGCACTTACTAGGCCCCTATCACTGTTTGTGGAGTTTATTTAATCCTTACAACTATCCTGTAAAGTGGGTTATATTATCCCTTTTCTTCAGATAGAGAAGCTGAGGAAAAACAAGATTAAGTGACTGGTCCAAGGTCATACTGCTACCAAAAGACGCAGCATTTGAATCCAAGTATGTCTGACTTCCAAGCCTGTGTTCTAAAAACCATTATTCTAGACAGCCTCTTAGTAAAAGAGAAAATGCTTCTCAGATGTCCTCTTAGCTAAATCTTGAAAGAGAAATAGGAGCTGGTCAAGTTGGGGCACAAGAGTCTATATAAAAATAATACAAAGAACCCATTCACAGATATAAAATTTCATGGCATTCTAGGGACCACAAGCAGTAGTAAAGTTTGGGAACAGGGGTATGAAATGAGAGGAGAAAGTAACACACAGTTTAGCATGAGGGGAACTATAGATCAACAGAGTTTAGAGTTCATTCTGTGGGCAGAACAGGCTCATGAAGGATTTCAAGCATAAGAATAATCCTTTACATTATCTACAGATCATGATGGCAATATGGACATTAGATTAAATAGCCCTAGCACAAGGCTACTGCAATGGTATAAACAAGAAGTCAGAGAGGGAGATGAAGTAGAAGGCTATGTGCAAACCAAAAGTCCATAGAACTGAGTCTGGAAGAACTGGATGTGAAGTGCAAGGGACAGGACAGGGTCTGGCCTGACTCCCAGGCTTGTCATCTGAGCCAGTGACTAAATGGGTAAGTGGTGTGATTAACAGGGATGGGGAAATACACTTAGAAAATCCTTTCTATCTCCTCTGCTTATTAGTGCTTTTGAATATTTGTTTTATCCCTATGCCACCTTTTCCCACTTTTTTCATAATCTCTTCAATAAAATTAAAACAGATCTCACTTTCCACAATTTCTATTTGTACGATGTTTCAATTGTCTATAATTCTTTTAATTTTTTTAATGCTTTATTTACTTTTGAGAGAGAGACAGAGTACAAGTGGGAAAGGGGCAGAGAGAGAGGGACACACAGAATCCAAAGCAGGCTCCAGGCTCTGAGCTGTCAGCACAGAGCCCAGCGCGGGGCTCGAACTCACAAGCCGTGAGATCATGACCTGAGCCGAAGTCGGACACTCAACTGACTGAGCCCCCAGGCGCCCCTCAATTACCTATAATTGAGTTACATTTATAAGCCAATTAAGCTTTGGGTTTTTAAAAACATATAGCCATCAAAATAATCTTGTTATTCCCTTAATAGAATCACCATCAATTGCCCTAGTAGTTTTCAGCTATCTCTCTTCCTCTTTTTTGTTTTACCTCTTTCAATTCTTTGAGGTTTCTAGTTTTACCCACCCTGTCTACTCCTTAATCAAATACACTTTGTTTTTCTCCATCCTCATTTCTGCATGTTTTTCCAAACCCTATGTAACTGCAATAACCTCTTGTTCTGCTAAAGAAGTTACCTCTACTTCACATCAGGTATAATATACTTTAAAATTTTCTTCTTTTAAGCTTTCCCTAAGACACTACTGAATCCTTAAATACGATGGTAGCCTTTCCGAAGCCTTTCTCTCCCCAACTTTGTATTTTGAAAAACTGAAATCCTATAAGAAAGTAAAAGATTAGGGGTACCTGGCTGGCTCAGTGGGTGGAGTGTGCAACTCTTGATTTTTTGTGAGTTGTGAGTTCAAGGCCGCGCTGGGTGTAGAGATTACTTAAAAATAAAATCTTGGGGCGCCTGGATGGCGTTTGAGACCCATGTCCGGCTCTGCGCTGGGGGCACAGAACCTGCTTGGGATTCTTTGTCTGCTTGGGACTCTCAGTCTCCCTCTCCCTCTGCCCCACCCCCTGTTCAAACTCGGGCTTTCTCCCTCTCTCTCAAAACAAATAAATAAAAGCTTTTTAAAAATCTGGGGCGCCTGGGTGGCGCAGTCGGTTAAGTGTCCGACTTCAGCCAGGTCACGATCTTGCGGTCCGTGAGTTCGAGCCCCGCCTCAGGCTCTGGGCTGATGGCTCGGGGACTGGAGCCTGTTTCCGATTCTGTGTCTCCCTCTCTCTCTGCCCCTCCCCCGTTCATGCTCTGTCTCTCTCTGTCCCAAAAATAAATAAAAAACGTTGAAAAAAAAATTTTTTTTAATTAACTAACACCTTAAAAAAAAAAGTAAAAGAATAGTTAAATGAATACACATTTGCTCCTTACCTTTTCAACATGGTGAACATTTTGCTACTTTTACTCTCTCTCAACAAATACATAATTTTTTTTTCTGAACCATTTGAAAGCAAATTGCTGACATCATGACATTTCAACATAAATACTACATCAGGTATTGGCTAAGAATAAGAACATTCTCCTTTATAAGCACAATACCATTATCATCAGATCCGGACATTTAACACTGACATGTTATTATCTATTATATACTCCATATTCAAATTTCCTCAGTTGTCTCCAAAATGGCCTGTACAGCTTTTTATTTTCCCAATCCAGGCTTGGCAATATACTTGTCATTTCTCTTTCATTTTCTTTCATCTGTAATAGTCTCTCTGCCTTTTATATTTTTTATCACCTTGACATTTTCGAAGAGTTCAGACCAGTTGTTTTAGAGAAATCCCACAAACTGGATTTGTCTGATTGTTTATTATAACTTGATCCAGATTAAACATTTTTAGCAAGGATTATATAGGTGATTGTTGAATAAATTCTTAAATTGTCTCCCAGTATCTATTTCATTTGTTTCCGTCTGTTGGGCTAACACTATCTAGACTGCACAAAATCTCATGAATTGTTCACATTCAATAAATCTAATAATGATCATAGGAAATGCACATTGCCTTGGCCAGCTTATACAGCGTATCTTTCTGTCACCAGTTTAGAGATCTAGTTACCAGGTTGTACGCTTTTCTAATAATAAAGACTCAAGAAACAAATTTCTTGATAAAAATCTAGTTTGTATCAAATAAATAAAACTAAAAGTACTCTGTGCATGTATCTGAATAATTACGTAGATTATAAAAATACCTAAGTCAGATACCACCAAGGATGAGCTGAAATTTTTACATCTCAGTTTTGCAATTTAAAATGCGGCTAAGGGGCACCTGAGTGACTCAGTTGGCTAAGTGTCTGACTTTGGCTCAGGTTATGATCTCGCTCTATGTGAATTTGAGCCCCACATCAGGCTCTGCACTGGTAATGCAGAGCCTGCTTGGGATTCTCTCTCCCTCTTTCTCTCTGCCCCTTCCCCACATGTGCTTGCTCTCTCTCTCAAAATAAACTTAAAAAAAATAATAAAATGCAGCTAAAATTTAACATGAAAACTTTAAAACAGAGTATAATAGTCTATTAATGATCGCACCAAAGGATGATAATGATTACCAGACACTCCTTTATTTCCATTAGCCCTTCCAATTAAGTAGCAGCAAAGCTCCAAAATGACTACAAATACCAAGAATTAGCTGAACAATTTTGTCTCTCATAGATATGTCTAAAAATTATTTTTTTTCCCAAAATGTTACTTTAATGGTAAGGTATTTTATTACCAAATACCACTTAAGAAAGGTTTTCAATTAATTCTTTAATTCATCTTAACTACTGAATCCTTAGCATTTTTCACTCAAATGATCCAAAAACTTTATTTATTTATTTATTTATTTGAGAGAAAGACAGAGTGGGAGCAGAGGAGGGGCAGAGAGAGAAGGAGACAGAATCCAAAGCAGGCTCCAAGCTCTGAGCTGTCAGCACAGTCCAACGCAGGGCTCAAACTCACAAACCACAAGATAATGACCTGAGCTGAAGTCGGATGCTTAGCCAACTGAGCCACCCAGATGCCCCAATGTTTATTTTTGAGAGAGAGCGCACACAGGCACGAGCAGAGGAGGGGCAGAGAGAGGGGGTGGACAGAGGATCCAAAGCAGGTTCCATGCTGACAGCAGGGAGCCCGATGCAGCTTGAACTCATGAACCACGAGATCACAACCTGAGCTGACGTCAACGCTTAACCAACTGAGATAACCAGGTGCCCCCCAAAACATTTAAGTTTTATTTATTTATTTTGAGAGTGGGAAAGGAGCAGAGAAAGAGGAAGAGAGAGAATGCCAAGCAGAGAGAGAGGGAGAGAGAGAATCCCAGGTGTCCCCAAAAACATTTTTTTAACTTTACTAAAAGTGATAATATGTTGCTTTATAGAAGAAAGATTTATTACCACATGTGTTATAAATAAAGCTTTAATCACAACCATTAACATACAGGTAAGAAAGAACACCTTATTCCTGCTCAAAAAAGATTTAAGTGTTTACATTAAGATGTCCTTTCCAAGGTTTGAGACTTCCACTGAGAGGTATGAAACTCAAATAGCATAGATTTCCAGTGTTTAAATGTTGTGGTGGGGGGTGCCTGGGTGGCGCAGTCGGTTGGGCGTCCGACTTCAGCCAGGTCACGATCTCGCGGTCCGTGAGTTCGAGCCCCGCGTCAGGCTCTGGGCTCATGGCTCAGAGCCTGGAGCCTCTTTCCAATTCTGTGTCTCCCTCTCTCTCTGCCCCTCCCCCGTTCATGCTCTGTCTCTCTCTGTCCCAAAAATAAATAAACGTTGAAAAATAAATAAATAAATAAATGTTGTCGTGGCTTGCTAATTACAATGGTAAACTAAGTATAACTTAAATGGTGTTGATAAATTCAACAGATATGTACTATATGACTTGACCACATTAAATATTTATACTTAAAAATGTTTCTTCTAGGTTGGCACTGTATCAAATGATTGAAAATACAAAGGACCAAAATATGAATACAAGCACTTTCAAACCGTTTTCATATTGGTTGAGATCATCATGAGTATTTAGGTAAAATTACAATATTTGTGTTAAAATAATATGAAACATTTGCCAAGTACAAGCTTTAATATACGTGATCCATTCTTCTTTGAATTCAAAATACACTAGCAGATAGAAATACATGAAAAGTATTAAGAGAACTTGTTTCTGCAGGGAAGAAATATGACACCTTTGTTTTCTTCCCTTTCTGCCTTTCAAATGTTATAATAAGCAGGATTGAGCTTACATTGAAAAGAAAAAACTTGGCAGGCGCCTGGGTGGCTCAGTTAAGCATCTGACTCTTGATTCTGGCTCAGGGCATGATTTCACAGTTCAGAGATCAAGCCTCTTGTCCGGCTCTGTGCTGACAGTATGGAGCCTGCTTAGGATTCTCTCTCTCCCTCTCTGCCCCTCCCCTGATAACCCATGTGCACATGATCTCTGTCTTTCAAAATAAGTAAATAAACTTAAAAACAAAAACAAAAACAAAAAAACCTTAGTAAATCCATTCTCCTAATAATAAAAAAAAAAAAAAAAAAAAAAAAAAAGGCAAGAGAAGACAAAGAGATGTGGAAATAAATGAGGAATAGGTACCAGAAACTGAAACAGGGTTCAGGGTATACCTGAGAAAACAGCAATTTCTGTCCATACTGTTCTTAAAATCCTGTAAGAAAACCACAGCCACACTATTCCAATTGGCAGGATATTAAAGAACCAGTAGCCTCCAGTGTGTGCTACCAAGGACACAATTCTTCCTGTGAATATACAATATACTTGAATTCCAAATGAATGGGAGCAATATATCAGCATCTTATTGAAAAGAAGTCAGACTTTTCTGTAAAACACCATTTGGCCACCAACAATGGATTCTCCACATCTGTCATGTAATTCCTGATGAAATTTCCTTGCTGCTTCTGAAAAGATTCAGCCTAGGGGAAAAAACTGTTTTTATAACAATCACTGTCAAAGAAAAAAATTCCCTCAAACAGGAAAAGAAACTTGGAAACCGGAAGAAAAAAAAAATCAAGCTGAAAGATTTTCACAATTCAGTCATTTGAGTTTCTGGGGTTTTCTGCTCTCGATACCAGTCACCAGGAGTGATACCCCAATGCATATGGACTATTCTAGAGACACTCAGAACTGTTACTTTAAAAATTTAAAAAAAGGGGTGCCTGGGTGGCTCAGTTGGTTAGGCGTCCAACTTTGGCTCAGGTCACGATCTCACGGTTTGTGGGTTCGGGTCCCACGTCAGACTCTGTGCTAACAGTTCAGAGCCTGAGCCTCCTTTGGATTCTGCGTCTCCCTCTCTCTCTGCTCCTCCCCAACTCACGCTCTTTGTCTCTCTCTCAAAAATGAATAAACAATGGGGCACCTGGGTGGCTCAGTCGGTTGAGCGTCTAACTTTGGCTCAGGTCATGATCTCACAGTTCATGAGTTCGAGCCCCGCGTCGGGCTCTGTGCTGACAGCTCAAAGCCTGGAGTCTGCTTAAGATTCTGTGTCTCCCTCTCTCGCTGTGCCTCTCCCTCATTCATGCTCTGTCTCTCTTTCTCTCATGAGTAAATAAAACATTAAAAAAAATTTAGATCCAGACACCTTCAACTGCTAGGGAAGAAACCAGCTGTCAAGAAAGTACTAGGCAGAACTGTACTGGTCTCTCTTCACTTTCTTTCACATGGGACTCCACCCAGACAGATACCCTCTAAACTGTAAGAGAGAATGGGGCACCTGCCTGGCTCAGTCAGTACAGCATGGGACTTTTGATCACGGTGTTGCAAGTTTGAGCCCCACATTGGGTATAGAGATTATTTGAAAATAAAACTTTAAAAAAATAAAATAAAATAATAAATTATAGAAGAGATATTTTCAGTTTTCTAACTTATAATTTCATATACTTTCTAATTCTGGTGTTTTTCAAATGTTAACGGTTTCTCTACCTACCACTTCTGTAGAAACTGATTTATTATCAAACTACTATCATGTTTCATAATACTACCTTGTCTTTATTTATTTTGAGAGAGCTTATTTATTTATTTTGAGAGAGCGAGAGAGTGTGCAAGCGAGCAGAGGAAGGGCAGAGAGAATCCCAAGCAGGCTCCACTCAGTCAGCGCAGAGCCTGACACGGGGCTTGAACTGGCAATCTGTGAGATCACGACCTGCGGCGAAACCAAGAGTCAGACGCTTAAGCTACTGAGCCACCCAGGGGCCCCCATAATACTACCTTGTCTTAAGCTTTTCATGTCAGTTATATCATTTGCATGGCTCAGATGCCTGACGAAGAAGGTATCATTAACCCTACTATGCAGATGAGATTGTAGAAAAAAGAGAGAGAGAGAAAGTTTCAAGGTTACAAGTAAGTTCCAGAGACAGTAAAATCTAGGTTTTTCTGATGATCAGCCTAGTCCTTCATTTTAGGCAAGTTGCTTTTCAAAGGACACTTAAAATACTAATCACTCCCTCCTACCTACCCACTCTTCTCCAAGATTTGTTCAAACAAAACAATTAAGTAGACTTTTAAGTTAACAGGAAATGACAGAACCAAAAATAACTCTGGTGTGGTCTCACCTCTGAAAAAGATTTCCAGCTGTGAATAACTGCAGACAACTCTGGCCAGGCAGGATAACATCCTATCAGGATTTAGTACCCAGTACAATGGATCTTAGCTATATTATACATACAGTGACACCTTACTTTCTTAGAACAAACCTCAACTATTTCAAACTCTGGAAAACCCAGAAAAAAAGCAACATAAGTCACGGAGAAGCCAAAATTGCTGTGGTCAAGTTCTTATACTAAAGTGTTTGGTTGTTTTTTTTTTTGTTTTTTTTTTTTTTAATGTTTATTTATTTATTTTGAGAGAGAGAGAGAGAGAGAGAGAGAGAGAGAGAGAGAGAGAGAGCTCAAGCCAGGAAGTGTCACAGAGAGAAGGAGAGAGAGAGAATCCCAAGCAGAGCTCCAAGCTCACCTCGGAGTGCTACGAGGGGCTCGATCTCACCACCTCAGAAGAGTCAGCTGCTTAAAGACTGAGCCACCCAGGTGCCCCACACTAAAGTTTTTATATACAAGATAAATCCATACATTTCTAAGGGCTTGAAATCACTATATTTCATTTATTTAAGACTAATCTTATAAGTATACAACATGCATTAATTTATAAGTTCGCCAAAAACCAAACTTAAATGATACAGACTATGAGGGTGTTTTCTTAACTATGAGCACGCCTAGCACTAAGACAGCACCTGCCTTTTAACTATGTTTTATTTTACTTTACTTTTATATTTTAAGGGTCTAAGAGGGTTATTTTAATATCTCTTTTATATCTTATGATGGAAATTACATGCAAAATGGCGATCAGAATTTGATAATACCTGAAGGTTTGAGGACTGCCACTAAGCTTCGCTCAGATCCTATTTATTCTGACTTGACACACAATTCTGGTTTATCTGGTTTCCCTACCTACTTCAGCTTAGAAACAGCAGATTAGAAGGGCATATTTTGACAGATAGAAAACAGTCCTGGAGGAGATAAACTAAAAACAGACAAAAGCATTAAATGGTATAGCAGTAAGGAGTCATTTTGGTACAGGAAGAAACTGCCAACACCCTTATTCGGCAGAATGCACCAGCCATGTTAAAAGCACAGGACAGAAATTAATGTACACAACTGACCTTGATTCATCAAAAAAGGTTATGTTTAGTATATTCTTTATCTTAAGAGAAGATTTATACTTTTTATGGGCTATATGCTATATAAACTGACATTAAAATGGTCAAAATATTTAACAGTTAAAGGGCTGTCAGTTATATGAACAATTCACTTAGATCCTTAATAAAACCAAACAAACTGACAAATCTCAAAAACCCATTACCTTTACTAAACATTATGTAGTGTATGTTTATGATCATCACTTATGCTCCTGGCTTTTTAGAGGGGAAAAAACTAAGTTACACACTAGAATTATGTAGTGTAGAAAATCAACATTTATGATGATTCATGTTTTAGGAGGGAAAAAAATCTAAGTTAAACGCTAAAATTCTCCCCCTTCACTGAACATTCAAGAGACTTTTCCATTTATATATGCATTCTTGTCACCAATCTTAGTTTCCTTTCTCCTTCTAATTACCAAAATGAAAAAATAAGAGCATTTTAATAGTTTTCCCCTCTTACAGCTAACCCCTTTATCCAGAAGCCACTAACACGGCTTGTCGAGGTATACGCCCTTCTTATAAAATCGTGCTATCAAACCGATTGTTAAAACTCGGGCGAGAAGAGTTGTAGTTAACTGTTAACGCTAAACAAAAGTGCATAAATTAGTGGTTATGTTTAAACCAGTATTCTTAGTTTAAGAATAGAAACAACAATGTAAAATCCCACAAGTATTAGTAAGGAACAGTTTAGTTTTGGTTAGACCTCTGAATCAGAGAACATCCTTCTCCAAGTCTCTTTGGCCAAAAAATAAAACACCAACATCATGTCAAGAGATCTGTGAATCCCTTTCACACATTCCCAAATGGATTTATTTGTATTTATTTCACCACACTGTTTCTTTTAGTAACAACAGTGACTTGTGATGATCTCTAGAAAGTGGGCCAAAAGGTACGCGTAAACGTCCTTTAAAAAAGGTGGGGGAGGGGCGAGATAATCAGATCCTAAAGACGGGGAGCGGAGCGGCAGAAGATCTGACTTGGGAGAATCTGCTAAAGTCCCTGCCCACGCCACTCTAGATGGCTTCACCAGATACAAGACGAGAAGAAAGGAATTGTTTCTTTTTTAAAAAGATGGGGATCCTGGCCCTTTGGGGTGGTGGCAGAAGAAATCCCCACCCCACCTGCAAGTCCAGCTCGACCGGAGATAAATCAGCAATCTCCAGCAAACTACGGGTCAAGGCGCAACAGAAAATGCCCGGGGCTCCGCGGGGAGGGGATCCCCCTCCTCTGTCCCATAGCCCCTCCAGGTCCTCCTCCTCCCGGACGGAAGCAGCCTGGGTCGCCGCCGCCCTCCCTCCTCGGCTCTCCCCCTCCGTTCTCCCGCCACCGCCCGGCCGAGGGCCGTTTCCCGCGGGTGGACGAGGAGGGCCCAGCCCGCCCAGCACCTTTGATGACGCGTTCGGTGGTGGAGAGGTGGAAGTTCCTCCCAGACATGGTCCCCTCAGCCTCCTCCCGGCGCCAGGCGACCGCCGGACGTGCACCTCCGTCTTCGGGTCCAGCAGTCTCAGCTCCCCGGGACCAGTCAGCCCGCCGTGACCCGGCCCCGGCCCCTCCGGGAGGCTCAGGCACCAGAAAGAGGTGGCCGCGGCAGCCTGGCCTCAGAACCCCACTGACAAGATGCTAGCCCACTGGCCGCTCCCTCCTGAGGCGCCGAGTCCCGAGCACACCGGGCTAAGGGAGGCAACCGGGGCGGCCGCGGCTGCTCGCGGCCCGGGCTCGCGTGCGCGCGCGCGCGCGCCGCCGCACGCCGCGCTCCCAACTTCCCGGCGGCCCGTGCGCGCGCGCCGCCGCTTTGCCAAAGCCCAACGCGTGGTCCCGCTGCCCCGGCCGAGGCGGCCACCTGACTTCCCGCCTCCCCACCCCCCCAGTCGTTGCCGACCCCACTCCTGAGGCCCGAGGGCTCCGCGTCCGCTCTCCGCGCTCGCGTGCTTCCTTTCTCCCCTCCTGCTTCCAACGGTCCGTCTTCCCTTCTCCTCAGCCTGTCCTCCCCGCAGCTGACTCCATCTGGGCTGCCTGCCGCTGCCCGGACCTGCAGCACCTAACACCAGCCCCCGGGTCCTGCACGGAAAGCCGCAGCAAAGCAGCAGCCATCTTGTGCCCCGGCCGCAGCGACCCAGCAGCAGCTCGGTGGAGGTGCGAACCTCACCCTGGGCCCACCTTGCCGAGAGCCCTTGTCTTCCCAGACCTTCCCCACGGGAGGCCTCCCTCTTTTTCTTCTGGTCTTCCGCCCACTCTGTCTGTGGGAGTCCCTAACAATTTGACCACGCTCCTTCCCATAGTTTATCTCCCCCGATTCATCAAACCCATTTAAGACCTGATTTCAGTTTTCACATTTGTTGAGTGCAGTTAGTATTGTAAGAAGTACGTTCGTGTCCGTGCCAGTTCCAGTCCAGGACGGGGGGAGGGGGGGCGGGGACTCAGATTCCAAGTGGCCTGAGAGGAGGCTCGGTGGCCTCCTCACTTCCTTGCCACCTCTAACAGAAGGAGGGCAGCCGCTCCAGGGAGCCCCTGAGCCAGACCTCCACTGTGCAAGGAACTGACCTTATAATTATGCTCTGCGTGTCCCCTACTCTGCTAGAAGCAACACCTCTTCCCCTTTGACACAGTGACACAGTACCTGTTTGCCCCGCTCATGCTTACTGTGGAACACGATGGGCAAGTCTCTAGAGTCTTAATAATCTAGCGCATCTCTGGGTTAAAAACCGACCTTTTCTTTCCTTACATTGTAAGTCTAGAGTAGAAACTATGACCGCCTTCCCTCACTGAGTATAGCTTCCAGCAAGGTCAAAAATATTTTGAGTTTGGCAATGATAATGCAATATTGAAACCGAGATACAAGAAACAGAGTCAAACCAGTCTTAACAGTTATAATGGTGGCCAATAAGTCATTTGTGGTTATACACATTTAAGTTACATAGAATTAAAAATTTGAATATTCATTTCCTCAAGTGCATTTCAAGCGCTCAATAACTCTGTGGCTAGTGGCTACCCTATTGGACATGGTAGCATAGTACATTTCCATCATAGCACAAAGTCTTTTTGGACAGCCTCTAACTAAAAGATTATAAGGGTTAAAGCCTAAATCTCCATTAATATAGATTTATGTATTGGGAGGAGATCTGGGGGGTATACATTGGAGGCATCCCTTGAATTATGCCTGGCAGTTTTGACCTAAGGCCATTCATAGCAACCCCAACAAGGTAGGAGCACTTTGGAAGCTGGATTTAATTTAGTACTGTTTTCTTGGGTCTTAACTTAAGGCTTTCACCCAAGAGAATTGTTCAGATATCCTGAGAAGTTCTTCATTTAAGAAGTAATGAGTGGGCCCCCTTGGTGGCTCAGGTAGTTAGGCGTCCAACTCTTGGTTTCAGCTCAGATCATTTTTTTTAATTTTTGTTTTTTTAAAGCTATCTTTTTAATTGTTAAAAAATGTTTATTTATTTTTTAGAGAGAGAGAGAGCACAAGCAGGGAAGGGGCAGAGAGAGAATACTAAACAGCTCTGTCCTGTTAGTGCAGAGCCTGATTTGGGGCTCAAACTCACCAACCCTGAGATCATGTCCTGAACCAAAATCAAGAATTGGACACTTAACCAACTGAGCCACCCAGGCACTCCTCCGCTCAGGTTATGATCTCATGGTTCATGGGTTCAAGCCCTGTGTTGGGCTCTGTACTGACAGCAATGGAGCCTGCTTGTGATTCTCTCTCCCTCTCTCTCTGCCCCTTCACCGCACACTCTCTCTCTCTAAAAATAAATAAACAAAAACCTTAAGAAAAAAAAAAGTTGGAGCACCTGGGTGGCTCAGTCGGTTAAGTGTGTGACTTAGCTCAGGTCATGATCTCATGGTTTGTGGGTTTGAGCCCTCCGTCAGGCTCCACGCTGATGGTGTGGAGCCTGCTTGGGATTCTCTCTCTCTCCCCCCCTCTCTGTCCACCCCTCCCCCACTTGTGCTTTCTCTTTCTCTCAAAATAAATAAACTTTTAAAAAATCATTAAAAAGAAAGTAATGAGAACACCACACTTCTATCAAACAGAGCAAATCTTTAAAGGTCAAAACTAAAGTGGTGCCTGCAGCATAGTAGAGGCTAAAATTCATCTGAAGAACATAGCTAAAAAACAAAAAATGGTAAGAAAACATTGCAAACCAATGTGAAGAGATGGAGTTTTCAATAATAATAATAGTAGTAGTGGAAAAGTTACCATTTGGATCTCAAGTTGGAGCCACAACATAATATCAAAATAAAGTGAATCTTGTTTAAAGAGTTACGTCGAAGGGCGCCTGGGTGGCTCAGTTGGCTAACTCTTGGTTTATGGCTCAGGTCCTGATCTTACAGCCCCATGCGGGACTCTGCACTAAGGTGGAACCGGCTTGGGATTCTCTCTCTCTGCCCTCTCCCCCTGCTTGTGCGCGCTCTCTCTCTCTCTACCTCTCTCAAAAACAGATAAATAAACATTTTTAAAAGAGAAAGAATCTTTAAAAAAAAAATAGTTACATGCAAAAGTAAAAGAAAAAAACCTGGAAGAAAATGAAGAAGTTATCCTACTTGGTTGATTGGCGTAACTCCAGAGCTAATAGATGCCAACAGATACTGATGCTCCCTCCCCCTATTTATCAGATCAAAAACAACTTAGTTAATTCAGATAAGGACTTTCTAAGCTTAAAAGTACTGAAAGGAATCACAAAGGAATGTTACGTTTGACTACTTGAAAAAGATAAACACAATTAAAAGGCACAAAAGCAGGAAGATATTTGCATCTTGGAAGTCAAGATAAAGAACTTTCACTATTCAAAAGAAGAACTCGACAAGTATGGGTAAAGGCCATAAGCAAAGAGTTTATAAAAGAATAAACATTAAAAATGTTCAACTTCAGAAGAAATTAAAAAAATCAATTTAAAACAAGATGCCATTTTTCACATAGCAAATAGGAAAACATTTTGAAAAGGTGACACTGTTAGCAGAATTACAAATTAGCACAACTTCTCTAGAAAGGATTTGTCAGTATCAATAGAGAAGAGATTACATATGGCCAATGAAAAGATTCTGTCAACATCATTTGTCATCAAGAAAATGTAAAATAGGCCATATTGAGATACCACTTCACTAGCCAACTAGAGTAATTGAAACTAAAGATTCTCAATACTGGGGTGTCTGGCTGGCTCAGTCGGTAGACCATATGACTTTTGATCTCAAGGTCATGAGTTAAAGCCCTTTAAAAATAAATAAAATACAGTTTAAAAAAAATTTTTTTATTTATTTAAGTAATCTCTACACCCGACATGGTGCTTGAACTCATGACCCCAAGATCAAGCATCGCATACTTTTCAGACTGAGCCAGCCAGGTGCCCCACCAAAAAAAGATTCTCAGTGCCAAGTGTTGGGCAAGGGTGAGAGCAACTGCAACTTTCCCACGTTACTGATGGGAAAGTAAAATGCTATACCTACTTTGGAAAACCATTGGGAAGTTTCTTATAAAGTTAAATATACACCTACTCTATGACTCAGTAATTCTGTTCTTAGGTGTTTTACCTGACAGCAGTGATTATTCAAACAATGAAATACTACTCAGCTAATAAAAGAAATAATTACTGGTACATACAACAATATGGATGAATCTCAAAAACATTGTGGGGAACAAAAGAAGCGAGATACAAAATAAGACATACTATATTATTTCATTTGCATAGGAAAATGGTTAAACGAAATATGATATCGGATGGAACATTATGTTTTAAGAAAAACCAACATATTTAAAAAATTTGGGGGGAGTGCCTGGGTGGCTCAGTCGGTGACTTCGGCTCAAGTCATGATCTGGCGGTTCATGAGTTCAAGCCCCGCATTGGCCTCTGTGCTGACAGCTCGGAGCCTGGAGCCTGTTTCAGATCTTGTGTCTCCCTGTCTCTCTGAGCCTCCTCCACTCGCACTCTCTCTCTCTCAAAAATAAATAAACGTTAAACAAATGAAAAAAATTTTTTTTGTTATCTGTACATTGCATGTGGGACTTGTACTCACAACCCCCGGGATCAAGAGTGGCATGCTCCTCTGACGGAGCCAGCCAGGCACCCCCAAAAAACAGCATATTTTAGACTACAAAGATATTTGATATGAGAAAAGCCTCAGGAAATAATAGAATATAATAATGTACAGTATGGACCCCCTTTGTTAACAAACAAGCAAATGTATGCATGAAAAGGCTAGAAGGAAATATTTGTTCGTTCAATAAACATTAATCAAATGCCAACTGTGCCTGCTGGCCCTATGCTAGGCTGTAGGATACAGTGATGAACTAAAATTGACACAGTTCAAACCCTCACGGAGCATTGTCTGTTGTGGAAAAGAATGTTAATTGTAGCCATCTCTGGGTAGTGTGACTTAGGAGAAGGGTGGCTTAGGAGAAACAAATGAACAATAATTTCTGCATTTTACAAATTGTCTATGCTGAGGAAGTATTACTTTATAACTAGGTGAAAATAAAGAGCTCTTTTCTTTCAAAGACCTATTGTCCTGGCCTATTTCCAGTAGTGTTACATACTCATTTAGGGGATTTTCTGACAGATTTCTCTGATCAGAGCCACTCAATGAAAATATGAAAAGAAAACTCTAAGCTCCTTCCCAAATAATTTTTTTAAATAAATGAGATTCAAGCTTATTGGTAGTGGTGATGCTTTTTTTTAGTCATGACATTAAGAGTTTCCAGCAACAATCGAATGTTCTATTTCATTCAGTTTGTACACCCATTCACCTGGCCAGGGTATGTGGTATTTTTATCTAACTAGCAAATCTGGTTCTCTTTCTTTTTGCTTTCTGCATTGGTTATGATTGACTATTAGAAATCACCAAGATCCAGGGCCCCTGGGTGGGTGGCTCAGTTGGTTAAGCATCTAACTTCAGCCCAGGTCATGATCTCACAGTTTGTGAGTTTGAGCCCCGCATCCAGCTCTGTGCTGACAGCTCAGAGCCTGGAGCCTGCCTCAAATTCTGTGTCTCCCTCTCTCTCTGTTCATCATCTGTTCATGCTCTGTTTCTCTCTCTCTCTCCTTCAAAAATAAAAACATTAAAAAAATTTTTTTTTAGAAATCACCAAGATCCATGTGTAATTGGCATTTCTACTAATCTCTTCAAATCTAGGTTTCCATTTTACAGAGCTTGTGAGATTTGGTGTATTTCCTTATGAAACTCCCAAGGCACTTCATAAATCTTAATTAATGACCAGCCCTTCTGAGAAATAATTATTAATGCTTTCAATTTAACAAATGTACAGGGAATCCTAGTTTCCATTGTTGTATAAAAGTAACCTGGTTTCAGTTTTGATTTGTATGAAGCCATTAAATATTAAACTTCTGTGTTAAATGCAGGTAAGAGAACTATAGAATTTTTTTAAAATTAGAGTAAAATGAAGCTTTCTAAAATGGCTACACAGGGGTGCCTAAGTGGCTCCGTCAGTTGAGTGTCCAAATTCAGCTCAGGTCATGATCTCTTAGTTCATGGTTTTGGGCCCTGCATGAGGCTCTGTGCTGACAGCTCAGAGCCTGGAGCCTGCTTCAGATTCTCTACCTCTCTCTCTGCCCTCTCCACTCATGCTCTGTCTCTCTCTTTCTCTCAAAAATAAACATTAAAAAATATTTTAAAATGTCTACACAGAAAAGGTCTTTTATGGTGTATACTTCCTAAATTTGTATGAAAAGCACTGCATAATTTTTTTAAAGCAGTCTCTATGCCCAATGGTGGCTCAACCTGAGATCAAAAATTGCATGCTCTACCGACTGAGCCAGCCAGGCACCCCAGTTAGTAATACATATGGTATAGACATCATATACTGTATTATATTTAATTCATATCTTCCTGAGTATGCTTACTTTCGATTAAATTACCTTGGTGTGGAAACTCCACAGTCTTGATGTCTAAAAAAATTAGTGAATCAAAAAATATATATATTTATATATTTTGTAATGGAAAAACACAGTCCAAAGCAACATCCTACTAATTATGATAGCCTGATATCAAATTAGGAATCCCTCTAGACAGTTGTAAGTAAAATCTCATGAAAGTTCTGCTGGCTGTATAATGTGTAATATGTATTCATAGGTTGATATTCAGCCCATTTTGGGGGGCAGTATGCAAACGTCTTAGCAGTGGTCTTCCTGGACCAAGGTCTCCCTTGGTCTTCCTGGGAGACTCCAACACTGTGAGAACTGTGATGTGACAAGGAGCCCCAAAGCTGCCATCATTCCCTATTACTTTTGTTTACATCATTACAAAGCAGGAGATAATGGTGATAGTCATTATTGGCTACATAATACAATCGTCTAGGAGAGCGGAATTTAATACCTCTCTCACATCTGGGCCCCACAAGGGAAATGACACTGACATTCATCAAGTCACTTGTGCCAGAAATGTAGAATGGGCGGGCTGTTGGAGGAGGAGGCAAGATCCCTCACAAGACATATCCTGTCAACTGATGCCCTCTACAGTCCATTTTGCCACACAACAAATCTTCCCAAACTGAAAACATAAATCCGATTTATGTCATTCCTCTGCCTGAAACCCTCAAGTGCTTCTTCCTTTCTCCAAAGTGGCCTGTCTCTTTGAACTCAGCTCCAACCTCATTCCCTATGGCTGCTGAAGTTCAAACATGGTGGCCTTGTTTATACTGTATATACTAGATTTATACAAACCGGCCTCACACAGACCAAGCTCCTTTCTGTCCCAGAGCTGTTGCATTTGCCATCTCTTTTGCTTAGAACATTCTCACAAAGCTGCCTCTTCATTGTTTATGGCCAGCTCAAATGTCTCCTCTGATTATGGCTAGCTCTAATGCCCCTCCTCTGATCGCTGTGCTAACTAAAGCTAGGGCACCCCCACCACTCTCTTACCTCATTACCCTAATTTACCTGTAGCACTTGTTTCTTTGGGTCTACCCTCACTCCTTAAGGGAAGCGCCTTCTTCTGTCTGTTCACTGGCACTGCCATTGTCATTGCTGTGTCTGGCATGAAGTCGGAGCTCAGTAATTTGTTGAATGGGTGGATATCTTACTCTTGCCTGGAGCAGAAGTTCTTTTTTATTTTTTGAAGCTTATTTATTTGGAGGGAGAGAGACAGAGAGAGAGCAAGCGGGGGAGGAGCAGAGAGAGGGAGAGAAAGAATCCCAAGCAGGTTCTGTGCTGTCAGCATAAAACCTGATGTGGGGCTTGAACTCACAAACTGTGAGATCATGACCTGAGCCGAGATCAAGAGTCAGACGCTTAACCGACTGAGCCGCTCAGGCACCCCTGTAGCAGAAGGTCTTAACCTGTGGTGCAAGGCTTTCAAATCATTCCTTCCCAACTGTAAATGAAATTAAGGGTTCGAGTACATTTGCAAGTGCTTTTGGGAGTGTGTGAGAAATGTTGGAAAACCTTTATTTTTCAGATTCTCAGAGGAATCCAAACAGCAAAATGTTAATTACCACTGGTACAGAGTTATAATTTATAAAGCACTTTTTCATACGTTTAGTTCTCATTCCATCTATGGAGATAGATAGGATAGAAATGGTAGTTTCTACTTGACAGATAAAGGCATTGAGGTGCAGTTCACATAGCTGGTCAATAACAGAATGACAAATCCATTCTTTTGGCCTAAACATCTTGTGCTCTTTCACGTGACGACAAAGACAGAATCCAGAATCCTGGGCTAGTAGTTTTGCATTCATTCTTGCTCATCTTCATTGGCTTTAAAAAGCACCAAACTTAACGCTTTTTTAAAGACTTCCTTATTTAAACTAGCATATGAGGCTGCATTAAAATTTTCAATGAAAAATTATTACCATCAGCTAGATCAAGGCAGTTTTCAGGGAAAATTTTAATGTATGAACCAAGGAATGCAAAATAGTTTTCTGCTAGGCTAAGTAGAGCACAATTAGGAAAATCAGTTTGCAGGAATAAATATAACAACCCTTAAAATCAAATGAAAACAATGTTGAGATCTCTAATGTTTCAATTTTATCTACTCTTTTAGTTATGATACACAATTGAACCATCTATCTTGAAAAATCAGTTTAATCTAATTTTTTTTTAAATCAGTTATTCCAGGGGCACCTGGCTGGCTCTATCCATAGAGCATGTGACTCTAATCTCAGGGTTGTGAGTTCAAGCCCCATTTTGGGTGTGGAGCCTACTGGGAAAAAAAAGTCAGTTTTTCTAGAAAAAAGGCAAATCTGAATTAAAAATTTTTTCAACGTTAATTCATTTTTGAGAGACAGAGAGACAGAACACAAGCGGGGGAGGGGCAGAGAGAGAGGGAGACACAGAATCCGAAGCAGGCTCCAGGCTCCGAGCTGTCAGCACAGAGCTTGATGCAGGGCTCGAACCCACAAACTGTGAGATCATGACCTGAGCCGAAGTCAGACACTCAACCAACTGAGCCACCCAGGTGCCCCAGGAAAATCTGAATTTAATCTCTTTTCTGCTCACGCAATTTTCAAGAGAAGGGGTGGGGATGTGGAAACTACATTATTTGGAGAATTAATACAAAATGTTTAAACTATGTGAATTTAGCAGCCTGAGAGAGTTCTTCTCAGGGGCCACGAGACGATGCAACCAGCCACTGGCTTCAAAAGAGCTTGTTTTATTAACCCCAAGAAGTTATAGAAAACATGCCACTTGAAAGAATTTCCTATTCTGGGAAGATACACTAGATCAAAGAGACTTTTTTCCCTCCTCTCTAGCATCTGTAATTAAAGACCTAAACCTTTATTTTAAGCAACAATAACAAGAAGTCTTTATTGAATTAGTTGTTTCCCTTAAAACCCACAGGGTTAACATCATGTTTGGCAGGAATTTTCATTTAACCGGCTTGGGTGTCATTCTTAGATTTTGTTGCATTTTAAACGGTTAGTCAAACAGAACACACGTTCTTCCCCTGGGCCCTGCCCCGCTCTGTGTCCAGTCTCTGCTTTCCGGGCAGCCTGAGCACAGCGCAGGACTCAAGCAGGACACCCCCATCTTCCATGTTGGCAGCCATGGAAGGGAGAAGACCAAACCTGCCAGCTAGCAGCAGCAGCAGCAGCATTGTGGTAGCAGACAACCACCACCAAAGTATCCAGATTTTCTCTGGTGAAGGCCAGTTCTGGGAAGATGTGCTCTGGGATTTGAGAGCATCACCTGGGCAGCTTCAGTGCCTTCTAGCTGTGGCAGTGGACACCAAGGGAGATGGTAGTGTGGCTGTGACAACCACTGGGGCAGCATCTTCATTTAAGACAAAGATCAGAGCTGGCTCACAGGCCCCCGGAGTGGCCACAGCATCGTGGCCAGCAAGTTCTGTCTTTACCTCCCAGCCCAATGGCACTTTGTAGGGCCCCATCTTGTAAACAGGAATGCAGTTGTAGTGAAGGATTTCCAGTCATTCAGTGGGGGTGTACAGTGCCAGTGGAGAGTTCCTTTTCAAGTTTGGCTCCCGTGGGAGTAGCTGTGGACCCCAGAGGGATTGTGGCTGATCCAAGCATTTGACAGCTCCTTCTGCTCCTAGATCAACAAGACTGCAGAACCAGTGCAGGGGCCATCGGGATAGGCACTGGCCACATGGTGGTGGCTTCGGCTGATGATCACTGATTTAAGACCTAGTAGCTACATCGGGGTCCTGCCTGGCTCCAAGGGATGGAGGTAGGGGTGGCCAGTCAAGAGGGTCTGGCCAGGAGGTGGGCCAGACCCGGCAGCACTGAATGTGGGCTGCACATGTGTCCGGTGCCTTCCCTTTCCTGCCTCCCAACACCGGGGTTGCACTTGTTGTATTCGATTCTTGCTTCGGTGACAGAGTGGGCCTGGACTGTGGTCCAAGGATGTGTGCAGAGCTTTACCACCCTACCCACCCCGTCCCCTCAGTCCGCATCCTTCTCCCCAGCCTGGGGCCAGAACAGCTTCTTACTCTCTGGTTGTCTCCCTACCACCCTATACACACTGACAGAGACAGTAGTACCCCACTCCTCATATTAAATATGCACACACAGAAAACCAAATGCAAGGCAATATATATTTTAAGAGCACATCTCAGTTACAATTACTTCATCAAAAGAGGTCTTGTCAGGGGTCTCCAATAAGAATTGCCTGATGGCTTTCTAGGATGTGTATAGTCTTTGTAAAAACCCTTATGGATTATTGCCTGAGTTTATTCTTAGTGTTCCAAAACAACTATAAACAAACCACAGACAGAGAAAAAAATCGAGAGCCCAGTGGAAGAAAGAACTACTTCTTGGCTTGTGATTGCCAGAGTCAGAACACTTTTGGGTTATTCCTTAACTGTAATTGATGCTACCATCATGGAATCCCACCTACTGCCAGGGTCAAAGATTGCTGTTATACAGGGCGGATAGTCTCTGTTAACTTCCTTCATTTAAAACAAACCATGAGGGGCGCCTGGGTGGCGCAGTCGGTTAAGCGTCCGACTTCAGCCAGGTCACGATCTCGCGGTCCGTGAGTTCGAGCCCCGCGTCAGGCTCTGGGCTGATGGCTCAGAGCCTGGAGCCTGTTTCCGAATCTGTGTCTCCCTCTCTCTCTGCCCCTCCCCCGTTCATGCTCTGTCTCTCTCTGTCCCAAAAATAAATAAACGTTGAAAAAAAAAATTTTAAAACAAACCGTGAGTGGGGGCACCTGGGTGGCTTATTTGCTAAGCATCCAACTCTTGATTTCTGCTTAGGTCATGATCTCACAGTTAGTTCATGAGATTAAGCCCCACGTCAAGCTCTATGCTGACAGGGCAGAGCCTGCTTGGGATTCTTTCTCTCCTCCCTCTCAAAAATTGTTTAAATAAACATTACAAAAATTCTAGGTTGAAAATAAATAAAAATAAACCATGATGGGTTCCTGGCTGGGCCCGGTCAGTAGAGAATGAAACTCCTGATCTTGAGGATGTGAGTTCAAGTTCCACGTTGGGTGTGGAGCTTACTCAAACAATTACAAAACAAAAAAACAACCACGAATGGGCATCTGGCAAGAAGGTGCTGTGATGTTGGTAAGAAAAATGATTTTTTTGACCAGCAGTTCTAAACATACTTAGCCAAAGGCCGATAAGGACCTATGAATCTTTTCCAACCACTAATATTTTTTGCTGTAAATGGAATGTTAACCCATTTTATTCCCGAAGGATGAAAGGGATTCACTTCTGCTGGTATTTGAATCTATCATTCTTCATAAGTTTAGGTATTTCACACTAAAGCATTAAGAATAAAAAAAAAAAAAAATCTTAAAAAAAAAGAATAAAAAAATCTTTAAAACAGATGAGCATTGGGGTATCTGGCTGGCTGGAGCATATGACTCTTGATCTCGGGATTGTAGGCTTGAGCCCCATGTTGGGTGTAGAGATTACTTAAAAACGCTTTGTCCACATTTGGTGTCTCTATTATTTCTTAAAGGGGGCTTTGCTCAGATCACATCTCAGCATCACTGCATGATAAAGAGTGTGCTTCTAGAAGCAAGGCAATAGAAAAGCATTTACCTTCCACCAAAAAGGTCCCAAATGGCCTAGCTGGTTAAGAACATTACAAAGAATGGTCTAATATCTAACTTTTAACCTCCTGAAGGACTTGTTTACTCTGCTTAGCTCTGTTCCACCTGGGTCACAAATTCATCTCTCAAACTTGTTTCTAAATGAAGGAGGACCAGGGGTACCTGGTTGGCTCAGTTGTTACAGCAACTCTTGATCTTGGGGTCATGAGTTTGAGCCCCACATTGGGCATGGATATTACTTTTAAAAGTAAAAGCTTAAAAATGTTAAGGAAAAAAAAGGAGGGGGGACCTGGGTGGCTCAGCCTGTTAAGCATCTGACTTCGGCTCAGGTCCTAATCTCGCAGTTCATGAGTTCGAGCCCCACGTAGGACTCTGTGCTGATAGCTCAGAGCCTGGAGCCTGCTTCTGATTCTGTGTCTCCCTCTTTCTCTACCCCTCTCCTGCTTGTGTGATCTGTCTCTCTCAAAAATAAATTAAAACATTAAAAAAAAACATTAAGAAAAAAATGAGTAATAAGAAGACAAAAGCAAAACCAACACTAAAGATAGAAAAACACCAATGGAATAGCTGTTGGTGGAAAAAGATTGTTTTCACAGACCTTTGAGACGTTTCTTTTTATTTTTTTTTTCCCATTCATTCCTCCTATGTGGCAGGTGCTGAAATCACAACAAGAAACCAGATATAGCCTCCACCCAGTAGGAACTTGGTGTCTGAAGACAGATTACAGCGCAAGCCCACTGACTGGGATATGTACAGGGAGGCACCAATGCCAACCCAGGAAATCTTTCCACAGGAGGCATACAAGCTGAAGAGTGGAGTGAATGTCATTTTGAAGAACTCTGGCAGATGGCAGCCCCATAGAGTAGCTGGTTAATGCAACTTAGAAGACCAGCATGAGCTACATAATTTTTGAGTTTTAAATAATGGAAGGGTTCAGCAATAGGCATTTGGGATTTTCTAGTGTGGTAATAAGGTCACATCAATTCTCATACCTTACTGCTCATTTTTGTTGTGGAAGAAAAACAACAGCCCTGGCCCTATGACTAAACTGGAGAACAGGTTTAAACTTTTAGGTCCCATGACAGGATTTTTCCCTGTTAAGACATACAGGAGGTGTGGTCTAAATGAACCAAGCATACTCTATGAGTTTCAAATCGTAGAATTACACATGGGGAAACAGCATTGACAGAAAGTTCTTCTTAGGAAACACAACAGTTCTTCTATCATGCAACAGCAGTCAAGTCATAGGCTCCATAGAAGATAAATTAAAAATTATTTTTTAAGATTTTAAGTAATCTCTACATCCAACATGGGGCTCAGACCTACAACCCCAGATCAAGAGTTGCATACTCTATCGACTGAGCCAGCCAGGTACCCCGCCTAATCATTTTAAAGTGAGCAGGTTATACCTAAGGTTCCTCCTAAAATCTCCCCTCCAAATGTAAGGTGGGGCAGTAAAACAAAGCTTTAGAAATCAGTGAGACACCATCGCCACCTTGTGTCCCTCAGCCTCCATTACACCCACATTCCTTTAAAAAATCACACTTGGGATTCAGCAGTATAGAATATAGCTTTATTTATAGAATCTTACAAATAAAACATTTACAGTCCACATAAGTTATTTTCTTTTCTAATTTATTTCATAACACCTGAGTTATTTAAAAAAATACTGTGATGGAACTGCAGAACTGTAAAAGGAAATATGAATAAAAACCTCACCTCTCTTTTGCAAAAATCAGACAGCTTTTAGTCTTTTAAGCAGATTTCCACAATACTACCATCTCTTTGGAAGAGGACTTACCAAAAACAAGTCTTAGGATACCCAAACAGAGATGCATTCTCTTTTAAACCCAGGGTGAAGGACCAAACGAGGGAAAGCCCCAAGCTGACACTAGACACAAAAGACACTGAACACCTCAGGGGGCAAGGACAGAAGGCAACCCGCACTCCAGGGCAAGAGTAAGAAGCAGCACAACTCTGCTCCTGGGTCACTGCTCCCGCATGGGACATGTGCTTTCCTTGCTGATGTTAGGAGCTGGTCATCTGGGGAAAGACGCTGAAGAGGACAATGCCGGGGGCAAACAAGACCTCACAACTTGCTACTCCTCAGACTTCTAATATGTACAAATGCTTAAAACAGCAAATCTAACACTTAAAAGTCAAAAAGGAATCGCCACAAACTTCTACGCCTGAGGCAACTCTGCTGCCAATGGCAACATTTGCTCGCTTGTACTAGCTTGTACTATCCGAGCGCCTCCACCCCTGAGTTCCAGCCAGCACTGGCCTCTGGGCCAACTACAGTTTAAAGAGAATTTCCCTTTGAGGCAGCGGTCTATAAAAGGAAAGTTCTTAAGTTAATATGGATGTGCACGAAAAGGGAAAGCACCCTACTACTTCGTATTTTATTTTTTAATTTGTTAAAGATTACATTTTCAAGCTCTTCTCCTAAAACTAGAAACCCACTAACTCTAACTTAGTATTTTACTCCAAGAATAACAGTATTTGTTAGGAATTGCAGATCTACAGGGAATGCTAAAATTATACATTTCATCTATCAATGTGAATTAGGGAAAGAAAAATCTTGTAAAGTCTTAAAGTTTGAGTGTTATTTGCTACTAGCTCCTGAAAGCAATGTCAGACACTGAGGAAAATAAAACAGAAGACAAAGAACCGTTTTAAAACAGTAACAACAATAATAAAAATAATGATAATATAAAAGTTAGATTCCAACATTCAAGGAATTGGTTCTTTGGTAAAATTGGACCATTAATCCTATCAGGAGTCAGTCCTGATATTTACTCTAGAATCTTGAGAACTCAAGTTTTCCTTCTTCTTCTTCAGCCCATTCTCAAATCTATCAAAGTCAACAGCAAGAGAAGGAGACAAACTTATAAAGCATCACCAGCAATTTTCCCACGCATACTCTTTTTCAAGACTATTCCTGGTTTGAGGGCCATTTCCCAGGAAGAAAAAAAAAAAAAACAAAATAGATGCTGCTTTTAATTACTGTATAGTGGAAAGTCTTCCTGTGTAAGAACAGAAAAACTCACAGGTGTTGGCCACGACCAGCACTCGTCAGTCATGCACACAAATCAGTCAGTGAACACAGCCCCTGGGCTGCAACTGTGGGCACCACTAAGAAAGGCTTCTGGAGAGACTGGCTCCCTAAAGTGGCTAAAGAATCTCACATTATCAATATGATAATAATAAATCAATTCACCTAGTGAACCTGGAGATGAGCTCCCCTTGAAGCCAGAGTTCTGAGGAGAGGGCTCCACAGTGCCTGAGGCTGGCCTACAGTCTCTCGGACAAGTCTAAAAATCCATCTTCTGAAGAGGGTTAGAGCAATTAATATTCAGTTCGGTACAGGACCCGCCCTTTCTTGTTCAGGGTGAGGAAGGAAGGGGAACCCAGGCCATGCCGCTAACACGTACTCTCAGCGTCATCAGGAAGCCCCTATTCTGCAAGCATCTGCAGTGCCCCACCCAAGTTCTGGACCTTCCATCTCAGAATTCTATTGCTTATACTTTTATTTATATAATTAGCAGATCCTAAATTGTGCCCACACCAATTCCATTGCTGATCACCTCTGTCTAAGAAGCCCATAAGCTGCACTCCATAAGTGCACAAGTAAACTTGCCACTTTGCAGCGGAAGTGTTGACTGGGGGAGGGACATTTGTGCAGTCTCCCCTCTAATACAAGATTGTAAATGTGCTCCAAATGTGCTTCTAGGGAGGCAGCTAAAGTTGCTCAGAAGATGGGAGAGGGGAAGGGGAGGTGGAAATGACAATGAAACCAATGGATTTCTTGCAGGTCTCCATTCTCCACCTTCCATTCTGTCAGTGTCATTGTGAAAGAAGGGGACGTCCAGGCAACAGAACCCGCACAGCAGCTCACCAGCAGCGAGCCCTAGCTCACCCATACAGCCATGAAGTGCCAGCTGCAGCCACAAAATCAACATCGCAGCCCAGTGGGAACAAGTGACTGCCACAACAGGATACACACTGTCAGTTCTCCTTGTCCCCCCCCTCCTCTTCCCCCCCTCAACTTCGGGATGATCCTTGCCTCCTCTTGCCCTACACATGTGTTCTAACTTTCAGGTCTTTTTGAGAAAACAGGCAACTGAACAGACCTTGAAAAAATAGGAGGGATTCTTGTCTCCTGTACCTTTTCTGTAAAAACAGGTGAATTTATTCCAAAATGGGTCATCTTGAGGTCTAGGACACACATTTAGATTCACAGGCCCTTAAACTACAGATTCACCTCCTGGTATTTCTAACCAAGTCATGAGCACTGGCTATATTTTTGCATTGTAGGGCAAGGATTAAAAAATTTCTCAGTGCTGGTTCAAAGAGAAAGAGGCCAGGGTAACCAGGGAAAAAAGTTAGGCTTGTCTGCTAAGTAAGCTGCATTCAGGTTCCAGGGTCACTCTGAAAAAGGGGGAGGAAAGGCAGAGAGGCACTATCTAGAGACTGGTTACCAGGGCAGCTTATTCCTAGGATTGAGCATGTTTAAAAACAGCTGACATCTGAATGCGGGAATACAGTCCGTGTCACAGTTTTTAATACAATTGCCTCTTCTGAGGTGCGTCGTGGTTGCCGAGTCCTTGGGCCAGGGATTGGGCAGCCAAGGGCCAACTTCCAATCCCAGAGGCTCCTGGCAGGGCCCTACCCAATCTGGATCTGCCCTGAATACATAGTGAGGACCAGCATGATGGTGAAACCAGTCAGGAGGCCCAGGTTCTGGATGACAAAGGGGATCAAGATGCTGCCATTTCTTTCATCCTCCTGGCAGACCTCATTCATCTCAGGGAACTGAGAAAGAGGAGAAAAACAAGAGAGCTGCAGTTTTTCTCAAACTGGTACGTCCAGGACGACTCAGCAAGAGAGAGATAGTATACCGAATCATCGTTATGAGATGTGTCCTAAAAATATTTGTTAGAACATTAACACAACAATTGCCATATGATTATAACTTAATATATGTTATCTACCATTATATAATATACAATTATTATATAGAGACTATGTAGTTAAGATATATGACTATTAGCAGCAATAGCCTTCACAGCGTTTGCCCACGGTGGCTACCACTACTTTTCAACTATTGAGGTAAAACAGTATTATACGTGCATGTAGCCCTGTAAAGGTTTAGATGCTGGCTAAAAAATTACTGCTTTGATAAAAATAAATTTTTTTGCTGTGGATTTTAAAAACATTTGAGAAGGTCTTTTTGTTACCAAAATGCTGCTGCCACCTCTTTGGGAAATTGAGCAACTGTGGAAGGAACCAGAGCTTGGGGCTGTAACACTCCTAGGACTCAAGGGCCCCGCTGCTGGCCAGTAAGGCAGGGGACAGAGAGCGGACCTTCTCATTCAAGCAATCCAGAAAAATGTCTTAACTGTGGGGGGGGGGGGGGGGGAGCTCCCCACAAGAGAGGAGAGAATCTAAAATGCTTCCAGGGAGTGAGAATGGGTCATGGTGGTCAGCACTCTTATCACTGCAACAAAAGTATTATTTTCGAGGGACATGGAAAATAATTCATGCAAAATATGACCTCAAAGAACAGGTCATGCCAACAAACAAGAAGTCAACCTCGTTATGCAAAATATAATGAATAATGAAATACCAATCAGGTATTTCATTAGCCAACTCAAAGCCACTTAAAGGGGCTACACCAAACATCAGTGGGTACCGTTATAATGCATGCTTTCAGGCACCGCTGACACTGGCAACACTCATTAAGAAGTGTTGAGTTGGGTTCAAGCATCTTCTTTAATAACATATGCTGGTAAGTTTTTTTGTCCTTTAAAAGCTAATGTCCTCCAAATGAGTGTGCTTCAATCCTGAGGCAAAGTAATGAAATGTTTTTCATCTTATCAAGAAAATAACGGACTATTTTAAGTTTTTATTCTACTCTTATATGCTGGACCACATTTATACACAGCATGAGGTAAGTCAGGTTCTTTACAAATGGTATTTTGATAGATACTGTATTATGTCTGTGCCATATGTGTGCCCACTTTTTTAAGGACAATGTTATATTATATTCATTTGGATAAAATGTGATTTGACAACTGATTTAAATAAAATACTTGCTTCACTTAAAAAAATAAAATCTAATGTCCTCTTAAAAAGCATTGAACTATATGCCTTAAATAGGTGACCTGTGTGGTATATGAATGATTCCTCAATAAGCTATTATGAGCAAACTAACTCATGTCCTCTTAGCTGCCTCCCCTCCAAAGAATAACCTAGTGCAATTCTGCCTACATGGCATGAACTATGGAAGACTTACCATATCAGCCAGAGCAATATACAAAAACATTCCTCCAGCCAGTGCAAAGATCCAGTTGGCAGAGAAGTGGCTGCCAGCCAGGATGCCAAAGGCCAGACCCACGTAACAGCAGCAGGCAGAAAGGAAGTTGAAGAAGAGAGCCTGCTGGATACTCATCCCAGCATTCAGCAGGATGACAAAGTCTCCTAAGGCGGGATAACAAGAGGGAACGGGTGTGGAAGAGTTACACCAGGTCACGGACAGAGAGCACAGTGAGGACAGACTGCTTGAACTATACATAACATCCGGGTGAAAATCAAGACAGCCTCAGACCTGAGAGCGCAGGGACAAGTCTAAGGCACCCCTCCTCTTCACCTCTTCACATCTAGGAGTGGTCTCCATTTGCAAAACTTAGCCGCATACTTTCAGCCTAGAGGCTGAAAATGCACAGGATTTTCAACATAGCCAACCAACTAGCAGTTGCTAGCAATTGCTCTTTTGTTTGATGGTGAAGTAGAACTTTTTTCCTCACAACTATACTGAATGATGTTTTTAGGAAACAAAATGGAGACTGAGAGAAGTTAAGTAATTTGCCCAATGTTACAAGCCAGTAAATTGGCAAAGGTAGGACTTGACCTTGAGTCCCTGAGCCTCCAAAGTCTAGGTCTTTTATACTCTTGCTCTGCTAAAACTAACCCCCTAACTCCAGGTTCATCTACTTCTTCCATCCACCAGACCTCTAACAGACATCTCAGCCTCTGGAAGACTAATAGGATGAGAGGTGCCTGGGTGGCTCAGTCAGTTAAGCGCCCCTCTTCGGCTCAGGTCATGATCTCATGGTTCATGAGTTCAAGCCCCACGTCAGGCTCTGTGCTGACAGCTCAGAGCCTGGAGCCTGCTTTGAATTCTGTGTCTCTCTCTCTGTCCCTTCTTCGCTCACGCTCTGTCTCTCTCAAAAATAAGTGAAAAATCTATGAGGTAAGTATTATTATTAACCCCATTATAGAGGTGAGGAAATAGCACAGGATATGGACTGGGAAGGGAAACAAACATCCCAATAAAAATCTTCATCATTTTCAATGATCAATTTTCAATTATGAATTCAACTGGTAAGAATTGGTGGTTAGATTTTACCACAGAGAATGTGTTAAGCAGTTACAACAAGCATTCTGAAGTTGGGGGCGGGGGCAGTGGGACACATGAAGGGTGCTGCAGGGGATGCCAGCAGTGCAGGCACACTCACCTAGCTCATGTGGGAACTCCTCGCACAGGATGGCTACCGAGGTACTGATGCCTTGGAAAACAGACACGGTGAAGGAGGCACCAATAGCCAGGCCATCGATGAAATTGTGGAGGCCGTCACTCAGGGTGATCATCCAGGCCAGAGTGCCAATATCAGAGTAGCGGACACCTTTCAGCCAGTAACAGGCACTCTGGGAAGCCTGCAGGTCCTACAATAAAGCCCATCCCCACGGCCCCAGGTCAAAAGATGAATGATGGACCTTCAAGGTAGGCCCGAATCATCAAGGCCATTACTGGTTAAAGGCCAACAGCAGATGGCCCACTGACCTGGACAGAGAGTGAGCCCACGATGACCTTCTCGTCCATCATGGGGGCCTTCCCATCCAGCTCACTGCTGCAGTGCTGAGGAATCATATGGTCCAGATCCCCGTTCTGCAGCTTCTCGGTCACCCCCTCCTCCTGGTCCTTCTTGGAAGGAAGCGTCTCAGAGGCATAATGGCTATGTCCATGATGATGCTGGAGGAACCATGGGGAAGGGTCAGCATGACACTCACCAAAACCACAAAGCTTCTTGAGCACTGGTAGGTGCTCCCAGCACTGGGAAGACCTCATTCCCACCATCAGAGAAAACATAAGCAGGCAATGCACACAGAAACCAAGGGAAAGCTGTTATAGAAAGCTGAACTAAGGTGAATGTAAGGGCTTAGTGTAGGACAGAAATCAAAACGGTGACCTCATGGCCACCACTTGGTCCAACGAGGTGGTATTGCTAGTGAGGTTTAGAGCTCCTCCGTTGCACTGGATAATGTTATTCCATTCGGCAACTGATCACTGTGTGCCAGGCACCCAAAGATACCTTTTTGGAACTATACCGCAACAATCATTCCTGTTCTCTGCGGTGGTACTTCCTATGTAATGACTATGTCCCAAGCCCCTCCTTCACCTCCTAAAGTACAAAAGGTATATTAAAAAAATAATCTAGAATAAAATGAGGGGATACACCACTGCCTAGCAAAAGGCACACAGGGCCAGATCGGGCTTCTGGTCTGTCCTCAGCCTTTGCTAATATCCTTGTGAGGGGAGATGGGAGATCTATTCCTGAAATCTGTCGGTTATAATCCACTCTTGGGGGAAGAGGGGGGACAGCAGGTAAGCTCACTGCATTGGTGACACCACTACCAAGACATACAGACATTTCTCAGATGGATGCTTTCCCTACAAGCACTTTTCCCTTTAGTAACAATTAGGCCTCACCTCATTTTTCTGTTTAAGAAGCATCTTCAAGATCTTCTCTGTGAAAAAGAAAAGATAAAAGCCCCCAAACACCACTGCAGACTTGGAGACATAATAATCTTCCAGAGGGTTGAAACCAAAAGCCTGTGGACCCAGGAAAACAAAATGAGTTTAAGAAAATAAAAAAATCTCCACGGGTCCCCTCTCATCTCTTAACCACTTCCTTGATTCTAGGAAAGGAAAGAGACGCACTCATTGTGATAGCTCTGCCGCCTTACCCCTTCCTGCCCTTCCAGCAAAATCGAGCCCTTGACTTTCCTTCATGCCATATCACCAGGGCCTGTTAGGTTCTCTCTAGCTCATTTTCTGATGCAAAAGATCAGTCCCCTTTAGAATTATACTCCCAAGAACAGCCTTGGATATGGTTTTCTACTTTTAATTAGGACTCTGTCTTCATTTTTCCTTTGCTACAAGGGCAGAACCTGCCTGCAAATTCCATACTTAAGGAGACACTTATGTTTATTTCCATTCCTTATCTAATGTTCCCAGCTGATCTGCCTGTAAACACAAAGAGAGATGGTGTAATTATACTTTCTAAAATGGGAAATCCATTCCCCAGTTAAATAGTAAGAATTGTGGCATCTTCCTGACCGCAGACCTTCCAGTGACCACAAAGTCAAAAAAGCAGACTGTGTCACCGCACATGTCAATTTTGGGGTTTTTGTTTTGGGTTATTTCTGGAAACTTCACTTATCAAGGGGGGCAAAGAAGAATCCATTGGGAAAACCACTGGAGTAGGAATCAGGAGAATCCCATTCTCAGTGATATTCCTGACTTGTGGTGGGGCCTTGGGTAACTGTCCGGTGACTTGCTCCCTCCATTTTCTGACAGGAAGCAAGCCTCTCAAATAAACCAGCCTTCTCATGAATAGGTCAAAGATAAAAGTGACCATAAGTACCAGGAACACTGGGCTGCTTAAAAGATGTTTCTCCTTTCTGTTTTAAAGGGACAAAATCCATCTCTACTCGCTTGTGTAGTTTTCTAAGAGACATAAAGGTCAAGTTCTAGTATGTCAAGAAACAACACACACAGGCCCAATTTCCAGGAGAGGCAAATCATCTTAAGGAAGAGTGGAGTGAAAACTGTCCATTGACAGTTCTCTGCAGGAAGCCATGAAGAATGGCAGAGTACAAAAGCATGGCTTTAGCAGTTCTAACACCTGGCCTCTAGGATACGTTTTCTTGTTCTCTATTAAATGGGTAAAACCCTACTTCTCTAGACATCAGCTGATCTAAGAAGTCAACTAGGAAAACACAAACCCACATCATGGAAAACATAAGGTACTATCAGAATGTGGCATCGTCTCTGTGCTTCAACTCTGGCTCGGCCCAGGCCTGTCAGACCACCTACAAGGAGACACCTCCTGCATATACTCATTAGCAGGTCTACTGCAGAGATTACACCAAATCAGATGAAGCTTCTCCAAGGCTGCCTGCCAAACATTACAAAGACTAAGCTCCTCCTGTTCTGTGGAGATTTTCCCACTAACCTTGGCAAAGGTGCCATCAATGTATGTGAAACCAGGCCATTTTATTTAGATTACCTTTGTCCCAAAACAACCTACTGCGGAGAACGGATCGTTTTATTGAGATCTAGGGATTCTGTCGGTTTTTCTGTGTGTGTGCCTGCAGCCTCAAATCGGGAGCCATCAAGTGATCTAACTGCACTACATCTTTTCACCCAGCAGTCAGAGAGCATGAACCAGGCACCAGGCACTTTACAAATACTAACTCATGTAGCCCTCACAATGCCAACGTGGGATCAGTCCTATCATTTCCCCCATTTTGCATATGAGGAAACAGAAGCACAGAGAAGTTCAACGACTTGCCCAAGGCCACAGAACTTGTAGAAGGGTAGAGCTGGGATTCCTACCCAGCTCCCAAACCTATGCTATGCTGCCTCCTAACTCATGAGTCAATCTCAACTTCACTTTCCACAAGGAAGGGACCTCCTTCCTATGCCTTGTGTAGAAGTGGAGGGTGCTCCCGCTATGCCCCGCGGTCCCCCCCAGAGATTGGCATGCTCCTGTGTGAGAAAGCCCTGGCTTGCCATACCTCGGGGATGAGCTGGAAGAGGGCGTTGGAGTAGAGGGTTCCAATCGCCAGAGCTATGAAGTAGAGCAGCAGCCTCTTGTAAAAAGTCTTCTTCATGAAGGGCACCACGCTGGCCCCCATGAGGGAGCAGAGGGAGATGACGGTCACACAGAGGAGACCGTATCCCCACACTGCCGTCGGGGGAGAGCCAGCCCCACCCAGGACAGGGAGAAGGGCAAACGCCCCATTTCACAGCGACCACCATTTAGGGGAAACATGGGGTGGAAAGGACGGGGAGGCAACGAGGAAGGTTTTGGTGGATATTAACAAGGAAACAAAAAAGGAAAAATCAGAGAGACAAGTAGGGAGGGAGAGAGAAATAGAAAATTTGTTAGTGATTCAAGTCTGATGAAATTTCCTTCAATCAGTTCAGAAGAAATGAAGAGGAATTCAAGGTGGCCTTGGAACCCGTGGCTCCCACCCCAGCTGCTGCCTTTGGTGGCCCAAGTGACACCTGGAGGTACACCTGCCAGCTGGTGTGGCTGCAGGGCGGGGCCCTGCCTCCTCACACAGCTGAGGTGTGCTCAGGCCTATCCACAGGCTGCCCATGGCAGACTTTGGACTCAGAGGGCTCTCTTCAATAGGAAACAAGATCAAGGAGACAAAGAGAGCTCATTGTGCTGGCTGCCATGTTTGCTTTTCACATCTGGCTTATACCATATAGGCACACGCACTTCCACCTGGACTTTGTTTTATCTTGCAAAACCAGACCAAGTCAGACGTGCAGGGCAGATGGATGGAAAACCAGTAAAACCCAATGCCCGTATAACTTAGTTTCTTAACTTCTCAGGTTTGTTTGTCTCAAGTTTGTTTCCATTTGCTCCGAGAGAACTCCAGCATGGAGGACAGAGTTCCAAGATCACCTTGTCACAAAAAAGATCTCCTCTATCATTTCCCAGTGTCACACACTCCAGGTAGGACAAAACTGAGCCAGGATGAGGCACTCCCCTGGGAACCCCAGGGGCGGAGCATGTACAATTATTGTTTTCCATTTAATAAGCAACAAGGCATTTCATTTTGAATCTTTAAAAAATTAATAAATTCAGTTTCTGGAGCTGAAAAAAAAAATAAATAAAAGCCCAAGATGAGGTCTCCCCTGGAAGCACTTGTTAGATTCATGTGGAGTTTTGAGATAACATGGAGATAGTTACTCTTAAACCAGATTTCTTCTCTCACTTAGAAGGAACAGGCAAGGCCTGAGCTTTGCGTCTGGCATCTATTCTGGTGAGAGTCTTTTGATTGGCAAAGACTGGGCAGCCAGTGACATGGGCTCTTTATGAAAGGCAGCTGCCACCAATCCCCAAGGGGGTCCCCACACAATCACCCCTACTGCATGTGCACAGCCCTGCCTGAGCTGACAGAGTGGGCAGACTATCAACTTGGGTCTTTTTTTTTTTTTTTTTTTTAGCTCCTCAGTGGTCACAATTAAAAAGCAAAATTAATAAATATTTCAAACAGTCAAGTAAGGGCACCAGGAAGTCAGTCCTATCCCAGGAAAAAGTCAAGATGCAAGGTATGAAGGCCTGAGTGCCCCTTTCATTTATCTTGGAATTTTAATTTGTTTTCGTTCAATAGTTTTTGTTCTATTTGGCTCTCTATGCTACGAATTATGGCCTACTTGGGGTGGGGCGGAAGGATCCCTCACTTTTTAGGCCAATTCTATTGACCAGTTGGTAACCTCTTTTCCTTCCACCTCATTCCAGATGGGTGATCCCTTGGTGGCCACACCTGAACACTGTCAGGGCCTCTACTTAAAGCACGTACAGAGTACCAGGACTTGGACAGTGACCACCAGCTGCAGTGTTCCTCCTGAGCCCTGCAAACGGGGCAGTGGAGAGGCAGGGACTGGGAAAGGGAGGCTGAGAGATCTCCAACAGCGAGGGCACATGCGGAGAGCCTTGCATCTGACATCACCTGAAGAGGCCACAGGCCAACCTGGGTGCCCCAGGAGGGAGAGAAGTCCCTTGAGATCCAGAGTCAGAAGTCATTTGTGTTCCCTGATATGAGGGAGAAGTGAATGTTCCAGGTGGCAGTTGTCAGGAGCCTCGGAACACGTGGTGGGGGCAGGGCCATTAGGTAGGGGCTCAGCTGCAGGGCCCCCAGGGAAAGAGGACGCGCAAGTTTCTGTTCTACTGCACCTCTGGGATGAGCTGGAAGAGCGCGTTAGAGAGCAGCGTTCCAATGGACAGGGCGATGAAGTAAGTGAGCACACGGCTGAAAAATGCTTTCTCCGTGCACGGCAGGACGAGGACTCCCAGCAGAGAGGCCAGGTTAATCAGTGAAACACTGAGGAAGCCAAAGCCCCACACTGTGGAGGAACAAGAACAGACGAGGGCCTCCATTACTGAGGGTGGGGGTGCTCTTGCTGCCTGGGGTGGCCCATTCTCAATTCAGCTACCATCTGGGCAGACAGAGAGCACCAACCCGTCAGTACATTAACGGTTGAGTCCATCTCTTGCTGGGTGCTGTGGAGAAGTCTGAAAACAACCCAGCAAAGTCGCTATCCAAAGAAGCTTACCTTTTAGATGGAGAAGCAAGTGAAAACAGTAAAGTCCAAAAAACCATAGGAGTGAAATGATGACAGCAGGAAACAACAAAGGCAGCATATGCTAGGTACCAAGGGGTGGGCAGCGCACATCAGTGCGACAGGATTTCAGAAGGGCAACCCAGGCCCGCAGGAGTCACAGATACTCACAGACCATGGTGAGTCCACTGTGGCTGGAGCAGAGGTACTGGGCAGGGTGGGGGAAAGGATAAAGTGGGCTGGGGGCAGCTAAACTGAAAACAAAACAAAACAAAAACAAACAAACAAAAAAACCCAAGGCCATTAGTCCCTTGTAGTTTAATAAAAACAAAAATGAAAAAATAGCCAAAAAAACCCCACCAGGCTGGTCCAAAAGCCCAACACTGAACATTGAGCAGCCGGTCTGACAACATGCTGGAGCAGTCTTGGGAATGCAGAAGGTATCAGTGTAATCATTACTGATTCACTCCCCTAGTGGTGATGAGCTGGTCACTTGTGAGACCTTCCGTGAGTGGCACCATCTATCAGCCCAGGGATCCACGTGACATGAGCACGGCGTCAGGCCCCTGCCTTCCTGTCTCAGCTCACCTTCAATTGCGCTTGGCTTCCCCTCTTCTGTCTGCTCATCCTCCTCATTCTCCTGGTTCTCAGAGGAGCAGGCTCGGGAATCCAGCTGCTGGAGGATGGTAGGGCAGAACTCCTGGAACTCTCTCCTTCCAATCCGTGACTGGTTGCTGAAGTTGTGGGCAGCAAAGAGGTCTCCAGAACTAAAACACTGAGACAAAGTGGGAGAGGCAGGAAGCCTCTCAGAACCCAAAGTCACACCTCACCCCTTGTAGCAACCGACAGCCTTCCACGAGGAGAAAATGAAGATGGAACCCTTCCTAATCTTGGGGAATCTGTAGACTAATCTCTAGGAACGAGAGCAAGGTAGTCCCTAAACTTGAAAAACTGATAGGCAATCTCAGAGATCAGCCATGCAGTGAAAGTCACACACTTTACACACACCCATTCATACAGGGCTGCCCAGAAGGTCTGGGAACAACTGAATTCCAATCTTTGTGACCAGGGTGTGGTTTGTGGAAAACATGATCTATTTGCATACCTGAAGAAACAGCTTCATTCAGATACCAAATCTGGCTGCACATCACAATAGCCTGAGGAGCTGTTATATTAAAATGCAGATTCCAGATACTTGTCCAGAGCTGTTATTGAGCACTGGCATCTAAAGAAGAACATCAGTCCCCAAGACCCTATACATGGTGTCCCCAGTCTGAAGAATGTGTTGACAGAGATTAGCGGAGGAAGGAAGGAAAATCTAAAGATGCAGTGTACGTTGGAGCAAGTATGGGCTGGCCAGAGGACATGAACGCTCAGTCCCCTTGGGAGGTGTTAGGTTAGTACTCTCACATACCGTTCCTGTGAAACACTGCAGTTTTACTTCTAATTATACTTTATATACTTACACATCAGTCTTTATCTGAGGCGGTTTTACATGGAGCCGTCTTAACAGCCCTCTGGGTGTGGTGACAAGTGAGAGCTTCTGGGCCTACAAAGCTGAGGGATGGACTCTGGTGACCCCAAGCTACTGCTGCCGTGCCAAGGGGCCCTCTGGGGTCAGTCTGCAAGAGCCTGTCAGGGCAGCCTTCTCCCCAGCTCAGACATTACCGCGTGCCTGTGGTTCTGCATCCAGGCTGCCTGGCCCCCTGGCTACGTGGCCTCTCCAAACTGTTCTCCTTCAGGCTGAAGCCCCCGGATGCCTAACCCACGAACCTCCCTCGATTCCTCTAGCATACACTCCCCTCCCTGTCTCATTTCTCAACTCTATCAAGACTATCCAGCCCACAGAATTTAACACTTCATGTTATTATCAGATGACTCTGTTCTCAGTTGGTTAAGCTCCCCATCGTGACAGCAAACTCTTCAACATGACTCATTTTTCTCTTTCTCACAGTCCTCAGCACAGGGAACAAAGCAGATATATAAAGACACTGCTGGCTGACTTACATGTGGCTGCCACAAATAGCCTCAGACTAGGATTAGCAAAGATGACATGGAAGAAAGAACAAAGAACCTGGGTCCCAGTCCTGAGCTCTCCAGGAGTCACCGCGAGACCCTCAGTATTGCTTTCTAAACAATGAAGACTTTCCACCTGCACCTGAGGTAGTGTGAGGTTCACCTGGGATTGCAGGCAAAGGGCCTTGTAAACTGTAAGCCCTATGAGAAATGCTAGCTGTCAGGGAGCTCCGGCTTGCCAGCGGTTCCAGGTGATCCCAGTGCAGCTGCAAGGAAACTTGTGGAAGGCCGAGAACCCCCACTGACAGCTCCCTCCGGTAAGGGCTTCAAAACAGCCATTTGGGAGGGCAGGAGGTGCTGCTGGGGACTCAGACTCACTGACCCAGACAACGGGAGGAAGAAGAGTTGGCCCCTCTGCTCTGCCATCAAGGCTCACCTGCTCCAAGCTGCTTGGGCTCCCCATGCCTAACCAGACTGTGACCCTAGGAGGGCAGACAGTGCTCAGCAACACTGGGAGCCTTACCGTCGAGAGGTTCCTCTGTCCCTGCAAAGGCTGGGTGACATTGTCCCGGCCCACTCCCACATCCAGGTGGTTGAGCAGGGCCTTCAGCTCCTGCAGGGTAAGGCTGTTCCCCTCCCCATATCGATGCAGGAGGTCCTGTAGGAAAGAGGCTGCGCTGATGGCTGGTGTCCCCGTGGACATAGCATGAGCTTCAGGAACAGCAGCACTCCATAAGCTGAGCAGGATCAGCAGGAAGCAGTCAGGGAAGGCTGGGTGTAGCAGCTTCATGGTGGCAAATAAGCCTGTAAGAAGGAAAAGCAGGTGAGTGAGAGGCTCCAGAAACCAACCCTCTCCTCTGGCTTCCCCACCAGACATGGCATTCTCACTCCAGACAGCCTTCCCTCCCCCTCTAACTCTTTACCCTTCCCTAATGCCTCTACCAAGCTTTTGAGAAAAACACTTCTCTTCAAAGCATGGAATAAAAACATAATAAAAGGACAAATTCAACAGGTTTGACTAAACTTAAAAATACACAGTAAAAAAACTACTTGATTATGCTTAAAAAGTTTTTATCTTTTAGAGATTCAGAAATAATTGTGGATTAAAGGATATCTTACCTGGAACTTGCTTCAAAATAACAAAGGAGGGAGTAATTTGCATTGGGAGCATAGATGAGACACAATCAGGCATCAGGCATGAGTTAATAACTCATGAAACTGCTCAATTAGGTGAATGGGAATTTATTATACTATTCTAGTTTTTTTTTTTTTTTTTTTAAAGTAGGCTCTATGCCCAATGTGGGGCTTGAACTCACAATCCTGAGATCAAGAGTTGCATGCTCTACCCACTGAGCCAGTCAGGAGCCCCTATACTATTCTACTTTTGTACATTGGAAATTTCTCCAAAATAAAAAGTTAAATTATAAATAAATAAATAAATAACAGGGCGCCTGGGTGGCTCAGTTAGCTAAGAGTGCAACTTTGGCTCAGGTCATGATCTCGAGGTTCATGAGTCCGAGCCTTGCATGGATCTCTCTGCTGTCAGCACTGAGCTCACTTAGGATCCTCTCTGTCCCCCTCTGCCTGTCCCTAACTTGTTCTCTGTCTTTCTCAACAACAAACAAACAAACAAAACCTACAACTAAAAGAGGGGAAAAAAAATAGACCAGGGGAATAAATACACCATCAAACATGACAAAGGTTTACCTATACTGCCTAAATAGAGAACATGAAGAAATACTGAGATTCTCTCATTTGTTAAGAATAGAAACTTAAGGGGGTAGAGGGATGGGCAAAACAGGTGAAAGGGATGAAGAGGTACAAACTTCCAGCTATAAAATAAATAAGACACAGGGATGAAAAGTACAGCTTGAGGAACATAGTCAATAATTCTGTAATAAATTGGTATAGTAACAGATGGTGACTACACTTACCTTGGTGAGCAATGTGTAACGCATATACATATTGAGTCAATATGTTCCATACCCAAAACCAATACATTGTATGTCAACTACAGTTCAACAAAAAAGAATACAAGTTTAAAAGATGGACAGTGTTATATTGCTGCTTATTAAAATAGCAAAACAGATTTACAAAAGGCACACCTGAATGTTAGTGAGGTTAAACAACAGAGTAAGATATGGCTGGTGGCTATATAAATCATGAGACTCGAAAAGTTATCTGATAATAAAAGCATTTCAGTCCTTTGAATTATTAAGTCTACCTTTGGAATTTATACTAATAGAAGCAATCCAAAACTACAAAGGCTGTAGGCAGAAAATTATGATCAAGCAAATTATATCCATTTCATTGAATAGTATGCAGCTATAAAAACGAAACCATGAGTTTCATGTAAAGCAAACAAGCAGAACAATTATGTAACAAAAGTAGGAAGTGAGAAGGAACAGGGAAACATACGCCTAAAGTAGCAGGGCTGATGATTTTCTTTCATTAATCACTTCCTCAGTATAGTTATAATTTAATTAGTGAAATAAACAAATACCAGGTAGGGAAAATGAGCCTCCTATTTAATCCAGACCCGGGAACTCCATCACTACAGGTGTTTCCATACCTCCCAGGCTCCCGGGGCCCTGGCACTCTTCTCACTGGATCACTCCACCACAGGGTCTTTGCTTGTGACAGAAGAGCTAGAGCAGAGTGGTTAAGAGTAGGCTTGTTTGGTTTGCATCCTGGTTCTGCCACTTGTTTACAAAGCGTGAGACCTTGGGCAAGATATTTAAACATTCTAGAGTCACTTGCAGTAGTGATGCAGGGGTACCTGGCTGGCCCAGTCAGTGGTGTGTATGACTCTTGATCTTGGGGTTGTGAGCTCGAGCCCACATTGAGTGTAGAGATTACTTAAATAAAACTTAAAAAGAGGAGTGATGCAGCTTACCCTGGCCTTTTGTGTCAGAAAGACCTGGCTTGAATTTCTGCTGGCCAGATTAGTGACCTTGGGCAAGTTACTTAGGCTCTACCTGTTTTCTCGTCTATAAAATGGGTACGCACCTCACTGGGTTACTGTGAAAATTTAATGACATGAGCTACAGCAAGTCACCAAGTGCCTGACCTACATACATACAAAAAGCACTCAATCAAATGTTGTGATTTGATTATAATTAATCCACTTTGACTCCCTCCCAGCCCAGATACCGAGCTGCTAATGGAACTACTGGGAATATCCCTATGGCTAACTTTATTCCAGGCCTGTAGCACACATATCCCACAGGTCTCCCCAACAAATATAACAGGGGACATTCCAGGCTTTAGCTGCCACACATGGGGCATGCACAGCATCTGGAGACAGAAAAATATCCCTCTTCAAAGGAATGTACTTTGAGTCACACAAAGAGATGGATTAGCCATCAGCCAAAATAGGAGTGAGTAAAGTGTTACTTTGAGACTAACAACTCTCAAATCTACACTGAGAACCAGAAGTTAAGTTACAGTCAGCAGGTGGGATCTTAGGCTGAAATGGCTAAAATCCACCGTACAAAGAAAACCGTCCTCTACCTGGCCACACTATAATCTGAGGCATGTGTTGTGCTATCAGAGCGACAGAGAGGAGGGCCGCGTGGATTTGGCAAAGGAGGGCAAAGAGATGATGAGGTCAGCAGCTGGTGGCACCAGCACCAACGCCGCTAAGCCCGTGACAGTTATGGATTCCTTGAAGAGAAGCTGGGATACTTATCTTCACCTAATAGATGAGGAAACCTGGTTTCAGAGGTTAGGAAACATGATCCATAGGCAACAAGTCAAGTAGATTAAATTTTTCATGAACTGAAGCCAGTCTGAATGATGGGAAAGTAAGCGTACTCTGAACCACTTCACCGCTGTATGGAGACATAAAATACGCACCCTGGATCCCCAAGGAGGTCCGCAAAATCCTGCAGGTCTCTAGGCAGCTCTTCCCAATTTTATTTGTTTACTTATTTAAGTAAATTAAGTAATCTCTGCATCCAACGTGGAGCTCGACCTTACAACCCAGAGATCAAGAGTCACATGCGCTACTGACTGAGCCAGCCAGACACCCTAGCTCTTCCCAATTTCTATCAGCCCAACAAGCACCCCAAGTCCAGGCATAACATGCGCTGAAGACCTGTGCAAGGGACCCCACAGGTACACGTTAGAGGCTAGCCTGTGTTACAGGGTGCCTTCTTTCTGTACAATCACTTCAACAAAACAACGGTCCCCACTTCAGCTATATTTCTCAAATTTATCTGCAGCAACTCCAAAACATCCAGAACAAACAAACAAAATCACTTCAAGTGTGAGACAGCCCACATAACTTGAAAAGCTTTGCCTGTCTGGGCATTCATGTCAAAGTAAGCATTTACAAAGAGTATCTGTTCTCCGTTAACTCCGCGGCCCCTTGGCCCCTCGGTGTGGCCAGGAGAGCCTCCTGAAATGCACAGGCAGAACCTCCTGCCTGACCCAACACTCAAGACATGACCCACTCCCCCGAGAATCTAAAAACAACTAGGAGGGCAGTTCAGAAGTCCTGGTCCAGGGATCTTGGCATTGCTAAAGACACTTCAAATTCAAGTGACCCCGGCCTTTTGGCAGACACAAAAGGGGAGCTTTCTGCTCCAATGGAGATCTTTTTTGTTAGCTACTAGTTATTCTTAGGGGAGAAAAAGAGTTTATAGAAGATTGTCTGGAGGAAAAAAAGGAGAGAGGAAGAGAACACATACAGCTCTTGATGCAGCTGTAGGGTGAAGCTAGGCAGGGGTCCTCACCACATGGGCCCAGCTATGGGAGGAAGCCCGGGTCTATTAAGGCTGTGGAAATGGGCAGGCCCCTGGGTGGACTCCCCCCAGTCCCAGGGAGCCAAGCCAGCTGCCCTCAAGGACACCTTCCAGGAGTAGTAAGAAGAGTGAACAGGGCAGGGCATGAAAACAAGCTGGAAAGAGACAAAGGCTCGAATGTGCTCTTGGCTCAGAGGACCAGGCCCTCCCACTAAAGACAAGTTGGAGTCTCTCCACTCCTTTGTTCACCTGGCTTGGGTTCAAAGAAGTAAATTATTTTAGTGCCTTTAGGTCTGCCTCCAAGGCGCCAGAGCCAATCCTCCTAGGGGGAAATAAAAATCCTAAAAGAAAGTCAGCAACAGATGCTTGCTCTCAGACCTTCTGTGAAACTTTAGGTTTCCTCACCATCTTGGAGGCTCCTGAATTAGGATTCCACTTGCCTGCCATCCCTTCACTGGATCCAGAAGTATCTCATCCTAAAAATGGCACTTCTGTCCCGTGGACATAGTTTAACTATCGTACTTAACAGGCTGCTGGTTATCTATGCCCATTTACTAGGAGCAAAAACATTTACTTCCAGCTAGAGTGTCAAAGCAGCGACTGATTATGACGCTTGGTGCAGAGGTTGGACATTGGGACCCAACGGGCCTGGGAGTGCCAGGCCTCCAAACATCCACTCCCTTCCCCGACTACCAGCTGGCCAAAGAGACCACCATTCTCACTCACTCCTGGAGCCTTCTGGGTTGAGGAATGAAACACGAAGACTGAATGCTCCAGAGACAAACATGGGTAAGGAACAACTGTTTCCAAGGCCACTGGTAAGCCACAGGAAATGGGTGAACAATGTTGTCTGTAAACCCACCTACTTGTGCCTATTCTGTGCCCCTCAAGGCATGGGCTATGTGGGAGCACAACAAATTATAAAGCTAGAACTCTTAAGCTGAGGTCTTACCTGCAGGTTGAAGGGTAGCAATCAGAGGAAGGGCAGCCTCAACTAGGTTTTTACAAAAAGCACTTTACTTAAAATTGAGAAAAGGTTGATTGTCTATACAAAAGAAAGACAGAAAGACACTGACCATGGGGGTTGAAGGGGTGGAAGAGGAGGTGTGGGTGGAGGGAAGGGGAAACTATAGTGATAGAAATGATGGCTCCCCAGAACCCCTGGCCTTAATGAATCACCTTAAGCTTTCCCCTCAATTGTTTTCTCCCCCACCCAAAATCCAAAGGATGTCAAAAGAGGTGTCTAGTTCTCTTATGTTCCTCTTGGGAACAGACAGCAAGGACACTAAGGTACCTATGACCTCAGTACACATTCAGGGCTTCAGGCCTGTGACTAGCTACAAGGCCCCAACTAGCTATAAGGCCATTCCCTGCCCCTCGAGGGTTCTTTCCCGGTCAACAGTTCACTTCTGTAGAACACCTTCAAATAGATTGGTCTTTATCCAGTCTCTACCCCCACCCCATTCTAAGGCTGTCACCTGTCAGCCCAGTAGGAATGTCTCCCCAGGAGACACTCCCCACTAATGGTTAACTATTGCAGATGGGTCCAGGTGACCCAAGGGGGCAACATTCCTGAGCCTTCATCAGGAGAAGTGCAAAACCCTGAAACTTGCAGACAAAAGACAAAGCCAGGGGGAGGGGAAGAGGAGGGGGAGGTCTTGAGGAATCAAATCCTCCCTCCCGCCCCAGCATTCAGTCTTAGTGGGTCCAAGTACCAAAGAAGTGTACTTCTAGCTTTGGCAACAGAAGGACCACTGGACCTGGTATGAGAAGGCCAGTTTGCAGCAACTCCAAGCAACGCACTGAGCTCACTAGATCTGTTTCCTTAGTTCAGAAAGAGGAAAATAAACATGCAGAGTTTTGAGTATTAATATAAAGTATGTTGAAACATTATATGAAAATAAAGACTTCTGAGTTAAGATGGAGAAATGAAATTGGCATCACAATTTTCCTTCCCCTGATCATTGATTGATATTTGAGTACCAAGGGGCACCTGGGTAGCTCAGTCAGTTAAGCATATTCTTGATTTAGGCTCAAGTCACGATCCCAGGGTCATGGGATGGAGCCCCATTGTCGGGCACCATGCTGAGTGTGGAGTCTGCTTGAGATTCTCTCTCTACCCCTTTGCATGCTCTTTTTCTCTAAAATTTAAAAAAGAGGGGTGCCTGGGTGGTTCAGTCGGTTAAGCAGCCAACTTCGGCTCAGGTCATGATCTCGCGGTCCATGAGTTCGAGCCCTGTGTTAGGCTCTGTGCTGACACCTCGGAGCCTGGAGCCTGTTTCAGATTCTGTGTCTCCCTCTCTCTCTGATGCTCCCCCATTCATGCTCTGTCTCTCCCTGTCTCAAAAATAAATAAACGTTAAAAAATAAATAAATAAACTTTGAAAAAAAATGTTTTTTTAAATAAATAAAATTTAAAAAAGAAAATTTTTTTGAGTAAAATCAGAAAAAAAAAAAAAGAGAGAGAGAAAAAAAAGACACCAACAGCAACCAAACACAGAGATGGGCATAATCTGATCAGTAACTTCAAAACCAGAGGCAAGTTAAGAAATGCAGGAGGGGGGCGCCTGGGTGGCTCAGTCGGTTAAGCGTCTGACTTCAGCTCAGGTCACGATCTCGCGGTCCATGAGTTCGAGCCCTGCGTCCAGCTCTGGGCTGATGGCTCAGAGCCTGGAGCCTGCTTTGGATTCTGTGTCTCCCTCTCTCTCTGCCCCTCCCCCGTTCATGCTCTGTCTCTCTCTGTCTCAAAAATAAATAAACGTTAAAAAAAATTAAAAAAAAAAAAAAGAAATGCAGGAGGCACCATCCATGGCTTCTCTCCTAGGCCTGGCCCAGCCCTCACAGCCACAGCAAGGACAGAGGAGCCAGAATTCTCACTGACCTCTCCCAAATCTGCAGGCAAACAACTGCCAAATATTTTTTCTCTTCAATTAAGGAGTAGTGGGAAAAGTTGCTGGGAAACAAACAGGTGACACTGGAACAAGAACAATGAGCGACTCTCCTGGAGGGAAATCAGGGCCCCAAGGCCACATACTGAACTGGGGAAGTGATCCAATTCCCAGTGAGTATTCCTCCCCTTCCAACAGACCTGAACGCACCTCCTAGATACGTGGCCGCCCACGCCATGGGGGCTGCTACCAAAACCCAGAATCTGGGGGAGATCCAGCTCCCCCACCGCAGCTCCTCTCCACTCGCTACAGGCCACAGAAAACAGGACATGAATACCCGGCCCTCAACCCTGCTGTCGTTGTGGTGGAGGGGCAAGTCAGCCTTAATGTAGTGGGAAGAAAGTCTCGTTTTAGAGCCGACAGAACCCAAGAGCACTAGCATGAACACGATAAGAATAGCAGGCGAACCATGCAAAAGACAAAGATGTCGACTCAAAGTAAAACATTAACTCCAGAGAAAGCAATTCCTTACAACTGCTTCACACTGCAGAATAAGTTAATTAGAACATTAATGCAATAAAACCAGAGCTCAAAGGTGAAATTAGGGGCTCCTGGGTGGCTCAGTCGGTTAAGCCTCCGACTTCGGCTCAGGTCATGATCTCAGTTTGTGAGTTCGAACCCCGCATCGGGCTCTGTGCTGACAGCTCAGAGCCTGGAGCCTGCTTTGGATTCTGTGTCTCCCTCTCTCTTTGCCCGTCCCCTGCTCACACTGTCTCTCTCTGTCTTTCAAAAAAGGCATAAATGTTAAAAAAAAAAAATTTTTTTTAAAAGATGAAATTATAAAACAAAGTGACATTAAAGGGGATGCAGGCTTACTAAAAAAAAAAAAAAAAAAAAGAACAAAACATCACTAAAGAATCAATAAATAAATAATCATGAACAGAGAACAGAATTCTGCCAGTAATTTAAAATAGAAATACTGACAAAAGAAGGACTGAAATAACCACAGTGAATGTAGAAGGAAAAGACAGATTAAAACATGTAATGAGGGTGGCTCAGTTGATTGAGCGCCCAACTCTTGATTTTGGCTCAGGTCATGATTTCACAGTTCGTGGGATCGAGCCCCATGTCGGGCTCTTCGCTGACAGTGTGAGGCCTGCTTAGGATTCTCTCTCTCCCTCTCTCTCTACCCCTATCCTCCACTTGCATTCTTCCTCTTAAAAAAAAAAAGTTGGGGCGCCTGGGTGGCTCAGTCTGTTAAGCATCCAACTTCGGCTCAGGTCATGATCTCACAGTCTTTGAGTTTGAGCCCAGATGCTCTGTGTTGACAGCTCAGAGCCTGGAGTCTGCTTTGGATTCTGTGTCTCCCTCTCCCTCTGCCCCTCCCCTGCTTGCACTCTCTCTCAAAAGAAAAAAAGAAAAAAGCAATGAGGAGCACCTGTCTGGCTCAGTTGGTAGAGCGCATTGACTCTTGGTTTCAGGATGTGAGTTCAAGCCCCACAACTTAAAAATCTGATGCAGAATGCTGAACTTAAAAAAGACATTTTTGGGGAAGCTGGGTGGCTCGGTCCGTTAAGCATCTGACTCTTGGTTTTGGCTCAGCTCATGATTTCATGGTTTGTGAGTTTGAGTCCCATGTCAGGTTCTGCACTGACAGCATGGAGAATGCTTGGGGATGGATCCTCTCTCTCCCACTCTCTCTGCCCCTTCTGTGCACTCGTTCTCAAAATAAATAAATAAACTTAAAAAAAAAAGACATTTTCAGGCATCTCAAAGAAAAATTTTCCCCCAAAATATTTTACTACAAAAATTGATACATATTAACACTTCTCTTAAGTGGCAGAAAATTCAGACAGCCTTCATCTTCACCAGAGCAACCTTCAGTATCAGAAGAAAAGGCAACAATGTTTACATCATTGAGAGACACAGTGAAGGAGAAACCCACATACATTGTTCCCAGCCAAGATGTCACACAAATCTATAAGGACAACAGGCAGAAATTTTCAAGCATGAAAGATGTCAGAGGCTATAGTCTCCTTCCCAGAGTGAAAAAACAGGAGAATGAAATTAGCTAATAAAAATAAAGGTCACAGGAATGCAGAAACCATGATAATGCACTGATGGTAAATATTAAAGCCCTTCAAAAAAGAAATGAAGGTTGAGTGTCTGACTCTTGACTTTAGCTCGGGTCATGATCTCACGGTTCGTCATATCGGCCCCAAGTCGGGCTCTGTGCTGACGACTCAAAGCCTGCTTGGGATTCTCTCTCCCTCTCTCTCTGCCCCTCCCCTGCTCAAAATATTCTCCCCTAAAAACAAACACACACACACACACAAACACACACACACGGGATTATGGCTACAGGACAGAATCTAAGTGCTACAGAAATGGACAAATTCACTAATAACAATTAATACAATCAAAAGATGAGGGGCACCTGTGTGGCTCAGTCGGCTAAGCATCTGGCTCTTAGGCTCAGGTCATGATCTCACAGTTCGTGAGTTCAAGCCCTGCATAGGGCTCTCTGCTGTTAGAGTGGAGCCTACTCTGGATCCTCTGTCCCCACCCTGTCTCTGCCCCTCCCCCATTTGCACTCTGTCTCTCAAAAATAAATAAAACATTAAAAAAAAAAAAAAAGAAGATGAGAGGGGTACTGGGTGGCTCAGTTGGGTAAGCAACCAACTCTTTTTTTTTTTTTTTAAAGTTTATTTATTTACTTTGGGAGAGAGTGAGACAGCGCAAGTAGAGGAGGGGCAGAGAGAGAGAATCCTGCTTGGGATTCTCTCTCTCTCCCTCTCTCTCTGTCCCTGCCCCACTCTTGTTCTCTCTCAAAATAAATAAACTTAAAAAAAAAAAGTGCAAATGCTAATGTCCTCATCTTTCATAGCAGAGTCAATAAATACTATCTAAAATGGGTAGTTAGAGGGGAGCTTGACTTTGGCTCGGGTCATGATCTCATGGTCTGTGAGTTCCAGCCCTGCTGTCACCACAGAGCCTGCTTTGGATCCTCTGTCTCCCTCTCTCTCTGCCCCTCCCCTGCTCATGCACTCTCAAAAATAAATAAAACATTAAAAAATATAAAAATAAAAGGGGTAATTATAGATATGACTCACAAAGTTTTTTAAAACCTCTTTCATGAAATAATCTCTTGGCAAAAAACATTTCTTTAAAGCTTAATAATTCCTTTAATTTTGCTAGTTTTCTTTTCTTCTGTTATATTCAGGGAAACTTTAAATACTTTTTTACAGGATTATTTATTTCTATATGCATGTATCCATGAGTATGCCTGGACGGTTATCCAGAATAGTATTCATTTAATAGTAGTGATGACTATTTGAATGGTGGGATTTGGAGTATTTGCCTTTTTTTTTTTTTTTTTCTTTACTTCAACTTATTGATGGGAGGTGGGGGTATGGCAATACAAGAAAATACGGGTGGTTATTTTTATAATCATGGGGTTAGGGAGAACTTTTTAAGTATGGCACAAAACGTACAACTTGTAAAAGCAATGATCAATACATCAGACTACAAACACTGCCCAGTGTTCTATAAATAATGAGCATACTCCCAGTGTTCATGGTCAAACTAATAACGATACAGTGGTCTGTTTAAGTACCAACAGACCCACTTAGAAAACCAGTCGTCTCACAGAGTGGTCCTCAGGTAAATACCACCCTAGTGGCTCTCTGGAGTTCAAAGAATTTTGAGAAAAACTACCCAGTCTGCGGCCCTCCCCACCCACCAGATGAACACCATCCAAGAAGCCACTCTCCTCCAGGGCAAGCTGAAGCCCCTTCCCAAGTACAGGGCAGTGTAGCCAGCAGGTGGCCTCACCCAAGAGGCCCAGGACTCAAAGGGCCCGTTCTTCTGCCCCCTCTGGACTTCTGCTTTTTTTTAGCTCTCTTACAAACCCTAAAAGGACGTCTTCTCTTCTCTCAGCTCCCACTACCAGATCCTTAGCCTCAAGCTTTGGCTCAACCAAGGCCACCCAGCATGGGAGATTTCCAAAAACAATGCAGAAGGTCTGGGGGCAAGGAGGAGGGTGGTGTTACCAGGAGGCAGTGCCTTTTTTACTTAACCCAGGAAACCCCATCACTGGGAGGGGCAGGATGAGAAAACACACACAAAAAAGTGGGGACACAGAAGCAGGGAACAAAATTAGAACCAGCAAGCAGCTTGCTGCTCCCTGTCGGGTAATATTTACTGAGCCCCCACTGTGTGTGTCAGTGCCTGTGGGAGGGAGACTGGGAAGGGCAGAGCCTGGTGTCGGGCCCAGTACAGACAGCTGGAGGTGGGGCAAAGGGGTGGGGGTGGGGTGGCTGGCGGCTGATTTAGCCACCTGCTGAGCCCTGAGTGAAGGAAATGACTGCCAGGTCCAGGCGGCTGGACTAGTAGGGGAGAGAGGGAGTGCATTTGCCAGGCTCCACCGTTCAGCAGAGAAGTCTTCCAAAACTAACTAACTGAGTCACGCAGCCTGGGGAATAGTGGCCAGCTGGGGCTTCCCCACCAGAAGCCAGGGCAAGAGTCACCGCTGTTCTGATCATTCATCCATCACCACTTCCCAGACACTCAGTTGCAAAATTCTGACCTGTTGTCCCTTAAGTCCACTCCTGTTTGTCAGGCCATGTGGCTCAGGAAACATGGTGCTCACGTCCACCACTTACGTCACCTGCTTGAAGCAAAACTCTCTGACTTGTTATTTGAGGTCAAATAAATAAGAAAAATATATCATCTAGTGGCCAAATCATCAGACAATATGACAAGTTGGGCAGAACTGGGTTCAAATTTGGGGCCTGCCACAGGGACACTTACCGTGTGTCCCCAGCACAATTAAGCTATGAAATGTCCCACCTCGCAGGGCACTTTGGTAAATGAGAGAGCTTAAGGGTCATAGTTTTAGGTCTGTTCCTTCTGTTCCGTCCCCGGAGCTCTGAGGCCAATCCCTTCACCCAGAGCTGACTCCTGCCTATTCTCAGAAGGCAGCTCAATTATCTCTTCTTCCAGGAAGCCGTCTTGGACCAGACTTTGGGGACTCTTTTCCAACTACTCTGGACTCCTCATTATCTGGTCTCCCAGGGATCCTTCCCAACAGATTTTTGTTCCTTGAAGGCAAGGAGGGCCCTCCCTTTAGCCCTCCCCAGAACACAGTGCCTAGACCAGTGCTGGGCAAACAAGGAAGAAGCAGAGGATTTCTGCTAGAAGGCATGGAGTCATCACTCCTACACCCAGATAGGAACAGTGAACTCAGTGCTTCCTTCCAGAGACATCCTGTCGCCCCCACCTGGGGCCTACAGACACTATCTGAAGTCAGTGGCAAACACCACTCACTCTCTTCTAGACTAAACAATCCCCATTCCTTCAATTTCAGTTATATTCATTGAACTAAAAGCTACCTACACCCATCAGACTCAAAAACTGAGTGCAAGAGTTAACTTATTCAAGACATATTCATTGCATGCTGGCTTCATACGAGGAATAACGCTCGGTACTGGGGATGCCTAGTACCTGTCTTCACAGAGCAGGGAAAGCGAACAATTCAACTTGTAAGAACAATGATGAAAAGGTTTACCTGCTGTTCAGGGTTCAGTTAGGCTATTTAAGCAGAAAGGGATTTTGTGTACCATATTAAATGGCTTAGAGAATCACGGGAAGAGCTGGAGAAACACTGCCGATGGAGGAGCTCCTCCCCCAATCGCAGTACAGAGATGGCTGCTGCCATCGTGTAGCTAAGGCATCAAGAAGCTGCCTGCTCCAGAATTATGTCACCCCTGCCACCGTCTAACACCCACAAAATGGACATCCTGGGGTCCATCCTGAGGAAGAGGAAAGCCATACACTTAAGACTGGAGTGCAGCTAACCGGCAAGTCCAAGTCACAATGGCAATTTTAGTGCGAGGATGCCTGGCAAGTTCTTGATTCTCCACTTTCAGTGGGTTGGACCATAGTTTATTATCCAAAGTAGTGGGCTTGATAGTGAAAGGAGGTGCCATTAATAAACACATGGGGAGAACAGAAATAAACCACAGACCACGGATGTCTAGTGAAGAAGCCAGTGCACACTACTCATCATGGATCATGACAAGGAGGGGTACAGGAGGCTGTGGAGAACACAGCAGGACAGTCAAATCTAGTGTCAGAGATCGGAGGAAGCCTGCAAAGACATATTACTACAGCAGAGACATGGAGGACATGTAAAAGCAGGTCAGGTAAAAGTAAAGGGAATGGGGGTGAGGTGGAATGTTCCAGAATGTAGCGGAGTTTGGAAAGACTCAGTTAACATAGTGCATGTAAGGACTTCAGAGTCTTGTGGGGCCAAGGCAGGGACAAGGCCTATAGGCCACGTTAAGGTGTCTGGACCTCATTTTCAGTAGAGACGTGATCAGATTTGTGGCTTTAGTTTATCAGCCTGGTTGCAGTGTGGAGAAGGGGCTTGAGGTGATTAAGAACCGAAGTTGGGGGACCCGGAGGTTCTCTGGTGGCCAGCTGAGAGAACACAGCACTCAGTTTGGTCTAAAGAGCCAGGCTTCTTTCTCCCTGTTTCAACACAGCCTGGGGTGCTTCCTCTGCCACTGCAGCCACTGGCCTCATAGTTTTCCATTAAAGAAGTAAATAGGCTCCTCTCTAGCCGCTACTAGGGGAGGAATAAGCCACAACATTGTCCTCATAACCAAAGTATCAGAGTGAGTTCGAGAAGACCAACCCACCTACCGCCATCATTTCCTAAATCACGCTGAGACCAGTCTGCTTAACTGTCCTGCTGTCATATGAGGGCCATTTGTAAATGCTAACTCCAAACTCCCTGGCAGCAATGCTGTGGGCAGAACTGGCCACCAACGGCTCTGACAAGAAGTCTCTTATGCTGTCTTCTTCCCGAAATGGGTTAGGAATTATCCTCTGAGCCTCAGGCTCCCTCTGGTAGGTGAGGTGGGCTCTTCTCAGACAGTGAGCCTTTATAAGACCCTGAGCTACAGCCAGCAGAGGCATGCTGGGTTTCCCTGGCGCAGTGAAGCTCTCTCTATAGAAGCCAGGCCCTGGGCAGCTCCACAGCTCGGTCTGAAGGAGCCTATCTTTGCCCTGAGGCCAGCTGCTCCACCCACCCCTCCCCTCCAATGTCCTGCTGCACCACTAACTTCCCCCTTCACAACCCTTCCATCCTCAAGCCCGCTCAAGCCCCCCACTGCTCCTCAAAGACTCTGGACCTTGCCAATCTCTACAGCTCAGATGCTGAACTGTGTGTGATTTTTCCAGAAAAGTGGCTCTCAAAGTGTAGTCTCTGGACCAGCAGCATCACCATCAGCTGGGGAAGTGTGTTGGAAATGTAAATTCTTAGCCTCACCCAAACTTGCTAAATCAGAAACTCTGGGGTGGGGCCCAGCAATCTAGTTTAAGAAACTCTTCAGGTGATCTCGATGCATCCTAAAGTCTGAGGACCACTGCTCTCAGAGCAAGATCTAGAGCTTTCGTTAGAGTTCCAGAGTTCTTCACCAAAGAGGGCAACCCCTTCCTGCCCAGCTACTGCTCCTGCACATGACCAGAGGCCCCAATAGACAGGCATAGGCTCCATCTGGGGTCTTAGATTTCTCAGTGACCATCAAAGTAATTCGTTCTCAGCAGAGTAATAAATGAGCCTTATTCTCATGAGAAAGGGGATTACTGGGGAAAAGAAAGAAAAAGCCCATATTTCCAAATCGGGGAAAGTGGCAGGAAAGGGAAGGGCACTGAGTAATTACATTCCTGAATCGTAATTCCTCCATTTTCCCTCCCACTGTCCAAACTGACCACATGGCTCATCACTGGCCCAAGGTTACTGGCAGTCACCATCTGATTACTGAAGCAAAAGGCTTTACCACATCCTCTGCTTCCTCACTGTGGGCCTCGCCATGTGACCAGAATGTCCCTCTTTCTACCATTCCTGAAGAGAAACCAGTGCCACCCACAGCTTCATGCTATCTGCTTACACACTCCGTCCCTCCCCCCCCCTCCCCTCCCCAGCCCCATGCCACCTTACCTGCTGCTATAATGCTAACTTTGGGCACTCCCCTCCACCCTACAGCAAACTTGGAGCTCAGTCCCTCCACCTGTAGTTAAGGCTCCGTGCAACTAGGCTCTATCTTTTCACCATAACCCTCCTCTACTCTCTGGCCTGGACCCTGGGTTCCACCTGGAATCCTGCCTCTGCCCCACTTTACCCCAGCACCTCCTGTCTCTGCAACCCACAGGCTAGGAAGTCTGATTAACTTGTTAGAAATGCCTGTCAGAAAGTCCGCATGTGTTTCCAGCACTTTCTCCACAAGGTATGAGGGCCTTGATGTGTTTTGTTTGTTTGTTTGTTTGTTTGTTTAAAAAAAGAAGGCTGACCTGCAGGCCAAAGCTCCTTCCCTGACCCCAAACCCTCCCCAGCACAGGCCCTACCACCCCAGTAAACACCCTTGCCTTCCTCTGGCTCCCAACAACCCCGTCTTGATAGTATCCTCTCCTAGAAGGCCAGGCTGGTTCTAATGTTTTAGGCTAACTTCCCAGGTCTTTCATAACAGTCCTGGGTTGCCAGGACCTAGAGAAGTACTTGCTGCATGAATATGTAAATATTCATTTGAACTTGCATATGGTATGCAGATATACCCCCACCTTTTCTAGAGATTACAGAATGGCTGGGATAGACTTCACTGCCTGCTTACAGCCAAGGAGTCAAGGGCAGGAGTAGATGACTATCTTCCCAAAGCCCCCTCTGTAAAGAAGCAAAGGAGGGCATGAGGATCTGACCCTTTTCCCTCCAGATGGTCCCTTCTCTGCCAGAGCTCTAGAGAGGCTGTCAAGAGCACAAACAGATGGATTCCAGAGCAAAGGCAACCAGGTTTCTGGCTCCTATCACACTCAGATACAGACCAGGGCCAACAAAAGACCCAAAGGGTACAGCTCCCCTTCCCCAGGTTAAAATATCCTCAAGGCTGTGGGTATGGCAGCAGTCTGGGCATTGTGGTACAGAAGTGACTTCCTATTTCCACTTGCCCTTCCACTCCCCTACCTCCTATAACTGCTTGCCTATTAAAAAGGGATCAACATTCTGACCAGACTTAAAGGCTTACTCCTCTCTCGCCAACCCCAACCCCAATGCCAAGGGGCAATCAGACTGCCTCCTGGAAAGGGTTTCTGATTTTAGCTTGCAATTCAGACATGCTGTAGTTTGGGTAACTTTCCACCCCAAACAAAGAGAAAAAAAGAGAGTAATTCTTAGGGCTGTATTGTTCACAATAACAAAAGCTTTGGAGGCAACTCCAAAAGCCCATCAGCAGGAGTGGATGAATAAACTAACCAATTCGCACAATGGAAGAATAGTAAACAAAAGTGAGTCAGCTACTGCTACATGAACACTGAGTGTACATTACAAGATGTTAATAACAACTGCCTTGTGAATACCACTCATTCTTCAAGATCTCTCCCCTCCAGGAAGATTTGGAAGGACTGTCTGAAACTGAAGACACTACACTGTAAACTCCCTGAGGACAAGAGCCCATTCCAGTTTTCCTTGTAAAGCCGATGGAGCACAGGGAATTTGAGTGGAGGAAATGTTGAAAGGCTGGTTGAAATGAAACCTCTTAGCCAGCCTTCCAGATTCCACTGAGCACCTACCCCCATGCTGTCAGTCCTTTCTTTTTTAAGTACACACATGTAAAGTGCCCAAATCTTAAGTGGATAGCTCAATAAAAGAAGTCATCCTTTTAAACTAAAAATCTGATCACAGCACTTTCTTTGCTTTAAACCCTCTGATGGCTCTCCAGTACAAATGGAATAAAACCTAAACTGTCCTCTGTCCCTTGCCAACCCCACTGACATTTTTGAGGCCTCTCATTCACTAGGATCCAGCCACCCCAGCCTTCTTTCTGTCCCTTTAATGTAGCATATGCATTCTGAGCTCAGGGCCTTTGCACTTGCTGTTTCCTCTGCTTAGAGTGCTTTCCCCTTAGATTTTCATAGGCCTCAGTTCAAATGTCACCTCTACAAAGTGGATGGCCAGATGACTCAAAAGGGAAAAAAGTCCACTTTCAGTCATTCAGAATCCCAACACACATTTTCAGTTTCTTCCTAGCGTATGTCACTATCTATAAAATAGTCTTCTTTCTCTGGTTTTGATTACATATTTATTTTCTGTCTCTTACTACTACAGTGTAAGCTCTACAGTGGTGCAGATTCCAGGTCTATGACCCTCCCAGAGGGTGGAGGAATGAGTGGCTGGCACTAAGTCAGCCCCCCAAAAATACCTGCTGAATGAAAGTGTTAATTTCCCAGCTGCCAACAGTTTAGAATCGTATTGTTCTTTGGTCTCTATCCACAGTTGAACTATTAACAACCTTAGGGACTGGACCCCTTCTCCTGTAGCTTAAGTAGAGATTAAGACCCCTAGAGAGCCAGAGAAGTTTGTCTGGAGCTGGAATAAAAAACATAAGGCAGAGAAACTGAAGAGAAACATCAACTGTAGTGGGGGATCCAAGAGGAAGGTGGTGGGGGAGAAACAGGCACAGGCAGGCAGCCGCCCTTCCCTCCAACTCCATAGACAAACGTGCAACGATGGGCAACCATCTGATAATCCTGCCGAAAATAACATGATAACTTTTCTCCCATGGCAGGGGAAGAAAAGGACCTAAGGAAACTCCACAAGTACAGGCTGTTTCTAGAATTTCTCAGCTGCTGATGGAAACTGTGAGTCTCAGCCTAGTTGCACATAACCTCTAAATGTGCCAACTGCACACATCCTGAAATGCAGGGGGAGGGGCTCATGAGTGGCTGCCAAGAGGGAGTGGTGTGAGAATAGTCAAGGTCACAAGCATAATCTGGCCGGCAGGGCTGTGCACACACCACAGTTTGGCCGTGGTCAAGGCCTCAGCCATGGGAGGCATCCCCACAGTGTCTGCAAGATGTGGGGGTGGCTGAAGAGAGAGGTGCAGGGCCTGGGACACAATCTCTGTTCCTAGGGCTGGTCAGGTTACTCCAGAAGCCACTTTGGCTAGTGGCCCAAGTCTGGAGGAGTGGGTGACTTTGTACTTTTTGCACCTTTCTGGGAAAGGTGATGACAACAGTCGTGGCTTGCTGCCCCTGGAAACTAACCAGGGGCCTAGCATCCTGAGAACTTGCCTGGCCTCTCATATGGAACATCTCCAACATTGGAGAAAAATGGTCAGCACTGAAACATATACTTGCCAATCAATGTCACCTGGGCCTGGGATGGCAGAGCACAGACACATGCCATTGTGAGCAGCGGGAAAGAAAGAGGCAGCAAAGGATTTCAGGGCCTAACGCCTCTGGCTCATCCCCTGGAAGAAAAGCAGAGCCAGCTTCCCCAGGCCAACATGGTTCCACCTCGCCCCAGGCCTCATGTTCTCCGTGCTCTAAGAAAACTGGAGTCCACAGGGCTGGCTGGGAGCCATCTAGTTTCCAGGAAAGGATGAGAGTGCCCTGCCCCCCCATGATTTACAGGGCTTTCTTGACTAGCAGGACACAAACATACCCCACCCCCTTTCCTCACAAACCAACCTTTCAGGCTTCCGATAAAAAAGAGAAAAAAACAGCTGTAGGGTCTATCCTCCCCTTCCTCCCTTTGGGAGGACAGCTCAGTAATCCTGGGGCAGGGGAGGTGGTGGTAGAGAAAGGCCTTCAGGTAAGCTGACTGCCTCCTCCCTCAACCTCCATCTGGCAGCAGGGCACACGGGAGAGGCCCTAAGGGGTAAAGAGGGTCTTCACAGAAGGAAAGTAATCAGTGAGATCCAGGAGCAAGTTGTGCCCCAGAGTGGCAGTCAGCAAATATTTATTAAGAACTTACTACGTGATATGCTAAACCACCCTTCTGAAGGTTTAACTAATTTAATACTTCTAATATCTGTGTACAAGAATGCCTATTTCCTAAGATACTCACCAATATTGACTATTAAAATAGTATTCTAGGGGCACCTGGGTGGCTCAGTCGGCTAAGCGTCTGACTTAGGCTCAGGTCATGATCTTGTGGTTTGTGGGTTTGAGCCCCACGTTGGGCTCTGTGCTGACAGCTTGGAGCCTGGGACCTGCTTCAGATTCTGTGTCTCTCTCTCTGCACCTCCCTGCTCATGCTCTGTCTCTCTCTCAAAAATAAATAAAACATTTAAAAAATTAAAAAAAAATAGAATCAAAGTAAATATATCACACATATCCTTTAAGGTTTCTGCTTTAGGTAGTATGCTTGGAAAAATCCTTCCCCACTCTGAAATTATAGAAATATATACCTGTATTTTCCTGATTTATAATTATATTTTTTTATGTTTATTTTTATTTTTGACAGAGTGCAAGCAGGGAAGAGGCAGACAGAGGGGGACAGAGGATCTGAAGCAGGCTCCGCCCTGACAGCAGTGCAGTGATGTGGGGCTCAAACTCAGGAACCATGAGATCATGACCTGAGGTGAAGCCAGACGCTCAACCAGGTACCCCATGTATTTTCTTGCAGTTAAAAAATTTCAATCTGTCCTCTAGAATTTGATTTGTCACAGTGTAAGAAAGAAAATTTAACTTAAAATACCCAATTATCCAATATAACAGTCTATTCTGTTTATAAACCTCAACCATAGAGTCTATAAAAGATAAAAGAACAGAGATAAAGTCAAATACAGGTGGCTGTTGTAGCTAATAAAACATGGGTGCCATCTCTTTCCCTTCCTCCTTCCTGCTCAAGGGGACAGGCTGGCAAGCGAAAACAAGAACAAAGTCCTACCTGCAAAAGGATGACGAGCACAAATATACACAGAGGAGAGCCTGGGACTCCCAGGCAGCACCAAGCAGGAACATGGACCTCCCACAGATAATTGCCAGATGCTTTATATGTTATCTGCTAAACCAGCATGGATTGGACTCTGTCATTTGCATCTAAACACCCCTGTAACTTACCCACAATTCTTTCTTCCTTAATTTTACAGTAAGAATTGCTAGGATTTATTGTTGTCTACTAGGCACCATGGCTAAGCAATTTGTTCTCATGCTCATTTAATCTTCTCAACAAACTTAGTTACGATACAGCCTACAGGACTTCCCTAATTATAACAGGACCAAGGGCAGCTTTTCAGAGTAGGAAAAGACACTGCATGAAACTCCCTACTTTGGAAACATAGAATATTTGCTCAAAATCAGACTGCAACTAGTAAGAAACAATGTCATTATTTGCTAAATTCCTACACGTATTGAGGTCTAGTTTTGGACGTTTCTATTTTGTTCCATTTACCTATCCTGTCCCAATGTCACCCAAAAATTTTTTTTTCTGGTAAAGCAAGTCTAACTCCACTACTTTCTTCATTTTTTATTTTTTAAAAGATTTTATTTTATTTTGAGAGGGGGTAGGGGAGAGGGAGAGAATAAGAGGGAGAAAGGGAGGGGTGCCTGGGTGGCTCACTCGGTTAAAGGTCCGACTTTGGCTCAGGTCATGATCTTGTGCTTTGTGAGTTCGAGCCCCACATTGGGCTCTGTGCTGACAGCTCAGAGCCTGGAGCCTGCTTCAGATTCTGTGTCTCCTCCTCTCTCTGCCTCTCCCATGCTCATGCTCTGTTTCTCTGTTTCTCAATAATAAATAAATGTTTTTTAAAAAAATTTTTTAAAAAAAAAAAGAGGGAGAAAGTGAGAGAAGGAGCCTAGCATAGAGCTTTGATGCAGGGGTCCATCTCACTACTGTGAGATCATGACTTGAGCTGATATCAAGAGTTGGACACTCAACTGACTGAGCCACCCGGCGCCCCTAAAGATTTTATTTTTAAGTAATCTCTACACCCAATGTGGGCCTTGAACTTATAACCCCAAGATCAAGAGTTGCAGTCAGCCAGGTGCCCCATTATTTTCTTTCAATTGTTTTTGGCTATTCTCATACATTCATTCTTTCAGAAAAAAACTTTTAAGTCATCTTGTCTAGTCCCAATACTTCCCTTTGGGAATTCGTCCTATGGAAATCATTTTGAAAGGGGGTACTAGGCTTTAAGGACTGTCTACCTTCGGTTCAGGTCATGATCTCGTGGCTCGGCTTGTAAATTTGAGACCCGCATCAGCATCAGACTGTCTGCTGACCCTGCAGAGCCCACTTCAGATCTTCTGTCCACCCCACCCCTTACCCCTCCCCTGCTTGCATTCTCTCTCAAAAATTACTTAATCATTTTTTTTAAATAAAATAAATAAGTACACAATAGAAGGGGACTACTAGAGTAAGGTACCACAATCCATATAACAAAATGTTTATAGTTTGAGCACAGAGGTTAGGAGCTTCAGTTCTGGGTGAGACAGACTTCAGTGTCAATCTTGAATCTGCTTTTACTAGCTTCAGGGCTTGGGTCAAGTCAGAAATTCAAGACTTATTTTCCTTACACAGAAAAACAAAGCCTACTGACAGTCCCTCCTGAGAAGCAGGTAAGAGAAGTAAATGAGGGGCACCTGGGTGGCTCACTAGGCTAAGTGAGTCTTGATTTCAGCTCAGGTCATGGTCTCATGGTTCTTGAGTTTGAGCCCTGCATCGGATTCTGCCCTGACAGCGGAACCTGCTTGGGATTCTCTGATTCCCTCTCTCTCTGCCCCTCCCCACTCATGCTCTCTCTCAAAATAAACAAAAAAAAAAAAAGAAAAAAAAAAGAAAGTAAATGAGACACTGAATATAAATACATTGCCCAATCCACAGTAACTGTTCGATAAATGCTAGCTATTTGGGGAAAGATTAACATGGAAAGATGTTCATGATATGTTAAGTGGAAAAAAATAAACAGAGCCTATAAAACTATAGGTACAGACATTCCTTAAAATGTATACATTCACAGAAAAAAACTAAAAATGCATAATTGTTATCTCTTGATGGTGGCTTTAATGGTAACTTCTGTTACCTTTTTATTCATCTGCATTTTCTACAATGAACATGTATTACTTTAACAAGAAAGTTAACTTTAAGAGTCCAGTTAGGAAATGGGAAAGGCTTAATGATGACCAGGTGGGAAGGCTTTTCCCCCCTCTTTTTAAAGATCTTAAGAGTGTGGAGATAGATTGCAGTCCTCCTCTGCCCTGGGCTGGACTACATCTGTGCCTGGTTCGCTAACCTGGCCCCCCCAGTGAGCAGGGCTTCAACCTCAGTTCTCTGGGATCAGAACTTCTTGGGCAAGATCCAGGTACCTGTACATCTAGTTCTGAGAGATCATTTCAGGACTGCCGGACTAGACGCAGACTAGTTTTAACATTCTGTGATTTATCTCAACTCTTTGAAGTCAGATCCCCCTCCTCTGCCAAATGGGTCCCACAATCTCTGCCCTGTCTATCCTACAGGGAAACTAGCACTCAGTGAGAGCTCCTTGCAAAGGCAAGTTGTTGGGATTGCAAAGCGTCTGGGTTCCAAGCATGAAAAGCCTCTTAGAGCAGCTTTATAACTTATACTTGGTGGGGTGCCTGGGTGGCTCAGTTGGTTAAGCGTCTGACTTTGACTTGAGGTCCATGAGTTCAAGCCCCATGTGGGGTTCCGTGCTGACAGCTCAGAGCCTAGAACCTGCTTCAGATTCTGTGTCCCCCTTTCTGCCCCTCCCCTCCTCACACTCTGTCTCCCTCTCAAAAAAAAAAAAATTTTTTTTTTTAATTTATATAATTTATACTTGGTTTCCAGATCTGTGTCAACAGGATGGGAGCAGGCAGGCTGAGGCCAGGCCCTTGCCTCAGTATCAAGGCCTGCTTTCTGTCTTGATTTTAAAAAGAAACCTCCCTTTTCTTTTGCAGCTCTGTGAATGACAGTCTACAAAGGACATTTCCCCCCATTGTGAGTGTAGTGGGTTGAATACTATCCCCCAAAATCCTTATCTACCCAAAACTTCAGAATGTGACTTTATTTGGAAATAGGGTCTTTGCAGATATAATTAGTTAAGGATCTTGAGATTAAATCATCCTGTATTTAGGGTGGGCCCTAAATCCAATGACTGGTATCTTTACAAGATAAAAGAGGGAGATTTGGACAGAGGGACACAGTGGAAGGAGATCTGAAGATGAAGGCAGAGACTGGAGTGAGCCAAGGAACAGCTGGAGCCAACAAAAGCTGGAAGAGGCAAGGAAAGATGGCCCCCTCAAGCCTCTGGGGGGAATGTGGTACTGCTGACACCTTGATTTCAAACTTCTGGCCTCCAGAACTGGGAGAGGGTACATTTCTGTTGTTTCAAGCCACCCAGTTTGTGATAATTTGCTAGAGCAGCCATTGGAGACTAATATTTTGATGCTAGAATTAAGGCCTGATCACTTTTATCTGGGGTTCTCTTGGGCTGGCAGACAGAATTCTAAGATGACCCCCAGGAACCCTCACCCTTGGTGTGCGGGCACAACCTACAAACAGGAACTACCACTCCCGTTATTGTGTTACATAATCTGGCAAAAGGGATTTTGCTGGTGTCAGCTAACCAAATTCATTGATCTTAAGACAGAGAAATTGTCGGGGCGCCTGGGTGGCTCAGTTGGTTAAGCATCCAATTTTGACTCCAGTCATGAGTTGCAATTCATGAGTTTGAGCCCCTCATCGGGCTCTCTCCTCTCAACACAGAACCCACTTTGGATCCTCTGTCTCCCTCTCTCTGCCCCTCCCCCACTCATGCTCAAAATAAAATAAAATAAACAAACATTAAGAGAAACTAAAGAAAAAAAAAAAACAAAAAACACAGAAATTACCTTATATGACCAGAACTAATTAGGTGAGCCCTTGAAGGAGATAGGCTCATCCTGGCAAAAGGGATTTGAGGCATAAGGAGTCACCTTGGGAGAAAGTAATCTTGCCAGTGCAGAAGTCTAGCAGACACCAGCCTCACCAAGTGATCCAGGAAAACATCACCAGTAATAAGACATACTGGCATCATGAATGCTTTGATAGGATGCTCTGAAAAGGATGCAACATCATTTTTGTGCTGTTCTTGCCCCAAATGCACAACCCCATTCTAAGAAGAAAAGACACAGGAACTGTTATACACTAGAGGAGATTAAGGAGAAGTTACAACTCAATGCAATGTGGGATCCTGGAACAAAAAAAAGGGCATTAGCGAAAATACTGGTAAAATTCAAATAAGGCCTGCAGGTTAGTTAATAATATTTGCCAATGTTAAAAACTTTTTTTTTTGCCAATGTTGATTTCCTGTTCTTGATAAAAGCACTATAGGATGAGGGATAGAAGGAACTGTTACATTTTTTGCCACTTTAAATCTAAAATTAATTCAAAATAAAAAGTTTAAGAGGAAATGGTCACCTAGGTTATTATAGAGCCATAATGCAGACCCAATGCTTAAGGAGAAATTTTGATGCTAAGGTTAGGATCCCTGCAATTGTATCATGAAAAAACAATTATAAGGAAATGTGCAATACGTTAACAGAGGTTACTTCAGGGTGGCAGGATTACAATTCTTTTTCTCCAATACTTCTTTATACTAAGCATGCATTACTTTATTTTTTTTAATGTTTTATTTATTATAAGAGAGCACAAGCAGGGGAGGGGCAGAGAGGGGGGGAGAACAGAGGATCCAAAGCAGGCTCTGCATTGATAGCTGGGAGTCCAATGTGGGGCTTGAATTCACTAACTGTGGGATCCTGACCTGAGCCAAAGTTGGACGCTCAACAGAATGAGCCACCCAGGCCTGTTTCCGATTCTGTGTCTCCCTCTCTCTCTGCCCCTCCCCCGTTCATGCTCTGTCTCTCTCTATCCCAAAAATAAATAAAAAAATGTTGAAAAAAAAAATTAAAAAAAAAAAAAAAGGGGCGCCTGGGTGGCGCAGTCGGTTAAGCGTCCGGCTTCAGCCAGGTCACGATCTCGCGGTCCGTGAGTTCGAGCCCCGCGTCAGGCTCTGGGCTGATGGCTCGGAGCCTGGAGCCTGTTTCCGATTCTGTGTCTCCCTCTCTCTCTGCCCCTCCCCCGTTCATGCTCTGTCTCTCTCTATCCCAAAAATAAATAAAAAAATGTTGAAAAAAAAAAAAAATTAAAAAAAAAAGAATGAGCCACCCAGGTGCCCCAAGCATGCATTACTTTTGATAATCAGAAAAAAATAAAATTTTCTTTCTTTTTTTTTTAATGTTTGTTTTTGAGAGAGAGGGTGCCAGCAGGGGAGGAGCAGAGAGAGGGGCAGGGCAGAGGATACAAAGCAGGCACTGACAGCAGTGAGCTGAATGCGGGGCTCAAACTCAAACCAAGAACTGCAAGATCGTGACCTGAGTCGAAGTCAGACGCTCAACCCACTGGGCCACCCAGCCGCCCCCAAAATAAAATTTTAAAAAATACCAAACAGTTGCTTGGGGATGCTGTGGTAGAGGCTTTTAAGGTAGAGAGGGTTGTGTTAAGATGGGATAAAAAGGTGTTCCCTGCCTCTGGAGGGCTAGAAGGAGGCAGGAGGTAGCAGTGGACTGGTGCAAAGGATATAGATTTGGGGCCACAGAGTTGTTCTAGGTAAGTGCAGTCTGAACCCCAAGAGAGAGGGCGGGCTGCTGAAACAGAGCAGTAAGTCTTTGACATGGTAACAGCTAAGTGTTCTGGGAGAGTATCAGTACCTTAGAGCCCAGAGCCCTCTAAAACCCCTGTATCCAACCTAAATTTCCAGCCATGCCTGTCACCTGCTCTTCCCTCTATCAGCCCCTGCCCTAAAATGATCACCCCCTGCCTCAGGATAATACATCTTTCTGCCATTATTCACACAGCCCTTCTCTCTAGGGCTCCTCCTCCTTTTCTCCTTTCTCCATAACTTTCAAAACGTGGCTTAATTCCACCTCCAGGAAGCCTTCCCAGACCACTCCTGCCCTAATCACTTCACCTTCTCCCAGCCTGCTTAAGTAGCTCACCTGTTCCACTCAACGTCACTTAACAAACCCACAAGATAGCACATAAACTTCCACGTGTTCTTGGAGCATCTCCACATGGGTTTACAAGCATCTTCAGAACAGAGACAGTGTTTTGCCTGTCTTCCCCGAGTGGAAGCTCTCAGCTGAGCTCCACTGGCTTGTCCCCCTCCCCCACCCATCCTTCAGCAAACTGCCCCTCTGCTGCCACCAGTCACAGTCACATTTACCAAGTCAGCTGTGCCTATGCCCAAGCCTTTTCATGCTGGTTCCATTTGTTTTTGTGGTTATAACTGAACAGCAACTGAAATGTAAGTGCAGAAAGGAAAAGGTTTGATTTCTATGAAAATTAAGTGATCTAGAAAAGCAATTCTGAAATTCTGGTCTTTGAGGACAACCTGGGGTCCCTGAGACCGTTTCAGGAGGGCTGTCAGGTAAAAACTATTTTTATGATAATAATATTAAAATGTTAAAAGCTTTTTCATGCTCATGTTTCAGAGGCTAAATGAAGTGTGGTGAATATAGTGGTCTTGAGTTTTGTAGAGATTTCCAAGGTAAAAGTTTAGGGTATAAACATGTGTGTTTTCAGAGATTAACTCAGTTTATTCTCAGGACTTCAACTGAATATTTACCAGCAAACTTACATTAGACTTATTATAATCTCTCTATCTCATCATGTAATAAATCACTATTTTGAAATCCTGCAGATCAGCAAAAAATGTAAAAGCAATGCCATTCTGTTCTCTCCTTTTTTAATTTTGGAGAACATTTTCATTAAAATATGCTTTTAATGTTAACATGTAATGACCTTATATTATTTTATTTTTTTTTTTCAACGTTTATTTATTTTTGGGACAGAGAGAGACAGAGCATGAACAGGGGAGGGGCAGAGAGAGAGGGAGACACAGAATCAGAAACAGGCTCCAGGCTCCGAGCCATCAGCCCAGAGCCTGACGTGGGGCTCGAACTCACAGACCGTGAGATCGTGACCTGGCTGAAGTCAGACGCTTAACCGACTGCGCCACCCAGGCGCCCCAGACCTTATATTATTTTAAATGAAAACTTTTTTAATTTGCTTTAATTTTTAAAACAGTAAATATCAATAGATTTGGCACATACACAAAAGACAATAATATTAAAGAATCCTAGATCAAAAAGTCTGAGAACTGCTCATCTAGAAAGACAGGTTACAAATGAGGGGAAAAAAGACTAAGTTAGGTGAGTGTATTTAAAAAGTAGATTTCTGCATGTGGAGTCATATGTAACATCTTTTCACTTCTTTAAGAAAAACTAATAAACGGATATATATATTTTTACCCAACAACCTCGCTTCTGAGAATTTCTTCTAGAGTCATAATTACACTTGTAGGAAATGCCATTTGAACAAAGTTATTCACTGCAGCCTCGGACATAACAGCAAAATAGACAAAATAATGGAAACAACCCAACTCAAGTTCTGGGCTGGGGAGAGAGAGAGAGAGGTGACCCACATATCTTGGTTAAAAAATTATCTCACTTCCATATCCTGAATATTGTGCAAGTGTAATAAAAGAATGACCCAAGGGTTCTATGTGCTCATATGGAAAGATCCTATACAGTTGCTAGGTGAAACAAGCAAGGTGCTAAACAACATGTCTAAAGTGCTAACTTGAACCAACTGTAAGAAAAAGGGGGCAGGGGTACAATGTTTCACTGCCTGCCCGGTATGTTGTGTGTACATGTATTGTTGGTTTTTTAACCTTTTGATTTTTGAACTATGTGAACATATAGCCTAGTGAAAAAAATTTAATAAAAGGAAACATGAAATTGCAGGTGATATGTGTAGGTGTGATTTTTATATACAATTTGCAAGTTTAATTAGAGTACCTAGAAACCCAAAGAAAAGGCCTTTCAGCCCTAAATCAGTTTTGGTGAATAAAGAAAAATAGATGCATATGTTTTTAAAGTAAAATGAATTGTTTAAAACATGGATTGTTTTGGGGCACCTGGGTGGCTTGGTCGGTTAAGCGTCCGACTTTGGCTCAGGTCATGATCTCACGGTCCGTGAGTTCGAGCCCCACATCGGGCTCTGTGCTGACAGCTCAGAGCCTGGAGCCTGTTTCAGATTCTGTGTCTCCCTCTCTCTCTGCCCCTCCCCTGTTCATGCTCTGTCTCTCTCTGTCTCAAAAATAAATAAACGTTAAAAAAAAAATAAAAATAAATAAATAAATAAATAAATAAAACATGGATTGTTTTAAAACTCCCTACTTTAAGCTGACTTTTTAAAACTACTGAGTGCCTTGACTAAGAGCCCCTAGGGACCCAGTGGTAACAAATTCAAGACTGTCACCTTGTTCCATCAAACCCCAGCACTCTCCTGGAGGAAGGTAGTTAGGAGGCCTGAGAACACAGTCAGATCTGGACTTTCCAAGGCAGGGAATGTGGTTTCCCACAGCTGGGCATGCCAAGCTCTCTTCAGGCTGATTCTGTGGCCACGCTCCCTCCTGCCCTTGTGGGGGTCCCAGAGAACCCACAGGGAGTTCTGTCTCTGGATGTTAGCTGGGCCCAGTAAGGGGATGTCTCTGGGAGCCTTGGTGACCACAGTAAGGGTAGGCGTCAGAGACCCTGCGGTGAGGCTGCCCTGCTGGCTCCCCCGGAATGCACAAGGCCCCTGGCTGGCAGCAGACTCTGGACTCCTTATCTGCTGGTGTGCCGCCAATCTGCCAGCCTCGAGGTCAGAAAAGTCCCACTGTAGACATCTAGTGAGTCCTGGCTGGGGCCCCAGTGGCATGACCCTTCCACACCCCATCCTCGCATGTCTCAAGGCATTCTGGAAAGAGAAGCAGGACTCCTCCAGAAGATGACTGTGCTGTGACTTCTATCTACAAAAGCAAAGGACCTTCCTTCCCCCTAAATAAGCACCAAGATAACTGGCTCCTTTCCTCTTCATGTTTTTAAGGAAAAGACTAGAATCATCAGCAATTTCATCATTACACTTAGGAATAAAAACAGAACCTGTCTTTGGTCTTCTCCATCAAGCTTCTTGGTCACTAGCAAGCAATGTGACTTGGGAATACCAATTAACCTCTCTAGACCTAGTTTCTTTAGTTGTAAAACAAAGAGACTAGACTGGAAGATTCCCAAAGTCCCTGCAGTTCAACATCCTATTGTCTGTAGTTCTGCAAAATGCCTAAGCATTACTTTCTTCAGGCATCCACTGCAAATAGTTTGAATTATTTTAGCACAGTAGAGAGAAGGAAGTCCCAGTTCCCAGACATATACAATCTATTCACAGCACTACCATTTAGATCCCAAGATCCTGTGAATATTGTACACGGATTCAGGTTCCTCTGAATAAAGTGGGTTTGAGCAGGTAGGGAAAAAGGAAGACTGAGCAGGGTTTGAAAAGAGAACGAGCCCAGTGACTGATATATACCCAGTGCCCAGACCCCCAACTCAATGTTAGTCCTTCCAGCCTATTATCAGCGCAGAAAAGGAATACTTCTATAACCTGAAGAAATCAGAGTAGCTCCCAAAACTAAAGGCGGAAAAAAAAAATCTCTTTTCCTTTTGCCCAGTGATTCTGTGGGACAATCTCCAGCAGGGCACAGAAAAGTGGCCTACTCAGAAAGGCAGGGAAATTGCATCCATGTTCCTAAGGAGGAGATGAATCAACACTAAGGCTGAGCTCATACCACTCCTACAACCCAACCTACCTAAAAGCTTCTGGGACCCCTAAATAATCCACCCCATCCCACACAGATGATGATAATGATGACTGTGATGATGACAAACCTCTACCATGTCCCAGGCACAATCACAACATGCTTCACGGCAGGGAGAACAGGCTCACAGAGGTTAGGAAACCTGCTGGAGAGTGACGGAGCCAGGATTCGAACAGATTCATCTAGCTCAAAAGTCCAGAATTTTCTTACCACCTCATACCATCTTTAGTAGAGTGCTGTCTTCTCTGAACTTAACGGAACACAACAGCGTGGCCTCTCTTGCGTTGCTACCTTATTCTTCGTGTCTGGATGTTCTCTCTCCCCATCAAAAGTCTACAGGAGCCAGGCCTCATCCCCTCTTTGCACTTGGCAGTGGCTACTCCAAGGGCTGAGCACAGACCAGGCCCTGTGTACTGGCTAACCAGAGGGGTGAGGATGCATCTGAGAGTCATAGAACCTGCAGTTCTTATTCTTCTTGCCTAAATGACAAAGCCATTAATTCCGGTTGGTGCCCTTTAGTCATACTTGCAGACCAATGGAAGAAGGAGTACCACTAGTCTATCTCCTAGCTATCCATGATATATGAAAATTCACCTCTGAGCCTCCAACAAGAAATGGAATATTAGTTTTTAATTCCACCCTATAAAAGTCACAATTCTGGACATTCTTTCTCTTGCTTCATCATCAAGATCCTCTCAGTTTCTCTGGCTCTTGTTTAAGACTTAAGGATTAATCACAGATGTTTTGGATAAAAGATCTATTCTGACCTTAGCACTTACCCCTTCCCAAGGTCATAGGGCAAGTTAGAGGCAGAGCTAGGACAGAGACCAGGGTAGCCAGGCCAGTCTCCAGTACATACTACCACCACCACTTCCCAGCAGCCTACCCACGTGGCCTGGGGTTTCCAGGGAAAAATGACTCTAAAGACAAATCCAAACCCAGGGTAAGTCCAGGAAGAAAAGTCAGGTGCAAAGTTGCTCCTGCCCCTATGTTCCTTATGCCCCAGGTGAGCACTCTGCCCTCATCAAATCATGCGTCCTATTGGACACCCAGGCCCTGGCAGACACTAGAGCCTCAAACCCGAAGCCACAACCCCGAGCTGGGAAATTTTTCTTTTACTTTAACTGAACTTCAGAATCATATCCTGAAACTGCTTGGATGGCTATTTTGTCCCATTGCCCTAACCCACCAAGAGAGGGCAGCCTGAGCCATAGCTCCCAACTTGGTCGGTAGGACCAAAAATAGCTAAAAAAAAAAACCAAAAAACAAAAAACCGTGCCCATGGCTAAAGCCAGCTCAGGGTTTATCAGAGTGGCTCCAGTGCCATTCTCCAGCTCCTGCTACTAGTCGGCCGGAAAATCCGCGGCATTTTTTTCTCCAGCTGGTAGGTGATCTGGCCAGGGTAGGAACACAGTTCCCAGAAAGCAAAGTCCGGAGACCAGTGTCCCATCGGAGCTGCCCCAAGAACTGCCCACCAGATTTGCCCATCTACTCCCTCTGCTTTTTCTGTCCTCCTATCTGCGGGTTTCAGGAAGCCTCTCGGCTTTTTAGTGCGGCTGTCTACGTGCCGAACACCGTTCTCTATCTAGCTCCCACATCCCGCGATCTCCAGTCGAAAGGAGTGCAGCTGAGAACCCCCTCCCCTCACCACAAAGTATCCCCCATCGTGGCACCCCAGCCAGGTGTCGCCTCCATCCAGCGTCCGGGCCCATGTGCTGATCCTCCCGGGAGCCTCCCTGCTCTAACCCGAGGCTTCGGAATCCGGAGACGGGCTCTCGGTCCTCGGCGCCGCCAGGCCCCCACTCCCACCCCCACCCCCACCCCCACCCGGTGACCCCAAGCGCTGGAGGCGCGCCGCTTGTCGGCGCGATGCCGCACGGTTGGGCACTGCGCGGTCCCGCCGGTACGCACGCTCTCCGCCCTCACCTGAAGCTCAGGCGGACGCCACCGGGGCCTCGCGCAACCTCACAAGCCTGGCCCTCCGGCGGCCCGCAACGGCAGCGGCAGCGGCAGCTCGGTCGGTGCGTCCGCGCGGGTAGCCCGCGTGCCCTCGCCCCCCTGCCTGCGTCCGTCCCCGCCACGACGCGCATGCCCCGCTATATAGCTTGCGCGTCAGCGACAGGGCCCACCCCCGTCCCTGGGCCCCGCCCCACCCTCGCCCCACCCTGCTCTCCCCAGGGCCTGCCACGTGGGGCCCCGGCCCACGATAGGGCGACGTGCGCGAGCTGTCAGCCCGCCGCGCGCTCCACCCGGCCCAGCGCCGGCACCTCGCCGGCCCAGGCGGAGACCTAGCTCTCCGGGATCCTAGGCGGACCAGCTTCATCTTGTAACCGTTCTGCGAATTCCATTCTTCATTCACTTAGGCCCACAGACTGACTCCTCCTTCCTCTGGAAACTCCCATTTAGACCTTTCCCTCTCCACGTGGGAACCTCTTACAACCTGGCCTCCATCCCTTAGCAGTAAGACTGCTACTCACCTAATATGTATGTCTATAGTTTAACACTTTTGATTAATGTAAAAAGCTTCTCAACCTCCAACTCAATTCTGAAATGTGCCCTAAAAGGGGACGCCCCATAGACGATGTTTCTTCTCCATATTTCAACCAGCCAAAAGAACAAAAATTAAAATAATTTCCTGTTCAAGTTCCAAGTAAACTATACTATACTCACTTTCCAATTAAATGTCGCACAACCCCTCCCCCCCAATAATCAGGCTCTTTAAGGGAACCACATTTCTGAATCCCAGTCAGGGAGAAATGTTAATTTGGGGGTGAGGCGTGTCCTAGGAGTCTCCTCCGTTGTGGGATAGTCCTATTGAGATGGATATCAAGCCTCGGAAATGGAAATTTCTTGAGAAAATAAGCCACCCATTAAACGCCCATTGTTCTATTCTGGTGGACATCAGGATTATTTCCTCTACAGCTAAGCCAGCTGCCACCTGGGTCTAGGGGACCCACAGGAAAGGTCTTCTAGCAGAACTGTAGCCAGTTGGTATCCAGGTACCAGTTGTAGCTCAATGTCTGGTGCCTAGCTGGCACTTAGTGTTTCTGTGAATTTGCACAGGGAAGGGGCCCCGTATCCCATGCTGCAAATTCTGGAGAGAAGAACCCTCATGCTGGCAGTGCAGACAATCCCTGGAGCATGTAGCAGGGAGAATCCAGAGTTCAGTGGCAGCTTGTTCCTAAGGACTGGGTAAAGAGGGAAAAAGAAAGCCTTGAAACAAAGCCAGAAGAGGCCAGATTGTTTATGCCACTCGTGAAGAGACTAGCCCGGCCCTGGTTGTTCTAAAATTGAATTATTCTCATCCTGCAATTACAGTCGATGCTCCAGTTGGGTAAGGGGTGGGGTGATAGTCCTCTCATTTTCCAAGTGATTTCAAAGTAATGGTATCTCTTGCAGAATTTCCCTCAGAGCCCCTTCATCTTTGTAATAACCCTTTATATTTGTCCTTCTTGGTTAAACTCAGAGTATTTTTCAGACATTATGTCACCCATTGGGACTTAATCCCATCTCCAATGGGCTGTCAGAAATGGTCCAGTCTATACCATTCCTTCCTTTTCTTAAAGTACTGGAAAGGGAATGAGCAGCTGAGCCAGAGATTAAATCAAACAAGAATGCTTCTAACACATACAGCTCTGAAAAGTTTTTAAGGCTATAAATGCATATTACACAGGGGTGTTAATCTTTTCTTAAACCTGAGGTCCAAAAATAATCCCATGGCTCTTCCAGGCAAGGTGTCAGCACTACACACAGGGAAACAAGGCAAGAAGGCTCCTGTCAGACAGGAGGAGGCAGGACAAGACACCCCACCACAGGGCCTACGACAGCATTTCACTTGTTTGCAACCAGACTGAAGGGTAGAGTTGCCAAAGTCCACCAAAACTGATAAGCTATCAGTAATCCATTAGGGGAATACAATTAATTATTAACATAGCTTAAAATCAAAGGGTTTTAACTCTTCACATCCAGCCCCACACAAAATTCTTCAGGTGAACCGTAAGTCTCTCCTTGTTGCTGAGTAGTACTCAATTTTTTATGCCTGGTGCCATGCTTGGGCCCACAATTCTATATTTCTTTCTGCATAATATGCCTTTTTCCTCTTATAAGCCACATTTCCACTCATTAAAATTCTAACTTTTCAAAGCTACTTCGCTTCAGAAAGCTTCTTGATTCTTCTGTGGCACATCTGACCTATCCTTTCAAACTCTTTTGACTGTAACCCACATTAAAAAATATTTTACACGGCAACTCCAGTATAAATAACATTATAGCAAACAAATGTTTTCCAGAATTTCCCTAATACAATAATACCTTGGTTTGTGAGCATAATTCGCTCACAAATTCCGGAAACATGCTTGTAATCCAAAGCACTTGTATATCAAAGTGAATTTCCCCACAAGAAATAATGGAAACTCAGATGATTTGTTCCACAACTCAAAAATATTCACGTAAAAATGATTACAATAATACAAAATAATAAAGAAAATACAAAATATAAAGAAAAATAAACAAATTAACCCACACTTACCTTGAAAACCTTTGTGGCTAATGTGAGGGTTATTGTGTAGGACAACTTTCACTATCACTAACTGAATCACTGCTATCTATTGGCTCAATGGAATCTTCTTTTCAAGCAACTTTAACAAGGCACTTGCTTTTGCCTCCTTTTGAGGATTTCATGGAAATGTGACATTGCGTTGTCGTTAAACAGTTTCATCACTCACACTGCTACAGACTTATTCAGGTGGTGTTTTTCTACAAAATTTTGCAGTTTCCCACATTTTACACACCTCCCTAATATCATTTGAAGTGAGTGATTCTTCCACCTTTTCCCCCTCCTCTGAAGAAGAAGAAATGCAGATGTAGACTTCTTACAAAATCTTGCAATTTTGGCCACTCACAAACTTCCTTCGTACTTCTCAGTGATTTCCTACTTCCACCATAATCATCTCCTTCCTCTTACTGCCTTTCTTTTCAACATTTTTCTGCACGGGGGCCATTGTATACCCTTGCACGGATGTTGACTACAGTACAGTATTAATAAACTCTTGTCATATCCTATATTTAATATAACTGGCAATAAGGCAGCAGAGGAAAGGGTCTGTATCTGCAGGCAGCCTGACCTAGAATGAAGCCAAGCATTCTTAAGCTTACTCTTGTATGGAAAAGCAAAGGACTGTCCATAGGTGCTCTGAAGTGACAGATACACTAGTGCCAGTTGTGGGCACCTTCCAATGTTCTGAAAACTCACTGATTTCTGCCAAACACTGCAGCCTGAGACAGCATCAGAGCATGGAAGACAATCACCCACAATTCCGCAGCGAGAGACAGAGAAGAACCATTGGCTCAGTTGTGATCATGTGACATTTGGCATCACATACTGCTCATATTGCAAGACATTACTTTTTATCAAGTTAAAATTTATTAGAAATGTTTGCTCATCTTGCAGAACACTCACAGAATTACCTGCAATCTAAGGTTTCACTGTACATGCAATGTACTGATATTTTATATTTTACTTCAATTTCAAGTTTATTTAGAGAGAGAGAAAGCGAGAGTGTGTGTGCACATGTGTGTGTGCAAGCAGAGGAGGGGCAGAGAGAGAGGGAGAGAGAGAGAGAATCCCAAGCAGGCTCCACACTGTCAGCGAAGAGCCAGACTCAGGGCTTGAACCCATGAACCCTGAGACCATGACCTGAGCTGAAATCAAGAGTTAGACATTTAACCAACTGAGCCACCCAGGTGCCCCTGCTTCAATTTTTTTTTAGTGATAACAAGCCCACTAAATTGATTTCAGGACCCAATATTGGGTTATGATGCATAGAATTAAAATATTTTATATGGTTCAGGCCTGGGTGGCTCAGTCTGTAGAACATGCAACTTCTTAATCTCAGGGTTGTGAGTTTAAGCCTCACATTGGGTATGGAGCCTATTTTAATAATTTTTTTTTTTCAACGTTTATTTATTTTTGGGACAGAGAGAGACAGAGCATGAACGGGGGAGGGGCAGAGAGAGAGGAGACACAGAATCGGAAACAGGCTCCAGGCTCCGAGCCATCAGCCCAGAGCCTGACGCGGGGCTCGAACTCACGGACCGCGAGATCGTGACCCGGCTGAAGTCGGACGCTCAACCGACTGCGCCACCCAGGCGCCCCTAGAGCCTATTTAAAAAAAACAAAAAAACCCACCACATTTTATGGTTTATGGTACTTGCATTTCCCCCTTATTTCAGTTTTATTTCTAACTTAATTTGACCTTAAACTGTCTGGATTATCAAAGATTTCTGCATCTCCTAACATAACATCTTGCATGTAAGAAATTCTCAGCATTTGATGGATGAATGAATAGGCCAGCTCACTAAAAGTTTGAAGTTGGATGATATTTAAGGGAACTAAGCACAAAAACCTGACATTTTCTTGACTATTTCCTTTTTGACAAGGTACCACAGCTACCAGCCAAAAGATATGCAGATTACCCATAGCTGAAGCCAATGAAACAGCCTTGGGGAAGAAGCCAGAGAAATAAAACCCCAGCTATGAGCGTGTATAAAATGGGATGGGGACTCAGAAAACAAAAATTCGCTCTGTGGTTTCTGTTGACAAGGTAGGCAACTTGATCAGGAGGGTGGGCCAAAGATCCCCTTTCTACTCCTCAGCTCTCAGAACAGTTGAAAGAGACTGGAGAGAGAAACCAATGACCAGGTAAGATAGTTTCAAGTGGAAAAATGAGTTTTCCATGTTAATTAAAAAAAAAAATTTTTTTTTTAAATGTTTATTTACTTTTGAGGGAAGGAGAGAGAGAGGAGGGGGGAAAGAGACAGAGAGGGAGAGAACGAGTGGCGGTGGGGCAGAGGCAGATGGAGACACAGAAACCAAAGCAGGTTGCAGGCTCTGAGCTGTCAGCACAGAGTCCCACGCGGGGCTTCAACTCACAGGGCTCCAACTCACGGGGCGTGAGATCGTGACCTGAGCTGAAGCTGGACATTCAACCGACTGAGCCACTCAGGCGTTCCAAGTTTTTCATGTTTTTGCATGTTTTAATGAATTTAAGAGGATCAGAGGAAATGTAAGTTTCTGGTTTACCCAAAATCATGTCAGAGCACCAGCACTCCACACTCTGTCAGCCAAAAGAGCTAGAATCCTTTCAGCCTCAGTCATTTCTGTTCTCATCTAATGCTTTCAGCAGACAAAAAAAAAAAAAAAAAAAAAAGCCAAATGGTAAAAATAACACTTGATTAAGTAACAACTATAGGAATTTTCCCATTTCGTCTAAGATAACTTAGTTTGTTGGCATACAATTGTTCATAGTATTCCCTTATAATCCTTTTTATTTCTGTCAGGTCAGTAATCCCCTTTCATTCCTGATTTTAGTAATTTGAGTCTTTTCTTTCTTTGCCAAACTAGCTAGAGGTTTGCCCACTTTTTAAATATTTTCAAAATTGATTTTGTTGATTTTCTCTCGTTTTTCTATTCTTTCATTAATTTCTGCTCTGATCTTTATTAGAAAATATCATTGTTTTTGCCCTGTCCCTTGCATGAATGTTTAGCTGGGAAAAGAATTCTAAGTTGATGCTGCATTTTTATTATTCCTTTTGTGTTAAGCATCTATTGTTGAATGATGACAGTCTGCTGCTAGTTTGATGAACTTCATAAGCAATGTCTTTCACCTCTTAACTGTTGCTAAGATTCTGTCTTTAGGGTTCTATAGTTTCAGTACAGTACATCTAGAAGTGAATGTGCTTTTCTTTATCCTCAGTTTCTCCAAGTAGAGAATTGATATTTGTTTTGAATTCTGGAAAATCCTACCTTTTCATATTGTGTCACTCATTCTCTAAGCTGCAAGAGCTCCTATCAGACAAACATCAACTTTCTCATTTTCTTTTTTTCCTCCTCCGGTCACTTTTCTTGCATAGTTCCCATTTATACCTCTTTGGGCTGCAATTCAATTGACTTTGCACTTATTTCCGCAGGGCTCAGCATCTCTCACCAGTCTGAGCCAATCTTCGTGGTAATTTTTCAGCTTGTGATCCTTCCACATGCTCCTAATATAAATTCAGCCTGCACATACCTACATGTGGCCCAAGCTTTGAGATCTCTCACGAATGCCTTTTTACCCCGGAGTTCCTTGCTGCTGATGGTTGGCAGGGACCCTTGACTCCCCTTCTAGATTCCAGCTCTCCTCATCCAAGAGCTTTCAGTCCTGGGATCCTGTACCTCATACGGTGTGAGACCGTATCTTCTATCCTTAACTGGAACAAGAATCCTGGGGGCTCCTGCTCCTGCATTTTTGTCTGTATCCCTGGGAGCTGTGTTGGAATCAGCTATTACCATTCTGGCTTCCCTTTCTTTCTTGTACCTTGATATTTTCTTTCCTTTTTCCTTTCCCATTCCCCATTCCATTTCCCCCCAATTCAGCTACCTAACCGAAGGAAAAAATCTTTTTTTCTATTTTGGCCAACATTTGTCAGTATGGTCAGTTCAGTCTTCCATGTTGCCAGAGGTCTCCCTAGTTTACTCACATAAAAAAAAAATATTTTATTTTTTAGAGCAATTTAAGGTTCACACAAACTGAGTGGAAAGTAGAGATTTCCCATGTACACACAGCTTCCCCCACTACCAATATCCCCTACCAGAATGACCCATGTGTCACAACTGATGAACCTACATTGACACATCATAATCACCCAAAGTCCATAACTTATATCAGGGTTGATGCTTAATGTTTCACATTCTACAGGTTTGGATGAATATATAATGACATCTATCCATCATTACAATATCATACAGAAATGTCCTTGCCCTAAAAACCTTCTGTGCTCTGCCTGTTCATCCCTCTCTCTCCGCAACCCTGATCTTTTCACTGTCTCCATGGTTTTTCCCTTCACCAGAATATTTGGAATCACACAGCATATACCTTTTCAGATTGGCTTTTCAGTTAGTAATAAACATTTAGGTTTCTTCCATGTCTTTTTGTGGCATGATTTTTTTTTCTGCTGAATAATATTCCATTATCTGGATGTACCACATTTTATTTATCCTTTCACCCACTGAAGGACATCTTGGTTGCTTCCAAGTTTTGGCAGTTAACGAATAGAGCTGCTATAAACATCTGCATGCAGGTTTTTGTGTGGACATAAGTTTTCAACACATTTGAGCAAATAGCAAATACCAAGGAGTGTGACTGACTGCCAGAGAATATGGTAAGAGTAGGTTTAGTTTTTGAGGAGTCTGGCTAAAGGGTTATCAATTTTGTCTTTTCAGAGAAAGATCCTGAATTCATTGATTTTTTTTTTTTTTTTTTTTTTTTTTTTTTTTTTTTTTTTAGTTTCTATTTCATTTATTTTTGCTCTAATCTTTATTATTTCCTTCCTTCTACTGGTTTTCGGTTTTGTTTTCTAGTCCTTTAGGTGTGAAGTTCGGTTGTTAATTTGAATTTTTGTTTCTTGAGGTTGGCCTATATTGCTATAATCTTCTCTCTTAGAACACCTTTTGCTGCATCCCAAAGATTTTGTGTTGCTGTGTTTTCATTTGTCTCTCCGTGAATTTTTTAATTTTCTCATTGATTTCTTCTTTGACCAACTCATTGTTTAGTAGCATGTTATTTACCTCCATGTATTTGTGTCTTTTCCAGATTTTTTTCTTGTGGTTGATTGCTAATTTCAGACCATGGTCAGCAAAGATGCACGGCAGGACTTCATCTTCTCTAATTTGTTAAGACTTGTTTTGTGGCCTACCATGTAATCTGTTCTGGGTAATGTTCCATGTGCACTTGAAAAGAATGTGTTATTCTGCTGGAATGTTCTGAATATAGCTGTTAGGTCCACCTGGTCCAATGTGTCATTCAAAGCCACCATTCCCTTCTTGATTTTCTGTTTGGGTGATCTATCCATTGATCTAAGTGGGGTATTAAAGTCCCCTGCTACCATTATATTACTATCAATTACTTTCTTTATGTTTGTTATCAGTTACTTTATGTATTTGGGTGCTCCCACCTTGGGTGTATATTTACAATTTTTATATCTTCATGATAGATTGTTCCCTTTATGATCATATAGTGTCCATTTATTTTTTAGTTTTGTTTAACATTTATTTATTTTTGATAGAAAGAGACAGAGAATGAGCAGGGGAGGGGCAGAGAAAGAGGGAGACACAGAATCCGAAGCAGGCTCCAGGCTGTGAGCTGTCAGCACAGAGCCTCACGTGGGGCTTGAACCCACGAACCCTGAGATCATAACCTGAGCTGAAGTTAGTTGCTCAACCGACTGAACCACCCAGGCGCCCCATATCGTGTCCATTTTTGCTTAAAAAATTTTTTTAACTGGAATAAAGCACACATAACCTTTGCTACTTTAACCATTTTATTATTTTAAGTAATCTCTACCCCCAATGCGGAGCTCGAACTCACAAGATCAAGAGCATGCTCCACCAACTGAGTCAACCAGGCAGCCCCTTGACTTTTATTAGTCTTTCTTTTAAAGTCTATTTTGTTTGATGACAAGTAGTGTTATGCCAGCTTTCTTTTCACTTCCATTTGCATGATAAATGCTTCTCCATCTCTTCACTTTCAGCCTGCAGGTGTCTTTAGGTCTGAAGTTAAGTCTCTTCTAGGCAGTATACATGGATCTTTTTTATACATTCAGTCAGTGTTACCTCTTTTGGAGTGTATGTAAAAAAACTGCCAAACTGTCTTCCTAAGTGGTTGTACCATTTTGCATTCCTACCAGCAATGAACAGAAGTTTCAATTGTTCCATATCCTTGTCAACATTTGATTTTGTCAGTGTTCTGGATTTTGGCCATTCTACTGGGTGTGTATCTTGTTTTAATTTGTAATTCTGTACTGACATGTGATGCTCAGCATCTTTTCATATACTTATTTGCCAAGTGTATATCTTTTTTTTTTAAGTTTTTAATGTTTATTTTTGAGAGAGAGACAAAGTGTGAGTGGGGGAGGGGCAGAGAGGGAGACACAGAATCGGAAGAAGGCTCCAGACTCTGAGTTGTCTGCACAGAGCCTGATGACGGGCTCGAACCCATTAACTGTGAGATCATGACCCGAGCCGAAGTCATATTCTAAACCAACTGGGCCACCTAGGCGCCCCTACCAAGTATATATCTTTAATGAGAAGTCTGGTCATGTCTTTTGCCCAATTTTTAATCTGGCTGTTTGTTTTCTTCCTATTAAGAGTTCTTTGTATATTTTGGATAAGTCTTTTACCAATATTTTTGGCAAATACTTTCTCCTAGTCTATGGGTCATTTTCTCATTCTCTTGATTTTCCTCATTTTTTAAAAAAAACAAAATAAATCCAGACAGGAAAACTAAGAAACTCAGATAAAGCTAGGTATGGAGCCACAAAGTGAAAGTAGGGTCTTCTCCAATAATCTCAAATCACTGAGAAATTTCAGGCACAAATTTTGTTTTCAATGTAGAGAGACAGTCATTTAAAAAAACTTCTTCCTTTTTCACACCATTCAACAAAATGTTGCCCAATGAAAAGGGCCCTATAACATTGTACAGAAATTAGGTTCTGTCTAGGGGTGGCTAGATGGTTCAGTCCGTAGAGCATGTGACTCTTGATCTGGGGTCATGAGTTCAAGTCCCATGTTGGGCAAAGAGCCTACTTTTTAAAAAATTGGTTCTCTTGAGAATGAGTTCAAGAAGCACTGCACCATTTCAGAATGGAGTTTCTAAATAAACTGAAAGAGATGTAGTAGTGAAGCAAGCAACCAGGGTGCTTTGGGAAGGTATTTTTAAGGGGGTACAGACACACTGTAAAGTATATGGAAAGAAGGGCAAGCATTAGAATAAGGGGAGAGAAGAGGCCACTCTTGGAGCTTTCACATAGGCTAATAGAAACTGTCTGATGGGAAAACAGATTTGAAAAACAACACATACACACACACCCCTCAATTGTCCCAGAAGACTATTAGTCTTATTTTCCAAGAAATCTTACTACCAGATCACAGTGAAATTACCTAATATTACTGAAGCTGCACCTTGCTTGCTGAGTAATAAATCAGTAATTCTAACAAATGCTATACAGCTCTACAAAGGAAAAGAACTATATCAATATATCAACAGCACTATTTCAAATACAACTACATGTTTATACAAATTTGTTTTTATTTATTTCCCACCCCACAGCCCAATCATTGCACACTAAGACTGAAAAAAAAAAAAGCAAGAGAACAGGAATAAAAAATGAAGAAATTTTGTATTATATTCAAGCATTTGTCTTTTCTGATTATATAAGAGAAAATGAGTATTAGGAAATCCAACTTCAAAAGAGAAATTCAAAATGCTTCCACAGAGAATCAGAAAGCTGATCTGTTGAGACGGAGACCAGTGGTCCAATTTGTTTGATTCAGTGGGTTTTAAATTCCAGGCTTTAGCCTTGCCCTATGTCCCACACTCTAAATGAAACTAGGAGTGCACTTCAGGACTAGCAACACTCATTCAAAGTTCCTCAACCTCTGTGGGGCACTGCAACAAACTGAAAACTTGCTTGCTTTTATTCTTCTAAGGAGTTTTAAGCTAAAGTTTCTCTTCTCAGACACTATTATATAAAATGGGAGTTTCTGCTTTGTCCCCTCCCTGCCATCACACCAAAAAATAAATAAATAAATACAAATTTGAAATGGGTAAATAAAATTGGCGTTTAAAACCAGTTAAAGCAAGTTAAAACTGAATTAACCCTGAAGGGGTCAGAGGATTTTAAAACAGGGAAAAATAAACACAAAAAAACCCCACAGACATATTGACAATTTTCTAAGCTGAAATGTCTGGACTCTCGCAGGAGTGTCATGTTTTCCAAAGCTGACTTTTGGAAATCTTAAGCTGGATTCAGAAAAATTCCTAACAATATGAGCCAACAGCCAGGAATAGGTTATTGAGCAAGGGAAATGAGTGATTCCATTTACAAACACATCAACGAAAAGAAGGCCACACACCCAGGAAAAAGGTTTAAGAAAGACTCACTCCATCATGAATCTTCCTAGCTGTTGAATTTCACCGTGTTCTGATTCTTAATTTAAAAGCTGAAACTTTATTAAAGATCAATAACAAAGAGCCAATGTGTGGGGGGGTGGGGTGGGCGGGGTAGGTGGTGTAGGAAGAAATCAACATGGTACACTGTAAAGCAACTAAAATATACAGAAAAAAACTTCATCTGGCCTTTCGCAGGAGGCCAAGGAATGGCTAAATGCCCCTTTCAAAGCTTCAAAGCCAACTCTAGGCACAGGTGTCATAAACTCAATTCCCAGACAAGATTAGGTCAGTAGGACTTGACTAGCCACCAGCTGGTTTTACTACGTGCCTTTCACACTTACTAGCAATCACAATATCTAGAAAAACTTTGCCTCACAGGTGTTTTTACTACCTTTCTCAGTTGCCCAAATAAAGTAACTCTCTACTTCAAGAAACTTGGAATGACTTCATTCATTATCACCTCTGGCACAGAAATAGGAAGTGCTTAGTAAGCATAACTTACAAGGTGTAACTGCTGTTTCTGCAGGTTTCCACAGCTCATGTTGGCTATGGGGGCTTTTAGAGGTTCCCTTGTATTCACCCCCTCCATATATACAGGACCTGTACTGCCACCACTTGCTCTACAAAGGCAACAAGGAAATTTCCAGCTGATATTTAGAAATGGAACTTACTTCTTGGTGATATCAGGTATAAAACAGAAAAAAAAGAAAAAAGAAATCTTATTCTACCAGGTTGGTAAAAAAACACACACACACACACACACACAACAACCCACCACCAACACAAAAACCCCTTGGGTCCCTCTTGATCCTGCCTGAGTTGCAGCTGAGTTCAGAAGTCTAATCTCCCTAAGCACCCATATCCTGGCTGCCCAGTCACAGGAAGAACAGGTTTTCGCACAGCTGGATGGCTGGTTCATGATGCAAGATCTGTCCTGACAGAAAAGCTAGCTTGTGGGCATACTTGCAGGGAGCTGGGACTCTGATGGTGCCAGGCCAGTTCCAGTACATGTGGCACAGCTTGAAAGTCAACCTGTAGGCCAAGAAGAAAATAGGATCCAAATCACTCTCCACCTTTAATTTTGGGACATGATTAGGTACTAATGGGTGTATGACACACAGCATGCTTTCCAGAAAACTGGGGAACTAAGAAATACATGATGCAACTTTTGGGAATCATTACTTTTAAGTGGAATTATTTCATTTCATTTCTATTTGTAAGTAAGAGGGACATGGGTAAATTCCCTCACTTTAGGTACCCTCATTTTTAGACTGAAACAAGGAAAACAACAGGATTTTTTTTTTTTTTTTTTTGCCTCAAGAATAGGCTGAAGAATGCGTTAAGTACCCCAGCAAAGTACTCAAATAATCTGAGCCCGATGACATTGGGTCTCAAAACTGGCTGTGTGTTGTAATTATCCAGAGTAGTTTCTTTTCTTAAAAGAATTATTTTTTAAAAAAATGTTTGGGGCACTTGGGTGGCTCAGTTGGTTGAGCTTCTGACTTCGATTCATGGGTTTGAGCCCCGTGTCAGGCTCTGCTCTGACAGTGCAAGCCTGCTTGGGATGCTCTCTCTCTCCTCTCTCTGCCTCTCCCCAGCTCATATTTTCTCTTTCTCAAAAATAAATAAATAAGGGGCACCTGGATGGCTCAGTCAGTGGAGCATCTGACTTCAGCTCAGGCCATGATCTCACAACTCGTGGGTTTGAGCTCCACATTGGGCTCTGTGCTGACAGCTCAGAGCCTACAGCCTGCTTTGGATTCTGTGTCTCCCTCTCTCTCTCTTCCTCCCCCCGCCCCTACACTCTGTCTCTCTCTCTCCTAAAAATAAATAAACATTAAAAAATTGAAAAATTGTTTTAAGTAAAATAAACAAAATTTTAAAAATGTTTATCTACTTTGAGAGAGAGAGAGAAAGAATGTGTGCAAGCACATGCAAGTGAGCAGAGGAGGGCCAAAGAGAGAGAATCCCAAGCAGCCTCCCTGCTGTTGGTTGAGCTTCTGACTCACGACCTAAGCAGAGATCATGACCTAAGCAGAAATCAAAATTCAGACTCTTAACCAGCTGAGCCACCCAAGCACCCCCAGAGCAGTTTTTTTTTTTTTTTTTTTAACGTTTATTTATTTTTGAGACAGAGAGAGACAGAGCATGAACGGGGGAGGGTCAGAGAGAGGGAGACACAGAATCTGAAACAGGCTCCAGGCTCTGAGCTGTCAGCACAGAGCCTGACGCAGGGCTCGAACTCACGGACCGCGAGATCATGACCTGAGCCGAAGTTGGCCACTTAACCGACTGAGCCACCCAGGCGCCCCCAGAGCAGTTCTTAAAATACAAATGCCTAAGAATGCTTGGGGTAAAGCCTGGGCATCAGCTTTACCAATGTTTTGTTTTAAGCTCTTCAAGTAATTTTATTTATTAATTTTTTTTCAACGTTTATTTTATTTTTGGGACAGAGAGAGACAGAGCATGAACGGGGGAGGGGCAGAGAGAGAGGGAGACACAGAATCGGAAACAGGCTCCAGGCTCCGAGCCATCAGCCCAGAGCCTGATGCGGGGCTTGAACTCACGGACCGCGAGATCGTGACCTGGCTGAAGTCGGATGCTTAACCAACTGCGCCACCCAGGCGCCCCTCTTCAAGTAATTTTAAAGTGCACAGGAATTACCAATCACTCTTCAAAAAAAATACCATTATGAAAGACATGAAAAAAATTAAAGGGTAAATATTCCAGTCAGGTGGCAGTGACCCCATCTTAGCTAGTTGGCCATGATTAATTATGAGAAAGAGTAAGTTATTGGTCAGCTCACCTCTGCATGTGATCAGGACTCAGGTTTGCAGTGTTGAGAACACAGACATAATGGGTAGGAATGCCACAACCCTGCCGTACGTGATGGGCAAGAAGGTAGAAGTCCACCCTAGGAAGGAAAAAGTACAAAGGAATGATATGGTCAGATTTGGCCAAAGAGAGCTGAAAAAGATCTTGGTGATCATTTTGCCTCCTTCACCTAAGGCTCAGAGAGGTCAAATGACTGGATCAAGGATACACACAGACCAAACCATATTATAGCTCAGGAATCTGGACTCAACAGTATATGGTATTAGAGGGGTACCTGATTGGCTCAGTTAATAGTGTGTGACTCTTCATCTCAGAGTTGTAAGTTTGAGTCCCACATTGAGTGTAAAATTACTTAAAATTGTTAAGAAAAAAAAAAAAGGGATCGGTAGCAGAAACTACCAAATCTGTGTGCAGGAAGTTAAAAGTATACATAATCTTAGGAAAAGAATGTGCGTTCAATACTTTATACTTAAGAGGTAAAAGATTTATTGTTGGTTTGTTCTTCAGTTGTTTTGAAAATATTTTATGACCATAAAATCTGAGGATTCCATTCCACATCTCTCTAGTCAACCTCCCCATTCCAATACCCAAGGAACAAATAACCCCTCCAACCTATTCTTGCTGAAATATAATGTTTTCCCCACTTACCACTCACAGCTTGTTATGGTATGATCTACCACAGTCCCAGGGGAGGGAGTCACAAAGTGCTCGGTAGCAGCCAGGTACAAATTGGTACTGATTTTCTTCTGAACTACAAATACTACCATCTTGGGCTGATAATTCTCAAAAGCTTCAAAACACTTCTGTAGCTGAGGAATCTCATAGTTGGCAACTGTCTTTAGTTGGCCATCAGACACTCCGTCACGGTATACCACAATCTTCTCTGGGAGACAGTGGTTCACCTGAAACGACATCCTCCTGAGGTGAACTATGGAGTCTGGGGTTGATGACCGCAGGCAGTATGAAGCTCACTCAGCACACAGCTTGGCAATCTGGCAGTAGGTCCCTCTGACAGCTGGGCCCAAAGCCACCATGTCAGAAGGGAAGGGAGGAAAAGCTTCTAGTCATTTCTAGACTTCCTCAGGGTAGTAAAACAGACCTGGTACAGCAAAAGTGTTATAAACTATGAAAGTAAAATAAGCCAGTGATGAGTCACATACATAAGGCCCATACTCAAAAAATATGAACAAAGTTGAAAGAAATGGTAGGAAAATTATGGGATGAATCAACCTTCCTTTGACTTGTATTTCACATGAATTACCATTTAGACAAAGAACAAGGTAAGTGTTAGAGAAATTCTAACATAGGACTGCACAACCCACAGATCCATCTTCTTCACATTTTTATGTACAAGCAACATCTAAAGTTGCTAACAAGTGAAAGGATCCCTTACAAAATATTATCCTACAATCAGGTATAATGTGAAACATTTTTACTAAATAATTAAAATTAGCATACAGTTATGGTAAATTATCCATGGATCCAAATCAAATTTGGATGCTGGATTCAATCAGTTTGAAGAATAATGCTTTTCCCATTTAGAGAATATAATTATGTTCTAGCTGTGTTTGATTTCAATAGTTCAAGAGAATAAGCTGTTCTTTTTTTTTCGGGAGAGAGAGAGAGAGAGAGAGAGAGAGAGAGAGAGAGAGAGAGAGAGAGAATGCTCATGTACACAGGCAGGGGAAGTGCAGAGGGAGAGGGGGAGAGAGAATCTTAAGTAGGCTCCACACCCAGCCCTGAGCCTGACACATGATTCTATTTCACAACCATGAAATCATGATCTGAGCTGAAATCAAGAGTCAGATGCTTAACCGACTGAACCACCTAGGTGCCCCTAAGCTGTTCTAACTTTAAACTAGAAGTTCCCTGAAAAGTGCTTTAGTTTAGTCCACAGTCCGTAAGTGGTAGTTTGATTCTAATCAAGTCGTATAGATTATTCACAATTCCCCTCAGAAACCTAAATTATTACTGAATTAAATATATATACACTATACATTCTTTATACATTTATTCTTTTTAAGTTTCAATTCAAAGAATCCTATTTTTTTAAAATGTTCTATTTATTTTTGAGAGACAGAGAGAGAGAAAGGAAGAAAGAGCGTTGAGTGGGAGAGGGGCAAAGAAAGAGGGGGACAAAGGATCCAAAGTGGACTCTGTGTTGACAGTAGAAAGCCTGACGTAGGGCTCAAACTCACAAACCATGAGATCATGACCGAGCCAAAGTTGGATGCTTAACCTACTGAAACACCCAGGCACCCCAAGCATCCTTTTTTTAAAAAAAATGGTTATTTGGGGCACCTGGGTGGCTCGGTTGTTAAGTGTCCAACTTTGGTTCAGGTCATGATCTCACAGCTAGTGGGTTCCAGCCCCGTGTCAGGCTCTGTGCTGACAGCTTCAGATTTTGTGTCTCCATCTCCCTCTGGCCCTCCCCTGCTCATACTCTCTCTCAAAAATAAATAAACATTAAACAAAAATTTTTTAAATGTTTATTTTTGAGAGAGAGAAAAAGTGGGGAAGAGTCAGAAAAAGGGAGAAAGAGTATCCCAAAAATCTGCGCTTACAGCGCAGAGCTGGACACACGGCATGATCTCACAACCAAGATCATGACCTGAACTGAAATCAAGAGTCAGACACTTAATTGACTGAGCCACCCAGGTGTCCCCAAAGAACCCTTTTTAAAAAAATGTTTATTTTATTACGTATTTTGAGAGAAAGAAAGAGAGAGAGAAAGAGCATGCATATGCAAGTGGCAAGGGGACAGAGAGAAGGAGAGAGAGAATTCCAAGCAGGCTCTAGGCTGTCAGCATGGAGCCCAATGCAGGGCTCGATCCCATGAACCGTGAGATCATGACCTCAAACGACTTGAGCCAACTAGACGCCCCTCAAAGAATCCTTTTTAAAAATAATCCCCTAGAATCTTGCTGAAGTTAAAGCTCAGAATTTCAAATATTTTTATAAATGTGTTTTTTGAGACACCTCAAGTATTACATTTACAAATGTGTAATTCACCTCACAGTCCCAAACTGTAATTATTGCTCTTGTTTGTATGACTTTTCTGTTTTTGTGTTGTCTTTGGCTGTCCAGAATCTATTCTATCATTTTTGGTAAGAACGTTTAGTTTCCTTCTCCCCCCAACAGGATACGTCTGCTGGGACTATTAATTGAGGCGCCTTCCCCTAATCCAGGATATCTCAACACTCATGATCTATGGAGCTAGATTATTCTGTTTTGGGGGGCTGACAATGTTTAGAAGTATTCCTGGCCTCTACCCACTAGATGCCAGTAGCAATCGCCCCCCACTAAAAATGCCTCTAGACATTGCCCACTGGGAGGACATAACTGCCACCAGCTGAGGACCACTGCACTAATCAAAGGACATAAAGATGACCCAAGTTATGCCAACATAATGCGCCTCCTTGCTTTGAATCTCGAGCAGATAATGAAAATCACTTGGAGTATGGTCCCTCTGTGGTGGTGTCTCTTTAGGTCCCTGCGTCTGGAACTCCAGGAGCTACCCTGACTCCTGTCCATTTCCCAGTTTGATGTTAAGCCTTCTTACCAATCATCTGAGACTCTCCATGATTTTACCAATTAATTCTCACTTTGCTAAAGCTAACACATTTCTATGACTTCTCAAAGACCCCTTACTGATACACTATGTTAAAAGGTAGATACCAGGGGTACTTAGATCAGGAAGAAACCGTCATTTCAGAGAAGGAAACAGAGTGGCAGTCCAATGGATCTGGGGTCAGGAGACCTGGGACTGAGTATGATTCTGCTGTTCCTTGGCTATGATCTCAGAATACTGTTTCCTCAGTTGAAAAATGGAGATAAACCACCACCTTACCTTCTTGTCAGAGTTGTTAAGGGGGATAAAGTAAAAAATATACACAGTTGACTCTTGAACAACATGAGTTTGAACTGTGTGGGTCCACTTATATGTGAATTTTTTCAATATAGTACATTACTGTAAATGCATTTTCTCTTCTGTATGATTTTCTTAATATTTTTTTCTCTTATTTTATTGTAAGCATGCAGCATATAATGCCTTTAGCATACAAAATATGTGTTTCATCTACTGTTTATGTTATTGGTAAGGCTTCTGGTCAACAGCAGGCTATTAGTAGTTACTTTTTTGAGAAGTCAAAAGGTATACAGTTTTTTGACTGCATGGGGGGTAAGTACTCCTAGCCCTTGCATTGTTCAACAGTCAACTGCATATATTTTTAAAAGTTGTTCAGAATGCACTAGATTAAGGAAATGCAGATATTCCAAAGCATCGAGAAGTAACATAACGAGATAAATGGAGTGAAAAATAGAATCAAATTCATCTGAAGTATTCACTGACATCACCTCTTTCTTTAAAATTTGCTAAGCAACCACTCAGTGTGAGATACTATACTTGGCCCTATAATATAAGCTGCCAGTAGAAGTGAAAGATGATTCCTGTTATCAAGGAGCTTAAAAATCTAGTAATAGTCAACGATGGTAACTCTTCTAGGTCATCTAATCCATACTCTTTTATTTCATAAATGGTTAAGATTAGGGTCTAGACAAGGGTCAGGATATAAGACAAATCACAATACTGAAACATAGATGTTAAATGTGTATTATTAAACCCCTTCAGTATAAGAGTAAATAAATTAATAAATTAATGAGTACCTTGAAAGCAGGACTGTGCCTGTTTGACTTGTATTGCTAGCACTGAGTACGATGGCAAGGACCAAGTAGAAAATAAATATCTGCTGAAAGTTTGAGATGTTCTTTTAGGCATGGCTCCATTCGTTCATAAAATAAACACTTAATGCCACTACACACAAGCAATTGTGTTAGTCTCACAAAATTAAAAAATTACTTTGATACAATCCAAATGTTCATGGAACTCAAATTAGAACTGGAGAGACAGACACATAAAGTAAATGTTTGCAACAAATTACAAATAACATAATAAAGATAACATTTGTTGTCTGCAGGGAAAAGTCAACATTATGCCTCAGGAAAAGGTGTAATGAAAGAATCAGCAGATAATTCAGGCAGCAAAGAAGGGTAAAAGGTTTCCAGGCATAACACAAGCAAAGGCCTAGATTGTGGCTGGACAAGGGGTAAGAAAACAACTAGAGACCACTATATTATCAGTCATACATTTGAAAACTACTCTGGCAACCATCTACAAAACAAATCAAAGATGATTAAGAATGAGTATTAGGACCAGATCACTTCCAGTTGAGGATGTCAAATGAGAACACTGAAACCCTTCACTCTTATGGTAACACCACAAAAATCAAAATAACATAAAAATCACACTTACATATGGGACTATCAAAGACCAGTGGAAGCAAGAAAGCCTCGATGAACTTGAACAGAGAGGAGCCTTCAAAAAGGAGCAGTGAATTTCTGAAGCATCCATGAGACAAATGACAAGAGTGAATGTGGGTAGCAGGAAGAGGCGGCCTGAGGTTGCAGAAATTTTACCAAGAACAGACAAGACTGACAGGATTCTGGGGAGATAGCAGAGGAGGAAGAAAAGGACATTCTCTCCCCACCTAGATAACAAATGTACTAGCAGAATCTGTCTGATGTGAATAATTTTGGAACTCTGGAGTTTGTTGAAGGCTTGCAATTTCCCAGGGAAGATGTGGACAGTGAACTGCGGTTAATTTCCACTCTTGGTACAAAAGCTGTCCTATACCTATGCTCACCCACACTGCAGGGCCCTGTCCTACAAACACTGGGATCTGTTCTCTGAGTGCTGCTTCTGATCACAGAAGTGCAGACAAAGAGGCTGGCAGCCATTCTTGTTGCATCTAACTCTCCAGCTGAAGTGACTTCCAGGGTATTTAATGGGCAAGTGCCATCCTCCCCTGACCCTTCATTTTTCTCTTTATCCTTTTTTGGAAGTCAGACATTAAAGACTGGAACATTCAAAAACAACTGCATAAATGTCAAAAATCAGAAAGTGACAATGCATGCTCAGATAAAAGCTCAAAACACTGAAAGACCTTAAGTTCTAGCACAATCATAACCTACACCAGCCAAGAAATAAAAAGTAACAAACAGAGCAAAGGCCTGAAGAAGGGGGCCAATCTGATTTCTAAAGTTACCACATTATTAGATTCAAATGTCTAGTTTGCAACAAAAGTCATAGGGCAAAGAAAGAAACAGGGAAGTATGGACCAAAGGAAAACATTAAATAAATAGAAATGTCAGTGACTAAAACCTCATGGCAGTTACACTGACCAAAGACCTTAAAACAATGGTCTTAAAGGGGTGCCTAGGTGGCTCAGTCAATTAAGTGTCTGACTTTGGCTCAGGTCATGATCTCATGATTTGTGAGTTCGAGACCTGCATTGGGCTCTGTGCTGACAGCTCAAAGCCTGGAGCCTGCTTTGAATTCTGTGTCTCCCTCTCTCTCTGCTCCTCCCCTGCTCACACACTGTCTCTGTCTCTCTCAAAAATAAACATTAAAATAGTAAAAACAAAACTAAAAAACTATGGTCTTAAAGATGCTCAAAGAACCAAAGGGGATGTGGACAAAGTAAACAATGTTTGGAAAAAGTGAAGTATTAATAAAGAGAAAACCTAAAAAGTAAACAAAAATAACTACCAGAGCTGAAAAGTACCATAACTGCAACTTCACTGGATGGATTCAAATACAGATCTGAGCAGGTAGAAGAATGAACCAGCAAACTGAAGATTGTATAATGGAAATTATTGTTCACAAATAAAAAAGACTGAAGAAAAGAGAACAGTGCCTAAAGGACTTGGAGGACACAATCTAGCAGACCAATATTTGCATCTTGGGACTCCCATGAAGAAAAGAGAAAAGGGGTAGAGAGGATATCTGAAGAAATAATGGCTGAAAACTTCCTAAATCTGATCAAACACATGAATATAAACAGTCAAGCTCAATGAACTCCAAGCGATATGAATTCAAAGAGAACCACACTGATACACACAATTAAATTTTCAAAAGCAGAAGATAAAAGAAATCATGAAAACAAGATAGAAGAAAATCATTGCACGCAGAAAAGATTATCAGCAGACTGCCCATCAGAAACTCAGGAGACCAGAATGCAGTGGGTTGATATATTCAAAGTGCTAAAAGAGAAAAACCGCCACTCAAAACTTATACCAGCAAACTATTTCTTTGTCAAAAATAAGAAAGAAATTAAGACATTCCCAGATAAAAGCTCAGAGAGTTTCTTGCCAAGAGACATGCCATGCAAGAAATGGTCAAGGGAGTCCTGTAGGATGAAATAAAAGATGACTCGACAGTAATGTGTAGCCATAGAGAGAAATAAAGATTTCAATAAAGGTGACATATCATTGTATTATCGTAACAGTGGTTTGTACTACATTTAAAAATTTTCTATATGATTTATGACTCAAGTAAATTTAAAGAAAAAAAAAGCATTAGTCTAAGACCGAGTATTATTTAACTTTGGTTTATAACTCCAAATCTTGTCTTTTTTACAAAATTTAAAGACAAATGTATTTAAAAGGATTATCAGTCTATATATGAAGGCATAAAATATATAAAGGTATATAATTTTATGACATCAACATCTAAAGAGGTAGAGATAGACCTGTAAAGGAGCAACGTTTCTATATGTTACTGAAGTTAAACTACTATACATTCAAATTAGAGTGTTTTAACTTCAGGATATTAAATGTAATCCTCACAGTAACCTCATACAAAATAGCTATTGAACATACACAAAAGGAAACAAGAGTCCCCAACAAAATTAACCCAAGGAGGTTCACACCAAGACACATAATAATTGAAATGCCAAAAAGCAGTGGTAAAGAGAATTTTATTTTATTAAAAGAAATTTTTTTAATGTTTTATTTTTGAGAGAGACAGATAGAGGATGAGTGGGGGAGGGGCAGAGAGAGAGGGAGACACAGAATCTGAAGCAGGCTCCAGGCTCCGAGCTGTCAGCACAGAGCCTGATGCGGGGCTCGAACCCACAAACTGTGAGATCATGACCTGAGCCGAAGTCGGACACTCAACCAACCAAGCCACCCAGGTGTCCCTAAGGAGAGAATTGTAAAAGCAACAAGAAGGACGCCTGGGTGGCTCAATTGGTTGAGTGTCCAATTCTTGATTTCAGCTTAGGTCACGATCCCAGGGATGTGAGGTTAAGCCTCATGTCAGGCTCCACACTGACAGTCGAGCCTAGTTAAGATTCTCTCGCTCTCCCTCTGCTCCTTTTCCCCACTCATGTGCTCTCTAAAACAAAACAAAACAAAACAAAACAAAACAACAGATAAGATAAAATAAAGTAAAAGAAAAAAAGAAAAAAAAAGAAGCAAGAGAAAAGAAAACAGTTACATATAAAGGGAACCTCAAAAGCCTATCTATCAGCTGATTTTTCAGCAGAAACTTTGCAAGGCAGAAGGGAATGGCATGATATATTCAAAGTAATGAAAGTACAAAATCTGCATCTATGAATACTCTACCTAGCAAGGTTATTAATTCAGAATAGAAGGAGAGATAAAGAGTATTCCAAACAAAACTTAAAGAAGTTCGTCACCATTAAATCAGCCTTACAAGAACATTACAGGATATTATTTGAGTGAAAAAAGGCCATTATAGAAGAAAATTAGGATCACAAAAGCAGTAAAATAAATTCTATCTATAAAAATCAGTCAAGGGAATCACAAAATAAAAGGATATAAAGTAGAACATCATATAAATACACCATGGGGTGGGGAAATAAAAATTTAGTGCTTTTAGAATGGGTTCAAACTTAAGTGACCCATAAGATGTTATATATGAACCTAAGGGTAACCACACATCAAAAACCTGTAACAGATACACAAAAAATAAAGGAAATGGAATAAAGGCAGTTCACTGAAGAAGGCCATCAAACCACAAGGCAAAAGAGCAAGAGAAGAAAGGAATAGAGAAGAACTATAAAAACAACCATAAAACAACAAATGTTAATAAATACATACCTATCAATAATTAATTTAAATTTAAATGGACTAAATGCTCTAATAAAAAGACATAGGGTTATTGAATGGATAAAAAAGCAAGATCCATCTATAGGCTGCCTACAAGAGAAATCACTTCAGATATAAAGACACATAAAGATTGAAAAAGAAGGGATGGAGGGGTGCATGGGTGGCTCAGTCAGTTAAATGTCCAACACTTGGTTTCAGCTCAGGTCATGGATCTCATGTTTTATGGGACTGAGCCCCATGTCGGCCTCCATGCTGACAGCACAGAGCCTGCTTGGGATTCTCTCTCTCTCTCTTTCTCTCTCTCTCTCTCTGTCTGCCCCTCCCCTCCTTGCATTCTCTCTCTCTCAAAATAAATAAACGTTACAAAATAACCCCCACAAATGGATGGAGAAGCATTTATCATGAAATAGAAATGAAAAAAAAGCCAGGGAAGTAATATCTGTATTAGACAAAATAGACAAAGGAGGACACTACATAATGATAAAGGCAACAATCCAACAAGAGGACATAACAATTATAAATATTTACCCACCCAACAAAAAAGCACCTAAATATATAAAGTAACTATTAACAGACAAGGAAAAAAATTGACAGTAATACAGTAATAGAAGGGAACTGGAAAGACATTCCATGTTTGTGGATTAGAAGAACAAATATTGTTAAAACGTCTATATTACCCAAAGCAATCTACACGTTTAACGCAATTGCTATGAAAATACCAGCAGCATTTTTCACAGAGCTGGAGCAAACAATCCTAAAATTTGTATGGAACCACAGAAGACCCTGAACAACCAAAGCAACCTTGAAAAAGAAAAGCAAAGCTGGAGGCAACACAATTCTGGACTTCAAGTTCTATTACAAAGCAATAATCAAAACAGTATAGTACTAGCACAGATATAAGACACATATATCAGTAGAACATAATAGAAAACCCAGAAATAAACCCATAACTATATGACCAATTAATCTTCAACAAAGCAGGAAAGGAAAAGGACAGTCTCTTTAACAAATGGTGTTGGGAAAACTGGACAGCAACATACAAAAGAAAGATACTAGACCTGTCTTAATCATACATAAAAAATAAATTTGGAACGGATTAAAGACCTCAATGTGAGACCTGAAAACTTCAAAGTCCTTAGAAAAGAGAGAGCAGAGGCAGTAATGTCTCTGACATCAGCCATAGCAACATTCTTCTAGATATGTCTCCTGAGGCAAGGGAAACAAAAGCAAAAATAAAGCATTGGAACTAATCAAAATAAAAAGCTTCTGCACAGTGAAGGAAATAATCAACAATGAAAGGCAACCTACAGAATGGTAGAGGATATCTGGAAATGACATATCCAATAAAGAGTATCCAAAATATATAAATAACTTATAAAACTCAACCCCCCCAAAATAAATACAATTAAAAAATGGGCAGAATATATGAATAGACATTTTTTCCAAAGAAGACATACAGATGGCCAAGAGACACATGAAAAGATGTCCATCATCACTTACTATCAGGGAAATTCAACTCAAAACTACAGTATCACCTCACACCTGTCCTAATGGCTAAAACACAAGAAACAGGTGTTGTCAAAGAGGTGGAGAAAAAGGAACACTTGTGCACTGTTCGGTGGGAATGCAAACTGGTCCAGCCACTGTGGAAAACTGTATGGAGGTTCCTAGCAATTGCACTACTATTTACCCAAAGAATACAAAACACTAATTCAAAGGGACATATGCACCCCTATGATTATAGCAGCATTATTTACAATAGTTAAGACAGGGAAGCAGCCCAAGTATCCATCAACTGATGAATGGATAACAAAGATGTGTCACACACACACACACACACACACACACACAGAGGAATATTATTCTGTCACAAAAAAGAATATTTTGCCATTTGCAAAAACATGTATGGAGCTAGAGAGTATAATGCTAAGTGAAACAAGTCAGAGAAAGATAAATACATGATTTCACTGATATGTGGAATTTAATAAATGGACAAAAGAAAAAAAAAGAGAAAAACAAAAAAACAGACACTTAAATACAGAGAGCACACTGGTGGTTGCCAGAGGGAAGGTGGGTGGGGAAGATGGGTGAAATAGAAAAAAGCGATTAAGAGTATACTTATCTTGATGAGAACTGAGTAATGTACAGAATTGTTGAATCAGGGGCTCTTGGGTGGCTTAGTCGGTTAAGCACACTGTTGATTTTGGCTCAGGTCATGATCTCACAGTTCATGAGTTTGAACCCCACATCAGGCTCTGTACTGACAGCCCAGAGCCTGCTTGGGACTCTCTCTCTCTCTTCTTCTCTCTTTCTGTTCCTCACCTACTTGTGTAATCTCTCTCAGAATAAACATTAAAAAAAATAATAATTATTGAATCATTATGTTGTACACTTTGAACTAATAATATTGTATGTTAATTACACAATTTTGAAAAAGGAAATGAGAAAGGAATTTAACCATTTCCCTACAAAAAAATGAACTAAACACAAAAGAAGACAGTAATACAGTAAATGGAAGACAAAAAAAGGAATAAGGCATATAGAAAACAAATAGCAAAATGACAGAATTTCTCCCCTTATTAATATGGATTAATCTCTACAGTAAAAAAAAACCCAAGATTGGCAGAATAGATAAAAATACATGATCCAACTATATACTGTCTACAAGAGACTCAATTTAGATCCAAAACACAGATCGACACAGAAATAATGAAAAATGATATTCTGTGTAAATAGTAATGAAAAGAAACTAGGGAGGGCTATACTAATACCAGACAAAACAGACTTCAAATTGGAAAGAAAAGAGACAAAGGTCATTATATATTAATAAAAGGTTCCAAAACTGTGAGAAGATATAACAATTATAAACATGCATACAGTTGATAACAGATCATCAATATATATGAAAATGACAGAATTGAAGGGAAATGTAAACCAAAACTACAATAACATACCACCTCATGTCCATTAGGATGGCTAATATATACACACACACAGAGAAAACAAGTATTGGCAAGGATGTGGAGACACTGGAACCGCTGCACACTTATGGTGGGGTTGTAAAATGGTATAGCTGCTGTGGAAAACAGTATGGCAGTTCTTCAAAAAGTTAAAAATAAGACTTACCATATGTTCAACCAATTCCATTTCTGGATATATACCCTAAAGATTGAATGCAGGCTCTCAAAGAGATGTTTGTATATCCATGTTCACTGCAGCATTATTCACAACAGCTAAAACATGGAAGCAACCCAAGCGTCCATAGACAGATGAATGGATAATCATGACTTCATACATACATACAATGAAATATTATTCAGTCTTAAAAAGGGAGAAAATTCTGCAATATACTACAACATGAATGAACTTTCAGGACATTAAATTAAGTAAAATAAGTCAGTCACAGAAAGACAAACACTGCGTGATCCCACTTATGTGAGGTACTTAGTCAAATCAAAAGAATAGAATGGTGGTTGCTCAGGAGCTGGGGAAAGAGGAGAATGGAGATTAATATGTGCAGTGTTTCAGTTTTATAAGATGAAAAGAATTATGGAGATGGTGGTGGTAATGACTACACAACATTATAAATGTATTTAAAACCAATGAACTGTGTTACTCAAAAATGGTTAAGACGGTAAATTTTATGTTATATGTATTTTACTCAATTAAAAAAAATGTGAAAAAAAAAAAAAAGTAAGAAGAGGCCAGGCAAGCTACTGGCAACTGTGGGTTCAGGAAGGACAGGCTGACATCTGGAAGACCCCTCTAAACAATAATCACTTGCTCGAGTTAGCACTCTGCCCCAATCTCTTCCCAATTCTGCTAAAAAAAAGAGAAGTGAAGGTGGAACTGAAAAGCAGAAAGAACCCATACCACATATTCTACAGCTGCCTGCAACTTTTCATTCCAATAGCAATACCTTGGCTCTTCCGCCTCTAAAGTCAAATACTAGTCAAGAACACTCTAGCCCTACATAGTCCTAGCCACAGCCAGAATCACATCAGCAGCAACAAGGGTTGATCAGAGCTGAGTTCCAGCTTCTTAAGCTCAGGCAAAATAACTGATGAACTGAATATCTGCTGATTACTCATCACGAGTGATAAAGCTGAGGTGGCTTGGTTTTGATTTTCACACTTGAGCAGAAGTAAACACTGGCATTCAGACTCACATACTAGGTGTTTCAATGACCCCTGAGACACTGAACTAGAGAGGCCAGGTAGGTAGTTGGAGATAAGAGTAGGAGTTCAGATGAACAGTATAGGCTAGTGTGTTCTCTGGGGTCCCATCTTTCTCTACTCAGAAGTCCTTGAAACATTCTAGGGAGTCCATAAAGTCAAAAATATGCTGCTGCTGCTGCTGCTGCTACTACACTATCTGCCATTTTCTCTGTAATTCTCTCATAAATATATACTAGAATTTTCCAGAGTAAATGATATGTGACATCACAACAGATTAAATGTAGATTATTTACTTGCGGGGTGCCTGGGTGGCTCAGTTGGTTGAGTGTCCCACTTCAGGTCAGGTAATGATTTTCTGTCTGTGGATTCAAGCCCCACATTGGGCTCGCTGCTGTCAGCACAGAGCCTAATTCAGGTCTTCTGTCCCCCTCTCTGTGCCCTTCCCCTGTGCTCTCTCAAAAACAAACATAAAAAAAAAAGAATATTTACTTGCATTTTGTTAACCCAAATATTAAAAGGCTTTTGCAAAAATGCAAAGCAATGGCTCTCTTCTCACTAAACATTTTGGAAATAGTTATCTTTAATTAAAAATGTTATATTATTGGGGCGCCTGGGTCACTCAGTTGGTTGCGCCTCCAACTTCGGCTCAGGTCATATCATGGTTCATGAGTTGGAGCCCCACATCAGGCTCGCAGCTGTCAGTGTGGAGCTCAGTTTGGATCCTCTGTTCCCCTCTCTCTTTGCCTCTCCTCTGCTCATTCTCTCTCAAAAATGAATAAACATTTAAAAAATGTTATATTATTGGGGCACCTGTATGGCGCAGTCAGTAGAGTATGCAACTCTTGAACTCAGGGTTATGGTTCTAGCCCCATGTTGGGCATAATGCTTACTTAAAAAATATGTAAAATAAAAACAAAAATACACTGAGTTTACAGTTTTTCTTATTTTTATGATATAATTGATACAGGACATTCATTTCAGGTGTACAACGTAATTATTTCATATTTATATATACTGCAAAATCATCACTAAAATCAATCTACTTAACATTCATCCCACATAAAACAATTTTTTTCTTGTGATGAGAACTTTTAAGATCTAGTCTGTTAGCAACTTTCAAATATACAACATGTGATATTTATTAACTATAGTTATAATGCTGTTCTTTACATCTCTTTGACTTTTATCATTTTATAACTTCTACCTTTCAACTTTTTCCAACCGTTTTGTCCACTCTCCTTGCTGCCCACCTCTGCAACTACCAATCTGCTCTCTATGAACTTAGGTATTTTATTTATTTGTTTTTTAAGATGACACATATAAATAAAGTCATATGGTATTTTTCTTCCTCTGACTTATTTCACTTAGCATAATGCCCTGAAGGTCTATCTATGTTGTTGCAAATGGCAAGATTTCATTCTTTAAAAAAAAATTTTTTTTAACGTTTATTTATTATTGAGAGAGAGACAGACAGACAGAGCATGAGCAGGGGAGGGGCAGAGAGGGGGAGACACAGAATCCGAAGAAGGCTCCAGGCTCTGAGCTGTCAGCAGAGCCCAACGCAGGGCTCAAACTCACAAACTGTGAGACCAAGACCTGAGCTGACGTCAGTTGCTCAACTGAGCCACCCAGGCGCCCCTAAAAAAATTTTTTTTTAATCTTTATTTACTTTTGAGAGACAGAGCCTGAGTGCGGGAAGGGTGGGAAGGGGAACGACAAGAATCTGAAGTAGGCTCCAGGCTCTGAGCTATCAGTACTGAGCCCGATGCGGGGCTTGAACCCACCAACCGTGAGATCGGTACCTGAGCCGAAGTCGGACGCTCAACCAACTGAGCTACCCAGCTGCCCCAAGATTTCATTCTTTTTTAATGGCTAAGTAATATTCCATGGTGACATATATACCACAGTTTCTTTATTCATCCACTAATGGATAATGACGTTGCTTCCATATCTTGGTTACTGCAAATAATGCTGCATATACCACTTTAAGTTAGTGTTTTCATTTTCTTCAGATAAATACCCAGAAGGGGAATTGCTGAATCATATGGTAGTCCTATTTTTAATTTTTTTGAGGAACCTCCATACTGTTTTCCATAGAGACTGCATCAATTTACATTCCCACCAACAGTGCACAAGTGTTCCCTTTTCTCCACAACCTTGCCGGTATTTCTTATAGGTTTTTAAGCTTATGTATTTATTTTGAGGGGGAGAGGGGCAATGAGAAAGGGAGAGAGAATCCCAATCAGTCTCTGTGCTGACAGTGATATAATTAACATAGTGCTCTAAATTAAATAATGAGTCACTTAACCGACTGAGCCACCCAGGTGCCTTCAATGTTTTGTATTTTTAAATTTAATTTAAAATAACAGTAAGAGGGGCATCTTGGTGGCTCAGTCGGTTAAGTGTCTGACTCTTGATTTCAGCTCAGGTCATGATCACATGGTTCACGAGATCAAGGCCCATGTGGGGCTCTGCGCTGAGCATGTAGCCTGTTGGGATTCTCTGTCTCCCTCTCTCTCTCAAAAATAAAATAAACTTAAAAAATAGTTAAAAAAAATAAAAGTTCCTCAGTTTTCACTCTGAAGAAGGTAATTATTGATAGATATATACCATATAAACAAAAACTCATGAATTTTGAAGAATGTAAAAGGTTCCTTAGACCAAAAATTTGAGAATGGCTGGATTAGAAATATAAATCTAAATATAGATATTAAATAAAGCCATGATGAGTTTAAAGCTTGCCTGCAATGCTTCAGGTGGTGGACCAGGAATACTGAGGAAACCTTACAACTGAAAAGCTGGACCAAGTACATAAACATTCAGGGGAAGGCCTTAGATCCAGGTAGCATCAGTGAGAGAATGGGGGCTTAAGGAAACAAACCAGGCTTCTGTATCTGTTCTTCCCCTGGCAACAGTTGCTGGTTTTATGATTCCACAAAAGTGCCTAAAAGGCTAGAAGGTTTGGCGGTGTTTTCTTTCTTTTTTTGAACAGCTTTATTTCGTTCTAATTTGCTATACCATAAACTCACCCCTTTTAAGGTATAAAATTCAAAGGATTTTATGTTTATAGAATTTTGCAATCTTCACCACTAATTTCAGAACACATTGATGACCTCAACAGGTAATCTCACACATATTAACAGTCACTCCACATTGCTCCCCACCCCTCTTGGAACACATCAATGTACTTTTTTTTTTTTTTTCTTGGATTGGCCTATTCTGGACAGAATCATAGAACATGTGGTCTTTTGTAACTAAATAATTTCACTTAGCATGTTTTCACAGTTCATCCATACTGTAGTATATATCTGTCCTTCACTTCTTTGTGTTGCTAAATAAATTCCATTGTGGGATAGACCAGATTTTGTTTGCCAGTTCATCTGTTCATGGACAGTTTGGATTATTTCCATTTGCAGCTATTATGAATAATACTGTACGAACATTTGTGTACAGGTGTTTATGTGGACATATGTTTTCAATTCTCTGAGGTATATACCTAGGAGTAGAATTGCTGAGTCATACAGTAACTCTATGTTTACCATCCCGAAGAACTGCCAAACTGTTTTCCAAAGTAGCTCCACCATTTTACAATCCCATCAACAATGTATGAGGATTCTAGTACCTCCAAATCCTCAACAACACAGTATCTTTTAAAACTGTAGCCACTGTAGTGTGAGGTGGTATCTCACTGTATGTTAAGAGATTATTTTTAGACCACTTAAGTTCACACAAAAATTGAGGTGACAATACAGAGTTCCACATACTCCCTCCCCTAACTACAGTTTTCCCCCACTACCATATTACATTAAGATGGTATCGGGGCGCCTGGGTGGCGCAGTCGGTTAAGCGTCCGACTTCAGCCAGGTCGCGATCTCGCGGTCCGTGAGTTCGAGCCCCGCGTCAGGCTCTGGGCTGATGGCTCAGAGCCTGGAGCCTGTTTCCGATTCTGTGTCTCCCTCTCTCTCTGCCCCTCCCCCGTTCATGCTCTGTCTCTCTCTGTCCCAAAAATAAATAAACGTTGAAAAAAAAAAAAAATTTAAAAAAAGATGGTATCTTTGTTACAATTAATGAGCAAATATTGACACATTGTTAGTAAGTAAAGTCCATAATTTATATTAGGGTTCATTTTTTGTGTTGTATGTTCTTTAGGCTTCGACAAATGCATAATGCCATGTGTCCATCATTGCAGTATCATATATAATAGTTTCACAGCCCTGAATATTCCTTGTGTTCCCCCTATTTATGCTTCCCTTCCTTATACTCCTATACCTCTGGCAACCATTATTCTTTACTATCTCCATTGTTTTGTGTTTTCCAGAATGTGCTGGAGTTGGAATCATGCAGTATGTAGTCTTTACAGGTTGGCTTTTTTTCACTTTGTAATATGCATTTCAAGTTCTACCACATCTCATTATGAATTGATAGCTCACTTCTTTTTATTGCTGAGTAACATTTCATTGTCTGGTGGTACTGCAGTTTATTTTTCCATTTACCTGAGGGACATCTTGGTTGCTTCTAAGCTTCAGCAATTATGGATAATACTGCAATGAATACCTTTGTGAAAGTTTTTGCACTGACATAAATTTTCAACTCATTTGGGTAAATACTAAGAAGTGCTACTGCTGGATCTTACGGTAAGGGATATCTTTTTGTTAAGTAGGTTCCACTCCCAACATGGGGCTTGAACTCACAACCATGAAATCAAAGAGTTGCATGTTCTACCAACTGAGCCAGCAAGGCACTTCAGGAGTATTTTTAATAGAGTTTTGAAAAAAAACCTGCCAAATTGTCTTCCACTGTATCTATACCATTTTGCATTCCTACCAGCAATAATGAATGAGAGTTCTTGTTTCTTCACATCCTCATTGACATTTGGCATTGTCAGTGTTTTGGATTTTGGCCATTCTAATGGGAGTGTAGTGTAGTGTTATCTCATTGTTTTAGTTTACAATTCCCAATGTTATATTATTATATTGAGTGTGTGTGTGTGTGTGTGTGTATATATATATACACACACACTTATTTGCCATTTTTATAACTTTTTTGGTGAGGTATGTGTTCAAGTCTTTTGCCCATCTTTTTTTTCCTAATGTCTGTTTTGAGAGAGACAGAACAACTGGGTAACAAGCAGAGAGAGAGGGGGTGGGGGAGGGGGGAGAGGGAGAGAGACAGAAAGAGGAAGGGAGGGAGGGGGGAGGGGAAGGGAGAGAGGGAATCTTAAGCAGACTCCACACTATCAACACAGAGCCCAAGCAGGGCTCGAACTCACAAGCTGCAAGATCATGACCTGAGCCAAAACCAAGAGTCAGATGCTTAACCGACAGAGCCACCCAGCTGCCCCCAAGTGTTCTGGCCATCTTTTAATTAGACTGTCCTAAGTTTTAGAAGTTCTTTATATTTTAGATAATAATCCTTTATCAGATAGGTGGGTTTTTTGCAAATATTTTCTCCCAGTCTATAGCTTCTATTTTCTTAGTGTCTTTCACAGAAAAGCTTTTATTTATTTATTTTTTAATTTTGAGAGAAAGAGCAAAATCAGGGAAGGGGTAGAGAGAGAGACAGAGAGAGAGAGAATCCCAAGCAGGCTCTGCACTGTCAGTGCAGAGCTTTATGCAGGGCTTGAACTCACAAATTGGGAGATCATGACCTGAGCTGGCATCAAGTCAGACACTTAACCGACTGAGTCACTCAGCCACCCCTAATCTTTTTAAAAAGTTTTGTTTATTTAAGTGATCTCTAGACCCAATATGGGGGACGGGGCTTAAACTCATGACCCTGAGATTAAGAGTCACATGCTTTTCTGAGCCACCCAGGCACCCTGGGGAAGTTTTTAATCTTAATTAAGTCCAGTTTATCCTTTCTTTTATGGACTGTACTTTTGTATCTAAAAAAGTCATCACCAAAACCCAAGGTCGCCTAGATGTTTTTCCCTATGGTAACCTGCTATATCTCCAGTTGGGTTTTTTTTTTTTTTTTAAGATTTTATTTTTAGTAATCTCTACGTCCAGCATGGGGCTTGAATTTACAAGCCTGAGATCAAGAGTTGCATTCCGTATTGACTGAGCCAGCCAGGTACTTCTCCTATGTCACCTTCTAGAAGTTTTAACATTTTGCATTTTAAATGTAAGTTTGTGGTTCATTTTAAGTTAATTTTGGTAAAAGGTATGCATTTAGGTTTTTGTGTGTGTGTTTTGTAGGCAGTTGTTCCAGCATCATTTTTTGAAAAGACTATCATTTTGTGGGGCCTGGCTGGCTCAATTGGTGGGGTATGTGACTGTTAAATCTCAGGATGATGAGTTTGAGCCCCATGTTGGGTATAGAGATTAAAAATAAAATCTTAAAAAAAAAAAATTTTTTTTAAAAGCAAAGACCAGGGCTGCCTGGGTGGCTTAGGTCACGATCTCACAGTTCATGAGTTCCAGCCCTGTGTCAAGCTCTGTGCTGACCGCTCAGAGCCTGGAGCCTGCATTGGATCCTGTGTCTCTCCCTCTCTCTGCCCCTCCCGGCTCATACTCTGTCTCTCTCAAAAAGAAAATAAACATAAAATAAAATAAAAAATAAAAAAAGACCACACTTTTTCCATTAGTGTCTATGCTTCTTTATCAAAGATCACTGGACTCTATTTGTAGAAGTCTATTTCTGGGCTCTCTATTGTGTTTCACTGACATCTATTTTTCTGGTCAAGACCACACCACCTGGATTACTATAGCTTTATAGTAACTCTTTAAGTTGAGCAATGTCAGTCCTCCAACTTTGTTCTCCAGTATTGTGCTGGCTATCCTGTGTCCTCTGCCTTTACGTGTAAACTGTATACTTTGTAGATAACCACAAAATAACTTGCTGAGATTTTTATTGGAATTGCATTGGCTCTACAGATCAAGTTGGGAAGAACTGACATATTAATGGTAGTGAGTCTTCTTATCAATGAACATGAAATATCTCTCCATTTATCTTTTTTATCACAGTTTTATAGATTTTCTCATGTAGATCTTATACCAACTTTGTTAGATTTATACTTTATTTAATTTTTTGGTGCCAATAGAAATAGCATTTTTAAAATTCAAATTCCAGTTGCTCACTACTGGTAAATAAGAAAAAAACTGACTTTTATATATTAGCCTGGTATCCTGCAACTTTATAATTCTTGTTCATTCCAGGTTTTTTAGTTGTTAATTCTGTGAGGTTTTCTACATAGACAGTCTATCTGCAGTTTTCTTTCTTCCTTCACAATATTTATATATTTTATTTCCTTTTCTTGTATTTTTGCATTAGTTAGAACTTCTAGTATGATGTGAATAGGAAAGGTGAGAGGGGAAATACATGTTCCCAATCTTAGGGGAAAGTATATACTGTTTCATAATTAATAATAATATTAGCGGTAGGGTTTCTGCAGATGTTAAGTTTATGAAGTTCTCCTATTGCTAGTTTTCTGGGAGTTTTTTTTTTTTTTTAAACATTCTTAAGTTGTTTTGTTTTGTTTTTTTGAGAGAGAGAGAGAGAGAGAGAGAGAGAGAGAGAGAAAGTGGGGGAGGGACAGAGAGAGAGGGAGACAGAATCGAGAGAGAGAGACAGACGGAGAGGGAGACAGAATCCCAAGCAGGCTCTGCACTCCACACTGCCAGCACAGAGCCTGATGTGGGTCTCAACCCCATGAAATCACGAGATCATGACCCGAGCCAAAGTCAAAGGGTTGGACTCTTAACCGACTGAATCACCCAGGCATCCCTGTTGTTGTTGTTTTAATGTTTATTTTTAAATATTTTTGAGAGTGTGCATGAGCAGAAGAGGGGTAGAGAGAGAAAGAGGTCTTCCTCATAGATTTACCATTATAAAACATCCTTCCGTGTCTTTATTAACAATTGTTATCTTAAAGTCTATTCTGTCTGGTGTTAGTACAGCCACTCCATCTCTCTTTTGGTTATTATTTGTATGGTATATATTCTTGTTCTATCCTTTACTTTCAATCCACTGTGTCTTTGAAACTAAAATATGTCTCTTGAAGAAAGCATAACCATGTATTTTTCACTTAATCCATTTTCTAATTTTTTTCTTCTAATTTCTATCTTTTGAATGGAATGTTTAGTCCATTTACAATTAAGGTAATTACTAATAGGGGAAGATTTACATGTGCCATTTCACTGTTTTCCACATGCTTTGTAACTTTTTTGTCCCTCTGTTCTTCAACAACTGCCTTATATTTTCTATTAAACAGACACTTTCTAGTTACCATTTTAACTCCCTTTTTTATATTTTTCAGAGTGCTTTTCATAGAGTTTTCCCTGGAGATTACAATTAACATATTCACTTGGAATAGTATCATCTAGTTGACTAATATAAAATTAATTCCAGCAATATTAAAAACTCTGCTTGAAAAAATAAAAATTAAAAAAAACTCTTGCTTGTATGACTCTATTCCCTCCTCTCTCCTTTGTGCCTTTATTGTCAAATTGCATCTTAATACACTGTATGCACATCCACTCACATTTATTGCTTTATGCAGTTGTCTCTCAAAAATGGAGTAGAAAAAAAGTGACAAAAATAACATTTTTGCTCTCTTTTATATTTATCTGTATGGTTATCATTTCTGGTGCTACTGAGTTTTTCATGTGGACACAAGTTACTGTCTAGTGTTATTTCCACATGAAGGACTCCTTTTAGTATTGCTTGTAGGACAGGTCTACCAGTGCCAAATTCTCCCAGTTTTTATCTGGAAATGTCTTTATCTAAAAAAAAAACTGACATAAATCACATACCATGAAATTCCCCATTTCAAAGTGTATAACTCAGTGGTTTTTAATATGCTCACCAAGCTATGCAGTTACCAACATTAATCCCACATTTTCATCACTCCCCACCCCCCAAAACCCTGTACTCGTTAGTAATTACTCCCCACTCTCACCCACATCCTCATTCTCTGGAAACCAGTCATCTCTTTTCTGTGTCTATGGATTTGCCTATTCTGGACAGTTCATTGAAATGGAAGAATATAAAATGCAGCTTTTTTACATCAAGCTCTTTCACCGAGCTTAATATTGTCAAGGTATCTCTCATTTTTAAACAGTTTTTCCTGGATATAGAGTTCTTATTCAACCTTTTTCTTTCATTACTTTGAATATGTCATCTCACTTCCTTTTGATCTCCATGATTTCTGATGAAAGATCAGGTCTTAATCTTACTGAAGATGCCTTGAATATAGTAAGTGGCTTTCTCTTGGTGCTTTCATGATTCATGCTCTTTCAGCAATTTTAGTGTGATGTGTCTAGGTGTGGATATCTTTGAGTTTTTACTACTTAGTATTCATTGGGCTTCTTGGATAAGTTTGCTACTGGTTTTCATCAAATATGAGAATTTGGGGCTATTCTTCCTTCCAATATTCTTTCTTCTCCATTCTCTCTGTTGTCCTTCTGAGAATCACATTATGTTTATGCTGGTACGATTAGTGGTGTCCCATGAGATCTCTGAGTCATTTTCTTCATTCTTTTTTTCTTCATTTTCCCCACACTGGATAATCTCAATTGACCTGTCTTCAAGATTGTTGGTTATTTCTTCTGCCTAGTCAAATCTGATATTAAACTCCTCCACTGAAATTTTCATTTATTGTATTTTACAACTCCAGAATTTCTGTATGGTTTTGAAAAAATTTTTTAAACATCTTTTTATTCAGATATAATTCACATACCATACACCCCACCAATTTAATGTGTAAAATTTACTGACTTTTGGTATATTCATAGATATGTACAATATTACATCAGAAACATTACCACCCTAACCACCATTTCATCCTCTCTCCCCACCTCAGGCCTAAGCAACCACTGTATACCTTTTGTCTCTGGTATCTCCCTCTCCTGAACATTTAAAAAAAAATTTTTTTAAGTTTATTTATTTGGAGAGAGACAGTACGAGTAGGGGAGGGGCAGACAGAGAGGGAGACAGAGAATCCCAAGCAGGCTCCATACTGCCAGCACAGAACCCGATGTGGGGCTTGATCTCACGAACCATGACATGATGACCTGAGCTGAAACCAAGAGTTTCAGTTTGGAAGTTTCAGCTTGGAAGCTTAACCAACTGAACCCCCCCAGGTACCCCCTGAACACCTGAATAAATGGAATCTGTGGTCTTCTGTTCACTGAAATGACTGGCTTCTTTAATGTGGTATAACATTTTCAAGATTCAAGAAATGCATGCTATTTGACTCACCTGTTCCACATTTTCCCTCTCTTCCTTTTTTTTAAGTTTTTAAAAAATTATTATGCTTTCTCTTATCTTGATATTTATATACTTTTATTATACTTTTAGTGGCTAACCTGGAAATCACAACATAGATCCTTAACGAATCTAGTGTAATATAAATTAGTATATTAAACAATTCAAGCAACTAAAAGCAACAGAATTTCATTTACTTCCTCCTGATGTATGCACTATTGTCATTAATTTGAAATTTTTTTTTTTTAACGTTTATTTATTTTTGAGACAGAGAGAGAGCATGAATGGGGAGGGGCAGAGAGAGAGGGAGACACAGAATCTGAAGCAGGCTCCAGGCTCTGAGCTGTCAGCACAGAGCCCGACGCGGGGCTCGAACTCACAGATCATGAGATCATGACCTGAGCCGAAGTCAGCCGCTTAACCGACTGAGCCACCCAGGCGCCCCTAATTTGAAATTTAAACACACACATGAATATATATCAGGATATATATTATCAGGATAGTATATTATCTTAGATGGTATGTATTCATTCAAATTTATCCCATTTTTGCCACTTTTATTCTTAAAACCACTTCTAAGCTGCTCTCTAGGATAATTTTCCTTCCAGGTAAAGAATGCCATTTAGTATCTTCCTTCAATACAAGCTTGCCAGTGACAGAAAGTCTCAATTTTTTTATTTGTCATGGAATGTCTTTATTTCACTTTATTAAAAATTAGTTTTAGTGAATACTAGATTCTATGATAGCAATTTTTTTTTTAAGATTTTATTTTTTTTCAATAATGTCTACATCCATTATGGGGCCTGAACTCACGACCCCAAGATCAGAGTTGCGTGCTCTACTGACTGAACCAGCCAGGCACCCCTGGCAGTTATTTTCTTTAAGCACTGTATAGCTATTAATTTTATTATCTTGTGGCTTACACTTTTCCTTTTGACAAGTTAGCTTTTAGTCCATTTGTTGCTCTTTTAACGTAACCTTTCTTTTATTTTCCTTTCACTGTTCTTAACGTGTGTGTGTATGTGTATTTGTCTTTCAAGACTTTTATTACAATGTGCCTAGTATACTTTTGTTTTTATACATCCTACTTGGGATTTTGTGGGTATCTTGTATCTGTGCTTTGTTATTTTCTATCATGACTCTTGGAATATTCTTTATTATTGTCTTTTCAGGTATTTCTTCTGTTGTATACCCTCTTTAACTTCCCTCTGGGCCACTTATGCATATATTATATTTTAACCCTTTATCTCCCATCCCTTTGTATCTCAATGTTTCAGTTTGATATTTTTCTTATCTTTCAGTTGACTTTTTTTTTTTTTTGGTTTATTTTTGAGAGAGACAGAGACAGAGACAGAAGAGAGAGAGTTCGTGTGCATGTGCGCAGAAACTGGTGAGGGGCAGAGAGAGAGGGAGACAGAGGATCTGAAGTGGGCATTGCACTGACAGCAGAGAGCCTGATATGGGGCCTGAACTCAACAACCGTGAGATCATGACCTGAGCCAAAGTCAGATGCTTAACCAACTGAGCCACCCAGGCACCCCATCTTTCAGTTGACTATTTACTGCCTCAATTAAGTCTAAACTACTGTCACCCATTTTTATACAAGGAACAGACTCTAATCAAATATGACTAGTAGTGCTTTTATAAGAATATATTAGGGGGGGTGCCTGGGTGGCTCAGTTGATTAAGCATCTGACTCTTGATTTCAGCTCATGCCATGATCTCATGGTTTGTGGGACTGATCCTTGCATCAGGCTCATGCTGACAGTGCAGACCCTGCTTGGGATTCTCTCCCTCTCTCTTAGTCCCTCCCCCACTTGTGCACACATGTGCTCTCTCTCTCTCTCTCAAAATAAATAAATAAACTAAAAAAAAAAAAAAAAAGGAAGATATCAGGACACAGATCCTGATATACACAGGATGAAGACAGTATCTATAAGACAAAAAGAGAAACCTCAGAAGAATCCAGCCCTTCCAAGAAACAGTAAAATATGGCCCATTCACATGAAAAAAAAAGTAGTCAATAGAAACTTCCTGGGATAAATCCAGATGGCTTTACTGGACAAGGACAAGGACTTTAAACCAGTATTTTATTTTATTTATTTATTTTTTATAATGTATTTATTATTTTTTTTTAATGTTTATTTTTGAGAGAGAGAGAGACAGAGAGCGAATGGGGGAGGGGCAGAGAGAGAGGGAGACACAGAATCTGAAGCAGGCTCCAGGCTCTGAGCTGTCAGCACAGAGCCCAATGCGGGGCTCAAATTCATGATCTGCAAGATCATGACCTGAGCCAGAGTCAGACGCTTAAGCGACTGAGCCACCCAGGCATCCCCAAACCAGTATTTTAAATACTGTCCAGGGGTGCCTGGGTGGCTCAACTGACTGGGTGGCTCAGTCGCTTAAGCATATGGTTAAGCATCTGACTTGGGCCCAAGTCATGATTTCACAGTTTGTGGATTCGAGCCTGGCGTCAGGCTCTGTGCTGACAGCTCAGAGCCTGGAGCCTGCTTCAGATTCTGTATCTCCCTCACTCTCTGCCCCTCCCCCATTCGCGCTGTCTCTGTCTCTCAAAAATGAATAAATGTTAAAAAATTTTTTTTCAAATACTGTTCAAAGAACTAAAGAAAACCAGATCTGAAATCTTTAAAGAAAGTATAGGAAGTATCTCACCAAAAAGATCATCAATGAAGAGAAAGAAGTTACAAGCAAGAACCAAATAGAAATTCTGGAGTTAAATGGGGCGCCTGGGTGGCTCAGTCAAGTCAGTTAAGCATCTGACTTTGGCTCAGGTCACGGTCTCATGGCTTATGAGTTCAAGCCCTGCACTGGGCTCTGTGATGACAGCCTGGAACCTGCTTCGGATTCTCTGTCTCCCTCTCTCTCTGCCTCCCACCCCTGGTTTGTGATCTGTCTCTCTCTCAAAAATAAACATTAAAAAAATTTTAAAAAAAATTCTGGAGGTAAAAAGTGTAATAACTGAAAGGGAAAATTCCACCAGAGGGGCTTGACAGCAATTTGACTAGGCATAAGAAATAACCATTGAAGCAGGAGATAGGTCAATTGAGATTATCCAGTATGAAAAAGAAGAAGGGAAAAGAAGAAAAATGCACACAGCCTCTGAAACAATGTGATGTCATCAAACATACCAAATACAAATAACTGTAGTCTCAGTAGGAGAGGTGAGAGAGAAAGGGTCAAAAAGGATATGTGAAGAAACAGTGGACCCGAAATTACCAAACTTGATGAAAAATTTAACTGAACATCCAAGAAGCCTAAGGAATACAAATTAGGATAAACTCAAATTTGATCTTCAACATCAGCTATTCTCTAGGTCTCCAGCCTGCTGACCCACTCTGAAGTTTTTGGACTTGCCAGCCTCCATAAATTATGTAAGCCTTAACGTAAACAAATCTCCTTCTATACACACACACATACACACACACACTACTGATTCTGTTTCTCTGGAGAACCATAATATAGAATTAGCACACAAAAACAGGAGAATAGAATCACATAAGAACAAAGTTTTTATGTACTACCAAAATCAATTTGGTATTAATCTGAACAAGATTGTTAAAAATTAATATGCAAAAAAAGCATTTGATAAAACCCAACATGCTTTCAACATAAAAATGCTCATCAAATTATGAACAAAAGGAAACTTCCTTAACATGATAAAACAAGTTTACGGAAAACTCACAGTTAACATATACTTAATACTGAAACACTTAAAATTATTCCCTAGTAAGTTCAAATTTATAGATTCAAAGCAATCTATAAATTCAGTGCATTCCTTATCAAAATTCCAATGGCTTTTTTTTTTTTTCAGAGATGGAAATCTCATATGAAATTCTAAGGGGCACTGAACAGCTAAAACAATATTGAAAAAAGAAAACCTGGAAGACTCACACTTTCCAATTTCAAAACTACCTAAAAAATAAAAAACAGGGGTGCCTGGGTGGCTCATTCAGTTGAATGAGCTCAAGTCATGATTTTGAGGTTTGTAAGTTTGAGCCCACATCAGGCTCTGTGCTGACAGTTCAGAGCCTGGAGCCTGCTTTGCATTCTGTGTCTCCCCCTCTCTCTCTCTCTCTGCCTCTCCACTGCTTGGACTCTTTCTCTCTCAAAAATAAAAATAAACATTTAAAAAAATAAGATCTATCAACATTATAAAAAATAATAAGTAAAAATAAAAAAACAGTAATCAAAACAGTCTTGTACTGACAAGAATGATATTTAGACCAACAGAATTTAGACTTCAGAGATAAACTCTATGAAGTAAACATCTATGCCCAACTGATTTTTTAAAAATATTTATTTTGAGAGAAAGTGAGAGCATGCACACACAAGCAGGGGAGGCACAGGCAGAGAGCGGGAGAGAGAGAATCCCAAGCAAGCTATGTCAGTGTAGAGCCTGACAAGGGGCTTGATCGTACAAACTGCATGATCATAACCTAAGCCAAAATCAAGAGTTTGACACTTAACTGAGCCATCCAGGCACCCCTATGCCCAGCTGATTTTTTAAATTTTTTAAAAAGTTTATTTAAAATTTTTTTAAATTTATTTATTTTGAGAGAGTGAGCAGACCAACAGGCAGATCCAGAGGGAGAGAATCCCAAGCAGGCCCCATGCTGTCAGCACACAGCCCAACACAGGGCTTTATCTCATGAACCATGAGATCATGACCTGAGCCAAAATGAAGTTGGACACTGAACCAATTGAGCCACCCAGATGCCCCCCAACCAAACAAGGATGCCAAAACCATTTAAACAAGGATGCCAAAACCATTCTATGGAGAAGGAATACAGACTCCTCAACAAGCGGTGCTGGGATAAGCGGATAACCACATGTCAAAGAATAAAGATGGATCCCTACCTCACTCCATATATAAAATATAACTCAAAATGGATCAATGACCTAAATACAGGAGGTAATACTCAAAATTGTTACATGAAAACATAGGGGTAAATGTTCACGACCTCAGATTTGGCAACACATTCTTAGATTTGACACCAAAAGCAAAAAAAGAAAAAGAAAAATACAAAAATTAGACTTTATAAAAACTAAAAATTTTTATGCATCAAATTAACATTATCAAGAAAGTGAAGACATCCTATAGGATGGGACAAAATATTTGCAAATCACTTATCAAATAAGCATTCTGTATCCAAAATATGTAAAAAAAACTCTTTACAAGTCAACAACAAAAAGACAAATAGCTCAATTAAAAAATGGGGAAAAGATCTGAAAAGACTTCTTCAAAGAAGATATACAAATGGACAATAAGCACATGAAACGATGTTCAACATCACTGGTTATTAAGGAAATGCAAGTTAAAACCACAGTGAGATACCACTTCACAATGGTTATAGTTAAAAATGGAAAACAAAGTATTGGCAAGGATGCAGAGAAATTGAGACCCCTATACATTGCTGGTAGGAAAGAAAATGCTGTAACCACTGCAGAAAAGTTTGCTCGTTCCACAAAAAGTTGAATACAGAATTACCTTATGGCCCATCAATTTTACTCCTAGGTATCTACCCAAAAGAAATGCAAATATGTACTCAAGCAAATACATAATCAAGCATGTTACAGCAGTATTCTAAAGTCAAAAGGTGGGAACAAGTCCAAATGTCCATCAATAATGAATAGATAAACCAATTGTGGAATAAATATGCAATGGAATATTATTCATCCATACAAAAAAACAAAACTTGCATGAGCTACAACTACATGAGCTACAACTTGCATGAGCCTTAAAAACACACTGAAGCAATAAGGCAGACACAAAATGTCATGCATTTTACGATTACTTCTATATAACCCAAAATCAATAAATGAGAGACAGAAAAGCACAGTAGACATAATCAGTAAGTAGGGGGGAGAGTAAATGGGGAATCATTATCTTGAGGATCAAAAAGAGGTTGGAAGTAATAAGCAGTTATTTTGGTGTGCTTGTTTGTCTGAGGTGACACCTGGATCCATGAAATGACACTGGGGGCTACGGCAATGCAGAAATGGGTTGAATCTCGATATTTCTCTTACACCCTCAGAAGTGCAAAATGCCAACAGGAATTCTTCTGACAAGAGGAGATACAGAGAATGCAGATGGTTCTGGGGTAGATTCCCTGAGCGGAAGGCCTTGCACATAGTTGGCAAGTTACACGGACCCTGGTAGCTCCGGGAGGCAACAAACAGTTCTTGACATAAACAGACATCTATTGTTGACTGGGCTATGCATACCTGCTGGTAGATATAAATGTTCAAAATACTAAACAAAAGGACTGAAACAGAAGATACTGCACCAATTTGGACTGCCAACTCACATTTCCTCAGACCAAGGAACATATTTTCACCCTCAGAGTAACAGTTTGGTAGAGAATAGAATGGGCAATTGAAACGTTTTTTGTCTAACACCAAAGGGATAAAGTCGAGAAAGGCTGATGTGCATGCTTTCGAGAGTGTGTACTAACATTCAACATGAACAGGGCCCAGAAAATGTCCCTCCCCTTCCCTGGGGGATCTAGAGAAGAGGGAGTGGAGAAGAATGCTAGTATAACAATATTTTGTTTTCCCCACAAAATCTCAATATTCTTTTTTCCTACTGGTTCTCAGACCAGAGCTGAAACTGCAGGTGTTAGAACTGGGATGAACTGTGTATTTGTTCACTAGGTCTACCATAACAAAGTACCACACTAACTGAGTGGCTTCAACAACACAAATGCATTGTTTCACAGGGTTAGAGGACAAGAGTCTAACATCAGGGTGCTGGCAGGGTTGACTCCTTCTGAGGGCTATAAGGGACAATCTGTTCTACGACCTCCCTCCTAGCCTCTGGTGGCCTTAAGTGTTCCTTGGCTTGTACATGGTGATCTTTGTCTTCACATTGTCTTTTGTCTACATGTATCCACCCCTGTGTTCAAATCTCCTCCTTTCATTAAGACCACAGTCATATTGGATTGGGGCCCACTCTAATGACCTCATCTTAACTCCATCTCATCTGCAAAGGTCCTATTTCCAAACACATTCACTAGTACTGGGTGGTGGTTAGAACTTCAGTATCTTTGTTGGGGGTAGGAGGAGATACAATTCAACCTATAACAATCCCTAAGCAAAAAACTGTAATCAGGGATGCCTGGGTGGCTCAGTCGGTTGGGCAGGCTACTTCAGCTCATGTCATAATTTCATTGTTTGTGGGTTCGAGCCCCGTGTCAGGTTCTGTGCTGACAGCTCAGAGCCTAGAGCCTGCTTCGGATCCTGTGTCTCCCTTTCTCTCTTTGTGCCCCTCCCTAGCTTGTGCTCTGTCTCTCTGTCTCAAAAATGAATAAATGTTAAAGAAAAAAAACTGTAGTCGTATATATTTTTTATAACTATATTTTTAAACCTTTATGATAAAATTCCTAAGGGCCTCATGAGGTGCTTTGATCCCCTCTAGCAAAAATGGAGGTTCACAGGAAATACAACTAAATTGTATTTAGCTAGGGGCGCTTAGGTGGCTCAGTCAGTTGGGAGCCCGACTCGGCTCACGTCAAGATCTCACTGTCCATGAGTCCAATCTCCGCATTGGGCTCTGTGCTGATGGCCTAGAGCCTGTTTCAGATTATGTGTCTCCCTCTCTCTCTGCCCTTCCCCCACTCACACTCTGTCTCTCTCAAAAGTAAATAAACATTAAAAAAAAAAAAAAAACCTTTATAAACTGTATTTAGCTAGAGGTCAGAGAGTTCACTAATTCTGAACCTGTGTAACCCTTCCCTATTAATGAGAATGGATTAAGGGGGAAGCACCTGCCATCCTAGCACTGCTGTCAGCAATCTACACCAGCACAGTGGCCAAACCTAACACTGGCTCCAAAAGTAGAAATGTTAGGGTAGAACTGGAAAGATGAAAGAATGGGAGCTGAGGATAAAAGAATGAATCAATCGTTATGCAATATTGTATTTGTATCTCAAATAGGCTTAGAGTAAGAGATGATCCTATTGTGTGTTAGCTCAAGTATACCAGCAACCTGAAAGGGTGAAGCCATGTTGCTGAGACTACTTTTGCTTTTAGAACCTGACAATGTCAAATGGAAGTCTGGAAATGTAACTGGCATAGTTCTGGGAGACATTTTGGTCATGTAATATGATGAAAAACTAATTATTCATGCCTGAGTGGGACTCTAGCAACATGCCACTATCTTTTGACTCATATTTCAGATTATATTTACTACCATATCACAATGTGATGTGACACTAACCTCACTGGTAAGATTCAGTTATATTACTTACACAAATCTTATGATAATCCTGATACTGATAATCAAATATATTGGGAAATTGGGTTAATGCTTCTTCAGGATATAAAACTGATGGAACAAATGACCTGAGAAAGCACTAGATTGGTTAACAAACCACCAGCTACTTTCTATGCCAAAGAGTTCTGTACAAATTTATTGTGTACAAACAGTGGCAAAACAAGGGTGGGGGGAAGGCAATTAAATTAGAACAAAAATATGAAAATGTATGTAACAGCTTTAAAGAGCAGATTAGTTGTTTCTTTAAATCTATCCTTACTCCACACTGGCTCCTCCACTTATAAGGCATATTCATAATGATATACTGGACAAATGGAATGCAGTGAACGTGATACTGCATAACTTTCAAGGCTAAGGTATAAAAGCAACATGACTTCCACGTGACTCTCAGTTTCTTGGAAACCGTACATCTTGAACTCTGCCACCACAATGTGAGGAAGCCCAAACTAGCTCATGTGGAAAGACCACATGAAGAGGCACCAGAGCCCACTGCATCCTGTCCAACTTCTTGACTTAAACGTTATAAATGCTCACGGCATGCTACTAAGTTTTATGGTAAATCTGTTACACAGCCATCAATAACCAAGCAGTGCTCAAGTAATTTACAACCCGGAGAAATAAGGATGCAAATAACTAATATAAGGCAGGATATAACATCCACTAGACAGAATATAAACAAAGGGCCTTGGAAGAGGAAGGAACATAAAGAAATAAGTCTCTTTACGGGAAAAAGCAGTGGGGAGAAATGGAAAAGCCTTCACAGAAGTAATCTTTGAGCTAGGCCTTAACAGACAGAACTTGAAGGAAAACCATAGCATCAACAACAAGGAAAAGGAAGGTGTGGGGAGGGAGTTAAGATGGCAGAGAAATAGGGGAACCAGGATTTTCCTTGTCCCTCAAACACAGCTGTATTGAGGTCATTATCACTTGGAACACCCAGGAAATTGATCTGTGGAGTGGCAGAAGGATCTCCACAGTTGGAGGGAAACAGCTTGGCAGGATCAAGGCTTCCCCTCACCTTTCCTTTTGTTTCCCAGGGTTACTTCAACAAATGAATCAAAGCATACCTGGTTGAAGGTCTAAACACCCCACTACTACAATCAAGGAAGAGCTCTACAGAGGACTGACTAGTGGGATAAAGCAGCCAAAGCACAACAGAGTGCATGCAACACACGCCTGAAACGCTTGCTGAAGTGCCAGGCTTTAGACAGTGTTATGACTCCTTCTTAATATAATACTCTCAGGTGCAGGACACATAACAAGCTTTTAAAACATGCAAAAGACAGAAACTTAGCCAAAATGATAAAACAGAGGAATTTTCCCCAAAAGAAAGTTCAACAAGAAATCACAGCCAGAGAATTGCCAAAACAGATATAAACAATATATGTGAACAAGAATTTAGAGTAATGGTCGTAAGACTAATACTTGGGCTTTAAGAAAGCACAGAAGACACCAGAGAAACTCTTGCCTGCAGAGATCAAAGACCTAAGAACTAGTCAGGATGAATTTAAAAACGCTATCACTGAGATGCAAAGTAAACTAGTAAACTAGTTACAGTGACTAGGCAAGGATGGAAGAAGCAGAGGAGAGAATAGGTGAAACAGAAGATAAAATTATGGAAAATAATGAATCTGAAAAAAAGAGAGAGAGGAAAGTACTAGATCATGAACTACGTGATTCCATGAAATTAAACAAAATCTGTATCATAGGAGTAACAGAAGAGGAAAAGCAAAAGAAAGGAGCAGAAGATTTATTTGAACAAATTATAGCTGAGAATTTCCTTAATCTGGAGAAAGAAACAGGCATCCAAGTCCAAGAGGCAAAGATAACTCCCTTCAAAACCAACAAAACAGGTCAGTACCATGACATATCATAATGAAACTGGCAAAATACAAAGATAAAAAGAGAATTCTGAAAGCAGCTAGGGACAAAAGGTCCTTAGACTACAAGGGTAGACACATAAGGTTAGTAGCAGAACTGTCCACTGAAACTTGGCAGGCCAGAAGAGAGTGGCAGGAAATATTCAGTGTGTTGAATAAGAAAAATATGCAGCCAAGAATCCTTTATCCAGCAAAGCTGTCATTCAGAATAGAAGGAGAGAGAAAGACTTTCCCACACAAACAAAAACTAAAGGAGTTTGTGACCACTAAACCAGCCCTGCAAGAGATCCTATGGGGGACTATGTGAGTGGAGAGACCATCACAACAAACACGAAATGTACAGATAACAGAATGGTACTAAATTAGTATCTTTAAATTATGATTCTGAATGCAAATGGACTAAATAAAAAGGCACAGGGTATCAGACTGGATAAAAAGACAAGATCCATCTATATGCTGTCTACAAGAGACTCATTTTATTTAATATTTATTTTTGAGAGAGAGAGAGCTACAGAGCACACGCATGCATGCTGGGGGGGGGCAGAGAGAGGGAGACACAGAATTGGAAGCAGGCTTCAAACGTTGGAGCTGTCAGCACACAGTCCAATGCAGGGCCTGAACTCACAGACTGCAAGATCATGACCTGAGCCAAAGTTGGACACTTAACTGACTGAACCACCCAGGCACCCCTAAGAGACTCATTTAAAAAAAAATTTTTTTTTTTTACATTTTATTTATTTTTGATAGATAGAGACAGACAGAGCACAAGCAGGGGAGGGGCAGAGAGAGACGGAGACACAGAATCCGAAGCAAACTCCAGGCTCCAAGCTGTCAGCACCGAGCCCGACGCGGGGCTCGAACCCACAAATTGCGAGATCATGACCTGAGCCGAAGTTGGACACTCAACCAACCGAGCCACCCAGGCACCCCTCTGAGAGACTCATTTTAGACCTGAGGACACCTGCAGACTGAAAGTGAGGGGATGGAAAACCATCTATCATGCTAATGGACATCAAAAGAAAGCTGAAATGGCCATACTTGTATCAGACAAACTAGATTTTAAAGACTGTAACAAGAAATGAAGAAGGGCATTATATCATAATTAAGGGATCTATCCATCAAGAGGAGTTAACAATTGTAAATATTTATGCCCCCAACATGAAAGCACCCAAATATATAAATCAATTAATCACAAAGAAACTTAATTGATAATAATACCATAATTGTAGCAGACTTTAATCTTTATTTATTTTTGAGAGACAGACAGAGTGTGAGCAGGGGAGGAGCAAAGAGAGAGGAAGACACAGAATCCGAAGCAGGCTCCAGGCTCCGAGCTGTCAGCACAGAGCCCGAAGCAGGGCCAGAACCCATGAACCACGAGATCACGACCTGAGCCGAAGTTGGATGCTCAACTGACTGAGCCATCCAGGTGCCCCAATTGTAGCAGACTTTATTTATTTTTTTTAATGTTTATTTATTTTTGACAGAGAGAGAGAGAGATACAGAGCTTGAGCGGGGGAGGGGCAGAGAGAGAGGGAAACACAGAATCCAAAGCAGGCTCCAGGCTCCGAGCTGTCAGCACAGAGCCCGACGCGGGGCCCGAACTCATGGACTGCGAGATCATGACCTGAGCTGAAGTCAGATGCTCAACCGACTGAGCCACCCAGGCGCCCCTAGCAGACTTTAATACTTCACTTACAACAATGGACAGATCATCTAGGCAGAAAATCAATAAGGAACCAAGAGCTCTGAATGACACACTAGACCAGATAGACTTAACAGATATATTCAGAACACTTTACCCTAAAGCAGAAGAATACACATTCTTCTTTAGTGTGCACATGGAACATTCTCCAAATAGGTCATATTTTGGGTCGTGACACAGCCCTCAACAGGTACAAAAAAACTGAGATCATACCATGAGTATTTTCAAATCATATTATGAAATTTGAAATCAACCACAAGAAAAAACTTGGAAAGCCCCCAAAATACATGGAGGTTAAAGAACATCCTACTAAACAATGAATGGGTTAACCAGGAACTTAAAGAAGACATAAAAAAAAAAAATACATGGAAGCAAATTAAAATGAAAACATGACAGTCCAAACCCTGTGGGATGCAGCAAAGGCAGTCCTAATAGGAAAATACAATGCAATTTAGGCCTATCTTAAGAAAGGTCCCAAATACACAACCTAACCTTACACCTAAAGAAGCCAAAAAAGGGGGCGCCTGGGTGGCGCAGTCGATTAAGCGTCCGACTTCAGCCAGGTCACGATCTCGCAGTCCGTGTGAGTTCGAGCCCCGCGTCGGGCTCTGGGCTGATGGCTCAGAGCCTGGAGCCTGTTTCCGATTCTGTGTCTCCCTCTCTCTCTGCCCCTCCCCCGTTCATGCTCTGTCTCTCTCTGTCCCAAAAATAAATAAACGTTGAAAAAAAAATTAAAAAAAAAAAAAAAAAAAAAAGCCAAAAAAGGAGCAGCAAATAAAGCCCAAATCCAGCAGAAAAGGGGAAATCATAGAAATTAGAGCAGAAATAAATGTTACAGAATCCAAAAAAATAAAAAAACAAAAACAGTAGAACAGATCAATGAAACTAAGAACTGGCTTTTGGAAAAAATAAACAAAATTGATAACCCCTAGCCATACTTCTCAAAAAGAAAGGACCCAAACAGATAAAATCACAAATGAAAGACAAGAGATCACAACGAACACCACAGAAATACAAACAATTATAAGAGAACTATAAAAATCATATGCCAACAAACTGGACAATCTGGAAGAAATGGACAAATTCCCAGACACACACACACACACACACACACACTACCAAAACTCAAACGGGAAGAAACAGAAAATCTGAACAGACCCATAGCCAGCAAAGAATTTGAATCGTTTATCAAAAAAATCTCCCAAGAAATAAGAGTCTTGGGCCAGATGGCTTCCCAGGGGAATTCTACCAGACATTTAAAGCAGAGTTAATACCTATTCTTCTCAAACTATTCCAAAAAATAGAAATGGAAGGAATGCTTCCAAACTCATTCTATGAAACCAGCACTACCTTGATTTCAAAACCAGAGACCCCACTAAAAAGGAGAATTACATGCCAATATCCCTGATGAACCTTGATTCAAAAAAACTCAACAAGATACTACCAAATCGAATTCAACAGTATATTAAAAGAATTATTCACCACGATCAAGTGGGATTCATTCCCGGGCACAAGACTGGTTCAATATTCGCAAATCAGTCAACATGATACAGCACATTTGAAGAAAGGATAGGAACCATATGATCTTGTCAGTAGATGCAGAAAAAGCATTTGACAAAGTACAGCATCCTTTCTTGATAAAAACCCTCAAGAAAGTCGGGACAGAAGGAACATACCTTAACATCATAAAAGCCATATATGAAGGCCCACAGCTAATATCCTCAATGGGGAAAAACCGAGAGCTTTCCCCCTCAGGTCAGGAACACAATAGGGATGTCCACTCTCACCATTGTTGTTTTACATAGTGTTGGAAGTCCTAGCCTCAGCAATCAGACAACAAAACGAAATAAAAGGCATCCAAATTGGCAAAGAAGTCAAACTTTCACTCTTCGCAGATGACATGACACTACATGGAAAAACCTGAAAGATTCCACCAAAAACTACTAGAGCTGATGCATGAATTCAGCAAAGTCGTGGGATATAAAATCAATGTACAGAAATCAGTTGCATTTCTATACATCAATAATGAAGCAACAGAAAGAGATATCAAGGAATAAGTCCCATTTACAATTGCACCAAAAACCATAAAACACCTATGAATAAACCTAAGCAAAGAGGTAAATGATCTGTACACTGAAAATTATAGAAAGCTTATGAAAGAAAATGAAGAAGACAAAGAAATGGTAAAATATTTCATGCTCATGGATTGGAAGAACAAATACAGTTAAAATGTCAATACTACCCAAAGCAATCTACACATTCAGTCCAATCCTTATCAAAATAACATAAGCATTCTTCACAAAACTAGAACAAAGAATCCTAAAATTTGTATGGAACCACGAAAGACCCCAAATAGCCAAAGTACTGCTGAAAAAGAAAACCAAAGCTGAAGGCATCACAATCCTGGACTTTAACCCGTAAAAACAAACACATAGACCAATGGACTAGAATAGAGAACCCAGAAATGGACAAATAAATGGCCAACTAATCCTTGACAAAGCAGGAAAGAATATTCAATGGAAAAAAGACAGTCTCTTTAGCAAATGGTGCTGGGAGAACTAGACAGCAACATGCAGAAGAATGAAACTGGACCACTTTCTTACACCATACACAAAAATAAATTCAAAATGGATGAAAGACCTAAATGTAAGACAGGAAACCATCAAAATCCTACAGGAGAATGCAGGCAGCAACCTCTTTGACCTAGGCCACAGCAACTTCTTACTCAACATGTCTCTGGAGGCAAGGGAAATAAAAGCAAAAATGAACTATTCGGAACTCATCAAGATAAAAAGCTTCTGCACAGCAAAGGAAACAATCAACAAAACTAAAAGGCAACCAACAGAATGGGAAAAGATATTTGCAAATGACATATTAGATAAAGGGTTAATAGCCAAAGTCTATAAAGAATTTACCAAACTCAACACCCAAAAAAACAAACAATCCAGTAAAGAAATGGGCAGAAGACATGAAGAGGCGCTTTTCCAAAAAAGACATCCAGATGGCAAACAGACACATGAAAAGATGCTCACCATCACTCATCATCAGGGAAATACAAGTCAAAACCACAATAAGATATACCACCTCACACCTGTCAGGAGGGCTAAAATTAACAACTCAGGAAACAATAGATGTTGGCAAGAATGTCGAGAAAGAAGAACGCTTTTGCACTCTGGTGGGAATGCAAACTGGTACAGCTACTCTGAAAACAGTATGGAGGTTCCTCAAAAAATTAAAAATAGAACTACCCTACGACTCTGCAATTGCACTACTAGGCATTTATCCAAAGTATACAGGAGTGCTGATTCAAAGGGACACATGAACCCCAATGTTTATAGCAGTGCTATTAACAATAGCCAAATTATGGAAAGAACACAAATGTCCGTCAATTGATGAATGGATTAAGAAAATGTGGTATATATATACAACGGAATATTACTCAGAGATTAAAAAGGCTGAATTCTTGCCATCTGCAACAATGTGGCTAGAACTGGAGGGTATTATGTGCTAAGTGAAATAAGTCAGTCAGAGAAAGACAGATATCATGATTTCACTCATATGTGGAATTTGAAAAACTCAACACATGAACATAGGGAAAATGAAGGAAAAATAAGATAAAAACAGAGGAGACAAACCATAAGAGACTCTTAAGTACAGAGAACAAACTGAGGGTTGCTGGTGGGGATGGAGTAGAGGTTAAATGGGTGACAAGCATTAAGGAGGGCACTTTTCAGGATGAGCACTGGGTGTCCTTATGTAAGAGATGAAATCACTGGGTTCTACTCCTGAAGCCAACACTACACTGTATGTTAACTAACTTGAATATAAATTTAAAAAAAAAGGAAAAGGAAAAAAAAATGAAGGTGTTAGAACTTGGTGACAAAGTAGTGTATCATACAGGTCTCCTTAGAGACAAAATTCAACTTTTTTTTTTTTTCCTTATCTCTAACACTGAAAAACATCAAACTGTTTGAAGGACAGTGTAGGGAACATTAATCTAAAAGGAAACAAGGTGGAGTTCTAGTGACTGACTGTAATAATATGAAATTATTAAATTTCTTGCTGTTAATCTCCATGCAAAGGGCTAACTCTGACCCTAAGAAATGAAAGCCACTTATCAACGCTTCCTTTGATGTACTGGCCAAGGCAAAACCCAGTATTTTGCTTGCTCATTGTGCCAGACCCAATATCAGTTTAATGACAGCAATTCTCTATGGTTAGCATTCCTGGGAGTTCTAGGGGTGATTATAGGGAGGCATTGGTCTTGAACCAAAATGAAAAGTGCCTAATAATAGTCATAAAAAGCTGAGTAAATTCAAAAGCTTTAATTGCTGAAATTTACCCTCACTTCCCTGATAAGGGCATGAGATTATATCTATAGGCATCAGGCTTATTACAATCTGGGAAATAATCATTACTTACCCAGCAAAATCAAAGCATTTATCTCTTTATGCTGCTCTGTACAAGTAGAAGCCTGAAGGCAGTCCCTTTGAGCTGCCTGTTCAGCAATGACTAACTTTTGAGTCTGTTTAGGAGATTCACCTCCAATATGGGATCCCTCCCACTAAATCAGACTTCCTCTTAAAGTGGTCAGATAGGTAGTCCTTAAAAACAACTCTAGAATTTCTGTTCCCCTTACCTCATAAAACTTTTTTAAGGAACCCACCAGGCATAGCTTCAGGCTATCCACAATCTCCTGATGAGGCATCTGGAACACCACTCGTGAATACCATTTTGTGAGTGTGCTGTGGAGGAGGTAGTAAAGAGAGAGAGAGAGAGGTGAACACACACTCACAGAGGAAGGCTCACAGTCTGAATGTCAGCACACAGGCACCTTTATGCACCGATACGGTATCTAGTAAATGCATTTATGTTACGGATAAAAACATACGTTAATATGAGAAAAGATATATATGTAAGTCATACACAGAATGTAAAAATATAGGCATAATTGTGGCATTTGATACAAAACTGCTTCCAACTGAAAAAATTTCAGATATCCACCAACAGAGGACTAGTTAAATAGTGTTCTGGCATACAATAAATTCCATGCAGCAGTTAAAAAGAATTGGTTGAGATTCTTTGTATTGATATGTGAAAATATCTGCAATATACAATTTAAGTACATAAAACAAGTTAAGAAATAGTATACATAGCAATATGCCATTTTGTAAACATACATGCACCACCTATACGTGTTACTATGCACATAAGTGAGAATTTGAAAAGTATATATACTTCAAACCTTTGGTGGTGGTCAATAAAAGATGGTCCACGAGGAACCCTCACTTTCTAAATTTCTGCAGGTATCTGCATGAACAGGTCTTGTTTTTAATCAGAACAAACAAAAAAATCCCTCATTCCTAGGGGGAAAAAACACCAAGACAGAGCCCCCATTCTGAAGAAGACCAGACCACATTTGAGGCAACAAACTTACAGACCTGACAAGCTTGCTAAACAGACTGCATAAACTAATAGAAAGATAAAGGAGAAAATAGAGTTTAGTATTCTTTTCTAAAGTATACTTTTACTATAATACAAAATATTCAAAAAGTATTTGCTGGATTTACAATAAGATTAGGCATCAAAATGAGGTAACCAAACAAAATGGAACTGAGTAGACTTACAGATTGATGCTTGCAACAAAGCCAACCACGGAGCGCATGCCTCGGTTGGGGTCATGGTAAACATCCATCCCAATCACCATTAATTGTTTCTGGGTTAGAAAACAAAAAACAAACCAGAAAAACCAAGCAATCCATCACCCCATCTTCAATTATTATCTGAACCCCAAAAGCAACATATGAAAATGAATTCTGGAGGAAGAAAGAGACTGTAATCAACTTGACATTTTTTTAAACACTATGAATAAGTCAGAGATCTAGAACAAGGATCAGCATGCTTTTCCTGTAAAGGACCGTACGGTAAGTAACACTGGGCTTTGTGAGCCACAGTCTCTGTAGGAACTACTCAATTTTGTCTGTCATTACAACACAAGAGCAGCCACAGTTAGTCTATAAAGAAGTATAGCTATATTCCAATAAAACTGCATTTAAGGACAATGAAAATGGAATGTCATATAATTTTCATGTGTCAGAAAATATCAGTCTTATTTTTATTGGTTTCAGCTAAGGTTATAGAAACCATTCTCAGCACGTGGGCTACACAAAAGCAGGCCATGAACCATTTAGACCACTAAGCATGGAGAATAAGGATAACTCTATGAGGAAAACTAGGAAAATAGCTAGGTAGGAGTCTCTGGAGAGCTAAATTGAATGAAGAAACATCTCAGCATCACTCACCAGAGGAATATCCACTCCCCAGAGCTCACCACCCAATTTACAATTAATCTGAAGTAAAATTTTCTGGGCCACACTCCGAAGCCTGGTTGGCTGACCAATGGTTCGAACATTGATGACCTATAATAAAGGGGTGTGGAGAAAGGGGACACTATAAGCCTGTCAGACGATATAAACAATCCTGAAGTAAACACTACATTTGTTTAAGAAACCCCAGTTAGCAGGCAATACACTATGCATGACTAGCTCTAATTCTAGGATTTCTATGTAGGCATGCACGCGCACACACAACACACATCAAAACAAAAAGACAACCAAAACCCAAAAACTTTCAAAAGGATCTCACACAGAATAAATTAAACAAACAAACAAACAAACAAACCAACAAACCTACTTAGGATTAACAGCTTTCCCCTTTCAGAGTGAAGCCTATACTCTCAGAACCCAGTCATGTGAAACCACCCAGCAGCTCACTGTCTCAACCAGCAAGAGTACTCATTTGTGGATATGAAGGCAGTATTTATTTACAAAGAGCCTCTGCTTTTCACCAGGTTACTCTAATAAGGGGAACTTTCCACCAGAAGGGTTACACATGATGGCTTCTAATAGTAACTTCAGTTTTTGAACATCTGTACCCCTCTTTTCAAAACCTCAAGGGAGGTTATAGAGTTTCCATGTATGCCTCCTGCCTAGCTCTCCACTCACCTGTGAGGGCACAGGAGCCTGCACACAGCACAGCTTTTTAATAGCCCCATAGAGATCGTCACGTGTTCCCATGATGATGCAAACAACCATCTGTATCTTCCTCTTGAAGAGATAAAGTACATATAAGTCAGGCTTTGGAAGTCGCAGGGGACCTTGATGGGACTCCAGCTGTGGGCAGTCTAAGAGCCTGTGAAGTCATAGGACCTTTAAGGCAAAAGGGACTGAAACAAAGAGGGTAGACACTCCAACCCCGAACAGGTCCTTGAACCTTTGCTGGATTCAGGGCTTCTTTGTAGAAATACGGGATAGAATACCATAAATTATCTAGAGGTGGCCCTGACTACCTGAGTTCTTCCTTAGGAAAATTAAGATGCCTGAACAAAGCAGGCTTGAAAATTTGCAAAGATTACTTTTTAGTTGCTGCTTTCAATTCCCTAGAATGCTTTTACCACTCTCTTCAGTAAACCAAGCACCTTATTACATTCATACCACAAAACTGAGCAAACATGGAATGCAATACCACAAGAAAAGATTCAGAGCCAAGTACAAAGAAATGAAGCTACTGCCAAATCTGTAAGTGGCTTTTCCTAACTTCCTGGTTAGGAGAGAGAATGATATTCCCAGCAGCATATCTCATATAAACATCTGTGATCCCTCACCATTTAAGAGATCCAACACTGGAAACACAGGATCTTTCAGCATAAATAAAGAAAAGTAGCACTGAAGGGAAATGAAAGTGCCAATCCTTTATGCCAGAAACAGCTATTAATGGTAAATCAATAATATATTATTCCAAATCAAGATTAGTGTTAGATTAAGACTTCTCAGAGAACACACGTTCCAGCAATCACATCAAAGAACTTCTGAAGTCACGTAGAACACAGGCTGCACACTGGGAGCCTATGGGTTGGATCTATCAAACACATATAGCTTTTTAGTCCCTGCAATGAGTTACATGTTTTTTTAAATTAACATTTAAACATATGGAGGGGCACACACATACAAATCCAGATTTTTTGTTTCTACTGAAAAACAAATAAATCAAAAATTAATTTGATAATGCTGGGCTTTTATCTGCAGTCATGGGGTTGATTACTCTCTTAAGTTCACTATAGTCCCCTCCTAGCCCACTACACTTGTGTTTCTCATCTGGCTCCTGTAGACATGTGTGGGATAATAAATAAATAATAATAAATTAATGAGTAAATAATAAAAATAATAATAAAATATAATAAAACAGCATGCCCTAAAGACGACAAAGAGACAGTAAGACCAAGATGAGTTAAGTTTGGTAAACATGAATGAAACTTCTATCCATGCTGCATGAAAACTGTTGGAAGTACACTCTTCTAAAGAGAACATGAACAAGTATGAGATTGGGGAGTTGATGCACTACACTGGGCAATTCTTCTGAAAGCACAGCAGAATTATCAATGATCAGGCTCAGGGGGTAGCCATGGCAGAGTACAACTAGCATGGGGAACCAGAAGGAAATTACAAAGACAGAATATGAGGGTGCTGCTCTGGGTGATAACCCAGAGTTGGGGATCAGAGAGATCCCAGAAAAATCTAATTCCAGTACTGATCTCACAACAATGGACTCTTCAAGTCACAGACTAGTTACTTCCCAAAACATTTGCTTTCCTTTGTTCCTTAAGCTTCTTCCTCTGTTTTGTGTGCAAACAGGTAAGAACCGCAGGCTTGAACTACTGAGTTATGAGTGCTATGACCTGCTCAGCTGCAGCGCTCACAATCAGCTATCAGGACCGAGCTGATGGCCCAGGTGCCAAGTTCATCGCCAGAGCAATTCAAATCTTAAGCCAGACCAGACCGTGACAGTGCAGTACTGAATTGTGCAAAATGGCACTGGGCCCAAAAAGTTGCTTTCTGAGCACAACATGTTCTATATAGATAACAAACTAAAGTTAAGTCAGCTATTCTCTCCGTCAATTACGTGAAAAAAGAACACCAGAGTGAGAGAGACTACTGCCAACATACAATGAGAGAATCAATTAACCAAAGGGCATGAAGACTACTTGGTATAGTATTTCATGTGTACATGAGTAAGACACAGATTTCTGGGCATCATAAACAGCAGACTGATAAGCAAGAGAATTTAAAATCAAGTATGCAAGTATTTTAAAACAAGCATTCTAGGGGCGCCTGGGTGGCGCAGTCGGTTAAGCGTCCGACTTCAGCCAGGTCATGATCTCGCGGTCCGTGGGTTCGAGCCCCGCGTCAGGCTCTGGGCTGATGGCTCGGAACCTGGAGCCTGTTTCCGATTCTGTGTCTCCCTCTCTCTCTGCCCCTCCCCTGTTCATGCTCTGTCTCTCTCTGTCCCAAAAATAAATAAAAAACGTTGAAAAAAAATTAAAAAAAAAAAAAACAAGCATTCTACTCATATACTCAAATTAGTTTATTACCTCAACTCCTAGCATGGATTGAATGCTTCTGACATAGGTCTCAATTCGATCATCCTTTAGTTCAACCCAGGCTGGTGGGCTCAGGCGCATACCAATGGGGCCAGCTATCTTTTCCAACATATTAACCAGTTCTCGGGCCTGATCCATTGCTCTCTTTGGGTAAAACAGTGCCCAGAAATGCATGGGGACCTAGGAATAACCACAAGCTATTTTTAGCACTTCCCACAACTTAAACACTCCAAACTCACACCCAAGAGATATTAGTCTAGAGAAGAAACTGCTTTTAATTCTCTCTTGCTTGAGTCCTTTTTGATCTAATTCCTATAACTAACATAGTTGTGGGTGATAAGTAAACTGTGGCATACTCCCACAGTGGAACACTGTATACTTGTAAGTATACTTTTCCTTTAAATATATTTCAGGGGCGCCTGGGTGGCGCAGTCGGTTAAGCGTCCGACTTCAGCCAGGTCACGATCTCGCGGTCCGTGAGTTCGAGCCCCGCGTCAGGCTCTGGGCTGATGGCTCAGAGCCTGGAGCCTGTTTCCGATTCTGTGTCTCCCTCTCTCTCTGCCCCTCCCCCGTTCATGCTCTGTCTCTCTCCCAAAAATAAATAAACATTGAAAACAAAAAAAATTAAAAAAAAAAAAAAGTTTAAAAAAAAAAATATATTTCAATAAAAAGTTTTAGAAACAGATGTACTTTATGCATGGCCAAAAAGACCACATTAGCCAAAAACATTTAAAAATACTGATACACAATTTTGTTCTTCAGTTCTCTTGGTGGGAGACTGTTTTAATTACTTCTTTCATGGATAAAAACATCTTCAAGTAACTCCCCAGGGAAAATCCAGGAAGATAAAGGAAAATAAATGGGAGACTGGGTATTAGGCTTGCACTACATGAATTACCATAGCAATCTATTTCCTTTTCCTAAGTCTATGGCCAACCAAAGTGCTTCCCTCTAACAACTCGTCAATTTGCTCTATTTGAAGGACCCCTGTTTAGCAGATAATTCAGGATGGGAATTCAGTTGGTACTCTCCCTCAAAAAGAAGACACTGAATCATCCCTGCTTTCTAATTTCCATATTTTTAGTAATACTGGTCCTCTCTTCACCACCTTAAAAGTCACTTACAGTCAAGATGGAAAGGTCTCTGGTTACTTCCTTAATCCAGTTTAGTTCCTGAGATGTGATAAATGAAGTATTTCTTAAGTTAATTCTTTCCATTGGCAGAACACGTCCTTCAATCTATAACAGAAAACAAAGTATACATGACATGAGTCATTTGCAAACACTAATTTAGGAAAAAACACTGACACTGTTCTCTCTTGGGCCTTGTCAACTCCACTGTATAGACCTGTTCCTGTTATAACCCCTGAGAATGGCACAAAAATGAAACTGCTAGCAATGAGTCCAGGTCAATAAAACCCTGGACAAATACAGGTAAAATTTTTATAGGCAAGGCTTTTTAATTATTGAAGTTTCCAACATGGTCTCCCAAAACAAGGATTAGAAAGCATTATCTCTTTAGAAGTAGACAATGCATATAAAACAACTATAATTTCAAGATAAATAGGAATATAATCTTTAAAAATATTTTAAGGGACAAATTGCAAGTAGAAAATTAAAAGTAAAATTTCTTTTTTTAAAAAGAATTCTTCTAAAGTTTATTTTGAGAGAGCGAGCGAGCACGCACACATATGTGCAGGGCAGAAAGAGAGGGAGACAGAATCCCACGCAGGCTCCACACTGTCAGCGCAGAGCCTGATGTGGGGCTTGAACTCACAAACTATGAGATCATGACTTGAGCCAAAACTAGACGCTTAACCAACTGAGCCATCCAGGTGCCGAAAAGTAAAATTTCTCAAGAAGGCTGAACATAAACTATACCTACTATTATACTCTAAAAAGAAAAGCAGGCAGGAAAAGACATAAATATAATGAAAGAACAAATTAAAGTTAGGAATAAGTCAATCAGATCTAAATATCCAAACACAGGAAAATAATTTAGTTGATATAACAGCATAATGAACCATTTTGCCAACATTGAAATCACTTTTTTCTATAATTTATTTTTTATAATCTACACCCAAGTTAGTTAGCACATGGTGCAACAATGATTTCAGGAGTAGCTTCCTTAACTCCCTTACCCATTTAGCCCATCCCTCCTCCCAAAACCCCTCCAGCAACCCTGTTTGTTCTCTATATTTAAGAGTCTCTTATGTTTTGTCCCCCTCCCTGTTTTTATATTATTTTTGCTTCCCTTCCCTTATGTTCATCTGTTCTGTGTCTTAAAGTCCTCACGAGTGAAATCATGTATTTGTCTATGACTAACCTTGCTTAGCATAATACCCTCTAGTTCCATCCACGTAGCTGCAAATGGCAAGATTTCATTCTTTTTGATTGCCGAGTAATACTCCATTGTGTGTGTGTGTGTGTGTGTGTGTGTGTGTGTGTATATATACATATATACATCTATATATATGTACAACATTGTGTATACAATGTGTGCGTGTGTATATGTATATATATATGTATATATATACGTATATATATATGTACCACATCTTTATCCATTCATCCATCGATGGACATTTGGGCTCTTTCCATACTTTGGCTGTTTCTGATAGTGCTGCTATAAACATTGGGGTGCATGTGTCCCTTCGAAACAGCATACCTGTATCCCTTGGATAAATACCTAGTAGTGCAATTGCTGAGTAGTAGGGTAGTTCTATTTTTAATTTTTTGAGGAACCTCCATACTCTTTTCCAGACTGGCGGCACCAGTCTGCAGCCCCTTTGTAACAACAGGTAATATGATCCTGTTTTTACAAAAAAATAAATAGTAATGTATGCATCATAAAAATTGAGTCTGGGGCGCCCAGGTGGCTCAGTCAGTTAAGCATCTGACTTTGGCTCAGGTCATGATCTCAAGGTTCATAGGTTCAAGCCCTGCATTGGGCTCTGTACTGGCAGTGCAGAGCCTACTTAGGATTCTCTCTCTCCCTCTCTCTGCTGCACTCCCACTGCTTGCGCTCTCTTTCAAAATAAACTAAAAAAAATTGAATGCATCTACACTTAGTGGTGATTATCTCTGGGGATGTATAATTACAGAGGATTTTGACTTTCTATGATCTCTACCATTTGCTTATTAAAAAATAACAGAGGTGGGGCACCTGAGTGGCTCAATTGGTTGAGCATCTGACTTTGGCACAGGATCTCACAATCTGTGGGTTTGAGCCCTACATTGGGCTCAGAGCCTGGAGCCTGCTTCAGATTCTGTCTCTCCATCTCTCTCTGTCTCTCCCCTGCTTGCACTCTGTCTCTCTCTCCCAAAAATAAATAAACATTAAAAAAATTTTAATACAAAAAAGTAATAACAGGGGCGCCTGGGTGGCTCAGTCAGTTAAGCATCTGACTCCGGCTCAGGTCATGGTCTCACAGTTCCTGAGTTCAAGCCCCACATCAGGCTCTGTGCTGATAGCTCAGAGCGGAGCCAGCCTCAGATTCTGTGTCTCCCTCTCTCTCTGCCCCTCCCCTGCTTACACTCTCTCTCTCTCTCTCCCAAAAATAAAAAAACATAAAAAATTAAAAAAAAATATATCTACTTATTTCATCTATAATCAAAAGAAATTTCAATGATTTAATTACCATTATCAAAATCTAACATAAAGAATAACAATGCCCATATTAGCATGAGTGTAAGGAATCAAACTCATGATATGAAAGTAAAAACTTGAACCTTAAACCTTGAAACTTGAGCCTAGAAGGCAACTGGCAATATACAACAAAAGCACTAAAAACATAAGTGTCCCCTGACCTAATAATTCCACTTCCATAAATCTGACTATGAAAATAAACATGTAAAAAGATTCAGTTACAAGGCTCTTCACTGAATAACTATTTCTAACAGAAAAATACTAAATTCAATTTGAATGTAAAAGAAAAGGAAATTGTTAATAAACTATCTGGCAGCCATTAAAATATTCAGAAAAATATTAAATGACATGGAAAAACTGAGGGGAAAAAAGGAAACTATATGAATACATGCTATGTGTCAGTGTGCGTAAGCATGTAAGCATGCACATACATACACACACACAAATCCAATGAAGGTTATGTACCAAAATGTTAAGAGTAGTTATCCTGATACAGCAAGATGAACTTTTTTCTTCTTTGGTTTATGTTTTCTATGTCTTCAAACTGACACTTAATAACACGAAAACATGTTCAGGATATGATATTAAATGAAAAAGAAGATGTAAAACCATACACAATATAATCACAACTTTGTAAGAAAAAGATTTATTCTCACAGAAAAAAGTGTAGGGAAAGGAAATACACCAAAGTATATTTTATGTTATTTTGTTATGTTATGTTATATGTTATGTATTTATTTATTTATTGAGAGAGAACATGTGTGAACAGAGGAGGGGCAGAGAGAGAGGGAGAGAAAGAGAATCTTAAGTAGGATCCACGCTCAGCTCAGTACAGAGCCCGACACAAGGCTTGATCCCACAACTTCGAGATCATGACCTGAGCCGAAATAAAGAGCTGGACACTTAACAAACTGAGCTACCCAGGTGCCCCTGAAGTTATCTTTTATAAATATCTAAAATAAGTCACCGAGATATCATCTTTGGATGATGAAATTACTGATGTTTTTATTTCTTTATATTTTCTAAAATTTCAAATTTTCCTTATTCACTATCCATTACTTTTATTAAAACAGAGAAAAAGAAATTAAAAAAAAATTTTTTTAACATTTCTTTATTTTTGAGAGAGAGAAGAGTGTGAGCAGAGGAGGGGCAGAGAGAAAGGGAGACACAGAATCTGAAGCAGGCTCCATCCAGGCTCCAAGCTGTTAGCACAGAGCCCGATGTGGGGCTCGAACTGTGAGATCATGACCTGAGCTGAAGTTGGACGCTTAACTGATTAAGCCACCCAGGCACCCCGAGAAAAAGAAATTTTTAACAAGGAGTCAATTCAAAATGCAAAAGAATTACAGAAAAGACAGAATTAATTATTTTGGTATAATCTCGAAAGCAGGTGAAAAATAATAACAGCTAATGTTTACTGAGCACCTGCTATGTGTCACATATTATACGAAAGATGGTACCATTTAAGTTTTTATAATTCAATCATTATCCTCATTTTACAGATAAAGAAACTACAATATGCTATGCAATTTGTTCAAAGTAATTAAGATGGCAAGTGGTAGAGCTGAGATTCAAAGCCAAATAAAATTTTTTTTTAATGTTTATTTTTGACAGAGAGAGAGAGAGACAGAGGGGGGAGCTGCAGAGAGAGAGGGAGGCACAGAAGCCAAAGCAGGCTCCAGGCTCTGAGCTGTCAGCACAGAGCCTGACGTGGGACTTGAGCCCACGAACCCTGAGATCATGACCCGAGCCACAGTTGGATGCCCAACCGACTGAGCCACCCAGGCGCCCCCAGATTCAAAGACAAATAAGCAGATACTGAAGGCCAAGGACTCTACCATCTCATGCTGCCTCTACCCTACGGATCACGTTGCATAAAATACAACATAGCAGATTCCAGCAAACTGCAGGTAGAAAGGGCCGTAAGAAAATTCGATTGTGTAAGACTAAGACTCTCTATGCCTACAGAAAGCATGACAATAGTATATTCAAAGAATCACAAGTTACTTCTTGGAGAAGAAAAAAAAAAGAAAAGGACATACAGAACCTTAAGAATTATTTGGGTTGGAAACCTGAAAATGAGGTAAATTGTAAGTCAATATTCCTTGTGCCATCTGCCTGACTAAAAATTAACACCTCGGAGCCCTGGGAAATATAGAAGAAAAATCTGTAAGAGCTAGTAGCAAATTAAGATAAGGAAATTCAAATATTATGACTAGGACCCAAAAAAAGTATAATAATAAAGCAAAACTCCAAAATAAAGATAAGGTAGGGAGCTATCAGCCAGTTTCATTCATTAAGCTCTTAAAATTGCTGGTCAATGCTGGTTCCTACTCCACTACATCCTCCAGTTCACCTTATGTACATCCTTCTGGAGACAGAGTCCCCAGCGCGCCAATTCATTGCTAGCTGTCTCATTCTTCGAAATTCTCTGCAGCAAGCATTCCAAAGCATTATGGTGCTGTTTGGGGCTCAGGTTGATCTGCTGGGTTAAATCCTAAATAGAATTAAGACAGAGATAATGTTATAAGTATTACTTTCTCCAACATGAAGTTAAACCCCAATGTGTCTAAAAACATTTCCAAAAGAAAACCTCTTTCCCATTGAAATCTGTAGAATTTTCAAATACCTCCAAGGATTTTAATAAACATCTGTCAGGAATGTGAATGAGGTCTACAGTTAAAATTTTAACCATAAAAGAATTTGAAATGTTATTGTTTCTTTCTCCCATATGACCTTATCTCTTTCTCAAAGCCAGGTTCTGAATTTAAAATTCCTAAGAAAGTCTATGAAACAGGAGCAAAGGGGGCTTGATTATACCTATTTAATATTTCAGAAAAATATGGGGGAAAGCGTTCTGTACCCAGCACAGAGTCAAACATAACAGAATGGAAAATCACATCCAGTCTTAATCTTCATGTCATACTACAGAGCACTATATTTAATGTCACCAATAAGACACTTTTTGTCCAATGTTTCAACAATAATAAGTGCTTTCTAAATGTTATTGTTGAATGAATATCTATCTAGAAGGTGTATATGAAGACTATCACATAAGTGAGTTCTTTATTTTTCTGAGACCAAAGAACAGTACAGTTGTTCCCTGCGAGGCAGTCATTAGCACCAGTCAACGTGGCTACACAGATAGCTCTGTGATCATAAAATCATTAGGTGACTGAGCCTTGTAAGGAAGGAGCCTTGACCTATGTAAGAAACAGAGAAGGAACAAAAGTAAACATGAAAGAAATCTCTTACAAGAATGTTAAGCTTCACTTCAGGCTCTTGACGATGTTACTGAAAATAGTCTGTGGTATTGGAGACAGGAATGGATCCAAGGGTAACACAGACAAGGGCTGAAAAAGTGAGGCAGCACAGTAGTTCAAGTGTGGAAAGTCCCAAGCGTTGCAGACAGAGTGGAGGCAAAGCACTCTGGCTCTGGATTCATGCTGCTGCGCACGTCTCTGCTTCTCAGCTATTTCCTACCGGGGCTGAGCCTGACACCTCCTGGACACTCCAAGCCCCAAGATAAACTTTTATCCTTTCACGTCAGCCTCTGACTTGTGGATTGCCTTTTGCTACATTATCTCCTCCACTCCTTCAAATAGACTGAAGGCTTGTAGCAATGCTAGAAAAACTCAGTGCTCTCAAAAAACCTCTTATGATCATATGACTAGCTTACAGTCATCTATTTGATTGGTTAGGGTTAAAACAGAGATACTTGTTTCCTTTTACCTTATAATCCAATCATTCCATTGTTCTAACACTCTTCAAAAGGGAAATCTGATCAGCTTTTTCATAGCGTGTCGGAAGGGACATTGGATCATGTTTTATAGAAAGGAGAACTGGAGCCTGGAAGACCAGACCTACCCAGGTGATGCCACAAGCCTGCCCAGGTCTAGCTCAAGCTGCTATCAAAAAGGACTTCCATTCAACATGGGCAGTTCTCACCTTCATGGCTCTGAAGTCCTTCTTCATCTTCTCAGGGATTCCAGTCATGAATGAAAGCTCAGGCAGCAGCAGGATTTCGCCTTTCAGCAGCTTTGAAGAGAGAATGGAAAGCAAAAATAAGGAAGTAGAAGATTGTCTTGTTCCCGTGACCTGACAGACATGCCATGCTCATGGCTGGGCCTGCAGGGACATAACTGGCACACTAGGGAACATAAAACCCCAAAGAGGGCAATGAAACACTGCAAGTATTTTACCCTTTTCCCTTCAGTCACAATACTTTGAGCCTGTTGTATTACGTAAAGGGAAAAAAAATATTTTTTAATGTTTGTTTATTTTTGATACAGAGAGAGAGTACAACCAAGGGAGGGGCAGAGAGAGAGGGAGACATAGAATCCGAAGCAGGTTCCAGGCTCCCAGCTCTCAGCACAGAGCCCCATGCTTGAACCCAAGCTTGAACCCATGAACCATGAGATCATGACTTGAGCCAAAGTCAGAACCCTAACCAACTGAGCCACCCAGGCACCCTGGTAAAGGGGAAAATACTGATATGGTAAAAAAGAAAGGAAAAACTAGAAGAAAACAATCTGTCCCTCTTGGGCCTCCATACAAGCTAAGGTGATACCTCCATCTCATCTAACCCATTGATCTTCAGCTTTCTCACCTAAGACCGAGGAATCAGCATCAAGGCACTTTCCCCTGGCCCCTAGCCCTGTTTGTTAAATGTCTACAACTTCCCTAATGGATGCAGTGCTCTAATCTTTAGCAGCAAATTCTTTCTTCCTTAACCTAACTTGCTCATATGGGTACTTAGCTCCTCACTACGGGGGCTTCAAAAGCAAGTCCTAGCCGTGCACAGCATTCCCCAACCACATTGTAACTCTGCTCCAGGGTCCCCAGCACCATGGATGAAGATGAAGAACTTAAGCTGGAAGTACAAATCTGACACTCCCCACTCACCATCCCTTGGTTATTCTGTCTCTCACTGGGCCTGTGGATCAGCAGTGGCTGGTCCTCTTCCTTAATTGTGATCCCATAGTTTTTGCTAGAGCAGGGCAGAGGCAGGAAAACATTTCAGAAGCAGCATCACTACTCTTAACAGCAACACAGTCTGACTCTCTTAACTAGCACTGAGGCACACAATTTGCATAATACCCTTGTCAAGAATCCACTAGAAACTCATTATAGCGTATTTATAGCTGGAAAAGGCAGGCTCAAGTTAACACTGCAATTAAATGGAGGAGAAACTGTCTAATAGTCCAGGGAAAAATTTGCTTAAAACTGTATCAGGTTGAAGGCTTGGGCAACTGGAAAGGCAAAATGATAGTCAAATGATTAATGACTCGAATTTCATCTCTCCAACCAGACTTCTAAACCAGCAAAAGAAATATAATTCAAAGCCCTGGCTTTAATTTATAAAGTAACTTCCAAATGCACTAAAGGAAATGAAATTGTAAGGGTAGCATATTGAAATCAAATCCCACAAACAAACTCATTCAACCTTAGGTGTATTACCAATCCAATTATTTTAAAAGTGTCCTGCTGTTTGCTACTATGGAACTCAATATCCTGCAATAGAATGGTAGATTACATTCCACACCCTCCCAAAGGCACAAGCCCAGTCAGTCTCTTCTTTCCACCTGTAGTATTCCAAGAATGTGATCTCCTTCCCATCAGACATTGTGAAGCTATCTTTTGGTGTCTTATTCCAATCCACATCATCAATGCGATAGGTACGATTGTTGTATCGGGTTATAACAATATTGCCAACCAGAAGCTTAGTGCACTCATCCTGGAAGTTTTCTTTGTTCTGCTGATACATGGCATGCCTTTGGAAAGAGACAAAAGACTGTTCATATTTGTACATGCAGAGCACAATGAAAAGGATAGGGGATGCAAGTAAGTACCTCAGGGATATGATCACAGCTATATAGCACCAGAAGGCTCCAGTTGTCTCTTTAAAGAGATAGGACTCTCATCTCTTTTCTTTAACATTACCAAAAAAATCAAAATCAATAAAAAATAGTGAAAAGGTAAAAGTCAAAAACAGCAACTACAAATTAGTAAAATTCATAGTTTGCCTTCAAAAAGGGTATTTATTCAAACAAATCAAACAAAATAATTATTTTGTATCATCATTATTAGGATAGTCTACAGTGGAACAACAAAACATTCTTTCAACTATATTTGCCCTTTTGAGCTAATGGAAAGGATTACAAATACCTATCATTATACAGCACTGGTGAAGATGCTGAAGATGCAGATAAGCAGACTCACCACAGGCAAATGTACCCTCAAGGTAACCTCTAAACAATGCCGTGAACAAGCCCAACACAGGTAACTCACAGGAAGCATGTGTGAATATGCCCAGGGAGTCCAGGAAAGTTTACAGAGGCAGCTGATACTTGAAGAAGCAATCTGCCAAGCAGAAATGCCAGGGGGCAGAGGAATGAGTGACACTCCAGGCAGAGGCAGCAGTATGCAGGGGACAAGCAGGGATCTGGGGATGGGGAGGACAAGGAGGTGGAACAGGGACAGAAGATGGTAAGCACAGGCTGAAGATAGGCAGGGACCAGATGTGAATGTCCTTGTAAGTCAAGGATCGGAGCTTGGACTTTGTTCTGTGGGTCAGTGTCACCCAGGGTATATTCTTCAGAAACACTGGTCCCTTGAGAAGTTGTGAGAAGTGTGGAAAAGGTTGTACAATCAAAAAAGTTGAGTCCATTCTGCATATTATAAGCCCTGCTTAGAGATTCACTGCATACATTAGCATATCAGGCTACTAAAGAAACATACTTAGCTTGATTTACCTCCAATGTATTTAACCAGATTCCTCCCACCTTTTTCCTTTTTACCTCATAGAATGAACATTCAGTTCATTACCACTCTGGATAATTAGTGTCCTGCAGAACTCTCCCTAAGAAAGACTATAGTAAGTGATGAAAATCAGACACCTGAAGCAGTTCAACATTGATGACAGACCCAGAGCCAAAATGCCTGGGTTCAAATCTTGCGTCTTACACTTACTAGCCTATGAAACTTTTGAGCGAGTTACTGCTCTTTGTGCTTTGGTTTCCTCATGTGAAAGTGGGTCAGTGAAAGAACCTAACTCATAGGGTTGTTGAGAGAACACAATGACTTTATATAAATGAAGCGTTGAGAACAGTGCCTAGCACAGATAATAGAACTGTGTTAAGTGCTTGCAAATATCATCTCCATCATTGCCATTAGTGCTTGATACATGCCGGATGCAGGTGTGTGTGTGTGTGTGTGTGTGTGTGTGTGTGTGTGTGTGTGTGTGTGTGTGTGGCCTTATTCTGTCTGCTAGGTTAAATACAGAGGAGAGATGGCTACAAACACAGTTCGCTATATATATGTAGCTGTGGAAGTCAAAAGTAACCACTAGTATACAATCTATATTCAAACACTTTTTAAGCTGTAATTTATTTTCAAAATCTTCCATGACAGTTTTTAATATTCTCTCACCAAAGCCCATTCCCCTAATCATTGTCTTTTGCATTAGAAAAGGTAGGTGGGAGATGTGGAAGAGGGAGGCCCAATCAAGAAAAAGCTAAAAATGGACTGAGGAAGGCAGGAGATAAAGAATATAGACCTATATCTTGTTACTCCAATATTCAACATTGAAAAGTAGATAAAAATCAATGATTTTTAACTGTACTATTTTACTCTGAGATTAAAATAAAAAATTAAAATAAAAAAAAATCATGCTGAAAAGAAAGCAGACCAAATAACAAAAAAACAAAAAATGAGTCTATGCCATATAATTCTACTTACAATTTCTAGAAAATTCTAGAAAATGCAAACTGATCTCTAGTGGCAGAAACCAGATCAGTGCTTGCTGCCCATTGTGGGTAGAGAGAGGTCTGAAACAGACATGAGTAAATTTTGAGTGGGAAATGGGTATGTTCATGATCTTCACTGCGATGTTTCATAGGTATATAAGTATAGTAAAACTCATCAAATTGTATACTTTAAATTTTTTTTTTTTTCAACGTTTATTTATTTTTTGGGACAGAGAGAGACAGAGCATGAACGGGGGAGGGGCAGAGAGAGAGGGAGACACAGAATCGGAAACAGGCTCCAGGCTCTGAGCCATCAGCCCAGAGCCTGACGCGGGTCTCGAACTCACGGACCGCGAGATCGTGACCTGGCTGAAGTCGGACGCTTAACCGACTGCGCCACCCAGGGCCCCCAAATTGTATACTTTAAATGTATAAGGTTGATTGTGTCCACTGTGCCCTACTAAATCTGAAAAAAGAAAAAACAGAATAGAGTAAGATCCAAATGAGACTGGAATATACATTAGGATTGAGTGTCCAGTGATCACTAGTGGCATTTCAAGTTAGTGAGGGGAAATATATCATTAAAAAATGGATAAGAACACTTGCTAATCATTTACAAAATAAATTCTTATTAAGTTAATGTTAATGTGTAAGAAATTAAGTAATAAAAGTAGATGATAACAAACATTCACATCCTCCTGGAAATCAAAAAAGAAATCATCACAAACTTTGGAAAAGATAATTTTGTAGCCACAGTAACCAGTAGCCACAAAATCCAGTTTAAAAAAAATTTTTTTAAGTTTTATTTATTTTGGGATAGAGAGAGAGAGAGAGAGAGAGGGGGAGGCCGAGGGGGAGAGAGAGAGGGAGAAAAAGAAAATCCCAAGCAGGCTCCGCACTGTCAAAGCAGAGCCTGACGTGGGGCTTGAACTCAAGAACCCTGAGATTGTGACCTGAGCAGAAGTCAGATGCTTAACATATTGAGTCACCCAGGTGCCCCTAAAAACACTTTTTTAAATGTTTATTTATTTTTGAGGGGGGGGGGTAAGTAGGGGAGGGGCAGAGAGAGAGGGAATCCCAAGCAGGCTCTGCACTATCAGCACGAACATGAACCGTGAGATCACGACCTGAGCTTAAGTCAGACAGATGCTCCACCGACTGAGCTACCCAGGCACCCCCATAAGATCCAGTTTTAATACATCTGTATCAAGTCATCTCTTGCAAGCTATCTAACCAATGTCAACCCCTTGTTTCTATACATTGAGGAACGCCTTAATCCAATAAGCATCCCACAGAGTACTAATCAATCAACAATAGACTGCCTGAGCAACCACTTTCTACTGCTTGCCCCTCTGCAAGACTGCCGTCCTGAACTCCATACCTCTCCAATACTCTATGTAAGGTCAGCAGTCTCTTTTTACTGCAATAAGCAGGAACTCAGCCTTTTCTTTATTTCAGATAAAACAGAAGTCTCGGGGCGCCTGGGTGGCGCAGTCGGTTAAGCGTCCGACTTCAGCCAGGTCACGATCTCACGGTCCTTGAGTTCGAGCCCCGCGTCAGGCTCTGGGCTGATGGCTCGGAGCCTGGAGCCTGTTTCCGATTCTGTGTCTCCCTCTCACTCTGCCCCTCCCCCGTTCATGCTCTGTCTCTCTCTGTCCCAAAAATAAATAAAAACGTTGAAAAAAAAAATTAAAAAAAAAATAAAACAGAAGTCTCATCATTCTTTGGCAATTCTGAAGGTTTCACCAAGGTAACTATGGAAGCTCTTCCTCAGCAACACTCCAGGAGTTTCAGACCAACAGATGCACTCACTGGGCCTTTTGTGCTTAACTCTATTTGTCCACCAGATCTGCTGCAGTGAGTCAATCCCAACAACAAGCTGAGCTCTGACTAGTTTCATTAGGCTTTGGTTGCCTAATGACCTTTCAGGTTAGAAGTCATTGTTTGGCAATCCCTATCAAAATAATGCCAGCATTCTTCACAGAACTAGAGCAAATAATCCTAAAATTTGTATGGAATCAGAAAAGCCCCTGAATAGCCAAAATAATCCTGAAAAAGAAAACCAAGCCTGGAGGCATCACAATTCCGGACTTTAACCTATATTACAAAGTTATAATCATCAAGATAGTATGGTACTGGTACAAAAACAGACACGTAGATCAATGGAAAAGAATAAAGAACCCAGAAATGGACCCACAAATATATGGCCAACTAATCCTTGACAAAGCAAGAAAGAATATCCACTGGAATAAAGACAGCCTCTTCAGCAAATTGTGCTGGGAAAACTGGATAGCGACATGCAAAAGAATGAACCTCGACCACTTTCTTGCACCATACACACACACAAAACTCAAAATGTAGGAAAGACCTAACTATAAGACAGGAAGCCATCAAAATCCTAGAGAAGAAAGCAGACAAAAACCTCTTTGACCTAGGCCACAGCAACTCCTTACTCAACATGTCTCTGGAGGCAAGGGAAACAAAAGCAAAAATGAACTACTGGGACTGCATCAAAATAAAAAGCTTTCGCACTGCAAAGGAAACAATCAGCAAAACTAAAAGGCAACTGATGGAATGGGAGAAGATATTTGCAAATGACATATATGATAAAAGGTTAGTATCCTCTAAAAAGAATTTATCAAACTCAACACCCAAAAAACAAGTAATCCTGTGAAGAAATGGGCAAAAGACATGAAAGACACTTTTCCAAAGAAGACATCCAGATGGCCAACTGACACATGAAAAAATGCTCAACATCACTCATCATCAGGGAAATGCAAATCAAAACCACAATGAGATACCACCTCACACCAGTCAGAATGGCTAAAATTAACAACTCGGGCGACAACAGATGTTGGCAAAGATGTGGAGAAAGAGGAACCCTTTTGCACTCTAGTGGGAATGCAAACTGTTACAGCCACTCTGGAAAACAGTATGGAGGTTCCTCAAAAGATTAAAAATAGAACTACCTTATGACCAGCAATTGCACTACTAGGTATTTCTCCAAAGGATACAAGTGTGCTGTTTTGAAGGGGCACGTACACTGTTTATAGCAGCGCTATTGACAATAGTCAAAGTATGGAAAAAGCCCAAATGTCTATCAACTAATGAATGGGTAAAAAAGATTATGATACACACACACACACACACACACACACACACACACACACACACATATACACACAATGGAGTACTATTCAGCAATCAAAAAGAATGAAGTCTTGCCATTTGCCAATAATGTGGAGGGAACTGGAGTATATTATGCTAAGCAAAATTAGTCAGAGAAAGACAAATATCATATGACTTAACTCATGTGGAATTTAAAATAATGAACATAAAGGAAAAGAAGCAAAAATAATATAAAAATAGGAAGGGGGGTGCCTGGGTGGCTCAGTTGGTTAAGCGTCGGACTTCAGGTCAGGTAATGATCTTGCAGTCTGTGTGCTGGAGCGCCGCGTCAGGCTCTGCGCTGACACACAGCTCAGAACCTGGAGCCTGCTTTGGATTCTTTCTCTCCCTCTCTCTCTGCCCCTCCCCCGCTCGCATTCTGTCTCTCAAAAATAAATATTAAAAAAAAAACACAGAAGGAGACAAAACGTAAGAGACTCTTAAATACAGAGAACAAACTGAGGGTTGTTGGGGGGAGGATGGGGGGGGAGATGGGCTAAATGGACAAGGGGTATTAAGGAGGACACTTGCTGGGATGAGCAATGAGTATTTTACATAGGAGACGAATCACTGGATTCTACTCCTGAAATCATTATTGCACTATATGCTAACTAACTTGGATGTAAATTAAAAAAGAAAAAAAAAGTCATTGTTTGGACCCAAGTCTTTGTTTTGAAAATTATTTTTGCCATTAACTTGATTATTCTCCATTTGCTTACTTTGCTTTTGCTGTTATTTGTCTAGATGCATAAAGTCTTCTTTCATATGTTTTTGTTTTGCCCTAGATTTCCTTGTCTCTGTTAAATGTATGAGGGTGTTCTATAGAGAATGCATGGAGGCATAAACCAGATAAAGCCTCCAAACTAAGCTAATCCACTTCAGAGACATCATACTTGAAGGTCCATTAATCCAGCAACCAATTTGTAAAAACGCAAGTGGTCAAACGTTAGTTAGGAAGGCACTTCTTGTCTTGGCAATTTGTGAAAGAAGCTCACTGTGTTTATTTAGTTCAAATTCCAGGGTCAATGATAGTTGGATCACTGATCTCATGGCCCTTTCTATCTGTGCTTGGAACCTGAAATACGGTTCACAAACACACATCCTTAGACAACTTTAGTGCTTCTCTTTCTTGTTTGTCATTAAGTTTGCCTATGTCAAAGGTCTCAAACTCTGCCTGGAAGAATTTCTCCTTCCAATATAAAGGTATACCATAGTTGTTCTGATTCTGGCACTTTCCTTGATAAATGTAAAAAAAATTTTGAGTTAAAATTACAATGTCGAAAGCGCACACAGAACATTCTCCAATGTGTATCATATGCTAGATCATAGAACAAACTTCAATAAATATAAAAGGATAGAAATACAATTCTGTTGTCTGGCCACAATAGAATGAAATTAGAAATCAAAAACAGAAGAAATTCAGAAAACTCACATATATATGGAAATTAAACAACACACTCCCCTAAATAATCAATGGATCAAACAAAAAATCATAAAGGAAATTAGAAAATATTTTGAACTAGATATAAATGAAGACACAACATACCAAAATGTACGGGATACAGCTAATTACTTAGAGGGAAATTTATAGCTGTAAAAGCCTATATTAAAAAGAAAAAATATCCCAAATAAACTAACCTTCCACCTCAAGACACTGGAAAGAGAAGAGCAAACTACACCTTAAGTATGCAAAAGGAAGGAATAAGAGTGGGAATTAATGAAATAGAGAACATAAAATAAAGAAAATCAACAAAACCAAATACTGGTTTTCTGAAAAGGTCAACAACACTGACAAACTTTTAGGTAGAGTACCTGTGAAAAAAAGGAGACTTGGATTTCTAAAACCTGGAATTCAAGAGGGGACATCACAATTGGCTCATAGAAATAAAAAGAATTGTAAGGGAACACTTTGAACAGCAATATGCTAACAAATTAGATCACCTAAATAAAATGAACAAACTCCTAGAAAGACACAAATTACCAAAACTGACCCAAAAATAAACAGAAAATCTGATAAATATCTAACATGTACAGAAATTGAATTAGTAATTTCAAAACTGCACACAAAGAAAAACCAAAGCCCAGATGGCTTCTCTGTTGACTTTCTACCAAGCATTCAAAAGAAAATGAATTCTAATCCTTCACAAACTCTTTCAAAAAACAGAGGAAGGGAATACTTCCCAACTCTTCCTATAAGGCCGGTATTACCGAGATATCAAAATCAGACAAGGCCTCACAAGAAAAATACAGATATTGTTTAGGAATACAGACAAAAATCCTCAACGAAATACAAGCAAACCAAATCTAGCAACATATAGAAAAAATCATACACCATGAGCAAGTAAGATGTATCCCATGAACGCAAGGTTGATTTAATATCCAAAGATCAATTAAAAAAGGATTTTTTAAATAAAATTTATTTATTCTGAGCAAGAGAGCAAGCAGGGGAGAGGCAGAGAAAGGGGAAAGGAAGGAGGGGGAGGGGGAGAGAGAGAAAGAGAGAGAGAGAGAGAAGTCCAAGCAGGTTCTGCACTGTCAACACAGAGCCTGACGTGGGACTTGAACCCACGAACTGTGAGGTCATGACCTAAGCCGAAATCTAGAGTTGGACATTTAACCGACTGAGCCACCCAGGTGCCCTAAAAGCAGGATGTTTTTTATTTTATTTATTTTTTTAAATATTTTTTTTCAACGTTTTTATTTTATTTTTGGGACAGAGAGAGACAGAGCATGAACGGGGGAGGGGCAGAGAGAGAGGGAGACACAGAATCGGAAACAGGCTCCAGGCTCTGAGCCATTAGCCCAGAGCCCGACGCGGGGCTCGAACCCACGGACCGCGAGATCGTGACCTGGCTGAAGTCGGACGCTTAACCGACTGCGCCACCCAGGCGCCCCAAAGCAGGATGTTTTTTAAAAAACGATCATCTCGGGGTGCCTGGGTGGCTCAGTCGGTTAAGCGTCTGACTTTGGCTCAGGTCATAATCTTGCAGTGAGTTCGAGCCCCACATCGGGCTCTGTGCTGACAGCGCAGAGCCTGGAGCCTGCTTCTGATTCTGTGTCTCCCTCTCTCTCTGTCCCCTCCCCTGCTCATGCTCTCTCTCTCTCTCTGTGTGTCAAAAATAAATAAACATTAAAAATTTTTTTTTTAAAAATGATCATCTCAATAGAAAAAGCAATTGACAAAACCCAAGAGCCTTTCATGATAAAAACACTTCATAAACTAGGAATAAAATGGAACTTCCTCAATCTGAAAGAGGGCTTCTAAAAAAGCTCACAGAGGGGTGCCTGGGTGGCTCAGTCGGTTAAGAGTCCAACTTCGGCTCAGGTCATGATCTCACAGTTTACGGGTTCGAGCCCCGCATCAGCTCGGACCCTGGAGCCTGCTTTGGATTCTGTGTCTCCCTCTCTCTCTCTGCCCCTCCCCTGCTCACTCTCTCCCTCCCTCTCTCAGAATAAATGAACACTGAAGGAAAAAAAAAAAAAAACTCACAGATAACATACTTAATGGTGAAGAGTAGAAAAGAAACTGACTGAGCACTACTTTCAAAATATATCCAGGGTGCACCTGGGTGGCTCAGTTGGTTAAGCTTCCGACTTTGGCTCCAGTCATGATCTCCCAGTTCATGGGTTCAAGCCCTGCATCGGGCTCTCCACTGGCAGTGTGGAGTCTGTTTGGAATTCTCTCTCTCTGTCTCTCTCTCCCCCCTCCCTCCCCCTCCCCGCCTCTCCCCCACTCACACTCTTGCTCTCAAAAATAAATAAACTTAAGTTTTAACACACACACACACACACACACACGAAACCAGGAGTCAACCACTTCTCACCACCTCCACTGCTGCCATCTTCATGTCGCCACTGAGACTCCTGATTGGTCACCCCACTTCTATCCCTACCCTTTTAAAAGTCTCTCCTCCGCGCAGCAATGGGAGGGATCATTTTACAACTCAAGCCACATCATGTCACTCCAGCCACAAGTCCTGCACTTCACTCAAAGTAAAAGATAAAATCCTTACAGTAGCATTCCTATACTGTCATTTCCTCCATCTTCCCCTTCCTCCCACCACTCTTTTACTTGCTCTGCTCTAGCCACCCTGGGTTTCCTGACACTCCCTGAATGAGCGAGGCATATTTCTGTCTTTTAAAGGACTTTATCCTAGCTGTCTCTCTGACAACAAGTCCTTTCGACCATATATTCACCTGCCTAAATCCCTCATCTCCTGCAAGTATTGGCACAAACAAACTTGACCACTCTATTTAAAATTACAGCTCTCCAACCTACCCCATCCCACCCCTGGTACTCCCATCTCTCCTACCCTGTGTTCTTTTTCTTCCTTCCAAAGCTCTCAACACTTCCAGTACGCTATACAATTCACTTACTGACTACAATGTAAACTCCATGAGAAGAGGGATCTTTGTTATGTTAACTGATACATCTCAAGGCTCTGGTATGTAATTGGAGCTCAAATGCATATTGAATGAATCAATCAATTTATCAGATAAGCAAAGATTTATAAGCCTGATAACACCCAGTAGTTGTACACAGATGGTGAAAAAAATGAACTAACGTCTTCTAGAGGGTAATTTGTCAACGTACATTTAAGTATTTTTATTATAGAAATATTTATCAAGCTTCTATAATGTTCAGCCTTTTCATTAAGTGATTCCACTTCTAAGTACATAGCCTTAAAGACTCCGCGATGAACGCAGGTTTAATCTATAAGATGAGATTTCGTGAAGCCATTACAAATTGTACACACATCTATGTTTACTATAGTAAATGATTCACTATAGTAGCACATTTAAACAAAATCCAGGGTGTCAGTGTGTTTTTTTTTTAACTTTTTCTTAACGTTTATTTATTTTTGAGAGAGAGGGAGAGAAAGAGAGCGCACATGCACACATGAGTGGGGAATGGGCAGAGAGAGTGAGCGATACAGAATACAAAGCAGGCTCCAGGCTCTGAGCTTTCAGCACAGAGCTGGAAGCAGAGCTTGAACTCGTGAGCCATGAGATCACGACCTGAGCCAAAGTCACATGCTTAACGCTTAACCGACTGAGCCATCCAGGTACCTCAGGGTGTGAATGTTTTAAACCAAGCCTTCTTAACCAGAGCATTAAATACAATTCCTCCTCAAAGTACAGCAAGTAATACCTACCTCAGCAAGACTTATCAATAGAGCACATATATTCAGTACCCTTAATCAGTTGTACAATTTAAAACCCAAAGAGAACAATGGCCAATCTGTATTTATTACCAGCTATTATTAAACTTTTCAGAAAATTGTTAGCTTGTTAAAAGGTGATCCCACCATTCACTCACATTACATCCAGCACTGAATCATTCCGAATGACCTTATGGGAGACATCAGCTAGCAGAAAAAGACCTCCATCTGTTCTTCGGATACTAGCTGCATAGCCCGGCCAGATCTGCAACCTGAAGAGACAGGTGAGTTTTATCTCAGGGTTCTAAAAGGGCCACAGATACTTCCCTGCCCCATTTGAAACAAGTGAGTAAATACCACCCGCCTCCCTAATAACAATGGAAAAAGCACCACAAATCAAATTAAATCAACATCATTGTGAACTTACTAAAAAAACTAAATTGTGGAATAGATTTAACTGATAAATTGTATTCACAATCATAAAATACTGTTGAGATTTCTGTACTAAATATGGTAATCACAATGAAAAATTTCTTTCCAGAACATTCAAAAGTAAGGAAGAGAAAAACACCACTGACCTGTGCTGCTGTAGAACCATAGCACTTGTAGGGTCATAAAAGTTTCTCCCTACAAGCTTCATATCTAGAAGTTTCATTACCCTGAAATAAAGAGCAAAAATGGGTCTTCTAGAGAAGAATGAAAAAAAATTAAGCTCTATTACTCTTATATTTTCCTTTTAAAGCCTGAAATGCCAAAAATGTTGGTGTCCTTTGCACAATATAGCTTTTATGCTGAGAACACCCTTGCCAAACGAAAAAGAAAAATTATCAAAGCATTTACCCTGGAGTACATACAACTGACAACAGCTTGTCTTAGTTACTAGGTAACCAAAAACTGAGTTGATTTCCCAAGTTCCATTTACATTATTTTTCACAATTAACTAAAAAGAACGCAAGAGAGTCCATTTCTGTTTGTAAAGATCACTCTGGCATAGGAAGTTATGTTTGTCCTGGTAGTTCAGCTTATTAGTTAGAAATCAGGTTCTGTGTTTCATTTAAAAAGAGGTGGTGCAGGAATAAGTTTTATGAAAATTTGGATCTTATAAAAAGTTAAAAACATATGAACTGTCTGTATCCAAAAATTCAAGGGACCTAGAAAAAATTCTTCCAGCAAAAATTTTTGTGCACTACCACTTTGAATAGCCCCGTCAGTAACACCATTAAATTACGCAATATAAACATCTACTTTTAAAGTTCCTGAATGATTCCAAGGAACCCATCCTGCTACTGACCTTCATTATACCCAAATCTGGCTAATCACGTGACATAATTTTTTAATAAGTTAGCCTCAATACCATCCATTTATTTATTAAATGTTTCCAAACTCATCTCTATAGGAACTGTGGTATATAATACCATCCAAGCTTCTTGAAGAGCACTGTTACAAACACAAGACTGTGATTAAAGAAAATAAGCTGTTTTCTCACCGACGGAAAACAACATTGTAGAAGGGAATGCACAAGTCAGAACAGGGCTCCAGGATCTTTGTCAATTGAATCTTAATGCTGATCTCTGCATCATCAGTTTTCCTTTGACTTTTTAACTCAAGGACCTAACAAATAAATATATGCAAGTAAAAAAAAAAAAAAAGACAAAACTACCAAGCCCTAATCTCATCAAATGTGTTCTAGAAAACACTAAAATATCTTAACTATATTTTCCACTTTCCCCTCACCTTGCTGTCCACACTGAACAAAATCATAGCAAGACAACAAGGATTTAAGAAAGGATTTGGTAAGAGAAATGTAATGGAGAACTGACTAGCAATAGATCCCTTTCCATCTGAAATCTTAAACCATTTCCTATCACTGAGTTCACAGGCTTCAAACCACTCCTCTTATTTAAGAAGGGACTTCTTGGAGAACTCAGATGAAAAAGTGGCTTAGTTTGACATTTCGTTGTTATGGAGAAGTCTGTCTTCCCTCTAAGAATAGGAAAGAACAACTCAAACGTCAGGATGTCTATGACTTCCTACCACTCAAAACACCAGAACTCTCTTAGGTTTCATTCCAAAATACATTTCCTATTTGGTCTCACTTGTTTCTGAAGTTTAACAGGCAGATAGAGAATGGATCCATCAAAAGCAGTAACGTTGCCGGTGACAGCTTGATGGTCCTTCAGCATGCCAAACCTCATGCTTTTGCACTCCACATTGGGGCTAGAAAACAAAAAGGATTTTACTTCAATTTGCTCAAATGGCAACCTTTACTAAATAGGTTTGTTAAGAACCAGTCAGTTGTAACTACTGCTCCATCTAGTGGTCGTATGAAAAATTCAAATACAGTTTACCTGACTACAAAAGGAACTTCAACCCAAGAATACCTGCCCACAGAAAAAAAACCCACTACCCAAAGACAACTGCCTTAGCATGTCAGCATATGTTCTTCCAGATTTTAGAAAAGACAGACAGAAAACTTTTTCATTAAAGGACCTGATAGCAAATATTTTAGGTTTTACAGGCCACATGGTCTCTGGTATAGCTACTCAACTTGACCAACACGTACCTAAACACCACAAATGGTATGTACACCAATGAGCCTGGTTATGTTCCAGTAAAACTTTATTATAAAATAGATGGTGGGCCAGATTTGCCCTGCAGGCCAGTCATAGTTTGCCAATCCCTGCTCTAGAACCTGCAGAGATACACACTTTAAAAAGAACTTTTTAGGGGTGCCTGGGTGGCGCAGTCGGTTAAGCGTCCGACTTCAGCCAGGTCACGATCTCGCGGTCCGGGAGTTCGAGCCCCGCGTCGGGCTCTGGGCTGATGGCTCGGAGCCTGGAGCCTGTTTCTGATTCTGTGTCTCCCTCTCTCTCTGCCCCTCCCCCGTTCATGCTCTGTCTCTCTCTGTCCCAAAAATAAATAAACGTTGAAAAAATAAATAAATAAAAATAAAAAGAACTTTTTAAAAACATGATTTTATGGGGTGCCTGGGTGGCTCAGTCAGTTGAGCATGTAACTCATGATTTCCACTCAGGTCATGAACCTGGGGTCATGGGATCCAGCCCCAAGTCTGGTTCCGCACTGAGCGTGAAACCTGCCTGGGATTCTCTCTCTCTTTCTGCCCCTCTCCCCCACTTGCACTCCAAAATTAACAAAAATAAATAATAAATAAATTTTACTTTTTTCACTTGTGGCAATTTCTACACTTTATTGATTCATTGTCACAAATCTTACAGCTTTGAAAAGCTCCAGTAGCTACTTTGGTACAATGACTGTCCCATTTCATCTCAGTAACACACCATCTCTTATCTAACTGCAAAATTTAAACAAATCTAAGGCTTAAAAGGGTGAAGTATGTTCAAGTACATGATGAAAGATTCAAAAATTGGGGGCTCCTGGGTGGCTCAGTCAGTTAAACGTCCAACTTCGGCTCAGGTCATGATCTCACAGTTCGTGAGTTCAAGACCTACACTGGGCTCTGTGCTGACAGCTCGGTGCCTGGAGCCTGCTTCAGATTCTGTGTCTCCCTCCCTCTCTGCCCTTCTGCTGCTTGTGCTCTTTCTCTGTCTCTCAAAAAGAAATAAATGTTAAGGGGCGCCTGGGTGGCTCAGTAGGTTGAGCGACCGACTTCGGCTCAGGTCATGATCTCACAGATCATGAGTTCGAGCCGTGCATCGGGCTCTGTGCTGTGCTGACAGCTCGGAGCCTGGAGCCTGCTTCGGATTCTGTGTCTCCCTCTCTCTCTGCCCCTAACCCACTCGTATTCTGTCTGTCTCTCTCAAAAAGAAAATAAACATTAAGAAAAAATGTCAAGAAAAAAAAAAAAAGTTAAAACAAATTTTTTAAATAAAAATGTCAAGTGGTAATCGAACATAGCTGTCCCCAAAACTAAACACGCACATGCTAACATCACATTTCAAAAAGCTTCTCTAAAAAAAATTCATATACATGAAAGGCACTATGTCCTGAACACAACACTTAAAATTGTCTTTCTGGACTCCCTTCACATAATACAAGGAAGCCACAGGATGACCACTCCACTAGAATACATCTTCTGAGTATCCTCTTCATGGCCTGGCATCCTCTTCATATTGCAGCTTCAAAGGTCCAGATCTACAATCTTAAAATTTATAAAATCCATGTCTTTTTCACTGTCAGTCAATGCAGAGACCTGTGAGGACTCATACTCCTTTCTGCATCATGAACATTTGTCAATCCATTTCCACAGAAAGGGTTCTTTCCTCTTGTTAATGCTCATTCCTTTCCCTTACATTCCAGAGCAGGGACATTCCCACTACCCTCCCTTCTCAGGGGTTCAATTTTACCCTCTTTTTTTAGTTCCTTCTCTTCATCTGTAACGTGCTCAGCTTTAAAGCAATCATCCTGGTACTCTCTTTAATTATCATTCCATTTCTCATTCCTCTTACATACTTTTTAAATAAATGGCCAATTTAGTGGCTGTTTCTCATGGCCTATGCTCTCCTTGGTTTTTTTTTTTTTTTTTAAGTTTTATTTAGTTTGTTTAGAGAGAGAAAGAGAACAAGTTGGGGAAGGGCAGAGAGAGAAGGACAGAAGATTTGAAGCAGGCTCTGTGCTAAAAGCAAAGAGCCCGACTGGGGGCTTGAACTCACAAACTGTGAGATCATGACCTGAGCTGAAGTCGGATGCTTAACCAACTGAGCCACCCAGGTGCCCCTCCTTGGTTCTTTTAGTCTAGTTTTTTCTCCATAACTCTAACAAAGCTACTAGGAAATCAACAAGGGTGCTCTTGAAAGTAAATTCAGTTAACTTTTTTTACTGTGGCCAAAGTCAACCACCTCCTTCTCATTCAAAGGAGCCCTTCCTTGGGGCGCCTGGGTGGCTCAGTCAGTTAAGCGGCCGACTTCAGCTCGGGTCATGATCTCGAGGTCCGTGAGTTTGAGCCCCGCGTCAGGCTCTGTGCTGATAGCTCACAGACTGGAGCCTGCTTCGGATTCTGTGTCTCCCTCTCTCTGACCCTCCCCCATTCATGCTCTGTCTCTCTCTGTCTCAAAAATAAATAAACGTTAAAAAAAAAAAATTTCAAAGGAGCCCTTCCTTTGGTCTTTATAATCTATCTTCAGGGTATTTCCTCCTAACTGTTCCTTTCTTCTCTCTTACACTCTATGTATTCCTCTTGTACCAATTAGCAGCTGTGCTTCAAAAATTCAGTCTTCCATTTTCCTATTTTCTCCCCAAAGATACTCCAAAACACTCATTTTCACAATTCCAGCAATAACCTCCAGCTAATAAGTTTCCTGAGATTTTAAAAGAGAACACAAACTAAAATGAATTCTTAATTTTTAAGAATGAGAAACCGTGAAGTTACTGACATAATATTAAAGTTATTCTCTCTGATTTTCTCACTCTTAGATTTTTTTAAATGTCTATTCATTTTTGAGAGAGTGTAAGTGGGGGAGGGGCAGAGAGAAAGGGGACAGAGGATCTGAAGCGGGCTCTGCGCTGACAGCAGCAAGCCCCATATGGGACTTAAACCCACGAACAGTGAGATTATAACCTGAGCCAAAGTCGGACACTCAAGTGACTGAGCCACCCAGGCACCCCTCACTCTCAGATTTTGTCGTAGACTTGTCACTGGAGAGCCATCATGGTAGGAGCTTTATTGCAAGGAGGATCTGCGTTTTGTGAGATGTGGGTCTCACGCCACTGGGGGAGAGGGGTCTCTCCTTAAGACAAGGAATACAAAATAATAGATACAAAATAAGTTAAAAGATTATGGAAGGGGTCTATGCAAGTAAAAGGCCCTGCACTTAAGCTTCATTAACTTCACAGAAAATCCACCTTACAGGCGCATAAAATGGTAAAACAAAAATAATAAAATCTAAAATGGTAACATAGCTAAATATAAATAACGTTAACCTTAAATTTAATGCAAAGACCAGAGTTTGTGCATTATTGTAGGCAGAAGTTCATTATGAAACACACAGAAAAATATTCAGTTTTTCCAGGAAAACTATTTCATTAATGCTAAGAAGTGAATACAGAGAAAAAAGCTGTGAATACCTGAAAGTCACATGATATTGATAGACTGCTTCATTATGACACTGTATTTTGATAAGATTCAATCCCAAAGATTGAGGTGTACCTTTTGATCCTTGCTTCACAAAAAGCTCTCTGAAAAATAAACAAAAGCATGCATATATACCCAAAACAAAAGTGCAAGCCCATACCACAAGAAAATAAATAAAAAGAAATAAAAAAACATTGAGGGAAATAATATTTTACACTTAGCTTACACAAGACACACAAAAGCAAGCTTTGAAGGCTAGAAGCTAAATTCTTACCAATCTCTAATTAGAGAGGCAAGTTCACCTTCTTTGCTCCAGTAATATAAATGGAATAATCTAGGCCAGATAACTAAAAACACAAAAATTAGTTCCACTAAGATAAACTGCTGCAATATCTTTCCTAGATGACTTCCTTATCTTCAATGTGACAAAGAACTGCTGTGCCTGAATTGAGAAGAGAATGAAAAATCACTTGAATCACTCTCTGGTATATGCTATCTATACCATCAACCCATTTTACTTCATCAGGAATTGTCCCACCTCTTGTCATTCCCCCCACTGGCAAAAAAAAAACCAAGAAACACAACAAACAACCCTCCAGTAGCTACCACCCACTAAGGAGCTTAGATACAACAGAAAACAGTGTTTACAATATTATGAGAAGGCCTCTCCCCACACCAATGCCAAGCAGAGAAGGCAGTGCTCCAGACTTACTTTCCCTTGTGTTCTACAGTCCCAAGTAGAGGGTGATCCAGAGAGTGTGGTGAGGATGGGGGCAGAGGTGGTGGTGATGACAGCTGGGCAGGATCCCGAGAAGTCAAGCTGAGAGTAGCAGGAGCCTTGTATACTCCTCTGCCTATACCACCAGCTGCTCTTCCCAAAGGGAATAAAGACATATCCGAATTCCCTCTTCCAAGCATTCTGAAACATTGAAAAGAGAACAAATCAGGATTTTCTTGACCGTCTACAACCCATCTAAATGATTCCTCCAAGTCTACATTCTTTTCCTGGAGGAGTCAGCAACAGGGACCCAACCTTGGGATTCTCTCCAGATCCAATACACCTACATGACTCATTTCACTAATTTCTATTAATACTGACTCTCAGGGCCAACTTTCATGGCAGAACTGAGGTAGAAGTTAGAATCAGCCAGGTTAAAGAACCACACAATCAGGTTAACTTAACAGAGCAAATGGAGTTGTAAACTGCTCAGTGGAGAACTACTTTTTACCCTTTTCTAATGACTGATTACATCAGTGGCTCCTAATTATTCTTGCAAAATATCCATTCTTTAATATAAAACCATGCATTGTTTATAAGATAATACAACCCTTTTCAGAGTTTCTCTCTGGATTTACAGAGCTATTTCATCTGAATTTGACACTTACCTGAGAAGGCAACTTTACCTACCTATTCCAACCAACACAGGCCTCTGCCATCTTGTTATCCCCAGCTGCCAGCACTGAAGGATCCGGAAAAGTGGGATGGGGTTCTTCTTTGTCCTTGCGTACCATACTGGTAGACAAGCCTCGACCTAAAATGCCTCTACCTGAATGGAAGGGCCAAAACCCAACTGTAACTGTGAGCTGAAGATGTTTTAAAGTACAGTTATTTTCCTGAAGATAAACTGTACGAATTTAAGAACAAAGCAACCATACATACATACCAGCACATTTTTTTTCAAATTAGTTTTTCACATACCTAATGGAGGCATTTCCCGTTTCAGAGGGGTCCGAGACACTGTTTTAAGGCCCAGTCCTCGGAACATGGAGACCAAATCCACACATTCCTATGAAAAAGAGTAGAGTTATTCTAAGATATATTTCAAAAGTTATTCTAAGATGCAGAATGTATTTCATTTCTAAAATGAAGTAACAGTGTTATTTCAATGACTGGAAGTGATGCACATTCTGTAATGCACATAGTGAAGTGTTTAAGAAGATGTAATAAAAATCATCTTTGAATTCTATACATGTTACAACCATAAAGGAAAAAATGCTTTATAAAAAAATTATAGGTATATTTAATAAACCCTTTAAAAAAGAAAACATTTATTTATTTATTTTGCAGGAGAGTGAACACGCATGGCGGGGGGAGGGGAGGGATGGGAGTGGGAGAGAGAAGCCCAAGCAGACTCCATGCTCAGTATGGAGGCCAATTCAGGGCTTGATCCAATGACTTTGAGATCATGACTTGAGCCAAAATCAAGAATCAGATGCTTAAGGGACTGAGCCACCCAGGCATCCCAATAAACACTTTTAATAAACACTTATAACTACATGTGACTATATATGACATTTATAACTATGTCATATTAGACTGTCAAGCATATATACAGCTATAGCCCATGATTTGATGTATAGAGTAACAGAGTGCAATTCTTCTAGTTTATTTCCTATATACCCAAGGTAAGAGAAAACACATATACTAGTTAATATATTTTCAGAAAAACTGGATCATTTAAAAGTATCTGAAGTTTGTGGGGTTTTTTTAACAACCTCTAACAAAACTTGCTGTTTTCTTGCGGCAGTTTTGAAAGTTGACTGCTGTTATACCTGTTAGAGCTGCCACTTATAGACTCAAGCAAGTCATCTGAGTAAAAACACAACATAACCTCATCAATTTTTCTTCCTACAGAATATTACATTTGACACTGTCAACTCTTAAAATTGTCATAACTGTTTATCAGCTTCTTCCTATATGTGCTAACTCCTTATTCTTTGAGATTTTTAAATTACAAATACCACTCTTAAAATTACTATATAATTAAGAAATTAAGAATGCATATACATGCAAGAGTACACACATTAAAAGCAATGGCTGAAGATCTTTTTATTTAAGATTTGGGCAAAGAGCCTTCTGGAAAAACTTTCTTAACAATTATTACCTCAGAAGCAGGACTGTCTGCTAATATCACAGAGCCCAACCCAGCATGAAAATCTAAACACTTAGAAAAGAACAACAAGCTATTATCTTTAAACTTGTCATTTGTGTATATGCATTTATATGTATAGATGCTAGGGAACTAAAGCATTTACCCAACTCTATTTAGCATTCTTTATGAGGCACTTTTTCTAAACTCTTGCAACTTTAGGATTTGAAACAGATGCCCGGCATGCAATTACTTGTTAAAGAAAAACCAACCCAACCCAACCAACCAACCAAAAAACCCCAACCATTTTTTTTTCATACAGGGCTTCAGTTTTCTAAGCACTTTGAAATCTCTTATTTCCTCTGATGATAAGCTGTATGCTGCTACATCTGCATCCAGACATGGTCTTACCCTTTGTGCTGGCCCACTCCGTGGGCTTGGTTCCCCTGGCTTCCCAAATACATGGCCTCTGCCTGTAGATCCTGCCCTGCCCAGCGCTGAGTCCAAAGGTTTAGGAGCTTGTGGCCAAGAGCCAGGCATCCGTACACACTGAGATGGGTTCACAGAAGAGCCCCTGAAGGGTGGTTGGACAGGATCCATTCAACGGCTGCAGAGGACACTGGTGTCGATCCTATTCTGATAAATTACCTGCCAACATTTCATTTTATAAAGATTAAAGATTCCCAATTGTTTTCCTTCTCCTTCAAGACAGATTCACAAAGCATTAAAAACATAGTTGGGTTTTTTTGTTTTAGAGAGAGAGCACATGCACACAAAAGCCAGGGGTGGGGGAGGAAAGAGGGAGAATTTTAAGCAGGCTCCACGCTCAGTGAGGAGCCCAATGCAGCTCAATCCCTCAATGCTGGGATCATGACCAGAGCTGAAATCAAGAGTCAAACTCTCAACTGATGGAGCCACCCAGATGCCCCAGAAATATAGTTTCTTTAGGTCAGACCAGTAATACAACCAGCCTCCTTCCTGTATCATGTTCACTTCAAAAGCTCTATTTATGGGGCGCCTGGGTGGCGCAGTCGGTTAAGCGTCCGACTTCAGCCAGGTCACGATCTCGTGGTCCGGGAGTTCGAGCCCCGCGTCAGGCTCTGGGCTGATGGCTCAGAGCCTGGAGCCTGTTTCCGATTCTGTGTCTCCCTCTCTCTCTGCCCCTCCCCCGTTCATGCTCTGTCTCTCTCTGTCCCAAAAATAAATAAATGTTGAAAAAAAAAAATTAAAAAAAAAAAAAAATTAAAAAAAAAAAAAGCTCTATTTAGCCCAGAATATTTTGAATATTCTCCATCAGCAAGCCCTTAAAAGCCAAGCTCTCCTCAAAGGTACTTGTATTTTCTACCCAAACAGCCTCTCAGAGAACCCAGTCCTGCGCGTTAACTACCTATTGCACAAGGAAGCACTTTTTATGTATGGACAGGATTTTGGTTTATGAACAAATTCACAGTTAACATAATCATACCACAAAATTATTCTGTCAGTAAATAGTTATGGGTTTTGCTTTGTTTGGGGCCTCTCTTTTCTCTACTAGACTCGTAATTTTTTTCCCAGTCTACTTTCACATAAACTATTCCATCTCCCCCTTGATCTCCATAGTTGCTTCTCTGAATCTTTATCCAATTCTTCTCTATAAAACTCTTCTTTCAAACTCTACCAGAACTGAAGTCTCTAGGATGCAGACTCTTCTGCTTTGAGCTTGCAATACCTGTTGAGTCTCACGGGTGACATTTAACACTCTTTTCTCACCCAGGTAACCAGGGATAAGACTCTTCCTGGCTCCTCAAATCTCAGGACCATCAAGCCTCTTCAAAATCACTTTATAATCTATAGAAGTCAGGACTCCTTCTTTAAAGAGCTTCCTTCATTGCCCTGACCCACCCCTGATCCCTTAACTGACAAGGAAACCTCTTAACTTTTGCAAACTTGCCTTAAGTATTAGCTACAAAAAATCAGGCCATCCACATACAGAAAAGACTGACAGAATTCCTAAGTCAATACTACAGATGGTTACAGTTCAGGATCTGGGAAAAAACAAACAAACAAAAACCACAAAACAAAAAAAACAAACTTTTGATTTTTAACTAAACTATAAATGTAAAACTAAAATGGCAGGATATGCCTCCCTTCCTTAAAGGCTACAATAGTACTCCCCTTTAATTGTTTAAACTCCTTTTCAGTTGCCCTGGCCTCCTTTCTCACATCTTCCCAACAGCACCCAAAGAATCAGTTGTCTAACCAGCACACACTGAGAGGCGCTATAATACCTACCAATTACAGGATTTCTGGAATCCTCCTCTTTCTCAGCCCTTCCCTCATCTCCATCATCACTTCTAGGGATTCAGGCTCCTCCTACAGTATGCCCTCCCTTAGTATGGACTTTTCTCCTTTGATTAGTGAGCAGAGAGCCGGTTGGTTAGAAGGCGCGATAGGGACGGGCCCCAGGTCAGGCCTACCTTCCCGAACTCTCCAGGTGGGAGCTCTGGGCTGGGGAACTATGACTTGGGGCCTAACCAGAAGGGAGGCCTGTGAAGGCGAACCCTACTCTCCCACCCCAGAACAAAGTCCTATTCCCAAAACCAATAGCTCTGTCGGGGTTCCCACTCCCCGTTTCCGTCTAAGTAACTTTCACGCTCTCCTCTGGCCACAAGCTTCCCACCTTTTCCAGTCCTGCGTTCCTCCCACACACCCAGCCTCAAATAACGACTTCCCGCCCCCGCCCTGGCCCCGGCCCAGGCCCCGGCCCAGGCCCAGGCCCCGGCCCCACCGGGGACCCACAGCCCCTCCCGACTGGGGTTGGTGGGTGGAGGGCGGAGAGTCCGCAGTGGGCCGAAAGGAACCCTCCCCGCCCCCACTCGCCACCTGGAGCTTGAGCGAAAGCCCACCTGGCCTGCCTCGGGAGCAGCTGCGCCTCCCTGGCCTTCCAAACCTGCGTCCCGTCCACTCACCAATCTCCAGCCGTCGCCCCGCTCTGCTGGCCTTCAGGAGAACCCGGTGCTCAACGCCCCCGACACGCCAAAAGGCCCACATGCTCCAGACCAATTTCTGGTCTTCTCGCGAGGCCTCAAGGGCTGAACCCATTGGCTAAACGACGTGCCACTCACATGATGCAGCCATCTCATTGGCTCGTCTCAGAAAAGAACCTCTCCCTTTCTAGCAGCTTCGTTCTACAGAAGGTTCATCCCCAAAGAAGTGCTAGAAATGGGGGTCCGGAAGTTAGGGGTAAACCTAATTAAGTGTGTTTTTTCTAAGCTCTAGACTCCGTTCTGTGGGCAACTCCCGTTAAAAAAATTTGTCCATAATGTAAGTGACTTGCCCCATCCTTCTCAGTTAGAGGATATAGGAATATAGGTGGTGAATAAAGGGTAAACTTGAGTTTACATTCCAACTCAAGGTCACCTGATTACGTGATCTCTGTGCCTCGCTTTCTTTATATATGATAGGAATAAAAACATCCATTCACAGGGTTGTATGGAAATACATCATTAATGGGATGATGTATATAAATGACTTACTTACCACAAGATTGCCTGCAATAAATGTTGCTTACTATTATTATTTATGGATGTTTGAATCTGTTAGCCAAGAAAAGCTTTCTCCAAAGTATATAAAAGTATTGGTGGTTAATTTTGCAATTACAGAATATTTTCACCCAAAAAAATAAAGATTTCTCCCCCACTCCAAATATTTTGGCAAATAACTACACCCTTACCTAAACCCAGCTTTTCCAAGGTGGATGGGTTTAAGCTTCAAGAAACCTTGGCTGATGCTGCTGAGACATGCAAATACTCTGCATGAAATAGCACTAGAGAAGGCTTTTCCAAACCTCAGATATTTCATACCTTGTTTTAATCCACACATTCAAGGAATCTCCTCTTTTTCTCAAATCAGAATAGAGTTTGAAAATTATTGGAGCAGGAGGATTTACAAAGCAGGGATCTATCTGCAAGATACCCCTTTACTGTTTGTAGATATTATTTGTTTAACGTTGTAACGTTGTAAGTTCTACCCTACTACCTTCCTGCCTTGCAATGTTAAAATGTTATGTTCTAATAACATATATAGTAGGCAGAATTTTGTTGCCCATACAAATATTTAGTAGCAAGTGCACTCAAAAACAGTAATAAAAACTGTTTTGTAACCTTGGTAAAGTCCCAACTACCTGTCCTTCTGGGTACTTTCATCAAACTTCGCATGGAAGATTTATTCCATACCCAGGAAACAATATTTTAGGGGCAGGATTCAGCAGATCTTCACAACAACAATTCTCAGGTAATGTTCTGAAGCTGTCAGTTTGGGAACATAAACCAAGAGCACCATTACTAAGGGTAATGGTAATATATCAAAGGGCATATTTAGGGTTCCTTGTCATGCAAGAGTAGGTGGCCTCTGTACAGTGTTTCTAGCCAATCCATACATTATGAATACTACTTATTTCACCAAAGAAAAATCTATATAGTCTCAGTGTTGAGTGGACATAAAGATGGTTGAAGCTCTCTAAAGGGTGGACATCTGCTTAGAATCTTTCAAAAGCTAATCAACCTTTCCTGGAGTTTATACTCCCCATCAGGGTACTTCACTTGTTAATTAACCATACGTAGGATATCAATTAAAAATAGCACGCACACATCATACTGTCTTAAGTATTTAAAATTAAATTATCAACGATATTTTCATAAAACCAAATTCATCTACTTAGCCCTGCCAGGCTCTAAAGCTCAGGATGAAGATGACCCTATAACTACCTGCAATCTGATTTTCCCAGGCAATCATGACTTCAAATACTCTGGCCTTTTGTCCTCATAACTACTTCCATTCTGACCACATTTCCAGAGTATTTTTGTTCAGAAAATATAGTCACCACAGCCACAGCATTGTCAAGGGCAGAAAATTACATTGCCTGTTGGGCCTAGAAACTACAGGGAGGATTTACTTGGAAGTAGACCTATGTCTGTAGTACCTCTGGGTTTCAGGTATAAGTAAATACAGATCCTCCCAGGAGAAATATAGCTTCAACCTGGCCTCAAATGTTCCATTAAAAAGTGTCATTAAATATGAACTCACAAGAAAAATAGATACATACAAAACACATTTAGGGTCAATAAATGAGTGAACAGTTCTTTTGTTATTTGCAATTTAAATCTAAAACACACTGGGGCGCCTGGGTGGCTCAGTCGGTTGAGCGTCCGACTTCGGCTCAGGTCATGATCTCACGGTCCGTGAGTTCAAGCCCCGCGTCGGGCTCTGTGCTGACCGCTCAGAGCCTGGAGCCTGTTTCAGATTCTGTGTCTCCCTCTCTCTCTGACCCTCCCCTGTTCATGCTCTGTCTCTCTCTGTCTCAAAAATGAATAAAAACGTTAAAAAAAAAATTAAAAAAAAAATAAATAAATAAAAAAAATAAATCTAAAACACATATAAACACACACACACACACACACACACACACACACACACGGCTCAATAAGAAGACAAAACAATCCAATAAAAAAGCAGGGGACAAGTGATTTCAACTGATCTTTCACCAAAGATGATATACAAATGGCTAGTAAGCACATGCAAAATATGCTCAATGTCATTAGTCACTAGGGAACTGCAAACTAAAACCACAATGAGATATCATTTCACACCCACCAGAATGCTTATAATAAATAAGACAGATAATACCTGTGATGCTTAATTTTATTAATCAGTTTGACTAGGCCATCTCTGGGGTGCCTAAAGATTTGGTCAAACATTTTGTGTTTTGGATGGGATTAACACTGGAACTGAGAGACTGAATAAAGCAGACTGCCCTCTCTAGTGTAAGTGCGCCTCATCCAATCAGGAGAAGGCCTAATTAGGACAAGAAGTCTGACCCTTTCTGGAAAAAAAGAATTCCTCCTACCTCACTGCTTTTGAACTGGGATATCCACTTTTTCCTGCCTTCGGACTCAGACTAAAACATTGTCTGTTTCTGGGTCTTGAGCCTGTCAGCTCTCAGACTGAAACAGCACCGTATATGTACCCTAATGGTTCTGTTTTTCCGGAGAGCCCTGACTAATAACAGATTTTGGAACCATGAAGTGGGGTGCTGTTGTAACAAATACATAAAAGTTTGTAAGTGTTTTTGGAACTGGGTGATTAGTATAGACGGGAAGAGTTTTGAGGTGCATGCTAGAAAAAGCCTAGATTGCCCTGAAGAAAGTGTTGGTAGAAGCACGGATGTTAATGGTGCTTCTGGTGACATCTGGGACTGAAATGAGGACCATGTTATTGGAAACTGGAGGAAAGGTAATCCTTGTTATAAAGTGGCAAAGAACTGGGCTGAATTGTGCTCTAGTGTTTTGTAGAAGGTGGAACTCATAAGCAATGAACTTGGATATTTAGCTAAGGAGATTTCTAAGCAAAATGTTGAAAGTGAGACCTGGCTTCTCCTTCCTGCTTCTAGTAAAATGTGAGAGGAGAGAGAGAAATTGAAGAAAAGATTGGGGCACCTGGGTGGCTCAGTCAGTTGGGTGTCTGATTTCAGTTCATAATACTGCTTTTGAGTTCAAGCCCCAAGTAGGTCTCTGCGCTGACAGCTCAGAGCCTGGAGCTTGCTTTGCATTCTGTGTCCCTCTCTTGCTTTGCCCCTTCCCTGCTCATTCTCTCTCTCTCTCTCTCTTTCTCAAGAGTAAATATACATTTAAAAAAATTTTTTTAATTGAATGAAAGATTAAGCAAAAAGGAACTAGAACTTGATGATTTGGAAAGTTCTCAGCCTACCCATATTGCAAAAATGGGAAATCTTGCTCTGGAGACAACACCAAGGGTGTGGCTAGACAATCCAGTCCATTAGGAGATTATCTAAGATTAACTATGGAGTTAATCAGCTATCTCAGCAGAAACTGGGAGTAAAGATGGGATTATAACCAGCAGAGACACTGCCAGTTTGAACCAAAAGGAACAGAGCCTGGATGAAAGAAAGGAAGGCTTTTGGACTTCTGGGACTCTAGAAGACAGGACAATACAGCTATTCAGTCTGCTTTATCCTTTAAGGCGAGGAAAGAATAACCCCAAAGGTGACTCAGAGATGTCAGGGCTGAGACTCACACCCCAATCTGGGAGGGAAAACTGTTTCTTCTTTACAGGTTCACAGCTGGAGAGGACAATTACCTCAGGATGAATCAAACTTGATTTAGATGATATCCAGATGAGACTTTGGACTGGGAGTTAACACTGGAATGGGTTAAAAGTTTAGGGGATGGGGTGCGTACTGGGATGGGATGAATGTGTTTTACATGTGATAACGACATGCATTTTGGGAAACCATAGGGCAGGAAGTCATGGACTGAATCTTGCCATCCCTAAATTCATACGTTGAAGCCTGACCTCCACTGTCACTGCATTTAGAGACAGGGCCTCTACAAAGATAATTAAGGTTAAATGAAGTCATGAGGGTAGGGGTCCTGCTCTGATAGGATTAAGAAGAGGAAGGGACACCAGAGATCTCTGTTTCTCTCCATGTGAGCAAAGAGGAAAGGCCCTGTGAGGACACAGCAAGAAGGTAGCTGTCTACAAGCCAGGAAGAGGGCTCTCACCGCAAACCAAATTTGCCAGCACCTTGATCATGGACTTCTAAGCCTCCAGAATTGTAAGAAACAAATGTCTGTTGTTTAAGCACCACTGTCACCACCCTCATATTCTGTGGCATTTTGTTATGGCAGCTGTAGCTGACTAATACAATAATAAATATCAACAAGAATGTGCAAGTGTATGTGCCTGACATTAAGCTTTTTGATTGCTGAGGTGCGCATTTCAAAGACCTCCATCTCAAATACACGTGTTGCCAGCTAAACAACTAGATAAGGAGCCAGGCTGCCTTTATCCATGAAGTTCTTTAGAAAGCCTTGTGGAAGTCTGACTTATTGAGGGCCCCTATTTTTCCCTCCCCACATCCTGATTCCTGCTCTTATGTTTTAAATTCACCAAAGAGTAAACCCACACAATGCCAGCACCCCACCTTTGATCCTAATAAAGGTGGAAGTTCAGGTCCCCCCCTACCCCATACACACACACCTTGTCTCTCTCCTTTCTTTGTCTCCCCTTGACCTTGCTATGTGGCCCTCAGGCATTTTGTATACCCTCCAGGACTTGTGAATAATAAACAATAAACTTTGTGTTTGGTTTTGTTTTTTTTCAAAGTTCCCTGATGGTTGTTGCTGAGATGTGTCTTATAATGATAAGAACCACAAGGGTGGGTCCAGCCACAACATTAGCTCCAGTCAGGGAAATGTCTGTGGGGGCCCGCCACAAGTAGAACAGTGAATGCCAGGTGAGTACCCCCCGGCATTCCTAGCTGACAGCATCACTATCAAGAGGCTCATGTAGCAAAACCAGAATCCCCATACATGGCTGCTGGGAATGTAAATTGGTGCAACCACTTTGGAAAACATTTGGCAGTTTCTCAAAAAGTTAAACAAAAAATTTCACTTGAACCAAAAATTTCACTTCTTGGTAACTACCTAAGAGAAATGAAAACATATGTCCACCCAATGCACGCACGAGAGTGTTCATAGCAGCATTACTGATTAAAACCAGAGCATAAAAACAACCTATCATCAACTGGCAAATGGACAAAATGTGGTACATCGAAACAATGAATAAATGTAGCAATAAAAAGGAACAAACTATGCCAGATGCCATGGATAAACCTCAAAAACATTATGTTTAGTGAATTAAGCCAGACACAAGAGACCACATATTGTATGATTCCATTTAGATGAAAAGTTTAAAAAAGACAAATGTGTAGAGACAGAATGTCGTCTAGCAGCTGCCCGAGGCTGGGAGCAGAAATGAGGAGGAGTTATTAATGGACCTAAAGGATCTTACTAAGATGATGAAAATGCTTTAAAATTGATTTATGGTGATGTCTTTACTACTCAATAAATTTACCAAAAATTATTGAATTTCATACTTGACTAGGGTAAATTTTTGATATGTAACATAGACTTTAATAAAGCTTTTTAAAAAAACACATTAAGAAATAAGCAGAAACTACAATGAACAGAATAAGACCCACAAATATCTCAAAATAAGAATCACTAGACACAGTATAAATAAATCTGTAAGATGTTTCAAGAAATGAAAGTGGCAATTAAAATCACGAGTCAAGAGGAAAGTCTATCAAAGTTGACTAAGCAGACTTGAAAAAGAACCAAAATGGAACTTCTAAAGATGAAGACTATAAAAGTTGAAATTAAATATTTAGGAGAAAAATTACACAAGGGGGTAGACATGGCTGAGGGGGGCCATCATGAATTATAAGAATAATCTGCAGTAATTGCCCAGAATGTGGCACTGATGGAAAAGCTGAAAAAGGGGTTGAGATACATGGAGAACAAAGTTAGAACAGAGTCTGAGAAGGAGATAATAAAAAGAGGAAAAACAATATTTAAAGAGTTAATGGCTGAGAATTCTTCAGAATTGATGAAAGATGCAAATCTTAAATTTTTGTTAAGTTTATTTATTTATTTTTGAGAGTGAGTGAGAGAGCAAGTGAGAGAGAGCACAAGGTGGGAGAGGCAGAGAGAGGGAGACACCGAATCTGAAGCAGGCTTCAGGTTCTGTGCTGACACCTCAGAGCTTGACACAGGGCTTGAACCCACAAACCAGAAGATCATGACCTGAGCTGAAGTCAGACGCTTAACTGACTGAGTCACCCAGGCACCTCTGAAGAAACAAATCTTAAGAATCAGAAAGCCCAGTGAATCTCAAAAGAAAAGTAAGAAGAAATCTACACTTAGCACATCATACTACATACATACATCACATTGGGCGGCAGGATATCAAAACCAAAGAAAAGATCTAAGAAAAAACACATTCCCTACAAATGAAAGAAAATGGGCTCAACAGAAAAAGCCTGGAAGACAGTGGTATAATATATCCACAGGCCTGAAAAGTTAAGAGGGGAAAAAAAAAACATGACAAAACACTGTCAACCTAGAAATTGCATATCTAATGAAATTTTCTTTCCAGAACAAGAGTGTAATAAAACATTCTGAGACAAACACGAAGAGAGATTTACTTCCAACAAACCCTCTCTAACAAATTCTAAACACTAAAATGAAGAAAAATGAACCCAAAAGAAAAATCTGAGATGAAAAAAGGAGTCATAAGGAAAGTAGTTGTCTGAATCAAGTAATAATAATAATGTCTGATAGGTGGGTAGCTTAACAGGAATTCCTCAGAAGGCAGAGCCTGAGATAAAAGTTTAAGTGCAAGGATTTTATTGGTATGTGTGATCTTAGGGAACAAGAGTAAGGGACGGAGGAAATTGTAGGGCAGAAGAGTTCATTCAAGGATACATGATTAATTTGGCCACTGCTACAACGGTCTGGTTGCTCCATTCCTCAGGACCATTTAAGAAACCATATGAAGTACCTATCAAGACTACCCATCTTGGGGTGCCTTGGAGGCTCAGTCGGTCGGTTAAGCATCCAACTCTTGATTTGGGCTCAGATCATGATCTCCGGGTCGTGGGATTGAGCCTCACGCCGGGCTCTGCACTGAGCATGGAGCCTGCTTAAGATTCTCTCTCTCTCGGGGGCGCTTGGGTGGCTCAGTCAGTTGAGCGACCGACTTCAGCTCAGGTCATGATCTCACAGTTGTGAGTTCAAGCCCCACATCGGGCTCTGTGCTGACAGCTCAGAGCCTGGAGCCTGCTTCTGATTCTGTGTCTCCCTCTCTCTCTGCCCCTCCTCCACTCATGCTCTGTCTCTCTCTGTCTCAGAAATAAACATTAAGAAGATTCTCTCTCTCTTTCAGGAAGGGATTGATAGGTGTGGCCAACTGAGGTGCCTGGGTGGCTCAGTCGGTTAAGCATCCGACTCTTGATTTCCATTCAGGTCATGTTCTCACATTTCGTGGGTTCAAGTCCCTCGTTGGGCTGTGCACTGACAGTGCAGAGCCTGCTTAGGATTCTCTCCCTCTCTGCCCTTCCCCCACTCATGTGCACTGTCTCTCAAAATAAACTTAAAAAAATAGGTGTGGCAAAGGAGATATTCAAATTAGTGAAAGTGTTTTGTAGAAGAGTGTAGTATTAGATACATAATATTATTCATTTGTTAAACTCATGGAACTGTACAACACTGAGAGTGATGCTGATGTAAACTATGGCTCGGTTAATGATAATGTACCAATATTAATTCATCAATTGTATGGAACTGGAGAGTGTTATGCTAAGTGAAATAAGCCATACAGAGAAAGACAGATACCATATGGTTTCACTCTTATGTGAATCCTGAGAAACTTAACAGAAACCCATAGGGGAGGGGAAGGAAGAAAAAAAGAGGTTAGAGTGGAAGAGAGCCAAAGCATAAGAGACTCTTAAAAACTGAGAACAAACTGAGGGTTGATGGGGGGTGGGAGGGAGGGGAGGGTGGGTGATGGGTATTGAGGAGGGGGCACATTTTGGGATGAGCACTGGGTGTTGTATGGAAACCAATTTGACAATAAACTTCATATATTGAAAAAAAATTCATCAATTGTAATAAATGTACTTCACTAATGCACAATGATGCTAATAGGGGAAGTGAGGGGGGAGTTGAGGAGGCTAGGTTATGTAAAAAATCTTTATACTTCCTGCTTAATTCTTTTGTAAAACTAAAAAAACTCTAAAAATAAAAAAAAAATTTTTTTAATTTAAAAAAGATTCTCTCTCTCTCTCCCAGGGGCGCCTGGGAGGCTTAGTCAGTTGAGTGTCCAACTTTGGCTCAGGTTATGGTCTCCTGGTTCATGAGTTCGAGCCCCACATTGGGCTTGCTGCTGTCAGCCTGTCAGTGCAGAGCCCAGTTGGGATCCTCTGTTCCCCTCTCTCTGCTCCTCCTCCACTTGTGCTCTCTCAAAAATAAATAAACATTAAAAAAAAAAAAAAGATTCTCTCTATCTCAGGGTGCCTAGGTGGCTCAGTCAGTTAAGCACTGACTCTTGATTTCGGCTCAGGTCATGATCTCACAGTTTGTGAGTTTGAACCCCCCATCGGGCTGTCCCCTTCACTCTGCCCCTCACCCACTTGTATTCTCTTTTTCTCAAAATAAATAAACATTAAAAAAAAAATGCCCCCCGTCTCTCTCTCTCCCACTCTCTCTCTTCCTCTGCCCCTCCTGGGATTCTCTCTGTCTCTCTGCCCCTTGCTCACTTTCGCCCCCTACCCTCAAAAAAAAAAAAAAAAGACTTCATCCTGGGGGGAGGGGACGCTACCTAGGAGAGTAAGGGGGATGCATGTATCCATTGATTCTCTCCTTTCCCTTGGTCAAAGGTTCACCTCATGGAGCGTTAACCCCTCATACCTTCTAGGTGCACCAAGCCAGGTGAGAGAGAGCATGTCCCTATGCTCTTCTGTGCTTTGGCATCATCCCCTTCTCAGGGGAGAAGGTAGGGGATGGACAGGGCAAGCCTGAGGCTAGGCATTATCAGATTGTAATTGTGTAGACCTGGTGAGTGCCCACAGAGAACTGTTCACTACAGAGCTGGCTGTATAAAGAGAAGTAAGGCCAAGAGGACTTGTAATGAGACATAAGAGGTGTCCAATACAGTGAAGTTAAAAAAAAAAAAAAAAGGGAGAGCCAGGAGGTTGAGAAAAATAATAGGTAAGAGGGAGGTAACTAGAATTAAAGCATTATGAAGTTCTGGAGGAGAGTATAATAATTAACTTTACACTCTATAAGTATGCATATTAAAACTTTAAAAATTTTGTTTATTGAAGTATAATTAACATACAATTTAAAATTTTTAATTAAAAATTGAGGTGTAATTGACATAAAACATTACATTAGTTTCAGGTGCACAGTATAATGATTTGATATTTGTACACATTGTGAAATGATCACACAATAAGTCTAGTTAACATTCGTTACCTTACATAATCACAAAAAATCATTTATTTTCTTGTGATGAGAACTTTTAAGGTTTACTTTTAGCAACTTTCTTTCTTTGTTTTGAGAGAGAGAGAGAGAGAGAGAGAGAGAGAGAGAGTACATGCAAGCAGAGGAGGGACAGATGGAGAGGGAGAGAGAATCTCAAGCAGGCTGCACACCCAGCGTAGAGCCTGATGCTGGGCTCGATCTCATAACCGTGAGATCATGATCTGAGCTGAAGAAATCAAGAGTCCCACACTTAACCAACTGAGCCACCCAGGCACCTCCCCTACTTTTTTAAGTAGGCTTCACACCCAGCATGGAGCCCAAGTCAGGGCTTGAACTCACGATTGTGAGATCAAGACCTGGGCTGAGATCAAGAGTTGGATGCTTAACCAACTGAACCACCCAGGTGGCTTCCTCTCTTAACAACTTTCAAATATGCAGTACATATTAACTATAGTCAGCATGCTGTGCATTACATCCCATGACTTATTTATTTTATAATTGGAAATTTGTACATTTTAACACCCTTCATCCTTCTCTCCCACCCTGCCACCCCCATTGCCACCTTTGGCAATCACCAGTCTGTTCTCTGTATCTATCAGCCTGTTTGTATTTTAGATTCCACATATAAGTGAGATCATATGGTATTTGTCTTTCTCTGACTTATTTCACTTAGCATAATACTCTCCAATTCCATCCATGTCATCATAAATGGCAGGATTTCCTTCTTTTTTACAGTTGAATTATATATGTATGTATTGTATATATACAGAAATTCCAAATACATATATATATATATATATACACACACACACACACACACACACACACATATATTTGGAATTGGGAATTTCTGGATCACATGGATCATGTGGTAGTCCTATTTTAAGAATTGTTTAAACAAGTAAATGCATATATTTCCAATCAGTAGGAGGAAAAATGAGAAAAAACTCAATCCAAACAAAAAGGCAAGAAAGAAGAAAAATAAATCATAGAAAAAATCTGGACAAAGAGAAAGCACAAATTAAATGGTAGAAATAAATCCAACAGTGTTAGTAATTACAATACAAATGGACTGAACTTTCCAAATAAAAGACAAAGATTATTGGGCTAGATTTAAAAAACAAAATCCAGGGGCGCCTGGCTGGCTCAGTCAGTTAAGCGTCCAACTTTGGCTCAGATCATGATCTTGCAGTTCGTGAGTTTGAGTCCCACGTTGGGCTCTGTGCTGACAGCTCAATAAACATAAAATAAAAAACAAAATCCAAAAAATAAAAAATAAAAAACAAAGTCCAATGATATGGTGTTTAATAAATATTAAGTAGAGATAGACATAAAACATAATAATAGAGGAAGGCTGAAAGTCAAATGCTTTAAAAAAAAAAAAAAGCGGGGCGCCTGGGTGGCGCAGTCGGTTAAGCGTCCGACTTCAACCAGGTCACGATCTCACGGTCCGTGAGTTCGAGCCCCGCGTCGGGCTCTGGGCTGATGGCTCAGAGCCTGGAGCCTGTTTCCGATTCTGTGTCTCCCTCTCTCTCTCTGCCCCTCGCCCGTTCATGCTCTGTCTCTCTCTGTCCCAAAAATAAATAAACGTTGAAAAAAAAAATTAAAAAAAAAAAAAAGAAAAAAGAAGCTGGTGCTACTGTATCAATTTCAGACAAAATAACCTTAAAGCAAAAGTATTATTAGACAAAAAGTGGGTCAATTAATGTCAGAGGATTCAAGGACAATTCCAAATTTCTATGCATCTAATAACATAGCATCAAAATATGTAAAACAAAAACTGATGAAAACAAAGAGAAATAGAAAAACCCGCCAACAAACTGGAAGTTGACAACATGCATCTCTCAGTAATTGACTGATCAAGTAAACCAAAAAAATCAGTAAGGTTAGAGAAGACTTGAATAACACAGATCACAGGCTTTATTGGTTTTGTTTATGTACTTGTTGTTTAACAAATATTCATATGGAGTTTATTATGTAGCAAGTGCTATTCTATTTCTGTTTTTTTTTTTAATTTTTTTTCTTTTTTTAACGTTTATTTATTTTGAGACAGAGAGAGACAGAGCATGAACGGGGGAGGGGCAGAGAGAGAGGGAGACACAGAATCGGAAACAGGCTCCAGGCTCTGAGCCATCAGCCCAGAGCCCGATGCGGGGCTCGAACTCACAGACCGCGAGATCGTGACCTGGCTGAAGTTGGATGCTTAACCGACTGCGCCACCCAGGCGCCCCTCTATTTCTGTTTTAATGTTTATTTATTTTGGGGGCACCTGAGTGGCTCAGTTGGTTGGGTGTCTGACTTTGGCTCAGGTCATGATCTCACGGTCCGTGGGTTCGAGCCCCACATCAGGCTCTATGCTGACAGCTCAGAGCCTGGAGCCTGCTTCAGATTTACTGTGTGTCCTTCTCTCTCTGTCCCTCCCCCACTTGCACTCTGTCTCTCTGTCTCAAAAATAAACAAACATTAAAAATTTTTTTAAAATGTTTATTTTTGAGAGAGAAAGTCAGTAAGAGAAAGGGGTAAGGGCAAAGAGAGGGGGTACAGAGGATCCTAAGCAGGATCCATGCCAGACTCAGGGCTTGAACTCACAAACTGTGAGATCATGACCTGAGCTGAAGTTGGACACTTAACCAACTGAGCCACCCAGGTGCCCTGCAAGTGCTATTCTAAAGAAGTTTTGTCAAGAATTGGAAAGAAAGGGCTCTGGTCTGAGTACCTTCCAGAGTCAAGGTGGTGTCATTAATCACTTCAGCTAAATTCAAGGACAAATTTTATAGCATTTTTTCTAATAGGACAACTCCCATCATGAAGATAACTCCCCACGTAGTGCCACACAAATAACAAGCTAATTATCTCCCAGTAATAAAAGACAGGCTCATTTTGAAGAGGTCTCTACAGTTGTCTAAGAGCCACATGATCTACTAGTCATGTTCTCATGGTCTCTTATTACTCACCCCAAAGTACATACAAGTCACTATGATTTGGGGATACAGGCAAGTTAATGCCTGGCTTCCATGTATCAAAAGTATTCATGGTGCTTCTGGAAAAAAAAAAAAAAAGCATGGTTTATAATTGTTGGGTCCCCCTAGTAGGACCCTACATCAGTCACGGGTACAGGCTGACAGTATCTCCAATGTGACCTCCCAGCAGGATTGTAATCCTTAGGGTTCATAGTGTTGTTCAAAGAATTGAGTCTAATCCTTGTTTTTGGAGGGACTGCTAGAAGGCAGTCAGTTCACCCTCCTCTACCTGTCCACACCACCAGCCAAGTGGCATTCATCAATCCATCCAGTGGAATGACTGATCAATGGCTACAGGAATGATGGTGAAATCCGGAGGTGCTGATGGGTGCTTCATGTGGAAGGGGAAGAAGCTAGGACCGGCCCCTGCTCTTTCCCATAAACCCTAGCTAAGATTAAAGAGAAAGGTGATCAAATGGAGGTCAGAGCTATCTTGCAGAGGAAGGCTGACTCAGCAGTCAGTTCAGTGTCAAGGGCTTGTGACAGGTGTAGAGAAGCAAGGTGCTTTCCTTTGCGGGGAAGTTCCAGAGGCAGTTCTGACAGACAAAGATAATTAAGGTCTCACCCTCTCCCATGCCTTCTCAGGGACTGAAGTGGTCTTTCCCTGGCAAGTAATTCATTATTCTCTCTCCACTGTTCCCATTCCAGTAACTGTAAACCTACTATTTGTCACACCAAGACCATTTGTCCAGAACGGTCAGGTACAAGAGGGACAAGGGTAATTTTATAAAATTTAATTGGTTGTGTTCCTAGTGCTGGGTAATTTATTTCACAGCAACTCAGGACAAAAGAAACACCTAACAATCCCATTATTAGTTTGTGAGGTCCCAGTATCTTAACACATATTTATGTTGTCATAGCTTGTAACCATTTGAAAAAATAATACATATAAATTGGAAGAAAAATAATACTTTAATTCTATTTTTAAGTAACCATAATTATTTGCTAATGGGATGTTCTGAGTGCTGTACAAGTTCTCAAACCTTGGAGTCAGATTGGACACCACCATATTCATTGCTTGTTCCACACTGATATTCACACGGTACATGCTTTTTAATCACAGCAACAGCAGGAAACCCAACTTTGCAAAGATATGACATTATTAAAAGGATAGTACTCTAATGCTGGAGCCATGATCTACCTTGTACTAGCAGTTCACAGTCTCCTACAGATGTCGAGGGTGCTTCTCTTGAACATTTAAAATAGTCTGTGGTGTCCCATGGGCTTACTGCTGCAGCACCCTGGAGAGCCTCCTGATACAGTTTGGGAACTGGGGTCTAACACAAAATCATTTACTTTTAGGCACAAAATTCTTGGGGGAGGGATTCAGATTGTCACATTTAATATTCCTTACTAGTGTGAATGTTAACAAACCGTATAACAAGTTAATATTTTAAAAACTTAATCAGCATTAAATTTGAATCCCCAAGGCCCCCTTTTAGCTGGGCAGCCACCAGAGGGTGAAGCTACCAGGTCTTCCAGGGTTGCCTTCAAGAGGAAGAAACATTACATGCATAAGAGAATCTCAAATTCTCAAAGTAGGCCTATGTAACACCCCACCAGTGGTTAAGAAGAAACGATTGCTTTCTAAAACAGTCAAATTTAGTGACCACACTGCCTAACTAACATGCCTGAATCAGGAGGAGGTGATGGAGGTAGGGTCAGAAATTGTTTTGAGTTGATTTTTGAAGAATCCACTCCAATGCTCAACAATCACAGATGCCTGTGGATGGTGGATGGTACAGAAGGTCCATCAATAAATACCTTGAGTGGCTTGAGCGCTCACTGCGATCAAAGATACATCATGGTCAGACTGCAAATGTCTGGAAAGCCAGAAACATAACAAATATCAATTTCAAGTGTTACAATGGTCTAGCCAGAGTCAACTGATTGGACTCAGCACTGCAGCAACATTGCAACCTAAAAAAATTATCAACAGTGGTAAGCTACCACCGGTAGCCCCAGGAAGGGGGTCAAATGTTCGATGGTCTCAACTGTCTCACCCTGTGCAATGGGCCTTCCTCACGGAGAGACAAACGGTTCAACTTTTATTATGAGTCACAGGCCTGGCATACAGTAATAGCTGGTGCATCTGAGTCCTTTACTCAGTGCCCAGTTTATGCTGGTGGGTATGCTGCGTGTCTGATTTAATGATGGGTCCACACAGCAAAGGTGACTGGGTGGTGCAGGCTCAACCTGCAGCTTGACTCCAGTCGGTCTCAAAGAATGGACCCTCACCATGGGCACTTACATGAATGATCCAAAAATTTCCATCATCAGCCATGATTTGTTTCCATGGTTCATGGCCCCAAAGAGGGAAGTCTTTAATCTGCCAGTCTGTAGTTTTCCAAGTGGCAGACCAAACAGCTAGGCCAGTGTTAACAGCCAGTAGAAATGTAACAATGTTCAACAAGGAGTACTGGCTGGAGCTGTGAGGACAGCTTTGAGTTCTGCCCTCTGAGAGGAGTGACCACATCTGTTTTCCATTCCACGTAGCTGGCACCGGTGCCGACCAGCCACAGCAGTCCAGTGGACATCATGGGTTTCAGCATAGCCAAACCATCAGTGAACCACGCCCAGGCATTTAGGGGAGCCTCTGTGGATTGAGAGCCCCACTGAGCAAATGGCTTTGCTTTAGCTATGGAGTGGAAGATAACATTTCCCCCAAAGGGATAGATGTTTTCTTCATGTAAAGCTGAAAATGCCATTGAGGCCAGGCAGCTGCAGACTTAAATACACCATTTCCATCACAACAGTGAGACTTGTCGGGCCCCTTCCCAAGTTATTAGTTGTCACAAGGCCGCCATCAGTGTGTGTTCTAGCACCTTCAGGCGCTCAGCTTTGACAAGAACTGCTTTTCAAAAGAGGTATACCTCTTAGCCACATTAGGGAGGAAACCCCTCACCTCCACCCCCAACAAGGGGTGCCTCATGGTGAAGGCAGCCTCCTTGGAAAATGATCAATCAGGAAAATGATCATTTAGAGAGATTTTTAGCTCAAAGGGGCCTTAAGGTTATGATGTCCCGCCAAATACTAGCAGTTCCCTGATTCAGCATTCCGGACTGGTCTAATCCCTTTGGGCACTTATGAGCATTCACAGTACATTCATGGAAAACACCAGTGCCAGTTACACACTCAGCAGTGAAAGCCATGAGAACAGTACACGGAATTGGTCCAAAGCCCTGCCTACAAGGTCAATGAGATCCTTTCTTCTCTCTGGAAAAGTGAGGAACGTTCTTCCCTTGGGAGGAAGAAAGGAGACTTGAAAAGTCCTTTTTTGCACTTGCTCAGGAATATGGTTATCAATTCTTTAGTACACACTCTTACAACCTACATAATGATAGTCATCCCTTCATTGTTTCAACAAACATTCATTTGGTGCCTATTATGTGCAAGGAACTATTTCAAGTTCTGGGGATACACTAACGAGCAAAACAGTCTCTACTGTCACATAGCTTATGTTCTAGAGGGAATATCAAACAAACAAAAAAATAATATGTCAGATGGCGGTAAATGTTATGGAAAAAAGAAAAGCAGGAAAAGGGGCATAAGGAGTGTCTGAGATGGAACTTCACTAATTTATGCAGCACAACCAGGTTATGTTGTCTCAAAGACCAGAAGGAATGAGAAAACAAGATGTGAAGATGTCCAGGAAAGTGGGTTCTAGCTGGGGTTGGGGGGGTGGGGTGGTAATAATGCAAAGACCCTAAAGCTGGAGGCTGCCTGCTCTGTTTCAAAAGTGGCAAGGCCTGTGCGGCTGGAGTTGAGTGACCCGGGAGGGTAGGACACGAGGTCATGAAGGACATGTGAGGGTCCCGTGAGGTCTTGGTAGATTGAACAGACCTGGCTTTTACTCTGAATGAGGTGGAAAGTGGCATAATATGGCACATTTTACCAGGATCTCTCTGGCTGTGTGTTGAGAACAGACTGGGGCAGGGGGGCAGTATAGAGGCAAGAGGATTGTTTAGGAGGTAATCATGAAATCCCAGAAGAGAGAATGCTAGATTGGAAGTGTGGTGAGAAGTGGTAACATTCTGGAGAAATTCTTTTTAATTATGATTTTGAAAAATATAACCACAACACTATTATCACGGCTTAAAAAATAACAACTATTGATATTATCAAGTATCTAGTTGACATATAGACATACCAGATTACCTCATGAGTTATTTTTACATGTGTGAGAAATGTCAATGATAAAGCTGGATATTAGTTAAAGCAGTGAAAACAGAGTTATTCAGTAACTACTGACAACAGGGAAAAGAGCTGAGCTCCATTCTGATTTATGAAGAGGCTACTTGGCATTTTAAAGGGAGAATGAAGGCAAAGGGGCAAAACAGGGCCTCATGCTGAAAATTACAAAGGGTTGGTCACTGTCAATGTGATTAGGCCAGCAGTATCTGTTAGCTGGCAATTATGGAAGTTAGGAATCTATCCTCCCAGAGACTGGGAGACAGAAGCCCTCTCCTTCCTGATTATATTTCAAAGGAAGGCTTTCAGGTCCTTGGGACAGAGTTGGGAGTTATAGAAGATATACATACATCTCAAAGGGACAGAGGAAGAATTCACAGTTGTAAGCCCTTTTTAGTGAGTGCTCTAAGAAAAAGAGATGGGGCCGACGTCAGGTGTTAGCTGGAGCAAACAGCAGTTTTTGTTGTTGTTGTTTTTTGTTTTGACAGCGCTGAGCTTTTCCAAACAGGAACTCAAAAGGCGCTGGGTTGTCTCAGGGATGAGGTCTTGAGATGTTACATGCCAAGTTAAAATTTGGTCAAGACTCTTAGGTCAGGGGTTTGAAGGGAGTGTTCATGCTGAGAGTTTTCTGCAGTTCTCAGAATCCGTATCAGTTAAGGATTGTAACTGATTGACAATTGTCTTAAATTTCTTTTAATCTATAGGGTCCTCCTTCATTTCTCTCTTTTTTCCCTTACAGTTTGTTGAAGAAATGGAGTCCTGTAGACACAATCAAGATTTTGCAGACTGGACTCTCTTGGGTGATTTTAATGTTTTTTGGGTCCCTGAATTTCCCCAAATTTGGTAGTTAGGGTTGAGTTGCCTAGTAGACATTCAAGAAGAAATGGGAGAGTGGCCAGTTGGATATAGGGCCGGGGGACAGGAGAGATCCAACTGGTGATAATAATTAAAAGTCCTAGACATAGTTCAAACCATGATCCTGGCTGTGATTGCTGAGGGGATGACAGGACAGGAGAAACCCTCTAAGGCCTGAATCCTGGGCACTCCCATGTTTAGAGGTCGGGAGATGGTGAGGGAGGGACTAGGAAGGGTGAGGAGCACATCCAACATGAGACAAGAAGGAACAGTTAGGGCAGTGACTCCAAAGCCAAGAAAAGAAGGTACATAAAGAAGGAAGGAGTGCTCAACTGTGTTAAATGTGGTAACAGATTCAGTCAAGTAAGGATTGCAAATTTACTATTAAGTTTGGTAAAGACGTCACTGGTGACTTTGAGAAGAGCTGATTGTTATGGGTTCAAGAGGGAATGGATGAGAGCAAGTGGAGACAAGTAAAGACAACTCTTTCAAGAAGTTTTACTGAAAAGGAAAGCAGAAGAAAAAGGTTAACTGGAGGCCAACACAACCTTGAAGGAAAATTTGTTGTTTTCAAGATGGATCCGTAAGAGCCTATTTGTATCCTGTGAAACTGGTCTGTTTTTTTTTTAATTTTTTTTAATGCTTATTTATTTTTGAGAGAGACAGAGTGTGAGTGGGAAAGGGGCAGTGAGAGGGAGACACAGAATCTAAAGCAGGCTCCAGGCTCTGAGCTGTCAGCACAGAGCCAGACATGGGGCTTGAACTCACGAACCACGAGATCATGACCTGAGCTGAAGTCAGACGCTTAACCAACTGAGCCATCCAGGTGCCCCAAAACTGATCTAATAGAAGGGAAACTGGGGTATTGTGTAGGGGGGGTTGCTGGAGCAATACCCTTGGAATAGGCAAGAGGAGACGGAATTGAGTGCCCCAGTGAAGGGTATGGTCTCAGGGAGGAGCAAGACAGTTCATCCATAGTAACAGGAGGTGAGGCTGTAGACCCGGACACAGATGCAAACAGACCCATAGATGCTGTAGAGGGAATACGTGTTCTGAGTGCTTCTATTTTCTTAGTGCAGTAAGAGGCAGGGTCATCAGCTAAGAGTGAGAAGGGGAGAGGTACTGGAGGTTTGAGGACACAGGAATAGGGATTCACTGGTCCTCTCTGGGGAGTGAGGAAAGTTAAGTGGACAAGGAAAGCTGGTCTAAAAGTGAGATCATCAGCTTGGCTGGGTGTTTCTCCAGCCAAGTTTCAGCCCTCAGGGGAAATGCAGAGTAGGTAGAGCTTTCCATTTACCTAAAAGTGGGATTTTGTCCCATGAATAAGACAGGAGAGAGGGGCAAGGGCACTGAGAGTGTATGCAAGGAAGTGGTTATAACAACCACGCATGATATCTACACAGACAATTGAGGGTTTGCTTATGCAAGTGATGTGCCTTCGCAGTTCTTCTCTGTCACAATTGGGACCAGCAGTTGTTCAGTTATTCTTAAAGTAAGTTAAATAGATGTGACAGAGGCTGTTTGTCATTCCTCAATATCCTGTTTCTTTCATGATCATGAACCTTGACTTTTAGGAGTGTATATGCTCATTCAAGACAAAGACCACATTTCTCAGCCTCCTTCAAGGCCAGGGGTGACTATGTCTCTACTTTCTGGACAAAGGTATATCATCATCAATATCATGACACAGCTCCCAGGAACCTCCCTAAAAGAACTGATACACACCCTGTCATCTGGCAAGGGGTGGGGGGTATGAACTTTTCATTCATCTAGCTGCCTAGAGTGGGGATGCAATGGCTAGAGCTCTGGTCTTCAACTGAGAACATGAGGATGAGGTCCACACCCTAGACACCATAGGGAGATAAGCTGGAGGAACCCTAGGCCATTGGGACTTTGTGGAGCTGAGCTGCCATACCAGCTCAGACTGTGCATCTTTACAGTTTTATAAGTGAGAAATATAATTTTGTTTAAACTACTGTTTTGGGGGAGCTCTGTTTCTCATAGCTGATCTAATCTTAACTGACATTTTGGGCAACATTTTTAATGAAAGAAGCATAGCTATTTTAAATATTTTAACATGACACTTATACATTTATCTTGCCTACACTTAATTCAACAGCACTTTTTATTGACTCACCTTTATTAAGTCTTCCCACAGCAGTTACCTTAGTTTAGAAATAAGAATTTTGTTTTAATGCTTATATTTTATCAGTTTATGTAAAACTTAGTTACACATTTACCTTATTTTCATCAGAAACACTTTCTCTTAGCCCTCATACTTTATTAGTTTATACAACGTTTAACTGAATTACGTAATTACAACAGTGAACACAGCTGGCAAAAATGAGCTGAGTAAAACACGACTTTGGGGAGCATATAATCAATTGTGGGAGCAGTGTATTCTTCCCACATTAACCCTCTCTGATGTTTGATGGAAGGAGAGAAAGAACATTAGTTATCTATCCAGACAGCCAGTTGAGTACAGGTCAGATCTGCTACTTGGCATCTTTTAACATTTATATAGTTGTTTTTGTTTGTTTGTTTTTTGTTTTTTAAGTAGGCTTCATGCCCAGCATGGAGCTCAACACAGGGCTTGAACTCACAACCCTGAGATCAAGACCTGAGCTGAGATCAAGAGTCAGATGCCCAACCAACTGAGCCACCCAGGCACCTCCTACATTTATACAGTTTAACACAGAATCTTGACTATGCATTCAACTTTACAAGTGTGCGACCTCCTCTTATACACTGCTAATGGGCATGTGAATGGATAGGAGTACTCTGGAGGTATTTATCAAAGCCTTAAAAATGTTATAGAATTGGCTCAGCAAAGCCATTTTTAAAAAAGGATCCTAAAAAATAATTGAGGCATTTGCAAAAGAATTCCTGTGGTTATCTTGCCCTGGGGAAAGGTTTAAGAGCCATGCTCAGTACAGCTAGTTTTAAGTACTAACTGCGTTTTCATTTGGAATATACTGTGTTAAAGGAATGAATCGGTGAGAACTTTAACTTTGGATGGCAGCATGACATGGTCACAGAAAGCTTTTATTAAAATTTTGGGTCCTTGGGGCACCTGGGTTAGTCAGTTAGGAATCCGACTTTGGCTCAGGTCATGAGCTCGTGGTTCATGGGTTTAAGCCCCGCATTGGGCTCTGTGCTGACAGCTCAGAGCCTGGAGCCTGCTTCAGACTCTGTCTCCATCTCTGTCTCTGCCCCTTCCCCACTTGTGGTCTCTTTCTCAAATATAAATAAAAAAACTTAAACAATTTTTTTTTTTTAAATTTTGGATCCTGAAGCCAACTGTGGTAAATACAGCTTACCAGCACTCAAGTGCCACCTGATTATCCGGGGTTAGAAAAGGAATACCACATTTCCCCAAATCTCTTGTGCTGGGGTTCTGGATGTGAATTAGATTCTACCAATTGAGATCTTAAAGGGGGAAGTGAAAGCCATCTTCACACTGCTTTGGCTGTATTCTGATGCCAAAGCTGTGGAGTCTGATTCTTCTGTTTCTCTCACACCTAACATCTACTCTATCAGCAGACTAAGCCAGCTCTACCTTTGAAAGAACTATCTACAGTCCAAGTACTTCCAGGCACATCCGCTATTCCCACCTTGGTCCACACCACAACCATCTGCTGCCTGGATGACTGGAGCAGTCTATGATTTGGTGTCACTGCTTCTACCTTTGCCTCAACACAGCAGCTGAAGTGAGCCTTTTAAAACTTAGACAACACTTGCCACAGTGAACAATTTCACTTATGATAAAACCAAACTCCTTACAGTGGCCTAAAGCCCTGGCTGACCTAGACTGCACACCCCACAACTCCTCTTCCACTGGTCTCCCGTGGTTTCAGCTCTAGCCAGCCTCCTTTACTGTTGCTGATTCTAGCTGTCCTCACTCCCTGATCCTGCCAGTTCACATCCTCAAATGACACTTTCTCAACTTCCTATAATGTGTTGAGCTGCCACCTGTAGATTCCCCTTACCATTTTAAAAAAATTTCTAAGCACTTGTCACCTTCCAAATACCATGCAACATATTTACTTATGCTTGTTGTCTGTCTCCCTCACCAAAATGAAAGTTCCAGCAGGACAGAGTTCTTTCTGTTTCACACTGATGTATCCTAAGCTACAACTGTATCTAGCACCCCAGAGGCACTCCATCTGTGTGGGTTTTTTTCTGCAGGTGTTTCAGGGTCCAGTCTTTCTCTCTGTGGCTCTTCAGAGGTGATTGAGACTGGGGATTTCGTGATCACTGGAATGCAGCATGCAGTGTGTTCTGTAACTCAACTGCTCTATGGCCAGATTCTCCACCCTCTCGACTATGGTGGAGGCTGTAGCTCCTCTGGTGGTCCCTTCTCTGGCGTTCTGATTCCTGAAGGCCCAACCTATTACTCCTCCAGCTTTCCAATGAGTCTATAAACACTTATTTTCCTGTATTAAACTTTTCTGCTTAGAATAATTGGAATGGTTTATACAACAATAAATTCAAAATGGGTGAAAGACCTAAATCTGAGACAGGAAACCATCAAAATCCTAGAGGAGAACACAGGCAGCAACCTCTTTGACCTTGGCTGAAGCAATTTCTTACTGGACACATCGCCAGAGGCAAGGGAAACAAAAGCAAAAATGAACTGTTGGGACTTCATCAAAAGAAAAAGCTTCTGCACAGCAAAGGAAACAATCAACAAAACTAAAAGGTAGGCTACAGAATGGGAGAAGATATTTGCAAATGACATATCTGATAAAGGGTTAGTATCCAAAATCTATAAATAACTTAGCAAACTCAACACCCAAAAAACAAATAATCCAGTTAAGAAATGGGCAGAACACATGAACAGACACTCTTCCAAAGAAGACATCCGGATGGCCAACAGACACACGAAAAGATGTTCAACATCACTCATCAGGGAAATACAAATCAAAACCAAGATGAGATACCATCTCACACTGGTCAGAATGGCTAAAATTAACAACAAAAGAAACAACAGGTGTTGGTGAGGATACAGAAAAAGGAGAATTCTCTTACACTGTTGGTGGGAATGTAAATTGGTGCAGCCACTCTGAAGAACAGTATGGAGGTTCCTCATAAAGTTAAAAATAGAACTACTCTACAATCCAGCAATTGCACTACTACTAGGTATTCACCCAAAGGATACAAAAATACAGATTCTAAGGGGTACATGCACCCTGATGTTTATCTACAGCATTATCTGCAATAGCCAAAAGAGAGCCCAAATGTCCATCGACTGATGAATGGGTAAAGAAAACGTGGTGTAAATATGCAATGGAATGTTACTCAGCCATCAAAAAGAATGAAAACTTGCCATCTGCAATGACATAGATGGAGCTAGAGTACATTATGCTAAGTGAAATAAATCAGAGAAAGACAAATACCATATGATTTCACTCATACGTGGAATCTAAGAAAGAAAACAGATGAACATAAGGGCGGAGGGGGGGGAAGAAAGAGGGAAACAAACCACAAGACTCCTACAGATAGAGAACAAACCAAGAGTTGATAGAGGGAAGTGGGTAGGGGATGAACTAGATGGGTGATGGGTATTGAAGAGGGCACTTGTTATGATGAGCACTGGGTGTTGTATGGAAGTGATGAATCACTGAATCCTACTCTTGAAACTAATATTGTATTGTAGATTAACTAAAAATTGGAAAAAGAATAATTGGAATGGTTTTTATTTTTCCACTGAACCCTGAAAAACACACAAGATACAGTTGTCAGGCCAATGATGATCAGGACTACATTTTTTCTGACTAGATCTTAGATGTAAATGAGACAAACAGAAGAAAGCCCAACCTCTGCTTCAGTTCGTGTGGAGTTGGACTCATGACTGCTCTAATACAAGGGAAGGAAAGAAATGCTTCAGAAAAGTGAAGTCATAAGTTGGCCACACAGGGAGTTACTAGAGTTGGCATTCTCTCTCCATTTTTTCTGAGGATAACCCTGAGACCCAGCTGCACTCCAGTCCCTATCCTCTATTGGAGAACTTTGGCAGCTGAACCATGTCCAAGAGGAGCTGTTAATACTACATCTGTCATTAGCTACAGCCATCTGAAGAGGGCAAAAGCCCAAACCGTGAGTGTCTTGCACTAGGATGGCGGTGGAAGCACAGGATGAACAGGCAATTGTGCATAATACCTTAGAATTAAGCCTCTTTTCCTTTAAAGAGCTAAGTGTTAAGTGATCAGTTCAACTGGACCATAGGGGTAGTCTAGGATTAAAAGATCCTGTCTTTAATTCGTTCAGCTAGCTCAGGCATATCTTTTTTTTTTTTTTTTTAATGTTTATTTATTTTTGAGAGAGAGAGAGAAAGCACGAGCAGGGGAGGGGCAGAAAAAGAGGGGACACAGGATCTGAAGTGGGTTCCACGCTGACAGCAGAGAACCATGAACTCACAAACCATGAGACCATGATCTGAGCGAAGTCGGACACTTAACTGACGGAGCCTCCCAGGCTCCCCTACCTCAGACGTATCTTAAGTAAAAGATGTTCATTAACAAAGAACTATATATACTTTCAAGCAAGATAATGCACATAAGACAGTATAATGTTTATATCATCATCCAGAATATACACAATTTTAGAGTCTGAAAGAGCGTGTACTAAAATGTTAAAACTGGTTTATTTAGAAGAAAAGGTAATTAAACATTTAAAAAATTCTACCTAGATATACTTCAACTCTATCATTGCTGTTTTTTCCCTACTAACAAAACTCTGTCTCAGGTAACAGGATGCCAAAGGCCAGGAGACAAACTGATCTACCCATCCCTCTTGGTCAGTGCCCCATCCTAGGGTAGTTATGTGGCCCAGCTGTCAGAGACACAGGGGCAAGTCTCTTTGGGCCTCTGAAGGAACTTCCTCCCTAAGAGCATAATGAGGAGAAAGTTCCTTTACTGCTGTTTACTTTGCTTCTTGCTGTCTTTGGACGGTTATTTGAAGAAATGACATTGTGTAGCAGCCACTTTGCAGTACTGAGGCTAGCAAAACCAAAGGATCTAAGAAAAATCTTGATAACGTTTTGGCTGCCGCCCAAGTCTGGAGCCATTTATCTCTAGACTTCTCCTTACAGGTGATAACATCCTTATTGCTTATGTCACTGTCCACCCAGTTTCCTGTCACACTTGTGCCAATCTCATTCTGCAAGAAACACTTGTCTGTCTGGCAACAAATAAATGCTTTATGGTGCTCGCTTCAGCAGCACATATACAAGTAAATGCTTTACGTTCGCTCTAATTGAAAAACAACCCTATTAAAAGTCTACTATGACCTCATTTTTATAGAAAGCAAGTAAAACTGAACTTAGGAAGGGTAACCAATTTTCCCCAAAGTTACTGGTGGAATTGAATTAAAACCCAACCCTGACTCTAAAGCCTACACTGTGTCACTTACAGTTAAAAAATGAACAAGTCTATAGCTCTCTCTTTTAGAATCGTAACAAAATGCCTACACGCAGATGCAGGTAGTAATAAATTTGCACGCATTTGCACTCACACCTATGAACTTGACTCTAGGCTTTTTACTCTCCTTATTTGCATGTATTTCTTGGTAGAAATGTATACTTCAGAGGCTTGGTCAAGAAAGTAGACTTGGGGGGGCGCCTGGGTGGCTTAGTCGGTTAAATGTCTGACTTTGGCTCAGGTCATGACCTCACAGTTCGTGGGTTCAAGCCCCATGTTAGGCTCTGTGCTGACAGCTCAGAGCCTGGAGCCTGCTTGGGATCCTGTGTCTCCCTCTCTCTCTCTCCTTCCCCGGCTAGCGCTCTCTCAAAAATAAATAAACATTTAAAAAAAAATTTTTTTTAAAGAAAGTAGACCTGGCGTGCCTGGGTGGCTCAGTTGGTTGAGCGTCCCACTCTTGATTTCAGCTCAGGTCATGATCCCAGGGTCATGGGATTGGGCCTGTGTCGGGCTCTGCACTGAGTGTGGAGTCTGCTTGGGATTCTCCCTCTCTCCCTGCCCCTCTCCCTCACTTGCACATGCTCTCTAAAATTAAAAAAACAGACTTGCTTCATCTTTTTCCACACTTTCACTGATGACCTCCAATCTGTACACCAGGGACATAGAGACAGGTCACGGGGACTCTGATGCAGGATCATAATATTCAATCGCTAAGATACTTGAAATGAATAATGTGAAAGTGGTACACACTCTTCCTCAAGCTTTCTTAGAAGTCAAAGAGCTAAAGACTGCAAGACACCAAACAGCTAAGGAGGCAGGGCCTTTGAGTTAGCCCAAAAAAGCAGAAGATTTTTTTGAACCAAAGAAACAGAAGAGAAACAGAGAATTACAAGAGGCCCACTAGCAGTGCATTAGCTATCTAAAAGACAGCACTGAAGCCCGGAGAACAAAAACTCAGCGTTAGACAAAACAGAACTTTCATGGTATATGCCTCCACAGAAGACTTCTGTCCCTTATAATGAAGACACCAGAGCAACACTACCAACAGAGCTCATGTGACCTCTTAGCTACAGAAGGGGCAATGTTCAATCACCCCTCATACCTGCTGGCTAGGCAGTTTGAGGGGCTCAGGACAGGAAAACCCCAGCTGTCATGAATAAAAAACAGACTTGAGGGACAGAAAGGTGAGACCAAAGGAATGTATATCCATCCAAAACCTCTGGGACCACCTAAAAGTCAGGAGGAGGCACTCTTATGAGCCTGTGTGGTCCATCGCTGTTCCAGAGGTGGTTGGCTAAGCTCTCAACTTGGGACCATGATGTCACCCAAGGGTAACTGTAGGGTGCTGGAAGGAGTCTCTGACTTTACCTCTGGTATAGCCTATAGCTAGCACCTCACTACAGTGAACAGGGAGCTGTGACATCAGCATCTAACAACCACAGACACTGCTGCGAGCAGCCTTCCCTAATCCCAAAGATGTCTCCTACCACTGAACCAGGGAAAAAACCCAGCCTGTGGACAAGGGAAGAGAAGCTGCTCCTCCAGAAACTACACTGGAAGGTTCAAGAGTGTAATGACCTGGTACAAGAAACAAGATCACAGACCCATGAACTCAAAGGCCATTGTGGCCAGCTGGGATTGAGATGCAGATCTGGTGACGGTAGGACAGGAGGTAGAGGGGGGCCTCTCAAATTCAAAGCTTTGAAGTGGGAGGTCATCTGTCAAGTGTCAAAGAGGCGGCTCTCCAATAAATCCTAATTTCTCTTATCAGAGGTTGTTCTTCAGCAGTATTTGAGTGTGGTTATAATTGAGTGGTCACAGGATTCTGTTGGGAAATATTTAAATGGAAGTCAAAAGAGTACTGCTACTTATTGGAGGAGTTGGGGGGATAGGGGAGAGGAGTTGAGGGATAGAAGGAAGGAGTCCCGGGACCATGATGTCACCCAAAGGCAAGTGTAGAGAGCTGGGAGGAGTCTCTGACTTCACCTCTGGTAGAACCTTTGGCTTGCAACTCACCACAGTGAACAGGCAGCACTTAACTGCTCAGGAGAAAATGGGCAGAGAAGGGCCTGAACCTATACCTTGAGAGCCTCAGGACCTAGGGGGGGATGGGAGGTGCAGCAAGAAGGCAGAGATACAGCAGCTCTATTCACTTCTCTCAAGAGATTCTTGAAGCCTCTATTTTGTTTGAAAACAGACTCAGGCAAAGGGAAGGGAAACTAACATTTATTGAGTGCCTACTGTGTATATCTGGCCTTGTGCAAGGAATTTTCATCTACAACATTCCATTTAATCCTCACACCAACCCTGTGAGGTAGGTATTATCCTCATTTTTGTCCTATGAGGAGTATGAGGCTCAGAAAGGTTAGGTAGTTTGTCCAAGGTCACACAGCTAGTAACTGATGGAACTGGGACTGCACACTGAGTCCCAGACTCAAAAATTCCCTGCTCTCTCTCCAATACTGTTTCTTGGGAAGGAGGAGGGAGCAAAAGCAGCAGCAGTCTTTACGCTTCCTACCCTGAGAACAAGACAGTCAGCAAGAAAAGGAGACTGGGCTTTCCCATAGACCCTCCCCTCTCTACCAGGGGAGGGTGCAGTCATTTGAAGAGATAAGACATAAATACAAAAATAAATAGAAAGGACAAGCCCCCCAGCATCGAGGATGTGCAGGATCCATGCTGTGGGAAGGCCATTGTGCCATTCACAGCTGCTGTGGGAGGGAGCCACGTGGGCCCTATGGGGAAAACTGGGACAATGGCCGCCAAAGGCTGGAGTGGGTGGGCTAAACAGGCCCCTTCTGGGTCGCACAGATTTGAGAACAAAACGTCTGGAGCAGGCAGCAGCCGTGGGCACAGTCACCATCATCCTCCATCTGCTCATTTTACCGGTGTTTGTGATCCAAGAGGGACTCAAAATCGGGGGAACATACAAGTTTGTGCTTTATGTGTCCCAGGACTGTCATCTCACCCGTCCTACTGTCTCCAAGGCCCACGGACACCAGCTCCTGCCAACCAACAGAGACAGTGAGGAGAAACAAACCAAACAGCTCATTACTCAGTCCTATGATTCTCATGTGATAATCCCCAACCCCTACAGGCTCTCACCTGCAGAAAGGAGCAGGTGGTTCCCATCGTTACATCTAGAGTCACCTTGCCCAGGAGGAGCTGCACCTTCCCTGACTTGCGGATGAGCAGCTTGCCAACCTGACCCTCTGTCAGGTCAGCCAGGGTACAAGCATTCTCTGCCAGCCTGGCTTCCTGTGGAGAGAATCAGGAGATGGACGCTGGGTAAGGAGCCGCTTCCTCCATCCTTCATGGATGAAACCTTTTCTAAAGGAAGGCAGCAGCAGCAAAGGTTAGAATGAGCTCCTCAAGAAGGCCTTTTCCCAAGGCTGCCTGTCGTTGGCCGAACGACAAAACCCAAAGCAAACAGATGAACGAATGGACAAAATATTCATAATTGCTGACATTTTCTCATTTGTACATGTTTAAAATATTTCATTGTAAAAAGTAAACACGTGTAATTGGGGTTGAAGTACAAAGCCCCAAGCCCCTCGTGGGTAGAAAGAACAAATGTGTATTATTTTGGCATTTCAGCTTGGGTGGCACACTTTTGCTTCCCCAACAGGTTGCTGTTTCCCTTCCTGGTCCCCCCGCATTTTCACAGAACTCACTCCTGAGCATACCCGGTCTTTCTCCTGCTTTATAACCACCATCTGTCCATCCTCGCTCTGCACTTCGGTCTTGATAGGCTTGATGTCCTGGGTAGGCGGCTGACCAGGGAGTGTGTCTGGCAGCTGAAGAAACAGCAACTCTTCATCCTGGGTGAGGCTCAGCTCCCTGAGCAGCTCTGCCACAGATACGTCCTTTGGAAGGCTTGGGGTCTTTCTGGCTGTTCTGGGAGGAACCTTCATCTTGGCCTCCTCCTCCTCATCCCGGGGCTCCTCTTTCACTGCCCAAGATAACAAATGGAAGAGCTATCAAGTGGCCACCCTCTACGTCCTCTCATTGTACCCATCCCTTCATCCTTGTCTGCTTCACTGTCACTCAGCTAGGAAGCTGGAGGGTTATGGCTATGAAGAAGGACCCAGGAGTTGTATGACTTACCTAAAAAGGATTATCTGAGGCTGACCCACAGATCCATGGCAGCATGAACCCTCTGCGAGTGAGAACTTACAATCTCTGTAAGGTCATGTATTTTACAGCTAGAACGTGGGGGAGGGGGATCTGCTTATTAGTCTGGGAGGTTCATTCCTAGGGAGGATTCAGGTGAGGGGGGGGCATCCACAGGAAAGGAGATGAGACGTTAATGGACACAGAGTACCTCTCACAGCAGGTACATCCACCTCCATGTCCTCTTCCTTGGGGCCACCCAGCCAAGGCTTAACATCTGGTTCTTCATTCTCTTCCTTGAAAAGCCATCCGGAGTGAGCCAGCGGCAGCTGAACAGGCATGTTTCGAGTGTCATTCCTCAGCCCAGGGTCATCGATGAACTACCAGAGAAGAGACGGGGGGTCACGTGGTCTGGCTAGCATACACACAGGTGGACTGCAGCCCACCTCAGCCTTTTCTAACTGAAGATTCCTCCTGCTCACAGGCTTCCAGGACATCAGAGAGTTCTGCCACCAAGCTCGGCCCCCCAGAAGCCCATTCCTCCCAGTCTGCCGGTACCTACATCATCCTTCTCCAGCATGCGCAGGATCTGTTTCGTTTCTTCATCTGTCTCCCTCTTCTCTTTTTTGATGTTGATGATATGAGAGGGCCCCATGTCTGACACATCCACTGTCTTATCCCAGTTCCCTGTAGGAAATCACTCAGTTCACCAAGGGTAGGGAAGAGGCCAACAGCAAGGAAAACTAAACTGGGAGCAAGGTAATTTTACTGCCCTTGCCCTTCTCTCAGGCAGTCTGAACTGAAATCCACTGATTCCTTCCTCCCGGAACCCCAGCAGCTTGGTACCCTTTTTCTTCATCATTTCAGCTGGGCCCTGCTCAAAGATGGAGTGGGACTGGATCACTTCTGGGCGGCCCCGCCCCCGTCCATGCCCCTCTCGCTGCCGGTCTCTATCCCTGTCACGCTTCTCCTTCTTGATGGTTACTTCTTCCTTGGGCCTAGAAAAGAAAATGGATTAAGGAAAACCACTCATTCACTCCACCTCAAAGAATTGGTCTTACTTCCTCACACCACTCTGCTCCTCCACCTGAGTGGATAAGTAGAGAGCCAGTAACTGTATCAGAAACAGAACCCAACACTAAGTTTAGCTAGCACCTTTTCTACCTGATGGGGCAGCGTCCTTTCAGTTTGCTTTGCTTTACCTTCTTGCTTGAGAAGAACTGTATTAGAATTATAACTCAAACGCTGAATTACAGAGACTGCCCCCAATGTGGACTTTTTACAATTGCCTGAAAGCAAAAGGTTGTAATACAAAAGAACATAAGTGAAAACCTGATACATCTTTGTCTAAACTAATGGCTCTCAACTCCAGCTGTAAATAATCACTGTTGCATTGCAAAAAAGTTAAATCACCATTTCTAGAAATGGATTTCTAGGCATCAATATTTTTTTAAAATTTGCACATTAGAATCACCTGGAGCCAGGGTTGAAAATCACTAGTGAAAAAAACTAAATATGCACACTTAGATGTCTGAGGAAATAACATACCTAGTTATTTCCCAAAAGACCGAAATTCAGAGCAAGTAAATAAGGGGAAAGTTTTTAGAAGGCCCAGCTACTTACTCTTCCTTGATTTTCCGACTGATGATATTTGGGGTGAAGGTTTTCTGAAAGTAAAATATGGGAGTCACTGATTTGGTAAGTTCTGATCCCAAAGTACAGAGAAAAATGACAACTCTTAAAGGGCATCTTGTATGGACCAAGACTACCACTCTACATTCCACACTGTTGCCAGTGATTTACAGAGACATACATGTACTTAAGAGGGAAGAACAGCATGTCATGGTAACAGTGGGCTTCCGGAACAGGATACCAAAAACCATTAAGCTAGCAGCCTCAGCTTCTGCCCTCTGAAAAGAGAGCCCTCGGGATTTCTAAAACTTATTTATCTAATCTCACTTCTTGTCCTCAAACAGCTATAGAAACCATTGAGTATCACAGGAAAGAGGTCTAGCAGCAAGGCTCAAGTAGGAAGTAGGCCAGCACTCACAAATGGATGATAGCCTTAGACTGCCACCAGCATTTCCCAATGCAAACAAGTCTTCAAACACTGGCTGCTTTATGCTTGTTATCCACCCCACCCCCCAATTTCAGGGGTATTCCTATATCTACAGTCATAAACACAACAGAAAAGGTCACAGAGCCTCTTATGCTGTGCCTAGGATTCATTACACTCTAGATAAAAGTTTGCCCCTTAGGATCCACGGCCAATTCGGAACTCTAAAACTGCAGGCAAAATTTATGCCTGCTGGCTTCCATGGTTTCTTAAAGGTGTCTAAAACATATAAAAAAGGTAAATAAACAATGCTCAAGTTGCTTGGGAACTAGTTAGGATTCTCGGCCCTTCAGCCATCTCTGAGAAACATGTCAACATCTTGTACCCTGTATCTAGACTTAAAGGTAGGGCAGGCTCCCTTGAATTTGTTGGCCAAAGTCTGGGGACAAGATTTGTTAGGCCCAAAGCCACGCCTGGCACAAGGCAGGCCCTACGTGAACATCGGTAGAACCCCAGGTCCTGGAATTCAAGGTAGTTGGGTTTCTTTAGAAAGGTGCCATCGGGTACCTTCTTAACTCCTCCGAGGGTGAGGTCCCTGGAGCGGATGGAGGGAAGACGACCTGGGGTAAGTGGAGGGGCCGGCCTCCGCCCGATAAGCCCCCGGGCCCCAGAGAGGAGGGGTCGGGGCCCTCCCGGACCACTCGGCTCGCCTGCGGCGTTTCCTTGCGACATGTTGCCTGGGAGAAGAAGATGAAAGGGGCAGCAAAGTCACTCGAGGGGGCGGACACGCGGACCCTGGGCGGAACCCTGCCCACGTGGCCACCCGCCCCCCAGTCAGTGCGTCCCTCCCTTTCCACGTGGCAAGACTCCCCGGACCACCCACTTAGAGAGCTTGGCTAGCCCTCTGCCCAGGACCCGGGTCAGGCACAAGGCTGAGACGCACCCCAGCGCCCCCGAGCTGTGGCTCCACACCAGGCGCGTCCCGACTTCACCTCCGACGCGGCCCGCAGCCGGCCCTGAGTCTCTCCGCCCGGCGGAAGTCTGCGTGGCAGGGTCCGGGCGCCGCCATCTTGCCGCGGGGCGGAAGTGAGGTCGATGGGCGGGGCCGGGCCACAGTATTTATCCGGCGGCGCCTCGCTCCCCTCCGCCTTCTCTTCCCGGTTCTTCCCGGAGTCGGGAAAAGCTGGGTTGAGAGGGCGAAAAAGGAACAGGGGTGTAGGTTACCCTGCGGTTCCGCGTTCGGGGGTCTAGGCCAGCGGCGAGTGGGTAGACGCGTCCAGCTCGGGGTCCGGGGGTCTTGGCACGGCACGACCCAATATGGGGATTTGCCGTGGCGGAGCCTCTGGGAGCAGTGGGGTAGCGGCTCCGGACAGGGCGAGGGGCCGAGAGCGAGATCCGGACTCAGAGTTGAGGATCCCTGGGTCCGGTCGAGTTGCGGCTGCGGGCTCGATGATGACCTTGGAGTGGTCATTGTACTCTGGGCTCCGGCCTCGCCCTCGCTTGGGGGGTGTCCCTTCCCTGGATTCCTGGTGGGGTCCTGTAGTGGGGCTGTGGGCGCAGCGCTAGGGCAGCTGTGGCGGACTCTTGTTCCAAGCCCGGAACCTGAAAAACGAAGGTTGATCGACTGGGAGGCAAGAATTTAAAGAACTTTTATGATGATTCCAGCATTTGTAATTTAACATAAAAAAATGCCTTTACTGTTCTTCTCCCCACCCCCAAACCATGTAAAAATCACTTAATACTGCGGAAAGTTTGAGGGAAGGAAAACATTTCTGCTACAATTCCACATAGAATACTACTTTTAAAACTTCTGTAAAATATTACAATCCCTTTCATAGAGCTGTCATATTGTACTACAATTTTGAATCCTTCCTTTTGAAATAACATTTCTTTGTTGCTGCATCAAATAACTGATGTAATTCTCAATGCCTATGTCATGATTTGCCTATTTTCCTATTTGGACGCTTAGGTTGCCCCCCACCCCCACTCCCGTAAATAATGCTGTGGTGAACATCTGGTGCATCTAATGTTTTTTCTTCTTTTGGATTATATTCGTAGGACTAGCTTTTTTTTTTTTTTTTAATGTTTATTTACTTATTTTAAGAGGAAGAGAGCTGAAGCAGGGGAGAAGCAGAGGGAGAGGGAGAAAGAGAGAATCCCAGTCAGGCCCTGTGCTGCCAGCACACAGCTGGAGATCAGGACCTGAGCTGAAATCAAGAGTCCTATGCTTAACCAATTGAGCCACCCAGGCACCCCTCCGTAGGACAACTTTTCAGACTTGTGATAACTGGCCAAAAGAAGATGTACTCTTTAAAAAAAAAAACAAAACAAAAAACAAATTGAGATAGTAGGTATACATGTGGTTTTAAGAAATAATAACAGAGGTCTCAAGTTTCCCCCAATGGAAACATACAGCAAAACTATAGTACAATATCACAACCAGAATATTGACATTGATACAGTGGAAACATAAGACATTTCCATCACTCCAAGGAGCCCTTTTTGTTGCCTTTTTATAGCCACACCTCCCACCTTCCGCCCACACTGATCTGTTCTTCACTTTTATACTTTTGTTATTTCAAAAGTAGAACTCATTCAAAAATGGAATCATATGGTATGTGACTTCTGGGGATGGCTTTTTTCACTCAGCATAATTCCCTGGAGATTACCCAAATTGTTGCGTGTATCACTAGTTCGTTCCTTTCTATTGCTGAGTATATATGGTTTGTTTAACCATTTGCTCTTTTTATTTTTTTTTTAATTTTTTTTTCAACGTTTATTTATTTTTGGGACAGAGAGAGACAGAGCATGAACGGGGGAGGGGCAGAGAGAGAGGGAGACACAGAATCGGAAACAGGCTCCAGGCTCTGAGCCATCAGCCCAGAGCCTGACGCGGGGCTCGAACTCACGGACCGCGAGATCGTGACCTGGCTGAAGTCGGACGCTCAACCGACTGCGCCACCCAGGCGCCCACCATTTGCTCTTTTTAAAAAAGTTTTTTAATTTTTTTTTTTATTCTTGAGAGACAGAACATGAGTGGGGGAGGGGCAGAAAGGGAGGGAGACAGAATCTGAAGCAGGCTCCAGGCTCTTGAGTTGTCAGCACAGAGCCTGACACGGGACTCGAACCCACTAACTGTGAGATCATGACCTGAGCTGAAGTCAGACACTTAAACGACTGAGTCACCCAGGTGCCGCTAACTATTTGCTCTTTGAAGGACATCTGGGTTGTTTCTGGTTTTTGGCTATTACAAATAAAGCTGCTGTGAACACATATGTACAGGTTTTTGTATAAACATAAATTTTCAAAAACAACAACAACAACACACACACACATTAAGGGGCACCTGGGTGGCTCAGCCAATTGAGCATCAGACTTCAGCTCAGGTCACGACCTCATGGTTCATGGGTTCAAATCCTACATCAGGCTCACTGCTGTCAGCACAGAGCTGACTTCGGATCCTCTGTCCCCTCTTTCTCTGCCCCTTCCCTGCTCATGCTTTCTCCCTCAAAAAATAAGTAAGTAAATAAATAAAAATGTTCATTTCTCTGAGATAAATGCCCATGAGTGCAATTGTTTGGTTGAATGGTAGCGTATGCTTAGTTTTATAAGAAACTGCCAAACTATTTCCACAATGGCTATACCATTTTGAACATTGTACATTTTATAGTTCTTCATCTGTATTGCTGAATTGTTTTCAAAGAGGGTCATGTTGGGGTGCCTGGGTGGCTCAGTCGGTTGAGCGTCCGACTTCGGCTCAGGTCATGATCTCGTGGTCTGTGAGTTTGAGCCCCACGTCGGGCTCCATGCTGAAAGCTCAGAGCCTGGAGCCTGCTTTGGATTCTGTGTCTCCCTCTCTCTCTGACCCTCCCCTGTTCATGCTCTGTCTCTCTCTGTCTCAAAAATAAATAAACGTTAAAAAAAAAATTTTTTTAAAAAGGGTCATGCTAATATGCATTACCACTAGGAATGTAGAGTACATAAAATATGTAATGTTTTGCCACATACTTTTAAAAAAATGTTTTATTTATTTTTTGAGAGAGAGAGCACGAACAGAGGTAGAGGCACAGAAAGAGTGGGACATAGGATCCAAAGCGGGCTCTGCGCTAACAGGCTGACAGCAGTGAGACTGATGCAGGGCTTGAACTCATGAACCATGAGCCTGAGCCTAAGTCGGATGCTCAATTGACTGAGCCACCCAGGAGCCTTTTGAGTATGGGCTCTTAAGATTTTAAACTTTTTTGCCAATTTCTCAATATGTTAATATTAAATTAATATTTTTTAGGTCAGTTTCTAACCAGACTTTTTCAACTTCTTTTCTCCATATTGGTTTTATGATAACTAAACCCAACCAAAGGAAGACTCTTCCTGTCTCCTATAGAGCTATACACAGTAGCCCTTACCTTCTGACTAGAGCACTAGATGAAGTTGCTTTGATTTCTCTGGGCTCTGAGGTCAGAGACCTTTTAGTATCTCCTAGGTTTTTTGTTTCTTGTTTTGTTTTTTACAAAGATACTTATTCATTGCAGAAAATTTGGAAAATTTTAACAAGCACCCAGAAGAAAATGAAAGTCATCTGTTATACACTTGAAGTATTAAAACAAGTCTTTATTAGTTGTAGTAATAAAACAAAGTTGTTTTTCTATGCATGTAGATTTTTAAAATGTTTTTATTATTTTATATTAGAGAGAGAAAAAGTGAGAGTGGGGGAGGAGCAGAGAGAGAGGGAGAGAGAGGATCTAAAGTGGCTCTGTGCTGACAGCAGAGAGCCCAACGTGGGGCTTAAACCCACAAACCGTGAGGTCATGACCTGAGCCCAAGTTGGATGCCAAACCGATCAAGCCACCCAGACGCCCCTATGCATGTAGATTTTTTTTAAATTGAGGTGTTTTACATATGGTTCTAAAAGCTGCTTTTTTTCCATCTTAATATATTATTATAACAATATATTATAACAATATTTTCCATCTTAACAATATATATTTCAGGTTTTTATAAACATTTTTTGAGTTACTGAATATTCTTCTAAATTGTAATATTTTTTATTTTAGAGAGCGAGGGAGAGAGAAAGAGAGCCAGTGCACGTGGGGGAGAGGGGCAGAGGGAGAAAGAGAGAAAGAGAGGGAGACAGACTCTCAAGCAGGTTCCACATTCAGTGCAGAGCCCAACACGGGGCTTAATCCCACGATCCTGGGATCATGATCTGAGCTGGAACCAAGAGTTGGATGCTCAATGGACTGAGCCACCTAGCGCCCCTACCTTATAGTTTTTAATAGCTAAATAGTACTCCACATTGTTATCTTGCACCATAATTTAACCAGTTTCCTTCCTGCAATGCTGATTGGATTTCCACAAAATTTTTCGCCCCAACAGGACAATTGCTTCCTAACAACAATTACTGTAATTTCCCATTAAGAATATTCTCCAGTGTTCCCTCTAATTAGACTAATATACTTTTGGCACCATTCTCCTTTATTTACTCTAACACCTCCCTCTCCATTTTCTTTCAAAGAGTGTACATTCTTTTATCTAGCCTCAAAAGAAACTTGTAAATCGTTACCAGCTGAACCCCATGTCATTGCATCTGTGGTTCTAGCGATCTTATTAATAACATTTTATTTCTACCTATTTCATAGTAAAGGCAATAATCTCATTCTTGTCTGATAACTTAATGAAATTAATAAACTCAAGAGCAAATACAGTTTTTTTGGTCTAATGCAGAATTCAGAAGGTATAAACATTCTGTCAAAGCCTATCTCTATGAATTCTCGGTGGGCATTGGAAATACTAAATGAATAAGAAACTGTTTTGGATGTGTGTCTGTAGAATAAAAGGAATGTGTGGTATGAAGATGCTATCCAAGTTCAAGCCATTGCATGTTCTCTATGAGTAATTTACCCTAATTTGTTTGCATCATTTTGCAGACCATTATTTGCTGGTTCGTCCTCAGGTCTTTGACCTCTGTGCATTGGAGAGCTCAGGATTCAGTCCTCAGACCCCGTCCCTTTTTTCTCTATACTTACTCTTTTGGCAATGGTTCAGTTTCTCAGCTTCAACCCCTGTGATAAATGCTGATGACTCCCCACTGCTTATCTCAGCATGGACCTCTCTGAACTCCAGATGTGCATCTCTGCCTAGCCCACCCTTCCACCTGCATATCTGCGAGCCATCTCAAACCTGTGTCCACACCCAAACTTTTTAAGGTTTATTTATTATTATTTTTTTAATGTTGATTCATTTTTGACAGAAAGAGGCAGAACACAAGTGAAGGAGCGGCAGAGAGAGAGGCAGACACAATCCAAAGCTCTAGTATCTGAGCTATCAGCATGGAGCCAGATGCTGGGCTCGAACCCACAAACCGTGAGATCGTGACCTGAGCCGATGTCAGATGCTCAGCCAGCTGAGCCACCCATAAAATAAAAATTTTATTTTGATTTAAGTAATCTTTACACCCAACATGGGGCTTGAACTCATGACTCCAAGATCAAGAGTCCCGTGCTGTACCAACTGAGCCAGCCAGGTGCCCCTCACACCCAAACTTTTGATGTTCCTCAACTACATAAAACCATTTTTTTAATGTTTGTTTATTTTTGAGGGAGAGAGAGAGAGAGAGAGAGAGGGGTGTAGGGGCAGAGAGAGAGAGAGGAGGGGAGGGAGGGAGACACAGAATCTGAAACAGGCTCCAGGCTCTGAGCTGTCAGCACAGAGCCTGACGCAGGGCTCGGACTCAGGAACCACGAGGTCATGACCTGGGCCAAAGACAGCCGCTTAACCAACTGAGCCACCCAGGTGCCCCTCCTCCTCAAACTACTTTAAAGTGTTCCCCATCTCCGTACATGGCAACTCCATCCCTCTAGCAGTTCAAGTAAAAAATTTTGCAATTATTCTTCACTCCTCTCTCTCGTGTGACACATCTAGTATGTCAGCTTTTCCAGATCTATCCCGAATCTTACCACTTCTTACCACCTTCACTGACATCCCACCCTGGGCCTGGCCATCATCATTTTTTTTTTTGCTGTGATTATTTAAAACAAATTTTTTTATGTTTGTTTGTTTTTGAGAGAGAGGCGGAGGAGCAGAGAGAGAGGGAGACAGAGGATCTGAAGCAGGCTCTACAGGAGAGTCAATGCAGGGCTCATACTCATGAGCTGTGAGATCATGGCCTGAACCAAAGTCAAACTGCTTAACCAACTGAGCCACCCAGATGCCTCTGCTGTCACCATTTTAATAGCTTCCTAACTGGCCTCCCTGTTTCCACCTTGGCCCCCTCCATCTAGTCTCAATGTAGCATAATTAACATATTTCACATCAGGTCACATCTCTGCTCTAAACTTCCCAGCGGCTTCCCATTTCAGAGTAAAAACCAAAGAATTTAGACTGGCCTACACAGCCCTACGTAATCTATCCCTCCACCCACCATCTCTCTGTCCTTGACTCCTACCACACGCCCCCCACTCACTCTGCTCTAGTTGCACTGGTCCCCTTGCTGTATCCGAAACAATCTGATGTGTTTCCTCTTCTGGGCTTCTGCACCTGCTACCTGGAATGCCCTTCCCCCACATATTTCTGCATAGCTCCCCTCCTCTCTTCAGTCAGGTTTTTTATCCCAGAGTCACTTTTTCAAGGAAGCCTTCTCTGATAGCATTATTAAATATTGTAACCTCCCCCACGACATTCTCTTTCCCTATTTACGGACTTCTTTTTATCTATAGCACTATATTTTCTCTAATATATTTAATATATTTTCTCTAATAGACTGTAGAGTTTGTCTGTCCGTCTTCCCCCCCCCACCAGAAAGTAAGCCCCACGAGAGCAGAGATTTTTCCCCTTCTTCCACTACAGAATACTAATTGCCAGAAACAGTGTCTCACACAGAGTAAGCACCCAATAAATTTTAAAAAAAATTTTAATGTTTTATTTACTTTTGAGAGAGAGAGAGAGAATGAGCGGGAGAGGGGCGGAGACAGGGAGACACAGAATCCATGAAGCAGGCTCCAGGCTCTGAACTGTCAGTGCAGAGCCCGATGTGAAGCTTGAACCCGTGAACCACGAGGTCATGACCTGAGCAGGAGTCAGATGCTTAACCGACTGAGCCACCCAGGCGCCCCCAATAAATTTTTGTTAAATGAATGAATGAATTCCAGTTTGTGTTGAGACCAAGTAGCAAATCCAGATGTGCGCTGGAGAAATAAGGGTGGATTGTTTCTGGTGGATTGTATCAGTGATTTAACTTTAGCACCATTGATGTAAGAGCTATCTTTGCATTGTGTGTCTGTATGTCTTCTCTATAGGTTCTCTGTATGCAAGTCGCTTCATAGAGTAAGTAGGTAAGCAGCAAATAGTGAGTGGAGGGAAGCCTTTGCAGCATGGCAGCGGTTTCTGTACACACTATGTCAAGACTTGTCCCTGGTGTCTTGCCAGGAAGTGCCCAATGGTATTCCATAGCTTCCACATTATGCTTGTCCTCTCGGATGTAACTCAGTGGCTATTCCAGGACCATGGATTCATCATATTAGTCTTTTCACTTCTTATTTTGGTTGTGATTCTTTCTTCATTGCATGTGGTCTTTTGTCCCTTGAAGTCCCTTTTGCCCCTCCAACATTTCATTAGTATCTCTCCTGTAGCTTTTTCAGTGTCCTTAAATATAATTCAGCATTTTCCCAGTCTTAAAATTATTAAGTCTTTAAGTAAAAAACAGCTAAAGAACTTTAAACGTTCAATGTAGTGAAGGTTGTAAGAGGTCTAAACATAATTTCAAAACAATAAAGTAAATAAGCACTGAGAAATCCACACAGTTCTTATAAATAGTCACTGCCCACTCCTGTCATTGCCAACACATGTCAATGAACAAAGTTGTTTTTATGAGCTGTCTGGATGTGTTTGCATTCATTGGCCCTGAGATCTCCACACTTAGTTCAACCATGGGGAAATACATGTAAACATTTTCAGTCTTTAAAATGCACAAATAATATTAAGACTGTAAATCTTTTTTCCTTACAGCCTCTATCTATTGCCTCAGACTCTATTTGCTCTGTGTCCTACCATGAACAACCCAGCCTTTGCAGTCAGACCTGAATTTGAATCTAGTTTTACTTCTTATGAACTGAGTCTCATTTCCCACCACCAACCATTTCAAGACGAGACTGAAAGATCCACCTTTCAAGGTTGTTGTGAGAATCCCATGCCTAGGGTCTTGGTACTTAAATGCTGTTGTTATCATTGGAATCATACTTTAGATATACTATTAAATATGGAAACTTCCAAGCATGCACAAAAATGCCGAGAATAGTTTATTGGACCTCCAAGGACCCAGCTTCAACAATTATCTACCCATGCCAATCTTGTTTCATCTGTCCGTCCTGTGTCCTCCTTCCCCCCGATTATTTTGAAATAGATCACAGATATCATGTCATTCATCTGTAAATATTATAGTAGGTATCTCTGAAGGACACATTCTTTTGAAAAATAACCATAAAATCTTATTATCAGAATGTCATTCCTAAAAACTATCAAATACCCCATTAGTATTCAAATCGCCCAATTGTCACATGGGGTTTGTTTTTGAAAAGTTTAAGTCAGTAGCCAAATAAGGTCTATACCCTTTAATATTTAATTGGAAATATAATCAAGGTATGGGAAGAGTTTTGCCATAAGAATGTGCATTGTAGGGGCACCCGGGTGGCTCAGTCGGTTAAGCGACTGACTTCGGCTCGGGTCATGATCTCACGGTTTGTGGGCTCGAGCCCCATGCTGGGCTCTGTGCTGACAGCTCGGAGCCTGGAGCCTGCTTCAGATTCTGTGTCTCCCTCTCCTCTTCGTGCTCTCTTTCTCAAAAATAAATAAATGTTAAAAAACAATTTTTTAAATAAAAAAAAGAATGCACATTGTAGTGTTGTTTAGAATGAAGAAAAATAAAATAATCATAGAAGAATAGGGGATTGGCTCTAAAAAAAGGGTATGTGACCTGACAATAGAACATACACAGCAGTTTAAAACAATACTGTAGAAAGACTGTGTATTGAACAGAAAAGGTATTGGTGAGTGAAAAAAGCAGGTTATAAAACAGTATTTACACTTTCTATTTTTGTTAATAAAATATATATTTCATATGCCTATTTCGAATGGTGGGGGAATGAATGATTTTAATTCTCTCCTAAATTTTAGAATTAACATTTCTCATCATTCTATAAGTGATCATGTATTACTTGTGTAATAAAAAGTTGTTAAAAATAAAAATGCAGCAAAAGCGCATTTTGGTGGTTGTTTGGTTTCATACAGAGTTACTTATATTTGGCTTGTTAAGCTTCATTCTTACCATGTGTTTTCTCATGTGATCTGCAGAGAAGTCCTCAGAGGCAAGAAGAAGCAGAAGCCCTGAGAGGCTTTGTGCCTCCACCTGATGCTAGCACATAGCTCCACAAAAGCGCATTCATATGGCTGTTGTTCACACTTGGGACACATGATCTCACGCGGTCTCCACATGCCATCCCGGGAAGGTGGGAGGCAGAGGTGTGCTGGGACTCATCTTCCTTTTAAGGGGAGAACCGAGTCATAGAGAACATGACTTTTCCTCACACCGCCTCTCAGGTTAGCTGTAGGGCCAGGTTTTGGTCCAGATGTTTGGTGCTGGCCATAACCATGAGATTACGTTTTGCATCTTTTCAGGATTGCAACATTTCAGTGTAGGTGTGCATGGGGCGGGACCTACCTCTGTTTGGCGAAGGGAGTGCTTAATCCTGTCTCAGTGTAACACACGGCACTGCATTCTGTGGTTCAGGATCTGACCCAACTTGCTCAAATTCTCCACACCCATTTAGGGAAGGATTGGCTTCTGCTTGTCTTTGCTTTCTGTGCAATATTCACATTCTGTCCACTGTCACCTTCTCTAACCTTTACCGCCTGCTGATGTCCGCAGCCCCCGGGTCCTGTGCACTCAGCTCATGTCTTCTGTGGCACTCTGAAGCCTGCACGGTCTGTCTGCTGCCCCTGCACCAAGCCCTCCCCATCCCCACCATGCTCCTGCTTCCATGGTCCCCTCTTGGCCATGCTCCACCTGTATTCAAGCTGGTTCGGACTTCTTCTTCTCTGAATCCTTATCTGTACCTTGCAACTTAGTTGTATATTTCTTGTTCTCTATGTCCACCCTTTTCCCCCTAAAAGACTGTGGGCTCCTTGCAGGCAGACATTGTCAATAATGATGGCAATGATAACAGTTCTGATAGGTGACTGGGCCCTTCTGGTGTATAGGCCCACAGCTTAGTGATTTACATAATTTCTCACTCAGTGATGGCAGTGTTTATAATGTCACTTGACAGATGAAGAAATCAAAGCTCTGAGAGATTGAGTAACTAGTCCAAGATCACTCAGCTAGAAAGTGAGAGAACAAGAATTTTAATTGTATCTGTTTAATTGTAAAGCCCATGCTTTTCCACACTGCACACTCTTTGTCACTGTTGGTTGCTTGATTCAAATTTCCTGGAGTGTTCTTCACAGTGGCATCCCTGGAGTTTTCCCTTGGTGGTAGCAAAGCCTCCTGTCAATAAGAGAGCAGATAGTACTCTCCCTGGCCCAGATGGTTGGCTGGGATGAGAAAATTCCAGGCTCTCTGTGTGTTCTTCCCACCCCCTTTCTTGCCTCTGCACACCCTTCACTGCCCAACAACTCCTCTCTCTTGTCCCTTTCCCCAGGGACACCTAAACAGCCAGAGGACTCTCCCTAGACAACTGGGAATCCCTGGGACTGCAGGTCTAATATGTTTTGATAGAGTTGGTAAAAAAAAAAAAAAAAAAAAAATAGAGCCATGGATCAGCCTAAGTCCCTGAGGAGAGAATCCAGACTGAAGACAAACCAACCTCCCCTACACCACCCCCACATCCCCCATCTGGACCCTTTCCCTTCATGGCTCCCCTTCCCCTCCCCCAATCAGAATCCCTGTTTAGGGCTCCCAAGCCTTTGAGCACAGCTCCACCCCTCTCCCAGCACCTAAAGTTTGGGGGCTGCATTCAAGTGAGAGATTTCCAAGTAGGGGTGTGTTAGAGGGACTTCTTCTGAGGGCAGCTTGTCCTGGAAAAACAAGGAAAAGAGTGGCAGCCACCGCTGCTATCTCTGAGGACATCACCGTAGCTTCCCAGGAGACCCTCTGCTCTTTCCCCTCCCACACTAGCCCAGGAGAGCGAGCGAGCAGAGCGATCAGGGACCGAGCTTGCTTATCGTCACCTGACGCTGGGCAGCCACTGATCCCATTGGTGGAGCCAGATTCAGTCTGGCTCTCTCGTTCTTTCTCGCCTTCTCTGCCTCTCTCTCTCTCCTCCACGCTGCTTTGATTTCGCTCTTGCCTCTCCTTGCGCTCGGCTGGGAACATCGCCTCTCTGGGGGCAGCAGCAGTGCGCTGCAGAGCCGGCAGGAGCTGCCTGCCGGGGCATGGAAGAAGCCTCTTTGGCAGCCTCGAGAGGAGCGAGAGGAGAGCGAGCGCGCCTCTGTCTGTGACCCAGGCGTCGCCGCTGCCCCTCTCCCTGGGGAGCACATCCACACAGAGGTCTCTCCCTTCCCTCCCTTCCGGGTCTTCCTCTGCAGAGCCCAGTGGAGCCAGGTGAGTGCCCTTTCTCCCCAGAGCATCCTGCTGTCAATTCTGAGAGGGACTCAGGTGGCAAGGGGCTAGGAGGTGGGGGCACCAGGGGCCTGCCACTGCCCATGGTACCCACCTGGATTGCCAGGGCCAACGACCTTGTCCCCTGTTCCCCAGGGCCTTGGCAAAGAGGTTAACCCCCGGATCCAGTCCCCGGGGCACCACAGTCAGTCACCCCGTGACCATTCTGCTGCAGTCAGTGATGCCAACAGGGACAGTGGGGTGGGGAGAGACTTCCCTCTGGCTTGTGGGTGGCTTTTCTGGATGGGCATGGGCAAGGGGTATCCATGTGCACGGCATGTATGCATGCTTGCAAGGAGCCTGGAGGTTTGCTTGCGTAGATAGTTCTGTATGTACACGCCTGTGCTCATGTGTGGGTCTCCACAGCTGTGTGGCATGTTTAGGAACATACGTTTCTTGTACATGTGAGGTACGTGTGTGGGGGGGGGTCACTTATCTGAGTAGCCTTTGGGTTATGTGGGCGGGGGCAGTGTGAGGCAGTATATTTATGGGGTGGACATATCACTTGTCATGTGTGTGGGAGTACATGGTGAGGGAGGGAATGCGTGCAACCAAAGCATTTCTATGTGGGGAGGGGTGACTCCAGAGCAGAAAGGGATAGGTAGGTGGAGAGTGTGGGCAGAAGCCACTGTCTGTGGGCAGCCCCTCATAGGTGTGCAAACCTGTTGGCACGGGAAGGATCAGGGCTGGCAGAGTGTGGCTAGAGACAAACCACATTTCCATAGCTGGGGTCTTTGAGCCTGGGGAAGACTTGAGAGAGAATATCAGAATATGGGCAGAGGTTGACGTGCGTGTGAATACACATGTGTGTGCAAGCAGGCATATGGATTGTATCCCTTCTGTGGAGGTAGGACGCGCCTGTGGCTTTCTCTTCCCCCCAAATATAGCTTGTGAGAATGTGTGCCTGTATGTGTGCGTGAGCCTATGAACTTGAACATGTGTGGGTCTGTGTGGAGGTGACAGCTTGTAGAGGGGAAACTGTGGGACATTCTTAGAATGTGGAACGTGGCGGAGGCACCCGAGTGTGTAGGTGAGTGAGTGGGTCTGAGAATGTCCGAGGAGGTGTGTGCAGCCCGTGTGCGGCAGGTGTGGGTGGGCACATTCAGTGTATGTGTGCATGTGTGTATACGTGTGCACGCACACATGTGCTTACCTGTGTGTGGGTGTGTAAATGCTTGTCTTGGCAGTGTGGGTGTTTCTCAGGTCCTGTCTCAACCTGTCCCTCACACCCCGACCTTCCCCAGTCACTTGGACTTGGAGAACTGGGGCTCACACCCACCCTTGGTCCACCCTGGCTTTGCTGTTCTCCCGAGTGTCACTCACGACCACTCTCCCAAACTAGCATGGGGGAGTAATCTCAGCTTTTCTAGAACTGTAGAAAGAAAGAATGAGCCAGGTCCTGGAGATGCACCCCCCCCTTGCAAAGATGGCTGCCCCGTCTCTGGAGGAGACTCTGAAGAGAGGAGTATTGAGGAATAGGTGTCCACATGTGGGGTAGGCATAGACTGAATCCCCTGTGGATGGGAGGTGGTGGCTCAGGCCCTTTCTAGCGTGGGATTGTGTCTGTGTTGGTGTGTTGTGTTGGTGCATGTGTGTGTGTGTGTGTGTGTGTGTGTGTGTGTGTGTGTGTATGTGGGTGCATGTGGGTGCATGCGTGTGTCTCCCTGGGGAGCTTCTCACAGGGAGCCCAGAGGATAGCAACTCCCCACGTCTCCACATCTGTCCCCATGAATTGCAAACTGGTTTATTATCATCCAGTTGTTTACCAATCCTATTATGTTTTATTTTTGGGTGGACCTGGTAGCACCCCCATGCTTATTTACCATAGGATTCTCTGTGCACAAGCCACCGGCATTTGGCTGGACTTCACAACAGGCAGGCTCACGCTTTAGGGTAAGAAGCTCAAATGAAACAAGGGCTCAGGGGACACCCTGGAATAGGTAAAAGCCATCACCCATATCCTTCACCCTGTGCCTGCCACTCAGGCAGCCCACGGATGAATTTAGAGGTATCAGGCTCCACAACAGGCTTAATTGACAGGAGAGTGTGGGTTGGATCTTCTGGAAGCTATAAATAGAAGTACCTGCTTTCGAAGGCACAAGGTACCCTTACCCTTAGCACCTGGGCAAAGAGAAGAGAAGAAGCAGAAGGGGAGAAAAGGAAACCACATTCCAGAAAGCTGAGGTGTGCTTGGACGGGGCTTGAGAAAGAACCAGGAAAGCATGAGCTTCACTGGGCACTAAGCAAATGCCCGGGAGCAAGTCCAACCCACATTCATGTTCTTGTCCCAGAGACAGTCTCTCCCCACTCCCTCTCCCTTCCCCACCCTGTTTCCCAGACCTCATGAGCCAGGCCACAGTCAAGGACAGGGTCAGATCTTCCTAGCAAAAGCACAGGTGAGTGACAGTGCTATGGTCCTTTTATACCTGGAAGAGCAGCTGGGGTAGAAAAAGCAAAGGTGAGAGAAGAGGAAGGTGAGAGAAAATGCAGTTACTTGAAAGGGAAGGATAGAAGGAAGAAAAATAAATAGCATTAAAACCATGTGCACCTATGCATATACACATGCCACACATGTCACACACACACGCACACGCACACACGAGGGGACACAAACTTGGCTTAATGATAAAGAGTTTGAGCTCTGGAGTCAGATGTGAATTCAAATCATTTTTTAGGCTGTGTGACCTTTGGCATCTTGGTACCCCCCCACCTCAGTTAACCCATCTGTAAAATGAGGATAGGGGCCCCTGAGTGGCTCAGTCAGTTAAGCATCCGACTCTTTATCTCAGGGGCTTGAGTTCAAGCCCCACATTGGGCTCTGTGCTGGGCATGAAGCCTACTTTAAAAACAAATAAATAAAATAAAATGGGGGGCAATAAGAGTACCTACCTATTGTGAGGTTTGCACGATATGATGCTTATGCAGTTATTATTACCACACAGATGCCTGAGGAAAATGTCAAAGGTAAAACCAATTATTTAAACAAGTCAAGCAACAGAGGATCAGCTGAAAGGAGAGAGTGATAGTTGAAAAGTCATGGGTGAAAGAAGAGCTGTGGCCCACGCTGCCCCCTCCCGCCACCAGTGTATCCAAGGGCATCTCCGTGGCACTTGTCCTCCTAGCCCTGCGTCTTGGTGACCCTCCCTGAGTCACCCCTAGAGACGAGGGCGGCCCAAGCCGGAGCGACCTGTCACCCTTGGCCTCTCGGCTGCCAGTGCCCTCTGCCCGCCTCAACCCTCACACTGGTCTCTTCCGTGGGTGCTTCCTGTCTCTCCTACGCCTCGCACAGCTCTCTCCACCCCCACCCCCTTTCTCTTTTCACGCCTGCTGGCTGAGAGCCCCCCTCCTCGGTTCCATCTGCTGCAAATCTGTCCTGCCTGGCGTCTGCAGCATTCCCACTGCCTTTGCCACCTGTCAGGTGCGTCTGCTCAGCAGACCCCTCTGAGGAGAGCCAAGAACCCCCCAGGGGGGACACCCCATCCCACCTTTGGTCTTACCCCTCCACCATGCAATCTTCCCATGCAATCTTCCCATCAGATTGGATGAGGCAGGTGTAATCAGTGGATTATCCCCAAGGTTCCAATTTGCAAGAGATGCTGGGAGCAAGACATTCCAGAAAATTCGGTGGCAGGGAGGAAGCTGCTAATTCTTCCTCTCCCATCAGTCCCCAAAGGAGCCAAGCCACAGGGGAGCATGGAGCTGCTGTCCACGCCCCACAGCATCGAGGTCAACAACATCACCTGTGACTCCTTCCGCATCTCCTGGGCCATGGAGAACAGTGACCTGGAGAGGGTCACCCATTACTTCATTGACCTTAACAAGAAGGAGAATAAGAACTCCAACAAGTTCAAGCACCGGGTGAGTGGAGGGTGTGCAGAGGGCCTCTTGTTTACACCCCTCCTTAAAGGGAGCAGGGTGATGGAATGCTTGTGGGTGATCGTCGGGAGTCAGAGAAGCCTGGTTCAGATTACCCTGTGTAATCTTAGGAAAGTTCTTTAGCCTCTCTGAGCCCAAGTTCCTTCACTGGTAAAAAGGGAATAACAATGCCAGCCCCCGCAGGCTTGTGAGAGGCTTTGGTGAGGTAATGTTTGCGTGGTGTCTGGCTTGGGGCCCAGCCACCATGGACACCATTATCGGCATCATGACTGGGCTTCAGACGGATCAGGAAAACCTGGGCAGGGGGAGGGGCGGGGGTGTGGGGGGGTGTGGGGGGGGCACAGACATCACACCTGGGGCTGGTGTCTCAGGATCCCACAAAGCCCCCGACTCAGGAAGGAGCTTTGTTGTTAACTGTGTGGGCCACTCGGTCCATGGGCAGGGGTGGGGCCCTTTGCTTGGTCCTCAAGGACGCCTCTTAGGCCCCTGTGATCCTCTCTGGCCCTGGCCCTCTGGTTTAGTGGTGTGGCTGGGTTTAGGAAAGAAACATGAGAGTCCTCTGCTGGCTGGAGTGTCCTTTCCCTGGGTCAGAGCAGCGTGGGGGTGGGCGGGAGGAAGGCTCCCACCTTCTCAAGCTGGCAGAGATGAAGGGGGAAGAGTGAGGTGGGAAGGAGCTGGTTCCCACGACGACCGTATCATGTGGGTTACTCACCCTCTCTCTCTTTGGAACTGGCTCTCCCGATCTGGGTGTCTTTTGGCAGGCCAGTTGCCACGGTGACGTGAATGTTCAACACCACCCCCTTAACCCTCCCCCCCCAAAGAATAAGGATATTTTCCCTTCCTCCCTGGCTCTCAGCATTTGCCGTTGCCGTGGAGACGGCACTGCAGTGTGCAGAGCTCTCGAAGTCTCCCTCGAAAACGGAGGTCTCACCGCCCTCAACTTTTCAGCCTCCACCCCAGTGGCCTTTCTCCCTAGTTCCCAAGAGAGTGGGTGTCAGGGGGCATGATGAGGGGTGGAGGCTGGGGGCTATCAATATGGCCTTCCCAATGGCCACTGCTTCCTTCCTCAGGAAAATGGTGGCCAGGGCACCAAGCCATTGAATCTTGGAGACTTTGGCCCTCCTCAGGTGGCCCAGGTGCCATCTGGGGAGTGTGAGGCCTGGCAGAATGCCAAGATTGGACGTGACTCCCAGTTTGACTCTTGGCTCTCCGTCTGTATCCCATTTCTCAGGATGTCCCCACCAAGCTTGTGGCCAAGGCCGTGCCACTGCCCATGACAGTGAGAGGCCACTGGTTCCTGAGCCCCCGCACAGAGTACAGCGTGGCCGTGCAGACCGCCGTAAAGCAGAGTGATGGAGAGTACCTGGTGTCCGGCTGGAGCGAGACAGTCGAGTTCTGCACTGGGGGTGAGGCCCTGCTGTCCTGCTGCTTTAGCACATCTGGCTTAGTTGTGATCTTACCCCAGTACACACTTAGGAACACCTGCTGTATACAGGCTCTATGCTCAGGCTGTCAGGGAGATACTCATGGATGTGCCTCGCCCCTGCCCGCAACAAACCTGCAGTCTGACACAGGAGGCAGACATGAGCCCTGCTAATCATGTTGACAATACCATTCCTGTACAGGCATGGAACTACTTTTCTGGCTTGGGGCAAGCATGTTTTTCTGAACTGTAGTAAAATGCACACCAACACAAAATTTCCCATTTTAACCATTGTTAAATGTATAGCTCAGTAGTATTAAGTACGTTCACACTGGTGTGCCACTGACCTCCAGAACTATTTCAACTTTCCAAACCGAAACTCTAACCCCATTAAACAGCAGCTCTCCCTTCCCTCCTCACTCCAGTCCCTGGCAACCACCATTCCACTTTCTGGGTCTGTAAATTTGACTACTGTTGGTACTTCACGTGAGGGGAATCACAGTATTTGTCCTTCTGCAATTGGCTTATTTTGCTCAGCATAATGTCCCCAAGATTCATCCACGTTGAGCATATGTCAAAACGTCCTTCCTCTACAAGGCTAACAATTGTATGTGCGGACTACACATTGTTCATTCATCGTCGGTAGATGGATACTTAGTAGGTCATCACATTTGCTTGTCTTGAGGCTCCACTTAGCCTGGAAAATGACCCCTGTTCGGTGGTCCTGCAAACCTCTTAGCAGAATTCAGTTGGCAAATTCCAGCATGAACAAACACCAGGCTTATGTGTATTTGGTCGTGGATGACCCACGATCTGCCCCACAATATTCCATTCCTTTGGTGTCCACAGTGAGAATTGCTCCAGATCTCTCTCTGTCACAAGGAAGGGGCAGGGAACATTCTTAGCCCCGGGCCTCTGAAGCTGCTGGTTCCATCCTCTGCCAAGGCCTATGCCCCAAGTCTCCTTGACATGCCATTCTCTTTTGAGTGGTGCTTTTTCTTAGCTCGGCTGCAAAACCCCACTCTCTGGAGGTGCTCCCACTCCTTGTGGGGAAAGCCTCTGGGTTTACCCCAGAACTCCACACGTGGTGGAAGTTTAATTCAAACTGGGGAGTTGGGGATGGCTGCAGTCCAGTCCACACTACTCTTGCCAAACCCAGCACCCTGGCCAGGGCTACATCAGCAAGGAGGAAAGGGCACCTTTTTCTAATTTGTACAAAGGCTCTGTCTTGGCTAGCAGCCGCCCTGCCTGGGCCCCAGGGCCCCAGACTCTGATCCTGGCCCTGGGAGGTGTCCAATCTTACCATCCTGTTTCCAGCCTTCCCTGCTTCTCCTGGGGTGCAGATGCACTCACTGCCTCAGACCCTAGTCTGGCTAACCATTCACTTCAGTGCTCTGTGATCTCCTCATGAGCCCCCACCTGTAATTACCACTGGCTTCCACAGCCTTTTGCCTGCTGGGTTTGAGTTCTCCCTAGAGGACCTCAAATTCTCCCCTCTCAATCCTTCCTTTGCTTGCTGGTCCTCTTCACATGAGGATAGCTAGTGATTACAGCTCCTGGGGTCCCCAGCGTGATTGTCTAACTGGGCAGCCCCTGCCCCTTTCTGACTCAGAGCCCTGAGCCTCTGGCAGCGAGGGTGCAGAGGTGCACCCAGCTGTCCATGTTCCCAGCTGGGCCACCTGGCCTGTTCCTATGTGGTCCAAGGTGCTGTAACTCTTTGGTATCCCCTGTTGCTCTGAGGACAGTTGTGGGCTGGTGTTCAGTGTGCACAGTGGGTGAGTGTGGGAGGCTGTGATGCTCAGTCTGGCCCTGGGCTTACCAGCCTGGACTCTTGCAGACTATGCCAAGGAACACCTGGCCCAGCTGCAGGAGAAGGCTGAACAGATCGCAGGCCGCATGCTCCGCTTCTCTGTCTTCTACCGCAACCACCACAAGGAGTACTTCCAGCATGCCAGGTACAGCATGGCCCCTAGCAGGGCCTGGGTCTCTCCTTCCTCCCCTGGCTCTGCTTTGCCCACACAGCCCTGGCTGTCTGACATCACCCCCACCTTGTCATTGCCAGACCAGAGTCCCCATGGCATCTTATCACAGGCTGGCTCTGGGGGGGTGGCTGGCTGTTTGGGATTGGGCTCCAAGGAAGGAGAGGACTCTCCTTGGGATGGGGCTGCCTGGGGGAACCATGCTAACTGGCCTGGGTGAACGAGATCTCGGGTTTGTTCCTCCTTTGGGACAGTTCCTTTCACTGGGTTCTAATGCCAAGGGTCAGCCATCTCTCCAGTTCAAGCCCTGGGTCCCTGGGGGAGGTGGTGAGGGTAGCACAGAGCGACAGGTTTCCATGCATGAAGGGTCATTGTTTTCAAACTGTGTGCTGGATAGCCTGGAGGCTCCAGGAAGCTATCTCAGGGCACTTTGTGGTGGGGGGAGAGGTGGGTACTGACGGGTTGTTGAAGAAATCAGGCTGAGTCTTGGTGCGCCCCACACCTATCATTCAGCGGGAGCATCTTCAATTTTATTGCCTATGGACCGCCTATGTATAATTTCCTTCGGGGAAGAAAGAGAGGGGCTCTGTAGTCCAGAAATATTCAATCCAATTGATGATCTGGTCCAACCCACTCAGCCTATAGATGGAGAGCCTGAAGCCCAGAAAGCCAGTAAGTCACTAGTTACTTGAGACTTCCAGGACCAGGCAAGAGTGAGGCTGGGTCTGGGGCTGCCCATCCTCCCCAGGCCTGCTGACACTGCTCCAAGACATTGTCCTTCTAAGGCTGGACTAGGGCAAGCTGCTACTCTTACTGTCTTTGTCATTGCATTCAGCTGGGGTGGGGCGTTCTGACCCTACCCCAGGGCAGCAGGGAACAAGGGAGATCTTTCTTTGGTGTTTGTACTAAAGAAGAGAGGCAGTGAGGTGTGTGGTGAGCTCACTGGCCCAGTTTGAGCTCCTCTTTCAGCAAGTAAGAAAGAGTCAGAAAGCACCCATATGTGCTAGGATATAAAGGTGAATAAAGGCAGAGTGCCCCCTCTTGAAAACCTCAGAGTCTATCGGGGGGACAGTACAGACAGATGGAATGTAATGAGTGTGTGTGTGATTGTTGAGTATAATTCAGTGTCTGCACATGGTTTTGTTGAATACAAATGCCTGATGCTCCTGGAAGATTTTGAGAGCAGGGGATACCTATGCTGGGCCTTGATGGATGATTAGGAATTTGCCAGGGTAGGTGAAAGGAGGTGGGAAAGGCAGGCAGTCCAGGCAGAGGGAAGAGCACTGCAAAGGCACAAAGGCAGGAAAGTTGGGGTTCACATGTGGCTGGAGGATCTTACCTATGGATGTGGAGGTGTTGGGAGGTGGGGTTAGAAAGGACAGATCGTGATAGCCCTGCTTTTCATGAAAGCCCCATTAAAGGGTTTTAAACTGGGGAGTGGTAGGTTCAGACATCTCCTCTGCGAAGGAGTGGGCTGCATCAGCCCATCTCCAGGGCTCTCCCTGCTCTCACATTCTGGAATGTTCTATTTGTGACTGATGGAGGCGGCAGCGGGTGGGAGAGCGGGGTGCTGCGCTGGCTCCTTTCTCAACCACACACAGCAGCCAAGCCTCAGCCCAGCTAACCAGCGGCATTTTCTCTTCCCTTTGGCATTTTTCCCCGGGGGTGGTTAGGACCCACTGCGGGAACATGCTGCAGCCCTACCTGAAGGACAACAGCGGCAGCCATGGCTCTCCAACCAGTGGCATGCTCCACGGCGTCTTCTTCAGCTGCAACACAGAGTTCAACACAGGCCAGCCGCCTCAGGACTCCCCCTACGGCCGCTGGCGCTTCCAGATCCCTGCCCAGCGCCTTTTCAACCCCAGCACCAACCTCTACTTTGCAGACTTCTACTGTATGTACACAGCTTACCACTACGCCATCCTGGTGCTGGCCCCCAAGGGCTCCCTGGGGGACCGCTTCTGCCGTGACCGCCTGCCCCTCCTGGACATTGCCTGCAACAAGTTCCTGACCTGCAGCGTGGAGGATGGGGAGCTGATCTTCCGCCATGCCCAGGACCTCATCCTGGAGATCATCTATACCGAGCCCGTCGACCTGTCCCTGGGCACCTTGGGGGAGATCAGCGGGCACCAGCTCATGAGCCTGTCCACTGCTGACGCCAAGAAAGACCCCAGCTGCAAAACCTGCAACATCAGCGTGGGCCGCTAGGGACTCCTGGGGAGGTGGGGGGGCTAGAGAGAGATGACAGGCAGGGTGGCGATGGGTGGCCTAGGTTCAGGGAGCTGGCTTTCTCTCCCCTGCCCCCCCCCCCCAACCGCTCCCTCCACGCCACGGCCTCCCCCTTCCCCACCCCGCAGGCGTTAGAGGCAACAGAGGGCGGTCCCCTTGGTGGGCGTGGCCTATTCAACGTCTGGCGGACTTGGAAAGGCTTCTTAGCCGCGGTAGGTTGGTGGAAGGAGGGTAGATCTCTGGAGATTTCCCCATTCCCGGTTTCCCCGTCCTGCTGTTTCTTGCTTCATTCCGGCCTCCACTTAACGGAGACTCTCAGCCTGGGGGCTTTCGCTGAGCAGCCCACCCTAGCCAAAGCCCACGAGTTGCTTGCCCGCCCCCAGAGGCACAGCAGAGAGATGCGGGGTGCTCCTTTTTAGCCCCGCCCACCCCACTCAGGGCCAACCACAGAATGCCCCTCCCCGCTCTGCTGGGCCGGGGACCTCCCACTTCAGGCCTGGCCCTTTCCCTCTATACATAGTCTCTTGCACCGCTCTGCCCCCCAGCTGCTCCTTGACTCCCAGCACCCTCTTCCTGCATGGGGAGAGCTGTCCCTTCCTTTCTCCACCTGCCCTCTAGAAAGGGGCCCTCTTTTTCCTCTCGGCTTTGGGGGCTCCGGGCTGTTGGGACTTTTCCTTTCTTACCTGGAGATGATAAATACCCCAGCATACCTTCTCTCTTGCTCAGAGCACTGAGGTCTGGTTCCCCCAATGGCAGCCACTGGGGTTGAGGAGGGGGAAAGAGACCCCTGAGACCCAGAGGTACCCCTTTTAGGCCAGGAATGGGCGGCCTCACGCTCCGAGGGGACCCAGTGTGGAACTAGAATTGAGGGCTTTCCCTAAGAGCCCTGGCACCCTGCCTGACTGTGCGCTTTGCTCGCTCTCTTTGCCACGGTTCCGTGACTGCTCTGTGCCTGTGTGTGACCTGGACTGTGGCTTCCCTGCCACCGCACCTCACACCCCACCCACCGGCACTGTCTGCTCCCCACTGCGAGCCTGTTGGCAAAGAGCTCCTTCCCTGGGGAGTTCTTGATGAAGTCTTCCTGGGCTTCCCAGCGTTTTTGCCAATTTCCTACTTTTGTATGGGTCATGAGGGTGGTGAGGGTGAACCCCTGAGATAAGCGGACCAGGTCAGGGGGGTGTTGGGTAGAGGTGTGGATGAAGGCAGCTAGCTGTTTGGGGGATGACGGAGGTGATGTCAGGCAGAGGACAACAGCCCCCACAGTGAGAGCCGGATTTCTGTGATGAAGTACAGAAGGGGCCAGCAGGCCAACAAGGCCATATCTCAGTAAGGGCACAGGTGGGACAGCTGGTTGCCTCTTGTGTAGCCACAGGGAGTGGTGTGGTCAGCTGTCTCTGTGGCACAGAACAGGTCTGGGGGCCCTGGGAGATGCATGGAGGAGAGGACATGGGCCCCCAGGCCTTTTCCGCCTCTGCTGACAGCATTGCTGTGGGGGTGGCCCACTGCTCTCCCCTGGCCCTGTGTCTGCCCTGAGCTGGGGGCACACCCGCCTGTGTTGTGCTTGCATCAATAAACCACCATGGCCTGAGAGCCCCGACTCTCTTTGGGCTCTGGGAGGGGTAGTTCTGACTAGGCAAGTTGCACAAGCACAGAGGAACTCAAATGGGGATGCCCCCCAGGACAAGACATCTGGAACTGTCTCCAAGGGTGTTCCAAATCTTGCTGTGGGAGGCAGAGCTCAGAGAGCAGAGCCATATCTCTAGCTTGGAAGGGACTTTGAAGGTCTTTTGGTACTTATGACCTTGCACTTTGCAGAAGGGGAAACTGAGGTTTCTTAGAGGAGAACCTATAGCAATCTGGAGACCTAACCAAGGTCCTCTTTTTGGAGCCCTTCCCAGTGCAGCAGCCTGACACTGCATCAACCCCAGATGCTACTGAATTTCCCTCCCCCAGAGCCCAAATGTCCCCTCCCCAGCAGGGCTCCTCATTTGCAGATCTGAGTCACCTCTGCGTCTATTATTATGGACTTATTAAAATGATCCTCTGCCAGAGTATGAAAGCTCCAGAAAAATTAGAGTCACCTCGCTGACACTTGCCTGGGCTCAGGGCCAAATGAACATGTGTCATCCAGAGCTTGGGGCATAGCCTCCTTGGGCTAGGGGAAAGCTGAAGGGCAAATGACCACTTCCTGAGGGCCTATTATGGGCCAGGCATCTGGCCAGGTGCTTTCACACACATCAGCTTCACAATGGCCCTGTGCTGTAGTATTCCCACTTAACAGATAAAGAAACTGAGGCACAAAGAAGTTAAAAGGATTGCCAGGTAGGCGACAGTGCCTGGGTTTGATTCAGAGGCTGGAATCTTCCCATTGCATTGTCCTGTCCTCCCTCATGTATGCCAGGGACCACCTGGGCTGTAAGACATGGGCAGGCCCATCTGAATATGTGGCCCTCTCAAGGGTCTCCTCCACATCTCTTCTGGCTGACCAAGGCTGCGCCTCCATCCTGAATAACACCAGAGGGGGCTGTGGAGTCACAAATGCCAAGGAGCCTTCTTTTAAAGGAGTAGTGGGCAGCACTGGTGTCCAGAATTCCATGGATGGGGAGTGACCTCCAGGATCCATCCTTCCACCTCTGGTCAGGACACCCCCACCCCACCCCAGAGGGGTTTTTGGAATCCTCCCAGAGGAGCAGGCTTTAGTCTTCCTTTTGTGAGCCCTCTGGGTTTCTTAGGAAAAGATTGACTCCCAGTGTCCTCTTAGTGGGGGATGAAGGCAGCAAACTGAGGTGGGGGTGGGGGTGGAGCCACATGCAGGTTTCTCCAGAGAGCCTGCTTCTCCTTCCTCTCTCCAGATGGCTGCTCTCTGGCATACTGCCAGCCCTGTGCTGCTCAAGGCGCGCGTCAGAGCTGGGTCAGGGCACTCGCTGGAATCTGCCCTGGGGTCCCTTCTGGCCTGTGTTTCTCTAATCTGACCTGGTGGAGGGAAAAGAGGTCTACATGAGAGTGGGTGCACACGCAAACATACGGAAACACCACCTCCCCGTGCTGGGTTTAGAAGACACGCTTGGCTGCCACAGAGAGCCACAAGGTGAGGGACTACCCTGGGCTGTGGCTGCCACTGTCCAGCCAAGGGATTCCAAGTTAGCCCCGCTCCAGTACAGGCAGGGAGGGAAAATGAGGCAGAGGCCACCAAGGGGTGTTTCCAGGTTATAAGTGGGGCATAGCACAAACACATAGACTCAACACATACACATGGACACACACACTCATGCCTCCACCTCCCTGTTTTGGTCTCCTCTGCCTATCTATTCCTTCCCTTCTGGGCTAGCAACGTTCTTTTAATCTTGAATGGATGACAGTTCTCCCAAGGTAGTGGGAGGGGAGGTGCCAGTCCTGAGGACCCTCACCGTTTTGTATGGTTTTGGTGTGCGTCTCTTCTCTGTGTTAGGAAAAGAAGTGGCTGGGGTCCCAAGGAAAGGGATGAGGAGGGACCATTCCCCCAAATGGAGGGAGGCCTTCAGGAAGCTGAGCTGAGGTGATTGGCCGTAAAACAGCTTGGCCACAGCATCTGGAGGAGATTGGAACCAGATGTTCCTGGGATGGGGGAGGGGAGGGTGTGGGGCTGGGAGGAGGCTGGAGCAGGAGAAGCAGGCTGGTCAGCAGGAGGCTGGGTTGGGGGGGAGTGGGGAGGGCCTTGTGGCTCTCTGGGGAAGACAGCTGGCTGCCCTATCCCCACTCCCCAAATCAGACACTGCTATTTTTGCAAACTGGAGCAGCAAATCTTTTCACAGATTCTAGAATCAGCCTGTGTGTAGGGACAGTCAAGCACAGGGTGTGACTTGGGAGGTGCCCAGAAAGGCTACCAGCTAGCCAGAAATGTCTCCTGCTGCCCCACAAGCCCCGCCTTGCTGCGGGCTAAGTGTTGCCTTCTCTGGCAGGAGTACATCTGCCCTAAGCTCCTAATGCTTGACTGGAAACTAGTGTACCCAGAAGTTTCCTTTTTGCATAGAAAGAGAGTAGTCCAGGAACTGGAAAATTGTCTGGCAGAGGAAAGGAAAAGAAGGTCCATTTATGGAGAGCCTCCTATTTGCCAGGATCTCTTCAAAGGTTATCTCATTCCTTCCTTGAAACCCTGTGAAGTGTTGTCATTCCATGTGTCTAGATGAAGAAACTGAGGCTCAGAGAGGTTAAATGACTCACCCAGGGGCACACAGCCACCAAATGGTAGCACTGATGTTCAAAACCGGCTATGTTTGCATGCAAGTTTGTGACCTTTTTCATGACAGAGAAGCATATAGGGTTAGGGTTGGGGGAGGGGGAAGGGAAAAAGAGGAAAGAAACAGTGAAGCAGAGGTACAGGGCACGTGACTTTCCTTCCACTATAGTTGAGCCAAACTTGGCCCTAGACATCCACCCCCCCACGCCCCCACCCCCCCGCCATGAAGAACCCTGCTCTCTGGCTGCTTGGAGACTAGACAGACCCTGAGTCTTCTTGTCTGTCTCAGCAGTGGCAGGAGGGAGGAGGGTTGCTGGGGAGGATGACAGGCTTGGGGAGTAGAGGCCCAGGGAGGAAATAGCTGACCAGCACCACTGGGCAAACCATGGCAGATTCAGGTCTCCTGGATCAGTATCTCCTAATTCTTTTGTCCTGTCCTCTGAAGGCTACAAGGGTGCTCCTGGAAGGACAAGTCTGAAGCTTCAGGTGCTTATCTCAACCTAGAAGTCGGGCAGATCCATCCCAGCTCTTCCACTACTGGCCATGTACTCAGAACCAAGGGGGCCCTCAGGGGGCCCTCTGGAGCTTGGAGACAGTTGTGGGAGCAGGAGTACCTTCCCGTGACATGGAGTCAACTGAGCTGATGGTAGCCACACTGGAGTTGGTCTAGTCTAGAACCCTGAAGCCGGCAGAAGGTGAGGGTGAGCAAAGCATTGAAGAGTGCATGAATAAAGTTCTGGAATATATATTAATGACCTGCAGCCAGGTCCTGAGCAGCCTCTACCACTGGGAGGCAGCCTCTGAAGATAGGCCCAGAGAAGACAGGGAAGGCCCACCAGCATGATTCCTAAGTCGTTAGAGGGATCTGGGTCTATGGTGGTGATGAAGTCTTGGGACAGGCATCTGGGGTGGCTGCATGAGTCAATCCTGAGCTGCCTCTGGCTGTGGCATTGCTGTTCACAGAGCCCTTGTTCGGGGTGGAAGACTGGGTACTCGCTTTGGGCTGCAGGCCACTCTCCACAGTCCGGGGAGTTCTGAGCCTGGTTCCTTCTGGGCATGTGACTTGTGAACTGGAAGTAGGGTCCTCTGAGCTTCAGAGGGCCCTGGAGGGCTGGTGAGGAGAGCTGTGACCACCAACTACAAATTCTGCCAAGTGGGAATGGCAAAGTGTCTGGGTGAGATGCCCAGGCAGCTCCAATGGTTTGCGGGCCTTTCCATTCTACTCATGGTCCTCCAGGCTGTCCTGACCACCGAGGTCAGAGGAGGTGGGGGCCGGGAAGGGTGGTTATGATGTCACAGCCTGTGACCTCACTGGAGCAATAGGCAGGAACCCCTCGGGCCATCCCCCCTTTCTTGCAGGACCTCAAGGCCTCATCTGCTCTCAGGACGGAAAGAGAGGGCTGCAGCCTGACAGTGGGAGCAGGCTGGCTTCCTGGAAGGAGAGGGTCCTGCATACACATCAGATGCCAGCAATGTGTCTGGTTTCCACTACTGCTTTCTGCTTCAAGGGCCCATCTGGGGTGTACCGTACCATAATGCTGCCTAGGGGTATGTCCCCTCCCACAGTCCAGAGAGCATAAGGCACAACATGTGCTTCTGCAATAGGGCGGAGCTTGAGGCCAGTAAAAGACCTACAGACCCACTGAAGGATCTCAGGGAGCCCTGGGGGTTGGAGCAGCATGCCTGGCTCTGAAATGTGGGAGGGGCTAGCCCAGGCATAAGAACGTGGGTCTTCTCTCTTTCTTTCCCTTTGAGATCCATGTAGAGTAAAGGGAGAGAGAGGCTCCTCTGAATGGAAGGGGCAGGGATGTGGCTTCTCTCCTCCTGGTCTCTGGGAAACAGGTCTGTGCCTCACTGCTGTCTGGGGAGGGAGGGGGCAGTGGCAGGAAGGAGGAGGCCAGACAAGACACAGCCTTGGGAGAGGGGGCCAGAGCTGGAATGTTTGCTCAGTGGCTGCCTAGTGTCTGGCTCTTGTCTCCATGAGAAGAGAAGGACCTGCAGGGGGCCAGCACTGGGTGTTTGACCTTCAGGAAGGCAGAGTTTCAGGGCCAGTCAGTAGATCCATTCAGGCTGATGCCAGTTTTCTGGCTTCTGGCGAGCTCTCCTGGGACACCCTCCAGCCCACCCACCCCTTCCCCAGTCAGAGACAGAAGACATAGATGGACACCAGCTGGACAGACACATGCCTATCCCCTTTTACTTACCTCCCCCCACTCCCGCCCCCAAACAGCCTCTTTACAGAATGTTCCACTCCTCTCGTTGTGTGGGAGGGCTATGAGCAGTGCGTGTATATGCGGTACGCCTGCAGGCTGAAGTGTGCTAGGAGGCTGTGTTTGTGTGTGCCTGAGTGTGAAATCACACCCTCAGGGGTCCTGGAATCGAGGGAAGGAAGTGCAGCCAGCAGGGCCAGGTGTCCTGGCTGTGGGCTGGTCTCAGAAACAGCAAGCTGCACATCTGGAATGAGAAGCACCGCACCCCCCCCACCCCCCCCCCGCCCCATGTCCCAGACAGCATCTGGCACACGATACTGGCTGTAACACTTTCAGTTTATTGGCTGGTGTGCCCTGGTGTGGCTGACCAGCCGCTGGGCCTGAGAGAAGCCCCGTCTTGTTTCCCCACCCCCTCTTCTGCAGCCCCTCACGGTGCATCCTGTGGGACTCGTATGGAAACTCACACCCCAGGAAGTGGGGAAATAGGGGCTCAAAAAAACCATGTCGAGGTTGGAGAAGGGGTGGGAAATGTACATTACAATGAAGCTATGCCACCGGCTATACACAATACGGTGCACTTAGAGAGGGCAGGGAAGATGGGAGGGTCTGCTGACAGACGCTCTCCCCCCCAGGCCAGGCCCCCAGAGAGGAATGGCCACTTCAAGTGTCTCTGTGAAAGCTCTGGCTCCCTGGCCCTGGCCCCTTGTTCTGGTGGGGGCAAGGAGGAAGGGATCACGGGGAAGGGGCTCACGAAGCAGTCCCATTCCCCCGCCTCCTGAGGACAGCCTCACCTGGACCATCGGCCTGCAGGTCCTGGCGCCTGGGGGACAGGGACGGGGTGCCCACCTCCTGCCCACCTCCCACTGTCCAGTCCAGGTGACTGAGGGCAGCAGGCTTCCCGTCCCCGCCCCCGTGTGAGGCAGTGGTCATTTCTTGCTGTGCAGTGTGTCCTGGAACTTGGTGCTGGTGAACCGCAGGTGGAAGCCTTTTTTGGTGATGGTGTCATCTGAGTGGAATTTCACCAGGACAGAATCTCCGGCCGAGTACACCTCCTCAGGAGGCTGACAGAGGAAAAGGATGGGCATGAGGCTGAGGCTGCTGTTTTTCCTCCCCAGGATCCCCCGCTCTAAGGAAGGTGGGCGGCTCCCAGACATTCACCAGATTCCCCCAGCCCCTTGAAGCAGGGGGAAGACTATTGATAGCAAGAGTTTAAGGGGACACCTGGAGGAGGGGAAGAAAAGCAGGGGATAGAGGAGCTTGCCTTAAGTTCAGAGTCACACTTCATACCCAGCGCTGCTATTAACGCTGCTATTAACAAGTTAGTTGTGAAGTCTCAGGCAAGGCACTGTCCCCCTCTGGGCCTCACTTCCCTCAAGGGCAAGCGGGAGTAAATGCTCCCTGCTCTCCAAGCTCAGAAGGGCTGATGGGGGTTGTGGGAGGGAGCAAATGAGAGTGTGGTTGTGAATGGGTTTTGCAAAGGGAGTGGGTTCTCTGAGAGGCTACCTTCTCACTGTCTCAGCTGCCTCTCGGAGAAGACAGAATAGCTGGGTCCTCCAGACATAGCTGTGGCCATTCCCCTCCCATCCTCCCCCAGTTCTGGCCATGGTTGGCTCTAGGCGATGCCCCGGCCTAGCTCCTGCAAGCCCCTCCTTACCTCTGTGTACAGGCCCTCAGAGAGCCGCCCACAGAGCCTCAGCACATGGATGCCCTGGCTCTCAAGGCACAGAAAGCATCATTTCCGAGAACCTTGGGGACATTTCCAGCAACCCTGCCAGGAAGCCCTGACAGGATTGGGTTCCTTCCCCAGGTTCCCTCCCGTTGGCTCCAGCCTGGTGGAAGTGTCTGCAAGAAGCCACCTGGGGACACCCAATTTGGTGTGTGGCTCACTGGAATGTGCCAGATCAAGGGAGTTACAAAGGGCAAAATGGGGAGGGGGTGCCGGCTTGGTGACCAGGGGATTCCAGAGTGGTGAGCCAGGCAGGGGAGGGGCCTATGTGCTCTGCTCCTGCCCCACCCCCCCACCTCTCTGCCCTGTCCCAGACCCTGTGAAGCAGAAGCTCTGTCCTAAGGGCACATTCAGCTGGCTAATGCTAGGCCCAGCAGATGCTGCTGCTGCTCCAGGAAGGAAGTTTAACACTTCCTAAGGTGCCCAGGTTACACTGGAGCATAGCCATGAGAGAGGTGAGGGACCAGGGAAGTGAGGGGCAGGAGGGCGTGTGTATTTGTGTGCGTGTGTGTGCACACGCATGCACGGGTGTGTAATGGAGAGGAGAAGACGGTGTTCTCCGAAAGGGGAAAGGATTCACAAAAACAAAAAGAAGCCACAGCTCTGAGAGGAACATAAATCCACCTTTGTCATTTTCCTGTGGCTTCAGTTAAAATCAAGCAAACTTTTGCCCACTGCCTCTGAAAGTGCCATTTTATGGACCAAGAAGCAATGCTCAGTGTCTGCTTGGACAGTAGCACCAAGGGCTTTGGGACCAGCTGGCCTCCCACCAAGAAGGGAAACTGGCAGTGGAAGAGATGAGGGTGTTTTTATGGCTCAGCCAGATGACTGGTTAGCACAGTTCGGCTCAGGTCCTAGGTCCCTGGCTTTTGCTTCAACCTCTGCCCCCGACCCTGGGCCCTGGTAAGCTGCTTTGGAACTGGAACAAGGGCGGGGGGGGGGGGGGGGGGGGAAGGGGGTGGTAGAGGGAACTCCATCCACCTCCCCGGATGCAAGCTACCCTGTAGGTCCAAACAAACTGGTGCTGAGCAGGCTTGGGTCAGGGCAGGGCCTGTCCCAGAGGATGCAGAAACCACAGTGTTGGGCAAAAAAGGACAGAGTTTCCTGGGTGGGGATGGCCTAGGGCAGGGCGGGCCTCTGTGAGCAGCCACCCACCAGGCAGGGTCTCCCAGCTCCTGCAAAGGGCCAGGCATGTGCTAGCACCCATACCGGCACCCCACACCTGCAGAGGCAAGGGCACTGGGCAGGGGGCGGGGTCTCACCCCTGAGCCGCAGTAGCGCCCCAGTCTGGGGGCTGTGCTGTCATAGCCATCGAAGAGCTCCATGTAGTCGTAGCCACAGTCTGTCTCTTCCTCCACCTCGAAGGTCTGGAACACCAGCTCCACGCCATATCCTTCCTCTGCCACGATGACCCATTCGCAGTCCACCCCCCCAGGGTAGTTGTTGTCACCAAACTGCGCATGGGAGTAAAGATCCTTCGTCTTCACCTCTGCCCGAACCTGGCCTCCACACTCTGTGGGGGAGGAGCAACAGGTTTGGCCACCACTCCCCGAGCATGGCCAGGGACAGGGTACCGCGCCTCACTGTGCTGAACCCTCATGGCTCGATGGAGAGAGGGCCACATGGCTAGGGGCGAGTGGGTTTGGACCTGCCTGGGACATGGCCCAGAACAAGTGCTCTGCTGCTCTACTTCTGGATAGATACCCACAGAGGACCAGGGACACACCGGGCTGTTAGGCAACTCTGAGCTGAGGCACTGGGGAGGGCACGCTTGTCAAAAGAGCACATTGCTAATTTGCTCCAGCTGATGGCTGTCATGGAAGAATGTGGGCCCTGCGTTGCCAGGGCTTCCATTCTTAAGAGAGAAGAACGACATCTGGATTTTCTGCGAAAACTCTTGATTTTTCAATGTTGGCTCACATTTTTAAAAAACACACTGTGGGCCAAACAGAGCGGAACTGAGGGCCAGATAGAGTTCTGGGCTTCCAGTCTGTGACCCTCTGCTGGGAGGGGCAAATGAGAGCACGCAGGACAGGGTCCTCAGCGTCCATCCTCCTCTGGAAGCCCTCTGGCCTCTAGGAAATCTGGTGCTTATGTCTCCCTGGAGGGGTGAGGAGGGGGTGGGACAGGGCCTGAGCTACAAGGAAGGATGAGAGGCTCTGGACCCAGCAGTCCTGGGGACTCCGCAACAGGTGGCTCAAGACCCACAAGGAGCCTGTGAAGCCCCCATCTGACACCTGATGTTCCAGGCCTCCCAAGCCTGGGCTCCAGGCTTCCTCTACTGCTGCACTGTTTCCACTTCACTACTGTCCTGTCTTTACATACCAATTGCTCAGGCCAAACGAAATGACCTGCGGTCACCTGTACACACCCAGAGCTGTCCTGGGATTGTGGCTGTGCCTGGGCTCCTCCCCCTGCTGGAATGACCCCACCAACTCCTGCCCAGAGCTAGACCTTATCATGTTTTGTCTCATGCTATAACTATCTGTGCACGTCCCACCTCACCTCTGGACCGTGAGTTCCTGGTGCGCAGGGGTGAAGGGCTCATGCCTGATTCACCTCCATAAGCCCCTCTGAGTCTTGCATACAGCCAGAGCTCAGCAAATGGTTGTTAGATAAATGGACAAACGATCACTAAGTAGCCCCTCAAGGCCTGAGATATTTGTCTGCTTCATTTTTGTGACCTGCACTTAGAGCACTGCTTCATCATACATGTTATGTGTTAATAAATATCTCTAGACGAGTGACTTTTGGGTTTGGAATGTGGGTGGGCTGCCACACAGTCAGGCGTCCTACCGCTGGGGACTGTGGGGCTTCCCTCCCCATCCCTGGATTCCCCACCCACTAGCGTCACTGCCCTCTGTTTTCCGGCAACTTAGTGGCCCCTAATCGGGACCTCTCCCACTCTCCCTTTAGTGCTCACTCTCTGCTCCCCTGCCCGGCCCTCAGAACACAGTCTCTGTCTACCCAGGCCATAGCTCTGTCCATCTGTCCCTTCATACACTCTTTCTAATCCCCCTGTGAAACTCCAGAGCCTGGGCCTGCCTGTGAGAGCAGGATCAGCAGAAGCTCGCAGAACAAGACAGTGTGAGGACATTGGGCTACCTTAGATGGCCTTACCTGTGGAGTGGGATGCCTGGAAGCCCTTCCTTTGGACGGAGTTGTCGGAGTAGAAGCGCAGGAACATGCGGCTGCCCGTGGCCAGGACAGGCTCAGGCTTCTTGCTCCCACAGAAGCGGCCCAGGACGGGGGCCTTGGCGTCACGGCCATCATACACCTCCAGGTGGTCATAGGCACACTCAGGCTGGGACTCGATATCCATCTCCATGAAGGTCTAGAGGGCACGAGGGAGGACAGCAAGTTCAGAATGCGTCTGGGGGGGGGGCAGCAGGTGGCCCCAAATCTAGGCCTCCAGACCCCAGCTGATGGAGACCAGGGAAGCAGCCCCTGCCAGGGGCACTGCTGGTAGCAGTGAGGGAGGACCCGGGAATGGGTAATGGCAGGCACACCCCCAATATGTACTGGGACTGGGCCTCTGTCCAGACCAGACTTGGGGCTCATGAGGATCCTCACAGGGATGACAGCCCTGTGGGCTCAGCCAGGCCACCAGCCCGCAGTCTGCATGGCTCTGGTCAGGACCTCTGAATTACCCAGAGCTTTGGAACTGATAGGAAACAGGTGGTAGCCCGATGGCATGGAAGAGCAGGGGTCCCCATGCAGGCTGGGGTGTGGGTACCTTACCAGCTTGACCCGGTGGCCAGGGGTGCTAGAGATAGCCCAGGTGCACTCCTTCTTGCTGGGATATTTGTCAGGCCAGTTGGGGCTGGTGATGGTGCCGCTGGTGGATGTCACCTTGTGGTCACAGCCGGCTGTGGGGAAGTGAAGGTAAAGGGATCAGCAAGAGCCTTGGTGCTCTAGTGCCTCCTGTGAGGAAAGGAACAAAGCCCTTCCCTCCTGCCCTCCTTGTTTCTTTCTCTTGTCCCCCACCTACAAACTGATGGAAGGCTTACATTACTTCTTTTCTGTTCGGTTACCCATGGCCGGGGAAATCTAGCTGCTTGCCTCCAAGCGAGGTCTGCCTGGCAGCATCCATGAAAGCCGCCCTCACAGGCACTCCCGTGCAGATCCCTGGACCTTTGAGGCCTCCGGCCACACCCCCTCTGCCCTCCATGATGTTGTCATCCTCTGGTATCCTGCCACACTTCCACATTCACAGAAGACTTTGGCACCTGACTCAGTTCTATACCCATTCCTGCTGCCATCCCAGGCGATGTCAGCCAACACTCTAGCCTCTCTGTTCCTGACCTTCTCAGCTCTATTGGCACTTATCTTCTTCCTCTCAAGCAGGGCTTGCTCATGACCTTACTCTAGGCCTTGCCATCACCTACCATTTCCTGATGCTACAAACACATCACCTCTCTGTGACCACTTCCTGTTCTTCCAGGGTGCTCAGGCCCTCACTATCCTTTCAACACTTCTTCAGCTTTAGAGAGACTTCCAGGGTCTTGATCCTTCTATTTTCTCCCAATATTTCCTCCTTGGTTGACTTAACTTGCTTCCCTATCTGGCTGGACTATATGGCTGATCACCCCAGCTGCTCATCATCATACTGTCCTTCTACTGTGTCCTCTCGGAAAACCCCATCTGCCTCAACCACTGGGAACCGAAACCACTTGATACTCTTGGATCTGTCCTTCACCACCTCCACCCCTTACCTCCTCAACAACGGCTCCAAATCTTCAGCCCTCTCCACTCCCATCCCTTCCCTCTCAGAAGATCACCTCACCTCCTGCCTCCCTGAAAAAAATCAGGGCCTCAGATATGAACAACTTCAGCTTCCCAGCCCCTCCCTGCAAACTCACCTTCCTCCTTCCTTGTCTCCAAAAAGGAGTCCCAGGTCCACCTGGGTACCTTTGTACCACAAATTATCCACCCTCACTCTCTGTGCCATCTCTGCCAGCCTGTGGACCCTCCTATGCTTTGCCCCATCCTAAAGTAACTCCCCCACAGCCCTACATTCCCCTCTAGCTGCCACCCATCCTTTCTCCTTTTCTTCTCAGTTGTTCTTCAAGAAAACTTGCTATTACCCCATTCTCACTGTTTATGGCTCTTTGATCCATTGCAATCTGCCTTCCCACCTCTGAGAGTGTGGCCTCACAAACGAATTTAAAAGCTGATGTTCATGATTTATTATCATCCAATCTGATAGGTTTCTTGGGGAAAAACAGGCGGCCAGTGCACTGTGGGCTGGGGAGGAGAAAGGGATGGATAGGTGCCTATGGTCAGCGGCTCACAGGATGAATACACAGCCATGAGGCCCAGAGAGCAGTGTGCAGGCTGCCCAGAGGCCCTGTGGAGGCAGGTAGAGCTCCTGGCTCTCCACAGTGGACCTATGGGCTGTGTCCATCATCCTTCTGTGGTTCTCCAAGGCCACATTCGCTGCTCTCCCCCATTTATACACAGGTCTTTGGGGCCCCCTAACTTCTCTGTGTGTGCCCACTTCTCCCATGGCTAGACTGCAATCTTCCTGGGGGCAGAGGGACTCCCCTCTTTTTTTTTTTTTTTTTTTTTTAGTGAGCCTTATGCCCAATGTGGGGCTCAAACTCACGACCCTGAGATCAAGAGTTGCATGCTCTACCAACGGAGCCAACCAGGCACCCCAGAGGAACTCCCCTCTTGAGGTCCCTGCAGAACTTTGCACAACCTCTGCAAGGAGGAGTCAGGAAATACTGATTTGTAATTTGCCTATCATTTGAGTGAGGAATCATGAGTGCTTCAAAAATGACTCAGCTATGTACAGGTCGTCCACCCTAGAAGTGTAAAACCTCTCACAGCTATCTTGTTAATGTTGATGTACTCTTTTTCACACAGTACACACAGAGAGAGAATGCACTTTGGACAACCACAGAATAAGGTCCCCTCCAGCTAAAAGACGTGGAGGCCCTGTGAATCAGGAACTTCGTATTTGGGTAGACCGAAGTAATCGGGTTGGAAGCTCTTTAGTGTCCATTGGGTCACTGCTGAGTGCTTCAATTCTGTTTATTTTATCCGGGAGTTTATTTGTTTATACCTTGGTTGTCCACCTAAGAACAGTGAGAAGAGGCATTTGCCAGGCACTGTGCTAAGTGTTCAAGCAAGATCTGTAAACTTTAGTATGCTGCAAGGCAGTTACCATTGTTAATCATCTCATGGGTGAGGAACTGGAAGCTCAGAGAGGTGCAGTAATTCACCCAAAGTCACACAGACATTCAGTGGCAGAGCCAGGTCTGTGTTGTGCTGCTGGGATAGTATGCCCCAGCAAGCGGGGGACACAACGGCATTCGGGACTTGGAACAGGCCAGTGTTGTAGCATGTCCAAAGAGCTATCAGATGATGTTGGTGATGATATGAGTGCTGTTTTCAAATATCTGCAGGGCTTTAGTGTCTGGGAGGCGGTGACCCTGTTCTGAATGTCCCCAGGGGTCAGCAGTGTGACCAATAACGGCTGACATACGACTGTTCTTGCTATGAGCTCAGCACTGCTTGGAGCACTTCAGAGAGCCCTGTGCCCTGATGAGGTAGGTCTATTGTGACCTACGTGTCACACAGGAACAAACAGAAGTGCTCAAGGGTGCGCAGCTGGCTAAGCAGTGGGGCTGGGCCAGGTAGCCTGGCTCCAGCCTGTGCTCTCGACCTCTGTGCCATCTCGACTCTCTGCCACAGGAAGGTCGTTATGAAGACAAGGACTTGCCCATGGATTTTAAGAAGCACTAAGATCAGTCTAAAAATGGAGCCTGGGGATGAGTGTGAGCCCCTCCTCTCCTAACATGCACAAGGAGACACGGAAGCATGTGTGGCTTGGATATTTTGAGGATGGAAGAATCTGTGGGCCAGGTGGGAGGCAAAACAAGGTAACCTCAGAGACCACTCGTGACCTTGAGTCTACACCGGGCCAGATGGAGATGGCACCCGTGTCCTCGTGTCCCCAGCCTCCAGTCCTTTGGGCCTGCTGGCCCTGCCCTAGGGGCTCTGGGCGCTGCACTGGCAGCGCTTACCTTCCTTGCAGTCGTGTTTGTTGTCATGTAGGACGAAGCCACTGCGACACTGGCACTCATAGCTGCCGAAGGTGTTGACGCAGTCTTGCTGGCAGCCGCCGTTATCCTTGGAGCACTCGTCCTTGTCTGCAGGGGAGCAAACAAGGCGGGCCCAGGTCTGTGCAGGGCTGAGGTCGGGGTGGTCACCCCAGGGGAAGCGGGAGGCTGGCTGGGTTTCCTCCCCCCGGGGGGGCCAAGGCCACGGTGGGGTCCAGGGCAGTGCATCCAGCGGAGCCAGCTGAGTGGCCCAGCTGTGGGGAGAGAAAGTAGAAGTGGGGTGGAGGGAGGGCTGGGGGCTGGAGCTGACCAACATGGGCACCCTCTACCATTACCTGCTTACTGGACAGACGGACAAGTGGAAAAACAGACACACGGACAAGCAGACTGCAAGAGAAAGGAGCAGGACGCAGGGGTCCCTCTTTTACTTCACAACAGGAAATGTCACAGACACCATCAAAATGGGAGGGAGTGGGGGCAGGGAAGGTCCCCTGTCCATGGGAGGGGGGGACAAGGGGAGAGGAGAGCACCAGTTCTGTCCGGCCAGAAGGAGGCAGGCCGGAATGGCAGAGCGGAGGTGGGGGGTGGTCGGGCACTGAAGCCCCCATCCCATTCCGTCCAAGGTGAGGTTCCTGAGTAACAAAGGGTCCGGGAGGCCTGGCAGGCCTCACTGGGGGGTCCGGTTTCTTTTCTGCACTCGGAATTTGAGCTGGTGGGGGCGTCCCCGAGGGGGCTGCAGAGCGGGCCTCTTTTCTGAAACGAGAGAGAGAAGGAGAAAAGGGACCAAGGGGTGGGGGTGGAGGGCAGGGACCAGGGAGGGAGAGCAGTGAAAACCAACCCGGGGCCTCAGAGGCAGATTCACAGGGCAATGCGGGAAGGCGGCGGGACACACATGCAGGACGGCCATGTCCGGCGCAGCCAGGTCAAAGAGGAAGAGCAAGTGGGAAGAGGCACAGCGACAGAAACAGAAAGGAAGAGAGCCTGCGGCAGGAAGAAGGCCTGGAGGGGTAGGCACGAGACCCGCACATATGGAGGGAGAGAAACAGAGTCTCTGGTAGAGGGGAGCAGCCCACGGAAAGGGTGGGCCCGGCTGGGAGCTCCGAGCTCTCACTCTGGCTGCTGCAGCTACAGGCTGTGTTTAGACACACACACCCACACCAGCATGCCCACAGACACGGGATCCCTCGGGGATGTACTGCGGTCCCACTGGGGCAGCACAGACACTGACCCACAGGTACACCACACTCAGGCGCAGGACCCACAGGCAGACATAGAGACCTCATGCACACATACCACTGGCCAGCCATCCACCTGTGTGCACGTGTGCATAAGGGACACACACTACTTCTTCCCACATGTGTGTGAGGAAGCGTGCGCACAGATGCATAGGCAGGCACTCAGGGGCCAGTATGCGGGTATAAAGACACAAAAACACAGAGACCACAGGCTCTTCAGCAGACCTGTGGACTCAAGTGTGCTCACACATGCAGCTGCTCAAGTTCGGGTCAACCCACACACGCACTCTCCCATGAGCGCACACACACAGAGACACAGGCTACAGGCATGTGTTTGTCACTCCCTCACATGCTCCAGTATGTCTGCGGTCACTCTGGGGACTGTGTGCTTGGCACAGAGGCAGGTGTTCAGGGAAGCTGTGTAGATCGAACGGACACCCAGATTTCCAGAGGGGAATCGCGAGGTAGAAAGATGTCCGCTGGCATTCAAATGGACAGGTGGGGTCTGTGACAAAGGTGACCCTGTTCCTGGTCTCCATCAGTAGTGGAGGGGCCTGAGCACTGGCTTCCGGAAGGCCCAGCTTCTCCACTCCATTCTCAGGTGGGCCAGACCCCTTAAGGCCCGCAGGAACTCAAGGTCAAGAGGTGGGATCCCCAAGTCCCTCCCCAGGGCTCCTTCTCAGTTACAGCCTCACAGGGGATCCTCGCTGAGGGTCCTGTGGAAGCTGCCGGCCCTGCAGGAAGGTGGGGGTGAGGGGCACCCTACAGCCCAGAAACTCGCCTGTGACTACACTAGGAACTCTAGGGGCCCCATCTTACAAATGGAGCAAAGATTTGCCTGAAATGTTTTGAACCCCACACCTTCCCTATATGTGCACCCTAAATACCTAGTACAGTGCCTGACACATAGGAGGGGTAAAAGAAATACCTGCCCAGTAAACGAATGAGTGCGTGGGCAAGTGGGTGGCTGAATGGATGAGTGACAGAAAAGTGAGTCCTGAGGAAGGCCTGCTGTAGCGTCCCGGGGCAGGGCTCTGGCATGGGGGGGTGGGGAGTGGGAGTGGCAGCCTCACAGCCTCACCTCAGAGGAGCCGAGGAGCCAGGGAGCAGGTTGCAGGAGGGGCAGGAGCAGGGAGGGTGGACATGGCCCGGAGAAGGAAACGGCACTCACCCTCCAGTGCCAAATGCCCCGGAAGGTGGCTGGGGTCAGACTGAAGGTCTTCAGGCTCTTTCTTCTCCTTCTTGGCTTAGGGTCTCCTCGCTGGGTGTCCCAAAAGTCCAAAGAGCCCCCCTCCTGGGGGGCCAGAGTCAGATGCCCCATGCCCTGAGGGCTGAACGAACCTTGATGCCCACTGGTGAGGGTCCTCTGCAGGTTTCTTAGGCAGCAGGGCATTGCACGTGTGTGTGTGTGTGTGTGTGTGTGTGTGTGTGTGTGTGTGTGGCTGTGCACGTGTGTGTGTGCGTCTCTGTGTGGGGCTGAGGGGGCAGGTGGCCCAGTGTCAGGCCAGGGCAGGGCAGTACCCAGGGGTGGAGAGACCTGGGCTCTAGCCTGACAGATGTGTCGGTCCCCCTCCCGCCTCTGAGAGTCAAGTAACAGAAGGGCAGAAAGAGACGAGAGTAAGCAGGTAATGGTTTCCCCAGGGCTGAGCCCACCCCTGAGTAGGTGTTACATCCCCTTGGCCCTCTGGTGAGCACCCTGTAGGAGTTCCAGGTGGGCATAGGGAAGAAAAGGATTCGCATTGCAAGGGGAGGGGGTCTCAGCAAGCAGTGGGGCAGGGGCTGTGGGGCACTTTAAGCAGAGCAGGATGGCTGGCAGTGACAAGCAGGGAACCAGTGCACAGGGGCAGTGCATGGCATCCAGGTGGGGCAGGCAGGGGTGCAGGGATGCAACATAGGGGGCTTGAGGATGCAGGACCCTGGGCAAAGGGGGGGAAAAGGAAGGCAGTGTGGACTAGGCCATGGGCTTCCTGCCTTCCTGCTACCCCATGCCCGGCCCACCAGGCCAGCTGGAGATCAGAATCCCTGGGCCACTCCCATATAAAACCAGCTGCTTCAGCCACTCCCTCCACCTCCCACTCCCCAACTCAAGTTCATGGAGTTCCCACCCCACACTATCAACGTCCCAAGTCAAAGAGTGCCTCTGAAAGACCACCAGCCTTGCCCCAGGATGAAGGACTGAGGGAAGACTAAGGCAGGGGGCAGGTCTCCTGGGACCCCTGGAGGCCCAACTCAGAGAGGTTGACTGCATTTTAGGCCTCCCAAGAATGGGTCCATCAAAGGGGCTTGATCACAAGCCTTATACGGGGCAGCTCTCAATAAACATACGCTGGTTGGATCTGAGTCCCTCACCTATGGGCTGAGGGTGAGTGGGAAGGCTTTGGTGTTGATGAGAGGGAGGTTCCTCATCGTTTCTGAAGGCCTCGGCATGAACCCATTTGGCATGTGGGTCTGATTAGAGATGTGGCCGCTGCCAGATAATCTGCCCCACACACTCCAAGGCAAACACCCTCCTCCTCTGCATGCACCCTGCGTTCTCTGGCCATGCTGAACTCCCTGTTTCCAGGGCCTGCCCTCTCTGGGGCCTCAGCATGATGGCTCCTGAAAGGAAAGCCCTCTCCTTTCATTTCTTCATGCCTATGTACTGCCCATCCTCAGGCTGGTTCCCATACAGCCCAAAGGGTTCAGGAGTAATGGGGTTCAGGAGCAGAGGGGTTGGCCTGGTGGTGGTGGGCTAATGGGGGGAGCAGGGGACAGACCCTGCTGGCCTGGTAACAGAGAGGGCTAGAAAGTGCAGGGGTAGTGTGGCAGGGGGGAGGGGCAGTGGGCTCACAGCTGGGTAGTCCGGGTTACCTGAGAAGAAGTGGGCCTTGAAGCCCTTTTTGGAGACGGTGTTGTCAGACTTGAACTCCACACGCATGTTGTTGTACTGGGAGGTGATGACCTCGGGCTTCTCGGAACCACAGAACTTGCCATGTAGCTTGGAGTCAGCCGTGAGCCCACTGCGTACTTCCACGAAGTCATACTTGCACACCTGCAGGGCAGTGCAGCTCTAGGCCTGCCTCCTCCAGGAAGCCTCTCCTGACCACCCCCACCTGGGAAGGCTCCCTTTTGTCCTTTTGTCTTTAGTCACCCATCTTACATAATCTAACAACTCAAAAAGGTGCCAAGCCACCCCCACGGGATCCTCTTGCGCTCCCCACACAAGCCCTGACTGAGTCTTGCCTTGCTCCACATTCCCCTGTGCACTCCCTGACCTTCAAGCCCTCCTCCCCGACCCTCCCCTGCTTCCTGGAATTGGGAGCAGTCTCTCCTCCTCTACATTCTTTGGGTATTTCATATGGAAGGAAGCAGGCACTGAGCCGAGCTCCCACGCCTCAGACCTTCCTGAGTCTCCTCAGCTCTGGTGGGCACTTACGTCATTGCCTTCCGTCTCGAAGAAGTCGAACTGCAGGGAGATGCGGTACTGGGTAGGGGCCACCAATTGCCAGATGCAGTTTTTGTTAGGGGGGTACTCCTTGGGCCAGCCTGGGCTGGTGATGGATCCGTTGAGCTTGGTGAGGAATCCACCACAGGCAGCTGTGGGGACAACAGAGGTGGCATCAGCCACCAGGAGTCCCCACTCTAGGTAAGGGCCAGAGGTAAGGGTGCATTAAGGAGAAGAGGGGGATGTGTGGATGCCCTGCGGTCCTTGGGCTTGTGTCTGGTCTCTCAAGGATGGGAGGGAAGCAGGCAGGGTGAGGGGTGTACCTTCAGAGTATGAGGAATTGGGGAGTCATATGCATGAACACTCTACTTTCTCAGGGCCTCTGCTAAGAAGGAGGCGGGGAGTGAAGGGCTCAGGGAAGGCTGGGCCGGTGGGCAGTGAGGACTGGAGGCAGGGAGAGGAAGGTGGGCAGAGAAAAGACACACAGCAAACTCAGGCTGAGCTGCAGGTAGTTGGCAGGGAATGCTCTCACCTCAGGGGCAGGTATAGGGAGAGGCTGAAAAATCATTGCCTGTCTGAAAACAGTGGTTTCCAAACTGGGGATCATGACCTTCAAGAGGATGATGAAATCAATCAGCAGGTCATGATCAGCATTTTAAGTGAATAAAAATGAAAAAAAAAAAAGATACCAGAGTGCATCACACCTGGTAAGTGTGTTCAGGGGGCTGCAGGGCTGCCATATAAAATGTATTCCTTGTTGGTGATGAGTGAAGAAAGTGCTAGGGAATCTGGGCTTTCCCAGGAAGGGGTGTGTCCAAGGGCTTAAGAGATCTGGGCTAGAGGGTCTGGGCCCTGGGGCTGTGTTGGAGGCACTCACCCTCACAGCGGCGCTTGTCCGGGGCCAGCTCATACCCAGGGTCACAGCTGCACTTGTAGCTGCCCAAGGTGTTGAGGCACCGCTGCTCGCAGCCTCCGCGGTTGGGCCGTGAGCACTCGTCCACCTCTGCCAATTGGGAAGAAAGGGTGTCAGTGACTGCCAGGCCAGGGCCTGCCTCCTGTGCTCTGCTTGAGAGTCAAGTCCAGTGTCCCTCAGCCTTCCTGCGACCACCTCCAGCCCCACTGCAGGGGACAGGAGTCAGCTGTGGGCCACTCAGCTTTGAGGCTGTGGCCCTCTCTACCCCAGCCAGCCCCCCAACTCGGTCCCCAGGGGTTCCTACTCCTGAGAGCCCCAAAGGGACAGGTAGTAACCTGAAGGAGGGGACAGGTAGACCCCACAGAGCCTTTCTTTGACCACAATGGCTGGGCTGGTGACCACCACCATTTATTGGTGCCTCTTGTGTGTCATTCCCCAGCCTTTCTTCATTTATCCTTCAATCCTGACATGACCAGTGATGGAGGGACTGTTACTATCCCCATTTTACAGACGAGGAAATGAGGTTCAGACAGATTACCTGTCCACAATCACACCGGTAAAAGAAATCCATGCTGCCTTGCTTCCTCCCTAAGCTTCTATGGCACTTCCTGCCTCTATGCCTCACTGGCATTTCTTCTACACAAACTTTTGGACTTTAAGGCAACTCCTGAACTACTATTTCAATTCACAGTTGAGCACCTACCACGTGTCAGCTACTTTTACATATGTGTGTCATTTACTCAATGAGATATGCAGTTTCTCAGTGCAGTTGACCTCTTCTCCCCAGTTAGGCCATAAATTCAAGCACAGGGTACCATGGTCTATGCATCCCTCATAGAATCTCTGTGTAGAATGGGTGAATAAAGAAGACATGAAGTCACCACAGCAATATTCACAATAGCCAAGATGTAGAAACAGCCTAAATGGTCACCAACAGATGAGGATAAAGAAAATGTGCTACAGGATTTAGAAGAATTAATATTGTTAAAATGTCCATACTACCCACAGCAAACTATAGATCCAAAGTAATCCTGACCAAAATACCATTTTGCACAGAACTATAACACATTATCCTAAAATGTGTATGGAACCACAAAAGATTCCAAGCAGCCAAAGCAATCTTGAGAAAGAACAAAGCTGAGGGGCATGCTCCCATATTCCAAACTGTAGTGCAAAGCTATAATCAAAAACAAATAAATCAAAATGGTATGGTACCGGTACAAAAACAGACAAATAGATCAGTGGAAGAGAATAGAGAGTCCAGAAAAAAAACCTCATGATTATGTGTTCAATTATTCTATGACAAAGGAGGCAACAATATACAATGGGGAAAAGACAGCCTCATCAATGAATGGACAGATCAGACAGCTACATGCAAAAGAATGCAACTGGACCACTTACTTACATTATACACAAAAAGAAACTCAAAATGCGTTAAAGACTTAAATATTCGACCTGAAACCATGAAACTCCTAGAAGAAAACCAAGGCAGTAAGCTCTTTGGCATTGGTATTAATGATATTTTCTTTGGATCTGTCTCTTCAGGCAAAGACAACAAAAGCAAAATAAACAAATGGGACTACGTCAAACTAAAAAGCGTTTGCACAGTGAAGGAAACCATCAACAAAACAAAAAGTCAACTTAATGGGAGAAGATATTCACAAATGTTATATGAAATAAGTGGTTGGCATCCAAAATATATAAAGAACTCATAAAACTCAATATAAAACGACTATTGATTAAAAATGGGCAGAGGACCTGAATAGACGTTTCTCTAAAGAAGACATACAGATGGCCAACAGATACATGAAAAGATGCCCAATATCACTCATCATCAGAGAAAATGCAAATCAAAACCACATTGAGATATCACTTCACACCTGTCAGAATGGTGAGTATCAAAAAGTTAAGAATAACAAGTGTTGGTGGAAGATGTGGAGAAAATAGAACCTTCTGCATGTTGGTGGGAATGTAAATTGGTTCAGCCACTCTGGGAAACAGTATGGAGATTCCTCAAAAATTTAAAAACAGAACTACAATATGATCTAGCAGTTCCACTTTTGGGCATTTATCTGAAGAAAATGAAAACACCAATCTGAAGAGATATATACAGCCCCATGTTCACTGAAGCATTATTTACAACAGCCAAGATATGGAAGCAATTAAAGTGCCCATCAATAGATGAATGGATAAAGTAGATGTGGTATATACATACAGTGGAATATTACTCAGCCACAGAAAAGAATGAAATCTTACCATTTGTGACACCATGATGGACCCAGAAGGTATGAGGCTAAGTGGAATAAGCTAGACAAAGATAAATACTGTATGATTTCACTTACATGTTGAATCTAAAAACAAAACAAATGAACAAACAAAACAAAACAGAAACAGACTCATAGATATGGAGGACAAACTGATGGGTGCCAGAGGAGAGGGGGTGGAGGGATGAACAAGATAGGTGAAGGGAATTAAGACGTGCAGTTTTCCAGTTATAAAAAAAAAAAAAAAAGCAAGACGTGGGGATGTAATATACAGCATAGGTAATATAAGTCAACAAGATTGTAACAACTTTGTAAGGTGATGGATGGTAACTAGACTCACCGTGGTGACCATTTTATAATGTACATAAACATTGAATCGCTATGTTGTACCCTTGAAACTAACAGGATATTGTGTGTCGATTACTCTTCACTTTAAAAAATGTGTTATATACACACAGTGGAATAAAAATGGATGAACCTTATGAACATTATGTTCAGTAAAAAAGCTAGTTACAGAAAGACAAATACTGCAGGATTCCACTTATACGAGCTATCTAAAATAGATTCAATAAATGAATGAATGAATGAGTGGATGAATGAATGAATGATGGCTGCCAGGGGTTGGGGGCTGGGGGAAATGTGGAGCTGCTAATCAAATAGGCATAAAGTTGCAGTCAAGCAAGATGAATAAGGCTTGGAGATCTGCTGTAGAGCACCGTGCCTTCGGCCAGCAACATGGTATAGTACACTTACAAATGCATCCAGAGGACACATCTCAAGCTACGTGTTTTTACCACAACAAAACACAATTTTAAAAATTAAAAGAAGGAATGGAGGAGATGGATTGGCCATGGGGGTGGGCCAGGTGGGGAATGGGGAAGGAGCACCTTTGAAAAAGTTGACAGCAAAGCCAGCTTTGTTAATGGATCCGTCAGAGACGAATTTGAGCCAGAGGCGACTGGAAGTGCTCTTGATGTCATCCGGCTTCTCGTAGCCACAGTAGCGCCCGATGAGGGTGCTGCTCTCACTGTGCCCATCACGCACCTCCAGGTAGTCGTAGGCACAGCTGTCATGGCGCTCGATCTGAGGGTCAGGGGCTGGATCAGCTGGAGCAGCTCTGGTGGCCAGGGCCCAACACCAGGAAACCCACAACAGGTGGGACAGCAGGGTCTCCGACCTACCTCAAAGGACTGGAAGGTGAGGCCCACGTGGAAGCCCTCAGACACCTGGATCCGCCAGATGCAGACTTTGCTGGGCCGATAATCATCAGGGTAATTGGGTGACTGGATGTGGCCATTGTCCTTCTTCACATCTCCCCCACAGATGGCTTTGGGGACACAGGGTGAGGTCAGTTAGAATGCTCTGCTCAGCTCAAGAGCCCCTCTCTCCCCTCCTTCAGTCCTTCCTATGTACCCCTCCCCCCAGCTTCTTAGTGCCCCCAGGCCTGGCCAATCCCACTGGGGTCTCTGCTTCCTCCCTCATGCTCCCTTGACCTTGCCCTTAGTGTGCCAGGAGTGAGCGTTTTGATCCCCAGGGACCACACCCAATCCTCCCTCGTCACTCTTCTTCCGTACCTTCATAGACGGCAAAGAAGCCCTTCCCGACCCAGTTGCTGCTGCTGCGGAACTCGACCCAGAGACGGCTGTCGGTGGAGACAATAGGCTCGGGGAGTTTGCCCCCGCAGAAGCGGCCTGCGCAGACAGTGTGGACAGAGGGCAGTGAGGCCTGAAGTGGGTCCCTCTCCCCTCCCTGCTCCAGGGCTGTCCCTCCAGGGAGCCTGTCCCACCACTCTAGGGGCTCAGGGGCTCAGGGGCTCTGGCCTTGGTCTGCACTTGGCACACAATCTCAAGGCCCTCCAGTTGGCCTGAAACTAGTCTAAGGTCTAGTGTGGTCTTGAAGGGCCAGAGAGTACTAACTTCTACAGGATTTTATGCACTCGAGGAATAGAATATGAGTTCTGGGAGGAAAGGGGACTTCCCAAAATATCAAACCGTATCTGTGTTTTAGTTACCTTTTTTTAAAAGTAGGCTTCACGCCCAGCACGGAGCCCAATGCAGGGCTTGAACTCACGACCCTATTAAGACCTGAGCTGAGATCAAGAGTCAAACACTTAACCAATTGAGCCACCCAGCAGCCCTATTTACTTTTTTCAAAGAGCATATTATCATTACTTTTCTTATTTGACCTTCATGCAAACAAGTAATAACCAAGAACGAATTCAGCTTTCTTTGTACATTTAGAATGTTTTCATTTGACCCAACGCAAGAGATGGCAGAGGACCCCAAATAAATCCTAGAATCTAGGGACTGGGTCAGAAAATGTCCCCTTTGAAATAAAACCTGACAGGAATCTGTGTAAGCAGATGAGGCTGGCCATTTGTAGAATTCTTTGTAGTGGAGAATCAAGTAGGGATGGTTTGTGTGTTCTGAGTAAGACTGGGTGTTTCCCAACCTTCAGCAAGGGACAGAGGGTGCTGACCCAGGAATGTAAGTTATGAAAAAGAAACTGTAATCTTGGAAATGCTAACATGTCTTCAGGAGGAAGTGTTGTAATGACAGCTGCTTTGGGTGACTAATAAGAAATATTCAAATATCAGAAACTGGGGGGAAAAGAGATGGTTAGTAATGGTTTGTCATCCTGCTTCAGACACAGGCTGTGGAGCAAAGACTCTAGTGACAATGAGTAGTCCCGGGCTATTTAGGGTTATGTCCAGATTGGAGAAGGAGAATTCACACAGCTCCTCAGGCTTGACGCAAAAGCTTCTTTTGGCCCTAACTCCATGTCCATTAAAATAACTTCTGTCCTGTGGTTCTGACTACACATCCCCCACTTACTCACCACCCCCCACCACCAAGGGACAAAGTATCCTGTGCAAACAAGTCTGTGCCAGGTAGGTAGGCCTCTGTGGTGTGCCAGGCTGCATTGTGGGTACCCTTAAGCCAGACCTTGCAGATAGAGAAAACAGAGCCTCTGAAATTGCCCAGATGAGGAGAGCCTGGAACTGTGGAGATGTGCCTGTCTGTCTCCCTCTGTCAACTTATATGACTCCCCTGACCCACACACTGAGAGTCACCTCTGAGGGAGGCCCAGAAGCCCATACCAAAGACCCTAAGGTCCAGACTAGGGAAGGGATTTGCCCAAAGTTATACACTTGGTGATGGAGTTATCAGGCACTGACTCTATCAGGAGTCCAGTTTCCCACACCAGATCACCCTTGGCCAAGCTATGGGTTTCAGGGGAGGATGAAGAGAATATGAGTAGGTGTAGGAAGGAAGTAGCCACATCAAACTGAAAAGCTTTTGCACAGTGAGGGAAATGGTCAACAAAACGAACAAGCAATTTACTGAATGGGAGACGATGTTTGCAAATCATACATTGGGTAAGGGATTTCTATCCAAACTATATGTAAACAATTTACACAATTTAATATAAAAAAACCAAACAACCCAATTAAAAAACGGGCAGAGGACTTGAGTAGACATTTCTCCAAAGAAGACATACAGATGGCCAACAGACACATGAAAAGATCCTCAACATCACTCATCATCAGGAAATGAAAATCAAAACTACAATATCACCTCACACCTATCAGAATGGCTAGTATCAAGAAGACAAGTTAAAAAAAAAAGGTGGGGGGCGCCAGGGTGGCTCAGTCAGTTGAGCATCCAGCTCTTGATTTCAGCTCAGGTCATGATTCCAGGGTTATGGGATCAAGTCCCGCATCAGGCTTCATGCTGAGTGTGGAGCTTGCTTAAATAAGACCACCGACAACAGGTTTGAGGAAGTGGTGATAAGGGAACCCTTGTACACTGTTGATAGGAATGCAAACTGGTGCAGCCACTCTAGAAAACAGTATGGATATTCCTCAAAAATTAAAAATAGAACTACCGGGCACATGGGTGGCTCAGTCGGTTAAGCGTCAAACTCTCTCTCTCTTTTTAATGTTTATTTATTTTTGAGAGAGAGAGAGGATGAGAGAGAGAGAGAGAGAGAGAAAGAGGGAGAGAGAGTGGGAGAAGGGCAGAGATGGGGAGACAGAATCTGAAGGAGGCTCCAGGCTCTGAGCTGTCAGCACAGAGCCTGACATGGGGCTCGAACCCACAAACCATGAGATCACAGCCTGAGCCAATGTTGGACACTTAACTGACTGAGCCACCCAGGCACCCCTAAGTGTCGGACTCTTGATTTTGTCTTGGGTCATGACCTCATTCATGGTTTGTGAGATCAAGCCGTGCATAAGGCTCTGCGCTAACAGTGTGGCTCCTGCTTGGGATTCTCTCTCTCCATCATTCTCTGCCCTGCCCTCCGCTCAAAATAAATAAATCAACTTTAAAAAAAAATCTAAAAAAATATAACTACCTTATGATCCAACAATTCCACTTTTGGGTGTTTATCAAAAGAAAACGAAAACACCAATTCAAAGAGAGATATGCAATCTCATGTTCATTGCAATATTATTTACAACAGCCAGGTGATGGAAGCAACCGAAGTGTCCCTTAGTAGATGAATAGATTGAATAAGATGTGGGCTATCCATATCACTCAGCCATAGAAAAGAATGAGATTTTGCCATTCGTGACACCACGGATGGACCTAGAGGGTATGATGCTAAGTGAAACAAAGAAAAATACCATATGATTTCACTTATATGTAGGATCCAAAAACAATACAGATGAACAAACAAAGCAAAACAGAAACAGACTCATAGATACAGAGAACAAATTGATGGGTGCCAAAGGGGAGGTGGTGGGAGGTAGACAAAATAGGTGAAAGAGATTAAGAGACACAAGCTTCCAGTTGTACACTTGATCTTAGCCAGAAGGCCGAGAAGTGATACAAGCTTCCAGTTACAAAATAAATCAGGCATGGGGATGTGATGTACGGCATGGAGAATATAAGCAATAATATTGTAATAACGTTGTATGGTGACAGATGGTAACTACCCTTATCATGGGGATCATTTAGTAATACATGAAAATATTCAATCACTGTGATGTATACCTGAAACTAAGAGGGTATTACATGTTAATTAGACCTCAATTCACACAAAAAAGAAGGCTCCACAGAGGAGGCAGGGGGTGGGCCTTACCTCGGAGGGGTGCTTTCCTCCAGAAGCCGTCTCGGACCTCCACGTAGTCATACCAGCACAGGCGGCTGCGATACAGGTCCATGGACGTGAAGTTCAGAATGATCTAGGGGAAATGGGAAGAGAAGAGGGTTACACAGCTCCCCACCAGCCTGGCCTGCCGGCCCCATGACCACTGCCTGCCTCACTCTGCATAAATAGTGAAGGGGCTCAGAAAAGGAGCTCCTGGTGCAGAGACGGCACTCCTCTCCCCAGCTGTCTGCCAATGACAGCCAGCTTTCTCAGATAACTCAGTCATCACTTAACATACATGGCCTTGCTGAATATCTGTATAAGACCAGAGGTCTCATTTTACTGATCCCCTTAGTGAGGAGACACTGGTTTGGGTTAAACAAACCCATCTCTCCTCCTGGTCGACTTAAACAACACCAATCACAGCACCATTAGAGGGATGAGGTGTCAGTGATAGGAAGGGTCCAGGGTGGCATGTGGGTACCAGGGGCTCTGAAATGGAAATGAAGGGTCCAGAGAGGAGAGGCAGAGAGACGGGCTGAGTCACCCATCATCACATATTCATTGAATGTTGATTCTAGGCAAGGGGTCATGCTAGCTGCTGAGGGGAATACCAGATCTGAATCCTTCCTGTGAGTGGGTTTAACATCCGTCCCTGTCAAGGGGCTTAGGATTTATTTTTTTTTTCTTTTTTTTTTTTTTATTTATTTTTGGGACAGAGAGAGACAGAGCATGAACGGGGGAGGGGCAGAGAGAGAGGGAGACACAGAATCGGAAACAGGCTCCAGGCTCCGAGCCATCAGCCCAGAGCCTGACGCGGGGCTCGAACTCACGGACCACGAGATCGTGACCTGGCTGAAGCCGGACGCTTAACCGACTGCGCCACCCAGGCGCCCCAAGGGGCTTAGGATTTAGAAGGATAAGAAATACACATGATTTAGAAGGATAAGAAATACACATGAAAAGCTCACTGAGTAAAAAAACTCAGACTCCACACACATGGGCCTGGGTTGGAACATCACCTCTGCATTTCTTGCTGGGAGTCCTTGGGTAAATCACCCAACCTCTCTGACCTCAGCTGCCACGAGCATGAAATGAGGAAAGAGCACCTCACCCTGAAGTAGCACCTCGTAGGTACAGCCACTGCCCTAAGTGCCTCCTGTTCATGAACCCATTTCAGCCTTTGAACTCATCAAATGGTCATGTAATACTGGAGGAACGTTTGACACCTTGGTAAATACCAACTCTCCCCAGCCGGTGGGCATATTAACAGTAGACAGGTACACTTTCCAAGAGGGAAATTGCTTTAGTAGTCTCCAGAATGTGCCCCCAAAGCCTCTTTTGTATCTAGAGTCCAACAAGCAGGAACAGTTCATGGTGACCTGAGAGGTGTATACAGTGGACACAAATGGCCCAGGAACCCACCTGTTAGGTCTAGCTGGCTTCTCTGCTGGAGGAAAAGGGGACAAGGTGTATCTCCCCTCTGGCTCACTGCAGTTAGAGACAGTCAGAGTGAAGGTGAGAATGAAAAAGATCCCAAAGCAGGCACTGGCAACTGTGGTCTGTAGCCTGTGTCAGTGCTGTGACGGTCGATGGTCAGAGAATGTGTCAGTGCTGTGACGGTCGATGGTCAGAGAATAACTCTGGCTCTCGGTCACTCCCTGACACCGACCCCTTTAGAATTCTTGGTGATTTCAATAGCCACCTAGATGACCCTTCCCATTTCTGGGCCTCCTCATTCCCTGACTTCCTCTCTCCACCTCTTCTCGGCCACACATGGCATGACATGCCCTAGACCCTGTTATCATCAATAACTGTGCATCCCCCATAAGCTTAAGTTCAAGCACTCCACTGTCCATCCACGTGCCCCAATCTCTCCTCGTTCACTTGCTCCATACACCTAGTCCAACAATCCTTCCAGTTCACCATGACCTTCCACCTTCTGAGCCTATGGGGTTTTCCCACCCTTTATCTCCACGTACTCACATCAGTCCTTGCCTGGCTTGGAATCCGTAGCCCATCCTGCCTCTTTTCTTTTGATTTGTACATGAGTTGAAATGTGTTTGTGTTTGGGGAAACATTTATGAATTGTGGCACTCTGAGATGAAATCAAGCAAGACCAGGTTTTGAAAAGTGCACCCTATTACTCTTGATGATTATTAGTCACCATTGAGTGTTATTATTGTTATTATAAAGATACAAGTCCTGGTATTTTGAAAAACTGAAGTTGAAAATCTGTTCTGCTCCTGCTCTGGAGACAGACAGTGTGCCTGGATCAATGACCAAAGTAGGACATAGATGAAGTGGCAAAGGCCTGGGGCAGTCACCTCACTTCAAAGCAAATCCATGGTCCATCTTTATCATCACCTCCTTGTACAGGACCTCAACTCTCTTTTTCCTCTTTTCTCCTCATTGTATTCACTGGAAAACCACACCCCTGCTTAAATCCAACTTTCCACCTACTCTGTGCCTGTTCCCAGGAGGCTGAAGTCATGGTTAGAGGAAATACAACCATGTGGCTTGTCTCACTTGAAATTTGAGACCACTGACTTCCACTGCGTCCTTAGCGCTGCCAGGCACACCTTTCACATTCTCCTCCTCTCTCCTCAAACCATCTGTACCCCTTCTTGAACTCTCAGTCCTGGCTCTACCATTATCTTTTTCCAAGATTAGTTCAATAGTCCCTGCTCTTGATCTTGCCTCCCAGCAGAGCAGAGCTTTCATGATGTAATTGGATCATATCTCCCCACTGCTCAAAATCCTTTAAAGCATGTTACTCAGAGTAAAATCCAAAGTCCTTACTTACCATGTCCTCTATGGCCATTTATAATCTAGCCCCCTGCTATCTCTCTGACCCCATCGCCTACCACTTTCCTCCTTGCTTACTTGGCTCTGGCCACATGGACCCTACTGGTCCTCAAACACACCAAGCCTGCTCCTGCCTCGGGGCCTTTGCACTTGCTGCCTAGAAGCTCTTCCCAGCTACCTGCCTGATGTGTTCCCTCACTTCCTATCCATTTCTACTCCAACTCACCTGATGTGAATGAGGCCTTCTCTGACCATCCCACATGTTACAGTAACCCCCACCTCACTCCTTTATCTCCTATTGCTGATTTCCTTCATAACACTTATTACCATCTGACCTATCGCATTTACTTTTTATTTGTTGTCTGTCTCCCCCTTACCCCTACTCTGCCAAAATGTAAACCCTATGAGGACAGGAATTTTATTTAACTCGATATGGAATCTTTGGTGTGTGGCATGTAGTAGTTGCTTAATAAATGTTTCTTGGATAGAATTTTTCTTTTAGGAATCTATTTTATAGATACACTTTCCCAAGTATATAAAGATCTCAGGTTTGAGATATTTACTATAGCATTTTTGGTAATGATAAAAACTTGGAAAAAACTTAAATGAAACATCAGAGGAATGGGGATGACAGCATGTTAAGCAACCATCAAAATGTCTGAGGTAGGACTTGATGCGCTAACATGGAACAATGACCATGATTTCCTGCTGAGTGAAAGGCAAGTTACATAAGACCACATATCCATACACACATGCACGCACACATACTTAGAAGAGTCTGGAAGGACATACCAAGTGTTACCAATGTTTGGTTGCCTCTGGGGAGTGGGATTTGGAGGAGGACCCAGGGCAGAATATTCACTCTTTACCATATGAATTCCTATACTTTTCAAAATACTTATCTCTATATCTGACAAACAACAAAAACATCTTTAAGGAGTTGCTGGATGGACGAAGGAATGCAGAGGGCTGAGTGAGGGCAGTCTGGCTCCTAAACTTACATCCTTCACCACGATTCCATGTGGCCTCCGATCAGTTTTGCTCAGCAGCTGACAAGAACAGCAGCAACTTTCCCTTCGCCCTCGGAAACTACGCTGGCTCTGTCCAGGGAGGATGGCTTCACACCCTCCTGAAGAACCACGCCCACAGGCAGAAGCCCAAAGGACCCACCCGAGACCTCCTATGGGGCAGGAGGAAGCAGTTGTCACCTCGCTCAGGAAGAAGAGACCTGTGCTGGCAGTTAAAGGCATCCTCCAGGAGGGCACACCATGGCTATATTGAGACCAGAGATGTCTAATTAAGAGTTGTAATGGCTTCTGTCATGTGGAAACAGCTGTGCTCTGGTGGCAGGGGCACTGCCCTTTGCCAAAGAAAACCTGGCCACCTCTACCACTTCCTGGCTGGTGATGATGGGCCCGTGGCTTGACTTCTTTGTGCCTTGGTGTCTTTGTCTAAAAAACAGCAGTAATCATAAAGAGCTGGGGGATTCAATGAGAAACAGGGTGCAGAGTGTCCACAAGTGGACCCCACAAATGGGCAGCACTCCCCACATTTGTTGGATGCTCTCAGGGAGCAATTGGGACGATATGTTGACCCCCGGGGACTCACAGTCTGGCTTCAGTCTGACTTTGCTGTATGACCTTAGGCTCATCATTGAACACCTTCGTGCCTCCATTTCCATATCTATAAGATGGTAATGGTAATAGTACCAACCTCATAGGACTTAGAGAATTAAACCAATACATGGAAAGTTTATAACATTGACACATGTATGTGTCACACATGCAATATACATACATGCCACACATATATAGTACTGTGTATGCCACTCAAAAAAAGTTAATTTCACTGTCGGAGTTGAGTTTGCTTAAGATTTTGAAATTTGAAATGGTTCATCCCAGAATCTGGAAGTAGAAGGAGGCAAAAGGGGGACCTAGGAAGTCGACCAGGGATTACCGATTTAATAGATTAAGACTATAGAATGACATTGGGCACCTGGGTGGCTCAGTCAATTGAGCATCTGACTCTTGGTTTCAGCTCAGGTTATGATCTCACAGTTATGTGGGGTCATGCCCCTTGAGCTGTCAGCCCAGAGTCTGCTTGGGGTTCTCTCTCTTCCTCTATCCCTCTCGCCCCTCCACTGCATGCATGCATGCACATGTGCTCTTTCTCTAAGTAAATGTAAAAAAAAAAAAAAAAAAGAAAGAAAAAGAAAAAGGCTACAGAATGACAGTAGCAGCCAACATTGATGGAATTCCTGCCATGTGCCAGGCACAGCACTGAGCACTTTACGTGCATTAACTTGTCTAATCCTTGTATCAACCACATGAGGGAGGCACAACCATCAGACCCACTTTACAAACGGGGAAACAAAGGCACAGAGTGGTTAAGTAACTTCCCCAAGATCATGCATCTAGCAAATAGCACGGCTGGGAGTCAAACCCAGGCACTCGGGTCTTAAACTTAAACCCTTAAACTTATATTCCATGTGGCCTCCCCAGGCCTGCCAGTCAATTTTGCTTAACAGCTGCATGAAGAATGAGGGTCAACTTTCCCTTCACCCTCAGAGCCCTACACCCTTCAGCACCAGGAAGCAGGGACTTAAGGGAGGGGTCATAGCTGCCCAACTGGAGGACTGGAGGTGGGGTTGGGGAAGGCATTACAGAGGAGCGGAATTTGGAACTTGAAGAATAGGCAAGATATCACAAGGCAGGGATGGGAATGAGGGTGGACACTGTCAAAGCCAAAAGACATTTTAAGTTCTTATCTTTTTGGCTCGGCTGCAACAATGGACCATGATCTCCTGAAACCACTTTCCTGCTCCTAAGGGGCGGGCTTTGTCGCTTGGGAAACACTCTTAAGTCTTCTTTGGAGCAGCTGCTAATGACGTGCAGTGGAGACATGGGGGTCCTACAAGAAGCCTTCCAAAGTGGCTCTTTCTTGTTTGATATATCCCTGCCTTGCATAAAATTTCTGTATCACTCAAACTTCTGGCAATAAGCAGAGAACTAGGAGGCAAGTGAAAACAACCTCTCAGCACAAAAGAAACATCAAAGTCCACCCACGAATGCAAGCGAGTTTATTTAAGGTTGACTGTTGAAAGAGCGTAGACTTTGGAGTTGGACGGTCTTGGAACTAAATGCTGGTTCCACCATGACTGCCTGTGTAAACGTGGGCAGATTTACTGATGCCCTCTGAGCCTCGACTCCCTCATCTGCACAGAAGGGACGAGAACACCTGCACCACAAAACTGATGTGGGGAATAATGAGGTCATACATACAAGATGCCTAATACTTTGCCTGAAACGTAATGGGTAAACAGCAAAGAATGGTCACTATTATTTCATGACGCTATCCTCCCTGGCTCCCCAGCCTCTGCAGACCCTTAGAGGGTTCCTGTCCCCCAGGGTTCCATCTTTGACTCAATTACAGCTCTACAATTTGATCCAGAACTGTGAGTGAATTTTACTTTTTCTATTTTTGCAGCTACGCACTGAAAAGTTTGAAATTTTTCTCTGTAGCCTACTTCTCTCCCTGGAACTCCAGGCAGGCCTCTGAAAAAGGATGGGGAGTCTCTTGGGTGTTGTGGAGGGAGCATGCCTAAGGCACAGAGAGGCTCCTGGGGCAAGTCCATTTGTCTACTAGAGACTAGGGCCAGCCCATGCCAGCCTGGAACCACAGGGAAAGAAGCTGATCCTGACCAAGGTTGGCATATCCCTGCTGGCTGAGCAAACTTCTTGAACAGGAAAAAAAGCAACGCTCTACCCTACTCTGTGTTCCTCAGGGGCTGGGGACTCTCTCATGCATCTCTCTGTCCCCAATGCCGGGTATGTAGTGAGCACACAGGTCTCTGGAAGGGCACTTTAGCAATTGTTGATGTGGGACAGGGTTTAGAATTCACAGTATTGCAATCATGGACTTTTGTGTCATAATCTTTGGGCAAGTTACTTAATTTTTCCAAGTTTGTTCTCTCATATGCAGAATGGGGACAACATTAGCACCCGGCCTAGAATGTTGTTGTGTTAATTATAAGACATAACACATAAAGAATTTAACACATGCCTGGCCAATCATGTGCTCAATAATATCAGTTGTTTTTATTGTTATTTGCTGTGAGATTTCCAAAAGCGGAAGTTGTGGAGACCTTTGGCAGAGAGATAAAGGAAGCCAGAGAATGGTCAGAACAAGACAGCAAAAAGGACAGCAATTTTTAAATTAGATTCAGAACAAGAAAAAGAACAAGGAAGGGATGGGTTCACTTTAAAAAAATTTTTTTTTTAATGTTTGTTTTTGATAGACAGAGAGAGACAGAGCATGAGCAGGGGAGGAGCAGAGAGCGAGGGAGACATAGAATCCAATCTGAAGCAGGATCCAGGCTCTGAGCTGTCAGCACAGAGACCGATGCAGGGCTCGAACCCACAAACTGTGAGATCATGACCTGAGCCAAAGTCGGATGTTTAACTGACTGAGCCACCTAGGGTGGGTTCACTTTTGAGGGAGGGTGACAGAATGTTAACTGAGAGAGATGACGGAATTACTCAACCCTCAATAAAAGACTACCACAAATGAGAATGATCTTCAAATTGCAAAAAGTAAAAGAAGCATAGTTTGGAAAGGGAATAGAAACTCATTCATATTGGAGGGGAGTCAGTGAGCACCTCTTTAAATTGGCTGTTGCCTCTAGGCTCAAAAATGACATCAGAGGACATTCAAATAACTTACAGATGTGATCAGTGTCTGTAATCTCGAAAACTCAGAACAAAAGCTTTGCCAGTTTCCAAAAGGGGTGTGTGTGTGTGTGTGTGTGTGTGTGTGTGTGTGTGTGTGCGCGCGCGCGCACGCGCGCGCGTGCGCGTGTGTATTGGAAGAGGGGTTTGGAGTGAATCCTGGGAATCACAACCCACTAAGTTGAATGTCAATCCCCAAATAAACAGATAGCCTGCTACCCTTTAGAAAAGAGACACTTGATTATTAGGAGCTGGTTCAGGTTCACTTAAAATAAAGCACATCAGACAAATGTCATTTCCTTTTTAAAAGGTGTTTCACCAACTGGTGGAACAGTGGCTTTGATTTGGTAAGGCAATCCATCTATATATTCAGCATTTATGAGCTGTTTCCTATGCCAGGGATATAAAGGTGACAAATTCGTGGTCGGAGAAGCTCACTTCGCAGTCAACAAGGTGATGACTCATGGCTGGATGGTAGCGTAGCAAGTGGTATCATAGCCAGTGGAATAAATCTGCCCAAAGTCTGCAGATGAACAGTGTCAGCTCAGAGAGGGAACCTGGCTCTGCTTTGATTCATGTCATGTTCAATGTTTCAATCAAAGACCAGTTTCAGAAGACCCGGAAAAGACATGCTTATCAAATGAGCTCAGGACAGAGTAAGAGAGATGGCACCTGCTGAATGGTGGAATTCAGATTCCAAATGGTCTTGAGAGCTGTTGGAATGAACAACGTGACCAGTAATAAAATCTAGTCAAGCTCAAGACTGCACGAGTACATTAAGTACCATATTCCAATCAAGAGGAATAGAGTCTTAAAGTTGACTATTGGGAACAATAAAAATGCACGGAAGGACACTGAAGGTAAAGGAGTGAGTGAGAGGTCCAGATACCACAGGAAAACCCTGTGGATAGATCTGAGAAGACCTTGGAAAAGTGCCTCTCGAGTAGTAAGTCAGCCCCTCCTCAAGGTAGTGCTCCATCGTTCTTGTGCAGTGAATGGGTCTACATTTCCCAGGTGGGTCATTCACAGCCACAATCAACTACGCTCTCTTACTCTGGGGTCCTGGCAGAGGAGGGGACGCTCAGTTACCTTCTCTCCAGGTGTGACTGAGATACGCCATACGCAGTGCATGTGGGCGGAGTAGCCATTGGGGTACTCAGGGGAAGAGAAGTTGCCTGTGCTGTCTTGTAGGGTCTCTCCACAAGCTGTCAGAGAAAGGAAATGACTGAACTGCTGGCTGCAGATGCTCAATGCCCCCAACCTCCTGGCTTCCCATGCCCTGAACTCTGGCATCACTCAGGGGAGAGAAGAGCGGCTAAGCAGAGGAAGGAGTCTGGGGTGGTCCTGTCCCTTTAAGATCCACTCCGTGCTCTTTACACATAAGCCCACACCATTGGACCTATTTGGCCTAGTGCTGCAGGATGCCCTGCTGTCCAGGCAACATGGCTTCCAGAGCTAAGGTCAAAGCTCCTTTGGTGGGCCTCACTCTACCTCCGTCCCTGAGAATTGCTCTGCTAGTCCCCTTTACTGCTCCTACTGTCCTATTCTCCCAGACCCTCCAAAGGTACATGGCTCAGTATCTCACCTGATCCCCTCACCACCTGATCCCAGCCCCAGTTTGGTTCCTTAACTTGAACACTGCCCCTGCCTGGGTACCTCCACCCCTACCACCAGGCAGCTGCTGGCCTTCTCTAAGACTTACAGCCTTAACCTCCTCAGCCCCAGGCCCTGCCCTCCACCCTTCCCTGGTCCATCCCTCCCTGCCCTGACCTGGGCACTTGTAGAGCTTGCGGGCCTGGGCGATGTCCCCCTTGCTGAGCCGGGTCCTTTGGCCAATGGGAGGTTTCACCCCATTGACCTCGTACTTGGGAACAATGGTGTCCAGGAAGATGCCCCTGAAGAGGAAAAGTCCGATCTGGGTGAGAGTCTGATGGAGGGAGGGGTGGTGTGCCTGTGTGTACACAAGGTCACGACCCTGCCAGAGCCCAGACATTCCTCAGTAGGGTCAGGAACGGGTGGAGATTGCTCACCCTGTCATTATGCTGCCCACTGACCAGCAGCCACCCTGCTCCGTGGCAGCCACACTGCTGGAGCCTGGGGGAGCCCCAGGAATACGCTGGGAGGTCAGGGACACAGGCTCCACATGCCCTGGGAACCTAGTGGTGTTCTGGCTCAGTCTAGGTCCAACCCCCAGCCTCAGGAGAGCTTGGGACCCCTAGCGACCATGTCTCTAGCCTCACCAAGCCTCTGCTTCTGTGGCCCCTCATGCTCGTTCGGCCGTGACTGAACTTCTCCCAGGACTACCAAGGCCAGTGCTTCATTTTGCTGGCACGGATTGCTTTTGACAAGTTCCACCGTGGTCAGACCACACAACTCCGGATCCATCCATGTCTCCTGTCCCCCCTGCCCAGTTCCTGCCTGCTAAGTCCTGGGTGTTTCCATCTGGGAGGAGCAGGACGAAGGGAAACAGGCGGCCCTCTGCCTCCCCAGGGTCCCTGACTCACACCCAGCTGGGTGGAACTCAGCAGGGGGTGGGGTGGGATGTGGTGGGAAATGTCCAGGGGAGGTCTGTGGCTGTGGGGGGCAGGATGACCTCACCACCCTTCCTTGGTCTCTGTTCCCTCAGGTCTGGAGGCAGGGAGACTGAGGAGGGGCACTGTGCGTGGGACAGAGCAGGACTGCAGACAGAGGATAAGGAAAGAGCCAGGCATGGGAAAGGCCAGGCTTGGAAGGGGAGCCTGTAAAGGAGCAGGGAGGGGCTGTTTCCCACACTCTGCTAAGGAGAAGCTGCCGGTGCAGAGGCTGGGCCACTACCTCTGGGGGTTCCGGTCATGATTTCGGGGAATGTGGGCCCCCAGGAGGAGTGTGTGCGCTTGTAAGCAGAGGAAAGGGCTAGTTCAGGGCAGTAGCCAGCCTTTGTGCAAATTAGCCGGTTCCAAAAAGGCAAACTGATTACAAAGGATGCCCCCAATTAGAAAAATGTGTCCTCTTTTGGCTGACAGATGAGGGAAAAGCTCAGCTCCCTTGGCTGATACAGTTCTGAGCCACAGCATATACATATGTGTCAGGCAAAATGGCTGGACTTCAGCCTCCTGAGCCAGGTATCCCAGGGGTCCACAGTACTAGGCTTCGTGCGTCCAGGCCCTGCCATGGACCCACAATGGAAGAGGACAGCAGGGCAGGCAGCATCCATGGGTCCTCAGCTCGGGAGCTGGGGCCACCCAGAAGCCCACTCTCCCCCTTGGTGACTGCCCCAGCAGGGCAGCCCAGTGCAAAGTGAGAGGCCCAAAGAGAACGCCCTACAGAAGGCAGGATTAGGCTGCCCCAGAGGAGGCCAGGCCCCATCTCTCACCTGGAGAATGTGTTCCGGGCATAGTGCATGATACTGTCAAAATCATAGGTCTCCCCTAGGGACTCCACTTCCTGGAGCTCCATCTTCAAGAAGTTATACTCCTGCCCTGCGAAGACCAGGAAAAAGGTGTGGGGGGTGGGAGGGGTGGGTCTGTGTGCCACACAGTGCCACTTTTTCAGGGTGGGGAGTGGGGCCCCTCAGGTACTCGAGAGGTGCCCCCCTACCTGAGGGTCCAGGGAGCAGCCAAGGGAAGTCTGGGGGGGTAGGGGCGGGTCTCTAGAAGAGTCGGTCCAGCAGAGGGGCAGGGTCAACGAGGACTGGCTGGAGGGAAGGCTCAGAGAGTATGGGAAGGAAGCACCCATTTCTAGAACCACAGGGAGATGAAAGCAGGGAAGAGCAGAGGAGGCCTGGGGAGGGAGGAAGGAAGCAGGAAGGGAGGGGAGAGGGGGTAGCCAGGAGAAACAAGAGAAAAAAAAAACCCTTAGAGGGGAGAACAGGCAGAGGGCAGAAGACTGGGCAAAAGTGAAGAGAAAGGCTGAGGTGGCATGGGGGATGGGCCAACTCCCCCCTCCCCCCCTCCCTCCAAGGCCAGCTGGGCTCTGGGCTGCTCTGGAAGGCCTGCATGTCCAGGACCAGGACCTCTCCCAGCCCCCCAAACAGCTCCACAACTGATGTTCTGTCTCTGAGCTGCTACTGGCAGGAAGCAGATGCCTCAGGGGCAGGGTCTGGACCAACCTGGGCCCTGGGCAAGGGCTGCCACAACACTGAGCTGACCACAAGCTATGGCTCCAGGAAGCAGCTCCCACCCCTACTAGAGGCCCCGGAGTGGTTGGGGCGGCGGGGGGAGGGGGGGGGCGGGCAGGTGTGGCACACAGCTAGGCACTCAGGCCAAGGTGCGTACCTGGCTGGATGTTTTCACGCACGATAGAGACATGGCGGTCCCGGTCTGGCCGCGTGTGCTCGTGCCAGAAGCCAATGACGTGGCCCAGCTCATGGACAACAATGCCGAACTTGTCACAGTTCTTGCCGATGGAGATGGCCTGTGGGCCTCCACCGCGGCGACCCACGTAGGAGCAGCACCTGGAGGGCGGGGCCAGCTCAGGGGGGCGGTCCCGAGCTGGGGGAGTGCATCCACTCAGGGGCCGGGCGAGGCTGCCAGGAGGGTGAGGGAGTGAGGTACAGGGGAGGGGCCTGAGCGTGGGATGCCCAGGCTGTGTTCAGGGGTCATAGACACACCAGGGGGCAGCTCCTGGGAAGATGCCCGATGGCAGGAGTGGGGACAGATGATGTAGGATCGTGCCCAGATGGGGCAGCAGTAGTGCCCAGAGCAGAATGTGGACTGGGGTGATGGCCGAGGGTGCAGTGCCCAGGGGCCCCTGCTCACCCGCAGGGTCGATAGGTGAATACAATATAGCTGTCCTCATCAGTGCGCTCCAGGAAGGTGACACAGGTATGCTTCTCCCAGTGCCTCATGGCTTGCCGGAAGACTGCCCTCTGACTGCCTGCCAGGATGAAGGGGGCCAGGCTGCCACAGTGTCCAGGTGGGCCCACCTCAACCCACTGCCAGAATGTCAGCCTCTTGTTGGACAGATAGGCAGAGGACACCACTCATACCACTACACATGACAAGGCTGCCCCAAGGCTAGGCCCCGATGCAGGCTGCTCCCTCGGCCCCACAACATCATGCTCACCAGTGAAGTTTCCCCCAATGACAAAGGGGATGACCCCATCAGGCCACACACGCTCTGGTCTGGATGTGGCTGCCCGCCGGCTCCGGGACCTGCTTCTCCATCTCCCACGGTTTCTCCTCTGTGGCTGCCCACTGGTGCTCTGGCAGTTGGGGGTAGAAGAGTTTCCTGGTGTTGGGAGAGGAAGACACTGGTAGCAAGTGAAGGAATAGGAGTACGGGGAAACATTATACTCTATCCGCATTTTGGGGGGATTCCATACCTGTCCACTCACTAAAATTTATTTGTAACCCCCAAACCAATAACCTTAGCTCTTTCACGGTCAATCACTGACACGCACAGGACAGTGAAAAACATGAGTCACCCCCATACCCAACCGAGGTTGAACAAGGTGACACTTTGCCTTCTTGGTTCAGCTCTCAGAATGTAAATAAGCATCTTTTTCATAGTCTGTTTAGTGCCACATTTTTTTTTTTTTTGTATGTGGGGACTTTTTATTGGTGATTTTGCTGTTTAAAATGACCCCCTTCTGCCCTGATAGTACAGAGGCACCAGACCACTGTCCAGCGTTCCTAAGTGCAAGAAGGATCTGATGTGCCCTATGGAGAAAATACACGTGTGTTAATATGCTTTGTCGAGCCCCTAAGTTACAGTCCTGTTGGCTATAGCTCAAAGTTAATGAATCTACTGTGTATTAAATAAGGGGTCTTTAAACAGAAACATACGTAAGACAGGGTTACATACTGATCAGTTGGTGAGAATGTTGTGACAAGAGGCTTGCAGGGACCTAACCCTGTATTTCTCCTAGGAGTGATGACTGACTCAGTATTTGTTAATTCAGTGTTCACAGTGACTTTATAGAACAAAGTTATTCCATAACTCTATTCATAACTACCACAGATAGCAAGAATGGACTAAAACTGAAAAAGAGAACAATGGTGTACTAATTTCCTAGGAACTATAGGGGACTTGAGACCAGGAAATGTTGACTTCTCATCTAATAAAACTTCCTCCTTGTGGAGCATATAGAGCTTGACGTCTTTAAGTGTTCCCAAATATATGTTCTCATTTGACACAGTAGCTCTCTGGGATGCACTGTGCAAGTGTCACTGTGTATTATTCGACAGATAAGGAAACTAAAGCCAAAGATTTGCCCAAAGTCACCTAGTGAGTTAGTGGCAGGCCCACATGCTCCAGTTCCTCCATTCTGCTTGAACCATGTCTGCTGGTCCCCTCTCAGGCCAAGTAAGCCTTGCTAGTCATCAGGCCACCATGTTCCCCTCCAATGCCAGCTCCTCTCTGGGAAGTTTGACCTTTACTCCATGGCTGCCCATGCCAAGATCCTCTCTCATGCTGGACAAGACAACCACCAGAGTGTGTGCAGAATGGGCTCTGGATAAGAATCCCTATCCTTTGTCAGTGGGAGGGCTCCCTGTGGGCAGCACCATGTTCCTGAGCAGTGACAAAGCTGGACAGAACTAAACCAGCCCAGGCACTCATTCTTCCTATTCTCTCACCCATTCATAAGTGCCAGGTGGGTTGCTAGGTGCTTGGGCCACACCTAGGGATAAGAAGGACCCGTCCCTGACCTTAAAGAGCTTTGAGTCCAGTTGGGGAGATAGACATATAAAAAAAATCATTGAAATATGGTTCCATGAGTGAGACACTAATACGGTAAACAGAGAGCAGACAGAGCACAGAAAATGGATGGATAACCATGCCTGGGGGATGATCAGAGAAGATTTCATCAGAGAAGCTCTTGAGATGGGCTTTGAAGGAAGTATAAAAGCTTGCAAAGTGGGAGCATGAGGAGAAGCTGGGAGGGATTGGGGTGTTGAGCAAAGAGCATCAGATTTGGAGTGAGAAGGCTTGGGTTCCTGTCCCAGCACTGCCACTGACCAGCTATGTGATCTTGAATGAGTCATGTTATCTCCATGAGTCTTAGTTTCTGGATCTGCAATGCAGGACTTGTCCTACATCTACCTTTGAAGGTGGTTGGGGAAAGGTTAGATAATGCTGGTGAAAGTACTTTGTAAACTGTAAGCAAAAAGAATGTCAGTTCTTTGCTCCTGGGTATGTCTATACTTGCTGCTCCTCTGGGGAAGGGACAAAGATATCCCAAGGGAACATAAGCCATTATGCTGGGTTCAAGCTCATAGCCTCTGTCCTGAGAGGGCCTGGTTGGGAAACAGGGAGGTTGCTTGTTTCTCTAATTCTGGAACCCATTTCTGGGACATAGAAGGGCCCGCCTGTACCCAGAGTACCTGTAGTTTTGATGGAAGACCTGTGGGTTGCACGCTGCCTGAGGTCCTCAGCCTGCTGCACCTGGAAGGCCCTCAGGTCCTCCTCATCCAGGGCGATGTCCCCAAGGAAGGCAGCTAGAGAGAAAAGACGAGGCCTGGGAAGTTAATCCTCCTACCCAGCACTGACAGTTCCAACCCCATGGGTACCACCCCTACCCCCATAGCAACATCAGTCTTCAAATGCCTTCTGAGGAAGGGGGTCATAGGGGACTGGATTTGAGGATCCCGGGGGAGACTCGTGCTCACTTCTAAGTTGGGAATCTAGCAAAGCTGATACACGTTCCCTACCAGAGGAAGACACGATCATGTCACTTTTCCCATCGCTCTGTGGCAAATATTTAGTAAGCCAGGTACCACTCGAGTTATTAGCAAGACAGAAGAGGTTCCTGCTTGGAATACCTGGGTGACTCAGTCGGTTAAGCATTTGACTCTTGATTTGGCTCAGGTCGTGACCTCATGATGGTCGTGAGATCGAGCCCCGAACTGACAACAAGGAGCCTGCTTGGGATTCTCTCTTTCTCTCTCTCTGCCCCTCCCCTGCTTGTGTTCTCTCCCTCTCTTCTTCTTCTTCTTCTCTCTCTCTCTCTCAAAATAAATAAATAAACTTAAAAAAAAAGAGGTCCCTGCTCACATAGAGCTAACCTTCAACAATACATAACTAAATAAACACTGAACTCAAGAATTCCAGACAGTGATGAATGCTATGAAGAAAACAGAAGGGGGTGAGATGATAGAGCATCTACTCTGTGGGCCCATAACCTTGGCACTGCTCCGAGCCTATGGTATTCACACAAGTGCCGTTTCAATTAAATTGAGGGGAGGCCGTGAACAAAAATTGGAGCAGATAGGCCTATTAGGGAAACCAGGACACTTAATGGGAGCTGCCCAGCTAGGAGGAAAAAGTTTAACGGTTTTCAAGCGATTCCTATTCTGAGTCTCAGGGTCTCCTCTCTGGAGGAAGAAAGGCCTGGGGGAATAGAGCCCCCTGAATAGGCATTTTGATTTCTGGACCTAGGGAGAGATGTTTCTGGAGAGATGAGCTAAACAATCTGCCTGCCTTTGGAAAAGCTGGGAGCAAGAGGAAGCTGAGTGCTCTGGAAGGAGCTCAGAGGCGAGCTTCATGCTGAGCTGGGCTGGGGAGGCGGGAGGGTGAGCTGGATGGAGGTGGGGCGCAGAGCAGCTTCCCTGAAGCTCCACCCATGGCAACATCTGCTTCTCATCCTGAGTGCTACACAGGCCTGGCGGCAGCATTACACAAATTATTTTAACCTTGAGGCCTTGCACACAGGTTTCTCCTCCCCAGATGGCCCGCTGGGTGGACACACACACACACTTCATCACACAGAGAATCAGCCACATGGGTTAGTGATCCTACAGACATTTGGTGACATCCACAGCCATGCCCTCAAACACAGAGCTATGTGAGTCACAGAGATGCCCCCTCCCCCAGCAGCGCCCACACCACCCTTGTAGGTAGAAGGCACTCCAGAACATTTATTCGAGTGAAGTATCACATCAATAGTCTTTAGGCCTGCAAACACATGCCCATAGATATGTACTCTGATGGGACCTTCACCTGGATCAACAGAACGTGGGAGTCCCTCTAGCAGTTATCTAGGCCAGCCTTCCATTTTACAGATATGGAAACTGAGGCTCAGAAGGGAAATGGTCTCCCACACTGCTAGTCATTGGAGAGGCTGGATTCATAACCCAGGCCTCCTGATTCCTAGTCTGGCATTCACTGCACTCAAGTTCATTACCTCTGTGGAGCCATATACACAAAGATAGACACTCACTCAGACACACGCATCCACACACAAAAATACAGTCATAAACCACGTGTTCTAAAAAAACACACATGCACAAGCTCCAACACACACACAAACTAACTGCAAGCTCCAAACCCATGAAGCCAATGATGGTAGCAATAATGACACCTTATGTTAATGTCGAAATCAATGTTGTGCTTCCTAGTTGACAAAGTGCTTTCTCATTAACGGATTCACTTAATCCTGGCCCACTCGGCACGTGCCCATTAAGCCACACTCCATCTCTGCATTTGCCTGGGTGTGTACAATTACAAATTGCTGGAGAGAGAACCGAGTGGCTAGATTCCAGCCCACCTCCCCAACTTTAGTGATTAGAACACTTGGGCTTAAGAAAGGAAATGAGTTGCCCAAGGTCACCAGGTGGTAACTGGCCCAGAATCTCTTCCACCACACGAGCAATATTCTTTTCTGTAAAATGTCGCCCTTGGTGGCCTTGGCTCAGGAACTGGTGGGACAGCAACAGAAGATATTTCTTAGCTGACATGCAAAGATCATAGGATCAGAGGGACACTCCAAGGAGGCAGTGATGGCTTCCTGCACGCCAACATTCAGACAGGTACACTCATGCCACATGAATAACTCCACACCTTTGCACAGACACAAGTACCTCCAAGCTCACGTGCCCGTGGGCATTATCATATACACATGTGGCTGGATATTTAGACTCGTCTCTGCACACAGCAGCAAAAAGCAAAGTCTTTGTAGTTAGACCTGTCTTTGAATCCTAGCTTGGCTAATATTAGCTGACATGTCATATAAGCTCTACCAAACCTCAATTTTCTCCTACATAAAAAGAAGCTAACAACGGAATCTGTCTCCTAGAATTACTGCATGAAATAAGGCATGTAAATAAAGCACCTAGCACAGAGTATGGAGCACAGTAAGTACCCACTAAATGACTACTGTTAATATTACTCCAATAACAGCCCCATAAGCTCATAATCTGCTCTCTACTTTCCAAGGGCACATTGGTTCACCCACATTGGCCTCCCAGCTGAGGGAAGCCCTGGAGTGCTCAGAAGTAGAACCTCAAATTCCAAGTACAGAGGCCACAGAACTGTGCTGGCCTGTGAAACCAGGACAGTGGGGGAAGGGAGCAGGGAGCAGGGCAAGTGGAAGGCAGGAAGGCCCTAGGCTGGCCGCAGAGCTCTTCTGCAGAGCCGGAGTCCTGTGGTGGGGATGTCATGACTGAAGAATGTGTGGGAACAGAGTGGGGGTGGGGAGACATGGGGTGGGCAGGAGAGCCTTCTGGCCAGGAGCTGAGCCTGAAGGCCCTGCCCATTTGGGATTCCCTCATGGGGAAGCTAGGGAATCTGGATGCTGGAAAGTCCAGGACACCTCCCCCCTAACCCTTACCCGGAAGGAAGCCCTGAGGTCAGGGTCAGAGTAGTAGTTGTTTTCAACACAGGATCAAAAGTTTGTTTTGTTTTCCGGCTGTAAACCAGCCAGGAGCAATCGTGGCTGCTCCATTGCCAGGCTGGGAGCAGGAGAGGAAAAAGAGTGAGGTGGACCTCATATGCCCATCCTGTAGGTAGGCCTCTTGACTCCAGAGTCTCCTCCCCACAGGGTGTTGCAAGGCATCCCCTTCTGGGGAGAGGGAGAGGACCCTCACTGGTGTGATGGAGCCCCAATGTCATGTGTACCAGGTATACGCATGTCCTATCACATAAATGCAAGCTTCTAGCTGGGGAGAACATACTTAATCACAGCTGTATGCTTATATACAGGTGTGTATTTGCATGCATCCTTACATGTACTCAGGAGTACCCATATGCACAGTTGAAGAGACTTGCTCATAAAGCAGAGGTGCACCCATAAATGTGCCCAAACACCATCCTTACTACTTCCCTGTGTAAGCCGTAGTGTGTTCAAACATACAAATAATTGCATGTGCACATTTCACAGGCCATACCCCCAAAAGGAGAAGGGTGACCTTAAAAATGGATGGGGGGTGCAGACAGAGAGAAAGAGACAGAGAGATTAACTGATTCCTCTGGATACCCTTAGGAAGTCCTTAGTGGCCTGAGTGACACATTCTACTCTCTCCCTGTCCTCCCCTAATATCTTCTCCCCAGATCTCTAGAGAAACTAGAATTCTTGAGAGTTCCTTCTTCTGGGGAGTCCCATGGTTCCCCTCCATCTGGAGCCCAGGGAGACTGTCTTTTCCTCCTCCCTTGGGGCACCTAAAAGAGAAGGTGACTCAGGGAGCAGGGGCATAGGTGGGTGGGTGACTCATTCAGAGTGTCTGGAGGGGGAATGTGGTCTGGCAAGAGAAGGGATTGCTTCTCAACTTCCGGAGCTTGTGACCTACTCCTCTAAGGCCCCTTGAAGTCCAAATCTGGGCCACAAGGCCCTGGGCTGAGGAGAGTGATAAGGGTTGGTAAGCTACCCCCATACCTCACCTCCTAAAAGCAAACCTCTGGGATGCAAGTTGAGGTAAAAGGAAGGTCCTCACTGGTTCAAGGGTAGTCCCTACGTGTTTCTCTGCTTATGGGAGCAACCATGTCCCAATTCCTGCCTCCTGGGTCTCTCCCAGAGTCCTGAGGGTCATGGCCAAGTCTCCTGGGGCACCAAACAGAGCTGGGAATCTCAGGGAAGGACCCCTCCCCCCTTGATGGTTTGGCATCCTAACATACAAGAAGTCAGGGCTGACTTGCAATCTCCCTGGGCAAGGGGGAGAGAATGAGAGAGACAGAGAGACAGAGTTCATATTTGCATTTGACAGCCTGCACACCAGAGTGCAAGCTTGGTGGGACCAGCAATCAGCACACACATAGGCCAATTTGGCTTCCCGCCTATTGTTCTGGTGTTGCCCAGAAGATCCAGGAAACTCTCCAGGGTATCAAGGGTCTTAATTTTTCCTTACTTCTCTCAATTTTGCCCTAACTCTGACAGTAACTGCAAGACGTAATCTCAAATGAAGGGGCCTGGTTATCCTGAAAAGATCACAGGTGAGCCAGGGGAGTGAACAGGGCTTTCATTCTTGGTTCTCTGTGTGCAAGGAGGAGAAAAGGAGAGAGATGGACAGGGTCGAGGGAGAAGAGGGAAGCAGACATATCAGGTGCATCCAAAGGAGGTAAATCCAGGTACACCTACCACCAGAGCTCAGAGAGGGCAAGAAGACACAGCAACATAGAGAAAAGAGCCTAGGGACCTAAGGCTTGAGGGTTGTCAGTGTGGGGTCTTAGGGAGTCAGGGCAGAGGTACGCAAGGCTGCACTAGTCACACCCAAGAGGGAAGCCTGATCTGACCCTGAATCTTGGCCTTGTCAGGCTTTCGGGCCCTCTCGGCCACCCCCCAGGCCTGGCCCAGCTCCCCACCAGCCTCACTTCACCCTGGTGCAGAGCTTTCTCCAGAGCCCTTGTTTGAAGTTCCAACTCAGCCAGCCCCACCCTAGCATGAAATCCGAGACTGGGGATAGAGCCCTCAGCCTCCTGCTGCCTCTTCCAAAAATCACTCCAATTCCAACCAGGAGTGAAATACATCAGAGTGACTTCCTACCCATTCTTTAAGGCCTTGCCTCCTGCATGAGGACCCCCCCCCCTCCAACCTTCCCAGCCTGCTGTGATCACTGTTTCTCTGCCACCGTCACCACTGGGACTGCAGAGGGACAAGAGGCTCCTTGAGCCTTTAAGTCCTTTCCTTCCAAGGTGGCACATAACGCATTGTGGTTTGTGCTGTTGTTTACACGTCTTGTGCGCCTGCTGGACTGGAAGCTCACTGAGGGCAAGGGCCATGTCTTACACTTTTCTGTATCTCCCACAACATCAAGCCTAGGGCCAGGCACATATTAGCATTCAGTACATGTAGACCAGTAGAATAAACAAGTAATACAAGGACAGAGACAGGGAGAACACTTCCTTTTCCTGAAAACCAAGCCCATTCCTCAGAAAAAATAATGAAATGAGAGTGTGAGGCACAGAACACAGGGGAGTAGGCAGCAAACATTTATTAAGTGCTTACTGTGTGTTAATCTCTAATAAGTGTTTTATATATGTTCTCATATTTAATCCTTACCACCAACTCTACAGAGAGACATATTATCAGTTCCATTTTACAGGTGAGAAAAGCCAAGTTCAGAGATGATAATTAACATCCGCCAGGCAGTAGAGCTAATGAGCTGTGGGTCCAGGATTGACAGCTTAGGTCGGCCTGCCTTCAAAGGCCAAGCTCTATCTGCTTAGCCTCATGCCCACCCCAAGCCCAGGGAGAAAGATGATGGCTAATGTCTGGGTCACCCACAATCCAGAGGGGGTGGAGAAGAAGGGCTGAGAGATTTGGCTTCTGCTCCTCCCACTGGAAGAAGGGTCTCCTACTTTGCAGCTTAGTGTGATCCATTCACCCAAAGTGGGGAGCCCAGGGTTAGGACTAGAGTGACCCAACCTCTTATGCCACATACAGGCACTCCTAGAACCTTAGGGACTGTGCCACTGCCCCTGGCCCTGGCTATTTGGAGACAGGCTGAAATCAGAGGCAGGAAGTTGAGGAAAGGTTCTGACATCTTATGCCCTGTGTGTTCTCTTGTCCCAGGCAGCCTGTTCAGGGTCATCTGATTAGGCAAACAGCCTGTGTGCCTGGCCATCTGGTCACTCCAGGGGCAGGACCCCTCTGGGCCCAGCAGGAGTGAAGGGGTTACTTGGGGTCTTCATGGACAAAGAACACACACACGCAAACACACACTCCAGGGCCCTGACCTCAGCTAATTAGCCTCCAGTGTCTGTGGACTGAGAGAGCTGATATACAGTATTTGAGTTCTCTGTGTTTTTCTCCTTTCCACCCTAACTTGGCCTTGTTAGGTCTCTCTGGCACATAAGGGCAGAGGTAATTCCCCCTCCCTGGCTGGCTTCTCTAACTTTGACAGCTGTCTCCTCTGTTCCAGAAGGTTGCTGTGTTTGGTGGGGTGACACATGGGATACCCAGGGAGCATGGTTTCAGAGGATCCCTTGAAAGACTTTCTTCTTTCTCTTGGCTGGGTGGGGGCCTCAGGAGACTTGCTGCTCAGAGATGCAGGCCTCCCGCACCCCCTGGGCAGACAGATGTGCAGCCTGGGGGCAGCCCAGACAGGCTGGAAAACACCAATGTCCTGGAGCTTGAGATGGGGGAGAAGGGAAAAGTGCACGCGCGCGCACACACACACACACACACACACACACACACACACACACGGGAGTTTGGCCAGAAAAGTTTCCTGCAGGAGGAAAAGCCTCCTTGGCCGCAGGTTTCTCCCTGGACCCAAAGAGCTTTCCCCAGGAATCCTCTGGGAAGAGGAGGCAGCGGCAGCAGCTTCCACAAATAGCAGCAAAACTTCAGTCCTAAAAGTCCCCCAAACTTCCCCCTCCCTCTCTCCCTCTTTCTTTTGTTCCCCACTGCATTGCCAACCAGGCAGCTCCCGGCTTCCCACACTGGACTGTCCTCCCCCAACCCCAAACCCTAAGCAGCCCGCGCCTCCCCGCCGGGCCTGCTCGCTCCCCGGCCCCGGCGCCCCTGCCGGTCGGCGGGGTGGGGGGCGCCTACCCGCCTTGCAGGGGTCTTTGTAGTTGACGGGCTCCGAGTCCTCCTCCTCCCCCAGGTCATAGGTGTAGTCGGCCAAGTCCAGTGGCCCGCCCGGGCGCGCGAGCAGCAGCAGCCAGAGCAGCAGCGGCAGCGGCAGGCGGGCCACGCCGGGCATGCTGGAGGGCGCGGCGGCGGCGGTGGCGGCGGGCGCGGTGGCGGCGGCGGGTCGCGCCCGGACGCGGGAGCCGGCGAGAGGGGAAGCGGAGGACTGGCGGCGAGGGGAGGGCGCTCCCCTCCGCTCGCCCGCGCGCTCCCTCCCCGCGCTACCCACCCCCCCCCCTCAAGCGTCTCTACCTCTCCCCCTTCCCTGTCCTCGCCCCCCTCCTTCCTGTCTCCCGCCCCCTCTCCTGCGCGGCTCCTCGGCTCTCTCCCCGAGCCTCCAGCCTTCTCCGCTCCTTTCCCTTTTTTCCCTCTTTCCTTCTCTCCTCCCTCCCTCCCCCCCCCCCCTTTTTAGGGAAATGAGCTCGCTGGAGGGCGGGTTTTCGCCTGGAGCTCGGCCTCCCTCGGGTCCCGGACAGCGCTCTGCCGGGTCGGGCCGCGAGCCAGCCGGGGGCGGGGACCGCGGAGAGCCGGCCCGCCCCGGGAGGGGGCTCGGCCGCCCGGGGCGCGGGGTGGCGGGGCCGGGGAGGGGGCGCCGGGCCTCGGGGTGCCCGGCCGACGGCCGCTCCCGCGAGGTGCCCTCTAGTGGCGGCTGGTCCCGTGGGCGCCGGGCCCGAGCCCCGTCCCGGGCAGCGGGACACGCTGTCAGGTCTCTCCCGGGCTTCAGCTCGCCTCTGCCTCCTCGGTCTCTGACTGCGTTTCTCCTCCCGCCTCTCTCGGTCTCTGCCTTTTTCGGACCCTAGCTCTCTCCCATCGCGGTCCCTGTCTCTCTAGTTCAGTCTTTCGGTGTCTGGCTGTCTCTGTCTCTCTCCCTCCCTCGGGAGACACCACTGGGGGGCGCCTCGAGCCCGTAGATTGCCTAGTCCCCTCGCCACTGCCCCCCGCCCCCGCATCGCTCCTGGACGAAGTGGGAAGGGGAAACCCCCATTGCTTCCCCAAGGTCCTACCCTTCCCCTGACCCACCCACCAAGAGCGGGAGCGAGAGGGTGTGGGAGATAGAAAAGGCTCACCCTTCGTTTTTCAATCGGGTTGCTTTATTCTTTCATGGTAGTAGCCCCCTGGCCCCAGGAGCATCTCCGCTGCCCGTTCCCACCTCTCCCCACAGCTCCCATTTCTCCAGCACCAGTCCCTATGGTGTGGGCAGGAGCAGCTTCCTGCGTCTCTGCAAAAGACCCTTTTCTCATGGATCTTTCCTGTCCATTTGGGGTTTCCACAGGCCCTGAGAAGCAAAGAAACACTGTTTATTATGAGAGGGAGAGAGACTGGGGGGAGGTATCTATGAACCTTCCCTCCCCTGAGCTCCCTAGATGACCTGGCTTCAGTGGATCCTCCCTGTTGCTTGGTCAGCTGACATGGGGAGGTGGCCCAAGCCTTCCTGGGCCACAGCTGCTCAGTGCCCTGGCAGTCACACCTGCTCACCTGAGGGGTTCTAGATGTAGTAGAGGGGCACCTCGCCACACAGGGTGCTCACAGTGGTGCCCAGGAAGTCCAGGTCCACAGAGGATGCTGAGCCAGCATCACGGACCTCCTCCTGGCCCAGCTTAGAGGTAGACACTGCAGGCTTGACCTGGAAAGAGCACCTGATTTTGAGCCTGGGAACTGAGTTTTTGTTCCACCTGTGGCCCTTATTGTGGGACCTCAGGCATGTGAGACCATCTCTCTGAGCCTCCTAAAAGCCTTGGTTTCCTTACCAGTAAAGAGGGGGCTGTGCTGGAGTCAGAAGCCCCCAAGTGGTGAGGCTCAGCTGAGCCCAGCAGCTTGGCATCAGGGCGGGGCTGGGGAATAGGAGGGAAGGTGTGACACAGGTGAGTCTGGAGAGGGGCACTCACCTGGCAGCCCACAAGGAGCAGCGCTCTATAGGTGACAAATAGCTGTTATCTCAAATGCTCCTCCGAGCAGCCCTGGGAGGGAGACAACTTATTCCTCCTCACTCACACACCCACCTGGAAGTTCCGGAACTTTCTGGTGAGAGCCTCAAGACTTGGGATGTTCTCTGGAGCCATCTTCATGATGTAGCAACAGGTTCCTGGGGCTGGCTTATAGGCAATCAGGAGCTGAGGACAGAAACCCCAGGGTTCATTCAGAAAGGCCCTGCCTTACTCACTCCCTAACCCTGATCCTGGGCTATCTCCCTCTAGGTTAGGCACCGAAGGCAGTCATATTGGAATCTGGGGATCAGCCTGGGCAAGCAAAAGAGCTAGGGGCTGGGGAGAGATGGATATGCATGAAATGGCACAGCTGGGTGGGTCTAGCAAAGTCTCGTCACTGGCCCCCCGTCCCCAGCATCAGGCGGTCCAGGTATACCCACCCGCTGGTAGTCATACACTACAATGCCAGTGGAGCCGATGGAGAAGGTGGCAGTGGTACCCACACGCTCACTCAGGGCCAGGCGCTGCTGGGCTTCTGGTCCCCCAATGCTCATCTCTAGGACCTGGGGGAGGGCATAGGGTGGACTGACATTTCTCTTTCCCCACTCATCCCTTTGGCACCCATGTCCACTCTCAGCCCTCTTTACTCAAATGCAATCCCTTCTTCCCTGATAGCTCAGAGAGCCTGGAAAGAACAGGCTGCCATACCAGCAACAGGCCTGGTGCAAAAACCCAAGCCCGATTTGCCACCAGGTGCTTCTGTCCTTTATTGAGGCACCCTTGCCTCCTCCCCTCCGGTCCCCTTGGACCATTCATTGTCTACCCAGCCCATTCAGCCCCTCTGTTTGGCATGTCCTGTGTCCACTGCCCACTCCATCCCAGGCCTGCTCACCATCTCGGTGTGTTTCTGGCTCATGTGAAGACCCATTAGCAGGGCCCCTACAATCACCACGACCACAAGGACTACCACCACGACGACGATGAGGAGGCGTTTGAGGTTCACAGGGCAGCAGGGGATGCTGAACCGGCCCCGGGGGGCTGCTGAGTAGTCCTGACATGGTGAGGCAGGCAGGGAGATAGGTGTGAGATCATGAAGTTGGCCCTTCTTCTCCCTGCACAAGCTGGATACCCTCCCACAGCTGGACACCAATACTATGGACATGCAGAAGAGGGTGAGATCAGAGAAGGCTTCTTGGAAGAGGTGGCCTGGATTCCAACAGAAATGCTTAGACGTGAAGTCTAGCATGAAGAGACCCAAGAGACTCTGCTTTGCTAGTCTCATCTGCTGTTTCCTCCAGACCCCTGGCACCCCGGCCATGCCCAGTCCCTCTCTGTTCCCCCAAATAATCCACAATCTCTCACACCTCCCCGCCTTTACACGTACTACCCCCTTCTTCCTACAATGTCTGCCTCTTCCACCTAGTGAGCTCCTACCTATTTTTCCAGAGCCAGTTCAAATGTCATTTTCTCTGCAAAGCTTCCTGTGACTTCCCAAGTAGTGGCTGCTTACACAGCGCTCTCTATAGCCCTTTCTACTGACCACTGTGGTGGCTCTCAGCCCCTCACATTGGAATTATTGGCTGCCACGTCTGTCTCCCCGAAGGACTGTGCCTTGGTGGTTGGTGTCCCTGCCCTAACTTAGCACAGTCATGGGTTAGTTTAATGAATGAATTTGGATGAGGAAACAGTCTCAGAGAGGTTGGATGAAGCAGGGCCCAGCTCACACACACATATACACACACGGTCACACTCACCGGCGGGCTCTCAATCAAAACCTCCTTGCTGCCCACATCCATCTTGCTGCAGACGCCTTCCCCTCTCATCCCCCAAGTGTGACTAGCATCTTATATGTGCTAGAAGGGAGAGGGGACAGAGGTGAAGGATCCAGGCCCCTTCTGCCAGCCAAGCCCTTGACCTTGAAGCCTGTTTGTTCCTGGCCCTCCAGAACTGATGTCCGGAGAAGCCAGCTGCAAGAGCGCCTAAGGGCTCTTGGCCGTGGCACATGAGTCCTCTCAGCCCGGGCAAGAGCGAAGCTGGGCACACTGAGCAAATTTGCCCTTGGGCAATCTGCACCTCTCACTGTGGGTGTCTTCCTGGCATTGGCCGCCTTTCTTGCTGGCACCTGCCCCTGCAGTCTTGTGGCTTTCCCTGTTCTTCTGCCAGCTTGAACCTCTCAGGCAGCCAGGGGTCTAACCCAATGGGGAGTCCACCACATTTCCCAACAGAATTTCTCTCATGCATAGGGATGAGCTCCAGGAACAGGAATGAGGAGGCAGTGCCTATGGACCCAGAAAGGCAATGCTGAAGGCAGGTTGTGCTTTGGCATCCCTTGTGGGGGTCCATATATGGCCATTTCTCTGAGAGCCTCACATTTTCAATTCAAGTATGCCACCTGCCTGGCCCCTTCCAGCACATCTGCTACCTAACCTCAGACTTGCCCCTGGTCATTCTTTTCCTAATTCTGAAGACTCTGTCCCCTCTGGCTATAAATTCATACCCACTAATGTGTGGTTTTTTTCCTTCTTTGCTTTGGGCTTGTTTGTAAACTGAAGGCCATCCCCCCCCACCACCACGGTTTTTACTTTCATTTCCATTTATTCTATGCTGAATTTATTCCCCAGTCATATACTGTTGTTTCTCCAGTTTCTTCTTGGATATCTTTCTCATCTGTGCAACCTCATCTGGTTTGGCAACAATCTGCTCTGTTTCAGTAAGGATTATCTCAGTGTGGCAAGGAGAGCTCATGCTGGGATTAATCTCACCATGAACTCTGTAAACTTAGTAGCTCATTTTGGGGACTTTGTTCACCTGGATGTGCTCGATGACCAGAGAATGTACCTCTAAACCCTTAAGTTCAGCATTACTCTCTGCATGTTCAAGCAAGTGCGGTAAAAATCCAGCACTCCTTTTAGGCCACTGACCCTGTGCGCAGCCCCACCATTTGGCCTGGACACACCTATCAGCTCCACCATTATGATGATGGAATGGCACACATTGCTTCTGTAAAGTGACATCCTTCAGATACTTGGTGGCTTTTCAGATAGACATGCCCTTAATGATCTGGGGAGTTTCATGAGTGTTCTTAAAATGAATGTAAAGATTTGAACCTCTTGATTTGAATGATTTTGTGGGTTTTCTGAATCAAGTGAATAGTAACCATTTTCAGAGATCAAGTTGAGGGCTTTTGATAGCAGATTCCACACCTGACAGTTCTTTCTTATACCTCAGCAGCCTTGCACAGGGATGGGTGTGGTGACTGATGGGGTCCCAATCCCCTCTTCCTTGAATCTCATCTGCTTGGTGCTGCCTGTGACCCTATTCGTCTGTGTTCCTCTTTTTATACCCTTGGATCCTAAATTTGCCTTGGGAATGCTACTCATTCCAGTATAATCCACTTTCTGGACCTTCTATTTCTCCCTTCTGTCCCTTTACCTCCTTCCTCAAAGACACTTCTTTTGCTTTGTTGTACTAAACCAGATCTACTAATGGCTGCATCCTTTCTCTTGGGTTCCCCTCCACTTGCCAGGCCAGGTGGTCTCTATAGTGCCTTTACCTTGGAACTTCCATAAGTGTGTAAGTCAGAGCCCCACCCTCACTCCTCTAGGCCTAACTCCCTTGTCCTCCTGACACTTTACCTCCAACACTTCACCCCAGTTCCTGTCCCTGCCCTGGGGGCTCCCTCCACACCTTGGCCCTACCATTCAGTCATGAGCTGACCCCCAGCTCTCCAGCACTGGCAGGTTGCCCTTCCCCACAAGGACCCTCTCTCCAGCTGGAGGGCCTTCAGCCTCCAGGTTGCACAACAGCATGGCATCTGAGCTGAGAGTGCCTGAGAAGCTCAGGGAAGGAGAGAGGGAAGGGAAGGGTGTTTGCTCCCACCACCCTCCAATAGCCCCAACTACCCCTTTAAATATTTGCCAAAACCTCTCACAGCAAGTGTCCTAGGAGGAGTGAAGGGGGGAGGGGTCCAGGAAGGAGGGGGAAGCATCCTCCTCTCAACTGTGTGTAGCCTCGGCTGGCTGTGTGCAGGTGCCAGATGTAGGAGACAGCTGCCTGCAGTGCCCACCCCTGCCCGCCCCTGGTTGTCCAGGCAACGCTGGGATTGATTGGCTGACTCACATGCACTGGGCCTAAGCCAGGTGGGCGGGAGGCCAGCAGGAGAGCCAAGGAGGACTGCAAGCATCTCGGGGTCCCTGCGGGCATCTCAGGGGGCCGCATGGTCCAGCTGTGGAGCTTGTTCTGAGCAGGCGCTGTGTGTAGGGCTTGCTGTCATCAGCTGGTGCGGGGAAAGGAATCTCTGTTGGAAAGAAGCCTCTGCTCTCTCTGGTCCTCAGTCTCCCCTGCAGGCTGCTCTTGGGCTGTAATTCTCACAAGTTTTATGGCCCCCCCCCCCCCACACACACACACTTGTTTTTGCCTGTTCAGCAATTGGGGAAAGAACGTTGCCCTCAAATTTCATAAGGGGAGTCCAGATGCTAGCACTGAGACTTCTGGAACTGACCCAGTAGAGGTCTTGCAGTCCTCGTCTTCCTTCTCGGGAAGCGAGGAGGGACCTTTAGCTGAGCACGCATAGCTATCAACTCAGCCCCAACAACAGCCCTCTGTTGTAGACTTCTCATGTCTTGGTCTTTACTGAGGCCATTTTTCTCCCCTGGAAATCCCACCCTTGATGCCTCTCCACCTCTCTGAGAGCCACCTACCCTAAAAGGCCAGACAAGAGCCAATCGCACCTGCTCTGTGACCACACCACTCCAGGCAGTGCCCCATCCCTCCTCCAAAATCTCCCAGTCTCCTGCTGCTCTTTAACCTGCCACTTAGCATCCACTGCTGTGCTCCTCAGCTATGTGGGTGCTTATTGTTGCCCTATGTTCCCTGGGACTGGCCCTGAGACCATGCTCCCCCGAGGATTCTGTGTACCTGTTGCAGGGCAAGGAGCATGCACACAGCCAACATGGAATTATATTCAGTGGTATAGCCAAACACCAAGTGGCTCTTGGCCAACAGTCGATAGGTTGTTCCTTCAGTATGTGGACATTGCAATGCTTCACTGACAGCTCTGGGACCCTAAAGGAGTCATTCTGCCTTTCTAGGCTTTAGTGTGGACAACTGTGAAATGGGACCAGTCTGCCCATTCTGTCTCTCTCTCCAAGCTCTTGTGAGGATCCAATGACATCATCAAGCTGATCATCATGATTATCATCATCTACTTCGCTGACCCCCCCCCCCCCAAGACATCTCTTCTCATTAGCTGGCAGTAGGACCCAGACTCCCTCTTTTTGTCTGTCTCCAGGTTAAATCCCTCTGGGAGAACCTTGGGTGATGTAAGCCCTATGGTAGCCACTCCTTTTATGTGTGCCTCCTCTTTTCTTCCTTCCAGCTCTTCAGCTGCAGGGGTTAGGACAAGATTCACTCTGCCCTTTGTGTGCTGGGCAGAGCCGTGCCAGGGACCAGTGGGGACGGTTGCCCAGCTGCCCCAACCACGTTCCCCACCCCCATTGCTTGTATTCCCACAAGCTGGCATGGGAGGGCAGCACGGGCAGCTGGATGGGCATTGGCAAGTGAGCATCAAAGGGAAGGGACATCCCTGGTTGAGAGAATATGGACATAAGCTCCTACCAGAGAGGCCCCCACTGGCAGAGGCTGGGGACAGCTGGGGACACATCTTAAACCCAGTGATCTTGATCTCAGTTTCCTGGCTTGATGTGGAAAGAATACCAGACTGAGAGCCCAGCCAACCTGACCAAGTCTCCCCTTGTCCTGTACCTGTGAACTTTTGGTACAGTCAGTCCCCATGAGGACCCCCAGGGAGGTATAGAGCAATGGTTCTCAAACATTTCGAGAACATCCTTCTTCTTCTTCTTTTTTTTAAAGTTTATTTGGTTTTTGAGAGAGAGAAAGAGAGAGAGAGAGTGAAAGCATGTGTGTGAGCTGGGGAGGGGCAGAGAGAGAGGGAGACAGAATCCTAAGCAAGATCCTGACAGTGCAGAGCCCTATGCAGATCATGACCTGAGTTGCAATCAAAAGTCAGACACTTAACCAACTGAGCCACCCAGATGCCCTGGACCCCTTAAAATTCTTAAAAAATACTGAGGGCCCCAAAGAGCTTTTGTTTAGGTTATTTTTAAATGTTAATTAATTAATGAAAATTGCGATAAACTCATTCTATGTTTTAACATAAATAACATAATTTTTAAATAAATTTATTTTACAAAGCAAAAGAAATTAGAAGCAAGAATGTTGTTGCCTTGCATTTCTGTAAATCTCTTTATTTTTTTTAATGTTTATTTATTTTTGAGACAGAGAGAGAGAGAGAGCATGAACAGGGGAGGGTCAGAGAAAGAGGGAGACACAGAATCTGAAACAAGCTCCAGGCTCTGAGCTGTCAGCACAGAGCCGACACGGGGCTCGAACCCACAGACCGCGAGATCATGACCTGAGCTGAAGTCAGACACTTAACCGACTGAGCCACCCAGGCGCCCCTCTGTAAATCTCTTTAATTTCTGGCTTAAAAAAATTTTTTTAGTGTTTATTATTTTTGAACGAGAGTGAGATGGAGAACAAGCAGGGGCGGGGCAGAGAGAGAGGGAAACACAGAATCTGAAGCAGATGCCAGGCTCTGAGCTGTCAGCACAGAGCCCAACATGGGACTCAAACTCATGAGATGTGAGATAATGACCTGAGCTGAAGTTGGATGCTCAATCGACTGAGCCACCCAGGCACCCCTAATTTCTGGCTTAATAGAAGATATATTGTGTAGCCTTTGGAAAATTCCAGGATATTTTTGTGAAAGCATGAAAGTGAAAAGGTAAAATTATGTTCTAACATTATTAGGACAATTGTTTTGACCTCAGCGACTCCCTGGAAGGTTCTCAAGGCCCCCTGGACTCCCTGGACCACACTTTGAAGACTCCTGGTGTAGAAGTATGACTGTGAACTTTGGCATTGGGCACTGTGGGTTGAAATCCTGGTTCTGTCGCCTTGTTCAGGTACTATCAGCCTCACTCCTCTTATCTGTAAAAGGGGGCTTACTATCATCCTCAAAAGGTTAGAAGGATTACATGCCTAGAGGGCACACCACACAGTGGATGTGACATCTACTGTGGAAAGCTTGGCTGCTTTCCTCCAAGTTTGGGCCTCAGTTTCCTCATTTGTGACAAAGAGATGGACTGGAAAACACCCAAAGCTCTTCCCAGCTTCAACAGTCTGTGGTTGGGTAGTGAGATATGTTCCAGAATTCCACACGCTCCCAGTCCAACTCAGTGACAAACATTTCCCTTTTCCCACAGAGACACACAGGCACATTCTGTTCACTGGCTCTTGGAAACAAAAGAACACAGATGCACATACATGGCGCTTATGACACACCCATGAACTCTTGTTTAGAGGATGTGTCCCCTAAGGGCCAGGACAGATATACAGGCACACAGAGCACGTGGACCCACAACGCAGAAATGCCCGCAGCAGGGAGACTGTGCCCGTTCCCGTGCAGAGGCAGGTGTGTACGCGTGCACAGTCATGCCATCATAGGATGCACATGTATACCTCGCACACCTGCGCTCACGACAGACCCTCTGGGTGCCAGAAACGCAAGCAGATGGCCCCAGAGTCCGCTGGTAGTGTATACAGCGGCCAGAGCCCCAACCACTTCTTTCTTTGGCTACTCCCAGCCTGGGACTCCCCCCGCCGTCCCCCCGCCGCCCCGCTCCCCGCCCCCCTCGGCCCTGCGCGCGCCCCCGCCGCAGTCCGCGCCCGCCCCCGTCGGTCAGCCCTCGCTCGGCTCCGGGCCCGCGCAGCTCTCCCAGCCGGCTCGCGAGAACGAGCAGGGGAGGGGACGGAGCCCGCGGCCGAGGGCTGGAGGACTCGGCTCTCCGCAGCGGGCAGCCGGGCCCCTAGCTGCGGCAGCGGCTGCTGGCGGCAGTGGCCGGGAGGTGCCAGCTCGCGCTGGGTGGCGGAGAGCCGCGGGGCCGGGGCTGCGGCCGGTGACCCGAGGGAGAGCTTGCTTGCAGTCAGCATGGCGGGGCTGCGGGCCAGGCGGGGCTCCGGGCTCCGGCTGCTGGCGCTGTCCATGCTCGGCTTCTGCCTGATGCTGCAAGTCAGTGCCAAGAGGCCCCCCAAGACGCCCCCCTGCCCGCCTAGCTGCTCCTGCACCAGGGACACCGCCTTCTGCGTGGACTCTAAGGCAGTGCCCAGGAACCTGCCCTCCGAGGTCATCTCTCTGTGAGTGCCCTGGCTTCTGAGGTGGGGGAGCAGAGAGAGGGAGGAAGGCAAGAGCCTCTCTGGGAGTGGATGGGAAAACCCTTGCTCCCCTGTCTACAAAGCGTGGGGAGCAGGAAGACTCCAGGGGTCCTCAGGACTGGAGATTCAAGGCATCCTCCAGGTAGGGAGTTCTGTAGTCATGCAGGCTCAGCAGCCATGGCTGGGGAAAACAGGAGTTTATGGCCAAGAATGAATCATCACCACCGGCAGCATCAATGAGACCTACTGTGTGCAGGGCTCTGAACATGGGGGGAGGGGTTGTTTACAAGAGCATGTGGGCTCCTGCCTGTGATGTCACACCAAGGGCAGAAAGGCTTTTTGTGGGGGGAGGGAGGGTGGAATCAGGGGAAGGGATAGAAGTGGGATATACCCACACAGTGCCCTGTCTGGGGACAGACGCCTGCCGCTGGTCTCCCATCCACTCTGGCACTGGGCCAGCCAGCCTGTCACTTGCAGTTAAGTGGCCTCAGGGACTAGATGAGCTGTGTGGTCCTTGAAAGCAGGGTGCTAATCCCCACCGCCATCCCAGTGCCCCATCCCTCCACAGCACCCAGCACACTGTGGGTGTTTGGATGATCTTGAGGGTGTGGGTGATGGAACCTTCTTTTGGCTGAAGGGGAAGCTGAGCCTGGGGCCACTGGTGCTGAGGGAGGCAGTAGGGGAGGATAGTGAGACGGAAGGCAATGAGTTTATGAGGAGAAGAGAAAGACAGCCCTAGGTGGGTGGCCCAGGCTGGTGAAATGAGTGGTTTCCAGGGCAAGTGTGCACAGAACAATTGCCCTGTTCACCTTGTGAACCCCGCCCCTCCCACCCCCACCCCCCCAGTCCCTGCAAAGTCCCCACAGTACTGACTCAGGTGTCCCCTGCAGGACGCTGGTGAATGCTGCCTTCTCGGAGATCCAGGATGGAGCGTTTTCCCACCTGCCACTGCTGCAGTTCCTGTATGGACAGGGCCTTGAGGAAGGGCGGGTAGGGGGTGGGGCAGTGGAAGGGGGCAGACCCTGGACTGGGGGGAGGAGAGCAAATGAAGATAGCCATTGGAGATTAACATACAGGTGTCCCTTACTTTTACTGGATGGGATAGCCACAAAAGGTGCAGCAGCATAGACTCAGGAAGGGTGAAGGGAGCCGCAGTGGGGAGAAGGAAGTTGGGGGTTGCATGCAAAAGCCAAGAGTGGATATTTAGGGCCCAATTAGGAATGGACTTGCCTCCTCTGGAGACCCAAAAGAACTGGGGTCAGTAACTTGGGCTGGTGCCGTAGGATGGACACTGCAGGGAGAAGGGTCATCATAGAGACCACTGACACCAGGATTTGAAGGAAGAGTTGGGGGTTGAAAGGGAGGGAGGAGAGGGTGTGGAATTATAATAGGGAATGTTTCTGTTTGGAGAGTCAGTTGCAGGAAAGGGTGCTTGTGAGTTACCCCAACTCCTTTTCACTGTGGGTTATCCTCAAACTCACCACCAGTCTGAAAGGGACAGAGTGAGCTGGGGTGAGGGTAGGAGGCAGAGAGTGGTGATGGAGACAGGAATGATGCAGTGGGGAAGGACCCAGCTTGACCGGAGAGATCTGCCCCTGGCTGTTTCTACCCTTGAAGAAGATTCTGGGACCAGAACGGGTTCCTGGCTAGTCTTGCTGCTGGGCTTCTCTGGGGCTCCCGGCTGGGGCTGGGGTCCCAAGGTGGAGTGGCAGGGCAGCCAGTCTGTGAGGAATCCCCAGGGTGAGGCAACAGGCTGGGGGCTGGCACAGCGGGCACAGGCTTGGAAGCTCTAATTCTCCCTCTGTCTCTCCAGGTTGCTCAACTCCAACAAGTTTACTCTGATTGGAGACAATGCCTTCACAGGACTGTCGCACCTGCAGTACCTGTGTGTGGCAAGGAACTGGGAAATGGGAACTAGAAGGGAGGAGGGAGCTGGGACCTGGGTGGGCTGAGAGGGGAGGGTAAATGAGGAAGGCTAGGGGAAGATGGGGGGAGTGGAGAGCCCTTGGATCCTCTGACCGCAGGACCCGAGCAGAGGGTCATTTCATCCATCCCTCTGCCTAAACCATCCTGCCTGGATGCCCTGTCACCACAGGCTTAATGTCTCCAGAATCAGAATGGAAGCCTGGCTTAGGACCATGGGCAGAAATCTAGATGGAGCAGAGGGAAATAGCTGGTTGGGGGTCTGGGATGCTGAGTGGCATCTAAGACAAGTTCTCATTTTCTCAGCTTCATTGAGAACAATGACATCTGGGCACTATCCAAGTTTACCTTCAGAGGACTCAAGTCTTTGACACACCTGTGAGTACATCATGTACATAAGCACACCAGACCAAAGCCCTTCATCTCCTGTGGCCTATGGCCTTAGCCACAATCTTCAGGTGACTCAGGGTCTCTCTTGCAGATCGCTGGCCAACAATAATCTGCAGACACTGCCTAGAGACATCTTTCGGCCCTTGGACATCCTGAGTGACTTGTAAGGCTGAGCCCTAATTCTTTTAACAATGCCACAGAGGGGCGCATCCCTGGAGGGAGCGGTGTGGGAACCAGAATTGGGAAGATCATAAGGTCTTGAGAGGCTGGGAGGGCTTGGGTTTGGAGATGCCTCCCGGAAGGCTGTGTTGATACACACGAGACACTATGTGTATATGTTTTTTTTTTAAGTTTATTTATTTATTTTGAGGGGGGGAGGGGCAGAGAGCGAGGGAGAGAGAGAATCCTAAGCAGGCTCCATGATGTCAGCGGGTCTCAATCCCATGAACCATGAGACCACGACCTGAGCCGAAACCAAGAGTCAGGTGCTTAACCCACTGAGCCATCCAGGTGCCCCCAAACACGTGCTTTTTAAATCTATGTTTGATTTGAACCTTCACTGAAGTCCTAGAGCATAGCCACAATCAATCAGTACTTACACAAGAAGAAAACCAACCCAGGATTGTGGAAGGTCTGGAGGAACTGAGATGTAACATAGTTGTGCAGGTTCTACACTGCAAAAGGCCCCTGACCTAGGAGGCAAGTAGGGACTAAAACTCAGCTCCCACTCCACTGGCCAAGCATGTCTCCACAGGGGTGTACCTACCCCCAGGGGAACCTTTCTCTAATCTGTGCAAAGATGCCATGTGAGCAACCAGCAGTGGCCTTGATTATACCTACTTCTAAAAACCTAGAGAGCCTGGGTGGGCAGAACAGCTGGGATCCTGTTCCTCTCTATATTCCCTCCGTCACCCTCATGATCCAGGGACTTGCGGGGCAACTCACTCAACTGTGACTGCAAAGTGAAGTGGCTGGTGGAGTGGCTGGTGCACACCAACACCACGGTGGCTCCCATCTATTGCGCCAGCCCGCCCCGCTTCCAAGAGCACAAGGTGCAGGATTTGCCGCTGCGGGAGTTCGACTGCATCACCACAGGTAGGAGATGCCCCCAGCAGACCTCCCCAGGGCAGCCCCACAGGCACTGCCAGAACCACCCCCAACATTGGCCTTGCAATCCAGCAACCTAATCACCCAACAAGCTCTTACCCTTCTTCACCCCACCCCTCACTTCTTGACCCTGCAGATTTTGTGCTGTACCAGACCCTGCCCTTCCCAGCAGTATCAGCTGAGCCCTTCCTTTACTCCAGTGACCTCTATTTGGCTCTGGCCCAGCCAGGTGCCAGCGCTTGCACCGTCCTCAAGTGGGACTATGTTGAACGGCAGCTTCGAGATTATGATAGAATACCAGGTACCTGCCCCAGTCTGGCTGTGCTGGCCCCACTTTAAGGGGTTGGGGTGGGGATGGTCTTAATTGTTCCTCTCCAGTGGGTTCCTATAGGTAGAGAGATAGATGAGACATGGTCTCTGCCCATAATAACTTTCCAGTCTTTGGGGGAGAGGCCAACATGTACACAGATAACATTCATGTAATAGATGGGTGTGAGGGGGGAGATATGTACATGATGCTCTGGGACCGCAAAGGAGAGGTGTACCCTGGACAATCAAGGAAGGCTTCCTAGTGGAGCAGACACCTGAGCTGAGTCTTGAAGGTGAGGGTGAAGGACAAGTCAGAGGTGATGCCTAAGAGCCTGGCTTAAGTAACTGGGTGGGGCCTGTAAACCAAAGAGGAGATGGGAGTGGCTAGTGAGCTCAGTTTGGGATCCACTGAATTTGAGCTGAATCTAGAAGGCTGAGGGGATACCTAGCTCAGAGAAAAAATGTGGAAAGTATATTCTGGCAGAGAGAACGACATGAGCAAATTCAAGAAGGAGTGCAACAGCTTAGTGTATGAATGTGCACATGTGTAAACCATAAGCAGCTCATTTGACCGCACCATATGGTTCAAAGTGGAGAGAGGCAGATGAAACCCAAAAGACATGAGGACCAGGTCATGGACAGGTTTTGAGCAGAGTGTGTGAACCAATCCAACCTGTATTTTAGAACACTCTCTCTGTATGCGGCATGAAGAGTGGCTTGGCATGGGCCAAGTCATGTGGGCACACTATTAGGGGGATCTGCTGGAACCTGGACTGGGGCAATAGTAGTGGGGTGGAGAGATAGATTTAGAAAGGAGGAGCGAACTGACACAAGATGAAACAGAAAATTTAAATTGCCCTGTATCTCTAAAAGAACTTAAAGTCCTTATTAAAACAAAAGCAAAACAAAACAAAAACTTCCCCCAAAAGGAGACTCCAGGGCCAGATGGTCTCCCTGATAAATTCTATAACACATTTATGGAAAAAAAAATAACAGCAATCCTACACAAACTATATTAGAAAGCAGAAGGGAGGATTGACAGGACTCAGGACTCATTAGTTGTGGGTGACTGAAAGACAGGGAGGTGTTGGGGATGGCTCTAGGTTTCTGGTTGGGGGGACTGGGTGAAGCCACAAACTGAAGCTGAGAACACAGAGGGAGAAGAGGACCAGGTTTGGGGGCACATATCTGCTCAGTAATGGCCAGCTGGAGTTTGAGGTGCTTTTGGGTGTGTGGGCAGGGAGGGTCTGAGCTGCAGCTCGGGTGCTGGGGGAATCATCAGTATCTACACAGGTGCACCAAGGCTGTGGAAGGGATTTGGGGGTGACTGCCAGAGCCTGGGGCTCAGCATGAGCTTTCTTGGGGAGAGAGGAGGGGAGGAGGAGGATGGGTGAAACAGCACTGGGAAGGAAGAGAGGAGAGGAAAGGAGAAGGGGGGGGAAGGAGAGGGGAGAGGTGGAGAGGAGATGACTGGGGACACTAAGATAGGTAAAGAGTGTGGCCCCATGTGCTTTGGGTGCCTGAGAAGGGGTCAGATCTGTCTGGTTGTTGACAAATACATTTGTGTGGACGTCCTCATACATTAAGGCCCTTTCAAAAGTAGGAGTTCTTAGGAGAATGCATTTTCATACACAACTATCCAAACATCAAGCTGTCATTTTGTATACCTTGGCTCTATCACCAGGCTGTGGACAGGCACAGACTCTTCCTCCTTCCCCTGCCTGGCATCTGGCCAGTCAGGTAGCTTTGGGCAAGTCACTTAGACTCTGAGCCTGCTTCTGGGCAAAATAATAGATTCCACTTCGGAGTGATTAATTGAGGAACTGTGTTCACACTTAGCACAGTGACTTCACACAATAAAAGTTCAATAATGACATTATGGATAAACAACGGGTCAATAGCTAGGGATACCTATTTTGTGCTTAGTGTCAGCTTATATTTAAACTCTGGGAGCAAGGGCGGAGGGAGCATGATGCTGAGACAGATTATTAGCTGTGAAAAGTGGGTGGGCATCAGGGGGAGGGATGCTCTAGGGGAGAGCCTTAGTTCTGGCCCAGGGCTGGAGGGAACTGACCCCCTTTGCCGAGGGCATGGCGTGGGCTGGGGGCCCGCGGCTGCCTGACACTGCCTTCACCCTGCTTCCCTCCACCCTGGCAGCCCCCTCTGCAGTGCACTGCAAGCCAATGGTGGTAGACAGCCAGCTGTACGTGGTTGTGGCCCAGCTGTTCGGTGGATCTTACATTTACCACTGGGACCCCAACACCACACGCTTCACCAAGCTGCAGGATATCGACCCACAGCGTGTGCGCAAGCCCAACGACCTGGAAGCTTTCCGCATTGACGGCGACTGGTACTTTGCCGTGGCCGACAGCTCCAAGGCGGGTGCCACCAGCCTCTACCGCTGGCACCAGAATGGCTTCTACTCCCACCAGGCCCTGCATGCCTGGCACCGTGACACTGACCTGGAGTTTGTAGATGGCGAGGGCAAGCCACGGTTGATTGTGTCTAGTAGCTCCCAGGCACCTGTCATCTATCAGTGGAGCCGCACCCAGAAGCAGTTTGTGGCCCAGGGTGAGGTGACCCAGGTGCCTGATGCCCAGGCTGTGAAACACTTCCGTGCTGGGCGCGACAGCTACCTGTGTCTCAGCCGCTACATCGGTGACTCCAAGATCCTGCGCTGGGAGGGCACCCGCTTCTCTGAAGTGCAGGCCCTGCCCTCCAGGGGCTCGCTGGCCATGCAGCCCTTCCTCGTGGGTGGCCGCCGCTACCTGGCGCTGGGCAGCGACTTCTCCTTCACGCAGATCTACCAATGGGATGAGGGGCGCCAAAAGTTTGTGCGGTTCCAGGAGCTGGCTGTGCAGGCCCCTCGGGCCTTCTGCTACATGCCTGCTGGGGATGCTCAGCTGCTCCTGGCCCCTAGCTTCAAGGGACAGACGCTCGTGTACCGACACATAGTGGTGGATCTCAGTGCCTAGAGGGGTGCCGAGGCCTCTGTGTTCCTCAGGCAGCCACTCGAGGCTGAACAGAAGTCTCTGTGTGAGCAGCATGTGTGCCCATGTGAAGACACATGTAGCCAACCTGTGTACATGCCCTCACATACACCCTCCGCACCCCCCATGAACATGGGCCACACTGTGGACTGGCCCAGGAGAGCCACTTGTCATAGTTGTAATCAGCATGAAGACTTGTATACGCACCAGGCAACCCAGCAACCCTGTGCCCTCTCATATGTGGACACTTGTCGGCCCCACACCCTACCTGAAGGCCCCCCCTTGGTCTGCTGCTTTCCCTGTGCTCCGGCCCCAGGGAAGGAGTACGGGAAGGAAGGGCAGGGCCACCCCCTCTCTTGTTTTTCAGCTTATTCTTCCTACTCCGCAGTTTCTCCTGTTGGTGCTCCAGGTGTCTGTTTACCTACTTGTGCTTTGCCCTGCAGCCCACAGCCACATCCTTCACACTGCTGGGCTCACTCACCCATGCTGTACTTCTGCATGCACACGTGGACACACGCACACACACCTGCTGACACTCCCATTTCTGTGTGCACACATGCAGGTTCAGTGCTGCCTAAAGAGGCTCTCTTTCATCACCTTGCCTCTCTTCTTGGAGAAGACACACAGTACCCACCCTCCTCTGCTCATCCCTGGTGTGCCCACCCTGTAGCTGATAAGGATGGGAATGGTGGTGCCAGCCTCTGGACACCAGCTTGATCTTCTGGGGGCAAAGCCCCTCTGCCCAAAGCAATAACAACAGCAGACCCTGACTTCTTCTTAGGGCTCTCTGTTCTTACTGGAGTTTCCTGCTCTGATCCTGAATGCCGCTCACCTGTGGACAGGAGACCACCCAGATAAAAGACTTCCAGCTTTTCTTTACTATAGCTGCCGAAGCCTCAGACCACCCTGTCGTTCAGCCCCACCTTTGGGATTGGACCTTGAGCTGTGTAGGCTCCTTTAGGTGGGTCCAAGAGCTGGCCGAGCCAGGGACTCTGCAAACATGAGCCAACTGGGTGGGTGCCAAGAGTAGAGCAGGGCTAGAGAGCATCTTGGGGGATCTTGGGACCTCTCTAGTCCACAGAGACAGGCCCCAGGTGCATTGCCTTCTAAAGCAAGCTGAGTGGTGGAGGGGGTGAGGGTCCTGTGGGAGTAGCACCTGGGAGTCAAGCTTCTGCTGCCCTCTGCTGTATGCTGGGAATAGGTAGTTCTGAGCTGGAGGCCAGTGGAGAAGGCACAGGGTGGGGAAACGTCCCTGTGCCCAGGCTGTGTGAGGGCGTACTGGTGGCAAGATGCCCAGGGGCACTTGGGAGCAGTGTTACGACTCACTGCTGCAAATAAAAATTTCCTACCCCATTGCTGGCTCTCAGGTGTCCAGTGGCTTTGGTGGTAGCTGTTTCACTGAGAACAGAGCCAGGGCTGTGCTCTCTGTCCCTGCTGTTCACGGAGGCGTGGGGAGGGGGGGGGGTGGGGGCAGCATTAGTGTTCAGACTCCCTTCTTCCATGTTCTCTTTCCTTGGAGGAGCGAGTGGGCACCCCAAGGTCAGCTGGTCCTGGAGTCAGGAGTTCATGGTGATGATAGTCAGGTGCAGAGAAAGTGTGACTAGTCTCTACCACCTGTGGCTGACTCATGACCCAGCTGTTTCTTCCTGGAGATCACAGTCTCGGGGCCCACTGAGATTGGAGTCTGTCCCTCTGTGAGGTCAACTCCAACCAACATAGCCAAAGACAAGCTCAGCAGTCCCTCTCCTCTCCTCTCCCCTTCCCCCATTGCTGCCAGCCCTGCCCTATGTGTGAGATTTCAAGCAAGTTGACTGATTTCCCTGGCCTTTGGTTTCTCCCTCTGTAGATAATAAAATGTACACTGTCAGTTCTTGATTCTGCCACTTACTAGCAGTGGTGGCCTCAACCCTGTTACTTAGCCTATTTATATCTCAGTTTTCTCATCTATGAAAGGTGGATAATCGAGATACATACCTGACAGGGTTAGTGTGAAATGTAAATGCATTAAATATACAATACATTAATATATGAAAGACCCTTGGAATAGTGTGTCTGTCACAGAATTATGATTTGTATTGGTCTTTAGGACCATATGAGATACAGAGGTGGCTCAGAGAAGAGTGTTTGGTGGGAGAGAAGGTTGATCTTTGGGGAGAACTGCCGTCTGTGGCTGAGGGTTCCTTAGCCATCAGTCTCAGAGCCCCTGTGCCTTATGTCTCACCTGTAGCCTCAGATGCCCAGCCAAGCCTGCCCCTGACCAGTCCTCAAAGTGGAGTCTCATAGGTGACATGTCTGGGTTTCCACCTCTTCAAACCACATTCATGTGTTCTTGGCTTAGCAGGTGCCCCTCAGGCCCCACAGCCATACTGTCCTGGGAATTCCTGTTCTGCTTTTTCAAATGGGCAATGGACCCTCATATTGTGCCAGGGAGAAGTTGCCAGGGAAAGTGGGTTGAGTCTCTCAGACACGTTGGCACTCTGTTGCCCAGTAGGAAGATAAACATCATTCTGTCACTTCCCCCCAGGACTCCTTCTAGGGGTGGGAGACACTTCTCTCCCCAAATGCCCAGCTTTCTGCTATATGCCTGCCTGGTCACCTGCCCTGGGGGTTCAACTGTGTGTCCAGAGAGTTGCTCAGCAACCCAGTGTAGCTGGGTGACTGTGTCAACATCTCATGACCAAAGGCCGTGAGAGGCAGAGTCCACTCACTCTGCCAAAGCCAAGAAGAATGATACCCCTCAGCTGCCAGCCACACGCCCCTCCATGCTGAGTCCTGCTCTCAGGAGCAAACCTCTGATGTCCCTTAGATTTCCTAAGCACAGTCATCAGGACCAGGAGTCTCCATGTGAGAGACCTTCCCGGCTGGGTAGCCTTCAAATAGGTACAGGGGAGGTCTTTGCCAGCAAGTAGGGGTAGATGCTGAGGTCAGGGCAGGTGACTCTGGAAGGCAGCTGGGAAGGAGGTGGTTCTGTAGCAGGTACCAAAGGACCCAAGGCACACATGCACACAGTCAGCCTAGTACCCTTTCCTCCAGAGGAATGGATGTCCCCTCCCCCTTCCGCAACCTCCTTGTTCCTTCTGAGCTGGCCCCCTATTAAGTCAGTCACATCCTTCTGCTCCAAGGACACAAGGATGTGTCTCCTTGATGAACCTCAACTTTCACCTCGATCACAATGTCTGTGCCTAGAGATAGATGGTGGGATCCTAGCCTGTGGTGTCTCTTGTTCTTCCAACATAGGGTGGGAGCAAGGCCCAGGGTGAGGGGGTGGTTAGATGGGAAGAGCAGGCCTCAGGGGAGTTTCTCCTGTGGGTCAGTTTCACTGCTAGCTCTCACACCCAGCAACACCAATAAAATTGATGATAGTAATTAAAAGAATATAATTACCACGAGTTTATTTATTCCCAGGAAGCCTCCTTTCCCTGGTCCCAGTCATTACCTGTTCCATCCTTTCCATAGGTGGTGGGTGTTAACTATAGCTCTAATAAAAAGTAATAACTGCCAAAGTTGCCCACCTCCATGGCTCTGGGGAACTCTGCTGTCTCCTTCACACCAGCCCTATGAAGCAGAGGGGAGGTGGCACAGGGTCTAGGTGGGGGAGGCAAGGTCCCCATTGCCCGAGGGAGGAATGGAGTGCTACGCAAAAGAGGAACAAGGAGTGCAATCCTATATACAAAGTTCTAGAGGCAACAACTTTTGCCTTCTCTTTTGAACTCCCACCTTCTTCCCCATATGCACCTCCCCCCAGAGGAGCTTCTGAGTTCCCTGTCCCCTTCCAGGCTGGAGCTCAGAAGACTTGATAAGCCAAGCATTATCATCCAGCAATAAATACCACCAGGTGAAGTTACTTTTCATCCCAGAGGGAATGTATTTCCTAAATGGTAAAAAAGGGATCTTTGTAAAGGTCAAGACCCTGCATACAAAAACTTGCTACAAAGTGGCAATTGTTGATATGATTAAGCTCTTAGGGATATTTGTGTTCTTGACTCCCAGGAATAGGTGGAATTTCAAATTTCTGGTGAAGAAGGCATGGGGAGTGTGGGTGCTCAGGGCTCTGCGGAGAATCTCTCAAATCATCATGGTCAGCCCACCCAGATATGTGGGCTCTGGAGAGGTAACTCTGAGAGACGTCAACTCCTGAAGCCCACTCTTCAGGGTGAATCTCATGGGGATGTTGAGCCCCTCAGATCCCCTCTCCCTACTTCCTCCCGCTTTCGCTCTAGGTCAACTCAGCGTCTTTGAGGCACTCACGCATCTCCTGGCCCAGTGGTGCAAGACCTGGATTTGTCCAGGCCTAGCCTCCTTCCAAGTGTGCGTGAACCTGGAAGCGGGGTCCTGCATCCATCCCATGCCCTTTCTCATTTTACAGAAAGGAAAGACAAGGCAAAAGGAGGAAGCCGGTTTTCTGAGAAAACTCTGGAATCCAAATTTCCTTCTTTTCCTCCTCCCCACCTTTTTGTCGCTGTTTCCCACCCTCTAATCTTTGCAATCAGGGCTGCTACTCAACCTATGGACCCCATCCACAAGTAGGAGGTGCATCGCCCCTTTAAGGGGCAGGCCCCTGGCCTCCCTGACCTCGTCCCGCCCTCTCCGGGGCCGCACTGCGCCTGCGCCGAGCGCCGGAGACCTGGGGTTGGGCAGAACCCAGTTCCGTGCAACTTTCAAGTGAGTTGCAAACTCCGCCCCGAGGCCGGAGCCGGTGGCCCAGCGCTCTGAGACCTCGGGGACCCGAACGAACGAAGGCCTTGACCGCAACCCGCTGTCTGGGACGCAGCAGCGCCGCGGGGAGAGTCGAACAGCTGGTTCTCCGCAGCAGGAAGTGCGGGTGGGAGCCGTAACTGCCCGGCAGCGCGGCGAGGCGGCAGAGCGCGCCCGCCCTTACCGGCTCCCTAGTCGGTTTCTCCGAGCCCCGGCCTCCTCGCCTCAGCCCACGGGTCTCCCCATTCTTCAGGCTCCCCGCACTGCAGATTTAGGGGGCGGCCGGCTCCGCCTCTGCCAAGGGGCAGCCGGAGCGCCCCTCTGGTTCTCGCCCTTCCGCTGATTACCCCATCCCAGCCCTGCGTGAGCGTCCCTCTAGGCATCTTGTAGGGGTTCTCCCTTCGTCCTGAGGCTGCGGGATGGTGTCCTGGATGATCTGTCGCCTGGTAGTGTGAGTATGGCCGCTTTCATACCCCCTCTACCTCCAGGTGCCAGGCCGCCCTTGAGGTGGAAGATGGGAACATCTGGTGGGAAAGGGGCTTTTAGTGCCCGCAAGGGTTAACGGACCTTCGGGCCTACCGCGTGGCATCGGGCACCCGTGCTTGTACTCTACCCCCAAAGCCTTCTTGGCTCATGGCGACCGCCCTCTCCCCCGCCCCCCGCAGTCACATACACTGCAGACAGGAGTGTGGGACAGAGGACCTCACACCAGCCTGCAGCCCCTTGGCAAACAAGGTGTTGTGGCACGTTGTGGGCGGAGATTTCAGGTGCCTGCTTCCTGTCTGAGCAGTCACATGACTCACCACCCTGGCCTCAGCCTCCCCACTCTGTCCTACCTTTCAGTACTCCAGCACCTGGCTCCAAGATCCCTGTCTGCAGCCTGGCAGTGCCAGGTCTGGTGGCCCTGATTGCGTGTCCATGGGAGGGGACAGCCTGGCCCTCTCACCAGCTCAGAAGCCTGCTTCCCACCTACCTGCCGTGTGTGCTCCCGCTCAATAATGCACCCATAGGCCACTGGTGCAGGCTTGGGCAGGCTTGGACTGTTTGTAAACAGCAGGGTGGGGAGGTGGCCTCCAGGGCACTGACTCAGGCACAGGTTGTGCAAGCCAAGCAAGAAGAACAGGGTAGGCCCTTGCTACTTCACATCTTTCAGGGAAGTGGCCACCTGGTGTGTGTGGGGGGGGGGGGGGACGGCATGATGCCCCTCATACTCCCCCTCTGTTTTCTAGGCTGGTGTTTGGGATGCTGTATCCAGCTTATGCTTCCTACAAGGCTGTGAAGACCAAAAACATACGTGAATATGTGAGTGTGGCTGTGGGCAGGAGAGCTTGGTTCAGGTTGGATGGGATGACAGTCAACCTTGGGGGGTATGGTAGGCCTTGGCAAGGTGGGGACGGTCTGACCTGGCCTCCCCTTCCTCCAGGAGCATAAGCAGGTGCGTGTAGAGTGGGTGTGGTTGGAGGGCAGGCTATGGGGGTGCCTGTGCAGAATCTTGTGGGTGAAGCTTCTTGGGGGTGGGTACAGGAATGAGTGGCAGTTTCTCAGAGACACCTCTCTAGGGCCAGCCAGGTGCCAGGAGAATGCAGTAGGACAGGCTCTCTGGAATCTCTGGGTCAGCCTGGGACAGGGGAGTTGGCTCTGCAGGCTCAGCTGTTGGCCTCTGACACCCCCACCCCCACCCCCAGGTGCGGTGGATGATGTACTGGATAGTCTTTGCACTGTTCATGGCAGTGGAAACCTTCACAGACATCTTTATTTCCTGGTATGCATGCAGGGGGTCTGTGGGCTGTGGGGAGATGATGGCCCACTCTTGGCCCAGCTCCCTGGCTGACCTTACTCCCGCTGTGCTCTGACAGGTTCCCTTTCTACTATGAGATCAAGATGGCCTTTGTGCTATGGCTGCTCTCGCCTTACACCAAAGGGGCCAGCCTGCTTTACCGAAAGTTTGTCCACCCATCCTTATCCCGTCATGAGAAGGTACCTCGGGGGGAGCCAGGGAGGGAAACATAGGGGTGGGTGTGAAGGAAAGAGCCTTGGACTCGGGGTTCAGGACGCTGGGTGAAACCTGGGTTCTAATCTGACTCCTGCTGCCCTTCAGGTGTGGGACCTTGATAGAACCTAGCCTTCTTCCTCTTCTGTGATAATCAAATGGGGGCACAGGTGAATGAGCATTTGAAGGTGTGAAACACCAGCTGGAAGTTGTGTTGGGGATGGTGGGAGGAGGCTGAGCGTGGTCATTCACTGAAGCATGGGAACGTCTGCTCTTGGTGTGGTTGCTAGTGCACTGTAGGCAGGGGTGGGCAGGGAGGCATGGCACGCACTGGCTTCTCTGGGGCTGCAGAGGAGGAGTGACTTCAGTCTTCAGGTGTCCACCTGAGCTCTCTCCCCTTCCCGACCCCTACAGGAGATTGACACCTGCATCGTGCAGGCCAAGGAGCGCAGCTATGAGACGATGCTCAGCTTTGGGAAACGGGGCCTCAACATTGCTGCTTCGGCTGCTGTACAGGCTGCCACCAAGGTACCTTGGGCCCCAGCCCTTCAGCAGTCCTCCCAGCCTCGTGCCTTTTGGGCAAGTCCAGCTCTCTATCAGGGAGCTGAGAGAGAGCAGCTGACCATGCCAGGGAACAGGATGAGAGGTGACAGTGGGGTGTTGGCAGGAGCGTGGAGCGGGAAGTTGACTTCCTTGGCTGGGACAATGACTGAGTGATTGCTCCTGCTCTCTGGGCCTGTTTCCTGTTGGTGCCACAAAGGCACAGGGCTAGAAGGTCACTGGGTTGCTTTTAGTTCTGAGGCCTATGCCCCAGTGATTACCCACCAGTCAGCCCTTGATTTTCCTGAGTAGCTGCCCTGACTCAGACCCCTTCCTACTAGGATCCCCTGCCCCATTCCTCCAGGTGATACAGTGGTTCCCCATCACTTGCAGAGTCAGGGTGCACTGGCCGGAAGGCTGCGGAGCTTCTCCATGCAGGACCTGCGCTCCATCCCTGATGCCTCTGCCCCTGCCTACCAGGATCCCCTCTACCTGGAGGACCAGGTACCTCGCCGCAGGCCGCCCATCGGTAAGTGGACAGAGAGATCCAGAGCTGTTCCGGAAGGAATGCCTCTTCCATGCAAACTGTGGCTTCCCTAAGGGTTAGAAGAAGGTCTGTCTTGGCCCTGGGCCTTCAGACTATGGAAATGCCCAGCTTTGCCTCCCTGGCCTCCCTCTCCTCTATACAGGGTATAGGGCAGGGGGCCTGCAGGACAGCGACACTGAGGATGAGTGTTGGTCAGATACAGAGGCAGTCTCCCAGCCACCTGCCCGGCCCCGAGAGAAGCCTCTGAGCCGCAGCCAGAGCCTGCGTGTGGTCAAGAGGAAGCCACCCATGCGGGAGGTCAGTGGCAAGGAAGGCGCAAGGGAGGTGGGCTGTCCAGGTACTTAGCCTACACCTCTCAGGTTGTGCCTGCCCTCTCCCCGCAGGGCACCTCGCGCTCACTGAAGGTTCGGACAAGGAAAAAGACCATTTCCTCAGACATGAACAGCTAGGGTCTTCAGAGCCTGGCTCAGTCTTACCTCTTGCCTTGTGGAGCACCGGGTACTGTTTGGAGGGGACCTCTGGCTGCATGTCTGACCTACCTGCACCAGCTGCTCAGGCTCTGCCCCCTCGGCTCCTGCTGCTGGCTAAGGGCTGGGTGCTGCCCAGGCCATGCACAGGACTATACCTGTAATGTACCAAAGCAGGCTGGGCCCAGGATTCTATTTATTGTTTTTCTCATCCTTCTACCTTCCCAGTGTGTGGGACCAGCGCCCTTCTCAAACCTCTGCAAATGAAACCAAAAGTCCACCCAGCTGTGTTCATTCCTTCCTGTCCTTCAAAGTACTTGACAGTTTCCTCCAAGGCGTGTGTGTGTGTGTGTGTGTGTGTGTGTGTGTGTGTGTGTCCTGGTTGTACGTTTTATGTTGGTGAATGAGGTCAGGTTTATGCAAATTTTGGTAAATAAATACATAAAAGTGGTCTGTTTGTCCTGGTTTGTACTCATGGTCCTCATAGCACATATTATTAAACAGCCTTCTACAGGCCAGTCAGGCCTAGGATGGGGGCTCAAGGGACAGACAGACTGCCAGAGGGGCCCAGTCTAATGGGGGAGGTAGCCATTGACATATAGTTGTAATGGGTCAAGTACTGTCACAGGAAATTCTTGGAGACCTCTGAGAACATAGATGGGGGACAGAGGGAGTAGGTGAACAGCCCTAAGAGGGGTCAGAGTCTAAGAAGACTGCAATCAGGAGATGGGGTTAGATCTTGATGGGAAGTAGAAGCCAGTGGGAACAGAGGTGTGGAGGGAACTTGGGCAGCACAATAATCCCATGGGGACTAGCTGGAGCTGTAAACAGACAAGGCCTGGGGAGGCCAACTTCCTCCATGGGCCTGAGGTGGTCTCTAGGCAGCTCTGGGGACATTGAGTTCCTGTAAACACCCAGGATAATGCAGAGAGCATTGCACCTCTTTGGAGTGGCCGTGAGAGGGCAGCAGTTGCCAAGGTCTGGGCTGCCCCTAGCTTCCAGGTCAAGGAGGGCGGGGTTGGGAGGATGGCCAGAGCCCTGCCCTACAGGGGCCTGGCCGCTGGCTGGCTGGCTGGCTAGCTGGCTGGAGAGACGATGCAGAATGCTGGCCTGGCCTCCAATGGCTCTTTCTGCTGTTCCTTCCTGTTGTTTGTGGTCATTGGTCCTGTCTGCCCCCTTCACGGAGTCTCCCCTGTCCTGAGACCCAGGCTTTTTGCCAGAGCTCGCTCTACTCCATCCCCTCCTCTAATCCCTGGGGCAGTCAGTGCTGGCTTTGCCCTCTCCTGCTCCTGCTCCTGGGTGCTGGTCTCAATGCAGTGTCCCAGGGCTGCTCCCCTTGCCCACCCCATGCCTGTTCTTCCTTCCCACTTTTGATTAAGCAAAGAGGCGGGTGGGAAGAAGGGAAATGGTGTGGTAACCCGGAGTGACCTGAGGAGTGTGGATTAACTCTTGGTGTGGGGATTATCCGGGTTTTATTTGGGGAAGGCACTTAATCGGTCGGGGTGGTTTAGCTCCTCACGTATTGGTGTTCAATGACTTCCTATGTAGGCATTCCCTTGCATCATGGTGTTGCCTCATTTCTTCATTTCTTCATTCAGAAAGTCTGTTGAGCATCTATCAGGTACCAGGCGTGTTTCCAAATACTCAGAATGCAGTCTAGGAATGGCTAGCACCTAGAATGTGACTCCCCAGCAGGTGCTGCTCTAAGCCCCTAACACATTCACTTGATCTTCATGACAATCTCCTGAGGTAGGTACTATTATTATGACATCCATTTTACAAATAGGAAAACAAGGCACTGAGAGGGCAAGTGATTTGCCTGAGGTTACACAGCTAATAAGTGGCAGAATTAGGCTTTGAACCAGGCAGTCTGGCTCCAGAGTCAGTGCACTTAACCACTGTGCAGGACTAAAGTAAATGAGGCAAGAAGGAGATAAGTGTGTAGCAAACATGCAGTTGTGTGTGTAGTTGTGTGTGTAGTTGTGTGCCTGTCCTTGTGCTGGGCATTTTATAGGGATGATCTCCTTGAATCCTCCTGACGAGCCTGAAGGGAGGGGTTAGACCCATTTCACAGATGAAAAAACAGAGACTTGGAGAAGTGAAGCAACTTGTCCCCAGTCGTGGCTGCCTGTGGGTGGTGTCCCTGTTTCCTGAGGCAAGCTTGCCCAGAAGTTGCTGCGGTAGACGTGGAATGGCAGGATCCACACTCCCGAACTGGGGGAAGCAAACAGGAATGTGTGATGAACGGGCAAATGACACAAAAACTCAGAGGAAGGGGAAGGCCTGAAGTTAAAGGGTGTTGAGGGAGCTTTCATGGGAGCTGGAGCTTCACCTGCCCTCATTCCTAGAATGCGCTTTGAGTGGGGAGCAGGGTCTTTTGGGCCCCTAGGCTGAAATGGTGACACTTTCTCAGGCCCAAGATCTCCACCTCCACCCCCCTCCCCGCCAGCCTCTTTGCTAGCCTGGCTGCTCTGCAGCTCCTGCCTTTTCTGACTCCAGAGCGCTCAAGTTCATCTGTGCATCCACATCAGCCTCCAGGCCTTTGCTCCAGCTGTATGACTCTCCTGCCCTCTGAACAGTCTTTCTTTCCTGGCCCCCCATAGCCTTCCTTTGAGACCTGCTTTCTCCCAGAAGCCTTCCCTGACTTGCCAACTCCTCTTCAAGCTACTAAAGCTCCTGATCTCTGGCTGGCTCACCAATCTTGGGCTCACAGTGGGCTGCGTGGGTGTGCCAGTCCCCAGCTGGCCTCCCTTAAACCTGATTTGCTTTGTAATCCCCACCTCATCCAACCGGACTGCCTCATACCTCCATGCCGTTCCCCCTGACATGATCTTCCGCCTCTACTCAACTCTCTGTCCTCCTCCTATGTGTCCTGTGAACCTCACTCAGACACCACCTATCCCAGGAAGCCCTCTGTGAGCACGCCCCCCTGCCTCCTTAGAGTTGATTGGTCATCCAGACCACACCATAGCTATTCTTACACGAACCTCTCTGTTTTTGCCTTGAGCACATCCTATTTTCTCCCCCAATTCATTGTGGCTTCATAAAGAACAGACTTGCAACTTATTCACTTTTGTATCCAGCCTGGAATAAGTGGTGGTTTAGCCAAAGTGAAATGTCGTCGTATGTGTGTGGCTCAGTGAAGGCCCACTTATTCTCTGACTTGTGAGCTCCAGCATCACTTCCTCCGTGAAGCTTCCCCCCACTTCCCCAGGGTGGGACTAAGAGCACCTCATACTCATTTGTTAATATGCCGACTCCAACAGTCACCCCACAGTGCCCAGCACAGGGCCTGACATGTAAGAGGCCCCAGTGAATGTTTGCTGGTAAAAGAACAAAGGCACTAGGTGAGTATAAGCTCCTTGAGGGCAGGGATGGCCTGTGCTTTCATCTTTGTGCACTGAACCTCTTTGTGCCCATCACAGAACCTTGAAAATGCCAGGGTCTCTACAACACACACATTTGCCAAATCGCTGCTGCTGCAGTTATACGGGTTCCAAGACATCCTGAGGCCAGAGGGGAAGGGGTAGTAAGGAGAATTCCAAGTTCTGGGGCATTTCTGGCCAAGCATACACGTGATCCTGAGACTAGAGCCTTGGGTGTGGGCTGGGCTTCCCTCAGAGCCTGCCCTGTCCCTCTGACAATCACTGAGACGTCTGCCTTCTTCGACACTGCTTCCCTCTGCATGGGGGGCCTGGCCCTAGGGCCCCCTAACTCTGGCCTGCCCATAGCCCTCAACCTATTATCCACTAGTATGCCCAGGTAGGATCAAGGCTGGACTTCTGCTGCAATTGACTTAGGGCACAGATGTGCTGGGCTCCATGCTGGGCACCCAGTAGGGAGATGAGACAACCTAGGCCAGCCCCCTTGCAAGAATATACCTCTGCTTGGCCCCGGTACTAGTCCCACTCGGTTTGTGCCCAGGGCTTACTCTCTGGCTTCTCAGTCCACCTTGCCTGCTCGAGGGTCTCCTCCATTGCCTCCCAGTTGCCAGGTGCGTGAGTTCCTGGCCTCCTCTTTCCTGCCTCTGCACTGCCCCACCTTCTTTTGGACCTTAGACGGCTCCCCCCTCTCCCTGCCTCTTCAGCCCCTCTCAGCCTGTGGCCCTTTCATGTACTGGTCCCCCTTCCTGCCTCTGGCCTCCAGGTGCACTTGGCCCCCTGCTGTAGTCTTACCGCCACTCTTGGGCTGCAGATAGTTAACCTCTTGTTTCAACACGGCCCTGGCCCAAGCTGAGTTGGGGAGTCTGGGCTGGCACTGCCCCACCCATAAGGGGGTTGACAAGAGCACCCAGGCTCTCGCCCCATGTCCCTGATAAACATCAGGGATAATGGCTGGGTAGGGGGCAGAAACGCCGGCAGGAGGATGATGCCTGCTGCTCAGGAAACCCTGGGGGCCAGAGCCTGGTTGCTAGGCAGAAGGTCTTGAGCCTGGGGCAGAATGAGGTAGCTTTCTCTACTAGGGTGGTTAGATGCCGGGAGGGGAGGGTGGGGGAGGGAGGATGGGGCACTGGGGAGGTGTGGGCTGAGAAGAGGAATTAGGTCAGGGATGTGGGTGGGTGGGCATGAGGGGAGGGGGCATCTACTATAGAGCTTCCTCCTGGCTCCAAAAGCATTTCCACACTTCCCTTCCTCTCTCCCCCTCACCCCAGGTCCTGGGGGAATTCTCCCCGGTATTCCCCCTCCCCCATGCCCCCCCCCCCCCCCCGGTCCAGGCTTTGCCACAAGGGTGGGGGGCAGAGTGGGGGGAGGCCAGCCTCAGCTGTCTGAAGGATGGAGGGGCTGGGGAAGTAGGGCTAGGTGCCCAGACGGCCGCGTGTGTGGGAGGGGATGTCCTCAGATGCCCTCCACCCGGCAGTCCCCGCTCTGACGTGGGTGCCCCCCCCCTCCCCGCCCGGATTAGTGGCAGCTTGGCCTGACTCTCCGGGGCTCCTTCCCCCGCCCCCGCCTGCTGCCCTCCCCTGGGCAGGGGGCTGTTCCACCCGAGGGGCACTGTGCTTGCCCAGGTAAGGGGCTCTGGGGACAGCGTGAGGGCAGCTGGCTCGTGAGTGCTGCTGTGCTTGTCAGCATGAATGTGTGTATCAGAGTGTGTGTGTGTATGTGTGTGTGTGTGCTCTTGAGGGCTCTATGTGAGCCTGGGGTGGGCCAGTACGCATCTGGGGGTGCTGGTCAGCTTGCCTTTGTCCACAAATTCAGCATTGTGTCCCCGCGTGTGTGGCTTTCCTTCTGTGTTTGTGTCTTTTGTGTGTCTCCTTAGATCTTCTCCGTCCTCAGGCACAGAATAGCCAGCTATAAGGGCTCTGTGGGCCGGTGGCATGGGCTGTGAAGCAAGATGGGGAGCTGGGTGAGGGTGGAAAGGGCCTTCTCCCCGCACCTCCCTATAACCCCCTCGGCATTTCAGGAACCTATTCTGAGAGTCCTGTTCTAGTCCAGAGACTGTGACCTAACAAGGCAGACAAGGCAACTGGGGGTGAGGTGGGGGGAGTTGTCTGTCATACTCCCCTGGGACAGTCCCCATCTCCTTTGGAATGACAGTGACAGGCCCTCAGCACCCAGGACAACCCAGAGTCCCACCCTGCCCTTCCCAGCCTCTTCTAGGCCCTAAGCTGAAGGGCCCAGACTTCTCCCCCCTAGACTCTCCAACCAGCTTTGGCTGCCAGAGGACACAGATGGGGGACCACAGGCACACCCCAGCCCCCCATCTGCACCGTGGAGCCAGCCTGGGGGAGGGTCTGGGGCTTGGGATCTTGGCATTGCAGTCTGCATTAGACCCTCCATGATCATATTCCTGGGCACACTCAGGTCCAGGCCACCCCTCAGGGGAGCTGGGGGAGGAAGGGAGTGTTAATAACTTAGTCATGTAAACAACCCCTACCAGCCTGCCCTGCCACAGAAGCGGCCTCTGGGGGGAGGTGGAGGGGCTGAGTGAATCTATGCCAACATGACCCAAGTCCTGCCCAGTGCCCCTTCAGGACTCCTCTTCTTAGGCCCCCTCCTCTTCTCCCCATCTGGGAAAAGGATTCCTGCCTTTGTCTCTTGGGAGGAAGGCTTGCTCCCAGCTCTTCATGGCTCCCCTCTCCAGGGATGTTAGTGTGACTTCGAACCAGGCTAGAGGCATCTGAGAGCTCATCCCTTGTTTGGGATGGGGGTGGGTGGGGTGGTGCTGCCTCTGTCCTAGGCCGGGTGAAGGCAGGCCAAGGACGGCTTCCATAGGGTGGCAGGGGAGCTGTGGGGTGAGAGGTGGGGGGGGGCCTGAGGGGAAGGGAAGCGCCCGTTGGGCGTGTGGGTTTCTATGTGTGTCTGAATCTGTCTGTGTGTGTTTGAATCTGTCTGTTTGTGTCTGTGCTCTGGAACCACCCCCGCAGAGGAGCCGGGATGCTTCCTCGGGTGGAGGGTGCCCTGCTTTCCCATTTCCTCTCCTCCTCTCTGCTCCCTCCCAGGAGCCACTCCCATGGGCTGCTCTCCAGTGCTGGGCCTGGAAGCACTAGGAACTGGGATAGGGCAGACCCCCAGAACACCAGGCTGGAGCAGGTGTTGGGGCTCATGTGGTCCCACCTCCTCTCTGGACACTTGGTGAAACCTAGGCCCATAGAGCAGGGACAGACCAGAGCCTAGGTCTCCCGGAACTGCTAAGGCAGGACACGGGGCCTGCTACTGGGACTTGGAAGGGGGCTTTAGTCAAGAATGGTGAAGAGCAGCTTGGCCAGGTGAGGATGAGGTAGGGCAGACCTGGGCCACGGGGGGTGTACCCATGTGCCAGAGCTGAAGGACCACAAGCAAGTGGTCCAGCAGGCACAGGGTCGGCTGGCGTGGGTCAGGAGCCCATCACTGACCCGTGAGAACCCGACTGCCCCTGCCAGCTCTGGCACTGCCCCCTCCCAGCCGCCCCGCCCTAGCACCCCGGGGGGCACCCCGCCCCACCATGGCTTGGTCCGGCCCCTCCCGCCCTTTGCTCCAGTTCCCGGGCTTGGCACCTATAGTGGGGGTGCTGCCCGCCTGCCAGGCTCCGGGGCCGGGCCCACGGGAGGGTGGGGCGGCTGGGAAGCTGGCACCCTGCCCCGGGGGAGCCTCTCTCGGCAGGCGCCCGGGTGCCGCGGGGGGGAGGGGGGAACAAAGGGCTCATTCTCCCCGTGCGCAGCCGGTGGCATCGCCGGGGCGTTGGCGGAAGCCCCCAGGGCCCGGGAGGGGGCAGGCCCAGGCGGGGCCGCCGAATCACGGGCTCCTGTTTCCCGCAGGGTGCTGGAGGAGGAAACCGGCGGAGCAGCTTCCCCACTCTCAGTTGCGCGTCTGGCGATGGCGATGAGAGGTCTTGCTGCGCTGTCCGCCGCGCTCTCCCTCCATTAGCCGCGCTGCGCCGTGCTGCGCCCTCTCTGGTGCCTCTCTCCTGGGACCCGGGATCGGGCCCCCCTTCCAGGCACGACCCCCTCCCCCGGCCCTTCGGCCTTTCCCCCGACTCGGCCGTTTCCGACCCGGGGCGCACGTTCCCCCCGGCCCGGCTCCCACTCTCCCTCCGGGGGCACCCGCTCCCTAGCCCCGGCCCGGCCCTCCCCGCGGCGCAGCACGGAGTCTCGGCGTCCCATGGCGCAACCCACGGCCTCGGCCCAGAAGCTGGTGCGGCCAATCCGCGCCGTGTGCCGCATCCTGCAAATCCCGGAATCCGACCCCTCTAACCTGCGGCCCTAGAGCGCCCCCGCCGCCCCGGGGGAAAGAGAACGCGAGCGCGCTGAGCAGAGAGCGGGAGAACGCGTCCTCGCTCGCCGGCCGGGAGGCCCCGGAGCCGGCCCATGGGGAGCGGGCGCCCGGCGCCGGCCACGACGACCGCCGCCGCCGCCCGCGCCGCGCCCGGCCTGCGAAGCCCAGGTAAGGGCCGAGAGGGGGCGCCAGGGGCGGACCTTCAGGGGATACTCGTAGCGGGGCATTTCTGAGGCAAGCTTGGGCTGCACGCAGCGAGTGAGTTCCCTGTGCTTTTCCAGTGTGCTTCTCCGGGCTGGGCCACAGATCTAAAAGTTAGGATGCCAGACAGGGCTGGACTGCGACGGAATGGTGGCCCCAGAAAACCCGAGCGACCTCATGCCAAGGCTCTCTGGGCTCCCTCACCTTTCTCCTGGGGCTTCATCCAGCCGGCAGAGGGGGCCGTGCTGGGAGAGCGCTGCGGCTCTGGTGCCACCTGTCATCCTGGTCCTTTGCATGCACGTTCAATTTTCCCTCCTTTGCCTCTCTCTGGGGCCCAGCCCGCTTTCCCCGCCTCCTTCCCTCCCCCTGCCAGGCTGCAGTTACCAGCGGCCGCCAGCGGCCCTGGCACTGCCTGCTGGACTGGAGCGGCTTGACCCATCCCAGCTGAGTCCTCTTAATCCCCCTCTTCAGTGCTGGCTCACTCCTTCCCTTGGGGGCAGTGGTGAAGATCCCAGCCCCCAGCAGTTGCCCGGGGACTCTGCTTCAGAAGCCAAGAAACTGTACAGAGCTGGGAAGAGACACACTAGGGGCTGCCCAAGTGTAGGGAAAGATACCAGCCAGCAGCCCTGCCTGGCAGCTCTCCCCAGTGACTCTGGCCTGCCCTGCCTTCACTTCCCACCCCTATAAGCTTGAGTAGGGCTGAGGGGTGGGTAGGCAAGCAGTACCCCCAGATCCACAGACTGCAATGTGGGAAGAAGCCTCTGAGACTCCCAATTTCCAAGCCCTATTTTGCACAAGGGCACACTGACATCCAGAGGAGTGATATGACTTGCCCAAGGTCATGCAGCAGGTGCTGAGTCAGGGCCAGGATCTAGCCTTCTTGTCCCCTTGTGCAGCACCTCCCACCGAGCTCATCTTTTGGGTTCTTCCCCCTTGCCCTTCCCAATGGCTTGTGACCAGGGTCCAGGCTCAGCAATGCAAGGACATGTTATCCTAGAAATGGCAGTCTTTGCTGAGGGGCTCTGGCCCAGGTGGGTTGTCAAGTCCCAGGTATTTGGGCAAAGGGGTGACCTCCCCACACTTGAGCATCCCACCCAGGCAGGTCCTTCGAGTCGCATGTGGGCAGGCAGTGTGGAGTCTAGCTGTGGGTTGGCACTTGCCTTACTGGTTTGAGCTGCCTTGGTGCTGCCAGGGCGGTGCCTGCTCTGTAGCAGGTGGTAGGGTGCTTGGGGCATGTGCCTGAGAAACTCATGCTTTGTTGGTTATGCTCCAGGGATCCCCTCTTGGAAAGCCCCATGAGGGCAGGAGAGTAATGGAGAGTACGCCCAGCTTCCTGAAGGACGCCCCAGCCTGGGAGAAGATAACCCCTGAGAATGGCATTGTGGGACAGGAGTCGGATACCCTGCCTCGAGATGGCCTGCGTCGTGGGGCACTGTGCCTGGGAGAGTCTGCCCCCTTCTGGAGGGGTGTCCTAAGCACCCCAGACTCTTGGCGTCCCCCTGGCTTTCCCCAGAGCCCCAAGGACACGCTCCCACTGGTGGAGGGAGAAGACCCCCGCAATGGGGAGAGGAAGGCCAGCTGGCTGGGCAGCAAAGAGGGTCTGCGCTGGAAGGAGGCAATGCTAAACCACCCACTGGCACTCTGTGGCTCCGCGTGCCCGCCCCGCTATGGCCCCCTGATTCCTGAGCATAATGGTGGCCATCCCAAGAGTGACCCTGTGGCCTTCCGGCCCTTGCACTGCCCCTTCCTGCTGGAGACCAAGATCCTGGAGCAAGCTCCCTTCTGGATGCCCACCTGCTTGCCACCCTACCTAGTGTCCAGCCTGCCCCCAGAGCGTCCATGTGACTGGCCCCTGGCCCCACACCCCTGGGTGTACTCAGGGGGACAGCCCAAAGTGCCCTCTGCCTTTGGCTTAGGCAGCAAGGTGAGTGATGGAGCAGAGAAGGTACCTGAGGCTCAGACCACACGAGGTAGCTCAGTGATCCCTGAGCAGCCCTGCCAGGGCCACACAACTCTGCTCTTCCATTCTGATGACAAGATAAGACAGCACCCAAGTAGTCAGCTCAGAGTCAACCCCAAGCAATTCTTCTTCTGAGCAATTCCATCTCACAAAGCCTTCCTTGCCTTTGGGCCATTTCAGGATTGACTCATCCATTGTCCACCCAGAACAAATCCCTGGGAACTGGGATCTCAGAATGTGTGGTCTCATCCTGGGGTTGTGGGGCAGACGAGGCTGTCTGTCTGGGAGTGGGACATGAGGGTGCCCCATGGCCTGTGTCTACGGCACCTCCCCCTGCCCCAGGCAACCCACCCACATGCCTAGGAATAAGATTTAAAATATTTTAAGACCAGTATGGTACTGGTCATCAAACAATCTCAATAGATTCTGGAGGCCCTTTGGGGGTGGCAAGCACTAACCTTTTAGTTGCTGGATTTGTGCGGAGGTCTGAGAAATCCTGGGGGAAGGATCTGGGGTGGCCAGGGCAGTGGGGAGGCACTTAGGGAGCAGTGCCTATAAACCAGGCTTGAGTTCTTCAGTGTTTTCACAACCCTTGAGGCCACACAGGCGCACACCTGCTGGTTGTCGGTTCTGCTCGTCCTTTGAAGCACTGGGGATCAAAGTCAGCACTAGCTCCATCCCTTCTCCTCTCTTTAGGGCTTTTACCACAAGGATCCAAGTGTTCTCAGGCTGGCAAAGGAGCCATTGGCAACTGTGGAACCTGGGTTGCTGGGCTTAGCCCCTGGTGGGCGTCTCCAGAGAACTGGGGAAGTGGAACGTCCTTCATTCCATCAGAGAGACGGAGAGGCAGGAGTCAGCAGGCATCAGAATCTTTGCCCATTTCTCCTGGGACATCCAGATGCTGTTCCCCGGAACCCCTGGCCCACTTGTCCCCCAGGCCTGGTTCATACTCTTGGCAACGTCTGGGCTGTACCAGGGGGTGGGAGCCTTGGGTGCCAGCTGGGGCCATCAGCCACGCTGAGGTGCCCCTCTCCTGGGCCTCCTACCACGCAGGTGGGCTGTTGTTCATCTCACCCACCTGCTAGAGATAGAGATCTTGGCCCTTGTGGGAAGTGCCAGGAGCGCCTGGAGGGGGGCACCATTGGGCCCAGCGAATCCAACGAGGAAGCAAACAAGACCTCTGGTCCCAGGGCCTGCCCACCCAGCCATCATACCAAGCTGAAGAAGACATGGCTCACACGACACTCAGAGCAGTTCAGGTGTCCAGGTGGCTGCCCTGGCGCTGAGGAGAACCCATCTGCCCACCTGCAGGCCCTCAAGAGGGCAAGCAGCCCTGAGGTCCAGGGGGCAGGTGGCAGCCCAGCTGCCAAGCGCCCACCCAACCCTTTCCCAGGCAGTGCGGGGCAGGGGGCCAGAGATTGGCAGGAGATCCTCAACTCATCCTTTGGGAACAAAGTGGAGGCAGAACAGCATGATGACCACAGAGGTAAGTGTGCACGGGGCCCTGCTTGGGAGGGGGCAGCTGGGACTGGGGCTTTGTGGGGAAGTGGGGTCATTAGAGGTGTTTATGAGTGGATCGCACAAGTTGTCTGGTTTCCCACCGAAATGTGATAGTTCCCTCGGAGTTCATTAGCATCTACAGGCCAGAGCCTTCTAGAAAGTGGCTTCTTCTTCCCATCTGCCTACTCCCAAGCTATGATGTGTTGGTGGCAATATAACAACATGGTTCAGAGCATGGGCTCTGGAGTCAGAGTGCCTGGGTCCTGACTTTGCTGACTGGTGCTATGTGACCTTGGGCTAGTTACTGCACCTCTCTGGGCCTCAGTTTGTTCATCTATAAAGTGGGGATAAAGACGGCATCTACCTCATAAAGACTGCTGCAAAGATGAAATGATATCATTCACATAAAGGGCTTTGAAGAATTCCTGGCACTTTATTGAGTAAGGACTCAGTAAACATTCGTCTTCATTTTTTTTTTAATTATTTTTTTAATGTTTATTTTGAAAAGAGAGAGAGACAGAGTGTGAACCAGGGAAGGGCAGAGAGAGAGGGAGACACAGAATCCAAAGCAGGCTTCAGGCCCTGAGCTGTCAGCACAGAGCCCAATGCAAGGCTCGAACTCACGAGCCGCAAGATCATGGCCTGAGCTTAAGTTGGAGGCTTAACCGACTGAGCCACCCAGGCGCCCTGCTAAACATTTGCCTTTGTGCTTACTTGTGCCACTTAACCCTGTCTGGCAGATTATCCCTCCTGAAGGACCCCTTGTCCTGCCCCAGGAATAAACAACTACTCCCTTGGGCAATGGGATCATGGAAACTCAATTTGGACTCTGCCAGCATTAGGACTTTGGGCACATCCTGAACCCCTCTGTCATGCTGTGCTCTTCATGGAGGGAGCCGGCACTGATGGCCCATCACCTCAGTCTTGGCCTCCAGGACCGCCGGACCTGGATCCCAACTCTCAATGGCCTTGCCTAAGCACCCCTGCACCTGGCGTGGGTCTGTCCACACTCTTGCAGGCCTCTGCCTGGGTTGGGAAGCAGTTGGCCCCCTCTCCCTTCTTGGGTTACTGCACCTGTGGCCTATGTTGAAACCCTCAGGCCTTCTCACCTTCCGGCGCCCTCCGTCCCATGCCGGGATTGTCTCCTCAGGCTGACACGACGCCAGAGGTATTGCTAAGCCCACGGCGCAGCAATCCAAAAGTCTACACTGACTGAGGGACGCCTGGCTGGCTCAGTCGGTAAAGCACGTGGCTCTTGATCTCAGGGTTGTGAGTTCAAGCCCCACACTGAGGCTTACTTTAAAGGCAGAGCTTACTTTAAAAAAAAAAAAAAAAAAAAAAAAAAAAAAAGATATAACAAAGTCTACACTGACTGGATCTTGAACTTGGGGCAGGATAATCATCCCACCTGCTCCAGCCTTGGGCCCAGCACAGTAGACCCCTCCTCTCAGCCATCTGCCCGTGTCATTCTCAGACTCCCTGCCCAGCCTTTTTTTGTGAAGTTTCTGGCTGCCTGGTTCACTTTCACTAGCTCCAAATCAGGCTTAGTAGACTAGGGCCTAGGGGCTAGGCTGGCTCTGTATGTGGGTGGGCTGAGTGCTAAGGCACAGCCCAGGGTTCACATAAGCCCAGCAAGTCCCTGACCAGCTTCATTGTCTCCTCAGGACCCCAAGATGGTAGGGCCAGCAGCCTCCAGGACCCAGGGCTTCAGGATACACCTTGTTCGGCTCCTCTGGCATGCGTGGCTCAGTGCCAAAGCTGTACCCATGCAGCTGGAGAGGTGGGAGGGCCGGCCTGCCACTCCCGGCAAGTGCTGAGGTGAGCCTGTTGCCCCGGTGTGCCCCCAGCATCTTCCCAGTGGGGGCTCCCTCCTTACCTTCCTGTGCCCTGTCTTCAGATTGCCTCCGGAAGGGGAACAGCATCAGGAGGAAGACTTAGCAGTCAGCTCTGAGGGAGGAGGGTCTGGCCCTGAGGCCCAGATCAGCAAGGGCCTTGCCAAGCATCTGCTAAGTGGTTTGGGGGATCGACTATGCCGTCTGCTGCGGAGGGAGCGTGAAGCCCTGGCCTGGGCGCAGCGGGAAGGTGAGCAGGACCCGTGGGGCAGCCAGGAGCCCGAGAGGGCTGGATCCTGCGGTCACTGTGCTTTTACAAGGAGCAGGAGGTCTGCAGAGTGTGGGCCCCTTCCTCCCCTTAACACTGTCTGTCCTGATAACGGCTCAAGGAGAGCTCCTGCACTGCTTTGCCCTTATTCTTGGCTTAGGCTTCTAGTTAACATGAGTTCTGAAGTTTCTGGCCTGGGTGAGGGATGTTGGGAGGGTGTGAAACCCGGTCCAGTCCAGCTGCCTAAGAGCTTCTGGGTTTGTTGGGGGAACAAGACTGAGAGCCAGGTATATGTACGAACTCTGGAAGGTGAGGGCCCTCCCCGCGTTTCGAGGCTAATGGGCCCTAAGAAAGCTAGTAGGGTCTGGGCTGATGTGAAGACACCAGTGGAGAGCCAGACATTCCGTGGGTCCCCCTGGCTTCAGGCTCTCCCTCCTGCTCCCTCTCACAACACTGCATGTGCATTTGAAAATGTGTGCACACACCTGCAGCAAGGTCACAAGCCGGCTCCCTCCTATCCCAGAAAGTTCAGCTCCCTCCCCCTTTCCTCAGCCCATCTAGCCTGCCACTCCCTCAGCCTGGATTCCCAGCACTCCACATCAGCCAGCAGCCTGTCCTCCTCGGCTCACCCCGGCTTGCCCAGCCCCTCAGGCCTTGGCACTTTCTGTTCCTTCTGTCTGGAATGGCCTTCTCCTCCCTTTCTCCGTGATGAATGAACACTTACTCATCACTCTAGGGGCGCATTTTGTGAAGCTGCCCCCACCATCCTACCCTCGTCTTTCTATCCCTTTCTCCTACTCCAGCGCTCACCCCGTGGTGCCGTGGTCATTGCCCCGTCTATGGGCCCATCTCCCCTCTTGGAATGTGAGCGCTAGGAGGGCATCTCTGAGCCCTGACCAGCTCTGAGTCCCCAGCGCTCAGCCCCACACAGGACAAGGTGTCTGTTGCATGAGTAAATGAGCGTGTGCTCACTGGCGTCCTTCCACCTACTGCGGAGGGCTTAGTCAGAAACCCCAGGCGAGGGAAGGAGTGGCCGCCTAAGGTTTCCTCTTCTGGTGTACAGAGTCTCCTGCAGGAACGCCACCTCCGGAGGGAGGGAGGTGGGTGAAGGAATGTGTTGGAAATGGTGTGGATTGGTAATTCAGGACTGATGGGGAAATCCTTGGGGCAGGAATTGGGGAGGTGAGGCCTGCACTCTCCCTGGGAGGGTTTTCTGGAGACGTGCTGTGGGGAGTTTCTTTACAGAGGCTGTCGAGTAGGTGGGGGTGTCTGCAAGGGGCCTGTCTCCCTTCCAGGGTGGCCCCACAGTGGAAGCTGCTCCTGCTCTTCTCCATCCCTGCCTGGAGGTCCTCAAAAGGGACCTATGGCTTGAGCCTCCTCTGACCCTGTTCTCTCCCGTGGTAAGCAGGCCAGGGGCCAACCAGGACAGAGGACAACCCAAGCATTCCACTCTGCTGCAGCAGCTGCCATCGTGGACTCTTCAACACCCACTGGAAATGCCCCCACTGCAGCCACCGGCTGTGTGTGGCCTGTGGTCGCATGGCAGGTGCTAGGAGGGCCAGGGACAAAGCAGGTAGGAAAGGAGCTGGGGGCTGAGGGTGGGAGGGCAGAGACGGGGGCCTCCAAGGGCTGCTCTAAGGTGTGTGGCCATTTCTTGGCTGCCTGTCCCCAAGAAAGCCTCCCTCCCCAGCCCCAGCCTCAGCCACCATGGCTCAATGCCCCTTAGAGCAGACTTTTCCCTCTCCCCAGATCAGAGGGCCACGCCTGTGTCCTTGCCCACCCTTAAGAGAAGTCGAGTGCCTACTCTATGCCTCCCACTTTGCTCAGCTTGCATCTTTTTAAACCTTACAACATTGTGAGGTGGGTATTATTGCCTCAATTTTCCAGATAAGAAAAACTCAGAGAGGTTAAGTGACTTGTTCAAGGTCACACAGCTAGTAAGTGTTAGGTCCAGGATGCAGACTCACGTCTTCTAATCCCAAGTCTTACTCTTTTCATGGTTCTCAGCTTTTTCTCCCTTGGCTCCACTCAGTCACCTGAGTCACACTTAAAATTTCCCAGTGTTCCAATAGAGATAGCCAAAAGGAGGTGCAGGGTCAGAAATGTTTCAGAACACCGTATTCTATGTGATCATCTTGGAGTCTGGCAATGCATATCATCATTTTAAAGGCTCTGCATTCTGCAAGCAAAGGATCCTATGTCACTCTTGAACCCAAGTTTCCTAGAAAGCCCATGTTTTATGGATTGTCAAGCCCCTTGATTTAGATATCATGCCCTTGTCCTTCTTCCCTGTCTTTAAGCTGTGGTTACTTTGGTTTCCTGACCTGCACCTTCTCTCTTCCTACCCACAGGCTCTCAGGAGCAGTCCACAGAGGAGTGTCCTCAAGAGGCTGGGCATAGTGCCAGTTCCCTGATGCTCACCCAGTTCATCTCCAGCCAAGGTAAGCCATCTTGGAGAAATGGGGTGTGCAGAGGGCGGGTCCTGGGGAGAGCAGCTTTCTGTGTGGATGTGCCTCAGCCTAATCCCATGCCCTCTTGCTCGGTGAGGCCAAGCAGCACAGGGACAGCCTCCTGTCCACACTCACCACCAAACTCTATCTCCCTTCCCCACTCACAGCTCTGGCAGAATTGAGCACCGCCATGCACCAGGTTTGGGTCAAGTTTGACATCCGGGGGCACTGCCCCTGCCAAGCTGATGCCCGGGTGTGGGCCGCTGGGGATGGGGGCCAGCAGGTAAGAAGCAGGGCATGGGACAGGTGCCAGCACTAGCTGGTTGGCCCCAGGATTGGGCAGTGTGTTTGGAAGTTACTGACCTTGGCAGGGTTTGGCCGGTATCTTTTGATGGGACTGAAGGATATGGAAGCTGGGTAAAATCAAGCTACTTCTCACCTTCCTCTGGGGATTGGGATCCATGGATTGAGCTCTAGCACCTGTCCCACCTCCCTCGCTCCTGCCCAGAGCTCCTATCCACCTTGTGTGCGTTACAGCTTAGCGTTTGCTGGCGGGTCCTGTCTCTCTACTCAGCCGGCATGGACTCCTGAAGGTGGAGTTTGGACCCACCTTCCCTGTGTGCCTTGCACTTAACACATAGCAGGCACTCAGTATGCATTTTACAAACTTTTTATAAAGTTCATGCTTTTATTATAAAAATCATTCATTCAAGAAATGGCTTATTGAATGCATTTCGTGTGCCTGACAGTGTTACATACCCATGGTGAAAACTACAAGCAAGTAATAGGAAGAAAACAACAGTAGCCCTATAATGCCGCCATTATCATTGTGACATATTTCTTTCCAGGCACTTGCCTGTATATTTATTCAGTCTGTTTTTGTGTATCTTAGATCAGACTGTGTGTGGCATTCCGTAAGCAACTGTTTCCCACCTAATGTTATATCACATAATATTTTGCTCCTTGTAAACACAGTTTTAGGATTTATAAGAGTCTGTTGTTAATACTTGTGGGTTGGGTTGGACTGAGCTGTGTTTGCCATTTTTAAATCTCTGGTTGGATTGGGGGGGATTGGTGGATGGGTTTAACAGAAGGAGCCGACAGAGAAAACTCCCCCAATTCCACAATCTTCTTGCAACGGGGATACTGACAGGACCAAGGACATCAAGGAAGGTGAGCAGCCCCCCTGGCCCTCGCTCACATTGTGCATGGGGAGGCTGGGCCAGGGCTGGCATCCCCAGGACAGATGGGAATTGCTTTAGCCAGCGCACCCCTCCCCCCCGCCCTGCCCCCAATAATCTTCCTCACTCTTCTCAAGTCATTCCAGATGAAATAAATCTAAATACAATCTAGGACAAGTCTCCCCACCCCTGTCCAGTCAGAACCCCACTGTGAGCCCCTCCTTTGGAGAGGCAGCGGGAGACAGACTTGGCCAAGAGATGAGGGCAGACCCTATGGGCTGTGGAGCCTCGAAGGGAAGGGGAAGCCTCTCACCATTTTCCTCCCTGCCAGAGACCCCCGACTCCACGGAGACCCCAGCAGAAGACCGTGCCAGCCGAGGGCCCCTGCCTTGTCCCTCTCTCTGTGAACTGCTGGCTTCCACTGCTGTCAAACTCTGCCTGGGGCACGAGAGGATACACATGGCCTTTGCCCCAGTCACTCCTGCCCTGCCCAGCGTGAGCGAGGGCACAGAGGGAGGCCTGGGGGCCCGGGGACAGAGGCTGGGCTGGCCCTCCCTGTGGGGTAAGGCAGGTCCTGAGCTGTTCTGCTCCTCCATCCCTCCCTTCACACAGGACGACCGCATCACCAACATCCTGGACAGCATCATCGCACAGGTGGTAGAAAGGAAGATCCAGGAGAAAGCCCTGGGGCCGGGGCTGCGGGCTGGGCCAGGCCTGCGCAAAGGCCTGGGCCTACCCCTCTCGCCAGTGCGGCCACGGCTGCCTCCTCCCGGAGCTTTGCTGTGGCTGCAGGAGCCCAGACCTCAGCGAGGCTTCCACCTCTTCCAGGAGCACTGGAGGCAGGGCCAGGTGAGGCTCCTCACCTCCCAGCTCCCCATTCTCATGGCCTTGGTCACCCTCAGGGCCTCAGGGTCGCCATCAGGCAGACCTGGTCCATCACACAGAAGGAGCAGCGGGGCTGGTCCCCACACTGGTCTGGTGTCCCTCACAACATGCTCTGGCCTGGCCAAGTTGGGTGCCTGTCCATTCTCCCTGCGTCCCTCTTCCTTTCCTCACTACAGCCCGTGTTGGTGTCAGGGATTCAGAGGACACTGCAAGGCAACCTGTGGGAGACGGAAGCTCTTGGAGCACTTGGAGGCCAAGTGCAGGCACTGACCCCCCTTGGACCTCCCCAGCCCACAAGCCTCCACAGTGCAACGTTCTGGGAGGGATTCTCCAGGCCTGAAAGTAAGTGTCCCTGATGTGGGGTATGGGGAGTTGGGAGACTGAGCCAGGGGGCAGCGAAGTCCCATGGTGACCCTGGGGGGCAGCTGGAAGCAGAGCCCAGGGCAGAAACTAGACTGTCTTGCTGCCAGGGGGCCGGGGTCCTCTGGACAAGGAGGTTCCTCCCCCGGCAAATGGCATGTCTCCTCCTCTAGTTCGCCCAAAGTCAGATGAGGGCTCCGTCCTCCTGCTGCACAGAGCTCTGGGGGACGAGGACACCAGCAGGTGTGTATAGTACCAAGGGCTGGCCCCACCTGCCGAGGCTCTGCCCAGCCCCTTGCTGTCACTTCTCCTTCTTCACCCCCACCTCAGTGTTCCCTGCTTGCCTCTGGGAGTGACCCCACTAGTGGTGGGCTTTGAGGGGATCTGGGTGCCTGGGTTGAGCCTGCTGGGTATGACCCTGCCCTCTTCAGGATGGAGAACCTGGCTGCCAGCCTGCCACTCCCAGAGTACTGTGCCCACCATGGGAAACTCAACCTGGCTTCCTACCTCCCACCTGGTCCTGCCCTGCGTCCACTGGAGCCCCAGCTGTGGGCAGCGTATGGTGAGTGCTACTCCACCCTGCCCAGCCCCTGAGCCCATTCCTGTTACCTCTGGGCCCATGTGTGTCTGTGCCAAAGTCCTGGAGCCCGTGCCCAGCTGTCCCTTTTCTGCCTCCATCAGGTGTGAGCCCACACCGTGGGCACCTGGGAACCAAGAACCTCTGTGTGGAGGTGGCTGACCTGGTCAGTGTCCTGGTACGTGCTGAGGCCCCACTGCCTACCTGGCACCGGGCACAGAAAGGTGGGTCCTGGGCCAGAAGCAGGAGTGGGGACAATCTGCAGATTTCAGCGTGCTGTTTCTGCTTACCCTGGGCCCTCCTGAGCTGTTTTTCTTCCACAGACTTCCTCTCAGGCCTGGACGGGGAGGGGCTCTGGTCTCCAGGCAGCCAGGTCAGCACCGTGTGGCACGTGTTCCGGGCACAGGATGCCCAACGCATCCGCCGCTTTCTCCAGATGGTGAGGAAGGAGCTGGGAGCCCTCTTCCCCTGCGCTGCCCTCATGCTCCCTGGGAGTCGGGGTTCCCAGCCCAGGAAGCCCTCCCTGTTGTGTGTGTCCCATGTGCTCACTCTCCCTGCCCCTTAGGTGAGCTGGACAGCCTTGACTCCCACAGACAGGTACAGAGAAGGCAGACTGGGACCTTATGAGTTGTGTGCTGGGGCACGCAGAGAGAGCAGGGGCTGAGGAGGGACCTCATGATGAAATGAAAGCAGGAGCCGTCACAGGCTAGGCACTGTGTAAGAGCCTTGGGTACATTATCTCGGTTAATCGTCATAACCACCCTGTGTGGCAGGCACTGCTGCTTTCCCATTTTGCAGATGAGGAAACTGAGGCTAAGTGGTAGAGTGGAGACCTGAGCTTATGGCTATTCCCACCTCAGGTCACTACACTGCTCCTCCTGGGGGCAGGCAGCATCCCCTGCATAGGCTGGGGGTGGAGGGGGGGGGGCCTGGCAGAGGGCAAAGGGAAGCCCATCTGAGATGTCCTCCTGCTTCTCCCCTGTCCATTGTCTACACCTTATGAGGAGGTGCTCTTTGGGGTGCTAGCACTTGAAGGCTGAGGGAGACAGCATGGTAGGTAGAGGGACAGACTGGACAGGATGAGGAGCAGGGAAGGAGAAGATGAGCAGGGGGCAGGAAGCTCCAGGGGGTGGAAGGCAGTGGAAGGCTAGTGTTAAGGTTAGGACAGGCACAGCAGTTCCAAAGGCCAGCTGAACTCTGATTGTCCTGGGAAAAAGACGTCCACCAAGTGTCACCCCTGCTAAGGCACACACATACATATACACAGACATGCAGGTGTTAAACTTGCTGTCCACCACCACCCTCCTGCCCACAGGCATGTGTATCTGTAGACACATCGATAAACACACACAGATCTGTAGATGTACACACAGATGCTAGAACACACAGAGGGAGCAGACAGAAGCACACCTTCATACATAGACAGCCTCATCTAGTCTGGGTGTGGTTCCTCTAGGCAGTCTCATATGGCCAAACCTGATGATTCATGGAGAAGGTTTGAGGGGCATATTCTCACTGGGTGGCCTGGGAAACACTGATCGAACTCCAGGATGCACTCAGAGGGCAAAAGAGCCTGGGCACCTGCCTGGGGCTACCTAGGGTCCAGCCTAACACACCAGCCTCCCTTTTCCCCATGGCCCAGTCTTGGAAGCCTGAGTCCTAAGTCCAGGGACAATTGCTGAGGTCCTACTGAAGGGGTGGATTTGTCCAGCAGCCAGTTGGGGCACGATGCTGGCATTTACCCCTACGGCTATTCCCTGGGCGTCTACTTCTCTGTCCCCTGTGAATCCCTGTGTGCCCAAGGAGTTCCCCACTCTGGTTGGGCTGATGAAGGCCACCCCTCCCCATAGCCATGCCTGCTCCAGAGGCCTCAGCCCAGCAGGCAAGGCTGTACTTCCACTGGGCATCAGAACTTCTGTGTGGCCTTTGTTGCATCTAGGATCTTAGAAGAATCTGATAAATGCTTTAGATCATCTCATCTCAAGGATATACAGCCATCTAGTCACCTACAACTTAGCACACAATTCAGGACGTTCACAGGACTCCAAGTCAAGATCTCCTCATGTAGACAGTTTATGAGTTGGGATTATGCAGGATGTGTTTCTGGGTTTTAGAGAAAGGGGCCCAGGACCAGGGACACAGAGGCTACTGAAGGCATCTAGCCCCACGAAAGGTGGGGGTTTAGACTCCCAGCCTCAGAGCCTTAAACCTTTCCTCTAAGCTGTTTCCAGCCACATCTCTGTTCTGCCAACCTGAGCAGCCCTAGCTTCTCACCACCCAGCCCCTTCTCCCACTCCTATGACCTCCCCTCCTTGCCCCGCAAGACTTGACCCCTTCAGCTCTTGGCCTTTGCGCCCTGACCTTTGGGAAGTCTGTGCCCCATCCGGCAGCCCTGTCCTTGTTTCCCTACCTTCCTCATTCTGCCTTCTCTTCTTTGAGGTGTGCCCGGCTGGAGCAGGCAACCTGGAGCCTGGCACCCCGGGCAGCTGCTACCTGGACGCAGGCCTGCGGCGGCGCCTACGGGAGGAATGGGGCGTGAGCTGCTGGACCCTGCTGCAGGCCCCTGGAGAGGCTGTGCTGGTGCCTGCGGGGGCTCCCCACCAGGTGCTTCCCCAGCAAGCCAGGGGCTCTGCAGAGAGCTCACACTATGCGAAGCGCCAAGAGCAGACACCACAGTGATACAGTGTTCCCCGGCCTGCTCTGTCTTTGCCCCTCCCGATGCCCTGAGAGCTAGGCAGGGCAGGAAGTCATGCCCTGTTGTAAGGAAGAGGAGAAGCTGAGTGGTCTTGAAGTCATCTAGCCCAACTGAGCTTCTTGTCCTCGGTTCCCCACCCTGCCTGTGCCACCTCTGGCATCCCCTGGGCTTGGTTTTGGCCTTGCCCTTTGAGGTGCCTGGTGCTGGATCCAGGGCTTCTGCTCTCTGAGAGCTGGGTGGGGGTCATTATGGGAAGTAGACCTCAGGGACAAGAGGGGCAAGGGGAGGATGTGTGAGCCCGAGTCTCCACTGACCCTCTGCCTACCTCCTGTCTGGCACAGGTACAGGGCCTAGTAAGCACAGTGAGTGTCACTCAGCACTTCCTGTCCCCGGAGACCTCTGCCCTCTCTGCTCAGCTCTGCCACCAGGGACCCAGCCTGCCCCCTGATCACCGCCTGCTTTATGCCCAGGTGAGTGTGACACTGGCCAGGAGGGCAGTTGGGGTGGCATAGCAGATCTACTCTGTGCCAAGCAAGCAGCCAGCCGGGGCCTAGGAAGGGCATCCTCAGTGGGAAGAGCCCAGGAATGTGACTGTAAACACCTTGTCCTCTCTTTTTCTCCTAGATGGACTGGGCTGTGTTCCAAGCAGTGAAGGTGGCTGTGGGAACATTACAGGAGGCTAAATAGGGGTATCCCCAGTGTCTGGGGTAGGTTGGGGGGCAAATACTCAGTCCAGGCACAGCTTCAGCAGATAATGATGCTGGGATAATTGGGGACTTTTGGTCAATCCCTCAAGCACCACTCTGGGCACAGACAGGGCACCCTGTTCCCCGCTCCAACCTAGGCCCTACAGCCAGCAACCACAGTGCCGTTGAAGCTCACACCTGCCCTTCGCAGGCTGGCACCTGCTGTCCCTGCATCTCTTGCCATGGTACCAGGCCCACACTGGGGGTGAATGACTCCCTTCAACCCTTGCCCCCTGAACCCAGGAGGCAAACAGCCCTTCCCTGGGGCACCTCGGGAATCATTCTGGCTTAAGCAACACCTTCTTCTGCTGCCTCATCCCCTGCTGTCCCACCTGTGCCCGTGCTCTGCTTACACCACCTGCATCTTCACTGGGCTCCCGGGTGGCCCTTCACACTGCAGGCATGCTGGACAAGGGGCCACTGAAATCCTGCCCTCTCGCCAGAGAACAGTGAGGTGTGGGGAGAGGGTGGCATCAGAACATTGCCCAGGCTTGGCTGGAGGGAATGATATGGGTGATGCCCTGTTCCTGCTCCCTCTTCTCACCTCCCTCCTTCATGATTTCCATTAAAGTCTGTTGTTCTGTGAATGCTGCTGGAGTGGTTGGCCCTGCTCCTGCAGGCCACATGGACTGGGGAGGGGTGGGGAGATAAGGAAGTGGAGTGGGGCAGGGGTGGGGGTGATGACAGGGACCTCAAACACCCCTGCCTACTCTTCTTCCTGGGGCCTGGATCCTTTTCCCACTGAGGAGCAGATGGAACATTCCAGGGGTCTGCCCCTGAGGATGCTCCTGACAGCAGACGGTGGGCAAGGCACCCTGGGGTGCAGCAGCATGGCAGCTTTCCTGTGCACACTGGCTGCAGAGATCTAGAGCCCCAACCCGCGGGCAAACTTCAGGCTACCCCAGCTCTCCTGTCTGCCCTGACCTGGAGCACTGGGAGTGCGGCCCAGGAGAGCCCTTGCCTAGCCGTCTGCCCTCAGTGCCCGCGGCTGGCCCCAGGCCCGCTACCCGGGGACTGGCTTGCTGCCCGAGAGACAGTTGATGGGCCCCTCCCCGCCCCCAGGGCCCTCCGGGGTGGCTCAGCCCGCTCCGCTGCCCTTGTACATCTTAGCGCCAGCATACTCCAGCTCTTGTTATACCTAATTGTTCCTGCGGTGGTTCGGGGAGTGGGTTTTTTTGTTTTTTATGAAATAAAATTTTTTATTATAAATTTAATATACTTTCAGAACATTTAGAAAATAGGAAAAAGTCACTTGTAAGCTCATCTCCACTCACCCCGACCCAACCACTGTTAGCATTATTGGTGTATTTCCTTGTATTTTCTCTAAGGGTTTCATACATGATTGAACTGATGCGTTTTGTACTTGATTTTTCCTTTCAACACTGTGTTGTGGTCATTTTCTGTGTTGCTATGCAACCTTCATTTTAAATAGCTGCTTATATTCCCTTATGTGGCTTTGCTGTGGTTTACATAACCATCCTGCACCTAAAAAATTAGGTTTCTTCATTGTTTGCAAAGCAAGGTTATTTTCATTCTATCATGGGATAGAGAGAGAAGAAAAAATGGAAGCAGTCCTACACTTTGCCACTGTTTTCATTTAATTGATCTCATTTAATCCCTTATCATGGTTTTGAGGTAGATATTATTTATTTATATTTTACAGAGAGGAAAGAGGCAGGCTGGGGTTAAGTCACCCAAGGTCACGCAGCAATTTTAGTGGCAGGATTGGGATTTGAACCAAGCTTCCGGACTTGAGCCTCGTTTACATTAGTTTCGGCCCTTAATGGACTTTGCAGATGAGCTTGCTGTTCTGTCCTCCTTCCAACACACACACTTTACAGTTGATCATGTTCCAAGTGGCACTGCACGACCATCCCTACTTACACTTCACCTTATATAGCTATGTCCTAATGTCACCCTAGAACCCCAAACATGGGGTCCTTCCTGCAGGAAGACAGAGATAGCCCAGTCACCAGGCCTCTCTTTTCTGCACACCTCTCTGCTGCCTCCATCTCATGGCAGGTCACAGCACCCTCGAGTGCATATTGGATCTGACTCTTGCAAACAGCAGGTGGACCAAATGTTCTAGGACTGGCCCTGGGCATGAAGCCAGTCCAGGTGGGTACTGACCCTGAGACGTCTGGGGGCACTTGGTGGCACTGTTCCTCATGGAGGCTCAGCTGGCTCACCCCAGTCCAGCACTGCCCTTGGGGTCTCTGCTTCTCCCAGCATCCCTGCTGTCCACTGTCTACTCCAGCCCCTCTCACTCGCCCAGATAACACAGAAGCACAACCCTCAGCGCCGGAAGTGACATCAGCATGTAGATAAGCAGTGCTGCCTTTTTCTTTTTTCTTATAAAGTACCTTTTCAGAGTTTTTATTTTGAAATGATTTTAGATTTACACTCAAGTCACAAAGATAGCACAGGAATTTCCTGATTACCCTGCATCCAGCTTTGTCCCATGTTAACATCTTACACAAACATGGCACAGTGATCAAAACGAAGAAATCATTATTGACACACTAAACATTTTAAAAAATATTTATTTATTTTTGAGAGACAGAGGGAGACAGAGTGTGAGTAGGGATGGGGCAGAGAAGATACAGAGTCCAAAGCAGGCTCCAGGCTCTGAGCTGTCAGCACAGAGCCCAACACGGGGTTTGAACCCACAAACCCTGAGATCATGACCTGAGCTGAAAAACGCTCAACCGACTGAGCCACCCAGGCGCCCCTATTGATACAACACTATTAACTAAGCAACAGAATTTTGGGATTTCACCAGTTTTCCACTAATGTCCTTTTTCTGTTTCAGGATCCACCTATGCCTGCATGATACAGAAGGCCTAGAGGGGAGATGTGGCTCTCCCAAGGTCATTCAGCCAGCTAGTGGCAGAGCACAGGCTGAGCCAAACCTCCCCCTCCCTGTATACCTTGGGCTGCTGCCCTCCTCACACTCCTACTTTGCAGAGGGACGGCATTTGTTGCTCTGTAAAGGCCTCCAGAATCACAGACACCCTTGCCCCACCCTGCCTGCCCATCCCTGGCCCTGTTTCCAAGATTGCCTACACTGCCTTTCTGTACATGTGCTCACACGCGCATGTGTGTCCACGTGCTCTGAAATGACTGCCTCAGGCTTTGCTCCCATGGATGCTGGGAGTCCTGTACTCTGTGATCTACCAGTTTGGCCACACTTGTCCATCATGCTGGGCAGCCCCCCCCACCCCCCCCACCCCCCACCAGTGTTCTGCTCTCTCTGGAAATGGAGGATACAGAGCAAACTTTAACAAAGAACTTTCTTTATTTCTGGTTCTGGAGGCTTCTCCCTCAGCCCCCCTTCCTCCCTCAGCTTTTCTTGTCAGTCTTAGGGCCTCTGCTTAGTCTGGTGTGTTCTGTCTTCCACCCAATGCCTTGAGAAAGTCTACTTTGTTGTCCCCCTCTGCACTCCCAGAAGGGCTGGGTACAGTGCCTGGAGAGCCCTCTGCCTGCGCAGCCCTTCTCAGTTTACAAGGGGCTTTCCTGTTGCCTCGTGTGTTCCTCACCACAGGGGTGATTAGGTCCACTTAACAGGGGAGGAGTGTTTTTCCCAGTGATAATGGAGCCGTGGTTTCTTGCAGGCTGCTCTTCCAGGCGGCCTGGTGTTTATCTTAGGCTGCCTCTGAGGCTCTCATAGCCCTGCCAGACATGACCTCATTCTCTCTCAAATCATCCCTGGGAGGCAGAAAGGAGTCTGGGACCAATGCAGTCCCCACTTCACAGATGTGAAAACTGACCTTCAGACACACACACACACACACACACACACACACACACACACAGCAAATACGTTGACAAGTTGCTTTTCAGTCCTAGGGGCCTGACTCAGTCCCGTGAGTTCCGTTGTTTGGGAGTGGAGAGGTCTTGGATAGGGCTGGGGGCAGCAGTGTTTGCCAAGTACTTCAAAAGACTGTGGGCCTGGCAGGGACATCCCACCTTCACATGCAGGGCCCTGTCTCCAGGGAACCTGCAGTCAGTTCCCTGGGAGAGAAAGGCCTAACGAGGCCAATCTGGTGTGACTGGAATTCCTGAGGGTAGGCATATTTCATGACAGTGGGCCTTTGTGTGGCAGCAACAAGAGCTGTGGCCAGGAGGACCCACCCTGATGCTGCCTGGTCATGGTGACCCACACTGGACAGTCTATAGAGCTCCTCCCATGACATCTCACCTTCCCAACAACTCTGTGAAAGAAGAGCTACTATGAATCTACTGTTCAGATGAGGAAACTGAGGCCCACAATTTATCCAGGGGCACATAGCCAGCCAGTGAGCAGTGGCCAGACATCTGCTTCCAAGTCCAATGCTTTGCTCCACCAAGCTCCCAAAAGGAAAGTGCACAAAGCCAGCAGGCAGGGAAAGGGGAGACCCAACTGAGGACAAGAAGCCCAAAGTTGGCTGGCTTCACAGTTTCACTCCAGTTGGCCCTGTCCTACTGTCCTGAGAGTAGGTTAAGGGAAGCTCTGAGGAGGAAAGGTCAGTCTGGGAGAGAAGTAAGAACTCGCCAAAACAACCCACACCCTGCTCTCATTGTGCCAGGCCACCAGGCTGTGTGAGCTGGGTGTGTGGGGGGGGCGGGGGGGGGGGGGGACAAAGATGAAGGAGCAGGACCTGGTCCCTACCCTCCACAGGGCTTTCAGTCTGCAGTGGAGAGGGCCCTAAAACTGTGTGGGAAATGCAGTGGGCAGGCCGCCAGGACATCGATGAAGGCTGGACTGGCTGATTCCAGACCTTCTTTCTATCCCCAGTCCCCTCCTCCCATCTCCAGCCACACCTTGACCATCTCAGCCCTGCTTCCTCCTTCCTCTGAGCACCTGTCACACCTCTTGACCAAGCCAATCATTTAGCACTTGGCTTATAACCCTCAGATGACTTTTTATTATATGTTTATGTCCACCTTCCTAAGGTCAGAATCTCCTCCAAGGCAGGAGCTACTCTTCCTCCTGTGACAGTGACATGAGGTACATTTTTAGTGAAGAAAGAAGGTTATTTGGGAAGTGATCAATTTGGGCAATACCATGGTAGGTGTATAACCACAGCTGCACAGTATAGGTCCAAGCCACAGCGCCGGGCCTCAGTGATGTCATCGGCTTGCTGTGACGTCATCGTCGCTGGCCACTGTGGCGCTCCTCTGCAGCCTGCAGGCACGATGACGTCACCGTCCGAACTCGCCCAGACAAGTGCTTGCTGGAGGAATTAGCGAAGCTGGCAGCTAGAAATGCCGGAGAGAGGCCGGGGCGGGGCGGGGCGGGGGGGGGGGCGGGAGGTAACTGAGAGGCAGAGGTCAGGGCGCTGCGCGCACCACTCAGACCTGGCTCCTAGACCCCTTACGGACTGGCCCCGCCCCCTCAGTCTCTGACGCGAGCCAGCCAATCCGGGCAGCCCGCGGTGACGCGTAGCCTATCAGCGGACAGGGCTCGCCGGGCGCTTCCGCGTTCTCGAGCGCGCCTGGTCCGAGTCGGCAGGGGGAGGGGGCGAGGGCGACTGACTGGGATCTCAACCGCGTCCCACCCCACCCGGTGCGACCCACCTGCGGGGGCCCGTCCGCTGCCTCCCAGGGGACCCGATGGCCTCGGAGGGTCTGGCCGGGGCGCTGGCGGCGGTGTTGGGGGGCCAGGGGCTGAGTGTGCACAGCTGTGACTCGGAACCGGCCGAGGAGCCGCCGGCGCCGGTGCGGCTGCGGAAGAACGTCTGCTACGTGGTGCTGGCCGTGTTCCTCAACGAGCAGGTGAGCGTCCGCCCGCCGGGCCCAGCGCCAGGCCCTCTGGAGCACGCAGCCAGCCCCGGTGGGGACAGAGGACCTACCGACAAGAGCCACCGCTTCTTAGTGCGTGGTGCTTCCCAGTTTTGCAAAGCACTGACACTCACACTTACATCTGAGTTTTGTGCGGCCCAGCCCCGAGACTGTACCCTCAGAAGAGGGATCTGAGGCCCAGGAGCCTGTTTATTTCCTCTCGCTAGGCCTCACTGTCTTGAGAGGAGGGCTGCCTTCTTTCCCCAGAATCTAGCATAGTGCCCGCCTCGGAGTGGGCTCAGATCTGTCCAGTGCTTCAGAGACCTCTGGGTCCCATGGACAGTAATGGCACAACCTGCACTTATACTCAGACTTTCTGCCCCACCGTGTGATGTTCTTTTGTGCTGATCCCTGTACAAGTTGCTGCAACAACAGCTAGAAGGGGCCAGGGCTGTAGGTAGGAGTTTATGGGGTGGGGCCTGGGAGTGTGTTTCAAAGCCTAGGCCCCAGTGTGAGGCCCCTCCATGAGGGGAGGGGGGATGTCTACAATGCATCTACAGACAGGAGTCAGCGCAGGATACATGGCAAGCCTCACTGTGGGGCCTAATCCCCAGCCCCTGAAACAGCTCCCAGGAATCTTAGCCCCTTTCTGAAATGGAAGTCTGAAAGCAAAGAGGGATACATTGCACAGCGAGACAGCTGCAGCCCCCAAGCACACAAGGACCAGTCAACAATTTGAGGTATCCACCAGTAAGGGGGTGTTGGGTGACTCTGAGCTAGGATCTAACCCCAGGGCAAGGGAAGGTTCCCAGCCCAGCTGTGGTGGGGGTGAGGATCCTCTCTCTCCCCTCAGGATGAGGTGCTACTGATCCAGGAGGCCAAGAAAGAGTGCCGTGGGTCCTGGTACCTACCCGCGGGGAGAATGGAGCCTGGGGAGACCATCGTTGAGGCACTGCAGCGGGAGGTGAAGGAAGAGGCTGGGCTGCACTGTGAGCCTCTGACGTTGCTGTCTTTGGAGGAGCGGGGCCCCTCCTGGATCCGCTTTGTGTTCCTCGCTCAAGCCACAGGTATGGCCCACCTGGTGGCAGTGTTTGGCAGGGGGCAGTTGACACCTTTCCCCCAACTTGTCCTCTGGTGAGATGAGCCCCTTATTCTGTCTGGTACAAGCCTGGCATCTCCAGATTCCAGCCTGAAGATTTGACCCCCAGCCCCCACAGCCCCATGACCCTGGGTCAGGGCTAAAATGCCTGGGTGGCCATTTACTCCGCCAGGCCCAGCATTTCTCTCAACAGAGACCCTTTCCTCCACCCCATCCTCGACATCCCTGCAGGTGGAATTCTCAAGACTCCCAAGGAGGCAGATGCAGAGTCCCTGCAGGCTGGCTGGTACCCTCGGACCTCCCTGCCCACTCCGCTGCGAGCCCAGGACATTCTGCACCTGGTGGAGTTAGCTGCCCAGTACCGCCAGCAAGCCAGGCACCCTCTTATTCTGCCCCAGGAGCTTCCCTGCAGTCTGGTCTGCCAGCGGCTTGTGGCCACCTTTACCAGCGTCCAGACAGTGTGGGTGCTGGTGGGCACAGTGGGGATGCCTCACTTGCCCATCACTGCCTGTGGCTTCACTCCCATGGAGCAGAGGGGTGGCATCAAGATGGCCATCCTGCGGCTGCTACAGGAGTGTCTGACCCTTCACCACTTGGCAGTAGAGACCAAGGGGTTGCTTGGACTGCAGCACCTGGGCAAAGACCATGCAGATGGCATCTGCTTGAATGTGCTGGTGACTGTGGCTTTTCGGAACCCAGGTATGCAGAGGGAGCCCCCAAAGGTTCGGGGTGAGAACTTTTTTTGGTGGAAGGTGATGGAGGAAGACCTACAAAGCCAACTCTTACAGAGGCTTCGGGAATCCTCTGTCGTCCCAGTCAACAGATAGGAAGGTGCCATCTCTGTGCAAGGAGCTGGGTGACGGTGCTCCCCCCACCGTGGCTTTGCTTTCCTCTGGGGGAAGCAGGAGGTTGGCAGTCAGGGATCTGGTGGTGTTGGGAGCAGGCAGGTTGTCTGGTCCCCTGGTTGTCAGGGGAATTTCCTTCTCCATGGAGCTGGTCCCTACATCGCACTGAAAGGACAGTGCCTTTAACCCAACAAGGATTCCAGAGCTCAAGGACCTAATTGCCCCATGGGTACCGATGAGGGCCCTCCTCCCTAAGGGGATGGATGTGAGAACCTTCTGAACGTGAGATGGCTACTCGTCATCATGAACCTACTTGTCATTTTCCATGCTTGCCTCAGGAAAGGCCTACATCTGATTCTCAGGCGCTGAGAACATGGACTGGGTGCTGAGGGAGGTCATTCCAAGGGAGTGGGCCCCTTGCTGAGTAAATACGTGGTACTTACTTTGCTTTCCTGCCTAAATGTCTCTGTGGAGAGGGAGTGAACAGGAAGAGGGGAGCACATCAAAAAAGAAGCTCCTCCCCTTGTCCCACCACCGCCCCCCACGTCTTCCCAGACAGCAGGCCCGTGTCCCCCACTTGTAGGACTGGGGCAGGCCGACTTCCTGCCACCCACTGTAGCGTCTGTGGCCCAGTGGGATTCTCTTTCTCTTGTCTGCCATGGTGCGAGGTGTCCACATCCCCTCCAAGGTTTGAGCTGTGAGAACACCAGAAACTCCAAGGGGGGCAAGGAGTTGTGAAAGCTGGCCCTGCCTCTCAGCAGTTTCATCTCTTTGGGCTTCCCTGTCCCCTCCCTGCATCACTCTGCCTACCTCTAGGCTCCTGCCTCTGCCATTCAACTCCAGACCAAGCCAGACCAAAACCTTTTATTCATTTCCCTTCAGTTCAGAAGAATCTTGATTTAAAAAAAAAAAAAAATTTTTTTTTTAAAAGAACTTTACTAAAATTTAAGGAAAAAACCCACAGGAAGTGAACAAAGAAAATATATCGTGTGCTACTCAATGGATGTAATACAGATTTCTGGTTCTGAGCAAGGAAACACTTGATGAGGCTTCCCTTCTGAGGTAACTCCATTCTGACACTGAAGACCCAGGATAACCTCCAAGGCCCCCTTCCCATCCCCTCCCCCTGCCATCTTTTCTAGCATTAGGCTGTGGTAGGAATCCTTTTGTCCCCTCTGAGGACAAACATCTCCCACATGATGGAACCAAACCCTTTCACTCTGGTTCACTTCTCTCAGGGTCTGAGGGACCCACCAGTCTATATCCATGTCGAAGGGCAAACTTTGCTCCCACTTTAGCCTATAGTAGTTTTCAACCCTGGGTGCCCATTAGAATCACCTGGAGAGCTTTAGTAACAATGCTGGGCCGCCCCCCAGAGACAGCTTTCACTGGTATTGTAAAAAGCAAATCAAGTGATTCTGACATGCACTGAGGTGAGAGCCACTCAGCAGCCCTCTCCAAGTTTCCAACTTGCTCTCTCCTGGAGTTCTCTCAGCTACCCCTCCTGAGCGCACCCCCACACGCATACATTTAGGGACCAAGTTTTTAAAATATGAAGTCCTCTAAAGCATTCATACAATTCCCAACATACAAACCTCAAAATGAGACTTGCATACAGATGCTTCAGATGGCCCATTCTTTCCCGGAGTCTCCAAGGCTAGCTGGCTCTCGGCTGTAGGTAAGCTGGGCAGAAATAGTGTGGCTTGGCCAAGAGAGAGCCTGGTTCCTGGCAGGCGCAGAGGAACATCAGATTTGCGCTGCCAGAGCCTGTCTCTATTTACCACCCGCCCCCCAGCACACTGCCCCCCTCCGCTCTAGTGCTGGAAAAGGAATTTGTCATTCTCAGGGAGGAAGATGGGCCTGAATGAGCAGTGGAGGCCTGCGCAGGAGGACACGAACAGTGGAGATCGGGGCAGCTGTGCCCACGCAACCAAACCATTGATTGCTGTGTTGTCTGGGGGGACGCAGTGCGAATGCTGAGGGGGATGGAGGAGGGGAGGATCTGTGACTCCCGGATGCTCAAATGTTTTCTGACTTGAAGAGTTCAGACCCAATTTGCCCCATGAGCTCTGCTCCCGTCCCACGCCAACACCCACGTGCGCACACACGCATGCACGCACATGTACGGTGTCCTTCAGAGCGGCAGTTAAGTCCTCCCCAGCTTGGAGGAATGCAGGAGAGGGAGAGGTCACTGAGTTCCTCCTCTTTCATGTCACCTCCTGGCAACCTGCGGCCGGCTTCTAGAAGCGGCATAGGCAGGAAAAGGAAGCGAAAGGGGCTCTGGCCTGCTCCTCCTTGCCCAGGAGCGAAGCCAGCCACTGCAGTCCTGCTGTGAGGTAATGCCTGGCGCCGCCTGTGTGTTCCTGCAGGTTGAGACAGATTCGGGCCGGGTGGGGTGGCAGCCCCAGCTGTGAAGGGCATGCAGGGAGAACAACACTACAACTGGCTGCCTGTGCCCCAGCACCTCCCCGCTAGGCCTTGGGGGCTTGGGGTCAGGTGGGCATCCTGGCCTCATCTCTCCCCTTGGCTCCCTTGCTCCCCTGGAAGAGTATTCCGTCAAGAACTCTGTGGGCTGGGTGAGATGTGGAGGGCCAGGCCTGGCCTCCCCGGGTCTCTGATCCCCTCTGCCCAGGTGTTGAGGACCTGCCGAGACGGGTTCAGAGGCGCCAGAGAGAAACCAGCTGGAGCCAGGGCCTGGCACCCAGCCCCCCACTTCCCAAGCCCTCTCCTGCCCTGGCTGCAGTTGCACCAAGGCTCTCATTAGCAGCTGCCCCCGCCTGGGCGCGGAGCATGCTTTGGGCATTTGCCATGAGGTGGTTGGGAATTTTGCAACAGCCTCCAAAAGGGCCGGGAAGGGAGAATGGGCTTCTCTGCCATCCACTGCCCTTTCACCACAGGTTAAGTCAAGAAGGCAGGAGAAAAAATGTCAAGTCTCAGCAGCATCTGTGGTACCTAGCAAGACAGAGACAGGGCTCCCACGCCCCCATCTCTCTGGCCTACAGTTCTGACCAGCCTGAGAGCCATCACTCACTCCCCCTGTGCCCCTGGAATTGAGCCACAGGTTTTGGCCCTGGCCACAAATCGTCCGTAGAGACAGGTGACACGCACGGAACACATGAGGGTTTGGGTCTGGGTGCTCAGCTGGCAATTACCCAGCTCTCCTGAGAAAGCCCCAAGGACACCATGCTGTCTGGGAGGCCATCTCTTTTGCTCCTTGGCCTCTGGTACCTTGGAGACCCACTCCCTGAACCCAGTCTGGTATGACCGACAGGCCACGGTCTTCTTGAGTTAACCTGGGAGTGGAAGCCCAGGCCTCCTCAGAGGCAGAGGCACCTGGGATGTAGAGGTGGAACCAAGCTCCCACCCTGGGAGGCGGGAGGTGGCAGCCATGCCAGGTGGGAGGCAGCTCTTGGGCAGAGGTGAGGACAGGAGTCCCCCATCTGGTCCTGCTCTTGGCTCAGACGTGCCCTTCCTGGGGCGGGGACAGGTGCAGGTGAGGACTGTGCGGGGGGAACTTGACAAAAGCGATGGCAGCCAGCTCCTTGCAGAATTCCTCAAGAACCACCACGCCCTGGAGGAGAGTCTGGTGGTCCAGCCTGAGGGAGACAGCATGGGGGTCATAGCTGGGAGGCAGCAGGAGCGTACCCAGGATGACAACCCAGTGTCCATGAGGTACATCCCAATGGCAGACACCTCTGAGGGAAGATGGGAGTTCGGCAACTCTTTGCCCCCTGGCCTGTGCTCCTCCCACTTCCCTTGATCACTCTGCCCTCCCACCCCAGGGTCCATCCTTGGGCACCGCTTCCCTCGGTTACTTACTGCTCCCCGGGGACCTGACCCATCAGCTGCTTGCGTACCAGGAGCAGTTTGCCTGGGAACTGAGGTACTCTCTGAATTCTCTGCATCAAGTCCCCGATCACCTAGAGCAGGAATGAGACAGGACTGAGGGGGGCAGTGGTGACACTCATGCAGGGTCCCCTGGCTCTGCAGTACCGTGGCAGGGGAGGGGCCGTGTGCCTGTGCCTTCCCCTGGCGCTGGCCAGGGTTCCCACTCCTGTAGCCCCCCCACCCCCGTCCCATTGCCCTCCCTTCCTGCACCACCAGCGACACACGCCCTTTGGCTCCGGCATCCTTACCCTGACAAGCACAGAGAACAGACTCCTGCACCCAGGGGCCAGGTTGATGTAGGGATCCAGGAGATACTCATGGATAAGGGGGTGGGGGAAGAGGGCAAGCCGGGACAGGACTGAGGTCACTTGCAGGTTCAGGCTGTATGGCTGTAGGGAACACAGTGGACAAGCTGAGGGTTGGCAGGGGGCGGTGAGCATTTTTGCACTCCCCCAGCCAGGCGCCTGGCCAGTGTGAACGTGTGCGGGGGTGGGAGTCTCACGTGATGTGTGTGTGTCATGGATTCCCTGGGGCTGAGGGCCAGAACATGTTAGGGCGTGTGGAGCAGAGGCAAGATGGGGCTTCCTGCCTGGAGAATGGAGAGGGGAGGGGTTGGGGGAAGGAGAGTGTGGAGCTGAAGAACCAAAGAGGGCTCGACCCCCAGGGCCAGGCCACTCTCCTGAAGGACTCCAGAGGCAAACTGCCTCGAGTTTTCCTGTGGGCCCTCACCTTGTAACCTTGTAGCCAGGGCCCAGTCCTGTTGACTACCTGTTCCAAAATCCGGGACATGCGGTCAAACAGCATTCGGAGGAAGTGACCCTCAAAGAAAGGCCGTTCAGGCTCATGGGGGTCCAGGGGTGTGGGACCGAGGGGCCAGCCCCAAGGGGAGACTCGGGAGCTGCACTCCTGGAACTGAAACAGAAGTGAGAGTTGAGGAGGTGAGCCCAGTGGTCAGGAGGCACCCACAGGCAGAGGAAGCCATGTGGGAAGGATACACTCGAGGTTCTTGGCCGGAGCAGGGAAGAGAGAGAGATCACAGAGGGAGAAGGTGGAATTTATCAATACCACGGCTTTGAGGGATGAGAAGTGGATGTTGGCAGAAGCTTCAACACTTACCAGTCCATAAGCATCGTGGACGTACGTGTCATATCCAGTCTCCTCTAGGAAAGCTGAGGTCTTGGCTTCCTCGGGAACCAGGCAGAGGAAACTGAGAGACAGGACCCTAGGTGTGGAGGGGCTCCGGCTGGGCTGCTCTGTCTTTCCCTTCCCCCTCTCCAGCCCTGAGGGAACACTCCCTCCTGGGCTGCCCCCCATCGGGGCTATGGCCAAAGATAGAACAAACAAACCTCAAGTGACTTAGATTTCCTGACCAGCTCCCTACCTGTTGACGATCTCGGTCACTGCTGTTTTGCCATCTGAGTTGGTGGCAGGGGCTGGGGGAGGCTTTGCAGAGGGTTGAAAGCTGGAGTTGAGGAAGCCGTCCGTGAAGTAGGGGTCTTCCTCCAGATCTCTGTGGCCAGGGCAGACGAGTGGTACCAAGGAATAAATGAATAAGTGTGGGGGTACTGAGGGCCGTAATGGGTCCTGGGCAGCCTGAGGCTTCCCAGAGGAACAAGGTTTCACTTACAGGGTGTCCTCGTAGCTCTCGGGCTCAGGTGAGCCTCGGGCCACATAATGGCGGCCCTCGAGGTTGCAGAGGACCAGGCTGCGGAGGACCTGCTCGTGTGGCTTCTGGAGCAGCTCCTCAAACAGCCGCAGCGTGGTGATGCTGATCTGGGTAAGAAAGGGTCAGCAGGCGTACCTAGGAATTGCTCACTCGGATAAGAAAGATCAGACAGCAGGGTTTGGGGGGAGTGGGTGGGTGCTGGTCTAGGAGCCAGGAGTCTGCCTGGTGCTGGTTCTGTTACTAATTTGATGTGTGCTATCGGGTAAGCCAACTGGCTTTTCTGTGTCTCAGTTTCCATGTTTGCAAAATGGAATATCGGCCTCACCTAGCTCAGAGTGGATGTAAGCCTCAAACAAGCCAAATGAATATGAAATACGTCTGGAAAATATCAAGTCACATGGCAAGTATGCGATCACAGAAAACTATGTGACAAAAGCAGTCTGGCCGCCATGACCATGTCACTGTTGGGGGCGCAGGTAGGAGTTCCAATGCCTCAAGGTAAGCTAACGACAGTGGGAAGAAGCATGCAGGAAATCCCTTGGGTTGATGGGAGGCAGTAGGATAAGCCCCCTCCTGCCCCACCTCACCTCATCAGAGAGGTGATCGCAGTGCCCGATGAGGTGAGCGCACAGAGTGCGGGGGCCATCTTCGGGGGCTGCGGGCTGCGGGTCTGCACCCAGGAGGAAAGCCACAGCCTCTCGCAGCAGCGCAGGGGAGCGGAGCTGGCGCAGCATGGCCGTGAGCAAGGCGGTGGAGGTCAGCACACTCTGCTCAGAACTACAGGGAGACAGGGGCACCTGGTGGCTTAGTCAGTTAGCGTCTGGACAACTGGACAACTGTCAGTGCAGAGCCTGCTTGGGATTCTCTCTCCCCCCCCCCCGTCCCTCTCCTGCTCGCTCGTACTCCCTCTCTTTCAAAAGAAATAAATAAATAAACTTGAAAAAAAAAAAACTACAGGGAAAGAGCACTGAGCCAGGCCTGGGGTCTGAAAGCCAGACAGGGGACGTAAGACCAAAGAGGCAGCTAGGAGAGAATGAATGTGGTGCTGACAGAACCCCTTCCTGGTTTCCTTACATCTTGGCTTATATTTCTCGCTCCCTAGCCCTCCTGAGGTCCTAGAGTCCAGGAGCGGGAGGACTTTGTCAGCCCATGTGGCTCTGAGCCACGTGTGTCAGGGGGCCAAACCTGGCAAACATTAACCATGGAGCCCACAGACCCATGTGACTCTGGCCAAGGAGGTCCCTGGCCTTAGGGACAGGAAAAGGTTTGGTGGGGAGGGGCAGCTGGATCCAGACCATGGCCATGCCCAAGGGGACTGGACATAAACTTACACATGCAGGAGGTGGGGCTGCAGAATCTCCATGAATAATTTCTCAGCTACAGCCTTTGCCAAGGCGTCTGCAACCACCTGGGTGCCAAAGAGCATGTATTAAACACATTTTACCCCACGAGTGCTTTCCACTGAGAAATAACTGTGTCCTTGCACAGTGTCTAACATAACAGGCAGACCTGGGGCCCTAGTTCCTGAGAGACCTACTTGTTCCTCAAGGTGGATGCAGTGAAGAGAGTGGGGTGAACCGCGGGGCACCCCCACAGAGAGCCCTGTTGATGTCCACCCCTGCTCACCACGTGTGCCTCTGTGATGAGATGGTCGCAGTAATCAAACCAGCCCAAAAAGGCAGCCAAGGCCTCCTTGCCAGGGAAGGAAGCCTCATCAGACGGGGCACTGGGCAACCTGAAGGGGGAAGCAAGAAAGGAGCTGGGAGGCCTGCCTCAGGTACCTTCTGGAATCTGGGCCCCTTCTCCCTGCAACCACTGTTGCTGGGAGATCAGGTACAGAAGCAAAAGTGGTGTTTTCCTCAAGGGAAAGCTGGGATGGGCTGGGTTGGGCTATACCCTCAGGAAGAGGGTGGCCAGCAGGGGTCCCCATCCCTCCTGGGAAATCAGAGGAGTGGCTACCAGAGGACAGGGAGGGCTGCTAGCCACTGAAGATGTAGCCCTGCTTTCCCTGGCCAAGTGCCTACCTCCAGCTGATGCCCTCTAAAGCGGCAATGTCTGCGGGGTCCAGGAAGGTGGGCATGGACTGGTACAGCTGGCAGAGGTGTTCGACGATGGCAGGGCAGCAAGGGCTGCTGTGCACCAGGTAGGTGGCAGCTGCTTGTGAAGCCACACTTACCAGGAGCAGCAGGTTCTCCTGGGCCTTCAGAGCCACCCGACCTTTCTAGGGGTAGGGGTACAACTTCAGGGACATACATCTGAGCCCCCAGATCCCCTCCCAGCAGTTCACCCTCCCCACCCCTGCCCACTCTGTGTGCAGCTAGCACCTTGCTCTTGCACAACCCGATCAGAGAGGTGATCAGGTTGCTTTCCCCAACTCCTCCATCTGGCTCCTCCGTCTCAGCAGGCAGCTGGGCGGTCAAGGCCTGGGCCTTACAGGGACTCAGGTCAGGAGACTTGCTGTGGGGGTGGTCCTTGTCTTGGATGCTGGCTGCCTCTCTAGGCAGGGTGATGGGTTCTTTGGATGACTTCTTCCTACTGACAATCTTTTTACCCTGCAAAGAAGGTTGCATGAGGCCAGCTCATGGTACAGACCATTCCCCATGATGCCCCCTTGGGAATACAGGCTGCACACTGGCTGGCAGGGCCTCGGCGTGGAGCTAGAGAGGAAGCCGCCTAGGTGCCTGAGTACCTGCTCCATCCTCTACTTCCTCAGAAGGGCCACAGGGGTCTGCCCTGGGGTCTGGGCCCGCCCGCTTCTGTTCCCCACAGAGGTGCTCACTTCCAGGATGTAGGTGAGCAGGGCTGGATCCTGTTGGATCTTGGAGCAGAGAACGGTGGTGAACTGCACCTCCTCCTTTTCTGTTTGGGATCCAGGAACTGTCCCACCAAGTCGGAGAAGCTTCTAGAAGGGAGGCAAGATAGAAACAGAAGGGAATGGGGTAGCAGGGAGGAGAAGGGCTTGACCCTCAGACACCCCTTAGTTTCTTGGTCCCTCACCTGCACAGGCCTGTGGACGTTGAGGTAATGCAGGAGGGGGTGCTGCACCTGGGCCAGAACCTTGCTGAAGAACTGGAACACCTGCTGTCGCATGCCTGGGGGGTACTGGGGGTCAAGGAACAGAGTGCCCATCAGCAGATGAAGCCATGACCATCACCTGGAGTGCTCCTCCCCCATGGGCCATAGCACAATCCTCCCTTCTGTCACTGCTCAGAGGGCGCCTTTTCTGCAAGCCTCCTTCCTTCACTTCCTGGAGATACTACAGGTTTGCTTCCAGAGCACTACAATCAAGTGAGTACTGCAATAGGTGAATATCACGATAAAGCAAGTCAAATTAATTTTTTGGTTTCCTGGTGAACATAAAAGCTGTGTCTACACTATACTATAGTCTATCAAGTGTGAAATTGTCTTATATCTAAAAAGCAATGTACATGATCTTAACTTAAAAATACTTTATTGCTAAAAAATGCTAACCATAATCCACACTTCCAGCGAGTCATAATCTTTTTGCCGGTGGAGGGTCTTGTCCCTATGTCGGTGGCTGCCGACTGATCAGGGCGGTGGTTGCTGAAGGTCGGGGTGGCTGCGGCAATTCCTGAAAATAATACAATGAAATTTGCCGTGTTGATCGAGTCTTCCGATTTCCCTGCAGCCCGCGATGCTGTTTCATAGCACTTTACTCACAACAAAACTTCTTTCAAAATTGGAGTCAAGCCTCTCAAACCCTGCCGCTGCTCTATCGATTGAGTTTATGTCATGTTCTGACCCCTCTGTTGTCATTTCAAGCATCTTCACAGCATCTCCACCAGGAGTAGCTCCCACCTCAAGAAACCATAGTCTTTGCTCATCCAGAAGGAGTAACTCCTCATCCGTTCAAGTCTGCTCACGAGACGGTGGCAATTCAGTGCTATATCCAGGCTCCTCTTCCAGTCCCGGCTCTCTCACCGTTCCCCCCGACACACACTCACAGACACCTCCGCCACCACAGTCCAGAAGCCCTCACGGTCCTCCATGGGGGCTGCGATCGAATTCTTCCAAACTTCTGTTCATGTTGCTATTTTGACCTCTTCCCGTGAGTCACGAATGATCTTAATGGCACCTAGAATGGTGACTCCTTCCCAGAAGGTTTCAATTTACTTTGCCCAGATCCATCAGAGGAATCCCTGTCTGCGGCAGCCATAGCCTTACAACATGCATTTCTTAAATAATAAGACTTGAAAGTTGAAATGACTCCTTGACCCATGGGCTGCAGAATGGATGCTGTGTGAGCAAGCACAAAGACCACGTTCACCTCGTCGTCCATCTCCATCAGCGCTCATGGGTGACCCGTGCACTGTCAGCGAGCAGTGGACTTAAAACACTCAGTGAGCAGAAGTGTAGTCATTCAGGCTTTGTTGTTCCATGTACAGAGCACAGGCAGAGTGGATGGATTTAGCATCATCCTTATGGGCCCTCGGCCTTCCAGAATAGTAAATGAGCACTGGCTTCACTTGAAGTCACCAGCTGCCTGTCCTTTGAAGCTTTGAAGCCAGGCATTGACTTTGCTTCTGTAGCTGTGAAAGTTCTAGGTGGCATCTTCTTCCAACAGAGGCTGCTTCACTACGTTGTAAACCTGTTGTTCAGTGTCGCCGTCCTCATGAATTATCTGAGCCGGATCTTCTGGAGAACCTGCGGCAGCTTCCACATCAGCTCCTGCTGCTTCGCCTTGCACCTTGATGTCACGGAGACAGCTTCTGTCCTCAGACCTCATCAACCAACCTCTGCCAGCCTCAGACTTTTCTCCTGCAGCTTCCTCACCTTCTCAGCCTTCACAGAATTGAAGAGAGTCAGGGCGTGCTGGATTAGGCTTTGGATTAACAGAATGTTGTGGCTGCTTTGATCTTCTATGCAGACCACCCACATTTTCTCAGTAACAGCAACAGGGCTGCTTCGCTTTCTTATCATTCGTGTGTTCACCGGAAAGCACTTTTAATTTCCTTCAAGAACTTTTCCTTCCCATTCACAACCTGGCTAACTGCTCGGTGCGAGAGGCCCAGCTTTTGGTCTATCTCAGCTTTCAACGTGCCTTCTTCACTAAGCTTAATCATTTCTAACTTTTGATTTAGAAACATGCAACTCTTACTTTCACTTGAATACGCAGAGGCCATTATAGGGTTATTAATTGGCCGAATTTCAACATTGTTGTGTTTCAGGGAATAGGGAGCCCCAAGGGAAGGGAGAGAGATGGGGAGTGGCTGGTAGGTGGAGCAGTCTTACATGGGCACTGTCTGTGGTGCCCCCAATTATAATACCAACATCAAAGATCACTGATCCCAGATCGCCATAACAGATATAATAACGAAGTTTCAAATATTATAAGAATTACCAAAATGTGACACAGAGACACGAAATGAACAAATGCTGTTGGAAAAATGGCGCCAATAGACTTTCTCAACGCAGCACTGCCATAATCCTTCAACTTGTAAAACATGCAGTAGTTGTGAAGCACAGTCAAGTGCAGTGCAATAAAACGAAGTCCGCCTGTATGAAACTGGCCTCCCCTGCACTGCCAATTCCCCGTCCCGCTTTATTTTTCTCCATGACTTTGTCATTGTTGAATATACTGCATGCAGGCTCCTCTTATTATCCACCACTCTCTGACTAGAATTTTTGTCTGTTTTAATCACTGCTGTGTCCCCAGCACCTAGGACCCTGCCTGGCACATGGCTGGTTCTTAGTACATCTTCACTGAATGAATGCTGACAGTAATGGGAGCATTTCCTCAACCTAGGTGACGGGAGGACAGGTGGAAGAGCCTAGAACACAGGGGCTCCAGTTTGGGTGGAAGGTTCCAGGGGCACCCCAGGGTCCTGCCCACCTCAGCCTTGCCCAGCGTGCACAGTGTCTCCAGGATTTTGTGCTGCAGCAGGTATTCCAGACAGGGCCCTGCCTCGCCAGCTGCTGTCTGCTGCCTCTCCTCGTAGACCAGGATGTCCAACATCTGCCTCAGCCGCCAGGGAATATCTGTTTTCTTGGCGGGGGTGTTTTCATCTAATAGAGATTCAGGAAACAAAGGTGGGGGGGGGAAGAGGGGCACTCTGTGTTGAGGGGGTCAAGCCCACAGTCCCCCAGAAACACTGGGGGGGGGCGGAGGGTAAACCTGGAGTAAGGCCAGGTTAACAGTTTGCTTCAAAGACCAAAGGAAATGGAAGTTAGCACTTGGTGCCTCTATATTTAACAAGACAAAAGATCTTTTAGGGACACCTGGGTGGCTCAGTTGCTTAAGGGTCTGACTTTGGTTTTGGCTCAGGTCATGATCTCACAGTTCATAGGTTCAAGCCCCACGTCGGGCTCTGCGCTGACAGTGTGGAGCCTGCTTGGGATCCTCTCTCTGCCCCTCCCCTGCTCACTTGCTCATTCTCTCTCTCTCTCTCAAAATAAATAAAATAAACATTAAAAAAATTACAAAAAAGTGGCATCATTTTTTCTCCAAACTCTGGGACATACAGAAGGGTACACTACCCAGGCTGCAGGCCAGCTCTGGGCCAAAGTGACAAGCCATGGGCTTAGGGGTCTCTGTCACATAATGTAGAAGCTGTCTTCTAGCAGCTTCCTGAGAGGTAACCTCCTGTCCTCTTTACACTCACAGGAGACAGTACTCCATTTTTTACAAGGCAGAAAAAAGTCCATGCACAACCACAGGTTCGGAGGCAAAGCAGTTTCACTGTGCGAAGGTCTTGGTGGAGAAGCTGGGGCTTTTGTAGTCAGAGTCTCAGACGGAGTGTTCTTGTAAAACTAGTTTTGATGCTTTGGGACTGGCCTTGGAGCACCCCCTAGCTTTTCTCAAAAGCATTGGCTTTTGAGTAACTTGGCTCACCTCCCCCACATCTGCACCTCTGGTCTAGGTACTGTTCAGGAAATGAATGGATGGGGTCAGATGAAACCTCAGGTGGACCTGAGTCAGTTCTGGATCTTTTCCCACTGTCCTGATAGATTGGGGCTCTCTGTCAAGAGATGTTCAGTCTAAAAGGTACAGACTTGAGGCACCTGGTGGCTCAGTCAGTTGAGCGTCCGACTTCAGCTCAGGTCACGATCTCGCGGTCCGTGAGTTCGAGCCCCGCGTCAGGCTCTGGGCTGATGGCTCAGAGCCTGGAGCCTGCTTCCATTCTGTGTCTCCCCGTCTCTCTGCCCCTCCCCCGTTCATGCTCTGTCTCTCTCTGTCTCAAAAATAAATAAAACGTTAAAAAAAAAAATAAAAAAAAAATAAATAAAAGGTACAGACTTCCAGTTAAAAAATAAGTAAGTCCTGGGAATGTTAAGTACAGCATGGTGACTATAGTTAATGTACTGTAAATTTGAAAACTGCTAAGAGTAGATCTTAAAAGTTCTCATCACAAGAAAAAAAAATTGGTAACTATACAGGGTGATGGATATTAACTAGACTTATTGTGATGATAATTTCACAACATATCCATACATTGAATCAGTATGTTGTATATCTGAGTTATATGATATGTTACATCAATTATATCTCAATAAAAAAGGGTCTTCAGTTTAATTTTTTTAATATCTAATGACATTTCTGATTCCTTTTAAAAATATTTATTTATTTTGGGGGAGAGCGTAAGCAGGGGAGGGGCAGAGACGGGGACAGAGGATCTGATGCTGGCTCTGTGCTGACAGGCTGACAGCAGCAAGCCTGATGTGGGGCTTGAACCCACAAACTGCAAGATCACGACCTGAGCCGAAGTCAGATGTGCAAATGACTGAGCCACACAGATGCTCCTCTGATTCTTTTTTTTTTTCATGTTTATTTTTTTGAGAGAGAGAGCAGGGGAGGGGCAGAGAGAAAGAGAGGGAGAGAGAGCAAGAGAGAGAGTGAGAGTGAGTGGGGGGGGGGAGGGGGAGGAAGAGAGAATCCCAAGCAGGCTCTGCGCTGTCAGCACAGAGCCCAATGTGGGGCTCAATCTCAGGAACCATGAGATCATGACATGATCCGAAATCACGAGTCAGACACTCAACCGACTAAGCCACCCAGGTGCCCCCAAAGATCTTCAGTTTAAAGCAATTGTTCTCAACTGGGGGCAATTTTGCCCCCAGGAACATTTGGCAATTTTTGGAGACATTTATGGTTATCACAATGGGTAGGAGGTGCTACTGGTGTCCAGTGGGTAGAGGCCAGAGCTGCTGCTAAACACGCACCCCCAAAAGCTCGCCCCCCACAACAAAGAATGATTAAGTCCAATGTCAACAGTACCAAGATTCAGAAACGTGATTTAAAAGGACCTTTAGGGGTCCCTCAGAGTGTCCAAAGACTGCTTTTTAATTTCTTGGGCTGGCTCAGGCTGGAAATAAAGTCTTTAGGAAAGATGTAGACTGGAATCAAACCCTAGTCTGAACCAGGAGGTAGAAAGCCAGGGATGCAGGACAGGGTTACCTGGCCACCAGTGTGTATCTGCCAATACCAACATATTGACTACAGAGCAGCCAATCAGATTCCGCCCCTCAGAAAGCCATCCTGATGGGCCCAGATTACCTGAGGCTCTGGCTCTCAGCTAGGGGAGAAGGACACAGGCACGTTACATGCCTGGACTTCAGTTCTCCTCCTACCCTAGATTTCTATAAGGGAAATGCCCTCTAAGTCAGCTCAGGGAAAAGAGGAACAGGTACCTGGGGACTACAGGCCTGGACGTCTGCAGAGCTGGAAGCTAGGGGCAAGTGGGGCTCAACCTCTGCCTTGCAGTGTCAGGCCAGTGAGATGCCCAACTTCCTAGTCCCCACTCCTACTTCACTCGGCTCCTCTCCCAAAAGGTCAGGGTGGGGCCAGCCCCCAGTCTGAACTCCTCGGCAGCAGTTGTCACCTTATCCAGGACACCTGCATCTCTGCCTTGCGTGGTGACCCTGCCTACACCTTCCTCCCCACTCCCTGCAGGAGTCCCCCGTCCAAGGGGAAGCAGGCCCCACCTGTGCTTTCAATGTAGTAGTGCGTGATGCCCTTCCAGTGCTCCACGAAGGCCTCCAGCAGGTCAATGCTGGGCTCCCGCTGTGGAGAGAGCAGAGACACACAGCCTAAGTAGCCACCACGGGTGATCACGGGCTCCGCTGCCACCATCACCCATCAGAACAGATGTTCCACCATTTACCAAGTGTTGGGTCAGTGCTAGGCCCTGGAGGAAGCACTGTGATCCAGGTTCTCAAAGGGAACAATAACACATTTTCCCCAGGACAATCTCTTGGCACCTCTCCTGGACCCCCTCTGTCCTGGAAATGCTGTACTCCTGCTACATGTCATGATTCCACAGTCCCTGTCCTGGAAGAGCTAAGAATGTTGGTGGGGGAAACAGACACAGAAACAGATCCTCTCAAGACAGTTACACTACAATAGAAAGACATAGAGGAAAACAGTGAAGCGTCCCCAAAATAACAAAATAAAAATGATACACGTGGAAAACATGGCAGAGACAAAGCTTTTAGGTCCCTCTCAATCTGAGAGTCTGCAAAAATCTGTGTTTAAGGCCACTGAAAGGCTTCGTTCAACCAGATGGGTAATGTTAGCATAATATTAATAAAGCGCCTTACTTACAACATGCTTGCATCTTTTATTCAAGGCTGAGAACTGCTGGAGGAGTTAGGGGTGCACGGCCTGAAGCCCCAGGGAATTCTATTCCCATTGTGAGCAAGCCCCAAACCTCTCCCTTTTCCAGAAGTGATCTCTCCATCTCTACACTGAGAGTAGCTTTGAACTGATAACTACTTTCTCTGAAAACTCCAAAAAAGAGCATTTGTTCCCTTTTCTTGCGGAGTAAATGACTACAGGAGAAAAATGCACAAATAATCCCTTACCACAGATGCTCATTTCTACCTCTCCATCTCTGCTCAGGCCACTCCTTTACCCCGGAAGCCCTGCATCCCCCTACGCTTGCCTAGATCCTAACAGTCACCAGTGAGGTCTGGCTAAGGGCCACCAGCTCCAGAAAGGCCTTGCCAGAGTTCTTGGACACATCTTTCTCTAACCTCACACTTTACTACATCATAGAACTGACAGTCTACTCCTTATTTATTCAGTATCTTTTGAGTGCCCACTGTGTACAAGACGCTATGCTAGACACTATAAGCAATATAAGGATGTTGAAGACCCAGTGCCAGGGAGAAGAGAATATAAAACCACCCTGAATAACTCAGCTACAGGAAGTTGCATGAGGACACAGGAGAGATGGAACATGATCTCTGGGAAAAGAGCACTAGAACAGAGAAGGCTTTACTGAGGTTACCCTTGAACTAAAACTTGAAGAACAGGGTCCGAGTTCAACAGTTCGAGATGAAGGAAAGACATTTCCTGCAGAAGGAACTCTGCACAGAGTGTCTGGGACAAGGATGGGTTGATGAGTGTATGTGTCCCTGTACATCAAGCCACCAAGTCAGGATTGTTTTTTGCAGGCAGTGGGGGGCAGTCAACGACATCTTCTGAGCAGTGTTCCAGGCAGGGTCATCTGGCAGTTTTGTGTAGGCGATGAAGGCAGGAAGAATGGTTGGAAGGCCATTATGACAGGAGAAAGAAGCAGTAACACTGAATCAGAGGCCCTGAAACACTCCCAGACAACCTTGTCTTCTTTCAAAGTTAGCTGTGGGGGGCATGACTCTTACTGGAGTGGCACCTCCAGTAAGTCATTCCAAACACACTTTCCACATGAATTGACTGCATCTTACCACGTCCTGTGTGATACTATTATTGCTGGATTAGTGCTCACCTCTTCTACCAGACTGTGAGCTCCCTGAGGGCTCGGGTTCTGTGTTTTCTACCTCTGCCTGCTCCTAAAGGGCTCTGCACATAGTGACTACTCATTCATATGTACTAAATAGCTCAGCAAACTCCTTAACACCTCCTTTCCATAGTTTCTTGTCTCTTGGAAAGCCCCCTGCTCCTTGACCAGCACTATAATTATCTCACTTTTCTGTGATGGGCTCTCATCTAGTCTCAAAATTCATTGATAGTCTCCTAAAACCTTGAGCTGGACTTACATTAGAAAAGAACAATTGGGTAAGAGGAGAACCCAGAGAACACAGACTGTTAGCAAACTGTAACGGACTGTCACAAAACAGACTGTTGGAAGAAAGCAAGGGAATCTACTATTAGTTATCATAACTCCAAAGGAACTATACCACATGATGATCTTTACTATCTTCGTTAATGATAACAAAGATGTTTTTTATTTTTATTTTTTTTTTAATTTTTTTTTCAACGTTTTTTATTTATTTTTGGGACAGAGAGAGACAGAGCATGAACGGGGGAGGGGCAGAGAGAGAGGGAGACACAGAATCGGAAACAGGCTCCAGGCTCCGAGCCATCAGCCCAGAGCCTGACGCGGGGCTCGAACTCATGGACCGCGAGATCGTGACCTGGCTGAAGTCGGACGCTTAACCGACTGCGCCACCCAGGCGCCCCAAAGATGTTTTTTAAAAGAACCATAAGGATTGCCATTCTGTTTTGTCAGAAGAGGGCAGGAAGGAGCACTCTCCCTCCTTATAACAAGGAGTCAAGCAACTTGCTGGGGTCCTAACCTGGTGACCCAGCCAGGGGAAGGGCTATGCCCTGATCTGGGGGGTAGAGAGCAAAAGAGGGGCTCCTATCTCTCCTGACAGCTATACTGGGTCAGCCAAACTTCTCCAGAATTGTCTATATATTGTATACTCAGGAGCAGAAGATCACTTGCCTAAAAATATCTCCCTTGACCACCAGTACCCCCTCCAGCCACTGATGCAGAAATTCCCTCATTGGAAGCATTAGAAATTCACTTCTCAAAACTAAGGCTCTCTCTGGCCCACCTACCCACGCTGCCCATGGAGCTTTCCCTGACAGGTATGAAGTAGTTTGTCACATCACTTTCTAAGATGATGTGTCTTGATAGGAGACAAGGAGGAGCGGAAGAAGAGATCATTTTAGAACCCCTCCCAAGGGGGGCTGCCCTGGAAGCACCTGGACATCAGGAAGGGCAGGGCTGGGGACAGGAGGAGAGGCAGGAGGAGAAGCTTTTCACTTTCTTCACAAATCTCATTAAGGCTGAGCCTGTTCCCATGTACAATAAGCTCTGTTTCGGGGGGGTGCGTTGAGGAAAAAGGAGGTGAAACACAAGTCTGTTTCTCCAGAGCAACTCTGATACAATATACTAAACCGATCAATTAGAGGAGGACTTCTACTTTGAGACAAAAGAACTGTTAACTCTACAGACAGATTCTTGGCAGGGTTGCTTTAAACAGAAGGCCTCTGGCCTACCCTATCCACACTGCACTTTTATCTCACTGAATGAAGTGAACCCGCCTGTGACCAGCCTTCAACTCCCAACAGAAAATGGCAAAAACACAAACTCTTCCTCACATGGCTGCCCCAAGGCCCCACCAGGCTGGCCTCTCCTGACTCAAGGTCAACCTGGCTCCGCTGGTGTGGTGCGGCTAGTGTGGTGGGAGATAACATTCTGTATACAGCCCCTGGGCCCTGCTGTTTCCTGGGCCAGGCACCCACCCACCTCTGGGTTGTGTATACACGGTCAGGGCTTGGGCCATCTGGGGCGGGACTTCTCAAGTGGAGGCTGAGAGACACGCGCCTGACTAAGGTCCTGGGGTTGTCTGGAGGCTCAGAAGGAGGGCAAGGGACGTCTATTTTTCAAGCCCAGGTGACCAGGAAGGGAGGAGCGTGGGCCGAGGAGGAGGGCGAACAGCCTGGGGAGGGGACTTTGGGGAAGAAACTCTTGGGTGACAAGGGAGCCCTCTGGCACAGAAGAGTTGGGGAACTGGGAGCGAACTGGGAACGGGGAGCAGGAAAAAGAGACAGGAAGCCATTTGGGGAGAAGGGTTAGGGGCTGGGGCGATACGGAGAGGGGCTGGAAGTCGGTGCGATCGGGAAAGAAGCCACGCGAAGCAGGAGTGCTGTTCGGGGGGTGGGGGGGCGACGGGGGAGAGAGGAGGCCGGGGAAAGGGCGCCGCGGCCTGGGTGGGGGTCCCTTCCCCGAGGCGGGCCCGCTTCCTCCGCCCGCCCGCCCGCCGGATCCTCCCCCGGTCCCGCGCCCGCCCTTCCGGCCTAGGCCCCGCGCGCCCCGGCCTCCCCCGCCTCACCGCCCCCACGGCCTCCTGCAGCAGCGCTCCGAGCCGGCTCAGCATGTTGGCGGCCCGGCCCGGCTCGGCTCGGCTCCCGGGCGGCGGCGGGCGGCGGCGGCGGCAGCGGCAGCGGCGGCGGAGCTCACAGGCGGAGCGCGGCCCGGGAGGCGCGGCGAGGAGGCGGGGCCCTGCCTGGCCCGCCCCGCCTCGGCCCGCCGGGGCAACCGCTGCCCACCGCCCCAGCCCCGGCCCGGCCTGGCCCGGCCCGGCCCGGCGCCGACGTATTTCGCCCGTGGAGAGCCAGGGGGGACGCTGAAGCCCGGCGTCGCAGCGGAGGGGCGCCTTCAAGTGCTGCCAGGGCTCCCTGGGGAGCCAGATGGCAGCGAGAAGGGCGAGTGGGACCGGGAGGTTTCTTCCTCCCGAGGAAGACAGGCTTGAGAACGTCTGTGGATCCTGTAAGTCTCTAGATGCCCCTACCCCCGCCCTCTGCCCAACACAGTAGCCACTGGCCGCATGAGGCTGTGGAGCCCTGAAACAAACGCGCTAGGCCTGATTGAGATGTGCCGAAGGTCAAGTACACCTCGGATTCTGAAGACTTAGTACACAAAGAAAATGTAAAATAGCTCTCTGATGATGTTTGATGTTGATTACCTGTTGAAATCGTAATATATTAGATATATTGGGTTAAACGGACTAGATTATTAAAATTAATTTCCCTTGTTGCTTGTTCCTTTAAGTGTATACACCACTGGTGCAGAGGTTCTGCAGAGGAAGCGACAACTGGCCCGGTTGCCCTTCTAGCAGCACCAAGGAAAGAAACAGAAGATGGGTCTCCCATGTTGAGGCGCCCCCTACCAGGGAAAGGTGAGCCCAAGAATTACACAGGCAGAACCCTCAACAAGAGCAGGGTTTCCTGGAACGTCTGGAGCAGCAACTCTTGACAGTTTAAAGCCCATTTTCCCTACCACCTCCACCTCCAACCCTCAGAAATGGAAGGATCTTTCTGAGAAGAGGGCTGATATCTGTTCAAAATGTATTTCTGCTGACCACTGACATCTGATGAGAGGGTGAGGGGTAGCCTCTATCACAAAGCTGTAGGACCTAGAGCTGGGGGGAGGGGGTCTTGGGGCTTCACCGCACTAGCCCTGCCTTTTGGGCTCCATTTACCAGTCAGGCTGAGGCCCAGGAGACAACGACCTGTCCAGAGATGGCTGTGTACCCTGGAGTGGAGCCTGGAGTCCAGGCTAAGTCACGAGGGGGGGGGGGGGGGGGGGGGCAGGGTTCTGCCCAGCCCATCCAGAGCTGGCATTTGGATCTCAGTTCTCTGACAACTGCTTGGGAAAAAGAGACCTTTTAAAATAGTCCATCTGCAAATGGGCCCCTGTGAGGAGCCCTATGGGAAAGAAGAGGAAGCTTTCAGGCCAGAATGTGTAAGAACAAAGGGAAGAAACAAGCCTGTTGTGTACAGAGAGGCCACCTGGAGAGGTGGAGACCTGAGTCCAGTCCTGCACTGTGTTTTTCTGGGCCAGCTTCCTCATAGGTAAGGGAAGCAGCTGAATGGATTAAATCAGCTTTCCCCAAGAAACTCTGGGATATAGTGAAAGTGCATCAGGAATTCATAACCTTTCATTTGGCTTCACTTTAAAAATTTTGTCTTAGAACTTCTAATAAATGTTAGCGGAAACATGTGTTATATGCCAAAAGTGTTGGAGCCCACTGATGTACAGTTGACCCTTGAATAACATGGGTTTGAACCGTACAGGTCTGCTTATACATGCATTTTTTTAGATACAGTGCAACACTCTATCTGTAATTTCTCATCCTTAAGATTTTTTCTTTTTAAAAAAATTTTAAAAGGTTTTTTATGTGTTTTTGTTTTTTGTTTTAATGTTTATTATTTTTGAGAGAGAGAGAGCACACGTGGGGGAAAGGAAGAGAGAGAGAGGGAGACACAGTATCCAAAGCAGGCTCCAGGCTCTGAGCTGTCAGCACAGAACCCAATGTGGGGCTCCAACTCAGGAACCGTGAGATCATGACCTAAGCCGAAGTCGGACACTTAACTGACTGAACCACCCAGGTGCCCTTATTTTTTTGGTGTGTGTGTGTGTGTGTGTGTGTGTGTGTGTGTGTGTGTGTGTATGTGTTTGTAATCTCTGCACCCAATGTGGGGCTAAAACTCACAATCCCAAGATCAAGAGTTGCATGCTCTTTTGACCAAGACAGCCAAGTACTCCTCTCCCTTGTGATTTTCTTAATATTTTCTTTTCTCTAGCTTACTTTACTCTAAGGATACAGTATATAGTGCATATAACATACAAAACATGTGTTCATTAACTGTTTTATGTTAGTAAGCCTTCTGGTCAACAGGCTATTAGCAGTTAGATTTGGGGGCAGTAAGAAGTTGTATGTGGATCTTCGACTGCACGGAGGAGTCAGCACCCCTAACCTGCATGCTGTTCAAGGGTCAACTGTAGTTAAAGTCTGACAGATTAGCTCACTGGGGAGAAGACCTTTGAATAAAGCCTTTCCTCCTGTCAGTTTAAATGAGGGTGGAAGGCTATTGGAGGGTGAATAGTTTTAAATGTGCAAGTCACTTAAGCCCTGATTCAAGAAGAGGGGGCATGGACACTGCCACTCGATGGGAGGAATGAGAATGGATTTGTGTGCATTTTTAAACCACCACAATTTTGTAACTACTTATCTGTATGAATCAGGATTTTCCTGATACTATGCAGCCAAATGCAACAAAAAAGGGCAACTGTCATATACAAATCTCAAAAATTTTTATTCATCAGAGCTTCTTTGTTCTCACTCATTTTTATAATTAACTATAAAATTCAATTTATAAATGTATTCCAATTACTAATAATAAGATGTAACTTTTACTTTTTTAATGTTTTTATTTAATTTTGAGAGAGTGTGAGCAGGGGAGGTGCAGAGAGAGAGGGGAAAAGAGGATCCGAAGCAGGCTCTGCACTGACAGCAGAGCATGATGCAGAGCTCAAACCCACGAACCGTGATACCATGACCTGAGCCAAAGCCAGAGGCTTAACTGACTAAGCCACCCAGGTGCCCCCAAGATACACTTTTTGAAAAAATTTTGCAAACTGCTAAGTAATCATGAAGATTTTGTATCTGTTCATGTGCATGTGCCTGTTCATGTGCATGTGCATGTGTGTGTGTGTGTTGCAGGAAGAGGCACTGAGAGATTCTTCTAAGGTTTTGTTTTAGGGACCCACCTCCACTTCAGGTCTCCAAATCTCAGGAACTTAAAATCCTTTAGGTGTTAGCATGCAGTCTGCCCCACCAAAAGCATTTCCCAGTGAACTGTGATCAAACACTGCCTCAGCATCCCTTGGTGCTCAACACCCTGGGAGTTCCGTGGCCCTGAGGATGCTGGCCTTGTCACCGCTGAATCTCTAATGCTGGAACAGGGTAAGCCCTCCAAACATTGGTTGAACACCTAAAACTGGGTACTGGCGTTGGAGACTATTCTCTCTACGCCTCCTAGTCGGCCCTCCTTGCTACCCCTTGAGAGGGAACTACGTTGGGGAGAGTCCTGGGTTAACAGTGATGAAACTTGGATGTCTGTCTCCATTCTCCACTCATTCACTTACATGTACCTTCAGGCTTCGGCTGAACTCTTCTACAATTTTCTCATTGCCTAAAAGGATTAAAATGATCTATGCTGTTACCTCGCAGGTTGTTGAAAGGATAAAACCATGTTGTAGACGTATCAGAGCTTCTACAGCTTAAAATAATTGTCTGCATTGGAGGGATTCTTATCCCCTTTGCTTTTGTTTCAGCCAAAGGGGATAGAAACTCGTCTCAGGGGTAGCAGACTGGAATCAGGTTCCAGCTCTTAGGTTCACACTCCAGCTCACCTAGTCCTTCTGACTGCACGCCTCTTTATGCACCCACATCTGGGTTCTGTTCTGGCCAGGTGAGCCCAGCCCCTCCCTTCAAGCACCCACACCTGAAGTTCTTCTGATCTTCCAACCTTCACCCCCTCCACCCACCTCCACACTCTGGTTCCCTGTCTACCCCCCCCCCCCCCCAACGGAGGCCTTGCTAGGTCAACCAAGACCATGTGACCCACCTCCTCCCTCAGCCTCCACTTAACCAGCCTTCCGCTAGATCTCACCCAGCATTTCTCCACTGATTGGTTTTCCCCGCCTACTCCTACACCATTGAACTTCTCTGTGTGTTTGGCCTCCCCATTGAACAGTGAGTATCTTAGGCCCCAGAGGGTGCATTCACGTCAGGTGTTGATGAGCTTGACTGCCAAGGTGAGTATATAGGGCCTCAGCAGAGGACAGACAAGCTTTCCTCCCAGCTGGCTCCTATATCAGGCTCCACAGTGTGACTTTCTGCCCTTCCTCCACACCACCATCACACAGCCCAGAACAGGAGGCAGATGGGACCCTGCTATGCTAGCTCCTGCTTTTGAGGGCAGTGTGTGTGCTGTCCCCACCTCTTCCGACCCTACGTGCTCCCCATTTGAACCCTCACTCCCATGGATTTCCTCATCCTGGTGTCACCTCTCCCTCCTTCCCAGATCTGGTGACTCAGAAAGAACAAATAGATTTGGGGGCCCAGTGCAACCTTTTAATTCCAAGCAGAGTCCCCCTCCCACAGCATTATCACACACACACACAGTGGAAAGGGATGCCAGAGTCTGGGCAGGTACCAAACCCAGCCCCAGGCAAAAATATATATATAATTATATACACATATGTTTCTGTAGAGAAGAAAAGCTGGGAGTGTGATTAAAGTAGGGCAGAGAGTTAGGAGAGAAAGCAGCTGGGGGGGCGCCCCAATAAATTACATTCTTTAGACAGCGTGGTGGGGGATGCGTGGGAATGGACGGGACCTGCTAGCCAGGACACTCAGCCTGGCCTCTTGATCCCATCCAAGGAGCCTGAAGGCCTGGGTTCTGCCCGGGACCTGGGTGCTAGAAGTCTAGCGGACTTTGCCTGCAGGCTGACGGCGGGCTGAGGTTCTGCAACATCTCCACTCTAAGCCAAGGCTTCTGGGGAAGCCACAGGGCTGGAGCAAGAGGCTCTGAAGCTTAGGGGTCACAAGGAGAGGACAAGGTGAGCTGGAGGGCAGGGTGGCCTCCTTGTTAGAGGCTGAGTTCAAGCCTGCTCCTGCTAAGAGTCAGAGAAGCCAGAGGCCCAGGTGTAGGGGAAGCTGTCCAAGGTGAGGTGAGGAGGCGTGCTTGGGTGCACACAGCATCCTGGGGCTCTCCCTGCCTGCCTGGCTGCTTCCCACCCTCACCTGCCTCCTAGCAGGTCCGAGGGTCCTACCCACCCATTTGGTCAAGACAGCCAACATGCCTGACCACTAATGCTGCCTCGTTTCTCCTCACTCTCTTGTGGGGACCTTCATGTGGGGTTGGGGTGGGGAGAGGGTGCAAACATTAACTCTGTGTGTGCTGGAGTCCAGACTGGGTTTGCCCTGTGCAGTGAGGACCAGGGATGAGGGAAGGAGGCCCCCCCTAGCTCATTATGGGGAAGCAAGTTCATGTCCTACAACCCCAGCACTGCAGAGGTCTTGGTTCCTCCTCACCTGGGGAATGGAGCCAACCCTACCTCCACCCCACCTCCCTGCTCCCCCAAGGGATGATGCTTTGGGGTCTAGTGACCCAGCTCCAGAGCCCTGAAGCAGCAGGGGACAGGGTCAGTCAAGGAGTGGGAGGGGTGGTCAGAAGAGAGAGGCCTTTTTCTTGAGTTCATTCCTCTTCCACAGGGCCAGCTTGCTAAACTCTTCAGGAGACATGGAAAATACTCTTGAGAAGTCCTCCGCAGACAGATGCCTCTGTAGAGGGGACACGCAGGGGCAGCTTAGGAACAGGGGTGCAGGGTGGGGCTGGCCAAATGACTAAGGGAGCACTCAAAGAGGCCCCCGGTTCTCCCCATCAGGCAGGGGAAGGCACCCCATCAGTGGCACCTAAGCCCACCCCACACATTTCCTCCGCATACCTCAAGCCTCATCCGATCCACACCTGGAGGCAGTTTGGTTCTCCCCTTATTGGTCACCACCAGCATTTCGTAGGGATAGATCTGGGCAGGGAGGGGAAGGGGCAGTCTTAGGCTCATAGAGTTTCCTGTCAGTGTAACCCTTCAATTCCCTGGGCCCCTTATCAGCCTGTAGGGGCCCTCAGGGCTCATGCCATTTTTGCCAGCCATGTCCCCCAACTTCCCTGCTGCCCCTCCCATCATCGACCCCTTAGTGCATTCACTTCCCTGGCTTCTCCCCCCGGCTGGCTGGCCCACCCCCACTGTAGATGGTTCTGTCCCCGGCCCACCACCCCTGACTCTGCCCCTGCCCCTCACCTTCTGCTCCAGCACACAGGGCAGGGAGTTCCCCCGGTCCATCCTCCCCCTCTGGCCCTCTCCGTTCTGGGGAGACCAAAGCCGCAGTGAGCCAGAGTGGGGCAGGGAGACCTCCCCAGCCTTACCCTGGGCTTCTCGAGTCCTTACCAGGCCTCTGTGGCCCCACACCCCCCTCCCCCAATGCTGCCTGTCACTCATCCATGGCTTCTGCTGCTCCATGTGTTCCCCTCCAGGAGGCACTCACCTGCAGGCCTGTGGGAGAGAAGAGTCATTGTCTGGAGGTAGCTGAAAGGTCAGCAGGCCTCCAAGCCTGCCAGCTCAGCCTCCCCAACCTCCAGCCACAGCCCAGCCCACATCACAGACGCAGGGCTGCCCTGGGGCCTGCTGAGGCCCCTTTCTTTCCCTGCTCGCCTGGTATTGGATGGCCCTGCCTCTCACCTGGGCTTCCAGTCTCACTCCCAGAGGGGCTGAAGTCTGTGGACTGTAGCTAGAAAGGACATGAAGGGATCAGAAGGAAGCTAGAGGATTCCACACTGTTCCCCCTCACTTTAAGGGTCTCCTGTGCCCTCAGGATGCCCAAGTAGCTCAGTCCCTCAGAGGTGCCCAAAGACACACTCTTCCCTGGCAGGCGCTGATCTCTGGTCTGGGACCTTACCCGGCTCAGAGTGGTCCTGCCATAGGCGGGGAGAGAAGATGACTTTGATGTTCCTGCATGCAGGGCTGGAAGAGAGCAAGAGGCCTGGTCGGTGCCTTTGGACAGCCATTCCTGAGAGGGCTGCCTCCCTGGCCTCCCCTGCCAGAGGCAGGGCCGTGAAGGGCAGACCTGGGGGGCCCGGGGAGCCCCTGTTGGCTTTTGGCTCTTGCCCATTACCTTCAGCAAGCAGCACTGTGCTGGCAGCTCTGGGCTGTCTCTCTAAACAAACACACATCTGGACAAAATGCCCAAGTGTTAAAACTGATAGTTGGCCAGTGACAGTCAGATGATGAGGCTCACCGTCATAAGATGAAACTCTGGACTACAGAAATATATCTGAAATTTAGTCAAAATGACGGACGGAATCATAATTTACAATTAGCAACGCTAGTAATCACATTTCAGATGTATGACGTTATCATACAGAAACGATCATTTCCTCAGCGCCATCAGCTGCTAGACTGTGGCAGCAGTATACGAGCACAGAAGTCCGTATACACCATGTTTGTGCGGCGCCTGGCCGCCTCAGTGGGTGGAGCATGCGACTCTCGACCTCAGGGTCATGAGTTCGAGCCCCATGCTGGGTGTAGAGATCACTTAAAAATATCTAGAGAGGGACTTCACGTGTGCAAGATCAGATATCACTTTGAACTTACACATTTCATAGGATCACTAGGCGTTCTATCTCTACATATTGTTGGTTTTCAGTAACAGGTTTTCCTAAAGAGAACTTTGTACCTAAGATTCTTAGTTTGCCCAGATCTCAAAACTCTTTCATGTCCAAATGCTAGAAATCATTGGCAATCTATGGCAATCATTTTGATTAACATTTTTTTAAAGTGTATATTTATTTATGTAAGTAATCTTTACACCCAATGTGGGGCTTGAACTCACGACCCCAATATTAAGAGTCACATGCTGCTCTGACTGAGCCAGACATGTGCCCTGATAAACAATTTGTTTGAAGGTTCAGCCTTGACAGATTCAAAATTATAAGGAATTGTCTTCTTAAAACATTCTTTTAAGGGGCGCCTAGATGGCTCAGTGGGTTGAGCATCCGACTTCGACTCAGGTCATGACCTCACAGTTTGTGAATTCAAGCCTCCATCAGGCTCTATGCTGACACCTCAGAGGCTGGAGCCTGCTTTGGACTCTGTCTCCCTCTCTCTGTCTCTCTCTATGCCCCTCCCCTGCTCACGCTCTGTGTCTCTGCCTCTCAAAAATAAAGAACCGTTAAAAAAATTTTTTTAAATACTTCTTACTTTTGTATAGGAAATTATCTGTTTCTACAATGATCATTCACTATTGAAGCATTTCATTTCTGTGATAAGTATACATTTATATTTCAAATGAATGATAGAATTTCAACCTACAAAGCATATCAGAAGATTTTCACTTGGAATTATTTTTAGAATGCTCACTTACGTTTGAAAGTGACCATTTCAACACTACCATCAAGTCAGAATGACATGCCTGTTCACAATTCTGAAACTGTTGAGGCTGATTAGCTATGACAGTAATGTAAGCAGTCAAGCAGTCATGTGATCACTGGTCACATAGGAGTTCAGGGATGCCAAACATGATGGTGTGGTAGATATTTGGCCATTCAACTCTGCAAGGCCAAAATGGAAGTTAAAGAGCTAATTTTGACTGAATAGCAAATTCTGGTAGAACATGAAGATTGAATCCAACGTTTGGGACATCTCTATCTGCTTCTTTCTTCCAGCCTTCACTATTCTACATTCTCTAAAAAGGCCTTACTGTAACTCTTCCCAATCCTACTGAAATATCATCCTGGGGACCTTCAGTGACCCTGTGGATGTCCAAGCACATATGACCCTTACGGCTCCTTGAATCCCACCCCCTCTGTGGCCTTCACCTCAGCCCCATCAGGCAGCCCTTCCAAATGGCCACCCCCTAGGTCTTGTCCCCAACTGCTGCACATTTGAAGCCTGGGAATCCCACTTTGCAGCCACAGCACCTTTCTTGTTTGCGGCTTCCTTGCATCCTCATTCCCAACACAAATGTCCATCAGTCTCATGGGGACCTCCAGTGTCTTGATCCCCCTGCTCCCTGCTTCCCCTGGGACCTTCGACCCATGGTGGGGTATATAACCACTTTCACCACCACTCAGCAGTTCACCCAGCTCCTCATCCCTCGACACCTACCTTATGAAACTCTAACCCTGGATCAGCCAGCAACTCTTGCCTGCAAACCACAGAGATAAGGCCCACACTGCGTGGATGATCATCACTACAGTCTGAAAGACTGGCAACGGTTCCCCTCCCCTGCAGCGTCTGGTCCTAACCTTTCCAACCTCACCCAGCCTCACCCTCTTTCCGCTCAGCAGACAACCTCAACTTCCCATGTGGCCTGCTCCCAGACCCGAGTCCCCAGCCCTCAGAGAAAGGGGCCTTTTAAGGCTCACCTCCCACATCCGGAGGCTGGGCCTCCTCCTGGGACCTCCAGCTGGACATTGCTGGGGCTCTTACCACTACATACAAGCTGAAGACTCAACTTGCCCTTCAAGCTTCCAACTCAGTAAGACCCAGCTTTCACCTACATGTACTTCAAGCCCAACATGTTCTAAACCAGTCCCTTCATCTTTCATCCAACCCCTTCCTCCCTTATCACATCAGTTCCAGGTATGTCCCCACCTAGCACCCAAGCCAAGACCCTGACTCGGCTCTCCTTTCCCACAGCCAGTCAACCACTTGGTCCAGTTGATTCCACCTCCTATATATTTCTCAAACCCAACGCCTCTCCTCTGAACCTATGTACAGTTTTAGTCCTTATCCAGACTATTGGGAAATGTGTAGAGTGTCTCCAAAGATGGCTTGCACATTTTCTTCCAGCCCGTGAGCCTCTGTACCACTGCCTTCATCAGGCAGTGGAATGCCTCTCCCCTCCCTTGAGTCTAGGCTGCCCCATGAGCTGCTCTGACCAATAGGATGCAGAGGAGTGATGCTGGGTGGCTCCTGAGGCTAGGCTTTTAGAGGCCTCATTGCTGCAGCTTGGGCTTTCTGCTCTCCCTCCCTCTGCTGCAGCCGCCCTGCTCTAGGGAAGTCAAGGCTAAACTCCAGTGATTTAGAGGGCTTAGTACCCAAAGCCCAGGACACCCCCCCCCCCCCCGTCTCTCTGGCTAATCCCTGCCACCCCAAGGCACACTCTGGGCTCTGTAACTGCAGGCTCCTGCAGGCCCTGTAAGGTGGCCAGGATGTTTCCTGTTCCTTGCCTTTGCTCGCACACTGTCCTGTGTCCACAATGCCCTTCTCCCCCACTCACTCTTTTGCTTCAAGACCTAGTTACCCTCCTCCCCGACCCTCCAGCCCCAGGCCCAGTCACCATCCTCTCGAAGCACTCACTGTGTGCCTCTCATGTCACCATAACACCGCCCCAAACTGCACTGACCGTAATTCTCATGTCAGCTTCCCCATGGACCGGGAGCTACTGAAGGACAGGATATATTTTCGACTCTTTATAATCCCCAATGTCTAGCATATGTTGAACACACAGTAAGTGTTTGATAAGTTAAACAAAATTTGCTAATTCTGCTTTAGTCTTATTCCATGACTGGTATTCTTGCCCTAAGGAGAACACGAGTGCCTTGAGCCAGTGACACGATCTTTTGTCCCTTACACCGCAGGAGCACAGAGCTGGGCATATGATAAACTCAGACTCCGATTCTGGCCTCAAGGTCTGGCCAGGTGATTCGGAGCCCCCCCACCCCATGGCACTCACAGGTATGAAAGGGTGTCCGGTCAGGCAGAGAGCGAGTTTTCCTCCGGATAGGCAATGACTTTTCCATCTCTTCTTTCAAGATCATCTTTCCCAAGTTGGAAGTAACCTGGAGAAGGAGAAAGGAAGATGGGTCCAAGACTTCTACCCGCATTTCTCATCTCCAAAAGGTTCAGAGCTGGGTATCTGCAGGCAGGACTGGGGACTGGTTTCCGAGTGGCTCGGTGGTGCCCTGGAGCCTGTGGGGCCTGTCACTGTCTGATGCACTGCCACACTGGGTTTGGCCACCCTGGAGAGCAAGGAATCAGCGCAGCTCAGTATAACTGTATCCTAGTGGCTTCTGCATCCCAGAGCACAAGTCCGTGCCACTGTCAGTGACCTTTCCAGGACCCCCAACACCCTTTCTCCTGCTCTGGAGACCAGTGGCCTGCTCTCTCCTTGCTCCTCTTCCCGTGAACTTAGTCTACTGAAGCCTAGCACTGTGAGGGGGCACCTTTTCTTTCCTTTTGACCCTAAATTAACTAGTGTTTCCCAAAAGCAGCACGAGGTCCTGGTGTCCATTCAGTAGCAGCAAGCTGAAGTCCTGGGAAGAAGGGGGGTTCCTCGTGTTCCTACAAGGATGTTCTTCAGGCATGACACCATTCAGAACAGAACAGCTAGTGAACCAGAACTTTTGTCCCCAAGAAGATATAGGCAGGGTGTCTGGGGGGTAGTGAGATGCTACCTTACTGAGTTCCTCTCTCTGACGCTCCCTGAGAGCCTTCATCTCTTCCCCAGAATCGTCATCTTCCTCCTCTTCCTCTTCCTCTGCGCCCCTCCTCGATGCCTTCCGCTTCCTCCATTCTGTCTCTGGGGAACACAGGCAAAAGCAGGCTCGTCAATCAGCCATTCGCTCAACAAGCATTTGTCAGGTGCTGGCTTTGTGCGTGGCAACTGGGCTGCACCTCGAAGAGAACACTACAAATTATTTTGTAAAAAAATAAAATAAAGGTAACGTTTTCTAGCCTTGTGGTAAAGCTGAGTAGGCAATGCACACGCACATGACTTAAATTTACAGGGGACTAAACCCTTGTCTTGCTCCTCTTTCTCTTTCCCAGAGCTCCTGTCACAGAGCTTGGGAGGCAGACTTCTGGTAAATGTCTGAGTGGCCAAATGAAAGGAAAGTGAATGAAAGACTAACAAGCAGGGCCACACACACCAAGAGCCATTGTAACACAGGGAAGGGCGATGAGCTGAGAGGGCCATGAAGGACGTGGGGTGGGCATGGGGAGAGGGTGGGTTCATGGAGCTTCAACAGCATCTCTCGGGAGGCAGTATCCCAGGCCTCCCTTTCCCCTCTCCAACACAGTGTCCTACCCACGACGGCCAGCGACGGGGGGCATGGCCAATAGTCGGTTTCAATCTTGGCTGGCTGGTTGGGGTCAGGCGGCTGGGCTGCAGGGAACTTGGAGGACTCGATGATGAGGTCCTCGATGAGGTGCTTGCTCTGAGGGCTCCCTCCCATGGACTCTGCAGATGAAGGTCAGGGTCAGCCCATACCCCCTGCCAGGCCACCTCGGCCTAGCCCAGCCCCTAACTCCCTCTCCTGTCCTCTTTCACACCTGTGAGACCATGGGTGTAAACACAACACACAGCAAAGAATACAGAGCAGAGGTTATATGCTGTTATGAACAGCTATTCTCCCACGGTCCCCTAGCCGGTGGCGCAAAGCGGCCCAGGTCAGTGAGGGGAACCCTCACCTCTCTGCTTGTAGATAGGTGGCTTCTTGTAGATGTTGGAATCTGGGCGGGTTGTCTCTGTGGACAGGGAGCAAGAGCAGATGAGAAGGAGGATATGCTGATGGTGGGCGAGACCAGGCCAATGAGGAGGCACAAATGGAATGGAAGAAGGCAGGAAATTCATGGGCTCCTGCCAAGAGCCAAGACAGAACTGGAGTTCCTAGAGCTGTCCCTCAGGGGATTGGGACTTTTCCCACTTTTCTAGTTGGGTGGGAGGGAAGGCACCATCCGCCTGTGGTCCTGCCATCAGGGGTTCCAGCCAATTCCATAGTGAGCATATACCCCAGAGAGTGGGGGACAGACAGTAAAAAGCTTGGGTTCCTGCAGGAAAAAGAGGTCCCAGGGAAAGGGTGCAGCCACAATGACAGTAAAGCCTACCAGGATGGTGGAAATGGGGTAGGCTGGTCCGTGGGGTCCCAGTGGCTCTTGGGGCTGAAACCTGAGAGATGGTTCCAGGGGACCGGCTCTCTGCCCACACCTGCAGAACAGAAGTGTGGTTCACTGAAGCTCCCAGGTCTCCCACCCTACCCTCTCCAACCCAGAGAGACACTGCTTCACCTGACTCCACCATCTCTGTCCCCCCCACCCTGACAGCCCACAAGCCCCCAACCCCAGGGCAGAGGAAGGGTATCCAAGGACTCGACCTACTGATGATGTCTGACCCAGGGAGAAAGGGTTAAATGAGGTCCTGGGTCAGACAGACAGATGGACACAGAGCTGGTCAGCAACAGGATGAGGTCATCCCATGGGCTCTGCATATGTGTGGGGGAGGGGAGCCGGGCAAGTGTCAGGTGTGGGGCAGACTCACCTCTGGGGATGGTGGGGGGGATGTGGATTTGGGTGACAGTGAGCGCTGCGGATGGAGAGGAGGCTGGTCAGAGCCACAAGGGTAGGGGTAAATCCTCATCCCTAGAGCCCCGGAAGGGCCACTTCATCCCCCGCCCAACTCTGCACCCTTGCCCGGCCAATTTCTGAGCCACCTCTTCTCTCTCAGTCCTTGCCAGTTCCAAGAACTGGCCCTCCATCCTTCTTCATCCTAGTGCTCTCCTGGGCAGAGCCCTCTCTTTCTCTGGACGTACGAAGAAGCCATGGATCTTGGAGCAGTGTGCTTGTGCTCTGAGGGCCAATTGAAGGTGGCTCTGACCCTGTCCTCCGAGCCTAGCGCCCAGGGGAAGGGACAAGACCCACAAGCAGCCAGGATGGAGTCTGGGCTCCCAGCAGGGTAGCCCCCAGCCTGCCCCCAGCCCACAGTTCAGCTATGACACTACCCCTTTCTGGAACACGGCTTACAAAGTAGCTGCCACAAGTTCTCTCTCACACTTAAATAGCTGGTGAGGTGGGAGGGCAGATGTATTGCCTCGATTTACAGGAGGGGAAACTGAAACCATACTTTCACGCAGGTCACTCAGCTAGGAATTCCAGCCTTCTCGTCCAGTGCTCCTGAGGGCTTTTGGCAAATTTGCTTTTTCTGTCCACTCACACCCTTTTCCTCCATAACCCCCCCCCACCGCCCCCACCACCGGCTCTGTGAGGCTGCCATTCAAACATGGCCTCCGAACTCTCTGCATGGAGCTTATCCTCCAGCCTCCGGCCTGTCTCTGCCTGCTCTCCACAAACACTGGGTTGACCATTGGTTGATTTCTGCCCACAGTTCCTTTTCTTGTTTTGGAGTCTGGCCACCAGGAAAGCGTCAGAGGGATTCCACCTCCTACCCGGTGTGGCTGGGGGAGCCCTTTCCCCCAAGTCCTGTCCAAGAGGAGCCTCCCACCCCTCACCTCCCGGCTTCTGGGAAGCTCCACATGTTCCAGGAGAGAATAGGTAAAGTGGGGCTCGTAGATCATGAGGTCAGGCCGCTCGATGTCCAGGATGGCCTTGTCCTTGGGGATGGCAGCCAAGTCCTTGTAGCCCAGCACCTGATTGTCCATCTTGGCCTGAAGGGAAATGGTGTGAATGGAACAGATGTGCCAAAAGCCTCACCTAGAATACTGGCCTTAGGAAGAAAATGGGCAGCCATCTGAGATGTCAGCTCTTCAAAGTTAATAATTCTATTATTTTAATTTTAAGAGTTTAGAGAGTTACCTTACAAAATGATAATCCTTTGCCTAGCATTTTGGGTACAATGAGGCAGGACCAGACCAGAGAAGGGGGATGTGGAGAACCTTCTCTGGATTTCTGGGTTCTCTCTGCCCATCAGCTCTGGCAGGACCATCGTCAGGGAGGCTCTGGGTGAAGTGGCCCAGCAGTGTCCCCACCCCATCCCTGTCCCAGGTTGGGGGTGCTGGTGGCCGAGAAGTACTCACCACGATGCTGGAGGGAGAGCCAGGAACACTGGAGCCTCGGGAGGAGCTGACGCTCCCAGGGGAGGTAAGTGGTTGCTGGGGAGAGTGAAAGGCGGGCGGGTGGGAATGAGCGTGCGTGCCAGGGCCGGGTGAGGGCTGGCTCTCCTCCGGGCGGAGGGAGGGAAGGAGGGTGGGGCTGGGGCAGGGGAGGGCTTCCTTAGGCCTCTGGGGCCCCGAGGTGCGGTTCTGCAGGCAACCAGCAGGTGGCACCGTCGACTCCCGACCTGACCCTCGGCGGGGAAGCCTGGCCCCACCCGGTGCCCAGGCCGCGCACTGCCGGGACGTGGGGGCGGGGGGGGGGGGGGGGGGGGGGCACCTCCCGCGCACCTTCTGCAGCCGTTCCATGCAGCAGGAAGCTGGCCTGTCCGGTCACCCGCAGAGCCCCGTGCGCGAGGGTTGACGACAGGGCGTCAGGCTCTGCCCGGCTCCTGGGCGCTGCGCGCTCCGGGCCACGAGAGCAGAAAGTGCGTTCCACCGGGCTGTGGCGTCCTCATCCCTCAGTGACTCTCCCGGCTGGGGACCGAGTGCCGGGCCTGGGAGGGAAGAACGTGCCAGGGAGGGCGGTGGGGCCCCGGATCTCTGGGAGCTCCGGAGAGCAGGGCGGAAGGGAGCCAGCGCCCTTCAGGGTTCAGGCTTTCCATTCGCTCAGCCCCGGGTAAGCAAGCGAGCGCGCGTGTGGACGGCAAAGCGGGAAAAGCGGAGGGACTGCACTTGTTTTTGAGCCATTGTTCTCTGGCCGGAAAGGAAATGACTGCAGGGGTCACCCGTTCCGGTGCAGCCTCACATTCCGGCTCTGTCACACCTGCCCTGCCCTGGGGCTGCAGTCCGGTTTCAAGCCCTGGTTCTCACTCCTCTCGGCCAAGGCCGTGGCCTCTCTCCCTGGCTCTGTGCTGGCGCCTGTCCTTCTCCCTACTCAATCCATTGTCCATTGTGCCCCCTGTGTCTCAAATCCCAGGCAGGTTTAACACAGAGGGACCTACTGAACCTATCAGGTGAACAGACTGGGTGGAGATGCAGTGAAACTGACTTGGCATGAAGTGCCCCTGTCATGGGCTGGGGGAGGCCTCCTGGAAAAAGGGAGGGGAGTGTGGAGGGAGACCACATTCGGTGTCCCTGTCCCTGTCCAGCAGGCAGTCTCACTTGCAGGCATTTGATAGAGTCCCCTTCGGGGTCGAGGCCACATCCCAGCTCTGCACAGCCTTCTCAGAATGCCTGTGCTGAGGCTGTCCTCTGAATTGCTACTTCTCTACAAGGCAGGGCCCCTAGCTTCAGCAGGAAGGCATCCCAGCTGGCACTGCTGCCTCTTTGTTCCTGGGGAGTTGGGTCTTGTCTGCTGCAGTAGATTATGAGTTCTCTGGGGCCACAGTCCATGTATTCCCCTTCATCCCTGATTCCCTTAGCAATCTTCCCATCCCCCCACTGCCTGTACTAGACACATAATAACCACTCAGTGAATGCCTGGCTGACTTTCCAGCCATGGTGGCCATGGGCCTTTGAGTGCAGAGTTGATGGCTACAGAAGGTACAGGGAAGAGGCAGCATGAACTCTGGACCAGAGTACCTGGGAGTGAGTAGACTCTGCTACTCAGCAGCTGTGTGACCTTGGGCAAGTTACTTACTCTCTCTGTACTTACATTTCTCATCTGTAAAATGGAAGACAGTCATAGTATCTATGTCATGGGGTGGCTCTGCGTATTAGATAAGTTATAAAATGTGAAATGCTTAAAACATTATAAATTCTACTATGTGGAGTATTAACTATTATTATTTCTATTTCCCCAAGGGCTAATGAACTTTTGTGTCTTTTCTGTAGCTGTTCTTTACCACAGGGGGTAATGAAAGACTGAGGTCATTGGTGCTCCCAATCTTATCACCTGTTACTTTGTATCAGGCCATTCTTCTGCTCACCCTCTTTCCCCCACCAAAACCACCTGCTTGCTGCAAAAGCAGCCCTCACTCCCATGTCCCTGCTTTTGCGCATGCCCTTTCCACTATTCTCTGTCCCCTTCCATGTCTCCCAGAACCCACTAGTCCTTCAGGGGCCATCCTAAGCTCTGCTCCTCTGGGAGGCCTCCTCTACTATTCTAGGCCTTCTTATAACGCTTCTCAGAATTCCAGTGGGACTGAAAAAGAAACCTGCATAACTTTGCCCTTGATTATATGTTGCCTAATGCCAGAAAATGTTTTTTCACTAACCAGAATGAGTGCTAACTTCTGGAGGACAAAACAATAACAATAGATACCATTTTTTGAATGGTCATGTTAGGTACTTTGATAAGCACTTTTTTTTAAAGATTTTATTTTTAAGTAATCTCTATGCCCAGTGTGCGGCTGGAACCTACAACCCTGAGATCAAGAGTCGAGTCGCATGCTCCACCAACTGAGCCAGCCAGGTGCCTCTGACAAGGACTTTAAAAGAATGATTTTGTTTCATCCCCCCTCAACAACAAAGGTAGACCCATTTTACAGATGAGAAAACTGAGGCTCAGGTTAAAAAGTTGTCCAGAGTTGTGAGCTGAAAATGACTGTTCTTCAGCATTGGCATGATTCAAAGTGCCTGCCTAGTGCCGTGTCAGGTGCATTGTGGGGATAGACTAAAATCTGCCACATTTCTCAACTCTTTTTCAAATTCTAGAGTCAAGGCTTGTCTAAGACAGGACTCTGGCCATCAGAGTCACACTAGGTATTTGGTTCCCATGGAAAGACTCCATTCCAGAGCTTTATCCTTCTCTTGCCTTCTTAGCTCTCACTTTGTAATGCTTTTAACTAGGTGTCTGAGGATCAGAGTAAACTCTAATACATATTCAAGAGCTGTTAGTTCTTTTTCACTCCTCTCTGATCTTTACTGTGTTAGCAGCCATTGTCAAACTAACTATATACTTGGTTTAGCCTTAGAGCCAAACACTCATTCATCCATGTATCTACCCATCCTTCCATCCATCCATCCATCCATCCATCCATCCATCCATCCACCCACCTACCCAGGCATATATTGCTTTATCCATTCATCAAATACTTCCTGAGTACCTAATTCTTCAGTAACCACAGACAACACTCAGTGATAAGCCTTATGGAGAACAGAAAGATGAGTCAGGGGAGCCGAGCTGCCCCTCCAGAAATGAGGCATGTATGTAGATAACTTGCGCGCAAAGCAGAAAATTACACGTGCTAGATAAGATAATATAAGGAGCCATGAGAAGTCACAGGAGGAGGGATCACTCCTGCTGGGGTGTTGAGAAAGGAATGATAAAAAAGATCCCTTAGAGGAGGTATTCGAGGTAGGCCTTGAATGCCCAGTTTGAGTTCATGTAAAAACCGAAGAAATGGATTCTTGAGAGATAAAGCAGCATGAGCAAAAGTAGAGATATGGGGAGCAGCACTGGGTCTGGCTGGGAACAGCACATATGGCTAAATTATAGAGCTCATAAGGTTGAAATATGTTTGATGCAGGAGGTCAGGGGTCAGATTATGGAGGCCTCCAACCCAGACTAGGGGATTCAGACTGTATTTTGTGGGCAAGAGGAGCCATAGAATGCTTAGAAACTTTTTTCAAACAAAGAAGTGACAGTCCCAAGCAGTGCTTTGAATGTGGCTTCAGCCTGGAAGACGAACTGGACAGGAAGGGGCAGTGTGGACAAAGACCAGCCTGGAAGCTACGGCAGCAGTCAGGCAGGGGCTTGTGAGGGCCTTGACTTGGGTATGAGGCCCATGATGGAAAGGAGGCAAAAGGGAGAGATCCTAGAGGCACAATGTGCAAAACAGACTTGATCTGGAGAACCCCTGGGGGATGGGGAGGTGGCTGCCCTCAGAGACAGAAGGGGAAGCATGGAGTTCACTTTTTGAGGTTGAGGTGGGTGCAGTCGATGAGCCCATGGGAACATCCAGGAGGAACAGGAGGTTGAGGGAGGGGCAGGCTGGAAATAGAGATTTGGAAGCCATCTGACTACAGACGGTACTTTGCACATGAGGTTGTCAAAGGAGAAAAGAAGTTTAAAACCAGCATCCTGGGAAATACCAAGGGGACCAGAATAGTCACAGATGGCATGAAAGGGAGAGGTGAAACGGAATGGCCAGCTCCTTGGGGGCACGGAGTGTATCTAGTGCACAGTAAGAGTGCAATAAATATGGAGAAAAATGGTAGGCAAGTGGGGCTGAGAAAAGAAGGTCATGGAGCCAAGAGTCCCTGGCCCAGAGAAGGCGGGAAGTGTTGCAGGGAGTGAAGGCTCTCTGGTTTGGTGGCCTGTGAGAGCATTTCCAGAGGAGTAGTGAGGCTCCCTTGTCAGGGCTGGCCTAGATAGCACACAGGCAAGAAGAGTGTGACAGAGGGTGGGAGAGGGTTGGAGAGTGGCTCTGGAGGAGGCCGATTGGCTGAAGGTGTTTAAAGAAAGGGAAGACCTGAACAGGCTTGTAGGCATTGAAGAGGGAAGAGGGATCCCAGCAGGGGAGAGGCATGTGGTTCAGGCCCAAGTGGAGGGCTGGCTTTGGAAAGAAAACTCTAGGCTTCCCTGGAAGGAGAGGAAAGGGAAAGTTGGGTATCCACAACACAGAAGCATGTAGCCTGGGCCAGTCCCATTGGGAGGCCATTATTTTCCCAGGAAAAGTGACAGATAAGGCCATACGCAGATCTGACAGGTTGGTGAGCAGAAGCTAAAGGCAGTAGAAAAGGTCTGGTGGGGAGTGTGGATGGCTGAGCTGCCAGGGAGAACTGAGAGTTTCCATGTGTTCTGAGCCTCAGGCTGAGCCTGGTGGTGGCCCTGGCACCTTCCCCTCGAGCACCAGTGTGTGTGTGTGTGTGTGTGTGTGTGTGTGTGTGTGTGTGTGTGTGTGTGCATGTGTGGCAGGGAGGTACAGGATGAGGCAATGACTGTGTATCAGAGTGGTAACTGCTCAGGCAAGAAGTGAGGGGAAGGGTACCAGACCAGCCATGTCACTGCAGTGCACAATCGCCCTGAACCCACACTCACATGTGCACAAACACTGGCCTTCAGGCATAGCCACTCAGAAACAGGATTCAAAATAATGATGTGTCTGCTCTGTTGCCCGGGCCTTTCCAGAGCTGTCCACAACCCTGTGGCAGTCCCCTGTGCTGGGTCTCATCCCCTTAGCCTCAGAGTCTCCTCTCCCTTACTCTGAGCCACATTCCTTTGAGCCTGCTTGGCAGTGCCCAGTGTGTTAGGAAACACGCTGACAAACTGATCTCTTACTCTTCCAGGGCACTACATTTTAATTTAGGGCTAGCCTTAAGAAGTGATGTTGTGGGGCGCCTGGGTGGCGCAGTCGGTTAAGCGTCCGACTTCAGCCAGGTCACGATCTCACGGTCTGTGAGTTCGAGCCCCGCGTCAGGCTCTGGGCTGATGGCTCAGAGCCTGGAGCCTGCTTCCGATTCTGTGTCTCCCTCTCTCTCTGCCCCTCCCCCGTTCATGCTCTGTCTCTCTCTGTCTCAAAAATAAATAAACGTTGAAAAAAAATTTTTTTTTTAAAATAAAAAAAAAAGAAGTGAAGTTCTTTCTGGTGAAATTTTAAGGAAAAATGCTTTGGGATGGAGTTTCTCTCTCTCTCTCTCTCTCTCTCTCTCTCAGGAGAGAGAGAGTGAGGGAGAGGGTGAGAGGGAGGAAAGGAGGGATTTCTTGGCTTCTCTCAAATCACATTATGCAGGCAATTGCTTACTCCACCCACAAGAGGCCCCCTCCCCCAAAGCTAATTTCCTCCCAAGTCAACACCCACTCTCCCCTCCTCCAGTCCTGACCCTCTCTCCCCGACCGTACACACCCCTTGTGTCTGCACATGCACATGCACATGCACCTCCTCAGTCCCAGAAACCTCCTATGAACCAGACCAAAAGGGCAGGCTGCAGCAGGAAGGGAGGGCAGGATGGAAGGACAGGGAAAGAAAAAAAGGCGGTGGAGGCAGGCAAGCCCAGGTGGTGGAGAGGACTTCCCAGATGCTCACTCCCATCACACACTGGGGCTCCTCATCCCTCCTTCTCCACCCCACCCTCCCCCAGCCCCGCAGCACTGCCTTATCTAAGCCACCAGCCCAGCCCCACCTCACATTGCCCACCTGCGCATCTCCATGGCAACTAGAACCTCTCAGCTTTGGGCTGGGGGTGATAAGACCTCTGCACCCATCCCAGCCGGCTCCTCCTGCAAATAGGACTAGCCTGGCTGTGCCTCCCTGGACTTGTAGAAATGAAGGCTCAGCGGGCAGAACCACAGCTGGGGACCTCCAGTCTAGCCTCTGCTCATATCCTAAGCCAACCCCCGCTGGCTCTGTGCCAGTTGCTGTGCCGTGGACTTTCATAACATCCTCTTTACCCTCCACACAAGCCTTCCCCACTTAGAGATGAGGAAACTGTGGCTGAGAGGCTGACTTGCCAAAGCCACACAAATAGAAGGCAAGCTGGAATTGCTACCCAGGCCTGTCTCAGGCTAAAGCCAATGGACAGTCTTCTCAGTGGGTCTCTGAAGATCCTACTTCAATCTGAACTTGGGTCTTGGGGCTAACCTTATATAGTGCTAACCCTACATGGTGGAGCCACCCAGATTCCTGCCCGCTGGCCTGACTTGTGGACAAGGAACAGGGAGACTGGGGGACTGGGGCTTTGTGCCCCTGGGCAGGGTCAAGCCAGCCTGGGCGCAGGTAGTGCAGAGAGTAAGTGAGTTGTGAAATGAGGCAAATGAGCTGTCCAAGTGGGCTGGGGTCAGTGTGGGCAGGAACTTTGCCCCTCTCCCTTTTCTCCAGTTTCACTCACAGTGTGACTGCCTGCCTTGCCCCTTCCCTGCTCCTTCTCCACTCTCTGCTTTCCATTCCCTTTTTCTTCTCTTTCTTCATCTTTCCTCCCTTGGCTCTGTTTCCCTTTCACACTGTCCTGCTCCCAGCCCCACCCCCACAGTTACTGTGGCAACAATTCAGTGCCAGAAATAAAGGAAGGATCCAGCTAGGTCACTGGTTCCCAAAACAGCATCCCATCCTGGGGTGGAGAGGGGAAGAGTGGGCAGGAGCAGACCAGCAGTAGCCAGGGAGGCCTGAGGGTGTACGTGTGGGTGGGTGGGTGTGGGTGGTTGTGTGCACGCATGCGCAGGGGGCACCCATGCTTGCTCCAAAAGGACGTGCAGGAAGGCCAGGAGAGGGCTCCCAGCTCTGGGCCAGCAGTTCATGGAGCATCCATCAGGCCTGTGCCTGCCCTTCTTCCCTTCTCTCCTCATCCCCATTTTTTAAGGCCTGCTCAATATGCTAGGACTAGGGTTGGTGTTCCTCTAATACCAACACTATATATATATCACCCTCTCATACTCTGCTGAAGCATCAGGCAGGGCAGGTGGGCCCAAAATCTGGGCCCCAGCCTGAGAACCCACCTGCTCAAGGCCCTGCCCCATCTTTGGTCCTGATGACAGCAGGACTGGGCCCAGGCAGCCCCTTCCACTCCCCCCACTTCATACAAATATGCATCTTTTCATTCAGTTTCTCCTAGACTTCTCTTGTGTTGATGTACCCTTTCTCTATACCTTCCTTCTGAAGAGGCCCCTGTTTCTGTGTCCCCCCAACTCCTCAGGCTTACTTGGTCCTCAGCATGCTTTTGCTCTGGTCTCTACTTATAGCTGGTTCTGTTGGTACATTGTGGTGCCACTGGTACAAAGTAGATTGATAGAGCTGCAGGGAGATGCAAGGATCTTGAGTCCCAAGTTCAGCTTTCTGAATTCTGAGAGTATCCTTACTCTGATGTTTACACACACACACACACACACACACACACACGTGCGCGCGCGCGCGAGCCCCAAAAGAGGAATTCCTATAGACCTGCATTCCCAGGTGAACTGCCTGACTCAGGTGTTGAACATAAGGAGAGGCCAGCAGCACTGAGGCAAGACACATGTGGACATAGCACTTTGCCCACACAGGCAAGAGCCCACACTGAAACACAGTTGCAGAACCCATGCACCCTGCTTGCAAGATCATGCCCCCACTCTCCCAGCAAGGCCCACACACAGTGACACACAGTGCTACTGACACCCACTCCCACCCACCCACTGATCCTCTCTTGGCACCCGTTCTCCATGCTCACAACCACTCGCATCACGTGCTGACACCCCCTCCCTGAGCTGTGCACATGTATGCCCCCCATTTACCCACTCCCTGGTGGCTTCCCTGCTCCCCATTCCCAAAGCATGACTGCCTTCCTTCTCCTACACCTGCCCCTGCTCCCCTGACTCTCAAACCCTGGCAACACAGTCCCCTGGGAGGGAAACACTAGGTGCATCTGCCCAGGGAGGGGGCTTGGCCTGCTAGGCTGGCAAGGGGTTGCCTCTGGATCCTCACAGGCCTGAATGTCTGCTCAGCCCCCAGCCTCTTCAAGCACTTCAGCAGTGGCCAGGAGTGAGCAGGGGTCAGGCCTGCAGCCACGCCCTACCACCCAACATCATTCTGCATTTGGTTCTCACCCCAGCCTGGCCAGCCAAGGGCTAGAAAGGGGCTCACCAGGTACCTCCTCCCAAGGAACACAACCCTCACCAACAGCATTCAGGTGTCTGTGTGTAGTGCTTCCCCCTCAAAACCTGCAGCACATTGGGAGTGAGGGGGGCAACCCCTTCCACTCCCCGTTATTCAGCAAAGAAAGAACAGCTCCCCTGCCCACCCCAGTGCCCCCCCAATTCCATCACTTGCACTTCTGCCCAGCACAGCTAGGTGAAGGGGGCACTGGGGTGACAGCATGAACCCTCAGCCCTCTTCCTCAAATCAGGCTTGATGAAATCAAACCCAGCTAGTCCCAGGGTTTCTCCCCCTGAACAGCGGCCATAGCCGACCCCTCCTAAGGGGATCCGTGCCACCACCCAGAGCCTCACTCCCAGGCAGGGGTTGTGGCCCAAAGTGCCCAGAGAGGTGAAGAGAGATGGGAGACCCTGCCACCTACCTCTTCCCAGACAGTGTCGCCCAGATGCTCTGAGGCCCCAAGACTGGGCTGGGCAGGCACAGGCCCAGATCCCAGCGCTGTCGCTTTTTCTCCAGAGCCAAGGTAATAGGCGTCTCTTCCAGGAACCCAGCCGTGCTTTCCCAGAGCACAAATAGCAGGAAAAACCCGGCTTGGGGTAGGTGGGCGGGTGGGGGGAGCTGGCACAGGAGGGGACCTACCCTCTGAGCCCCCACCCCCTCGTCCCCACCCTGCTTCTCCACAGGCTTGCGCCTGGAGCCTGCGTCTGGCGGTCTGGCGGGCGGGCCTCTGGCTCCCCCTCAGCACCCTCCCCACCTCCAGCTGATAGCGTGTGGCCGGCCTGAGGGTGTGTGTTTGTATGTGTCTGCGCTTCCACCTAGCTCAAAGCTGCAGTTCAATCCGTTTCAAACAAGAGGAGCATTAACCCGGCATCATGACGAAGCAGAATCGGAAGCAGACTCGCGAGCTGTTGGCCTTTTTCCCTTTCCCACACCCCCAACCCTGCAACATTCCATGCTCACACACTTTCACACACACACACACACACACACACACACACACAGCCCCTCAAGCCTCCTCATAAACAGAATTTGAGTTGGGGTGGGGGCAGAGGGGGCTCTACTGATAACTGAGAGATGACAACACCTTTTTCTCCCAGCACCTGTATCTCCTACTCCTTGCCTAAGAGCAGCAACGGAGGCCTCTGGGGTCCTGCCTCCCTGGGGTGCTAAAGGGCATAGATTCTCAGTGGTAGGGAGAGGGCAAAGATGCCGGAATTGGTCACTCAAGGAAGGCTTAACCCCCTCCTGGTGAGGGACAAATGGGAAGATCTGAAAAACCAGGTCCTCAGCACAAGAGACTGGGTTGGCCCTTAGATTACCAGAATCCCCTGGCAACTGTGAGAAGGACTCCATCTCTCACTGGGGCAGCTTCATCAAAAGGGAATTTCCGGCCAGGTGATGCCCAGGTCCCAGCACAGAACTACAGGATGTGCCCTCCCTGTCTGGGAAAACCTTCACAAGTCCAGGACCCTGTCATTGGCCTGTTGGTTCTCTGTGGGCACAGAGCAGAGCATGGTTCATCTTTGACCCCTGGGGGGCAGGGGAGGGAACTCAGCCGGCTGGCCCTGGCCGTGGCCCCAGCAGTCTCTCCACCTCACAGCAGACTTGCCTACCTAGGCAGCCCTTGCTGTTGCCCTGGTAACCACTGCCCACAGCCGGTCAGCTGATGGTATGAGCTGTCCTTCGGGAAATCTAGAATCTGGGGAGGGGGCTCTGGGGTATCTGAATGGAAAATCACAGGGGGAGGGTCTTGAGGGGGACAGGTGAGAGTGTGCTCCAGACCTCTTGCTCAAGGAAAAGAGGACAGGAGGGAACAGGTAGGGACAGTAAGGGAGGGATGTCTGGGTTAGTGAAAGATAGAGAAGAATGAATTTCAAAGGATGGGCTCCAGAAAGAATGGAGAAAATGAAGAAGGCAGGCAGCTGAGTGACTGAGGAAGGGTAGAAGGAATTCAGCTGCTGGGGAGTGGCTAGGGAGAGGGCCCTGTGGAAAGGAATGAGAAAGCCTGGGGGTGAGAAAAGAAACATCTAACCATGAAAAAAAAGGTCAGGACATGATGCAGGAGGAGGTGTACCTTTGATGTGGCAGGAGGGGCTACAGCCTCGGAGGAGGGGGAATCAGGCCTTTCTGGGTAAACTGCCAGCCTCAGACAGCCTCTCTGCTTCCCTCCCTTCAAGCCCACCCTTAGTGCCCTGGCCCTGCTGCCAACCCTCCAGGAGACCAAGCACCAGGTGCTTTTCCACCTCAGCCCTTTAGGACCCCTGATTTTTCCCACTACCACGGTTCCTGTCCTGCTCCCACTTGCCCCCCACCAGACAACGCCACCCCAGGAGATTTGTCTTCCAGTGCAAGAGTGACCAGAGGTAGGGCTGGAATGAGCTGGTGCGGGGAAGGACAGCTGTGGACAGGGGCCTGGAATGAGGTAGCTCATGAGAAATGGGTAGGAGTCTCTATGGCCTGGGAGGAAGGGAGCATTCTCGTCTGTGAAACAAGGCCCTTCTCGGATAGAGTGGGGGAATCCAGGGGAAAGGGCAAGGGGAGGGGGAAGGGAGGGCTCTCCGGTACCTTCAGGGGCCTGGGGCGTGGGGCAGGAGCACGGCAGCTTCCTCGGTGACATACACCTCCATCCCTCGGCGCATCTCCTCTCCGCCTCCCGTTGCCAAGACAACCTGCCGGCTCAGCCGCGGCGGCAGCAGGGAGGGGGGAGGAGGCGGCTGTGACTCCTACTGCCTCTTCAGTGATGGAGGGAGGCGGCCTGAGGTCTGCCTCGGTGCTGAGGTGGGGGTGGGGTAGCTGCAGGGGCCAGGGCTCCCACTGAGTCTCCCCTCCCCATTTCCATAAGGCTCTGGGGTTGGCTCCCAGTATGGCCTCAGGACAGCTCTAATTCAGGGCCATACAGCAGGCCGAACTTGCAAAGGGAGGCAGCACTGGGCAGCATCCTCCATTCCAGAAAGCTTGGTGTGCAGCTGGGGAACAGTGATAGGAACAGGGAGGGATGACCTATCTTAAAGGGTCAGAGGGTGGCTTCCAGCAGGAAGGCTGGGGTGGACACAGGGCTTCAGGCCCAGAAGTCTGCCCCGCATCTGACCTCGGCTATCTCTGAGCATCTCCTCCTCTCATTCCCCTTGACCAAGAGGAGAATCAGAGTCTTCCAATCCTGCAAGGCCCATTCTCACTGCCCCCGACTCTACAGGAATGTCCTTCCACAGGGTGGGAGAGCCACCTTGGGCAGGAACAGTCTGCCACCAGCCAGCCCTGGAACCAAGGGGACTGCAGAGTTAGGGCTCCCTCTGTCGACCTGAGGCATGGTAGCTGTCAAGGTCATTCCTTACTGAGAGGGATCCTGGTGTGTGTGTGTGTGTGTGTGTGTGTGTGTGTGTGTGTGTGTGTGTGTGTGTGTGTGTGTGTTGGTGCTCACAGGGAGGGCACAGCCAGGCCAGGAGACCCTTCTGTTGCCTGCCTCTGCTGCACCTCCACTTCCTCTATTGTCCTACAGTGAGACTTGCTCTGTCACCAGTGGCTTCCTCCTGGGAAGGCCCTAGACTCCTCAAGACCAGTAGACCATCCCCCCTCCCAGTGCTTGCCTCTCTCCCCTTCAGGCTGGGATAAGAGGGGAGGCAAAATCTTTCCCCTAGAGCCAGGCAACACTGAACACCAGTGCCTACTGTCCAGGCCCCAGGGTAGGCTTCCTGGGTACCACTTGGCCATACCCAGCTACTAAGGGGACTAGCATACCTTTAAGTTCAGGAGTGCCTTGAGGCCTTGAGGATGGCCCCTTTCGTCCACAACAAGGGCTGGGGCTCCTGCCCCTCTCAGGCAGGCAGTCCCAGGCCCCAACTAGTTCTTGGCTCCTTTCTGCAGCAAGATCACTGGTGCCAGATGTCCCGGCTGGACTTCGGCCCTGCCACCAGCCCCCTCACCAAGGCCTGTGCAACAGGCTTCTCTGTACTCTCTCTGTCTCACTCCATTGCCCCTTGCCCCGCCCCATGCACCAGCCTGCTGGGGCTGGGAGCACCAGGGACTCTCCCCCTGTGCTATCTAAACATTAACTCCTGGAAAGGCTGATGAGGGCACCTGGGCACCTAAGGAGAAGGGCAAGGTGATGAAGAACTGGGCCAAAGGAATAAAGGGAAAGACGAGGGCCTGGAAATGACACTTTCTCCAAAGAGTTTAGAAGTCACACACACACCCCACCTCTATGCACTGGACACTCTGTCTCAGGGACCCCAGAGCCTTAGTTCACAGCATGCTGCCACCAGACCAGTCTCTCTCCCAACCTCCAACCCCACAATTGCATGGTCACTCTCCTTCTCAAAGCCTCTGCCACACAAAACTCTCCATCATGTAACCCAATCATTTCCTGCCACTTCTCCAGGCAAACTTTGCAATTTTATCCAAACCCAGGGACTGCTCACCTTCCCCTGAACACTCCTCACATTTTCCTATCTCAAAACCTTTTTTCTTTTCTTTTTAATGTTTATTCATTTATTTATTTTGAGAGGGGAGGGGCAGAGAGAGAGGGAGAGAAAGAGAATTCCAAGCAGACTTTGGGCCACCAGTGCAGAGCCTGACTCAGGGCCCAAATTCTGGAACCGAACCGTGCGATCATGACTTGAGCTAAAATCAAGAGTCCAACGCTTAACCACTTAACCGACTAAGCCACCCCAGGAGCCCCTCAAAACCTTTTTTCTCATGCTGTTTTCCCTCTTAAATTTTTCCCTTACATATCTTCTCTGCTAACTGAAATCCTGCTCATTCTTAAAGATCATGCAAACTCCAGCCTTTCCCAGTGTCCCAGCCCCACGTACTCTCCCACCCTGGAGAACTCTCCCTGCTTGGCCACAAGCAGAGAACATCCCACTCAGATGATGCAGACCGGCAAGAACCTAGACTGTAATGCTCACTAGCTGCAACTGTAGATGAGTTAATATCTCTGAGTCTAAGCTTGTGCACACATTATATGGGAATACCCCCTGAATAAGGGGTTACATGTAAGCACATCTCCAGAGTTCTGTGCACATTAGTGTCCTTATTTCCAATAGCTCCTGTTTCCTTTTCCCCTCTTTTGGGATGTACCAAATGCCACTTTGCTATCTTAGGTATAAGAGAGATTTCCAAAAGTTCCAAAATTTCCAAAAGTGGGTTTATCCCCCCACCTATATTTCAAGTGTCTTGAGATCTTGACCGGGGATGACATAATATCTTGTCCATCTTTTTGGTCAGTTGAAGGGCTAGCACAGTGCTTGTACATTGTAGGGGATAAATAAGTATTTGGATAACTGCTTAGGACCCCTCCCCACCCAAGTCCACCTAAGGATGGAGGGTGGAGGCAGGATTCTGGTTCTCATTCTGCCTCCATCTTGAGGGACTGCAGGGCTCAGAGCCAATGACTTCTTTCTGGACCTTTAGTCGATTTAATTCCCTCAACAAATACTTATTCTGTGTAACATACTGCACTGGGTACTATGAGGGAGGCAAAGACCTACTACTTCTACATCTGAGACACTTGCTTTGTAGCACAACCATTACACAAGCACAAATAATTACAGTTCCAGAAAACTGTGATATAGGCCATAAGGGAAGGGCAAGTCAGCAGCCAGAGACACTTGTGTCACCAGAGACTGCCACTAGCCCCAGAGGGGAGGAAAGTCTATGGAGCAGAGGAGACAGCAGCGTGCAAGCATTCTGGAGAAAGGTGTGCTGGGCAGTGGGAACCTCAGGAACAGAGCCAGGCACAGGGTGCTGGTTGGCTATTAAACCAGAGCTCCTGGAACTCCCCAGAGGGGACTTGTATGGACAGGGCTGGGAAGGGAGGCTGAGCAGGATTGTACAGGAGTTTTGAAAACCATGCTAAGGAGTCTGCTAGTGATCAGGTAACACTGGCAGAGCTGTGGTTTAGGGTTGGGTAGGGCCAGGGAACAAACTGTGTGATGTCCTGGAGGAGGTGGGGGTGTCAGGAGGCAGAGACATGACTTTGAAAGCTGCTGTAGTAACTGAGACAGACCCCAGCGAGGCCTGGCAGTGGTGCAGTTCCCAAGTGTGGGAGAGAAAGCAATGGTGTGCAAGGTGGTGACAGCTGACATGTTGCATTGTTAGAAGAGACTCAGCAGGAAGAACAAGGAGAGAAGAGAAAGGCAGAAATCTTAGGGAATGTTTCTCTAAAGAGGAGCCAGGAAGAGTAGGGTCCCAGTGAGAGAATGAAGAAGGAGGAAAGAGCTTCAAAAAGGTGTGTGTGGGGGGGGAGGGGGGGGAGGTCCTTCAAAGAGTCCAGGGATATGAGGCTGAGGACAGCCAGGTCTGAAGCCAAGGAGGTCACTGGCCACTGAAAGTATGAGGGACAGGGCTCAACAGAGTTATTTAAATAGTAGCCTGCTTGTGAGGACTAGAAAGTAAGTGGATGTCCCCCTCTGCTCCATCTGGCTGTTGGAGGACAGCACAGAGGAGGGGAGATCAATATGCAGGCTATTCTTAGCTGGAGGTCTTGGTAATCCTAACCAACACAGGATCTGAGGCACCTGCCGCCTGCTCCCTCCACTTTGTCACATCCTCCCCGAGATGGATGTGCTCATCTTGCCCTAAGTCTTCCCCCACACTGCCCACCCCCACCCACACACTTGCTTAGAACCTTCCGGCACACAGAAGCAGCCAGGGGTAGTCTGTGGTCCTCTGGGAAGTCTTCTCCCCCTACCCCCCTTTCCACATGTTAAATCCCTTGAGACCCCATTATCAGATCTATTCCTTTGGCTTCTTCCTTTTAGTATCTTTGAACTCACCCCCAGACCAGATGGAATCAGCTGGAATAGATTTCACTAGATATGACAAGGCCCCCTAGGTATGGAGCCTGGACTTGGCAGAGGCACTAAAAGGTGTGGGGAGAAGGTTCAGAGAGCCAAGCCAGAGACCCAAGACTTGCCAGGCTTGGTGCTTGGGGCAGGGCAAGGCACTCAGGGATGGCACAGGCCTCCAGAGCTGCCTTCCTCCCTCACTCCTCCCTGTCTCAGGCCCTCCCTACCAGGTCTCACCTCAAAAAGCAAGAAAGGAAACAGTGAGGGCTTTCTGGAGCCGGCCCCCAGAGGCCGTCTGTGCTGGGGAGGTCAAAGAGAGGGAGGGAGGGGCCGGAGAAAGGCAGAGAAGAAAGCAGAGGCAAGACAAAGGGCCCAGTCCACCTTTGAAGCTGTCTCTAACCCGAGCCAGGGAGGGTGGGGTGGGTCTGAGAGCCGGGCTGGGGGGAGGCAGTCTAGAGTTTTAAAGAATGTCTCAAATTCCTGCGGAAATCAGAGGGATTGTAAGAGCTCCCCCTCCCCAACACACCTCCTTCTCAGCCCCCTGCCCCTGCCCCCCAAGTCCAGACCTCCACACCTGGGGGCCCCAACCCTTTGTCCTCAGGTAATTGCTGGGCGTTGCCTCTGTGTTTAAAATCCCATTGAACTCGCCAGTTATCAGCTGTGGCTCCGGACCACCCTCCCTACACCGCCCCCCTCCCAGAAAACGACCCCCAACACGTCTCCCGCAGTCTTCACCAGGATTAAGGCTCTTTGTGATTAGAAGGGGGGAGAGAAAAAAGCAACCTGGTGCAAAGCAATTATGACAAGCTGGAGGGAGAATGTCTGTCCTGGGGCCTGAGAGACCTCCCTCTTGGCTGTTGCCTTCTAAATTGCCCAGAGCTGGGGGCGTCAGACCTCTCTCTAGTCCTCACCAAAGGAGAGGCGGGGGGGACCCCTGGCCCCCACCGCCTTGGACGGCTGCTTCACTCACCTCCCATTATGACTAAACCAGGCTCCTCCATAATTGCCCATTCGGTCCTTATTTTTGGGCCATTTTTGGGAGAAGTGGGGAGAAGGGATGTCTCTCATCCTTTTCCCTCTCTCTCCGTAATATTTCCCTCCAACAATTTCCCAGAAAGAAGAGGAAGGAGAAACTGAGGCTGGGGGGGGGGTCCATCAACGGAAGAGGTGGCTTGCGCGGGGAGACGTGCTGGAAGGGCCTCCCCCTCAACAAGATTACACGCCGACGAAAAGGAGGAAAGAGGCGGGTTTTATGGCTCTTAGTTCCACTCCCCTAAAGCACACCTGGAGGCGTCTGGGAAAGCCCACCCGAGAAGCTCCGGCTGGGGGTGGGAGCGCCCTCCCCCCTCCCTCCCGCCGCGGCCACCCCTCCCCCCGGGGCCGCGCGGCCCAGCCCGCCGCCTCTAATTGCATCTTCCCCTCAGGTGTGGCCCCCGCCTCCGCCCCCCGCAGGGGCCTGGGGAACAAGGGGACGCATTCTCGCCCTCTCTCCCCCTTCCGCTCGGCTGAGCCCTCCTCCCCCATCCCCCCTCCTCACCGGAAAAAAGCAATCTGGCTACCGGCGAAGAGGCTGCAGAGTCCGCGGGCCGCCCGGGCGCCGCGCCTACCCGCTCCTCCGCGGGCGCTCGGGCCTCTGCCCCGGCCCCGGCCGCTCGCCGGCCCTAGGGTTGGGTTTGGTTCGCCCCAACAGGTAGCACGGGACGCGCAGTGCCAGCCAGGAAACCGGAGCCTGCGCGGAGGGAGGGGCGCGCCCGCCGGTCCCGGCCTCGCGTGGGGCGGAGGTGCGGGGCCTTCCTGGGCCACCCACACCCCACTTTCCCTCCAGGCGGCACTGCCCGCCGCCCCCCACGCGCGCGCTGCCCCTCCACCTGCTGGGCCACGCCCGGGCCGGGGCAGTTGGCTTCCACGGCTTCCCCGGGCGCCTCTCCGAGAGACTTTGTTACCAATGCCGTTTGGTAGTGGATCCCTCCACCCCGCCTTTAGATAACCCGTTTGCAGGAAAATGGTTTTATTCTGGGGCTCGAAGTCGGGGATGGGGGTGCAGGCCTGGGTAGTGGAATGTGAAGAATGGCCAACCCTCTTTTTTTTTCTTTTTTCCTGAAATAAACACAAAAGTCCTTTCCTACAGTCTGGCCAGGAGGAAACTGGAGGCTGGGGGCAGACTGAAGAAGATTTGGGGAGAATTTAAAGAGAGCCAGCTCCAGACAGTGTCTGCAAGGCTTTGAACCTGCTGCCCTTTTCGCCTGTTTCAGGGAGCCTGAGTCCAGGGTAACACTACAGTTCCTCTCCTGGGGGTCTGCCATCCCCCCTCCCCCCCGGGGGCCTATTCCATTGTTGGGTCTGGGGCAGCTGCCCTGACGCCCCAGCCCTGCTATGTGGCAGTCCTGTCCCCTTTCTGGCTTGAGGCTCTGACGCTTGTAGTTCCTCAGGGTCCTTCCTCCTTGGGGGCTCTGACTCCCCTCCCTCCACCCCAGCCCAGTCTTGGGATTAGGAAGGGAAGGGGATGGGAAGGCTGGTGAGGGGCAGCTGCCCCCAGTGTCCCTGACTACGTCAGGGGCTGTGGCCTCCGAGTACGCTTGGTCCGGCGGGTGGGGGCTGAGCCCACAAACTCGAACTGCTTCTGCCTCTCAGCGTGGTTGGGGAAGGGCAACTGGCCCTGGTAGAGGCGCTTGATGAAGTGAGCCTCTCGCTGGTTCTGGCGGCTGCGGGAAGCCTGGCGGGGCCGACCCTGCCTGGTGAAGGCCATGAACCAGCCCTCGTGCCGGGCATTCTGGAAGGCCGTGTAGTTGTTCTCCAGCACGATCTCTGTGAACACGCAGTCTTTGCTCTTCCCACTGGGCTGCGGGGAGGAGGGAAGGAACAAGAGGAGGCGAGTTTGTCCACCCAACTTTCTGCCTTACTTGCCTTTGGGGCCTATTTTGTGGGACTGAGGAAGGAATGACAGGAGCTGTGTGCCCAAGGATTTCTGCCTGGTGAGAGGCAGAAGTGGGAGAAAGGAGCAAGTTTTGCTTGGAGTCAGGTCTGAACTTAAATACAGCCTGGTCATTTGGAAGTTGTACACCTTGAGCAAGGTATTTAGCCATGCAGAGCCTGTTTCCCAAGATGTGGCATAAAGATCAAGATTATTATGCAGTTCAGCGCATACCCAGTGGGCACTCTGTACACGAGCACACTCCTCAGTCTGGGCCAATGGTGCTGCTGGGTGGAGGAAAAGGAGTCTTTGATGAAAACAAGGGGCAAATGTTTACAGAATACCAGACTATGTCAGGAGCCACCCCACCACCCATTTGACCCAATAGATAACCTTGACACTATGCCCATTTTTATAGACAAGAAGCCTGAGGCTTAACCAAGGTAAGCAAATAGTTGGTGAGAACAGCCAGAACTGGAAGCCAGGATTGACAAATGTTAAGGGAAGTGGACTTCTCCTACCCAACAGTGCTGGAACTGCCCCTGCAGGGTGGTTACGCTAGCAGGCAGTTAGTGTGCATCTTGCTAGTTGGATCCTGTGGACCCCACTGACCTTGGGGAAACTAGTGGCCTTGTATGAATGTCAACTCTCAACCCTGATCAGCGCTTAAGCCTCAACATAGGGACTGCAATATCATGTAAGTGCTAAAATTCTGACTCCTTGATGTTGGGGAAATACCTCATAAATCAGAGCTGAAGATCCTTATGGGTCAGTAAGTGTCCTCAGAGGGCTTCTTGACCCCACAGGGACTCATTTAAATGGAGAAACCAGAGTGGCCTAGTGTTGGGGTGTGTGCGTAGTCAGTCATGGCTTGGGCCTAGTAGAGGGGAGTAGGGGGTGCTGTGGGGCACGCAGTAACATTGATTCCTTCATCCACTCCCCCTCCTTCCAGTTCTCACCTTTCCGATGAGCTTGCCCCTCTTGTTCATACAGATGTATTTCTCGCTCTCAGCACCCTTGATGCGCACACGGCTTCCAAACGTGTCTGTCTCCACTATGAGTTTGGCTATGATGGGGGGAGGGGGAGAAAGACCTCCGTCCATTGGGGTTGCCGGCTCAGGTATGGCAGGGGGCCCCCCAACCAGCCTGACTTCCGCACTTGGGTGGGGGGGCACCGAGAGGCCCTACTCCAAGAGGCTTCTCCCTGTTCTCCCACTGTGGCCCCTGCCCTGGCACAGGATCTGGGGACGGACCAGGTTAGGCCGGCCAGCAGTGTGAGTGGCCTCTGGTGAGGGCTGGGTCTCACCAAACTTGTTGCCGTCCTCCGCGGTGGCAGAGATGCGACGCCCGGTGACCTGCACGTGCTTGCCACTGGTCCGGCTGTAGAGCTGGTACTCACGGATCTGCCGCCTGCTCAGCTGGTCAGTCATGGCACCCTGGTCCCTCACGTACTGGTTAAAATTAGGAGACGGGTGATTCTCCCCCTTTGCGGTTACCAAGGGAAAAATAGTGTCAATTTGCTTTGGGTGACACCACCACTGGTCCATCCAAGGGAGAAGGGTGTGGAGGTGAGTGTGAGGGGGCCAGGCCATTTGTCCTGGGAAGCAGAGGTGCAGGGTGAAGGGTGCATATGGCCATGGTCTTTCCAGGCCAGCGGGTGAGCCAGTCATGACCTCTTGGCTCCCCATCTGCCCTGGAGCAGAGAACTGGTGGCCGCACAGGCTTGGGGGACCCTTGGTGATGCAGTGCAGATCTGGAATCATGACTCTGGTTGCTAGACAGAACCTTCACAGTGATGGTACCCAATTCCAATGTCAAAGAGGTGCCCTGGGTGACCCAGCTGATTAGAGACAGAAGTGCTGTCCTGCCTCTAGGACTGGAGCTTGTCCCTTCTCCAGAATGCCAGGGTCTTGGCTCCATTAGCCAGGATAACCAGATTTTTCCTTCATCCTCCCCACTGGCCTTGAAGGATCCTACCCCCAGGCACACACACACATGCACAGGCATATACATACATGCGCATACAGAAGCTGGTCTGTTAGGCTTACCAGAGAGCATTATGGAGGCTCTAAGACCTTTTGTTTAGGCTCCTGTAATGCCCCTGTAAGCATTTCTTTTCAGCGCTAACTGTGGAATCCTGAGCTCCTGCCCATCTCCCCTGCCTTTGCCTCTGGGTGCTCAGGACCCTCAGAGAACCCCATGCCCTTTTGGTCAGTGTTCCTCCCGCCACTAGGGGTGAGGTGCCTCCTTAGCGAGGGAGATGGAGGCTGCAGCAGCGAGAGGAGCTATCAGTGGTGGCCCAGGCTCTCCTGTGAGCCGCCTGCCTGTGTCACAATGTAACAGAGGCTCGTGGCCAGTGGGGGCAATACTGTTGCCTGCCCGCTAACCAGGTTCTACCCATGCATGTTGCAAAGCCAGGACGATTACCTTCTTCTGGCCTGTCTCACCTATCTGCAACACTGAGTGGGAGAAAAACAGACCCCTTCCTGTCCTCTGTCTCCAGGAAGGTGCAAACCAGATGACATTTCTCAGCTGCTGGTGACAGCCTCAACCCTAGGCTAAAATGTTTCTCTCCCCACCCATATCCTACTGGCCTGTGCTGGAACAGACTTTCTGTACCCCAGATCCCTAAGGCCACCTTTATTCCAGGCCCCGTAGAAACCACCTAGACAGATCTCGACCCAGATCAGCATCTGTTAGGGGCCACTCTCTGGTAGAGGGAGGAGCAGGAAGGATCAGCTTTGAGGAAGGGGGCGGTGAGGGAGCAGCTACAGGCTGACCCTGTAACCTGCTCAGGGTTAACCCTTCATGTGTGTCACTGCTCATTTCCGACTCCAGCTAGGCCACAGGCCAGGAGTGCCACCAGGAGCACCCCCCCCCCCCCATTGCCTATGAGAGCAGGGTCTGGAAACTCAAAGCAGCCAAGTGCACCCTGCACCCCACCCCAGAAAAACCTGAGGCCAGCATTTGGGGTGAGGGCCTGCCTTCCTGCCAGGGGGTGGGGTCTGGCTGGGCCAGGACCCTCGGTGGGGTCCAGCCTATCCCCAGCCCCCATCTCCTGGCCCAGGTTCAGGCCCTCCGCCCCTCTTGGCGGGCAGCCTCCTTCTGGCTGTCTGTTCCAGGTCAGGAGCAGAGAGGCCCCCCTGAAGCCCCCTCCTCTCCTTGTCCCCCTTCAGGCCCTTCACAAAAGCAGCCCCACGCCCCCCCCACAGCCCACAACCCACAAGTCGCTCTCCCCGCGGGACCTGGCCTGTCCCTTTCATGTTCCCGCTGCAGGGGGACCTCCCCTTCCACTGCTGCAGACAGCTGCTTGTCAGACGGCCCCTCAAGCATGGCTATGGTCCGGCCTGCCGGCCCCCCCTCCAAGGGGGGCGAGGGGGCACTTCAAGGGGGAAAGGACAGCTTTGCCACCTTCCCTGAGTCCTGAATGGGGCCTCAGCCAGGCCATAAACGCCCCGGCCAGCCTCACCATTGTGCTAATTCCCCTTCCAGAACAGGTTGGGCCCACCCCCAGCCCCCTCCCGGCCAGGCTGGGGGCTTTCTTCTTGCTCTCCCTGGATGTGTGAAGCAAAAGGCCTGGAACGGGGGCTAGAGCAAAAGGGGGAAGGAAAAGGGGGGGAGTTGTCTCTCTCTCTCTCCCACCCCCCCACTGCTTCAAAGGCAGCCCCTTTCCCTCTCCCAGAGAAAAGGCATTTACCTTCAAAAAAAGTCCCCACTGGATATGAAGAGAAGCGGGCCTCTGGCCTGGGAAAGCCAAGCGATCTCTCCCCAGAGCGGTTCTGGACCAGTGCATTTTAATAGCTGCACTTTTATGGAGGATCACAAAAAGGGACCGAGCCTCGCACAGGGGGCTGAGGCTTGGGGTGGGGGTGTGCATGGGGGGGCTAACATGGGGTGGGGGGAGTGTGGAGATGCAAACCCTGAATCTTGTCCCAAACAAACCCCTTGGGGCTTGACCTCATTGCCCTGTAGGTAAGGAGTCACCCCGCCCTGACTGGGGCTATCCCCCAGGACAGTGATTCCCCAGGACATCTATGGTGGTGAGAGTGGGGTAGTAAGTGGAATACACAACTGGTTTTGCATGAAAACCTGTCTTTTCAGGTACCTCCAAGTACAAGCCTCACCTGAGCCATCACCTCAGCCCTCTTCCTACCACTCCAGACTCCATCCCTCAAGACTGGGTTGCCCCATGCATTTAGCCTTGAGGGGAACACTTGAGGGGAGCCGGATGGAGAGAAAAGCAGAGACCTCAGGACATGTAGAGAGGGTCATGGAGGGAAGACAGATAAAGACCTTAGTCAATCCCCAAATCTGCCATAGCCCCTTCTATACACCTCCAGAGGCTGACACCAGCCCCCACCCTCAAAAACCTTCTGGATCCAGGGAGAGGCCAGAACCTGCCTCTGTCCACCGAAAGGAAGCTACCCCCCCCCCCCCCCCGCCCCGAGTTGGGTGGGGTGGGAGAGATGGAGAAAAGCTAGTGGGGGGCGCCCGCCTACCTGAGTTTGACAGCAGAGAATCAGTAGCTGCAAGCACCTGTGTGAGAAGACAAGGCAGACCTTGGTGTGGGTGCCAGTAGCCAACCCAGGGTGAGAAGGCAGAGCCCCCCCGCCCCTCCCTGCCCCTCCGTGTGGGATTCCCGGTAAGATTAGGTCTGCCCCAGGCTGCAAATGGCAACAAAACTTCAGTTCAGAGAGGCAGTGCACTTACAGAGTGAGGTTGGGCAGCAGGCGGGTGGCTCCCATCGCCGGAGAGATTTCTTGGGGCGGTTGCCCTCCTGCCCCCAAACTCAGGAGCAGATATGGGCAGTCCCCAGGGGTAGAGTCCCAGAGAAGCCAAGGTCTCTTCAAGCCACAGGTTTTCAGGGGGGAGAGGAGGAGAGAAAGGGGAGGAGGAGGAGGAGAGAGAAGGGAGGGGAGAAGGAATGGGGGAGGAGGGCGTAATTGGGAGACTGAGGTGTGAGGTGTCCACCTTCCTGGCCAGTGAGACAGCAAAGCAGCCGCTGGCTGGCGGGGTCTGCCAGCCTCTTGCTGGGCTACCCGAGCACAGAGGATGGAGCTGTGGAGCCTTCTTGATAAGGAGGCTGGCCCCTGTAGTCTCCCACGTTTTTCGTGACCCTCAGACCTGGACTAGAGGGTCCCTCCTCCTCTCCCAGGGTCAGCTCCTCCTGCCCTCAGGTTTGGTGCCCCACCTCCCCAAGGGTGAGCGCAGGTATCATTCCGGGCCAGGGGTTGCTGAGTCTGGCTCCGGGGGTGGAAATTCCCAGAAGCAGCCTTAAAAGGAGGAGCCTCCCTCCAGGGGGCAGGCGGTGGGCTTGGCTAGGAGCGGTTGCTTCCCCTGCCTCTGTCACCCCTTGCTCCCCCTCTCTGCTGTCTGGCCACTGGGATGGAGGTGTTAGGGCTGTCCCAACGGCAGCAAATAGTGGGTGCTGCAGGTTGGGGGTCAGGGAGGGGCAGGAAGGTGCAGCTGTGGGAGGAGGACGCGATGGAATCTTGAGAGCTGGCCTGACATCCGGGAAGAGACAGACTCAGAGGAGCTGGTGCACTGGCACAAGCTACTTTCCTCTGGGCCTCGGCAGTTTTGCCTGAGAGATGGGGGCAGTAGTGCCTCAGGATGCCGGCAGACCAAAGGAGATAACTGGGCTTAGCAGACGTCAAGTGTGTCATATGTTCTGGGCCTCACTCACCCTCCTCTCTGGGGCAGCAGCCATCCCTAGGGCCTCCTCCCTCCCTGTGCCCACCAACCTCTTCACATGGCCTCTGGTCCCACCCTGCTCTGTACTGTGCAGGTAGGACCCCATTCTAGGACCCCTGTGCAGAGGACACTAAAGCACATGGGGCAGGGGTTGGGGGGGGCATGGGGGGTAGTTAGCTCAGAATGGCCCAGCCAGTGAATGGCAGAACTAGGTTCCTAAGGTCCACATGGATCGTGTCTGGAGCCTTGCCACTGTGTCCATGCCCTCCGGGCTGCAGTACCTAAGGTCCCAGAAGCTAGGTGACCAGGGACTCTAATGGTTCCTTCCCTACAGAAGGTGGGTGATGGTGGCTGTGGAAGGGGGCATGTGCTTAGAGGGATCTCTGAGGGAAGTCTTCTGTGTAGGGAGTGGAGCTCCCTCAGCTCTGGGCTCCCTGCAGGTCTCAGTGCCTCCAGGATGGAAAGAGAAAGGGAAATGCTGGATGTGGAGGTATTTACCTAAAGAGATGAGCAGGAGGGCGAAACTCTCACCTCCAAGTCTCCTCACCTTCCAGAGCTAGATCAATCCACAAAGTTGTCTGCCACCCCTCCCCCCTCCCCCAGACAAGCCCCAAGGCTACCTCCTGGCCACCTCCAGCTTTTGGGCTCCTAGCCCCACCCCCCACCCCTCAGGCCTCTGGGACTCAAGGCCCTGCTGAACCTGAGCTGGTCTGGAGAGTGCAGGGGTAGCTCCCTGTAACTGGCAGAGTCCAGGCTTGGAATCAAATAGAAGGGATGTCAAAACTGGAAGGGGTCTTAGAGATTCTTCATCTGGTCCAGCCTCCTCACTCACTGATGAGGCCCAGCGAGGGTCTCACAGCTAGTTAGTCAGTGGCACAACTCAGACAAGGTGCCAGGTGCCCAGACTCCCAATCCAGTGCTCGTCGTTGTCCGAGCATGCCCTAGACCGTCCCACAGCTCTGCTTTGCTCAGGCTGATGCTCCTGATCGTTTCCATCTTCCATATTTGTTCTGTTTGGGGTCTTGATTTGAACTCTGCCTCTTCTGCGGAAATCCCCAAATCTACTTCTGGAACTGGTGCTGGCTCTGGCTCTATTCTTGGTGGGCCTTTGACCTCACCCACATCTCCACCAACAACTAGCTCCCAGGTGGGGTACTAAAGGCTACCTCCTCCCACTTTCAGTCCTGGGATGACAGGTAAGAGCAGATGCATGAAGGAGATAGCTCAGGCTTGAGGTTCTGGGGTGGATGGGTGAGCTGGGGGGTGGAATGAAATAAGGAGGCAGATGCGGGAGCCCCATCTAGTGAGGTCTGGACTCCAGGCCTCTGAGCCTGAGTGCCTGGTTCCTATCAGTGGGGGAGGGGCCTGTTGTCAGTGGCCAGCCCCCCAGCCAGGCCTGGGTCTCCATGGTAACAGATGCCAGCAGTCAAGCTTGGCCTTGGGGCTCAGCCAGGGGCTGGTGCCAGGGGCCTCTGGGGCATGGCTGGATAGCCTGTTTCATGGTGTGACATCTGCTCCTTGTCCCTTCCCATTGTGCACCTGCAGGCCTGCCTTTCTGACTCAGCTTGTGCTTTTATCCCCATGGAAGGCCAGTGCTGGGCTCCAAGAGGGGAGGCAGCATGAAGAGTGTTCCATGGATTTTATCCCCGTTCCCTGGCCTCTACGACCTATGGCAAGTCCCTTCACTTTTCTGGTCTCAGCTTCCTAATTTGTAAAAAGGAAATGGCTATTATCACTGCTGTCAAAATTGCCACCATGAGTATCAACTGAGATGGACACTCCATGAAAAGTATCAAGTGCCACAAGAATGGAAACGAGGGGCATAGACCTTCTTATATGGTCCAGACTCGGTTGACCTAAACTTTGACTCCCTTGACTAGAGGAGAGGGAGGGAGAATAGCAGGCTTCATTAACATTTATAGGGGGAGGTGGCAGGAGGTGATAAAGGAAGTGAGAAGTAGCCTGGGCTGGTTGGTTAATCCCCACCCCCTAGTGCCAAGTTCAACACCCCCCAACTGAGGCGTCTCACGCCTGCTCCTTCTAACAGCCCAGCTGGTGCAGACACTGAGCCCACCTGCGGACCTGCCACTTGTCACCACCTGCTACAAACCCCAGCCCACCATTTTCCTGTTGGAAAGCAGAAGGGCTGGGGCTGGGGCTGGGGCAGGGCAAAAGGCAAATGGACTCTTAAAATTTGGAGCACCTACCATCCTTGCTGTTTGATCCCCATTGCCTGCCAGCATTTGGACATCAAGTCAGGAACGGCTTAGCTGTTGCGTGCCCTTATGTACAGAGCTATGGCTGAGCTAGGCTGCTGGGGCACTTGCCTGGGTGAGATGAAGGGAAGAAGTATCTGTGTGCATCTGTGCTTTGCTATAACTGGCTGGGGGCTGCCCCTCCCAAGGTGCGGGTTACACCGTGGACCTTATTCTTAACTATTATTTTCAGTTTATGAGACTTTGTAGGACTCTGGCTGCTGTGCTGTCCGTCTCTCTCAGTCATTTCAGAGTGGTTCAAGATAAGAGCCGTGGGTCCAGACAACCTGGTGGTGAACCCTGCCTCCTCCACTAGCTCTGTGGCCTTGGGGGCAAGTTGTTTCACCTCTCTGTGCCTCGTTTTCCAGGTCTGAGAAATGGGGCTTTATGGAGTGAGTCCCAGAAGGCGCTCAGCACCTAGCTTCCAGCATGTTATTACCAAAATCCTGCTAATCCTCTCTCTTTCTGCTTGCTCTGCCTGAGGCCCATTGCTTTGCTCGGTTCCTGCTCCTGGGAGTGTCCTTCTGCCAGCTACTCATGGAGCCTGCCACCCTCTTCTTGTCAGTCTTCTCCTTTGAGGGACTTTCTCTGATCTCCTAATAGGCTAATTCCAGGCTGGAGAAGTGCTGTCTCACTTCCTCCAAAGCACTTGACAGTAACTGAAATTTTGCTGTTGGCTTTTGTGTTTCCACTAGACTGTAGGTGGCTTGAAGGTGAAGAATTTGTCTTGTTTACCCTGTGTCACTGTGGCATGAGGCCATGGTAAATGGTCGCTGCCCACCTGGAGCCTGATGTGAACCCATGTGCCTTGTCGCTCTCTGGGTGACCTGAGGTCAGTGGCTCATTCTCATTTGCTCGAGGGTGGGACGGTGCCCACATCTGTCTCCTGGGATGTAGAAAGCAAGCAGCAAGAATGCTAAGCTACCGTCCTCAGTCTCTTCTGGCATTAAAAGAAACTGAAGCTGAACAGGAACATGCAAGCCTGGTTGCTGACCTTCCCGTGCAGGCATTCAAAGACCTCCAACCTTCTGGGACCCATGCCTAGGGATCCTGGAGAGAGGACAGGGCCATTTCCCCATTGGCCCACTTTAGGTTTGGCCAGTGGGGGTGTAGAGGAGGGCCAGGGAGAAGCCCAGTGGAGGCCCTGTAACTATAACCCCCAGTGGGAGGCTATCTGTGTGTCACAATGGGTGAGCCAGGCTCCAAAGTGGCTGTGCAGGCCTGGGAGAGGGCAGGAGCCCAGAGCCACCCAATGGGTCATTCGTCCCCTTGCCAATCCCCTATTGCCTTACCCTAACAATTTGTTGAGCCCTGTTCCCATGGCTCCGAGAATTGCCCTGGGTGAACCCTCGCATGAGAGTTAAAAGTGTTTACCTGTCCACCTCCTGTAAGAGACCCTCAATAGCTTCTGCAAAGCCTGCCTCATCTGCCCTGTCTGGGAGGGCTTCCTTGAAGGTCCAGGCCTCTGGGCTCCTGCTTGACACAGATCTTCACACAAATGAACAGGAGCTCACCCTGAACAGGAGAGGCAAGCCTGGGAGAGCAGCATTAGCATTGAACTTCCGAGGTTCCAATAGATGTCCTGGTCTGTGCATTTGATAATGAACACGTGATTAGGGCCAGGAGAGAAGATCCCCAGGCTAGTCTGACAGGGACTAAGGTCCTTCCCAGTGGGGGGCAGGCAGCTCTAGCCTTCTGACTCTCTACCTGGAAAACCAGCCAGAAGGGAGTGTGGACACAGGAAGACCCACAATGTCTGGAGCTCCCTCCCTCAGGACAAGGGCACAAAGTTGAAGCTGTGCAGGGGGTTGAGACCCTTGGCTTTTTGTCCCAAAGCTGGGGGGGTTGGAATGGGTGGGAGTTTGAGGACATGAGAGGGAGATGAAAGAACAGAACAGAGCCCAGCTGGCTGGCTGGGTGCCTCAGCCTCAGTCCAGGTGGCGGGTCAGCCACCAGGTAGGGGTGTGCTGGCACATGGCCTCCCTCTGCTGGGCACACGGGCTCACTGCAGCCAGCAATAAGGACAGGCCCTCTGGAACAGATGGCAGAAACAAGGTCCCGGCAAAGCAAACTTTATTGGGGCTCTGAGGTCAGGGTTCTTCCCTCCAGGTCCTGCCGAAACTTGATAGTTGGAGTGTGGGCCCCTTGTGTTGCCCCCAACAGCTCCGTCACATTCAGACTCAGAGGGAGAGAGGCTGGGTGGGGGGAACATGGGGTTGCAGCACACCCGCAGGAAGGCCACTCTGTATGGTGTTCTAGCTGGCTCTCTCTCCATCACTGCAGCCAGGCCACTCCTGGCTCCTCATTTCTTGGATCCTGGCTTTTTAGGTTTGAGTGTGGGTTTGGCCTATGGAGAGAAGGGAGGGCACCAGAGTCCCACTCCCTCCCTCTGCCCCCAGGAGGACCAGCCCCTTCTCCTGGTACTTACCTTTTTCACAGGGCTCTTGTCTTTAAGGCTGGGTCTGGAATAGGGTGGGGAGGCCAGGAGAAGGGATGAGGGTGAGAAAGAGAGAGCTCAGCAGGACACCAGTAGCCCAGAACCTCCTAATGCCTACACTGCAATGCAGGGCCCTGGCCACTTCCAGGAAAGCCAGGGGCTGTGATATGGAGAGCTGGGAGGCTGCAGAATTCACCTCTCCACCCGTCACCTGCTGGGACCATTCTGACTCTCTCTTATTTTAACAAGAGGTGTTTTCTTGTTAGACTTCCACCTGCTTTCTTTTATTTATCACAAATAGGTCTCTTACATTATAAAAGTAATATTTAACTACATTGCACAAAATATAGCAAATAGAAATCACTTGTTTCTTTACCTCCCACCGGAATTAACATTTTGATGTGTTTCCTTGCAGGACTTTTTGCTTTTTCTTCTAAAAACATGTGAAATAACATGAAAATGATTTAAGACCCTGTTCTTTTTAAATTCTGCAAACACTTTCCAGGATGCTATATTCTTCATAGGCATTATGTCACATTCTCCTGGGAAAATGTGACCCAGCTTAATCTACTATATTGGTAGACACTTAGAATGCTTCCATTTTTCACTATTACTTGAATAATGCAGGGATCAGTTTCTTAGTGCATATGATTTTACCTGTATTTTGGATGGGGTCCTTGGGAAGGGGTTACCATGAGTGGAATTAGGTCAGAAGATAAGAATACTTTGATGCCTTCCAAAAAAGGCTGTGCCGGCCATCAGAGACAGCACATCTGTGTGGTCACAAACATGCACACACGCCAGACCCTTTCTAACCCTATAGGCTTCAGCTGTAAGATTTTGGCCATGTTAACAGATGGAAAGAGTTACCTCACTGCCTCCTCTTCTTTTTCCACCTTTTTTTTCTGGGAAGCAAACACAAGCAGCATGGGGACAGTTAGGGCAGGGTCCAGGGCCAGCAGACTCCTGCTGGGCACCTGGCAGGACCCCAGGCCTCTGTACACTCACACTCAACTCGGGAGGCCTGGCCCAGGTTTCTGAGGAGCCTGTGTGTGGGGGGGGTGTCCCTTCCCTCACCTTGGCAACACCTGTCTGCTTCTGGGATGCTAGCCTCTTGACTTGTTTAAGAGGGGTCTCCTCCTCTAGGGACACATCTACATCAACATCATCATCGTCATCATCATCATCATCGCTGTCATCTTCCTCCTCTTCCTCCTCCTCCAGGTCCTCCTCCTCCTCCTCCCAGGACAGGTCTGAAGTGTCTGTGAGGGTATGGAAAGGGAGCAGGGATGCTGAGCTCCAGGTCTCGGCCTAGCTCCTGTTCCATGATCGGTCTTGCTCTCAGAGCTGCCCTGGGGAAGCCAACACCTGCCACTTCCTAGAGACCCTTTCTGGCCTGACAAAGTAGAAGCTCAGATGGAGTGAGGGGTCCGGGACCCCAGAAAGCTGGGGTGGTAGAGGAGGGCAGGTGAGGTGGTAAGCTGTGGCTCTGGCTGGGAAGGATTCAGAGGAGGGTGAGGGTGGGCAGAGAGCACAAGGGAAGGGAGGAAATGGAAACAGCAGCTAAGGAATTTAGACCTCATCCTAAGGGAAGTGGAGCCTGCCAGGGTTTTTGAGTAACTGTACCCTGATACAGAGGCACAACTGGGCTGAGAAGGATATGAGAAGAGTCAATAGCACAGTGATTTGATAGAGCCTATATCGCTCCTCCAGCTACATACCTCATAGCACCTAACATTTTACATGAGGGCTGGTACTAGCTATCATGCAAACTGCTTCTCCCTGAGTATCCCATTTATTCCTCACAGTGGCTCTTTGAAGATGAAACCAAGTCTACACCTACCCTCATGGTACAGGCAAGAGGACTGCAGCCCACAGAGGACATGGCGGGGAGGTAAAGGAGAACTTCCATTCCAGGCTACCGGCCATCACGTTGCCTTTGGAGATTTTCTCTAGTAATTCAAGAATCCATCCAGCGTTTGAATACCTATTCCCTTGGCCCTGTGCTAGGCACTATAGTCAGACCCGCCTCAGGTCCAAGCTCCAACTTACCATAACATTCCTGGCCACTGAGGAACACGGGTCCAGAGCCAGCCCGGAGCTGGAAAGTGACTGGAGGAGAAAGCTCCAATCCCATCATGACCTGCAGAAGGAGGGATGTAGGGGCAGGAGAAGAAAAGATGGGCTCACTCAGGCCTGGCACCTGTCTGGGGGATGGTGTCTAATAGAAACGTTCAGAATTTATTCCCCAAACCCCAACTACACACACTTCACAGGTTCTCTGGACCTCATTGTGTTATCAAGCCCTTGGCCCTTCCTGTTGAGGTGGATTCAAACGGAAGACTGTGAATCTGATAATCCCATTCTTGTTAAAGATCACAGACAGGCTTCTAAGCTGTGGGGCAGCTGTTAGAGAAGTCTGATGGCTACAGATTAAATTGTGTCCCCCACATTCTTTTTTTTTTTTAACATTTTTTAATGTTTATTTTTGAGAGAGAGAGAGAGAGAGAGAGAGAGAGAGAGAGAGAGAGAGAGAGAGAGGGAAAATGTATGGGGAAGAGAGATGGAAACACAGATTCTGAAGCAGGCTCCAGGCTTTGAGTTGTCAGCACAGAGCTCAATGGTGGGGCTCAAACCCATAAGCCGTGAGATCATGACCTGAGCCGAAAGTCACATGCTTAACTGAGCCATCCATGTGCCCCTGCCGAATTCTTATGTGAAGCCCTAACCTCCAATGTGATAGTATCTGGAGATGAGGCCTTTGGGAGGTAATTAGGGTTAGATGAGGTCATGAGAGCTGGGCCCTCATGATGGGACTGGTGCCCTTATAAAGGAGACCAGAGATTTCTCTCTGTCTCTGTCTCTCTGCTGTGTGAGGACACAGAGAACAGGCAGCCATCTGCAAGCTAGGAAGATGATCCTACCCAAATCTGACCACACTGGCACCCTGGTCTCAGACTTTCAGCCTCTACAACTATGACAAGATAGATGCACATTAAGTCCTTCACTCTCTGGTACTCTGTTATGGTGGCCCAACCCGAATAAGACACTAATCAAATGAGAAGAGCAGATGCAAAGTTGTATGTACAGTACTACTTTTGTCTTACACGTGTGGATATACATATGAATAAAGTTAGAATTCTATTAAGTGTGAACCCTAATTTTCAGTGGACAGTACGGTGTTTCTTTTCTTGATACTCTTCCAAACTTTCCACATTTTCTATTGTATCAGTGATGATACTCAGATTTATTGACTTCCTACCGTGTGCCAGGCCCTATGCTAAGCATTTCACCTGCTTTCCTCTTTTAACCCCTCACAACAAGCCCACAACGGAGGGGCCGTTCCTTTACAGAGGAGGGAACTGAGGCTTAGGGATATTAATTTAGAGTTTCTGGCTCAGACAGGAAGGAGACAAGCAAAAACTGAAACTCTGTAGCCACCAATGCCTAGAAATGCTGGATAAAATGTATTCCGATGTTTTCACTGTTTGGTTGAACAGGACAGAAGGAAGAGGCCCCGTGCACCAGAAAGGAGGGCAGCACGCACAAGCACCGGTGCTGTAGCTGCTGAAGGGAAAATGTGCCCGAAAACAGCCTCGGCCTTGGGTTTTAACATGTGCTCATGGACAGGAGACAGGCCTGGGCTCCAGAGAGGCGTGCGGTCACTGGGCCCACTGAATGGGGCTGGGGTCCTCCACGGGTGCACCTCAAGAAGAAGCTCCAGGGTCAGGGGCGAGGACGGGGGACGGAAGAATCCTAAACCCACCCACCAGGAACTCCTCTCCACTGAAGGAAGGGAATAAGGAAATGCATGTGGGATAAAAGAAGTCTCCTGTGAGAACTTAAAAACCCATGGCTGTACCTGCCACTCACACCAAGCTTGAATTCACTTGGTGGGCACTGCGAAGCCAACAGACCCGTATAAGATCCCAGGCTGGTGACTCCTGGGGCCAACAGCAGGCACAAGCACAAAACCAATCCCTTGGGGTGCTGTCAATTTTCCTCACACAGAATTCTCTTGGAGAAAACAGTGGAACCACGAAGACACCTCACCGTGTAAAGTGACAAAATGTCCAAGGCACGGTCCTGCTAGAGTGAGTGGAAGGAAACGAGACGACTGTAGACCGATGCAGCCAAGAGCCAGAGAGAAAAGAACAACAGTCTAGCAGTTATGACATTAGGTTGATGAAAGTCAAATAAACATAGAAGTAGGAATCAGAAGCATAACAACAAGGTATTATGAGAAATAACAAGAACCAAATGCAGCTTCTAGACTGAACAAATGGTTAAAAAGAATACACCAGCTAAAGCAAGTATCAGTAAACTGGAACCATGCTGTGAAGAAACGACCCGGTACATAGCACAGAGACAAGAGGAACGAAATATGAAAGAGAGGCTGAGAGATACAGAGGACAGAATGAGATCTAAGATGCATCTAATCACAGTAAGGGACTAGAAACAACACAATGTGCAAAGTGATAACCAAGAGCTTCTAGAAACAACCAAAGACACAGATCCTCATGTCCAGGAAACCTAGGTCCTGAATAGATAAATAAAAGTAAATGTACATCTGAACATCCCATAGTGAAATGGTATATACCAAAAACAAAGAGGCTATCTTAAAATAAACCAGAGAGGAAAGACAGATGTCCAGAAAAGGAACAATAGGCAGACAGACTGAGGGTTTCAACAGCAACGTCAGAAACCAGAAGACTAGAATGGCGTCTTCAACGTTTTGAGGGAAAGTACCTCTCTGTGTAGAATTATACAGAACCAAACTACCATGAAGGAATGAGGGTAAAATAAAGACATTTCCAGGCAGAGCCGAAGTAAGTTCGCTCCTCCCAGACCTATTAAATGAGGTCTCAAAAAGCTGACAATCGAATTGAGAAGGAAGAAGTGGATATGAGCAGCAGTGGTGAGCAAGCAACTTGGTCAACTAAGACAAATCCAAGTCAGCATTATTGTAAAATAAAATAGTACTAGTAATGACTAGTATTGAGTGGGTTTAAAACAAGTTGAAGCTAAAACACTACATGATAACAACAGGTCGGTTAAGAAAAGGGTGCTCAGGAAAGTTCCGTGGATTGTCTGGGAGAGAGAAATATAGCATTAATTTTAAACTGGTCATGCATGATTGTTAAAAAATTAAGGATAACTACGCTAAAAAGTAGAGTGAGACTCTACAGTTCCAAACCAGTAGAAAGGAAAGGGGGGAAAGAAACCTTAATGTAATAAAAGAGGAAAAAGGAAAAAGGAAATAGAGGAAAAAATGAAAAAAAAAACAATGAACATAGAAGCACAAAGTATATATTACAAATAAATCCAAGTATGATAGCATCACAGTAAACATAAACAGATATTATTGGCCAGATAGATTAAAACAAAGTTTAGCTACTTACTGCTTATAAGATACATGCCTAAAATGTGAGCACATACAAATGTTGAAGATATGGAGACATATTTACCAGATGTGGCAGAGGCTTCTCATTGCTTATCCAATATCCATTCTTCCCTTTTCCCATAATATCAGCACCCTAATATTGTACCCACCATAGACCGTATTCCCCAGTTTCCTGTGCAGTTGGCAGTGACCACAATACTAATTTCTGCACCAGTGAGTTGCAAGCAGAATTTGGTGGGTGGTGCTTGTGTGAAGACACCTTAAGAGGTATACAGAGAAGTGAGAAAAAAAATTAAATCAATAATGTAAGATTCTGCCTTACAAAACTAGAAAAAGAGCAAATTAAAACCCACACAGACAGAAGAAAGGAAATAAAGAACAGAGGTCAATAAAATACAAAAGTGGGTAAACAATAGAGAAAAGTTGAGACCAAAAGCTGGTTCTTGAAAAAGATGGATAAAAATATTAAACCTCTAACCAGACTGCACAAAGAAAAGGGGAAGAAGACACAAATTATCAATATCAGGAATAAGACAGCAGAGTTTACTACAGATTTTACAGGAGAGGAAGAAAGGAAATATTATGGACAACCCTATGCCAATGAATTTGACAATGTGGACAAAATGGAAAAACTCCTTGAAAGACATAAACAAAGCTCTCTTAAGAAAAACAACCCAAACTGTCCTAAATCTATTAAAGAAATTTAACTTGCAGTTAACCAGATTGCTTCACATGAATTCTATCAAAACATTTAAGAAAAAAATACCAAAGTTACACAAACTGTTTCAGAAAACAGAAAAGGAGAGAATACTTTCCTTCTCATTTTATGAGGCCAGCATGACCCTAATACTAAAACCAGATAAAAACATGACAAGAAAAGTACAGTCCAATGTTGTTCATAAATATAGACACAAATATTTTTTAAAAATATATTATTTTTAAGTAATCTCTACACCCAGTGTGGAGCTCAAATTTACAACCCTGAGATTAAGAGCCACACGCTCCCCTGACTGAGCCAGCCAGGTGCCCCAAAACAAATATCCTTAATAAAATATTAGCAAATGGAATCCACTAATATATAAAAGGATAATATATCATGATCAAATGGGGCTTACCCCAAGAATGTACAATGGGTTTAAAATTTGATGGGGTGCCTAGCTGGCTCAGTTGGTAGAGCATGACATTCTTAATCTCAGGGTCATGAGTGTCAGCCCCACTTTAAGTGTGGAGCCTACCTAAAATAAAAAAACTAAAAGTTAATAAAAATAAAATTTGAAAACAAATCAATAAATGTAATTTGCCACTTAATAAAGGAGGCCAAAAAAAACCCCTCAATAGATGCAGAAAAGAATTCTTGGACAAAACTCAACAGCATCTCAATAAATTAGAACCAGAAGGGAATATCCTCATCCTCATATAGGACATCTGTACGAAAATCCTTCATGTGTCTTAATGGTAGAAGGCTGAACACTGGTAGAAGAGAAAAAGGCAAGGACAGACATGCTGTCACCACTTTTATTTGACATTATATTTGAGGTCCTAGTCAGTGAAGGAAGACAAGAAAAAAGAATGCAAGATTTGAACTGACTTTATTCACAGATGACATGAATAAATCCATAAGGAATCAACAAAAAGCTGCTAGGATTTCTATGCAAGTTTCGCAAGGTCAAATAATAGCAAAAAAAACCCAACACAATTATGTAACTATATACTACTACTGAACAATGATAAAATGAAATTTAAAAATACATTTGCATACGTTATACTATACACAAAAATGAACTCCAAATAGATCATGGACTTAATTAACTAGAAGAGTTAAAACTATAAAACCCCTAGAAGAAAACATTGAGCAAATTTTCATGACCTTGGATTAGGTGACAAGTTCTTAGATTTGATACTAGAAGCACAAGAAACAAGATAAAACATATAAATTAGACTACATCAAAATTCAAAACTTTTGTGCTGCAAATGATATCATCAAGAAATTGAGAAGACAACTCAGAAAATGGGAGAAAATATTTGCAAATCATCTGATAAGGGGCTTGTATGCAGAGTATATAAAGCGCTCATACAATTTAAAGTAAAAAGACCAATATTAAAATGTCAAACTCAAATGCAATTTAAAAAAAGAATGAAGAAAGACCTGAATAGACAATTCTGCAAAAAAGATATACAAATGACCAATAAACACATGAAGAGAGATGCAACATCATTAGCCATTAGGTAAAGCAAACCAAAACCACATTGAACTATCAGTTCACACCCACTAAAATGACTAATCAAAATTATAGACAATAGTAAGTATTGCAAGGATGTGGGGAAAGTGGAATCCTCATATTCTGTTGGTGGGATTGTAAAATGGTGTGACTACATTGGAAAATAATCTGGCAGTTCCTCAAAATGTTACATACATAAAGCTACCACAATGACCTAGCAATTGCACTCCCAGAGATATGCTCAAGAGCAATGAAAACATATATTCATACAAAAGTTTGTACATGAATGTTCATAACAGCCTTCATAATAGCCAAAAGGTAGACATAAAACAGGTGTCCATCAGCTGCTGAATGGATGATTTCATATATATCCATATGATGGATATTACTTGGCAATAAAAAGAAAGTAGTGCTATATGCTACAACATGGATGAACCTTAAAAACATAATGCTATGTGGGGCTACCTGGGTGGCTAAGACTGGGTGGCTCAGGTCATAATCTCGCGGTTCACAAGTTTGAGCCTTGCATGGGGCTCTGGCTGATAGCTCAGAGCCTGGAGCCTGCTTTGAATTCTGTGTCTCCCTCTCTCTTTGCCCCTCCTCTGCTCACGCTCTGCCACTCTCTCTCTCTCTCTCAAAAATAAACATTAAAAAAAAAACACACCACACATTATGCTGTGAAAGGAGTAGTCACAAAAGACCACACATTTTGTGATTCCATTTATACGAACTGTCTAGAATGGCTAAAATAGGCAGAAAATAGATGAACAGCTGCCTAGTGCTGCAGGTGAGTGTGGGAAATGGGGAGTGACTGCTAGTAGGTATGGAATTACTTTTGGGGGTGATGAGAATGTTCTACACTTAGGCTGTGATGGGCATACAACTCTTAATTTACTAAAAACCATCTGATTGTACACGTAATAGATGAAGCTTATGGCATGTGAATTATCTTTCATTAAATACTTTAATACCATTTTCAATAGCACCTAAAATCAAATATAGCAGTATGTTGGGGTAGATCTTACAAAGTATGTACACAACCAGTTCCCCGAAAACTACAAAATATTAGTAGGAAAAGTTAAAGTTAAAGACATACATTAGAGTAAAAAGTGACAGACTTAAACAGAGAAACATATGCTCAATTATTAATGACTAAAAATTGTTAAGATGCCAATTCCCCCCAAAATAGTCTATAGATTCACTACAATCTCAGTCACAACCCAACAGACTGATTTTCAAAGAAAGCCTATTTTGAAATCTATGTGGAAATGTTCAGGACCTAGAATTGCCAACACAATTTTGGAAAAGAAAAACAAAGTTGGAAGACACACTAATTTTAAGACTAACTATAAAACTATAATAATCAAATCAGTCTGTCATGAGAGTAAAGATACAAATACAAATCAATGAAACAAAATACAGGAATACATGCATACATACACAGGCAACTGATTTATAGCAAAATGCCAGCATAATTGTATAGTGAAAGGACAGTCTTAAAAAAAAAAAAAAAAAAAGAAAATAGTGCTAGAGCAATGGGTATCAGCTTGGGAAAAAAATGTTTCTCTACGCTTATTTTATACCATACAAAAAAATTATCTTGGAATGGAGGAATACAGACAAATGTAAGAGCTTAAACAATAGCACTTCTAGAAGAAAGCATAGAAAAAGACATTTGCGACCTTAGTTTAGGCAATGATTTCTCAGGACACCCGCCCCCCCAAAAAAAGAACCGTAAGAGGAGAAAATACCAAATTGGACTTCATAAAAATTAAAAACTTGTGCTCTTTGAAGAAATCATTATGAATGAAAAGGCAAGTCATGTACTAGCAGAAAATATTTGAAATAAATATTTTTGATAAAAGACTTGTATCCAAAATATATAAAGAACTTCTACAACTCAATAACTTGATTTAAAAATGGGGAAAACATCTAAACAGGCATTTTACAAAAGAAGATATCAAATGACCAGACAACAAGATGGTCAATATCACTAGTCATCAAAGAAATATAAATAATAACCACAATGAGATGCCACTATACATATGGCCTAAATTTATGAATGGCTACAATTAACACTGACAATGCAAAGTGTTGGGGAGGATGTGGAACAACTGGTAGGAATGCAAAATGGTGTAGTAATCCAGAAAATAGTTTGGCAGTGGTGTGTAAGGTTTAACATATGCAAGAGGATGGGAGGGGGGAAATAAAGTTTAATATATGCTTACTAATGATTCTGCAGTTTTACTCCTAGGTATTTACACAAGAGAAATGAAAACATGTGCATACAAATACACTCAAACTTCATAGCAGCTTTATTCATAGTATAAAACCAGAAACTACCCAGGGCACCTGGGGGGCTCAGTTGGTTGAGCGTCTGATTTTGGCTCAGGTCATGATCTCACAATTTGTGAGTTTGAGCCCTGCCTTGGGCTCACTGCTGTCAGAGCGGAGCCTGCTTGGGATCCTCTGTCCCCCTCTGTCTCTCTGCCCCTCCCCTGCTTAGACTCTTTCTCAAAAATGAAAAAAAAAAAAAAAACAAAAAAACAAAAAACTAGAAACTATCCAAATGTCTGCTAACAAGTGAATGAATAAATAAATCTTGACATATATATGTACTTGTAAAATAGAAAGTTACTCAGACATAAAAAGGGAGCACATTACTGTTTCACCAACAACAGATAAATCTCAAAGCATTATGCTAAGTGAAAAAAGCCAGGTACCAGACACTATGTATTGCATGATTCCCTTTAAATGAAATTCTAGACAAGGCAACAGAGTAGTGAAAGTAGATCAATGGTTGCCAGAGGCAGTGATAGGTGGAAAGGGCTGGCTGCAAAGAGGGATGAGGAAATTTTGGGGGGTGAAGGAAATTTTCTCTACTTTGATTGCAGTGGTAGTTACAAAATTATATACACTTATCAAATGCATCAAGTGGTATACTTAACACTGGTGGATCTTATTGTATATAAATTATATCTCAATAAAGCAGATATAAAAACTGACTCAAAGAAATGGAAACATCTAGACCTAAAACTTAAATGACAATAGTTTAAAATCAAACCAGTTGCACATAGTTTGTTCACTTCCTTACTCACTCATTACATGTTGAGTGTCTACAATATACCAGTTTCTACAACATACCATAACATATGGTATATAGGCATTATGGCTAAGGCAGTAAATGAAAAGGCAAAGTCTTTGCTGTCTTGGAGCTTGTATCCTTGTTGGGGAGAAAGACAGGCACAGATGAAAACTGAAGCCAGTGATGGGTTCCATGGGAGAAAAAGTGGTTACGGAAGGGTAGGAAGAGGGGATGCGGTTTGTGGTCGGGGAAGACTTTTTTTTAAAGCAGGATTCATGTCAGACACAGGGACCAAACTCACGACTGTGAGATCAAGACCTTAGCCATGATTGAGAGCCCAACCAACTGAGCCACCCAGGTGCTCTGGGAAAGACTTCTTGAATGAGGTGACATGTGAACAAAGGCTGAAGTGAGGGGCAAGTGAATTCCTAGCATGGAGAACAGTAAATGCAAGAATCCCAGGAAGGGGGTATGTTTGAAATTTTCAAGGTACAATCAAGAAAGCCAGTGTAGTTTGAGCAGGATTAGGGAGGGGAGAGTAGCAAAGGGTGAGTTTAAGAGAGGTTTCTAAGGGCCAGAACATAAAGGATCTTGGATTTCATTCTAAGTGAAATGGGAAGCCACTGACATAAGTGTTCTAACAGAGAAGCGACATGGTCTGACTTTTGTTTAAAAGGATCCTTCTGGCACCTGGTGCATACATAGAATAGAGATTGGGGAATTTTTTTCTGTAGATTTCCAGTATTTTAGGCTTGTGAACCTTATGGTCTCTGTGGAGACTACTCAGTTCTGCTGTTACCAAGGGAAAACAGGTATGGATAATATACAAAATGAAGGAGCGTGGCTGTGTTTCAATAATACTTCATTTACAAAAACATGCAGTAGGCTGGATTTAATCCTGTAGGTTGTGGAACCCTGGAATAGACTATAAGGAACCAAGGGTGGGGGTTGGTGGACCAGTTAGGAGACTCTGCAATAAAACTGAGCACCTGGGCCAGGACATGGCAGGGGGTGGTGACAGGTGGTCAGATGGGGGTACATTGTGAAGGCAGAGGCAACAGGATTTGCTGGTGATATATGGTGTTAGAGAAAGAAGTTTTTGTCTTGAATAACTGGGAGAGCAATTATATTCTGGGAGAGGCTCAGGTTTGGGGGTGGGAGAAGAGATTATAGACAAAAATCAAGAATCTGGATTTGGATTTGTTAAGTTTGGGTTATCTCTTAGATATCTATTAAATACACTGAGTTGGACACAGGATCTGGAGCACAAGAGAGGGATTGGGTCTATAGAAATAAATATCAAAGTTTTGATTTGTATAGATGGTCTTTAAAAATAAAACCCTGGGAATGAAGGAGATCTAGGGAGAGCTCATAGATGGGGGTAGTGGGGGGGAGTTTTGGGGCAGTTTTACAGATGGGACTCCCAGATCTTCAGGGACAGATGATACCGGTCTTACATTCACTGTTCCACCATATAGAAGGAGAGAACACTCCATCCCCCAGTTCATGAGGCTAGTGTGCCTTGACACCCAAATAAGATAGGCCAACCTCACGAGTATGTAAGATTTAAATTTTTAAAAAATATAATAGCAAAGCAAATCTAGAAATTCACAGTATGATCTATTAGTGTTTATCTTAGGAATGCAAAGTTGGCTGAAGAGTATTCTATTAATATAACTCACCACCTTAACAGGTTAAAGAAGAAAGAACCTATGATCATCTAAATCTAAAAAAGCACTTGATAACCATTTTTGATTAAAAAGAAGAAATCTCAATTTTGAAACGCAGAGCAGGACTAGATGGGGACTCCTTAACTTGAAAAAGGAAGTTATCGTCTTATCAGATGTGCCACACTTAATGGAGAAACGTTAGAAGCACTCCTTTAAAAATATACATACATGTATTAAGAAAGGAACAAGGACATCTACCATTACAATCTTCCTCAATAGTACACTGGAGGTCCTAGACCATGTAGTATAATTAAAAAAAAAAAAAAAGATACAAAAACTGCCATTAACAATGATGATTTGCATAGAGAACTCAAGATAAATTACTAGAGATAAGAGAACTTCTGGATACACAATCAATGTGGAAGTCATCAACAGTGTCCTGTCACCAGCATCAAAAAGTTTAAAAACGTGATTTTGTAGAGAGGTTAACTTGCCCAAGCTGGGAAAAAGTGAGCTGGGATGGAAACGGGGCTCCCTGCCTAAGTCCAAGGCTCAAAGTCATTGGCTATACGGCCCCCTGGCGGGACTGCATTCCTGCAGAACGACTGTATCCCACCTTTGTCCGTCCACACCCGCTCAGGCGGTGAGTGCCCGGGGCAGGCAGCCTCCCGAAGCCTGCGGGGGCGGGGGGGGGATGGGGTAGGGAGGCTCACCATGGGGAGCACCGAGGCCTGAAGAGAGGCGATGGTGATGGGCTTGGCCTTCTTGTCTTCCTGGCTGGCTGGGGGCAGGATTTCCACGAGGTTCATCTCTTCTTTGGCTTTCTCCCCCAAGCAAATCTGAGAGCGTTTGAAGACAGGCCACCTCAACACCGGAGGGAACCCCTGTTCCACCTGCAGAGACCAGAGAGCCCCACCTGCTCCCCCGCAGCTGGCCACGTCCCTCCCGAGTCCATCCTACCATCCCCTCCTGGGGGCCGGGACACCCACCGTACTGAGCAACAGCTTACAGTACTGCTTTCCTTCCTTCTGGGGTTTGACGGTCCAGGTCCGCTTCTCCTGGTTTAGCTCACAGCCTGCGGAAGAAGGGCAGCGAGGGGGCCGGGCCGGCTCAGGGAGGCTCCCCGTTTCTCCTCCGCCTCCCTCCCCACCCTCCACCCGCCGGACCCTCACTCACCCCAGAGCATGGGTGTGGGCGCCTTCTCGGCCGCGCTGCTCGTGCTGCTGCGGTTCATGACTCTGGGCGCGGGCGCCGGGGTCCCGGCGGCTGTGAGGAAGGGGCGCCCGCCGTGAGGCGAGGCCCGGTTCCCCGCTCCCGCCCGCATCCCGGCCGGCCGCCCCGGATTCCGAGCCCCTGGCGGGCGCAGCCGTCCAACCCCGCAGCCCGGGGCCAGCGGTGCGGGGTGGGGTGGGAGTGGGGGCGACGCTGAGGTTGCCCGGGCTGGAAAGGTGCTGGGCGCCGGCCCGCTGCGCCCGGGGGCCCCGTCGGCGCCGTCGCGGTCCCGGCTGTACTTCCCCTGGCGCCGGACCCGCTCGCCAGCCCGCCTCCGCCTCACCGGCCCTGCGCGCTGGGCGTCTCGGGCTCCCTCACTCCGGCCTCCTCGCAGCCGCACCTGAGAGCCGCCGGCCGCTGCAGGCTGTTAGGAGGCCCGGGAAGGGGGGGCGGGGGGCGTCCGCTCCGTCTTAAAGGAGAGGCCCTTCTTTCCCCAATCCGCTCCTCCATTCGTTGCTCTTCGTGCCCGGCGCACCTGGAGGGCTCGTTAAAGCACCGAGCTAAGTGCCAGCGCCACAGTTTCCGGTCGTGGAGGGCTGGGTGGGGCCGAGGTAATTTGCATTCTAACGGGTTTCCAGGTGAAGTTGCTGCTGCTGGTCGAGGACCGCCCTGTGAGCACCACCTTCATGGCCCCTGGGGATTCACCGAGGCCTACTGGGTGAGATCGCCTAGCTTGGACTTGCGTTGCCACCCAGTGGGAAGCAGCATTAAGGCTTTTTCCTGCTCAACGCCTTCCTTTTTTCATACCCTCTCGGTGTGGGCCTTTTCCAAGGCCAGGAGGGCCCGTCCCCCAGGGTTTTGGGCCCCAGAGAAGAAGAGCCCTGTTTCCAGAAGGATAATTTGTCCCACGGACAGGAAGGGGGTGAGGATGAGTTAGGACACCAGAGGTCACCAGCTGTGGCAGCTGGTGAGGAATACACCATAGGGCCCAGTGAGTGACTTTAGCAGGGCCAGTCATCTAACAAACAGCAGCTCACAGGGTACTGTGGTTGGGGGTGGTGGAGAGGACGCTGCCTTTCAGCCGGCCACATCCCCCTTTGGCCTACTCTGCACATGCATCATCTCTGGGAGTCAGAAATAACCAGGGATCTCTCTCTTTGAATTCCTTTTCTTTCCTTCCTCCCCCAACCCCTTTTTAAAAATGAAGTATAGTTGATCAGATTGCATTTTTATCCTTCCTTTCCATTCTGGAAACTTCTCACCTACACATAAAGTTCAGTGCTTAAAGTTCAGTGCTTTTCAACAAAAGTGCCAAGGTAATTCAATAAGGAAAGGTTAGTCTTTTCCAAAAATAGTGCTAGAGGAACTGGATATATCTCTCTGGAACCTTGATTGGAGCTTGTGCTGTGCAGGAATCAGCTTTTAGTTTTTCCTTTTTAACATGTCCACTTTATTGAGAAATAATTTATTTCTTAAAAGGCACTCATTTAAAGTGTATAATTTGATGAATTTTGACAAATGTATATACCTGGGTAGCCACCACCACAGTCCAGTTACAATATCCATCACTCTCCCAAATTTTCTGGTTTCCCTTTGCGGTCAGTATCCTCACATCAATGCCTAATTGGCATTAGGCATTTACCTGCTTTCTGACACTGTGGATCATTATTGACTGTTCTAGAATTTCATATAAGTAGAATCCTACAGGGTCTTTTCACCAGTCCTTTTGTTGAACAAAATGTGTTTTGAGAGTTACTTACCCATATTGTTTGTATCAGTAGTTTGTTTCTGTTTATTGTTTATCCATGATTTGTATACTCACGCATGTGCTGGTCAGTTTTATGTGTCAACTTGGCTAGGCTATCATACCTACTTGTTCAGTCAAACGCTAATGGTGTGGCTGTGAAGGCATTTTGTAGAGGTGATTAACACCTATAATCAGCTGCCTTTATATAAAGATTAGTGTCAGTAATGTGGGTGGGAGGTTTCCCTGAAAAAGTTCTGCCTGTGGACTGCGGCTTCAGCTCCTACCAGAGAGCTTCCAGTTTGCTTTTTCTGATGACCTGCCCTGTGGATTTCAGACTTGTTGCTAGCCCCCAGAGCCGCATAAGCCAATTCCTTGTGATATGTCCCTGACTGATATACCCGTTGATGCATATTTGGGTAGTTTTCAGTTTTAGACATATATTATGAATAAAAATAACATGAACAAGTCTTTGCATGGACATATGTTTTAGTTTTTGTTTGATAAATACCTAGGAGTGGAATTGCTGGATCATTTTGTAAGCATGTATTAAACTACGTGAAACTGTAAAACTACTTTCTGAAGTCATTTTGCATTTCTACCAGCAATGTATGAGAATTCCAGTTGCCATACATCTTCATCAACACTTGGTATTGTCAGTCTTCTTAATTTTAGCCATTCTAGTGGATGTATATAGTGACATCTCTTGTGTTTATTTGTTTCTGTTTGATGACAAGTGAGGTTGAGTATCTTTTCAGGTGTTTACTGATCATTCGTGTATCTTCTTTGGCAAAATACCTGTTTAAATACTTTGTCCATTTTTAAATTGGGCTATTTCAGATTATTCTTACTGAGTTGCAGGGATTTTATATATATATTGGATACCTGTGTTGTGTCATGTATATGTATTACAAAGATTTTTTTACTCCTGCCTATAACTTGTCTTTTCATATTTTAAAACGGTATCTTTTGAAGAGCAGATAAATTTAAATTTGACGAAGTCCAATGGCTCATGGCTTTGGTATTTGAAGGAATCTTGTTTAACCCAAGGTTGTAAAAGTTTTCTCCTAAGTTTTCTTCTAGAAGTCTTGTGGTGTGAGCTTGTACTTTTACGTTTGTGATTGATTTGAAGTTAATTTTTGTGTGTGGTGTTAGCTAAAGGTCAGGTTCATTTCTTTTACCCCTCAAGTGGATCTCCACCCAGTTCATCTAGCACTATTTTTGGAAAAGACTAGCCTTTCTCTATTGAAATACCTTGGTACATTTTGCTGAAAATCATTTAACCATGTACATGTTGGTCTATTTCTAGACTTTATTCTGTTCTATTGATCTGTCTGCCATAGTGCCAACACTACAGTCTTGATTACTGTAACATTAGAACAAATCTTGAAATCAGGTAGTTGAGCTCTCCAAATCTGTTCTTCTATTTCAAAAATGTTTTGGATGTTCTAGATGTTTTGCATTTTCACATAAATTTTATTTTACTTTTAATTTGAAGAGAGAGAGAGCACACAAGTCGGAGAGAGGTGGAGAGAGAGAGAGAAAGAAAGAAAGAGAAAGAGAATCCCACGCAGGTTCAGAAAGAGAACCTGCAGCGGGGCTTGATCCCATAACCCTGGGATCATGACCTGAGCTGAAGAAATCATTGGACACTCAACTGACTGAGCCACCTAAGTGCCTGGATTTTCATATAAATTTTAGAATCAGCTTGCCGTTTTCTACAAAAAAACTTTCTGGGATTTTTATTGGGGTTCCTTTGAATGCATAGTTCAATTTGGGGAGAAAGGACATCACGGTTTTGAGTCATCCAACCCATGAATATGTTATGATCTCTGCATTTGTTTAAAGATTTTCCTCTGCAGTGTTTTACAGATTTTAGTGTATATATGCTTGTTATATATCTTGTTAAATTTATTCCTATGTATTTCATGTATTTGGATGCTATAGCAAATAATATATATCTTATTTCATTTTAAAGTCTTATTTATTTTGAGAGAGAAAGGGAGAGAGAGCAGGGGAGGGGCAGAGAGAGAGGGAGAGAGAGAGAGAATCCCAAGCAGGTTCCGAGCTGCCAGTGTAGAGCCCAATTTGGGGCTCAATTTCATGAACCCTGAGATCATGACCCGAACCGAAATCAAAAGTTGGATGCTTAACCAACTGAGCCACCAGAAGCCCCACAAGCAGTATATATTTTAAAATTTCATCTAATAGTTTATTTTTTAAGTTTATTTATTTATTGAGAGAGGGAGAGAGAGAGAGAGGGAATATGAGCAGGTGAGGGGCAGAGAGAGAGGGAGGGGCAGAGAGAGAGGGAGAGAGAGAGAATCCCAAGCAGGCTCCATGCTGTCAGGGTGGAACTGGACTTGGGGCTCAAACTCCCAAACTGTGAGATCATGACCTGAACCAAAACCACGGGTCAGACTCTTAACCAACTAAGCCACCCAGGTGCCCCTAATAGTTTTAGTGTATAGAAATATACTATTTGGTTTTCGTCTACTGACCTTGTATTCTGTGATTTTACTAAATTCACTTATTAGTTCCAGTAGCTTTCTGAACCCCAAATCATGACATTTATGAATAGTGTTTCACTTCTTCCTTTTTGTACTGTGCACTATTAATTAATTAACTAATTAATTAATTAAGTGCCTATGTGCTCTGGTTAAGACCTGAGGTACAATGTTAAATAGAGGTAGTAAGAGAGGGTGGCCCTTTCCTTGTTCTTAATCTTAGGGAAAACATTCACTCTTTCACCATCACATTCTGTTGGTGGTAGGTTGTCGTAGATGTCTTTTAATAGGTAAAGGATGTTTCTTTTTATTCCTAGTTTGTTGAGACTTTTTATCATGAGTATTGAATTTTGTCATGTGCTTTTTCTTTATCTACTGAGATGATCGACTTTTTGTCTTTCATTTTGTTGATACAGTGAATTATTTATTGGTTTTCTGAATCAAAAAATTGTTTTAGAAATATTTGGTTTTCTGTTTTTAGAGAGAGCAAGCACACAAGTGGGGGAGAGGGGCAGAGAGAGAAACAATCTTAAGCAGTCTCCACGCTCAGCACAGAACCTGACACAGGGCTTGATCCCATGACCCTGAGATAAAGACCTGAGTTGAGATCAAGCATTCAACTCAGATGCCTCAGGTTTTCTGAACGTTTTAAACTGACCTTGTATTTCTAGGATCAATCCCACTTGGTCATGATGTATTATCTTTTTCATGTATTCTTGGATTAAGTTTGCTTATATTAAAAATGTTTGCATTTACGAGGGATATCATTCTAAAGGTTTTTTTTTTTTTTTTCTTTTAACATCTTTGTCTGGTTTTGGTATCAGGGAGATGTTTGTTTCATAAAATGACTGGCAAGTGTTCCCTCTTCTGTTTTCTTATGTTTTGTGCAAGAGTAGAGAAGTGTCCTTGGATCAGAGTTCAATTCAGGCTCACCAAGAGCTCTGCACTCATCCCTGCATTGTCTCATGCTTCCTCTGCCTTGACTCAGTTGCTGCCCCATTCTAGAACCTGAGAATTCTATTAGAATCCTCTATTCTTTACTCTTCACATCCAATTGGTCACAAAGTGTGTTGATTCCAACCTCCACCCCCTACCTCCCCAATCTTTCTTAGCTCTCCCTCCACAGTCCTTGTCTTGGTTCAAATCCTTATTACCCACTAGCTGATGGGTTAAACAAAGAATGATCACTAGCTTGCTTTGCAAAGTAGCCTCTTGAAACTTGAGGCTTTTAGGATCAAATACTAACCTCTTTCTCTCTCTCTCTCTTTTTGAGAGACACAGAGAGAGAATGAATGAATGAATGAATGGCAACCTGAGCGGGGGAGGGGAAGAGAGAGACCAGGTCATAGAATCCTAAAATTTTTTTTTTAGGATTTTTTTGTCTATTTTTGAGACAGAGAGAGACAGAGCATGAACGGGGGAGGGGCAGAGAGAGAGGGAGGCACAGAATCGGAAGCAGGCTCCAGGCTCTGAGCCATCAGCCCAGGGCCCGACGCGGGGCTCGAACTCACGGACCGTGAGATCGTGACCTGAGCTGAAGTCGGACGCTTAACCTACTGAGCCACCCAGGCGCCCCAAGACCGGGTCATAGAATCCTAAACAGGCTCCAGGCTCTGAGCTGTCAGCACAGAGCCCGGAGGCGTGAGATCATGACCTGAGCCCAAGTCCGACGCTTAACGGACTGAGCCACCCAGGAGCCCCTAAATCCCAATCTCTTGTGCCCAACCCCTCATTGACATGTGCACTTTCCTTTCAGCCGTGCAATTTTTGCACCCTCGAGAAAGGTACAAGGTGTACAATGCAGCGGCTTTTTGCACTGCCTGAATATTTCCCCCTGCCTTCTTCCAAACGGCTTATTCTGCTAGGGCTCGACTTGGGGGCAGGGGGTGGGCTCCTTGGTACTCCCAGAGCATACTGAGCCTCCAACGATCACCCTTTTTAGCCCGTTTGCCCACTTCATTGAGTCCTTCCCAGCCATGAACCAAGTCCTTGAACAGTAACTCTATGATTATTACCGCAGATACTAGGTGTGAAGCCACGGTGCTCGTGAACTCGAACCCCTACAAGGCACAAGGTTGGGCAGAGGTCCGGGCGCCTTAGTAGCCCAGCTCCGCCTTCCCCAAGAACGTCCCAGGACCACCCAGCTGCCAAACCCTCCTCCAATCGCAACCAAGAGCCGCCGAGAACACTTAGGAGTAACGACTGCGCTTGCGCAGGGCAGCAGAGGCGGGGCAAGCGACGGCGCCGAGGAGATGCCGGAAGACAGGGCCTATGTGCGCAGACGCGACGGGGACGGAAGGAACGCGTGGAAGCTCTTCCGGGGCGCGGCGGTTTGTCGGGGCGGGGGTACGGGGTCGGGGTGAACTCTACTTTTCTTCTTCGTGAGGTCGAGGGGTTGATGTTAGCGGCTTCTACTCGTTTTCTTTCGGTATTGACTGTGGCAGCGATGGAGAGTAACCCGCCCGTACCATGCTGCCGGGGCTTCACCCAGATTAGTCCCAGCTACTCTCCACTGTTCACCTGCCATCTGGTCCCGACTCGTAAGGAGCACATTTTAGCTGCTGAGGGGAGAAAGGGGGGCTAGGAATATCTCAAACCTGAGTAGGCCGTAAGACGTGGAGACAGGGACAGTGGGGAGCGACTCCAGAGAGGAAGTGGGGTTCTACTTGGGGTCTTGAAAACGGCAGGTCGGCAAAGGGCATGGAAATTTAGACTGAGAAGAGAGGGTTCTGCAGACGGGGAAAAGGAGGTAGGATGCACGAGATAGGATGTGGAGGCAGATGCCTGGTTGAAGGGAAGGGTTCTACTGCAGCGTTTGTAGCCTGGTTGGTAAAGTTATAACTTGGTTTTGCTTTGTGGCCCCTGTCCCACACGGCAAGGTGTTAAAGGGTAGGCCCTGGGCTTACTGATAAATAGAAACGATAATCTGCTCTCTTAAAAAAGTGGTTTCATTTTTGATTTTTCAGTTGAATTAATTCAGCCTCTAGAGGTTGCTTTACCTTCATTGCACAATATAATCAGTCTGTAAGAGCTGAGTTTTTTGACTTTGAGAATACTGTTCTTAAATTCATCCACCCTTTTACTTTATCAGACTGTATAGTGGCGTGAGCTTCTCGAGGCCAAATCTATTTTCCAGTTAGTTTTTGTCTCGAGTTTGGTTGTCCTCCAGACCTTGAATGGACTGAATTTGTTATCTAGTAGCGGAAGTTAGGAGATTGCCCACTTGTCCCTCTTCATTCCTTTGTAACGGATAATGGGGTGGTTTGGCCCATATAGGTAATCCTGTATGCTTAGATCTATTATAAATTGTCTTCATGGTTATCAAACAGAATTAAAAATATAATTGTGTGTGATGCCTGTGTAACAATGTAAGTACTGTTCACTATGCTTTGTAGTTAGTTTGTACTCTTGAGGGATCTTATGCGAAAGAGTGGGAAGTGAATTTGCCTTGCACATGATGTTGTTTGCTTTGGAGTTTCCTTTTCTGTTGCTGACCGTCAAAAAGGTATTTGTCCTGAAGTGGATGCTAAGTATTTGGTAAATGAACAGGTAGCAACAGTCAGGCTACCCTGAAAACTGTTAAGGGTTTTCTGAGGAAGAGGGATTAATATTCTAAGCTTGATCCCGTCCTCCATTCTGATCATCTGATGTCTCACGGTCTGGCAGCTGATTCATTTAGTTGACCCACTGCTCCTGAAATACACCAAAGTGGCTGACCAGTGAATTCCAGGGTATCTAAGAAATTGCAAGATAGATGTAATGGACCCAGGAGACAAGCTACAGAGGCAAGAGTTCTTAGGCATTCATTACCTAGCACTCAATTGGTAGTTGTATTAATTGTGGTTGGTGTGTACATTTTTATCCTTTCAAATTTACTTTTGAAATATCTAGAGTAGGGCTTTTAAAATGTTTACAGACATTTATGGCTTGTGCAGGTTCCCTGTATTCTCTTTGCTTTCCTGTTTTGTCGTGGCACTTGGCACTTTGGCAGCATTGGAAGGCAACTTAGGTGTGTTTGTAGATCAAGCCAAAAATCTTGGGTGGGAGAAGGGTTGGCTGGTGGCAAATGGATACAGAGAGGTGCTTTGGTTCTTTACACTCAATTCCTGTTACTTCATGACATTGGGTTAAAGTCATATCAAAACTTAAAATTTGACCCTGGGCCAAATCCTTCTTCATCTGATTTATACTTTAGTGGGAATAGATAACCCTTATTTAGGCAGAGGCAACAAAAAAACATGTACATACATAATAACAATTTAGTCATCTGCCGTAAAGACTTTAGGTGTTTTGTCAACGTATAGTTTGTGTAAGGAAACACTGTCTAAAGACACCTGACTTGACAACCATAGTCCCCCAGGATAGCCTAGAAACTAATAAACAACTCTTTTTAACTGAATAAAACCTGCACAGGACTTTGAGGGGAAACCAAAGTTTAAAGATGACTGACTTTCACATTTATTAAGATGGGTCATGTTCAATTGCTAATTTGACCAGAAAAAATATCTTATTTGGCTTTTTTGGGGGTGCCCCCTCTTGGAACTGTCAAGAAAGGAACAGCTTTACTGTTTAAATAGTTTAATGTGGTTGTAGAAGATTTTAACTATGGCAGTTTGTCATGACTGGACAGCATTAGGGCTGCGCTGAGGAGATCACCATGTTTGGTGAGTCTCTTGCCTCTAAAATTGTTTTTGTGGAAGGGAAAGGAGGGCTCTGCCATTTTGCTGATCAAGCAACATCTCAGGATAGTTGGGGCAGAGGAGGTTTTTCAAGTACCAGTGAGAAAGTTATTTTGTTTCATTTACTGTAGTAAATTAGAATTAGAATTAGAATTCCAGGTCACTGGGGCATGTGACTGGTGTGTTTTGCATATTAATGAAGCCTGACCATTTTATATTTCTCTTAGGCTTAGAGATAGACTTGGCTAAGATAAATCCATTCTATTTGCCTTCTGGTCATTAGAATACACATTTCTGCCTTCAAAATAACTTAGGACCAAGATACCACCCAGAACACTCAAACAGCAAACATAGGTAGCAGTACATCTAGATAAGGTAGACAAGAGTGGCACTCTAGAGCCTGTGATTCATTGGATGTAAATCTCCATTAAGATACAGTGTTTCTGGTAATTAAGTTCTCTTATACCTAGGTACTACATAGTATGGGGATGAGAAATAGCCCTCATTAACTATAGGGTTCTTCATTTGATAATTCTGGCCCATGAAGCCTGCATAGTACAGTGAAAAACTTACCCTTGAACCTGTCAGGGTCTAATGAATGAAGCCCAGCTCACAGAAGAGGAGCGGGGATCAGGACGTAAACAAAACTGGGCTTTCTGCAATCATTACTTCTTCGCCGATTGCTAGTAGAGGTAGAGTGGCTTCACTCTTGTAGTTGTGGACATCAGCACTGTATGTATCTATATATATTTATATCTATCTGCATAGATATATCAACTAAAACAATCATACTTTTAAAAGAAATGGAGTCAGACTTAGTTGAATGAGAAACAAGCGAATTTTACAAGGGTGAGACGAACCTGTCATTTACTGGCTTTTAAGAATGTGTGTTTCAAACATCTTAGTGTGTTTAGAGTGAGATGTGTCCCTGTAGACACACTAGACTTGATCGCTGAAGCCAGGTCAGTAGAAACCATTGAAGTTTATTGGCGGTCACAATGCTTACACTGTATGCAGCAAACACCCTTACAAGTCTATCCGCAACCTGATCACGCAAGAAAGGATTCACCACACAGTCGCCAGAGGAGAAGGAAAAAAAAATTAACAGGCTTGTTTCTGGGGGTAGAGGAGAGAAATAAAGATAAAACCTAATTGATGAGTGTCCCATGGGCAAGAGCTGAACTAGAGATGCGTACAACTAGCAGCAGCAATTGTGGAAAAGTACAAGGCAAATAGCTTTCTCCATTAATTTTCTTCTGTAGGTTAATTTTTTTAATATTCAAAACATTTATTATGGTTTTTATTTTATAAAAATGTATATTTTTAAAGGGTGGGAGATTGTTAAATACTTCATGCTAGGCAGACCTTGTTATTAAGAACCCCTCCACTGTAGTAACTTCCTCCAGTTCATACATTCACGAGTGCAGGGTACATATATAAATATCCACGCGCACACATCCACACACACTGCCTCAAGGGCTGGGGAAGACTCAAAGTTACCGGCCATACAATCAGGCCTCTGGTGGACTCATCCAAATCGCTCAACAGGAGAGCAACTGGCTCAATTCCTTCTCTCTGGTCTCTACCTTTACAGAGACTGAGAACCCTAAATCATAGAGTTACATCTGACTTATAAAAGCAAGAGGCATCTGTCTGAGGATGAGGATAAGCAAAGTGGGAAAAAGGATGAAGCTAAGAACACCAAACACTTTTAGCTGGAGTTGTCTGTCACTGCAAGAGGCCAACGGACCTAGGGCAGCATCTATGGTTGAAGGGGAAGGATGGTGCTCCACATGGCTTAGAGTTCCTAATAACAAGGGTAATACAGTAACAGGAAGTGATAATTTTGGGGGCAAGGAAAGGGCAATAAGAAAAAATATACATTTGGAATTTTTACCTTTTTTTTTTTTTTTTGCCTCTCTACACTGTCACTAAATATATCTCTGCACGTTCACACATCCTCGTCCAGTAAAGCTTCAGGCCACCAGAATACACATTTTTTTCTCACTCGCATACACAACCCCTCACATCAGCATTGGTGCACTAGACTCTGTAAAAATTTTTCAGTCACACTTTTTGTTTTTAAACTTGAGTCAATATAAACCTTGTTCAAAATGTTATGAAAAAATGTACATGTTTATACAAGGCAGGTTGTGGCAGGACACTGGGGGTTCCTCCCCTACCCCCTGGGTTGGCCCCAGGAGGAGGGGCTGGAGTCTCGCACACTTGTGTCTCTATCTCCTCCCACCACCCTTCCCACCCAATCCCCCCAGGAACCAGCAGCGCCCTGCCCCCTAGTTGAGTGCACGCACATCCCTATTCCCTGGGGAAGTAGCTAGTTGACCTTTGCCATTTTCCCCACACCCCTGGTGGAAGGGGCCAGGATCAGCCAGGCCCTCTTCCTTGTAATTGTTTGCCCCTCTGGGCCAGACCAAAGGGACGCTGCTCTGTACAGGTAGAGTCCAAGGAGGTGTCAGCTCATCATATCATTGCTATTCACGCCGTAAGTGGAATTCTTCATCGAGTCGTTGACTTCTCGACGGAATGCTGACAGGTTCTGGGTGAACCTGCAGAGAGGATGAATTGTAGGTTGAGGGAGTAGGGTGGAAGGGAAAGGTCTTTGCCTAAAACATTTCTGGCAGAGAAGTGGCTACTGAAAGGCAGAATGCATGAATCTAAGGTCAGTTAATCTTGGTCTTAAGACCTTAAGGGAAAGTTGAGCTAGTTTTGCACCCCTTTCTACCTGACAACCTTGTGGTAGACTTGGAGATCTGGTCAAATCTGGGGCTTTGAGGGCCGCCTTGAACTCGTGACAGCACAACAGGAAAATCTGACAGAGGTGGGAAGTAACCCTCACACAGTGAGGGTGTGAAGAAAATGAAGCTATTTCTTAATGCCGGAGACCTGTCAATATGGTAGCTGCTAGCCTCACATGGCTGCTGAACACTTGAAATGTACCCAGTACAACAGAAGAACTGAATCAAATTACATGGAAATTTAAAATTCTGTTCCCCAATTGTATCTTAATTAGTTTTAAATTAAAATGCCATTTTTAAAATGAAATCAAATTTAAACTTGAATTCAGGGAAACCTGACATTCAATTCTGTAACTACTGGACAATTTCTTTTTTTTTTTTTTTTTTTTTTTTTTTTTTAAATTTTTTTTTTCAACGTTTATTTATTTTTTGGGACAGAGAGAGACAGAGCATGAACGGGGGAGGGGCAGAGAGAGAGGGAGACACAGAATCGGAAACAGGCTCCAGGCTCTGAGCCATCAGCCCAGAGCCTGACGCGGGGCTCGAACTCACGGACCGCGAGATCGTGACCTGGCTGAAGTCGGACGCTTAACCGACTGCGCCACCCAGGCGCCTCCAACAATTTCTAAGTATGTTCGGTATACTTGAATATGGGAATCTACTTTGTCAACTGTAAATTTTATGAAGTCTAAATACAAATCAAGCATTTCAAACGAGTAGTCAGCATCTGAATTAAGATTCCCTGTTAAATGTACAATATACAGAATCTTGAAGACTTAGTAAAATAAAAAGAATGTCAAAATTCTAAATTTTTAAGTCTGGATTACACATTGACATAATATTCTGCATACGTTAAGTTACATACAATGTATTAAAATGAATTTTGTCTGTTTCCTTTTATCCCCTTTTAATGTGGCTACTAGGAAATTTAGAGTTACTTATGTGGCTTGCTTTTCTATTGGACAGCACTGCTTTAGATGGCCTCTAAAAGACTGTTAAGGAGTGTCCTGTTTCGAGGACTGGAGAAACTGCCTATGACTTTTCGGCAGGGCTCTCTACACTCACCTGTCTCTATTTTTCGTAAGAAGATTTCGCTCGATGCCTTCCATCAGGTTTTCAAAACACAGATGCATAGCCTGCTGCTTCTCTGGTGGCTGGCTGTTCACGATACTGTTCCTTAGGTCAGAAAAATACTGTGGGGCAAGGAGTGAGACAGGGTAAGGAGAGATGAGGCTTATTAGCCTTCCCTCTTCTGCAGGGTGGAAGGAATGTTCTTCTCCAACAAGAAACAGAATTATCTACCAAAACTGGGTACCTTTTTTGATTCAAGCAAGTACTTGCCAGATAATTTATCTTCATCTTACTTAAAAATCAAGAGTTTTAAATTTGTAAACACTCTAAGGGTCATCTGATCCAGGTTCTTGATTTTATCTTATCTTTTAAGTAATCCCTACACCCAATGTGGGGCTAGAACCAACAACCCTGGGATCAAGAGTTCCATGCTCCACCAACTGAGCCGGACTGGTGACACGGATTTGGTTTCTTTTATAGGAATCTCTAGACTTCCTTATATTTGTTTGTGGTAGAGCTGAGCTAGAATTTAGGTCACAGGTGGTCTGATCTCCAGGTATATTCCCTTCTGGTAACATTTCCTCAGCCTTTACCTTTGTCTGAATTGCTATACATGGTGACTTCTAACAGTTAAGTGATTATGTACTTGTCAAACCATGAACAGAACATGCTCAGAAGACAGGCTATCTTCCCTCTGCTTTACCATCATGGGGTGTTCCTATAACGTTCCCCACAGTGCCCTGGCAAATGATAGCTAAATGTGTCTGCCCATGCTTCTGGCTCTCTTACCTTTTCATTAAGTAGTATCAAGCCAAGTAGGGGCCGAGACATAGACCACTGGTTCCTACAGTCTTCAAAGATGATGATGTTCAGCACCGTTGACAGCATCTGGAAATGGAGAATCTGAGGCAGTGACCTAGTGGGTAGCTACCCAAGATAGAATTATAGATTCCAAACAGAAGAGTTTATTGGGTTGAAGTCCTCTTCTGTCTGGAGTAAACCAGGCAAATAGTTTATGAAGTTTCATTTTAATCTTCTATTATGAGGTAAATTTTCTAAGGTATTTCCTTTCCTGCTTTTTAAATTGGTTTAATATTTCCTCTAAAAATGGACCTTTCCAGTTCACCCTGTTTTCTGTGGGGAATGGGATGGGTCACACAATGATCATACTAGGTAAAATCCCTTTGCACTGTAGCTCCCCGGTACTTGTCTGAGAGGAGATAGCCTTTTTTTTTTAAGTTGTTTTTTTTAAATGTTTATTTTTGAGAGAGAGCAACAGAGGATCCCAAGCAGGCTCTACACTGACAGCAATGAGCCCAATGTGGGGCTCAAACTCACAAACTGTGAGATCCTGACCAGAGTTGAAGTCAGAGGCTTAACCGACTGAGCCACCCAGGTGCCCCAGAGACAGCTTTTATAACATTTTGGGGATGTGATACGAATGTGAATTATTTCAGTTTCTTTAGAGAATAATACAGACAAAGGTGAGACTAGTAGCTAAAAGCTAAATAATTCCATTGATCCCCTTTCCTTATCTATTTTTATCTATTTTTGCAAATCTTATTTTTGCAAAGATGCAGCATACAAATAAAACGATGGCAAACATATGGTTTGATCTCTGTGTGGTCAGTTATTTCCCTCTGTCCTGCATTCCTGTTCCCACTTTGCAAATGGGAGTAAAAGCTTTATAGCTGGGTGCTGCTAACTTGTGCCCCGCTTATGGCAACAGTCATTGCTGTAGGAGGAGGACAGGTCCAAGGCATAGGGGTAGGTGTGACACTTGGAAGAACAACTCAGACAGAACCTGATTTTTTCAGATTGTTTCTGTCTGATGATTGCTCAGCAAACTCAAAATCCACTGTAATTTTAAGGTGTAAACTTCACTTCGGCAGCATTATCCTGGTTGAGACATAAGACTCTGCATCTTGCTTGGCCTTTCTTCTCCCCCAGAGAGGGTCTTCCACTGTAGAACACCCCACAATGCCTCCTAATGCTCATGTTCCTTACCTGCTGGATCATCTCTGGATGCTGCTGCATGATATGCAGAAAGCGGTCACTCTCCTGGTTCAGAGGTGTCGTCCTCTTCTTGGTGCTCCGTGACAGTTGCTTAAAGAGGTATGTCACGATGTGGTCCAGACAGGAGCAGCAGCCTGTGCATACCATGGTGTCTGGAAGAGGGGCAGGGGCGGATTAGAGCAGGGATACGCAGCTGCTGACGGTGACCCAGGCAAACATGGGTTGCCCTTAGCCAAGATCCCATAGAGGCAGAGGTACCCCGGCAGACTGGGAACTGCACCCGTTTCAGTCAACGCCTTGTGCTGGGTGTTTCCCATTAGCCTCTCACCCTCATCAGATAGCAAGGCCCGATCCTAAGTCTGAGAGTGTGTGTATGGTGATAGACAATATAAATGACTGATATTGACATTATTGACTCAGGTGGTATGGATGTAGGTCTTCTGCTTCAAAGTCTAGAGATCATATTGCTAATAACTGGACTGGCCGTGAGGAGAATCCAAGTGTGAGTTGTTAAGCCTCTGCTCTGAGTTACAGGGGTGGCACAGCTTCGCACTTCCTAGCAACATTCCTGGTCTGTCAGAGGACCTGTATTCTTGGTTTCCGAGGCATCCTGTGGGAGCTGCAGACTCGTCTGTGTAATTTACAAAGGGGACACTGCAGCAGAGCTTGCAGACAGCGCTCTGACCACGTGAGGCACAGGCCAGGGCACTGAGGGATGAACCCTTAAACGAGTCAACCATTCTGTTTCTGTTTATACAGAGGGCCCTCTATTTTTAAGGAGCTATAAAACAGCCTTCCAAAGCCAGGTTGGATCCCTTGGCTAGACTGTCCTAGATATGCCTCTGCACCCTGCTGGAGGTAAATGTGTATCAAAGGGGTGGCATGGAGGTGTGGATGACTCACCATGTAGGCAATCCAAGTCATCCAATATGCATTTGCAATATATGGTGATTATTTTGCAGTTGACTTAATCCTCCCATTTACGTTCTGCTCAGCGTACTACAAAAAATGTATTTTTGGGGCACCTGGGTGGCTCAGTCAGTTGAGCATCCGACTTCGGCTCAGGTCACGATCTCATAGTCCATGAGTTCGAGCCCCGTGTTGGGCTCTGTGCTGACAGCTCAGAGCCTGGAGCCTGCTTCAGACTGTATCTCCCTCTCTCTCTGCCCCTCCCCCCAGCTCATGCTTTGTTTCTCTCTGCTCAAAAATGGATAAATGCTAAAAAAAAAAAAAAAAAAAAGTATTTTCTTCTTTGAACACATACACACCTAATATACACCTATTAAGACTGCTTGAAGGTACCCAGGAACAAAAGGGTTGACAGGAACCAGATGGGAGTAGGGGGAAAAACTTGTGAAGCTGGCTGTGTGAACACCTTCCACAGCCTCCAATTGCGGTAGGTTAGAATCCAGACATCCAGATACTACGGGTGCCTTTGTGCCCTCCTGCCCCCCCTGCCCCCCGCCATCTCTTTCCAGCTCTACTCCCCCCACCCCCCTTCTCTTCTGCACCAGTGTACCTGCCATCTGAATTTTCTGATTCTTTCTGGGCTGTAGGTGCTAGTAGTTGCAGTTCCTGATGCTGGGAAGCCTCCCCACTAACCTGATACAGCCCATTCACCTTTTTGGTTTATGCTTTGATATGAATGCTTTCAGCCAGGCCTTGTCTGACCCCCACCTCACCTCCTCAAAACTAGTTTAGGTATGCTTCCTGGCAGCTCTCTCAGCACTCCATCCTCACTGTAGTAAGCAGAAAAGTGTAGGAAATAAGCAGTTGTCTATGTGTCTGCCTCATCCACCAGATAAAAAGCCCCTAAAGGACAGGGACTATGTGTTGTTAACTACTGTATCCTTAGTGTATAGCACAGTACTTGGTCCTCAGGACAGGGTCAGTAAATATTTGCTGGATGAGAATGTACTCATGAATCTTATACTCTCTGTGGTTAAGGCCAATTCCCCCAAAGCAGTAACCCTTTTGGATCCTGGGGCAAAATTCTCCTTTTCTGTTAAGTGGTTAAAACCAACCGACACGGGCGCTCACCAAGTGCAGTAAGTCCTTCAGAAATGGAAGAGAGAATATACATGATGACATGAGGTTCCAGGCTTGCAATAAAGTTCATGTGGTCCTGGGTCAGGACTTCCAGTAGTGAATAGTAAGACTGGCTAAGCTTGGGGTAATCCTGTGGGAAAAGAGGACAAAAATCAGGTTAGCATTGTGCACCTCCATATGCAGGGAGCAAGATCTTAAATAAAACAGCTCAGTTCCCTTCAGATGGGAAGACAGAAGAGCTAGCTGGAGCTAGCGTAAGCTCTCCAGAGAAATATTCAATCAGTGTTGGCAAAATAACAAACAAAACCCCCAAACAAAAACACGCAAACAAGATGAGGGGCTCAGATCTTGCCAATGATGCTTAAGGCTTACCAGGAGGTCACTATGGGGAATAGAGAGGAGCAGCTTGATGAAGGTCTGTAGAGCATTGTCCAGGGCATCGTCTCCATAGAGACGGAAGACTCCAAAATTGACATAACTCCCACTGAGGGCAGCCTTCAGCATGGAGAAGCAGATGGAGATGCCCTTGAGCTTCAGTGCATAGACCTGATCCTTTGGGACCTCTCCTAGTGTCAGGATGCGATTGCCTGAGTGAGTAGACAGACATGTGGTAATATATTATTTATTCAACCACATTGTAACTGATAGTTTCTGTAACCAACTCAACCCTCTTACTCAAAGGCCCTTGGTGTCAGCTGGCATTGTAATACTGTCCTGGTTATTGCCAGGGCTAGGCTGAGACCTACACTGCATACACTAGGGCGACTGAGCTGGAATTCATTCCCAGGGTTATGCTCCTCTAAAGCCCTTACCATACATTGTTATCATCTTGCTTGTTTCTCTGAAGAGTAAAATGCCATTGGGGGAAGAGACGTCAAATTGGAGCCGCTGGGATCTGAGCAGAGAACACAGAAGGAGAAAAAGTCAGGGGTATGTTGCTGGAAGACTGGGATACTTGAGGCTTGGGGGATTCTTTTTGCACTAAGATGTGCAGATTACCTATCCTAACATGGAATAACCAAGTTAAAGATATTTAACCTGTGACAGAGCTTGTATCTTAAAGACTAACACCTAGACTCAAGTTCTGCTTCTCAAAGTGAAAGCATTTAAAAGAAAAAAAGTGAGGCAGATGAAATTACTCTTAAAATTGTCCATTTTGATTAAAGTATAGTTTCTACAACAGTGATTTCTTGGTAGTACTAACTCAAAGCTCGTCAGACATTAATCTACATTTACCTTTATAGCTTTGGTGGCAACTAAGGGAGGGTACAAGCACTATTACCACTTTATAAAAGAAGAGAGGCAAAGGGACTGCGAATGCTACAGGACAAAGTAGGTGAGGCAAGCATTTTAAACAACTTGAGTTCTGGGGTGCCCAGTTGGGTTTGGCTCACGGTTTCACGGTTTCAAGCCGCATCGGGCTCTGTGCTGGCATCTTGGAGCCTGCTTGGGATTGTCTCTCTCCTTCTCTGCCCCTCCCCCACTCATGCTCTCTCAGATAAATAAATAAACTTGAAAAAACAAACAAACAAACACTTGAGTTCTGAGTTCCTGACTGTTCTCTTGACCAGAGCACCTCTTCTTTGGTTTGCTCCACCTTTTAAATGAGCTTCTAGTTGGTCTTTTTAATGACTCTAGTTGGTTAAGGCCTCATACCTAACAGTCCTCCTTGATTCTTCTTTCCTTTCCTCCCCACACTGGATCCATCAAGATCTAGCTCTACAGTATGCCCTGAATCTATCTACTTCCTGTGCAGTCCTTCTGCTCCCACTCTTGTTCCCCCACAGTCTCTTACTTCAGAGTAGAGTGATACCTTTAAATAAGGTAAAAAGAGATCATTTTAATCCCATGCGTAAAAGATTTCTGCAGCTTCCTGCTGTAATGAGAATGCACTCGTCCTCACTACTGCTGTCCTAAGTTGCTATATGACTGGGTCTCTGCTGGCCTGTTTGACTTGTCTACTATGGCCTCCCCTCATTCACCATGCTCCAGCCAGTGGTATTTTCTGTCTCAAGTCCCCATGAGCTCATCCCATCTTAGGGTTTTTATAGTTGTTCTCACTGTTTAGAATGCCTTTTTTTTTTTTAAACGTTTATTTATTTTTGAGACAGAGAGAGACAGAGCATGAACGGGGGAGGGTCAGACAGAGGGAGACACAGAATCTGAAACAGGCTCCAGGCTCTGAGCTGTCAGCACAGAGCCCGACGCGGGGCTCAAACTTACGGACCGTAAGATTATGACCTGAGCCGAAGTTGGATGCTTAACTGACCAAGCCACTCAGGCGCCCCTAGAATGCTTTTTCCCCATTTTGCAGGGCTACCAGAGTCTTTCTTGTCATTCAGAACCCAGCCTAAATATCACTTTCTCTGAAAGGCCTTCTCTGACCCTCTTCTCCTTCAATTCCCATTTTATTAACTTTTTTTTCATAGCACTTACCATTATTTGAAATGATTTTCCATGCTTGTTTTACTGTCTTTCCCCTGAATGTAAAATCTAAGAGAGGAGAGGTTTTGTCTGACACAACAGCTAAGAAAGTGGCTGGCAAAGACTAGATGCTCTCAAATATTTATCTTGTAAATGAGTAACTCTTGATTATAAGCCTGACGGGAGGCTACTGCCACCCCTCAGTAAGGCAGTTTTAAAAATTAGTTATCTCAGGTGTGCCATGAGAGGCAGATACACAGACCTGAAATTCTAGTGAAGTCAATGTGCCGGATTACTGTTTTCCTCCATCCCTAAATTTTTCGGCGAATCTAAAATTTGGTATTTTGGAAGTCTCTCTTACTTTCTTCTTAAGTAAATCTTTACCAATCCAGCTGCAATCTCGCAAATAGATACCTTTCTTAAAACGGTATTCTAATGCACCCGGCATCATTCTCAATTAGTCCTTCTGAAATGAGAACTTTGAAATGTGGTAGGCATGGCACGATTACTAAGTGTTAACTTTTATATGTGGGTGGCAAAATCAGAATGTTGGTTGCCAAATTGACTTCTTGTAAGAATGGGTATCTTGGGACTCTTTTCAAGGTGACTTATTTCCTGCAAGCAGCTGTGGCTTTGTGTGGCTGGGGCACCCTTTTTCCAAACATACAAAAATATACATACGTGAACTTTTATAGATATTTTTTGCAAATTCTATTAGCAGTGAGTCTTATTATCTTTCACAATCTGCCCAAAACATTAGATGAAATAATTTCTCCTAGAATTCTCTCGGGTAAAAGGGCACTTGTGCCCTTTGAAAATTTCCTCTTGCTTACCTATTATGAACTAATTCAGCCATGAGCTTGAGCACAGGTGTGGTACAGGCTGGATCATGGTACCATAGCTCAATTGCCCGCTGGAGAATTGGCATGTAGGATGGATATCTGTAAATGAAAAGCTAAGGAAAAATTCTGAATCCAGAAAGGTACAGAATTTAAAATAATCTCTCCGCATTGGCCAAGCACAAACTGTCAAGTTAAAGTTCTCTAATTTCCTGCCTCCTGCTTGTTAATCTTGCAGTCTTTCTAACCAGACTGTGTGTTCTTAAAGTTTTCATAGGCATCTAATAATGTGCTGTAATTTACATAATGATTTTCTTCTGAAGAGCATAACATATTTCATATTGTTATTTATCCTCTTATCCCTTTGTGACAGGGAAGCAGCTATTTCCGTTATATAACTACTGGAGAAACAGGCAGTCAGATATGAAATGATTTGTTCAAGGTTATGAATCCAAGGTTAGGCTTTCTAATTCCTAGGGAAGCTGTCTTTTCTTAGTAGATCGAAATGCCTCTTTTTTCTAAGTGTGGCAAAATTCACATGCCGCAGCTCCACAGGCATTTTATATCTGGGGCCCAGAAAAGAAAGTGGTAGGAAACGACTTCGTTCATTTCCCCATCTCTCTCACGGGAGCAGGTGGCGCTATGCCATCACACCACTATGGAATGGGAGCTTACGAGTTGCCTTTGGGGGCAACTCCTTGCCTTCGTTGCCTCCCTAACCCTGCCCACCCTCATCCCCCATGACTACACCGCCCATCCACTCTCCAGTTAAGGCTTGCAGTAGCACGCTCCTGGTCTGTATTAGGATACATCCACTCAAACAGCATCATGAAACTGGTCTTGGCATTGAAGGCGAAAGCTATCCCTCTCAGGTCTCTTACTAGGCCAACCAGAGTTCGCTGTAGTAGAAGGCAAAAGTAGGTTAAAATGGAAGAAAAACCAAACCTAGAACTACTTGATGGGGATTTCACAAATGTGTAATCAAATTCTTCCACCATTCAACAAATACTCCTTCCCAGATATTCCGAACTGATCTCTTCCCTACTAGAATGGAATCTTTTCACTTAGAAAATTAGTTTTGTAAGCCTGTTATCTACTAAGAAAAAGCAATGGTTCCTGATCCATCACAGCAAAAACAGAAGCTGATAAAGTTTTAAGACACTAATATGGTTAAGTTCTAAGTAAAAAGGAGAAGAGCAAAAAAGCTTGATTGAAGAAGAGTTAGGAAAAAAGAGGATAAAAATGGCCAAAAAGTCCACACAAGAAGAGGCAGAGGGACCACATATCTGAAAGGTCTGGTACCACACCTAGTTACAAAGGCATCAGCACCACAGGAAATCAAATGCAGATCCTGCAGGGAGGAAACACAGCAGCCTCCATCTTACCAGCCCTGGTTGGAGGCCCTGGAAATAAGACTGATGTGTAAATGTTGGAGGGTAAAGTACACTTTCACAGTGAAAGAGATGGAGGCCTAAGAGGCAGATACTGTGCCATCATGCTGCTAGGTGGCATGAGGGCCAGGGTTAAGACTCATACCATTGAGACTCCAAATCCTCTGTTTCTCAGTAGGACTTTTACTTGTCCCGTGGGCCCTGAACAGCAGGAAGACTGCTTTTAAAAGCTGATAATCAACAGGCTCAAGGACACGGGCACATTTGGGTGTCCTGACTCATTTGCCAAAAATGACTGTACTTCTGGGGCGCCTGGGTGGCTTAGGCAGTTAATGTCTGACTCTTGATTCTGGCTCAGGTCATGATCTTGCAGTTCGTAAGATCGAGCCCTGTGTCGGGCTCTGCACTGACAGCCCTGCTTGGGATTCTCTCTCTCTCTCTTTTCATCCCTCCCTCCCTCCCTCCCTCCCTCCCTCCCTCCCTCCCTCCCTCTCTCCCTCTCTCTCCCCCTCTGCCCCTCCCCCACTCACACACTCTCTCTAAATAAACAAAACAAAACTGACTGTACTTCTAACAGCCTGCTTTAAGCAGACAATTCTCTTCCTAAACTGATACCATAACTTGTCTTCAAATCTAAGACACAGCAACTTTAAAAAACTTATTACATGAGGTGTGACAAAGATGTGGAAAATGCTTGCAATTCGTGGCCAAAATGGTTCTTTTCATTAATTTCACCTGCTTTGGTATGGAACTAAAGTGATGGGGAAAAGGGCTGCTATTCAGGGATATCCCTCAATTATCCTTGGTACTGGTTAGTACTCCAGCTCAAGTTACTGACATGCTCCACACTAAACTCAGCTCTGAATAGTACCTATCTCAAAACACTGGTAGAAAGAGGGGAGACAGCCGGGCAAAGTGGTGTTGCTCTGTGACTTCCCTGATGATTTAGAGACAGAAAACTAAGAGGCTTTCTAGAGAAGAAAACAGAATTTTAGAATATTAGGTAAAGCCTGGCATCTTGGGGCAATACTTCTGGCTATTTGGTGACTATAATTCAGCTTCAGCATCATTATGAACACTGCAAAAAAGTCCTACGTCCTACAAATATTAATAGCCTAGTATCTTCTGGTTTTGGTCCAGAGATCTATAGACAAAGAGAGCAGGTATGTGTGAAGATGAGGAGAGCAAAAATCAAGAAATGATAATTCTGAGAGCCAGAAATCAATAACTAAAGGTAACTTTAAAATTCCATATATGTGGAAATTCATACACCCTTCTAAATGACTCCTGTCAAAGAAGAAATCTTAATGGAAATTAGAAAATCCAAAGAATTGAATGAAAATGAAAATGTTACATACAAAAACTATAGATTCTGGAGGCCTATTTCATGACAGTGTTAATATATTTAATGCTATTCAACTGTACACCTAAAAAACGGTTAAGCTGGTAAATTTTACATTATGTAAACCAACATGTGGAATAATATGCCTAGAGGGACAGTTATAGCTTTAAATGATTACATTAGGAAAGAAGGAGGGCTGAAAAGTTAGAATGGAAAAACCCCAAGAAAAACATATGAAAATAAACATAAAGAGCAGACTGAATGAAGTAGAAAACAAAGATATAACAGGGTTTTGTTTTGTTTTTGCAAAGACTAATAAAGTTGACACATTCCTGGCAAGACTGATCCAGGAAAGAGAAAGCACAAATATGCAGTATTAAAACTGAGAGGCGACACATAACTAAAGATACAACCAGAGATCAAAAAACAATAGGAAAACACACAAAATAACTTTATGCTACTACATTTGAAAATGTAGACAAAAATCGTAAGTATTACATAAGAAAACACTTTAACATAAAAACAAAAGACTTTATAAATCTCTACTGGTTTGTCGATTTCAAAATCCCAGGAGCCCAAGAGATTAAATAGAAGTGAAATCAGTGGGAAATGTATGGATGAGCACTATTTTCTGTAGTAATAGCTAATCTAGTTTCTGTCAGGGGCTGCCCAAAAGCAGAAACTGGTCAATCAGTGGGTGAAGGACTCACCTTTGCCTCTTGCTCGTTGAAACTATTAGTGCTAAACATCTGGGCCACAGCCTCAAATGCGGCTGTGAGTGGCAGCATGAATTGCTCATACTGATCTTCATCCTCTCCTGAAAGGTAAACAACCCAGGGTGTGACTCCAATATAAAAAATTCAAAGCTATGCATGCAAGGAAAATAAGATAGTATGAAAGATGAGCAGACCAGAGGATAATTCAAGGGAGCCCCTTTATCATCCCCACGGGTATGAGTACTAATTTCAGAATAAAATATACAGAGAGAATTTTTAAACTAGAAAATGGCCGGAAGTCATCCAGTCCAGGGATGTCCACATTGTGTTTGACAATACCAGAGGTTCCTATGTGTATGAGGTACTATGTTTTTATTTACTTCTCCTTAAGTGACAGCTGACAGTCAGTTAAGAAAGGACCGAGTCTGGTGTATGAGAACCTGATGAGACTCGTACTGGAGTCAGGTGCCTGTGGAGGCTCTCTTCACACTTCTCTCTTTTCACTAATCTTCCATAAACCTGGAAGGTTCTGTAATGTTATATAGTAGGATTGAACTTAAATAGCTCAGAATGAAGACAGTGCTGCGTTTCAGTCATTAGTTGACCCCAAACTGCTAATATCACATGGCAGCTACAAAGGCTCTTAAGCCTTGTGGGTTCACATGTGCTAGTGAACTGGGGGGGGGGGGGGGGGGGAGAGGGGGGGGAGGGGGGCATGAAAAGTTGTGTTGACTGTCTTGAGTGGGTTGCACCTTCATGTGGGGTAGAGGGTTATCTGGCCAACAACATGCATTTAGGCCTCAATTCTCTTAACTTTCTGAGGACAAGTATGAAATAGGTTTTAAAAATCACTGCACATCAGATGAAAACTTTTGGCACATATAGTTCTTCTCTTCCAGTTATAGGGACCATTATAGCATGATCTGTTCTTGGTGAAATCAGATCGTTATTTCAGACAGTTTTGTTACTGATGAAACAACAGGAAAGACCTCCCCCACATCTAGTTTTCCATGCTCAAGTAAGAATTTAGAACAATGCCAGACTACTACGCGAGCCTCTAGGATTTGTTGCAGTACCTAAATCCACCATGAGGAGACGCCCAAGTGCCGTGTAGAACGTAGTCCGACACCTCATGTCTGTCAGATTGGACTGATTGTTAATACCCAGAAATGAAAAGTGCTCGCTCTATTAAAAAAAAGGAAGACAAGTTAAAAAGATAAAGACATGGGTCACAGGCGGAAGGCAAGCCAGGAATTTCAGAATTAAGGAGCCGTTTCAAGCTAATGGCCACATCGTCATTCCTTAAGGGTATGAGTGGGATTAAAAATTTTTTTAATGATTGTTGTTATCTACAACTAATTTATCTTTCTATGAATAATAGTAGGCAGCTTCACCATAATTCAGATAATTTGGATTCCAAAGAGCAGCTCAAATGAGAGTAAGTGTGATCTGGCAGTGTGAAGGGAGTCAGGGAGCAGTCTCTGGCTGTGGGGGCACTACGGACCTCAATTGAAACATCCCCCTTATATGGCTGAGGAAGTGTGGGTGGCTGGCTGGAGAGGAGAACCGGGAAGAGGTGCTAAATCACTCACCGTGTGATTGTTCAGCATGAACTGTACCGCACTAAGCTTCACTAGTTTCCTTACACTACTGTATGTGAAGACAAAGAAAGAAGGTCAAGGAAAGTGTGTGCAAATGAAGAATCTTTAATGCAGAATGCAACTTTCTAGGATAAAGTAGTTTCTTTCTTGGCTATGAATTCCATACCCAGATTATCTTATTTTCCTTAAGCACTTGAATATAACACCTGCCAAACGGGGGGAAAATGTATTTTCTTCTAAGCAGTATTTAACTGATTGATGACAGAATACCCATACCAAACTCCTATCTGTAAGAAAAGAGATAAAACCCAGCAGTTCCCCCCCAAGAATCATGAATATCCTAGGACAGCTTTTCTCACTGAGGCTTCTAAGAGCAAATTAAGCCCTAAATCCCTGCCTAAGGCATCCACGGTGTGTGGTGAATTAGGTTCTCTCTTATGCATTTAGAATGGCACTAGTTACGTACAATCTTAAAAGTCACTAATTTTTATAGGGTTTAGTCTCTTGTAGACCCCTGATTGTGGAAGCCTGCCTCAAGAGCAATTCAAACTTTATAGTAGACTTGGTCCAGGCCAAGAGGGAATACAGCCACTACTTTTACTGCAGGGCCTGGAATCAGGCTGCTTCTAGCAATAGGCTGACAATCAAGGTGGACTCTGTCATCACTGGGGATGCAAAAATCATGGCCACAGAGTGCATACTGATCAGACAGCTCTGCTATGTATTTCTGGATCTTAGAGATAACCAGGCATAAATCTGTAGAAACTGTTAGCTTATGGGGTGGCTCCTATTTGGAGTCTGGAATTCTCCCTGGATTCTGTGTGGGTATTGGCTTTGGCTCCTAGGAGAATGGAGAATACCTGAGCACACATAAAGCTAAATTAAAGTGGAAGCAGCAGGAGGCCATGATTTCTAAGACTGTGGCAAGCCACAGTTCCTGCTGTGCACAGAAACCGGCTTAGAAAAGGATATCCAATGGAGAGATCATTGAGAAGCTGTAGTGTCTTGGAAGTGATTGGTTCACAGCGGCCCCAGTACTTCAGGTTGGTGATGCTGGAGGACAAAAAGAAAAAAAAAGCAGGAGATACTTTTGATTTGCCTGGTTTCCTTGAGGGTTGGAAGAAGAAGAAAATCATCCACCAAGAGTCACCACACATCTGCATCACCAATTCACAGACATCACAACCACAAAAAATGGGTATAAAATCTCCGTACTTACATTTGGTTGACTAGAAAAATTATCCTTCAGATAATCTTCACTACTTGGTTCCAAAGCTACACTGGCCCATACCCAGGCCCTTGGAATTCTGGGGCACTCCAGGGCTGATTTCTGCAGCAAGGGTAAGAGATTTCTGCGGCAGTGATAACATGCAGACGTATGCAATTCTGCACCTGCGCCATCCACTGTCAGCTGCAGAATTCTAGTAGCCCTTGCTTCCGGGTTCTTGGCTGGCAGAGTCCTTTAGACCCCCTTTGCTTTTTGCATCAAATTATTAACCAGCTCATGAATATGGGTGTTTAGGATTGGGATGGCTGGAAGGGGAAAAATGTCACTTTGCACACAGCCCTGGGTAAAATATTTAGCTCCTAGTTGTGTGCTTTGAGATACTGAGCTCCTAAAAAGGGGAAAATGTAAACAAAGGGGGCAAAACTTAAAAAAAAAGCAAACAAACAAAAAAAGGGCCAATTAGGAGCTCCAACTTTGAAGACAGTTCAAATAGCACTAGATTTTGCAGATTCAAGACTCTTCAAGAGTGTGATAGTTCTTGAGAGGAATAGCCTGTTTTAAAGTGGGGCTCTCCTCCTGGGGGGGGGGGGCACACCTAGTGGAAATCAGCACCAGAAAACGAATGCCTACTCTGGGCATCTCTGGCAGCAGGGTGATTGGGTGAGAGGCTGAGCACCTCTGGGGAGGGATGTCCATTTTGCTAATGCCATGACAGGGTTTCACCGGTGATTCCAGAGGCTATAGAGGAGATTCCACATGAACAAAATTAAATCCTTGCCTGTACAAGCCTGGAATGCTCTGGGGCCGGGCCATATCTCTAAGCACAGCTTGTCACACACTCAAATGCACAATTTTCTGACGCAAACGATCAATGCTGGAATACCAAGGCACTGGCAGCATAATGCCAAGATCACATTTTACAGTTGCAAGGGACTCTTGCTGATGGCAAGCCAAACACTTACATTTTTCCTATGAAGACGCTTAGGACCATGGTCTCATCATTCAAGCCCAGAACTTCTGAGAGTCGGCGGTACAGCTGGTGTTGTGTTAAGGGAAGAGAAAGTAATCAGAAAATATGGATTAGAAAAATCACATCTCAGTACTGCGTTTGTCCTTATTCAGGGGTAAGATGCGGGAAGAAAATGGACGAAACTGTAGGGGAAGTCTTTGTTGAAGGGATTAAGCTAGTTTCGAAGTATTACTTGACACTGGATAGATGCTGAGCTATCTTACCAGTCCCCTTCGACCCTGAGATTATAAAGACTATCAAAACCTTCTGCTGTTCTCAGTATCAATTCATGTACAGAAACTGAGAATTGCCAGTGTTGAGACCAACAGATGTTTTGACTGGCCATTTGTTAAGCATAGGGAGCATTAGAGAGACGGACCCAATTCTTTGATGAATCTCTCAAAATTCTACAGATGAAGAAGAGACATGTGGACTATCCTGATACTAAAACCCGTGTCTGAATTGTTATCAGATGTTTCTTAGTTAGCAATTCCGCAAGCCCAAGTGAGAAAGAAGTAGAGCCAACTGAGAGTCTGTTACCTTAGAGGATTTTTGCACCTGGTCCCCAATGTAGATCTTACGAAACTGTTCAAAAAAGCTCAGCATGGCCAATTCTAGCTTCTCGTTACCCGCTTGAGCCAAGCGAGAATCTGTCAGGTTCATCAGCTGGAGCACCCTAGAGGAAGAAGAGCAATGATTCTCTCAACAGCAGGATATCCTGGTCACTTTAGAAAATCCAACCTACCCTCCAATGGTCATATGTGTCTCCTCTCCTTACCCATCCTATCTAAAAGGCATTCTCTACAGGCTCTATGCTCTGCTGAGAGAACAAAATTCTCTATTTCTGCCCCCATAGGAACCATAGCCAGAGAATGAATATGAATGTCCGGTTGGATGTTTAAAACTTCTAGTCCATTGAGACCGTAGGCTGAATCAGAACTCATAATTAGCTTAAAAATAGTGGACCCCACCCGCCCCCGACCAGTATTGGGGTATTGGTCTTCCTGAAACTTCTGTGAGACCTTGAGTAAAGCAATTTATTTTCTGAGTCCCAATTCCTCACCCATAAAATGAGGGAGACTGGACTAAGCCCATGGTCCTCAATCTTTTTTCCCACAGAGCCATGAAGGGAATGGACCCATGAAGGACAATGCCCACAGGTAGGTAAAAGCTCCAGGAACCAAGAGCAGATATACCACCGTGACCTCATCCCTGTGCTACTGTGACCTTGTCTCTTTTCCCCGAGCCTTTTCCTGGCGAAAGAATGCTGGAATGCAAGCATATAAGTACTGAATGAGTGTTATTACAAGCAAGTCATCTGACATTTTGATGACATGAGAACAGGTGATAAACTATTTCTGACACATCATGAGTGAATCAGACTCAGGCCTGATGCTGTAACACTCAGTGTGAGAAACGAGGATACAAGACACTGTCTTCAATTTATATTAGGACACACACACAGTGTCACACCAAGCTGCTGAATCAGAAAGCTTATTTGCTTTCATCCTTATCAAATCTTTGGTCGGCTCTTCAAAAAATGCCAGTGTGACATGCCGTGGAGACTTTTGTCAGGATTAAGGCACCTAAGGGCATACGGCATCTGATAACAGACAAATGGGAATTTTCAGAATAGGAATTACAGATTGAAATGTCTGGGAACCAATATATTCTAAGGCATCATGTTAAAATGTGCTTATCTCTAAGGAGAGCATCTCAAAGTTCAGAAACCTTCAGGGTGGCGGTTCCCCAAGGTCACACAATACTGAAACATGACCTGCTCTTCTACTTGCATTCTGACAGGAGGGTGCACTGGGGTGTCCAGTGGCTACCAGACGCATGACATCATGACAGACTGAATGCGGACACAGATCTGAGAATCCAGCTGACTTCTGGGCCACACATTAAAACAAAGACACTTTTCTCATTAATTTTTTTGAAAAATATTTAAAAAAACATTATTTCTGTTGACATGTTTTGGGCTTATTGTTATTTTTAAATGAATAAATTTAAACTTTCTCAGTTTTACTTATTTTTATTTTTTAAAAAAGATTTTTTTTGGAATGTTATTTATTTTTGAGAGATAGACAGAGCATGAGTGGGGGAAGGACAGACAGAGAGAGGGAGACACAGAATCTGAAGTAGGCTCCAGGCTCTGAGCTGTTAGCACACAGCTTGACACGGGGCTCGAACCCATTAACTGTGAGATCATGACCTGAGCCAAAGTCAGACACTCAACCTACTGAGCCACCCAGGCGCCCCTAAAAAAGATTTTCAGTAATCTCTACACACAACGTGGGGCTCAAACTCATAACACCGACATCAAGAGTTGCATGCTCTACTGAGCCAGCCATGCACCCCAGTTTTACTTTTTAATACGAAAAATATCAATAGCTGTATCTTATTTTCTTTTTAAGTTTTATTTTATTTAATTTGAGAGAGCAGAGACAGTGTGAGCAGGGGAGGGGCAGAGAGAGGGAGAGAGAGAATCTCAAACAGGGTCCACACTACCAGCACAGAGCATGATACGGGGCTCAAACTCATGAAACCGTGAGGTCATGACCTGAGCCGAAACCGAGAGTGGGAAGCTTAAGTGACTCAGCCACCCGGGTGTCCTTTTGATAGCTATATCTTATACACAAAAGCTCTTTGAGATTCTCAAATACTATTTATTTATTTTTAAAGTTTATTTATTGAGAGAGAGACAGAGAGGGAGAGAGGGGAAGAGCATGCATGTGCGCAGGGGAGGGGCAAAAAGAGGAAGAGAGAGAGAATCCCAAGTAGGCTCCATGCTCTGCACAGAGCCTGATGTGGGGCTCGATCTCATGACTATGAAATCATGACCTGAACCAAAATCAGGAGCTGGATGCTCAATGGACTGAGTCACCCAGGGGCCCCGAGATCCTTGATACTTTTTAAGAGGATGAACAGTCTTGGTGAAAAGGTTTGAGAACCTCTGCAATAGAGTATTAAAAAATCCTGCCTTTTTATTTCTGTGTTAGGTGAAATTTTAGAAATCATTAAATGTTCATTTATAGGTTTTTTTAGAAAGATGGATAAGAATCACAGGTACAAAGTAACTTGAAATCCTCTGGGTGGAAAAGTTATGTCAAGAGATTTGAAAGGCTGCAGAAACACTGCAATTCCATATTTGGAAATATTTGAAGAACCACAGTTTCCTATTAGTCTCACTCTGCTATTGCAAAAGTAGTCCACATTTCATTAACTCTGAGATACTGTCCTTAAAACTAAAAGCTACTCCCTACTGTCATTTTCCTAATTCTGTATCCATCATTTCCTTGCTGAATTACTGCAGATGTTTCCTCAGTAAAAGCTGAAGGTAGAATTCCTGCTATATTTATAAAATGTATTTATAAAATGTCTGCAGTTGGATCTTCATTTTCATGGGCAATCAGGTTTGTGAGATTACATTCTATACATGGGGAGGAAAGCACTAACAGAAGCAGGCCAGGCTCCCGTGGTTTGAGAACACCAAAAGGAGCGGTGGCAGTCACAGCAGTGAAATAGAAAGCCTCTGTGAGACCACTTACCGACAGACAAGCTCGCCATCCATAGCATCTTGCTCATCAGTGCTGGCAAATGAAACCCGGCCACCAATCACTGCGCCAATGATGTAAACCAGCCATGTCAGCCTTCCTGCAACAGGAAGAAGATCTATTAGTGTCCACTCCAGTGGTTACTTCATTGAAGAAATTTCCTCACAGTGAGGTTCATTTCTTACTATGGGCTTCTGTAATCTTAAGAACACTATGGTAAAGCTATAATGCCTAACTTTTCCTACAGAGTATAGCTATCACCCCACTCTGCTAAGGGTGATGCCAAGGGGGAAATTCATTAGGTAACAGACATTCTCCTATCAGACAAGATCATTACTTTTAGAGTCCAGTACTTTCTTGAAGTTAAAGACATCCATGTAGATAAGATTTTGGTTACTCTTCCCCAGCTACCTGTGGCATTTATTTATAATAGCCTTTCGTGCAGATGGAGGTAACTAATGATGGAAGAGTCATTTTGGGGTAAAGGGAGGAAAGAGAGGTGGTGATAAGGGGCGCCTGGGTGGCTCAGTTGGCTGAGCATCTGACTCTTGATTTCGGCCCAGGTCAAAATCGTGAGTAGGAGGAGCCCTGCGTGGAGCCCTGATTGGCTCTGTGTTGACAGTGCAGAGGCTGCTTGGGAGTCTGTGTCTCGCCTCTCTCCCTCCCTCCCCCACTCCCCGACTTGCACTCTCTCAAAAATAAACATTAAAAAAAAAGAGAGAGAGGTGGCAATGAGTGAAGGGGTACCGGCAGCACCGCCTAACAGGCCGTATCCCCCACCCACTCACCCTCCTGCACGGCGATGTCCATGGGGCTTGCGCTGGCGCTCTGTAGCAGCTCCTGATAGGACTGGGCAGACTGGTCGAACAACTGCACAAGGAGCGCACACGTCTTCTCGTATTCACAACGTCCGATAGTAGACAGTTGGTCCAGCTGCTGCTGCACCAGGCCTGTGTCCTCCAGAGGGTCTTCCAGTCCATCCCTGCTCCCGAGGGAAGAAGAAGGCGGCTCTCTTAAAATATGCCATTGATTTCCTTACCACGACAGCTCTTGTTCTTCTGCATTTAGCCAACACTTACAATGGTAGAGGCCCATATCCCCACACTCCCTTTTGCACAGAAGGAACATATATAAAAAGTGGGAAGACCAGTGTCGTCACCCTAGCATGCGTCTTCTTTAGATAGATTCTGTGTGTTCGTGTCCAGTCTTTTGATCTGAACAACTGCTCCTTTAACATTCGTCTGCCTCAACCCTCTCTATCTTATGCTTCTCACCCCAGGGGCTCTTGGTCCTTGACTATAATAACCTTTGGGACTACAAATATCCTGTCCTCGTGTGCGGTCTTTGTGGCCCAATCTCCAGAAATCTCCAGATTTTAATGAAGCAATATGAATGCTTCTACCATATAATATGAACCCTCAATGGACTCTCTGGGGTATCAAATACAACATTCCTGTAGCAAAATGTATCAATATTATGAATAGTCACAAAAAACATAAGTTTTAGAAAAAACTATAAATGGGCTCATACTAGCACATGCCAAGTTTTGCCACCAAATGCATTTTCATTCCAAACTGATGAGATAATTTGGTTCTAGATCTTGGATTTCAGAATTGCAGTTGAGGCGCTGTGGATCTATACCAGGTCCTACCTTACCTACTGCTCCTAGATTTAAAAATCTTGTCATACTGCAAGCTCTTTGTCTATTGCTACATTGTAGTGTGACACCCCAGCGGCTGCAACACTGCACCCATTACAGCTAGAGTTCACAGTTGTGGGTGCACCATGGTCCACACACTTGGCCAGGACATAGCTGTGTGATCCTTCGAATAACCTTGCCCAAGAGCATACAGCTATTAACTGGCTTCCCTGGGCACACAGCCTGCACGTCTAACCACTCCTCAACACTGCCTCAATGAAACCAGCTGAATCCTCAGGAACAGAAACTATGTCACTAAGAGAATGATGCTTTCGGGGCTCCTGAGGGCTCAGTCAGTTAAGTGTCTGACTCTTGATTTTAGCTCTGGTCACGATCTCATGGTTTGTGAGATCCAGCCCCACATCGGGCTCTGCAATGATATCGCGGAGCCTCCATGGGATTCTCTGTCTCCGTCTCTCTCTGACCCTCTCCTGTTTGTGCTCTCTCTAAAAATAAATAAATGTTAAAAAAAAAAAAAAGAGAGAGAATGATGCTTTCTAGTGGGCTTCACAAATACTTGGATTTTGAAATGATTCAAGTCATTAACAGTTGAGACTATCACTCATGGCAATTAAATGTACTTGACTCTGAGCCAATTAAGATCTGATTTTAAAAATACCTCAGACCTTCAGAATCCAAGTAAACTACCCTGAAAAGCAGCTAACAAAAAAATCTACAAGAAAGGTCCCTAAACAAAGAATAACTTCACTTTATACAGGTCATTTTTGAAAGGGTCTAACATTTCTTTAGCTATAGATTTCTGGTCTAGTTAACAGTCAAGGTAGACAGAAACCATGTGTTCCTATAATACAATCGGCTATCCACTGCCTAGGATCATCTCCTAGTAAGCTCTGGATTGTGTCATCTTATTTATCCATTTATTTCTTCGGGAAAATAAAGCACCTATAGCTTACACATAATTCTTATCATCTATAGCTTATAAATGTTCCTCTCATGTTTAAAGGAAATCAGTGGCAAGGACAAACAGTATACTGATATACCTAGTAGTCAAAGATATTACTAAGGATGGCAAAAAAGAGGGACATAATAAGTATGTTAAAGAGAAAGACTATTCTTTCAGATTTTATGCTCTCATCTGCTATTCTGCTGACATGAAAAAATGGCCATTAACAGCATTAGCTCCAAAAGAGAATCATGTCAAGAATGCCTTTGCCAAGTGGGTGTCTAATCTCTGGCAAGTCCAACACCAGGCAACTGGGGAGAGAATACAGAACCCTGTCCCAGGTTCCTTACCTCAGTATGATGTGCACAGATTCCAAACGGGATGTGATATAGGCTTTGGTGACCTCAGGAGTATAAGTTTCCAGCATGTGGGGCTCTGTGGCTTTCACGTATGGCACAGAGGCTGCCAACCGCTGCCATAGGCTCAGGAGATAGTGCACGCTATTCGGGGCAAATTCCCAGTGCTAAGGAAAGCCAAAAGAGTAGGAAGTATACTTCTCATTTCTGTACACAATACATTAGTCCCATGCCACTTGACACAAAGGATAAAGACTTGGGGAAAAAAAAAGACAGATTTTTATGGGCTTTGTTCTGTGCATGACAACTCATCCAATGTACTTATTAGTATTTCAGAGATTAACCATCTAATAAAAAGAGCTGTTCTATCCTGGTTGTGTAAACCTTCCCACAAGGAAAGCCTTGCGTAAGTGGTTCTCAAACATTAGTATCCATGAGGATCACCGGGAGAACTTGTTGGACACAGAGACACTTAGGCTCCACCCTGGACCTACTGAAGCAGAAATTATGGAGGTAAGACAAGCACTTGCATTTTTCATCAAACTCCAGAGGATTTTGAATCAAGCCATAAAATTTGAGAACCACTGCCCTATACTACGTGACTAAGAAAAAGATGTCACTAACTCTTCCCTCTTCTGTCTAGCTCCCTGTTCCAATCTTGCCTTTTTCAGAGTGATAATCTAAATATTATCCCTGCAATTCCTACAAATTCCTCTAACCAAATCCTTGCACTTTTTTAAATGCAAATGAGTAGGCTGCAAGAACTACTCTGCAGAGTTACCCTACACTTCTATTCACTTTGGCTTGAGGGAAAAAAGGGAATACAGGCACACCCACGGGTTTGATTCCAGACCACTACAGTAGTGAGTCAAATGAATTTTTTGTTTCCCAGTGCACATAAGAAAGTTATGTTTGCACTATACTGTAGTATATTAAGTGTGCAATAGCATTATGTCTAAAAAGACAATGTACATATCTTAATTAAAAAATGCTTTATTGCTAAAAATGCTAACCATCATCTGAGATTTCAGGAAGCTGTAATCACTGATCACAGATCACTGTAATACACATGAGAAAGCATGAAATATTGGGAGAATTACCAAAATGTGACACAGAGACATGAAGTGAACAAATGGTGCTGAAAAATGGCACAGACAGAAGACTTGCTCGACGCAGGGGTGCCATAAACGTTCACTTTGTCAGAAATGCAGTATCTGTGAAGCGCAATAAAGTGAAGTGCAAGAAAACGAGGTCTGCCTGTATTCTTAGAAGTTTAAAACCAATGAGCCAGAGAAAAGGTTCCTATGTGTAGGTAAGAGAGAGACAAGCAATCAAAGACAAACCTGTAGGCTGGTCACTGTGAAGTTAGCTATCAATCGGATGACCTCAGGGTAGTTTTCCACCTTTACTAATTCTCCCAGTTGATAGTTACTCTTCAATCGGGCCAGTAGTCTGCAAAACTCATGGTAATTGTTTGGGTCTGATAAACTCTGGTGACAGCACAGAAGGAAAATGAAATGTAAAATGTGATTCACTATACTTCCAGAATGACATTTGGGATGGCATGAGGGGAAAGGAGAATCTACTTTAACTTCTGAGCTACAGGTCCTCCCTTAGAATGACACATCTCGGGGTGTCTGGTTGGCTCAGTTGGTTAAGCGCCCAGCTTTGGCTCAGGTCATGATCTTGCGGTTCGTGAGTTCGAGCCCTGAGTCATGGTTTTTTGCTGACAGCTCAGAGCCTGGAGCCTGCTTCGGATTCTGTGTCTCCCTCTCTCTCTGCCCCTCCCCCACTTGTGCTGTGTCTCTCCAAAATGAATGTTAAAAAAAAAATTAATAATAATAAAAAAAAAAGAATGAAACTTCTGTTAGGATGTTTAAAAACAATTTTTTTTAAAAGTTGTTTTTAAAAAGGGACGGTCGCATCTATTATTTCATGTGTTCATAAAAATCATCCTGTGAGATAAAATTTCTAGCATCAATAAAGAGTCTGAAATAGAAGCCCAGAAGGATCACATTAATTGCCTAAAGCAGCTATTAAATAGCATAAAAGGAGCACATTCTAAGATATGACTGGTCTTATACTGATAAAAAAATTATGAAATTTTCATTCTCACATCTGTCAGATCATTAAATAAGACTAACACTTCAGTGGCAAAGTTACACAAATGTTTAGTTTATTTACATTATATCACCATTGTTATAATAAATTTAGTCCTATATTAGTATGTTTATGTGTTTTACTTCATACTTATATCAAACACTTTGGATTTGCTTGCATATTAGACAAACATATCTGTTTTCTTACACAGGTCTTCCTCTATTAGCATACTTTGTTTTGTTCACCAACACATCCTTGGCACATAGTAGGTGATCTGTGTATTTGTTAAATGTATAAATGCATTTTTAACAGTCTTCAATAAATGCTGCTGAGAAAATTGGACAGCTACATGCAAAAAAAAAAAAAAAAGAAACTGGACCAGTTTCTTATATCATACACAAAAAATAAACTCAAAATGGACTATAGACTTAAATGTGAGATCTGAAGCCATTTTACTCTTAGAAGGAAATGTAGGCAGTCAACTTCTTGACATTGGCTACAGCAACATTTCTTTAGATATGTGTCCTCAGACAAGAGAAACAAAAGCAAAAATAAAGTGCTGGGGCTATACCAAAATAAAATGGTTTTGCATAGTGAAGGAAACCATCAACAAAATGAAAAAACGACCAACCCACTGAATGGGAGAAGATATTTGCAAATGATATAAATACAGAGTTAACATCCAATATATATAAAGAACTCCTACAACTCAACACCAAAAAACAACCTGATTAGAAAATGGGCAGAGGATCTGAATAGACATTTTTCTGAAGACATGTAGATGTCCAACAGACACATGAAAAGATGCTCAGTATCATTAATCCTCAAAACCACAATAAGATACTACCACTTTACACTTGTCAGAATAGCTAGTTAAAAAAAGACAAGAAATACTGGGGCACGTGGCTGGCTAAGTCATTAGAGCATGCTACTCCTGATCTCAGAGTTATGAGTTCAAACCCCACAATGGGTGTAGAGCTTACTTAAAATTTTTTTTTTTTTAACGTTTATTTATTTTTGAGACAGAGAGAGACAGAGCATGAACAGGGGAGGAGCAGAGAGAGAGGAAGACACAGAATCTGAAACAGGCTCCAGGCTCTGAGCTGTCAGCACAGAGCCCGACATGGGGCTCGAACTCACGGACCGTGAGATCATGACCTGAGCCGAAGTCGGACGATTAACCGACCAAGCCACCCAGGCGCCCTGTAGAGCTTACTTTAAACCAAACAAAAAATCTTGACCCAAAAAGACAAAAAATAACAAATGGTGGTGAGGATATGGTGAAGAACAAACTCCCATGCACTGTTGGGAGGAATGTAAATTGGTGTAGTCACTGTGGAAAACAGTATGGAGGTTCCTCAAAAAAGTAAAAACAGAAATACCATATGATATAGTAATTCCACTACTGGGTATTTATTTACTCAAAGAAAACAAAAACACTAACCTGAAAAGATATATGCACCCCTATGTGTACTGCAGCATATACAACACAATAACCAAGACATGGAAGCAACGTAAGTGTCCACTGACAGATGAATGGATAAAGAAAAGTGGTGTGTGTGTGTGTGTGTATGTGTGTGCATATATATAGAGAGGCAGACAGAGAAAGACAAATACCATATGATTTCATTTATATGTGGAATCTAAAAAACAAAACAAATGAACAGACAAAAAAAAGCAGAGACAGACCTATACATACAGAGAACAAACTGATGGTTGCCAGAGGGGAAGGTTTGTGGGGATGACCAAAAATGGGTGAAGGGGGAGTGGGAATACAGACTCCTAGCTATGGAGTCAATAAGTCACAGGGATAAAAGGGTACAGCACAGGGAATATAATCAACGGTATTGTAGTAGTGTTGTGTGGTGACAGATGGTAGCTACACTTGAGGTAAGAATACCATAACATAAAGAGTTGTTTCACTACGTTGTACATCTGAAACTAATGTAACATTCTGAGACAACTATACTTCAACTTCAAAAAAAAATTTTTTTTTATTTTTTTAAACAGAGGGACAGGACTAAGTATTTAAAAATGAAATGCTTGTATGGTATTTCCTAGTATAGAGAAGTGGTACTTTAAGAAAAGTAGGTGTTGGCTGAATCTCTGGGACTGAAAAAGACAAAAAGGGCAATCGAGTTACAGAATGTATATATTAGAAAAAGCACTTTATCTCTCTTCCCACCTAAAAGCAGCCCTATACACTTAGGTAAATAATGTATATTAAAAAAAAAAGAAACAAAAACAAAAACCACATTTCTTGAGGGAAAATGACTAGCTCTCTCCCTATTTTTCCTGTATAAGTCCTGCATTCTTGAAGCGAGAGCATACAAATCCCTCGTTTGGGATCAAGAAACTGCCCACAGATACAGATTCACTTAAACCTTCTGAAGAATGACACACCCAACTGCTCTCTAGGATTTCTGCTAAGTGTGGCCTCTAGGTGGATTTCCTTCTGACTCCTAACAGATAGGCATATACTAATCACCCCCACCCCCACAACAGCATATATATGTATGTATTTATTCAAATAAAAATAAATTCTCAAAAATCTTACCTGTGGGTTTTCCAGTATTCGTTTAACACCATCAACAAGATGAGAGAGAAACTTGGCCCTCTCTGCATTATTAAACAGGGATCTTCTGACTGAGGCAATCTGTACTAAGCAGGATAATACCTAAAAGCAGATGCAATCCAAACACAATTGATTAAAAAGATGATATGGCTATTCCATATTATCTTTTCCCTCCTTCCCCTCCTATAATATTCTTCTTACATATGCCATTAATTCTTTTCTTTCAACCCCTGCTACCATTTCAATGATGTAGAAAAAGTTGAGGAAGATGCAACTTAGGATATTGGAAACAGCTTTATTACAAGAAAAACAACCCCATTAGATCCAAGTTACCATAACAACTAGTTAAATCCAGAGTTTAGAAATTCACTTAGGTATTATTCTTTGACCACCTACCGGCTTCTTTGATTCTTGTTAAGATATGTATTTAAGGTTTTAAAATATCATTCAATTCATAGTTTAAGTAAAGTTTTAGATTTGGTTTTCTCTGTTTCATGAAGACTTTTGGCTCATCAGGCTTTGCTATGTAGTGCTATAATGAAATAACCAAGTTATATCTGTGTCCTAAAAAAACCCAGGCTTTATACTGAAAACACTTCTCTTTCCCCACTATGTTAGATATTTACACTGTTTGCCCCTCCAGATCTATATCTTCTATCCTTCTCCACACTGCTCTACTCCTTCAGAAGCTGACTTCTGTTAACTAAGCAGAGCCAAGCTCCACTGCCCTCTTGCCTCTAGTAGGCCTCAACCACTGGAAAGTTCTAGCAGGAGATTAAGGGCAGGAAGAGAGAGGCACCCCCTCTCAACTCCTGGCTGGGCCATGATTGGCAGTGTCCCTACTTCTGCTGTCCAGCCCTCCCCTAAGCCACAGCTTCAGCTCTTTCCAGGGTTTCCTCCTCTTGCCCCCATGGGCTCCCCACTATTGCACTCCCTTAAGGGTGTATGGCACCTCACCACCCCTTGTTGGATTCCCTTAACGTTGCCCACATATCTTTACAAATAGTCCTTTCACTAACTACCCCTCTTGAGTGAGCTACCTTTTCCTGAAGTAAACATAAAGATACAAACAGCAATGTATTCATGTTTCTACTAAAGCAAAGGTCTACATTTGGAAAAGTACCATAATAATCAGGAAAACAGTCTACTGTAGAAAAACTATGCAAAACATCCATTACTTTCCTGTTTTATTTGTGTTTCGTACAGTAGCATTTTACACCAAACAATTTGAAATACAAGACCAGTATCTCTTAGGACCTGGATAATTTTGAGATTTGAGGAGGGTAATTATTCTGCTTTAAAGAAGAAATGCATTACTTCCAAGAGCCCTCAAATGTTGTCCAGGATAGTATACAAATTTGTCTTCCCCTTACAGCTTCCATTTATCACCTATGTAACATGTGCCTGAGGATTTTAAAAACTTTTCTTGGGCAGGATCATCTTCATTTAGACAATACAAGGTGAACCCTCCCACTCCAGCCTGTGATTTGAGGTGTAGTATAAAGTCAGATTCAAGATGAGACCAAAAGAGCTTGACATCTGCAGCAATTTGTCATTAGACAGGAATAATTTAGAGAGAATTAAGTTAAGACTTTACTGCAAGAACCTTTAGGGTACAAGCTTTACCACAAAAGGCTAGATAACTACCCCCACTATTTCTATGCCTTGCTTCTAGGATTTTATACAACAAAATGAACAAGCATAAGGCTCATTCACCATTGCTACTTTCTAGAAGTAGGTTTGTTTTAGAAACTGTGGTCCTGACTCACCAGAGGTGAAAATGAAGGAGGGATGGAATGATACAGGTCAAAAAACAGCTGCAGAGTTGAAGAATCTAAGAATGCTGGAAAAAGACAAAGGAGTGCGTTACTGAGTATGTCTGCTCATTGCCAGTGGTACACATGGGACTATGTATCAGTGGACATCTCCCTGCTTTCCTATCTCCCAGTGTTTACCTCCTTTCAAAGTGACAAGGTAAGAGGGGCTTTTTGTTTCCCTCGCTGTTGTTTTTAGAGAACTAGGTTTTAGCTCCTCTAAGACACAGATTCATTTTTCTGACTCTCAGAGAACTTAAACCAATCAGGACTGTGTTCAAGTTTTATCCTAAAGAACACAGAATAAGAACAAGTTCTTTTATTTCATTTTTAAAGCTAGAAATTATGTCAAATGAGTAAGATCACAGAGGTCTCTAGGTGATTAATGTAGGAAGGTCAAAGTTACATTCGTTAGTAACCCAGTAACTAAAAAAAGGCTCTGAGGCTGAGGGATCTGTAAGATTCCTCCAACAACCTCTTCCTCACTTTATCAAGGCAGATGCTGACCTTCTAAATCGTCTCTAACAACAAGCAAAGGGTTGTCATCCCACAGACGCTGTGCAGGTCTGAGCAGCAGCAGTCTGTCCCAGGTGGTAAAATTCTGTTACCTGATCTCCAGCTGGTGGGGATCTGTACTGTGCACAGGTCATCTGAGGACTCGTCAGTAGAAGTGCCGATGAAATCAAAGTTTAGGCAGTTATGAGTGAGTTTGAGCAGTTGCATGAGCAAGCCATGCTGACTTTCATCATTCAAGTTTAGATTCTTTCCTGAAGCCTGTAAAAGTGACCACATAATGAGCCCCAAACAATCACTCCTCTCTTCCCAGCTTGCTGCCAGACTCCTGAGAAAGCTGTTAAGCCAGATAAGGAGGGCAGTATTTCAACTCAATAAAGCAAGTTTTCCCCTGCAAAAGACACTGTACTTCCATCACCTTAATGTCACTATGAAAATCCTAGATCCTTATTTACCATAAAAACATGAAACTGGTATTTAAAGACATCCCTCTTTGGACACTTATCCTTTACATGTTGTAGACACAGTGACCACAAGGGATTCTGAAGCAATATGGGATGTGTGGTTGTTCCATTTGCTATGAGATCCTAATAATTTCTAGATAGCGTCTGTGAACTCAGTGACGGGCTGGCTAACTGTTTTTGACAGTATCAGTGGGGAGGAGTCAATCCTCAGTTTTCTCCAAAGCTTTTCCCCTCCAGGGGGTACAACAGCTTTTGCCAGGCAGCTTGCCCAACCTGAGGAATGTTTGGGAATTCTGAGGTAGAATGAAGTAATTGAGGAAGATGAACATCATTAAATGGAGCAAGAGAAAGAATCCAAACTTGCTTCTAAAAGTTGAGACATAATGGAAAAAGAGACTAAAAACAAAAACAAAACAAAAACAAAAACCCAACTCCCCAAAACCCCCCACAACAAAACAAAAACAAACAGCCAGAGGCTAATCCCATTTAGCTTTCTACAGAGAGAAGCTTCCTTACACGTTGTTACAAATGTGTAGAACTCATAGGTGAGCATTGTTTTCTTAGTTCAACTCTATCCACAAATGAACCACAACACCAATTTTCTGCTTTAAAACAGGTAATTTCCTTATATGATAACTGTCTACCCCTTCAGGATATGAAATCTAAATGGATGTTAAAAATTCAAAATCTACTTTTCCTTACAGATGTTGCTTGTTTATTTGCTGCCTGTAACTCAGCAGGGGGCAGGGGAGCTGGCCTGTTTCAGTATGCTAACAATGCAGCCTGAACCTACTTTCAGAGCACTAAGAATCCAAACACCATAAAGCTAACATGCCTTTACTCCATGAAGGAAGATTTTATGTGCGTATAAAAAAAGCCAACAGCAAGTCCCAAATTCTGTGCTATACTAGATTCCTTGGGATATGTGTTCATTTACTGTGCTTTGCTTAGGGGAACAGCTCTGAAATAGGGCAATTCCAATCCTTTTCCTAATGTCAGTGGTCAGCGTGCCACTTTCTTCTGCATCTCAGAGGCAGGTGTCGTAGGAGAGATGGTGATGGTTAAAGGGCTGCACCAACTCTCAAGGGGTTGGCTTGGAGCTGACCCCTAACAGGTCCCCACTCATTCTCATCCTTTCAAAGAGGCCTGGGAAGGAGGACCCAACCTACAATCTTACCTGTTTTAGTAAATTGCAGGAAAGTGTGAAGATATCAAATAACGATGAATCTCGGAAAGAGGAGGCTATTTTTCTGTGCTTGGTTAAAGGATGGGTGGTGTCTGCCTGTGCAAAAAATAAACCAATCCAAGTTTTAGAATTAATTGCAAAGAAAAAAAAACTTTCATGCAGACTTCAAATAAACTAGGATTTCCAATAAAACCAACTTGTATATACAAAATACATTTTTAATGTTTAAATCACCATTAACTTATGTATAATAAGAGGATGCAAAGGACAATAAGCGGCTAACAGCTAGCCAGGATCTGTCTATTGCTTACAGATGGAAGACGGAAAGAGAGATGAGTATCTCCACTCCAAAGTTTTAATTTCCTCTGCACATGGGGGTAAAATTTAACAAACTGCTGGTAGATATTGCTAATAATTACTAGCATGTTGTATTGTGGCTTAGTCTCAGAAACAGACAGTGGCAAGGCTTGGGTTTGGTAAACAATCTGCTCAGGGCTAAAGTTACCATAGAATTTCTACAACAGTCATTAATTAACTAACAACCATGAACTTAGGATAACTGACAATAGCCCACAACATTCTCTGCCTTCTCTAACCTATTTCAACATGTAGTCTCTATCCCAGAAGTGAGCACTTAAATTGAATGGTTGTATTGGTCTCTCATTTTTTTCCTCTGTTCTTCTCTTTTCAGCCAAACTTTAAAGGTTTCTGTGGTTAAGGACTCCATTGCTGGCTTCTTTAGTATGCCCTCTATTTCTGACACACAGACACTTCAGTAAGGGAACAAAGGGATTTCAAGGTTACCAAGGGAATTTTTAGTCCAACCACCTACTGAAAGCTTAAATCTCTTCTATAGACCAATCAACTCATTCAAGAGGGGGCTCATTAAAGAGTAATGCAGCACTCCCTTTGATTCTCTTTTTTTTGTTTTAACGCTTTATCTATAAGTAATCTCTACACCCAGTGTGGGGCTCAAACTCATGACCATGAGATCAAGAGTCACATGCTCCTCCTACTGAACAAGCCAGGCACCCCTCCCTTGATTTTATTTCTAAGTTCAAACACGAATGGTAACAGAAAAATGCTGATTTAAATCTGACAATCCCCTCCCCCCAAAAAACACAAACCCAACAGAAAATTGAATTTTATAGAGGTTCAAAATATTCCCCAATTCTAGCTTCACTGTCACTGTGTCATCATAAATGTCTTGAATATTATTCCATTGCTAGATTATGTACCATATTCCAAGTATAATCAGTTATGCTGATCATAATAGAGAATACTTACATTAAGTACATTACACACATTTCCATTAAGACAGACAAAAGTTTGAAGTTTTCTTTTTTAAAAATATTAACTTTAATGTATTTTGTGGGGCTAAGCTTCAAAGAAGAGAATATTAAAAAAAAATTTTTTTAATGTTTATTATTTATTTTTGAGAGAGAGACAGAGAACAAGTGGGGGAGGATTAGAGAGAGAGGAAGACACAGAAGCCAAAGCAGGCTCCAGGCTCTGAGCTGTCAGCACAGAGCCCAACGCAGGGCTCAAACCTATGAACCATGAGATCATGACCTGAGCCAAAGTTGGATGCTTAACTGACTGAGCCACCCAGTCACCCCCAAAAAGGAGAACATTAACTCCGCAATCTCTGTATTTAGTTAATGCATGCTTTACTACTACCACAAAAGTAATAGCAGTTACATTAATAAGTTAGTTGTTAAGAACATTGGTTCTGGAATAAGACTATGTGGGTTCAAATTCAGATACTTTTGCTTGCTGACTGCGACATCTTAGGCAAATTATTTACCTTTATGTGCTTCAGTTTCCTTATATAGAAAACGGGACAACCATAGTACCTACCTCACAGGACTACTGTGAGAATAAAATTAGTTAATATAAGTGAAGTCTTTAGAAGAGTGCCTGTCACATAGTAATCACTCAAAAGTATAAGCTATTATTATTTTGATAATGATTGACCACAGTGGGGATCGCATGTGACATAGAATATAATATGGACTCCAGGTTTTAAATGGCTGTAAGCTGATGCATTTATAGTAGTACTAACTCACAGTTAAAATTTCTCAGGGTTAATAAAAATGTCTGCATAAATATGCACCAGAGCAACAGTGATGCCAATGTAATTAACAGCTGACAACCGAAGGGTGAGATGTCACAATTAATATTAATACTGGCCTGTTCAATAATTATAAAATTTTAGCCGGATATAAAAGTAAATGACTACCAAAATAATAGCCAGAGCGAAAGAAAGCCACTGGTGTTTCCTCTGTAGTAATCTATAACGTCAATGGATACTCAAATAATTATTTGGTATTTAGCACAATGTTTTATGCATTCTAAAAAGATCCCCCCACAAATCTTTAATAGCACATGGGAACTGAGTTTTAAATGACTATAAACACATACTAATGTATACAGAAGTGGCACACAAATATTCTGGTTCCACTTTTGTGGTCCCTTTTTTGGACTCATTTAACAATTGTTTCATTAACGTTTTGACTTAGGACTGTTCCTCCCATCTCTCACAATGAACCTTAATTCCAGCAAGGATAGCTAGCTGATGGGAGGATCAAATGTTCTGGAGACAGAAGAGGACCAGGACATTAAGAATGAGGAAGGCTGCACTTACAGAGGAAAACCCAATGGAACTATTGTTTCAAAGGGCATTAATCACTTACCGCAAAAGCACACAACTGCCAAAAAAGATCATCCCACACATAGCAGAAAACACCAATACTGAGAAAAAATATGGCACTTACTTCAATGAGGAAGGCTGTAGCACTTACTTGATTAATTTCATTGGTTAGCTGAGATAAAATTGTGACGCCAATGATGCAGTATTCAACACTATCCTGGAAAAAAAAACAAAAACAAAAACAAAAACATAAGGTAGAAGTTGGGATGTGCAGCTTGATTTCAGCAATGGCAGTGCACTCACAATTTTGAAATGGCACAATCCTGTGTTGCTATCAAAACTGCCTGGATAAGGTAGCAAGGAATTGCAGTTTAAAACTGTTGCTTTGCTGGGGCGCCTGGCTGACTCAGTTGGTTGAGTGTCTGACTTCAGCTCAGGTCACGATCTCATGGTTTTTGAGTTTAAGCCCCGTGCTGGGCTCTGTGCTGACAGCTCAGAGCCTGCAGCCTGCTAGGGATCCTGTGTCTGCCTCTCTATGCCCCTCCCCTGCTCATGCCTCTGTCTCTCTCTTTCTCTGAAAAAGTAAATAAACATAACATAACATAACATAACATAACATAACATAACATAACGTAAAACTATTGCTTTGCAGCACACAAAACCTAGCAGTCATGCAGGGAGACTGCTAAATCTGCCTTTATCAACATTGAGGCCTTTTGTACTTTAAAAATACTCGTATTACCTCATACCCATTATACAAAGAGAAACTGGCAAAATACATTTAAGATAAGTGACAAATGAATGCATAACATAATTTACAAAGAGACTACATACAATAAGAAAAAGACAAAGAACCAGACTTTTAAAATGTACATAAGATATAAAACAGGAAGTTCACAGAAAAAAATAGGTAGTAAATTAACAAATGAAAATTTTGTTTTGTCTCATTTATAACTCAAATGCTGAGATACTAATTCTTTTTAGCTATTAAATTGGAAAAATTAAAAAGCTGAGCTCCCAGGGTGAAGGTACGGGAGAAAGGCAGACACTCTTTAATTGCTGTAGGAAACAACTTTTTTTGAGGATAATTTGGAAGTATCTTTGACAGCCAAAAATGCACATAGCCCTTTGATTGTATAATTCCATGGCTAGGAATTCACTCTTCAAACACACTTACTCCAAATATGACAGGTATATATATTCTAGGATATTCATTCAAGTGTTTACATAACAGTCAAAATAGAAAACTAAACTAAATGCCCACCTATATAAGAAATTAGTTAACTAAATTATGGTATCTTAAGATTGGAACGGAGTTTGTCTGTGCTGACGTGTAAACATGCAAAGCTAAGGCATATTAAAGGTGAAAAAGACACAGAAGAGAATGTATAAGATAATACCACTTTGTGTAATGTTTAAATGTGTAATGTTTATTACATATGCGTATGCAAGCTGCTTCTCACATTCTTATTACATCAGATATATACATCTTACCTGTAAAAACCTTGTGACATCTGTGATTGCATTTCTGAAGACATAGTCATCCTTCTGACAGTCAAACCAGCCCAGTTTTGTGATCCTGGCATATAACTGAATAAGCGCTTGCGTCACAAAAGTCGCCAACTTTGGCCGAGTGGCAAGGTAGTTGAGCACATAGTTCCCTACAAAACAAAAAAAGTCACATAAAGCAAGCTCTGCCAGGGAAGGGCAAACATCTTTAAATATACGAAATGTCTGAGGAATGGTAAATTTAGACTATTTCCCCTAAACCTCCTGTAACTCTTGTTTTTGTTGTATTCCCTTAATTCTTAATACTACTGAGAAAATGGCCCTTTGAATTTAAGATTACTAGGATTTCCAATTCAGGATTTTATAGTTGTCACAATGAAGACCCTGGAGTATGGCCATTCTGAATGTACTTGAGCTTGAATGTACTGAGCTTGTCTGCACAGAATTCAAAATCCTTAACAATTGTTTTTTCTTAGTTATTAGTGGCAGTAAAGGCTGAACAAAACAGTCTGATGACAAAGGACAGGACTGTCCCCCTGATGACAAAAGGGAGGACTTAGACTTATCTAGAAATAATTATATAAGGCCCCTAATTCTGGAAAAAAACTGGATTCTATATATTTTTTATGCTCAGCAATTTCAGAACATTATCAAACAAGCAACACGAATTTAACTATTATTAGCACATCATTAAACAAACTAATTTCTTGAAGGAAAAACCGATAATTCTCTACTTACGAATATCTATGCGTTGCTCCAATGGTAGAGGGTTGTTTGTGCGTGATACAAGCTTTGTAAGGCATGTAGCTGCCAGTAACTGGGAGTAAGAGGACTGTGAAAAGAGGGGGGAAAAGACTCAGAATTCAATTTTATTGAATTAGTCAGTCATGAGGCTTTTTATTTGGATATCTATGCTTAGATTCAAGAAAAATTAATCAGTTTTGCTATTTTCTTCGTTTCTCTGCATTTTAGAGGGCCTCAGGAAAAATGAGTCCCACACACAGTACGTGTTCACTTAACTGATTTCAGTTACGAACAAGGCAGTATGAAGTGAATGGCCTGATCAAACTGAACCCAGTGCCACTTCTGCATCACTTAGAGGGGGTCACTTCAGAAAGATATTAAGAAGACAGATCTCTTATTTAAACTGAGAAATCTTCTGTCAAAAGCCTTGTTATAATGATGCTTCAAAAAGTTTCAACTCAAAATATTCCTGTAGTATACCATTAGAAAGTTAAAAAAAAAAAAAGCAGCATTACAGGAAGTCATTACATTAAGCTGTACAGTTAATCCTAAACTTTTATCTTCACAGCAGCATAACTAGCAATCAGATACAGCTTTCCAGAATGTATATGGTAGTTTTAAAGTAAATTTATAACAATTATTTATGAGAAAGAAAAATTATGCCCTGTGCAAGGGAATAGCATTATCATATTCTCGTATGTGGATTTTATGAATTTTAACCTTATGGAGAATCAAGAGTATTCTAACTGATCATAATGTATAAAAGGGAGCCATGTACAAATTCTTCCATGTGGCTCTATTATAATAGTGTCATATAACAGTGACAGACTCAGAACTATTAAAACAATTTAATTAAGGTTTAAGGATAATTTCCCACGACACTAAAAGTCCTTAAGACAGCAGGCTATCCATAGGCACTGCATAATGCCACCAGTTATAAAAAACTTTATGCTTAAGAAAAAAAAAATCTATAAAAAAATCACTTGACATGTGACTTTTACTCAACAGCCCTGAACATGGGTTAACTGATTACAGCAGGTGTGTCAAATTACTAATAACGCAAGAGAGGTTACTCTAACTGCAGAATAGAGCATATAAATGTAACTATACAATATATAACATCTAAATGGTTTTCACACATAATTCCAATAAATCTGCTAGGTCACTCTAAGAAGTCAATAGAGATTAGAAGGAAGCATCCACTATAATTGTGTTTAGTATTGCACCAATTTATTCCAGCCTGTTTTACTTACTGACTGTCAACATGAGGATCCGGAGTTAACGATGTCAGATATGATAGGGTGGGGCCCCAGTGGGAGTCACCTGTAAGAGCTGGTTGTGCATCTCCCATAGCACAAATATACAAATCTAAGTGGGCCAATCCTAAGACTGAGTGACTGGAAAGCAATATACAAAACAGTACATGCAGAAGCAGAGCAGAGCACTCTACAACCTCTGACCCGGGTCTCTGTAACCTTCAGATATTTGCTGCTAGTCGGGATTCTGATTCTCGGTGCCCTTTCATGATACCCTGGTTGGATTCTTACCCTTCCCTTCCTAAGATCTCCATCTTGCCTAAAATGTTAACTTAATCAAATTATGTCTCATTAACAGTATTATATTGATCACCACACTGCCATTTTTAAGCTGGAAGGAGCTCTGATTCCCTTTTTAAAAACTGTAACTTCTTGTAGTTTTCGTTGTCAAGATTTTCCCCAACCCCTCTGAGGCAGTAAGCAGTGGCTCTGGTACAGAGGAGGAAGAACAGAGGTGACCAGGAAGCTTGTACGTTGTGTGACACGGGCTATGTGGGTAAGAAAGGTCTGTCTTCTTTGTAAAGGATATGAGGTGGTACTTAAGTGTGAGAAACAGGAAAAAAAAAGTCCCAGAAATATGATTCAAGATGAAAAATGAGAGAACAAGATATATTTCAGTGAGATTTTCCTGATGGGGCTGTGTGTCCTTTTGTTGTCGACCAGGCAGCTGGCTATGGTGCTTTTTAAAGGTGAAATTAAGGAGGCAGAGGTACCTAGAAGAATTAAGGAACAAAACTTATCCCAGTCCACCCTTAAACTTAGAATGTATTTTCCTCAACCTTTCTGATCCTACAGGATTTTTCAAGCCTTACGTACACTTCCTCTTTCGAGGAGCAGCTGGCACTTGCTCAGGCAATCAGGGCTGTTGGTGAATTCAACCAAGGCTTTCTCTGCCTGCAGTCGAGTGGTTGTGTCTGTTGTCTCATAGAGCTGTTTGCACAGATTCTCGAGTTGGGCCAGGCTCTGGAAAAGATCAGTCAAGAAAGAAATCAGTCTATACACACAATGTACTGTCCTCAAAGCCACTAGACAAAGATAAGTAATAATCAATGGAGAGAGACTTGCTTTTCAACTCTGAGGAGAATCTGGGCGACCTTTATCTCATAATAACTATTTATAGCTTTTTAAAAATTTTATGCTTTAGAAGACAAAATGATAAAATACCTAAAATGTCTATCTATACTTTTTTAGTCATTGCCTTAAAGATCAATCACAAACAATACATTTTTCCTTGCAAATACCCATCCTCCTAAGCTTTTCCAAAAGGCTTTCAAATAAAAATTCAGAATTTACTTGCTCTCCCATCAATTTCAAAACTCAATACTAGAGGCATTCCTGTAAAATTAAGCACATAAACACACAATGTGTCACACATCTTTATATAGTTTTAAATATTTTCCCTTTGCCTAGTAGTTATTAGCTTACAGTTCTGTGTCTGAATAAATAAAGATGGACAACCTCTCTGGGAAAGCTTCAGAATGCATGTACGCACCTTCCTCCCTGGATCCCTCATGTTTAAAGTTCAGCAGACTCTCTTCTCCTGTTGTACTTTAAACTTGTGTTTCAGCTCCAAATTTAAAGTGGAAGGGTCAAAATACATTCAACCCTAGCATATGCTCAGACGGAGATAAGACGAGGGAAACGCCCCCAAACAAACCCTTCTCTTCAAATCTTGAAACAGTTCCAGGGAGGCAGGAAGGGGATGGGTGTGTGCTTCAGTCAAAACCCAAAGGGATGCAAGTCTACTTCCACTGAACGTGGAAGTGTTGAGAAGCAAAGAGGAAAGAAACCTGTAAGAGTGCACTTAACTGTCACCTCTCACTGACTGAAGAGGAGGGCAAACATCTGTTAGTCTTTAAAGAAATGGTTTGGACTTTAAGAAGAAATCTGAGCCTATTTTCTACAATAGCAAGCAAGATTTGGTTTAAAGAGTTTGAGGGATCCTACTATTAGAAATGACAATTCTGGCAAGAACAGAAATAATAATAATAATAATAATAATAATAATAAACAACAAACTGACCTGGGTAAATAGTCTAAAATTTATTACACAGGCAATCTGCTCAAGGCTTTTCACCACCAATTTATTTCATTATGGCGTTAACTTTATAAATCACAGCTTTTCCACTAAGCAGGAAAGCCCTTAGGGCAGGATACCTATTTTACTCAACCTGATTAAGAAATTTCAAACATTAACCTAAAGAAAACAAGAAAGACAAGTACTGACACTCTTAAGATCAGGGGTCTTGCTTCTGAGAGCACAACAAACACAACTGCTACTCCAAAACAAAACAAACCAGCCACCCTTCAAAACATCTTGGGACTCTGATTAGCCTTATATTTAATTTGTCCCTCTCTGACCTCCAGGAGTCTCACTTAATAACTTTTTGAACTTAAAAGCACAGACAAAACTGCACTTGCAAAGTCAGATCTCGATGAAGTTCCTCCATAAGTACCTGATTTTTTCACAAGCTTATAAACACAAAGAATAAAGTATAAGACTAATTAATTACATATAGTCCATAAACACATGTGAAAGCAATATGGTTGCAATATTGGCCCACAACCCTACTGACAAATATATTAGTTTAATTTTAAATTTTTATTTATTTTTGAGAGACAGTGAGCAGAGAGGGAGAGAGAGAATCCCAAGCAGGCTCAGTGCATCAGTGCAGAGCCCAACATGGGGCTCCATCCCACGAATCACACGAATCACACGAATCACGAGAAGATGACCTGAGCTGAAATCAAGAATCTGATGCTTAACCGGCTGAACCACCCAGGTGCCCCAAATCAGTTTAATTTTAAATCCCCAAGTTCACAAGATTTTGTTTCAGCCCCCCCCCCCCCCCCCCATGAAATGATTCATTTAGGGGTGCCTGGGGTGGCTCAGTCAGATGGGCATCTGACTTCGGCTCAGGTCATGATCTTGTGGTCTGTGAGTTCAAGCCCCATGTCAGGCTCTGTGCTGACAGCTTAGAGCCTGGAGCCTGCTTCAGACTCTGTGTCTCCCTCTCTCTCTCTGCCCCTCCCCCACTCATGTTCTATCTCTTGCTCTAAAATAAATAAACATTAAAAAAATAAAATAGAATAAAATGATTCATTTAAAAAGGGAAAATTTATTTTAGAAACAGGTAACACAGAAACCATCAGCAGCCTCATAAGTCCACAGCCATCACACACTTGGAGCTTTCCAAAATCCTGAACAGGATACTCCCTAAACAGTCATGCTGCTTAAGGTATAATGACTCTCCTTAAAGTCTGATCAAGCAGTTCTGGTAGCTCCCCCAGTGCATCTCTTGTTTATGTTTACTATAACAAAGTTGTTCACATGACAATGGCTAGGCATCTGTCACGGGTAGTTCCTTATTGCTAAAAACCTACATGCAGGTTATGGTGGGCCTTCTTGGTTGTTGTTTTGTTTTGATCTGCTTTAATTCAGGAGACAAAAACATACTGCAGGGTAAGTCTGCTAATGAGTTCTCAGCTCAGGAAACAAGTCTGTTTAAAAACCAAAAAAGTAATTTGACCATTTACACAAACAGTTTGAAGAACTATAGCTCTATTTCTGTGTCTCCAGAAGAACAAATGGGAAACAATTTTGTTTTCCCAATTAGTGAAAACATCTAAAACCCACAGGGTTAAGAGTCATTTTATTTGGGCTAACCCATTTTACCCATGGAAGGAGAGGAGAATGAGACATTTATCTTTATGCTCTTTTGGATCCTAATGTTTCCAAAGCAAATCTAAGTCTTTTGAATCATCTTTTTTGGGACCCTGAATAAAACAATTTATCCTGCAATTATCTGATCAGCTATTAAATTTCACATTTTGGATAGCAACAACACATCACAGCATTTTTTCCCTCTGCACAGTAACAGCTGTATTAAACCTTCTCCCACCCACCAGCTTTACTGAGGACATCTATTACATGACGCCAGTTCAGTCACAGAAAAGCCTCCAGAGAAGAATGCCTATTTTCTATTCCTGAGTTTGCCAAATGTATAATCCACAAAGAAACTTCCATCTGGTCCCATTGGAACAGAAAAGCAAACATGGGTAAAATACTTCACAAGACTGGAAGGGTTCTTCCACTAGCAAAGTACTAGAAACGCGAGGCAAACTCCCAAACCTAGACCACATGGTTAAGATGAAGGTACTCAAAGAATATATCTTCATTAATATTTAGCAACAGTATTATTTTATATAGCCTTTCAAACTTGAATAGAGAAAATGCAGCTCATTTATTCTCACTTTTTAAAAGTTTATTTGGAGAGGGAGAGCATGAGCAGGGGAGGGGCAGAGAGAGAGGGAGAAAGAGAATCCCAAGCAGGCTCCACACTACCACTGTAGAGCCTGACATGGGGTTGGAACTCACAAACTGTGAGATCACTACCTGAGCTGAAGCCAAGAGTGGACACTTACCTGCCTGGGCCACCCAGGTGCCTGTTATTCTCATTTCAAAAGAAGGTGCAACCAATTGAGACTAGAACGCTCAGAATACAATGATTTACCTGAAGAGTTTCCTTTAGATTAGAGGAAAGTGAAGACTGTACATCAGATACAAAGCAGAATACCTTGGAACTTATTTAATTTGTAAAATATTGCTTTTTATAAAGCCTAACAGTAAATACTTTTAAATTTAAGCCTCACTGCTTAAAAAGAATTCACTTGGAGATTTCCAGAGACTAGGATAACTCACTTTTAGGAAGGATTTGATGACATTCCCAATAGTGCTGAGTACTGAACTAGAAAACAAACATAACCCTTGGATGACTAGTCAGATTTCCAGGTTTTCTGCAGAGCACATTCTTAATCTGACAGCCACCAGTACCACTTGAAATGATGAGAAACTACCATTTTATTACAAAGTGTGAAGTACAGGCTCAATCCAGTGAATTTCTCATAAAAAACAGTAGATTCACCAATTCAGCATCTGGATTCTGATTAGGATGTCTTAAATATATTTTAAAAAGCTGCTGAAAAAAAAAATCAAGCCACTTTCAACTGCTCATAAACTACATTAATTTAGATCTTCTTTAGTTGGAATTTTTCTGTGTACTAGGAAAACACTGTGCTAAGTAAATTAAAAATGCATACTGAAGGGCACCTGGGTGGCTCAGTCGGTTGAGCATCTTCGGCTCAGGTCGTGATCTCACGGTTTGTCGGTTCAAGCCCCAGGTCAGGCTCTGGGCTGACAGTTGGGAGCCTGGAGCCTGCTTTGGATTCTGTTGTCTCTGTCTCTCTCTGCCCCTCCCCTGCTCGCGCTCTCAAAAATGAATAAATATTTTAAAAAATGCGTACTGAAACTGGTAGGTGAACCATTTTAAGCATCTATAAGTAAGGTTAATAAAATTAATATACTAATTTATTATTTATCGTTTCAATAAGTCATTCTTATTATCAATAATGAGTACCCAATTATCACAGATATCTTTTAAACTCCTAAAGATGCAGTAACATGTAGTTGTTAGGTTAAAAAGCAAGTGACAAAGCTGTATGTAGGGTATATCATTTGTGATATATGTTAGCAAATTCACAGAAGGAAATCTGGATGCATACAAATCAACCAATGATCTGGAATATGAGATTATGCGAAACTGTCAATTTCTATGTTATGTATTTCTGTAACTTTTGAAGTTTTGACTATGACCATGTATTACTTGTAAGCAGGCACCCCCCTCCCCAACAACTATATAAATATTTTTTAAAAGGGCAAATTTGAGCTACATTCTTTCTAAATTAACTCTTCTAATTAGGAACATATTACTAATTAACAGCTGATTCTGTTTACCATCAGAATTCATAAAACCAACTAAAAAAACCAAAAAGGCAAATGGCTATTCCAAAAATGAAATTTTTAAAAAGTATGTCTCTATTTATTACTTTTATTTTACTCTTTCTTACCAAGAAATGCTGTAAGTTCAAATGCTGGTAGTTTAAATGGCCTAAAAAATTCCACACAAAGTTTCCTCTTGTTTATAAAGTTATCTAGAAGGCAATCTTGTGGGCCAAAGCCATTCTGGTTTTACACATATATCAGCAGATCTCTAAGATGTTATACATTGCAGTGGAGTCAATGGAGGGAAAGGAGCTAGCTCGAATGAGAATGTTTATATATGCAAACTACTTATTTTTAAAAGTTAAAGAGGGGTGTCTGGGTGGCTCAGTTGGTTACGCATTTGACTACAGCCCAGGTCATGATTTCAGGGTTCGGTTCATGAGTTCGAGCCCTACATTGGGCTCTCTGCTGTCAGCACAGAACCCACTTTGGATTCTCTGCCCCGCCCCGGCCCCTCCCCCACTGGTTCTTGCTCTCAAAATAAATAAATAAATAAACTTTATGTAAAAAAAAGTTAAAGAAAAAAATTTACAAAGCCAGTGCACTTTACAAATATCCAAATGGCCAATAAGCAAAAGAAATGGTGCTCAATCTCAATTATCAGGAAATGTAAATTCAAACCACATGAGACATCCATCAGAATGATTTATAATGGAAGAGCCAAGATCTAGCATTGGTTAGGATGTGAAACAAGAACTCATACACAATTGTGAAGTCTGAACTAGTTCAAACATACTGGCAAATTGGCCACTATCTATTAAAGCTCAAAATATGTATACTCTATGACCTAGCTATTCTACTCCTGTGTATATAATTAACAGAGATGTGTGCTAAATTCACCTCAGACAAAACAAAAAAAACCATGTAAAAGAATGTTCATGGCAGCACTAAATGTAATCACTCCTAAATGGAAAGCCAAATGTCCATCAACAATAGTATAAATATTTCATTTCTTAATCTGGGTTCTGGTTACACAGGCACGTTCATTTTGAGAAAATCCACTGAACTGTGCAATTTGTATAATTTTCTGTATGTGTGTTCTACTTCAATGAGTAGCTTTAAAACAAAGACGAATGAATGCCACAGTTTTCCCATAATTTTCCAGGTATTTACTCTCATCTATTTCTTTCTGATATTAATGGAACAGAAATTTATCATAACCGACGGCTACACTTTAGATTAGAATGCTGTACTTTTATACCAATTCATGCTTTTAGAACCGTAACTTCCATCATTTTCTCAAGAAATAAATAAGCTAAGGGGCGCCTGGGTGGCTCAGTCGGCTAAGCGTCCGACTTCAGCTCAGGTTGTGATCTCGCGGTCCATGAGTTCGAGCCCTGCGTCGGGCTCTGTGCTGACCGCTCAGAGCCTGGAGCCTGTTTCGGATTCTGTGTCTCCCTCTCTCTCTGACCGTCCCCCCGTTCATGCTCTGTCTCTGTCTCAAAAATAAACGTTAAAAAAAAAATAAAAAAAAAAAGAAAGAAATAAGCTAAGACTTCTGGATGCATCTGGGGGACATTCTATGTCTGAGAGTACTAAGAGAGTACTAAGTACTAAGTTTTACTGAGTAAAACTTTGGTTGCAGATGCTGTGTAATGTCTACTGCTGTGAAACAAGATAAAATATGAATTTCCAGCAAGTGATAATACTACGTCAGAGGCTTGCAGGCATTAGATAAGGACAGCAAGTCTGCTAACATATGAGACTGCAAAATTCTACTTAGCCTCAAAATACTAATCAATTTGAACTTGTAACAAACATGGAAGATCTCTGCACTGTGGGTAACAGGCAGCCAAAACACATGTAAACAAGCTATTTCAAGAAGTAAACAGACAGATTAACTGTGCTTGGTCACTTAATGGTTTATTGACTTATAAACTTGACTCAAGCATTTTCATTTAGCCTGTCAGTAAACTCTGGTTTTGGTTCCTTCTCATAGTCACTCACTGTGCACAGGAATGCAAGTTGCAGTGTAAGCTGAATCCTCTTAAGTACAGGTCTCAAACTGCTGGTGGCCTCAAACCGGCCCATGGACATATTTGCTTTTTGTCTTACAGTGTGGTTTTAAAGTTTGACATAGTTGCCAATATTTCATAATAATATCTGTTTTTCGAGCTTCCAATGAAAAATTCAAGGATCTGATAACACTGGGCCTGCATTTTCAAGTGTCACTAATCAGATGACATTTGTCTCAGGCAGGCTCTCTTTCCTTCACCAAGGTGCCTGAGTGTCTTTGAGTGCCTCCTCCCCCTGCTCTAATGTAGATTTGTCTCATATCAGTGGCTCAGTACAGGATGTCAAGGTTAAAAAGTAGTGAGCATATATGGCAGTTGATTTTGGCTTAACTCTGGTTACTCTTTGCTGAATCTGGTTAAAACAATCTTTTGAGTACAAGGAACGACATAAAACTTACAGAAGTTAGATTGAGAGTTTAAGCAATCTGGATAATGGCCTTCGTAATTAACTGTGTGGGCAAGTTAATCTCCTGAAGCTTCAGTCTGCTCATGTGTAAAATAGGTGGATTTTATTATATTATTTTAAAAAGACACTCCCAGTTCTAAAATTCTGTGATTGTAATATACTATTCTTCCTCTTTTAGTTATATAAGTAAATCAGATTTAAAAGTAAGCGAATATTAAAATTAATTTAATCATGAAAACAGGGCAAATTATCTAAAAGAGAGAATTACACTTTAAAAAATCAATCTGGTAACACTCCTGCACATCCCTCTCATGACAGCATGGGAGCTTTACTCAGAAACCACTTCAATGACCTAGCAGAACAAGGATCCTTTTGGAGGGGAGGTTCAGTACAGTGTAATGATTAAGACCTTAGATGCCAGACAAAACCCCACTCCTCTATTTACTATACATAGCTATTTACTAGCTATGGGAGTATGAATAAGTTACTCAGATCTTTCAAATTAGTTTTCATTTCTTTTAAATAGAAATATTTACTTCACAAGGCTGTAAAAGTCAGTAAATTAACTGTTAATGACTGAGTTTATTACTGGCTATTATCAATTATACTAGCTACTAAAAACAATGGGGGCACCTGGCTGGCTCAGACAGTAGAGCATGTGACTCTTGATTTTGGGGTTGTAAGTTCAACCCTCATGTTGGGTGTAGAGATTACTTAAAAATAAATAAGAACATTTTAAAAGCACATGCACAGGGATGCCTGGGTGGCTCAGTCAGTTAAGTGTCTGACTCTTGATTCTGGCTTAGGTCATGATCTCACAGTTGATGAGATGGAGTGCTGTGCTGGGCTCTGTGCCGACAGCACAAAGCATGCATGGGATTCTCTCTCTGCCCCCAGCTCATTCTCTCTTTCAAAATAAATAAACATTAAAAAAATAAAAGCTCATGCATAAATGCATATAAAAACTGCACTATTTCTTCTAGAGGAGTCATAAATGCCTTTCCCAGTAAGAGTAACTAGGGTGTTGGCAATAAGCGCTGATTTGTGGATTCCTTATCTGTGAATCTGTCCACTTGCTAAAATTTATTTGTAATCCCAAAATCAATACTTGTGGCAATTTTGCGGTCATTCACGGACATACACAGAATTGTGAAAAATGTGAGTCACTTGACACAGCATCCTTTTTGTGATTTGTTTTTTGCTTTTTATGTGCTTTTTACAGTTTTGTGCTTTTTGTTATTTATTTTTGCCATTTATTTTTCTTTTGAGAACAGTATTTTATTATTTACAATTTTTGAAATGTTTATTTATTTATTTATTTGAGAAACAGTGAGAGAGTGCGTGAGCATGCAAGAGGGGGAAGGGCAGAGAATTCCAAGCAGGCTCTGTGCTGCCAGCATACAGCCTGGTGTGGGGCTTGATCTGGCAAGCTATGAGGTCATAAACTGAGCCAAAACCAAGAGTCTGACTGAGCTACCAAGGCGCCCCTATTATTTAAAAATTTTTAATTAAAGTATAGGTAACATATTTGATTTTGTTCTTTAAAATGGCTCTCAAGCATAGTGCTAAAGTGCGGTCTAATGTTCCTAAGCCCAAGAAGGCTGTGTGAAAATGCATGTTAGATAAGCTTACTCAGACATATTAAATATGGTGTCTTTAAACAGAAAGAGAAAAAAACAAAACAAACTAGAAACATTAATAAAATGAGGTTATAGGTTGATTGGCTGATGAAAATACTGTGACCAGAGGTCAGCAGAAACCTAACACTGTATATCCTCTGGGAGCAATGTTCCAATATTTGCGAATTCAGTGTTCTTGGTGACTCAGACAATAGAACCACCATGAATAATGAGGACCAACGGTATTTCTGGCACATTAGGTAGTAGTCAGTACATGTTTCCCCATAGAAAGAAAACTATATTGTCACTGTTATAGGCATTTGTATCAAACAGAGACATTTCTTAATTTACATAGCTTCCATATTAATGTCTATAAAACTTGAATTCTTGCACAGTTGACTCAAATGTTTGCTGAAACTGCCTTTATATTATTTATGCATTGTGATTTTAGTTAATGAGCAGTAATGAACACACTTGATGGAAAAGACGATAGTGTGCATAAGTGTCTGGCACATAATCGGAGCTTCATAAAAATGTCTTGTATAAATGGTTAAGCCTAATTTTTAAAAGCTTCTAAAGGGACTTTGGGTTAAAATGGCAGATTGACCACACATCTAATTTTGTTCCATCCCAAAGCCCAACTAAAACAACACTACTGGGGTCTTAGTATTTTTGATTCCAGACACTTTCATTCACCCCATGCCTCTAAATGACTGACCCTCTCTCTCTGGAATGGAAGACAGCAAGCCAGTCAAAAGCATATCTGAGGATATGGGCACCATGTAGCTAAGAGGTCAATTATACAGCCACAAGGACACAGAATGCTATGGAATCTTCCTCTCCTGGGTTTCTTCAACCCAGAAATGCCAGCATCCAGACAATACTCTCTAGGCAGGAACTGGGAAGATTTTCCCCAAGAAAGGCAATACTTAAACGATATAGGGATTACCCAACAAATGGCACAGTCAGATCCTCCCCGTGATGCTTCAAGCAAACAAGCCTCACTCCCACACTCAGAATTTCCAATTAGCTTTGTAGTCTCTTAACCTTGATTATGAGCAAATAATCAAAAATTACTAAAAACCTAAAGAAGGCCTTTAACATGGACGACAGTATTTAAAACAAGACAATAGGCCCAAAATGCAGTCGTTTATGCTAAGTCTCATGTCACCAAACTGAGACTTAATTACAGGTTGACTCTCCCAGGAATGGAATTTTAAACCAGTCAATCAGGAAATCATCTGATCAGCACTAGTCAGGTAATCTGCCTGATAGACCCCTGCCATCCCCTAAAGGAAGTAACTTTGCAATAACCAATCCACTTTTTTGGCCTACTATTGACTTCCTTGTTCCCACTTCCTTCTTACCTCGAAGTCTTTTATTTTGTGCAGTAACTGGGAGCTCCTTTCTGTCTTCTAGATTGGATGCTGCTCAATTTGAACTAATTTTTGCCCAAATAAACTCTTGCAAGTTTTAAGATGCCTCAGTTTATCTTTTAACACCAGTGATCTAAACAAGCAAACAAAAAGCCAATAGAACAAATGGAAGCTGTGCAGGGAGAAGGAAACTTGAAGAAAAAGAAAAAAAAGAGATGGGGGCGGGGGGTAGAAAAAATATTAAGCTCACCAAAGAGATAAGAAAATATATTGCAACTATGGAATAAAAACAGGATGCTCTAAAAAAGAAACATTCAAAGAGCCTAAAAAGAGATCTCAGAAATTAAAAATATGATAGCAGAGAAAATATTCTATCAGAGGGTTGGGAAATTAAGTTAAAGTCTCTTAGAAAGTAGAATAAAAGGACAGAGATGGAAAATAAGAGAGACAGATAAAATCAGAGACCAGGTTCTGGAGGTCCAACATCCAAGTAACAGGAGTGGATAGTAAAGGAGAGAAAATTATCAACAAAATAATTCAAGTTAACTTCTTAGAACTGAAGAACATCAGCTGCCAGAAGGAAAGGGCCTACCAAATGCCCAGCATCACAGGTGAAAATCAAGCCAAGGCACATTGCTGTGAAGCTTCAGAAACCTGAGGTCGAAAAGAAGATTCTACAAGCTGCCCAGGGGGTGAGGGGGATACGAGTCGGTGGGTCAAAAAATGAAAACAAAAACAAAACCCAAGCCAGGTCACATACAAATCATCAGGAATCAGATGACTCTGCGTATCACAAAAGCAACACTAGAAACAAGCCAACAGAACAACATCTGCAAGATTCCGAAGGGAAACGATCAACACAGAACCTCAAACCTACCCCAAACAAATAATCAAGGGTGAGGGTGGAACAAAGCTATTTCAAACATGTAAGCCCCAACAACCTATCACCGGTGCTTCTATGGAAAGAAAGTGTTTCATATCAAAATAAGACTAATCCCATATATAAAGGCAAGCATGGAATGCAGAAAATGGGAACTCCCAAAGCTGCAGAGACATCAAAGAAATCCCTGGAGGGATGGGGAAGGGAGATCCTAGGAAAACTGTGGTGTCCATCCAAGCAACCAGGCCTTATTCAAGCAAAGTGGCTCAAGGAACACGTCTTCTTCAAGAAGACATCACTAAGATCCCTTGAGAATACCTGGGTAAGGATTCTTATGCTAAGATTTCACCTTAATCCACACTGAACTGGAAAAGCCCTCCACTGACAAAGTAACAACTCTCTATTAAACTTAGGAAAGTTTTTCTATAGAGCTATGTAATCATTTTAAACTAACATTCTAAGAACTAACGCAGTTGTGCAACATTAAAGGATGGCTTTGAAATTAATACTGCATTGTATGGTTACTCACAGCATTTAAAAAATCTGTAATAGGCTTTAGGCATAAACATTTTGCACCCTATGATTTATAAATGGAGTTACGATAAGAAAAAAAAGGAACAATATACTTGGTTTTTGCCACCTTCAATTTCTTTATACATAAAGTTGTTTGTCTTTCAAATGCCTTTTATGGAACTTGATTCTGTCATGCTGACAGTATTGAAAGACCAAAACAATGTACTTTGCTATGAAAATGGCTAAGAGAGTAGACTATGTAGGCCAAGCAGATCACCTTACGAAGGGAGGCCAACACCCCAGCCATGTGGGAACCCAAATCTACAGTATAAAACAACATACCTTTAAATTAGCTTTTTTGCTATATTACCATCTCCCTAAAACCTCTTTTTTTTTTTCCCAGTGGGCTCTATGCCCAATGTGGTGCCTGAACACACAACCCCCTAGATCAAGAGTTGCCAACCAGGCACCTCTCAAACCTCATTAAAAAAAAAAAAATTTTTTTTAAAGTTTATTTATTTTGAGAGAGAGAGAGAGAGCCAGGGGAGGGGCAGAGAGAGAGTGAGAGAGAGAAAACCCCAAGCAGGCTCCATACTGACAACGCAGAGCCTGATGCAGGGCTCAAACCCCCAAATCGTGAGATCATGACCTGAGCTGAAATCAAGAGTCAGATGCTTAACCGATTGAGCCACCCAAACACCCCCTTTTTTTTTTTTTTTAATTTTAGAGAGAGAGAGCCTGAGGGGGGGAGAGTTAGAGGGAGGGATAGAGAATCCCAAGCAGGCTCCACACTTGGTATGGAGCCTGATATGGGCCTTGATCCCGTGACCCTGGGATCATGACCTGAGCCAACATCAAGAGTCAGATGCTCAACCGACCGAACCACCTAGGCGCCCCTAAAACCTCATTTTTTTTTTTAAAAATTTTTTTTTCAACGTTTTTTATTTTTATTTTTGAGACAGAGAGAGACAGAGCATGAACGGGGGAGGGGCAGAGAGAGAGGGAGACACAGAATTGGAAACAGGCTCCAGGCTCCGAGCCATCAGCCCAGAGCCTGACGCGGGGCTCGAACTCACGGACCGCGAGATCGTGACCTGGCTGAAGTCGGACGCCCAACCGACTGCGCCACCCAGGCGCCCCTAAAACCTCATTTTTAAGAGCACATCTACACAGGGAGAACAATCCTATAATAGTTCAGTACTCTTGTTCAGAGTGTTAAACCACGTCTCTAACAATTTAAGTTGGAATAATAATGTCTCCTGATATCATCAGATTTTTTCCTTATAAATTTAATAATGATTTTTACCATATAGCAAGCATGTTCAAACAAGATAGCCTGTTGGTTAAAGGAGCCAAACTATGAAAGTTGTACAGAATTTCACTTTATTTAGTCCTGGTTTCCAAGAGTGATTTGTTTTTGAGTTCTTTATTAAGTTATACTATAGAAGCATGCTGTTTGGCCAGTGTACATTTATTATTTTAGTTTTGTGTTCTTTTTAAAAATGTTTTATTTATTTTTTGAGAGAAAGAGAGAGCACGAGAGGATAGGGGAGGGGCAGAAAGAGAGGAACAGAGGATCTGAAGTGGACTTTGCACCGATAAGCTGACAGCAGTGAGCCTGACATGGGGCTCTAACCAATGAACTGCAAGATCATGACCTGAACTGACGTCAGATCTCAGCCAATTGAGCCACCCAGGTGCCTCTAGTTTTGTGTTCTTAATATCAATTTGGTATAAGATTCAAACTTTAGAGTACTGGGAATATTTTGTACAGAATCATTTAAAAATATTAAAAGTGGGGTGCCTGGCTGGCTCTGTAGGTAGAATATATGACTCTTGATCTTGGGGTTGTGAGTTCAAGACCCATGTTGGATACAGCCTACTAAAAAAATAAGTAAAAAACAAAACATAAAAATAAAAAAAAATATTAAAAGTGCCATTTAAACACTGATGGTAGGGGCACCTGGTGGCTCAGTCAGTTAAGTGTCTCTTGATTGCAACTCAGGTCAAGATCTCACAGTTTGTGCATTTGAGCCCTGAGTCAGGCTCCGTGCTGACAGTGTGGAGCCTGCTTGGAATTCACTCTCTCTGTCCCTCCCCCTGCTCTCTCTAAATAAACTTACAAAAACTTGTAATTCTCTCTCTCTGCTGCTCCTTCCCCTGCTCTCTAAATAAACTTATAAAAACTTGGAATTCTCTCTGCTCCTCTGCCCGCTCTCTCTCTAAATAAACTTATTAAAAAAAAACAACGCTGAATTGTATATAATAAAGCAAAGAAAGGGATCAAACACAGAATCACCAAATATCTTAGGCCACCAGGTCACCAAACTTTATTTGTTTACTGTAAAACATTACAATGACTAAATAAAAAGTGATTTTAGATTAAAGCATTTACACTTAGTTTTCTTAACAGGCTATCCAAATAAATGTGACTGGCTTGGTATTCAGGGAACTTCAGGAGTCTTATGGCTTTCCCCCTTCTTTTTATATTGCTAGTTTTTAGAATTTCCATGGCTAAGAGGAACTGCATTTACAGACAGAATCTATTTTGCTTAAAAGAATGAAACAGACTGGGAAGTATCTTTGCAAAACATATATCTGAGAAGACTGGTATCCAAAATATACAAAGAATTCTTAAAACTTGACAATAACAGCCCAATTAAAAATTTGGCAAAAGACCTGAACAGATACCTCACCAAGAAGATATACAGATGGCAAATAAGCATATGAAACGATGCTCCACATTATATGTTATCAGGGAAATGCAAATTAAAACAACAATGACAAACTGCTACATATCTATTAGAGTGCTAAAATCCAAACCACTGAAAACCCCAAATGCTGGCAAGGATGTAGAGCAATGGGAACTCGCGTTCATGTAGAGCAATGGGAACTCGCGTTCATTGCTGGTGGGAATGCAAAATGGTACAGCCTCTTTGGAAGAAAGTTTGGCAGTTTCCTATAATACTAAACATACTCTTACCATACAATCCAGAAATTGCACTCCTTGGTATTTACCCAAAGGAGTTGAATACTTATGTCTACACAAAAACCTGTACGTGAGAAGTGCCAACACTTGGAAGCAACTGAGATGTCCTTCAATAGGTGAAAGGATAAATAAACTGTGGTACATCTAGACAGTAGAACATTATTCAGGGATAAAAAGAAATGAGCTTTCATGCTACAAAAAGACATGGAAGAACCTAAATGCATATTACTATGTGAAAGAAGCCAATCTGAAAGGGCTACATCTGTACCATTCCAAGTAGATGACATTCAGAAAAAGGCAAAACTATAGAAACAGTAAAAAGAGCAGTGGCAGCCAAGAGTTTGGGGGGTAGAGAGGGACGAAGAATACGGGGAGCCCAGGGAATTATTAGAGTGCAAAACTACCCTGTATGATACAGTAATGATGGATGCATGTCACTGTATGTTTGTGAAAACCTACAGAATGTACAACACAGTGGACTTTAATCATTATGTATCAGTACTGGCTCATCAATCGTAATGCAAGATGTTAATAAGATAAACTGTGTAGGAAAGGATAAGAAGGTATGTGGGAACCACTTTCCCCTCAATTGTTCTGTAAACCTAAAAATACTCTACAAAGTATGTTAAAATATACAGTCTATTAAAAATAAATCTAATTTGACAGTTTAAAAAGTGCTACTTTCCCTCCTCAAATTTTATTTTAATATTGTCTGGTTTACTAACCAATGTTCTGTAATAAAACATGACATTTTATATCCTAGCTTTCACCCTCTTCATCTGACAGAGCAATAAAATGGTTAAAATTCTCTAGTTTAATACACAGACATTATAACACCACTATTCATGTTCAACGACAATGTAGTTGACAGCTCTAAACTAATTTATTAATTAAAAAATTTTTAAATTTTTTATTATTTTTTTTAGCGAGAGAGCTGGGGAGAAGGGCAGAGGGAGAGGGAGAGGGAGAGGGAGAGGGAGAGGGAGAGGGAGAGGGAGGGAGAGAATCTTAAGCAGGTTCTAAACTCAGTGTAGAGCCTGATGTGGGGCTCAGTTCCATGACACTGGGATCATGAGCTGAGTTGAAATCAAGAGTTGGATGCTCAACATACTAAGCCAACCAGGTGCCCCTAAAAATATTTTTTTTAGGTAAGCTCTATATTCAACATGGGGCTCAGACTCATGACCCCTATATCAAGAGTCACATGCTCTACCAACTGTGCCAGTCAGGCACCCCTCTACAGATCTAAATTAGAATCCATACTGTACCTATCTGTAAAAAAATATTCTCTGCTAGAGGATCTATGTAGGAAAACTCTTTAAAAGTTAGATTTATAAGATCATTTCAAAGGAATGCTCACTTAAAATCACTTACTGTGGGGCGCCTAGGGTGGCTCAGTCAGTTAAGTGGCTGACTTCGGCTCAGGTCATGATCTCATGGTTTGTGAGTTTGAGCCCTGCATCGGGGCACTGCACTATCAGTGCCTGCTTGGGATTCTCCCTCTCTGCCCCTGCCCCACTTGTGTGCACACTTACTTTCCTTTATTACCCCCTACCACCAAAATATTATATACATATAGAAAAGATCAGCAAAATATATCTTGGTTTGTCTTATGGGTCTTCTATTTTCTATAGCATTTTCTGTCCTCCTTTCAAAATTCTGAATACAATTCTGGTACATTTCAACAACTGAAAATATTTTCTCTGTAAATTTCTGCAGCTTAATCACCCATTTGTCTCAGTTTTTAAAAAACCAAAACAATACTCGCTTCACCTGAACAACCAAGGTTATTGTGAATTTTCACGGATTTGTCACATGTAAACAACAAAATGTGCAACTAAAAAAAAAAGTAATGTGTGCAACATACCAATAAACTTATTTTTGGACAGCCCTGATGTCTTCATCACAAACTTGTTGCAGGAAACAACTAGTGGTATTTTACCACCTCTGACATCCTAAATTGGTATGTGTTTTCTGAGCTAAATTCTCAAAAGAAATAGGCGGGCGAAAGGCATTTGATATCCTAGAAAAGAAGACAAGTGACATTTGCTAAACAGGTTACTAATACCGAGGAGGAACTCTAACACTGGGGGGATGATACTGAACAATTTCTATTTAAATTTGTTAAGAATGGGTTGGGTTATTGCCAGTCACTCCTATCTTGATTGTTGTGTCTGTCACCTTTAAGGATTCTCATTGTTCAAACAGCATCAGGATCTTCTCTTTCACAGTCAACACAGGACTCACAGTTAACTGTACACTTTATATACTCATAATTAACATAAGATCTTAATGTAAGTTCCAGTACCATAAATACCATAAATACTCTTCAAAAGTAATTTTCCAAAAATACTGGGATGAGAACACGAAGCTCTGAAAAACCATTAGGAGTAGCTGGAGACAGAAACAAAACAGTTGATAACACATCTATATGGCTACTGGCTTTTCCAAATGTGATCAAATGCTGGAGGACTGCACCAATATTTTAACTACATGAGCAGAATGGCAGACTAAAGAAAAGAACACTGAATTTGAAAGTCAGGAAAGGAGGGTTTTAACTGGAGGTTTCATGGGCAGCTCTGCTTTAGGACTATTTATGTGATAGGGGAAGTTCCCCAACTTGATACCTCTATTTGATCACAGAGAAAACAGGCTCCATTCATTCAGTGACAAATATGTGAGTGCCTGCTATGGGCCAAGCACTATTCTAAATGCCTGAGATACATCAGTGAACAAAGACCTCTGCACTCTTGGAGGTGACACTACAGTGAGGAAAGACAAATCATAATAAACGTAATACATTAACTATAGGGTATGTTAGAAGGTGATAAATACTATGGAAAAAAATGAAGCAAGGAAAGGAGGATGAAGAGAGTATACATGGGATGGAGGTATAAGAGGTGCAAGGTTACAGAGTTCAGTAGGGTAGTTAAGGTGGGCTTCATAGAGACGTGAAAAAATGATCCAAATGTTTAGAAAGTGAGTTAACCAACGAGGTAAGCACATCTACTCACAACTCCTAATAAGGATTCCCTATGGATAAGACAACACACATGAGGACCTCAAAAGGGAAACACTATCCCTTGGCTGGGTACCTATCAAATGTGTGTTAATCCTTGTGCTATGTACTTATACATGTCTCATTTTCTATACAAAGTTAGGATATTAAAATCCTGTTGGTAGTTATTCTCATTTTTTTAAAAGTAAAGGCAAATATAAACTTTACATGAGTTAATTTAAAGGTTACCAAAAAAGAAATAGGAATATGTATGTATATACTGTAAGCATGCATAATTCATCCAACAAATGCTGTGTTTTTTTGTTTTTGGAAATTAACAAGGGCCTATTGCAAGATACTTCCAAAGAAAGTCCATGTAACATTTGTAGGCTGGTAAAGATAACCTGAAACCAAGCTGACAATCTAGCAGCTGAAATTAAAAACAGTAGTAATCCCAGAAACAGACATGATGTAACCTAAGCCTCTCAACATAACCTCACCAACATTTCTTATTTGATGGGGAGAACAGTTTACTCTTCCTTTTAGAAGAACAAAAATCAACTCCTGTAGTTTAGGAACATGAAATATTTCTTCACAGAATGGTACTAATGCTAATTAAATCTCAAGGTAAGTGTTTCTTTGAAAATGTCCATAAGAGCCTGTGAAACAAATGAGATTAAAGAAACTACTTCTAAGGATGTGAAATGACTTTGAATCCAGTCAGCCCAACAGGAAACAGAAATATTTTAGGAGTTAATAAGCAAAAGGCAAAAAGCAAACCCATCTAATATGTATGCTTTTTGTTTGTTTGTTTAAATTCTAAACCAAGCCAAGCCAAACTTAAATCCCAGTAAGAATGACCTTAAAATTACCTTCTGGAACTTAAATCTCTGTTCCTACTTTGGTAATTAGGTTTAAAGCAAAGTGCTCCTTAACTGTACATTTTCAGAAAGTTAAGACTTTCCAAACTGTAATAAATGAAAGTTCTGTCTGCATTTCCCTACCAAAAATAATCAACAGTGCTCAGTAAAGTTTAGGACTAAACAATAAATGACAGTGAGACTCAAAGACTGAGGTGGAAAGCTTTTAAAGAACCCTGCCCTTGGCATGAATAAGCTTTATGGGACTCCTGGCAGAGTTAAGAGCAGCAGCTGAGACACCTTAGCTGTCACAGGGGGAAAGGAAGTCCTGAAGCCTTTAAAGCCACAGTTAACACTACTTTTTATACCACACTGCTTCCCCCATCCCTGTCCCTGTCCCCATCACATTGCTTTTAACCAATTAAATCGCAAACGCCAAACCTGTCTGTAACTACTTTGGCATAATGAATGCGCAAATATAACTTTCATAAGTACAGCATACAGCAAGAATGTCATAGTTGTTTGTCAGTTTCATGTTATTCAATATGTAGGCTTTGGAGAAAGGCAATGACAGGCAATGACCTAAGGATAATGTCCGGGTCAGCCTTTTATAATTACTGGAGCAACAACTAAATCCCCAAGAACAAAAGTTGGTTAAGCCAGGAAAGCCTGTGTTACATAAGGAAGAAAAGTCTTCCACTTAATTATAAATGTGGAAATTAAACTTCACAGAGTGAGAATAACATACTCATTTTGCTTAGAATGTTAATTTCTGGAACTAGTGTGTCAATGTATGAGATTTTCTGAAAAGTGTAATTCAACAGTTAAATAGAAATCAGAAGCAGGGGGCACCTTGAGTTTGGAACACAGAGATTAGCAAAACTTGGGAGAATTATTTTGAATTGTGGGAACTTTTGGAACCCTGTTCCTATCTCAGGACCCTTCATTTGCTATTGTTGCCAGAAGTCCCCAGGCCCAGGTTATTTCCTTGTGATGACTCAAACAATTACATATGAGATCACACATTCAGTACCTATACTCTCTAGGGTACTGGCTTTTTAAAGGATCCCTGGAGGAGTCAGATGTTTTCTTTTAAATAATCCCACCATATCCTTCCAGTCTGAGAACATGTCATTACCAGAGCCTGAGACATCTTCTGAAATATAAAATATTAAAATTCAGGAAGATTTTGGCACAGATGCTTTTGATAGGATGTTGAATTCTGGCTTACAAATACTCATTTTTTTCTGGAAGAGATGAATAAAAAAAACCCAAAACAAACCCAGAAAAGCTCATTTCCTCACCTTGTATTAGCCTGAGCCATGTGAAAATGCCAAATCATTCCTGGAAAAATGGCAGTTTTATGTGGTTCAACCCAGTATATAAAAATAATACTTTAAAATGCCTTCAAAAAACAAAACAAAACAAAACAAAACCTTCAAAGAGCACTTTGAAATTGGTGTTCTGTTTCTAATTAAGGGCTGGGTTTCAATTTTATTTTTTTAAATTTTTATTTATTTTGAAGTAATCTCTACACCCAATGTGGGGCTTGAACTCACAACCCTGAAATCAAGAGTTGTATACTCTTCCAACTGAGCCAGTCAGGGGCCTCTTGATTTCAATTTTAGATCAATATATTAGGGTGAGTGCAATTACAAAGTTGGTAAACAAATCTGACTTGAAATCTACTTATTCTAAAACTATTTTCACTATTCGAAACAAACCCCTGGTCTCTGGTTTTCACATCCATCATGCTCATTCTTCTGGGCTTACAGGGCCTGCTTACCACTCCAGTTTTATGCTCGTTCATTTCTTTTTCTTTTTCTTCTTCTTATTTTTTAAAGATTTTATTTTAAAGTAATCTACACCCAGTGTGAGGCTCAAACTCACAATCCTGAGATCAAGAGGCCCATGCTCTATGGACTGAGCCAGCCAGGTGCCCCGATTCTTGTTCATTTCTGCAGATATTCCATGTGTGCTTGAGAAAAATGTGTTTGTGTATGTCCATCAAATCCAACCTGTTAACTTGTGCTCATATCTTCTGTAGCTTTATTCTTTTTGGCTTCTTGCCCTATCAATGACTGAGTGACTTTTTACTATGATAATAGATTTAGAATTTTGCCCTATACTTTTATTAGTTTTTACTTTATATGTTCTGAAGCTATTTCATTAGGTGCGTACAAGTACAGGAGCTGAATCTTGTTATTTAGTGACTTTTTGATTTCCAATGGCTTTTTTTTTTAACCAGTTATTGTTACAAGTTTCTCCTGCTACTTTGTAGATTTACTGTTGATGGTGTCTTTGATCAAGAGAAGTTCTTAATACAGCCCATTTTATCATTATTTTCCTTTATGGTTAATATTTTGCTTGCCCTGTTTAACAAATCTTTTCCTATGCTAAGATCACAAACCTATTCTTTTATACTATTTTTTTTAAAAGTTTTGTTTCTTTTACTTTCACTTTTAGATCTAAAAGCCATTGGAAGTATGTTGTGGGAGTGGTGGTCAAGCTTTACTTCTTTATATTACTATTATTTTAAAAATGTTTATCTTGAGAGAGACTGAGTCAGCAGGGAAGGGGCAGAGAGAGGGAGAGAGAGAATCCTAAGCAGGCTCCACACTGTCAGCACAGAGCCCAGTGCAGGGCTCCAACGCACAAACCCTGAGACCACGACCTGAGCCAAAACCAAGAGTTACACACTTAACTGACTGAGCCACCCAAGGCCCCCTTATAACTTTTAATCCACTCGAACAATCAGATTTTAACTGAGATTACTTAGTACTTGTGACTACTAATGTACCCTGGATTCATTCTTCCTTTCGACTTTATTTTGTCCTACTTTTCTGCTTTTTCTTTCCTTTTTTTTGGATTAATTTTTTTTTTTTGTTTTGCTAGTTTCTGAAATCTATTTTTCTCAATACCAGTTATCTCACTCTTAAAAAGTCCAAAGTTAGGCAATAATTCATCCCTCCTCCTGAATAACACACTGCCTTAGAACACGAACTATGATCAGTTCTCTTCTATATTTATTATTGTTCATTATTTTGGTTTTGTCTTTTTAGTCCTAAAAATTAGATTACTATCATTTCATATGCTTGTACAGATTTACTTATATTTACCAATTTCTTTGCTGACCTTTACTTCTCACATAAACAAATTCTTCTTATCGTATATTTTCTTTCTTTCTTTTTTTTTTTTTTAATTTTTTTTTCAACTTTTTTTAAATTTATTTTTGGGACAGAGAGAGACCGAGCATGAATGGGGGAGGGGCAGAGAGAGAGGGAGACACAGAATCGGAAACAGGCTCCAGGCTCCGAGCCATCAGCCCAGAGCCTGATGCGGGGGCTCGAACTCACGGACCGCGAGATCGTGACCTGGCTGAAGTCAGACGCTTAACCGACTGCGCCACCCAGGCGCCCCGTATATTTTCTTTCTTAATGGTCCTTTGTAGAAGTTTTTAAAGTAAAGACTTACTGATGGTAAACTCAGTTTCTGTTTATCTAAACATGACTGACCACACCTTCATTCTTGAAAGATTCTTTTCTTGGGGATACAATTCTAAGGTGACATTTATTTCTCTCTGTACTATCTTTTGGCTTCCTGGTTGCAGTTGAGATGTCTCTCTTCCATTCTCTCCTTGTAGATATTAGATATTCTGTCCTCCATGTCCCTTAACCGTTCATATTTTTCCGGTACTTGTCTCCCTGTGCTGTTTTCTGAATAATACCTTCAGATCTTCCAGTTCTCTCTCTTCCTCACTGTGTCTAATATACTAATCTATTCACTGGGTTTAAAATGTCAACGGTTACATGTTTAAACTTATACTCTACTTGATTTTTTTGTCAAATACATCTTGTCATTTTTGATGATCACTCTTTGCTTCATTAAAAAAAAATTCATTACTTTGTTGAGGCACCTGAGTGGCTGAGTCGGTTAAGGATCTGACTCTTGATTTTGGCTCAGGTCATTATCGCATGGTTTGTGGGATCAAGCCCCATGTTGGGCTCTGTGCTGACAGTGTGGAGCCTGCTTGGAATTCTCTCTCTCCCCCTGTGCCCCTCCCCTGCTGGAGCCTGCACGCACCCTTTCCTCTCAAAATAAATAAACATTAAAAAAAAAAATTTCATTACTTCAGGGGTGCCTGGGTGGCTCAGCTGGTTAAGCGTCTGACTCTTGGGTTTTGGCTCAGGTCATAATCTCATAGTTCAAGGGATCAAGCCCCATGTTGCTGTGCACTGACAGCACGGAGCTTGCTTGGGATTCTTTCCCTCTATCTCTGCTCCTCCCCAACTCATGTGCGCACACTCTCTCCCTTTCCCAAAATAGATAAACTCAAAAAAATTTATTGCTTTGTTAAGTATTTCATATGTAGTTTGTTTTAATTTTCTGTCTGATGATTTGCAGTATCTGTGAAGTATCTAGGGGTAGGGAGGGGAGGACAGAGTAATCAAAAACTGCTGCTTCTAGTTTCTGCTCAAGCTTACTTACAGGGGACTTTTCTGTGTGTGGGATAATATAAATTCATAATTGGTCGATGTAAATCTATGGAAATTTTGAGTACCTATGTTTCCTTGTTTCTGCTAGTAGTGGCCAGGGACTGCTAACAACTCTAGCTGTTTCCTAGGGTCCTGGATTTAACGCAGAAATTTCAGTGTTAGTTTCTTCATTTTGCAGTAGGAAGAGTTGTTTGGTTTTGGCATTTGACTCTAGAGTGACTTTCACATCAACACTCACTCCCAACACTCCAGTTTGAGTGGGTTCATCAAAATTAATTAATAGGGCTGGGGGGACTTGGGAGATTCCCCTTACTCCTTGGAAGCCTGTTAATGCTTATTCAAATTCTAACAGATCTACTTATGTGATAGTGACAGGGTACTTCAGAAAAATTAGTTTGCCATACAACAGGAAAGGGCACACTATCTTCCTACTCATTTTTGCTCCCAAGGGATTTTCCTTACTTTTTTGGTGTAAGTATGTAAAGTAAGTAAATACTATGTATTTAAAAAGAATTATTTTAACATTTTACTAAGCATTTTTGAGTGTCGTGTAGAAGAATGTTAAGTAATGTACCCTGCCATTCTGCTAGAAATTTCAGAAGTCCTGTTTTTCCCCCCAAACATGTTATGCTAGATCGCTCCCAAGTTATACCCATGTAGTTTTTCTATATCTACATGTAGATATAGAAACATTTATTTGTAGAAATGTTTGTATAAATTTGTATAAATAAATTACATTTACTTGTATAAAATTTTATCTTGTTAGATTTGGAGAATTTTTCTAGTCAATATACTGAGATCTTTCTAGTTCTTATTATCAAACAATACATCCCTTCACCCTGTATATAAACAGCCTATTAAATTTATATTCCAGCAGTTATTTGTTTACATGATCATTTTATTACCCCTTCAGATTAAAAAATAGGAACTATCTTAATTACTTTTTTGTTTTTGTTTTTTTTTAAAGTAGGCTTCATGCCCAGAGTGGAGCCCAATGTGGGGCCTGAACTCAGGACCCTGACTGAGATCAAGACCTGAGCTGAGATTAAGAGTACAACGCTTAACCAACTGAGCCACCCAGCAGCCCCTTAATTACTTTTGATTTTTGAACCTAGGAGGTATTCAATAAATGCACACTGAATGTCCTTAACTAAGTTACTGGTAAAAATATTAAACACGATAGGCCCATGGTCAGAGCCCTGAACCTTAAGACAGGCCTGGTACCTAGCTATCAATGGTCCATTAATTAGCACTCTTTGTTATGGTCATGCAACTAGTTATTCAACTCAAAGATTCAACAAATATCTGAAACTGTATTAAATTTCACATTTCAGCCAATTATCTAAGGTCTATGACAATGTTCTGAGAGATATTATCAAATGCTCTGCTGACATCCAGACACATTCTGTCTACAGCATTTCCCTTTTCTACTAGCCTTATCAACTCATCTTAAATCTTTCATGAAGCCTTTTTGAATATTCAGATCAAACTGAGCTCTTTAGTACAACTTTGAACTCAGCAACACACATTTTTACACTTTATATGCTGCCTTACTATTTTTTTGCCTTACTATTTAATGAGTTTATAAATTATCTTCCCATGACATTTTTTTTGCTATTTTAAAACTATTTTAAAAGAATTCTATGCATGTGATTTAAAAATTCATACAGTAAAAAAGGATTTTAAAAGAGTATCTTCCCTCTACCCTAATCCTTTGTTTCTTCTTCTAGCGTCAACCACTGTAAAAGTTGTTTTTATCTTCACTGAACTTTTCTTTATACCTGCATAGCTATGTGTGTGTGCCCACAGACACAAACACCTGTTTCTTTTTTTTTTTTTAATTTTTTTTTTCAACGTTTATTTATTTTTGGGACAGAGAGAGACAGAGCATGAACAGGGGAGGGGCAGAGAAAGAGGGAGACACAGAATCGGAAACAGGCTCCAGGCTCTGAGCCATCAGCCCAGAGCCCGACGCAGGGCTCGAACTCACGGACCGCGAGATCGTGACCTGGCTGAAGTCGGATGCTTAACCGACTGCGCCACCCAGGCGCCCCTACAAACACCTGTTTCTACACACAGAAAATATGTTCTTACACTAACAGGAACTTACTGTATTTAGTTTTAGACTTTGTCTTCCTAAATTAATAACACAAATGGGTGATTTGTTCCCATATCCACACATAAATATACCTTACATTTGAAGGGTGACACAGAATCCCTCTAATCTAGCGCAGTGATAAACTGTACCAATACAACAGAGTGATGCTGAGTGCTCCCTGCATTCCTCAAAAGCTGTTTAGGGTCTGGGACCGTGACATTTAACACAGTATTGAACAAACAGCAATCAATCAATAAATAACTGCTTTCCTACAGCAGAATGTCTTTTAAATTTTTTTTTTTTCAACGTTTATTTATTTTTGGGACAGAGAGAGACAGAGCATGAACGGGGGAGGGGCAGAGAGAGAGGGAGACACAGAATCGGAAACAGGCTCCAGGCTCTGAGCCATCAGCCCAGAGCCCGACGCGGGGCTCGAACTCACAGACGGTGAGATCGTGACCTGGCTGAAGTCGGATGCTTAACCGACTGCGCCACCCAGGCGCCCCAGAATGTCTTTTAAATGTATGATATTTGGGGAGAAAATGAGAAATTTCATCTCTAGTCCCACCCTCACTAGGGAAAACAGAAGGGAAGAAACAGGAAATAGAAATCTTATTTCTTTAAACAAAGTAGAGCAACAAACACTTGTGAGAGAGATGTATTGTTAAAGCAATCCATAGAAGGAGCCTCAGATGGTGTGAAACAGAGTATTTTGAAATACATTGTCAATCACTATAGCATACTAACACTACAGCCTTAAATATTTTATTTGATGACACCCAAAAGGAACTTCCATAAACGATCAAGTTCTTAATTTGTGACAAGCCTGGGAAAGCCACACTGTATGCCAATTCCTTAAAAATATAAGAAGTTATTTCATATCCTTCTCAAAAAATAACCAAGCTGAATAGAACAGCTAGTGAGAAACCATGGAGTTCTCTACTTCAGTGGTTCTCAAAGCATGGTCCATGGACCCCTGGGAGTTACTGAGATTCTTTCAGGTTTAAGATCCAAGCTATTTTCAAAATAATACTAAGATGTTATTCACCCCTTTCACTGTATTGGCATTTGCACCAATAGTGCACCAATGGCACAAAGGCAGTGCTGGGTAAAATCACTGGTGCCTTGGCACAAACCAAGACAGAGGCATCAAAGTGTACTAGCAACCACTGTAGTCTTCATTGCCATATACTTATTTTTTAGAAAGGCCAGTTTTCACTTAAGAATTCCTTGATAAAGGAAGCAGAAAAAATATTTTTATTAAATCTCAACCTTGAGGATGTATCTTTTTAATACTCTGACAAATAGGAAGCATGCACAAAAACTTCTGCATACCAATGAGTTTTCATGTAATAAGTACAGTTCAGATATGGTTTCAGAGTCCATATTGCAGCTAACCTTCACAAAACCATTCCTTGTCAAAGAGGTATTGAAGACTATCCATTATTATTTTTTTTTTTTAACATTTATTTATTTTTGGGACAGAGAGAGACAGAGCATGAACGGGGGAGGGGCAGAGAGAGAGGGAGACACAGAATCGGAAACAGGCTCCAGGCTCTGAGCCATCAGCCCAGAGCCCGACGCGGGGCTCGAACTCACGGACCGCGAGATCTTGACCTGGCTGAAGTCGGACGCTTAACCGACTGCGCCACCCAGGCGCCCCTGAAGACTATCCATTATTATCTGGATTCTATATATTCCTCCTTTTTCCAACTACATATTTGTGTGAGGCTGGATTTTGTTCATACACTTCAACCCAAACAATGGATGGTAATGGACTGAATGCAGAAGTATCAGAATCCAGTTCTACTCTATTAAACCAGATATTAAAGAGAGTTAAAAAAAAAATACAAAATGATGCTATTACTAAATTTTTGTTTTGTCTTAGAACATTTTTTCATAAAAATGTTTATAATGGGTTATGATTGTTATTTTAAATGAATTAATGAACATATTCTAAAAATTTTGTTTTAATTTCTGATAAAGCAAATACTGTAACTAGATTGAATCACGTTAACAAAAGCTCTTTGGGATCCTCAATAACGTTAAAGAGTATAAAGGGGTCCTGAGACCAAGAAGTTTGACAACTGCTGTAGTTAATGAAAAACGTCACTTTGGTGAACCCTGTTCCACTTTACACACAGCAGGACTTACAAACTGATTTTTCTTACTTAGCAAGAAATACTTCAGAATACTATTTGCTACCTGCATATCTTCTCCAATATTGTGATGCAGGACCTAATAAATTATTATAAGGTGAACACCAGTCAAGTCCAGAAATAGAATTTTGCCAAACACCCCAGAAGCCCTTTCTATGTTGCTCCATCCCAATCATAACACCTTCTCACTCTTGCTGTAAGTAACCTGACTTTTATATTAATCACCTCCTTGACATTTTTTTATTGTATGCTTCCCTTGACACTGCAGTTTTGTTTTGCCCAGGTGAAAAAATTTTGGTGTCTTATAAGGTCTCTTTTAACCCATAGGAGAGCCAGTATGTCCTTCACTTCCCTATAATTTATCTAGTGAAGGACCCAGGCTATTTCACCTATAGAGTTCCCCAGGTTTGGATTTTGTTGACTGCCTCATCTTGGTGCAGTTCAGCATGTTTCTTGTTTTAGTATAACCTAAAAATTGACAGATGAATCCAGAAAGTGGATTACACTCAGGTCCTGTTGCCTCTTTGACAAGACTATAGGAGACACTTAATGCCCAATTTGGTCTTTTTGCAATCTTGGGAGCCACTGATGCTCGCTGCCTGTATCTATTCAGTTGGTGGGAGACTGTAAAATGGTGATTCTTTAATTTTATAATTTCTTTTCATTTATTAACTGGAATATATTTATAAAATGATTCTCTCCTCAGCTACTACTTGGTTACCTACATGTTCAATTAATATAGAAAAAATGGGAAACACTGGATTCTTTTCCCTTGTAAGATTTCAAGATAATGAATTGGTTTCCTATCATCCTCTGAAGATGACCAATCATTTCCCTTATTACTTTTAAATATCATTATGAATTAATAGATTTAAACACCTTTGATTAATCTTGCTGCCAAATTTTCAAATAGCACATTTGGGCCATGAAGAGCTAGATTTATACATTAGATTTTAGCTGTGCAAAGATCAGCTTCACACCTCAAAACATACCTTTCCATAAGCAAAGGCATTTTAGTTATGGAAAGGGCTGACAACTAATTACTTCTTAAATGAAAAAATTCAGGGTAGATTAAAAAATATGATTTTCTTAACACTTTCATGAAGATAAGTTCAGATAAAATTAAAAAGTCTGAGAAGTGTTTCCTAATTATATTTTTAAAAATTCTTCAGTGACTTCCCCTTGATTTTCAGAATACAATGAAATCTCTTTAGCTCAGCTGATAAAGCACATCACCATTTGGTCTCTGGGCTCATCTCCACTCTGTTCCACTAACCCTTTCATCTTTTTTGGTAATATAAATAAAAAAAATTGCTTTGCTGATGTTTTCCTGATAGGTTTTAAAAATTATCCATATATATCTAAACACAGTTCATATTACAATTACTTTTATAAGAATGTGACTCAATTAACTTTGGCATTAAAGGAAAAAAAAAACACCATGACTCAACTGTTGGAAATAATTAATTACTCTCAAGTAATCTTAAAAATCCAAAAATAAGTTATTGCTTAAAAATCATGGGCACATTCTATAGACAAAGCCTATATCCATCTATTTTTAAGTTACAAAGATATATAAGGAACAAAGTGAGAATAAAAGAGCTAGAAATGAAGCTATTCCACTTTATTATCAATATGAAGTTTCCAAAAAGGAGTAGTATCATGTTCCCAGTGGAAAAAAGAATATGTAAACAAATATCTAAAATGAGATAGGAATGAGATTTTCCCAAAAAGATATCTTCCATGCTCCAGGGCAATTATTGTAAAAATTTTAAAGCAGAAGAGATTTAAAATGCCCATGCTCCTCATTCTCATGAAGTACACACAGACCTCAACAAGATTTCAGAAACAGTCTTAGTGTTCCATGAGTTCTCAACAAGAATTTTATAATGATGTCTTTCCATTTTTATGACTGTTTATTTATTGATTATTTATATTGTAAAAAAATAATATAAGCATATTTTGAATCATTTGGTTGGTCACCTTAATACCAAGTACAGTCTTATGGTTTTGTTGCTCACATACCTGCTTAGGGTTGACTAGTGCCAAGCAGTTATACTTTAATAATTGAGGGCTAATTAAAAAGGTGCAGAGGTAGACTTAATATGTAAACAAGGTGTTCTACAAAGTAAAGGTCAAGGGCGCCTGGGTGGCTTGGTCGGTTAAGCGTCCGACTTCAGCTCAGGTCATGATCTCACGGTCCGTGAGTTCGAGCCCCGCGTCGGGCTCTGTGCTGACAGCTCAGAGCCTGGAGCCTGCTTCAGATTCTGTGTCTCCCTCTCTCTCTGCCCCTCCCCTGTTCATGCTCTGTCTCTCTCTGTCTCAAAAATAAATAAACGTTAAAAAAAAAAATTAAAAAAAAAAAAGTAAAGGTCAAGTTATGGAATAAATGAAAGTTTCCTACTCCTTGAATACAGGAAAATGGTGGGAGAATTGGGTTACATGGCACACAGCTGTACTGGCATGCTGAACTCAAAAGAGGACTTATAGAAACTTCTTAATGGGTATAGGGTTACTTTTTGGGGTGAGGACAATGTTTTGGAATTACACATTACTCATGTTTGTACAACAGTGAATTATATATTTTTAAATAGTGAATTTATGTTATATGAATTTTACATCAATAAAAAAGAAAGAACACAGAACACAGCAATCAGTATTACAGACATCATCACTTAGCATATTAAATGTTATGTTGCCAACTGGAATATAATTGATCTTGTGGTTTGTTTCAAATTTTTGACTCATTTATTGTTGCATAAGAGTGATAGCCCTGAGGAATTTATGCCTAGTTTTATGGTTGTTAACATCTCTTACATTAAAACCAAAATAATTTAATTCCATGTTGGGAATTTGTGACATACCATTTGCCCTTTTAAGACAGACTATACAGTAGGAAATTTTGAGAAAATGTTATGAAAGATTCATAAACATGATCCACATCCTTTTTCTCTGAAACTTTAGTAATAAAACAGTTTAACAAAAATGGGAACTTAATACAAATTTTATCTCTTCTTTATAAACTACTCTAAGACCTCTGAAGATTCTTATTTACCCATGTAACATTCCTACTGGCAAAAACTGAATACCAACTTGAATATAGCTATTCAACAAATATACAATGCTTTAAAAAAGAGGAACAAAAATACCAAGAATCAGGCACTGAGTAACAGAAATTCAGGTTTCCATGCTGATCCAGGGTACTTCAGTTTCTGTTGATCCTTTACAATTAAACAAAGTTACTAGTAAACAGGTTCTAGTGATTTTAGCAAGACTCTCAGCAGCTAATAAGCTCAAAAAAGGAATACCTTCCCTGCTTTGACCATGGATAGGTTGTCAGGCAGATGGGGACACTGCAGTGACCAGAACAGTGATGGGAACAGAAACGAAACAGCTAAGAGCACTTCAGAATCCTAAACAACTAGACAAGCACAGTTTGAAAAGTATACTAAGCTCAGCTCCTATGAGGTCAGTCAGCAAAACATCAGATCCAAGTCTTCCCTATTACGCGAATACTAAGATTGAATCTTCTTGGTAGTAAGTAGAGAAATCAAAAGTGCTTCTGCCTGAAACATAACAGAGCAAGATGTTTTAAAGAGCAAATAAAAAGTTTATGAACTCAAGTATATTTTGGAAATACATTTAATAAGCCCAAATAAGACTGATTGATTCATTCATTCAACCAATATGAATTTATGTGTGCTTTATGGTGGTAATTTATAATCCACCAATAATTATGTAAATGACACACATTACTGTGAACATTTTCCAGCCATGTTGAAAATTCCAGAAGATATGCAAGTTTGAAATTTTTTGAGCTCTTATTGTGGTAGACATTTAAAATAACAGTTCAACTTCGGAACTCATAGATTTGATTAGTCAAAGTCTGACTCTGTCTAGAGTGACAGGTTCACAGGTTGATGACAAAGTAAGTTTTTATTTTGCTGATCCTGGTATGTAGTAGCAAGATACTTATGAGTAGCAAGTAGCCTAGCTACTCAACATTTACCTCTCAACTCTTGATTCATCCTCAAAAATCACCCCAAATGAAGCAGATATTATTTCCCCTTTCAAATGAAGAATCAGAAAATTCTGCATATAGAGCAGTTCATGTTTGACATTGGCTCCTAATAGAATTGCACAAATAAGAGAGATTCCAGTTTGGGGAATGACAAGTTAAACAAAGCAAAAAACAGTTTTCAACTGAGAATTTCTAAGGGTCCTTCAGTATGCTAATGTACACCATGAATTTTTAAGAGAGAGGTACAATATGTAGTTTCCCAACTTCTAAGACCAAATGCAATATGTAGTTTCCTTTTGTGCATGGAATAGGTGACAGACCAGGGAGCCATGAAATACAGTACTTAGCAAATGCTGCTACTGTGATCTCACAAAATTTGAAGATTTGTGGAAGTATGGAGATTAGTCTTTTGAGACTATCACAGAATATGTATAGTTTAATCATTACAGTATCACTGGTGAAGACAGGCATCACACATAAACATTCTTTATAAGGCAGAAATCTAGTGACCTGGATATTATGATGGATTGCAGATTCTACGATTTGAACTGCTTCTGTGAAACAAGAGGACAAAGACTGTTCTGTCAATCGTATCTTCTGGATGTAAAGAGAGGTCATGGTGGAAGAAATAATTACCGGTAACCCCTAAATGACTGCTAACCAGAATCACTTGGGGGTGCTCTTAAAATCAAGATTCTGATTCAGTAGGTTGAGGCAGGGCCCCAGGTGATTCTCCTAGTGGTTGACCTGGAAGACCAAACAGTGGAGAGCCTCGTTTGCAAAAGAATAAAATAGAAGGGCAAGATGCCTCCAGCTCCATCTCAGAAGGGAGTCCGGAAACAGTAAATCATGGACCATGACTACAAGAATTCAATGTTTAGCGTATATTACAGGACTGTACAACTGAAGTAGTTCATTTATGGGTTTGAATTTCTACTCTGTAACTTACTAGCTGTGTGAAATTAGGCAAGTTACATAACCTCTTTGTTATGTATAGATGGATTTCCCCATCTATAAAATTAAACTAATAACATGGACCCAACTGTGTTGTCATGAGGCTTACATGAGCTACTGTATAAACACACATAGCAAAATGCTTGCTGTGTGAAGAGGGCTCAGTATATACTGCTGTTCCTACTCCTGACCAGTACTCTTCTGGTGATCAGAAGGAAAGGAAAGGAAAGGAAAGGAAAGGAAAGGAAAGGAAAGGAAAGGAAAGGAAAGGAAAGGAAAGAAGAGCCCTATGATATTGTTTCAGGGAAAAACACTGCATAAAAATGTTTTGCGAAAGAAGGCCCCAAGGGACAGAATATAGTAGCAACTAACAAAAATAAGGAAAGCAGATTTAAGACCCTGGGATTTGCAGAAATTGAACAAAGAAAGACCCTGCCCATACACAGTCCTTACAGGGACTCTGAATGGGCATGAGAGCAGCCACAGATTCAGTTAGGAGGCACAGTCCCAATACCTCAGGCAACGTTTCACATACAAGAAAACTAGAGCTCTGACAGTGCATTTGCCGAAGGTTACAGCACTACTAAATGGATTAAAATTTAGGAGGGGGCAATTTTAGGAGGGGGCAAATCCAATGCCCCGTCCACTAAACTAGACTGTATGAAAAAATAAATTCCTCTTAAAGTCCTATCTATGAGAAAGAAGCAAAAAGTCAAGCTGTTTAGTGAAAATGAATATACATACCAACAAACACATAAGTCTATTTGTATTCAGTGGAAAAGGAGGAGTGTTGGCAAGAAATCCAAACTTGGAGCTTAATACTCAAGTTTTAATACTAGCTCTTGCTGATTGTGACTTTGGGCAACAAGCTTAATTTCTAACTAGTCTGCTCACCTGGAAGAAGCTTGCACCTTGACATAAAAATCAAAAGAAATAATGTATTTGAAGATACTTTGCAAATTAGGTTTAGACTTCTGGTTCCAGCAAAATGCAAACTAGTTAGCTTCCAACCTTCCTGACATAAACATCTAGAGCTGCTATTTAAATAAGGCAAAAATCTTTTTTTTTTTTTTTAAATTTTTTTTTTCAACGTTTATTTATTTTTTTGGGGACAGAGAGAGAGCATGAACGGGGGAGGGGCAGAGAGAGAGGGAGACACAGAATCGGAAACAGGCTCCAGGCTCTGAGCCATCAGCCCAGAGCCTGACGCGGGGCTCGAACTCACAGACCGCGAGATCGTGACCTGGCTGAAGTCGGACGCTTAACCGACTGCGCCACCCAGGCGCCCCGACAAAAATCTTTTTAAATGCATGGGTGTGTAACTAAAGAGCAGCAGAAGAAGCCAACTAGGGCCAAAAACTAAAAGAACTAAAAACCAGAGAAGCAAGCATGCCCTGTGACTGTCCTGGTGCAGATTGGGCAAGCTGGCTTTTGACATCATGCAAGGACTGGAGATGCTCTGGGCCCGCACTGGGCGGGGAGTTGGAACCAAGTCCCCAGGGATTCTTGATTCATGCTAGAAAATAAAGCAGCTCAAAAAGAAGGAAGAGTAATAATAATGATAGTAAAATATTAGTAAAATCTGCTCACCAGATTGGGAGATAATAAGAAAGCCAGTCTACGTTAATCTGAACTCTGAGTAAAGGAAAAAAAAAAATCCAAGAATCTGTTACCAAGGACTGGTGTCACACCATAGTTTAGGAAATCTAGGAAATCGCAAGTCACGAAACTAACATGTAATTAATTAATTGCCTTTGAGCCAATGATGCTTCTGGGCTAGGTGGAGTAAATGCAAAACTTCTCTGGAAGAGGGCACCTCCAATCCAGACCATGGAGGTTCCCCCCTAAAGTCTTTATTCCAGTTTAGCTCATAATCTAAGGCTGAAAACACACGAAGAAGGCAAGAATCAGCAGACCAACAGAATTAAACCTCTAAGAAATTCATGTAAGATAATATGACAGTGATGAGTACAGATGTTAAAGTGATCAAAACCTTGAAAACAAGACACTGAAAAAAAGAAGAGGCAGATTTGAATAAAGATGGAATAAAACTGTGAAAATAGAAAATATAAGCCAATTAAATCAAAAGCTTCAACAGACAGGTTAAACACACCTGAGTAATCACAGCTGAAGAATGAGTTAGTGAACTAAAAGAGAAATCTGTAGAAACTATACATAAGAGAAAAGAAATAAAGACATGAAATATGAGAGTGGTGAAGACATACAGGAAACAGAATGAGAAGATCCAACATATGTCTAAAAAGGCTTCCAGAAGGGAAGACAGCAAATGCAAAAGGCAACATTCAGAGAATTTTCCAGAACTGATAAAAACTACAAATCCCCAATTTCAGAAAAATGCAACACGTATCAAACAGATTCATTAAAAATCAACCCACCGGCGCCTGGGTGGCTCATCGGTTAAGCATCCGACTTTGGCTCAGGTCATGATCTCACCGTTCATGAGTTCAAGCACTGCATTGGGCTCTCTGCTGTCAGCACAGAGCCCGCTTCAGATCCTTGGTCTCTCTCTCACTCTGCCCTCCCCTCCCCACCTCTCAAAAATAAACATTAAAAAAACAACAACAACAAACCACCTGTTTTGTAGCAAAGCATGTAAAACACAGAGAAAATCTTAGAATGACCACACAGTTTATTCTTTACAGTGGGACACTTGTCAGAGACAAATGTTAAACCAGATGGGACCCCAAGACAAAAGGAGGGAAACATTGACACCGTTCTAGTCTATAAGTCCCAGCCGAAATGCATAGTTTTTATTAGAGACACAAGGAGACCAACAGCAGAATTCCTGACAGCAAAAGACAGAAGACAATGAAATAACCTTTTCAATGGGTGAGAACAGCAGTATTGTTTCTCTTTATTTCTACATCGGCTATACAGTCTTTCACAAGTGAGGGCTAAATAAAAACATTTCAGACAAAAATGGACTCAGTTTCTTGTTCAGATTGTTGAAACAAAAACAATGGATGATATGAGAAAGAAGGAAATTCATTCCAGAAGGATAGCACAGAGATGAAAAAAAAATTCTATGAAAATTATAACCAATTAATTAGAAAATGGTGACAGAATGAGAATTTAGAAAATTACAACTCACCATAAATGACTCAAGAAAGAAAAGCAAATCTGAATAGAGGTACTGCCCCACCTCTAAAACCCATGCTAGATGGTTTTATGGTGAATAGTACCGATCATTTTGGTACTAACACCAATCTTATTTAAACTGTTCCAGAAAAGCAAGGAAAAAAGGGAGGGAGGGAGGGAGGGAAGGAGGGAAAAGAAAAACAGGCAACCTCCTCATTGGGAATCTGAGGCTAGTATAATCTTGATATCAGAAAAAGACAAAGGGAGAGCATACAATGACAAAGGAAAATTATAGGCCCATTTTCATTTATGAACAGTTACAAAAACCCTAAGTAAAATATTAGTAACCCAAATCCAGTATGATAAATTTGACAAGCTGATCCTAAAATTCATACGGAAGAGAAAAGGGCCAAGAATAATGGAGAGCATTTTGAAGAACAAGAAGTATGGGAGCACCTTAAAACTTATAAAGCTCCATCAGGACAGTATGAGGGGTGCCTGGCTGGCTCAGTTGGGAGAGCAAGTGACTCTTGATCTTGGAGTTGTGAGCATCAGCCCCACGTTGGGTGTAGAGATTACTTAAATAAATAAAACTTAAAAAAAAAAATTGAGGCAGTATGATTACGAGCACAGGGATAGAGAAATAGACCAATGGAAAAGCCAGACCACCTGAAAGGAGACTTACACCACATATGTGGCAATACAGATCAGTAGAGAAAGGGTGAGTGAACTACACAATAAACAAGGTTGAGAAATTCCATGTGGGAAAAAGTCAAATTATATCTCTTTCCAAAAATGAATTTTCAGTAGATAAAATTGAAAGTATGATAAAAATATAAGGTTTTACTTTTTCACATAAATAGCAATATATCCAGAATAGAATGATTTAACCAAAGGACATTAAATTTTCTTTGAAAAAATAGTTTGATTTCCTATGAATACGAGAATAAATGTCCCAGCTAGGTGAAACTATAATAAGGCATATGCACACATATACACGATACACCAAAACACAACTTTAAATGTATATGTACATAACCAGTACACTCCTTAGGGATAACAAATTATCTTGGGGAAAAGGGTGTTCTATTCAAAAGACAGTCTCCATTTATTAATGCAAATATCCTTATTTTGGTCATTTAATTTCTCATGACTAATTCTAACAAACAGCTAAACTGAAAACACAGGAAGAAAAAAAATCACAAATAATCACGATCTACTTTACGGTGCACTTCCACCTTTTGCTATTACAGCCCCACAACTGAAAATTAGAATCAAGATACTATACCAACTTTCACTCCTTGCTTTTTCCATTTAATTTATAGAATGAATACTTTAATAAATCATTCAAATCTCTGAAAACCTGGTTTGAATGCCTGCATAGCAACCCATCACATTCTAACACTTGCTTGCTTATCTCTGTAGCCTTGTCTCCCCCACCTCTGGTGCACTAAGTTTCTGTTAGCGTGGCCTCTTCCAGTTCTGAGTAGAGGTTTCCTCCCTCAGGGCCTTAAATATGTCATTTCTTTTTCTGGCAACACTGTTCCCTTCCTTCTCTTCATATCCCCACCCAATAAAAAAAAAAAAAAAAAAAAGAAATCAGTACTCTCAAAAGATTTCAGTACACCTTTTCCTTCCTATCACTCATTACAATTTGTAAATTTATATTTATTGGTACAATTTCAGGAGTATCTATCTGTAAGCAAGGACCATGCCGATTTTGTTCTTTGCTTTATCTCTGGTATTTAGCAGTGTCTGACCCACAGAAGTGAAATATACAATTAAAACATTTTCTAAACCCATTTTTGTCTAAACCTTCCTAGGCATGATTACTTGTACTTTTTCTTTAATTGTGCTAATTGTATAACAAAATTAAGATTGTTATGGTTTGAGAAGTTTAAATTCTTACATTACCTCTAAGAAACAATAATATAAAGCTAGCTATCCTAGCTCTTTTAGAGGTCATATGAATTTTTTAAATTGTATCATCATACTCTAAGATTCCTTCTAGCTTAAAAATTATGTGATTCTAATCCCATTTCATTAACCTGTTAATGGTATCATTCTGATTACCATGGACATGTAACACAATTATTGCAGTCATAAATGAAACATTCTAAATATTCAGTTGTGTGTAAACAAAAACAGTACACTTGGTGGAGAAATGTTAACTGGCTTTAAAATGCTTCCTTAATACACCCACATAAATAAAATATAATATTAAACAGAAGGCGAGCTACTGTTATACGTCATTACAATAGTCTGCTTGAAAACAGGGGTCAGGGCAATATTCCATTGTAAACAAATCTGTAAATGTGATTGGGGAACTAATGATTTGAAGGCTTGAATTGGAGGAATTTTCAAATGGTAGCCACATCACCGATTAAACACCAGTAACAATATTAACTTTATAAAATCTAGGAAAAGAGGAAGATATTTCAGTTGTTTTGTCAAACCTCAGTAAAATACTACAATATACAAGAGGCCAATACTTTTTTCCCCTATAGAATATATCCTTGATTCTCTAAAAGTCAATGTGTACATTAAATACACATTACAGCTAACTTTTCTTTAATGTCCTATTTTTTAATGCTATTTCTTTATATCTTGTATATGCTCGTATATCACAGGTATCAAGAATGCATAGCCTGTAGTTTCTTAGCCTAGCTGAGATGTAATATTCTGAGATATTAAGACAGCATGTCCTCTAATCTGTTGAGACTTGCAGTCTAACTACTGATAATAAACGTTTAAAAGTTTGCTAGTAAGAATGAAAGATTTCAGAAATAAAGGTGTACAGAAGACAGGGTTTTCACCGGCCTAAAAATTCAGGAGATAGCTTCTCAGCTCTTTTCCCATGAGAAAACTCCAAACACCGAACACACTCCTTTAGAAGATTCAACAAAAAAGAAGCATAAGAAACTCACAACAGAACATTAAAGGAAAAAAGATAAAAGCAACCACATATACTTAATCTTGGAACCCTGAACTTTGATTCAGAGAAGGAAAGAATTCAGAGTTCTGTATTTACCCTCTGACAAAAAAATGTAAAAAAGAGTATTAAGTAAATGTTTTTAAAGAAGTTTTGGCATACACACCCCATACATGCTGGCTTTTTGGTTCTCTGGAATTCTAAATAATTTTTCCCTTAAAGTCTTGTAAAATAATCAATTTGCTTCAACACTATTATATGATCTATGAAAAATGCTTTCCAGGAACTTATCAAGTCAGCAAATAAGGAGGACCAGGCTAATTGCAAAACAAAAGATTCAGAACAATCTTTTAATAGAATGAACAGGAGGTTTTAAAAAAAGAAGTCTTTTCTGGATACCCCTCAAACACTAGTTATGATGGAGAAATAAAGAAAAACTAATCTTTTCCAAAAGTTAAAATGGGATGGGGAGACAAAACAGACCAAGGGCAGATCAAGGAGACTTAAGTTTTAAATGACTTAACAATGACATCTTTAAGAGGTATTGATGGCCCAACTGGCGGGTTAGCTCAGTCCGGAGAGCATGAGACTCTTAAAGACTCATGAGACTGATGGTTAGAGAGTTAACATCGTTAAGGTTTAGGGAAACTCCTGAGAATAGCACTCTCTTCTTTTTTTGCATTAAACACATGCCAATTTCACTGCTGTTTGTCAAAAGTATTTTATTCCTGCTGAGGGTAACAAATTTTGAGGCTGTTCCAAAATATAAATGAGAATAAAACATCAGGGTTTCACTTAAGTTTTACAGTTTGCTATAAGACTTACTAAGAAACAGGACAGGTGTATATTGTGAATAGCTAACATCTGAAGGCTACTGAAATGGGCTTTCACTATGATTATGTGAGTTCTAAGCGAAGTTGATAAAGGTAAACAATTGTCTACTGGGTATCTTTACTCAAATGTACACCAACACCTCAAAATCTGTGTGTTCAAGACTGACTTTACTACTTCAACATACTGTTCATTCACTGTCTGCTTAGCTGCCCAGAAATGTAGAAGCTTGCCTTCTCACTTTATTCTTTCAAACTTTCAAATCCCACCAATGGTAAAACTCCATAATATTAATCTCCCATCTCCTATCCTCAAAGCCATGACCTTAATTCAAGTCCCAACTGCTTCTTGCATAGGCTACTGCTTTATCTCCTAATTTGTCCACATCCACTCAGTTTTTTTTTCTTTTTTTTTTTTTTTCAACGTTTATTTTATTTTTGGGACAGAGAGAGACAGAGCATGAATGGGGGAGGGGCAGAGAGAGAGGGAGACACAGAATCGGAAACAGGCTCCAGGCTCTGAGCCATCAGCCCAGAGCCCGACGCGGGGCTCGAACTCCCGGACCGCGAGATCGTGACCTGGCTGAAGTCGGACGCTTAACCGACTGCGCCACCCAGGCGCCCCTCAGTTTTCTATACCATCAATGCAGTGATGCAATTATTCCATCACTTCTACTTAAAAACCTTCAACTACACATCTACAAATTCCTTATTATGACATTAACAGGTTCTTCAGGTTCTGGTTTCTTCCTACCATTAAAGTCTCATTTCTCACCTTGCTCTTCTTTATTTCCTATAAAGCAGCGATATTTAATTGCTTTCATTTTCTGGAATGTTCCATGAACATATACAGCTTTCCTTATGGTATTCTCTCTGCCTGGTATGCTCTTAAGGACCTGGAGAACTTTTTATTTTTATTTAATTTTATAATTTAATTTTTTAAAAGTTTATTTATTTGAGAGAAAGAAAGCACGTGCGAGCAGTAGGGGGGCAAAGAGAGGGAGAGAGAGAGAACCCCAAGCAGGCTCTGCACTGTCAGCACAGAGCCCAACACGAGGCTCAAACCCACAAACCATAAGATCATGACCTGACCTGAAGTAAAGAATAAGACACTTAACTGACTGAGCCACCCAGGCACCCCAATTTTATTTTAACATCTTTTTAGATCTGGCTTAAGCACTCACCACTTTAAGAAAACTTTCCTACTCTGGGGCACCTGGGTGGTTAAGTGTCCAACTTTGGCTCAGGTCATGACCTCACGGTTCATAAGTTCAAGTCCCATGTTGGGCTCTGTGCCTGGAGCCTGCCTCAAATTCTGTCTCCTTCTCTCTCTGCCTCCCCCCGCCCCCCCCCCCCCCCCGCCTAATAAATAAATAAACTTCAAAAAAAGAGAAAACTTTCCTACTCTCCAACTGACATTAGTGTCTCATTATGTTCTATGCATACATGTATCATATCACCCATTATCATTTTATATCCCTTATTGGCATACATTTCTAGCTATTATGGTCCTGGAGCATAGTTGTTGGATCTTATTCATCTTTATATTTCCATTGCTTGGCACACAGCACACAATCAAAAACTATCAGCCCAATGAAGTAATGATTACTGATCTGTGTATCTTAGTTGTCATTTCTCCTATCTTACCAATTCACCAAGACGATGATACTATTCTAAACAACATTTGTCAAATAGCAAATAGGGGACACATTTAGGGCACATATGAGACACATCAGGTCAGTTCCAGGATGTGACAAGAACTATGAAACCAGAAATGACAAAAGTTGTTTAAAAATGTATCTTTCTGGAAGCCTCTAAAACACCTGTTACACATTTCCTTATGTCTATATACAGGAACATCAATAGAACACCCATATGCTACTTTCTCAGTGTTATCTGTGCATTTAGATTTTTACTTCAGCATAACATTTATTTCTAGGATAGATCGTAATGACATGACTAATCAATCACAAAAACTTATAAACATCTCTACGTTAAGAGTAAGATATCTAAGGGGGCGCCTGGGTGGCGCAGTCGGTTAAGCGTCTGACTTCAGCCAGGTCACGATCTCGCGGTCCGTGAGTTCGAGCCCCGTGTCAGGCTCTGGGCTGATGGCTCAGAGCCTGGAGCCTGTTTCCGATTCTGTGTCTCCCTCTCTCTCTGCCCCTTCCCTGTTCATGCTCTGTCTCTCTCTGTCCCAAAAATAAATAAACGTTGAAAAAAAAAAGAATAAGATATCTAAAGGTATAATAATTACATAATTTTCTTTTTTTGGCCAGAGAATGACCATTTGTTAATATATTTATTGACCTCCACTTCACTATAATCAGTCTTGCCTGCCCCCAAGAGCAGAATCACACAGAACAGTTCCCAGTGATGTGAAAGAAAGCCTTTAAATTCAATCTTAATATAGGACACCTTAGCCATTTTAACTTAAAATATTTTTGGGTTATTTTCAAAGCTAATGCTATCATTATGAAAAACTTAAAGGACAATAATATTTTAAAATCAGTAGCTGAATGGAATCAGAATTGCTAGTATTTCAGACTTAGCACAATGAATCACTGATTTCATGGTTTAATACCTTCCTCAATATTCCCCACCTTATCGTGAATGGTTTCAAAATACATGGGAATTTTAGGGGTGCCTCGGTGGCTCAGTAGGTTGAGCGTCTGACTTTGGCTGAGGTCATGATCTCCTAGTTCTTGGGTTCCAGTCCCACAGTGGGCTCTGTGCTGACAGCTCAGAGCCTGGAGCCTGCTTCAGATTCTGTCTCTTCCTCTCTCTCTGACCCTCCCCTCTCACACTCTCTCTCAAAGATAAATAATAAATGTTAAAAAAAAATTACACGGGAATTTTATAAAGTTTGTTTTTGACAAGTGCTTTGGGGAAGAATACATGCTTAGAGTGTTTTTTGTTAAGGTCCTAAAAATACGACTTTCTATCAGTAAAATTCTGAATTTCAAAATATGAGTTGACTGTTTCTTCTCCTCACTCAGCTAAGAGAACAGGACATATCTTAGGCTCATAGTATAAACAGTAAGTAATCTTAAATACCTTACAAAATATCCATTTGCATTTACATACCTAGGAGAATGAGGATCTAGCTTATTTTTACAGGCACCCAGTAAAGATATTCTATAACCTGTATTCATTCTACTTCTGCTTCCATTCCCTTTGGTTCAGTAGCAAGTTTTTCTTAGTTTTTTTTTTTTTTTTTAATGTTCATTTATTTTTGAGAGACAGAGAGAGAGAGCGTGAATGGGGACAGGGTGGGGGGGAGGGAGCAGAGAGGTAGGGTGACATAGGCGCCCCAGCAAGTTTTTCTTAGAATAGTACTATCAAATAAAAGTTTCTGTGATAAAAGAAATATTTTACCTGCACTGTGCAATATGGTAGTCACTAGCCACATGAGGCTAGTGGGTACTAGAAATGTGGTCAACGTGAATGAAGAACTAAATTTTTATTTTTTATTTTTATTTATTTATTTTTTTCAACGTTTATTTATTTTTGGGACAGAGAGAGACAGAGCATGAACGGGGGAGGGGCAGAGAGAGAGGGAGACACAGAATCGGAAGCAGGCTCCAGGCTCCGAGCCATCAGCCCAGAGCCCGACGCGGGGCTCGAACTCACGGACCGCGAGATCGTGACCTGGCTGAAGTCGGACGCTTAACCAACTGCGCCACCCAGGCGCCCCGAAGAACTAAATTTTTAAATTAATTAAATTTAAATAGCAACATGTGGGTAGCAGTTATCATTTTAGTCAGTGTAGTAGAGATATCAGAATGCCACTGTCAACAAAAAGTATAGTCTGATCTGGTCCCTATCAAAGTGGCCTTGGGTTGAAACCATGCTGGGCCATTCCCTCCACTTCCCAAAAGTCAGGCAATAGATATGAAGGGACAAATACCCCAACAGTCTGCAAACCTTTTCGGTAAAGGGCCAAATAGTATTTTAGGCTTTGTGGTCCAGTAAGTCAAAAGGTCTCTGTCGCAACTATTCAGCTCTGCCACTGTAGCATAAAAATAGCCATAGTTGGGGCGCCTGGGTGGCTCAGTCGGTTGAGTGTCCGACTTTGGCTCAGGTCATGATCTTGCGGTTTGTGGGTTCCAGCCCCGCGTTGGGCTCTGTGCTGACAGCTCAGAACCTGGAGGCTGCTTCAGATTCTGTCTCCCTCTCTCTCTGCCCCTCCCCCACTCACACTGTCTCTCTCTCCTTCAAAAATAAATAAACATTATAAAGAATATTTTTTAAAATAGCCATAGTCAATTTGTTAAAGAACTTGCACAGCTATGTTCCAATAAAACTTTTATTTAAGAATACTGAAATTCAAATTTCATATAATTGTATTGTGTGCCATGAAATATTACTCTCTTAGATTTTTTTCAAGCATCAAAAAAACGTTAAAAACTTTGCTTAGCTCTCAGGCCATACAAAAACAGGCTGTGTGGGGCCAAACTACCAGCCTGGTTTGCAAACCTCTGAAATACCTGAAGAGTCAGGGAGTGCAATGAAGAGATACTCAACCCCCTTAGTTACTGAGGAAACGCTAGCTGAAACCACAGTAAGATCTCACTATAGAATGGCAATATCAAAGGTTGAAGACATGTAACATTTGGAATTCTTAGGCACTGCAGTGAGAAAGTAAAATGGGAGTCACCTGAGAACACTGACAGTTTCTTTAAGAAGTTAAATATACCATAGGACCTAGCCATTCCTTTCCTAGGTACTGAACTCAAGAGAAATGAAAACTTATGTCTACATAAAAACTTGTATGTGAATATGTATAGCCCTTTTATTCAGAGGGACTTAAACTGGAAACAACCCAAATATCTCCCCCGAGGTGTGAATGGATATATAAAATGTGATACATTCATACAATGGAATACTATTCAGCAACAAAAAGTAGCCAGCTACTGATACTACCCAATAACCCGAATGAATCTCAAAATCACATGCTGAGTGAAAGACTTAAGAAACTAGAGTACAGGGGCGCCTGGGTGGCGCAGTCGGTTAAGCGTCCGACTTCAGCCAGGTCACGATCTCGCGGTCCGTGAGTTCGAGCCCCGCGTCAGGCTCTGGGCTGATGGCTCGGAGCCTGGAGCCTGCTTCCGATTCTGTGTCTCCCTCTCTCTCTGCCCCTCCCCCGTTCATGCTCTGTCTCTCTCTGTCCCAAAAATAAAATAAAAAACGTTGAAAAAAAAATTAAAAAAAAAAAAAAGAAACTAGAGTACAGGGGCGCCTGGGTGGGTCAGTTGGTTAAGCGGCCGACTTCGGCTCAGGTCATGATCTTGCGGTCCGTGAGTTCGAGCCCCGCGTCGGGCTGTGTGCTGACAGCTCAGAGCCTGGAGCCTGTTTCAGATTCTGTGTCTCCCTCTCTCTGGCCCTCCCCCGTTCATGCTCTGTCTCTCTCTGTCTCAAAAATAAATAAACGTTAAAAAAAAAAAGAAAAAAAAAAAGAAACAAGAGTACACAGTAAGTCTACTACATAAAATTCCATTAAATGCAAACTAATTTGTGGAACAGAAAGCAGATCAGGGTTGCTTGGGGCTGAGTGAGGGTTGGGGAAAGGATAGATGGCAGAGTTAGGAGGAAATGTTGTGTATTCTGATCTTGGTGAAGGAGTCATAGGTATGTGTTTGTACACCTTAGATGCATGCAATTTACTGAACACATAAAGATGATTTAAAGGAAAATCTGATTCTACTGGCATCAGATTTACACATAGCAATCTTTATGAATTGATATATTCACTTTTTATTTTTAAAAATAATTTTAATAATTTTAAATAATTTTTTAAATAATTTAAATAATTTTATTTTTAATAATTTTTTGAAATTATTTTTAAATAATAAATTTTTAAATAATTGTTTAAATTTGAGGAGTTGAGTAAGCAAGGGATAGACACAAAGTTAGTTTGAAGACTCACACTATCATCATTTCTTATGGGAAATGTGCCTCTTGTACCTCCAAAGCACATTAATAGTAACCCAAATCAAAAAACTTTGAGGAAAGGTTTTAGGAATTCTGTGAGCCGAAACCTTTCCTGTTTACAACACTCTGTTCTCCCTGTTTGGAACACAGATTTTAAGTTAGACTACAATGCAGAATTCCAAGAAATAGTAAATAATCTTTTACCTTACAACAGTTTTTCATTTGTAACACCTTTGGGATAATGTCTTTATTTTAAATACACCCTGTTGCTCAGATTCAATTTGTTTAAAAACACTTCATTACAGGTCTTTTGAAAGCTGGATGAAACTTGCTCATCTCTACAACGTTATCAGTTTAAAATATTAAGAATAAAGAAAAAAAAGTCCCATTTCCCAGTAAGTTTTCTTTATTCTTTCAAATGCTTGGGTATTCCTCAGACTAGTTTTTCTTTTTTTTAAGTTTATTTATTTATTTTTGAGAGAGAGGGAGGGAGGGAGGGAGGAAAGGAGAGAGAATCAGAGCGGGGGAGGGGAAGAGAGAGAGAGAGGGAGACCTAGAATCCAAAGCAGGCTCCAGGCTCTAAGCTGTCACACAGAGCCCGACACGGGGCTCCAACCCATTAACCTTGAGATCATGACCTGAGCTGAAGTCAGATGCCTAACCCACTGAGACACCAGGTGCCCCTCCTCAGACCAGTTGTTGACAAGACCATGACCTTACAGGGATTCCTCAGATGGGTCAATGATAAGCTGATGATTAAAAAAAAAAATCATCTACTAACACAAAACAAATAATGTTTTATTTTTTTTTAATTTTTAAAAAATTTTTTAACCTTTATTGATCTTTGAGACAGACAGAGAGAGAGAGAGAGAGAGAGAGAGAGAGAGAGAGAGCATGAACGGGGAGAGGTTCAGAGAGAGAGGGAGACACAGAATCTGAAACAGGCTCCAGGCTCTGAGCTGTCAGCACAGAGCCTGACGCAGGGCTCGAACTCACGGACTGTGAGATCATGACCTGAGCCGAAGTCAGACGCTCAACCGACTGAGCCACCCAGGCGCCCCGTAACAAATAATGTTTTAAATAATTTGTGGCCACACCTTGGGCAAAATTTGGATGAATTTTTTTCAGCCAAGTACAGACATGTGAAATATACATCTGGCTTCCCAGATTCTTTTCAGAGAAAACTATTCTGTTACAGCTTCCTAAAGTCAAATTAATTTCATGCTTGACTTTAGACCATGTCCTTTTGGGAGAAATAAAACACCAAAATTCAGGAGCCAGTGGAGGTGAATGAGGTTAAAAACCTGAGCCCTGAAATGATTTCTGCCAAACTTTAAGACACATACTTTCAAAACTCTGCAAAGAATTCTAAAGAGAACTGAAATATATCCTTTTAAAAACCCTGTTTTTCTCTTTCCTGGACTTAAACACAACCCTTTTAACCGTACAGCTGACTCAAGCATTAGGGAAAAATGTCTAGCATTAACTCTCTCAATTCAGAGACTACATACTTCAAGTACTATGACTTACCATACAAAGTATCAAGGAGATCAGTATTTTTGTCCAAAACAAGTTCCTACGCTTAAAAGTTAAAAGGCCACCATAGCTAGAAGATTACAACTTCCTGAAGTAGCACAAGGGATATTTCGTTAATCTAACTGGTTTCAGAGGTATTTACAGGAAAGCATTCGAATTGTTTTTCATCTAATTTTTATCTGAGAGGTTTAAATCAAGGGACTTAAAAAAAATTTTAATGTTTTATTTATTTTTGAGAGAGAGACAGAGTACTAGCGGAGGAGGGGCAGAGAGAGAGAGGGAGACACAGAATCCGAAGCAGGCTCCAGGCTCTGAGCTGTCAGCACAGAGCCCACGCGGGGCTCAAACTCACGAACCGTGAGATCACGACCTGAGCTGAAATCGGATGCTTAACCAACGAAGTCACTCAGGCGCCCCTAAATCCAGGGACTTGTGAGAATGAATTTTTAGTCTACTAGCATCAACATCTAACTAATAAATGTCAATTTCTTGTCCCAAAATAAATGTTTTTTCACTTATTGTCCAACTAAAAGACCTCTTTACTTACTATTTGAGGCATAATAGAGCTCAGTTTGTGAAAAGTGTCAGAGTTCTTCAGTTCCTAAGAAATGCTCTAGGAGTTTAAAAAATGGGGGGTAAGGGTAGAGGAAGACATATTTAAGATAGATGAAATGGAAATGTTAGTATGAACATAAATGTTTTAGGAAAACTCACAATACTGTAAATATGAATTAGGAACATGGTGGTTTATTTGGGAGAGAATGGTAAGGATGATAACTGGAAATTCTAGCCAGAATGCTGGGAAGTATAAAAGACTGAACAGATCACCTAATCCAGGCTCAAAGAGACTAAATGAGTTGCTCAATTAAATGGCACAAAAGGACTTAGCAGGATGCCTGGCTAAGAGATGCTCAATCAACGTTGGCACCTCCCTCTACCCTCCCCCAACCAAGATCCCACACCACTTAAGTTTCACAATAACTACCGTTGCAATAATCACCTAAATCTTCCAACAGTTCTCCAGTCTTCACAGACACCAGGGCCTTTCGTCAGCCTCTATCAAGGAAAATTCCATTACTGCCATCTCTACAATATCCACCTTATAGAGTTGCTGTAAGCATTACATGAGATCACGTAAAGTGGCAAGCAGCTGAGTCCAATAAATGCTAGCATAAAGGTTCCATGTCTGCCTTCTCTCAAACACATCCTTTCCATGTATGGTAGTAAATGTGTGAGTGTGAGTGCAAGTGTGCATGAATATTTAGGAAGGGGTGAAAGGCCAGGGATGCAAACATGACATACTTTAAGACCCAGTTTTTGACAATTCTCCTCCTTTCCCCAGGATTTTTATATGCTCCCTGGGTACCAATCTCATTCCATTGCGAATTCCCTGCTTTAGTCACTATAAACGGAGGGGTGAACTCAGATGTACTGGAATGGGGGAAAAAGTAAGGGGAGTGGTAGTCCCCACATTCAAGGACATGTTGAGAAAACCATGGTTTCATTACAAATTCACAACTCAATACCCTGAACTTGATATTACTTCCCCAATTAAAATGCAAGGCCCCTGAAAATAAGATACCACACCTTGTACTTCCTTCCATGTATCTACATAGTATTAAGAACAGGACATTAGCAGATGCTTAATAGTCACTACTAATCAGCCTCAAGAATGCAATATTTAAAAATTCGATCTGTATGTAACACTCCAGGAACACATACTGTGACCCTGAACTATCCTTTCATATGGGTCAAAAGAGAAACACTTATAAATTAGTTTCTCAAAAAAATGTGGTAAGCATTTTTATTTAAAAACAAATTTATCTTTAAATTCTAGTTCTAAGGTTCATGAATGGCCTGAAACTGCAGGCAAATTTTTGTGTAGGTATGCTTTTCCTCCCTGTAGAGCACACAGCTTCCATCATTCTTAATAAACAAAAACAAAACCAAAAAACCCAAAAACCAAACTCCCCCCGAAAGCTAAAGAACCACTGCTCTCTACTGTTTTCCCTGGCTTTAAAGTTCAAGCTATCATAGATAGGCCTTACTAACTTGAGTTCTAAAATCATATTAAAAAATCAAATGACAGGGTAGTAGTTACCCTCTGGAAGATGGATGTGTGGGTGGTTTTGAGGGGGCATCAGAGGGACTTCTCAGGCACTGATTATATTATGGATGTGGATGCTGGCTACACGAGTATTCGCTTTCTGAAAACACATGATTTTTCTACCTGTCAAAAGGCATATTTCACTACAGGTTAAAAAAAAAAACACACCACAGTAACAAAGATGGGTTATTTATACAAAGCAGACATTACATATCGTAAAAAGTGAAGCCCTTAAAAATAATGTGCCAGGAGAGGCCCCTGTGAAACCTCTAGAAAACAGCCAGTGAGGAGCACAGTGGCCCTTAGTCCAACAGCCTGCAAGAAACTAACTGGGCCCTGTCAGTGATCACAGGAGTAAGCTTGAAAGCAGATTCTCCATCCTCAGTCAAGCCTTGAGATTAACTGCAGCCCCAGTTGACAGCCCCACTGTGAAGGACCCTAAGCTAGAAGGGTCTAGGTAAACCACTTCCTGATTCCTGACTCTGAGAAAACTTGTGGGATATGTTTGGTGTTTAAAAAAAAGATGATGCAGTTTCTAAACACTACCTTCCTTATATACATTGAAGTGAACAAAGTAGTCTCAGTGGTTGCACCTACTGGGACATTAGCTTATTGGTTTAAATTGGCAATATTTCCTTCTTGAAAAGCTGTGGTACAATATTGCTTTCAAAACCCAAGCAAGAAAAAAGAAAATACAGCTGGTGATTATGAACATCAATTTTTGCATCAAATGGAAGTTAATCTGTCTTTAAGATACAGAACAGGGATCTTCTCAATGCTTCTTTCTTCTACCTCCACCTAAATTAGAGATTCCATTACAATAATATGTTTTGTGTTTTACTGCACAAGTGTTTGAATAATAACACATGCATATCTTAAATTTTCTGAAGGCTTTTCTCATAAGAGAAAATACACTAAGGTCACAATTATCAAGTAACTATAAATATGTTCTAAAATATACACATATTATTTGTATAAATCCACAAAAGAGGGAGATGCAGTGAATGAGGGAATGTAGCTATTCCACTATCATCCAACACAAATGTAGCATATTTTGAAATCAGTGTATTAGTTCTTATATCTGTACTTTTGAAGCCTGCCCAAAGAGAGCATCAGAATTTGACATTTCAGCAGTCCTGTGTCTTTCTCAGCTCTGAATTCTCTGCAGTGCACAATACAGCAAAGGGCCTTGTACACATTAAGCTTTAGGGTATCACTGAAAAAAAGTTGCAGAAGCTACTGAGTTTTTCCATTTAAAATTCTTGAAGTGTATGAACTACCTTCTCAAAATGGACTACCCATAGCTCCATTTCCTTGCATATTTTTAAAAGCTGAAAATACAACTATTAACTTTGCTATAATCAGGCCAAATAAACTTTTGCACTGTTAAAGTTTTAACCTACCAGTTGTAACAATTCTTCTACGTGACTCCCTAAAGTTACACCAGTTGTCAATATTTAATTACTCAGCCTTAAATTTAAAATAAAATGACTATCTGAGGGGCACATAGGGGGCTCAGTCAGATTAAGAGTCTGACTTCAGCTCAGGTCACGATCTCGTGGTTTGTGAGCTGAAGCTGTGCGTGGGGCTCTGTGCTGACAGCTCAGAGCCTGGAGCCTGCTTCGGATTCTGTGCCTCCCTCTCTCTTTGCTCCTCCCCCACACATGTTCTTTCTCTGTCTCTGTCTGTCTCAAAAATAAATAAACATTAAAAAAAATAATAAAATAAAATGACTATTTGAAAACAGTATCTTGTTATTACATAGTCATAATGCAGAGTTCAGTAAATCATACTTTAAGACTGTGTGTGAGGCCCAGCATAACAATATAATAAATCCAACAAAACCCCAGAACTATTCTTCATTTATACTATCTTATAATAATTATTATATATTTAATATACTTACATACTTGAGAGCATATATAGTATATATTATATACTCTTTCCTTTTCCTTCAAGATCCTGAACACCAGCGAGCACTATCAAAGCTAACATCTGATTCTTCTTAGTCTTTTTCATTATCACCCCTGTACACTAAGAGCTGTCTTCTTTTTGCATTAACTAGCTAGTAACTGAAGATACTGAATCCTCATTAATTTCATCTAACATTATTTTTTTTTAAATTTTTTTTCAACGTTTATTTATTTTTGGGACAGAGAGAGACAGAGCATGAACGGGGGAGGGGCAGAGAGAGAGGGAGACACAGAATCGGAAACAGGCTCCAGGCTCTGAGCCATCAGCCCAGAGCCTGACGCGGGGCTTGAACTCACGGACCGCAAGATCGTGACCTGGCTGAAGTCGGACGCTTAACCGACTGCGCCACCCAGGTGCCCCACATCTAACATTATTTTTAAAAAATGGGAAGGGAGCAACTGAAGATAAATACAAATGAGTTCGCTTTTTTTTTTTTAACAATTTTCTGTAATCACTGCTTGCATGGCATTAGATAAGATCATCAAAGAAAAAGGAATCCATCACAGTAAGTTGATTGCTTATAGCTACTCTTCTAAAAAGGCTTGACTATGACATTGACAGAGTTAAAAGATCGAATATTATAATTTTCTCATTTCTTTTTTTTTTTTTATTTAAAAAAAAATTTTTTTTTCAACGTTTATTTATTTTTGGGACAGAGAGAGACAGAGCATGAACGGGCGAGGGGCAGAGAGAGAGGGAGACACAGAATCGGCAACAGGCTCCAGGCTCTGAGCCATCAGCCCAGAGCCCGACGCGGGGCTCGAACTCACGGACCGCGAGATCGTGACCTGGCTGAAGTCGGACGCTTAACCGACTGCGCCACCCAGGCGCCCCTAATTTTCTCATTTCTAATGTTTTGTGACACTTAAATCTTCCATAAAACACCAATCAGAAGAGATGCTCAGGACTCCAGCCTGAGAATCATGACACTTGCTTAGTGTCAGTAAAAACAAAAACAATAACAAAAACAACAACAAAAACTACAAAATTGCTCACCCTGGTGGTTCAGAAAAGTACTAGACATAAAATGACTCAACTATTTAGTAGTACATAGGAAACTTTCATATAATCACTGTCTTGAACCTGTAATAGACTCCTTTTTAAACTTCATGTTCCAGGAGTGTTAGGAGAGAAGTACCCCTCAATGAATTTCAGAACTGTCTTTCATCCTTTCATTCCATACCAGGGAAAGAGCATCTTTTTCTTGGGAAAGTTTTCTACGACAATAAAGTATCAGGCTAAAATCTGTGAGTTTCCAACACTAAAACTAATTTAGTGGTCTAACAAAGAAAAGCAAAGTGCCCCATTCTAGAAAGAGAAAAAAAATCTCTCACAAACTTATTCTGTTGCAATAAAGATCACTAATTCAGAGAACAACACACTACAAGTCTTAAAAGTAAAAGAAAACACTGGCTGGCATACCCCTCTTTGTTTTGAAAAGTTAATAAATTTTATTTAGACAGATTCTTATTCTTCGGTGGATGGGAGAAAAATATCACCTTACTAAAAATAGGGTAGACCCTCCTTTGAGCCAAAAATACTAGGAAGATTACTTTGATGCACCTTGACTTTACTCTTGTGAGAAATGCCAGCCTTTCCGGTTCAAGATGTGGGCCAGATCATATTAAGAGATCCTTCTTACAGGAGACAGACCAGATGTATATTCATAAAAGTAAATTGACTTCCTTTGCTTTCCAAAGGAAGCATCCAAAGCATCATTCAGACAGGCTATCCATTCAAACCATGTTTTGGAATGTTCTGGACACTATTTTATCCCCCAGAAGATAAGAACACTAGACTCAAAGTCAAATGCCTTTGGTCAACTTAACTTTAAGTAAATCTCATATCAGTTCTATAGTTTGGTTTGCCTTTATTTAACAAGATAAATACTTCTTACCTACCTACTCTTTTAGGATGGAAAAAAAATTTTTTTTTTTTAAATCACATAAAATTCTTATTGTTTCTTAGCAATGGTTGCTATAAAATTCAAGATGCTACACTATTACTACCATTATCACCTTGTATCAAGTTTTACTGCTATTTCTGAATTAGGTCATGATACTGGCTTTAAAACACAAATCTTGTGGTCCTCCATCTGTGGTTGCAATTTTTAATAATTCTGTCCTGATAACTTGCCCCTCATAGACCAAAGACCTACTCCACTGACCCCTGGACTTGAAAATTAGTGCCTTCTCTAATTAAACAGACAGATATCACACCACTCTAGCTTCTTGTAGACATTATATCAGGAATAAGATCATTCTTTGTACTTGAGAAATGATACTTTATAGTATGCAAAACAGGGCGACACTTCTTATGCTCTCTATACTTCCCACAACACAAAATCTGTGCAGTTACCTAGAAAATCTGAAGGCTTCTGACAACAGACTTATATCAATAACTGTCATAAAAATATCAGATCTAGAGCATAGAGAGGAAAAACTTTATCGAGTTTGCAAGAAATAACCCTGCCCTCCTCCAGCTACTATTAGGTTTGGTGTGGGCTGTCCTTTCCTAGGGCCTGTGCCCTGTCTTTGAAGAAAAGTGGCTTGGGCCCAAAGCAAGCCCGGGCCAGCTCTTGAGCCTGATCAAGACCCTCCACAGCAAAGTCTGCACCCAACATTACATCTCTCATTTCAGACACACCCCCCTCCACCCCGCGTTTCATAGGAGGTGTGGGCACTCAACTCCTTCACTATGGATAGGGGGACAGGAGGGCGGGCGGGCCCAGGCCTGAGCACCCATTTTGGAGGACCGGGGCGCTCGGTCCCATAGGCTGTACGATTAGGAGTGTGGGAGCGAAGGGCGTATCCGTGAGAGAGGGAAGAAGGTCGGGGGGGGGGGGGTCTCTTATATTCGGGGGCGTGAAGAGGAAGGCGGCGGGAAATACTCGGGAGAGCCAGGTTTGTCAATGTGAGGTTTTCTTTTTGTTATTTGTTTAGGGCTGGCGGATGTAATGGGGAAGACACCTCAGGCCACAGCCGACAAGGGGGTCTCCCTCCCTTCTCCGTCTTGGGGGGCAAAAGGACTTGAGGAAGGCCTCCTCCCAGCGGGAAGACAGTGACTGATAAGCGATGTAAGCTGTGCGCGCCGGGGCACGGATTCCTGCACCTCCAGCCCCGCGCGAGAGGCGTGGGACCGGGTGGGAGGGGATGGAGGAGGCCCCCGGCCCAGGAGGCGGGAAAGGCCCCGGAGCTCCGGGACGGGCGGCGGCTCCGGAACCCCGAGTGGCGGTGGCGCGGGCCTGGCGAGCCCCGAGCCGGCTCGAGCCCTTTGGGCCGCGTGCACCCCCCACTCCCCACTCTCCGCGGCCGCCGCCTCCCCCCCGCGGCTCCTCTCACCTGCACATGATCCGCCATTTTGCTCCATTCATGCTCCTCTCCGGCCCCCCCTCCCCCCCAGCGCGCACCTCGGCCGGGGCCGCTGCCGCCGCCGCCGCCGTCGCCGCTGCGCCTGCGCGCTGGGGGCTCGTCGCGCTACGCTCGCGGCGTAGTGCTGCTCGGCTGCGCAGGCCCCGGCGGCCGGGGCCGCGGTTGGAGAATGCGCAGCGCCGTTGGGACGGCGTAAAGGCGCGGGCAACGTCAGCGGCCCGGAGACGCTGGGGGTGGGAAGAAGGAGCGGGCTGGGGGAGCGCGAAGGGAGGGGGAGCCGGGGGAACAAAGCTTTGTTTACATGGTTTTTAAAGGGGCCGCGCTTGCTCCGGCGGGTGGGCGGGCGGTCGGGCGCTGGAGCGGGAGTTGGGGGTGCCTGCTGCTTGGCGGCTTGGTGAGGGCTCCAGGAGGGGGGCTGGGACCAGTCCCCGCCCAGAACCTACCACCTAGTGGAGTCCTCTTATCTCCAGTGTTCTTTTGATTTGCCCCTGGACGCCCCCATCCCCCGCCACCGCGCAGCTGCTCTGACAACACGCCCTGGAGGGGTCTTCCGTGCTCCCACAGCCGGTATCCCCCCACTTAGGGTGTCTACATTATTCTTTACTTTCCAGGGAACTGCCAAACTCGACCGAATTTATGCCTGTGTCTTTCTAGCTTTCTGCTCCAGTGGGCGAGGGACATTGCTCTCTGATCCTGGGTTACCAGCAACTCAAATAGTGACCTCCTTGTTTTCTTGTCTGTCCTTTTCTCCTCCATAAACATTCATGGAGATAACCGCCAAATGGTGGTGACAATGGAAACGTGCAGAAGGCACAGTTCCAATCTTCACAAATAGATTATTATGTTAACCGGTACTCTAGGCTGCCTCCTGAGAGGGGTCAGATGCTGGGAAAGGTGGAGGTGGTGGGGAGAGATAAAGGGGCTTTAGGACCCGAGGGCTCAGTCTGACTGAGATAGCCATCTCCTTGGGTCAGATCAGGTCATTCTCTGCCTGCTGAGGCCAATTTCATTCTTTTCCACAAGGAATTATCAGTGTTAAATAATGCTAGTTTCTGTTTTCCATTGGAGTTCACTCTGGCTTCCAATCAAGGCCCCCAGATTAGATTTTCACTGGATTCTGAGAGTACTGGTTGTTTGAAGTTTATATTGACTGGGAGCTAACACCTGAAATCAGAATGAAAATGGTAGTGAATTACTTTCTGTCGTGGATAGAGTAGACTGGTGCTCACCATTTCAACCTGGGTCCTCCTGGTGTATCCTGGTTTGCAGAGGTAGGACACCTAAAAACTACATTACCCAGACTTCCTTGCAGCCAGGGTTCTGTATGCAAGACTGCCTCTGCCAATTAGATTCACTGGGAGAAGGTTTTGGAGGCAGAAGTGAGGCAGAAGCTTTTGACTGTTGCTTCTGGCAAGCCTAACCCCTGGAATGTTTTGTGTTGTGCTGTGTTCCAGTGTCTAATCATAAGCCTCCTGAATGTACTGAACAGGGATGGTGAGTCAGGGGCTTCCTGACCTTGGCATAGCAGCTGCAGTGGTATGTATCTTGGAGTCACAATTGCAGGGGCAGTCTTCCAAGTCCTTACTTGCCTGATTGGGTGGGAGTAACAGCTTTCTGTGGGCCAGGCCCCCATCCACTCCCCCACCAGTCCTCCTTCCCACACTTAGTTCTCCCTCTCTCCTCCTTTTGTCAATAAATGGTACCACCCTTTACCCAGTTGCTCAGCTAAAAACCCAGGAATTATCTTGATTCCTAGCGTCTCAACAGTCCCCCACATCCAATCCACTTGCAAGTCCCATTTAATCTACATTTAACACATGCCCAAATCTGGCCACTTCTTTTCATCTCTACTGCTAACACTCCGGTCCAAGCTACATCACATTTTTCTTGAGGTCCGGTAATAGATTCCGAACTAGTTTCCTTGCTTCCTGTCTTGCCCTTTGATAGCCTATTTTCCATACAGTGGCAGAATGTTATTTTATTTTATTTTTTAATGTTCATTTATTTTTGAGACAGAAGAGAGCGCGCGCGAGAGAGAGCGAGCGAGTGAGAGAATGTGAGCAGGGGAGGGGCAGAGAGATGGAGACACAGAATCCAAAGCAGGCTCCAGGCTTTGAGCTGTCAGCACAGAACCTGACATGGGGCTCGAACCCATGAATAGTGAGATCATGACCTGAGCTGAAGTCCAACGCTTAACTGACTGAGCCACCCAGGTGCCCCATGCAGAACATTATTTTAAAATAATAAATTAGGGGTACCTGGGTGGCTCAGTGGGTTAAGCATCTGACTTTGGCTCGGGTCATGATCTCACCATTTGTAAATTCAAGCCCTGCATTGCGCTCTGTGCTGACAGCTCAGAGCCTGGAGCTTGCTTCAGATTCCGTCTTCTCTCTCTGCCCCTCCCCCACTCATGCACGCACGCGCTGTCTCTCTCTCAAAAATAAATAAACATTAAAAAAAGTTTAAAATAAAAATAAAATAATACATTTAGATCATTATTCCCATGCTTAAAACTCCTTAAGTAGTCTCCATTGCATTTAGACTGCATTCCAAATCTTTGCTGTGGCCCAAGAAGCCGCATGATCTGATCTTATCTCTACCATGTTCCCTCTTGTTAACAATGCTCTGGTCATTCTGGCCTTCTTGAGGCTCCTCACATTTAGGGTGTTCCTGTCTCAGGGCCTTTGCATTTGATGTAACTTCTGCCTGGAATATTTTTCCAAATCTTTTAAGTGGCTAGTTCCCTGCTTTCATTGACTTCTTAGTTCTGTTGTTATCTCCTCAGAGAGGCTTTTCTTACTACTCCACTGAAAGTTGTCCTCTGCCCCGATCCCTGTCATACTTGTAGCATTGATCACTGTTCAAAGCTATTTACTTGCATACTATTTTCACCATCAGGGCCTCCAATTAGAAAGTAACCACAATGGGTGTGCCTGGGTGGCTCAGTCAGTTGAGCATCCAACTTTTGATTTTGGCTCAGGTCATGATCCCATGGCTGTGAGATCGAGCCCCTCAGCATGGAGCCTGCTTAAGATTCTTTCTCACATCGGGGCGCCTGGGTGGCGCAGTCGGTTAAGCGTCCGACTTCAGCCAGGTCACGATCTCGCGGTCCGGGAGTTCGAGCCCCGCGTCAGGCTCTGGGCTGATGGCTCGGAGTCTGGAGCCTGTTTCCGATACTGTGTCTCCCTCTCTCTCTGCCCCTCCCCCGTTCATGCTCTGTCTCTCTCTGTCCCAAAAATAAATAAAAAACGTTGAAAAAAAAATTAAAAAAAAAAAAAAAAAAAAAAAGATTCTTTCTCACAAGCATCCACTTGTGTGCGCTTTCTCTCTCTAAACAAACAAACAAACAAACAAACAAAACATGAAACAGGGATTCTGTCTTGTTTATGCTGTGTCCCTAGTATCTCTCTGTACATAATAGATGCTCAATAAATAATCTGAGTTAATTTATTTATGTCTCTGTCTCATTCTGTGGTGTGTGTGGGTTCATATCAGAACACACAGCATTTGAAATGTTATGTCAAGGGGCGCCTGGGTGGCGCAGTCGGTTAAGCATCCGGCTTCAGCCAGGTCACAATCTCGCGGTCCGTGAGTTCGAGCCCCGCGTCAGGCTCTGGGCTGATGGCTCGGAGCCTGGAGCCTGTTTCCGATTCTGTGTCTCCCTCTCTCTCTGACCTTCCCCCGTTCATGCTCTGTCTCTCTCTGTCCCAAAAATAAATAAAAACGTTGAAAAAAAAAATTAAAAAAAAAAAAAAAAAAAAAAAGAAATGTTATGTCAATGTTAAGTAACATGATTGTATTCTATTATAAGCCCTTCTCAGAGAGTTTCCAGCATTGGGTCTCTCTTTACTTGTACCGGGAGAAGTGAAATCCTACTTAATGGAGAAAGGGAAGGACTAGGAACAAAACTTGAGAGACTGGTCTTGTGCTCCCTTCTCCACACTTAGGAACCACAGGGGTCAGATCTTCCATGACCCCAGGTCACTTATTTCTTTCCTCAGTTCTCCATGCCTCTCAGGCTTGTGCCAGCTCCATGCCTATTGTACACTACTTCTTTCCTGCTGTGTGCCCAACACTACTCCTGGGGTAGCTGCCCCACCTGTCCATTGCTTGGGACTCATCTAATCTGCAAGCCTGCCCAAGGAATCATACACAGTCTCTGCTTCTTCCTTCCTTTTTTTTTTTTTTTTTTGCCCCCAAAGACAAGCTCCCAAGCCCTTTTGTGTTAAGGATTTAGTTGCTAATCACTGGTGAGAATGATAACCAAAAGTGGCAAAGTTCTTGGAACTGTGTTCTCTGACCTGCATGGTTCCTAACCCCTGTTCCCAGTGTAAAGGAAAGGATTCCCTGGCTTATATTGAGGCACAGGTGAGGTGTGGTGTCCCTTCATTTCCAATAAAAGCAAAGAGGAGCCAAGGAGCATTCCAAACCCCACTTGTGCCTCAGCATAAACCACTGAGACTCTCCCCCTTATGGTGGTTTCTCTTCCCATCATTGGTGCCTGGTAACCTAAGGGCCTCTAATTTTCTGCCCCTCTGCTGTGTCTGGAGCTATGTCTTCTGGGTCTCTGCTCACAGTGTTCGCCTGTGGCCAGCAGAAAGTAATGGGGTTCATACTTCCACTGCAGGGACCCCACAAGTCCACCAGGAAAAGTGGAAGGCCCTTAAAGTGTGTCACTCATAGTACACTCCTGCGGTTCCAGCTGTTCCATCTTCTGCAGACAACAGCCATAGAATTTTTGCATCTTCCAGAGGCAAGGGATGGCATGTGGTTGTCTGGAATACCTGGGGCTCAGGCCTCCAGGTTTAAAAAGCTTTCAAGTAATCTGGTAAGCTCGGGTGCCCCCCTGTGGTTCTGAGTAGAATGTGTCCAATTTGCCTTAGGGAAAGCTGATCAGAGTAAGGCAGGGGAAGGATATCCTGTTACCCTGTTTCTCAAACTGAGATCTGGCCCACCCGCCAGCTGTATCAGCATCTCTGGTCTCACTCCAGACTTGCTGTATCAGAATCTGCACTTTTAACAGGATCTGCACATTAATGTTGGAAAGGCATGGCTCTGGCAGCCTCCAGAATGGCCCTGAACACTCTCCTTTTCTCATCTCATGAGGAGATGCTGATGGCCAAAGACCAAATGGCTCCTAGGAAACACTGCCTTTCCTTAGGGACTGGAGAGATGGAGTAGACCCTGCCCCATTTCCATACTCCTAACCACTTCCCAAGGAGCTTTTCATACACCAGCATCCTTGGTTTTCCCTTGATCTCTGGATCAACCTGTTCAAATCCAGGCAACAGGGCTGAGTGCCGTGAGCTTTACGTGACTCAGCCCTCTCCTCCCAGAGCTCATAACATTCATCTTTCAAAGCTGTTTTGGAAAAGCGCACGGCATTTACAGCAGATGGCCTAAGCAGTGCATTGCTCTGTTCTCCTTCCCAAGGCAAACAAACCCCTGTGGTAGAGAAAATGGCCCAATTATATAAGCACCCATTATGGGGTTACCCCAAGAGTGCTGGTCTAATTCTCTGGTTCCCCAACATTTCTGCACCATGCCCCATCAGATTGCATCTCTAAACCATCTGGTTCTAAGTTAAATATTCTCTGGGAACCTTAGATTTCCCCAAAGCAGTGTATCTTCTTGCATGGAGTCTGGATTCCATTTAGGTGCCAGCAATAAAAAGACCATCAGAATAAAAACTAGGAGCCCTGGTACTTTCTCCTGTCCCCACCAGTCCTGTGACTTCAGAAGAGTCTCAAACAGGTGGGTTCATACCTGCATTCCCTTTTCCAGGGGTAGATATTATGGCTGGTGACCATTGTATGCCTGGAAGCTTTAGTAACTAAAGAGCATTTTTGTTTTGGCAACTATAAAGCTTTTTTTTTTTTTTTTTTTTAAAATATAAGAGATTGCTATTGTAACTTAAAAACACAATCAGATAATCTCCAGATGAAACTCTAGTGCCTTTATAATGCTCACAAAGGCTGGAAAGAAGGTGAACTCCAACCAGTTGGATGGGCTCTGGGAACATAGCATGCTTCAGGGTGGGGATGTTCATGTTTCTAGAATCCCAAGAAGGTGTTGTGTGTGGTGTTGACTGGGGCAGGGAGTGCTCCCCTCAGAGTGAAACACAGTTGCAGCTGTGTGTGTGAAAGTGGTGAGATCTGTCTGATGTGTCCTGTGTGCTGGGTGGGTGTATGTGTGGCTAAGCTCTTTCTTACTGAGCTGAGAGACCTGGGTTCCGGTTGGTAGCCTTGAACACCTTCCTCAGATCTTCCTGAGCCTCCATCCAGTCATTTTTAAATTAGGGACTTAGCCTGGTTGATTTCTAAGTTCTCTTCCAGCTATGCCATGCTGAACATCCAGCTTGTGTGTGAGGGCCTTTTGCTACTGGTTTTACTGTTGAACTTGGTTCTGGGTCTCTTTGTTGCTATAGGTCAGCCCTTCCTTGTTTGGTTTGACTCCCCGGCCAGCTTCTGTACCTGAGTTGTTGCTGGCTGAAAAGCTGGAAATTGGCTTTTTGGAAATTATCTTACTCAATGAAAATGCAGGAAGCTTGTGCATGAAACTCACTCGGCAAACACACACACACACACACACACACACACACACACACACACACAGCAAGAAACCACAGGGCCTATTGGTTTGGGTTTGTCATCATCGAGCAGACAAGAACATTGCAGAAAACTCTAGGCAGAGAGGAAATGAACTAGGGGGAACCCACGGCAGGGAGGAGGGAAAGAGGGCGGGCGTGGAAGGAGAGAACTGAAGTGCTGGGGCACCGTCATGGTGAGAGGATGGAAGAAGTGGCAGTGAAGCAGGGCCCCCTGTATCTTCTGCAGCAGCAGACTTTTGGAAAGGTAAGGGCAAGGCTGGGCTGGGACTGGGTAGAGGGGCTGGGGGGGTTGCTGCTAGAAATTCCCGGGGATGAGAGGGAGCCCCTGAACGTTCCAAAACCTGTATGGGAAGGTGGGGACTGTGCCACTCCCCACGTTAGACCCTTAGCAGCCACTGGCTTCCCCAAACAGGCCCCAAGCTGAGTTCTTTGCAAATGGCTGTTCGCCAGTGGGGAGGAGGGTACATGAGGGCTCTGACTCCATTTCTTGCCTCTGAGGCTCTGTGGTAACACGGGGATGCTTTGGGAGGGAATGGAGGGCAAGGTGGGGGGATAATTTGACATTGCTGTGGAAGTTCCTTCTCCCTTTCCTGCCCCAGTGGGATGAGTTTGGCTGGTGTCAAGCTTGAGCCGGGGTCTCTGTGGCCAGCCTCCTTTTCCTTCCTTGGCCTCCTCGAATGAGGAAGTCCTCTGTCCCTCGGCTGACCTGCACAAGGGCTTCTCTGTCTCTCTCATGACCCAACCTGTCAAGGGGTGAAGCAGGAAAGTTCCATAGGGTTGACTGAAGTTCCTGGCACAGGGTTTTCTGTGGGGCCTCACACAGAGAGAATGATGAGCTCTGGTCTCGGCCCTCATGCCACCCTCTCATCTCTCCTCTGGGCTTCAGGGACTCACAGGCGTTTTGCCTCTCGACTCGGATCTTGGTTGGGCCTGCCTTGCAGTCTGTCCCCACGGGGCTCCCTTCTGCCTCTGCTTTTCCACTCGCTGTCACTGCAGGCCTCTTTCTCGGCCGTGTGGGGCGGGTCTCCAATGCTTGCTAATTCCTAAGGCTCCTGTTATCCCCTCTGACTCCTTGGATCTATTGTGATCTTCACCTCTCTCTCTCTGACCCGAGTGCTGCCCCACGCCCTCTCCCTTGGTTCCTCGTCTCCCCATTGATCACCATCTCTCCATCTCTGGGTGGCTCCCTCCCCGCACCTCACCTGCCATGTGTCTGGGTTCAGAAATGGCGCCGGTTTGGGGCTATGCTGTATGGAGAGTCAGGCTGCGCCTTGGCCCGGTTGGAGCTCCAGGAGGGCCCTGAGAAGCCACGCCGGGGAGAGGCCGCCAGGAGGGTGATCCGCCTCAGTGACTGCCTACGGGTGGCTGAGGCCGGCGGGGAGGCCAGCAGCCCCCGGGACACCAGTGCCTTCTTCCTGGAGACCAAGGAACGCCTGTACCTGCTGGCAGCCCCCGCTGCAGAGCGCAGTGACTGGATGCAGGCCATCTGCCTCTTGGCCTTCCCTGTGAGTCATCCAGTGATGCAGAAAAGGCAGGGGCATGCAGGTGGGAGTGGGGGCACTCGGTACTTGCTGTGGGCAGGTGTTCTAAGAGCCAAGGTCAGGATGTTGGGGGTGGTTCCTGGCAGGGCGGGGGGGCCCCAATCCAGAATGCAGACAGGGACAGCAGGCTGAGTGTGCTCTGGAGGAAGTCCTGGGCCACAGGTGGGGCTTGGCATTGGTGACAGTGGTGAGACCTTGGCCTCCTCCTCAGGGCCAGAGGAAGGAGCTGCTGGGGCCGACGAGGAAGGGCAGCTGGCCCTGCATGGAGGAGAATGAACTGTACAGCAGCACGACTGCAGGTGAGGGGCTGCCTCCCCTCCTGGGGCGCCCTCCCCAGGGTGTGGTGGGGAGGAGCTGTGGGCCGGTGGCTGGCCGCCTCTGAGTCTTCCTGCCCTGTGGTTGCCCCCAGCCCCGGCCAGTCCCCTTATCGGCTTCTCTGCATCGTTTCCGGGAGTGGCCTGAGGTGGGGGAGCCTGGACTGCCTCCAGCGTCAGGCCTCCCCCACCCCCTCCCCATCCCCCTGTGGCTCATTCCCTCTTGCCCAGGCCCTGATGGTGGGAGAGGGCAAGGCTGGGGGATCCAGTGAAGGTGCTGCTTTTGAACTCTCTGTCCTGGGGACCTGAGAGAGTGTCTGAGAAGGTTTTAGTTTTATGGATTTAAAGTATCCTGTGGCAGTGGAACTTTCTGCTGACGAAGCAGTCCCTTTTTGTGATGTGTCTAGCCCACTGACTTGGGCGTGTGCGGGGAGCAGATGGGCACAGGGTGACATTCAAGCTCCACCTCACAGAGGGCACTGGATGGCGTCAGCAGTGGGTGGGTTGGCTGCAAGCTGGGAGGGTAAGGTCGGCTGCACCTGCAGCTGTGATAGCAGGACTTGGGGAGGAGGCTGGGTAAGGGCAGGAGATTAGATGGGGAAGACAAGGCTGTGACTCTGGCAACAGGGACAGGAAGGATGTGGGCACAAGGTCGGGGTGCATGTGGCCAGGGCACGATGCTGACTAGGGTAGGAGGTGGAGGTACCTGCATTTTGGGGAATATGACCTGTCACAGGGCAGCTCAGCCTCCAAGATGCAGGCTGCAGGGTCAGGAGGCACGTGGATAATGTGTTTTCTGGAGGCTTCTGGCATGCTTATTTAGAGCAGAGTTGAGGCAGGCCATCTGTTTCCCATGAACTGCCTGATCCACCTCCCCTCTCTGCCCCTCACAGCGGCCCCCCGCAAGGAGTTCTCTGTGACCATGAGACCCACAGAAGCCAGCGAGAGGTGCCGGCTCCGGGGATCCTATACCCTGCGGGCTGGAGAGAGTGCACTGGAGCTGTGGGGTGGCCCTGAGCTGGGCACCAAGTTGTATGAGTGGCCTTACAGGTTCCTGAGGCGCTTTGGGCGGGACAAGGTGAGCAGGGGCTGCCTGTGAGAGAGGAGATTGTCAGGGAGAGGACAAAGGGGCCCTCGAAGGAAGAGAGCATGGGAGGAGGAAGGGAAGACAGATAAAAACCAGCAGAAGAAAACAGCCAGTGGAGAGAGAGCCAGGGGAAGGAGAGGGAAGGGGGAGTGGGTGGGGACTAGAAGAACCAGAGAACAGGAAGAGGTAGGGAGGTCAGAGGAGTAAACAGGGGCTGGTGTTATTGAGAATGAATATATACCAACCTCCACACTTGAATGGATGGCAGGGAGAAGGAAGGGACAGGAGAGAGGGCTTTGCTTGTTAAGGAAAAAACCCAGAGGGATGGTTCACCCCCCTCTGGGTTTTTTCCTTAACAACTTGGGGAGAAGCTCTCATGGTTCTTGTGGAAGGAAGTCGGAAGTGACAGGTTTGTGGTTGGGAGCTGGGTCTGGGAGAAGGGACTCTACTGTGTGGACTGGCCAATAATCTCCCTTTCCCTTCCACCCAGGTAACCTTTTCCTTTGAGGCAGGCCGGCGTTGTGTCTCTGGAGAGGGCAATTTTGAGTTTGAAACTCGGCAAGGCAATGAGATCTTCTTGGCTCTGGAAGAGGCCATCTCTGCCCAGAAGAACAGTGCCCCTCCTGGGCCCCAAACCCAGCCAGCCACAGTCCCTGCGGTGCTGCCCCGGCCAGAAAGCCCCTACTCCCGGCCCCACGACTCACTGCCACCTCCGTCACCGACCACTCCAGTCCCCACCACCCGGCCGCGGGGCCCAGAGGGGGAATATGCGGTGCCCTTCGATGCAGTAGCTCGTAACCTGGGGAAAAGCTTCAGGGGTATCCTGGCGGTTCCTCCCCAGTCCCCAGTGGACCCTCTGTATGACAGCATTGAGGAGCACCCGGCCCCACAGCCCGACCACATATACGATGAGCCCGAGGGAGTGGCTGCCCTATCCCTGTATGACAGCCCACAGGAGCCCCAGGGTGAAGCCTGGAGGAGGCAGGCCTCAGCTCACAGGGACACCAGCAGCCTCCAGCACGTCTACCCAGCAGGGCAGGACTTTTCTGCGTCTGGCTGGCCACAGGGAACAGAGTATGACAATGTTGTACTTAAGAAAGGCGCTAAGTGATGGGGGGCAGAGGAGATGTTGACCTTATCGAATGCCGGTGCTGAAACTATCCTGTGCTCGCTGGGGCACCAGTCAGAGGCCAGTGTGAAGGAGTGGGAGGACGACCACAGGCCTCCCTTCTAGTTTCTTCAGGTTACTTCTCCTGGCCACTGCACTCCAGGAACTTCCCTCTGCTCCTTCCGGAACACTTGCCTTGGCCTGCCCTAGTCTGGTCTGAGGAATTGTCCCTCCCAGGGCCTGCTGTGTGAGTCATCCTCCCAAAGCAGGAAGGGGGCCCTAAAGAGACACACCCTCCTCCTACCCCTTTTCCACTTCCTCTTCTGTCTTTCCTAAAGGAAGCTTGGGCATTTAGGGCAGAGGACAAAAGGATGTCAGCAAATTGCCCTGGTTTCTTGCCTTATACAGGCATCTTCCCTGCTGACGTCCCTTCAGGGGACCACCCCGGCTCCAGGCACTGGGACGATGGCTGCAGCTTTATGTAGGTTTTAGGCTTCTCTGTGGCATTAAACACATCTGGAATATTTCTGTGTGGCATAAGTGCTGTGGGATGGGGTTGGGAGAGCCACAGCCCTCTTGGGGACATATGCTTCAGTTGACCACCATGGACACCTTCTGTCCTAGCAGCAAGATCTTCTCTGGGCCTAAGCTGGGTCCCAAGCATCTGTCCACAGAGTGTGTGTGTGTGTTGGGGGGGTGGTCTGTGAAAGTCAGAGCACTTTGGGAAAGAGGTTCAAGCATCTCTAACCCTTTGCCAGCTTCGAGTCAACACCAGGAAAGTAGTGGGGAAGCAGAATGTATGTGTGAAGAGCTGGACTGGAGGATGGGAAGAGTAGGCACTTACTGAACCTCTTATGCACTACAAGTGGGACTAACCAGCTGTGTGGCCTTGGATTGATCCCTTGCCTTCCTAAGACTTGCCTTCTTTGTTCACCATGTAGCATTCTGAGAAGGCTTCCTGCTCTGTAATTTTCCATAGACCCTCAGTATCAGGTCTATCACTTCTCTACAGGTCAGCTTCTATGCCCTGTGCCCTCACCCCCCCCCCCCCCCACATCAACACCTGCTTTTGGTCCATGTCTATATCATGTCATGTCATGTCAATACATTTCTGCTACCAGCCAGTTCAGCCAATGTTATAGAGCATTGCAAGGCTCTAGACTGCCCTGGCCTCAGGATGCCGACATCCCAGAGCAGGCTGAGACAAAAGCACAGATGTCTGTTACAAGACATTGCATTACATTAGTGCTGCAAGAGGTGAATCAGGGTCCTGGGGGCCAGAGAGGACAGCTGTTCACTAGAGACATCTAAAGAAAGATTTCATCTGGAATGTGGATCTTCAAAGGTGGAATTTGATGAAGATTAAGGAGTGTGTGTAGAGCATCGTGGGTAGATCAATGAGCATGAGTGAAAGCGTGGGGGAAGGTATGGATGTGCTCAGAAAAGAGTTCCACATTCAGAGTATAGGGAACATGTGGTCATCTAGCTGGGAGGGCAGGTTCCAACCATGTTGTGTGTGTGTGTGTGTGTGTGTGTGTGGGGGGGGGGTGACAGAGGGAGGGGGAACGACAAGACTTTTGAGCAGAGAGTCCCATAAGAGCTGTGCATTAGGGCAATAACCCCACCAGCCCTGTGGGAAATGGATTGGGGATAGGATGGTTTGGGGCTGAGTTGGAAGGAGAAATTCAGAAAAGATTGGATTCAAAAGATGTTGAGGTAGGGCCTACAGACCTTGGAGTCATATTGGGTATGGAACTCAGAGAAATAGGGTTTCTGGAAAGATTCAGGTTTGGGGAAGAAGGCAAGCTTCATTTCTGACATGTAGAGGTTAAGATGGCTTTACTGCACCCAGCTAGAAGAGTCCTGAAAGCAGTTGGAAGGGAGCTCCAAGGCTCAGGAGGGAAATGAGATAGAGCTTCTCAGTTGCATTGTGATCTAAGTTTTATCTCAAACCATGCCTTTGCCCCTTGTTAAAGGAAGTTGAGCCAGTGGGTGAGCAGGCTAGAGACAGAGTGACAGGTGGGCTTCCTGGAGCCCTGCCTCTTTTGTCTGTGCCAAAGGGCTGTCCCTGTTGCCACCATCCAATACCAGCCTCAGAATAAATTTGAGGCAGGCAGGAATGCTTAAGGCCTTTAAGGGATTCGGTCGCACCCCTCTCCAGGCCAGGGGCAGGAGTTGGGGGGCCCTTAGGCAAGGATGCCATATTTGTAATTTGCTTCAGGTAGCCCTTGAGGTGGACGTCCCAGCTCAGCCCACCAGGGGGCAGTGTTACCCTGTGGAAAAGCCCACTGGGGGCTTAGCTGCTGCCAGGTGTGGGGGCTTGGTCCCGAAGGAGGGAACTTACATGTTTGCTACCCAGAAGATTGGAGGATAGCTTGAGGAATTGTCATGTCGGAGCTTGCCCCTTCAGATGCTCAAATCCCACCTGGAGCCCTGTGGACCATGCCTCCTAGAAGTGTGGGACACTAAGCTGAAAATTGCCCCCTCCCGCCTCTTTCCTCTCCTTGGAGATCCAGGGACTTGTGAGTTTTGTTCTGACGCTAGCTTTGCACGAAAGGGAAGTGGTAGATTGGGGCCCTAGGGAAAGGAGGTGTGAGGGCTGGGAGGGCGGGGCAAGTGGAGCATTTGGGGAAGTTGGCAGGGGTAATGAAAGTCCTTGAGGCAGTTGTTAAGGACAAAGACCATGCTATCTGCGTCCCTCTCAGAAGGCATGACCAGGTGGGTGGGTCCTCCTACAGAGAACTGTGTCAATGCCAGTGCAGCCAGCCTCAACCGTACGGTCGCCTGTGACATGTGCATCATCCCTTAGTCCACACCACATACTGGCCCCACCTAGAGCTGGAGGCTGGGGGGAATGACAGACTCATCCCCCCCCCCCCCCTTGCAGAGCCCACGCACAGAATAGTTATGCAGGAGATGGTTAATAAGGGGATTAATGGCCAGGTGAGTCTTAGGAATCCATCTCAATAGAAGCACAGAGGTAAAGCCCTCCTTGAAGTGTTTCTATGCCAGCCTGGCTGTCAGAGGCAAATTCATAGGTGAGGAAACAGACAGGTCTCCAGGGGACAGGGCCATGTAAGACCAAGTGACAGTTCTATAAGAAAGGTTCTCTTGGCTCCAGGGTCTGCTACCTGGCAGCCGTTATGATACCAGGAGATGCTCTGCTGTGACCAGGACACTTAGAAACTGCTTATATTTGCTCATCATTATGCAGAGGTGACATCAGGGCAGATGAGAATGGCATCATGAGTGGTGCCCAGCATAGAGATGTGTACACAGATTCATATAACTGTGCATGTACCCACACAAGCATAGTATATAATTCTTCCTGTTTCTTTTCTTCTCTCTCTTGCCTCCCTTTGTATTCTCTTTTTTTGAGAGCATGAGTGGTGTGTGTGTGTGTGTGTGTGTGTGTGTGTGTCTGTGGTCTACACTGTAAGCCTGCTCTCAGGCTCATGGTGGGGGTATCCAGGGCCCCTGGTGAGTTCCCACCTTGCAGCTTCAGAATATACCAAGGTCCAGATTGCCTGGGCCTCTCTGCTCGCTCAGATTCCTCCCTAATGGCTATACTCAAGCTGTTGCTGCCACCACCTTTCAGCCGTGATGCTAACCAGCCTCCTGCCTCCTGCCTCCTAGGCACTGATTCAATTAGCCAAGGTGCCCACCTTCTGCAAAGGCCATTTATAAAATCAGCTGGGACAGCTGGAGACTCAGGGAGGGCAGGGCTGAGAAGCAAGGGAGGAGGTAAGTGAGCTGAAAGAGGGAGGTAGAGGAATGAAGGGGGGTTCTGGGCAGAGGCATCTGATCTGATTAGGCATCAGGCTGGCTTCCCCTGGCCAGCAGCTGCACATCACTGCCCTGCTCCGATCCTCGGCTCCCAGGCCAATCCAATGCTGGCCAGCACAGAATAGGGCCCATCCATCTCCCTGCCCTGGCCAGCCATGTCTCTCTTCCCTGCCTCTCTCTTACCTCTGCAGCCCTCTTCTTGACACCAGCTCCTGGATCCCTGGGCGAGACACAGGTAGCTGGTGAGTTCGGGAGGGGTTGTGGGTGGTGGAGCAGCAGGTTCTGAGGGATCTGGTCGGGAGCTGGTGTCCCAGAGCTGAGTTAAGTAATTCTGGGACCTGCACCCTGGGACAGGGTCAGCCTTCTGCTTTCAGAGAGAGCGGGGGAGGTTGGTGTGAAGGTGTGCCTGAAGGGGCGACAGCCATTGGGATAATAATAATGTTCTTGAGTTTGCACAGCATTTACAAACTACTTTGGGGGCAGTTTGGGGTAGTTGGTTAGGCACGCAGACTGCAGCCTGACTCCCTGCATTCAAATTCTGGCTCTGCTGCTTGCTAGCTATGTGTCTTTGGGCATCTGCTCTGACCACCTGTGTGCGCATCTGTAAAATGGAGATATAATAATATGTTTCTCAGAGGTTTGTTGTGAAGACTAAGTGAGGGGACAGACACAGAGCTCCTAGAGCAGCGCCTGACACACACAGAGCTCCTGTGTTATCCACAATCTCATTTTACTTCCAATGGCACGGCAAGGCCGGTCGGGTAAAATGTGCCCATTTCATACGCAAGGTAACAGAAGCACAGAGAAGCAGAGCCCCCTATCTCTGGGGGAATGAACCTGGGCTTTGTGGATGAGGGAGGACCTTGTTGGGGAGGAGAGCTAGGACTCTGATAGGAAGGAAGAATATTCAAGGAGAGGGGAGGGGAACAATGTCAAAGTCTTTCAGGACCTTTCTGCCCAGGGTAGGTGGCTCCTCCTGGGGGGACTTGGCCCACATGGGCAGAGCCGCACTTGCTGGTCCTATGATGCCCAGAAATGGGAGAGCTTGGAAGGGAGCTGCTTCATAGACTAGAAGGCTCTGGCTTGAGGCACAGCTGGAGGGCAGAAGCTGCAAGGATGTCTCCCCCTTTCATCTGAGCCCTGCACCCACTCATGGCCTGGCAGCTGGGACAGGGGCAGACTCCTTGCTGGGTAGGGGCACCTGGTGGCCTGGCTGGCATGGCCTGCCAACTGGTGTGATCAAAACACAGTTGTAGGGCTGCTGCCCGGCAGCCAGCAGAGGGGCTCTGGGAGGGGGAGGCTGAGGACAACGTGGCAGAAAGGACAGAGACTCTGAAGGAGTTTGTCATCTTTCATACTGGGCTGCAGATATCCAATGAATCTGTCCAAAGGGCAGATTCATTCTTTATGTAATGTATTGTTGTACCCCCAGCACCTATGGCAAAGCCTGGCAATAAAGTAGGCACAGATAACTATTTCTTGATGGAAAGAATGAAGCCCATTTTACTTGGGAGGATACAGGGGTCTCCAGTGTGAATGATTTGTGGAACTGTGGGACTCCCCACCAAGAAATATTTTCCCCGACTGACTTCAGGAATATCTCATCACTAGCCTTTTGGGTCCCCCCTTCCTCTCCTAGCAGGCCTCTTTTAAGATGCAAAGTGAAGGGGTGCCTGGGTGGCTCAGGTCAAGATCTCATGATTCCTGAGTTAGCACTGACAGTGCGGAGCCTGCCTGAGATTCATTCTCTCTCTCTCTCTCCCTCTCTCTCTCTTTCCATGTGCCCCCCTCTATCGCACGTGTGTGCGCTCTCCCTCTCATAAAATAAATAAACTTAAAAAAATAAATAAAATGCAAAGTACAGTTGGGTGAGAGACTCAGGCCCCTACTGCTGGAGGCAGGAAGGAAGGGCTGAAGGTGAGAATGGTCCGACTCGGTCTAGAGTAAGGGGTTGGTGGGTGCTGCATCTCTGATGCTTCCTAGAAAGACTGTAGCCAGGTGTACAGATGCAGGGGGCACAGATAGCGCCCTGGGCTCAGGCTGTGCTTTTTAGCAGGAACCCTGCTAGAAACCCTGCAGAAACCCTGACTAGAATAGTGAACTGGCAGGTTTCTTCTGTTGATGCCCACCTGTCTTCTTGTGCTCATCTTGGCACCTCAGCCCCATTCTTCCACAGCCGGGCCCTCTGAGTGCCCTGGGAGCTGAGAAACCCCTCTCCTCTGACATTTCAAGGAACAGAATATCTGAGCCAGAAGGAGCGTTAGCAACCTTCTCGCCTGAGTCCTTGCCTTTCACTTAAGGAAACTGAGGTCAAGTTAACTTTTTATCCCTCCCAGAGGTATTTACATTTTATTAGGATTTGTTTATAGTTGTGCTTAATGCTAAGGAACAGATTGCTGATGCTGAGTCGTGTGACACCCACAGGGAGACCCACCTAGTCTTTTAGGTGCATAGGGGAGGGACATAGTGGCAGGAATTCCTGGTTCCGCTTCTCTACTATCTCTGAGCAAAGCTGTTTTGCTTCTCCAATGTCACCCCTACAAGTCCCTGAGCAAATGCCCAGGGGTATGAGCCAGAGGCCCAGGTTAATTAAGGGCAGCTTAGACCAAGGCTGTTCATTTTCTGCTGGTTACCTCACTGATCCATACAGGAACGCTATGCGGTCCTATTCTCCTTCTATTTTCCTCCAATAACAACCCCCCCCCCCACGTTCCTTGCCTGTGTTATCCTGGACCCTGATCTCCAGCGGCAGCTTTCCTCAGCCAGGTAGCAGCCAGCTCTGGGATCCCCGGTTCCTGTTTCCACCTGCAGACAGGAACGACTTGTTCCATGAGCAAGGATAGCATGGATTGGAGGGTTGGAGATGGAAGCAGGGGAGGAGATGGAGGCCGGAGAGGTAGATGGGATGGACCTGGCTGGATGGGAAGGTGGGGACATAAGAAGGAGCAAACAGAGATGGTGACCAGGCAAGGAACAGGAGGTTCCAGCAAGATGAGGAGGGGAGATCCTTAGGGAGCTTCGAGGAGAGCCATTGGGATGAGACCACTCTGCTGGTCACGAAGGAAGGAGAAGCCTCAAGAAGTGGTGGTTTGCGAAAAGCAGAGTGGTTACCAAAGCCAGGTTCCAGTTCTACCAGGTGCTTGGGAGGCTGGTTTGTCCCAGCCTGGGAATATGCCTGAGAACCAATGAGAAAAATCCTGGTTCTCAAGGACTGTTGGCTGAGTTGGAGTGGGAACCTGGTGGGTGTGGGTGTTCGAGGTGGTGCTGGGGGGGGGGCTTTAGGGGGTCAGGGGAGCATAGGCAGCCAGGTGGGTTCATCTGGGCCTGGTTGAGCATGGAGTAGAGTAATAGAGCACTCAGCAGGTCCCCTGGGAGGCTGGAGATGAGCCTGCAGGAAGTAAGAACTGGCATTCCGAGCCAGGCATCCAGTGTCTGGGGTCTGCAGTGCCAGCTAAAGAACTGACCAGCCAAGCCCAGCCCGAACCTTAGGCAGAGGCTGGGCCACCTGCCTGCTGGCATCTGGACCTTCAGGCTTTGTCAGGTCCTGATAGACAACCTGTGTTCCCCTGGTACTTCTTTCTTGCTTGGCTGGCCCAGCACAAGGTCCTGCTCTCCAGTAGACAAAATAGAGTTACCTCCTTAAAAAAATAAGCAAGCAAGCAAGCAAACAAAAAACCTTTTGATTCCTTTGATGGTGATGGCAGTGAGGCCAGCAACAATACACAGGGCTCTGTGCTTGGGGCATCTCTGCTTGTCCAGCAACTCTGTGCTCTTAACCTTGTATGTTCATGAGGGGGGACAATGCGGGATACTAGACAGAACACTGAACTAGGAGCCCTGATCCCTACTCTGCCACTAACTGGCTACGGGATGCTAGGCAGGTCACTTTCCACTCTCTGGGCCTTGTTTATCTGCAAAATGATAGGGCTGGATTAGAAGACCTTTAAAGTTCCCACTAACTCTATAGTCCTTTGTTTTAGGGAAATTGCCCAGGACAGCAAGTCAGCAGAAATGACTTTGACAATATGGGTTCAAAATCTTAATTTAAACATATAGTGGGCCCACTGCTGGGGCTCAGACATGTTTGGAGAAGTGGTAGGGTGGGTTCCCTAGAATGAGAGACAGAGGAACTTCCTGGAAGAGAACTTACCATAATGGAAGGAGATAGCATTGCAGCATCTCTGTGCATGGTTGTACAGGTTGGGCAATGAACAATGCCAGAGCGTACCATTCATAATCAAGGCTCAGGTGAGCACGACAAGCTTGGCCAAGGAATAAAGCACAAGTTTTCAGGAGATGGGGTGTTTTGAGGACTGTATAACATCTACATGGCAACCATGCACAGTGCCACAGCCTGTGCACTGCACAAGTCTAAGGGTGCCATTCACATAGACCACAGTGGAGCTGTGCTTGGGTATATATCTCTCGGTCTTGTCTTTCAGTATCCCCTCTTTTCCTTGGAGCACTGGCTGTACCTTTGGGTATTTCCTGCAGTTTGGGTTGAGACAGGAAAGGGAAAGGGAGAGTTTCCTTTCTTTGCTCTAGGATGCCAAGTACTGTCAACAGATCCAAGGGTCTAGTTAGTGTCTTAGGAGTTTCTGGTGCTCAGCAGACACACAAGTGCAGGAGTAGAAGACATACGCATGGTGGCCTCGGTGGAGGTGGCATCAGTGCTGGAAGACAGGGAGCCAGTACCTGGGCTAGCCATAAACACCTGAGAGGCACTTTTCGTGGACTGGGGTCCTTCATTAGCAACTGCCTGCAAAGGGCTGTAAAATCCTGTATCACCTTCCTTGGAAGGTGGTCTTAGAGCTCTCCCTCCATCCAGCTGCCTTTTCTCCCTCCCATGGTGCCACCTGGGTACACCCTCTTTTAGCTACCCAGAATGTCTGTCTCCAAGTTCAAATCATCCCTGACCTGATTACTTCTCTGCTCCATGTAGCTTCCTTCCATGCTTCTCTCAGCCATGGGTCTGGTCCTCTTTGTTCCTGTCACAAAGGGAGTCATGAGGAGGAGATAAAAGCTTTTGTTTGTGGAAGTCATAATCAGCCTCAGAGGCCCTTTGTCATAATGTATCATATCATCTCGAGCACTTGGGTGGGTGGGTGCCAGCTGGGGCTGTGGTGACCATGGCCCCTTTCCTGGGCACAGGGCTTCCTAGAATCCAGAGCATTCCACATTCTCCTCTGTTTGTTTGTTTCTTTTTTCCAGAACAGTGAGTGTTACTGTATTTTACAGATGAGGAAACTGAAGTTCAGACTTGAGACTTGATGACTTGCCCAAGGTCATGAGGCTCCTAAGTGGCTATTTGCAAACAGCCCAGCCCTTCCCAGCATGCCCAGAACACCCACGTGAGGCAGCCTTGGAGCAGTACTCAGTCTCTATGGGAGAGTCCCCCATTTGTGACTTGAAGACTTCTGAGAGGCAGTGTGGCAGGGTGGGAAGAGAACTGGCCCTGGGACTCGCTCTTGTGCTACCTTGGGCAAGTCACTTCACTTCTCTGAGCCTTGTTTTTCTCATCTGTAAGGTTGGCTTAGTCACACCCATCAGCCTCATGGGGTTGCCGTGTGGCTTAAATAAGGTCACAGGAAAGCGAGTGGAAATTGTGTGCCGCTCTTCAATCACAGATCATTATCATCTTCCAGAGTCCCCTATGGCAAACAAGTGCCTGACCTCTTACCAGCTCCTATCTCCGGGGCCACTAAAGATTCTGGGAGGCATGAGGCTGAGAGCAGTGTGGATGGGACACAGGATGGCTCCATGGGTGGTGGTGGAGACTAGGAACTCTCAGATCCACCTGTCCTCTGCTTGGCCAGTTGGTTCCCTTTGGAGCTTGGAAGAGGCAGCACAAACAGCCAGATGCAGCATAAAGATGTCAGGGCAAGAAGGAACCTTTGGTGCCTGTGGGAGGCTGACAGGGCACCAGAGGCTTGAGCCTGGCTCCTTAAGAGGCTGCCCCTTCCTGCTGATCTAGACAAGGGGACAGATTATGCATGGCCTGAAGAGGAGGGGATTGGAGCCACAAGAAGAACTGAGATGGAAAACTGACCAGGTGGCAAAATCTCCGGGAGATCAATGGAGACCATCTGAATGGAGGGGCTGCACTTAGGGGCCTGGTGGCGAGTGGCTGGGCTCTCCAGAGCCTTGTGTATGCTGCCCTGCTCTCAGAGAAGAGAACACTTCTGGCTGGAGTCCTGGTGCCATTTCCCACCCTACCCCCATTCTAGGATAGCCCAGATGCCTTCTCTATTACCCTGTCCCAGGCTCTGCTCTGTGGTCTCCATCTGAGAGAGCAGACTGGCAGTTCAAGGTGTGCACCTGATGATGCTGAACACATGGGAATGTGAGTGTGTATTTCTATTGCAGCATCTGGATGCAGTCACCTTCTGAATGTCCCAGGCTTGTCATGGCTGGCACTTGTCATGGCATGGCTTGTCACTGCTGGTTTGGGCCTTCAGGGCCTCCCCCTGTCCCTAGAAGGTGGGACTGCAGGAGGGGCAGCCCTATTACACCATCATCTCCTTCTCCAGGAGGTCTAAACATAAGACAACCCTCATCAATTCACAGCACCCTCAAGAGGGGTAACAGAATTGTCTCAGCAGGCTAGGGTCCTTGATGGACAGGCTCAGACATCACCCACACGGGGGATCTTCCTGAGTCAGAGAAACAATCTGAAGGGCTCTTTCTGCTTTCAGAGGTCCTCCCAAGGACAGGTTCTGGGCTGGATCCCCTGAAGCAGCCCAAGCATGGCTTGATCAGAGCTGTTGGATGTCCTGGAGGTAGGAGACAATGACCTGGGGCACAGGATTCCTCTCCCTGGGGCCCAACAATGTGCTTTGCACACATAGGATGTTTGGTAAGGAGGGCTTCATTGATTGACTCATGAATCCCCTTTGCTTTGTGCAGTTTCCCGTTTCATCCATAAACATTCTGGCCTTTACTGTAGGCTCTGAAGCCCAGAATGCCAGCATGCCAGCTCTTCTGGGCACCTGAGGTTTTGAGCCTAACCCAACTGAAATGCCAGGGAACCTCTGGAAGCTTTGGACTGGGCCACTCCTCCTCTGCTTGGGAGCCACTGCTCTAGACAGCCATAATCTCCTGAACTCACTACTGGCCCTGGCTGCATAGACAAAGACAAAATGAGGCCTTCTGTGTGGGGCCAGGCTGGGGAAGGGGAGAGAGCTGGATAGCTAATACACCTTTCTCAGGAATCAGGGAGAGCTGAACTGGACTTTAGAGAAGGCCTAGCTGTTGGTTGTATACTTCAGGGGTCTTACTCTCCACTTTGTGTTCATCTGCTTTTAGGCACTCTGAGCAGCGCAGGAGGGGTCCCCAAATATCTCCCCCATATAGTCCACCCATTATAGCTTCACTCCATTTGCTCATGAAAGGTTTTATCATTTCTAAAGGACTCCCTTATAAAATGCAAATACCTCTATAAAGTAGTCATGCCTTAAGTCATTATTGGCCAACATCTTAATTATTATCATTTTAGCAGGACATAGATAACAGCCAGAAATTTGGTCTGGATAGAGGTATCAATCAGTGTGCGTGTGCATATGTGTGTGTGTGTGTGTGTGTGTGTGTGTGTGTGTGTGTGTATGTTTGAGTTGAGGACAGGACATATGTTTTCCACTCATTCAACAAGTATTGATCAAGCACAGGGGAAGTGCCAAACAGTGTACTTGGTCCTGGGGATGCAGAGGGAACAGAAGATATGAAAATGTGCCCTTGTAGAGTTTACATTCTTTTGGGAGAGGGGGACAATAAACAAATAAAAAACAAGTAAAATTTATGGGGAGTCAGTTTGTGCTATGGGGAAGAGTCAAGCAGGGAAGGGGATAGGACGACGACTGGAGGAAGGAGCAAATTATTGGTAGGGGGTTTGGCTATGAGGAAGGGCTAGCCTCTTCACTTTGTCTGCATTGAGACTGGAAAGGAGGCACTCACTTTCAGGTGTGCAAGGGCCAAGGGACCTGCCCTCTGTCCCTGCCCACCTCCTCCTTCACTCAAAGCCCCAAGATCCATAGAGCTTTTGGGTCCCAGCAAAGAAGACTGTAAGGAGCCAGCCCCCTGGCAGACTACCAGCTGGAAATGTTCCCTGGGCTGGCAGGAAGAAGGAGTGAATGGAGTTTGCTAGCTCTGGACCAGCCAAGGTGAGTGAGAAATGTGGTGCTTGCTCACCTCGCATGGCTCATTACCCAGCCTTAATCTGGGCTATTTCTCTCTTTTTTCATACCAATATTTGGGGGGAGCAGTGCAGCTATGTGGAGTTATAGGGGTCACTCTACAGCAGAATGTCAAGGCTTGGGATAGCATTGTGGTGGGGGGGGTGGAATGGGGAGGGCACAGGATAGGTGGGCAGGGCTTGTTTTAGAAAATACCTGGTTTCCTTCCTACCCTTCTTCCTTCCCTCCATCCTTCTGTCCATTTCTCCATTCATTTTTCCCTTCCTCCTTCATTCCATCATTGAGGTCATCTCTCACTAGGTGAGGGGGCAGGAAAAAGAAGCAACAGATTCTTGCTTCAAGGGGGAGATACTCAAAGTGTGGTGTGTTTAAGTGCTCAGGTGTCTACAGACATAGCACCAGAGTATAGATGCCTGACTCATGGAAGGAGGCCTGACTCTACTTGGGCATCAAGGAAGGCTTCCCGGGGGAGGTGATACAGTAGCTGTGTTCCCAAACTGGGAGACTAGAAAAGGGTGCTCCAGGCTGAGAAGCCCACAGGTTCGATCACTGGGTAGAAGGCCGGCTTGGAACCTAACGGACCACCCCTGTCAAGAAGGAAATTTGAAGAAGGGCATAGCAGGTCCAGTGGGCAGGGCAGGGAGCAAGTCTGGAGTGTGCATGCCTCGGGGAGCTGTGCTCCTCATGGGCAGATCCAGCAGGATCATGGAACACAGGCATGTGTTCCAAAGGGGAGGGACAGTTCAGTCCAATTCAGTGCAGTCCAGTCCTTTGGACTGGAAACAGGCTGAAGGGGCCAAGAGAGCTGCCCAAGGTCCCAGAGTAACAGACAGGGAGGCTTCCATCCCAGGGCTCTCCTGAGGGTGCCTCCTTCGAGGCTGTTGTCAAAGGACAACAACAGCGCTAACTGAAACTTCACGGTGGCAGGCACTGTTCTAAAGGCTTCCTGTGTCTTCACAAAACCCCCTTGAGGTGGGTGGGAACCTGAGGAAGAGCAGGGAAGCAGCTTGCTCAAGGCCGCACTGCTAGCATGAGGGAGCAGGGTTCATACTGTCCCCCTGGAGGGGACGTGGAGAGGTGGTGCAACCGCCCCTGCCTGAGCATTGGTGGTCTTGTCACAGTTCTGGGACCCCCCACACTCCCTGAAAATCCTCTCAACTCTCCAGTCCCCCTGTTGCTTATGATTTTTGCAGACCCTCCAGCAGAGACGGGCAGCAGATGCTGGGTGGGGGCGGGGTGGGGTGGGGGGGATGCAGAGACCATTATCTGTAGCATTCACTGATTTCCATGGTGTAAATATTCCTTGTATGGCCATTCCTCAGCTGTCAGTTTGACGTCAAGTGGCTTGCAAACCTCCTGAAAATCTTGCCATCGCTCTCAATGTGGAGCAACCCCAGAGCAGTGCAGCAATAGCCCCCACCTTCCTTCCCGACCCTGCCCCCCCACACAACCCCCGACCTCAAGCCCCCCCCCGTCCCTTCGCCTGCCTCCTCACACATGGCCTCTGATTAGACTAGGTTCACATAAACGGGTATGATTTGAAAGTTCTCATCTTAGGAGGTTTGAAAACGGTTTTATTTCCTCTGCTCAAAAAGAAATAATGATAAAAGATTCATGGAGTGCTTCCCACTGTAATCATTTCCTGGAAGGGACCTTAGTGATTTAGTTCAAATCTTGGTTTTATAGATATGGAAAGTCTGCCCCGAGAGTGGAGGGACTGGCCCAAAGGCACACAGCCTGTAACTCAGGAGCCACGGTGAGAAGCCAGGTCAGGCTCCTGGTCCCCTGGCTCTTTCTTCTGCCGCATCTCAGCACTATTCTGGGTTCAGTAGGGAGAGATCCACGGCAAACGAAAGAGAAATGCAGGATGAAATTTGGCTTTGCCACATACCAGCCTGTGGCTTTGAGCCAGTATCTTAAATGCTTTGAGTCTTAGCTTTATCATTTTAAAATGCCGATCTTATTAATACTTGCCTTCTGTATCTCACGGGGGCGTTGTGAACACCAAAGGAGATGAATAGATAGCAAAGTACATCTAAGGGAAGGAAATATAAATGGCTCTTAAACATATACGATGATGTTCAATCTCATTCAGAATAAGAGAAATACAGATTAAAATTACACTGATAAATAATTTTTTCACCTATCGGATTGGCAAGAGGCCAGAAATTTAATAACACGCTCTAATGGTGAAGTTGTGAAGAAACAGGCACTCTCGTATTTCTCATGGGAAGAGAAATGTGTATAACTTCTATGGAGGGCAATTTGGCAATAGCCATCAACATTATAAATACACATATCTTCTGACCCAGCAATTCCACTTCTGGGAATTTATCCTACAAATATATTTGCCTAAGTGCAAAGGGTCTATGTTTATGGCTATTTGTTGCAGCCTTGTTTGCAAAGTGAAAAGATTTACAACAATGTAAATGTCCATCGAGAGGGGTCTTTTTAAGAGACTGTGGTTCACTCATGTGAGGAGTATTATGCAGCTATAAACAGGAAATAGAGGGGCGCCTGGGTGGCTCAATCAGTTGAGCGTCCGATTTCAGGTAAGGTCATGATCTCACGGTTCATGGGTTTGAGTCCCGCATCGAGCTCGCTGATGTCAGTGCAGAGCCTGCTGTGGATCCTCTGTCCCCCTTGCTCTCTGCCCCTCCCCCACTCACGCGCTCTGTCTCAAAAATAAACATTAAAAAAATAAAAAAACCCAGGAAATAGAAAGTTTTGTATGATATATAAGAGATACTGTCAAGTGCAGAAAAGCAAGCTATAGAGCAGTATGTACAGCATGCTGCATTTTGTGTTTAAAAAAGGAGGATATAGGAATATTTGTGCCCACATTGTGAAATTCTGGAAGGATCCCTGAGGAGCTAATAACAGGCGGCTACTTATGGGGGATGAGGTTGGAATCTGGAAGGATAAGATATGGAGTGTTAGGGAGAGTCCTCACTGTTTGCCTTCTCACATATAGTTTTAATTTTTTGAACCATGTGAGTGCATTAACAATTCAGACATGTAAATAAAACATAGCCTTGTAAACTGTAAAGCACCATGCAGTTGCTAGTTACTTGGGCCATTGCTAATGTAAAAATGAGCTAAATTGAGTGACCAGGACCAGAGTCTGCAGGAAGGCAAAAGGAGAATGTTTGGGGGTTTTGGAGAAGGGCGGGCAGTGGCAGTGGGGAGTCCTGAGGGAAAAGTGTTCCTTCATGTTGCATGGGAAGTGGCCAGTCAGTGTGACGCAGGGGCCCAGGGTTGTGATGAGGGCTGCAGCTTCTGCCCAGATTGGTCAGATTGGTGGCAGTCTGTCACAGCCAAGCTGCCTCATGCATGACGTGTAGTCTGTTTGGGTAACGGCGCTGAGCCTCCACAGTTTGCTCAGGCATTCTGGCTGGAGCGCTCCGGCAAAGAGAGGCATGCTAGGCTGGGAAAGGGCTCTTACTTGTTGAGTTCTTACCGTGTGCCAGGGGACGGGTGTGAGTGCTCTGCTGGTATTTGGCTGCCTAATCCTTTCACAGTGCTTCAAGGTGGCCCAGTGATTATCTCTGTTTTATAGATGATGAAACTGAGGCACAGAAAGGCCAGGCACTTTATCCAAGGGGCAGCGGTGGTGGAGCTTGCCCCTGGTTGCAGGCAGCCTGGCTCTGGTGCCGTCGTCCTCCCAACTGCTGTGGGACGCTGCCTGTGGGGGGAAGGTCCGCGGCTTCCTTGTGTCCTCCTCGGTACCATGTCTCCAGATCTTGGTGCTTTCTCCTGCTGTGCCTGGATTAGAACATCGTTCCTGGGTCAGAAAAGAGACCCTTCATATCTGTGAGGGGACAAGGAACGTCCTAGAGGGGGCCTCTTCATTCCTACCAGATACTGTGGGCACCATCGTGGGGCTGCTGAGCCCCATGTCCTACTGCTTCTTCCTCTCCTCTCGGAGGGGCATGAGGGTGAGGATGGGAGGCATTAGAGAAACCACCCCCCTTACATCTCTGACATCCCAGAAACAAATCCTAGAAGACAGAGGCCTCTTGTCAATTAGTGTAAGGCAAGGGCCTTGCTATCTGTGGAGGGATCTGGGGGAGAGGCGGGGCTGCCTGGCAAAGTGAGAGCATCATGTCTCCAATTAAAGTTGTGAGGATTCATCTTCCAACTCAGTCCCCCTCAGAAATTGACATTTATTAGGTTGTCAAAGCTGATTTTTCTTCCTGGCCCTTTCCTGCCCCCAACTCTGTGTGTGTGTGTGTGTGTGTGTGTGTGTGTGTGTGTGTGTATGAACATGCATGTAAATAAATACCTATGTTTTGCTTTTTAAAAATTAAAAATGTGGTATTTAGGCCTATCAGAGATTCAGCTACTTGATTCCTGATAGAGTGGATGGCAGCTACCCCGGGAGCAGGGGTCTCCACAGAGGGGTGAAGAGGTCTGAGATAATGCTAAGCCTGTCATCTGGGAGAGAAGTCAGACTCATACGGAGATGGAAAGAGCCCACAGTGTGACTTTAGAGGTTTCCCACACCACCACCCTGAAAATATCTCTCCTCCACATGCCAATGAACCTGGAATTCCTCTATTGGGGCATCAATTCAAATTTCTATGAATTTATTCATCCCTTTTCTGGGGTCTCTTTCAAAGTGAAATTCCCCAAGAGAGTCACTAACATCCCAGAAGCACAGAGTTCAGAGCTGAAAGAGATTTTAAAGATGGTCTCATGTTCTCTCAGAGAGAGGAAGCTGAAGTCTGCGGGGAAACTGGGGGATTCGCCCAAGGTCACTCAGCATGTCAGTGACAGTGATGTGGCCATCACCCAGATGCCCTGACTCCAAGCTCAGTGGGACCTGGTTTATCACATCAGTTTTCTTTGAGGACAAGAGGGAGCCTGGCCATATGTAGCCCCTGACCCCCAAATGAGGGAAGGCCAACAAGGTGGGAGGGGGTGGGGTGTGATGGAGAAAAGGTGTAGAAAACCAAGACTGATGTGAAGACAATTTTGCCTATGTCATACTTTTTTCTAATCATATGTGTTGCCATTTTCATTTTATCTATTTTGCATTTGTGATTGAGGACCTCAAAGAGAGCCGTGTAGCAGCTAGCCGGTCTCGGCTTTCTCTGAGACGATATATGCCAAACTTCAATCACCATCCTACCTTTGCTGTTTTTGCCATATTTTTATGCCACTTTTGTTAATATGATGATATTTTCTTCAGATGAACTCACTTTAAACTTTATCTATTTAAAAACAAAACTTTGTCTTACTATTGTGTAAGGAAAACCAGTTATCACTTGCTAGAAATAGATTGTAATCATAAAAATAAATATAATGAGATCAAAACAAGGTTATTAAAATTTAGTTAGGTGCCTTTCCTGCCAAAAGCTCTTAGCCTGAGGACTGTTTTTGCTTTGTAAAAAGGAAAATTAGCAAGTGTTGGAAAGGCATTAAAAACCTGCTAGCCCCAGATGACAGCCTCTGGAGGTAACCAGGATCCGTGTTAACTTCCTCAGGCTTCCACAAACAGGGTGGCTTAAAGCAACAGAAACTTGTCTTACAGTTCTGGAGCCCTGGAGGTCCGGAACTGAGTTCAGTAGGACCATGCTTTCTGAGAACTGCAGGGGAGAGTCCTTCCTTGTTGCTGATAGCTGTGGGTGGTTGGCTGGCAATCCTCGCTGCTCCTTGGTTTGTGGCCCTGTCATTCCAGTCTGTGCCTTCATTGTCACATGGCTTCTCCCTATGTCTACCTCACAAGGCCATCTTCTTATAAGGATGATAGCCTTGTTGGATCAGGGGCCCACCCTACTCCAGTGTGACCTCATCTTAACTAATTGTATCTGCAACAACTTTATTTCCGAAAAATGAGGCACTGAGGGTTGGGACTTCCACATATCTTTTGCGGGGGGTGGGGCAGGAGGGTGCGATTCATTCCATGATAGGGTCTTTGAGAGAGAATTGAAAAGGGAGAACTTTTCATCATGTGGTCAATGCTATTGAATGCCTGTCCAAGGGCCAGTATCGAGACTCAAGGGGGACTTATGGGGCTGGGAAAGCTGTGAAGTTCCCCTGGCCTTCTGGGCTAAGGAGTGTGGAGGTCTAAGAAGCTCTCAGGAGCAGGTGGTGTTCTTGATGCCTGAATGGATTTTTCCTACATCAGCCCTGGGCCCAATAGGTGCCCCCACAGTTGGGGTGAGTATACTCACTAAGGACACTCAGCTGCTCTTGGGTCACAAAATCAGCATCATAGAGACCTCTTTGTAAGCAGCCAACATTTACTGAGATTCTCTTGGATGCAAAGCACTGCAGGTCCCCTGACTGTCACTATGCACTGTCTGGTCTCATGGGCCCACCATGGGGCAGCAGGACAAGGGGAAAGATCCAAACAGGTGGGCTAGGTGGGTGGGGGTGGGGCAGAGTAGCAGATGTTGTGGCTTCTAGGACAGAGAGGCCACTGCAGCTCCAAGGGGAGTTTCTTGGAGGCACAGGTAGGAGGATTTTATTGAGCACCACTAGGAAGGGAAGTGGACAAAGTCCCTGCTTTCCTGAAGCTCTTCTGAAGTTGGGGGGAAGGGGAGATAGATAGTTGATACACCAGGTGAAGGGCTAAGGAGAAAACTAGAGCAGTCTAAGAGGACAGGGAAGAATATTCCCAGCAGAGGAGCAGCAAGCACGAAGGTAGGGGTGGGACAGCAGAGGCCAGTGGGGTTGGAGCAGAGTGAGTGGGAAGAAAGAGGCAGGAAGGGAAGGTAGGGAGACTGTGGGTTGCCAGGTTGTGGGGCGGGGCTGGTAATTCCACATGGGTAAGGATGTTGTATTTTCTCCAAAGTGGCAATGCAGGATTTTGAGCAGTTAGTAATCTGACCTAATTTTAAATAGATCACCCTACTGCTGTGCTGAGAATAGACTTTGAGAGGCATGTGTGGAAGCAGAGGGAGGGTCTTATGGTGATCCAGACAAGCTAGGGTGTTTTAGACCAGGTGACAGTGGGGAAAGTGATGAATGGTAGTGAGAAATGACCGGATTCTGGATATTCTTTGAGAGTAGATCCAATGAGATTTACTGATTAGATCAGCTGTGAGAGACAGGTGTTAAGGTTGACTCTAAGATTTGGGGCCTGAGCAGCTAGGAGGATGGAGTTGCCATTTACTGAGATGGGGAAGGCTGCAGGAAGTACAGGCCTGGAGGGAAGATCAAGGGCTCTGAGTGGAGTCCTTAAGGTTCGTCATGACTTTCAGGTGAACATGGTGGGTGGGCAGTTGCATACACCAGGCTGGAACTTAGCGGGGAGTCTGGACTGAAGATACACATTTATGAGTTAGTAGAGTTTAGATGGTATTTTAAAGCCATGAGGCAGAATGAGCTCACTGTGAAAGTGAAAGCTAGGGTTTGTAAAAAAGATAAGCAGTTAAAGGATTGATCCCTGGGGCACTGCAATCAGTAAGGCTAGGAGGACGGAGGAGCAAAGACGACAGGGAGGGGCTGCTGGTGATGTGAGACAAGAACCAGGAGAGACTGGCTGTCCTGGAAGCTGCGGGGGGAAAAAAGTGTTTTGAAGAGGAAGGGGTGTTCAGCCTGTTAATTAATGTTGTGATTGGATCACTGTTATGGGAGGGAAGACAGAGAGAGGCATGAGTACAGATCCCGTGGTGAGAGTCTCTGTGTTCTGGTTGCTTCTGTCTTCTCAGTGAAGTGAGAGTCATAGGCTGAGGATGAACAGTAGGAATGAAACGTTGGAAGTTTGAAGGGAGCACAGAGGAGAGAAAGGGGACTCAGGAAATGTGGGATTTCCGAGTGGCACTAAGTGCCTGCTTGACAGGTGGCGACACCAGAATTTCTGTATTTGAAGGGGTAACACAGATCTGGTCAGGAAGGGAGCTTGATGGTGAACCTGTGAGGTACCACATAAGGCTGAGAAATCTCAATCATCCACATCAAAGAGAAGAGGAGCTGAAGGGGTCGAAAACTAAGGCAAATTCCTTAGAGGTCTTCCATAAGCATGGGAGAAGGAGACTTCTAGGTGGGGTGACCCCTATAGCTGAGAACTAAGCCGTCCCCTCTACACAAGCTGTGTGCAGTCACACGAGTGTGGTAGTGGGTGAAAAGGAAAGTACAAGACTAGGTGGGAGCACACCAGGTGACATGGGGCCACATCACCTCATCTGTCAGAAAAGAAACTCTTGTGACACCTTCTTCTTACTCTCCCCTTTCAAAGTACCAGGTCAGACATTTCAGCAGATTTTTCTAAGAGCAGAGCCTGCATCTTCAAAGTACCTTAGCTAATTACACACACACACACACACACACACACACACACACACACACAACTTCAAACATCAAAGTAGTCATTGTGGGCCGTGAACTTATTGCAAAGATGTTGCCATGGCAGAAAATACTGCTGGAACTCCTTTTTGGAAAATCCAACTGAGCATGTGACACGCTCTCTGACTATTCTCTGTGGGGGTCAGTCTTTGCATTCCAAGGGTAGATTTGATTTCTGGAACAGCCTAAAGTCATTTAGAGCCAAGTGTGATGACTAAAATTGGGGATTAGATTTCTTTTGGCCACTGATGAGGTCTGATACAGATAGACTAAAAGTAGTCTTGTCTTGTTTAAAGGGGACAATACTTCTTTTAAGGGATTTAATCAGGTATAGTTTGTGAAGTGCCTGGTGTAGTTTTTTGATCCATGGCAGGCATTTCATAATTGGTAATTATTAATATTCCTAAAACAGTGAACCTGAAATGAATGGAAGCATCATTGAAGTAAATGATTTGTTCCCCAAGGTGATGGCTTTGAAGGGACAGACTTTATCTAGAGTGACGAATTTTGCTAAGTCTCTTCGAAAAGCAGATTTATAACTTTATAATCGTATCTGTTCATCTTTATCAACCTTGCAAGGAGGGGGATAAAAAGCTCCATATCAGAGAAAAGATCAGCTGGAGGAGATCATGGGGGAGAAGAATAATGCCAACCCTTTAGGCACCCCTTAGGACCACCCATGTCTCCTGGTGGTTCTTGGTTATCCAGCACTAGACATAGTGGGTCACCAGGTACCAAAGAGACCAAACGTGTCCTCTCCCTTCCCCACTGCTGCCCTCAATGCTTTTCTGCTGGTTTGCTGATGCAGGGAAAAGCTCTAGGATGAGAAATTCTTGTCTTTGGCTTAAACTTTCAATCCTTCAGTACAAGAGCAAATAATCAGGAAGAAGACAGGGTGGGGATAACTTACAGCTTTGTGTGAAGAGGGTTACTAACTCCTTTCCTGAGACCAGCTCTTGACAATGCGAGTGTAGAGACAGTGGAAGGGCCACAGGTGTTTCTGCAAAAGGGGCAGGGAAAGAGGAGGAGTCACCGGGAAATTAGAGACACCAAAGGCAAAGTACCTAATGTTTCGTTTTGTGCAGACCCAGACTTGCTCTGTGCTTCTGTCCCCAAGGGACACATAAAGGAGCTTCCCAGCCCATGGCTATAAATGATGAAGGCACTCAGTGATACCTGCTGCCATGGCGAACAACAGAAAGACCTGGCCCTCGTCTGAACTCTGCTTTAGCCAGGTCAGCAACTTTGGTTGCTCCCTCTCTGGGCCTCAGTTTCCCATGAAAGAAAATGGTGGCTTAGGGCTGTATCAGTGTTTCCTAGACTTTTATTTTTTACCTTGATCTGCCATAAGAAATGCATTTTACATTAAGACCTAGTGTATGTATTCATAATGTGTGTGGATACATACGTAATACACACACACACACACACACACACACACACACATACATATGGTGTCAAATTGACAGGTCATGGGTGCCCAAATGAAACATTATTTCTAGGTATATCTGTGAGAGTGTTTCTAGGTGTGTCTGTGAGGATGTTTGTGTATGAGATTAGCATTTGAATCAGTGGACTCAGTAAAGTAAATTGCCCTCCCCAATGTGGGTTGACACCATCCAATGCATTGAGGGGCTGAATAGAACAAAAGGAACTGACCCCTTTTTCCTTCTCACTGCTTGAGCCGAGTCATCTCATCTCATCTCCTGACCTCAGACTGGTATTTACACCATTGGTTCCCCTGGTTCTGAGGCCTTTGGGCCAGGACTGAATTGTGCCACCAGCTGTCCTGGGTCTTCAGCATGCAGCCTTCTTTACTGTGTGTTAGTTTTTCATAATAAATATTTCTCTCTCTCCCTTCCCTCCCCCCAAACTTGTGTGTGTGTATGTATGTATGTATGCATGCTTGTATATCTTATTGTTCTGTTTCTCTGGAGAACCCTCACATACACATTTGTGTATATACATATTTGTGTGCACATTTCTCTATCATCTTTCTACTTCTCTCTCTATGTATATCATCTATCTATCATACAGCTAACTAGCTGGACAAAGATTACAATACTTGCAGTTTAAAATACCTGGGAGTAGATGGTTGATAATGTCCTTTCTAATTCTGCTATTTTAAGCTTATTCCTAAGGCAGTCTTTGGGTTGAATATGCAGTTAAAGGCTGTAGGGATATGTCCATGCAGAGCTGTTAGTACAGGGTACAGCTTATAGTAAGTGCCCTGTGACTGTCTGTTGTTACTTTTTTTTAATGTTTATTTATCTTGAGAGGGAGAGAAGGGGGGAGAGGTAGAGAGAGAATCCCAAGCAAGCTCTGCACTGTCAGCGCTGATGCAGGGCTCCAAACTCACGGACCACAAGACCATGACCTCAGCTGAAATCAAGGGTTGGACGCTTAACTGACTGAGCCCCCCAGGCACCCCTGTCTGTTATTACTTTTACTCTCACTACCTGGATTGGCTTCAGCACCTTGGAGCCCACTTCACTTCTCCCCCTTTAGCTTTTCCCGATAGGTACTCTTTTCCTGCGTCCTGTAATTTTTAAATTTTATTTGAGTATAGTTGACATACCATAGTATATTAGTTTCAAGTGTATAACATAGTGATTCAACAAGTCTATACATTATAATGTGCTCACCATAAGTGCAGCTGCCATCTGTCACCAACAACGCTACTACAATACCATTGACTATATTCACTATGCTAGACCTTTTACCCCCATGACTTATTTATTCCATAACTAGAAGTGTGTATCTCCCAGTCCTTCATCCATTTTTCCCACTTCCCACCCACCCCTGCCTCTGGAAACCATCAGTTTCTTTTCTGTGTTTATAGGTCTGATTCTGCTTTTTGTTTGTTTTGTTTTTTAGATTCCACATGCAAGTGAAATCATACGGTAGTTGCCTTTCTTTGTCTGACTTATTTCATTAGCACATACCTTCTAGTTCCATCCATGTTGTTGCAAATGGCAAGATCTCATCCTTTTTTATGGCCAAGTAATATTCCATTGTATGTACACACCAATTTTCTTTATCCATTCATTTATCAGTGGACACTTAGGTTGCTTCCATATTGTGGCTATCGTAAATAATGCTGCAACAAATATAGGGGGGCATATAGCTTTTCAAATTAGTGTTTCATTTCCTTTGGGTAAATACCTAGTAGTGGAATTACTGGATCATATGGAAGTTCTATTTTTAATTTTCTGAGGAACCTCCGTAATGTTTTCCACGGTGGCTATACCAATTTGCATTCCCACTAACAGTGCATGAGGGTTCCCTTTTCTCCTCATCCTTGCCAACACTTGTTATTTCTTGTCTTTTTGATTTTGGCCATTCTGACAGGTGTAAAGTGACATCTCATTATGGTTTTGATTTCCATTTCCCTGATGATTAGTGATGTTGACCATCTTGTGTTCTTTAATTTATGATTATGAGATTATTTCTCTCCACACCCCAGCTTTACTGAGGTATACTTTACAAATAAAATTCTAATATACTTAAAGTATACAATGTGATGATCTGATATATATATATGTATATATATATATATTGCAAAAAGATTTCCATAATCAAGTGAATCAACACATTCTTCATTTCACATACTTTTTCTTACTTTTTTCTTTCCCTTTGTCTGTCTCTTTCTTTCTGAATGTTTAAGATCTACTCTCTTAGCTAATTTGAACTATACGATAGAGTATTAACTATAACCACCATGCTATACATTAGATACTCAGAACTTATTCATCTTATAACTTTTACCAACCTCTCCCCATTTCCTTATCTCTCCCTATCCCCCAGTTCCTGAAAACCATCATTGTACACTGTTTCTATGAGTTCAACTATTATCTTTTTATTTCACATAGAAGTGACATCATATGGTATTTGCCTTTCTCTGCCTCTGACATATTTCATTTAGCAGAATGCCCTTCAGGTTCATCCATGTTGTTGCAAATTGCAGAATTTCTTTATTTTTTGAAGGCTGAATAATATTCCATTGTATATTTATACCACATTTTCTTTATCCAGTCACCTGTCAGTGGAGACTTAGCTTGTTTCCATACCTTGGTTATTGTGAATAATTCTGCAATAGACACAAAAATACAGAGATCTGAGAGCATTTCTTTAGTGCTTTATCTGTAGGAATTCTTTGATGTCTAAGTTTGAATTATGTTCCTTCAGAGAGGGTCTGTGTGTTTGTGTTTTTCAAGCAAAACCACTTTAAAATAATTTTTTTTTGTTCTGGCGTCTCCCAGCTGGTACAAATTTCAGCCCCCAATCCACCTGAGAGCCAGTTTTTGATTAGGAATTATCAGGGATAGAGTGGGAGAGAGCCAAAGCATATGAGACTCTTAAAAACTGAGAACAAACTGAGGGCTGATGAGGGGTGGGCGGGAGGGGAGGGTAATGGGTATTGAGGAGGGCACCTGTTGGCATGAGCACTGGGTGTTGTATGGAAACCAATTTGACAATAAATTTCATATATTAAAAAAAAAAGTAATTATCAGGGATATTCTACCCAGAGCAGAGATAGGCAGGGGTGGGGTGGATTTGTTTAGAAGGTAGAGGTGTCCCGGCTTTGTGATGGGGTCTCTCATGTGCCTCCCATTCTTCTTAAGCCCAGACCTTGTCTGGGCTCCTCCTTCCTCTCTCAAGCTCCTTCCTTCCATGTTGATCATTAAAACCCAAGCTCCTGGCTAACAGAATCACCTGATCGCCCCTCACCTCAGACTTTAGTGGGCACATACGTCCTAAGATTGGGCTTTCTGATGATTTTTGGCCTTTCAGGAATTTTCTTTCCCCCAGCTCAGCTATACATTGATGAAGTTAATTAATTTTTATTCATCATATTTTTGTTCTTTACCAAGAGAATTTTCTGCATATCTAGACTGTTGTATCACCTGAAGTGAAAGGTCCTACTGAGTACTTCTCAGCAGAGAAATCTTACACCACAAGGGCCAGCGCTCTTACAACAGGCAAAGAAGGATGCAAATCTGAGATTTGTGAAGCACTACCTCCAGCAGATGGCTGGGTGGAGAAGCTCTTGCTTTAGGGGTCTGGCGGGGCAGGGATATGGAGGGGCAGGGGTCCGGAGGGGTGAGGGTATGGACACGCAGGGGTATCGTGGGACAGGGGTCTGGCAGGGTAGGGGTACTGCAAGGCAGGGGTATGGACAGGCAGGGATATGGACGGGGAAGGGGTACCTCGGGGCAGGGGTACTGTGGGGCAGGGTATGGCAGGGCAGGGGCATGCTGGCACAGGCGTCTGGACGGGCAGGAGTATGCTGGGGCAGGAGTATGGAGCAGTAAGGCAGTGTTTGGACAACCCAGAGCAGATCTTTGAATAAGGGCTTAGTTTGCTGAATTCCCCGTCACTTATTAACTGTGACAGTGAACTCTGAACTTGCTGTGTGACTTTGGGGTGTCAGTTTAACCTCAGTAGTCTCTTCTGCCCAGTGGAGGGAATAGTTGTACTGCCCAATAGCGCTTTTGGAAGATCAAACATGCGTAAGCTCCTAGCATCGTGTCTGGCACATGCCAGTTTTCTAGAAATGTTGGCTGCTAATTGTTTTACTTTTCTTTCTTGGTTGCCTTATGGCTATTGTATTTCCCACCATCTGAGAAGGGTGTAGTCCCTGCAATTGGCATATGGGACCCAGTTCGCTGTCTAGTTGTGTGAACTGGGACATGCCACTTCACCTTGCTGTACTCTTATGTGTAAACCCTCTGCTCATCTATGAAATGAGAGGGTGACCTAACTTGTTTCTAATGATCTTCCCCTCTCATAGTCTGGGATCCTAGTCAGAGGGCTGTGAGAGGAGAAGCACCTGTCAACACGCAGCGTTTCTCCAGGCAGCCCTCACTGTCCTGCCAGGTTGGATTTCCCAGAGCCCATCTGTAGAAGTCGGATCTTAGGAATTTGCACGTATTTTCCCACGGGAGTAGTTTTTAGGTGGTGGTTGGCTTCCAGGGCTAGCTTATAAAGCCCAGCTTAATCCACAGTGAAGGAGGAACACTGCATTTACATTGGAAGCGGTGGAAAATAAAATGTTCACAATACTAGTAATTTACAAAACAGGAGAATAATTCCATTGAGTAAGAACTCATTTTTTATTTACCTAGAATCCTGGTGCTTGAGGGAAGCAGGTTAATTTAGGACAGGAGGAGATCTATGGAAATATGTTGGGGAGAGTCTGGGCTCTCTTAAGGGATTTAGACTAAGGCTGATGGCATGGGTTCTTTAAATGTCTGATTTTGGTTAAAAGTCCAAAGTTTCCTTCTATACAACTTTATCTTTTCCTTGAGATAACAGTGACCTAAATCCTCCTCTCGTGTCTAACGGTTTGGACTTACCATCGGAAAGCGGCGAGGCAGAGACAAGAAGGGAAACAGGAGACAAGAGGCAGGAATCATCCCAGCATCACCAGTGTGACCCTCCAGCGTGTTTTACTGGGCCTCTGCCGTGTTGGCCCACATAGCAATGATTTTTATAGTTTTAAATTTTTTATTTTATTTTTCCATCTTTACTGAGGTGTAAGTGACAAATAAAAATTGAATATATGTAAGGTGTATGACTTGATGTTTTGAAATAGTACATGTTATGAAATAATCACCACAATCAAGCTAATTAACATACCTAACACCTTTCATAGTTAGTTGTGTGTGTGTGTGTGTGTATGGGAGAAAGAGAGAGAGAGAGAGAGAGAGAGAGAGAGAGAACATTTAATATTTACCCTCTTAGCAGATTTCAAGTACAGATCTTCCTTGACTTACGATGATGGTTTTACATCCTGATAAATCCATTCTTAAGTTGAAAATGCACTAATGCATCTAACCTACAGAACATTGTAGCTTAGCTGAACCAAACTTAAACAGGCTCAGAGCACTTACATCAGCCCTCAGTTGGGCAAAATCATGTGACACAAAGCCTATTTTATAATAAAGTGTTGTTGACTATCTCATGTCATTAATTTCATACTGTACTTCAAGTGAAAACAGAATGGTTGTGTGTGTACAGAATGGCTGTCAGTGCATTGGTTGTTGACCCTCATGGCTGGCTGCAAGAAAGTATTCTAGCTTATTGCTAGCCCAGGAAAAGATCCAAATTCAAAGTTTGAAGTATGGTTGCTACTGAATGAGTATTGCTTTTGCTCCATTGTAAAGTTCAAAAATCATTAAGTCCAAGTGTTCTAAGTCAAGGACCATCTGCATACAATATAGTACCCACACAGCATTTTAAAGGAAAACTTACCTGCCAGGATGTTAAAATGCCATTAAAAAGCATCCAGATTTCTGACTATGGGACGCCTGGCAACCTGGGCCATGGCACTGATCTTCCACAGAGTGATGGTAGGCTGATACTTACCCAACCAGGTCCTCTTCATTTAATGAAGACACATTCTTATTGGCTCCTGTAGGCATTTGAGTTAGAAAATCCCAAGTGATATAATTTAAAAAGAAGAAAGGGATTAAAAAGAATGTAAGTGTGATTATGCATGGAAGAGATGCTCTGAGAGGGAGTCAACTAAGGGAAGTAAGAAAAGATGGAAAGAGAAAAGGGGAGGTGAGTCTTGCATCATCATCGAAAGCCAAAAAGGCAGGGGAAGAGAGGTCAGGTCAGATAGTTTCTCCTGTGGCCACCAGGCGGCCTTGCAGCCCAGCACAGCTAGGTTGTTGTCTGAGGGAACTTGATGGCAGGGAGAGGCAGTGTGCCAATGTTCCATATACTTCAACGTACATGAGGTTTCCAAGTTAAGAATCAGGATTTCCATGCTTGGTTGGCTATTACTATTCTCTGAGCCAAATCCTGGGTTCCCAAAGGGAAAAATGTGCCTATATTTCTGATGTAAGGACAATTGGACTGTGGTACTGGCACTCTCTTGATCATTAGGGTGGACTTGGCTGACCTTGCTGATGGAGTGGGGTTTCCTTTCCCCTCGCTGTTCCAGGGGGGCTGAGCACAAACTCTGTGCTGGTCACAGGTTGGGGGACTGCCTTCTCTTAACAACGTCACCATTAGATGCTTCCTGTCCCCATCCCTGTGTCACTCAGCAGCTTCTGAGTTGAAGTTTCAGAGAACACTAGTTCCACCTGGGGAGCTTGTTAACACGCTAAGGTCCATCTCAGACATTATGGAACAGATTCTCGGGGTCTGGGGCTTAGGGATCTGTACCCATAGATGATCCTGGCATGGGGGTCCCTAGCCTGCATTTTGAGAAACAGGTTCATGAAAGTCAGTAGGACATAGTATGGAGATTAGAGTTTGGGCAACACTTCCCTCAGTTTCCCTATCTGTAAAATGAGGGTGGGTGGGCTCGAGTCTAGGTGCTCTTCCAGCTTTGTGAGCTGGAATCTGATGTCCCTGCTGATTGGGTGGGAGGATTCTCCAGTTGTGGAGATTTGTTTCTCCTCTCAGACATGCCTGTCAGAAGGTTTGTGTGACTTCAGCTGACCACCTAGGGGCTCAGAGGGTTACTTCCTGCTGCTCCTAGACCAGGTGTATCGGCAATTCTGTCTACAGATGCTGGGGAAGGGCCAAGAGGTGAGGCTCCTGAGGACCAGGGAAGAGTCTGCTTCTTAGCCTTTCTGCACGCTGATAGCCTTTCTACTCTGGGAGCATATGCTACAGGTCTCTGGTGCAGAAAGAAGCTGTGTCTGAGACGTATGGCAGCCGAGACCTGCAGGGGCTGCTCCTGGTGTGAATGTGACATGGAGCTCTTTATGTGCGTCTATGTTCCAGTGGTCCAGAGTTTTCCTTCAGCTCATGGGATGGAAGTATTATGGACTGATTGTGTCTCCCCCAAGTGTATATTGAACCGCTAACCTTCAATGTGACTGTATTTGGAGATAAGGCCTTTAGGGAGGTAATTAAGGTTAAATGACGTCATAAGGGTGGAGCCCTAATCCAACAGGACTAGTGTCCTTATAAAAAGAGCACATGCTCTCTCTCTCTCTCTCTCCCTCCCCCTGTATGAGGACACAGTGAGAATGTGGGTGTCTGTAAGCGAAGGAAGGGAGGTCTCACCAGAAACTGACCTTGCTGACGCATTGATCTCAGAATTCTAGCCTCAAGAACTGGGACAAAATAAATGCCTGTTGTTTAAGCCACCCAGTCTCTGGTATTTTGTGATAGTAGTCTAAGCTAAGACGTGAAGGAATACTTATTCCTTCATCCATTCAAGCAGGTAGTGCATTTATACATAATGGATTATCTATAAGGAATCAAATTTGTTTGAGCTTCAGGTGATCACCACAAAGTCACTGTGGGTCAAGTTTTTTCCATCTTGGTGCACACTTTCCCAGAAGCCTCACATCCACACCAGCGTTTGAGGGCACAAGATGCAGGCTCTTTAACTGTTCCCCCCAAGTTACTACTGTTTGGCACCAAAACGTAAAAGCCCAAGAATTCAGGTGCCATTCCGTGGTGTTGCTTGAGTGTGCACATGGACATGCGGCCGCATTCGTGTGTGGAATTGCTTGTGATGACACCAAGTTTTTAATTATGTATAAGCCATCTCATAGAGATCTACAAAACAAGGCCGCGGTGTGCCCATGAGTTTGGTTCCCACATACATTTGTTTACATATAAAAGGCTAGATTTGGGGTCTGGAATCTGGGTTGAAACTAAAATTTTGCTTATCAGCTTCACAATCTTAGGCGAGATAGTCTCTTCTTCTGTGAAACAGAATGGGACTGTTTCTCAGAGGTGAGGGGGAGAGGACCAAAGGGCAGGAGTGAGGAAACCTCCGCAAGCCAGGGAGCTGCTCTTCTCCCCAGAGGCTCTCTGCTGGCGCCCTGTGGCTGGTTGCTTCTCTTACCCCAGAGAGGAGGTGTGCGCACAGGCTGGCTGTCTCCTGCCAGGCCTGGGGTCCTGGGGCTGTTGCCATTCTCCATTTTTCATTCCTCCCCCATGTGCCTTTGCCTGGCTCGTACTGGGTATTCAACAATTATTTCTGAATATATAAATGAATGAGCGGCACATTGTAGACACTCAGTGCCCAATTACTGAATGAATGAGGTGTCTTGTGGGCCCACTGAAACATTCTACCTAGGATCTTGTCAGCTGGGTCAGAGATGGGGGGATACAGATGGGAACTAACATCTCTCAAGTAGCTGACCACTGGGGACAAAGCACATCTCCCCCCATTGGGAACCAAAGGACAGGAAAGGAAGCTCTCCGAGGATGCACTCGAGCTTGCTAGTGTCCCCAATGCCAAAAAGGAGAAAACCGTCATCTCTCTGCTACATGGTCCTTAATAGCTTCTGTTTATTGAACAGCTACTATGTGCCAGGCACCATGCTGGGTGCAGGGGCTAAAATCACAGCCCAAACTGGCCATTAATTATCTCACAAGAGGCCATTATCTCATTTAATCTTCAGAACAGCTGTGTGAACACTAGGTGAGTACTCACTCGGGAAAAAGGTTTATAAACTGTAGAGTGCTATAAAATGTCAGCATTGCTATGAGGATGATTAGTTTTCCTCCCTGACGTCTGCAGCCTGCCCAACGACCTCTCAGTGTAGCGTTGGCACCCACCTTGCCTGTCTCCTTCCCGGCTAATTGGGGAGGCTCTCCAGGCCTGATTTATGCGGACACTCACACATTCTCCCACTGAACATTATTCTAATCAGACACCTCATTATTGGAAGCCTGCCTCCTCGGGCTGCCTGGACAGGGTTATTACAGGATATTATACAGACCATTTGCATGGCCACCTTCAGGTCATTTCCATCACTTTAAGCTACTTACAGGCCCATTTTCTTCCCCATAATATTTGCCTAATTCGATTACTCCACGGCCTCAGCTGGCTCAAAATGGAATCAGAAGTTACACCTGGGAGCAAAGTCAACTGGATCCTGACACACCCTCAGTACCTCACGACTATGCTTCCAGATCTGAGGGGGGACTTAGGAATCTGGTGGGGTGGGGGGAAGGGACACCTTGACAGACCAATATTTTATAGTTCCAGAAGATGCAAAGGATCCTCTTCTAGTCCCTTGAGTTCATCTTTTGTAAATTCATTCAGAGCCCCCCGTGCTTCTCCAACATACACCTTAACACACTTGACTCCAATAGAATGTGTAATGTCTGCTTTCCTGCAAGACAGAAAGCTATGTGAGGGCAGGGACTCTGCTTATCTTCTTGATTTTTGTGTCTCTAACATCTGGCACAGCACCCAGTGTATAATAATCGCCCAATAAATAGATACAATCTGGTTGATTGCCTGATGGTATGAGGGTCCTTCATTGCTTTCCACCTTCTCTGATAGGAATGTACCTGTGAGTTAGTGCTGAAGTCCCTCTTTCTGTTGAATTGCTTGTGCTCCCTGGTGTCTGGGAATGATGGACCCAGTTCGTTACTTCTGCCTGTGTACTGACACTATGTTGGGGGCCAAGTCTGGGAGCACAAAAGTCTAGAGCAATGCTTTTCAACTGGAGGCAATTTTGTCTCCCAGGGGATACTTCTGGTACCCAGTGGCATGCCAGGGATGTTGCTGAACATCTTACAATGCACAGGACAGCCCCTATAATGAAGAACGATCCCACCCAAAATACCAATAATGGCAAGGTTGAGAAATGCTGCCCTACAGTTAGCCCAACACATTTAACAGAAGGAAGGACAGCAGGGTCAGTTGGACTCTTGTGGCATTTGAGGGGGTCATTGTAGGACATCTTCTCTTCCTTGTCCCAGTTCTGGACCGTGAACCAGGCAGAAGGAGATCAAAATACTTCTTTTATCACCGAGAAGACTGCCGGAGGCTGGTGTCTTAGTCTGTTATCTGAGGGAGATTGATAATTCTACACTCCTGAGTTGAATTCATTCATCTCGCTTGACAACATAGACCTCTGTACAGGGCCTGGCGTGGCAGAGAGAGAAGGAGGGCGCTCACCGCACTGCACTGTGCTCACCCAGACCCTCTCCCCTTGCCAAGAAACCCTTCTTTGCCTGAAATGGCAGCCAGAACAGCCAGCCCAGACGAGATGAATATATAAAGGCCTAGGGAGAGTTGACGATTCAGGGTCTCTCCAGCTCAGGGTTCCACCTGGAGCCTGGCCTCTGGTCTCCTTCTGCCCTGAGACTCATGGCTTGTCAGCCTTTGAGTTTACTTTCCAAATCTGCAAAATAAGGAAGATCATAGGTATTGTCTGGTTTTGTTGTAAAAGTCAAAAGAGTCACGATTGAAAAAGTGTTTAATGTTAGTAGGAGACAGGGCCGGGCTGAGCAGGCAGGGAGCTATTTGAGGCAGGCGGCTAGTAGCGGAGCATAATCACGCACATAAATAACTGCAGCCCAGACAGGAAGCACGGGGGAAGCCCGACTCTCATGGGCTTTCAGAGAAGAAAAAGCTCAGGCATTCAGCTCTAGGGGAGCAGTGTGTAGAGAAGCAGCTTTGGATTTGGGCCCAGAGGATGGTAGAAATTTTTAAAGTTAATAACTTACTATTTTCATTATTATAAAAGCAGTATGTGCTCGTTTAGAACATTGAGGAAACACAGACAAATCAAAGGAAGTACACTTCCTTTCTAATCCCATTGGCTAGAGTTAATCACTGGTAATTCCAGCTTGGGAACAAATGTGCTCATGTCAACCTTCCTCCTGCATTAGTGAACCCAGTATCTCCGCCCTGGGCCTCCCCCTCCTCCTGTCCCTGGGGGGTTTGCTCAGACTAAAAGGGTCAACCTGACCTAAAAGCCAAGCAGAGTGCCTGTGGAAAGCCACTTCACAGGCTGCAGGGATGTCCCTTGCCTGGATTCCAGGGTTGCAGCTCTTAGTTCGCACACTTCCTTAGGCATTGTATTAGTTTGTAAGGGGTATCGTAAGTACCACAACTGGTTTAAATGAACAAAGAAAGAAAGTTATTTTTGGAACTTATAACCCTCCCAAGGGCTTTAATATGATCTTCAAAAGGGAAGGCACCTTCCAAATCATGACTAAGACTGAATTTTTTGTCAATTCTAGAGAGTGAGTTCTTGTGGCCAAGTTTAGTTGGATTTAGACAAATGAGTAATGTGACATTTCTTGTAGCAGAGTGTTGTGGAATGAACCTGTACCTGTTGTGCTGGGGGGTATCAAAGGTAATTTTTGTCAATCTGGTGGGTGAAAACTGTTCTTCTCTGACACGGCCAAGCAGAGAGGAAGCTTGTCCAAGCAGACATTGTGTGGGGCTGAAGAAACGGGCAAAGGATCAACAAGGGCCAGCCAGAGACAAAGAAGGGAAAAGGGGACTGAGGGGAACCTCACTTCCACCTGCTAGCTCTGTTGCCATTCAGAGAGGCTTGGGTGTCATCCTTGCCCCACAGCCGACCCCACCAGGCTGGTAGCGTAGGTGCTGGCCATGAGGGAGACTTGGGGAGGCACACGCTAGCTTGTCTCCGCTGTGGCCTCTCAGCATGCCCATACAATCCTCATGCACCCACCCTCTTTGTACTTCAAGAATACAAACAATAGAGAGGCTGCTAACGTAAGGAACATCCATTTACCCATCACTCAGTTTTGTGAAATTTTAACAGTTGCCATAGTTGCTTCATTATTTTTAAATAAAATATTACAGATTCAAGAGAAGCCCCCTGAACCCTCCTTCTGATCCCATGTCTGACCTTCTTCCCCAGAGGAAGAATTTAGAGTTCAGAATTTGGAGTTTGTCATCCCACTCATGATTTTCGACTTTTGCTACATATGTGTGTTTCCATAAACTACACACACATACGTACATATAAAGTTTTGCATAACTGAAAGTATATACAGGCAGTATTATACTGTGTAAATCTGCAATTTGCTTTCCCCCTCAACATTATTAAGGCTTATCTATGTGATTCTTATAACTCTGGTTTAGTCATTTTAAGTGATGTATAATATTCATCATGTGACTATACCAAACTGATTTGTCCATTCTTCTGTCAAGGAATGTTTAGATTTCTTTCCAATCTTTTTCATTGCTACTCTTGAGCACCTAAGTATTCACTTGTCCGGGAAACATGATCTCCTTATGCTGTGGGTGAGAGAGTTTTTCTAGGACATACACCAAAGACTTGAATTTCTGGGTTGTGGAGGGCATACATCTACTTTACCAAATAGAACTAAGTTGTTCTTCCAAGTGATGTCCCATCAAACTGTGTAAAGGTAGCTGTTTGTCCACCACCACTTGACATTTCAGACTGAAAAAATGTTTTTTTTTTATTTGGTGAGTATGAAAGTATCTCCCTGTGTTTCAATGTATGTTTCAAAAATTACGAGTGAGGTTTAACATCTTTTTATGATTATTCACATTTGAGTTTCTTCTGTGAATTGCCTACCCATTTTCTGTGCCCATTTTTTCATTGGGTTGTTTGTATTTTTCTTATTGGTATGTAGGGATTTCCTGCGTATTCTGACTACAAATCTATTCTTGATTGCATACATTACAGCTATCTGCTCCCACCCTGTGGCGAATCTTCATTTGTTCATGGAGTTTCCTGTTCTGCATAGGTCTTTAACTTTTTTTAATTAAAAATTTTTTAATGTTTATTTATTTTTGAAAGAGAGAGACAGGGAGAGAGAGAGAGAGAGAGAGAGAGAGAGAGAGAGAGAGAGAGAAAGAGAGCATGAGCAGGGGAGGGGCAGAGACAGAGGGGGATACAGAATCTGAAGCAGGCTCTAGGCTCTGAGCTGTCAGCACAGGGGTTCAAACCCACAAATGGTGAGATCATGACCTGAGCCCAAATCGGATGCTTAACTGACTGAGCCACCCAGATGCCCCCTTTCTTAATTTAAATTTACCCCTTTCCTTTTTCTGGGAGAAGCAAGGACCTCTCAGTGACAGTGATGGGGGAGAGAAGGGACCTGGGTGCTTGGGGACTGGAGGCTCCTGGCAGGAATGAGGATGTGTGTAGGTCCGGGCTGGCAAGCCTTCTTCAGGGTGGGGGTTAGGGGCTGCATGATTCTCAGACCGCTGGGTTTGTTGGAGGCCTGTGGGTTTGGGAGGTGATGGCCCGAAGATCCTTCTAACTAGGACGACCATATAATTTTTCCTTTAAACTGGGACACCTTTGTGATTATAAGGGGACACTATTACTAATTACAGTGGGACAGTGGAAGTAAACTGGGACTGTCTCAGGCCACAGGATGGAAGGTCACCCATTTTCTGGAGTTTGCATTCCTTGTTCTTACACTCAGTCTCCCTTTGCTGGTTTCTGCCAGTCTTTACCCACCTCTGTGCCTCCCCTCTTCCTATTGCCCTAGAGGGCTTTGGGGCCTTTTTCCAGCCACCTTAGAGCCTTAACGTCACCTCTTCCATAGCCCACTGGGAAAATATACTGATAGGGAGACCAGCCTTCTGTTCAAATCCTGCTCTACGAAAGTCCCCTGTTGGCCACCAAGGCATATGTCAACTCTCTTCTGAGTTCCTACAGCACTGGTCCTGCATTGTTGACTTGGGTATTTAACTTGTAACCTTTGTAGGCATTGCCTCCCCCCATTAACTTGCAAGGCCCTTAAAAATAGGAACATGTTTCACACTTCTTTGCCTCAGTTCTTCCAACCTGTCCCTGAACTAAAAGTCCCCCAATCTGTTCTGCTGCTTGGGTTGGGGGAGGGGTCCATTCTCTGTTAGGGGAGCAGGTTCTTTGTTATGGTTCTTCTCCATAGCATGTCATGTTCCTGCACTCTTTACCACGTCTCATCCGTGCCTCCATCTTTGCGGTCATCTCCCCCCTCAGTAGGCTGATGTCAGGGGCAGTTTTCTGGAAGCTGGCATAGTAGCTGGTTCAGCACATCAGCATGTGGAAGTGCATCTTCAGGCTGAAAGATAAGCATATAGTCATAAATGCCGAGTAGAGCCTCTCATTTCAGGGATGCATACATTGTGGCATAATTAAGAGGGAAGGCTCGTCCTTGGAAAAGATTTGCAAAAAGGGTTTATAATTGCAAGGACAGAGAATTAGTTTTAAGGCTTCTTGACTTTTGTGATAATCTCTAGGGCTTCTTTATCAATTTGTACCCAGATGATGTTGTTCTCAAGTCATAAGCAATTGGCTTATCAGTCTCTCTGGCATCTTGTGGCTGAGCATAGCCCAGATAGGGTTAGGTGAAGCGCCACTGGTCAGAAGTGGTGGATTGTGTTTATTATAATATCCCAGTGCAGACTTAGAGGTCTGTAATTGCTTGACATTCCTGGAAGTGTCCTTGCGATGGCAAGCCCAGTACCATGGGACATTTTCGTAGTAGGAGTTAAATTGGTTTTGCAATTGTTGCTTCTTAAGGAAGGAAAGGAAAGCCTAGAAATGGAGTCGCCTCATGGAGGCTGGAAGCTATTATTTCCTTTCGAGAGCAAACACGTCACGGATCACGTAGAAAGACGCTGCTTTGTGGTGGGGGAGGCGGAGGTGGGGGCTATCTGTGGCAGCAATGATGGTGCAGTCTGAGAAGGTGACAGTGAGGTCCGATGTCACATTTCTCTTGCTTTCACTTAGGACACTGATATGTGTAGACAGTGTGGGCTTTCATGAAAACCTCTCATGAGTTTATTTCTGCTGATTTCAAGACCACGGCACTATCCAAATATGGTTCTCCACCTGGAGTTGTTGATGCATGGGGAAATTCTAGGGGCAGCTCATGCCCTACATTTTCAGGTACTTAACTCTGGGTGTTATTCAGTGAGTGACGATTATTTGCGGGTCTCTATGGATTTCCTCTCCATGGGCTTGGGCAGGGTCCAGGAAGAGGGAGGAACCAAGTCACTGCTGTGCCAGTCTGTACATGTCCTACTGTGTTAAAGGCCTCAGTCATGGAGCACTGTGGTCTCCATAGTCTTAGCAAACCATTGGGCATTAGCAGCAGCAATACTCATTGGGTTCGTGAAATGTTTCCAGGTCACTGATTTGATGATATCCCATGCTTTGTCTTTTCACAGAGACTTTAACATTCTGTATTTTAGAGGTATTTTATTTATTCAGGTGCTAGGGATACAGCAAATCAGCCATGGCCCCTGCTGTCATGGAGCTTGTAGTTGAACAGTGGAGACAGATTTTAACAATAAAGCGTGATGAGGGCTAGGAGAGGAGAAGAAGGAAAACAATGGGTATCTGTTGCAAAGTAGCCTTGGCCCTGACTTTCCTCACAAAGGCCCACTTCTCTGAGGCCATCTGAGGAAGTTTGTTGGCTCTAGCCTCTGATGGGGCTGTTCTAATGCAAACTGGGGCCTCTGATTCCTTTCTAAGAAGCTTTGGCCCTGCCCACTCATCTGTTCCCAGAGGGTCACACTGACAGTGCCTGGCTTCTGGACAGGTGCACTTTCGTCATTGCATTGTGGAATGAGCACTCTGGACCTCAATGGTTGTGCCAAAGGGTGGTGGGGCGAGCCAGGAGGGCATGCTTGCTGATACCGGAGGGGCCCTAAGCCTAGCTGCTGGCCACTTGGGAGCCACACCGCTAATAAGCACACCTGGAAATGCTGCACAGGCACAAGTTTCTCATGTGCACAGCTTGTGGCTCCCTGACAAGTGAAAATAAAGACCCCTGAATGCTAAGTAATGGGAACCCTGTACGCAAACCCTGTACATCCTACTGGGGCCCGAACAGTGGAGACTTTCAGAGTCTTCTGTTCTCTGTAGGGCTTTGCTCTCCCAGCCCTTGAAGCTGCAAGGACAGTGCTGGGGCTACTGTTTCAGGATGCAGAGGCAGATATCTGGATGCATACTCCCTGAACCAGCAGGTGTTTCTGTGCTCTGTGCGTCAGGGTCCACTTTTACAGTGCAGCCCACTCCTGGAACGTCTGCAAGATGGGGTTGTCATAACAAGAAGGCACATCTGCTGAGAGCTTTCTGTGTGTCACGCACTGTGCCAAGGCTAAGTGCACTGTGCTAAGTCATCTCATTTAATCCTAAAGCCCTCTGATATAGGTACATCTTCTTCCTTCCATTTTATAGAGGAGAACCTTGAGGCTCAGAGAGGTTAAGATGCTACTGTAGACAAAACAGTCTGCACATGGCTGAGCTGGGATGGATGGCAGGCTCATGCTAGTCCAAAGCCCAGCTCCTTTGGCTGCCCGTGTCAGGCCACATCCTGCAGTCTGCGACTGGAGGCTTTCCTTAGACCCCATAAATGTCAAGGTTGACTTAGTTAAAAGGTGACAATGGAGGACTTTACTGTGAATTCTGCATTGCAAGGAGTCGGGCAAACTTATCAACTGAGAAATCCCCCAGACTGCAGTGTGAAGGAAGGCCTGGTTTTGAGTCGAGTGCTGCAGCCCTAACCAGGCGCTAGACACTTTCCCTCTGACAGGATCCAGCCGGCTGAGTCATTGGCAACCAACAACTTCAGTGGCAAGTCCACTGCCAGCATGTGTGTCCTGGGTGGGTCCCTGGTGTCCCCAGGTGCCCATGAGCTCTGGCTTTCCACCAAGCTCAGCTGGGTATAACTGGTCCAGCAGTGTGGCCCTGGCAGTTCAGCTTTTCGGTGGGATGGAACCCACCTGAAAACTAGCCTTGTTGACTGGGGCTCTGTCTCTCTGGGTAACTTTTACCAGCTCTTCTAGCTGAGACTATAGATAGGAGATGTTTATTGCACCTCCAAGCACTGGTTACATTTATGCTTAAACCTAGACAGACCTCTCTGAAATTAGTGAGGACTCCTGCTAGGAAAGCATGTCCATTGGAGACATGGACATCAATAGTAGCTGACTGGACTCAAGTTGGGCTCTGTGATTGGGGCCCAGGGGGTAGGGTGGGGCCAGCTCGCCACTGGGTCTCTTTCCTTGGATCCATAATTGTTTTCCTGCCCACTGATAAAATCCTAACACGTCTTGCATCTGAGGGTCATGGATTCTGCCAATTGATTCTATCATAAGGTCCAAGCTTCTACACAGTGAATGATGTTACCCACGATAAGCATGGTTTTAATCATGCCTCCAAAAGTTCATTAAATGTCCTGGTCTTAGGTAAGATGGGGCTGGGAGGGCGATGGGAGAGAAAACCTGTAAGCAGCAAATGTCTGGGCCTTTCTAGTGGTCAGGGGTACAGCCTACGTCTTTTCTGGACACTGTTATTTCTGAACATTTAAGACTGTGTTCTTAACTGGGTGAGATTTTGCTTCCAAGGAGAGAGTTAGCAATATCTAGAGACATTTTTGGTATCACAGCTGGGGACTTGCATTGGCATCTACTGGGTAGAGGCCAGGGATATTGTTAAACATCCTACTATGCACAGGACAGCGCCTTAAAACAAAGAGTTATCCTATCTAAAACATTGGTAGTGCCGAAGTAGAGGTGTTTCTTCCAGTGTCGGTGGAATGTCTATGCTTGAGGCCAGGGGCCAGTGTGAATCTGGGCCATTTGTGTGCAGAGGTGTCCCCTCTTGTTCTGGTTTGTGGTACCTTGTTTTCAACCCACCTTTGTCCTTCACTCACTGCCTCTACCCAGACTACGCACTTCCAGCCTGGATGTGTGGGCATGTCTCATTCATCCTTGTCCCTTAACCTAGAGTAAATATGTTTGTTGGACAGTCAAACAGACCTTAGTGGAGGTCTATCCTTTGGGGGAGTGATACTCCATTTTGTCTGCTTAAGGATAAAATGAAAGCTTACTGATTATCCTGGGTTGAACAGTGTGCCGCCACCCCCAGTTCACCTTCACCCGGAACCTGTGATTGTGACTTTAGTTGGAAATAGGGTCTTTGCAGTGTAATCAGGTTAAGATGAGGTCATACTGGATTAGAGTAGGCCCAAACCCAGAGACTGTGCCCTGATACAAAGAGGGAAACTTGGACATGGAGATGCACGCACAGAGAAGACGGCTATGTGAAGACACGTGTCGAAATTGGAGTGATGGATCTGTGAGCCAAGGGTGCCAAGGCCGGCTGAAACCACTGGAAGCTAGGAAGGGGCATGGGAAGATTCTCCCCTCAAGTATTTGGAGATGCCTTCCCTGCTGATGCCTTGATTTCAGACTTCTGGCTTCCAGAATAAATTCTGTTCTCTTAAGTCATCCAATTTGTGGTAATTTGTTACAGCAGATCCAGGAAGTGAATCCGCGGACTTGTAGATCCCGGGAAGTTGTCAGACAGACATAAAAACCTTCTTCATACCTCAGTGTCTTCATCTGAGGCAGAGGGTCTCTGTTTCCTGGGTGATTACTGGCACCAGTGTGGACTTACCTGTCTGCTGTCATCTGGCCTTGTCTTTGATGGTGCCCACATTCGTTTCCAGATGATGTTGAACCTGGTTTGTGGTGACCAGGCAAAGTTCATCCCATATTGTAAAGGAATACAAATGAATGTGTGTCGTGAGCTGCCCAATACCCCCATTTCTAGCTCCTAGTTAGTCTTAGTCTGGCCCTAACTTCAGGTTAGCAGGACCTTCTCTCTCCTGGTGTCCCGGGCTTCCAGTGACCCTCAGAACTTATAAGTGCCCTACGTGTTCTCAAGCAACAACCAGAGGCTTAGTGGGTAAGGTGTGTGGTTATAGGCCAATGGGCTCTGGCTCCCTATGGGTCTGCCTGTCCAGGCTGGCCCTTGTGAGTCATGTGGTGGTGTGCTCGCTTCTGGTCTGTTATCACACTATGCCAAGATCTTTATATGCTGTCCCTCCAGCAGTTGGGCCTAACAGTTTTCTGGGTCACAGACCCATTCTGGAACACTTATGGGGATGGGATCCATAGTCCAAACCCATGGTCAGGGCCCCTTCTCCCAACACCTACCCCCATCTTCCTCCTCACTGTCTTGACTACCTTTCTTTTAAGCCCATCCAACAATGGCCTGGATTCTCCCTTTTTCCTCCCACAATTGGATTTGAGAGCCAGACAAAAAGGATCCTGCCCTCTTGTCACTAAAAAAGAGCTGTTGACTCACTCTTTAGGCTAAGAAAGCCCCAGTTCTTAGAAACATAAAGGCCATCCTCCTCTCTTTGAGGGGAAAGTGAAAATGCTTTCCATTTCTCCATGGAATGAGAGAAGAATTTCTTGCTAAAGAAGCAAAAGCTAAAACCAAACACAAATTGACTTCTCTTGGGTTACCTGACCACCAAGTATTCAGCAGTATTCTCCATTCTTTTTCTTTTTAACTTTAAAAAAATGTTTATTTATTTTTGAGAGAGAGACAGAGAGAGAGAGAGAGAGGGACGGAGGATCCAACGGGGGCTCTGTGTTGACAGAGGGGGCTCGAACTCATGAACTGTGAGATCATGACCTGAGCTGAAGTTGGTTGCTTAACTAACTGAACCACCCAGGTGCCCCAGCATTCTCTCTTCTGCATTAAAAGCGGGCTTCTGTGCTGCCTCAGAGATCATCAAGTTCAAAATCCTCATTCTGCACATGGGAAAGCTGAAGCCCAGAGAGGGGAAGTGACTTGTCCAAAGCCACCCAGGTGACTTGTGCCAGAGCTGGGACCAGAAGCCAAGTCCCTCAATTCTGGGGCCACTTGGGTTGACCTCACCCCAAATCACTGGGTAGGGAAACTCAACAGGTAGAAAACATTAGGAAAGAATCCCAGCACATGCCAGCACACCTAATCTCTTTCAATGGCAGGGAAGACACTTATCTCCTGACCCCCACTGCCTGGTTGATGCCCTGGTTGGAAATAATGATGATGCTCCCATTTGCACAGCACTTTATATAAAAAAAAGTCTTTCACTTCTATTACCTCATTTGATCCTTGTGTTACACTGTAAGTGGGCAGGGCTAGCACTAATGGTTGCCACTCTATAGATAATGAAACCAAGGTTCAAGAGGTTGGATAAAGTGCCCAAAGTCACACATGTACTGTAGAAGAGGAATTAGAACCCCCGCTTAAAACTCCTGGAGAACCTGGCTTGGCAGCTGCTTCTCTAGCCTCTTCTGCTTTGCCCCTCTCTGGGAGTGCCAGGCAAACACTGCCCCAGGCCCCTACCTTCCTCCTGCCTGCTTTCTTCCTCCTCCTCTTCCATATCTATGGCCAAGTTATTCCTGGCACCTCTGGTCCTTCTTTCTGTCCTTTTATCCTTCAGGCCCCATACTCCCGTCACCTGATGCAGGCCTGGCCCCTTAGACAGGTGCTGGTTGGTTCGCACACTGCAGCTTAGATTACGAGCAGATTCCTGGGGGGTGGTGAGGGAGAGAGTCTGGGACAGGGCTCTGGACTCTCCCTGAGGTGGGGCACTGCCCACTCAGACACTCTCCATGGCTAGGTCTCAGTTTTTCCCTCTGCAGAATGGAGAGGGCTTCTCCCTGCCCCCTCAGTTTGGGGACTAATTCTGCCAAAAAAGGGTTAAAAAATATAACTGAGCTTAATCCGAATGGAGGTCTGGTCTGTTCATTTGCATATAAGCTTCTCCTCCGCCCCCAGCCCTGGCAATTTGCATCTCATTATCCAGGTGCATCCTTGGTGATTTCCCTCTAGACTGGTCCTGCCAGCTTCAGCTCTATCTCTTTTCTGGCCCGTAGAGCCTTTCTCCTGCTCTCCTGGCCCCAGAGGGGCTCTTAGGCTGGATAGGCCTCTGCAATCCTGGCTGTAGGCTATTCCCCTGGTACTTGATTTCCCCTCTGCAGAGCAGTCTCCAGGGCCCAACCAGGGAAATGGCAAGCCTGAACTGGGGCCAGTATATATGTTTTTAGGGGGAGGGGGCTGGCATAGGAAGAGGGGGTGGCTCTACCTGCCCATGTGGACATAAAAGGCACAGAGTATATTTGTCTGTGTGTATGTGCGTGTGTGCACATGCACGTGCACACACACACACACACACACACACACACGTGATATACACGTTCACTTTGACCCCTCTGTTCTTTTGCTTCCATCTCTGGTTATCTTTATGCATCTTCTCTTTGGCTTTAAAACAGAGTTTGACATGAATTTTATGTGACATCACCCAGGTAAAATGTTTGGGGGATGCTAGAGAGGCAGGGACAGGTTTTGTGTTTTGTCCCCCACCCTGCCTCCCAGGGGCAGACCCAGGGCCCTGGGATCTCCTAGTGTAGGCTTGCTCTTCTCAGCACTGGAGTCTCCCCAGGGAAGCCAGCCCTATAGACTCCCCTTCCGTCCTAGCCTTGAAATCAATTGCAATAGGTGGCTGGCCACAGAGGTGAGTGGAGGGCCCTACGGAATTAGCAATTGCCTACAGGGAGGAGAAGACCCCTTGTGGAAGGTGCTCAGGGGCCTCCCTGGGGCCACACGGTTGGGCCACCCTCCATGTGCTCAGTGGCACTGCCTGACTGCTGAGTCAGAACAGGCTCTGCTCCTGTGCAGAGTGGAGGAGAGGGTGGTGAGTGATGAGCAGCGGGCGGGGAAGCAGGCCACGCGTACTGATTACTAACAGGCAGCGTGTGCTGGGGCAACAGCACCGGGTGGCATCAGGCAGTGACATCTAGTCCCATTTCTTCCTCAGTGAAAGCCTATAGGGCACCTGCCAGGGGCAGGGCCTTGCGTTGTGTTCATCTGTGGGTGGGGCAATGAACAAGACAGACACGTGACCGCCATGGGGCGCACACGGCCTGGTGGTGACTCAGACAGGTGAATGTGGCAGACTTGGATACAGGTGGAGAGGGGGAAGTTCAGGGTCTGGGATGGTTACCTTTATGTGTCAATTCAGTGAGGCCACGGTACCCAGATATTGGTTAAACACCAGTCTAGGTTTCACAGTGAAGGTAGTTTTTATATGAGATTACATTTAAATCAGTAGACTTTGAGTAAAGCAGATTACTCTTCAAAGTGTGATGGGCCTCAGAGAAAGAGGGCCTTAAGAGAAAACAGACTGAGGCTCCCCTGAGGAAGAGAGAATTCTGCCAGTACATGGCCTTTGGATTTGAGCTGCAACATTGGCTCTTCCTTGGGTCTTCAACCTGCTGGCCTATTCGGCAGATTTTGAACTCACCAGCCTCCGTAATTACTTGAGCCAATTTCTCTGTTTCTCCGGAGAACTCTAATACAGAGTCCTGTGGGAGAGCCTAAGAATGGATGGGGGCATGGAAGGCTTCCTGGAGAAGGCAGGCTGGGCTATGGTATGTCTGCAGTTAAGAAAGAGGAAGGAAGGGTGTTGGAGGCAGTGCACCGAAGAAAGGGGTGGCATAGTTTGAATAATGGCAGCGGGCCAGGCTGGCTGAGCCTAGAGTGGGTGCTGTTACTAATTAGCTCAGTGGCATCAAGAAGGACCCTTGGCTTTTCTGAACTTCAAAGTCCTCCATTACGAAACGGAAAGATAGTCCCAACAGCCTCTTTCAGAGAGCTGTGGGAGGATGCAAAAGAGATGCTGAAGGTGAGCAGAATGGCAGATGATGAGGAGCTGAGGGATGTGAGGGACTGCACAGCCCCTCTGGGGCTTTGGCAGGCAGCGTGGCTATGGTTGTGCAGTCAGGGGGCCTGGTGGGGCTTCCTTTAGGCCTGGAACATGCAGGGGCAGAAGCAGTGGTCCCAAGGGTCCGCCTGGCTGAGGAGGCAAGAGAAGGAGGATCTTCCCCAACTTGCTGCAGGGACCTTCTGATCTTAATGTTCCCTTCTATCAAATGGGGGTGGTGATCACTTAGGGTTGTCTGGAGAATCAAATGAGATAATGTGCACATGGGAATAGGCTGCAAATGAATGAAGTGATAGAACACATTGGGTTATTACTGTCAGTGGTCAGGAGCAGGAGGATGGTGAGCAGGGCCTGGCCAGAGCTGAGTTGAGACAAATGAGGACCCTATGGAACAACATTTGAGGAGGGGCTCCCCCCTCCCCCCGGTGCTGACCTTACAGGTTTTGGCCCCAAGAAGCAGTGGCTCCTTAACTGTTGTTCTGTAGGGGACTCACCCACCTCCCTCTAGCCCAGGCCTGGAGGTGAGAGCTGGCATAATTCCTATAGGAGAGACGGGTGCTGTGGGTGGCCAGTTGGATTTTAATATTCCTCTCAAGGCTTCATTGATGTTTTTGCAAGTGACGCTCTGCCCAAGGTGGCAACGTGGCATTGGCTGGGATAGCAGTTTCCTCTAGTGTACTGGTTCCTCGGTGGGGGGGGCGGGGGTGGGTCTGGAGTTACAGCACCACTGGGGAACTCGTGAGAAATGCAAATTCTGGGCTCCACCCAGATCTCCAAATCAGAAACTGGGATAGGACCTGAGAAGCTGAATCAGAAACTGGGATGGGGCCCAGGAAGCTGAGTTTAACAAGCGCTGCAGGGGGATTTGTGTGAGCACCACTGAGCTATGGAATGGGCCTTTGGCAAGGGTGGGAGGAGCCTTATTAATTGAAACCATTCACCAGCATGGAAAACAACTTTTTCCTTCTCTGTTCCTCCTCTGCCACATTTCCTCCCTCCTTTTTGTCTCTCTCTTCTTCCCACCACTTTTTTTTCAAGACTTGAAATCAACTGCCACGAGAGGCGGTCACAAAGATTCTCGGTTTCTCTGAGCTAGCTTGAAGAGTAGAGTCTTATTTCTAACACTGCTTATGCCTCAAAAAATAAAGAGCAAATGACTCACAAGTATCTGAAAAAGGTTCAAATACTATGAATTAGAGGAAAATGTAAATTTAAGCAATTGAGATATGACCTTCAGCTCCTCAGAAATGTAAAAGTCAGGAAGGTGGACAAGACATAGAGCTGATGGGGATGTGTGAGGACAAATCCTCTCCCGAATCACAGGTAGGGGTGTAAACTGGTTCACTATTTTGGAAAGCAATCTGGCACACTTGGTACTATTTTTTTTTCAATTATTTTTATTGATCGCACCTCACATAGTGCTTTCTGTGTTTTAGACACCGTTCTAGGCAACTTACAAACACCGACGAACTAATTTAATTGAGTACAAGTCTGTCTTATGATCCTTAGCTCCTACTCTTAGGAATGGATCGGGAGAAGGTCTTGGACAGTGATAAAGGGCAAGGGATAGACTCTGTTGTTTGTGGCAGAGGCAAGCTGGAGGCCCTTCTCGGTGCCCATCAGTGGGGGGTGGCTAAGGGCAGTGATGGGTGCATCCTTATGGGTCCTAGGTAGTGTTGAAATCATCTAATTAGACACCTACAGCAAAGATAGATCTCGATAAACAGTGCTGACTGAAAAAAGCAAAATGCAGAATAACATTCATAATACAGTGCCATTTATGAAAATTCAAAACACATATTCATAACAATGCTCCATAATTTACAGGATATATGCATATTTCAGGACATGCAGCAACATACTGGAGCAGGTGCCTGTGTGGAGGAGGCAGATTAAGAGTGGGGACAGGAACGAGGGGGAAGGGAAGGGAGGGAACCGCACTGGGACCCTGTTCTAACTGGATGCTGTCTTAATAATATGCTATATGCAAAGGAGTGGATGACCCCAATGGTCTGAGCCTGTGGTCAAAAAGGAAAAAGAGAAATGAAGCCCCCCTTTTCCCTGAGCTTAAAGATCAAGGAAAGCAGGCCTGCGGCCAATGGGCTGAGCATGCAAGGGAGGTGTAGAGTTTGGCCAGAATTTGACTCGAAAACTAGTCACATAAATCTCTTAAAAATGGGAATAAAAATAAATCAATCAATAAGGTTTTTATGACAGCCATGTCACATATTCTAGAGTGACTGGCCCTAGGAGACGTTCAGTGGTGACCTGCTTTGCTGCCTTTCAAGAGTGGCATTCGAGGAGGCCATCCATGCCTTCCTTGGACAGTCTTTCTAGGCCGCACGTTGGCTGCTGTGAGAGGTCAGGGTCAGGGTAGGCCATGCGGGGCGGGGGGGTGGGTGGGGGGAAACTTAGAAACACAGCCTCATGTCCGTGTTGACTTTTATTTAGGAAAATTTCACGAATATACAAAAGGAGAGAGAACAGTAGAAGGAAGCCCCACTCCCACCCCAGGTTCACCAGATATCAACTGATGTGGCTTATCTTGGAATTTATTGATAAGGGGACCATAGTTAAGGATAATAATCATGCCTTACATTTGTATAGAATATTACTATATTTCGTACACAAGCATCTTTTGCATACAGTATTTCATTCAGTTTTCATGGCAAGCCATTAGCTGGATGTTGTTTTCCCATTTTAGAGATCAAAAGACTGAGGCTGAGTGCAGTGAAGGAGCTTTCTGAGATATATCTGCCATGCACCGAGCCTGGGGCAGGCCCTGGGCGCTCTGGCCTACAACCAGCCCTTTTCTTCGGCTCCACGAGCACGAGGTCCCTGAGCAGCCCTTGCAGTCATGCTCCCCAAGTGGCTGTGGATGAGCCCCTCCCTGCTCTGGGCCTCCCCTTGTGGCCTGGGGAGTGTCTGTGTCCTACTCTGCCCCTCTTGGAGCTCAGTGCCATCACTCCCTGGTGTGCCCTACTTAGTGGGAAGTGGAACAGTTTAGAAACAACCCAGAAAGCAGAGAGAGCCAGACCACACAGTCCGGATGTCCCCACTCCAGGGGCCTAGTGCTGGCTCAGGGCCACTGGGCAGAGAAAAGAGCTCCCAGGAGGTGGCAGTGCCATTGGGGAGTGGGCTGGGAGAGAGGCCCCTAGTTTTCCCCTATTTCTACCCAGAGCTCATTTTGGCTGCTGGGGCCAAGGACTGGAGGGTGAGTGGCCCAGGAGATGCTGAGGAAGAAACAGGGAGAGTTCTGCAGCTCCCTCAGGGTACGCTCAGCCCCCAGTCAGTGCTGAGACCAGGTTCCAGAAACAGATTTCTTCTTTTTTTAACCACTTTTTTTCCCCATGGTGACCCACTTTTGTAGCTGAGGCCCCAAGATACTCTGGCCACGTCTCTGAGTTATTTTTCTGGAGGATAGGCTCCCTAGCGAGTCCTTGCTGCCTGCACTGTGGTTGGTGGGCCCAAGGTAGGACACCTGGCATCTTCTGGGGAGGGGAGGGCCCCCGGGGCTCAGGGCTATGGAACAAGTGCTCCAGGTTCACCTCCTCTCGTCTGGAGCCTTGGCTTGGTTTCTGAGACACAGATGGAAACTTGTGCTCCTGAGTCCTCATTTACTCGGCAGGGTACCTCCAGAAGGTGGCCACATGTGGGAGAGAGAGCGGTGGACAGGAGGTGATGGTGCCAGCCAGAGATGCAAGATCAACACCCACACACTGACTACTCCCTGCACACGCAGCCCTGGAGCGTCCAGAGAGCTAATGGAGCTGCAGGCGTAGCAGGAGCTCCTTGGTCATGGGGTGGGAGCTGGAGGTTGTGCCCGTGGGGGCAGATGTAAAGAATTCCTGTCTCGGGGCGCCTGGGTGGCGCAGTCGGTTAAGCGTCCGACTTCAGCCAGGTCACGATCTCGCGGTCCGTGAGTTCGAGCCCCGCGTCAGGCTCTGGGCTGATGGCTCAGAGCCTGGAGCCTGTTTCCGATTCTGTGTCTCCCTCTCTCTCTGCCCCTCCCCCGTTCATGCTCTGTCTCTCTCTGTCCCAAAAATAAATAAAACGTTGAAAAAAAAAAATTTAAAAAAAATAAAAAAAAAAAAAAGAATTCCTGTCTCGTGACTGATGTGGACTGGGGAATGTGGACACTCAGCAGGAACAGGGTCACATCCCTGCCCTCAGGGATTTACATTTAGTTGTATACACACACATGTGCACACGCACATGTAGACATACACCTGCTTTCACAAGTAAATAAGGACACACACATAAGCACACATACATGCATATATAGAGACATGCCCATAATCTCACACAGATAAAGATGCACACAGACATGCTCACAGTCTTGCACAACACACACACACACACACACACACACACACACACACAGGGAAGTCACTGAAAACAATTAAGCACTTAGGTTCTGTTGTAACAGGCGTGTGAGAAAGGATTAGTCCAGTTAGAACAAATGAAGAAGGTTTTACGGTGGGAGTAGCATTTATATCTTCTACCTTGTGCACAGGGATGTGTAGGAATGGCATTCCAGGCAGGGGGAAAGTACAAACAAAGAGGTGGACACTCCCATGAGCCTTGTCTTCCCAGAGGACCCTGCAGGAGATCCATCTGCCTGGGATCGTAGTGCCCAGTATGCCCCTCGTGATGTGGCTGCAGAGTGGCTAGCTGGGGGAGGTAAAGGCAGGAAGAACTGGCTGCTCCAGACCCAGGGAATCTGGGATACCCTGGGTTTCAAGTGCTACTGTACTTCAGTTGGTTAGTCCAGGCATGCAGGGGAAGGTTCCGAATTCTTTAGTCAAGCCCAGAGGCGGGAGCAGGTGCGGCAGGGAGGCCTTGGTGGAAGCAGTCGTTGTGAACCCAGGATGCCTCTCCCACTTTTCCCATGCTTGTCAGTGTCTCCCGTACGGAAGAGGGATAATGGCAGCTGCAACTCTGAGGGTTGTGGTGGAGATTAGATGAGAAGGGTAAGCTCCTTACCCCGGGGTCTGGCACTCAGGAGGTATCCAGCGGTGAGAACACTTTCACATTTACATGGTGCCCTCCTCATTCATCTGGCTGATGCCTTGGCTTCCCTTCTGCCCAGGACCACCACTAGTTCTGGACCTGGGCCTCTGTGCTCCGACCCACCCTGGGCACACCTGTGACCTAGCCCCGAGGGCGACGTGCCCATGGGGTCTGTCTGGCTCTTCCTGTGGGAGCAGGGGCTGTGGCATATTTGGTCTTCATATGTTTAGCGCCCTGCACCTGTCTCGCAGGACAGGCTGAGGACCTTCTCTGAATGAAGGAATGAAAATGTGTAAGCGCTTTGTAAATGGGTAAGGATTTACAAAAGTTAGTTAATGTGCTTCTCCAGAGAGTGAGCCTTGGGCAAAGGCATAATGAAGTAAACAGAGCTGGATTTCAAGACCAAGGCCAGGTTGGAGCCGGGCCTGCGGGACAGTGTGGGGAGCGGAGAGGGGCCACACCCGCCACCAGCCCAGGGCCCAGAGGGCAACCTGTAGCATCTTTGCAGGGGAAATCTGCCTTCCCTCCCATTTAATTTTCTTGTTCTGATTATAAGGTCAATCATTGTAAAGCACTCAAACTTCAAACAGGAAAGAAATACTTAACACATGTAACATGAAAAGTAAAAATTCCCTTCTTCTCCACCCCTGTGCCTGTGAGACAGCTAGGGTATGTCCTTACAGCCTTCCTCTGATTTATCCACTAACTTTGATTGATTGATTGTTTATGTTACAAAAGCAGGGCCCTGCTAAGCGTAGTTCTGCAACTTCCTTGTATCACCTAGCAACATACTGTGGACATTGTGGGTTTTTGTGTTTTGTTATTGTTGCCTTCACCTATACCACATTCTTTTAAATGACCCTATAATATTCTGATGCATGCAGGAGGTACCACTTATTTAACCAGTCCTTGACTGATGGACCTCTGGATCGTTCTAATGGAAATTGCGTTTTGAAGGAGGCCTGAGTGGTGAGGGTGGGATGCAAGCATAATGCTCTTCCTCCTTCGCCATCCCTGTCTCCTGGCTCTGCCTTTATGAGGTGGCAGAACCATCTATCCCAGTCCCATCCCTATCCCAGGGCCTGTGCCTCTCCCAGAGGGGTTGAGGGGACACCTTTCCTCCTTTTTATAGCTTTGCCAACCTAATCCCCGTCCCCTGGGTCTGTTTGTCTTCCTTCACCAGGGTCAGGGAACCCCACCTGCCTGGCTCAGACATTGTTTGCTCAACCTGTGGGTTTTGAGTAGTAGAAGGTCTGGACACATAAGCGGGGCCTTGGGGCAAACAGGGAAGGCCAGGGCAGGATGAAGCCAGGGAGTTGGGTGGGTTGCTGGGGTGGTGGTGATTAGGTTGGCAGGTTACCCTCTTCCAGGAAGGGGGCAGCCAGAGAGGACAGAGGCTGCTGTTTCTTGTGGCATTTGGGGAATTTGACGATGCAAATGAGGCCTCTGGTGACTATGAATATTCATTAGGAGTTCTCCCTTCCAAACAGTGGGAATTCTTCCAGGCTTGCTAATGAACCTGGGAAGCCAAAGGGTGGGAAGTGGTCCTTCTTCACTCTGCCTTTCCTCTCTCCCATCTTCTTCTTGTCCCCTCCTAACCTACTGGGTGTGACAGAGGCAGAAGCCAGGAGCGAGGCCTGGGTTCTAGGTTTGGTCTCCAATTTGTGGGCCTGACCTGTCTGGGCCTTGTCCTTCTCTTCTCCCATGAAAATCATGACCAAGGCCACCCTAGGAAAGAGCCTGAGGTAGAAACAGGGGAGAATCATGGGGAGCTGGTTAGAATCCTAGGTACTGTTAAGCAGGTGGGGAAACTGAGGCTTCAGTTGTAAATGACTTGCCCAAGTTATAAGGCAATTATGTGACAGCATTGGAGTTAAGCCCAGGCATTCTGACTCAGGATCTTAACATCTTACCTCCCTGCTCACCCCTGAAGCCTGATTAGACCATTTGCTGAGCCCCCCACATGCCTAGTGTAATCCCTTCTTGGAATCTTTGCGTTCCTGAGTCTAATCCACTTCTGGGAGGCCTGCCCTGTGCACCCCAGCCCACAGCCTCCTCTGCTTCCTGAACTCTGTTGCCCTTCTTGGCTAAAACAGTCACTCTACACTTGGCACAGACATCCTGGCTGAGCTGTTACCTTTTCAGGGGGGCACCTATTTCCTGAACTTTAGGGTGGGGCCCATGTCCTATACACCCAGCTGGAGGTTCAGGGGGTACCTACTTTCTGAATCCAAATTGGAGCATGAAGCCTGGTGAGTATGACCATCTTATAGACCACAGGAAAGAATGTGTAAAATCAGAACTGTCCAGGTTAGGGTAGCCAGTAATAAATATATGTGCATATATGGAATCACAGAATGAGACAGAGAGAAGAAAGGAATCACAAAGGACATCTCCAGCCCAATGGATTTGATCCTTCTTCTTCTTCTTCTTCTTCTTCTTCTTCTTCTTCTTCTTCTTCTTTTTTTATAGCCAAATCTTTTTTTCAAATGAAATCTTGCCCGAAGCCTGAAAAATAAGAGAGACAAAAGCAGGGCTGCTCAGGTGCAGGATGAGATGAGAGGCCTGGGGTCCCCTTGGTAACTCCTTCCCTTGTCTCCTCAGCAACATCTGAGCTCACTCATTACACAGATAGGCTGAGGCCCAGAAAGGGACAGGATTTGTGGAAGTTACACAGTTTGGTAGTAGCAGAGGCAGAATTAGAAATCACGTCTCCCTGGGAGACCCTGTCTACCAGACCCTGAGTTTTTGAGGTGCCCCTGGGATAAGTTCTGGGTCAGCCAGGTGAATGGGTCTCCACTCCCCTCTGCCTGCCCTTGAGAGCCAGGGCCTTTTGGATACAGTGGGCTGCAACTTTTGTCTCCATGGATGTTTTAAGAGTAGAAAGGGAGAGGGTTAGAAGGAGGTGTGTAGGCAGAGAGGAAGGGAGGAAGGCAGGGCACTGTTCCAAGTGGAATTTGATCTGGATAATAGTGCTCAGCCTCTGGATCTCATTTGGTTCAGGAAGAGGGATGGGGAGGGGGTGTGGGGGAACAGTGCTGCTGCTCTGTCTCATTGAGGGAGGAAAAGGAATCAAGGAGTTTCACAGAGCCTAAAACCCAGCCCTGTGCCTCTGTAGACTTCACTGCACCATTAGTGCTGCTGAAGGTGGCGGGGGGAGGCGGGGGGAAGGCTGGCCTGTCTTGTGGCCCCCTCATTATGCTCCTAACAGGCTCCTGTGGATGTTTATTGGCCCAAATCAATTGATCGATTGTTTCCACCTGCTGTTTACACTGAATGTCTCTGCTTCTCTCCCGTGCCTTTGATTGTTCCTTCCTGGTTTGGGGATCCTTCCCAGCTGTTCCCCTTCTCCTAGGAATTTTGGAGAATTCCATTTGAAGCTCCTTTAAGGGGCCCTTAAGCACTTGGGGATGAAGATAAGTAAATAGAAAGATGTGGACTGGAATAACAGGGGAAGAAGGATGGATATTGTCTCTCAGGGAGGACTTTCTCTCAGCCCAACTGTTTTTGGAGACCTAAAAAGCAGGCAGGGTCAGGTCAGCTGGGACTAAGGGGTCCAGGAGTTCTGGTTGTACCTATGTTTTTTGGGTTAGTCTGCACAAATTGTCCACTGCTACTCAGTGCTTCAGTTTCCCCACTTAGAGTAAAGATGGTGTTCTCATCTTTCCTGCTTTGTGAAGCTGTTACAGGGTGACTCTTGTTACTTGTAATTGCATCATGGGGGCCCAAACAAAGCACAGCAAATATATTTGGACATATTGCCTGTACCCCTTGGAGCAAAAGGCAGAGTATAACCACAACCAGGGCAGGGGTAGGGATGGGGGGCGGCCCTTTACCTCTCAAGAGAGTTGCCCAGAGACTAACTAGACTGCCCTAGGGTGGTCTGGAGAAGTTGACTTGGCCTCGCATTGCAGCAGCCTCTGAAAATGGAGGTAGGTGGAATAGATCAGGAGTTCTTCCCCAGGAGGCCAAGACATGGGGCCAAATGTGGTTGCCTAAGTGGGCTGCACCTTTAAGCTCCCCTTCAGGATGGGCAAGGATGCTAACGGGAAGAGGGTGCAGTCCCTTTTAGTGTCCTGGGGTTTGGTGGTGAGTAGTCCTTGTTGTCTAGGGACTTCCCATGAAGCACATCTTTCCATGATCTCTCACAAAGAGACTCTAAACAGAGGATCCTGTGCATCAGGACATAGCAGTGAATATCATCAAATGCTTCCAACAGACTGTATCTCTATATAAAGCCGCTTTGTTTCTATAGAAATTGAGTGCCTAGAATCACTTAGCTGTGTGATATTGCATATCACTTCCTTTCCCTGAGCCTCAAGTTATTCATCTGCAAAATGAGAGGGAAGAGGTGATGAGAGGTTGGATCTTATTATCTCTAAGGATGTTCTAGTCCAAGAATATCTAAGGATATTCAAGTCTAAGAATCCTTGCTACTTGCTGAAGTGGCCATCTCCTGTTCTTGTGGTTTAGCAACTGTCCACCTATTAGATCCCAAGGCAGCCCCCACCATCACCTCTTTCCTAAGGCTGAGATGTTGCTGGTGGCTAGCTGATCATGATCCTTGGAGTAGTACCTAAACCTTATTCTACAGATCGGCATGGTTTTTCCAAGCTATTTCTGCCTTCTGAGATGCAGATATTGTACTCTTCTGTCATCATCCACTCATCCATCCATCCATCCACCTATCCATCTATCCTAAAAATGTTTGGAGTGCCCAAGCACTCTACTAGACATTAGATATAGAGAGATAAGAAGACTAGCCCTGACATCAAAGAACTTAACTGCCAAGAGGTTGTGAACAGGCAATACACAGCAACTATACAATACAAAGCACAACAGTGTTTTGAAGTTAGCCCTAGATTTGATTTCTGCCTCCACCACTCATTTGATAGTTATCTGTGTGATGGTGGGTGAGTTACTTAACCTCCTGAATCTGTTTCTTCATTTATAAAGTAGAGATAATAACACTAGGCATATTGAATGGAGACATAATTCTCAGTAAGTATTACTTCCTCTCTCCATAAGAGAGGTACAGCAATATCTTGATGAGCAGATAAATATACAGAATTGTTGAATCATTATAATATAATAATTATAATATAATGTAACTGTTAATTATACTTGAATAAAAAGAAAGAAAGAAAGAAAGAAAGAAAGAAAGAAAGAAAGAAAGAAAAAAGAGGTACAACAAGAGTGGCATGGCAGCACAAGATAGGGAGAGCTTCCTGAGATCCAGGAGCCCCAAGAAAGACCTCCCAGAATGGCTGACATCTGGAGAAGCATTGAAGCAAGAGGGATTCTGGTGTGAGCCAAGATGAGAGAGTGCAGGACATCACCACACAGCAAGGAGTAAGCTTGATCAAGGATATGTGGGGAGCACTGGTGGCAGACACAATGGAGAGTATGTTGGGACCAGGTACGGAAAGCATTGACTTCCAGGATCAGGAGGAAGCCTTGGTTAAAGAGGCCGCAGGGGGGTTTTGAGTAGGAGAGGAGTCATGCCCCTTGGTTCCCAGGGCAAAGCTAGACTCCAAAGCCCTTGGTGACTAAACCATGACCTTCCTCTGGGAGCTGGAAATTGGGATCTGATGATGAGATTGCAAGGTCAGGACTAGCTGGGTGAACTTGGGTGAGTCGCTTGGGTGAGCTGTGTCCTTAGAGGTGAAAGTGGAGGAATGGATGAAGTAATCCCTCCGGCTTGGAGTTCCGTTGTTGGTGTTTCTTCTCCAGTCTCTTTCCTGCCTCCCTCTTCCTACTCTCCCTCCTTCTCTCTGTGCCTCGTCCCTGCCTGCCTTGCCAGTCCATTTCCTGTGGGCAGAGTGGAGCAGCTAATTTGCTTTATCCCTTGCTGCATCAGAGCAGAGGGGGTGGAGGGATCAACACCTCCTTCCTGGGTGCTGAGCATCCCAGCTTTGCTGTTAGGGAACTGCTGCCCATGAAAGTGAACCGGCCTTTGCCTCCCTTCAGAGTTCCTTGGTGAGCTATGAGCTGAAATGGGCACCCCTCTCCCTTCCCCACAGGGGACTGGGGGAGGTACTGGGAGGGGCAGAAGGCCCTCGCCAGACCTGGAGAGCCATCTGCCTGGGTCAGAAAGTGCCCAGCAACTAGGCATGTGGGGGTTGTCTTAGCCTGAACCCATCTGAATCCTGATAGAGGGCAGCCAAGGATAGTGGAGCTCCTCTGGTGAATGGGAGCAGTTGTTTGGTGGTCCCCACCAGACGTTAAGACCCCGGCCTTGGGGAGAGGTTGGGTTAATCTGACTGGCAAAACCTTCCAAGCTGGTGCCTATGGCTGGGAATCTTCCATGGTGGTGGTGGGGGACACAAAGGCAACAAATGGTATGTTCAGATATCTTTTCTTCCCACCTGGACAGAGCAGGTCACACAGCCAGAACTAGCTTGATGGCTGTGAATGGAGGAATCTGCCCACATCAGGTTATTAAAGGTTACAGGGAATACTTCCTGTCCCCAAAATGTTTCTCCTAGCATACCCTGAGCCTCCTATTAAAATTAAGCACTCCTGCCAGAGGCCATACCTTAAAATGACATTGTTCCAGGGCACCTGGGTGGCTCAGTCAGTTGGGCGTCTGACTCTTGGTTTCAGCTCAAGTCATGATCTCATGGTTTGTGAATTCGAGCCCTGAATCAGGCTCTGTGCTGACATTTGGAGCCTGCTTAGGATTCTCTCTTTCTCCTTCTCTCTCTGCTCCTTCCCCACTTTATCTCTCGCTCTTTCTCTCAAAATAAATAAATAAACTTAAAAAAATGACATTGGTCCACAGTTCTGTGAATATTTAGTGATGGCCAGCTGAGATCTGGAGGGGCCTGTGCTGATGGCAAGGGGGAGTGCCAGGGGTCTCAGGAGAAGGGCACAGAGACCAGGAAAGGTGAAAAAGACACTGTTCCCTGACCATATTTCATGCCTACAGCCACCAAGAAGTTCTCTGTATCCGGTCGGTCTAAGGAGCCACCACCCTAGATTCACCTGGGGCTGAACCTAGAGGGGCCCCCACGATGCAGTGGTGAGAGGGGCTATGAAATCAAGCAAGGTCTGGGGTCATGTTTGGCTCCTTGGCTTTCTAGCTGGGTCTCTTTGAGCCGGTAATTTATCCTCTGTAACCTCATTGTCATCATCTGTAATACAATGTGTTATGAGGGATAAATGAGATAACGTGAAGCATTTAGAACAGCACTGGTCACACAGTGGGTACACAGAGGAACAAAGCATCTTGCTAATACTACAGGAGAAGTTTCCAGCCATGTTCCACAGTGCTCCTCTCTGCCTATTCCTCCAGCTGCCCATCAGTCTATCTTTCTTACTAAGCTTCTTTTTATCTGCCTTTTTTCTTCCCCTCCATCACTCAGCTCATCTCTCTATCTCTGGCCGCTGTCATGTTATCTCTCTGCCTATCTTGCTCTCATCTCCAGCTCTCTGCCTGTCTCCGTCCCTCCCAGCCCCTCCACCCCCATCCTCCCTCTCGCTCTGGCTGTCTCCTTGCCATCTGTTTGGCTGTCTGGTAAGCACTTGGTGGCTCTTCACTCCTGCCCGTCACTATCACCTCCTCCCCATCGCCCACTCCTTTGGGATTTCCTTAGTTGAGCCCCTCCCCCTACCCATCTCTCTCTGTCCCCTCTTTCCCTCCTGAGGCCCTGACCCAAGCCCCTTCCTGGTGGCAGAGGCACCCCTTCCCAGCACCCTGCCTGGGGTAGGTGGCTGCAGAGTAGAGCAAAGCTGGCAGATGAGGGCCGAATGCAGTCTCCAGAGGTGAGGGTCAGTCCTGCTAATTCCCCCGCTCTGGGTGGAAGATGTGGAGGCTTCATTCAATTATGTCACATCCACTTAGTTGCTCCACCCGGATGATGCAGTGCAGCCTGCTGGCCCTTCCCTGCCAGGACCTAATGGAGAGAGATCTCCTTCAGCCTGGCTCACCACAGGGGTCCTCCTGGAGCGGGGATGGGCCCAGCCTGTCTGGCCTCAGACTTCTCAGCTTGCCATGATTCGCTGCTCACCCTGATTACATCCAACAACTGGCCTCTGGAGTTTGTCCCTCTCACCTTAATCATTTCGGAATTGGATCTCAGTGCTTCTCATTCCATTACTGCCACCCTGCCTCCCCCACCTTAGCTGCTACCCGCAGGAGCCAGGCAGGCAGGCCCTGCCTCTCCCATGAGGTCTGAGGCCCTGGGGGTAAGCATACCAAGGAGGTGACTGAAGGGACACAGGGTCTAAGATCTGGGCCAACGCTGCCTCTGTAGTCTGAAATACAGGCATGTGGGCATCATTGTGGCATTTCTTCTGGGCATAAGGTCTTTACTGACTAAAGTCTATGCCAGGTGCTATAAGAGATCCCAGAGAAGCCCTCAAATTCTCTCCCTTTCCTCAAGAATCTTAGCCCTAGGAGACAAGGCCAACAGCATGAGACAATTAAGGGCAGTGACAACTACAAATAGAATTAGATTCTAAGAATGGAAAGTCAGATAACCAAAGAAAAAACATTGATTGGAAATTCTTTCATGTGTGTTGTGCTGTTTGTTCCTCACTAATCTGTGAGGAAGAGATTGTCTACATTTTCAGGTGGGGAAACTGAGGTCCAGAGACATTGAGCTTATCTGAGCTCAAGGAGCCGGCAACTGAGCTCTTGACAGAGCCTGTGGTCAAGGCCTTGGGGCCCAGTCCTTCCTTCCTCACTGTCCCTCACAGGCTTGGGTGGTTAGGGAAGGCTCTGAGGCAGGACCCAGTGGGCAGGGGGAAGGTGGGAGGACACATCAGGTTGGGGGGGGCAGCTTGGGCAGAGTTCAGTAGCAGGAATGAGGACGCTAAAAGGGTTACACAGAGAGCACTGCTGTGGGGCCAGCTGTGGGGACATGGGAAACAGGGGCCTTTGCACAGGTCTGCAGCACGACAGTATCTCCCCCTCCGTCTGTTGTCTCCCTCTCTGTAGTTCTGTCTCCTTGCCAAGCCCCTAAGTGAGATGGGGCCTCCAATAACTCCAGGAGGGAGTTTGGATCTCAAGCTTCAGTGGAGGGGATCGCCTTCAAGAGAATGACCAGCAGACTGGTGTAATGGTATGAATTATGTCCCCCCTGCAAAAAAAAAAAAAAAAAAAAAAAAAAGAAAAAAAAAGATATGTCAAATCCCAAGTCCTGGTATCCAGAAACATGACCTTGCTTGGAAATAGGGTCTTTGTAGGTGCAATTAGAGATCTCAAGATAAGATCATTCTAGATTTAGGATTGGTATCCTTATAAGAGACTGGGAGGTTTGAGACACAGAGATACAGGGGAGGCAGTGTGACCACAGAGGCAGAGACAAGAGGGATGTAGCCACAAACCAAGGAACATAGGAGCCACCAGGATCTGGGAGAGACAAGAAAAGATCCTCCCCTCCCTACCCCAGAGCCTTTGGAGGGAGCACTGCGCTGCCAATACCTTGATTTTGGACTTCTGGCCCCCCAGAACTGTGAGAGAATGAGTTTCTCCTGTTCTCTGCCACTCAGCTTGAGGTGGTTTGTTACGGCAGCCACAGGACACTGATGGAGCCGTGGACATACCTGTCCTCACTAGGAGAGTAGCAACCAACAAGGGCTGGTGGGAGCTGCATCTGCAGGTGCAGTATGGAGACCCCCGAGACCACAGTGGGCACCCCCTGTCACACGGCTCACAGCACCAGGACTGGCAGAGAATTCAGTCCCTTGCCCCTTGCCTTTGGTGCAGAGGGTGTGCTGAACCATACACAGCAAGGAGCCTGAGGGAGGCAATTTTAGGCCGAACAGAAAGCAGCCTCCAGACACCGTTGAGCAGTATGTACATGGAGCAGTTCGTCTCTAGAGAGGGAAATGCACTTGCTGGAAATACAAACGGGTCCACTGGGGGCTTCACTCATGTGGAGGGTGATGGCTCCATGATGTAATATGAAAGGATGTTTCAGGATGAGGGTGCGGGAAAACAGCTGCCTGAATGTGCTCCTTCCCAGAAATCAGCCCTCAGGGCCGCTTCCTAATGGAGTACCCGGGCTGGCTAAAGCAGGGTTTTACTTCAGCTGGGAAATTCCGGGCCCTCAGAGTATAGCAAATCCAGGCCGCTAGTTCTGGAAGAATGAGTGGATTTTCCACCCACACCCCCTCCCTAAGACCCAAAGACTCGTGTGTATAAGTACTAACACACTGGTTTCCCTGGTAGCTCCTGGACTCCGTTCCACTGAAATCTTAAAGAGCAGAATTAACAAGACAGGCCTGAGTTTTGTTTCCAGAGCAGTGATTGAGAACTCTCCATGGAGGTCGACATTGGGAGAGTGAGACCTGGAGTATGTCTGGGAGTTAAGAGGAAGGAGGTAGTATCTGAAGACAAGGCAGAGGATACAGAGCTCCAGGGCTTGAATTACCCTCGAAGGCTCCCCCTCTCGGAGGCTGGAAATGGTTGGGTATCCCGACATACACACCAAGGAGGGCGAGGAGATGAGGCTGTGGGGCCATTTATTTGACCACAGGCCTCAGTGCCCAGAATGTTCCTCTCTTTCCTCCCTGCTGATGGCAGCTTTGTTTGGTTACGGCTTTTTCCTCTATGAAGAGAGAGATGCTCTCCAGCACACCCTCTATCTGAGCCATTTTCATTTACCACAGTCTCCTTCCCGCCTCCCTCCCTCCTTTCCTTCCTCCCTCCCTGCTGGTCAAAGTGAGACCCAGAACCCTGTCAGTGCCTGAGGCCTCCCCCTCCTGTTTCCAGTTTATTCTTTAAGAGGTATGTTTATTGAGGACTACCTCAGTTTCTCTCTCGATACCAGGGAGAAAGTTATATGGCTTTGTGCAGGACTGAAACAGAACAAGGTCTCCCTAACTCCTTCTATTCTTTCCCTCTCTAGCTCTATCTCCTGGCTAAGCCCTTTCTTCCTCCTCAGCTGGGAAGGCAGGCACATTCAAGGCAGTGGGATGCCAGCCATGTTCGTGTGTGTGTGTGTGTGTGTGTGTGTGCACATAGCTCAGCACACTAAGCACACCCTGTTTCTGCTGGTGGACCCTGTTTGCAAGGTCACTATGCTTCCCCTTTGCAGCACACCCTCATCAAGCTTTTAGAGCAAAACAAGCCATAGGGAGGGTTTCTGGTCTGCATCCAAGCAGTACTCTCTCTTGCTCTCCTCAGGCCTCCCCCACAACTGTCAACCTCCACGAGGACCACATTATGCCCAATCTTTTACAGCCATTGTCTCCTATATCATTACTGCTGGAAGGGCCTGGAAGGAACTGGCTCACCCCTTGTGTTTCAGATGATGATGCTGAGGCTGAGGGAGGGACACAGAGGTCTGAAGTCTTGCCTGGCAGAGCTGGAGTCAGGGCCTGGACCAGTTATGTATGTACCCGGGCAGGTTATATTTTGGTGCCCTTCAGATTGGCTTTTAACATTTCTTTAAATTTATTTTTTAATTTTAATTTATTTATTTATTAAACATTTTTTGATGTTTATTCAGTTTTGAAAGACAGAGACAGAATGCGAGCAGGGAGGGGCAGAGAAAGAGAGGGACACACAGAATCCGAAGCAGGCTCCAGGCTCTGAGCTGTCAGCACAGAGCCCGACATGGGGCCCAGACTCACCACCTGTGAGATCATGACCTGAGCCCAAGTCTGAGGCTTACCCAAAGAGTCACCCAGGTGCCCCAGATTGGCTTTTTTTTTTTAAGTGGGATTGGATTTGGTGCCAGAGAGGTGTTGGAGGTTTCCTACCCAAGCCCTGTCCACTTCAGTGGGAGCGGGGATAAGTTAATGAGGAAGCTGTGTGGAGAGACCGGAGTTATTTGGCACCATTTTACTTCTTTATCCCAGTGATGTTTTTGTGCCCTTTACAGATTCATACCCACTTGACCTGACTCTTTATGCAGCCCGGTGTCATGAGAACCCCAGTCTCCTGCCTCACCTGTCCAGTCCACCCTCTCCTTAAATGCCGGCATCTCACTCAATGCACTGGGATACCATGTGCATACCAGGGGATACCAAGACGACCCTGTGCTCTCTCCAAGTGCCCTCCCTTGTCCCATTACCCGCTTCCCTGCTCCTCTGGCTGCCCCTCGCCAGCCCTCCCCTTTCCTCTGACACTTACCTCTTAGAGATCTCTGGCCTGGAAGCTGCTGCCACATTTTCTTCCCACTTGTATCTCTAAAGCTCATTCTTCAGACCCACTCATTCTCATGGTGATGAAAAACTACATCCACATCTAAGTCTCAGCTGTATTTCCTGTTCCCCCATGCTGGCTCTGGTACCACCACCCCCACTCATGAAGAACATGTGAAATGTGACAGGGGCCACCATACTTTTGCTCAGTGTGTCTGATTACTTGAAAGTTTCCCATGAGAGACTCATTTTTTTGGCTTAAATGCTAATGCCCCTAGAAGTGCTCACACATGAGGCCATTACCAGTGTTGGTGTCTTGAAGAATAGGAAGGGCTTTGTTAATGAAAATGAGAGGGCATCTACATTTTAGCATAAGCTCAGAATATAAGAGTGAGGCATACCGTTCAAGAATCTGTAGCAAATACAGATTGCCTAGGGCAGGGGTCTGCCAACTTTTTCTGTAAAGGGCCAGAAGTAACTAGTTTACAGAGAGTAAAATCTATCTGTAATAGTCTTTGTGGGCCATATGGTTTCTGTCTCACCGACTCAATTCTGTCGTTGTAGTGCAAAAGCAGCCATAGGAGTGTTACGGGCTGCGTTGTGTCCCCCAGATCCATATGTTGAAGTCCTAACACCCAGTATCTCACAATGTGAATGTATTTGGAGGTGGGTCTTTAAAGAGGTGGTTAAGTTAAAATGAGGTCAAAAGGGTGGGCTTTGATCCAGTATGACAGGTGTCTTTATAAGAAGAGGAAATTTGGACACAGACAGGTACAGAGGGCAGACCATGTGAAGACACAGTGAGAAGATGGCCATCTACTAGCTAAGGAGAGAGACCTCAGAAAAAACAACTCTGCCAGAACCTTGATCTTGGACTTCCAGCCTCCAGAACGATGAGAAAATAAATGTCTGTTGAGTAAGCTCCCATCTGTGGTACTTTGTTATGACAGCCTTAGTAAACCAATACAGCAGTATGTATACAAATGAGTGTGGCTGGGTGCCAATAAAACTTTATTTGTGAACACTGAAATGTGAACTTTGTATTATTTCTAAGCATCACAAAGTATCATTTTTTTGGGGTGCCTGGGTGGCTCAGTTGGTTAAGCGTTCAACTCTTGATTTTGGGTCAGGTCATGATCCCAGGGTTATGAGACTGAGTCCCACGTCAGGATCCCTGCTGAGCATGGAGCCTGCTTAAGATTCTCTCTCTCCTTACCACCCTCTTCCCCTGCTAGCTTGTGTTCTCTGTATAAAAAAAAATTCAAAATATCATTCTTTTGATTTCTTTCCCCATCATTAAAAAATGTGAAAACCATTCTTAGCTTATGGGCTGTACAAAAACAGGTGGTGAGCTGTGCTTGGCCTAGGGCTGCAGCCTGCCATTTCCTGACAAGAGCATCAGACGTGACCAGGGTGAGGGTGAAGTTGTGGCTAGGAGGGTAAGCCAGCTCCATGTTGGGCAGGCCGTTCACCGTGAAAGAGGAAGCCTCAAACACTCTAGAGCTGGGGAGTGACATGACTGAAACTGGATTTTCAGGGCAGAGATCATTCTCCTTGCTGCAGATGGAGATAGGAGCTTAGTGAGTCTGCTTTCGTGCTGAAGCCAGGGAGCTGCCAGTGCAGCCGAGATTGTCAATTGCGTTCTCCAGATTTCTCTCTTCACTCTTGCCTGCTGGAATATTTTGCAATCACATAGTGAGAATCTTGTCTCCAGGAATTGCTACCCATCTTTCTCCAGCTGTCTCCCCTTTAGAGTCTCTGGTCATAGGACTGCAGCCACCTTTTCTCTAAGTGACTGGAAGCTAGGCTTTCTAAAGTCTGTGACACACATCCCTCTGCACCACTGTTGTCTTTCTGGGATGTTCTGAGCTCTAAGATGAAATGCTCACTTTCTCCTAAGCTCCTGTCTCACTGTCCATGGTTCCTGTCATTTTCAGTACTCAGTAATTTCTTCTTTGTGGATCAGACTGAAGACTGAAAGGGCTGTTGCCTTTGTTACCTCCTAAACCTTCTGGGGATGAAATTGTGAACAGGCGAGTCAAGAAGTGATGAAATGCTCTGTGTTTCACAGAGTGAGGTTTATGTGTATTTGAGTCATTGCTAATGTGATCTCCATTAGGGAAGCCCCTTCTGTTCTCAAACCTGTGGAGGAAGAGTCCAGTGACACTCTCTATCTCCCTAAACCTGGTAGGTGGTACCATTTGGCAGTGATCTGGTCCTGAAAGGTAGGTTGGGGGGAAGCAGGGAGGGGTGACCCTCTATGTTCCACAGAGGGAAGAAAATCTGGCTTGGAGAAGAGGCAGCCCACCCAAGGCTCCAACAAAGCCAGCAAGCAGCACAGTCTCAGTGCACTGTAGTGTTCCACAGTCACCAACACCCCAGAATCCCTGCAGGGCCTGCAGGGTTCCAAGGTTCCAGAGGAAGTGCCGGCTCCACAGCCAGTGCTCAGTACGTCTTGTCAGTAGCTTCTCTTACCCTGCCTCCTGTCCCCTCCTCACTGAGCCTCATCTCTAGGCAGAAAGGGCTCTCACTATTTTCTGTTTCTGGACCTTTGCATATGCTGTTCTGTCTCGGGATGCCTCTCCTCCTCCTGTCCTTCTAGATCCTATCAGTATCTGGGGCCCAAAACAAGCCCTGGCTCCTCCCTGAAGCCCTTCCTACCCACCCGAGCTTCTCCTTCCTCCAACTCTGAAGCTCCTGTTGTCTGGAGCCTTCACTGGCATGAACCACACAGTCTCATTACATCCAGTGCAAGGTATTCAGCATGTCATGAGTTTCCTGGTTTCCACTAAAAGATCACAAGGTCAGGAATTAAGTCATTGAGGTTTTTGTGTCCCCATCACATTTAGTACAGCCCTAAAACAGAGGCTGTTCAGTGAGTTCTGCAGGCAGCTGGGGAAGAAGGAAGGGGGGAGGAGGGCAGGATGGGGGAGGAAGAAAGGATGGTTGGAAGGAGAGAAGGAAAAACACTCAATGCTGAAAACCTTCGTGTCTTTGGACAGGCAAAAGTGCCCTCTCTAGGAAAGGACATTAGTGGGGAACCGCAGGGTGGGACGTGGGTAAGTGGCCAGCAATGGGCTTGGTTCCAGGTGGCATGGAACCTGGGAAGGACCAGCTCTTTTCTGGCAGTTATAGAATCTGAGGGAGGGGTACCTGGGTGGTTCAGTCAGTTGAGCATCTGGCTCTTGATTTCAGCTCAGGTCATGATCTCACAGTTTATGAGATCAAGCCCTGCGTTGTTGCACTCTAGGCTGACAGTGTGGAGCCTGCTTGGATTTCTCTCTCTCCCTCTCTCTCTGCCTCTCTCTCTCTCTCTCAAAATAAATAAATAAATAAATAAACAATTTTTTTTTTTTTTTTTTTTTTTTAGAATTTGAGGGAGTGTGTGCTGGTAAGAGGAGGGCAAAAGAGGAGGGTCCTTTCAGCCAATCACTGCCTCTATTATATTTCTCCTGGTGGTAGTGAGTGGAGGTGAGCCGGGGTCCAGGGGGTGGTTGTAGGGGGTGGGTGTTGATGCCATTGGTGACAGGAGATAAATGGATCCATCCCAAAGAGCAGCTCCTTTTCTAGAAATGTAGCAGTTCAGCTCTTGACTTCACTGCCTTGGAGTTTTAATTAAATGTCAAATATAATTTAAGACTGCAGAGCTGATGGGTGTATGAACATGGAGTCTGGTGCCTTATCTTTGTGGGTCTCCCCACCACATACCTAATTTGGGGGGTTAATTGATCACTATTTGAATGTGACATGAGAAAGCATTTGATTTCTCTTCTCCCCTCATCCTTGGTTTTGAAATAATAGTTGGAAGGGTAAAAATCAAAAACAAAGCAAAACTTGCATATATGTTTCATATAGGGAAAGAACTAACTGATCGGTTTGTAGGTAATTGGAGACCTACAGAAATATGTATAGCTGATCTGTAGTTTTTCTTTCCCCAGTCAGGCGTGGGGTGGCACAGTTATTGCCCTATTTTCTCTGCTCAGTGCTTGGTGCCTGATGATCTCACTAAAGCCATCCCACAAACTTCCCCTACCCATTTTGTGGGAATAAAGAGGAAGGATCCCATGACACCTCTACAGGTTGCCAGATGCAGTCAGCCACCGTCCCCAGGATCACTGCAAAAAGTGAGACCAATTTCTTCACTTTCCTTGTGTAAATGAGGATGCTGAGACCCGGAGAGGGAAGTGTAGTCATTGGCTGGGTTAGTGGCAGACCCAGAAACACAACTGAAACCTTTCTGAACAGTTTTAGCAGTTGTTTGAAGCAGTGTATGTCCCACGGAAATAATTAGGTAACTTCATTTCAATTCAGTTCAACAAGTATGACATGGTGACTATATAAGAGACTGTAGGGAACCCAAAATTGTACTGGACACTACTCATAGGAGACATCTATGTCTTTAAGGGGGTGGTAGTTCTTCCTTTATATGATCGATGCAGTTATTCTCCAACACAACTATGTTACTTTCTTGTTTGAAGCTCTGTACACTTCTCCTTTGAACTCCTTTGCATGGTGAAGTGGGCCTTTTACTTTCCCTCCTAACCTTCCTCTGCAGCCTCTTTCCTGCCAATCTATGCTGCACACTCCATCCTCCAGTCAGACCAAATTCTCACCAGTCCCAGGCATGACTTACTGCACAAAGCTTCCTCTGCTGAATCTCCACTTGGTTTGGTTAGGATGGTGTTGAGCTGCAAGTATAGGATACTGGCATGAACTTAAGTCTGTAAGACCTTATATTTCTCACATGCCAAGAAGACAGGCAGTTTCCATATGTTTGGCTATTATTCAGTTATGCTGTCAGAATTCCAGGTACTTTCTCCCTTTCCACTCTGCCATCCTTAGCTCGTTGGCATTTTGTTGTCCTGCTCAACAGCTGATGGCTCTAGTGGCTTTAGGCATCATGTTTGCATTCAGGGCAAGAGGAAAGAAAGGGACAGGAGCAAATCCATTTGTTCTTTTGCTCAGGAAAGCAAATGCTGCCCCAGAACCTTCCCCAACAGATCTCCTTTCACTTCTTATTGGGCAAACTGGGTTACATGACCATTGCTGGATACCAGAGAGCCTGGAAAGCCAAGAATCTGGCAAGGGCAATAAGGAAATCATGACTGGCTTATGGGAATGGGTTGATGTCTCCACTCCCTCAACCCTCAAGTGGGGATGATTTTGAGGTGTGATTTACACTATTTCCCAGAGCTTCTCTGTGGGCTTGAGCTTCAGACTCAAGTAGTGGGGTAGCGGGCTTAGCAAAACATATCTTCTGGACCATTCCTCTTTACCTTGCTGGTGTTCTCCTGCACCTCCCAAGTTAGCCACATTGGTCCTTGACCCAGGGTCTGCTACCAGGATGATCCAAACTAAGACATGGTCTTAGTCATCTAGGGGTTTCCAGAGGTCAGCATAGTGCTGACTTTAGAGTAGACCCCCAGAAGTTCCATGGAGTGAATAACTGGATAGCCAGGGAGGAAAGCTTAAGCATAGTTAAGTCACAAGGCAAAATGTCTCATGCAGTGTTGTGGCAGACATTTAGTGTTCATCTATGTGCTTCTCTGTGTTTCCCGTCCTCCGTGCAGTTAGGTGGGAGCTAGTTGACAAGGCCTGGCCGATGGCTGGGAGGGGGGATGACACATGTCGCTGTGTACAGCAATCTAATTCTCTCTTTCCTGCTATGGTTACATGGAATTTGTGCATAGACAAAGCAGGCAGTGCGCCATGATGCGAGCAGCCTAGATTTCTGAGTTCCTGCTTGACTCCTGACCCAGGTGGGCTTTGTATGAGTAGGAAGCAAACCATGTCAAGCCATGGAGATTTTTTGTTGTTGTTATCACCGAGTAATCTAGCCTAACCTGCATGATTCATTCACCAACACTTACTTTTGAACTCCTCCTATTTGGTTCCTGTTGCTGGGGAGAGAGGTAAGTGGAGAGGCCAAGTCCCTGTTCCCATGAGCTTGTTGTCTCGGTACTTAAGAGGTGGACAGTTCTGACAGTGTTTTGCCAGTTCATGCCTTCTCTCCTGGGGGTGGGGAGTGGCTGTATCTTGGCCCCCTACCCTCTCTTTACCACTTCACTCCAGACATCTTTGGTGGAGAAATTAGGCAGATTATAGGTTTGTGGTGCTACTGAGGCCAGAAGACACTAATATCTAATGCTTTCAAAAAAGTTTTGATTGCAACTCACAATGGAAAATATAGTTTACATTTCATTAGTATGCAATGCATGCATATGCATATGTACATGATATGCCAGGATCAATATCACTGGCAATATATTCTGATATTTTGTATTCTATTCAATTTTATTAAAGAATACTCATTGTGGCCCACTGAATTGATTTCCATGACCCTCTATTGTGTCTGCAGTTTGAAAACAAAATGAGTCTATACAATAGAGACTTTAGGAAGCTAGAAGGTGGTGGCAGTAAACACTGTGGCCTTGGGATGGTCTGGGATGGTCTCCTGTAGGAAAAGGCCCTTGGGCAGGTCCTGGAGGATGGGCAGGAGCTGGATCAGTAAGGGAAAGTCATTGTGGAGAGAAGACTGAGCAAGACCTTGGAGGATAAACCTAGCTGTTTGGGGAATAGTGGTTAGCCCACCTGTAGGGGAGCGGGCATATGGGGGTAATGGGAACATGGAAAACAGGCAACAGTGATACTCAAAATCACTGATACCTGGAATATCTCTGATACCTGGAGGAACATGGGCTTTGACCAATCAGAACATACACCAGCTGTACTCTTTCCTGCCCTGAGCAATAGTACAAAGGTAAGCCTGACCATCTTTCTGGAAGCAGGACACGCAAAGAAAGGAGTTAGTTGTGAACAGGGGTGGAGGATGGTGGTGGAGCTGGGAATGGCAGGTTTGGGTACCAGAGACCCTTATGGGATAGAAAAACATATCTGTATTATTTTTTTTAATGGTTTTTTTTTGAGAGAGAGAGAGAGAGAGAGAGAGAGAGAGAGACAGAGCAGGAGTGGGGGAGGGGCAGAGAGAGAAGGAGACACAGATTCTGAAGTAGGCTCCAGGATCTGAGCTGTCAGCACAGGCCCTGACATCAGGCTCGAACTCAAGAACTGTGAGATCATGACCTAAGCTGAAGTCAGATGCTTAACTGACTGAGCCACCCAGGCACCCCAACATCTCTGTGTTATTATATTTTCAAATGTTTATTTATTCTTGAGAGTGAGAGCCAGTGGGGGAGGGGCAGAGAGAGAGGTAGAGACAGAAGATCCCAAGCAGGCTCCACTCTGACAGCAGAGAGCCTGATGTGGGGCTCAAACTCATCAAACATGAAATCACAATCTGAGCCAAAGTCAGATGCTTAACTGACTGAGCCACCCAGGTGCCCGCAATCTTATTATCTCTTTATATGATTCCAAACCCCTCAGGATTCTGCACATCTCATTCCCGGGTGAGGATCCTGTCTGGCTGAAGCCTGGGAGAGAACAGGACTCAGTGAAGGTCAGGGGCAGGTCACAAACAGGAACACCTGTGTATGCTGGGGCAGCCAAGGAGGCAGCCGGCTGAGATCCCTGTGCTCAGTGTTGCTGGTCTGAGGACTGAGGGATGCATTGGGGATCTGACTTTAGGTCCAGCCAACAAACTTCCTTTGCCATGAGTTTCAGGATCTAATAAAGGAAGTATAACAATGTCTTCCTTGCTGACCTCAGAATTATACCATGAACACACGATGATGAGCAGTTAGAAATCACCTTGGAATGAAAAAGTGGTTTATGAGCATAAGCACTGCCTTGGGGGGTAGGGGGAGCACTTTCCTCCCAACTTGCCTAAGGAGGAAAATTTTTGTTTCAATAACACAAATGTAATAGAACTGTCCAAAGTACATGATTTCAGCAATGAAATTTGTGGGACTTAACTCGTGGTTCTCTTAGTTTTATAACAGTGTGAAAATAATACATTTTTCATCAAGATTAGAAATAAAAACAATAATAAAAATCTAACATTTATTGTGTGTTGATTATGTGCCAGCCACTATACCAGGTACTTTGCATCTCACTTAATTCCCACAGCCAACCTGTACAATGCATACTATTATCATCTTCATTTTGCAAAGAAAAACGATGCAAAAGCTGGTATAACTCAATTGATGATGACATGGAAATTGTTCCCACCTCCCGGGGAGAGCCCAGAAAGATGCAGCACCCCTCCACCCGTAAGTGATCCATCATGCTAGGCCTAAGTCCACAAATGCAAGGTGCGCTCCTCTGCCCCAGCCCCAAGCTGTGTGGGGCTGTCTTCCCCACAAACACAGCCACATTCTGCTCCCACCCCACACCCCTCTCCTCTGATTTCTCCTTGCCAAGCCTCTTAACTTCCCAAGAACTTGGGTAGGAATGTGGTGTATGGAGCAAGTGCTCTAGCAGCAGAATAATCCTGTCACTTTCTCTGAGGTCTGAGCGATCCTCCGGTTATTCCAGGACAGGGCCTGGAGAATGGGGAGGGGAGGGCAGCCATCTGGGAACTAGACTGGGAGTCTGTGTTCCTTCTCTCTCCCATACATATAGCTACCAAAACCCAAGGGAGGCTTACCGTTTCTACTAGGTCTTCCCTGAGATTCCATCAATTCCAGGGGCCTCCCCATTTTCATCTGCTTTTCCAGATCTCTCCCACCCCAAGTGCCCTTGGAGGGCAAGCTCCAGGCATACCTCCTCCATGAACCTTTCCTTTGTCTTTTGTACTCAAGTGCATCTTTCCTTCTTGGTAACCTGTTTGTTGACATTTGGCCACATGTGGTCTTTAGTGTTCATATTGTGAAGAACGTGTTGAGTTGAATACCATCAGTGGGGACCCATGGCTGGGACATTCCGGGAGGTATTTTTTAGGACTTCTCCCATTGGGAGAATGTGTTTACAAACTCACTTAGGCTTGATTCTGTCTGCCCTTGATAGATATTTATGAGAAAGGATGGTTTAATGACCTTGAATTCCTCATTTATTACTTTTTAACTGTGTGCCATTGGGCAAATCAGTCCATTTTCTCACCCCCAAAATTAGGATCATGTACCTCAAAAAGTGGTGGTGAAAATTAGAAATAATTTATGTAAAGCATATAGCACAGTGCCTGGTTTCAATAAATGGTCCTGGGGTAGTAGAATAAACCAGGAATTGGGAGAACTGAGTTTTCATCCTGGATCTATGACTATTCAACTGAACTTGAACAAGATATTTCTCTCTTTGGAGCCTTGGTTTCCTCATTTGTGGAACTGGCATATCTGGATGATGTTTGAGATCTCTTTCAGTTTTTTTCCTTTTGAAGTTTTTATTTAAATTCCAGGGAACATACAGTGTCATATTAGTTTCAGTTGTACAATGTAATGCTTCAACACTTCCATATAGCACCTGGTGTTCATCACAAGTGCAGTCCTTACTCCCCATCACCTATTTCACTCATTCCTCCACCAACCTTCCCTCTGGTAACTGTCACTTTCTTCTCTAGAGTTAAGAGTCTATTTCTTGCTTTCTCTCTCCCTGTCCCTGTCCCTTTATTCATTTGTTTTGTTTCTTAAATTCCACGTATGAGTGAATCATATAGTATTTGTCTTTCTATGGCTAACTTATTTCAGTTAGCAAAATACTCTTTAGCTCCATCTATATCATTGCAAATGGTGAGATTTCATACTTCCTATGGCTAAGTAATATTCCATTATATATATCACACATCATCCTTTTTTCCCCTCAGATCTAGAGTTAGGGTTTAGGTTAGGGCCAGTGTTGGGTTAGGGCCAGGGTGAGGCTATGTGTCTGGTAACCTGTAGTTCAGAGACCTCTCCAGAGCGTTAGGGTTAAGGTTAGGGTTAAGGTACTGGTTAGGATTAGGAGTTGGTGGTTAGGGTATGTGCAGGATTGCAGTTCACAATTGCTGTTCTTTCCTTTTTTTCTCCTCCAAGTTTTCACTTAAATTTCAGTTAGTTAACATATAGTATAATATTAGTTTCAAGAGTAGAATTTAGTGATTCATCACTTCCATACAACACCTGGTGCTCATCACAGTAAGTGCCCTCCTTAGTGTCCATCACCTATTTGACCCAGCCCTCTGCTTTCCTCTAGTAACTACCAATTTGTTGTCTAAAGAGTCTCTTTCTTGGTATGCCTCTCTTCCAGTTCTGATATTGTCTCTGACCCAGCATCTCCCCCCCTGCCCCCACCAACACCTAGATGAATGAGCCCAGGAAGACACAACTGGCTCCCAAGAGCTGCATTTTGAAGGAGCCTACTTTTCCAGAGGACCTGGTTGATCTCTCATTTGTGACTGGGGAAGCTTGGGCTCTTTGCTGGGTGAGGCATGGCTTGGAGAAGAGAGAATGGGTAGGAAGGAAAGAGGGAGGGTGTCTGAGAGGAGGATGATGTGACCTTGAAGTTGAAGTCCTGTCATCAGCCCAGAAATGACAGGTTAAGGAGGGGCTCTGGTGTGCTGCTCTTCTCAACGTTAATTACTATAATTATGAGAAGACTTGAGTCTAAGCCTTAGATTTCCTCCACGTAAAACTGTGTCTTTGTGGCATCCGCAGACAAGGACGTTAGCGAACTGGCAGTCAACGCTCCATCAACTCTCCACGCAGGGAGGGCTGCCGCTGACAGATGGAGGTGTGTATGTGGCATGGGTCAGAGCCTGCTGAGCACCTTCCCGCGTGCCTGGCTCCCCTTTCCCTGTGATCACATGGCTACTCAGCTGGTCACAATTACAGAGATATGAAGACATCTATTACTTCCTGGGGAGGGGCCAGGTGGTGGAAAGAGGGGACAGAGCAATTCTGAATGAGGAAAAAGAAGAAAAGGAAAAAGAAGATGGCACATCCATGTTAGAGGGGATACGGGGTCCTCTCAGTGCAATCCTGGGGGGAATGCCATGTGTGTGTGTGTGTGTCTGTGTGTGTGTGTGTGTGTGTGATGGGGAGTGAGGGGCAAGGAACATCTGGTGGGGCTTGGAGAAGCCTGGCTTCCACTTAAGGATCTTACTCATTCATCAGGCCCCGATAGCCTGGAACCTTTCCTGATTTTGGAAATGATTATTCAGTAATTTCAATGTTGATTCTTGGCAAAATTCCAAAACAGAGGACTGAAACTGATGATTTGTGAGTTCTTGGAAAAGGAAGGTGATTGCTAGAAGCCAGCATGAGTTCACTTGGAACACAGCAGATCAACCCACCTCCTTTCCCTCTTTTTGACAGCCGTTAGACTGACAATCAGTGTGGCAGGGTGCTTCTGCTCAGCACAGGGTGGAGGGTGGTAGGTGAGGGTTACCCTTTGCCCAATGTTGTTCATGTGCACATGGGACTTAGGTATTGTGGGGTGGGTGTCCATGTAAGCTATCCCTCTCTTAAGTCTCTAATTTTATCCTGAACATACACAGGAGTGGGGGGGGGTCCCAACAGAGATGAGGGAAGGGGACCCCATGCCCACACTGCCGCATTGGATGATTACATCTAAGGCAAGCAGGCAGGCAAGAGCAGCAAGGCTCTCTGGGAGGACCTCACCAGTAGATAAGGGGAGTCAGGCCTGGGCCCAGGCCCCCAGGACCATTGGCACAAGGCAGGGAGATGTGTGTGGGGTGGGGTGTGTGGGGAGGTGGCTCTGGATTCCATGGTGGCTCAGGGCTAACTTAGAACACTGGGGGCCTGGGAATAGCTTTAGACCCAGGGCAAAACTTGGGTCCTAAGTATATTTGGTGTCCTCTCTCTCACTTCAGAGAGCCATCATAGTCCTGGCAAGTCAGACAGATATCTATGGCAAGGCCAGGGAGCAGACCTAGCCTCTGAGTTTCTGCTTTCTTTGCAGGTAGCAGGTAGCCTCAAGGAAGGCTGAGTTTTAGACAAGTGTATACAACCTTGGGAATTCTTGGGAATCTTTGGGAATCAGATCCTTAGTTAAGTGGGTGGGGACTCAAAGCCATAGTAACTTAGGCATGAAAGGAAATGTGACCCCATTTTATACTTAGAGGCTGCTGAGACCTAGCTACTTGGGTTGGTCTATCCTTGAACACACAGTGTAAAATCACTCATTGCAGCCTTGTGAAGAAATGACAAAGAGTGAACTTCATTTGTTAGTACATTTTGGTGGACCCATAGCTGCTAGGTAACTGTCCTGAAAGGGGGTTGCTTACATCTCAAATCTCAATCTAGAAGGGAGACCCCTAGTATTGTGCCACAGAACTCAGTCCTAAACTCTCTTCAGTTAAATGATGTCATTGATGATGTGGGTGAAGACACAGAGAGCAGGATTATTAAATTTTTAGATGACAGAAGGGATAATTGAGGTTCAGAGAAAGAGCTAAGGGTTTGAAAACATCCTGATAAGCTGAAATGATGGCTGAAACAAACAAGATGAAATTTAACAGGGACAAGTATTAAGCCCTATATTTAAGTAATAAAAATGAATTATGTAGGTACAGTATGGGGAAGCAGGATTTCAAATTAAAATCCTTCAACTGGGACTCATTGAACAGCAAACTGCCTGATGGAGGCAGCAGAGAGCAGCTGCTTTATGGAGCTCACTAGGGGAGTGGACCAAGCAGGTAGGGATGCAGCACCATGGGACAGGCAGGCCCGAAATGGGCAGGGGAGGAGTGATTTGTAGCACCCAGTCTCCAGATATGTGGGTTGTCTGAATCCAAGTGAGGCTAGGCTCCCTGTGCCTTGAGTCACTTTTGTGTAGGCTTCCCTGTCCTGGTCAGTCCCCTCCTCAGCTGGGGTCTGCCCAGTCTCTAAAGTGGGGTTTTTTTAAATTTTTTTTTCAACGTTTATTTATTTTGGGGACAGAGAGAGACAGAGCATGAACGGGGGAGGGGCAGAGAGAGAGGGAGACACAGAATCGGAAACAGGCTCCAGGCTCCAAGCCATCAGCCCAGAGCCCGACGCGGGGCTCGAACTCCCGGACCGCGAGATCGTGACCTGGCTGAAGTCGGACGCTCAACCGACTGCGCCACCCAGGCGCCCCTAAAGTGGGGTTTAAAAAAAATTTTTTTAATACTTATTTATTTTTGAGAGAGTGAGACAAAGTAAGAGTGGGGGAGGGGCAGAGAGAGAGGGAGATACAGGATCGGAAGCAGGCTCCAGTCTCTGAGCTGTCAGCACAGAGCCCAACGTGGGGCTCAAACCCACAGACCATGAGATCACGACCTGAGCTGAAGTCGGACGCTCAACTGACTGAGCCACCCAGGCGCCCCTAAAGTGGTTTTGCATGTCCACTAGCTCAGTGAGGGGCAAAGACTGGAAATGACACACTTATAGAGATGGAAAACAGATTAGTGACAGCCTAAGGTTAGGGGGGAAGACAGGGGCCAGGAGGTGTTTGTGGGGGAGGAGGAGGAGGTGGTGAACTTTGTGGTGACGGAACAGTTCTGTATCTTGATTGCAGTGCTAGTGACATGAATCTGCACCTGGGAGAGAAAATGGCACAGAACTATATACACACAGTTGTACCATTGTATCATGTCAATTTCCTGGTTTTGATGATGTAGTATAGTTGTGTAAATTGTAACCATTCAGGAGACTACGGAAAGGTCTAGGAGGTGGATCTGTACTATTTTTTGCTACTTCCTGTGAATCTATCATTATTTTTAAAAAAGTTAAAGAAGCCTAAAACAAAACAAAAACTAAGCCAGACTCTGCTCTGAGTGACCAAGCATTGGGGTAGAGGAGCAGATCTCCATTCAGTCCTGCAGAAATGCACTGTTAATACAGCCTGTGGGGAGGGCGGGGAGGCTTTGCCTGCAGGAGTCCCTTGGGGTCACTGGCATTTGAAGAGCCCTTGGCACAGCCTATAACTTTGGGAATATAACGTTTCTGCAAGATGGAGACAAGAACGGCTCCCCAAACCCACAGGTGCTCCTGGTGGATGGAGGACTGGGGACACTCCACATTCCTGGGCCCCTGACAATGAGTTTGGTTAGTGGTTGCTAGAGAGAGATGATCTGGAACTTAATCCTGGGAGGGGCACTCAATTGTTGGTATTATCCAGCCTGGGAAAACCTGCCACAAGTTCTCTAAGGGCTGGAAAAGTAGAAAGTAAAGGTTTCCTGGCTTGAGAACTTAGAAGGGGTGGGAGCCCTGGGGAGGCCCGCCCCCAGCAGTGCTGGCTGAGGTGAGGACGAGGCTACAGCTATGGGGCCACCTCGAGGCAGACCAGCTCTGCCTTCGGCTCTGGGGGAGGTGTGAGGCAGAGAGTACACTGTCCTAGAGGACACTGCCGGAAAGGCACTGCACCGGGGGCCCTAGCAACTTCCAAGGAGGTGGCTGCAAGTGTGTCCTCTGTCCTGGTTCTGCTAAGAGTTTGGGACTGTATTTCTCTCTGCGTGCTGCTCCACCTCTCTCTTGGGGTCAGAAGAGGCTCCCACATTCTTGTCCCCAAAGCCAGTGGGATTTGAAAATGGATTTTCTGGAAACGACAGAAGTGTCAAGTATTTCTACAAGGCTATCAAGAGGCAGCCTCCTTCCCTGATGTCCTCTGGAGGGGGGCCAGGTGGCTTTCCAGGTCCCTCTTCTCCCTTGGGAGTTGCTTGCTTGCTGGGGTTCCTCCCAGTCCCCAAGATTGGCACCCAGAGCATGAGCTGCACCTCAGGAGGTGTGCCTCACTAGGTGGGATATCTCACCTCATTCCCAGGGCTCCTTTCCAGGAACTGGGCCTTGGTCCTGTACCACCTCCTGTTTTTGCCAGAGTCCCTGAGAATCAGGCCTCTGTAGCCGATATATCCATTGTCACTGTCCACTCTGTTGAGGCCCGTAGCCCACTCTGGTGATGGCATTCTTGACACTGCTCCAGTTGTGCTGAGATTGGGTATCTGAGTGACAGCTTCTTTGACGTCTCTATTTCCCCCAGTCCCGTTGGGATGTCCTGCTCCTGCTCCCTTGGGGCCCATGCCTTTTGCACCCTCAGCATGTCAAGGAGCTGGCACCAAGTGGTTGTAGATTTTGATCTGTATTCTGGCAGCAAATGCCCAGGAAGGACTCTGTCTGGGGAGGGGAGGGACTTGAAGAGACTAGGGACATTGGTATGGGTCAAAGGAGCAACTATAATTCTCCAGACCAATCATGGGAGCTGGAGAGAAGGGGAGACTGTCTGTACCCATGCTAGAGACAGACACACCCATTAAGGAGGCATGGAGAAGACTGCATGTTGAGGCTCATTTCCACTCTCTGAGTCCAGAGTTATGGATGGCAACAGGGGTCTGTTTGGGTATGGGGAGCTATGCTCATTGGCAAAGGGGGTTGTGTCATCTGCTATGTGCCTTTTGTATTTGGCTTTCGAGGGACATTGTAGGGCTTACAAATTCTCCTTTTTGAGCTGAGCTGGTGAGAGCCCATGGATTGCTAATTCTGTGCCTATTTCATACTACATATTTGATAGAGGATGATCATGGAGGATAAAAAATGTGGGATCCACTTATGCCCAGGACTTTAGGAGAAGAAGCATCTGTGGCTTAAGGTACCAGTCCCTATCACCTGGTGCAGGGTCTGCCTGACCCTGGCAGAATTATGTTGCTGGATGAGGAGGGGCATGCAGTTTGCATTTGCTGTTCCCCCACTACCCTTCCTGAGCCCTGAATCACACCTGAAGTTCCCTCCCATCCCTCACACCCAGAAGGCTGCCCAAGGGAGCCCATCTCAAGGATGCTGTTCATAGACCAAACAGGGATTGCAAATTCAAAAGCCATTAAACATCCTGATAGCAACAGAGACTCTGATGGCAGGGATTGATGCATTAGGGCATGGGGCAGGGCAGTCTGTGGGGGACTAGGGAATCTGCACCTCAACTGAAATCATTGCCATACAAATTGTTTAAAAATGGTGTCTGCCAAAGAAGATACATCTGCACATAGAATCTGGCAACTGCAGATCTTTCCCTTTTCCTGCTGCCCTCAGAAGGGGTCTCTCCTGGTCTAGTTCCTCGGGGTTCCTCCCACACCAATTGGGTGACTCCAAGGAAATGGCATGGAGTGTGAGTTAAGGTCCAGTTTATTAATCTGCTCCCTAAATGACTTTGGGCAAATACCCGACCTCTCTCTGTCTTGCTTTATTCATCTGCCCAATGGGTATAACAATATCCTTCTAGTCCACTTTGAAGCATTGTTCTGAAGATGAAATGAAATAGTGTATTTTTAAAATTCATACCTTATTTCATTCCACAGTGGATTTGAGGCAGCTTCTAAAAATACCTGTGATATAAAGGATAAAAATAAATAATATGTGAAATCATTTTGCGATTGTACTGTAAACACGTTCTCCTTATCGTTCCTGGGAGCAGTGCGAAAGTGATAATGGATATATTATTTCCCAGACTCATTTTCAATTTAACCTTGGCCTTCAGGGCCTTAACTGAAAAGCAGGGCTGTGGAGTGGGGGGTAAGGGGTGGGAAATCTCAGAAGCCAGCCATCTGCTGGGCCCCAAGTTTGGTTTTGCCTGGGGATGCTTGGGGGTTGGTCAGTTCTGACTTTTTGGCCTCCTGCTGCTCTACATGGAGGCTTTCCTGGCAGCTCTATTATCATTAATGCCAAACTCCCTTGAGTATCCCCTCCGTGCCTGGCCCTGGCCTGAGTGTGCAGACACAAAGAAGAAAATTACTAAGTCCTGTCCTACAGGGGCTTGAAAGGAAGACCTGGGAGTGAAAGTCACACTGGGTTTAGCTTGATTGGGAAAGTTATTGATTCCTTCTTATTTCAATTCTTTGTCTGGACAAGGGACCCCATACCCCCCTCTTCCTCCTTCACAGCAATGCTGGAAGGATGGAATGGGAACGTGCTCTGATAGAAAAAAAAAAAAATTGCTATGCAAATGTAAAAAGTCATCATCTCTGTTCAGTGCTGCTTTGAAGTGATTTAGGAAACAATGGAGCTGTTAGGATGTTGGAGTGGACATGACCAGGAGGGTTTGCCTTGAACACTCCACCATAGAGTCTTTCAGGGACCTGTGCAGGACTGGGGGCCTAGACCACAGAGATGAGCCCTTCCCCACAGAAAATGGAATGCCTATCAGCTTTGGAGCATGTATCGAATATTTAGTATGTGCCCAGCACGGAGAGTTGTTATGGGCTGAATTGTGTCATCTCTGGCCCCCTTGCCAAATTCCTATGTGAAGTTCTAACACCCAGGGTCTCAGAATGTGAGTATATTTGGAAATAAAGTCTTTAAAGAGGTAATTAAGTTAAAATGAGGCCAGTAGGGTAGGCCCTAATCCAATTTTATAAGGGTATCTCACTAAAAAGAGGATATTTGGTCACACAAAAAGATACCGGAGACACTCACATGCAGACGGAAGACCATGTGAGGACACAGTGAGAAGACAGCCACCTGCAAACCAAGGAGGAGATCATGGCCAGAGCCAAGCCTGCCAACGCCTTGCCCTTAGACTTCCTGCATCCAGACCTGTGAGACCATAGATTTCTGTTGTTTAAGCCACGGAGTCCATGGCATTTTGTTCTGGCAGCCTGAGCAGACTAATATAGATTTGCAAAGAAAAGTACAAAGTAGTCACTTCTTTAATGACTACTCATTGAGTCGAGCACTATGTGGGCAGCAGATGCGAGGATGAACAAGAGAGATGTGGGCTGCACTCTCAGGAAGCTTAAAGTCCAATAGGATATTGTAGCTGCCTTCAAGACGGGGAGAGAAGACCAGCACTCAGAGAAAATAGAATTGCATCTAATTATATGTGTGTATGTGAAGTTTAGTGGTGCTGACTTCCAGTGGTGGAATCGCAGAGAAAATAAAACTAAAAGGACATCTTTAGGAAGGTTTTGTGGGGTGGGGGCTAAAAAAGGTTCAGGGGATGAAAATCTGGGCTGCTCCTGACACTTGTGGGGAACTTCCAGCTCTAGCAAGTGGTGCCCTGCCAATGCTGCTTACCTGGAAGGCCCCCCACCTTGGGGACTTCTCAGTGCTCAGGGTGCTGGCCAAGACAGGCTTGTCTCCTGGGCGCCACTGCTGCCACCCTCAGGCTGCAAGCTTCTGCTCTCGGGTGGCTGGGGCTTGGCTGGCCCTTGTGTGCTTGTTTGCTGCCATTTCTCCAGGCAGATGGGGACTGCTGGCTGTTTGTCAAGTTAGCAATTAACAAGTAATTCATTAGGCGCCTAATGAACAAATTATTAACCTGGCAAGCCATGTCCAGCTGCTGACTGGGAGTGGGGGAGAAATGACTATTAATAAGGTCTTGGAGTGGCAGTTGTGGTTTAGTGGTTAAGGCATGGGCTGGGCGACAGGAGATGTGGGTTCTGGACTTTTGGACCAATTGCTTTACCTCTCTAGGCCTTAGTTTGGCTGCTCACATGGTAGGAGTAATAAAGCCCTATTAGTGGGCAAATGAAATGTCAGAAACAGTCTGTATAAGTGCAGGGTATTCAGTTATATAAACTCTAAGGCCCTTCGTTCTAACTTCCTCTGATTCTACCTCCCCAAACCAGTGTAAGGATACCAGGATCATCCCTGTAATTACTAAGTGTCACTCACAACTTACTATGTGCCTGGAGACCTAGTATATGCAAGGACAATACAGGGCAGGGAGCATGTGTATAATGTGTCCCTGCTCTCGTGCACTTGCCATTTGTGGACCTATCAGACATTCACACACAGCAACTAACTAGAGTATGAAGCAATTTGTGATAGGGCCAAGAGCCACAGAATTTCAGAGGGAAAAAAAAGAAATGTAACCCCAGGTGAGCAGGAGCCTTGCAGGAGGGCAGGGACTTGAAGAATGACTTCATTGTGTTTTTCTGATTATAAAAATAACATGCGCTCATTCCCCCAAATCTCCAAATAGAGAAAATTGGAAAGAAGAAGATAAAGATAATCCGTAATCTCATCAGCCAGAGATAACTGCTGTTGACATTTTTGTGTGTATCTGGGAAGGATTTTGACAGGCAGAGATGGGGAAAGGATATCCTAGATGGACGCAATGTCTTGAGTGAAAGCTCTGGGCTGGAGGAGGGTAAGACCTGTGGTGGGGGCTTTGGGAGATGAATGTGCAGACCGGGCAGGCTGGAGCAGGGGTCCTGGAGCAGAATGGAATTGGTAGCCGGTGGCGGTGAGGGAAGTGGGGAGGGCTGAAGAGGGCAGGAGGGGCCAGACTGTCACGGCAGAGGGTGTGTGTGAGAGATAGTGCCTTGTGCATCGGACCAGAAGCCCCAGCCAGCAGGCCAGCCCTCTGCTCTTCAATCACACTCCTGATGCAATGGAACTTATCGATGTAGCTGTCCCACTTAGGAGAAATACTGCAAAAACCCCGGCAGGAAAAATAAACAAATATGAAGCTGTGGCAGAACTGCCAGAGGGAGTGTGGGGCCAGAGGAAGAGGCAAAGAAGGCCTGTATTTAGTGTGACCGGCTGAGGCTGTTTCAGCTGTGTGGGCAAGTCTGCACAGGGGATAAGGGACCTGTTCTGCTTTGTCCCCCATCCAGCAGGGGTGACGTCCCTTCAGAGCCTTGTCTTATCCCTAGGAGACATCTAATCCACAGATACTTTTTGTCTCATAGCAGCAGAAAAGTTTATAGTTGGCAAAACTCTTTTCTATGAGGTACTTAAAAGGGTTTTGTAGGAGGCAGAGTTTTTCTTTGGTTCACCACGACAAAGACATTGATGGCACCACACAGTCCATCTCTTCATCCACATCCCATGTGTCAGATGGGACCGTGTAATTGGTTCTGGCCAATGGGCCATGGGTGAAAGTGACACGGATCACTCTGGCCAGCTGTCTCCACTCCAGCTCTCTCTGCTTCTGCCTTAGTGACTCAGGAAGGGTTTTGTTCCAGGAGGAGCAGCCACAAAATGATAGCGTGTCAGTCTGGATCCCTGAGTGACTGTGTGGAGCAGAACTCCCTGCAAACTTAAGCTGAGATTGTCGTATGAAGAAGAAAGAAACATTTATAACACACCCCATGGAGACTTCACAGTTTGTTTTTTGCTGTAGCATAGCCTAGCTTAACAACCCATTTTGGTTGACTGAGGCTTGACATCTTACATTAACAGTAAAATGAATACCTTGCTCTGGACAGCTTTCCACAGTTTATTGTAGGGCAAATTCACATCTATCATTTCGATCCTAGGAGCAATTACATATTTGGGAATTGCCCCCTGGCAAGAGCTCAGGAAGCATTCATTCTTAATGTAATGACTTCCTTAAATCTCCACTGCTACACACATCCAATGTTTAATCAATCCCTCTCCCCACTATGCTCTAATTCTACCACTGGTTAGCTTCTAAGTGTGTTACACTTATTTGAGTTTTTTTAAGTGTTTTATTTATTTTTAAGACAGAGAGAGACAGAGGGTGAGCAGGGGAGGGTCAGAGAGAGAGCGAAACACAGAACCTGAAGCAGGCTCCAGGCTCTGAGCTGCCGGCACAGAGCCCGATGCGGGGCTCCAACTCACAAACTGCGAGATCATGACCTGAGCCGAAGTCTGACGCTTAACCGACTGAGCCACCCAGACGCCCCGTGTTACACTTATTTGTTCTTCCATCTGCCTCCCCACAACCAGGTTGGAAGCTCCTCGACACTGTCTTATTGAAGACAGTGTTTGTTGATATTGCACATCAGTGTCTACTGCAGCAGGCACTTCAGTGATGGCAGAACGAGCCACCAGTTGTGTATGGGCAGAGTAGGCCTACCATCACTGTTTTCTTAAGGGGCAGCTAAGTTAGGGGGCTGGCTCAAGGTCACACAACTAGTAAGTAGCACAGCTAGGAATGGGCCCCATCTTTATGACTAACAATCACAGCCTGTCGACTGTGCAGGCGGTTTTGAGGACCAGAGGAGATACTGCCAGGGTGCTTTGTGAGGCATTCCCATGATGTTTGCATTTCCTGTTTCTAAAGGCCAGTAAGGAGTCCAGTGTGGTGGTGTTAGAAGCTGGAGAGGGGCCTGGTTGGACTAAGGAGGCAGGTTGAGAGGACTGGGGCAGGGGCTCCCTGGGGGAGGACGCCTTGTCTGCCATACCCTCAGCAGCAGGATGGTGCCTGCAGTTTCATGGATGCTCAACCCAGTGCCCCCTTGAACAAATGGGAAGGAATGAGCAGGTGAAGGGCGGCAGGAAAGGAAGCTGCAACCTGAATTTTGAAGGTACAGATCTGTAAGGGGGTGTGTAGGATGGGGAACAGGCACGGGCTCCCTTCCTACCCTCCTGCTATCTGCGTGCATCCCCTGGGGTTCACATGGTGTCTGTCCCCTGCCCCTGTGGAAATGCTGGGGTTGGGTTGGCAAGCAGGTGATATTACGTGTGGCGGGCTCATTGTTGCACCTGTACAGTCCATTTAAGCACTCCCAGAACACTCATTAGCAAACACAACATCGGTCATGGGGCCTCCCCTATTCCTAGCTCCTCATGGGGCTGGGGGTGTAGAGGCAAGGCCTTTCTCATGCTCTGGTGGCCTGAATCTCATCCAAAGAGTAGATGGATGGAGCACACTGGAGTGGTGGTCCAGCAGGGGCTGTGAGCAGCACCTCGGGAAGAAATGCCTGCTCCCTCAGGGCTGATGGCAGGTGGAAGCTCTTGTGTAGCAGGGATTGGTTCTAATTAGTCATCAGATTCCAACAGGGGCTGGGTGTTTTTCTTGGCACAGTAGGTGTCTTCCAACAGACCTGTTCCTGTTCTCCTTTGGGGAGTGGAAAGGTCTTTGTCTTTTGAAAAGCTCTTTCACACCCTCATTGGACACTCCTGGTGTGGCTGGGTACCTCAGGGTCAGCCATAGTGTGATTTGAAGGGTGAAGGGAGTGGCTTCCCAGACACCTCCCAGAACTCCAGATCTTAGGACCAGAGGGCATTCAGAATTCATCAAGCAGCACTTGCAAATGGATTAGATGAACTTGCATGCCCACTGCAAGTAACTGGTTCCGGCTGCCTGGAGCGCTGCATTGAGAAGTCTTAGCTGGGATCAATTAACAGTATCTACCTTGGTTAGGAGAGGGGAGGGGTGCATGAAGGCAGATTTGCCTTCTCAGATCTTATTTGAATGAATCCCTTTCCCCTGGTGCCTGATTTCCGCTATTAGAGAACAATTACGTCCCGTTAAGGCCTTGTCTCTCTGTTCATATTTCTTTAAAATGCATGTGTGTCAAAGAGAAATACCTAGAAGGTATTGAAGAATTCAATGATTGATTGATTGATCAGAATTGATTGCAAAAAAAAAAAAAAAGACCATTCTCAGTTTTGCTAGTTCTGGAAAATGCAATGCACTGACAACTTTAAAATACATGGATTACCACTTGGCTTAGGATCTGTTTATCAGACTGCCTCTGAAGTGGCAGTTGCCTGAAAGGAAATGGGAGAGCAGGTCAGTTTGGTGGAAGGCAAGGCTGGAAACTGGAGGACCCCCTCTCCCACAGGGTATGCCTTGCAGTGGGGACACCAGGGGTCAGAGGTATTGAAGTGTTGACCACCTGGGGGAGGGTGCAGATCAGCTCTACTCTTTTCAGTTCAGAAACCCTTTCTTGGGAGAGACCGGTGTTCCTGGCACTCTTGCCTATTCTCTGTGGGCTATGTCTTCAACACCCACTTCGGTGGGGGAGTCAGGTTTGGGGAGAACTGAGGTTGTAGCTGCCCTATTTCTTTAGAGTAAAAATTATTGGGGTTGCTGGGCTGAAGAGCAGGGGGTGGGGGATTACATGCTAGCAAGTAAGAGCCAGGCAGTTCATTGTGTCGATCGGAATTCTAATGAACTGTTAATGTACTAAGTCATTATAGACTTAGACTTTAAAGTGAAGAGTATAAACCAATCTAGCTTGAATTAAAAGAACTTAAGTGGCAAAAAAAAATCCTTCGGTCAGATTTATCAATTTTTCCTAAGGAAAACCAAATGGGAGGAAAGAGAAGCATTATAAATGGGTCAGTTAGATCCTAGTGAGTCCTGTAACAGTCCAGTAAAAGAAGTGTTTTGACCCAGGTCAGTGATCCTGTGCCTGAGCCTCTGTGCTGAGCTTAGGTCAGGAAAGAGGCATCATTCTTTCATTCATTCATTGATTCCAGAAGCACACACTGGGCACTGATTATGTGCCAGCCTCTGGGAATATGGGGATAAAGAAGATGTAGGTCCTGTCTGCATAGAGGTTTGAGTGGGGTGAGGAGTATAGACAAGAAATCAACAGGCATTTTTGATAGAGCATGAGTGCTCAGCTTTGGAGATCTTGGTTTTCATGTCTGAGGAAAGGGGATGTTCCTCTTTACCATGGAGCTCCAAGTCACTGGAGCAGCCAGAGCTATGCCAAACAGTTCACTGGGTGTGGGCTGCTCACTCCTGAAGCAGATGGGGAGGCCCCAAAACTCTCCATGGGGTAGGGGCTGCCCCCCAAAATACTGACTGCTTCTTACACCAGCAGAGTGTCTCAGACATTTCAGAGTCACTGTCACATGCAGCGTCTCACTGGATCTTCCTTCTCTTCTGAGAGGTCTGTTCCCTGAGGATGTTAAGGTCACAAGCATAGCTGGAGTAGAGCTGGGGCTGGAAACCAAGTACACTTGGCTGGCTCATTCCATGGGGTGAAAGGGGTGGAAGATGAACTGGGGAGTTGGGATGGAGCAGAGACAAGGAGAGGACAGAGATTCTAACACAGACTTCTCAACTTATGTACGACTTAATGATGGTACAACTTACAAATACTCGACTTTATAATGGTGTGAAAATGATATGCATTCAGTGGAACCCATACTTTGAATTTGGATCTTTACCTGGTCTAGCGACATATGGTACAATCTTCTCTCATGATGCTGGCCAGTGACAGTGAGTGCAGGTCCCAGTCTGCCATGGGATCATGAGGGTCAACAACTGATGCACTGACAACCATTCTGTTTTCATCTACAGCACAGTGTTTAACCAGTTACATGAACTATTCAACACTTTATTACAAAATAGAATGGTTTTGCCCAAATGAAAATGTTCTCAGCACGTTTAAGGTAGGCAGGGACAAGCTAGGACATTCAGTAGGTTAAGGTGCATTAAATGCATTTTCTACTTATGATATGTTCATCTTATGATGGGTTTATTGGATGTAATCCTCTCGTGAGACAAGTAAGGGTTGTAGTACAAAGTCTGTCCTTCCTTCCTTCCTCTTGTTCTTTCAACTAGGAAACCCAACTATGTGCACTGTGCTATGTCCAAATGGTACTGGACTCTTTTTCTTTTTTTAAGTTTATTTATATATTTTGAGAGGGAGAGAGAGAGAGAGGCAAAGAGAGAGGTAGGGAATCTCAAGCAGGCTCCATGCTGTCAGTGCAGAGCTCAACTTGGGGCTCCATCCCAGGAGGAAATGTGAGGAATCGATATCCAGAGTCTGACACTTAACCGACTGAGCCACCCAGGCACCCCCAAATAATACTGGACTCTTAAAGGTGGACCTCTAAGCCTAGTCTGGGCCTCCTTCCACAGTGCCACACTTCCCAGTTGGGGTGTTGCCCCAGGAGCCAGGTTGCAAGAATATGGAGAAATGGGACCACCCCAGGCCTGGGAAGATAGAAGAATCCTGAAGCTCCCCCTCCTGTCAGCAATGCAGACTCCCTAGTGTGGGGCCAGTGGATCTGGGGAGGCCCAGGCAGTGAAAGAACTCAGCCAAGGCAGAACAAAGGAGATAGAAGTTTGTTTATTGAATACACTGCAAGACAGCAGCAGGCAGGACGGTAAAGGAGAGACTCTGCCAGGAGGCAGTGGTGGGAGGCTGCAGTTAAGCAGGGAGTGAGGAGGTATGGGAACGTATGGAATGTTCCTTTTTTGGTACCTATGCCTGGTTGTTAAGTAGCCCATTGGTCAGCTAGGGCCTTTGGCTATTTTGAGATGGGTCACCTAAGGAGTCTGTTTGCACTCAGTCCTGGGGGTCACTGTGGGCCCCTTCTACCTTACTCAAGTTTCCACTGCTCAAGCCTACTGCTTAAAGGTGGCCTCCAAACCTGGTACAGTCAGTCCCTCCCCATCCAGGGAGCAGGGACCCACCCATTTTTGGAGTAGGGAGGCAGCAGGTGCCTGGACCCCTGGGAATGGCCTGCTTTGCAGATGTGATGACTTCCTCCATGTGATGACTTGGGCTGGGGAGCAAGAGGTGGGAACGGTACCGATGGCTCTGCTCCCTTCTGCGGAAAGCAGACAACGCCAAGAACCCTGCTGTCAGGGAGGTTGATGGGCAGCTGGCTGTCCACGGGTGTGGGCAACCTGAGGGACTCTTGGGGGACTCCCATACAGGTTCCATCCTTGCGGACACGGGAGCTCTGGGGAGACAGATTCCACTTTGGCGTAAGGAAGAACGTCTCAACAATCCAAGCAGTTTGGGACTGTGGAACGGAAGGAGAAATGAGCACCCTGTCAAGGGAAATGTTTCTGTGAAATTGTCTTAGTTTTTACAGTTAAAAAGCATTTTATTTTTGTTTTATTTTACGGAAGTGTTTGAGGAAAGGTTACCTCATAAATAGGAAATTTGGAATCAGTTATATCTGGGTTCATATCCTACATTGGCAACTCACTAGTGACCGTGGATAAGTCACTTGGTGCCTTGACTTTTAAATTTTTTTTTTTTTTTTATCTGAGAAATGCTCACCTCAGAGACTGTTTGGGGGCCGAAGGGAAATGAATTTACTGAAAAAAGCTTTGTAAGCTGTTGAATGCTAGGCATCTGTTGGCTCTCTATTCTTGTTGTCCTGCAAATTTCCTTCAACCCTGACAGCCTGAGGGCTCAGGATGATTGAAATTCTACCATTAGCAATTCATTCTTTTGGGTTAAACATTACCCCTCCCCCTGGTTGCTGCTGGGGTTAGAGAGGATATCTGGAAAGTATAGTGCACGGGGACAGTGGAGTGAGGAGGAACGTTTTGGATGATGAGAAAGTTCCCAGGGTGAAGAGGGTCAGGGTGAGGAAGGGGGGCCATGAAGGTAAATGTGCCCATCTGTCCAAACTCTACATTAGGCCTAGGGGAGGCATGTCTGCTCAAAGAGGGATATTCTGGTCCCTGTTTTCTGTCCAGAGCCCCTTCTGAGCTGCCTTCCAGCCCCCTGGAGACTGCCCTGGGCCCTTCGAGTGACAGTCCATTTCAGACCTAGCTCCAGTGCTCCACCCACTTTGCCAGGCTTGGCTAAATAAAGACATAGTCCCTGTGGGGAGCTGCTGGGTCTGAGAGTTCTCCTGGGGGGCAGCAGGCAGCAGGAGCAGGCTCCCCACAGCTTAGCAGAAGCAATCACTGCCCCTCTCCCTGGATTCTGCCTCTGACCTTGGGTAACCTGGCAGATCGCCAGTGCCTGAGAGCTGAGGTGGGTGTGCACGCTCAGACAGGCAGCTGGGATCTGCCAAGCACAGTGCTGGCATGGGGACAATGCTGGGGTGTGGCCTGGATGGTGCCCACATAGGCAGAGCAGTGCACTCAGGGCCAGCGGGGAGGAGGCTTGACAGTGAGCTGGGATATTTTAAGCTGATGGTAGCTCACCAGAAGGACCACTTACCAGCTCAGCTCTGGTCTCCATTGGGAAGTTGTGAAGCGGGCAGAGGAGAAGTGGGGTTTTGCAGTTTTCTCAGGACATCTGTGACTTCTAGTGAAAGAGTTTAGAGAAACAGTCCTTCCCAGACCTGTTCTGGATGAATGAAAGACACTGCCAAAAACTGTTGGGTCCCTTCTCCCTCTCCTCCATGATCTCCTATATAGGAGAGAGCAGCAGAGAGGCCCGGCACCCTGGCAGGATGAATGCTTGGTTTCTGTATTAGAAGGGGAAAGCTCATTAGACCAGAGTGTGGGAGGACCTGCTTTCAAGTCCTGGCTCTGCCACTTGCTGGTTGCGTTGTGACCTTGGCCACATCATGGGACATGTTCAAGCTTGAGTTGGTTCACTTGGAAGAGAAGTTAATTCTGCCACGCCTTCCTCTCAGGGATGCTTATAAGAGCTTCAGGATCTTGGAGGAGAAAGCCTTGAAACTCAGAAGTGCTATATCCACATAAGGTGGTTCTGATAGCTCCCTGCCCAGTAACCATCTGCATTCCTGCATTCCTGCTTCAGCAGCAGCTTCCTCTCCCTCTGATGGGCTACCCCAGGGTCTGGGGACTCCTTGGCATGGGTGGGGCTGCAGAGATGTCTCTGAGGCCCTGGGGAGAGGCTAAGTAAAGCCAGATTCCCACCTCCTGCCAGTGCCTACCTCAAAAGAGAATGATGAAGCATGGAGAACATTGACCGAAATCAATTAGAGAAATCAATGCCCCTGAGTGCAGTATGCATTTCTTCCCTCCTAATATGGTCCCACCCACCCTGCCTCAGCAGCCCTGTTCACTCTTTGGGATCAGATAGTTTAGTTAAATCCCTGCTGGTCTTCATTCCCAAACTAGTTCTCTCCTGTCAGGCTGGGCATCAAGGATCTGGAGTGGTCCTATGGGGATGGAATGCTGGTGAGGGGGTCAGCCTGCCATTAGGAGGGAGACAGGGGGCTGGAACAGGGCTGGGAAAGGCCCCGGATGAGCTGGGCACCATGCAGCTATGCCATGTTGGACAGGATGCTTTCTAGGCTCTTGACTTGAACTCCAAGGATGAGGTCAAACAAAGCCCGCAGCAAAGAAAAAAAAAAGAAATTTAAGTTTTTAGTGTTTTCACACTGTTGCTGGTCAGGGCAGGGAGAAAGGGAGTATTTAAGATGCTCTGAATTGGGACATGAAAACTTACAGGCTGGAGAGCCATCACTTTGCTTATTTATTTAGGGCACATGGGTTACCAGAGAGAAACCCTAGATCCCAACTGCCAGAGTTCGAATCATGATTCTGCCACTTAAAATATGACCCTGGCCAGGTTAAATCACTTTTCTTGCCTCAGTTTTCTTATTTATAAATGGTGCTGTTAAGAGTACTTGCCCCACAGAGTTATTACAAGAATTAAAGAAATATCAACATGTACCTTGCCATAAAGTTTTAATTATTTTTTTCATGACAGAGACTGAGAAGTCAGGGCTGGTCACCTTGTCTGTCTTGACCGCTGAGTAGAAGGCAAATTCCCTCCTCCTGGGACTCCATGACGAATCTGTCACCAACAGCTTAAAACTTTATCTTTACGGTGCCTCTGACACCTTTTCCTGTCCCCGCCCACCTCCTCCAGTCCTTGCCTACCACTTCCTGTCCACGCCCACCACCACCTCCTGTTCCCCCCACCCCTCACTTCCTCCAGTTCTTGCCTACCACTTCCTGTCCACGCCCACCACCACCTCCCTTCCACGCCCACCTCCAGTCCTTGCCCATCACTACTTCCAGTTCACGCCCTCACCTCCTGGTCCACACCTGCCACTACTTCCAGTCCCTGGGTCTTCCCCTCCTGCCACACCCACCACCACCTCCTGTCCTTGCCAACCGCCTGCCTGCTTGGGTTTTGGGCCCTCATTACCTTAGGCGAGACTGTTAACAATTGCCTCCTAACTTCTCTTATCTCCATCTTTCACAGAATTGTCAGATCAATCTTCTGAAAATACCATTTTCATCACGTCACACGCCCTCTAAGAGACCTTCAGTAGCTTGTAGGGTAGCAAGTCCAAAGCCTTCCCAGCTTGGTCCTCCACTATGCATCCCAATGGGACCTTCCAGATTTTCTCCCATCAGCTCCTCCCAACCTTTTCCCCTTGGTTCCTCCCCACTCTTGGCCAGCTCAAACCTTTACCACTGTGATTTTACCTTGGCTGCTCCTTCCCAGAATGCTGTCCCCTGTGTTCAGTCAAATTCTACCCATCCTCCAGGTCCAGCTTGAGTCCTACTTTCCCAGCAAGTCCTGAAATCCAGTGGCACTAACTCTTCTTTTCTCTTACTTGGCCCCAGTCAGTGTTCCCTTGGGTTGCTTACTCTTCATGGGTACATGACCTGACTCTATGTGTAAATGCTTCCATGGCAGGAACAGTCCAACACTGTGTTGGGGATAGAAAAGGGGTCCAATAAGTCGGTGCTGCTTGATTGATTGCAGGAGACTGCTGGGCTGCTGTTCTATGTTTGTTCCTGACATGTCTTAGCTGACATTTTTTTTTTTATCCCTGGTTGGCTTTTATCTCTGGGGCAAGGGAACACCCAGCCTTCTTCCCTCCACTAAAGGAAAGTAAGGGATGAGATTCTGTGGGGGCAGTACAGGTCTGGTCAGCTGAGCTCTGTGGCTACTGCATGTGCACATGCCTGTGTGTGTAAGTGTGTGTGTGTACTGTGGTGGGGCTGCAAGCTCCTGCCCCAGTCCTTCTTCCCTCTCTGCTTCTATTGCTCTTGTCCTCCAGAGAATCCACTCCACAAGATGAGTAGGTCAAGAGAGATGAGGCAAAGGAAGAAACAAAAGGCCTAAGTGTTCTCCTTCCTTCCCCTCTGCACATTATAACTTCTGGATCTTTGATGGTGGAGGGGCAGGCAAGGTGGGTGGATGGGCATGAGAGTTACCTGCTGGTTAGCTCAGGGCAGCTGGGGTGGGCTCTGGAAAGCAGTCTGAAGGATACAGTACCTGGGGGTGTGAGGAAGTACATCAGTGAAGCCCAGGTGCTTTTGTTCACACATGCTCACTCTCCTTTCTCCCATGACTCCCTCTTGCAAGATCTCCTATCCATCATCCTCTACAAAGTAGTCTCTATTTCCCTTGAATAACTATAGCTTTTTATCTTCCCTTCTTATTCCGCACTAAGTTTTATGCCTTGTCATAGGTACCCAATTCTTTTTTCTGGATCCCAGAGGAAAGGGGTGACATTTTATGAACAACTGCCTATGAACCAGGCATCTGACTAGCTACTCTGTGTACAGTATCTCATGAAATTTCCTTAAGATTTTTTTTATCCTCATTTTATAAAGATTTTATAGATTAAATTGCCTATGGCTAGTATGTGTTCCTTTGTGTTTCCTCTGCATATCCTGGTGGGGTGGGAGGCTTACATATAGCATGTGCTCAGGAAATAATGGTGTGGCACCTGGACTCCGCCATATCTAAGGGCAACGTAGGTTGAGGGCTGGGGTCAGCAGAGGGTGGGCTGTATTGGGAGAGGCTTGTATAGACAGGGAGGAAGAGAGGGCCCAACGCCAGAGGGCCCCACAGCCACAACAAGCTCAATGTTGGTCTGGCTGGTGTTGTCTAGTGTCCTTGTTAAGGCCAGTGATGCCTAGTCCCTGAAGGGCCTCAGCCACTCACCTCTTGCTACCAGATTCCCCTCCCGCCAAGAAGGCAAGTCAATGGGAGCCATGCCTGGTGTCCATTGCTGCTTTCTCAGCTCCCTTCACCAGAAAGGGGGTCAGGCAAAGCTCCCACATGTTTCAGAAAGTTGTCCTTCCATATATGTTTATTGATTTTTGAGAGAGAGAGAGAGAGAGAGAGAGAGAGAAAACGAATGGTGGAAGGGAGGAGAGAGAGGGAGACACAGAATAAGAAGGCTTCAGGCTCTGAGCTGTCAGCACAGCTGTCACAACCCAGGAGTTGTGAGATCATGACCTGAGCTGAAGTCCTAAGCATAACTGCCTGAGCCTCCCAGGCACCCCCAGAGAGTTGTCCTTATGTCTAGCCAGGGTTAAAAGACAGTTAAAGTTTTAGAGGAGAAAGAGCGATGTGTTGATTTGGGAGCCGGGAGTAGAGTTAGCCCTTGAGAGAGAAAAGCTGCATGGGATACCAGAGCGCGTGGGGACGGTGGAGGGAATTTGGGCTACCAGAAGTCCCTGAAATGGGGGAGGGGAGGGAGAAAGTTTATTTGCGGGAGCCTCCTAGCCTCTGGCCTCCAGTCTCCCCAGACTCCCCAGCAGCATAAGCCCTATGGGCTTGTTACCCTTTCATCCATACTTTTCCGAAGCTGCTTCCTTAAGTCCCCGAATTCTGGAAACGAGGCAGGGAGGTCTTGTCAGTTGTGGTCTTTTCCTAGAACAGAGAGGCCCAGAGGAACGGCAGGGAGGTCTGCCCTGAGGAGGCTTTCCCCAGCTCTTACCCCAAGCATTCTTGGACCCCGTCTCCCACTCCTTGGGTTCGGCCGCACCTCCATAGGGCATCATTCAGTGGAGGGCAGGGGGAGGGGCTAGGGCTCCGGCCGACGCCCCAACATCAGCAAAAGGAGAGAGGTATTCGAAGAAGACCGGCGCGCTGTGCTTCCAAGGCTGGGGGATCCGTGTTCCCGCCTAAATCCGCAAGATGGAAGTTGCTCCCTCTAGCTCTTCCACTAGCGAAGGCTGATGGTTTTGTGAGTGACCCTTCCTTTCGAGCCCAGGTCGATTTCTAGCGTTTACTCTTTTCTAGAGACTTGTTCATTTACACATGCATGGTAAAAGACACCACCAAATACACCTTAGATCCGGTTTTGAGTAGCGCCGAAAGTTTAAGGCACTGGGTGTACCCTACCCCAGTACCCGGGGTGCGCGCCGAATGTAGGAGGAATGTGTGCACCAAAGCCGAGGGACACAGGCAGCTCGAACGTTGCTGAGGATGTGTCAGGAGGAAGAGTGAAACTGGGGTGCCCGGCGTGCGTGGGCGTGTCCCCCGCGTGTCCCCCGCCCCGCCGCCTCGCCCCCTCTTGCCGGAACGTGCCAGCAACCTCACCTCTCCTTCAGCCCTTTCCCAGCCAGACGCTTCCTTTTTGGTGCCTCTGGGCGTTTACTGTAAATTCCGTGACTAAAACACGCCGGTGAGCCCGGCCCATCGACAGATGGATCAATCGCCCCCTTCTCGGCTGGGGGAGGGGACCCCTCCCGGTGCCTCCGAAGCGAGGAGCTGCGGGTTGCCTCAGGAGAGCTCTCGGAGCCCAGCCCGTCGCCGAGCGCGGGCCGCCAAGCTTGGCACGGATCCCTGGGCCGGGTCGGTCTCCGGAGCGCCCCCCGGGGTGGGGTTCCAGCCCCGGACCGATCCCTCTCGTGCGGTTCGGGCAAGTCCGCTGTTCTAGGAGGCGGTCAGGGCGCTCAGGCACCACGGCCTTCCTCCCGCACCAGGGGAGGAGAGACCATTGGGGAAGGGGAGTCTCGAAGGGCTGCAACGCCGGGGCATGCGGGGCGCCGGGGGTGTGTAGGGAAAGTTCTCGAGCCCCGCGTGGAGAGCACAGGTGTATGCGTGTTCGGGGCTGGACCTGGGCAGGCAGGCTGCGCGGGGACGCTGGGGGCTGGCGCTTGAGGGGGTCTTTCTTTTCTCTAGCACCTTCGGGGAGACACTCTGCTTGGACTCCCGGGTCCAAGGACGCTTCCGCTTAAGGAGGGTGGAGCCCCTCCCCAGACCCTGGCCACCAGGCCTGCGGGGGGGGGGTTTCGAGCGCCCCTCCCCCACACCCCGGGAGGGCTGGGATGTCCGGGACTCCCCACGCCCTCCGGCCTCAGCTGAGCCTCCCCAGGCCTCCAGGACCCGTGGACCGAGGCGGCGGGGGCACGGGCAGTGGGGGTTGGAGGGCGCAACCCGCCCGCCGCAGGGGGAGGTCTGGTGGGGCGGCGGGGGAGGGGAGGGTGCGGAGCCTTTGGTGGGCTTGAGCCGTAGCCCCGCAAGCGGGTCAGTTTCCGGCCAAGGCATCAGGTCAGTCCCGAGAAGGGCGGGCGCCAGAGCAGAGGGAGTCAGCGGCGGAGCTCTCCTCTCGTCCAGCGTTCCCCGGCGCCACCGCCACCGCCGTGTCGCCACCGCCGCTGCAGAGTGTCGCTTCTCCGCCGCGCTCCCGCTCCCCGCGCCGCCAGCCGCCTGGGAGCCCGAGCGCCGAGCCCCGGGCGGAGAAGAGGGGCGCGGGCGCGAGAGCCGCGGCGAGGGAGCCGCGAAGGGGGAAGGGGGGGCGGGCGGAGGGAGGAGCAGGGAGAGAGGGAGAAGGGGGAGGGAGGGAGGAGAGCGAGGGAGAGCTGGAGAGAGCGAGAGCAAAGAGCGAGAGCCAGGGAGAGGAGAGGGAGGGAGACGAGAGAAAGACACACGCACGCAGATACACACGGTCACTGGAATTCCATTAGAAAAAAGTGAGACGAGCAAGGGTTAGCGGGAGAAGATTTTTTTTTGTTTGAATCTTTTCTTCGTCTTGGTGCGAAAGAAGCGACTCCGGGCTCTCGTCCTCGAAGCTCCCACCGGATTGTTCCTTGGCGCTAACACCCGTCGGTGGATTTCTCTATTTGCATTTTATTCTGACCCCCACCCTTGCTGCTTCCTTCCAGCCCTTCACTCTCAAATCGCCTCTCCCCCACCTCCCCAGTCCGCTCCTGGGAAGCGCAGGGGAATTGGACCCGCGGAGACTCGCGCCTTCCCGGAGCAGCGGAGGGGAGGACAGAGCGACGACCGGGCTCTCGGCTTGTAAAGCAGATATATCCTCACATACGTGTATATTTCATTTTAGTGGGCAAGAAGGGCGTCGAGAGGCAGCCCACCGCCCTCCTTACCCCCCACCCCAGAGGCGAGAATCGCAGGACTCGGGATCTTCATCGGGTGGACTAGCTTGGGATCTCCGCATTGGATTTGGGGCTGATTATCACTGCTTGGCTATTATTATTGTTGTTGTTATTATTTTTTTTTTTTACCCAAGGGAGAAAGAAAAAAAAACACAAAAAACTGTGGGATTTATTTAACATGATCTTGGCAAACGTCTTCTGCCTCCTCTTCTTTTTAGGTGAGTACCTGCGGGCGGGGACGGAGGAGGGCAGCTTGTCCGCGGGAGCCTGGGGGGCCGCGCGGGGCCGCGCGTTCGGGCGCCGGCAAGAAGCCGGGAACGCGGCGGGCGAGCGGGGCGCGGGCTGGAGACCGGCGGGGAGAGCGCGCCGCGGAGCGAGCCGGGCCCCAGCGCTGCCGAACCGAGCGGGGCCGGGCGGCGAGGATGAGGGCGGAGGGACGCGAACCGCTGCTGGCTGGTTACGAAGGGGCTTGGGAAGGAGACGTGGAACACCCTAACCATCCCCGCACATACGCACGCACACACAGGCACACTCGCTTACTCGCACACAATGCTACTAGCATTCATTTCTCCCAAAATAATGGATTCAAATTGCGGCAACTTGAGAAAAAAAGAATTGCAACTCTTGATTTGGAAGAGAGGAGGGTGGGTGGGGGAGAGGCACAGTGTCGCGGAGAGAAAAATCATGCCAGTTCCATCTTTCTTGTCGGCTCCCGGATCGACTCGGGCGGACAGCATGGGTTTCTCCAGGAGCTCCTGCTTGGACGTGTGTGGGGGCAGCGATGGCAGCCATCCCCTCACCTGCCAATCAACCTCTGGAAAGTGCATCCCGCTTCCCGCACCCGGAAATCCTTTCCAGTGGCCCCGCTCCCTGGAACACTTTTCAAGTTTCTCCCCACCCTTTGCCCTTCCTGTAGCCCAGACCCAAGCCAGATACCTGGGCGGGAGTGGAGGGTTTGGAGCATCCATTCACTGCCTATCCTTCACCACCTCTGGCCTCGGGGGCACCCTGTAGTTTGTAGGAAGAGGAGGGAGGTCAAAGTTTGCTTCCTTGGATGAAGAAAGAGAGGGATGTTGGAAGAAAGAGATCTGAACAAAGACCAGTGCCCATTCTGTAAGCCCCCTCCTCCAAGGGCAGGGAGGAGGGGCTGCCTGGTGCCCCGGAACCTTGGGCAGTCTCTTTCCCACCCAGAATTCCCAACCTCTCACCCCCTTTTGTGCTATGTGAAGTCTAAGTTGCTTGGGAAATAGGTTCAGAGAGAGCATTCTGGGAGTGGAGGTGAGGGAGAAGGCGTTTCTGAGGCCCTGGGCAGACCTGGAGTCCCAGGCAAGGCTGCTGCTCTGGAGAAGGTGCTCCAGAGAGGGAGCTGGGGAATGCATGTGTTGAGGGAGCACACATCTGCTTCAGTGTGGATGCTCTTCCCACGACCCTGACCTGCGATTAGCCAGTGGTGAGCCAGGCTGCCAGGCTGGGTCCAGAGTGTACCCTTTGCCTCCTGGTGGAGGGGAGAGGGGAAGGCCTGAGGAGGTAGGTGCCTATCCTGGAAAGATTTGGATGGTCTAATAAGTGCTCTCTTGACTTGAACAGGGGATTTGAGTCAATATTGGTTGGGCGCCGGACCCTTTGTCCACCCCCATCCTTTGCCCCTTCCCAGAAACTTCCTAGGGGGCTTGGCCCTGCTCTAGGGTATGGCCTTGGAGGTCCTGCCTTCCTAAGTCTGAGGCAGCTCCTCTCTTGGGTAGGAGAGGGTGTGGGAGGGAGCTGGACAGGTACTCCAGGCCCATTGTGATCCTGCAGCCCTTCCTGGCTACCCACTGCAAGTGGACTCTCATTCCAAAGGGGTTGTTATAAAACCTGACCTTTTCTCCCACTGATGGTCTGAAAATCCAGCTTTTTGGGATCAAGAATGAGCAGGGCCAAGAAGAAAAGAAAATTATATTTCAGGAAAAGCAACCAGATTGTGCGCTGCTGAGCTGTGTACACCCCAGAGGGGGCTTCTAATGTCCTGGGATAGAAAACAGCAATATGGGCCCCTTAGTCCTGTCTCGGCACAGAACACCATGTTGCAGGCAGGCTTTTTTCAGCTGAGAGGGCTAGAGGAGTTGACTTTGTTCTCATGATATAGGTGTGTGAGAGCATGCATGCATGCGTGTGTGTGTGTGTGTGTGTGTGTGTGTGTGTGTGTGTTTGCGTGTGTCAGAGATGCACCCTGGACTCTGAGACCCTGGGGGCTGAGTGGTGAGAGGAGGAGTAAGAGCAGGGGGTAAGCAGCCCTTTTGGTCAAAGCCCTTCCCTTGAGATGCCCCTTTCCAAAGCCAGGGCAGGGGAGGGGTTAACTGAGTGACCACAAGATATCGGAAGGCTGTGGGTTAGGCCCACCAAGGAGGAAGGGATACGTTGTTATTAAGGAAACTTCAGCCTCAGGGCCACTTTCCTGGCAAGGATCCTACTGTTGGGAGTTGGTTGGAAATTCCACTTGGGGGAGAGGTTTTGTGGAGCCTGAGACTGGGTAGGCAGTTTCAGTGTGTGAGAGGCATGGTGAAGCATGTTCCCAGGAGCACAGGTCTTCAGTGAGCACCCCCTAAGGTTCTGAGTGAGGTCTTGGGGTAGAGAGGCCTTTCTGGCCAGTCATCCTGACCTCCAGTGTTGACATGCCCAGGAGGGAGAATGAACATTCTGGCTGTTGCCAAGATGTTCAGTACAGCTCCACGTAGTCTCTCGGTCCCCCTTGTCTCTAGGAGCTGTTCCACATGTCTTTTCTTGATGGATCTGAGTTTTTTCCCTGACCTAGAACTTGGGAGCATCTCCAGAGTACCCTCTGACCTTTACTCTTTTGGAATTCCTGGCCCAAGGCTCTCAGTTGCTATTTCTTTCTCTTGCTGGGCTTGATTGGTTCTGGGGGTCGTGACGCCAACTAGAAGAGCCAGGGATAGGTGCAGTGAGAGAGTTTGGTGAGAGGATTCACTGGCTCTCTGCAGAGCATCTTCCTGCCCCAGTCACATGTGCCCGCTGGCAGGATGGGGGAAGCCCTTGCTTTTGGCACAGGAGCCCAGGATTCTGTAAGGATTGTTCCGTGGGGCTCCGGACCCCACCTGCTGGGCATGCAGGGTAAGTGCCTTTATTGCCCCAGTCCGCTAGGCCAATGTCCTGACCTTTAAACCTGCCCACAATGCTCCTTTCTCAGTCTGTCTCTGACAGTGCATCCTCAGGCTCAGTCAAGATAGGAAGGGAGAAAGCTGCTGTGATGGGGTGAAGTCAGTGGAAGTCCCAGGGCTGGGTTATTCTTGAGCAGGCAGGCTGGCTGGCTAGGTGGGGGCAGCAGGTGCAAGTGAGGCTGGGTCAGCTCAGCTGGTTGTGGGTGGCCCACATGCACTGAGTCTTGCTCAGGGACCTAAGAATTTGCTGAAGCCAGGAAATAAAGCTGCTGCCTCTGCTTGGGTGGAGGACACCTCTCCAGCCAGTGCCTGGGCAGATGCCCCCACTCCATGCTGACTTCTTCTCTGGTCTTGTCTCAGCCTGGCCACAGCCTTCAGCTCTTCCTGTCCTGGGGCAGAGGTATGGTCAATGGGAGAGGTATTATCTTTTGCTCTGGCCTACCCCTTCCTCCTTTACTTCCTTTTCTTGTGGGTGGGTGTCCTCCCTTCTAGCAGCGGTTTCCTTTTCCCTCTGCAGCTGTAGGGAGTGACAGGCTCCTGGTGCAGTGCTCTGCCTCTAGGTGTCGCTCTCTCCCTGCGGTAGCACCCCCCCCCCACTGTGAGCAGGGCCTTCTGGGGGAAGGAATGAGAAGTGGCTGTTCTGGATAGGGAATGCGGTAGGGTGTGTGGGGGGGGATTCTGAGGAGGCGACTTCTGGCCTAGGATCTTACAATGTTTTGGGCTGGATGGAATGGAGGAGGCCTCCCAGATCACTCCTGGGTCTTGGAAAAGGCAGTCTTGGCTCTGGTGCACAGAAGAGCTTTTTCTGGGGCAGAATCTGGAGTGAGGGGCTTGGAGAGGACAGGGAGACCAGGGAAATATCTGTGTCTAGAGGAAACCATTTTGGGAGCTTGATTTTGACAGGACCAAGTGAGCCCCTCCCTACCCTTCACTTCTGAATCTTTTTCCCTGAGCCCCTTCCTTCAAGAGGCCTGTGGGTTTAGATGCTCTGAGGGTGATGGGTAAGAAAGGTGGCTGAATTCTGCTTGTTCACTTTTGGAGAGGTGAGGCTCCATGTGCAAGGCCAGGGTCTGAGGAGGGAAGCTCTTTCTCTTTTGTAATTGGCTTATTATTTGGCTTTTGGAAAGAAAAAAAAAAAAGGAGAGACAGAGGGGGACAGGGTTTCAGGGGAGGGTGGAAAGAGAGGGAAGAAAGAAGAAAATAGTAGATGCTATAGAGAGAGAGTGAGCAAGAGCACAGAGCTATTCAAAGAGCAAAGGTGATGGAGAAATAGACCTTAGGAGGAAGTCAGAGAGAGAAGTGTGTGAGAGAGAGACATGGAAAAGGCCCGTCTGGACACACACACACACACACACACACACACACACACACAGGACATCGAGTTGCTTGTCAGGCTTGCCTGCAGCACTTTCTGTCAGTGGGGCTGGGGTAGAGCTTGTCTACAGAAATCCTGTTTTCAGCTCTCTAGCCAGTGTGCAGTTGGACTGGAAGGTGTGGAGGGTTGGGCCGGGGAGAGGTAGCTGCTCCCTTCCAGGCATGCCTTGCCTCAGGCCACAGGCTCAGGCTTGTCTCTTGGGGTCTTCTCTTAGGGTCTGGGAACTTAGAATGGACAGGTTAGGAGTCTGAGGGATCTTTTCGGCCTGTGTGTGACCTTGAGTTGTTATCTCCCTTCTTTAGGTCTCAGTCCCCCCACCCCCCCAACCCCATGGTAAAATGTGGGGACTGGACACTGTGTCTCTAAAGTCCTAACAGACTAGGAAGGTTAAATAATATTCTGCTGCTTTCCCGGCTTAGCCCAGCATGTTGGCTGGACCTCTGGCTGGAACTGAGGTTGATGGAGGTTTGGGCAGCAGGAAAGTGAGGGTCCCCTCCGCATGCTCAAGCAGGTCCTGCAGCCCCCAGCTCTCTGCTGAGGCTGTGACCTTCTTCTCTGGCCTCCTGGTCTTTTACAGGGTCTGTGGTCTCTCCGAAGGATCTTCTGGCTTTCCCGTGCTCTGCTCCTGGGCCCAGGGCTGTGGGGTGACAGGGTGGAATCGGAAGGGAATCTGGTAGAACCAGGGCAGAATGACAGCTCGAATTCTCCTTCTGGTTTGAGGAGGGGTGTTGGTGTCTTGGAGTCCTTTCACAGCTCTTCCTCTCACCGGCTCTGTGGTGGCCTTGGTGTGCTTTGGAGTAAAATGGGTGTGGAGTTTCCCAGAAGGGCGCAAGCCCCCAGGCCTGCATCTTGGGTCAGAGATTATGGCGGCCCTCATTCATGCTTGTCTTCCCTCCCCACCACCCAGACGAGACCCTCCGCTCTTTGGCCAGCCCTTCCTCCCTGCAGGGCCCCGAGCTCCACGGCTGGCGCCCCCCAGTGGACTGCGTCCGGGCCAATGAGCTGTGCGCCGCGGAATCCAACTGCAGCTCCCGCTACCGCACGCTGCGGCAGTGCCTGGCAGGCCGGGACCGCAACACCATGCTGGCCAACAAGGAGTGCCAGGCGGCCCTGGAGGTCCTGCAGGAGAGCCCTCTCTACGACTGCCGCTGCAAGCGGGGCATGAAGAGGGAGCTGCAGTGCTTGCAGATCTACTGGAGTATCCACCTGGGGCTGACCGAGGGTAAGCCCAGCCGGGCCTGGCGGGGGTGGGGGGGGGGGGATGCGGTGGGATGGGGGTGGTGGGGAGGGCTGCGCAGGGCGGAGGGCGGGGAGGTGGGGCAGGTTCAGGGTAGGACTTGGTAGTGGAGGGAACTGGCAAGCTCTCTGTCGCCCCCTGCCACGGGGGTCTAGAACGCAGAGGAAGTAGGGGTTGTCGGAGTTAGCCTGGAGACATGGAGGAGGAGGGAGAGTGACAGCTGGGAAGGAGACAGGGCCAGGTGGTGGGAGAAGAACAAGGCTGGAGAAAGGAGAGGGTAGGGGTCGGGAGAGGATGGATGGACTGACGGACGAGTGAAGTGGTAACAGAGAAGGGAAGGCTGGGGTACCCAGGCAGATGGAGAAGGGAGGGTGGGTCCTGTGCATGCAGAGCTGTGCTTCCAAGCAAACCAGTCCCTGGGACTCCCCGAAGCCCTGGGTGCTCAGCGAAGGGCAGTCCCATTTCTGTTCTTCCTGCTGCCAGGACACCTGCTCTTCAGGTGGCTTCCTGACTGCAGGGCTGGCCTAGGCACCTTCTATAGGGCTTGGGGCAGTGTGTGGGCAGCAGGCCGCTTCAGGTCCCAAGGTGGCACCTTACCAGCTCCCTCCCCTAACAACCCACTCCACACACCCCCATCCTCCCCTCCGGACTACAGTGTGGGGGATTTGTGTACAGTGCAGGGGGATTGGCCGCCTTGGTTAGACGTTCATTTCTTGATTCAACAACTGTTTATTGAGAGGTTCTCATCTGCCAGGCCTGTGCAACAGTGGAGAACAAGCTGGGGTAGCCTCTGGCTTCTTGGAGCTCAGAGTTTGTGAGGGGATGTAGATAAGTGAGGGGCTTTCTGTCACTTGGTGGTGTGAGTGCTGTCAGAAAGCACTGGTGCTGTGGTAGCCCAAGGCAGCCTCTTATGAAATCTACAGAGTCTTCCTGGAAGAGGCAGCCTTTGATCTGAGACTAAGGAGTGAGCTGCAGTTACACAGTGGGGGGGAGGGAGGAATGTGGGGAGAGTGTGGGAAGTGGAGGGGAGCTTGGGCAAAGACTCCCAGAAGGGAGTTGCCGGTCTGCAAGTGACTCAGTGTAGTAAGGTGGGGGGTTGGAAGTGGGGATGGGGTGAGGAGAGGGGAGGGATGTGGGACCTGGAGGGCAGCAGCTTGGCCAGCTGGCCAAGGACAGTGGCAGGAAAGAGGGAGGAGGGTTCAAGAGCTATTTAGGAGGTGGAATCAACAGGTCTTGGTGAAGAGAGAGGACTCGAGGAGGGCAGTTTTCTCTTTTGGGCAACTGGGTTGGTTCATAAGAAGCAGCCAAGGGGGGAGAGCAGGGAGATGATTCCTTTATTTTGGGGCACATGGCTCTCACTGGCCATGCCCTGCACACAGCTGGAGTCCAGGGGGGAAGTGGCACTGGACATGGAGATTGAGGAGCCACCATTAGCCTGTAGGTGTGACTGGGGCCATGGGAGTGGGGTGCACACACTGAGAGGAGGGCAGGGACAGAGCCCTAAGGACCCCCAGCATTTAAAGATGTGCCAGCAGGGGAGGGAGGGGGACCTGCAGAGGTTGGGGGGAGGTGTTGGGAGAGAGGTGGGAGGTACATCAAGAAACCTGGGGAGGAGAGAGGGTCCACAGTCTCTAGGACATGTCCCTCATGCCTTTGGGGTGAGCATTGTAGGTGGTCGCTGGGAGCAGAAGCCTGGTTAGGGAGTGAATGGGAGCTGGGGGCTGGGAGTGGTGACTGTGGATGTCTTCTAGAACTTTGGTGTGAAGAGGAGAGGAGAACAAAGGATGACTTCTTTTGTAAGAGGTGAGAGGGTGGAGCAGCTTGAATTCTAAGGTAGACTGGGAGTGATAGGGATGTCGAGGTGAAGAGAGAGGGCTGCACTGTGGAACAGTGCCCTTGATTAGCCTCGGATGGAGGACCAGGGTGCTGGAGGGAAGGAGGAAACTGGGATCGGGTGTGAGGCTGGAGAATGAGGGATTCCTGACCAGTGGCCAAGATGGTTCCAATCTGCCTTGAATTTGGAAGTAAACCGGGCATGTAATTATGAACAGTGTTACCACCATTAATAGCAAAGTAATTCCTCATGTGTAGGTCTCCTGTTCCTAGTAGCTTCGAGTCCTAGAACTAGAAGTGAGCAGAGAGGGAAACACCGCCACAAAGCGCGTGATGTTTATTCTCTGCAAGGCAAGGAGCGGTCTTCACCCGGAGGATGCCTCTGTAGTGCGTGAAAACTGAGGTTCCTAATTCAACAGCTGGCTTGTTTAGTTTCTTGTTTTCTTTCCCATGGCTTTCAGTCTCAACCCAAGGGAGGCTGTGTGGCACTTGGGGGTGGGCTTGTTGAGGGCTTGCAGGATGGGCTTGTTGAGGGCTTGTAGGACGGATGCACTGGGGAGGGGACAGAAGAACTGCCAGCTGGAAGAGCCAGGTGGGCCACCTGAGGGCCACCGGAATGGCTCCCTCTGGCATCACCGTGTCAGAACACCAAGAACCTTCCTGATCGCAGCCAGCCAGTGAGGCATTTGGATGATAGCAGTGTGCGTTCTGTGCATTTATGCTGCATCCTGCCATGTGGTCTTCAAGGCCCTTTCAACCCAGGAATGTCAGCCTGGGGAGGCATGAGCTGGCTTGTTGGTTCCCTTACCAGGCAAACGTCTGTGTAGCCCCTACTGTGTGCTCCAGAAGGTGAGAATACAGATTCAGCCATGGTCCCTGTGCTGGCAAGCATACAGGCTAGGAGACCCCTCCCGTGGGCCAACTCTGGAAAAGTAGACTCCCTGCTTTTCTCCTTCCTCAAAACCTACCCTGCCCCCATTCCTGGCTGTTAGGAGTCAGAGGTATTTTCTGCCCAGGGTTGGTCAGGGAAAGCTGAGAGGCCTTTTAACAGCAGGTAATGTTCCTGTGAGTGACAGGATCCACCTGAGGGTTAATTATTCATGGTGTGGGATGAGTGGTCTCCCTGGGGGAGGCTGTAAGCACTTCCTCCCTATTCTTTAATAACACTTAATAACCCGGCTTGGGCCTGGGGCGGGGTGGGGGATTGTGGAGTGGAGAGATCTGTGCGGGTTTGGACTTTGATTGTGGCTTCTCCTTGGTCCTGGCTGGTGGGTGCGATTCCTCTCTTCTCCCTCCACCTGAGGCTGAGCTGTGCCTAGTCTGAGGTCCTTAGCAGTGGACAGAGCTGGCGGTGGCAGGACTGTGGCCTCTGCTCAGGTCCTAGATGGTCCCAACTGCAAAGACCTAGAGATCATTCCATCCCACTCCCACTTTGGTGGGGAAGCTGAGGTGCAGGGAGGGGGGCTGGTGGGACCAGGGCCCCCCAGGACTCCTTATCCAGGCCCCTTTCCAGCTGCCCTGGAGAGATCCTGTGGTCTCGGGCTCATCTTCCCTTTCTGTCACACCACCACAACCACCAGTATCTTACATGGTGGCACTGTCACTGTTGGTTGGCTGCATGGGGGACTTGAGACCACTTCTTGACTTCTCCAAAAGTGGCACTAAAGTTTGAGGTCATTCTGCTCCTTCAGATGTGAAGAGCAAAGGCCTCTCCCAGGTCATGGCCCAGGAATGTGACATCCTAGATCTAGTTTAATCTGGTTGCCAGGATGCCCGTGTGGCCAGGTCTCTGATTTCCCACTGGTGAATTCTGCCACAGGAACAGGCAGCATGGGTTGACTTAAATAGGATGGACCTTTTCCAGCCAGTCCTGGAAGAGGCTGTTTTCCCCAAGAGATTCCACCCCCGCCCATCCCGCCCCCAGTCAGTCATACTAGCTGATCCATACCCGCGGGCCTAGCTTTGCCAGATACGGGAGGGAAGGACCTGGTCTGGGGGAGCAGTCTGGCTGGCCTAAGACTGACTCTAAAAAGTTAAACAGCAGCGCTACTTGTGTAAGAACAGTTTGGTTCAATAACACTTTTACTTTTGGAGACAGTATTCATAATGTTTAAGTACTTGGACTCTGGAGTCAGCTGCCTGGGTTTGAAACCTGGCACTTACCAGCTGTGTGACCTTGGGCCAGTTTCTTAACGTCTCTGTACCCCAGTTCTTTATCAATAAAACAAAGGGTAGTGCCTATCTCATAGACGAGAGAATTAAATGAGTTAGTACACCTAAAGCACTTTCAATGGTGCTGGTACATAGAAGGCTTAGTGTAACATCATTTTTATTACCAAAAGCTCTTGTATTATTTGGCCCTAACAAATAGCAATGGCTGGTAACCCCACCACCGGGAGTTTCTCCAGTGTCTGTGGGTAGAGTGGAGTTTGCTGAGATGGTACAGCCCTGTGACAGTCCAGGGGGAAGGTGGGATTGGGACTGGCCTGAAAGAATAACCTTTGGATAGTAAGATACCACTTGGGCACCCATTGTGTGTAACGCATTTGCTGGGTGTTGCAGGGCATGAGGGTATAGGGTAAAGTGAAGGGTAGAGGACATTTCTCCAGGGAGAGAATGAACATCTGGGGAATCTGTACCATTTTTGGGGGGTCTGCCAGATATAGCAGACAGATGCCTTTCTCTGTGAACCAGCAGAGGGCTGGACAAGCCTGGAGTGCTAGCCTCTGGGTGACCTCATGGGCCTGGCTGAATGCGCCCTTTACAGGCAGATTCCAAGTCCCCTCTTCTGGATGGCTGGCACCTTCCTGCAGGTGGCCCCCATGGATACCACCCCACATGTACTCTTCTTTAGGTGCTGGGCCCTGGGTGGATAGGAAATCAATGTGTGAAGCTGTGGGTCATCACCTGTCTCCCCCGCCCCTTCAACACAAACACGCAGTCTGAGTGATTACCCATTGATTTCTCCTCACAGTAAAGTCTCAAGAGGATATTTCCTCTCCTGCCGAGGTTTTGGCAAAGGGCGGGAGTCCCCATGAGGAGGCGGTGGGTCTCCAGGGCATCCCTGTGCCATTTATCTCCTGTCACTCGCTTGCTTTTCCATTCACTGAATCTCTGATGCACCCAGAAGCCTCGAGGAGAAGTCTGAGAAGCCATCAGGTGGCAGGGAGTCAGTCAGACAAGCTGGGGATCAGGATTCCACTGAGAAGACCTTCAGCCCTATCATGGTGACATGATGGGAAGCAAAGAGGAAGTTCTCTGCCCTTACGTGGCCCGGGCAGAGCCAACCTAGTGTGACGAGAGACAATGCTGGTGTGAGGGTCAGGGGACCAGAGTCTAGTCTAGATCTGTCGTGAGTAGCTCTGTGATCTCAGTCAGGTTGCTTCACCTCCCTGGCCCACCTCAGGGTCCTCGCTTGTGAAATGAGGAAGTTGCACTGAATGACTTTGGAGGGCCTTTGGCTTCAAATCCTGTGATTTATACCTGGCCTTCCATGGGCACCTCCCCAGTGCCTTCTTTCAAGAAGCATTTGGAAGGCCTTAGAAAGGGCTGGACATGCAGGGAGGTCAGTAGAGGAGAGTATTGGCAGTACTGACCTGCTGTGGGGACTTCTCTAATTGGTGAGGAAGAACTTACCTGTGTGAAATGCTCACCGTTTCATTCATAACTTGCTCTCGTCTAGTCCTGTAGGAAGGGTGGGCCTGTGCCTGACACTGGTTCTCTCTTCCAGGTGAAGAGTTCTATGAAGCCTCACCCTATGAGCCGGTGACCTCCCGCCTCTCAGATATCTTCAGGCTTGCTTCAATCTTCTCAGGTAAGTGGGCTCTTGCTGGGGCCTCCCAGTCCTCCTAGGTGCCCTGGCCTTCAGTTGGCTCTGCCTTCCACTGGCAAGCCCCTTACTGCTTCTGAGCTTCGGGTCCTCATCTGTAAAAGAGGAAACCATAACAGCCACCCCCAAGGTTGTGTGTGGAGTGGTGGAACGAGCCCACCATACAGTAGGTCTTGAATCTGAAACCTGGTGTCACTCTCCTAGTTTGTTATTGGTCTTGCCCTCCTGGGTCCTTCTTTCTAATTCCCAACTCTTCCACTTTGGAATTCTACTTTGGTCAAGTTGCTCAACTTTTCTGTGCCTCAGTTTCCTCAGTTGTGCAGTGGAACAATACCTACCTTGGATTGTCATGATGTCCAAATGAGTTGATGGTTGTAAAGTGCTCAGCGAGCTGCTGGGCAGCACAGCACGGGTCCTGGATAGGAACTATTAGCTGTGGTTGGTGGTGGTAGTATCACTATTATTGGTTCTGCTCTGGGATTCTCCTTCCTCGAGGGGTCTTCTTCTTGAACTCCACCGTGAAGCCTCTGGTTCTCTGGTGCTTGGCCTCCCCCAGGAAGTGAGAAGGACTGTGTTAAGCTCTAGCTTTGCTTGCTATGGTCCTTGGGTAGGAGTCCGATGAGTTTGTTGGTTCTTTCTTCCTGGCCTGTTCCTTCTGGCCTCTGGGAGACCTGTGGGCCCAGGGCAGCTGCCCCTGCTCAGGCACTGGTAGGTGGGGGCCTTCCAGTCTTGGGAACTGCTCTGTGGGGGCTGGGGGTGAGCTCCTCCTGGAGCCACCACTGGTTCTTAAAGGTGGCCAGGCAGGCTGTTACAGGACAAGGCTGCAGGCCTCAGGTTTCTAGGAAGTTTTGTGGCAGAATGTGAAGGCTCCTGAAGTTTCTTTTGCTCTAAACCATTCTCAATGGCAGCACCACTGACATTTTGACCTGGATAATTCTCTCCTGTGGGAAGAGCTGTCCTGTGCACTGTAGGATATTTAGCAGTGTCCCTGCCTCTACCCTTTGGATGCCAGTAGCAGCCCACTGAGTCGTGACAACCCAAAATGTCTCCAGACATTGCCAAATGCCTCTTGGGGGCACAACTTTAGTGTTGTAGAGAAGCAGTACTCTAAACTATGAAATGAAAGACTTTCCAGTAAGACCCTAAACCCTTTCAAATGAAGAATTCTCTAGGAGAGTGTTTCTCAAACTTTCTTTTTCCATTATGGCTCCGCTAAGGAGAAAAGCAATTCTCTGTAGAGAAATACTGTCTTAGTCTGCTTTGGCTGCCATAACAAAATACCATAGACTGGGGAGCTTAAACAATGGAAATTTATTATCTCATAGTTCTGGAGGCTGGAAGTTTAAGATCAAGGGCTGGCAGGGTTTGGTTTCTGGTGAGAGCTCCTTTCCTGGCTTACAGATGGCCACCTTCTCACTGTGTCCTCACAGGGTGGGGTGGCGGTAGGGTAAGAAAGAGGGAGTGGGGTAGAGAGAGAGAGAGAGAGAAAGCTCTTCTTTTTCTTATGACGACACCAGTTCTATTATGGCTCTACCACCTCACCTTTATGACCTCATTTAACCTTAATTACCTCCTAAAAGCTCTGTTTGCAAGTATAGTCACATTGGTGGTTAGGACTTCAGCATATGAATTTGGTGGGCACAATTTGGTTCATAGCAAGTGCCAAGGAATACCTGCTTTTTTGTTTTTGTTTTTTTTTTTTTTTTTGCCTGCCCAAGAACCGATTTTTGCTCGGTTGGGGGTGATACTCTCCGCTCCCATTGAGAATACATGCTCTAAGGGATTGAGATGGGAAGATACCTATATACCTGGTGGGAGAAATCCTGGAACTCCATCAGAAAGGAGGCACTGGCCAAAGGGTGACCGTCTAGATATACCCTTGGGCCCTGGCGGTGGTTGGGGGTGGTGGTGAATGAATTGGAGACTTCAGAGCCGATCCTGGTTAGTTTTGGATAAAAATCCACCTTTGGCCACTCCTTTTGAGACAGTTTTGGGGCTCAGGTGCAGGTTGAGAATATCATCAGCAGGTGATGATGGAGTAGGGATGCCTTGCAGCCCTGATGTAACCATTCCCCACCCTGCCAGCTGAGCACTACTACATGGGTGGGAGTCATTGGGTTTATCTCCAACAAAGAAATAGTTTTGACTTGTGCCCTGAAGGATGAAGGTCAGAGGTCTGCTTCCCAGACTCACACTAAACATCTTTCTAGCAGAAAATCTTTATGCGATGGGCGTGATACTCTGTAGGACAAGGACATTGACAAGACAAATGAGGAAATTATTGGGTTTCAGCTCACTGAATCAGCTTTCTTTATCTACTTCCCAGGTGAAACTGGGTCCCACATGACCCTGGATCCCTGGGCTCTGGGGCCCACTCCCCATAGAATGGAGGGGTGCCTTCGGGGTCTTGGCAGCTCCCCCCTCATTGCTCCTGTTGACCCCTTTCCACCCAGAGTAGCTGCAGAGATGGTGCATGGGTGGCCCTGTTGGAGAAACTTGGGCACATAATTGGGTGGAGGGCCCTGGCCAGGCCATTGAGAAACTAAGTGGGCCAGGGTGGGGCACACAGCAGAAGGAAGGCTGGATGGGGCGCTGGGAGGCCCGGGTACCACTACATTCTCTGACCCAAATTAACTGAGGGGCTTTGGGCAGGTCACTTCCCTGCTGCAGACCTTATGTTTCATTTTGGAAGAAGGAAGACCCAACCTTAGAGCAGGGCTCCCTAATTTTTTCCCACCAAGGCACACAGACAGTGGCATTATTGCCTGGCATACTAGGGTGAGCAGAGCATCTTGGAGCTCAGGGGAACATGGGCCCCTGTCTGGCTGCCCCGTAGGGTCAGTATCTGGGCACATATGTCACCTGCCTGTGGCTTGCTAGCTGGGAAGGCCTGGCCTGTGGGACCCAAGATCTGTACTGGCGCTTTAGGATGATAAGGCTGCCACCCTGTAGGACTGTATGGAGCCCTTCTCCACTTCTACACACCCATATTTGACTGTGCATTGCCTCTTCCATCATCTGTGTGGAAAGGCTGTGAGTGGGGAGCATGGGGTCTTTGTGGCCCTTCTCTACACCATGATACCCCCAATCAGGGCCCTAGGAACTCAGAAAAGGGTGCTCCTGTATCTTTGGGGCTGAGTTGCCACTATATCCTTAACATCTACTGCCTAAGAATTTGGGCCCCTGTCATTGGGTCCTCCTGGAACATGTGTTCTTTATCTCTGGCCTCCTCTGTCTGTTTGGTTTTTAGAAAGTCCTGCTGGGATTCTCTTGGCAAAAAAGCTGCCAGGATTCCTCTAGCACTCTCTGATGCCAGAGGCCCTGGGGTAAAGGCAAACCTCCCCTCTGATCTGCCTAGTTCAAAGACTAGGCTTAGGGTTAGGGTCAGTGACTGGGAGTAGGATTACTGGTGTCCCGGTAGCCCTGAGTCTAAGGCTAGGAGGAGAGCAGTCTGGCTGTGCCCCGAACCATGGCCACAGTGATGTTTGAGGCATCCAGGTGGGAAGGGAGTGCTCATGGAGAACTGAGGTTTTTCTTGTTTCTAGCAATTCAGCTGCCCTTGCAAGCATAAAATGGAGTGTTTAGGGAGTTAGTCCAGTGCACAAAAAGTGTGGGCCTTGAAATGGTAGTCCAGGGTTTGAATCTTGACCTGAACACTTTTAATTTTTTTATTTTGAGAGGGGAAGAGGGTGGGGGGGAGAGGGACAGATAGGGAGAGAGAGACAATCTTAAGCAGGCCCCATCCTGAGCATGGAGCCAGACGCAGGGCTTGGTCCCATGACCCTGGGATTCTGACCTGAGCCAAAATCAAGAGTCAGATGCTCAACGGACTGAGTCACCCAGGTGCCCCACCAACCTAGCCACTTAGGGGAGTGTGATCTTGGGCCTCATTGGGCCTTCTTGAGCTGTAGTGCCTATGTTTGTAAAATGGGAACGTGATACCTACCGACAGGGTTGATACAGAGGATTCACCGAGAATGGATGTAGGGTAACAGAATTAGTCATCCTCTCGTTGCTGAGGATGTTTAGTAGGGGACAGGGGGTTTGGGGAGCTGAAGTTGAGAGTCCCTCCATTCCTGGGTGTGACCCTGTGAATACTGAATACCAGCTGGTCGCATCTGGGGTTGCAGGAGAGGATGGAACAGGTGAAGAGAAGAAGAGCTTCTTAAGGGAAGGAGAGATCATTCAGGCAGAGAGAGGTTGTGGAAGGGTTCCATGGAGAGTGAGGGAAGTGGTACCTCTCTGTCCACATGGAGGGAGGCCCTCACTGTGAGGGGCAAGGGTCTGGGAGGCCCAGGCAGTGGTTTCCCTCGCAGTCACGGGCCTTGCCTCAGGGACAGGCTGTGCATTCCTGGTGAGGGACGGGGCCTCCAGGGCCTCCATCCCATGCAGGCCTTAGCAGATGCATGCGTGTGGAGCATATTTATGCAAACCTGTCTTTTCTGTAGCTATAAAGGAACTCAGAGATCACCTAGGCCCACCTCTTCCCCTGACAGAAAAGGAAGCTGAGACCATGAGAACTGGGACAGACTGGATTGGGATTCAAGTCCTTGCTCCCACCCCTGTGCCGCGTCTGCCTCAGGCAGGTGCCTCTAAGCCCTGGTTTCTTCTTACACAGCAAGGGGCTGATGGAAACACCTACCTTCTAATTTTTGTTGGGACTAAATGAGATACTGCAGGTAAATCCTTACCCAGAGCTGGGGCATATTGCACTACAATATTTAAAACTTATTATGGAGTGATTTCTCTAAGGGCAATATGGCAGGCTATGGCAGGGCTGGCCTGGAAGCTTGCATTTGGGAAATCGTTGCAAGCCTTTTGGTGACATGAGGCTGCCTTCCACCCATGATAGTGCTTGGTGGGGGCTGGAGTGGGAGGTGACTGGGCAATTTTCAGGGCAAGTAGGACCTGGGGGCTCCTGCTGAGCCACCCTGGCCTTGTTGAGCTACACTGTGGAGGGATGGGGATATGTGGAGGCTGGCAAGACATCTGGGTCTGGGACCTTTTGTGGGTTGGAGGAAGAAGCTGTGGGCGGCGTCTGCCTCAGTTGGCCAGTAAGCCTCTGGGGTGGGCAGTCTTGCTTGGGTGGGGGCAGGAAAGGCCTAAGGATGTTCTTGTTTTAGGCTCCAGTGGCCCTTTTTTGGGGGCTCAGGAGTGGAAGGAACCCTGTCCCTGCCCAGAACCTGGCGGGTGGCCCCTGACAGATGAACGCCACCACACTCTGACATGTTGTGATTGTGGTCTCTGTGTCTACGCATCCATGCCTGTCTGGGGGTGCCTAGCACTGTGCTGTGCTCCTACTACATATCCATAGAGGATAGACTAGTGGGTGGGCCTAGACTAGTGGGTGGGCCTGCTAGACCTAATTTGAATCTTGGCCTTGCCCTACCAGCTGGGAGACCACAGGCCGGGTCACTTGACCTTTCTGGACCTCATTTACTGACCTGTAAGATGGAGTGGCTGGGCCTGCCTGGCGAGGATTGGTGGGGACACATGCACGGTTCCTCATGTGGTACTGGGGCACCTTAGATGGTGGCCAAGGGCAGCACTGTTGAGGGCTGGAGGGAACTAATGGCTTAGTGTGGGGTGTTAGACCGGACAAGGAAAGGTGATGAAGAGGGCCAAGCAAGTCTGAGGGGGCCTGTGTGTGCTGCATGTTAGGAGTATCTGAGGTTTACAGAAGGGTGGGTTGCTCATAAGTGCTTCATGGGAGAGATGGGGCGGGGACTGACATGTTTTGTTCAGTAAACATTGAGCTCTCTGTGTTCCTGATACTGCGTCAGACACTGCTTTAGAGTGACTCAGACTCATGTCCTCACTGTCTACTGGGGTAGGCAGACACCCACTTAGACACCCATGAGGAGGCTTATTGTTGGTGGCAGTGTGGACCAAGTGCTGCCGTGAGAGTTCAAGTATCCTGGGGAAATCAGGAAAGTCTTGGAAGAGGAGACATGGGGGCCTGGGAATGCCATTCTTGGTAGTGTCATGGCCTAGAGGGAGGCCTGGCTCACCTGGGATGATGAAGGAACCACACATCTTCTGGGCCTGGTGGGCTCTGAGAACAGTGAATACAGACCCTTGTGGCAGATGGGAGATTGGCCTCTCTGGGGTCTCTTCCCTTGGGACTCCTGCCCCAGACTTCTCCTGGATGGAGCTGTGCATGACTGCTTGGCTAGGGAGCCTGGGTCCCTGGGGAGGGGCTGAGCTGCCCTTGAATGAGGGAGAGGCTTAGTACTGGGCTCCAGAGCCAGTCCCCTGTGAAGGTTGCCTCAGTGGCCATAGTGGGGCCTGATCCAGCTCTGCTGGGTGCCTAGGGAGGCCTGTTCCCTTCCCCCGCTCCTCTGAGGGGGGGGCCTGAGCCTTCGTGTCACCAGTCCTCCTCCCTTCGTGTTGCTTAGCAGGGATGGGTGAGCCAGGGCGTTACTGGCTCAGCCTCAGCCTGTGGGCTGGTGCCTCTCAGAAACCCCCTTCTGAGGCAGCCCCTGTGAGGTGGTAGTAGGGGAGGTTTGGGGATAGCAGGGGAGGAACTGAAGGAACAGGCAGCCTCTCTCCCTGCCCCTCTGCATGGTGGCTTAGGTGATAAACTGCTTATCCTCAGGTTGTCTCCCTGAGCCGAATGCAGAAGTGTGTTATTTAAATTTCAAAATCACATTTTTCTTCTAACAGCTGTCAGAGTCTCTGAGTGTCAACGAAAATTGGGCTTTAGCCGCAGCTCTGTCACCTCTTACACCTTCCCTTTCAGGAAGAATTCATCTGGTGGCCAGGGAGAGCTGGTGTGGGGTGGGGCAGACGGGGACCGTGGGGACAGGGAGAGGGGAGGTGACTAGGTGGATGGGGTCGGGTGAGCAGTGACTCCGGCCATGCTGAGCAGCAGGTGGGAACACCTGGGAGGAGGCCAGCCTCCCCATCAAGGGGTGCCAAGGCGTTTCCCCCTTGTGTTTCATTTCTTCCCCTTTCCTATCAGTGCTGGTGACTCGGGCTCCTGTCAGTGGGTGGGAGGATTTGCTTGTACTAAGGTGAGCGGGGTGTTGGTGACTTCATGTTTCATTGCCTTTGTGTCCAAAGAAGAAGGCGAGAAGGAAAGAAAGAATGAGTAGAACAGGAGAGAACAAAGTTTAACCCCAAGGAAAGGCTTTGTAATGGTAAAATTTGACATGTCATGGTTGGGACGAGGTTTTTGGGGTGAAGACATTTTCTGGTACTTCTAAAACAATATCTCCCAGGGGCACCTACTTGCTTCCCCTTGGGTATATAAGCCAGGCTCTGCCAGCAGTGGGGATGTGGGGTGGTTCTGGGCCGGGTCTCTGCTCTTTAGAGGCTCTCAGATGGCTCTGCAAGGTTCTGTCTCCCTCTCCACCCCCTGAGCACGCTCCTGGCTTAGCCATGAACTATACTCACCTGATTTATCCTGGTGGAAGGCAGGTTTTGGGTAACTGCCCTGGGAATGCCTCTTCCAACCATATCTGTTGATGCACTCCTTTAACCCCTAGGCTGTTGAAAGAAAGGAACAGGTCTGACTGGGGTCAGAGTGTGTGGAGGGAGGTGTGTGTGCGTGCATGTGCACCATGTGCACTGTGAGCATGTTATGTCTTTGCGGAGTGGAATGTGTGTATGGATTGGTATGTGTATGTATATGTGGGGTGGTATGTGTGTGTGAGGTGGTGTGTGTGTGTGTGTGTGTGTGTGTGTGTGTGTGTTGTGCCTGAGTGGGAATGAAAAAGTGGAGGGGGTGATGTGGCCCTTCTGTCAGGGGAACAATCACTGCCCTCAGCCCTCTTTTCTACCTCCTAGGGAAGCCCTGAGAACACTGGTGCAGGGGTGAATACAGAGGGACATTAGAGGATGGGAAGGCTATCTTCACGTGATTAACAAAAATAATTAGTGGACTAAACCTCTGTATGTGTATTTTGGGGCTTCCTACAGTGTGGAGGTTATGTCATCTTCTGGATGCTTCCGTCCCCTCCTGCAGAAGCAATGTGTACGTGAATTCATTCTTTAGATTCCAGGAAAATCCCTTGGGTGCTGTGCCCTGTTCTAGGTGCTGGGGAAATGTCAGTGAACAAACAAGGCAAGGGGGACTGTTGCTCTTATGGAGCTTATTTCGATTAGCCTGAGACAGAGAAAAACAGAAAACAAGCCAACAAACAAATTAACAGCAACAACAGAAAGATAGTGCTGAATGGCATGCAAGGATTAAATAGGAGGACAGGACAGAGGTGGCTGGTGGGTCATCCAGATTGGGAATGCCAAAATCTGACTCCCTGGAAGGATCCAGCCATGGGAAGTCTGTGGAATGGCAGAGAGCACATCTAGGGAAAGGTCCCCAGGGCAGGACACTGTGAGGGAGGGTGGGGCCTGGGACCCAGCGAGTGAGGTGGAGGTGGTGGTTTGGGAGGTTGGGCACCTAGGCAGGCAGGGGCCAGATCACTGGGATGCTGCAGGTAAGTTAAGGACTGTGGATTTCATTTTAAGAGTGATGAGAAACCTCAGTATGAGTTATGCTTTTTTTTTTTTTAATTTTTTTTAACGTTTATTTATTTTTGAGACAGAGAGAGACAGAGCATGAACGGGGGAGGGGCAGAGAGAGAGGGAGACACAGAATTGGAAGCAGGCTCCAGGCTCCGAGCCATCAGCCCAGAGCCTGACGCGGGGCTCGAACTCACGGACCGCGAGATCATGACCTGGCTGAAGTCGGACGCTTAACCGACTGAGCCACCCAGGCGCCCCGAGTGGATCTGTGGTGGCACAGAGCTAAGGACAACTGTGGTAATTTAGGCTTGAACAACAATGGGACGGCCATATATCAGGATGGGGAAGGGGGAGGAGAGTTCTCTGTCTGCCACAGTAGGCTGGAGATACTAGTCAGACCTTTAGACCTCTGTCTGGAAATGCCAAGTAGGCAGTTGGATGTAAGCCTGGAGTTCTGAGGAGAGGTTAGGGTTGATATATAGATTGAGAGTCGTTAGCATATAGATGGTGTTTAAAGCTCTGGACCCATGAGGTCACCTAGTGAGAGTGTGTAGACCGAGGGGGAGGTAGGTGGGGGCTCTCCAATGCAGAGGATGAAGAGCTAGCGCAGAGGAGGCTGAGATGAAGGCCAGTGTGAAGGGTACCAGGGGGAGCCAAGAAAAGCACGGGTCTCAGGAGAGAGGAAGGGGTAAGACGTGCTAAATGTAGCCAAGAGGTCAAGTTAGAGATGTTTAGAGACATGACCATGGCATTCGGCAGCATGGGGGTCACTAATGACCTTGACCGGAGTGTCCTTAGTGGGGCTGTGGGTTGGAAGCTTGATTTGGGGAGGATGGAAAAGAGGATGTGAGGTAGCAAGGTAAAAACAGCAACTGTAGGTGGCTTTTTGGAATTTCTTTCTGAAGAAGGACTTCTTATGGTGAGAAAAGTTTATTTCATAATCAGTAAAAAAATTTAGCTTATGGTTGGTGCTTCCAATCCTGCGTCCATTCACCACAAATAAAAAATGCTGATGAAGGTACAGGTGAATCACATCAATATGAAATGCCTCAATTTTGGCTTTTAATTGTTATAAATACAAAATTAAAGCTGATATGCTGTTGTGGGAACTGGTGTGAGCATGGTAAAAATCCTAATTAAACAAACAAACAAACCCACCCAAACTACATTTAAAAAGACATAGAACCCTCAAAAGTGGCTGAAAAAGTCCCTTAAAGTGTGAAATAATGAAATTTTAATTTTTAATTGCTTAAAACACAAAATTAAGCCTAATATGCCTTTTGAAGAATTGGAGAAAGCATACCAACAGTGGTTAAGATTTGACAAAATATAAAATGATATTCAAAAAGCAATCGATTTTTGGAATCGATTTTCAGTGAATTTGCCATTCATCAAATTGACTTTTGGTGTGTTGGTCTGCTTCCAAAAATACAGCTGACCCTGGAGGATGCTGGGGTAGCTGCGTGTTGTGTGGGGATGGAGGTGAGGGGAGAGTCCCAGAGAAGGTTGAGGATATAAGGTGGGGAGCCTGGACTAGCACTGCCACTTGGTGGGGGGCGGGGGGAGGCACCCTGAGCGGTGGGGGAAATGAAGGTTGCGGTCCCACTGGGTCCCTGGGCCTTGAGTGAGGACAGAGGACTGGCAGGCGAGGCATGCTGGGAGTGCAAGGTCATCTCTTGGGGAAGCTGACGGTATGCAGATGCATTCATGCAGATGGTATGGGGCTCCTGGCCACCGCTCCCAGCTGAGAGGAAGATCCTGGAGGTGCTGCTCTCTTAGGCTTCTGGATGAGCAGAGGGCGCTCTGAAGTCTGCCTCTTGCTCACCAGTGAGTGACTGGGGACCCTTCTATCTTTCGGGTGTCATGTGTGAGGCTGGGGCAAGGGGTGCGTGGGTTGGACTTCTTTTAGCAGGGTTATGTGAAAACAGAGATGTGGGGGAAGATCTTTCCAGCCGGGGAACACATTCTTAAACAAGCATTTATGGTGCATGTGCCATGGACCGGAAACTGTGTGAGGCATTTTTACCTACATTATCCAGTCTAATCTTTAGCATAGTCCTGTGTGTAGGCAGCCTGGGTGTTTTATCCTCATTTTGCAAGTGAGGAAAATGAGGCTCAAAGAGGTCACATAACCTGTCTGCACATGCTTGCTCTGCTAGTTGATGGCCCTGCTAGGTCCTCTGCCTCCCAGTTGGGCCAGAGTTCCTGCTCATAATCACTAGCCTGGCCCCCAGCAGGGACACTGTGAAGCCTGTGGAGCGAGCCTCAGGCCAAGAGTGATTTTCCATTTGTTACTTGATTATAATCTCTTCATTTCCACTAGAATGTAAGCTCCAGGAGGGCAGGAGCATTGCCGGTTTGGTTCATTTCTCTTAGCAGTGCTTTACATGTAGTGAGTGCTCCGTGTTGGGAATCTTGGGATTCCCTGGGAACCACTCTGTCAGGGAATCTTGAGTGGTGGCTGGGTGTGGATGGCCTCATGAGGCTGAGGGGTGTGGAGGTGATGGTGCAGATGGCTATAGCCCAACAGGGAAGATGGGCTCCCCTTAGCTCCCCACCTTTCCTGCCTTCCATCCATCCCTATTTAGTTTGTTTTGTTGACATCTCATTGTTGATGGCCTCTCTGCTCACCCTTATGTCCCTAATTATTTGGACTCAGTTGACTGTCCTTTTCTTTGAAGTTCTTGTCTTGGCTTCCATGACACCAGTGTCTCCTGACTTTCCACCACCTCCCAATGTCCACTACATGATGATGTCCAAGGCTTTGTCCTGACCCCTTTCCTCTTCTTTATTGTCACCCTCAAACTAGGCAACCTCATTTAGTCTAATGACACTAAATAGCTTCCATGTCAGTCATGGTGTTTTATGCCTCTTGCTCAGATGTACCTTCTGCAATCCAGACTCATTGATTCTTCTGCCTTTTCAGTATCTCCACTTGGACATCTAGTAGGCATCTCAAACTTCAGTGAAAACAGAATTATGTGTTCAGTTCTGCCCTCCTTCTCCCCTTTAGGTCTTTCCTGTTTCACAAAGTGATTCCACCATCTACCTGGTGCTCCGGCCCAAAACTTCAGAGTTTTCCAGGATTTCTTTTTCTTCCTATTCAGCATCTGACCCATCCTGTTGGTTTTCTAAGTTATTTGCCGAATGGGCTCAGTTTTTGACATCTTTGTAGTTACCACTCTACCTTTTCTTCTTTTACTTTTGCTTCATTAAGGAAGCTCCAGCCACTTTATGGTTCCTTTTGCCTATGAACACACCAAGGTCATGCTTGTCTCAGGACCTTTGCACCTGCTTTTCCTTTTGCTTGGGATTCTCTTACTTTGGATTTTTTGCACATTTTACTCCTGCCCATCATTCTATCTCAACTTGGATGTTACCTCCTAGGACAGCCCCTTCCAGACCCCAGTCATTCTCTTCTGAATTTCCTTATGTATTTTCTTCATGGCACTTATCAGCACTTTATTTTTGTTTTTAATTTTTTTAATGTTTATTTATTTGTGTGAGAGAGAGAGACACACACACAGTGCAAGTGGGGGAGGGACAGAGAGAGGGAGACACAGAATCTGAAGCAAGCTCCAGGCTCTGAGCTGTCAGCACAGAGCCCGATGCGAGGCTTAAACCCACAAACTGTGAGATCATGACCTGAGCCAAAGTCGGATGCCCAACCAACTGAGCCACCCAGGTGCCCCATCAGCACTTTAAATTACCTTACTATTTATATGTTTATTACTGGTCTTTCACTAGACTGAAAGCCTCTGGAGAGAAGGGACTCTGTCTTTCCAGTTCGCAGCTGGATTTCTAGAGCATGTGGTCAGTATCTGAAAATATTTGTTGACTGACAGCTGTGTGACTGACTGGCAGTTGATAGGAAATTGGGGGCTGTGCATGAAGGCAGCCGGTGTGGCTGTGACCCCTGTATATATGGGCATGTTTCTGTGTGTATACATGCTGTGTTTGTATGGGGCCAGGGTAGATTCCTTTTAGCCTGTTTCTAAACGAGGTGGGATGGGAGCTTTCTCACTCCCTGTAGCCGTCAGAGTCTTATACTTGTGTGGGTGCCCAGGGGCTCAGTGTGGACTTGGGGCTGGACATTGCAGCTGGAAAAGGGGTTAGGGGCAAGCAACCAGGCTGGCAGACTCCTGGAAGGCCAGAAAGGGAGCAGAAACACCCGAGGACCCATTAGCCTGCAAGTATCATAGAATGGTGAGCATCTTATTTCTGTTCCCATGGGGAGAGGCCTGTTGGTTGTTAGAAAGTCTACCTTGATGAGCTTCTTGTTTGGGTAGTGGGGGGGGGGGGGGTGAAGCCCCAGAAGGCATGCTCTACAAATTGCCTTCTGCTGAGGGTGGGCTTGGTAAATGGTGTGCTGGGTGGGATGTGTGCATATTTGAGGAATGGGCATTGGCAACTCAGCCTGTGCTCCAAGTCAGTGGTTCTGCAACTTTGGAAGGCAGCCTCAGAGTCACAGGGCAGCTTGTGAAATCCAGATTCTTAGGGACCAGCCATAGAGCTCTTGACAGAAAGGCATGGGGCCTGTGCATTTGTGTGTAACAGGCACTTCAAGTGACTCAACCAATGCAATGAAATTTAAGAACCTTGACTGTAAATCAGTTACTTCCCTCCCACTGACCAGACCAACCAGACTGACCAGGCACACTGCTGAGGGAATGGGAGATGGGCATAAGAATAAATACTTTGATTTTATTTTGTTTAATTAATTAATTAACTATTTTTATTTTAGAGAAAGACAGAGTGTGTGAGTGGGGGTGGGGCAGGGAGAGAAGGAGAGGGAGAGAATCCTAAGCAGACTCCATGCTGTCAGCACAAAGCCCGATGCGGGGCTCAATCTCATGACTTGAGCCCAAATCAAGAGTCAGATGCTCAACCAACTGAGCCACCCAGTGTTGTTATTTTAATAGCAGTGCATTTTAACACATAGTAGAAAAATGCAGAACTAACATAGATGTTATCATTTAGGACAAATCTGGGTAGGTATTGAAAAATTTAAAAAAGTGAGTCAATTGAGAAATTTAAAGATTTCATTTGAGAATTAAGAGATTTGAAAGAGAAATTTGACTGCTGTGTGGTGAGCCCATCTCCATATGGTGTCACACGGATATTTTAAAGATACCAGTTTGACGATCCAGGGACACATGGTCTTTGGCTCAGGGGAGCCCTCCAGGAGGGAAGAGGGGAGGTGGGTGAGGCTTCGCTGGGGTGAGGGAGCCCTTCTGCAGTTGTTTCCTGGCCCTGCTGTCACGGAGGGACAGGAAGGGAAGGGCGTGAAGGGCGTGAAAAAGCCAAGCCGTGTCCCCAGGGGCTGGAGCTGGGAGGCTGAGTTCACTGCGGTTTTGGAAAAGTACCAGGCATGGTTCTATCCCCACTCACACACCCTGAGGCAGCTGTTTCTCATCTACTCCTTGGCCCAGCTGGGCTCCTCTCGGCAGGCGTGGGAGACCCGCGTGGGTAGGAGCAGAGTGAGTGTGGAGAGCTGGCTGGCCCAGGCCTACGATGAACTTCTAGTTCCTGGGTCCTTCTCAGCTCCTGTGTGGTCTCTGCGGGGGACGGAGGGGTGGGGTAGCAGGGGCCTCCCTCCCTGCCCTTTGCACATTTTAGTTCAGGGGCTCAGGCCCACACTGGGTGAGGCTGTTGTTTGCAATCCAGCATTTCTCCTTTCTCCCCCAGTAGGGGTTCCTGAAGAGAAAACAAAGCCTTCTGAACCCATGGGAGAGGCGCTTAGTGGTGAAGGAGAGACAGTGGATGTGGGAAGGGGCTGTCTGGTGGGCTTGCCTTCCCCTGGCACATATTTCCTCACAGGTAGGGAAAGCCGTGCTTGGGCCAGCTTCTGGGTCCGTTCTCCACAGGGCCGGTACCTGCTCAGGGAGGATCAGAAGGGGCATCTTCCCTGTAACTAGGCAATTGCTGTTACTGTTGCCACATTTATTGTTTTTTTTTTTTTTTTTCTAGGAAATTTACCAAGTTTTGGCCCAGGGGTTTACATTTCCCACCCCCCTAGCACAAGCTTTCACTATTCAGACTACAAATGGAAGGCACTGAGGCTGTAATTACAGCGGCATTAGCTCAGGAACACGCTGAGAGGAGCAGGAACAGGGCACCTGGGGAACCTAAAAGCAGCCGCGGGCCTAAATTAGCTGCTGCTCCGCGTGCGTTGTCACCCTGCTCTTCTTTGGGGGCCCCCTCCATCCTCACTCTCTGCTCTCCTCCACCTCTGCCCCAGGCTGCTTTGCTTGCTCTTCCCCTCTGCCCGCCAGCATCCTGACAGGTGCAAGAAACACAGAAGAACAACCTGGCTGGTGTAGAGGTGGTGCCCCCAGAATAGCCTTTGTGTGGACGTGTGTCCTTGGATCTCGATGTGGGCAGGCTGGTTTGGCTGCAGCTTAGGGGACAGCTTGGGAGGCCGCACCCCACCGGGGACAAGCCCTCGCTGTGCTCTCCTGGGCCTCACTTTCGGTCTCTGTGTCCAGGCATCCTGAATTGCTGTCAGGTCCTCCCAGCTTTTGCCCCAGCTCTTTGTTCCCTTGGCCTGGGACCCCGTTCCTACTCTTTTTGCTTCCTCTGACTCATCCTGTAGGTTCAGGCGAGATGTCACTGCTTCTGTGACCCCTGGTCTGGGCAGGATGCTTTCCTCTCTGCTGCTACAGCACCCTGACTTCCCTGATGCACAGCTTAGCACTGCCATGGGCCACTCCCCTGTCTCCAGCTGGGTCTCTGGGGAAGTGCTTGCACCTAGTAGGCCTTTAGTAAAGAGTTGAAAACCAACCTTGATTCCTTTTTGGCTTTAATCCCCCTTTTGCTTTCACAACAAGAAGAGAGGGAACTTTTTCTGCCATTCTAGGGCTGTTGTTGGCAGGGTGTCGAGGTGAGGCCCAGTCTTCATCCATTGTCTCCTGACTTTCACATCTGAGTCCTTCTGGACTGGGCCTTTACATTGATACTTGATTAGACATGGCCTTGTATTGACCACTATTGCTGGCTCCACATCAGTTTGGCTTCTTTAACAGTATTAGCCAACAACTTCTAAGTACTTGTTACATATTAGATATTGTTCCAAGTACATTTATTCTTTCACTCGTCAAATTTGCATTCAACACCTACCATGTACCAGGCATTGGGAAGTATGGATATGGCAGTAAGTACAACCAATAAAGCCCCTGCTTTCAAATGGAGTTTATATGTAACACAAACAAACAAATGACTAAGGAAGTGTATACTCTGGCAGATGGTGATGAGTTGTGGGAAAAAGAGATCAGAGAAAGGGTAAAGGGAGTGACTTGTTACATATATGGTCGGAAAGGATTCACAGATAAGGTAACATTTGAGCAGAGACCTGAAAGAAGTGAGGAAAGGTCACGGAGGAGAGCTTTCCAGGAAGCGGAAGCAGAAAGTGCGAAGGCCCTGAGGTCAGGGCACATTCCAGGAAAAGCAAGGAGGCCAGTGTGGCTGGAATGGAGGAAGTGACCAGGAGGAGGAGGTGAGGTCACATAGAGCAGTGCTGGCTAACAGAAATATGAGTCATCTATATAATTCTAAGTGTTCTAATAGCCACATTAAGAAAGTAAAAAGAAGCAAGTAAAATTAATTTTAACCATACATTTGCTTAATATATTTTCAGAATATTATTGATTCAATATATAGTCAAACTAAAAAATTATTAATGAAATGCTTTATTATTTTTTTTTCATAGTGAATCTTCAAAATCTGGAGTGTATTTTCAAAATCTGGTGTGGACATCTCATTTTGGGCTTAGCCACATGTGGCTAGTGGCTACCATATTGGACAGCACAGATATAGGGCCTTGAAGACCAGGCCCAAGCCTCTGAATGAGGGGAAGCCATAGGAAGCTTTGAGGCCTAGGAGCATTATCTCTCTGCCTTATGTTCTAGAAGGTTCACTCCAGCTGCGATGAGAGGATTGTTTTGAGGCAGGGGGTGGGGTGGGTGCGAGGATAGAGCAGGGAGCCTAGGAAGGAGGCTTTTGCCAGGATGTGGTGATGATGGCTTGGACCACACTGGGAGCAGCGGTGGCGGTGAGAAGTGGTTGGATCCCGGATGTATTCTGGAGGTGGAACTGGTTGGTTTTTCTGACGTGGTGTGTGAATGAGAGAGGAGTCAAGGGAGTACCTAGAATTTTAGCCTGAGCTAGTGGGAGGGTGAATTGTTTTCATACAGATGAGGGGAACTGGGGTGGAGGAGCAGCATTGGGGAGAATGTGTGGGTTTGGTTTGGGGCCTGTTAAGGTTGAGATGCAGTGTCAGCCTTTCAGGTAGAGTGGGCAAGTAAACAGGCAGCTGGACGTGTGAATCTTGTACTCACGGGGAGGCTTGGCTGGGGACAAGCCATGAGTGCCCTGGGAAGTGGGTGCACATAGAGAAGAGGGGCTGAGCCCTGGAGGAAAAGGTGGATAGTTGTGAAGGTGCATGCAGGGTGGTAGCAGGAAGCCCAGTGGAGAGGGCAAGACTGTGAGGAAAGAGGGCCAGATGGGATAACCTGCTGTGTCTAGTGTCCAGATGGGCTGAGGGGGAGGAAGCCCCAGGATCCCTGACCACTGGCAAGAGGGGGAAGCAGACGCTAGGCTGCAGTGGGTCCAGGTGAGACCAGAAGGGGAGAAAGAGATTGCTGGTATGGATGACTCCTTTGAGAGCTTTTGCTCTAAAGGAGAGCAGAAAAATAGGATTACCTTAATGGTGGCTATATGGTCACAAGGAGGCTTTTTTCCCTTAAAGATGGGTGATATAGTAGCTGATGGGGATGATCTAGTAGACAGAGCAAAATTATCATGCAGGAGAGAGGAAAAAATGAGCTATCTCATTCACACTTACAACCGTGCTATGTGCTAGGTACTATTTTGCAGATGGGGAAACTGAGGCAAAGGAAGATTCAGTCATTTGTCCAAAGCTGTACAGCTAGTAAGTAGCAGGGCCAGGAGTTGAATACAGATGGCTCAGTTCTATAACACCCAGTCTTAACTGCTATGCTACTGCTTCTTGGTTTCCTAGCTAGATTTGTGAGCTCTTTAAGAATGGGGCCTCCTCTTACACATTTCTATCTGACACAGCACCTAGCCAAGAGAGGGCTGTGCAGAGGTGGGGTTTGCTAGATCTTTAATGACCAAGAGACCTGAACACCAGGAATGGTGCTGGGAATGCTCGGACACCTGGGCTGGCCACGGGAGGCGGGGTGTGGGGCATGGTGTTAGCTTGCCTCAGTTTGTGTCCTTCCCACCACCTCCCGGGACATTGCATGAAGTGGATGGTGCTCAGGAAATACTGGCTAGATGAAGGATGAGTGAAAAGGCTAAGGCTCATCCATCCTAAAACCTAAGCTGATGATTCTTCTGGTGTACACAGTGTTGGCATGACCTGGTTCCTGCTCTGGTTTACCACCAGTGTGCTGGGTGGCCTTGCCCACTCACTGCGTCAGTTTCCTTAGCTGTAAAATCAAGAGGTAGGGCTAGGTGGCCTCCCATCTGGCTCTCCCCAGAATGTCTCAGGTGGGCATGTATGGGCTGGATTCCTGCCTCCCTCCAGTCTGTCATCAGGATGGACAAGAGGCACTGTGGGTGGGGTCAGCTGGCAGTGGAGGGTCAGGTGGTCCTTAGAAGAGCCGAGACTTGTGGGATGGGGTAGCCAGCACAAAGGGAACTTTACAGATTGTGGGAATCCTGCTTCGTGTCCAAGACATCTCACTCCAATGGCAGAGCTCAAAGCCATGGTGCTAACGGCCGAGTCCCAACATCTAGCACATGCGCCCTTTAGTTGGTTATGCGCTTAGCCCCATTAGAGTCTGAGGCTGGACTTCAGCCTCTTACCTCTACTTCCGGGGCTCCCACCTGGATCTTCCTTTTTAGGGGTTCTCCATGCTAACTAGCTGCTGTAGCACCCCTGCCATGTGGCATTTTGAAATGTGTAGGGACAGTTTTCAGTGGTCCTGTGGTGGGGGTGAGGGTGGTGGTAGTGGTGGCTGCTGAAGATCCCATGATGAGAATTGTCCCTCCCTAAATGCCAGCAGTACCCAGAGCAGAAGCCTGTTCAAGTGTGCCATTGCAGGGTGCTCAGGGGCCTGGGAGCCCATCTTGCCTCAACTGCCACTCAGTTGTGTGATCGTGAACCAGTCATTTTATTTCCCATTATCCACTTTTGTGAACAGGGCATGAACACCTACCTAGTTGCTTGCCTTTAAAAAAAAAAAAATGTTTATTTTTTTTATTTTGAGAGAGAGAGAGAGAGAGAGAGAGAGAGCAGGCACACCCGAGTCGGGGAGGGACAGAGAGAGAGGAAGAGAGAGAATCCCAAGCAGGCTCCACTGTGTCAGCAAAGAGCTGGGTGGCTATCTCACAAACCGTGACATCATGACCTGTGCTGGAATCAAGAGTCAGACACTTAACCCACTGAGCAACCCACTCCCTGCTAGTTGCTTGCCTTTTGGGTTGTGGTAAGTTTTAAATGAGCCTGGATTAACATTCCTCATCATCTTGACTCGCCACAGGTAAGGCTGGCTGTGCACCAGGTGCTGTCCTAACCTGTGTATTCCCCCATTTTAATCCTTACTGCCTGTTGGGTGACCCGTTTCACGGAGGAGGAAACTGAGGTAGAGGGCATCTTGAACCCTGGGAGGTGTGCCCAGTGGGCCTGTGGCGGTGGTCTTCCCGTGCCCCTGCAGGCCCATGACCTCCCTTTCCTTCACCCCCAGGGACAGGGGCAGACCCGGTGGCCAGTGCCAAGAGCAACCACTGCCTGGATGCCGCCAAGGCCTGCAACCTGAACGACAACTGCAAGAAGCTGCGCTCCTCCTACATCTCCATCTGCAACCGCGAGATCTCTCCTGCGGAGCGCTGCAACCGCCGCAAGTGCCACAAGGCCCTGCGCCAGTTCTTCGACCGCGTGCCGGGCGAGTACACCTACCGCATGCTCTTCTGCTCCTGCCGAGACCGGGCGTGCGCCGAGCGCCGCCGGCAGACCATCCTGCCCAGCTGCTCCTACGAGGACAAGGAGAAGCCCAACTGCCTGGATCTCCGCGGCGTGTGCCGCACCGACCACCTGTGCCGGTATGCCCGCCCGCAGCCCCCACTCCGCGCTCCCGGGCCCCAGCGTGCGCGCGCAGACACCTGCCTTCCGCTTGCTCGTTCTGACCCGCGTTTACGGTTTGTCTGCCTTCTCTGTGTTCACTCGTGCTTAGCACTGTGGGAATCCACAGTGAACAACCCAGCAAGCATAGAATTTCATAGACCCTAGAGCCTGCTGGGCTGAGAAGGGACCTTCAGTGAATTCGGCCCCACTCCTGAAGGAAACCGCCACCTCATGTCCCATTGAGGTCATGTGGCGGGCAGGATGGGGCCCTCCTAAATCGCAGAGGCAGCTCCTTACACACGGAGAGCAGAGCCATTCTGGTGCTGGGGCAGGGTGTGGGTTTGAGTCTGACTGCCCAGGTTTGACTTTTCTACTTACTAGCTGTGTGACTCGGAGCAAGTTGTAAAAATTTCCCGAGTCGCTGCCATTCCTTCACCTGTAAACAGGAGTAAAAATGTCCACATTTGGTTATTGTGAGGATTAGGTGACATGATGTGTGTCGGAAGGTTAGCACAGAGCCTGGCGTATACTCCATTTTGATAAGCATAGCCTGATTATTAGCAAGGTTTTTTTCGGTTGTCATTACCGTGAGTTGAAATTTGCTTCTGTATAGTTCTTATGTCTTCCCTGTTTGTTGTTAAGCATTTGTTTAGTCCCTGTTGCATCCAGCGCTCAGTTCTAAGACCTGGGTGTGCAGAGGTGAACATTGTGCTCTCTGAGGAGCAGCCTGTCCAGAAGGGGACACAGACAAAGCAGGGATCCCAGTGCAGTGGCTCTCAGATGAGGCAGCATGGGGTAGGGACATCTGCTTTAGTCTGGGGCTCTAGAGGAGGGGGCCTTGAGCTAAACCTTGAAAAATGAGAAGGTGAAAGCCAGGGAATGTGTCAGCTGGAAAAGCATATGCAAAAGGCTGGAGGGTAGGAGAGAACCTGGCCTCATGGGGAACTGCAGATGGTGGGTGCACATGGAGTGTGGGTTGTGAGGTGGGGAGGCCACAGGTGGGGCTGCTACAGAAATAGAGGCCATGGTGGCGCAGAGATATTCAGAGATTGCTTACTGTGTCCTGGATGCTGGTTTATTATATGGTTTGTCTAATTTAATTCTCACAACAAAACTACTGGGTAGATAACTATTATCATCTTTATCTGTCAAAAGAGGAAATAGAGACATAGAAGGTAGCTTGCCTAAGGTCACACAGCTCATACATTTCAGAGCTGGGATCCATCCATCCACACTGCTTTTTCCAGTGTAGCATCCTGGCCTGGACTCAGATAGTGGCTGTAGGGATGAACAGAAGTGTATCATTTCAGATATGATTGGTAAGTAGACTTGACAGGACTGGGTGATTGGTTGAAAGTTCCCTGGAGGCAGAAGTCATTTCTGTTTTGTTTACTCCAAACCTCGTCCTACACGTAAAGCCTGGCACATGGTGAGCACTCCACAGACGTTTCTTGAATGGATTAAATGAACGGTGACCACTATGTTTCCTAGTTAAGTAATTATGGGATGAAGGAGCCATTCAGTGTGGGGGGGTTTTGGGTGTGTAGCATTTGAGGTGCCTGGAGGACCATTGCCATGCCCCAGGCAATGTCTGGGGCATGCTCAGTAAAGAGGCTGGAGTGGAGAAGTGGGTTTGGGAGTTGCTGGGCACCTCATTGGTGATTAAAGCCCCAGCAGTGAGTGAAATGGTGCAGGGTGGATTGGTGGAGCCCAAGAGGGAGTCTAGGCTGGAGAGGCCTACAGATTTGGGCATCCTCAGTGTTTAGGTGATGAGAGAAGCCTTTGGTGTGGATAGTGAGGCAGAACTCTTCTGGAAATACCATTTGTTCAGGGAAGGGCAAAGGAAGTGGGGCTTGTGGCAGGGAGGCTTGGAGGGTGGAAGGATAGCCAGGAGGAAGTGGGCCAGAATCCAGGAGAGAGGGGTTCCTGAGGGAGGGGGTGACTGAGACATGGTGCCTCATGGTGTGTACATGTGTGTACAAGAGAGTGTGTGAGTGTGCCTGTGAGGAAGTGTGAGAGTGTGTTCATGGGGGGGGGGGCGTATGGATGTGTGTGAGTTTGAGAGTACATGAGTGTGAGAGGGAGTGTGTGAATCTGTGTGAGTGAGTGAGTGACGGGTGGAAACCAGCTGTAGTTGGTTCAGGCATGGCAGGAGGCAGAAGTGGAGGCAAACCCTCATGTTGAGGACATGCACGCACAGGAGAGAGAGAGAGACACACACACACCCCGTGATAGAGGCTGCAGGGGGAAGAGAGGCCTCTTTCTACCATGGGAGTGCCGGTGGGGTGGGGAGCGTGTTCGATGAAGGGGAAGTGCTGTTTTGGTTTGGAAAACAAGCACTGCCTGAGTTCAGAGACAGGCCTGATCCCAAGAGCTCGCTGCAGGGCTTGGGAAAGCTGTGAAGATGGTAGGCTTTTCTCTTTTGCTTACTTAAAAAAAATAGGCCTTGTCACTTACAGACACTGATTGAGGTGATTTAAAACAAACCACACATACAACAAGAGGATGGTTAGAGGCAGAAACCCAGGGCCCTGCAAAGGAAGTCGGGAGCCAGTGCCTCAGGTGTGCGATCTAGCAGTCACTGAGCTGGAGCTCTGTGCCTCGTGGTGGCTGGGATAAAGTGGGACCATGATGGCCCACACGAGTTCCAGAGCACACTGGAAGGGAGCATGGTAGTTCTTGAATGGACATAACATCCTCTCCTTCTTCTAAGTGCTGACATGACCCACCAGGCTGTTACACATAGTGTATGTGGAATGACAGATGGATTAGGAGCTGGGCCTGGGAGGGAACTGGAGGGCCAACCTGAGTCCAAGTCCAGTGACGACAGGCTGGAACATGCAGGAGCCTGTGCGCACCTGTGGGCCAGGTGCACCAAGGCCAGCGGACGAGCCGGCCTCAGCCGTCTCCATGAGGAGCGGTAGCAGACAAGCCACAAGAGCACCAGCATCCCCTTCATGAGTCCTGTGTTAAGGGAGGACAGTGTGTGTGGTTCCTCAATGTGGGGGTGGGGGAGGTCCATGGTCCTGAGTGAGAGGGGGGGAGTTGAGAGCAGGATAATTTCAGGCTTCTAGAACATCTGTGTCTGTTTAAAGAGCCGGAGGGGTTTTTTTGTTTCTCCAGGGGTGAAACAAATTCCAGGGGTGGGGGAAGCCAGAAACGGGAGATGGGGATTAAGCCTCCTATTGTAGAACCAGAAGGGGTGTTTCAATGAGATTAAGGGTTGAGAGAGTCTGGAATGAGGCGTCCCTGGAGCTAAGGGCTGACAGCCTCTGAGAGGCACTAAGCCAACTGGAGGAGGCTCCATGCAACAGGACATAAATTTAGACAGCGATCGCAGGACCCTCCAACAGTGCAGTCTCTTCATGTTTGAATTCGGTCAAGTGTTGAAGTTCTAGGTGCTCCAGGATGAGGTGACAGGGTGAGCTCTCGGTCTAGAACCGGGCATTCCTCTAACCCTCCCTGCCCAGCTCCCATTCCTGAACAGATTTAAAGTGTGGTCCTGAAAGTGGTAGGACAGGGCTGAAGGAGGATCTGCATCCAGGATGGGGCTGGCAGGGCCTGGAGGTTATAAAAGCCTGGCCAGGTGTTCTCTGGGGAGCTTTGCCTATGACTCAGAGCTGAGGCTTGAGGTACACTGGGGTGAAACAGATTGATAGGTGGTGGGTGGAAGTGGTCACTGTGGTCACCCTAGAGCTGGCAGACCTGCCCCTGGTCTCCTGAGTGGTCCCAGGTGGGCCATTTCACTCCTCATGCCCTTGGTTTCTTCACTGATCACATAGGGATGCTCACCAGTCTGCAAGGACCCTTCCCAGGTCTGTGAGTCTGGGTTTGGGGGCAGCTTTCTCCTCCTGCACCTCCACTTGAGGTATATTTCTGGGAAGATGAGCTCTTGGCACAAGAGAATACAACAGAGACCCCTTGTTGGGGTAGAAGGCATGGGAGGGCAGATTTGAAGGACCTAGGGACAGGCCTGGAAGGGGAGGAGTTGATGTTTTTCCATGTTCTTGCAAGCCTGACTTACGGACCCATGGACCCTTTCCCCATGTCACGGAGGAACCCAGGAGGTGATGGGTGGCTGGAGGGGGGCATGAAGAGAAGAGGTAGCCCAGACTTTGTTCTCCATATGCCTAGGGAGAAGCACCCTCCCTTTCTTGCCTAGCATTGGATCCTTCCAGGTTTCTGCCCTCCAAGATAGGCACCACAGGTGGAAATCTTTACTGTGAAATGGGTGAGCTCAGTGCCGTGACGTTTAGATCAGGAAACGGAGACCCCAAGCCTTCCTTTCCTGGTCACTTTAATGGACAAAACTGGCTTTGATGGGGATCATGGGAAAGCTTCTTTGGGCTGACTCTTGGAGAATGAGGCTCTTGCTGGCAGGCATCTCTTGGGACATGCCTGGTGCTCCAGTGCTATAGCACCCAGTCCTCACTTTGCCAAGCCTGCCTGGCCCCCTTCGCTTTCCTGCTGGGGGAGTTGGGGCCTGGCTATGCTTCTCTCCGAGTGAATCTTGGCCCAGGATTCCTGGGGGACAGCTCTGCCAGAGCCCACCTCAACTGGCACTGCATTAAAGCAAGTCTGTTGATCTGCTTTGTGGCATACCCAGGGGCAGGCCTTGTACATCCCCAGTGTGATATTTAACAGACTCCACTGTGCTGTCTTATGAAATGTCACTAAACACAAGGTGTTGGGGTTTGAAGAAGCCTTTGGTTAAACAAGGACATCTCTGTGCTGGGGCCAGGGTTTATGGGAAGCACTTCTGAATCCTCCCCTGACTCTTTGGAGCAGGATCAGCGTGGAAGCTTCCTGCTCCCTGGCTCCAACTGGCCCTGAATTTGAATGCTCTGTCTCTGGCTTTTGTCTGGTTTGTATCCCATGAGCCTTTAGAGCTGTAAACTTAAGTCCAGGAGAGGCTTTTCCTTTAAAAGTCTTCTGATACAGAGTCTGGAAAGCCCAGAGAATCTCTTGGAATGAATCCATGGAATTTGGCTGAATTCTCTCACCCTAGCCCCCCAATGGGCCATGACCTACTTTTTTTTTTTAACACAATCTTCTGATGTCTACTCTCCGCTTATACTTATTGCAAGGACAGTCTGGATTGTGTGTGTGTGTGTGTGTGTGTGTATGTGCTGTATGTGCCTGGGAAGCTGTGGGGAAGATGGTTATGTTGTCCTGTAAACTGTGTCCCTTTTAGGCCTCGTTTAGAAGAGGCCCTCTGAAATGCCCTGTTCCTCTTGGTCTGCCAAGAGGATATAAATAACTCGGTGCTGGCCCTGTGCCATGTCCTGGGCTGTAATTTAACCTCTGGGTGCTGAGGATGTGTATAAATAGATTCCAGCCTGGGGCTGCCCTGGCTGCCTGGGCCCCCTGTGCAGTGGACACTGTCCTTGTCCAGGAGGACTGCCGGGAAGGCAGAGGGGCTGGGGACCCCGTCCCTACCCCCCTCCCCCCAATCAAGGTTGTCCACAGGGAGCGGGGAGGAGTCTCTTCAGCAAGCTCAGCCTCTTGCCTCACTGGGGCATGTCTGGGGATGTAGGCAATATATATGGACAGGTTTGCATTTGATTCTTGGCTCCTTGGGGTGGTCCCTCAGCTTCCTTTGGACTCTGTAGAATCTGTTGACTGATGCTTTCAGCGAGTTATCTCCATAAACAGCAGCAGGTGATTATTTGCATGGGGTGAATGGGCTCTGGGGCTTCTAAGCCTTCACTTCTTTTAAAGGAGAGGGTCTGGAATATCTTGAAATCATATACAAAGTTTTGTGTGTATGTTCCAGAGAGAAATGCGTTGCTTTCATTAGATTCTTAAAGGGTTCCTTCATCTCTCAAAACTTAAGAACCTCTGCCTTGTCTAGATGGCCAGCTTGGATTGGCTGCCTGGAGGACTGTGAATGATTGATTAGCAATACGTGCTACAGGCACAGGAGGGGCACAATGGCTGCCCTGCTGGAATCCAGCCAGTGTTCCTGGGCCCAGTGGGTCACCTGGAGCAGGAGGAATGCAGGTCTTAGGGCCATTGCTTTTTTCATCTGACAGCTATTTATTGATCATCCACTGTGGACCAGGTCTCGTACTCAGATCAGAGAGTTATTGAAGTAGATGGAGGTCCTTGTCCTCAGTTTGCTTATAGTCTAGCGTCAACACTCTGTTTGTTGCCTCTGCAGCGAGAATAGAGCCACACAATAAACTAGATGATAGCATTTCCACTCAGGTTCTCTTGACGTCACAGTTCTGCTCTGCTACCTACCAGGTCTCCCCTGGGTCACTTTGGTAACAGTGAGAGCAGCCATACACATGAACCTGGCTTAGGGGTCTGCCCGGTCTTGAGCAGAGCTCAGAACCCCACATCCCAGTCTACCTCCAGAGCAAAGCTGTACCCAGGAGTGCCATGGGGTAGAGACATCATTCTTTTCCTGAAGCAAACCTAACCAGCAAGGTTGCCAGTGGAGGGAGACGCTTCGTGTGGCAGCATCCTGGGATCTTTAACCTTACCAGAGACACTGGGAATCCCATGCTGGCTCCTGCTGCTGGCCTTAGCAAGGGTCCTGCCCAAATGACTCCTCTTGGAATTTCCTGTGATACATTGAGACCAAGCTGGAATTTTGAACATTATTTTACTAAGGCTCTGGGAAAATAAACACAGTGAGAAGCTGCTGCCTAGACATCTAGTTTACATCTTCCGGCTTTGCCTGCTGCAGGGGTATTAGCATGGCTGGGCAGAGAGTGCCTTTAACCTTTCCCATCCAGGCTAACTGTCTGGGCATGTGGGCTGCATAGAGCTTACGCCCCACAGAGATGTGGTGGTGCACCCCTTGTCTAGCTAAGGTCCCCTCTTGCAGAGTTCTGCACAAGAACCCCTCTAGTACTGGATGATTGGCAGGAGGAATGACCCATCTGGGAGAGATGCCACTATGCAAAGAGGATCAGAATATAAACCAGTAAGGTCTGTTCCTACCATAGGCATTACCTACGCTTGTGTGTGTGTTTGCTTAGATGGGACCAGGGCACACTTTCAGCTGCCATCATCTTGGTTGTGCCCTAGGATCCTTGATTATTTCCACTTCCACTCATTGATATGAGCTGTCTACTGGCTTGCTACTTAATATCTTAGGGTTGCTCTAACAAAATTCCATAGAAGGGGATGGGGTGCTGAAACAGCAAACATCTTCTCACAGTTCTGGAGGCTGGAAGTCTGAGATCAGGGTAGCAGCATAGTTGAGCTCTTGGTGAGGGTCATGTCCTCAAGTGGCCTTCCTTGGAATGTGCACGCAGAGAGAGATCTGGTGTCTCTTCCTTTTTATATAAAGGCACAAATTCCATCATAGGGGTTCTACCCTCATGATCTAATTACCTCTTGGAAACTCTACCTCCAAATACCATCACACTGAGGATCAGGGTTTGAACATATCAGTTTGGAGGGACATGAACATTCAGTCTATAGCATGAAGACTTACCCTTCATTCAAAGCCTGTTTGGTCCCCATCTCCTAGCTATGTCTTCTACTGATGCTTTCTAGAACTTTGCTGTATACTTCATGTGGCACTGATCACATGACTTTCCTTTAGCACTGTGTCTCCCTAGTTAGGTCTCTGGTTTTGTTGTATTTTTATGTTACTACTCTGTTGACTTATTTAACAAATATTTATTGTATGTCAGGCACTGTGCTAGGCATGAGAACATGATAGAGATGGTCCCTGAACCCCTGGAGCTTACATAGTCTGATGGAGGAGATAGGAGTAAACGGATAAATATATAATTAACATTTGCAAAATGAGCAGGATGTAGAAATAGAGGATAATGGGGAAGGAGGGGAGAGCTACTTGGACAGGGGGCCAGGACAAATTTATCTGAGGAGGCGACATGTAACGGAGACATGACAAACGAGAAGCCATAGGTAAGACAAATGGGGGAGAACATTTCACGCAGAAGAAAGAGCATGTGCAGAGGTTTGGAGGAGTGGGGGGTTTGCATTGCTGGGGAAATGAAAGAAAGCTGGTATGGCTGGAGCAGAAGGGACTCTGGGGGAGAAGAGCAGGAGGAAGTGGAGGGGGCAGGCAGTGCCAGGTCACACAGGGCCTTGCAGGCCACGGCAAGGAGTTTGGGTTTTGTTGTAGATTGAAATGTAGTTGACATACAACATTACATCAGTTTCAGGTACGTGACATAATGATTTGACAGTTCCATACGTTATGCAGTGTTCATTATGGTAAGTGTAGTCATCCTGTGTCACCACACAAAGTTACTACAATATTATTGACCATATTCCCCATGCTGTACATTACACCCTCATGACATATTTGTTTTATAACAAGGAATTTGGATTTTTTTCTGAGTGCAATTAAAGGAAGCTTTGAATCCAGCTAGTGACATTATTTAAATTGGGATATGAAAAGATGACTCTGGCTACTGTGTGGAGACCCAAGGGAGGGGGCAAGAATGGTCTCAAGCAGCCTGAGAGGTGGTTATCCTAGTATCACCAGACCAGAGGTGATGGCAGCTCAGGCCAGGGGGTGTCTGTGTGTAGAGAGATAAGTGGGCTGATGTGTGATGTTTGGAGATAGAAATGATATACCTTGATGTCGGAGTGAGGAGATGAAGGAATTCCAGGGTAACCTGCTGGCTTATGGCTTGAGCAGCTTGGTGTGTGACTGTGCCATTTTCTGAGATGGTGAAGGCTTGGATGGGAGATAAATCAGGAATTCCATTTTAGGCATGTTAATTTTGAGATGCCTTGGAGACATTCCTATCTGGAGCTTGACTGGGGTTATAAATTCTGAGGGTCATTAGCATATTTCTGGTATTCAAGGCTAGGGCAATGGACAGGGCCCCCCAGGGAGAGGCTGGCCTGGGCAGAGGCACTGAGAATGTGCCTGGCACCTGTAAGTGTCTGGTAAGGGGTTGGTGGTGTTATTATGATGTTCCAGGAGTCAGAAGGAGGTTTTTGAGAAAGAGGGAGTGGACGGCTGTGCCAGATGCTGTTGAGAAGTCCAGAAAGATGAGGACACACAGCTGACCATTGGATTTGGGAAAGTGGAAGGCACTGGTGACTTCTTCCACAGCAGTTTGGGTGAAGAGGTGATTACAGAAGCTTGATCAGAGCCATAGAAACGTTTGTCAGTTGGTTGGTCAGAGCTTCCTGGGAAAGATCCTCAAGGAAAGGGAGTGCGTGCAGCGTAGAGAGTTGCTCATCTGCCTGTTCAGTGAAGAAAGGGCCAAGGGGAACCCAATGCTGGTATGGCTTTGACAAGTGTAGGGTGGGGGTAACTGCCACCGTGAGCACTCTCAGGCACTCTGCCATAACACCCTGTAGGTCCTAGGGCCACACCCTTGGCCAGGGTCAGTCTGTGATCCTGAGGCTGCCCAGCCTTGAAGATACAGTGTATGGTGTGGGCCCCATGTGCCTGATGGTCTTTGATGCGGACACATACACTGCAATGTGATTAGGACTCCAAACATCCCACCTTCCATGTCCTCCCTGGGCTCTGAGGGGCAATGATATGGTTGCCACTGACTCAGCTTTTCTAGTTAGGGCCAAAAGGGCCCTTAAATGTGGGAAGAGACTTTTTCTAAACCCCATGGTCTTCTGAATGACCTAGATGACCCACCCTCCTGGAGAAGATGGCCTGAGGCTGCCTGAGGAACCTTGCTTTTTCAGCCTTCTTCAGCCAGGAGGCATGCACTACAATACCAAGGAGTATTTGAGAGGTGCCCCTGGGGCTACCTGCATGGGCATTCCTCTCTGGCATTCAGGGGGCAGGATGTGGCTTTTTCCATGGTTAGCCAGGACATGTTCTTTGTCCTGCCGGGGTGGTATCCGCAGGGATGAGGCAGTTCCCCTTCTTCCTAAGTAGCACTAGCCTGGTATCCTCGAGCTGGCTGTCTGCCTCAGGGCCCTTTTGGAGGTTCTTAGTGGAAGACTCACAGCTCTCATACAGGTGATTCTATTATCCCAGGGTCTCGAAGGCGAGTAAGCGTATCACACCGCCGTTGGTGCCCTTATGCAGAGTAGAACCAGGACATTGGGCTATGTATGAAGGAGTCGTAAGATACTCATTCTTCATTATGGAACAGTAGGGAAATTTTGGGATAGCTGCTCACAGCCTGCCTTGCCTATGGTGTACTGCTTTAGTCTGGCAGGGGTCCTCCCGGGTGTGTGACTTCTCTTCCACCTGGCCCATGGTGGGTGCTCTCTGAGCACTGTGAAATGCTCAAGAGAAGACTCCTCAGATGTATTCTTCACAGGGCAGCATGAAGCAGCTGGAGTCACAGTCCTAGCTTCAGATCCTCACCTAGGCAGTTGTGTGAGCTTGGGCAGGTTCAGAGCCTCACCTAAACAGCTGTGTGAGCTTGGGCAGCTTTAACATCACGGAACCTCTGTGTTCCTCATCAAAATAAGGACAGCAACGTGATGATGCCATGTTGAAGCTTGGTAACCCATTCAACAGGGCTGCTCTGGGTGCTCAGCACCCAGGATGCTCAGGTAAACCACAGGCCTGCCTTGGTACTGGCTGAGAGGTGGAGGGCTGGCCCCACTGAAGTTGGCGGGGACCCTTGCGGAAGGAAGCTTTGGGGGATATCTGGGCTGAGTTAGAGGGGGGAATAGGTCTGTACAAGGAAGCAGGCCTCTGGTCCTTCCAGAGGGAATGCATGTGTTATAAAGTGGCAACCCTATGGAAGCACAGGGAAAGCAGTGTGATATTCTCCAGAAGAAAATGGGACATCATGAAGTCTTTTAAGGAAGAGAGTGACATGATCCTGCCAGTGTTTTGGAAAGATTTCTTTTGCTGCTGTGTACACAATGGTCTGAGAAGAGTGAGGCTGGAGACTGGGAGTCCCACTGGGACCACATTGTGATGGGGCCTGGGGTCAGGCCAAGGCACAGGGTGAGTATGGAGGGGCTGGGTCACAGACACACTTCAGAGACCTTTAGAGGTCAGTTCCAGGGGACTTTAGGATAGGGACCCAAGGGAGTGAGGAGTCCATGGTCTCTGGTTTGGTGGTCTGCTGACTGATGAAGCCATCACCCGAGAGAAGAGAGAATGAGGAAGAGGAGAAGGTCTAGGCACAGAGGGAAGAGGTTTGTTTCAAGCCTGTCATCGGAAACAAGTGGAAATCCCAGTGAAGTGTTTGTGTATGTGGGAATTCAGGAGAAAGACCAGGGCTTGGGATGGAGATTATGGGATTAAGTGAGGTAATGCAAAAAGAGCAGTGAGCGTGGGGCCTGGCACACAGGCACAAGGTAAACGTTACTTCCTTCAAAGAGCATATAAGCTCATTTGGGGAGACAAGGCTCACACGTCTGAAAACATTAAATACGAAGAGGAGGCCCCAGTTAATTAAGTGTTGTAAGGATTAGGCTGCTTGCTGTAGGCATTCAGAGAAAGGGAGCCATGTGGCTGGAAGAGCCACGGAGGGTGGTGTGGAGTCCCGGGTCCTGTGGCTGGGGTGGGAAGGAGGACAGGGCGCCCTAGGGGCAGAGGCTTCCAGGGGAGGGGGACAGGAGGGAGAAGCAGGACTGGGCGTGTTTGTTCCAGGCAGGAAGAAATGTGCTGCTCAGAGCAGAAGGTGCCACAGGTGAAAGAGAGTGTGTATGCATGTATGTGCATGTGTATGCATGGGGTTGGAGCTTTGAGATGCCCTGGGGAGACACAGAGCACATAGGGTCTCCCCCTGTCCCTCCCAGGCCTCCCACTGTGTGTTGCAATTTCAGCAGACCCAGGATTTTTCCAAATTTGTTGCTTACGAAGAGGAAGAAATAGAGTCTGGTGAAAAGGGTCCTGGATTAGGAGTTATACTAAATCCCAATACTGATGCCATCCTGGTACTACCTTTGTTAGTATCTGACTCTGATCTTACTGGAAACTGGGATGGGTAGTGAGTTCAGAGGTATGGACCAAGCAGAGGCTGGAGGCCCCTTGGCAAGCCTCGGATGAGTGTCTGGTTGGATGGGCTTTGTAGGTTCTTTCTGAACAGATGTGGCATGTATCTCCTGTCTCTTGGGGTTATGTGAAGAGAATGGATGAATGGATTACATGATCTAGGAGGTTCCCTCCCCTCCCCTTTCTCTTTCCTTTTTTCTCTAATTTTTATTTACTTTTAATTTATTTTTTAAAGTTTCATTTATTTTGAGAGAGAGACAGAGCATGCATGTACACACACAGAGCGGGGGAGGGGCAGAGAGAGAGAGAAAGAGAGGGAGGGAGAGAGAATCTTAAGTAGGCTGCATGCTGTTAGCACAGAACCCGATGTGGGGCTCAAACCCGTGAACTGTGAGACGATGACCTGAGCCGAAATCAAAAGTCGGGACGCCCAACTGACTGAGCCACCAGGCACCTCTTTCCCTAATTTTTAAAGCGAAATTCACTTTACCATTTTTGCTGATTGTAAAAGTGATATGCACTCACTATAACACATCATTCAAGCAAGCGTACTAAAGAAAGTAGAAATCATCGTCTTCTCTAACACCCTGAAATAAGCCATGGTAAACATTTTGGAGAAAATATACTTCCAGACTTTGTAAATCTGCATACACGTATTTTGACAAAAATGATGTCATGCAGTATGTGCTGTTTTGTGAGCTATTTTTTTTCTCTAAATATATTGTTAACATTCAGTCTTTGTTAGCATCTCCATACATACAAGCTTACCGGATTTTAAAGGAGGTCTAGTTTTCCCTACGGGTTTGTGTCCCCAGGGATGACATACCCCACTTGTTCTTCACACACATGTGCATTCACTCTTATGGGAAAAACTTGTATCTGGATCTGAGCCTGCCAGAAGTTAGGGGCCACTGCCTCCTAGGCCCTCAGAGGGGAGTCGGTACCAGGCAGCAAGACCCTCAGAGAACTCTTGGGTCCCGACCTGGGACTTCCTCAGGGTCCGGGGGAGACAGGGGACTGGAATGAAGCAGTGTCTCCATGGTGGGTGTGAGTGCTTGTGGCTAGCTTCTCTTGGGTTTCGGTTGCTCTCAGTCGGAGCAGGTCATTAAGGAGAGTGCGGTCTGTTTCCTCTAACTTGTCACAGGCAGTGTGCAGGGTGAGGGCTGTAATGGAGCCAATGAAGTTTAGAATGAAACATGCCAAGGCCTCTTTAGCCACTATCCAAAGGCAAGGAAAGATGATGCCCAAAGTGGAAAATGTTAGGAATCAGTGTGGGTGTTGACACCATTAAAAAACAAGCTGGCTGGTGAGGTTGAGGACAGGGGTTCGTGGGGCACTTTGGAGAGGCCTGGCAGGCTGAGCCTGGAAAGAAGGTCTGGGGCGGTGGCATATTTTCTCCACTTGGTTTTCCTAAGTGCTTTGCTTCTCTTGGGGAGTTGTAAGTAAACTAAGCAAGGATCATTGCCTGCTGCTTGCTAATCCTCCCCTAGTTCCAGCAGGGATGGGAAATCCCTGAGAAATCAACTAGTAGTTACGAAGTGGTAACCAGTGAGCTCAGAAGACCTGGGGGCCACAGCAGCAAAGGCAGTTAAGCTGCCAGCTCTCCCTGTCGAGCTGTGCTTGGAGCAGAGGTGGGCTCTCATCCCCCAGAAGGTACGCAGGGTGGGAAGAAAGCTGGGCAGGTGAACAGGTCTGGGGGACCCCTGCCTTCTCCTTCCCCCTGCTGGGAACATGTCCACAGAAGCCTGGGGAGGAGGAGACACTTTGGCCACCTCTTCTGCCTGTTTCTCCCTTTGTATTCTAGTTTCTTCAATTAAGGCCTGTGTCTCTGAGGAGGTTGGGCTGAGAGAGAGGGGTCCTCAGAGAGAGAACCAACCCTTAACTGGCTCAAGGGTGGGAAAGGGAGAGCCCTGGAGGTCTCCACCCACTGGCCTGAGCACCCCTCCTCTCTTCCAACTGCTTGAAGGAGGGGTGGCTTGGAGGGACCCTGGTGTGATTGTGTATAATAAGGGGAGCTGGCAGGGGTAGGGCCTTGGTTCCTATGTCTTTAGTGTTTCATAGCCTTTTTCACTATGAGAGAAAGGTGTGTTGTCTGGAAAGGTGGCAGCTATGGGCAGAGCAAGGTACTGTGCCTCCAAATGTGTCTGGGTGGAGCCCCTAAGGATCTATGAGTTCACCTGGAAACAGAGCTGCAGGAGATCGTACAGCTCATCCCAACAAAATTTCATTTATTTATTTTTTGAGTCTACTTATTTTGAGAGAGAAAACACGAGTGGGGGAGGGGCAGAGAGAGAGAATCCCAAGCAGGCTCCGTGGGGCTTGAACTCAAGAACTGCGAGATCATGACCTGAGCCTAAATCAAGGTTTGGCTGTTCAACTGCCTGAGCCACCCAGGCACCCCTAACAACAAAATTTCATTTTTAGGTGCAGAAGCTGAGGTCCAGGGACATGAAATTAGCTGCCCAAAGTCACATAGCTAGGGAGTGGCAGAACCCAGGCAAAAGGTCAGGTCTTACCTCCCTGGGCAGTGCAAGGCATCTTGGCCAGGCAGTGGGTGGACTGGACAGGGAGTCAAAAACCGGGGTCCCAGACTTGGGATATGGAACATTTCTGAGTCTCAGTTTCCTTATTTAAAAGAGCATACAGAATCAAGTCTGTTGTATCTACCTTACAAGGCTTTTGTAGAAAATGAGAGATCAGAGAAGATACTTGTAATGCTGCCAAGAACCCACCCCTGATATCCCCTCCCTGCATTCATTCATTCATTTAAATGTTTTATTTATTTTTGAGAGAGAGAGCGAGTGAGCATGAGCAGGGGAGAGGCAGAGAGAGAGGGGGACAGAGGATCTGAAGCAGGTCTGTGCTGACAGCAGAGAGCCTGATGTAGGGCTTGAACTCATGAACCGTGAGATCATGACCTGAGCCTAAGTCAGGCGCTCAGCCAACTGAGCCACGCAGGTGCCCATCCCCGCATATTTAGAAGTGTGATGCGTTCACACCCAACCCCCAGAATCCTGACCTGTAACCTGGGGAGGAAGGTGGGCAGCGATGGGGTACTGGGGAAGGAGCCGAATGTCAGGGAAAACTTTGTACTTGAGTACTTGCAAAGCCCTGGAATGGTTTTTGGCTTCTGGCCATGGGCAGAAGGTCGAAAACCACTTGGATCACAGGCTAGACCAGACCTCTGCTTCCTTCCCTCTCTTCCCAGTTCTTTCCCAGGGAGTATGTCAGACAGTCCAGAGCCCATGTAGTCCTGCCAGAAGCCCAGCCAGTCCACCGTGGACTACAGGCTGGGCAGGAAGGGGTGGGGGAGCATGGGGGTGTCCTACCAGTCAGTGCCCCCCCCCCTTTCTTCATAAGGGCTCACACCTGCATTGCTCCTGTCCCCTGCTCCTCTCTCCCCTTTGGACCAACCTCCCAGAGGTCAATGGCAGAGAGGAGCGGGGGAGAAACAGAAATGATGATGACTTTGATTTTTTTCTCCTGTCGGAGCCTGGGGAGGGTGGTTGTTTTGCTTCCTGGACCTCAGCGGAGAATTCTCTGCCAGACAATCATCTTGGCGCTTTCATTGCTTTCTGATGCTCCTCTAACTGCACAGGGTCGGCTATTAAATGGTCATCAAACCTCAGCCTCTATCCCATCAATAGTCATAAAGTTGGGGAGATAAAAGCCATCAGTTTTCCATTATAGCTGAAAGCAATACTGTAGATAGCTATTTTCTGAATGCTGCAGATAGATGTATTTTAACTAGAGCAGGGTTTCTAGTGGCCCCCAGCTCAGCTGTGGGCCCTGCTGGGCCTGGGATAACCTGCCAGGTGGTTACAATGGGGTGGGGTGGGTAGCCGGGGAATTCTCTCTCCTGTCTCTTTTCTCCTTGGAGAATTGAAAGGGCACATCTTCAGGTGTGGGGTGCTGGGCAGAGGCCACGGTGGTGGGACTGTGGGCTTCAACCCTTCATTCTAACCACATACTATGGATAAATGCAGGGGTTGTAATCTGCTCATTCTGATGAGAAATGACCCTCCTGAGCTCGGGCTGTGGGCAGGCCAGGGGCCGGGCCCAGGGCAGGAACCTGGTGATTTGTGGGGCTTCTGGGGAGAGTGAGGGGGTTGGGGCAGGCTGGGTCTCTGTGGAACAGGAGCGGCCACAGCCTGAGGAAGCCAGGAGACAGCTTGGGATGTGGAACCTTGGGAGGATGGCTGCTTCTGATATACAGTCCCGATGGCTTCTCACAGACCAGCAGGCCATTTGGCAATGGATTTTGCAATCAAACACCTTGGCAGTGAGCAGCCATCAGATAAGTCCTCAGAATGAACTTTTCAAAGCCCTCAAACCCGGGGGCCATCCTGCCTCAGGTTCCTGAAGAATGTGGAGTTTGAGGCCCCTGACTCTGACCCATCTGCACCCCTTTGTAGGCACTTCTTCCAGGTGTCTCTGGTTGAGCCTCCCTTATCTCTGGGATGTTGCAGGGACAAGTCTCCCTTTGGGGGACTTTTTCTCATGAAACAGGAAGTGCCCCTTCATCCTAGAAGACCCCTTGGAGGTCATCACCTCTTTGAAGCTTCTGTGTCTTCCAGGAAGGTGTGTTCTGTTGCCTGTGCTCCAACACTACTTTGTCCCAACCAGTCAGAGCTATTCTTAGGATGCATTGCACTTGTAAAGTGTGTGGATTTTACTCCACAACACTCTGGGGTCAGATCACATTTCCTGATCTTTTTAAACTAGCTCCAGCTGCCCGCTACCCACCCGGGCCAGCAGGAAATGCAATCCCAGGTAATTGAGCTTCCCCTGTCTGTGGCATGAGGGAGCCCAGCCCGGGTTTAGGTGAGGAAGCCTGAAGGGGTGGGGGATGCTGGTCTTCAGCCTGTGGTGGTGTTCCTCCTGCCAGTTGCACAGTGGGCCTGGGTCTTCTAGCATCTTCTGGGCACCCCTACCCCCACAGCTATAAGCTCGACTGACTCCAGACTTGCACAGAGAGGCCCCGCAGGCACTTCCCTCAATGCCATGGGCCTCCCTGTTCAGCTGCTCCCAGTGGTCCTTCGTCTGGGCCTTAGGATGGTGTGGCCCAGGTTCCCTCCAGCCTGGGGAAGCAGCCTTCCCTTCCGCCCTGATCACCAAGCTCTGGGCATCTCCAGCTCTCAACCTGCTTTCATGAGGCATCTGAAAATAAGGCCTTTCAGTGGCAGGGATACCCGGGCCTCCCAGCTCGCTTTCTAGAAGGGGCACATGTATGCAGGGAGGAAAGGAAAACATTTTTCATCATTTTAGTTCATACGCAGCTGCCCCTTTAGGCACATGAGACACAGCTGCCTTCTCCAAGTTTCCTGCATGTGGTGCACTATGCGCATCTCTCGAGCTCACATGGTGGCTTGTTCACTTACCCCTGCGTCTAGCCCAGAGCCTGGCACAGTGCAAGGTGCAAGAAATACTTGAGTTCTTGAATGCTCTTTGTCTCCTTGAACAGAGATTGTGGAAGGTAGCTTAACCTTTTCTTGATGACACAGTGCTCTCCTTGACTACCCGTTCCGTTGTACAGATGGCGTGCGGCTATGCCTTCAGGTGCTCCTGACTTATATAGAACTGTTTGCCCCTGTGCTAATTAGCCCCAGATACTGTGAATTTTGAGTTGCTGTGTTTTGCTTTTCTGGTAGTTCTGTCTCCTTCTTCGTGTTTGCTGTCATTTCCTGCTGAAGGCTCTGTCTGCCCCTGGGAGTTTCCTTCTGTCCCCTTTCTTTTTCTCAGGTTTTCTGTGGAACAGGAAACCAGAGCACCTATGTATTAGAATTATGTATGCACTAGGAGCCATTAGACTCTAAGTGAAATGATAAAGGATTTTCTTAGGACTAAAATATCTGTTTCAGTGTGCAAACTTTATACTCCACGCAGGCAGCTTGTTCCTTGTTCCTGGCAGGCTGCCAGATGAGTGACCTACAGAAGTGCTGTTATGGTGGAACTCTTTCAGATTAAAAATATATATTGTAAGATGACTTTGGAAAAGGGACAACAGAGCATATTGAGACCTTTTGGAATTAGAGTTGGCTATTGAGATGGGTAGATAGGCAAACTCTCTGTTTTCACCAGAGAAGAATGTGACCAAATCCTCATTGTCGTGTTTTCCCTGATGACCTTGGATAAGAGCACAGTTTTATGCTGTTGTTTTGTCGCTGACTGCAGGCCCAGGGATTGGGATGAGGGCAGCTTTGGTCTCCGGTGGTGTTGTGGCAGCCACACAGGACACTGTGGGCCTGGTGCTGTTGCGTCCCCACCCTGTGATGGTGAGCACCACGCCGGTGATAGTGATAGTAATGCCTATCCTAAGCAGGGGTGCCATGAGGACCAGATAGAAATAAGGCATGCTGAGGGCTTCTTTTCGAATGTGAGGTAAGTGCGAGTTAACTTGGTGTCAGCAGCTTAGTGGAAGGGACCAGGCCTTGGCTGGAACTCCTGAGTCCTGCCCCTAAATCAGCCCATCTTGCTGGGAAACCTCAGGGATGCTGCGTAACCCGTTGGGGTTTGTTCCTTTATCTGAAAACAAAAGGGCTGAATGAAATGACACTTATCCCAGCTTATATGTTTCACAAATTGATTTGCTTTATTTCTAGAATATGGGGCAGGGCTGGAGGGTGTATGTGATCTGAAGAGGACCACAGGCTCAGGGCATTCATAAAATTTCTGCCATACAGTGAGGTAAAAGACCGAGGGCTTTGCATTGACATCTGTTGTATGATTCCATAAATTTGCAGGAGAAGATGCGGGGGTGAGTGTTTAGGGGTGCTGTGCATGTGTGGATGTGTGAGGTGTGGGGCACAGAGAAATCCCGAGGGCACGTGAGTCTGTGCTTGAGCTGCTGAGCTATCAGGAGTGGGCCTTGTGCTGTGCATTGCTCTGCAAGCCTCAAACTTTCCCCACTCTGGCACACACACAGGAGCCGTAAAAGAGGCCTTGGGTTAGCCCCTTGCCCCTCTGGGCAACAACTTCATTTCTGGGGTGAGGGGAGTGGGCTCACTGGTCTCTACAGCCCCTCCTGTGTTACAACACTGAGAACCTGAGAAAATGCCTTTACAGTTCCTTCTCCTCCCACCCAGGGAGGTCCTGCCTGTGGGCCCAACCCCCCTTGAGTCCTCTGAGTGGTGTGGCACATGACCACTCATTTCTCCAGGGCATCACAGGTGCTGCATCTGTGATTCTAGGTTTTCCAGGTATGGAAGCAGGTCAGTGGGGCTGTGGGCTGTTCTTTGTAGCATTTGGGCTTCCCAGACTCATGGGGGCCAGGCAGGGCAGGGTGGGGGAGGTGGTCTAATAATTCTCAGAAGAGCAAAAAGGAGAGAGTCATCCCCTGGTGACTCTCCCTGGGTCATGGTGCCCTTCAGGGCTGGCAGTGGAAGGAGGGAGACTCAGTGTGTGTGTTCTTTGAAGGATGAGTGTATAGTCACATGAGGGGCACAAGGGAATGAATGTGTGTGTACACAGTCAAGAAGGATTCCTTCCATGAGCGGGTCTGTGTGTTGTCTATGGATTTTGTCAGCATGCTCTGCCAAAATGTTTCTGAACTACAGGGGCCTCTTCTGTACAGAACTGCCTTCTTCTTTAATAGTAATGCAACCCACGCTCTCCACAGTTGTAAAGTGGGGAAAGCTGTAACTCGGGAAGGAAAGGCAGGTGGGCCTCCAGGCCCCCCCCTTGTCTCCTGGGGCCCTTTCCCTGGGACCTTCCATGGATGGTTCCCACTCCTCTGTCTGTGTGAAGGGGCTGGGCAGCACTCAGGCTCTGGTGGGAGTGCCTCTCCATGTTCTGATACCCCCCAGTCAGAACTGGGATCAGCTGAGATGTTCATGGATACTGAATAAAGCCTCAGGGAGGCAAAGGAAGATCTACATGGGGAGTTATGTGCTTTTTGGGCCTAGCATGCTCTGTGGGGCTAGCTAGTGCCCATCCTGCTCTGGTCTTGGTTTGTCCCATGTTGGGGGCACCACTTGGGATCTACTACCCAGGCACAGGCCTGTGTTGTCCAACTCTGCTGTCCAGACCCCAGAGAGCAAGTAAGGCTGCCAGAGGGGACCTGTCCCTTCTGCTTGTAGTTGATACTGGATTGCCACCCCTTTAGGGAGGCCAGCCTTTCCCAAAAGAACGTGGTCTTCCAAGGCAGGTAACATTGATGGAGCTCTTGTATGTTAGGCACCATGTTACTGTGTTAGGAATTTTCACGCCCGGCCTCACGTATTCTTTATGACCCTTTGAGGCAGGTACTTTTACTATGTCTCTATGCTCAGGTAAGGGCACCAAGACCAGAGATTTTAAGTAACTTGCCCAAGACCACACAGCTAAGAAGGTGAGCAGAAGCCTAAAGTAGGCTGGCTCCAAAGGCTGTGTTTTCACTGTTATTCTTCATCATGTCTCCAGATGTGGCCCGTGGGCCCCTATCTCAATTACCTGCAATGTTTACTAAAACACTGATACCTAGGTCCCTCCTAAAACCTATTGAAAGAGAATCCCTGGGTTTGGGGCCCAGAAATCCAATTTCCCTGTGTCCCTGGGTGATTGTCTTCATAGTGAGGGTGGAAAACTGATGCATGTGGGCACACCCTGCCCAGGACCAGTGATGTAGGGGACCTGTAGATAAGGTCCTGGAACATGCAGCATGATGAATCTACTTCCTAGATCCATGTGCGAGGGGTAGCTTGTTTGCTGATGTCTCCACCTTCTCTGCATTCTCTAGAGCTCTTCCAAGGGTAGATGGAGTACGCCTGGGTGGGAGAATGGCCCAGCTGTATCTGCCGTTTACTTGTGTGGAGCATCCAAAAACTTTTGTTTTATTTTTTATTTAAAAAAATTTTTGTTTAACGTTTATTTATTTTTGAGATAGAGAGAGACAGAGCATGAATGGGGGAGGGTCAGAGATAGAGGGAGACACAGAATCTGAAACAGGCTCCAGGCTCTGAGCTGTCAGCACAGAGCCCGACGCGGGGTTTGAACTCACGGACCGTGAGATCATGACCTGAGCCGAAGTCAGACGCTTAACCGACTGAGCCACCCAGGTGCCCCCAAAAACTTATGTTTTAATATCCAGCTGGCATTTTTACTATTAAAATGACCTCTGCTTGTTTATCCTTTGGAAAACAATTGAAGTGTTTGCTGTGAGCCTAGATAGTCATTGGAAATGGGATATCAGTGCAGAGAAACACTGTGGTATGTATGGAACAGGCAGATGGGCCTGAGCCTCAAAGACCGAGTTAGGTCCTATGTGGAGACTAGTGCTCATGGTCAGAGGGTGGTGGCGCTCCCACATGGATCTGGCTGACCCCTGTTACAGTGAGTTGGTGGCCAAAAGGCATCCTGCACGGCCAACTGCCATGCTGGGGCACGCTTGGCCCTGAGTCTGAGGACCCGAGGGCCTGAGTCTGAGGACCTCCGAGTCTGAGGACCTGAGGAAGTAAGTCCTGTAGCTGTCTTTCTCTGGCAGGACACAGGGAATGGGGAGAGCACAGTGAGAATTCCTCCCCCAGGGTGTCGCTGCAGCATGCAGGTCCTAGGGACCTGGTCCTGGTAGGGCTCTGACCCTCTCCTCCATGACAGCTCCTGAGGGCCTACCCAGAGAAGGCCCTCGGCAGGGGCCGGGGAGCTGGCCATCCTTGGGTGGGCAGCAGAGTCTCAGATCCTGGACAGTCAAAGCTGCCCTTGGAGGAGTGAGTGGTCACCCAGGCTAGGCACACAGAGGGTCTCAGCCTGCCTCTGGACCAACCTGGGAGCGTGGCGGGAACTGGGACCAAGTGCCTGCTGTCAGGGGAAGGTGATTGATGAATATAAGTGGGTTGAATAGCATCTCTCCAAAAATTCATGTCCACCTAGAACCTAGGATGTGGGCTTATTTGATGTAATTAGTTGAGGCCACACTGGATTAGGGTGTCCTTATAACAAGGGGAGAGCAAGCATAAGGGCATGCTGGGAAGAAGCCATGTGAAGACAGGCAGAGGCTGGAGAAATGCAGCTATGAGCCAAGGGACACAAGGACTGCTGGGAGCCGCCGGCAGCCAGAAGAGCTGAGGAAGGCCCTCTTCTGGCACCTTCAGAGTGAAGCACAGTGCTGACCTTTGACCTCAGACATCTAGCTTCCAGAACTGAGAGAATAAGCCATTGGTGATGTGTTTGGGCAGCCCTAGGACACTAATACGCTGAGGCAGGGTCTCCCATACTTCTCCAGGGAAAGGCTGTGTTGCTGCTGTCACTGTGACCCCCAAGCTGGTGGGCCCTGGCCAAGGTCATGACAGTTCATGTCCCATGAGAGGCAGGTGGCTCAAATGGGCAGGGGCTATTCAAAGAAATCTGGGAAATTCTGAGGGGGGCTTTCTGAGGAAAGGAAGTAGGAGTGAGATGGTGGGTGCCAGGACACTTGGCTGGGGAGCATGGGCCAGGGACTGCGTTCACACAAGGGGAAAAGGGGACAGGGTATGTTCAAGGCCAAGCAGCACTGGCTCTGCCCTTGTGACTGTCCCGTTCCTTGAGCCCTCTCTCTTGGTTTCTACTGCCGCTATCATACCAACCCCCCGAGGGCAATGTCTGTTTCATGCGGGAGCAGGAACCCAAACCCTGAGAGGACCAGCAGCCTTGGGCTTGCCTGGGTTCAAGTCCCAGCCCCAGCTCTTCCCAGCTGTGTCTCCAGTCATTTCATGTCTCCAAGGCTGGGTTTCCTTCTCTGTAAAGTGGAGGATTTTGTGGTACCTGTCTTAGGTTTGTGAGGGAGAAACAAGGTAATGCTTTTAGAGGTGCTTAGCAGACACGTAGTAAACATGTCAAATTGTTAGCTATTATTATTTAGTATTAGTTTGGTAGGTATCGGTGAATGCAAAGGCGAGACTGAAAAGAAGTAATTATAGAAAACATAAACAGCATAAAAATATAGGTTTCCAAGGTACAGATTTCAGATCCTGAGTGCCTGGGCTGGCTCGGCACCCTGGTGGCTCTGCCTCTCCATGGGCTGGGTACGGAACTTTTGTGAAGCAGTCTTCTGCTCTGGCCCCCGGACCTGGAGGCCTCTCAACCTCTTCGGTCTCCTGTAGGTGGTGGCAGCAGACTGTATCCAGGTAGTGGGAGCAGGGCTGCTGCAGGTCTTGGTCCTTGTCAGGAACTGGATTGGGAGGACCCAGCTCTGAGGTCTCAATTTTGGGAGAAACCCAGAAATCTCCTTTGGAATAACTAACTGGTATTAACCCTTGACTCTTCAACTTCTCCAGGCTGGCTGGCTCTGCTCCCTTTCAGAGCAGGAGGGGTCAGAAGGGATGGATTTTGAGAAGGTCTGCTGTATGAAGGTGAACATGAGCAACTCCTGGCCTAGGAGGCTGGTGTCTAGAGCTTGTGTGTGGGCGATGACTCCATTGCACCTGGCCATTGCAGCCTTGTTGAGACGTTGAATGTATCCCACAGTGACTTCTACCAGGAGTGATGCTCTGTGCGATGCCATTACATATGCTACCTGTATTTGGGCCTAGAGGTGGGTTAGGGGGCTAAGGAGACTATGAACTCTTGAATGTTTCCTGGAGTATGATTATTTTTTATTTCGTTTATGTTCAGTTCTGTGCACATGAACCTACTATTGTCTTGGGGTCCTTCATTAAAATACCAGCTTTCACCCTTTGTAGATACTTTGCCTACAGATCATCAGCCACCTGATCTCAAGTTACTGTTCCCAGTTTGCCTCCTGGGAAGTTTGGGAAGGCTCTGTGTAAGGCCTTCAATAGCATGGGTATCTACTCACTAGTTGTAGACCTACTACTACAGAAGAGCATATCAACTGGGTATTCAAAGAATAGCTCTCTTGTCAGCTATACAACTGGTCTACCTTCCTCATTACTGTAGATTCACATGTATCAAAACTCATTGTACCCCATGCCAGTGCAACAGTAGATTCTACTCCCTCTTTCCTTTGAACACCAACATCACCAGCAATATCCAGATGAACTACAAGTTGCCTATACAGACATCCAGTGGGCCAAGAGACAGCAAGAAGGAACACCATGAAACACCATGCCCTTGCAGAAGACAATCTATGGCTGGGCACCATCAGGATTTCCTGCTGGTACATGTTACCTTCCTGTGCAGGAAGCTAGAGGACTGCTTCTTGGGGTCTGGGGTTGCCTGATTTGCTTTTGTCCCTGTGGTGTAGTTCTCTTAGGGTGTAGTTCTCTTGTAACTCTCTTTAAACAGAACCTGACTGCCCCTGGCCCCACTTGTTTCCTGGTGGGTCTGGGCTGTAGTTTGTGATTTTCCACCCACTGTGCCCAGCTGTCCTAACACAGTCATACTGGGGATTAAGTTTCAACATATAAATTTTGTCATGACACCAGCACTCAGTCTGTATCAGACCCCTTAGGGGTTTCCTTCTGCTCAGGCTGGAGCACAGATGCTCTGCAAAGCCCTCTGTTCACTGCATCCAGATTCTGGGGCATTGTTCTAGATTCTGCCCCCAAAACTCATTCATACTCCTTGCTGGATCCAATTCCTACTCTCCATCCCACATTGGCCCTGATAGCCTTCCCTCCCTTCCTGGGTCTGCCCTTACTTGTGTCTCATTTTCAACTCAGGATTTTCTTTCCTCTGTACTTTGTACTCCTGTATCCCATCCCCTATCCTGTGAACCTCAGCCTTGGCAGAGCCCTGTAGGTTAAGTGTGAAAGACTCAGAAGTGGTGAGGAACTTGCCTGGGACCCAGAGTCTGCTTATTCTAATATAAATTCATTTAAATGCTTGACGAGCTAACAAAGAGTCTTCTTACTCCTCGCCTGGCATTACATCTTCACATAGGAGTCACCACTTTTTTCCTGCCACATGGGAATGTCTGTCTGCACACTTCATCTTCTTCTCTGATGAAGCCAGAGGCTTCAGTTCAAATTCTCAGAAGCTCTAGGGTCTTGATGTTTCATTGACTTATAGTAGAGGCTTTCCAAGGGGCTAGTGACTAGTCCTTTGAGCCCCAGTAGCCATTTGCATCCCTGAGTGGTTTGCTGTGGCCCCTCTGATTTCCTTCCTGTCCATTCTCCATGGGAGGCGCTGAGAGAAGCAAGATTGCAGCGCCATGTGATCAGTGTTGGTGTATGTCCCGCCCACGCAGGATGGGCGTGGCTCCCTGCTCTCTGATGTCAATGGGATACTTGAAGTTGTCATTTCCTTTGGAACTGGAGGGTAGAATGGGGGAGACTCATGCAAGTCAGGGCGTAGTGGAAGGGCCTGGAGTTGGGGGACTGAAGACTTTCTACCTGAGGGGTGTGTGGCAGGGCCTTCATGTGGGCATGTGTGTGGGTGAGTGTCCTGCTTATGTGAAACAAACCGCCTGTGTTCTCGCCTCCCTGGATGCTACATTCTGTGTGCTTGACCTTAAGCTGACAGGTTGGAACCCCCTAGTTTATAGATTTTATTTTTTTAAAGCCCTTTTTGTAAAACACTAACCTCAGCGAAGGAGAAAGAAGGAAGAAAAAGAAAAAAAAGCTGAGTTCAGCAGCTGCAGTTTGCTGTATTTTTCATCTTACATCAGCAAGTTGGGACCACAAATAATCTGGTCTTCTATGCTTCAGTGATGCTGCTGCTTAAGACTTCGCTTTCCTCCTAAGGCAGTATATTCCTGGGAGCCAACATTGCTCTCCTTCCCCAACCTGCTGGCTCAGGTGGTCCGGAGGTGGGTGGCCAGGGCAGGGGATCCAGATGAGAGGTGGAGCACAGAGGGAGCATTGACCAGCCGGAGGCGGGGGGATGTCATTAATTCGGCATGATTTCTGGAATCAGCTAAACATTTCCTTTTAACCAGTTTCCCCAGCCTCACATTCTTTGTTAGTTCAGGAAAAATATCATTTATAATGAATGTTGCCTTGATAAATTGCTCCCGAGAAGCATAGCGTTCTCATTAGTCTATATAATGAGAAAGACTCTTAGTGGTGACATAGCTGCCCAGATACTTGCCTGATATGAAAAATATTTGTCTATGCAGTCTGCTCTAGAAGGCCTGGAATGGAGGGCAAGGGGGAAGGGGCTGAGGGCTCAAGGCTTCCTGCAGGCTCTGTGACTCTGAGGATGTGATCTCCCAGCACTCTCTGAGGATGGACCCCAACCACTCCTTCCTGCTTCCTGGCAGGCACAGGCTGTGGTATGCAGGCTTCTTACCCATGCTGCCACACCAGCCCTCTCCTGTCCCCACTCTGGCTGCCTGTGCTGGGAGCTGGTCTGTTGAGTCAGCTGAAGAAGAGAATTTTGGTGCCTTGTTATTCCTTGTTATTATTTTTATTCCAAAGAAGGAAAGAGTAAATGTGTTTATAGTGAATTCTGTTTTTGTGAAGTGCTTTTGCCTATGTGGTTTCATTCCAAGTACTCTTCTGTGTAGGTATCAGAGCCACTTAGGTACTGAGAGATGCAGTGGTATTTCTAGGGTTTATGGCTTGGAAGCAGCAGCATTTTGACCCAAATACTCAGCCCCATCACTAATTCCTTTTGCCCTTCTGCTTGTTTGAAAATGGACAATTTACCCAGCCTTTCTCCACAGGGACCCATTGGGTTTTTATCTCCAGGTCCCCAAGGCACTTCTTCATGTTAGGAGTGGTGCTTAAGGATGTGTGTTAATTCTTGCAGGCCACTGGGGCCTCCTTTAGCAGATGGCTATTACCAGAGATAGCGAGCATACTTTTCCAAATTCCTAACAACCACCAGGCAGGATTAGAGGAGGAGGAAGACAGACCCACCATAGGGCATTTTGAGGAGCTGAGTTAGCTATCTTGGGGCTGAAGTTAATGCAATGTTGATGCATTTTGCTGTGCTGCCAGCTAGAAATCTGCTAGTAATTTTATTTTTCAAAGGGAGGTATTAGGAGAGTTCTTGGTTCTCCTCCTGCTTTGACGAAAGTCTTCCAGGCCTCTATAGGCTAGTCCCCATCCATCCATCCATCCATCCATCCATCCATCCATCCATCCACCCACCCATTTATACATCCACCTATCTAACCATCCATCCATCCTTTCATCCATCCTTTCCTTCTTCCTTCCATCCAGTGGCTGTTGAGTCCCTATTTGGTGTCAAGTATGACTCTAGGAATTGGAGATTCAAACGTGAATAAGATAGTTTCTGTTCTGGAAGGTCTCCTAATTTAATGGGAGAGACAGATATGAAAAATATAAATTATGATATGGTTGGTGGTGCAAGCTCAGTAATTGGAGTTTGTGAAACATGTTCAGAGTTGGGGCAGGACATTCACAGAAAGTGCTCCAGAAGAGCTGGCACCTGAACTGGGTCTGGAAGGGTGAACTGGAAGAGGTTTAAGGAGGGCATGGTTGGGGGATGGCATTCCTGGCAGAAGGAGTGCCGTGGGATAAGGGTCCATGAAACATCATGGTTGGGGAATGTGTGCTCTTTGATATTGCTGCAAGGGTTGGGGCTGGAGAGAGGAACATGAGGAGAGATGAAATGGTAGACATCAGTGGAATCCGGATTATGGGTGAGGATCAGGGTGGTACATGATGGGCTGAAGGAGCCCAGGGTGTCAGTGGGGCTTTGTCACCAGGTCAGAATGGGCCCTTCATAAAAGCCAAGGCTGGCAAGTGGGGCTCAGCCCTAGGTGTTATATGGGAATCTCGGTTACCTTCTCAGAAACTACTAGACATTTTTTTTTTTATGGATGAGGATGCTCACAGAGAAGTGAATACTTGCCCAACATTATACCCCTTGTAAGTTGTAGAGCTGGGGTTGGAAGGTGATTTGGTGCCTGGCATGTTGCTCTTAGCCATGATGCTATTCTCTCTCTTCAGTTGGTCTGCAGTTTCGGCTAAGCATCCACCTTTGGATTTTTCTCTGTATGTTATGTTTCAGGAAATGTTATTTAATGTAAGAAACTATCTGAATCTCTGTAACAATATACCATGGGTGTGGATGGACTGCGAAGGCTGAGAAGCACATTATGTGGAGGTTGAAGGGAGGGGAAATGCTGAGGAAAATAAAGGTAGGGAGAGGTCTGGGTCTTTGTGTAGGAGGTTCTCAACATCAGGAAGGGGAAGAACGAAGGACAGAATGGCTAGAACTGAGAGGAAATAAGCTAATGGGACTTCAAGTGTCACTGCCTCTGGACTAATTCCTAGGGTTAGGAATACCATGTGAGCGGCTGGCCACTAAGGTCTGGGATGTTGCCTGCTCCCTGGCACTGCAGGATTGCTTCCTACCCCCAACTGGTGGGAGGTGGACCTGGAAGAGGGGGGTGGTGGGGAGAGAGAGAGGGAAGAAACCCAACCTCATACCACCAGCAAGAACCATATCAGCATTCAGAGAAAGTTGAAAGAAATCTTTCAGCTGGCTGGCTACCTAGCTCAAGGCTAACCACACTCTTAACACAATAATAAGTCAATCCTCACTGAATAATTAAATAGAGAGCCTTCATAAGTATTGACTTAATGTGACAGCAAGTCTATAGTGACTCGGGGTTTGCTTATGTAAACACAATCTCTTGTTCAGCTTACTTAGCAGTTCAATGAAATAGAACAGTCCTTCAATTAAAATCAAATGATGCATGTGTTTAATTCTTTTCTCTTCTTACTGTGTAATAATAGGTTTGGAACATAGGTGAAGATCAGATTGGGGAAAAGTGGAGAAAAGGGTATCTGCCCATCTGCTTGTGTTTTCAGAGGACATGAAGGGACTTAACCAATGGTCTCTAGAAGAAGGATACGGTCTTGGCTCTTATCTCTGGGCCCTGGGTGGGAGATCCATCCAGACCCTACTGATCGATCCTCTCCCAAAGCAGGCTTAGGTTGGCCACCGTGGTTGGTATATCTGTCTCTTGATGGTGGCCTAGGTCTAATTGATTGCTTTTGGTCAGTTGGGGGTGTAGTGGCTCCAACCACAGCACTCTCCAGGCCATTTCTCCATGGCTCACCTGGAGGGGAGAAGGGGGATGCTGTGGGATCTCCAGGCTGGATGACAAGGAGGGGCCAAAGAGCAAGGTAGCACCCCACTTATTCCCTTGGGGATGCCAGAGAGAAATAAACCTCCCTCGTTCTGTGGCTTCAGAATGCTGGGAGAAGGGACGGGGGTGGTGTGCTGGGAAAAGGGATGGAAGGTGAGGGTGTAGGCCTTATGGTAAAAGGGAAAACCCAATGGCTTCATAAGATTTGAAGCTAAGTCTTCTGGCCTTGCTGCTGAGATAGTAACTGAGTTAATTAACCTAAGTCTTTGTTTCCCTATCTTTAAAGCAGAGGTAATAATGCCAACCTCAGAGAATTGTTGTCAGAGTAAAATGTGAGGATGTTAGTAGAAGTACTTTGTGTGACACTGTACAAATGCAGAGGGTGCTTGTTAATAGATCAGAGATGTTATGTCCCTTGGCCTGAAGGGAAAGGGCTCATGCCTTCTAACACTGTGTTCTGTGCTCAGGAGTGGTTAGCAGGGTCTTCTGATCTCATCAAGAGTGGCAGCAAGCGCTGCCAGGGCATCCACTACATGCCAGGCACTGTCCAAGCACTTACGTACATTTGCTCATTGGACATCTCATTCAGACCTTGCCATGACCGTATGAGGTAAATACTATTGTTACCTCCATTTTCCAGCTGAAGAAATGGAGGCCTGGAGAGATTTAATGACCTATTTAAGGTCACACAGCTAGTGAGTAGCTAAGCCAAAGCTCAAACCCAGTCAGTATGGCATAATGTTGGAAATTGGACCTTCTGGCTGAGTGCGCTTCTGGCTGGGTGGAGGGGAGAGGGGTTCTCGTGAATTCAGGACCTCTTGTGGGAGGAGAGCAAACATTTCTACGTGTGGCAGCCTGCCCTGGAGTCATGGTCATGTCCAGAAGGGTTTGGTGTGCATTTCCCAGTTTGGCACCAGGTTCTGTCTCCAACCTGCAAGTGTCTAGGTATCGGAGCTGCCCGGAGGGAGGAGCCAGTTCTCTGAGATGGTAGCTTTTCTCTCTCAGCCTCTTTGTCTTGGGACAGAGGGTCAGTAAAATTTGCTGATGTTCCTGGAACTAATAACCCTTCCTCTAAATGAAGCTTAGAAAAATCACTGTTTATAATAACTCAGGAATCCTGAGGCCTTGTTCAATTAAACTTGAAGAAATAATTACAATCTTAAAGCAACTTTATTAAAAGAGAGCATAACAAACAGTGTATTCTATTAGCATCTTTTGAAATTTACTTCTGGATCTTGTTAGTTTATACGCTTACCATTTTCCCCTGTTTGCAACCAGGGTATGCAAACTGTATTGTCTCCTGATTTTTAATCCCTTCACGTGATTTCATGTTTGACTTTTCATATATTGGCACAATCTACGTCCTTGTCGTTTTTAATAGCAGCGTTGCTTTCTGTGGCTCATCCATCTGAGCCATTCCCCTCTAGTTAAGCTGGGGAAAGAATCTAAGGCTAGGTCCATCTTCCTTCATGAATTTTATTAGCATCTGTTTTCCAAGTTGCTCTCACTGAGGTACTCCTGCAATCCTGGCTCTTTCATATGGGCTAGTCAGACCCTTTGTGGGTTTGGTTTTTGATCTGTGTCCTTTTCAGTGTATGCCTTTTTTTGGTTCCTTTGAACGTGGGCAGAGAAGATCATATAAAATCGGAGAGTGAAGCTAGACATTAGTCAAGAATTTTTCTGTTTTAAGTGACAGAGACCCCCTTAAGAAAATTAAAAAGGAATTTATTGGCTTCCAATAAAATTTAGAAAGGGCAGGAGTAGATTCTAGGACTCAAATACAAATAGGCCTTTCTCTCTCCTTGTCTCTTGTTTCTTCTTCTCTCTGTGGGTTAGCTGCATGTTTATTCTTCTTGTGACCGTGAGGCTAGAGTATGGCCCCGATTCATCTGGGCTCATGTCTGTGGTGTCTCATAACCAGAGAGAAAAGAATAGTATTCCTTGCTTGCTCCATTAGGAAAACCCCAGGGAAACACCCTGTTTAGCCTAGCTTGTGTTACTTCCTTATCCCTAAACTAGTCTGTGTGGCTGGGGACAGAGTTGTATGGTTGGCCCAGCCTGGATCATGTGTCCACCTTTGGCCCAGGTAGTAGAGTGCCATGGTTGACAGCCTTTATCAGAGCTACCTGGCTGGAGGTGGGAGTCCCTCCCCTCAGCCCACTCCCAGGGGAGCTGCTATTCTGAGCAGGTAGAATAAATGTTTACTGCACACCTGAAGAATAAACAGAAAGGAAAGAAGCCGGGTTGGTACTTGATTTCATGAAACAAGTGGTGGCAGTCTCCTGGAGGAGCAGGAAAGGACGGAGGACCAGGCTGTCCACAGTGAGCCCTGGAGGTGTCAGAAAGCAGCCACATGGGTGAAATCCATTTTCCCCTTTCTCAGTGTCACATAACATTGAACGCACTTAACCAAGCCCTGCACTGCTGGAGAGAACCTCAGAAAGCCATTCCAGAGGCACTTGGGTCTATTAAAGCCATTTTCTCTGCATTCCCATAAGTTGTCTATGAGGCCTATCATGAGTAATTTGCACTTCTTGGGAAACCCTTTTCCCTTCCATGAAATATTCAAGTACCCTGTTCGTTTGCATGAGGACAGTGCTGGTGGGTGCCTTTGGAATCATCATTAGCAGTGGAGGATCGTGACAGCACAGCCAGAGAAAAGACCCTATCCTTGTTAGCAGGTGCCTGGTCGTGGTATTCTGGCTGTAGGGTATGTGTGGCCTACCTCTCAGAGCTGCTGTGTTCTTGCTGTGGAATATGTCTACTTTGTGGAATTGTTCAGAAAATTCAATGAGGTAACTGCATCTGGTACATAATAGGACCTCAATAAATATTAGCTCCCTTTTCTCCTTCACTTTTTTTTTTTTAAATTTTTTTAACGTTTATTTATTTTTGAGACAGAGAGAGACAGAGCATGAGTGGGGATGGGGCAGAGAGAGAGGGAGACACGGAATCCGAAACAGGCTCCAGGCTCTGAGCGGTCAGCACAGAGCCTGACGCGGGGCTTGAACTCACGGGCCGTGAGATCATGACCTGAGCCGAAGTTGGACGCCCAACTGACCAAGCCACCCAGGCGCCCCTCCTTCTTCACTTTTAAGACTATCAATAGTGGGGCGCCTGGGTGGCTCAGTCGGTTAAGCGTCCGACTTCAGCTCAGGTCACGATCTCGCGGTCCATGAGTTCGAGCCCCACGTCGGGCTCTGGGCTGATGGCTCAGAGCCTGGAGCCTGCTTCGGATTCTGTGTCTCCCTCTCTCTCTGCCCCTCCCCCGTTCATGCTCTGTGTCTCTCTGTCCCAAAAATAAATAAACGTTAAAAAAAAAAATTAAGACTATCAATAGAAAACCATTGGTTTCCATGGCAACAGTGTAACAGGTATAATCTGATAAATGGGAACTTTGGGAAGCTGACAAGAACACACCAAAAAGCCATGTACTGTCTGGCATTGGAATGCTTTGGGGTTCTGTGGAGTAATTCACCTTGTATTATATTTTAGTATTCCCAAACTATATGTGTTTGGGAAGGTATTTAGAATTTGGATCAAGGATGGTCTCATTGATTACAGGTGCCTGTACTTTCTCTTGGCTAAGACCAAAGCATAGAGCTGAGAAGTGTGTATCCAAGTGTAAGTGTATGTCTGTGTAGGGATTGGTGTGTGTGTGTGTGTGTGTGTGTGTGTGTGTGTGTGTGTGTGTGTATGTACACAAATATGAGCATTCTCTGCCATGTAACCAGGAGCCTTCTCAGGCCCTGGCATGAAGCATTATTTTCTTCCATGGCTAGGTCATAAAGTGGGGATGTTTAAAGCTGAGACCAGGGCGTGGGGTCTGAAGGGCCCCCCGAAGCCCAGCTCTGCAGTCTGTGTAGATTGCCATATTCCCAAACTTTAGCCTGCCTCAGAATCACCTGGAGGGCTTGTTAAAACACAGATTGTTGGGCCCTGCCCTTAGAATTTCAGATCTTGTATGTCTGGGGTGGGCCTGGAGAATTTGCTTTTCTAACAAGTTCCCAGTTGATGCCAGTGCTGTTGCTCTGTGGACCACAGTTAGAGAACCACTAACCTATAGGGAGTCTGCTTGTATGGCTGATCTTTGCACATCGAGCCTTGCCTCTTTTTCCCTCTGTAGAAGCACATCTGCCTAATCAAATAGGATTGCCAGATCCAACAAATGAAAATTCAGGATACCCAGTTAAATTTGAATTCCAGATGAATGATGAAAAACTGCTTAGTATTAGTTATGTTTAGTTTAATATTAATATGTCCCAGATACTGCATGGGATATACTTACACTAAAAAATTCATTGTTTATCTGATATTCAAGTTAAATGGACATCCTATATTTAATCTGGCAACCGTTTAATCAAATTGGGGGTCAAGTGTCTCTCTGTGCCTCTCCTGCTGCTTCTGTGTGATTGAATAGGCTACAGCTGCTAATGAAACCAGCCCAGAGAGGGTTTGTGTTTTTCGGACAGAGCCACCTGCCGCCCTGAGCTCATTTGGCAGTCTTCACTTGATCTCACTGGGATGGACTTGGCTTTGTTCATATTTGCTCTTTTGCTGGCTCTCTGTGCCTTTCTTTGTTTGTCTGTCTCTCTTTTTCTCATGCTTTCTTTTATGCCCTCTTTCCTATGGGGGTTCTTAAAGGTGGAAATTTGCAAAGTGATGGGGATGGGCCAAGGAGAAGTCTTCTTAGCAGTGTGAGAATGGAGTCCAGAGGCGACCTCACAGGGTCTGCAGGGAGGAGCAGCATCAGGCCCGGAGAGGGCACAGAGAGCCCCAGCTGGCTGGCCACCGTGCACTATGAAAAGGATAACATTTGCCTTGGAGAATGCGCCCTCCAGGGCTGGGTAGGGAGCGCTTATGTGGCTGCTTCACATAGTGGCTGCAGTCTAGCGTGTCGCCAGCTTGAAGGAAATTGATGTCACTTGGTCTTTGATGCTGACAGAGGGAGCTGGCTGCCGTGGACATCAGCCTGTCTTGAGGGGCAGAGAGAATCTGAGCAATCAAAGGCCTTCTGGAGACTTGGACACAGCATCCCCCTAACTGGCCCCATTTGGCTTTCTCTCTTGCCAAGATCACTTTGACACTAAGAATGGAGAGATGGAGGAACAGAAGGCTGAGCTGTGGCCCTTCCCTTCACCTGCCCCTCTGATGGCTGCTGCGCCCGGGCCTACCTCCTCTCCTCCCTGTGCTCTGAATGGAGCCGGAGGGCCTGCTTAAAGGAAGTAGGCCATGGCATTAGATGGGTCTGGCAAAGGAGACTTGTGTATGCTTTGGGGGCTGGTGTTCCTCTTCCTGTGTCCTCAGAGTGGCATGGAGAGTGATGGTGGGGTAGGAAAGCCATCGTTCACCTGGGACCAGCAGGGTGACCCTGGAGCCTTGTGGTAAGGGAGAGGGCATGGGGGTCTTTTCTTCCTGATATGCCCGCATTGCCTTGTGTGGGAACCAGACCTACCTTGTCAGGTTGAACAGGTAGTTTTCCTTCTATCCCAGACCCAGGAAAACCTGTTCCCTGTTTGCACTTGCCAGTGTTTGGCAGGCACAGTACTGGGGACAAGATGTCTGGATAGAGAAGAAAGATAAGGTGGTGCCTCCTCTGAGTTCCCCAGCTGTCTTACATAGCCCCGTGGGGGGGGGGGGTGGAGATTGGCAGGCATGACTCACCCTATTTGATAACTGGGGACACTGAGCTCAGAGACATGACAGACCTGCCCAAAGTCACAGCCAGTGAGTGATAGAGCCTGGCCGTGAGACAGAACCTCCCAGTTCCCAGCTTCCTTTTCTCTCATCTCTTCTCCAGTGGCCTATCTTTGTGGACAGTCACATTCTCCTTGCTCATGCTTTGCACCTTCTCCAGCCCATGGGGCCCAGTGACATTTTGAGGGGCTTTGTGGATGGTGGGGCCAGGCAAGATCCTCAAGGTTCCCAGTGTCAATGAGTGGAGAACTAACCTTGCAGAAGGGAAGTGGGCAGCGTGCTCCCACCGGAGGGCGAGCCGACCGTGACCTCTCATCAAGCTCTGGGCCATGGCTGGTGGGTACTCTGCCCTGACCCCATTAGCTGGGATTTCCTTTCTGACATTGCCCTTCCCAGCCTTGTCTGTCAGTCATGTGACAGGGGCTCAATACATGTTTGGAGGAAGAATGAAGAAATCAGTGAAGTCTGACAGTCTAGGAAAATAGGTACCAGTTGGAGAGACCAAATAGGACAGTATCGGTGTCTTTATACAATTGAGTATGAAATTGCCTGGTCCAGACCATGTGTGTAGCTAGAATACAGAGGTGGGAGAAATCCACACAGCTGGGGTGGTCAGAAAGGGCTTTGTGGGGGAGGACTGCAGGTGGGCCTTGCGGGGGTACTAGGAGGGAGTCAGGCCCTAGTGTGATCACATAGCTTTGGAATGTACTCATGTACTTTGGTTAAGAGATGATTTCAATGCCTCTTGGTGGGGAGGAGATGACAATTGGTGGCTTTGCTTGTTGTCTAGCACCTTCCTTGCCCCACACCCTGCAGGAGCTTGGTTCTGGCTTCATGCTGCCCACCTGCAGCCCAGCCCTCCTTAGTGTTGGGGCCTGACCACATCCCCTTGGCTCCTTTTGGAGGGAGGCATCTGGCCAAAGCAGACAGTGAAGTCCCTGAAGGGCTGTACGAGTCTCCTGTGGCTGCCATAACAAAGTCCCACAAGCTGGGAGCTTAAAAGGGAAATGTATTCTCTCACAGTTCTGGAGGCCAGAAGTCCCATATCAAGGTGTCAGCTGGGTTGTGTTCCCCAAAGGCTTGAAGGAGGAATTTGCTCAGTGCCTTTCTCTCAGCTGCTGGTATTGCCTGCAGACCTTGCCCTTCCTGGCCTTGTAGGGGCGTCGCTCAGTCTCTGCCTCCATCTTCACATGTATTTTCACTGTGTCTGTGTCTCTTCTCCCTTCTTAAGGACACTAGTCATTGGCTGGAGGGCTCACCCTAATCCACTGTGACCTCGTCTTGGTCACGTCTGCAAAAAGCTCATTCCGACGTAAGGTTCCATTATGGTACTGGGAGTCAGGATGCGATTCAGCCCACAGCAGGTGCCTAGAGCTTTTGTTTTGCTTGCCTCCAGGTCTCCTCTACCTATTAAAGTCTGTGTCTCTGGAGGCTAGGAGGTAGGCAGAGGCCACCACACTCACACTGTCAGAATGTCTTCACACACATGTGGGGTGCGCGGTGGGACAGACGCTGCTCTTACCATTTAAGACTGAGTCTTACTCTGCAGGGACTGAAGTCTTGGTTAGAAATGCTGTTTCTCCCTGTTTCGGTGTTGGGTGGTGAGGAGATAGAGGGTAGGAAGGAGGGGGAAGACACCTGCAGGCTTCCTGTTTTCAGGGACGCAGAATGTTGGCTCTGGAAAGACCTTCAGGGGCTTTTGCCCCAGAAAGGGCATCCACCCTGTTGTTCATTCTGGGGCGGGGCCCTGGCTCCACTGCTCAGGAACTCTATGATCTTGGGCAATTTATTTAGCTCCTCTGAGTCTCAGCGTCCTCCTCTATAAAGTGGGATAGTAACAACAATCCTGGTGAGATCTCACAGAGTTCAGGTCTCAGTGTTTGTGAGGATTTAATGATAAATGGATGGATGTGTAAGTTTCTTTTCTTAAATCATTTTTATTGTGATAAGTTATACATTACATAAAATTTACCATTTTAACCATTTTTGACTGTATGGTTTTCAGTGACATTAAATACATCCACAATGTTGTGCAGCCATCACCACCTCCATCTCCAGAACTTTTTCATCTTCCCAGACTGTGAAAATATCTTTTACTGAGAGCACTTTGTATTTCATTTGGTAAACCAGGAAACCGAGTCCCTGAGAAGGAAGGACTTGCCTGAGTCATCCAGTGAATTAGGGGCACAGCTGAAGTGTGAACCCCAGTCCCCTGTCAGTTCGGTGCTCATCACCTTCTGTCTCCCACACTTCTGTGGGCTTCAGGGTCTGGGACACATGAGGCATCATTGGGGTTGAATTCCTCCGCAGAGCTTCCTCTCTCTCCCCCAAACCCTGTCCCCAGGACAAACCAGAATGTGTACCATGGTGGGACACACACAACTGCCTGCTCTGAGAGTGTTCCTATCAGGCTGTCCTGGTCTCTCTCAACCTCTGGTCTCTCTCTGCCTGCTTCTTTCTCAGATGGGACAGAGTTCCGGTGGAGGACCAGGGGAGCTGAACTTGGGGCAACCTTTGGGATGACTTTGTGAGGTGCCTTATGGCGTGGAGAGAGTGGGGGCAGGGAGTCAAGGGCTGCATTTTGGTCCTTCCTATAGCTACCACAGTCTCCTCACTGAGCACCTATTTGTTGAGGCCCTACTGTGTGCCCATCATTGGGAAAATACCAGTGAATGAGACCATATTCCTCTCTACTTGGGGCTTCTGTGAGACACAAATGGTATGATACACGAAGACCCCATGGCAAAGGGCACTCACCTGTAGGAAGTGATGGCAGGTGGGGAGGTGAGATGGCCAGGCTGATGGTAGCCAGGGTGCCAGGGTGGGTTAGATCTGGGTGTTCTGGGCTCCATGTGACCTTCCACATCAGGTGCTGGAGACAGACCCTGGCCAGAGAGCATCTGTTTACCTTCAGGTGACTCACAGTCAAGGAGGGATGTGCCCACATAGTTATGAAGCAGTATTATGGGGGCCAACAGAGAGGAAGGGGTGACAGCAGGTTATATCACCAGGGGAAGAAAGGGCTGATTCTGCCCAAGGGGCAGTTGGAAGGACAGCAGGGGAAGCTTTGCTCTGACTTGGTTCAGAAGAGGACTGTCAGGAAAGCCTATGGGTGTCTCACCCTAGACGGACTCTTTTTTTACCTGTCTGGGGGCTGGCTCCTTTGACCCTCAACTGGATCCTGGGAGTAGCTGGAGCAGGGATTATTGTATGCATTTTGCAGGCAGGAAGAGTGATGTGTTGAAGACCTTGGGCAAGGTCACCCAGGACTGTGGTCAAGCAGAAAGCAGAGCCTAGCTTTCCTTCCTTGGTCCCAGGCATTCTTGGCAAACCCACCCCAGGTTCTTTCTGTCTGTGTTCCTCTGACTGGAAGATCCATTCAGAGCCCACCGTTCCTAAACTGTGTACCTGGCTCTCCAGGAAGTCCTGCCCTCAAGGAGCTCCCAGCCTGAAGTCCCTCAAGGCTTGGTTTCTCCCATGTTCCTCTCCATCTTCCTGGCTTCCTTCTGCCCTGGGAACCTGCAGGCAGGAGCCGCTCTGCTGGAGAAAAGGCGGGAAGGCAGCCAGACTAAACCGTTCTCTCTGTTGGGTCTTCTCCTGACACCAGGTCCCGGCTGGCAGACTTCCACGCCAATTGTCGTGCCTCCTACCAGACGCTCACCAGCTGCCCTGCCGACAATTACCAGGCGTGTCTGGGCTCCTACGCTGGCATGATTGGTAAGCCGCCCCCGCGCACCTGGGCTCTTGGTGGCTCCTGGCTGCCCGATCCCCATGGGCAGGGGGCCTGGCTCAGGGCCAGAGAGTGGACAGCCTGTTGCTTTTCTCTGTGGTGGGAAACCAGAGGAGAAGGCAACCTTTTATCATGGGGGGAGGAGGGCCCCAAGGGCCTTATAAGGCTTTTGAAATGAGAAAGCAACATTTATTACATGGTTTGGACTTTCCAGGTACCGCCCTGAGCAGTTTACACCAACTGTTTTATTTTAATTCTCATAGCAGTACTTATTAGGGGGGAGTTGCTATCTCCATTCTACAAATGGTAAAACTGAGGCTTAGAGAGGTCAAGTCACTTGCACAAGTTCCCCTAGCTAGTAAATGTTGGCACTGGGATCCAAACCCAGGATGTGAACCTTAGTCTCCCTGGCTCTCGAACACAGGTTCTGCTTGCTGGTGAAGAAGGCAAAGGCCCAGGGAAGCAGGGGGCAGGGTGGTGACTCCGGGATAGCTCCTCTGCTATCTTGCTCTGTCCTCAGTGTCCATACCCCTCTGCTCCCTGTGGCCGTGACTGCATGGTTGCTGGGATAGTAACGGTCTGTTTGTTTGAGTTTGGAAGTATGTGTGTTTGAGGGGGCAGGTGGGAGGAAAGGAGAGTTCCCCAGCCTCTTCTCTGTTGTGTCTGGGGCCTGGGGCCAAAAGAGAAGGCCTCACTATTCCTCTTTCCTTTGCCTTCCCTTTCTCCCTGCCCAGGGTTTGATATGACACCCAACTACGTGGACTCCAACCCCACTGGCATCGTGGTGTCCCCCTGGTGCAGTTGTCGTGGGAGTGGGAACATGGAGGAGGAGTGTGAGAAGTTCCTGAGGGACTTCACCGAGAACCCGTGCCTCCGTAAGTCCGAGCAGGCCCTCCCCATGCCTCTCAGTCCCAGAGGGGCCCTGGAGGCCTGCCTTTGCCATGCCCTTCTCTCTCCATTGGGATGGCCAGTGATAATCTACAGGGCTTCCCCAGTGACCCATGGAGAACTTGGGTTTTGTGCTCTTGGGGACTCATCCTACTGAATAGTCAGTAGGCCAGCCTGAGTTTACCACTGGAGGATTTGAGCCTATGTCAGGCCAAGGTCGAAGATTTCTGGTCTGTTATCCTGAGAGCTTTAGCCAGGTTCCTTCAGGGACAGCCGTATGATGAGGATCTCAGCATCTGTCACTTGTCCCCTTAAGGATTTGTTTCCCATTAGAATTGGTGACTTGCAAGTCCCAAACTGCTAATTAAAGGCTAGAGAGAGAGAGGTTAGCCACAGTCTGCCTGCCTCGCTCTTTTCAGTCTGACACTCTTGCCACCCACCCACTTGAAACATCTCCCGCCTTCCTTCTGTCCTTTCTTCCTTCCATCCATCAGTCCATCCTCCCTTTTTGTATGGCACTGAGGATTCAGAGAGATGAGCCATGGTGCCTGCCATTGAGCAGTGTGGAGTCTGATGGAGGCACACTGTCAGGGGGGGTCACTGTGACCACAGTATGGAGTGAGTGATACTATGGTGGAGGTCAGTACAGGGCACTTTAGGAGCCCAGACTAGTGATACCAGTCAGCCTGGAGGAGGAGGCCCTGAAAGCTCCTCAGAGGCTGGCCCCTTGAGGGAGAGTGGGCATTTGTCAGCTGACGAGGCAGAGAGGGCACACCGGTCCACCCTTGGCAGGGCGGCTTGCAGGAACTGTGGACTATGGAGTCTTGCTGTAGAGCATGAGGACGCTGAGGGTTATCTGGACAGGGAGAGGGAATCCTCCTCATGAAGGGCCTTGCAGTCCTAAAAGTGTTAGGATCTTATGGTCCTACAGGTGGTGGAGGTGGGGGTGCAGGTCACTGAAGGGGAGTCAGCAGGTGGCATTGTGGGCAGACCAGCATGCAGATGGCCTGTTCTCTGGTTCTGGTGTGGAGGGTTGGGGCTGTGGTTCTGACAGGTGATCCAACACAAGTGTACTCAGAAGTGGGGGAGCAGCTATTCCCAAAGAGGCGGTGTGACTGAGCTGGAGCAGTGGTGGGCAGGAGAGAGGAGAGATGGAGTGCACAGATCTTTAGGCGATGGGCTCAACTGCCAGCAAGTGGGTGGTCATGGAAGCATGGTGGGGGGCTTGGGTGGGGAGAGATGACCTCTGCAAGACTGTAAACATGGGCAGAAAGCAGTGATGCAACAGGAGGGAACGATGCCTTGTTGGGGTGTAGACGTGATGAACTTAGGTGCATCTGGGATTTGGAGGTGGAGATTTCTGGAGGCACTTGGTTCCAGGGTCATGTCTTGGGAACAGTTTGGTCCAAGAAGTCCCATTATTTAGTCTTCAGTGCACTGGTGTTGATGGTATGGGAGTAGGTGAGGCCACCGTGGAGGATGGCTGAGTCTGGGGCTCTTGGAATGCCATTGGCAGGACCTGGAAGCATCTGAGGTGGCAGAGGAGCCAGGAGAACCTGTGTGGGGGGTGGAGAGTGGGGCAGGGGTGGGGCAGGGGTGGGGATGGGGGATTGGTGTGGGGGACGCTTTGAAGTGGAGGGTGGTCTGCAGCACAGGATGCTACAGAGAAGCCAGTGATCACCGCCCTGGGCCCGGCCTGCTGCCTCCTTCCGGGCTCCCCACCCCACTTCTCCTCTTCCCTTCCTCTTCTGCATTTCTTTTTCTTTTTTTTTTTTTTTTTTTTATGTTTCAAGTTTTTATTTAAATTCCAGTTAGTTAACATATAATGTAATGTTGGTTTCAGGAGTAGAATTCAGTGAATCATCACTTACATATAACACCCAGTGGTCATCCCAACAAGTGACCTCCTTAGTACCCATCACCCATTTCCCATACACTTCCCTCCATCAACCCATAGTTTGTTCTGTATCGTTAAGAGTCTCTTTTATGTTTTGCCTGTCTCTTTTTTTTCTTCTGTGTTCATCTGTTTTGTTTCTTAAATTTCACATGAGTGAAATCATATGGTATTTGTCTTTCTCTGACCAACTTAAGTCACTTAGCTTTTGATGGACATTTGGGCTCCACATTTCTTTCTTTTGTTTGTCTTTTGCAACCTCCCTCTTGCTATTTTCTTCTCTCCATGTGAGATGTCAGTAGTGTCTGAAAGGGGACTCCAGAGAAATTAAGTTTGGACAAGCCACACCCTGTCCCCGGCTCTGGGCTGTTACAGGGAAGGCAGCATTAGGATGTGAGGGGAAGAAATTATGGAGGCAGCCCCTGATTTCTCTGTGCCTACCTGCTCTCACCCCCCACAGGGAATGCCATCCAGGCCTTTGGCAACGGCACGGATGTGAACCTCTCCCCTAAAAGCCCCTCATTCCAGGCCACGCAGGCCCCTCGGGTGGAGAAAACACCTTCTTTGCCAGATGACCTCAGTGATAGCACCAGCCTGGGGACCAGCGTCATCACCACCTGCACATCTGTCCAGGTGAGGGAACACGGCTCTGCAACTGGGGAGGGCAGGCTGAAGTCATAGAGAAACACCAGGACATGAGAGGCGGGTGTGGGAAATTAGCTCACTGGGGATCAGGGATGGGACTGGCAAGTTCTTGCCCTTGGGTCAGGACCCAAGAGGCAGGGAACAGCTGTTGGGGGCTAGTTTTTTTGTGCCTACATTCCCTAGGCATTCACCTGACAAGTAGGAAGCACTGGATTGTGCTACAGAACACGGGGTGCCAGGGAAATGGAATGGTTAACACATACTAACCATCTGCTAATTACCAGGTGTTATGCTAGCAGATTCTCTGCCTACTTCACTGAATTTTCACAAAGTGAGGTATTGGTCTTCATGTATTATACACAGGAAACTGACCCAAGAAGAAGTTTAGGTAACATACCCAAGGTCATACAGCCAGTTAGTGGTAGAATAAGATTTCAAACCTACGTCAGACCCCAAAATCCATGATGTTCATTTGTTTGTCCATCTGTCCATCCACCTAGTCATCGAACATGTATTATGTATGCGTTATGTGCCAGGACTTATGTGAGATGTGAGGGAGACTTTGGTGAGTAAAACTGATAGTGTCCTGGGTTTTGTGGTCCTTACGGTCTTGTTCAGGGTCAAACAATTCAACAAGCATCAGGCATGGACTGGGTTCAGTGCCACAATAGGGGACACATGTGGCACTATGGGGGCACGTCCTAGGGCTCCCCACTCAGCTTTTTCTCTCTGTTGGGCTACCCTCCTGCCATCATGCCATTTGCTACAGTAGATTCTTTGCTTAGGCAGTTGGATCTAGTCAGAACACACACACACACACACACACACACACACACTCACACACATACACACACTCACCCACAGTACACCCACTCACCCACATACATACACCCCCACACACCACACCCCCCCCCCACCTATACACTCTTACACTCACATACATACATACACTGATACATATACACACACAGTACAGCCACTCATACACACACGTACATACATATATACACACACCCACACTCATTCACAACACCCACAACTCTCACATTCACATACTCTCACATAATACACTCACTCATACACTCATACCCACATGTATACTCACATACACACTTTCTCACACTCATACACACACACCCCTAGAACAAAGAGTGTAAAAGAGGACTGACCCCATGCAGAGTATCGGAGCAGAGGAAGGAGGGAACAGCAAGGTTGAGGGTGTTGGGGTACAGTGAGGGAGTTGGGCCTAGGATTGCCAAGAAGGTTGGGGGCAGCAGGGGGCATAGCCTGAGTGGGTGAGGGGGCAGGGTTATCAAGGCCTGGCTATGTGCGAGGCAGTGAAGACGCCAGGCTAAGTTGGGTGTCATGCTCGAGGGATCAACAGTGCACATCTGCTACAAAGTTTTACTTGTGTACAACAAGGCAGTTCTGAGACCTGGCATACAGCGATGTGACTGTAGCTGACAGTATCGTATTATGAAATATGTTGATTGGCATGTGGTAAATATTTCACGGTGTGTGTGCCCATATATTGGGTCATCAGGTTGTACACTGTGAATACATGCAATGTTTGATGGTCAATTACAACCTCGGTAAGGCTGGAAAAAACCCCAGTGGGCATTCCTGGTGCCAGGATGAGGACCTGAGCAGGGACCCATTGTACCACAGGAGCTGGGGTGGGTGCCTGTCCTGGTTGGGAAGCCTACCCCCCCTGCCCTCCCTGGTGGGCTTCTCTGTACTGAACAGCTGACCTCCAGGTATCCTCCTGTTAGGCTCAGCATGGGCTCTTCCATGCCCTGCGCCCCTCCATCAGGCTGCTCCTCCAGATCCCAGCCGAGGAGTCCGTGTCACCCTCGGGCAGCTCCTAATTACACTAGCCACGCTTGAGTGGCTGTGGGCAGGGGCTTGGGGGCCCGCTGCACAGACAGTTGCCAGCTCAATTTCATGCTAGAGTGGCAGGCAGCTCGGCGGTCAGGGCTGGGCCACCTGTCAGGTGACCATGCTCTGGCATGGTCCACATGTCCCTTGGGGCACCACCAGCCTCCCTGAGCTCCTCGGGGCAGGCTTACAAAGGGAAGTGCTGATTCAGCAGGTGGCTGTGGATCTTTCCTGAGGCTCTTACTGTAGCTTGACTCACCGTGGGTGTGGAAGAGTTCAAGGGTGTGGTCTCTTGCCCTCACTGCAGCCCACTCAGCCACTCAGTGCCTGGTGGCTCTGACTCCTTTTTAAAAATTTTCCCTCTATTCCCTCGGCATTTTGCTAAAACTGTTGCCTGGTTTCTTTTAGCCCCAGCCTGGTTTTCTTCAGATTCACCACGTGAAAGTGCTTGCAGACAGAGGAGCACTCTGAATGCAGGGGCCCGAGCTGGGGAGGCTGACTAGCAGGGGGCTCCCCAGGCCTGGCCTCAGGGACTGCCCACTCACAGTCTACTGACTGTGTCACTCTGGGCGGGACAGCTGAGATTGGCCATTCCAGGAGAAAAAGAAGAGATGTAGACCCTCAGAGGGGGCCTGCCAACCATCTTCCTGGTTCCTTCTCACTGAAACTGAAGGGGAATGGCCTGATTCTGTTTTAATCACATCTTGTTTGGTGAGAACCTACTACTCTATGCCTGATGCTGGGAGTGCAAGGGGAATAAATCCTCATCCCTGCCCTCAGCCTGGCTAAAGGCTGGCATGGGTGGTTTGTCCCCACACCCTCTCCCTCAGCTCTCCTGGGCTGGAAGGGGCTCCATGGTGGCCTTTGTGGGGCCTTGGGAGTGACAGCAACCTACAACTACAGAAGGGAGTCTTTACTCCACTCAGGAAGCTGAGGCCAGGGTGGGAGGGAGGGTAGAGGAGGCTGTGCACCCTACACACCCCCTGGAGAGAAAAGCAAGGTCTTTACTTATTACCTCTGTCCTCCTCCCCATTAATAGGCCCAAGCCCTTGGGAAAGCCTTAGAGACCCCCTTCACTGACCCAGAGATGGCAGCGAGTTGGGGATCCCACATAAGTGATTGGACATTAGGACAAGAGGGCCTTTTGACATCTCCTTCTCAAGCCCCAAAGTATGGAAGCTTGGTAAGGACAGTAATTTGTTCAGAGCCCCCAGCCCCCAGCTCCCAAACAGTTTCCTCTGGCTGTATTGCACTGGGTCCTCCCCTAGATCTGCTACCCCAGAGGGCTTTCCCATGGTGGGGTTTGGGGTCTTCAACTGGAACCCTTTTCCTCATCATAGAGCTGCTACACAAAAACCTGGGTGTCTCAGCCACCCAGGAGCCAGGAGCCAGCAGGCCCCTGAGTTGGCCTGCGTCTGGGCATCTTTGATGCTGTTTTGAGTCCTGCTCTCATGTTTCCATTTCTGGCTGTGGTCACTGCTTCAGGCAGCCTTACCTTCCTGGAACTGTTTGAAACTTGGAGAAAGCATGGCAATATCTGCAAAATCGTCTCTCCCCCTCCCTTCTGGCCTTGCCTGTATCTGTAGGTAAACACACCCCTGTGTGAATTCCCTCCCTGATCTGTAGGCGGCAGGTCAGGCTTGAACTCCCATCGCACAGCCAGGCTGTCCCATGGCATAGGCTGCAGTGAGCAGGTTGCTGGCCTGTGCACTGGTCAGTCCTCGGAGTGAAGAGCCTGTCCCTCTCTCTGCTTGGGGAATCCTGTTTGGTTTCCCCTTTTGGCGTGTTCCCCTGACTCTGCTCCTGCTTTACCTCACTTGAGCCCCCATCACGATGTGCCCTGCTCCATCCCTGATGGACAGAGGCTGCCTCTCACCCTCCTTGTTGCCCTGTGGACCCCAGTGCTCAGTGCATGGCATTGAGTAGGTGTTCTAGACAGGTTGAGGGAAGAACCCAGAGTTCCTGGTTCATCGGGTCTGTTGGAACTTCCTGCTCTCCATTCGAGAATGGGTTCTGAGTGCCTTATTGCTTGCAGACAGCTTTGTGCAGCTTACCTCCTTCTCACAGATGCTGTCTGCATGCCATGAGGGTAGGCAGGTGGAGAGGTCTTTCTATGGAGGATGCAGGAAGATTGGTTAGAAGGTTCTTTTGTCACATGACCAGTGGTGCAGTGAGGGGGGTGGTGGGGAGACTGGCAGTGGGCTCTTGCTTTCTCTGGTCATGGTTTGTTTCAGTGTCCTTGGCATTTCCTGTGGTTTGCTCTGAGCCACTTTGCAGGGACCCATCAGATCAACTGGGGTTTCACCTTTCCCAGGGCTGCAGATCCCTGGCAACACAGCCCCCTTTGCTCTTTTGGTCTCTACCAGCCAGTTTTTGCTTTCCCCCTTCATCCTACCCATCACACCTGGTGGAATTAGAAATGAATTTGGAGGGGTTGATGCAGCCCCCCCCTCAACACACCTGCGGTAGGCTCAGCAGCCTGCAGACACTTTCATCCTTTCCTCATCCCAGTGTGCAGGCCTGTGGGCATCAGAGTGGGGGACTGAGAGGCCTGTCAGTGTGTTGTAGGTCTATCAGGCATATAGTTCTGATATACAAATATGGCAGGTTTCAAAGTTTTGAATGAGTTGAATGCATTCCTTCTTTTCTTCCCTTCTTCTGGCTTCCCTTATAGTCATTCATTTATTTGCCCATCAGTGCATTCATTCATTACTCAGTGTAGATTCTTCCTGCATGTTCTCTGTTCCAGGTTCTGAGGCTGACAGCTCACCAGGGCCAGTACCTTGGTCCCATACTGGTAGGATGGACAGGATGCACACTCAGATTATTGGTGGGGAGGAAGCAATTGGCACCCTAGGAAGGTGGATAAAGTGACACGGGGCCCAGAGGACGGAGGGCTGCTCTGTACTGGGAGTGGGGACAGAGGACTCATGGGCAGAGTAAACCCTGCTGCTGGGCCTGGAAGAACAGGGATTGCTGAGTATGTGGAGACATGGAATTGGAGTAGAGTGGGCAGAGGGGCTCGTGGGAGTGAGGACATGGAGTCAGCATAGCACAGAACAGGTCCAGTAGGGGAATCTGTTGGCCATATCTGGCCTGCTGCCTGTTTGGATAAATCAGGTTTTATTGGAATACAGCCACACCCCCTTGTTTACATATTTTCCATGTGCTACAGGCAGAGTTGCCTAAAATACTAACTTTCCTGGCCCTTTGCAGAAAATGTTTGCCTGCCCTGGTCTAGAGGAAGAGCAGGCCCTGGGTTGGGTGAGAACAGGGATGGGAATGCAGTCTGGTGAGCAGACTGAAACACGGGCTTTGGAGGGGCCATCAAAGGCTTTGGACTGGGGAACGTGCCGATGGGAAGATGAGCGCTGTGATCTGGGAAGATTGTGACAGCAGGTAGAGATTGATTGGCAAGGGAGACGTGCTTGCAGGTGTGTTTGATCTTTGCCATAATCGATAGTCATAGGAGGCAAGATGGAAGCGTTGCGCCAGGGGTGGCAGGTAGCGGAGGGGAAGAGGAATGAGTTACTGGGTGGGCCTGCCAGGAGGAAGGCTGCCGAGGACACTGAGATTTGGGGGTGGGGCCAGGACCAGAAGCAGGGGACACGGTTTTCCCATGGACGCAACACTGGGCTTCGTCCCTAGCAGCTGGGCTAAGTCAGCAAGGACCTGGGACTGCCAGACCTGGCTTAGGGACTGGGAGACAGAGGTGGGCAAGGAAGAGAGGAAGATAATAATTCTTTCAACTTCCTTTTGCCAGAGGGCAAAAAACCCCTCTGGGAGAAATTTCTAGAAGGATGAAGCTTACCTTTGCTGCCTTTCTTCCACTGTGTCTGTGCCCCTTCCCTCATTCAAGTCCCCCAGTGCCGTCTGCTTCTTTCATACTTCTGGAGGCCCTCTGTAGTACAGCCAAGGACACAAAGCCCCTGTACCCACCTTTCTGTCACATGGATTTGCTGTTAAAAGCCCTGCCTCCTGCCATCCTTGCAGTCCAGACCTGTGCCCTTTGGGACACTAACCCAACAGTGCCTGAGCTTGCCTTGAAGGGAGGAGAGTCTCAGAGTAGTGATGGAAGCAGGACAGGGGTGAGCAACTCACCTCTATTCCCATAAACTTGTTCCATCGGAGTCCAAGAAAATTGGGTGAGATGGGCATTGTGGGTGGCCTTAGGGGGGCATGGCCTCAGAGGGCAGCCTGCAACCTGTGGGATTTGGGGAGGGAGCAGCCTCTTCTCCTGCTCCCATTTACTTAACCGGTGCTGAGATGACTGTGTGAATGTTTATTTGTCTCATTAGGGTGTGAGCAGAGCTGTGACTCATTCATCTTTAGAACCCCTTGTGGGAGCAGTGGGGGAAAGTTAATGGTGAGGGAGGGAGGCAGTGAATCTGAGCCACTGGTGGTTTTGCCATTAAGTAGTGCAACCTCCTCTCTGCACCTTGCCCATATGCTGCTTTCAGAAAAGGTCAGCCGATGGGCAAACCCCCGCACTGCTCTGTGTGGCCGGAGCTGTGTGGGGGTCTCAGGTTTGCCACTGGGGAGATTACTGCAGCCTTCACTGTCTGCTCTGTGTCTGCTGGAAGTCAGGTGCTGGGGCAGAGACTGCTCCATGTGCCGTGGGGTAGGGCTGAGGTAGCCCCAGGCTAAGGCTGACCCTGGGTTTCACCTCACAGCCCCTTCCTGGGCCCTTCCTGCATTTCTCATAGGCTCTGCCTTTGAATGCAAAACTAAGCTTGGCTCAGCCTCGTGCCTTGTGGAATTGAGGAGCCCTTACAGGTGTGTGGAGCTTTGCTGTGCCATGTGCACTGTCTCATGTAATCATCACAGTGGGTCAGTGATGTGCGTTTGTCTATTCCCTATTTTATAGATGAGAGAATGGATGTTCCAGTAGATGAAGTGACTTTCCCGGGTCACTGGATAAAGAAGGCTTGAGCCCGGGTCTCTGGTCTCTCAGGCTCTTCTTCCTTGGATCCAGGGAATTGTCCTGTGGGGATGGACGCCAAAAATTAAGACCCTTTGATCTAAAAGGGAAAGGCTGCATGGGTCTGTGAGGATAAAAATCTGTAAGCTAGATTTCACAGCACTTGAAGGAAGTACTTTTGGACAGCGAGAAGAAGCTCAGGATGTCACCTGGGCATTCAGCACACATTCAGTGTGTGGCTGGTGGCCCTGGAGCCTGCTGGACTGACATGTCATCAGTGCAGAGGGACATAGGTGAATGCTGTGGATGCTGGATATACAGTGGGTCACATGGGGTACAGGGAGAGGCCCTATCCCTGATCTTCATGGAGGCCAGTCCTTTTCTCCCACTACAGTCGCTGTGGCACCTGTCAGAGACCAGCAAGCAAGGATTGGATTGCCTTGGGGCTGGCCCAGGGGTGTGTGTCACTTTCTCTTGTTGATATGGGTCAGATGAGAGGATGAAGGCTCCTCCTCTGCTTCTTCCTCTCCTCCTGTTACCCTCCTTCTCCTGTGGCCCCTCCCTTCCTCTCTGTCCCCTGCCCCCTTCTCCCCTCTGTCCTCCCTGCTCCCCCCAAAACCCCCAAACTCTCTGCATGTGCTCTCCTAGGGTGCTGCCTCTCCTTTTTCTCTCTGTTCCCTTCCTCTCTTGATCCTTTCCTCTGCTCCTCCCCCTCTCTTTTTTCCTTGAATATTTGCCAACAGCCCCCTCTCCTCTCTTCTAAGAGGAGCCTGTCAAGTCTGCTCACTCTGAGGAGCAAAATCCAGCCATAAGCCAGCTGCTCCAGGTGAGATCTGTGTTCAGATCTCCCCTCCACCCCACTGCTTTAATTCTAAGTCCTGGTGCTCCTCTGCTTTGCTGGCTTCTCTCTGTGTGACTTGGCCTGGGGCTCAGCCTTCCAGAGCCAGCGGTGGCCAGGCCTGTGTCGAGGACCCATCACAGAAGGTTGTACTGCAAGGCCCTAGAGGTCACTTAGTTTAGTTCTTTTCTGAAACCTGATTTATTTTTAAGTAGTAGGCTGTTTTTTAAAATACTTCTTGTGTATAGCTCCAACATCTAGAACAAATAAAATCAGAGTTGCTTTGGTTGAAGTGGGGGTGAGAACACTCATCCTGGCTGTTTGATGCAACACAGACACGTTCCATATTTAGTGGCACTGGGGGAGGGGAATACACAGGAAGAGGACATGGGCCTGGAGACAGAGACCTGCCACACCTGGAACCCATGATACCTGGAAAGAATGCCAGGAAAAGTGGGTGTTGGGTCTTGTGGCATAGGATATCAGAAGTGCTGTGAATTGCTCAGGGGGGTGACCGAGGGAGGATTGTGTAGATGAGGGCAGTTGAATGGAAGATAGTGGTGACAGTGCAGCCCCTGGGATGGGGTGGGCAGGCTCTGTCCAGCAGTGACCTCCCACAGGCCTGGCTGGAGCTGCACTTAGTCTGTGGCAGTAGAATCCAGTCCTTGGGTTCCAAAGGGCCCTTCTTCAGGGACAAAGGTGGGTAGCATGGTAGGCTTGGATCTTGGCACCTGAAGTCATGGGCACTGTGGTCTTGAACAAGATCTTCCTGGGTCAGGTCCCTGGTTCCATTCCCATTGTGCTCATCATCACCGTGGTCATATCTCCATGATTGGGAGTGACTTGGATTTTGGCTGGCCTCTGTGTGACAGCTGGGGCCTTGTTTTGCTGACCAGATGCCCAGGGTGGTAGATTGCCTATGATGTTTAAGGGATTATTGATACTTCTGGCCAAGAGCAGTGATTTAGGAATAATTTCTTGGGCTTCCTGGTGCTTATGGTGGCCAGACCTTCCCCACAAGTGCATTGGGAACCAAGCCATTTGAAGCCAGGGTAGAAACACCATGTCCCCCAGCTGGTTCCCATGGATCATTATTATGATGATAACAAAGGACACTTCCTCTTGCTCACCCTCTGGTCCTGCATCCAAGTGGTTATGCCAGGAGTAGAGAATCCTAGAATCATCAGTAGGCCAGCCTTCCTTTCTCATTCATCACCTCGGACAACCAAGCTCCCAGGTGCCCACATCTGTTTAGGGTGGAATGGCCAATGCCTGGCACTATTGCCATATGTCTTCCTACCATGCACCAGTGACAGACATCACTAATCAATTACAGTTCTCTTCCCCACAAGCCCAGATAAGGCTTATGAGCTTTTTGGAGCTGGCACTTGCATGCTGGTTCTGATATATGGCATTCATTCATTGAGTCACGGTTTCATGCATCTAGTAAAGCATTTACTGAGCTGGTGTTAATAAGCCAGACACTGCTTAGTGCAAGGAAAATGAGCCATGGTCCCTGCCCTGTCAAGAGGAGTTTTGAGTATAGTAGACAAACATGCAAATGTCTTGTAATTATTCTATCATGGTATAAGTTGAAAGCAGAGTTAGGAATCCCTTCTCCAGGAGCCTAAGGGGGACAGGACCTAAGTGCTGATGGTGTGAGAAAGGGACCAGGTCTTTTTGCTACACGGGATTGAGCCAGCACTCTTCATGTGAACCTTGTGCTTAATGATGGCAATGGTGGATGGTGGGGCCATGGACTCTTTGGTCTTATTCAAGTCATGGGACAAAGCTTGGCCAGAGACCCAGCTCTGGTAGCCCATCCTTACTAGCACCTTCTCTTCCACAGGAACAGGGGCTAAAACCCAATAACTCCAAAGAGTTAAGCATGTGCTTCACAGAGGTGAGTGAAGGGCAGAGTGGGGGATGGCTGCAGGGGACTGGGCTAGAAGGGGGTGTTTCCTAGGTGAGTCTCAGACTCTGAGCCCCCAGATCCCATCGCATGAGCTTCTGGCCCACTTAGACTTGGGTGGGTGCTCACTGCACTGGGGGTGCAGGGTCGGAGGCTGCAGCCAGGGGCCTTGGCTGTCTCCTTGGGTGAGACACAAACAGCTGCTCTGAGCAGAAGCCCTCTTAAGCCCTCCTGACTCTTTATGACAACTGTCTTGAGTACCTACTCTGTGCTGGTTCTGTGATATTGAGGAGATTGGGAGATGGGAAAAGACACAGTCCCTTCCTAAAAGGAGCCCCAAAACAGGAGTGTATCTATGACTCCATATATAGTGTGTGTAGGTATTTATATGTATGTATGTGCGTGTGTGTGTGTATACACACACACTCTCCCATATATATATAGAGAGAGAGAGAGAGAGAAAGAGTGTGTCTATATATATATCTATATATATATATAGAGAGAGAGATATATACATAGAGAGAGAGAGAGAGAGAGAGAGAGAGGAAAAGAAGTATAAGCTCCTAGAGGAGAGTGCTCAGACAGAGATGTGTAGGGAAGAAGCTTCATGGAGCAGGGAGATTCAAAGACATTTAGGAACAGGGGCCTTGTTCCTAAAGCTCTTGTTCCACAGAGCTTCTCCCTCCTCTCCTCTCAGGAAGCAGGTGCCTGTGGACCCCGAGAGCTCCTTCCTGAGACCTTAGGTACCATGCTCCTCCTCTCTGGTCTGTGTCCACAGACCCTCTTCCTCACTTGGCAGTGTCAACCCTTTTCCCTGGGGACTGCTGCCCAGTCTCCTGGAGCCTGGGGCTCAGCTCAGCTCAGCTCTGTGGAAGCCTAGCTCCACCTGCGGGTGAGCACAGAGCAGGGTCCCCTGGGTGGATGGGGCGGGCAGGGGCTCAAGGACTCCACTTCTCGAGTCCTTTCCTTTGCCTGATCCCAGCCCTACTGACTCCTTTGTTTTTCTGTCTTTTGTTGTGCTCTTTGCTTCTGTCTCCCCTTGTGTCATGGCTGCAGCTCACGACCAATATCATCCCAGGGAGTAACAAGGTGATCAAACCTAACTCAGGCCCCTGCAGAGCCAGACCGTCGGCTGCCTTGACCGCTGTCTCCTTCCTGATGCTGAAGCTGGCCTTGTAGGCTCTGGGACCCATGTCGGGGGATTTCCGGAAACTACGCAGATGAGAACACCCGCCTGGCAACATGGAAACACACACACACACACACACACACACACACACACACACACACACACACACATCTTGCAAAAAAAAATTTTTCCCCACCTTGTCTCTGAACCTGTCTCCTCCCAGATTTCTTCTCTGGAGAAGTTTTTCTAAACCAAACAGACAAGTAGGTGGGCAGCCTGAGAGCTGGCCTAGAGGTCCCTCGGCAAGGGAAACCCAGTGCTGAGGAGGGTGCAAGGGTCTAGAAATGCCCTTCGTTTTCTCCTGGTGTTTTCTTCTCTGGACCTCGCTGACATAAAAGACCAAGATGACACCCCTGTGGCCTGAGGGACTGGAACTGTGCTGATGTGAACTGGGGCCAGGGATCCCCACTGGCGGCTTGGCAGAGGGCATCGGGCAGCAAAGCAGCCAGGCTGGCTGCTGGGGGTCCAGCTGGGCACCTCAGCACCTCCACTCGGTTTCGAGCATGGAGTTTGTTTTGTGCTCTCTGTCTGCATCTGAACTGAGAACCCCCAGTGATGCCTGTGGAGGGTGTGGTACCAGGCCCTCCGACTGTGGTATGGAGGGAGTACTGGGGCCAGCTCCAGGGGGCTTGGGAGCTCAGCCCTCTGGGGACATCCCCTTGGGCAGAGGGAGCAAAGCTTGGGCACCAGCTCAAGGCTGCTGCTTCCTGCTTGGTGGCAGGAATTTTGAAATCAAAGAGAAATGATCCGTCATTGGCTCTTTTGGTTTCTTGTGGGTTCATTTGGTGGGTCTCCCACCAGGGAGAGGGGCAGAGAAGAACATGGCGGGACACCTGCTGGCACTGTGCTTCACTGGCCGCAGCTCTCTCCTCCTCTCGGCCCCCTGTTCCTCTTTTCCACATTCTCTCCTCATTTCCCAGACAAGCGCCAACTGTATGTACATAACACGACTCCTTTCTCAACATATATGTATATATAGATCCATATACATATATTGTGTGGTTTCCCCTTTTTTCCTTTTTTTAAGAAACAAAACTATCGAAATAATACCCCAACAGATGAGCGAAAATGTATTATTGTAAAGTTTATTTTTTTTAACAATGTTGTCTATAATGGGAAAAAAAGGAGATTGACTCCCTGTGTCTCTGCCTCTGTCAGGCTGACTGGGCTGTGGAAGGGGGTTCCTGATCCGTATTCATACTTAGCCAAGGCTCCAATAAACATACTAGGAAGCAATTTGCCTTCTGCCTCCCTCCGGTGTGCCTTCTCCTGCTATTTTTTTCCTTGGCACAGTGCTGCCTCTTGGCTGCTTACCTGGGGTCCTGGTGGGCCTTGGAGAATGTGTGTGTATGTGGGGGGGGGGGACATGCACGCATGTGCACATGTGTCTCCATCTGTTATGTGTCTTTGATGTGGGTGATGGAGCTCCTTTAGGAAGTGGTTTTACACTTGGTGGGTCTCTGCGTCCCGGCTATGCTCAGCCTTCTGGGCCCTTCTTCACCCATCCTCCTCTACCTTCCCTTACCGATCAGTGCGAGTGCCTGTTGATCCCCACCTTGAAGAGAAAGAAAGTACCTGTGGGGACCTGGAGGGACAGGAGACCAGTTGATCTTGACACCTCGGGTATATTTTTGTTTTAAGGTTGTCTGTGTGGTCCTATTAAGTGGCCCATTGGTCTTATGTGGCATGAGGTGATATCTTCTCACTGGGACTCCTGGTTTATTTAAGGTATGTGATTATGAAGGCAGGGATCTGGTCTTCTGGGTCCTACTAGAGAAGGAAGATGACCATGATTCATCCCTTCTTCTCTTTTTCTCCATTTACCACCCGGGCTCCACCTGGACCCTGGGCCTGCTGTATTCCCTGGGGAGATTCTCCCTGGAGAAGGCTAGGAGGATGGCTGCTGGCCGAGTGTGTGTACGTGCACCCACGTGCAGGCTTGTGAGTGTTCATATGCATGTATGAGTGTGTGCACATGGCAAGATGAAGGAGGAAGACTGTCATGTGAGGGGGTGCTCCCACTGTCAGGGCTGCACTTGATCCCATCCTGTCGCCATTGGGAGATGAGATGCTGTTTTCTGCTCTCCCCAAATGGCTCTTGTTTCCAGTTGCTGAAATGTCGGCAACATTGGCCTATGGTGGTGAGTAGTGTGGTGTACAAGTTTCAGCCTGTGCATGGAGGACCAGTGGGCCAGTGAACTGTCTTCCCTAGCCACCACTGGTGTTACTGTGTGTGGAGGTGGCTGTGGAGTTTACTTGGGAATTCATGTTCTTTGTGAACAGCAAAGACTGGCTAACTTAAAAGGCTTTGGGGGGAAAAGGCTCAGAATCAGTGGAATGTGGGGGGACCAGGGGAGGGTACAGTGGGAACCAAAGGACATCTGAAGGGGCAGAAGGCATGATCTACAGGGTCAGCATGCTGCTGTCTCTGTGATGAATGACCACCAACTTGTCCAACCGGTTTACTGGGGCCTTGTGCCTACCTCCTGCCATACTTTTGTGAGAGAGGAGAATATCTCACATCTGGTATTCCTAATGTGATATAAACCCTTGGCTTGCATAATGAGGGAGAGAAGATTTCCCGAAAGGAACTGGAGGTGCCAGAATAGATGCAGGGCAGCTTTACTCTGCCTTAAAACCTCTCCCTGTCTAGGTATCACATAGCTGAAATTTTACCATGAAATATTCATTCCTTTGGTTGAGATGATTCCTGTTCCCTGTGATTCTCTCAAAATGTGTAAATAAAAGTGGGAAGAATAAAATGTTACTATCTTAATGCTAATTAGTTTAATAGTTTGAATGAATCTTAGTAACATTAAGACATTTGGACCTAAACACTGAGATTGGGCATGGGGGACAGATAAATGAAGAGGGGCAGGAATGGAATCAGGAGAAGATTGGTAAGGACTCCAGAGATAGAGCTAAAATTGTTTTAGTGTTCTTTTGGGGAGAATCAGCTGCATCAAGTATAGGCTCACTGTGCCTTTACCCCAGTTAGCAGTCTATACAATGTGCTTTCTTTGCCATTAGTCCCTTGGGGATTCCTGACCTGAGGTATGCATCTGTCTGGAGCTAGGCTCTAGTACCTTGATGAGACTGAGATCACATAGGAATGCTTTTCCTCTCCCTGGGGAGGCTTCCAGCCTGCGATGATTTTGCTCAGCCAAGAACCCAGACATCAGCTTCCCACCTGGCTCATGCTCTGCCACCCTCCTGTAACGTAGATAGGACCACTCAGAATGTACTGAAGGCCCAGTGGAGACCTATGATGGTGGCAGATCCAAGAAGGCCGATTCAGGAGCACAGAGGGCTCAGTATCAAGTGAGCCACGCCCTGGTCCTGAGCTGACCTTGGTGGAGAGCTGCACAGCTGGACCTCTGCCTTGTTCTGAGACCAGATGCAGGGTCATTACCTCAGTTTCCTGCATCTCACACCCTGCCTTCATAACCTACTTGACAGCATAGGTTTCCCAAGACTGAGCCCAACCTTGCTCTCTAGAGTCCTTCTAAGACACAAGGCCTGACTCGATCTTTAGGCCCTAGCTGGGCCCTGCTGTGTCCACCAGACCTTCTAGATGCCGAGCAGCTTTGGGGCTGACAGGGTGCCCAACTGTCATCTGCTTTCTGGATCCTGCCCATGGCTCACCTGCTTACTGAGATGTCCACCCAGGAACTCTGGTTTAGCCTCCCCTGTGCTGGTTAACTGCTGGTCCCTGGGCTCCCAGGGTCTGATGGTCCACCTGCAAGGACTTAATTTCATGCCAAAGGGCCTCATGGGGGTGGTGTGCATGCGCTTGTCTCTAGTTCCCAGATCTGTCTCAGGGACTGCCTGATGCCCATATAAGAGAAAGACTTGCCTTTCCTTACATGAGAGCAAAGCTTCAGTGTTGCCTTCTGCTGGAGAAATTTGTTGCCAGTCTTTTCTAATCTGTGAAATGAGCTTAAGCTGGGTGTTCCCTCTCTTGTAGGCTGGGATACCAGGGGATAAAACTGGCCATACACTCTGTGTTAATACAAGTAAATGTATTCATAGCCTGTTGCCTATTCCTTTAAAGTCTCAGTGGGGAGTAGATATTTATCTTTTAGAAAGAGATTTAGCATGCCTGGGTGGCTCAGTTGGTTAAGCATCCAACTCTTGGTTTTGGCTCAGGTCATGATCTCATGGCTTCATGGGTTCGAGCCCCACATTGGACTCTGTGCTGGCAGTGCAGAACCTGCTTGTGATTCTCTCTCTCCCTCTCTAGCTGCCCTTCCCCCACTTGCGCTGTCTCTGTCTCTCTCAAAATAAAAATGTTAAAGAAAGATTTAATTTTTTAAGGAAAAGGCAGTCATTTGGAGCCAAAACTGGTAAAAAGTTGGTATTTAAAAAAATGTTTATTTTTGAGAGAGAAGGGGTGCAAGCATGCACACGAGTTAGGGAGGGGCAGAGAGAGAGGGGGACAGAGGGTTCAAAGCAGGCTCTGTGCTAACAGCAGACTCCAGTGCAGGGTTTGAACTCATGAACTGCGAGATCACAACCTGACCTGAAGTGGTAAAGTTGGATGCTTAGTTGACTGAGCCACCCAGACACCCAAAAAGTTGGTACCATTCTTAGTGGTGGGTTTAAATGGTGGAAACACTGGTTTCTGTCTTCTTGTTCAATCTTGGTTACCTCATCTACAAAGTTCTGTTAGAGGATAGTTAAGGTCTTTCTCAACTCTGAATAAGCTCTAGAGGGGGAGAGAGATACAGAGACAGAGGTTTACACCAGAAGTGCTTTTCCTGCTCAGTGCCTCCAGTGTTCTGAGTAAGGGGGAGTCATCCCCGTCTGCCACATGACCATTTCAAATTCTAAGTTCAGATGTGTTTTCTAAAAGCCCAGACATACCACTTCATTGTTACATTCCTATCTCAAGACAAGTGAGCAAATGGAAAGGGCTTTGAAATCCTCACAAAGATGTGGTTTATAAAATCAGGGCTGTGCAGAGAAGCATTAGTTAATCAGAACATTATTTGCCACATTCCACTTCTGGAGTGAAGTGCTTTTTTGTGCTCTACCTTCCAGAGCAGAAAAAGGGAAGTGAACAACATAGAAGGATTTTAATAGCATTACTCAAAACTGAAACCAAATGTGGATATTTTAAAATATGTATATATAAGATTTAACCAACGCTTACATAGCCCTCACATGCACCAGACACTGTTCCAAAATTGCGTGAGTATCAACTCATTTCATTCCCATGGGGATGCAATTAGTTTAGCTCTGCCTCCCCATACTACATACTGAGCAGACTGAAGCATAGACAAGTTGCGATCCTGCCCAAGATCATACAGAGGGTAGGTGGCGTGGCGGCACTCTGACACAAGCCCAGGTGGGCTGCCTTGTGGGTCTGGGCTCAAACTGCCCAGCTGCTGCCTGAGCCACACTGCCACACTTGTCCCTGGCTCTGTGCTGGCCCTCAGCTGGCCTGACCAAGGCAGCCACTTCCCTGGGGGCTCCAGTTAATCTGGGCTTCGTTGCTGTGCTTTCCCTTCCCTCTCGGCCTATAGGGCAAATGGTGAGGGAGTTCTGTAAACCGGTTCATTAAATCCAATACATTGCAGACTCCAGAAGGGAGAGAGGCATGAGGAAGATGCAGCTCTAGACGTGGCCCACCCCAGGTCCTTCTGATGGGGAGAGTCCCACCTCGGTGTTTGCTAGGATGAGTGTGGACCTTGTGCGGAAACAGTTTGTTGGGAAGATGGCCTTTTGAGGAAGAAGACTGACCATCTGGGGACCTGCCCTTGACTCTGAACTGCTCTTGCTTTGGGGACACCATGGTGATGATGATGCAAGAGGACACATTTGGGGCTAGGCAGACCTGAGTTTGAATTACAGATCTGCCATTGACCAGCCAGGTGATCATGTCTAGTACGAGCTTCAGGTTTCTCATCTGTAAAATGGGGATGGCTGTCCCTGCCTCATAGGAACTCTTGTCAGGATTAAATGGGATTATACCCTGCCAAGGGACTGGCGCACAGTGGGCAGGCCATCAGCCATGCCACTCCCGCTTCCAGTGGGCCAGCCAGCCTGGACCTCCGCAGATTCTCTGCACCTGCCTGGCTCACCAGGTCTCATCCTCATGGCAGCCAGATGCCTTGTGGTAAACACAAGAACACAATGGTCATTAGGCCCCTGGACTGTGCTCTTTGAAGGATTGCCATGTGGAGTTGAGAGGGCAGGAGAGGTGGGGAGAGAAAAAAGGGAAACTTCCTTGTTATTTGTAAAGCACAGTTGACTTGATCTATGAGTCACTGGGGACAGTGGCTACAGAACAGCCAAATGTCATGCTCTCTCTGGAGTCCTTTTGATTGGCCACTTCCTCTCCATGCATGAAGGCAGGAGACGTGCTGCTGCAGTGACATCTCAGCTCAAGGGCACCAGGGCAAATGCATATCAGATCAGCAGCCCCAAATGGAGACCAGGAAGCACTCATCAGCCGTGAGGCCTGGGAATAATGTCAGCACCCGCGGGTGACAGGCTGGCATGGGGTCCTGGAGGGTCCAAGGCAAGCTTGGGAACTCTCTGTGAGGAGGGATCCCCAGGCCCCAAACCCCTGTTTTGTGATGAATTCTGAGTTACTTCCATGCTTTCTGAGCAGAACTTTCTCTCCTCTGTGATTTCCCTATAGAAAAAAAGGCTGGCAGTGAGGTGTGAGTCTGATGACACGTTCAAGCTCATATGCTGTCCTCAAGAATTGTAGGGTATACTTGAAGGGGTGTCGTGGGACCTGGGCTCAAAGTCTGGCTGGCCATCTATCAGCTAAGTCACTGAATTTCTCTGAGCCTCAGAAAGATTGCTCTCCGAGATCAGCAAACTTTTTTCTGTAAAGGGCCAGATAATAAGTAGCATAGGCTTTGTGGGTCGTGGCATCTTGGCTGCCAACTATCAACTTGGTCTTTGTAGCTTGAAAACAGTCATAGGCATTGTGTAAATCATGGGGCTTGTCTGTATTCCAATAAATATGTATTTACAAAAGCAGATATGGGCTGAACTTGGACTAGGGGTTATAGTTTGCCACCATTTGCTTTAAATAATCTCTGAGACCAAGCTCTCAATCCTGGGCATTCTGACTACTGAGGTTTGGTGGCAGGAATGCTAATGGGTGGAAGGGCCGAAGTTATCCTGGGGTTGTAAGAAGAGAGAGGACAGTCCACCACTGTGACAGGGGAGGTGAAATTGGTGGGAGAGGACACCAGAAGGAAGGGTCCTGTGCTGGGCAGGAAGGAGGAGAGAACCACATAGCCTATGGTCTGTGCTCACAGAAGTGTGGTCTGGAGTGTGGGGGGCTGCAGTTGTGTTCTGCACGGGGGCTTTGGGCCAGGAGGGCAAATAGGTTGGAAATTCAGCTGTGCTCAAGTCATCCATCCATGGGCCCACCCTGGGCTTGAGGAGGGGTCATCGCTTGCTGGTTTGCACGAGGGCTCCTGTATGTGCTGGAGCAGGGCCTGTGGCCAAGAGCAAGGGCAGTTGCCATTCTAGGGGCTGGGAGGGGAGAAGGCGGGGTGTGGCAGTGGAGCCCCTGAAAGCCCCTGTCGTCAAGTCATTTAACCTGGTTGACCCCCCGCCCTTTCCTCATCTACAAAGGGAAGGGTCAGAGGCACTGTTCTCTAAGCTTCCTTTCCACAAATAGGATTCTCTGATTTTATGACTGCCAGCTATTTCTGAACTCACTAGCCCGGCACAGAATGACTTGGAAGGAGACGGAATTCATCTCTCTTTCAATAAACGCCGCCACCCGCTTGGTTGCTCCAATTTTTCACCAAGTGTCTTGTGCAGAGCTTCGGACTGCTGCCGTGGGGCTCATTCTGGGTATGGCTGATGGTTGTGCTCTCTCAGGCTCTGCCTCATTTCTTTCCCTTGCAAGGTGGCATTTCCCAGAAAGTCAACACCTGCTGGGGCCACATGAAGGTATACCCACCATGTCCTGTCTGAGTCCCCATCTTGACCGGGATGCTGCTCAGGGGTCAGAGGTCATGGAGCTGTTTACACTTGGACCACCCAGGCAGGAGGTGACTAATCCTCATCAAATATGTCTGCAGGAGGAGTTTGCCCAGCCACCTTGGCCAGCATGATTTGGGGTGCTGAAGCTCGTGCAGCCAGAAGAGAGGCATCTGAGAAAACCTCTGCCGTGATTTTTCCCGGGCCTGCACAGTGGACTCCCCTTCTTTCTTCCCTGCCCACCCACATGCAGGCGCTTGACAATTTAAAATAAAGGCTGCAGCTCTCTACTTATTTAAACAGCAGAGTCTAGCTTAGTCGGCCAAACAAATCCTGTGGGATGACACCTTTGGCCCAGCGCATCCTTCACTTTTATCCTCCATGGAAGATGAAAGGCCTTTTTTTCAGGGGTCTCTACAACCTGAAATCACTCTTAATTCTCATTGTGTGAGAAAGCTGGGTGAGTGTGAGGCCCCAGGACATGAAGGACTCTAAAATGCCTGCCTCCTGGAAGTTTGTAGCTGGGAGCTGCTGAAATAACCTTCTCTTCCAAATGAGGAAGCAACTTTATTGATGACTGGAAATGGTCCAGAGGGGCTATTGTCTGGGTGATGGGGAAGACCCCTCGGCAGCCCTCAACCCTGCCCAAGTCCATGCATCTCAATGTCTGGATATCTGGGGCCTGGACAGCCATGGAGAGGACAGGTCTAGAAAGACCCCTGGGTAATCAGAGGAATGTTTGTGGGAGCAGCCACAAGTGTAGGTCCCTGTCATGGATGGGATGGGGCTGAGCTCACGCTGTGGCCCTCGTTCCTCTTTGGGCATTAGCTGGCAGGGCTTTCTCCATTCACCCTGGCACCTGCTCCTGAGTCTGACAGACAAAGGACCCCATGCATCTGGGTGACAATTCAGCCTGCTCAGTCCTCAGGTGGGCATCTGCATGTGGACTCAGGGAGTCACAGCTCTGGTGTGAAATCTGATTGTGTCAGGACAGTGGGAGGGCTGGGGATGGGTACTATCTCCTTCTGAAAAACTGTGATGGATGGAGTGATTGATTTCCATGGAAGGTGGTGGTCCTGAAAATCCCTATGACTTCCACCCTGGGGGCTGCTGTCCCAGAATCCCTTCCCTTTTCACTCCACCTGCTGCTGTCCCTGGCCAGGGCCGTGGCCTTGGACACTTCCTTTTGCTGGAACCACTCCAGAGCCTACAATTTAGGCAGGCAAATGTGGGTTTTGACTATGGGTGTGGCTCAACAGATTAGGTGACTCCCATGTGCTGTGGGGCATCCAGAATTCAGACTATCCAGTCATTCTCTTCCTGGAATGCCATCTTTCCTTCTCCTTTCCATCATCTTATCCCGGGCTGTTTTTCTCTGGTGTTACCTTCTGGTATGGGTGTCTGTTCAGCATCTGTAGACCTGGAGAAGTAAGGGCTTTCCTCCTTCTAGTTATCTGCTTCATGTCAGGTTTGTTCTTCCTTTTAGCAGCTGAGCCCAAATGAGCAGCATTTTGGGGATATGTCCCCTCAAAGTCCCTGAACTAGCTGTTCTCTGCTTCCATCTTGATCCTCCCATCCATGCTCCCCCCACCATCCAGTCCTGCCCTTGGTGGTGTCCTCACCAGGGTTGTGGAGTTGAGGGCAGAAACCTATAGGGTTCCTGTCAGCTTGGCAGGCAGCCTCCCTTCACCTGCAATGGTTTGCCCCAGGAGCTCCATCTTCCCCACTAGCAGCCTCTTCAAATTTTCCTGTGCGTTTTCTTGTATCCCTCCATCCACTGGGGACAAACTCTTCTCATCTGAATGAATTGGGAGGTCAAGGGAGACTCACCTAAATGAATAAAAAAATCTGAACTTTAGAATCTTGCTGAATGAGTAGTATGATGTCTTTGCAGTAGGCCAAAGCCTTTGTAATGGCCTTTAGGGCCCACGGGATTTGGCTGGCTGCCTTTCTCATCTCCTTCCCAGTTGCTCTCCCCTGCCCACTCTGCCCCAGCCACATTGACCTCCTTGCTGTTCTTTGAACATGTGAGACTGGCTCCTACTTCAGGGTCTCTGTAGTGGCTGTTCCATCTGTCTAGGGTACTCTTCTAGTCATTCTAGCTACCTTCCCTGCTCCCTGCTTCAGGTCCCCACTCAAATGTCAGCCAACTAATGATAACTTTCCTGTCCAGGATACCTCTCTCGGCACCCTCTTCAGGACTTTCCACTCCCTAATGTTTTACTTCCCCACAGCACGTGTCACCTTCTGACCGACTATACATACACATATATGTTCATGTGTATTTGGTGTCTCTGTGTGTGTGTGTGTTGGGAGTTTATGACCTGTCTCACTCCACTATGATGTAATCTCCAAGAGTACAGGAGCTCCATCTGTTGTTTTTTCATTGTCATATCCTTAGCACCTAGAAGAGTGCCTGGCAGAGAGGGACCTCTGCAAATGTTTGTTGATTGGCTGAAAGTTGATAAGGAGTTTGAGCAGATCCTGGAGAATGAGCAGGTGGCACATTGAGAGAAAACAGGGTTGGGGAGGAACAGAGAGAATCTTGAATTAGCATAGCAAAGCAGAAGCCCAGGGAGTGCTGGCTGGACACATTTTCCTTATTGTTGAAACAAGTCCAGAGTCTGTACTCTCTCCCAGGCGACACAGAGTGTACTTAACAGCAAGGCTGATACTAGAACTCAGGATTCCGTTTGTTAGTCTGATCCTCCTTCCACTTTGGACAATGGCTTCTTCTCTTAGGTGGTTGTATACATACTCTGTGATCTCATTTAAAATAATTAATTAGCTTAGCAAACTCTTCTGGTGGATAGGACAAAAGGAATGTTCAGTGGAGGTGGTAAGGCACAGGTTTACGCCTGGTCAGATTTGATGAGGGTGTCTAAAGAAACCCCTTGGCTGAGGATGGTGGCTTGAACATCTGTTTAAACAACTTCGGTGGAGTTCCTTTGCAGGAAGCTTATTTTATAATCAAGCTCACAGTCATCAGGATTTCTCCATCCCATCCCTCCAAGGCACTGTATGTCCTCATTTACCCAGCCTCACTCTCCTAGTTAAAAAATTGGGAGGTTGGTAAGGACAATCTACCCAGTGTACGAGAGTGAGCTTGGAAGGGTTCCTTCACCTCCTGGATGGAGAGGTGGAGGAAGGGGGCAGGGGGTTTATTCACTCTGTGAAGCTGCTGATAATAAAAGGGGAAAATTAAGTCTTGCTTGTTCAGGTATGTGATTGAGAAAGGCCGTCAGCAGAGGGACGAGGAGCTTGTTAGAAATCACCAGGCCATTACAACCGAGATCAACAGCTGCCTCTTGAAATGGGGAGGAAATAGATACAATCTCAGGAAGGCGATAAAATTGAAAGTTTCCAGTGCGTGCTGGTGAACAAACATAACCTCATACAAAGTCTATTTGGGTGAGCAGCCTCCTTATCATAATTATCCCCCCAGCTACTGGTGTTGGAGAGTGAGGGGCATTGATCTGGGGGACTGGAGTCAGGGGTCACAGGCAAAGTTCCTTTGCCTCCTGTCAGGGGTCACAAAGCTGCTGACTTTTAAAGACAAAGGAGAAGCCAGGGACCATGAACAGCAAACCCTGGGTCTTAAGTGTTTGAAATGTACTGACAATCTTCTACTTAAGAAAATGCTTCATGTGCATGACACAGGGCTCTCCGTGGAGGGCGAGTGGAGGAGGGCTGCGTGCGGCACTGCCTGCTGGAGCTCCACACCTGAGCAGCTGGCTGCGCAACTCAGGGGCCACGTTTCCTCTTCTGTGCTCCTGTTCTGCGGTGAGGGGTGATGGGTATGTGCATTCCAGTGAGCACATATATATGCACACATGTACACATTTCTTCTTGGCGGAACAATGAGGGTGGGTGGAATTGTTCACTCTGACAATTCTCTGAACCAAATCTGAGTTCCTTTGTGGGAAGCTGACTGACAAATCAAAGGGCAGTGGGCTGAGAAATGGCGGGACTATGGGGACTAGTCTCTTTGGCCTCGCCCTGTGGCCACCCAGCTGCTTGTGTTCTCAGGTGACTAGGGGACCACGGTTAGGCCTGACAGTGGGCTGGGGGGAAGCCCCCACTGCAGGAGGGTCCTGCTGTCTGTCCATCTGCCTTCCTGTCTCAAATATGACTGAGAGCCTGCCAGTCCAGGGCATTTCCTTTAATGGCCCCTGTGATGGCACTCTTCCTGTGATAATTTACAACTGGTGAAGAATTTTGCTAAGTCCTTTATTTGGCTTTTTTTTTTTTTTTAATTTAAATGCTTTATTTATTTTTGAGAGAGAAAGACAGAGCACGAGCAGGGGCAGGGCAGAGAGAGAGAGAGACATAGAATCTGAAGCAGGCTCCAGGCTCCAAGCTGTCAGCACAGAGCTCGACTTGGGGCTCGAACCCACGAACTTGGAGGTCATGACCTGAGCTGAAGTTGGACACTTAACCAACTGAGCCATCCAGGTGCCCCTTCCTTCACTTGGCTTTTAAAAATGTCATTAACTGTTTGCATGTGAACTCAGAGAGAAATCCAAAGAAGAGTGGACAGGGAGAAAAGCAGCCACAGAGAAGGCTGTGGAGGGATTTTCCCTTTCACTTTAGTTGGCTTCCCTATGCATGGGGGAGATTGCCTCATAACAAAAGGTTGGTAGGATTTCGACACTGCATCCCTTTGGATGGGATCTAGGATGTATTTGCCCTTTGGGGAATTCTGCTTATAGCCCTCAGGGCTGTAGTGAAGTGGCCAGTGCCCTTGAGATGGAGGACAGGCAAAGGTCAGGGGGGTTCTAACAAGCTCCTCATCACTGAGAAGTAGTCATTTGTGGGGGCTTTTGACTGGCTGCACCACCAGGATGGGCAAGACCATTGGCTTGCCCTAGAGGAAAAGTTGTGAGGGAGGCGGTACCTGCTGGGGAGTCAGGAAAGCAAGGCTGTGGTCCTTGTTCTGGTCTAGGTGGCTTCCTTCTGTCTGCCTCATTTTTCTCTTCTGTCAGTGAGTGGTTTGGAGCAGATGGTCAGTCAATCTAGAGCGAGTGAATGGGTGAGACTGTAGGTGGCCAGCTGGAGAAGATGGGCTGTCTCTGTGTGGGCCAGTTCAATTTCCAGCTCCTTCAGCACTAAGCTCCTGCTAAATGACTGTGGGAAGCCCCTTAACCTCTGTAGTCTCAATCTGTCACCTCAAAAGGGGGTTAAGCAAACGTATTTTGAAGATTTGGGAGTACTGAATGAGCTAATGTGAATGTAGTGCAGGGCCTGGCACACAGTAGGCTCTTTAACAAAATAGGTCCCACCAGAGTGCTTGGGTGGCTCAGTCGGGTGGCCGTCCAACTTTGGCTCAGGTCACGATCTCATGGTGAGTTTGAGTCTCGTGTAAGGCTCTGTGCTGACAGCTTGGAGCCTGGACCCTGCTTCAGATTCTGTGTCTCCCTCTCTCTCTGACCCTCCCCACTCACACTCTGTCTCTCTCTGTATCAAAAATAAATGAACATTAAAACAATTTTAAACAAAATAGGTTCCCTTCTCATTTTCTTTATTCCCTCATTGCCCACACCTCCATTTTTCTGGCTCACTTGCTGCACCAAGTTTGAGAATTGGAAAGCCATATAAGGCGACTGTGTTAGTTTGATTCCCTGTACAAATATGCACACTGGGGGACATTTTAGCATTCCACTCTCAGCTCCCTTGGGGGGGATTGCTGTAAGTCCCAGCCACCTGATGAAGGTTTGCTTTGTCTGCAAACCCATTCTGGAAGACACTGCCCATTATAGGCAATAGCCCTGAAATACATGATCTTAGATTTTAGTACAGGAAAAATGAAGTCTTCCTTGATGTTAGACCACTGTAGAACAGTTCATATTTCCCCTTTTGGACTTGGTTGCCAGAAAACTCAATTAAATTTTGTACTTTGGAGCTATAATACCCGAAATACTTGTACAACCTAACCTCTCTCACACATCCTTCAAGGAAACCTTCTCTGACTCCCCATGTCTGAGAAAGAGGCTTACTTCAGTGCTTCTGGTATTCATGCTTTCCTCAAACAGAATCCTGTCCAGTTGACATTCCCACTCCCTTTCTCTCAACACACACACATGTACACACACGTATACATGTATATGCACACACACGCATGCACAACACACACATGCATGCACACCTGCGTGCACACACAACACACACATACGCATTTACGCACACATGCACGCATTCACCCCACCCCCAGATTTAGGTTCCTTGAGGACCAGCTCAGTTCACTGAGGACAGAACACCTGCTATCTGGAATGTATGGGTACTCAATAAAAGCTCATTGAATAAAGGTAAATGAACGAATAAGTGGTTATATAAACACTTTAGTTCCGGTATCAGATATAACCATCTTTTCTTTCCTATTCAGTGGGGTTTGACCTTTTATATTTCGATCTTTTACAATTACCACACACTTAAAAATTTTTTTTCAGCTTGTCGATACTACCCAAAGCAATCTACATATTCAATGCAATCCTTATCAAAGTAACACCAGCATTCTTCACAGAGCTAGAACAAATAATCCTAAAATTTGTACAGAACCAGAAAAGACCCTGAATAGCCAAAGCAATCTTGAAACAGAAAACCAAAGCAGGAGACATCACAATCCCAGACTTCAAGCTATACTACAAAGCTGTAATCATCAAGACAGTATGGTACTGGCACAAGAAAAGACACTCAGATTAATGGAACAGAATAGAGAACCCAGAAATGGATCCACAGACATATGGCCAAATAATCTTTGACAAAGCAGGAAAGAATCCAGTGGAATAAAGACAGTCTCTTCAGCAAGTGGTGCTGGGAAAACTGGACAGCGACATGCAGAAGAATGAACCTGGACCACTTTCTTACACCACACTCAAAATTAAACTCAAAATGGATGAAAGACCTCAATGTAAGACAGGAAGCCATCAAAATCCTCGAGGAGAAAGCAGGCAAAAACCTCTTTGATCTTGCCCGCAGCAACTTCTTACTCAACACATCTCTGGAGACAAGGGAAACAAAAGCAAAAATGAACTACTGGGACTTCATTAAAATAAAAATCTTCTGCACAGTGAAGGAAACAATCACCAAAACTAAAAGGCAACTGACAGAATGGGAGAAGATATTTGCAAATGACATATCAGATAAAGCGTTAGTATCCAAAAATCTACAAAGAATTTATCAAACTCAACACCCAAAAAAACAATCCAGTGAAGAAATGGTCAAAAGACATGAATAGACACTTCTCCAAGGAAGACATCCAGATGGCCAACCAACACATGAAAAAATGCTCAACATCACTCACCATCAGGGAAATACAAATCAAAAGATGCCACCTTACCCCAGTCAGAATGGCTAACATTAACAACTCAGGCAACAACAGATGTTGGCGAGGATGTGGAGAAAGAGTATCTCTTTTGCATTGTTGGTGGGAATGCAAGTTGGTGCAGCCACTCTGGAAAACAGTATGGAGGTTCCTCAAAAAACTAAAAATAGAACTACCCTATGACCCAGAAATTGCACTATTAGGCATTTATCCACGGGATACAGGTGTGCTGTTTCAAAGGGATACATGCACCCCCATGTTTATAGCAGCACTATCAACAATAGCCAAAGTATGGAAAGAGCCCGAATGTCCATTGATGGATGAATGGATAAAGAAGATGTGGTATATATATATATATATATATATACACAATGGAGTATTACTCAGCAATCAAAAAGAATTGAAATCTTGCCGTTTGCAACTATGTGGATGGAACTGGAGGGTATTATGCCAAGTGAAATTAGTAGGAGAAAGACAAAAATCATATGACTTCACTCGTATGAGGACTTTAAGAGACAAAACAGATGAACATAAGGGAAGGGAAACAAAAATAATATAAAAACAGGAAGGGGGACAAAACAGAAGAGAATCATAAATATGGAGAAAAACTGAGGGTTGCTGGAGGGGTTGTGGGAGGGGGAATGGGCTAAATGGGTAAGGGGCATTAAGGAATCTACTCCTGAAATCATTGTTTCACTATATGCTAACTAATTTGGATATAAATTTTAAAAAATAAAATAAAGTTTTTTAGCTTTATTGATTTGAAAGAGAGAGAAAGCACAAGTGCAAGGGGCAGAGAGAGAGAGTGGGAGAGAAGAATTTCAAGCAGGCTCTGCACTGTCAGTGGACAGCCCGATGCAGGGCTCAAACTCATGAACCCTGAGATCATGACCCGAACCAAAGTCAGATGCCTAACCGACTGAGCCACTCAGGTGCCCCTGCACACTTTTTATTATAAACACAACTTTAGAATTACGTGGGGTTGAGGATGTGAATAAATGAAGAGATAAATAAGTTTCTCTTCCACAGCACCTCCTTTGCCAGCTCCAGCGAGTGTCTTGTGCTCGAGAACATAGACTTTGGAGCAGAGCAAGACATGCATTTTCCTGGCTGTCACTTAACAGCTGTGTGTACTTGGGCAGATTTCTCTGCTTCTCTGTTTATAAAAATGGAGGTAAAGAAATTTCTCTCATAGGGCAGTGGGAGATGAAATAGAACATGTAAGTGAAGTGTGCAACAGAGTATTTAGCCATAATGAGTGCTCAGCAAACATTTATCATGAGTGAAAGAAAGTCTCCAGCTCAGTGATGTGATGCACCTCATGTGTCCTACTGTTCTGAGCTGACTTTAAGCTCCTTGAGGCCAGGTGCCTTACCTGATGCTCCTTTTGTGTAAGCTGGGCCACCCGACGGAACACATTGGCTCTGTACATCCATGAATAGACTTCTGAACACCGTTGGAGACACTGTCCAGACAAATACCAGGCTGGCTCATGGACTTATAGCACATGGATCTGAAAGGGGCCTTTGTGGTCAGGGGTCTGTCTCTCATTTTATGTGGGAGAAACTGGGGTATAGGCAGGTGCTGTGGTGTCCCCAGGCTACACTGCTGGGTGGACAGCCTGGCCCCAGACCCGGGCTCCTCATGTCAGGCAAGAACACCTTCCAATCTGTTGTGCCCCTGGCCAGGATAGACTGAACGTGGCCCAGGATATTGGCCCCCCCGCACCTGGCCTCAGGGCACTGTTCTGAAGCTACGGTAATTACCTGTGGTGCAGGTGTGGAGCTTTATGTTTCTAAAGTACTATTTCACAGCCGTGATCTCATTTCGTCCTCGCAGGGATTATGTGAAACAGGCTGGCAGGCGTTTTCATCTGGATTCTCTGTGAGAAGCTTAAGGACCAGAGAGGTCAAGCGATGGGGTGGAGATCCCACAGCCAGCTAGCGGCCAAGCTAGAATAGAAACTGTAGCTAGGGCCCTGGTTCAGTGCTCTTTGTCCTGAGCCTTGGGGGAGTGCCTCCGGGGGCTGTGTCTAACAGTTGGCACAGTCTCTGAAGTTTGCTCTGAAGAAGGTCAGAGCCTGAATCCCAACCAGTCCAGCCTGCAGAAGCTACGAGAGCCTGTTTTTTTGGTGAGGCCGCCTTTGCCCATGACTTACACGGGATGATGGCATCAGGGGAAGACAGAGGGCATAGCTTTGAAGGTCTTGATTTGTCTCTGGGGCCGGGTTCAAAGTCAAAAGCTCTGACAGGCAGAATTGCCAAAGACAGTATTAATGTGGTAGGGGTCGTGGAAAGGGCTGCATGTGGAGTAAAGGCTCTGAAGTTTGCCTCTGAAGCTGTATCATGTATACACACACGCCTCCATTCGGAGTGGCCTCCCAGACACACGCACGAGTTGGCATTTAGCAACTTTCCAAATTCGAATTGCAGTATAAAATTAAATCCACATTTAAGGGCTTTTAAAGCATAGCCTATTTATTCAGTGGCTCTTTATGAAGCCCTCACCGATTTGTAATCTATGCGGTAACTCACTCCACATTGCTGACAGCTGGGTGTTAACCCTTACCTAGAAGAATCATCTCTCTCCCCAGACATAGCTGGTCTCAGTAACCTGGGCCTGCAAGACAGTGGAGGCCCCGGGGATGCTGCTCACTCAAGGAGGCAGGTGGTCACCTGATAGGGGAGGTGATCTCTGTGCACACTTCCCCCTGCCCTGATCTTCTCCTAGTCCTCTGGAAATCTCTGCGAGCTTGGAGACTGAGATGCAGACAAATTTATTCATCCAACACCATTTATCTAGAGCCTACTATGTACTGACTCTGGGGGGGCCCAAGGAGGAAATGCCTTAAAAAGTCCCCCATGGGCCAGCTGGCAGGGCGGGCTTCCCCTTCACATGCATGGGTGACTGGAGCCATGCGCTCTTGCCCCCTGGCCCCCTCCCCACACCTTCCCAGGAAGTGAAGAGGGACTTGGCAGCCCCCCCAGGAAGACCCTGAGGCCTTGGCTTAGCTCTCTCCGGTGGGCAGGCTTTTCTCTGATGGTTTTCAATTAAGTCTGTCCTAGGGAGGAAAATCCTTCCCTGATACTTGGGCTAATGCAAGCAACTTTCTCCTTTCTCTGTGGTCTCCTTCTGGAGAATGGCTCGGGCCTTAGGGGGTGTTTCTTCCACTTCTGTTGGGGAGCATTTGTGCTAATAATTTGTCATCTCAGTTACATAACTGGGCTTTTGTCAGCGGTTTTCCGATGGGACCTTATGTGAAGTTGGGGTTTGCTGTTCAGTAAGCATTTCCGAGGAATGCTCCAGAAAGCCCAATGTGCTGTAATTGTGCCTCTGTCCTGCTGGGCTCCATGTGTCACTGGAGCGCTAACTCAGGCTTCCCAACCTTTGTGTTGTGCTGGGAGGTCTCTGTCATGGAGGCACCTGCTCCTGAGCACACTCAATCCGGGAAGCTCTCTGAGTCCATCTGCATTGGCAGGGCCCAGCACGCCTAGTGGCCTCAGTGGGAGCAGGGACATTTAATGGAAGGGACAGAGCATGGTAGAAAGAGCTCTCCTACAGGAAATGTGAGCCCAAGCCCAGCCCTGCACCCTCTTGTTAAGTGTAAAGCTCAAACTTCAAACCTCATTAACTAAAATCTCATTAATGGCAACGATAGTAACTAACATTAATTGAGTGCCTTTTAGGCATTTTACATGTGTTATCTTATTTAATCCTATTAGTATTCCTATGAGGAGTTATTATTCTCTACATTTTACAAGCATGAAAACTGAGGCTAACAGAGGCTTAATTCCTTGTCTAAGGTCATTTGGTTGTGGTGAATGGTGGTGGTGGATGATTGGGATTTGAACCTGGGGCCTCCTGCTTATTGCTTTGTTAGCTTGTACAAATGGACATCCAAACACATAGTGGGTGTTTTCTGTAAATCCAGCTCTGAAATACAAATGAAGTCCTTGCCCTGGCGATGCTCAGAGTCTAATGTGGGAGGCCTCATTCGAAGCACAGCCTGTGGGCACAGCCTAGGAGAAAGTGCTCAGCAGAGGACGTGTAGAGCACCCAGCCCCGGAGGGCTCCACGAGGGTAGGCTAAGCATCAGCGACTGTTGGCATGCAGGAAAGGGTCAGCCTTCATGGCAGCAGTGTGGTGCTCGAGCTGAGTCTGGAAGAGTGGGCAAGAGAGGCCAGACAGCCAGGGGGAAAAGGGCACCCCAGCAGAAGGAGCAGCATGTGCAGATGCACAGAGAGATGAGAGCTACCGCTGGCAGTGAGCACCTCGGGTTGTTTGGTGTGGCTGGAATGTGACAAGCTGAGGACCAACAGGAGGCTCATATGTCTGAGGAAGTGTCATATGGATGGAAGGAAGGGCCTAAATGGAAAGACAAGGAAAAATTCATGGATCTCAATGTCTTGCCGATGCTCATCTCTGCCATCCAACAATGCCTTTCTCTTTCATCTTTAAAACTTAAAACCCATTTTGCATATGGTCCCCTTTGGTGTCAGTGTTGTAGGAATTCACCCCCTGCATTAAGCAATTGCAAGCTGCTGAGCCCAGTTATGTGCTCTGGGGCATCTGGGAATGTCTCCATCCTTTTAAAACCTCCTCCCCAGTCTTAGCACATAGAAAGCACCTACTAAACTTGTAACTTGTCTTCCACCTGCCCACCAACCACTATAGTGACACTGAGCGGTCCCAATCCTAAATTGGATGTTCAGAAGATTATGAAATTAGTGTGTCCTACTAAACTACTTCAGTGACTCTTATGTCCTCTCAGAAATCTCAAGTAAGAAGAGTTCGGATGGACGTTAGCCACAAACAGTATCATGGCAGGAATGGCAGGGGGAACACAGCCAATACAGGCTTCACACCCGCCATGCTATCACCCCATCCCACACAGGACTCGAGACCCTGAAGCCAGAACTCATTCTCCCATCCATCCCCACCCCTGTTGGGAAGATTGGAAAAGGCCAGTACTCTCTGGGCTAATGTATACATTTAATAGAATTCCAATAACATACCAGTGGGTTTTGTTTCCCCCCTGGAACTAGACAAGTTATTTTAAAGTTTATATGGAGAAGTCGGGAGAAGGAAGATGGCGGCGTAGGAGGACGCTGGGCTCACCGCGCGTCCTGCTGATCACTTAGATTCCACCTACACCTGCCTAAATAACCCAGAAAACCGCCAGAGGATTAGCAGAACGGAGTCGCTGGAGCCAAGCGCAGACGAGAGGCCCACGGAAGAGGGTAGGAAGGGCGGCGAGGCGGTGCGCGCTCCACGGACTGGCGGGAGGGAGCCGGGGCGGAGGGGCGGCTCGCCGGCCAAGCAGAGCCCCCGAGTCTGGCTTGCAAAAAGCGGAGGGGCCTGACGGGCTGTGTTCCTACAGCAAGCGCGACTTAGCATCTGGGAGGTCATAAGTTAACAGCTCTGCTCAGAAAGCGGGAAGGCTGGAGGACAAAGGGAAGGAGAGCTGCTGAGCCCCCGGACGACAGAGCTCAGTTTGGTGGGGAATAAAGGCGCTAGCCAGCGCCATCTCCCCCACCCATCCCCCAGCCAAAATCCCAAAGAGAACCAGTTCCTGCCAGGGAACTTGCTCGCTCCGCGCAAACACCCAACTCTGCGCTTCTGCGGAGCCAAACCTCCGGCAGCGGATCTGACTCCCTCCTGCTGCCACAGGGCCCCTCCTGAAGTGGATCACCTAAGGAGAAGCAAGCTAAGCCTGCCCCTCCTGCCCCTGTGCACCTTGCCTACCCACCCCAGCTAAGACGCCAGATCCCCAGCATCACAAGCCTGGCAATGTGCAAGTAGCCCAGACAGGCCACCCCACCCCACAGTGAATCCCGCCCCTAGGAGAGGGGAAGAGAAGGCACGCACCAGTCTGACTGTGGCCCCAGCGGTGGGCTGGGGGCAGACATCAGGTCTGACTGCGGCTCTGCCCACCAACTCCAGTTATACACCACAGCACAGGGGAAGTGCCCTGCAGGTCCTCACCACGCCAGGGACTATCCAAAATGACCAAGCGGAAGAATTCCCCTCAGAAGAATCTCCAGGAAATAACAACAGCTAATGAGCTGATCAAAAAGGATTTAAATAATATAACAGAAAGTGAATTTAGAATAATAGTCATAAAATTAATCGCTGGGCTTGAAAACAGTATAGCGGACAGCAGAGAATCTCTTGCTACAGAGATCAAGGGACTAAGGAACAGTCACGAGGAGCTGAAAAACGCTTTAAACGAAATGCACAACAAAATGGAAACCACCACGGCTCGGATTGAAGAGGCAGAGGAGAGAATAGGTGAACTAGAAGATAAAGTTATGGAAAAGGAGGAAGCTGAGAAAAAGAGAGAGAAAGTTTATATGGAAATTTAAACAAGCAAAAAAAAAAAAAAAACTTGAGAAATAATTAAAAAGAAAAAAAAAACAACAACAATGAGTGGAGACTAGCCCTACCAGACAATACAAACACTATACAGCCTCAGTAATTACAATGGTGTGGCAGTGGCATAGAAAAATAGTCCAGAGGGACAGAATGCTCCCAAGATAGGCCCAGAACATTTATAAGAAATTAGTAAATGATACAAGTGGCCTCTCAAATCAATATGGTAAAGATGAATTTTAAATAAAGGACATTGGGACCACAAAATAACCATTTTTAGAAAAAAAATACATTTGGCTCTGTGCTTCATGCCATGCATTGGGATACTCTCCAAGTGTTAAACACAAACATAAAAGTGCCATACAGGGGGGCCTGGGTGGCTCCGTCAGTTAAGCGTCCAACTTCGGCTCAGGTCATGATCTCACGGTTCATGAGTTCGAGCCCCGCATCTGACTCTGTGCTGACAGCTCAGAGCTTGGAGCCTGCTTCAGATTCTGTGTCTCCCTCTCTCTCTGCCCCCCCACCGCCTGCTCTCACTCTCTGAGTCTCTCAAAAATAAATAAAATGTTAAAAAAAAATTAAAAAAGGTGCCATACAGAAACATGAAGATCACCTTTGATGAGGACAGACCTTCTCACTATGATTCAAAATCTAGAAGCCAAGGAAAAGATGGGTAAATTTGATCATATAAAAATAAAAAAGTTTATGCATGCCCCGAACACCATGAGTAGAGTCAAAAGGCAAATGACAAACTGAGAAAAAAGTATTTGCAACAAATATATCCCAAAGAGCTAATCCTCCTAACATGAAAAGAAATAGAAATCAGGAAAAAGACCCATTATTCAATAGAAAAATGGACAAAGGAGGGGCGCCTGGGTGGCTCAGTTGGTCGAGTGTCCTACTCACGACTTTAGCTCAGATCATGATCTCACGGTTCGTGGGTTCGAGCCCTGTGGCAGGCTCTGACACAGTGTGGAGCCTGCTTGTGCACTCACTCTTTCAAAATAAGTAAACTTAAAAAAAAGAAAAATGGACAAAGGATATGAACACTGAGTTCATAAAACAGAAATGCAAACGGTCCTTTCCCCTTCGAACACATGCGCAGTGAGAGGGATGCAAATGAGAACTACACTGAATTCTCACCTCTCAAGCTGGCAGAACTCCAAATCTTGATGAAACACAGTGCTGGCAAAGTTGTGGGGAAACATGTGTCCTCCGCCATTGCTGGTGGGGTGTAAAGTGGAGTACTTCTTCAGGTGACCCTGGGTCTCACCCATCTGTCTCCCAGCATCACAAATGCATCCCACCTTTCTGCCCAGTGATCCCACTTCTGGGGGTCTGTCCTTCAGACACAGCTGCACATGTGTGAAATCACACATGCACAAAGTCACACATGATGGCATTGCTGCCGATGGCCGAACACCGGGAACAACCCTGCGTCTGGCAAAGGGGAAGGGATGAATACATTATGGTACATCTCACCTAGTGGAGAACTACAGGGGTAAGAAAGGAAGAGGAAAATCTCCACTTAGGGATGTGTGGGGATCACCAGGATATTTTTGTTAAGTGAAAAAAGCTAGATAGAGAACATATAAACAGTATCATATCTTTTGTGAAAAAATGGGAAGAAATAGGAATATACATATTCCTTTGTGCTTGTATTTGCCTGAAGAAACATTGGGAAGATAACAAGGAATGGATCAAAGGGTTATCTGTGGTGGGGAACAGGGGAGGTACTGAGCAGGGCTTCCCTGGATTTATTTATTTATTTTTAGCTTGGGCTTAATACATTTTTTATCTGACTTGTCCTGGAAGTCTGTATGTTCTAATCCAGCTTGATCATAAGAATCACTTGCGTTACTTGTTAAAATCAATCCAGATCCCAGGCTGCTGTCTGTGATGGGCCCTGGGAAGTTATGTTTCCCCACAAGTTCCCAGTTACGGAGGGAAGGGCAGCTTGGGAGAGACAAGACCGACCCTGTGTCATGACCCAGGTCCTGAAAACCCAAGTTCGAATCAGATGGGTGTGAAAAACCTTGCTCCTTCCCCTGGGGATCCTGTCTGTGCCCTCCGGGGCTGATCCTCCCATCACACAGAGAATCACTGCAGTTAGGTGCTTGTCTCTAGCAATCAAAAGCATGTTGGATTTCATTTTCCATAGTTTGCATTATGAAAATGACATAAATTTTTTTGTTTTTAAATATGAAATATTGTACTCTTGAAGATACTTTTTCAAACTACCCCTGCCCTGCCCAGTTCCCCAGGGAGTTCTGAGAGCTCTGATGGATATCCCAATCCACCCACCCAGCAATGTCCCTCTCACACCCCCAAACCTTGCTCAGGGAAACTGATGGAAGATGCTTAAAGTGATCTCTCTGGTCCTTCCTTTCCCTCCAGGAAGTACTGCCTCCACTACTGTCAAGGGGATAATGCAGAGGAAGCCCCTAGTCCTGAGAGGTGGGCATTGGGCAGTGGCCCTGGGGGATCTCCTGGCACCAGGCCATCTCTTCTTTCTCTCCTTCTGGAACTCCCTTCCTTGTCCTATGGGCTATGTGTCCCATGGGCTGTGTGTTGCTACAGGCTGTGTTCCTACGGGCTGTGTGTCCCACAGCCACCTCACCTCCTTGCTGACTCTGGAGCTAGGCACATAAGTGTGTGTGTGGTTTTTTTTTTAAGGGTTCTGTTGCTAATCTTCATTGAGAGCAGCAAGGAGTAACCCAAATAAAGACCATGCGGGAGTTACAGAGGCTGGGGAAACAACAAAACCATGATCTTCCTCCTCAGGCATCAACTCTGAGGCCCTCTCTGGGATGCACTCTGGAAATTAGGGAAATGTTTGTGGAGATTCCGTGCCAAGTGTCAGCCCTTTAAGCCCCTCAGCTGCCAAGAACATGCCAGGAGGACCCGGAGGGGCTCTGGCTGAGCGGCATTCAGCTAGGGTTCTCTGTGGGCCTCTAGTCAAAGAGGCAAGACACAGAAAGGAATGTGGGCATTGAGTGGTGGAGGCCAGCCTTCCCCAAGGACAGTAGTGGTTGTCTGCACCCTGGCCCTTTGTTCTACCCTCTCTTGGCTGTTGCAGCTTGATTGTTTTTGTGTTTTTATGTTTTTATGTGTTTGTGTATGTTTATTTGTTTGTTTGTTTTTGTATCAGGGGAAAAAGTCTGTTTCCTTCCTGTTTCTTCCCGAAATCCCCAAGGGCTAATGAGAGTGTCATGGAAAAACTTGGGTTTTCCCATATGCTGCTAACAATGAGGAATTGTGAGCTAGAGATTAAATTTGCCAAATCTGGCCTGTGGTAAGTATTGGGTGTGAGGTGTTGGCAAGAACAGCTCCCCTGTTTTGCCAGCACCCTATCCTGCCTGGATCGCATCTGTGACCCTTGCTTCCCGTTGGCAGAACATCTTCTCGGAGTAGGGAGAAGAAGTAACTGTGCGACTGGGAGCATGCTCCTTCTCCTCTGCAGGCCTCAGTTCCTTCCCCAGTGAAATGAGGGAGATGCTCTAGGTCCCTCTCCAGAGCCCCTCACCCCAGCTGGCATTCCTGCCTGGCACCTCTCTGCAGCAAACATTTGGGGTAAAGGGAAGACCATTTGAGAGGCAGCATCTCTCAGCCCCTTGCCCCTTCCTACCATGGCCAGAGCAAAGCGTGGATGGCAGGCAGGCTAAAAGAAGAAGTTCCCGGAGATGATGGGCCACTGTCCCCACTGCACCCAGGTTGACAGCAAATGCATGAGGGGAGCCCACCTCTCACTGCTCTGCGATTCTCAGCATGGCTTTGAAACTTTGGCACTGAGGAAGGATAAATAAGCAATGTGTCAAACTTCACTCCCATCTGGAAACAGACACTCTCTTCCATTTTCTTTACATTTTGCAGGAGTTCAGGCTCCATTTCCTGCCACCCCCTCACTCTCTCTTGGCTGGATGCAGATCAGCTCATTCTCCCAGGTTCTGGAGTCAAAGCATTAGGGGAACATCCAGGCTGATAGCCCCAGCCTGGCCCTCTGGGGGCCAGGGAGGGAAGTCTGGAGAAGCTCCAGAGACTGGAGCTCTTAGGAACATTCTCATATTTACGGGGCCCAGAGGGCTCTGAGATAAACAAATGAGCTGGCATGTGTACAAGGTATCTGGCAGGAACTGCTCCTTGCAGGGACGATTTTGTGGTAGCTAAGGATGTCTTTGGAATCTTCCTACTTTCCTTTGCATCCCCCTCCCAATCCCTTAGGGTGTCCCCGCTCTTGCCGACCCTGTCTTTACCTCTCACACTGACTGATGTGCCCGCTGTTTCCTGAGGTCCCTGCTACAGAGCTCTGCTCCCTGTCATGTGCTCATTTATTCTTTGAACAAACATTCGCGGGGGCCTATATGCATGTGCCAAGGCACACAGGGGACATGGCAGCCCTGCCTCTGAGGAAATCACGGTCAAGCGCAGCCATGAATGCTGCCTGATCTGCACCCAGGACATGGCGCTCAGCAAAGACAACTCATTCTTTCCCTTCGACCAAGTTCATCTTCCCGCAGCATCCTGAGGTTTGCAGGAGAGCAAATAAATGGGAAAACTTCATGCTGAGATGTGAAGTCCCCATTAGTTCTCCCTGGGATTCTGTCCACCTCCCACTGGGGAGCTGAGAATTGCACGTCCTGGAGGGAAGGACCCTTCCTCATGGCCCTCGCTACTCTACTTTCGACCCTTCCTCTCTCCAAATCAACCTGCACCTTACTGCTGAAGAGCGGCCAAAATCTCATATAGATGGGCAACATATGATGTGCATGTGTGTGTATGTTTGAACACTATTTTTGGAAGGAGGTCGGCACTGGGAGTCCAGAAACCTGGATTCAGATTGCTATTAATTAGCTTTGTGACCCTGGGTGATTCATCACACCTCTCTGGACCTCACTTTCTTTATAAAAGAAGGTAATGCTATCTGCCCTGTTTACTTCATGAAAAGTAATCCTGGGAGAGGATTAGAGAGTGTCTGCAGATGTTTTATGAATGCTTGACAAGGTGCCCTCTGAATACTAGGGACCACCTGGCTTATCCTGCCGTGCTCAGTAGCGCAGTTCTGGCACTATCCAGCAGCTTGGAACTGACTAGGAGCTGGAACTCCCTCTGCTCACATTTCCTCAGACACCCATTCAGTGACTGCTTCTGTAAGTCCCTTCCTGGCTCCAGTGAGCTTCCAATGCCTGCCCCGATGAGGGTAGCCCAGGGGGTTTGAGAGCTGCTTCCCAAAGTGCCAGGAACCATACCTCCTCACGCGCTTGCTCTGGGCTCTTTGTCCATGACTGGGGAGAATAGGAGTGTAAGCCTTACTCCCTGGCCTCACCGTCAGGACATCTCAGATGTGTAATAGACCCTGAGGGACCTGCTGAGGTTGCCTTTCTGGGCCTGCCCTAAATCTGCACTCACCCCGGCTCCTTCTTCCTTACAGATTTCTCCAGGTAGAACACCATTGGGATGTCACTCCCATGTGAATCCTGGCTCGGAATGCTGGGGTCTATTTCTAGGGAGCTTGACCTTGGGGAAAGCTTTCTGGAGATAATGAGCTGTTATATTTTAGCGGGGAAGGAAGAGTGAAGAGGAGGGAGAAACAGTTGAATAGTTATTAAGCACGAGCTATATGCCAGGCACTGTGCTAAATGTCTAATATTTCACCTGATCCTTCAAAAAAAAAATCTGTATGATTGCTATACTCACCTTCCACTTTATAGTTGAAGAAACTGAAGCTCAGAGAGTTTAATACTCACCCAGGTAATGAAGTTAGCAAGTGACACTCGAACTCGGGTTTCACGCCCTCTCTGTTTCATTCTGCCGCCTCTCTGGTCTGCTGTGGTTTTGGGGTGCCTGGGGCTGGCTTTGGGGGGGCACCTGTGAGCAAGGCATCTCTTTGGGCTAGACTGGATCTGAGTATAGCCCCCCACAGGCATATCCTTGAACATGGGACAAACTTGGGAGCCTTTTTTTTCTCCTCTAGAGAGCCGTGTGTGTGTGCGAGCGTGTACACGTGTGCCCCTGTGCGTGTGTGCAGAGGGTAGGCTGGTGGGGGGAGGGCATCCTTTTACCCTGTTAATGAGGTTTAATTATCAGCTGCCTTTCAAGGGTTTTGCGGGTGACAAGCTGGGAGAGAAGCTGCTTTCTAATCTCATCTGTAATAACCACTCTAATGCCAATCAGATGCCTTTTGTCTCCCCATCTTCACTGTTTATGGTGAGTTCTCTCTCTCAACCAGGCACTGACACACTGCCACATCTCCTGCCAGTGGGAGGGAGTGGGGGACAGCTGTTACTTTTTCTCTTTGCCCTTTCACAAGAAAGAATACACAGATGTCCTCCTGGGGTGCAGAACAAACGCTGAACAGAAAGCTATGTGACCTTGAGCCACTCTCACCATCTGGTTTTGGGGCCTCTGCTTACTTACCTGTAAAATGGCCATAATCACACTGCCTGGCCTTCTTCATGGAGTTGGTTGAGGGAAGAGTGAGAGGACAGGTGGAGAAGTGCTAGCAGGGAGACAGCCTATAGAAAGTCTGGTGCTCCCTCTGCACCTCCCCCTTCCTGAACCAGTGTGAGAGCAGCGGGCCCTCCCTGGAGTTGCCTATGGGGTGGAGATTAGACTCCACACTGCAGGGGTGGATCCTCCACAGAGCAGGGCACCACCAGCTGCTATGCAGTCTGGGCTGCAGCTTAAGTGAACCCTGCACGCCCCTCCCTGAGCAGCCCTGTAAATTGCCTGGGCTGAATTCTGCACACACCTCAGTGGAAGGGGAATTATTTGCTAGATATACAGTGTCTGCTAGAAGGGCCTCTTATGAGTCAGTGTTCAAATATGTTACCGGCTCAATAAACAGAGGTTTGCTGTAAATTAAGGGAAGGAAGCAAGTTGCCTGCAATAGCCCTTGTTCATCTACTGTTTTCTATTAGCGACACTTGCCCCTTAAGTAGTGCATAATTCCCTGGGAGCTGCGGGGCAGGCAGCTTGGAACAGGGGATGTCATTACACTGCAGTTGTTAGCTAGTTAGACCTACACAATAAGGTTAAGAGAGGAACAGGAGCAGCCCCTGGGGGGCTTGGCTGGGCTCCCCAAACAGGAACATGGGTTGCCCGACATCCTTTGGGCAGAATTTGGACTGGGGTGGTGAGGGGAAGTACAGGCTGGGGAGGGATGGAGCAGCCTGGGCAGGGGCAGGGTGCCAATCTGGAACATGAGGCTCTGACTCTCATTGCTGGGACGAGGTGGGGTTGCTAAGGTCATGGCACCCGTAGGGGACCCGGTGCCAGTTGATTGGCAGGCTGCTGGCAAGGTGCAGCTGTTGCTGGCAGAGATAGCAGGTTGGCACCAGGGCTGCCAAGACACAGGGTTCAGCCTGGGTGAATGAGGCCTGCTGGTAGTGCAGAGGAGTCTAAGGAAAAGAATGCTGTGGGACAAGGGGGACCCGGGTGAAAATCCAGCCAGGCTGTGATGGCCTCCAAGGGAACTCTGCAGGGAGGTGGCTGGCTGGTGAGTCTCACCCCTGGGAGGCATTTTCTGGCATGTTCCACTCCCCAGCTCTTTCTGGGCAGGCCCTATATGGCCCCATCCCACCCACAGCCCCAGATTCTGAGCCAATCCCGCCTGAGGGCAGGAAGGACTCTGGTATCCCAGCTGTGCTCTCCCTCCCCTACTCCCCGGCCACATGGGATACCTCAAGTTAGGATCCTGGGCTCCTGAAATGTTATGTCAAACTGTGGGATGTTGATGACTCCTCTGGTCCTGGATATAACTGCCCATGCAGGTGTACACTGGGATGTCACGATCCTGGCTGTCCCTAGGCAGTCATCCATGAGGTTGCTGCCCAGTCATCCCTGTTTCCTTTCTGATGTCAACCTCCTCTTCCCTGTCAGTTCTGAAGGAGTCTTGTTTAGGAAGAAGGGAGGGCATCCTTGAACCTTCAGTCATTTAGGCAAACCCCAGAGTGCTCTCAGTGATTTAGGGACACAAGTTTTTGACACTCTAGAGGCAGGAAGAAGCTCCAGGGAGGTTTGTTTGTCCTTGTCCTGGGGTGATGGTCAAGGAAAGACCTAGCTGCCTGAGTGGGGGTTATTCCACAGAATTTCCCCGCCATAATCGAGAATGTCAGAATTAACAGGGACCTTGGCCAGCTTCTATTCAGGCCCCTAGTTTATAGATGGAGGTCTGAGGTCCACAGTTAGAAAGCTTCTTAGTGGCAGAGGGTGACTTCTTCTGACAGAAGAGTTTGCAGGTGACATACTAGAGTATGCTGGGCATGTAGCAGATGACTAATACATTTTAATTGAATGAATGAATGGGTGAATGAATGGTGGGGTGGCATCTAGTGGTGGGTGAGGGAGGAGGAGATTCAACTAGAGCTCTTGTGCTTCCCCACTTCCTCTTTCCTTCCCTCCCTCCCTCCCTCCCTTCCAGCATCATGACATGCATGGACAATGATAACAGTAGGGCTCACTGGAATAAATGGGGAGGTGATAACAGCAGTAGGGCACATTAGAATAAATGGGGGAGGCCACTTGTAACCAGAGGCCAGCCCTGGTCCATGTGCTATGAAGGCTTCAGGGCTCAACATCTTATATGCTATAACCCACTCTTGCCCCAACATTGCGACACTGCAGGTAGATGACACCCCGCACACTGGGGCTATGGAGCTGGCTGGAAGTACATGCAGGCCTGAGGAGTTGGGGATCCTGGCCTGCACAGGAAGAGAGGCTGGTAATTTCTTTTTTTCTTTTTTGAGAGGCTGATAATTTCTATTTAATGCTTCAAAGGAGAGAAAGGGCTCATTCATTTAGTAGCAGAGGTTTGTTCTACCACTGGTCATGGTTCTAGCTCCTCACTCGAGTAGTTCAGAGACTGAATGCCAGGTTGGTCACTTACTGGAGCACTGATACTGCATGCTTGGGGTGGGGTGGGGGCTTATCAATATTGTCTGTCCCTCCTTTGTTCCCCACCCCTTTTCCTGCAGGAAAGTACCCATAGTTATCTGAACAGTTCCTGCTCCACTGTTCTAAGTGCAAAAATATCCTCATGATGGTAGGTATAGAAAGTACTCCCAAGGGGGCCCTGGATGGCTCAGTCAGTTGGGCATCTGACTTTGGCTCCGGTCATGATCTCATAGTTCATGAGTTCAAGTCCCACATCAGACTGTGTGCTGACGGCTCAGAGCCTGGAGCCTGCTTCGGATTCTGTGTCTCGTGCTCTCTCTGTTTCTCCCCTGCTCATGCTCTCTTTCTCTCTCTTTCTCAAAAATAAATATATATATAAAATATATATATAAAAGAAAGTACTCTTAGGTTTATGGGATTGGAAGAGAGGACACCTCAGTTCAGTTGGGGGAGGGCTTTTTTGAAAACTCTTTATTCTAGAAGGCTCTGTCCCATGTCCAGTCTTATCTTCCCAGGCTTGATTAGCAGCCTTCATTCCCTCTGTATCTCTTTTCTATTTACCCTCTTATTATTTACCTAAGTCTTCCCTACACTTCTTGCACCCAGGGAAATGGCTTCTTGTATAGGACCTCAATGTCATACAACTCTAGGGAGAACCAATAACACCCCACTGTAGAGCTGTGATCATGGGGCCCTTCCCCAAGGGGGTTCTCCAGGCCTGCTCTTTCTCTTAGCAGTAAGCCTATATAGTCCTCAACTAAACTTCTCCAGAAGTCACTAACTCCTACTCTTCTCCTACTCTGGGGCTCATTCAGTGTGGGCCATATGATTTAGTGGGAAGATCATGGGCCTGGGGCACAAACATCTAACCTGAATCCTGGCCCTGTGGTGTGATCTTGGGGAAGTCAATCAACCTCTTTGTGCTTATTTATTTACTTTTTTTTTTTTTTTTTTACCAAATTTGAAATAGATAATGGGGTATCATATGGCAATCTGTTTGTAAAGGTACTTGGCACATTCTAAACTACTATGCAAGTATTGGTTATGATTAAACCCTGGGATCTCATCATCCTAGTTGAGCATGTAGCTAGCAGACTTGTCAGAAGAACCAGGCTGTAAAGGACAGACTTTCACCTTCCCTATTATAAACCCTAACTGAAGGGATGTTGAGGTGGTGTTTTGGGGCAGTCTCTAAGATGAACCCCATTGGCTTGTACTTGGCCTTCATTAGACATGCATTTCACAGATACTTACTTAACACCTATTACAAGACTAGGCACTTGAGCACAGCAGTGGACAAAATAGACACAATCCAGGCCCAGCAAGAAAATGCTGCAATTGGATGAGATTTCCTGGGGAAGGAACATGGACGTCAGGGAGAGCCTTCACATTGTGATGAAGGTCAGATAACCTGCAGAAGGAGAGAGGGAAGGAAGGAGGCTTGGGGTGGAAAGAATTTCTGACTAAAACACAATTCCAGGACTGGTTTGGCCTGGCTGATGTGAAGCCCTTGAACCTCAGTTAGCTATTGGAAGAGTCTTGCATTTTTCCTACCTTAGTACCCACAGTGCTCAGCTCCTGGCTGGAAGCAGCACCTGAGAAATGTGGCCTCAACAGGAGCCTAGTGGTGGATCCCAAAGGGATCAGACTGTTGGTCAGTTATGCTTCTCACAGCAGAGATCTGAACAGCACATTTTTGTGGCTACAACATACAAAAGTTCTTGTTCTCATGGAGTGAGGGAAGACAGGCAATACTCAGTAAACATAACAAATGAACTAATACTACAAGTTTGTGAGTACTATGCAAAAATGGGGTGGTATAAAGAAGACCAGAAGTGCCAGGGTGGACACAGTTACAACATAAGTAAGATGGATGGGCCAGGTCTCCTTTTCAAGTCTTGATGCCACGTCTCGAAGGAAGTAAGGCAGTAGTTACGTAGATATATGGGGAGGAGTGTTCTCTGAAGAGGGAAGAGCCGGTGCAAAGACCCTGAAGTAGGAACACACCTGGAATGTATGAAGAACAGCAAGGAAACCAACATGTGCAGAGTGGAGTGAGCCAAGAGGAGATTGATAGAGGACGGTATCTGAGAGGGGTGGCCCTGTAGACCATTGTGAAAATGTGGCTTTTACTCTGTGTGACACAATGAGACTTTGGAGGATTTGAGGAGAGTGACATGCTCTTACATCTTAAAAAGATCATTCTGGAGGTGCCTAGGTGGCTCAGTCAGTTAAGTGTCCAGCTCTTGGTTTTGACTTAGGTCATGATCTCACGGTTGTGTGGGTTTGGGCCACCCATTGGGCTCTGTGCTGATGGTGTGGAGCCTGCTTGGGATTCTCCCTCTACCTCTCTCTCTGCCCCTCCCCTGCTCAGGCTGTCTTTGTCTCTCTCAAAATAAATAAATAAACTCAAAAAAATTAACAACAATAACAACAACAACAACAACAACAAAAGTATCTGTTTTGGCATTGAGAGTAAGTTCTAGGCAGCCAAGATGGAAGACTGGAGACCAGTTAGGAAGCGATGACATTGATTCAGATGAGAGACAGTGGTGACTTGGAGCAGTGTAGTGTCAGTGGAGTTGGTGAGAAGTAAGGGGTCAGGTTCTGGATAAATTTTGAAGGAAGAACCAATGGGATATCCTGGTGAATAGGTGAGAGAAGGAGACGACATCAAGGATGATGTCATTTTTGGCCTGAATAACTAGAAGAACTTAGTGCCAGAACCATAAAAATAGAATGCAGGGCTTTCAAACTAGCAGAGGAAAATTTTATCTATCCAGTGGGAAAGAGGAAGGAAGGAAGAAAGAGTAAGGAAAATAGAAAAGGCGAAATAAAATGGCAAACACAGTCTTATAACATCCATTTACAATGGTATATAAATGGATTCAACTCATAATTAAAAATACAGAGACTCTTAAACTGGATTAAAAAACATAAGATGTAGGAATACACTTTTTACAAGAGACACAACAAGAAGTTAGAAATAAAGGGGTAGAGGAAGATATAGTAAGCAAATATGAACAAAAGAAAATTTATAAGAAAATAAAAAGAGGACCATTTAGTAAGGAAAATAGATCATAAAAGTATAACAATCATGATAAATACATACCCACTTACAATACACCCTCAAATGTATGTGTGTACTGATACACATGCATACACTTATAAAAATAGCTGCAGCAACACAGGGAAAAATAGATAAATCAACATTTTAGTTGGATATTTTAACATATTCCTCTTATAAGTTGATAGAGCAAGCAGACAAAATTTGATAAATATATAGAAGAGTTGAACAACTTGTTTATTATTAAGCCTATGTTTAAATATGTGTGTATAGTCACACACATACATAGCACTATACTTAACAAACAAAAAATGCACATTATTTTGATTGTATGTAGAACATTCAATTCACCATAAATCAGGGCACAATAACAACCTCAGTAAATTCCAAAGGACCGACATGATACAGATGATGTTCTCTGACCATAGTATGATAAAACCCGAAATCAGTAAAACAAAAAACAAAAAACAAAAAACATGTATGTATGGAAACTAAAAAAATGGCAATATTAAGAAGCCTGCAGAGGGGCGCCTGGGTGGCGCAGTCGGTTAAGCGTCCGACTTCAGCCAGGCCACGATCTCGCGGTCCGTGAGTTCGAGCCCCACGTCAGGCTCTGGGCTGATGGCTCAGAGCCTGGAGCCTGTTTCCGATTCTGTGTCTCCCTCTCTCTCTGCCCCTCCCCCGTTCATGCTCTGTCTCTCTCTGTCCCAAAAATAAATAAACGTTGAAAAAAAAAAAAGAAGCCTGCAGATTAAAGAAGAATTAATAAAGGCAGCTGCATAGTATTTAGAACTAAATGAAATAAGCCATATTGCAAAATTTGTGGGGCACAGATAAAGCAGCATATAGGGGAAAATGTGTAGCCTCACAGCCATTTATTAGAAGACTTAACATAAATGAGCTAAGCACTCATCTCCAGGGGCTGTAGAAGTAGTGGCAGAGTGAGCCTACAGAAAAAGAAGGAAACACTGGGTGCAAAGGCAGAAACACATGAAGAGCAAATTATGATTAAAAATCACAGAAGCCTAGCAAAGCTGAATGTAGGTCTTTTGAAAAGACTCATAAAATTACACAAACCCCTGACAAGACTGTTTGAGGAAAAAAAAAGACATAATCAAATAAAACTGAATGATAAAGGGAAATGACAGACATAACAGATCTTTTTTTTAAAAAAATAAGAAATCGTATTATGAACAAATATTACAAGATACCCATAAATGTGAAAAATTAGATAAATTGGATAGCTCTCTGCAAAAATTAAAAATACCAAACTTGGCAAAGAATAAAAAGAAAACTTGAACAGACCAGTAATGAATAAAGAAAATCATGACCAACCCCTCCCTTTAAAGCCTGGAGCCCAGACTGCATTCCAGTGGAGTTCTACAGAGCATTCATGGAGAAATAACCCCCATCTTGTAGAAGCTGTCCTAGAATATAGAGGAAGAAGGAGAGGAAAATGAAGAGGTAGAAGAAGGAGAAGGGGAAGAAGAAGAAGGAGACAAATAACGGGAGGAAGGGGAAGGGGAAGGGGGAGGAAGAGGAGGAGGAGAAAGAAAGAAGAAAAGGCTGTCTGATTCATTTAATGAAGTTGTTTAATTGTTCTTATTAAATCAGAGAAGGATGGAGAAAAAAACTGGAGGCACATTTCACTTGCACAAATAGATGAAAACAGTAAATAAAACAGTAGCTACTGAATCCGGTAATGTACATATTAAAAATAATCACTGTGAGGTGCCTGGGTGGCTCAGTCAGTTGAGGGTGAACCCTTTTTTGTTTTAATTTTTAACGTTAATTTATTTTTGAGACAGAGAGAGAGACAGAGCATGAATGGGGGAGGGTCAGAGAGAGAGGGAGACACAGAATCTGAAACAGGCTCTGAGCTGTCAGCACAGAGCTGGACGCGGGGCTTAAACTCACAGACTGCAAGATCATGACCTGAGCTGAAGTCGGATGCCCAACCGACTGACCCAGTCACCCCGAGGGTCAACTCTTGATTTCAGCTTGGGTCATGAACCCAGGGTCATGGGATCGAGCCCCCTGTTGAGCTCTGTGCTGAGTGTGGAGCCTGCTTGAGATTCTCTCTCTCTCTCTCTCTCTCTCTCTCTCTCTCTCTCTCCCTCTCCCTCTGCCTCTCTCCCCAGCTTGTGCACTCTCTGTCATTCTCTCTCTCTAAAATAATAAATAAATAAATGAATAAATAAGTAAGTAAATAAATAAATAAATAAATACAATTGCTACAATTATGTTGGGTTTATATGAAAGATCTAGGGGTGGTTTAACAGCAGAAAGTCTGGCAGTTCACAATATTAAAGGGCCGAATGAGAAAAAAAAATCACATAATTAGCTCAAGATTTGCAAAAAAGCACTTGATGAAGTTCAATACGTATTTATAAAGAATAATAAAAATGATGAAGTTCAGTACCCATTTATAACAATTATCACCAATATAATAAATTTCTCAGGAAACCAGGAATGGAAGGGGACTTCCCTAACTCTGGAAAGGCGGCTTACCCAAACCTACAGCAGCATCACACTGAATGGAGAAATGTGAGCTTTGTTGTTTTATTTTTTTAAGAAGCTGACATGTGCACCCACGTCTATTTGGCCCCAAATCTTATGCTCTTTCCCATGGGTGGGACAAAGGCTGAGTCGTGGCCAGCTTTTAGAGATTTTTTTGGAGCAAGGCCCTTTTGGTTGATTATAACAGAAAATCGCTTACCTTAGTTCTGTAAAAAGTGGGGACTTGATCATAGCTAAACAGGGACATGAGTGTTAAGTTACAAGTATTCTTAGATGGTAATGTACCTTGCCTGTGCCTTGCCTGTGAGCAGGTCCTGTAAGTGACAGTCACTGTGTGTGGGACCATGGATGAGTCACTGTTTTGCAGATGAGTGTTTGGAGGTGAAGGGAGAGACGGTGGTGGCTTCCACAAGACAGAGGGTGTGACGTGCCACAGATGCCTTCTGGAAGCATTTGGTAGAGAGCTAAGGAGGAAGAGGTGGAGAGATGTCTGAGCAGCAACCCAGATGTGGGGGACTCAGAAGAGAAATTGTTAAAAGCATGTTTAGAAATGCTGCTGGTACTGTTAGGTGCAGCAGCCTCCTTTTCCCTTAATTCTTATGAACAACTTCAGTCAGGAGCTATGGGTCATCTTTGGGCCTTTTGGTGTTCAGATATGTGAGTTGTGTTTTTTTTTTTTTCAATGTATCCTCATAAAAAAAAAAAACAAAAAAAAAAAACAGGACCCAAAAAGCCAAATTTTATTTGGGCTGCATGAAAATGAAAGATCTCATGGAACCCTGACTCCTTGAATGGAGTTTGGGCCCCCTGCCTGTCCCTCCCCCTCAGGGACCTCACGTCCTCTAATGTGTGGGTTCCCCTCATTCTCTGTCTCTCTTCACTCTCCTTCTCCCTCTTGTTCTTGTTCTCATCTCTTCCCAATCCTCCCAGACTCATGAGGATTTGGGGGTTGTGAAGCAAAGATCCTGTGCAAAGTGCATGGAAATTTCACTTTCTTATTTCAAGGGACCAACAGAGACTGGATGGTGCCTGTTTGACCCGAATTCAAATTCTTATAGGAGACAGTCTGATTGCCTACACAGGGTCAGTGTCCACCCTGTTACAATCTGTGTGGCAGCAGTAGGGCAATGTGAAGGGGTAGGACCTGGTCACTTGCACAAGCATGGCTGGAGAGGTCCATCCCTGTGGATGGGAGGTTGGATCTCAGAAAAGGGAAGTGTGGGTTGCCTGGATTTGCCACATTCACTCTGAATCTGTCTTAAAAGACAAAAAGGATGAGTATTAAAAGCCAGAGTTTAACTGAGGAGGGTGACATGGGACTGTCCCAGGATGGCTCCAGATAAGAAATGGACTAAATAGTAGCCATGTCCAGTTGTTTGCCTGGTGATTTCTGGGGACACAGAGCTGGTCCTAACTAGGAAGAGGAAGCATATAAACAAAATTCATAACAGCTTGACACCCTCCAGGCTGAACCCAGCAGTTTTATTTTTACTTGCTCAGGAGGGGGGAAAAAGTCATTGCTAATTCCACAATTACTTCATTCCAGAATACTTGTGAAAAATGACTTCAAGTGTAAAATATTGTCTACTAAAGAATTAACTTAATAGATAATTTGGATTCAATTATTGGCTCAATACTAAAATTTGCTGGGAAAAGTGCAGGCAATATTTTATGACTATCACATGATGCAGCGATTGTGAAATTAGTTATTAATGGCTTATGAGAGAGACACTTAAAAAAGTCAACTGGGGGAAGAAAATACATCACTTAGGCTTTTATAGGGCATCAACGATGGGGGATTCTTCCTCCTCCATTTCTCAAGTGATTCCAATTTTGCTGACTGAACCTCTTGGCTTGGCTTCTGTCCTTCTTCTCCCCATGTGTGTGATTTGGGGCTTGAATCATACATGAATTCTTTGGGAGCAATTAGAAGCTGAAGGTTGCTGCCATCCATCATGGCAAGCGGGATGGCATCTCTACCTGCCCTGAGAGCTGGGGGTGACCTCTCACCTTGGCTGCACATCACTGATTATCTCCGGCCAGCATGGTGTGAGCACCGGATGGACTTTTAAAACCAGAATGATCTGCAGGCAGTTTATTACCATTACTTTCTACTGATAACTTGCTTGCTGGTTAGTCAAAGGGGAAATTTTGTTGACATCTCCTGGGTTCTCTTTGGGGCTGAAGATGATATACCTTCATTAGCTCTTTTAAAGTTAGTGCAGGGGCGCCTGGGTGGCGCAGTCGGTTAAGCGTCCGACTTCAGCCAGGTCACGATCTCGCGGTCCGTGAGTTCGAGCCCCGCGTCGGGCTCTGGGCTGATGGCTCAGAGCCTGGGGCCTGTTTCCGATTCTGTGTCTCCCTCTCTCTCTCTGCCCCTCCCCCGTTCATGCTCTGTCTCTCTCTGTCCCAAAAATAGATAAACGTTGAAAAAAAAAATTAAAAAAAAAAATAAAGTTAGTGCAGAAGCTACCTTCTGAATTTAATTTTAATGACATTTGTAGCCTTCCCACCAGTACTTATTGGGCTCCTACTCCGTGCCCAGCACTGTGAGGAGTAAAAGAGATGTCTAAACTGTGCTCCATGCTCTCCTAGAACCTCGTGCTCAAGGGGTGACCCAAGAAGCTGTGCACTTTCCAGGACAGCAAACTGAATGGCTGACACTAAGTGATGCCTGATGCAGCATGTGGCCTCTAGGGTGGGAATCCAGAGACAGGGAGGGTCCTTGCCAGATGAGCAATGTGGGAGGGCCAGATTCTGTGCATCATCCCAAGAGCAGTCTGAGGGAGAGGCTCATTCATTCCACCAAGTACTGTGTTAGGTCCACCCTGTGCCCAAAGAACCCCATGTGGATCTAGGTGCTAGAGACACAAAGCAGACCAATGTCTTGTGGAATTCGTGTGTGTGTGTGTGTGTGTGTGTGTGTGTGTGTGTGTGGTGGGGCTAAAGAAGATGACAATAATCAATAAAGCATTGACCTTAGCCAGTGGAGACCCTGCACCTGGATAGTTGCACCCTCTCCTCTCTCAGCTGATGATTGACTGGTGCTGGGGACAAAAGGCCAACCCCCTTGCCTCACAGTGAGAATAAATCTGTGGTGCAATTCTCCCCACCCCCATCCCTGTACTCTCTGTGGATCCTGCTGAAGCTGGTGCCCAGTTGAGAGCGTTCCCTCCCTGCCATACCTGCTTTCCTCATGCTCCTCCCGAGAGCACCCTCCATAATCCAGCTCCACAGAAGCCCTATCTCATGTTTTACTTCTAAGGACCCTGAATGAAGCTGATAAACTCTGGCCAAGTGAACACATGTATGTAACCACCATCTGCATCCAATAATTGACCACTTGTCAGCAGTCAGGCATCTCATGTCCTTTCCCAAAGTTCCATACATCTGAATTAGAATACCTTAGATTAGTTTTGTCTGCTTTAATTCTTTATATAAATGCCATCACATAGAATGTACTCTTTTTTGTCTGCTGTCCTCTCTTGAAGTGATGCCATTTATTCACGATATTGTAGGTAGTGATAATTCACTCTCCCTCATTGTTGTATTGTGTTGTGTGACTACACCACAGTTTCTTATCCTATATAATGTTGATGGACATTTTGGACTGTTTCCAGGTTTTTGCTACTACAAATAATAATGCTGTGCATATTCTTGTATGTGGCATTTGCTGCATACATAGGCATTTTTGCTGAGGGTATACTAAAGCATGGAATTTCTAGGTTATAGGATATGCAAATACATTTAGTTTTAATAGATCCTGTTAAGCAGTTTTACAGCGTTTGTACCAACTTACTCCCATACCAACAATGTATGAGTGTTCCAGTTATTCCACATCATCATTTGCATTTGGTATGGTCTGTGTGTTTCCATTTTAGCAATTCTTCTGGGTATACAGCAATGTCTCATTGTACTTTTAATTTGCATTTCCCTGATGACTGATAAAATTGAGCAGGTTTTTATTGGCCATTTGGATATATTTATTTTTGTAAAATGTTTGTTCATGTCTTTTGCCCATTAAAAAAAATGGGTGGCCTGTCTTTCTTTTCTTGGTATTGGGGACTTTTTTAAAAAGTGTATTCTGGGCACAAGTCCTTTGCTGATTATATACAATGCACATATTACTTCCCAATCTAGATTGCCTTTCACTTTCTTAATGACTTAAAAATTTTTTTTATTTTATTAAAAAATTTTAAAAACATTTATTTATTATTGAGAGACAGAGAGAGACAGAGCACGAGCAGGGGAGGGGCAGAGAGAAGGGGAGACACAGAATCTGAAGCAGGCTCCAGGCTCTGAGCTGTCAGCACAGAGCACGACATGGGGCTCGAACTCACAAACTACGAGATCATGACCTGAGCAGAAGTCAGACACTTAACCGACTGAGCCAGCCAGGCGCTCCAATGATTTTTTTTTTAAGAACAGAAGTTCTTATTTGTAATGTTATCGGTATTTCCTTTATGGTTAGTACATTTTGTATCCTTCTCTACTATATTTTCTTCTAGAAGGTTTTTGATCCAAGCAATGGGAAGGATGGAGTTGTTAGCAACTAAGATGGGAAAGCCTTTAGTTAATATGTTCTCGGGGTGGGGGGGGGGGGGCGGGGAAGATGGAGAGCACAGTTTTGCATATGTTAAATTTAAGGTGAGTATTAGATGTCCACGTGGAATTTCACATAGGACCTCAAGTATTTGGATATAGGAGTAAGAGTTCAGGAGTTAGGTCATCTGAAAGACAGTATTAAGACCTTAGAAAAGAGACCATGCACTGAGCCCTAAGATGTGACCTGGATGAGGAGGAACCAGAAAAGGAGGTTGAGTGAGGATCCATAAGAACCGGAGGGCTGTGTCCTGGAGGGCTTGGGAGACGTGAATCAGGGAAAATGCTGATGTGTGGTCAGCATTGTGCTGGATGCTGCTGGTGAGGACTGGAAAGTGAACCTTGCATTTTGCAATGTGGAGGTCATTGGTGACATTGATGAGCACTGTTTCAGAGGAGGGTGGGGATGCAAGCCTGATTGGAGAGGGCCCAGGTGAGGACGACCTGGATCAGGTAGAGGACCACCACTGGCAACCTCCCACATGTGGCCACGATGTGTGAGAACCCAGGCCAGGCATCGGTAATCTGGAAACAAGGGAGGTATGTGGAGGTCACAGTCAGGGTGGCTGACACAGCAGTGACCAGTTAATCCTGCCAGACAGAGTTGTTTTTCTTGAGCCAGGCCCAAGATGTGCTCTTGGGCAGACCAGTGGGGGCTAAACAGGGAGAGACAGGGCTTGCTGGAAATCCTGGGCCACACCCAGCTCTTCAGTTCAGCTCACCGGACCACGTGCTTTATCACCGGGTCCTTGTTTGGCTCTCCAGCATCATTCCTTCCTTTGATCCTTTCCTCCCGTTTCTTGTTCCCTGAACGCCAACTTTCAGTTTGGGGTGTCCTGTAGCTTCTGTTGCTTCCTACTCTAGGCTTTCATTTAGTCTGTTCCTTCTTCTAGACTCTCTCCCACTCCCTTTGCCTGGCTGACTGCTATATGGCCTTCTAGACTCAGGTCAGGCACCACTTCTTCCAGGAAGTCCTCCATGATCATTAGCATTCAACATCCAGCTCCTTCATAGCACCCTCGTTGTTGGATTCAAAATGATCTCTTCGTCTGTGTGTCTGCTGCACTAGATGCTGAGCTCCTTACGGGTAGTGAGTGTGGGCCTTATCCATTTCTGTCCCTGGTGCACTGTACTGGCACAGAGCAGGACTTCATAGATTGGGCTAGGAACCGCAGGGCCACTTACACTCGGGGTAGGGTGTGGATTGGCAGAAGGGAGGGGGATGGCGTTTCAGGCAGGGCAGTGTGAGGGTACACAGCAGTGCAGGGAGCTGGGTGCGTGTGAGCCTGATAGTGGGCCCGGATGAGGGTTTGTGTAGCAAAGGTCAGCGCTGGTGACAGCTCCGTGGTTGCCAACCACATCTGAGGAGACAGCAGGTGTGTGTGAGTGCGTGCATGTGGCAGTTGAGGAGAGCAATTATGAACATCAAATCGAGCTAATTTACATGGATAAGTGCAGACAGTGAGGCTTGGCTTGTGGGGTCTGATTTGTTTAGGGTAGGAGGGGATCCAGCAGGGAGCTCCCTTCAGGTGAGCGAGCAGCAGTGTAGCCACTGGTATAAATAATCCCGCTGTCAGCCCAGGTTAAAGCCTCCGTTAGTCTGTTCAGTGCTGAAGGAGGAAGCATCCGGGAGGTTTCAGAAGTGCTTTTAGACAGAGGGCCCTCTCCCTTTCTCCCTTTCTGGAACACTGGAGGACTACTCTTTTAGAAATAAGCTTGGTTTCTTTAAATTTCTAATTATATAGGTGGAACATGGTCAGTATATTACATCTGAAAAATCAGAACTGTATAAAGATGAACACTGAAATTACCACAATTCTACCACCCAGAGATAGTCACTGTTAACATTTAAAAGAATTCCTTCCAGTCTTTTTTTCTATGTATATATTCCTTTCAAAAACTTTTTATAGAATTCCTTACTTATTACTCTTCCAGTCTTCTCTGATTTTTAAAAATTTAAGATTATATTTTGAGCCTTTTCCTATGCCATTGATCTTAAATCATCCACCTTGTAAGGTGCACTGTATGTTTTTAAACCAGTCCCCAGTTAGTGGACATTAAGGTTATTTCCAATTTTTTGTTTTGTAACACTTCAATAAAAATATTGCTCATAAGTCTTTGCCTGTATCTCTGATTATTTAGGACACAGTCTTAGAAGTCAAATTCTTGTTACATATTGTCAACTTAACTTTCCAGAACATTTCTGTGTGTGTGTGTGTGTGTGTGTGTGTGTGTGTGTGTTTTGTTTTACTTTAATCAATTTATTCTCCTATCAGTAGTGATTGAGAATGATCATGTTATGGCACTATTATTATTAAAAATGTTTAATGGCCATTTTTATTTTTATGTAGTGATGTACATCCTTTTTTTTTTTAAGCAGGTTTCACACCCAGTGAAGATCAAGACCCAAGCTGAGACCAAGAGTCAGACGCTTAACTGACTAAGCCACTAAGCCAGTGGTGGCTATTTTTAACTGGTTGTTTTTCTTTCCTTTTTATAGATGAGCTCTATAAATAATGTTAAAATGGTTGTTTAATTATATCCTTATTTTATTCTAATGTGTCATTGGCCTGTTTGTTTAAAACAGGGATTTTGACCTGCGCACACTTCAATTTGCATGTAGAACATTTTCTCAGTCTTACTCTTCATGCTTAGTCTTTGCCACCCCAGGATGAATTTAATTTTCACCTGTTTTTCTACTTATTTAATGATTTTATTATGATTTTTTAGGTTATAAAATTTACTCACCCATTAATTTTGATAAAAAATTTAAATTCTTAACCAAATAGCCAAATGTCCCAATTTTTCTGACAGATTGAGGATGGCGTCTATGTTTCAGATGAAGTCATACACGTGTATGAGTCATGTGCTTCCTTATACACCTGGATTTTCTGTGAACTGTGTGGTGATCCTTCCATCAGTTCTACGCTAGTTGATCTCTGTTGTTCTGGTCAGTTTTAATTCTTACCTCAGCAAGTTCTTCTTATCACTCTTATTTTTGGGAATGAAAGCATATTTATTTTTACAGAGCACCATTGGATCACTTAGTTAAGCTTTAAGGAAAAAAATTCCCTTGGAATTTTGGTTGGAGTTGCACCATGTTTATAAATTAATATGCGAAAAGCAGAATATTCTTTTTTTTCAGAGAGAGAGAGGGCGCAAATGAGTGAGGGACAGAGAATGCCGAGAGAGAGAGAGAGAGAGAGAGAGAGAGAGAGAGAGAAGAGAGAGAGTGCTCACCTGAAGTAGGGCTCATGCTCAACTGATGCGGGGCTTGAACTCATGAACACTTTTATGAACTGTGAGATCATGACCTGAGCCGAAGTCAGATGCTTAACTGACTGAGCCACATAGATGCCTCAAGAACTGAATATTCTTTACAACATTCAGCTTTCCCATCTGGGGATATACCATCCTTACTCAAGTTTTCTTTCAATAAGGTAACGTTTTGCTTAAACGGGATTAGGGTGGCCCTCTGGCTCACCAGGAGGATTGGAGCAGGAGACAGAGGTGTTCGAGGTAGAGAGAGCCTGGATGCAGCTTGTTACTTTGACCCTCCATCCTCTCCCAGGGGCCCAGGTGGGTTCTCTTTCCTGGCAGGTGGGAGGGGCATCTGGGTCTGCTTGGAGACTCAGGGCTACTTGCACCTGATCTGGGAACCTATAGCAGGCACAGGCTCTATTTCAAGATCTTTTGTTGTTGTTGTTGTTTTTGCTCATGTCTTATTTCTACTCCCTTTATTTCTGATTATGTATCTGGATCTGGATTTATAGTTTTGCATAGCTCAGTGTAGATGGGTGGTTAGCAGATACTTTATCTGTTTTATTATAGAAGGACATCACTGTAGGTATGAGGCTTGATCTGGTACACATTCTATTTAAGCTGGCAAAATACAGGGCCTGATTGCCCAAAATGATGCCCAGTTGTGATTTCCTGGCTCTCAGTGCCCCTAGTAAATCATTATATCAAGAATCCAGCTTATTCCTTGACCACTGCCTGTTGTCTAAACTTCTGAGTTATCTTGTTAGTCTCTCTCTTTCATCTGCAGATTAATCCAAACTTGTACCTCTTAGTGCCTGTGTGTGTGTGTGTGTGTGTGTGTGTGTGTGTGTGTTTACTTAGGAAACTCTGACCTATATAGCTTCTGGTCCCCGTTCTTTATCAGTAGTACCCTTAACTCCTAGCTACTCTCTCTTTGAGGTCTCTTTGAATAAAGAGGCCAGTCTTGCTGGAGCCAAGGGCTTGTATTGGAAGCAGGAACAATAGGTTGGACAGTTTGGGGAGGAGATCACTCTGGTCCTGGAGATTGTCTCAAGACAGAAGATGGTCCCAAGGAGAACACAAGCATTCAAAATTGTCTTGGAATTCCAAATCGATAAGACCTTAACTTAGATTAAACCCAGATAACCGAACTTTTATGCTCTAGGCATATGCTCTAGGATAGTGAGCTATCCTGATCTAGAGTGAGAAGGGATTTCCCAGAACTGCTTGTAGCCAAAAATGTGCTCCCATTGCACTGCCAGCTCCATCCTCCAGCCCGCCTTAACCTGCTCTCAACTCCTCACCTGCACCCTGGCTCTCTTGGGCCTGGTGGCCGGAATGTCTCTCACTGCTGGCTGTTTACTCCCCTCAGGGTTTTCTGGTCTTGGCAAGAGGGAAGAGCTGCAGGAGGAGGGAGAGAGCAGAGTGAAGTGCTCCAGGTTAGCTTCTTGAGACTCCAAGGAAACTTCTCAAAAGGGTTTGCCCCTTTGAGAAGTAGAAGGGAAGAACTTCTATAAGTAAAAGGAAATGGATGGGAGAGGAGGGAGGAGTCCACTGTGATGTATTTCCTTTCTTCTCTATAATTTAAATTTCCGGTTTGGGTGTGGATTTCTTTTGTGGAGAGGAATCTTTCTTTAAACCCTCTGTCCCCCCATCTCAGACTTTACTCAGGCATCCTTCACTGTGGCTGGTCAACCTTCTTCCGATCCTCAGACCTCCCCTTTCATCTTCTTGCTCTTCTCTTGCCATGTCCCTTCCCATACCTGTGGGCACCCCCACCTCCCTGCCATTTCTTCCAAGAGTTGGCTCCGTGTCAGAGTCATCCAGAATTGTCTAATTATAACAGATTAATCCATTAGGATTTATGCTTTTCTATTTACTGGCTGGAACTATCCATTTCACAGCTGTGGCTCCCACATCTAACCAGCTAGCAGGCAATTTAAATATAGAAAGCAATTTAACCTAGTTGGATACCAAGGCATCTCGCTTAATGTAGTGCATAAATTTTGGAGCTCTTTGCTCTCAGCCCTCAAAAGGGCAGCCAACAGTTTCATGTCCTGAAAAGATCTGGCTTTTCAGGGAATTTACACCCCAAGAAGGGATCCTGGGTATTGGATTGCAAAAAAAAGGAGTCTTTAAATGAGGTCAGGGGTTGTTTTCAGGTCAATTCAGTTCTCCTTTTTCTTTCTCTTTGGGGACAATAATCTTCTGCTTAACTGAGCTTTTTGGGTGTCTGACGTCAATTGGAGGGTATCTGATTTTCTTCTCTCTGTAACTTTCATTTACTGACTGTTTGGGTAAAGAGTTATTTTTTTCCCCCACATTGGTGACAGTTGGGGTCACCCTGCCTGCTAAGAGCTTGTAGTCTGAATGACACCATGTCCTAACCCCTTGGTACTCCCAGCCTCTGCCAAGGCCCCTTGTAGTAGACTCTTGCCAGATGTGAGCTGACCTGGGAAAGAAGGTGGGGGCAGTGGCTGTGTGACCTGAGGAACTCAACTCTGAGCCCCAAACCAGAGAAATAGTGATGAAGACACATGGGCGAAGTAAAATTCTTCCATAATGTGTGAACACGTGGCCACTTCCCTTTAAGGTAGGAGGTGAGTAGGAAGAGTTGTTTTGCTGAGAAAGAGAATACTAGGGGGACATACTAAGTCTTCAAGAACTGGAAGAGTTGCCAAGAAGATGTGGGATTCAATTTTTCCTTTTCTTTTCCTCATGGTCCCTGAGGGCAGAATTATTAATTAGGCTAAGGGAAGAAGTTATGGGAAGAAAGAGCTGAACTTCTCTATAAGAAGAACTTAGCGTTGATCAAGGTTTGTCGTTGTTATTGTTTTTTAACTCTTATTTATTTATTTTGATAGCATGCACATGAGTGGGGGTGGGGCAGAGAGAGAGACTCCCAAGCAGGCTTCACGCTGTTAGCACAGAGCCCAACTCTGGGCTTGATGTCATCAACCATGAGATCATGACCTAAGCCAAGCTCAAGAGTTAGATACTTAACTGACTGAGCCACCCAGGTATCCCAATTGTTACTGTTTTTTAGTGGAATCTTTAACTTAAAGAGATAATAAATTTTGCTCAACTATCTGTGTGTAAGCAAAGGCTGGACAGCTATGGGCAAGGAGGCTGAAGTGGACTTTAGAACCAGACAGGGGTAGGGACTTTGCAGATGCTGTCTACCTGAGCTCTTATGCCCTGGTCACCCTGCATCTATGTTTAGGAACTGCAGAACTGAAGTTCAGGTTTTCTCCACTCCTGGTTGATGGGCACAGAAGCCCAGAGGCCTGACACTATTTAGCTCATAGTCCCTGAGCTGAGGAGTAAATGTAGGTTCCCTTGGGCCCCCTTTGGCTTGGGTTTAGTGCCCCCTCAGGGCACGATGGCAATGGAGTGGACATGGGTGTGTATCAGTTTCCTAGGGCTGCCATAACAAAGTACCACAAAGTGAGTGGCTTAAACAACAGAAATTTACTGTTTCATAGTTATGGAGGCTGCAAGTCTGAGATCAAGGTGTCAGTAGGGCTATGCTCCCTCTGCAGGCATGAGGGGGGATGTATTTAAGGCACTGTCCTGGCTTTAGGTGGCTTCTTGGCTTGTGGCAGCCAAAATCCAATCTTCACATGGTACTCTCCCTATGTGAGTGTCTGTGTCCAAATTTCTGCCTTTTAAAGGACACCAGTCACATTGGAATAGGGGTCCACCCTCTTCTACTATGACTTTATCTTAACTATATCTAGAAAGACATTATTTTCAAATAAGTTTACATTATGGGGGTTAGAGCTTTAACATATACATTTTGGAGGGACACCATTAAACCCATAATAGGGTGAGAAAATGTGGTCTGTGAAATAGTTGGTTTGATTGAAGGACCTAATGGGGGCTTTGGATGGTTTTTGATAGGTGTGAAATAACCTTAGAGGGTTCGAGCTGACCACTCCCTAAACCCATCCATCTGCCTCATACAAAACCCCAACTGTGTGTTTCCTTTTTTTTTGAACTCTGACAGTATATAGAGTGGGCATCACAGTTTAGTCCTTGATTATGTCCTTATCCTATTTTTGGTTCAAGTAAAGAAACGATTATTGAGTACCTACTGTATACACAATGAGGTATGTGATATATACAATATCTCAACCATAACTCTGTGAAATAGATATCATTAATCTCATTTTACATGTGAATGAATAGATACTTAGAGGATGTCCTGGAGCTTGCTCAAGGCCATCCAGCTAGTAGGTGGCAAAGCTGTGATCTGAGCCCCAGCCTATTTGGTTCTAAAGTTCAATTTCTCTCTGTTTTATCACACAACTCCCAGACTCGTTTGTAAGCTCCTCAAGTGAGCAGAACTCTCATACATTCTTCTCACTACCAGGATTGATCAGAATTCATTGAAGACATCCCTTCCAGTTCCTTGTGATGAAATGCCCAGGCTTTCCTAGGTGATCTCTAAGGTGCTGTAGTTCCCACACTCCGTGGTGAAGGATCCCCTTCGACCGCTGCAATTGCAGGGTGCAGGGGGACGTCAGGCTTTGGCAAATTGATTTACACTTGCTTAACTCACAGAAGTCTTATTAATAAGCCAGAATGCTGTTTATTAATATACAATGAGATACAGTTGCCAAGAAGACTCAAGAGTCATGGCACCTGGACAGCACATGCTCTTTCCCCTCTTTGAGAAGCAATTTACTAACTGAAAGTTAGTAAACATGGAAAGAGACCAAGGGATCAGGGCAGGTGTGAGGGTTTATTATCGAGCTGCAGTAACCTGACCCAATCCTTTCCTCTAAGCTCTGCCTACCACGCAGCTGTGTATTCAGGTCAGTAGGTCAGGACACCTTCCCGGGGGATGCTCACACTCACGCTTTCACTCTCCAGCTCAGTGGGGACACTACCTGATGGTGTTCACTTCAACCTGCCCTTCCTTATGTAGCAGCTTGCATTACATGGAGGACATTAGGTTGCCTGCCTCAGATGACCAACATTTACTGAACAGTGGGTGCTGGGCTCTGCATGGTTCAGCATGGGGACCAGAGAGAGTGTCCTCGAGGAGTGTGCAAATAGGTGTTAATATAGTGAATGACAAGTGGATAGGCTCTGGATTTTATGGGAGCACTTGCAGGAGCTGGAGCTTCAGGAAGGCCTCCAAGAAAAGACGGTGCTGCAGTTGGCTCTTAAGAGCAGAGAAGAGTAGTTAGGACAAAACAAACAAAACAAAACAAAACACTGCCAACAAGTCCTGGCAGGGGGAAAATTGTAAATAAAATCATGGATGCATGAAACAAGTGTGCGTATGTGAGTGTGTGTCTAACAGCGGATTGGAATTAGAAGTCAAAACGCTGGCAGATGAGGTGAAATAGTCCACAAATCCAGGAGAGCTGTCCACGTGAGGTCAAGGGCGAGGACTTAATTAGCTCTGTAGTGGCAGAATCGCTGAAATGTTTCAAGCAGAGGAGTGATGTGGTTGGATTGATGTTCTCTGGGGAGGTGGCTATGCAGAGGGTGTTTTGATGAAATTCCTGGGAACTCTCGGAGCCATTCTTAGAGGGCTTCAGGACGCAGTTCTGCTTGCATCCTGGTAACTGCGGTGCCAGAGGGAGGTGTTCCTGATGCAGCAGCTGAGTTTCCATGTTCATTTTCTTTTGGAGGTTTAGAGTTCTCTGCTCCAGAGCACCTTGTGGACAGCTGAGAGCTGCTACCGGGTTGAAGGAATGGGGTGTGTGTGTGTGTGCACACACATGTGATCGGCCACAACTGTGAGTATGACATTAACCAGTTGGTACCTGAGTTATTCTCTCCTGTCTATTCACTTAGCATCCACCCCAGCACTGACTACATTGACTGTATCATCTTTTACTGTGTCCTCTATTGGGCAGTGGGCAGACTGTCTTCATTTCAGAAGTAATCCCTGAATGTAATAGCTGTTCAATGATGTTTGTTAAGTGAACAGTGGAAGAATGAGGGTTTGTGTGTTCTGTACCCAGGCTCTGGCCTGGGGTCAGCAGAAGACACCAAGGAAGGCAGCATAGCCTGCTCTGTGGCTGGGCCAGGCAGAACACCAAGGACATTTAGGGATTTTAAGTAGAAGGCAAGATGTTTGATTAGCATATTAACTGAGGGGAAGACTATGCTTTGGGGCACCTAACTGAAGGTCATGTATCAAGGAGGCCTTGAGGTGCATCCCTGGTTGTCCCTGCTGGTAGGCTTTGAGCGAGGTCACCGAGCTCCCTGACTGCTATACATTTCAGAAGAATCACAGGCAGAAGAGTAGGACAGGTTTCTCTGGGCCCATGTTTTCCCCTGGAGCCCAGCTTTCCAAGAACAGAGCATGGTCTGTGTGACTTAACAGACACTGGTAGTTGGTGAATCCAGAAAGACTTGCAGAAGCAGGGCATTGTGGCAAAAGAGACACCTATGCATTGGGAGCATCTTGTGCAAAATATCTAAATGCGTACTTATTTGCAATCCTTCGATGAAGGGTCAAAGCCTATTCTTTGAATGTGGGTCTGCTAATTAGAGTTCCCTTCACTTTCCGGGCATCAACAACACCTGTGATACATCAGGTAAGCCAAGTTTGAGTTTCTTTAAAGTAAAGCAAGAACTTCAAGACCATGAAAAACAGCATAAATTCAGAATTCTAGATTTTTATTATTACTCTCACCACCCCTCTGCCCTGCTCCCCAAGCCCCACTCTTTGTTAATGTACTCAGCTCCATTTTATTTAACAACATTTTGAATGCCACTCCTTATCAAGTTTTCCCAAAGTGTTCAATATGCTGCATTTGCAATCACCAACTTCCTTTTCACACTTCTAGTTTATTACTGTACATAATCTTTAATCTAACTGCATAATCAATAGTAATAAGTACAACTGGCAAAAAAACTCCAGGTAAAAAGATAGTCACTGCTGGGAGAGGAGCCCCAGTGATCACTGGTACTCAGTGGGTCTCTTGGCCCCTGTCAGTGGAGGAGGAGTTAAGGGAGCATCTACCCCATGCTCTCTTATCTGGGGACTTCAGGACCAGCCCCTTTTGGGGGCTTGGGTCTAGTGCTTTCTGATCTCCTCGTGTTCTAGTGCGGACCTTCAAAAAAATGTTTATTCATTTTGAGAGAGAGAGCATGAGTGTGTAGGAGTGGGGGAGGGGCAGAGAAAGGGAGAGAGAGGATCCCAAGATTCTCTATGCTGTCAACACAGAGACATGGGCCTCGAACTCACTATCATGAGCTCATGACCTGAGCTGAAATCAAGAGTCTGACACTTAACTGACTGAGTCACGCAGGCGCCCCTCTAGTGTGGACTTTTAATGACTCCTTCTTTCCTTGCCTTCACCCAGACTCCTCCCGGAGGACCCTGTACACTTTCTTCCCATACACCCAGAGCTCTGTTGGGTTCTTATTAGTCAGATAGATATGGAATGGATTCCTAGCTCTATCGCTTAATGGGGTATAAACTTGACTAACATACTAGCTTCTTTCAGCTTATCAGAGTGGATTGTTGTGGGATTAAATGAAATAAGGTAAATGTGTTGTAACAGTAACTAATATTACGGAGCACATACTGTGAGCCAGGCAGAGCTTTACATGGACTACTTCATTTTCATTTTGGCAAAACCCAGTGAGCTGGGTACTACTGCTCCCAAGTCACAGCAGGGGAAACCGAGACTTGGGGAACTCAGTTAGACTTGGGGAACTTCTCAGTTAGAGAACAGTTGGCCCGGCTCCAACACCTACTCTGCGGCTTCAGGAAATGCTACCATTCACGCCGACATCCCTAGGCAGATGCACCATAAATGCACAATGCATACCAGCATGGTGGATGCATACTTCTACCCTTGAATCCCAGCCTACTCCCCATCCCAGCAGGGCAGGGCCAAATCTTCTGCCTGTTTATACAGGACATACAGTGTGGCAGAGATGGCTGGACCTACCAAATTCATTCTTCCCTTCCACGGTTTAGTGCTGTTGCAGGGTGGCAGCTGCCCAGCCAGGAACCACATTTCCCAGTTCCTCTTACCACCCCCACACCTGACTCCCTAGAGCCTCCCATGTGACCTTCCCACCCTCTCCCTGTCTCTCTCTGGCTGGATGTCAATGATCAGGGCCATACGTTGAAGATGAAGGCCCTTTCCTTGACTTGTGTCCCTAAATGGGCAGTGTAGAGTTCTCCATTCCACCTGCTAGTGGGACTTTAAGAGAAAAAGAACAAAGCCCCTGAGATGTTGGGGTTCATCCATTACAGCAGCTAGCACTGTCTTGACTCATACACACCCTGGGGACCTCTTTGAATTTGTTGGAAAGAGACCATTTGCAAACTCCCTTAAAATGACCTCTATAGCTCACTACGTTTTTGGTGTAGTAGAATGTGTTCTAGTGTGTATGTTCTTAGATGCCACATCCCTAATTTATAGAAGCCAACATTACAAGTGAAACTATATTTGCCATAACAGGATGTAGTGAAAAAGGTGCTGCAGGATCAGGAAGAGCTCAGCTGAGTTCAGTCCTGCCGTTTGCCAGCTGTAGTAGCTTAAATTCATTCCTCCACTTCTCGGTTCCTTGAATAAGGCATAATATCATATTCCTAAAGAGGCATCATATGATCTACCTTGGAGGGTCGTTACGGGATTGTATGAAAGTGGCAGTGCTCAGCATATAGTGGGAAATCCACTAATGGCATCTTGTTTATGATTCACTCATTTGATAAGGGTTTAATGAAAACCTCTGATGTCTCCCAAACTACTGAGGTGCCAAGGATACAGGGCTTACCCTTAGGAGATGGCCCTGTGACTGGGAAATGTACTTTTTATTTTTTTTAAATATATGAAATTTATTGTCAAATTGGTTTCCCTACAACACCCAGTGCTCATCCCAACAGGTGTCCTCCTCAATACCCATCACCCACCCTCCCCTCCCTCCCACCCCCCATCAGCCCTCAGTTTGTTCTCAGTTTTTAAGAGTCTCTTATGCTTTGGATCTCTCCCACTCTAACCTCTTTTTTTTTTCCTTCCCCTCCCTCATGAGTTCCTGTTAAGTTTCTCAGGATCCACATAAGAGTGAACACATATGGTATCTGTCTTTCTCTGTATGGCTTATTTCACTTAACATCACACTCTCCAGTTCTATCCATGTTGCTACAAAGGGCCATATTTCATTCTTTCTCATTGCCACGTAGTACTCCATTGTGTATATAAACCACAATTTCTTTATCCATTCATCAGTTGATGGACATTTAGGCTCTTTCCATAATTTGGCTATTGTTGAGAGTGCTGCTATAAACATTGGGGTACAAGTGCCCCTATGCATCAGTACTCCTGTATCCCTTGGGTAGATTCCTAGCAGTGCTACTGCTGGGTCATAGGGAAGGTCTATTTTTAATTTTTTGAGGAACTTCCACACTGTTTTCCAGAGTGGCTATACCAGTTTGCATTCCCACCAACAGTGCAAGAGGGTTCCCGTCCCTCCACATCCTCTCCAGCATCTATAGTCTCCTGATTTGTTCATTTTGGCCACTCTGACTGGCGTGAGGTGATATCTGAGTGTGGTTTTGATTTGTATGGGAAATGTACTTGACATACTGAAGTGGTTGGGTGCCATTTTCAGAGGCATGGGCCATGTGCTAGTGAGTAGGACGTCCCCAGAACAGTTGTGAGGAAGATGTCTTGGGCCCGAGAGTCACTTCCTTGCAGAGGACAGGAGTGGAGGATGATGTGCAGGTGGGCCCTGAAGTTGAAGGCCAGCCACAATGACTGCTCAGGACAGGGCCCCTCTGGACTTCTGGTCCCCTTTGGTGTCTGTTGTTGAGGAGACCAGAGTGTTGAAGAGATTGGAGGAGGTTGGATGGCCTCTTGGAAGCTATGTACTTAAGCGTGTCCTGCGTGCCAGACCAGGAGGAAGTCACAGTGCTGTGGCAGTGCCTGCCACCCAGCAGGCACCAGGGAGAGCATTTCCTGTGAGTGGCTAGTCGTCGCACCCAGATCATTTGGCTTTGTTCCTACCAGCCCCTTCGCCCAGACAGGGAACAGCTTTCATCACAGTGCCCACGCAAGCATTCAACAGTGTTCAGCAGTCAGCCAGCTCTTCCATCACCAAAATGTAGAGCATGGCCCCATGTCTGTGCCTTTGTTGAGGCACATGAACAAGGCTGGTGACACAAAGGGATGTTCATTTCTGGGCAAGTTTCCAGTTCTGCTACCACTTCTGCCGGATCTTTTATGAGACAGACTGTGCCTCAGGGACCCCCGAGCAACTGGCATTTTCAGCCAGGAGGCCAGAACAGTTCCTCCAGGAACCGTTGGCTAGCATCATGTCATTCCTATTTGGGGACAATTGGAGTTCGCTGTGAAGAGGCTCCTTGTTGGTAACACAGCGCAGCAGGGTCCCCTCTCCTCTGAGTTTTAGTTTCCCTGGACAGCTCTTTAGTTGCCACAGATTCCTTTGTGTTCAGTGTTTTCCAGGTTAATTAATCCTATTATTATTGTCACTGGAGTCTATAATTAGGCACACTGTGCAATTATATCATACATTCTGCATTATTGATGTGCAGCTCACCAGCCAAAGAGGATTATTAATTATTACCCTATTGGACTGTTTTGCACACAAACATGATGCACCCTTGATCCTGAGGCCAGGGTACTTGGCTGGCATTTGGGGCTCCCTGTTTGGGTCTGGGCTACCTGTATCATCAGAGGGCCAACCAGTGAGCACAAGTGGGCCAACCCACTGGTGGCAGTAGAACATCTTCAGCCAAACTGGTAAGGGGCACATGGTCCCAGGTCTCCCCATCCAGGCCTTTTCCCCAAGGGCAGGCCTCATGCTGCCCTCAGGGATGTGGCTGTATTGTTCCCCAGCCCCAAAGGCCTCCAGCTTCTGTACTTCAATGGACTTAGGAAATATAAAGGCCGCCATTACTTTCTTTTGAGGTATCTGCTATGTGCCAGGCTTACCACACATGCTGTCACAGGTGTTCATCAGTAGTCCTATGAGGTAGGTAGGATTCCCATGTTACAGATGAGGAAGTTGAAGCTCAGATAGATTTAGTAATTCACTGAGGAAATATGGAGATGAGATTTGAACCCCAGTTTGCTTTACTTCAAGACCATTTCCTTCTCAGCATGAAGAAATTAACCTCGTTTTATCAAGAATACAGAGAGAGGGACATTTGAACAAAGCTAAAGGAAAGGAGAATTAAGGAAGAGTTGCATGTGTTGGCTGCCAGGGAGTGGGGAGACAACGACATTCAGGCAGCAGGGCCTCTGGGACCCCTAAAGCCACAGAGTGTGTATAAGTGGGGGAGCCAGGTGGGCAGTCTCTTTGCACACGTGTTGCTGTTCCACCCTCCTGCCAGGTGGCTGAGTGGGAGGTGCCAGATGCAGTGAGCCAGGCCTGGGAGCTTGTTCACAACGGTGTCCCTTGCAAGTTGTGCAGCTTCCCTAAGGGTGGTGGTGACACGCCGGGGCAGAGACAGACCCCACTGCCTGGCTGTGTGTCCTTAAGCACACACGGCGTCTGGAAAGATGGGGATTTCTGGCTTTTGGAAGGCCCATGGGGGAGTATGTGACCCAGAGCAAGTAACATTGTTTCGCTGTATCCTGTTCTGCATGCCCCTCCATCCTAATCCTGGTGAAATCAAGGTAAAATGATAAGAGATAGGCCTCAGAAGAAAATTGGGTGGGTGGCTTTCTGTGGGGAGGGAAGAGGGTGGATAATGGGGCTTCTCTGGTCTGGCAGCTGGACCCTGGTGTGGAGGTTGATGTCTTTTTGTGGAGGCCATGTGTATGCGTGTCAGGACCTACTTGTACCCTGACCCTCCCCTCCACTGCTGTATCAATTGTGGTTTACAACTCCTACATTTTATAATGGTTCCTTGAAGGGTCTTGCTGGCTGTGGGGAGACAGCCCCTCCCAGGGCTAGCTGATTCTTGGAGATAATAAACATTGTGCCTGTGAACACACCTTGTGTATCCAAACCAACAATCTTGAGTCCATACCCCACTACATCCTTTATCCAGCTCTCAGCTGCTGAACCCATATCCCTCTGCCCTGCACGACCCCAGGGCCAGGGGCCAGGCACCAGGCAATCGGACACTACCCCCCAGCCCACAGTCTGCCGATGACATTATCCACACTAGCCAAACCTAGGCCATCTCCCCTGGCCTGCCCTGCCTTGTGCGCAGAATAACAATAAATCCTGTGGCTCTGTTTTCCCCTTGCTCTGACTTCTGCTTCTGACTCGCCTTGGTGCTTCCCATGTGGCCCTGTGTGCCACACTGTGCCTCTCATTTCCAGGGGAACTGTGACAATGAAATCTTTCAGTGGCATTAGCTGTCCATGTCATCCTCAGTCACCTGCATGCATTTAAACCCGCCGGTACACTTTCATACAACTGCCACCAGGGAAGGTCCTGCTTCACGATCCCCAGAGGAGCCCTGTCTGGGGTCTTGATGCTGCTTGTCACTGCCGGGGGATGACTAATTGTGACTGTTACTGTGGGCTGATGGCACAACTTCTGAGTAGGGGATGGAATGATGATTCTTAACCCTTTTAAATTTACTTGGAAAGCCGCGTTTGCACACCCAGTTCTACATGTGTTTTTTGAGGTTTGGGTCACAAGGTTGGGACCTTTCAGAGTAGGAATGGAGGTTACCTGGGAACCACTTTGGGTGTGGAGAAAAGGGAGGAGGAGACACAGAGCATTTCTCAATCACAACCCCAGGAAGCAGAGGCCTCATGCAGTGCCTCAGTTTCCTCATTTGTTAAATGGGGGCTCAGAGCATTTGCTTTCTCTGTGTCACAGGGTTTGAGCAAGGGTGACTTTGAGAAGCAATGTGGAGGCCCTTTAGAAAGACATGGAGCATGGTCCTGCTTATGATGGACAGCCTTGTGACAGGAACATTTGGGGAGGGTCTGAACAGCTTCCAGGATTTGGGAGGTGGCAGGAATTGTCCAGTCAGGTTGAGGGATGATCCGTTTTTGCGGTGGTTTGGTGACTTGTTCAGATTCTCCACAGACCCGCCATCTGATTAAAGTAAAACTCTTTCCCTGTGGCATCATTTCCAAGGAGAGGATGAGGAAAATTAAACATTGTAGTAATGATAACAACGATACACCCAATATAAATAAGCAGGAGAATAAACCATGGTGGTTTGTGGGAGCTCTGGGCTCTTTCCTAAGCCCAGATGGGCCATGGCTGCTGGCTGACCTTGGGGCTGGAGCTGTTGCAGGTGAGTGAAGTGGCAGAGATTTCTTGTGCTCCTATGGGGGCCTGGTCTCTGCTCTTCTCTGCATTCGTATATGGCTCTGCCTGAGAATCTGGAGACCTCTTGGGTTGGAGCATGGTCCAAGCGGGGGTCTGGTTCATTGGGGGGGGCATGTAAGTCTCGGGCCCTGTTTGGTGAAAATGCCCAGTGTGGTTCTGTAGCACTAATATGCCTACTCATCTGCACCCAGAAGAGGGAACAGGTGCTTAGCAGTTTATTTATAACCATTGGGGAAACCTGTAATGCTTCTTTTAGGCTCAGAAAAACCCACACAAATTTTTTTCCTCATTCATTTTTTTCCCTTCCCATCTCCCTCCTTCTCCCCTCTCCTTGAACTCCTAGTGAAGCAGCCCAGTACTAGGTTCTTGGTACACAGAGATGAAGGAGGCCCCGCATTTGCCCATGAGGGGTTTTTGTGGGTGTCTCAGTCTGTAGAGAATTATTAAAAACCACTGACCTGCAGAAAAAAAATGGAACTTCCCTCTATCTAATTGGAAGCATCTTGCTATCTTATAAAGCCCCAAGGCTGCTCATGATTCCCTGCCCCTCCCACAGGGTCTGTGGAAGACAGACCAACAGATGGTGACAGTGCCTTGGAAATGTCCAGAGAAGGCTTGTGCTTGCTTGCTTTGAGAGAACAGAAGATAAAGGGCACTTAACCCTCCTGGCTTCCTGGAGGATGTGACCCCCGAGCCAAATTTCCTGGAAGGTTCCTGATGACCCTGTCCCTGCCCACTGTGATGTCCCTGCTGTTCCCCAGGAGAACAACATCTAAGCTGCAGCGAACAGACTGTGGATGGGAACAGAAGGTGAGCGAGGCCCTCTGGCAGCCCGAGCTGCAGTGTCTCCTGTGAGCTGTATTTACTGACCCAATGCAGGTTGCATCTTTGTGCTCCTCCAAGTTCCTTGGTTCTAGTTCAAACACTAGCCTGTGCTTCAGGAGGATCATACTGCACATGACTGATGTTTGCCAATGGACCAGCCACTGTGCACCAGACACTGATAAATGTCATTGCATTTAATCTTCATTATCCTATGAGGCAGGACTCTAAGGGTGAGGGCACAGAGGGTAGAGTAACTTGCCCAAAGTGGCCCTACAGCATGTAGTTCTCTTCCTGGAGGCCCTGAGACACCAGAGCTAACATGTGGGGAGTTAAACATATTTCCTGCCCATCTCACCCTATTAGCTTCTCCTCCAGTGCCTTCCATGCTTTTTCTGTCCAGCCAGTCTTAGTTGAGGAGCCCAATTTAATATTTTATTTCCTTTCCCCTTGTCCCAATTCTCCACTGGATCAGTTGCCAACAACGGTTACTACTTACTGGTCTCCTCTGGGTAACAAGCGTTGTATTAGGATGTTACCTACGTGTTTTGTCATCCTGAAAGCATCTCTGCCAGGTGTATGTGCTACCTTCCTTTGACACAGGAGGACCTGAGACCTGTGCTGGTTAAGGAGTGTCCCCATGGCCTTCTTGCTAATAAGTTGTAGGGATAGGGTCTGCAGCTCATCTGTTTGACTCCTGAATGCTTGCTCCTTACCACATGTGGGCATGCCGCCCTCCTTGCTGAACCTTGCTAAAGCCGGTTAATTGAACTTCTCCACCAGATTGGAATTCTGTTCTGATGCACCCCTGTGGTGGTAGAACAATGACCTCAAAGAAGTCTGTGTCCTAATTCCCAGAACCTGTGACTATATTGGTTATACAGCAAGTGGGGATGAAGGTTGCAGGTGGAATTAAGGTTGCTAATCAGCTGAGATGGGCCTGGATTATTTGAGTGGGCCTAATGTAATCACAAGGGCTCTTTAACTATGGAGGATGCAGGCAGAAGAGGCAGAACCAGAGGGAGATTTAAAGATGCCTTCTGCTGCCTCTAAAGACGGAAAGGGCGGAGAGCCAGGAATGTGGACGCCTTCAGGAATCTGGAAAAGACAAGGAAACAGATTGTCCCCTGAAGCCTCCAGTGGGACCAGGGCCCTGCAGTAACTTGATTTCAGCCTAGGGAGACCATTTTGGACCTCTGTCCTCCAGAACTGTGAGATAACAAATGTGTGTTGTTTTAAGTGCTAAGTTTGGTAGTTTGTCACAGCAGCCGTGGGAAATTTGCCACCCTGCGGCCCCCAGTTCAGGACCTCATTACCTCTCTCTTGGACTGTGGCCTCCACCTGACCTCCAATCTTCTTTCTAAAGGGTCCATACTTTATCTTTTTAAAGCAAAGATTATCCCCTCTTGGCCCAGAAATGGCCACTGCCTCCCTCCATCAAGTCTGAGGGGCTACTAGTCTCTGCACCTAAACACTCTGCCTTCCCTGTCACTGGGAAGTGTGGGGAGGTCCCTGCTCCCTGCAAAGGCAGGAACCCCTATGTTGCTCCATGTGGCTTTTTTCTGAAGGTCAGTTTCTCCCCAGGCACACAGCACCAGGTTTAATCACCTTCCTCATGTTGGGGCCTTTGCATCTGCTGTTCCCTCTGTCCAAAATGTTCTTCCCCCAGTATCCATGTGGCTCATTCCCACATACTGTTCAAGCCTGTACACCCCCACCCTCATCACAGCCCATTTTTTCTCCTACTCTGTTCTCTTCATAGCTCTTACCGCAGCCTCACACTGCAGCCTCCTCTTAGCTTGCTCTGCTCATTGCTAATAACTCCAATGCATGGAACAGGATCTGGTAAACAGTAGGTGCTCAGAGAATATTTGCTGGAGGAACACATCATATTTTATCACTTTAAATACAAAATAGATGCTGATATATCACTGTATATTCAGCACCACCCTCTCTCCAGGTCCCAGGTCTCTATATCCAAATGCATATTCGACACCTTGGTTTGGCTATTTGACAAGCATCTCCAACATTGGATTTCTGTTCTCTGTCCTGACCCTCTGACCTGTTCCTCCCTGTCAGTTAAGACAAACACCAGTAGTTATCCTTGATCCTGCTTTCCCCCACTCTCTACACCCTGTGTGTCAGCAAGAACCAGATGTTCTGCCTCCAGAATACACCCCATGGCTGTCCATCTGTCCCCATCCTCACTGTCACCCCCACCTCTCAGAACTGTTGTCTTGCTTCCCCACAGCTTCATCTGTACAAATGTACCATAGTTTTAAAGAAAAATTGCAGAGATAGCATGGAGTTCCCAACACCCCCATGCAGTTTCCCCTATTGTCACCATCTTACATTACATCTGTCACAACTGAGGAAGCAACATTGGTACCTTGCTATGAACTGAACCCCACACTTCATTCAGATTTCACTAGTTTTTGCCTGGTGTCCTTTGACTGTGTCAGGGTCCCACCCAGGGTCTCACATTACACCTACTCATCATGTCTCCTCAGCTCCTCTTAGCTGGGATGGTTTCTCAGACTTGGCTTGTCTGTGATGACCTTGACAGTTTTGAGGAGCACTGGTTGAGTATTTTGTTGATGGGCCCTCAGTTTGGGTTTGTCCGATGTTTCTCTCACATTGAGGTGGGTGTTAGGGTTTGGGGAGGATGGCCACAGGGGTGGAGGGTTCATCTTAGCACATGGCACCCTGGGCACATGCTGTGCCACTGCTCATGGCTGATGTGGACCTGTCAGTTGTCTGGGGCAGTGTTTCATTTGCTGTGAGCTTCTTACCTCTCTTCACTTCCCTTATCTACTCTTCAGAAGCAAGACAATAAGAGCAGCTAGCAGACAGAGAGGGAGGAGGGGATTAAACCCATCTCCCAGAGGGGAGACTATCAACATATAGAATTTGGAGTTCTGTATGGGAGACTTGTCTCTTCTCCCTCAATCATTCATTCATTCATTCATTCATTTATTAATTCATCATTTATATGTTAGCATGAAATTGTGGGCATTTATTTTATACTTTGGGTTTTAATTCAGTATTAAATTATTTATTTGCTGCTCAAATCATTCCAGCTTTGGCCTTTGGGAGCTCCTTCAGGTAGGCTTCTATGTCCATTTGACATGCCCCCATCTCTGTTTTTTCAAACACCTCCTTACTTCCTGTAATTATGAGGTGCTGTGGGCTCATCCAGTACTTTCCCTGACCCAGCCCTAGAACCAGCCATTTCTCCAGGAGCCCTGAAGTCTTTTGATTGGAGAGTTGGCCTTAGAAACTGAGGTGTGGATGCTGGGTGTGTCCACTGGCACTGGGCCAAGGATCTTTTAAGAACACAGAATGAGTCACATCTTTTTTTCACTTGGAATATGATACACACTCCTTACCATGGTGATCTGGCTCTTGGCCATCTTTTCAGTCCTGTTTGGAACCACTGTGGCAGCCATGACTGCTCCTCTGACAGACCTTCCTTACTGGAATCCTTACTGGATCTTCCTGGGTCTTTGCCTCGCTGGCTTTGGGCCTCAGCGCAATGCCACTGGACTCCATCTCTGTGAGGGGTGGGAGGGCATAGCCCTTCTCTGCCTCGCTTGATATAGTCTTCTGGCCCCTAGGAAAAGTCCCCGTACTTGGCAGTGCTGAACAAGTAGGTATGGAGTGGGTGATGATCTCTAAGCATTTATTCTGTCGTTCACATGTGGCAGTCTGATGGAAAGCCTGGCCCTCCCTAGAAAGCTTCAGTCTTCTTGCAAGGCCCAGCCCAATAATGCACGATGCCTTATGTTTCCCTGTGATCCATAAGACTGCTGTCCCATCTTTTGCTCCTGGAGCTTCTTGCACATGTCTCTATAAAAGCACCCAGCACTTGGAGTTGTATGTAGCTTGCAAACATCCCTTTCTTGCTCTCAGGGTGAGCTCCCTGAGGGTGCTAACCATGACTTGTCCATCATGGCTCTGCAGCTTAAGGTTCCTGGTAAATGAATTCTGAAACTCTTCATTTGGGCTCCTTGATCATACTCAGCAAAAGCAAGTCACCAGGGGAGCCATTTCCAGCCCTCAGAAAGTTCTTGGCAGACCTGGCCAGGATGGCCTCCAGTTGCTTTCTCCATCTTTCCCCTTTTTTGGTGGAAAGAGCTGGAGGGTGTAAAGTTCACTTCTAGCAAAGCTTGCCGATATTTCAGTGGCTATAAAGCAGGTCCCATCATCCCCAGTCTTACCTTAAAATCTCCTTGATGTCTGGGTCTTTTTTTCCCCACCTCTGAAGATCAATAATATTGCAGAAGTGAGAGATCAAAGTTTTTCAAGTGGTAGGTGAGAAGGGGTGGGGGCAGGGGTTGGGAGTGGAGAGAGAGTTCCCATTAAACTTATCCCTGGATGATGCTTCCAGATGCACAAAAGCTTGTTACCTGCTCTCATCTCTCTCCTCTCCCCTGTCTCCACCCTTTTCCTCTCTCCCTCCCTCCCTCCTTCTCTCTCTCATAAACAAAGCCACAGCCTCGAATAACATCTTGTAAAGCACATTATAAAATGCTTCTAATAAATCCCTAACAGCCTTGGCCATAACCAGCTGAGAGAAAGGTGATTATGACACGAAAGTGTCAGGTTAGAACAACAAATTGGGCCACGCGAGCAGGGATTTATTTGTCTTTGTAAGTGTGCTATAAAGGTCCATATAATTTCACAAATAAATATGAACATTGCTTAGTAAATGGCTCCTGGATTTAGAGCCCCAGGACCACAGGAAGGAACACATTAGCACCAAGGGTGCAATTTCAGATATGGGACAGATCAGCCCAGGGGCTGCCAACCAGATAGCACTTAGCCTACCCCTGTCCCTTTTCACATGTGTGGGGCATCCCAGGCCAGGGCTGCAGGAGGGCTGGGAAGGTCCTGGGATCCAGGACCAGGATGGAGGCCAGAGGAGGAATGGTAGGCCCTGGGGCCTTCAGTCCGTGAGGCCTGGGATGAGTGGCAAGGTCAAGGAGGAAGGCAGTCTCCTAGCTCTGGGGCACTGGGTGGACAGTTGTCATGGTCTGGTGAGCTGGCAACCCTGGAAGTAAGCTGCCCAGCCTCCATGTTTGCTGGGACCAAGGGGTTTGCCAGAATGCTGGATTTTTGGTTTTAAAACTAGACAGTTAGTCAGCATGCCAGTCTGATAGCAGTGATCCTGGGGCTGCTTGACTGCATATACCCTTATGGGGATGGATGCTCTCAGAAGCCAGGTATGGGGAAGAAGGGAAATGAATGTGGGAACTTTAGAAAGACTGGAATTGGATTTATATCTGTGTTTTCTAACTCTCAATTGAAATGCTTTTTAAAAATATTAACACCTGGCCTCATCTCAGACCACTAAATCAGAGCCCCCAAGGGCATGGTCCAGGCATCGTGCTGTGCCAGCGCTCCCCAGGCTATTCTGAGGTGCACTGGGGTATGATTCAGAGGTGTGGAGGATCAACTTCCCCAGCCCATCTAGGCTACAGCTTGGCTGTACCTCCTTTGTGCCTTGTAGGAGCTACCCTTTGATCCGTTGGTTCTCCTTTCTCTTAGTGCCACCACCACCTCCTCCCACCCCATTTAAATACCAAATCAGATGGGCTCAAACAAATCATATTCATTAATTCAGTCATGAATCCATCAGGAACAGTGCTGACCCTTTCCCATCTGGTGCTTTTCTCCTACAGACACAGCCCAGATAAGAAATGATGACCTACATTTTCAAACCAAGGATGTTACAAATAAAAGTCCATCCTAACAAGCATTCTTCTTCATAACTAAGATAAAGACGTCATAATCGGCTTTGGTAGAATGCCTATCGCTTTGCCCCTCTCCATTCTGGCGGTAGTAACCTGGAGCTTACTTATCATTCACTCCATTGGCCAGCAGGGTTTGGCTGGCAGGACACACAGACTCTAAATTTAAACCCAATACACCTCCTGTGCACTTGAAATTTTGTTTTAGGGCAGTTTGACTGCATGGGATAGATATTCTGATTGTGAGCACTAGACCAGGTGGTAGTGGGAGCTTTCTGTTATGGGCTGTGGAAGAGGGTGGATCATGGCTTGCAGAAGAGGGAATTCAGTCTCTATGGAAACCTGACTGGGTGCATATAGATCTCAGCTCCTGTCCTGCTTCTGCCATGAGACCTCTCATATGTTCTTCCAGGCTACCATTCTCTGAACTCCAGCACTGTTATCTGTAGCCCAAGTTCTGCCCCAACCCTGTAGCAATAATGCCTTAATTACCTAGTACTCTGTCCTGTCATAAAACGATATATGTCTAGGGTCTCATTTGATGTTGGCTTGCATTATCCTGTCATTATTTTAGGAGTGTGGAAAGCATGTAGACATTTAGAATCAAAAGTTGGGTCCCAGTCCCATTTTACTTAATGGTTCTCTGACCTTGGACAAACCACTGAACTCCTTTGATCTTTAGTTTCCTTCTCTGTCTAATGGGAATGATGAAATTACAGACCCATGAAGAGTATAATGTTATATATATATAGTGTCTGGCACGTAATTGGTATTCATTGTGCTTGTTGCCTCTCTTCCCAACTTCCTTCTTTTCCCTCACAGGGCTGTTGAGATAGTCACAGGAGCTAATATACATAAAGTCCTCATGCAAGGTGCTATATTCAATTTCAGAACTATTCTAGTTATTAGTCCAATACCTTTATTCTCCTGGGCTATTCTAGAGACTGGAACCATTTGTCTTTCTGCACTAGACTATGAGGCATATCTCCTGCTTTGCCATCCTCAGACCTCACCATGGGAGTATCAAACATCAATTTTCTCTTTGCTCTCTCTGCCCTCCCAAGGCATTGCCTTCTTTAAGGCAACTCATTCAAGTCCAACCTTTCCAGGAAAGAAGGCTGGGATTTTGTGATCTTAGAGCTGATGAGGAAAGAAAAGACCTTCAGGTCCCTGCAGAGATTTATCACAGCCACCACACCCCTGAGGGCCAACCCATCTCCCCATGGTTGACTTTGCCCAGGCCATCTGATTTTGACTTCTGATGTCCAAGTTGAAGTGTCATCCCTCCCTATCTCCCAGAGGCCCACTCACCCTCCAGAACCCAAGCCTAGTCCTGCCTCCTCCAGGAAGCCCCCTCCCCCATCTATTCTGGCTTCCTTTGCAATTACCACTTACCGCCTGCATAATGGTTCCTGGGCTGGACGTCTTCTCTTGGTCCCTCAGCCTCACCCACTCTGCACTGTGCTCTGGGAGACTGACCTACATAGACTCCCCTTCCCTTTGACTGCAGGTTGTTAGCCAACAGGATGAACCAACAGAAGACCAAAGGATGGGAGGAGGGTGAGCTGGGAGTATTCAGGGTCAGGGTTGCTTCTGGTTGCTATAGCTCTTGTTAAGTGGACCTTTCCATATAGCTTTGTTCTCTGGCTTTTCCACTGTCTCCTTTCCCTGGCCTCTTCAGGCCTAGGGTGGTGGTGTGCATTATCCCTTGTAGCTTTCCATAAACCTTTACCACATATTTTAAAACAGTACTCTCATTAAACTTTCCTCAATTATCCAGCTTGTGTGTGCCATCTGTTTCCTGCTGAGACCCCAACTAATATGGCTTTTGATGGTGCAGTATCTGATTTAACATTTTAGTATATATTGTTCTATGTTGTCCTTCAGTTGTTTACCTCACGCATATTAGGGTTACAGTCTTAAGGGAAAACAGGACTATAATCTAGCTATTTTGGTATCCCCAAGCTTGGCATGGTGCTGGCTTCATGCTGGGCATGAAGCAAATGCTCGCAGAATTGCCTGAGAGAAGGACCACCATGCATGTGGGCTTCTAACTCCCTTTTTCTACTGTCCCTACCCCAGGTTTGAGGTCTAGTGCCTGCCTCAAAAGAGAAGTTCTGAGTTGGGTAGGCAGTGGGAAAGGCCAGGTTTGGAAACCAAGCTCATGCTTTGGACTGAGAGAAGCACTAGGGCAAGACCCTCTGTGGCTTGGGAGGAAGTTCAGCCAAACCTCATATCCAGGGATTACCAGGGTCAGTGCTGGGGGCCTTGGTGGGCAGGAGGTGGCATTGCCCATCCTGGTGAGCAGGTGGGCAGAGCCTGCTGATGGAAAGTCCTGAGCCAGGCAAAGTGCAGAGGCACAATCATGAAATCGGAAGTCATCTGAACGAGAAAGAATGTTAAGATCATCTAGTTCTGTGTTGCCCAATATGACAACTACTGGACACATGTGGCTATTGGGCACTTGAATGTGACTGGACTGAACTGGTATGTGTTGCACATGTAAAATACATACCAGGTTTCAGAGTCAGTATGAAAAAAAGAATGTAGAATGATCCCATTAAAAACTCTTAAATTCATTGTATGTTGTAATGATAATATGTTATACATATTACATTCAATGGTATAAATTATTAAACTTAATTTCACACATTTCTTTTCACTTTTTTAATGTGGCTACTAGAAAATTTAAAATTTCATACATAGCTCACATCACATTTCTATGGGGCAGTGCTGGTTTAGTTCATCCTTCTCATTTTACAGATGAGGAAGCTAAGGCTAGAGAAGGAAAGAGGGTTTCCAAGGCCACATACCCAGTGGGGATCAAGCAGGGAAATCTGGGAGGGCCACAGATGATTTCAGTGCCTCAGGTACTTTTGTATAAATTATGGTGGGGTGGAGAGAGAGGGCAAGGTCCCAAGAGGCTGTCCCCCAAAGTAGAAACCAGCAGTCCAATCTTGGCCTGGGTTTGGGACCTAGCATACATTTGGAATGGGGCCTGTGGACTTTGCTCTGAGGTACTGGCATACCCCTGCCCATGGAATCCATCTCCTTGGAGGAATGGCTCTGTGATGGGCTCTTGGTCCTTTTGCGGGGGTGAGAGGAATCCTCTCCACACACGGCCTTGGCCCGGGAAGCTTAGACAGGGCATGGCAAAAGAGCTGAAATGTGGTTCAGAAAGCACTGTCCACAGTAGCCACTGCTATCTCACTGGTGTTGAATAAGGCTTGCCAGTCTTCTGGGGGAGCCTCATAAAGCTACAGGACTCAGCCACATTTGAACTGATTCTGCAAGTATTTCTTGAACATGTCCTCTGTACCTGGGCTGAGAAAAGGAGAAGGTCCTGAGCTCCATGACTTTATGGTTTGGGGTAACATACCCATTACACATGAAACAAATCAAGGACAATGACACATAGAAAAGGTTAGGTTTCAGGTGGGTAGCCCAGATTGTGGTGGGCACTGTGGTCATGCAGATGATGTGGTTTAGTGAGGAACCTGGCATAGAGCCCTGACATAGTTGAGTTCTGTGGCTAATAAAGCCAGTGATTTGGGCAGGTCATACTCTCTCTGATGTCATTGTCCTCATTTGCTCAATGGGATAACACCTACCATTTTGTTCCCACCCTCCAGGCATGGTGGGGTGTATGGGAGTGCCACACATGACCAGGAAGGGGGTGCTACCTAGACCTGAGTTTTCAAAGCCATTGTAGGCAGAAGTGAGTAGGAGAAGGTGAGGGCACCATGAGGGAGGCTGGCTGGCCATATAATTTATCTTCCAAAAGGATATGCTTCTGAGTATGAAAGGGGAAGCTATTAATATTAAAATTGGGACAAAAGATGGAGAGAAAGATTGTTCTGTGTAAATAGGACATACAGCACTCTACTGGGAAGAGGTCAAAGGCACAGCTAAGTCAAAATCCTGTGTGACTTGGGAGGCCAGCAGCAGGGGAATGGCTTTGCACTAGAGGTTGGTAGGCAGGGAGTAGACGGTTGGGGTTAGGTAGGGTCAAAACAGGAAGGAGTTTGGGGAGGGCACTAACTCAGAAGCAAGAATGCAAATAGTGACAGAGTACCAGGTTTGGAGCCTGGTGTGGGACAGCCCCGCAGCTCCAGACTGGACACCTACATCCCATGACATGGGGAATCTAAAATGAGAACATGGCAGAAGACATGGAGTGTGGGGACCCAGCAACACATTTTTGTTCTCATTACTGACGCCACAGGTTAGTGTTTATGTGGGTGTCCTCTGGCTGCCAGTGGAGGAACCCTGCTGTTAGAACCCCATGAGGCTGTTCCAGAACACTGCCCCAGTGAGGCTGCAGTCACTAGCTCGGGGTGAAGGGGATCAAAATGCCAGCCCTTGAGTGCTCCCCGGGGTCTCCAGCCCTGCTCCCACCCCAAACAATAGGCTCTGTTGAGCCAGCCTATTCCTGGGTAGCAGGAAGTCCTTGGGCCAACCCCCACACATGAAGAGGGCCTTGGAAGAGGTGCCCCTGTGACCTCTAGCCGGTGAGCTCAAAAGGGCCCATTCTTCCTGTCTGTGGGGTTGGGGTAGAAGGGAACGGCACTGTGGCTTTGACCCTAGGGAAGCATGACTGGCTCAGTGTTCTGGCCTTTGCCCTGCGGCTGTCTTGATTCCATCTGCTGACCTCATGGGATTGTCCTTTAAGTCTGTTTTGGCTGCTATGGAAGGCTGGGGAGACAGGGCCATTCCTTTCCTCATTGTAGCCCCTGTGGGTCATGTCTGGCACTGGTAGATGCCAAATCCTTCCTGCTGCCTCTCTCCACTCAGCACCCCCTTTCCTCTGCCAGTCTTCCCCACAGCCTGTCACTGGGGTCCACAGGGATTTCACACCAAACACACTGGGCCTCCTGCCAGGAAAAGTGGTAAAACCCTCGCTTCCTCACAGGCCCCAGGGATTGAGTCTGTGCTTTTCTATTCTCCTATGCAACTCCCTCCCCACATGTGCTGGGATTCCCCTTCACATGCTCACTAGGTTAACAGACACAGGCAGCTCCTGACGCCAGACATCATCATAGGCATCCAGGGACTGGTTCTCACCCTGAGGGAGTGATGGCATTTCCTTCTATGAAGATTCCTAAGTAGAGTGAGCCCTTCAGCCTTCTTGGCTGTCTTTAAATAGACCCAGAGGGCTTCCTCTTCAGATCTCTGTTACAAGGGTCCATAAACTTGGTGAAGTCATGCAGCTTGAAGAGCTCTGGTAGATCTTCGGAGCACTATCTTATTCCATACTGATTGTTGGCAGGTCTAGGCCTGTCTTTCTCATAGTGTCCTCTTTATGCGCTTAGTTTGTTCCATGAGAAAAATCTCTGCATCTTTCCATCATTCATTGATTCCTAGGAATAGAGCCCAGCCAGTGTGCCCTCCCCTCAGGGAGGCAACCCCATGTTTTAAGGGTACTTGGGATTTGTTTGAATCAGGTATGGTGAGACATACAGACACAGAAATTACTGTCATGAAGGAAGAAGTTTATCCTCTCAGATCCATAGAAACAGGAGGTGGCGATGCATACCGTGTTGCGGGGGTCACACAGGGGAGCACCAATGTCTGTTAGGAGGCAGAAGGAGCAAGGGGAAAAGGTGTGTAAAAAAGTGGATGAGGCAGGGTGAACAGGGTTAGGACTGGCTGGTTTGAATAATTTCAGCAGGCTCTGGGGCAGAGGGGCCATCCCAAGTCATCTGGTAGCTGATCCTGGGGTGATTAGGGCAGGGAATAGAGGCTGGAGTGGAGTGTAAGGGCCCAATAAAGGAGGAGGTTGGGGGGTGTGGACCATGGACTGGTTTGTTTGCTAGCCCTGGGAGGGACAGTCCCTCCAGTGTCAGTGAGGCACTAGGATTGCAAAGCGCCAAATACAGAAATTAGAAAATGTGGTTATTATGTCATCTCTTTGCAAAACCCTATAGTGATTCTGGCCACTCTGCTGTGATACCTTCAACAGCGTGTTTTCTCTGTCCTTGGGAATCTGGTTCAGACATCAAGGCCCTCTCCAGAAAGTCCCCCTTAGTTCACTTCTGATATCACCAAGTTCACTCCTCATCCCCTTCTCCTGTGGAACCTGTGCTGTGCTGTTCCCACAGTTCTGTGCCCTACTTTGGGGTGAGTTGTCTTCCTGTTTGTCTCCTCTCCAGGAGTCATGAGATCCTCAAGGGTCCACCTCATCTCGTATGCCTTGTGGTGCCTACTGCGGGCCTGGTACACTTGAAAGGTTCCATAAATGGGGGTAGAACACTGAATGGACATGGACTGTAGACCACTTCTTCAATAGCAAGAGCGTCATTTGCATCTCAGTGGAACTTTGAACAGTGTCTGCTGTCTTGATGTCTCTCTTGAGAACACTGGGAGACATGGTGTGCCAGCGTCCAGGAGAGATTTCCATTCTCATTACTGACGCTACAGGTGAGCATTTTTGTGAGTGTCCCCTGACTGCCAATGGACTGTGCCTGGAGAGGTTCTTATTTCAGTGTTCATGAGCTCATAAGAGTCCTTCAGCCCTTGAGCTTTCATATAAAATATACATGGGCACTTAACCAAGGAGAGAAGATCCAGGGCATTAATCAGATTCTGTAATTGCTCCAAACTGGTAGTAAGGTTAAGAGCTGAAGAATGGATTGTTGCTACCAAAACTGTGGTCCATAGCTGCTGTCTAGAAGCCTATCACCGCCTGTCCCTAGGTCTAACCTACAGAGTGCCTGCTTTCCCCTTGGGGGCCTTGCTCCGGGCCCTTTCTTCTCCCTTAGTTGGGCTGTCTTGGCTCTCCTGCAGGGCAATGTATCCAGGCTCCAAGACTAATTCTAATCATGGGGTGGGAGTATGTTAAGTTGTTAGCTTCCTGGCTAACAGATTATTCCCTCCTGGCTAATCTGACTCTGATCTTGCATCCCTGGTGACTGAACTCTCATATTGTGCCAAAGGACCAGTTGAGGTAACTTTTCTAGTGCTGCAAGCTCTCTGGAGTGAGCTGCCTTGCCCATTCCCCCACCTCCCTCCTACTACCTTGCCCAAGGCTGCCCAAGCCTGCAGTAACCAGGTTGCTGCTGGGCAACTTTGCAGATGTCATCGGTTACAGCAATAGCAAGAGCAACACCCACCATGACATTGTTCTTATCAGAAATAGTACTATTAACGAAAACAATGGTAAAATGTGAACTGACAGCTTACTCTGTGCTGGTTGCTTTCGTAGATTCCTTTTCTCATTTGATTCTTACAACAAGCCTATGAGACAGTTTTATCTTCTGCATCTCCATTTACAGAAGGAAACTGAGGCACAGAGAAGCTCAGTTACTCACCCAGAATCACACAGCTAATGTAGAGCAAGAGTTTTGACCTAGGTGTGTCTTACCCACAAGCTCACACCTGGAACCCCCATACTGTGTTTCTGAGGGCCTAACTGCTCCCCCTGGTCTGGGAGTACTGTCCCAGTAGCTAAATTCCTCTGCCCTCTCCCCATGGCTCCCATAGCACTCTCTCCTTCCATATCCAAGCATTCATGAGACAGAATTGCCATCACCTGTTTGCAGAGTGTGAGCTCCATGAGGGCAGGGCCTGGGTCACTTGTCATTCTTCTCTGTAATCCTGGAGCCTGGTGCAGCACCTGACACAAAGATGATGTCCCAAATTGATGGGATTAGTGGACCACCACTTGGGTCTTCTCTGGTTCCATTGTGAGGTGCAGCCTTGGACTTGGCCCAGGCCTGATAGCCAGTGCTCAGCTGCTAGGCTGCTGTCCCGCCAGCTTCATGCCTCGGCCAGCTTCGGCCTCATGCCCCAGATGAGGCTTGCAGGGAAGGGAGGTGATGATGACAGAGTTCAGAGCGAGTCACAGGCAGCCCCTCTGCCTGCTCGTGGTGCTAGACCTCGATGGGAAGTGACATCTCCTCCTGTGTCTTGACCTCTCCCTTTCCCCTTGCCTGCGGACTCACAGCCCAGAAGCTGATCGGGAAGGACAGGCCTAGTTTTACTAGAACAACTGTGTCAGTGAAAGGGCATGGGCAGTCTCCCCTCCACCCCCTGCCCTGCCAGGATGCTGGCTGGTCCACACCAGTCAGGCCTGTTCTGACAAATAAGGCTGCAGCCAGCAGGGCCATGCATTTGTTCACGGGGGCCTGTAAGGGGCCTCTCAGTTTGGGCCCAGGCTCTAAGGGCTTGGCTGCCTTTTCAGTTTACCAGTTCTGAGGAACCTTTGTCCTGGGGGCCTTTTCTCTTTCTCCCCCTGAGGCCATAGGAGCTGGGGGCTCTAGTCCTCGCTGGACTGAATCCCACATTGCAAGACAAGCTGGAATTCCAATTCCAAGACATTGATGCTCTTGCCCCAAGTGTAAGCTTTTGGAGTCATGGGAGCAAGCACTGGAAGCCTCATCACAATGGATTCCCACGTCTGAACAAGGTGCACTGCCTGGAGCCAGATTCAAACAGAGCTTTGTGAGCAGAGAAGTGGGGTGTTGGGGAAAGCTTACAGCCAGGCAGAGAAGTGTCAGAGAGGGTAGACTTTTATGGAGAAAGTTAGCCTGGGGGACTTCCTGAGCTGAAGCAGAAATGACTGGGAGTTTTGAAAGCATGAGTCTATCCGGGTATGCCTGAAGCTGTTTAAGGCGTCAAAGGGGACACCCACCGCAGAACCAGAATTGGTGTTTCCTTGAGCTCATCCTGGGGTCTGACTCTTATCCTTCAGAAAACCTGTCCAGTGTTTTTTAATCATCTTGGGTGCACACAGCTCCACCCCAGGCAAACACTTGCACTCTTGCTGGAGAGACGAGATGTACGGGTGCAGATGCACACCAACAAATAGTGAACTCATAGTCTGCAATGAGGTGTAAATGTATGTGGGCCAGAGTGCAGGAAGAGCACGAGAAGGGAGGGGTCCATGTGGCTGGGAGCTGGGGGAGGCTCACACAGAGGGTTCTGTGAGTGGGGGCGGGGGGGGGGGTGGTGGTGAGCAAAGAGCTCCCAGATTGGATGGAATCATGCCACATGGTGCTGGTTCCACCAAGACCACCCTTCTAGGTCCAGTCTGAGCACAACCTTGTTACCATCACTGCACCTGGCAGAGTGCCACCACACCCTGGTGCCCCCCACAGTGAAAACCTATGCTTTACTAGATGGTACAATGGACAGGGAGACAGGATGCCATTTCCCTCCTTCCCTCCTTCCTTATGTGCCAGGCACTGTTAACAGTGAACCTAATTAAGACACAAAACTGCTGCCCTCACAGAGCTTCCATTAATCTCTCTAACCAGTTCCAGGCTTTCGTTTTTCACCTGTAAAATGTGGCTATTTCTGTGTCCAAAGCTTTTCAAGTCAGTGGGACTTAAAATGGCAAGCTGGGTCGGTTGTAGCAGTGGAAAGAAAGCAGGGGACCTGTTCTTTCCTGGGAACACCCGCCATGGCCACCTCCACAGGAGAACTTCAGAGCAGTCCCAGGCCCTGGTTGACCTGCTGCATCAGGCAGGGCCTCACACATATCTCTGCATCCTGGTGTCCCACACCAGGGCATACTTTGCCCATGGGCATAACAAGAAGGCTCACATTTGCTCGCATTTATGTGAGCTACCTCATGGGCGATTTCCAATCCATGGGCTCTAGTCCTTCGCTGGAGACTAAACACTGAAACAATTATTGTTTAATTTCAAGTGAAAGGAGCACTGAAGGAGACATGGTGTGACCTTTTCTGTGTATGTATCTATAGATAGAGATATATAGACACTGGAATTTATTTCCCCAGGGAGAGAAGCAGCACCGTGCTGCCAGCTGGGTTTGTGTTTGGAGCTGTGTTTGTGTACAGTGTTATGTGTAATTTATTTCCCCAGGGAAGATCAGCTAAGATGGCGCATCTGATTCCTAGTAGAGATTTCTTTTTCTCTTTTCTTAAATAAACCCAACCCACCCCCTATGCTGAAAGAAAAATGTTCTTCTCCAGCCAGCTGCCTTATTTGACTGGTGTCTTTGAGCTTCACAGTGCTTCAGAGGGCTTGGGCTCTGGTCTGCAAATCTCCTGGGACCCCACATAACCCAGCCTTTTCCTGTTGTAGTCCTGGGTGAGGGTGGGTGGGAGGGGATGACAGAATGACCTAGGCCAAGGACACACATGCTGGGCTGGCCCTGCCTTTTACCATCTTTCTTCTGGGAGGCTCCAAGTGAGAGTTCTGTCTGCCCTCTGCAGGAGCTGGCTTTGACCTATTAGGAAGGGACCTCCTCATGCCCCTCCACCCCTGCTCCCCAAAGCCCCTTCCTGTCCTCCACCAGAGCCACCTTAGTGAGGCCATTCTCTAGACCCCCAAGTAGATAAATAGGAGTTCCAACTCTCTGCATTCTCTGTCCTCCTCCATGCCTGATGGCTGGGAGATTAGAAATATTTGGAAGGCATTATTTAATTAGTTAGCAAATGCAGTGCTTACTTTAATTTTGTAAATTCAGTAGGCACAAGTGCCCACCCACCTGTTCCGGTTGCCATAACAACTTTAAATTTCATTTGTGGTCTCTGCTGATGTTTCTCTTTGTGCGTATATGTGTGTTTTGTTTGTCTGGGATCGAGTGTGTGGTTTCTCTCCCATACTCCTCTTCCCCTGAACCCCTTCTGTCCTGCCTCCTATTTCATTTCATTCCCTTGGATGCCTCTCTTCTGTCATCCACTTCCTTTAGGGCCTCTCTCGTTCCCCTTCCTCAGATGCTGGGATTTAGGGTAGAATTCTCTTCTTCCATTGTTGGAGCCCAGGAGCCAACAGTTCACAAAGATTCTCTCACATGCTGTACGCATAGGGGAATCAATGGCTCTCTACATGGTGTGATCTCAGGGACACTGAGAAGGTTCTGCAAGTTCAGAAAACCAACCCAACCCAGTGTCATGGTGCCTGAAATTTCCCAGTTGCAGTTTTGTCACCCTGGTCCCTTCCCCTAAAGGAATGGTGAGTGCTTTTGAAGAGATAAGCTATCAGGAGGCTCTCATGAGGAGATAGTGACTGGCCTGATGGATGCTGCTGGTTTTGAGGATGAGCAGGAGACCACCCAGATCCCAGTGGGGAATTGAGTTGCAGGAAGAGAGCACAGCCAAAAGGGCATCTCTGAGGTCATGCTCTCCCCTATAGCATGTTTTTGTCCAAGGAATTCACAGACCTAGCTAGACTCAAGCAACGTGCAGAGTGTTGGCCACCCCAGGCTTCCTGGGCCTCCTGAGCAAGCTTGACCTGACACAGCAGTGATTCAGGAGGCTTCCCTGCTGAGGACAGGGAGACTTGATTGCTGTGGGGTCTGCAAAACGACCTAAAAAGAGAGAAACCCAGAAGTTGCTTTCTCCAGGGGCAGATGAGGTTGTCTACGAGGGAGATTGGAACTTGGGCTAAACATGTGGAGTCCTGACAGGAAGAGTCCAGGAAGGAGATTGAAACTGGAGTCACCTGGGAATGTTTTAGGTTCAGTTTCTCCCAAAGCAAACTGAGCCAAAAAATTTGAATGCAAGTTATTTATTTAGGAGGAAATCTCAAGTAGCACTAACAGGGGAGTGGGGAAAGGAGGCAGGACAGGGAAGAGCTGGTAGGCAGATGACATCTGTGGAAAACTGAGACTCAGTCCCATTGGGGAGCTCTGGGGAATAGTATGGAACATGTTGGAGACTTATCCCACCTGAAGGGTGAGAAAATTGAGTACACATCTTCCAACACCTCCAACACTCCAGTACTGGCTGCTGCTGCTTCTGGGTGCATTGATTCCCCAGCAGTCTGGGCATGCCTGGGGGGAGGGCTGCAAGTACAGTGGGGTGCCATGGGCATGGTCTGGAGCAGCAGTGTTTAGGGTCTAGGGGCAGGGACTGCATCTGCTGTGGTTCACCCCTCGTACCACTCTGATCCACTCATGCTTCAGTTTGCTATGTCCTCACTGCTTCTTCCAAATGGTAACGGATTACAATTTCTGGAAAAAAAATTAGAAGGTTAGTGAGACAAACTGGAATTTTTGCTGCTATAGCTGGTATGGAGGCTGACTTGATTTTCATCATATTGCACTTCTACCACCAATTCTTCCTTCTCCTCCTCAGCCAGCATTTCTGCTCCTCTTGGCTTGCCTGGTGGGATAGACCAAGCTGTTATCCTCGAGAAGATGAGACCCTGGGCACTAGGACTTTGTCAGGCCATTGGCTGCCACAATTGTCCATTCATGATTATCAAGAGGCACCTCTGGTGAATTGCCTGAGTTGCAGACATATTGCTTTCTGCCCCCATATGTAGCAAAAGTCCTTACTTCTTATGATAACCAGGGTCAATCTCCCCTGCCAGTTTGATAACTTCTTTCTGTGCTTGCTGGTATACTGGCATGAGGAAACCCAAATAAGCTGCAGTCTTTATTTTAGGGCTGGAGGAACCATTACTTTGTTCTCTGAAGTTGTCCCCTACCCTGGGTCCAGATGCATCAGATCCTAAAGTTGCAGGGTCAGGATGCACATCTTACAGGATGGTGAGAAGGGCCACTTCTCCTGCCAGTCCTTGGTTTTCAGACCCATGTATTTTATTTCTGGGGCCACAACACCATAAATTAGCCATTGGTTCAAATAGTATGGTGCATCTTGACTTCACGTCCAACACCTGTGGTTGTTATTACCAACCTGGTGCTTAGCCAAAACTTCATGAGGCCTTTTCAATGCTCCATCAGACCAGCAGTTTCTGAGTGATGGGCATATGGTAGCACTGCTGGGTCCTATGCTCATGCGCCCATCAAGGCACTTCACACTACAAAGTGAGACTTTGGCCCAAGGTGATATTATGCAGGATCCCTTAACAGTAAATTAGACACTATGGGAGTCCTTGTATAGTGACCAAGATACTGTGGGCCAAAAAGAGGAAAGCCATTCCTAATATATGTGTCAGTGCAATAAGAACAACAAATATCTTTCTGGGTGAATGAATTTGAAATAAGTGACAAGCTATGATGAAGCTGTTTGGTTTCCTTGAGGGATGGCACCACGTTGAAGCTCAGGATCAGGCATGAGGGTCAAGGGCAGAAGCTAACTAATCTCAGAATCCTGTCCATTTGGTTGTGCAATGTATCTTCTGTGGTGGGCATTGAGAAAAATCTGTACACTTTGTCCCCATCTTCCAATCTTGATATTTTCAGACCCCTGATCATAACTAGCTTTAAACCATTCACCACTGCCCAGGAATGTGTGAACACCATAGCTGCAGGCCCCTTCTCCCACCACATCAGGTTGGTGATCAGTTGAGAGTAGTTGAGGCCTTCTCCACTGGGAGGACTTCCCTTTACTGCTGACTTTCAGGGCCCCCTCTTTTCCAGGCTGTTGGGAGACAGTCCATTTTGGCTCACACCAGTATATGGAGATAGTTTATCTATGAAGCAGGCACAGGGTTTTCCTTTTCTGTCAGCTGATAATGGGAACTACTTAGAACTGTGAGCTGAAGGAAACACATTGGTGCAACAGAAGTGGGTGACATAAGATCTGGGTCAGCTGTTTTTGCCCCTGGACCTGCTTGGGCCTGCTCCCTGATGTGTCATTTCCATTATGACTTGGTAGGTCTGAAAACACCCAGATCATGATGGACAGCTCTGATATCATGGTTCCTTGATGTCTCATGGTCAGGTCAGATGCTCAGTCCCTGTTAGAGCCCAATAGCAAGTTTGAAGCTGCTTTTTTAATGTTGAGAAGATTTTTGCTGCAGATAGCACATCCTGGCTCTAGAATCCTAGAGTTTTGTTCTGTGACTCTCCTGCTTAATCTTGCCAGAAACTCCAAACTACATTGTTATCTACCTTCGATATAGCTAACATCATGGAATCTTCCAGGTCATATGGTGCCAAGTAAGGGCCTCTCTCTCTCTCTCTTTTTTAATGTTTATTTATTTTTGGGAGATAGAGAGACAGAGTGGGGGAGGGGCAGAGAGAGAGGGAGACACAAAATCTGAAGCAGGCTCCAGGCTCTGAGCTGTCAGCACAGAGCCTGAAGTGGGACTTGAGCCCACAAAGTGCAGGATCATGGTCTGGGCCAAAGTCAGACACTTAACCAACTGAGCCATCCAGGTGCCCCAGTAAAGGCCTCTCTCTTAAAGGTAGATGCTCAAGGTCCAATGAATTCTCCTTTACTTTGGAGGAAATATCCTAATATACCCCAGACCACTGGATCTTTACAAAGTTATTGATGTGGCAGGCCTCTGGGTCTTTGCAGGACTTACCTCCACCTCTGGTGCACATGTCTTAGCCGGGCTTCTGACTACTTGCCACTTCCTGTTCACCAGACCTGTTATGATTATGTACCCGTATAATGGGTCAGTCTGATGCTCTGTGGCATGGTCAGAAAATCAAGGTTCCTTTAACTATACAGTGACAGAGAACAGAAAAGTTAAATAGATCTGGGCAAGACCATTAAAATGTAAGCTATGCATTCCAGGGGAGTGCAAATTTGTCCTGATCCTCCTTGAAGGGGATTGAAAAGAATGTATTCACCAGTTTGAGAACCACATACTAAGTGTCAGAGGCCATGTGGATCTGTTCTACTAAAAATACCTGGCAAAAAGAGTTACAACTGAGGCTACCACTTGGTTACATTTATAGTAGTCCATTTTCCTGTTTCATGATCAATCTGATTTTGCTGATGAATTAAATGGGAGATATGATGGGACCACTGTCTTGTATCATTTAAGTCTTTGGAGGTGACACTAGTCTCTAGCATTCCATCTAAGATGCAGTATTGCTTCAGTTTTACTCTCTTGGTCCAGTGTGTATGTATGTGTGTGTCTCTGTGTATGTGTGAATGTGTGATATATTTGAGTATGTGTGTGGGTATGTATGTATGTATGTATGTATGTATGTATGTGTGTATGTGTCAGGAGAAGAATTTCACTTAGGCTTTCCTACTGTAATGACTCTACTACATAGGTTAGGGAGGCAGTGTGAGAGTTCTGCCAATAGGGAGGTGTAATAACCTGGATCATATGCTCAGAGACCTGGAAAATGATCATAGAGTAAAGCTGAAAACCTCTGGACCCACTGTGAAATGGACATCATCCAGGAGTCCATTTACTACGTGGCATCTGTATGCTTCCACTCTGTGTCCCTTGGTATCAGTATCAATACACTAAGACATGTATCCAAAAGCCTTTGAATTTTCTGGGAATTCTCTCTTACCCAGCATACAGTTTTCTATTAAGTGCCCCAAAGTTATTTTAGGAGAGGAATGGAAATATTGCTACTGTGTATATTTTTCATGGCATTTTCATGATCTTTTGGGGATCTGTCCTCTTTTTCCACTGATGGTCTCTGGGTTCAAGAACTAGCTCAGGTCTGAAAACTGGATAGGGGATTATAATTTTTCATTGTGGTGGCTGACATCAACATTCTGTTCACTCCTCTTGATAATTTTTGGCTACATAAGTCAAGCAATAACTTTGTTGGTAGAGAGCATCTATCTCACCTCTGGAAACATCATGGATTATTAGTCATTGCAACAGATCCCAACAGGTCAAGGCTTCCCTCTGGTTGTCATTCCAACCTTGCTTCCTATCATGTAATTGCATTCACTTTGCTTTTGACTTAGTCCTGGTTATTACAAAATCTTAGCTGTGTTGACATTTGGGAGCCATGGCAGCTTCCCCCACTGTTTTCCCTGGCCTCTGGCAATAGCTACCACTGAACTTCTGATCAAAGTGCCCCAATATTTTATTGCTTTAGTGAAGGGAATGTCCTCTGGGATCTTCTGGGGAACATAGTCAGTTAGTGTGTACTCTGGTCTAACATAGTGAATTCATTCCAACAAGGGTACCTCTCTGGGCCTTTTGTTCTCTTTTTCAATACTCTGCCAAGGCAGTTCTGGCATTTCCACTACATATACTCTTATTGTTTCCAAGCTTCAAGGAGCCATGCCAACAGTGTGTTAGAACTGGCTTTGGATGTCCTTGCCAGGGTACTAAATCCTGAGTCATGGGAAAGTGCTCTCCTATCAATAAACTGTCCACACCCAGCCTTGTATTCCACCCAGCCACTGTGGCACTCTCAAGTTCCATTCCGAGGCATATTCTTCACGTTCCTGTTGGGCTTGCAGCCAACAGGCTGAATTACTTTTTTGCTGAATAATCTATTTTATTCTTTAAGAAGTGACATGATTCCCTAGTCAAGTCATGCTGGGGGTTGGTTTTAGATATTTGTGTAGAAACAATGATGGAAGGTGCAGATTCCCTTTGAAGAGGATAAGTATCATTTTGCAAGCCATTAGCAGTGGTGAGGCTTTTGCATAGATCTAGACAAATGAAAGCCTGTCTCCTTTGTGGGGCGAAGGGGTATTTCTGCTGGCCCAGAGATTCAGGGAATGTGGGATTTCAAGGTTATGAACCCAAATGTCCTCATGGTGGGTCTTTGAGTCCCATTCATTTACTGGGTTTCTGCTCTTAGCATTGAAAGCATGCTGGGACTGTGAATCCAATCGTCTTTGTAAGTCTGCCACTCTTACAATCAGGTTTTAAGCTTGATTTTCAGCTCAGTCCGTCTCTCAGTCACTGGAGATGAGACCTCTTTAACATGGCCCTGGAAGCCTTCTGGCTTTTAAGTTGATTGTTACTTGAGCTGAGCCTGTTATATTTTTCCTTCAGAGCTTTGGTGGCAGTTAACAACAGTTAACCAACTCCACAATTGCCATAATTATCCTCACCCCCCTAGTTTTTAAGTCTAGACCAGTACTTCTTAGACCATCTATTGGTGAGGAATCGTTAAAAAATATTTTGAGGGGGTGCCTGGGTGTCTCAGTCAGTTGAGTGTCTGACTCTTGATTTTGGTTCAGGTCATGATTCCAGGGTTGTGGGATTGAGCCCCATGTCCAGGGCTCTGTGCCAAGCATGGAGCCTGCTTAAGATCCTCTCTCTCTCTCTCTCTCTCTGTGCCTCTCCCCAACTCTCTAAAAATAAATGAAAATATTCTGTGGACTGATGAATTACTAGAAAAATTAAATAAGAAAGACATTCATGATGCAATAATAATTTTTAAAATTATTAAGTTCAACAAGACATAAAATATCTTCGCCAGTTTACTATAAAAGTTTCCATATGCTTCTTCTCAATTTCTGTACTTGTCAGAGGCTGGTATCAAACAGTTCATGAACTAACATTGGCCTATGGATTGTATGTTGAGTAGCACTGTGCTAGACCTTTTGTATAAGTCAGTGCCTTCCCTTTCATCTGCATTCCACCTCAGTTCATCTCAACACAGAGTTTTAGCAATTGTGATGCTAAAGCATACCAGTGTTGTCACCTTTCCACTTATTATCAGCAATGGGGTCCTCATTATCATTTGGTTGGTATGTTATCGTATTCCAGAACCTCATGCTGAAGGTCTTTTTCCTACCTCCATTCCAGCATTAAATATCTTCAGTTGGGTTCCCTTAGAAGCATTACCTGAGCCAAAGGTATGAATGCATGTAGTTTATTTGGGAGTTGATCTTCGGAAGCCCTGGTAGGGGAGTGGGGATGTGGTACAGGGAAGGGAAGAAAGCTGGAAAGGGTGCGTTATTGTGCAAGTTACTATTGTGGGAACATGGGCTCAATTCCACTTGGAAACTTAGAAACAGATTAGGGCATTCCTCAGAGTTATCTTTTCCAAGAATTATTGGCTGATGGCTTCTCATGGGCACATTGGCTCAGCATTTTTGGACTGCCTTGGGGATTTGCAGACTGAAAAAAAGCTCTCACAGAGAGGTATATGTGCTTGCTGCAGGATGCCACCAAAATAGGAATCTGGGCAGGCCACTGACAGCATCTGTTTACAGAGAGGTGCCTGAAGGTCTGTTCATGCAGAGGCATGAGGTCATCCCCAGGCATATGCCAGGGTGGGGTGGAGACTAGAGATGGAGCCAGCTCATAATGGTCATTCAGAAGCTGCAAGAAGAATGTAGAAAAGAGCAGGGTGTGGTAAAAAAAAAGAAACATGGTATGATTCAGGTCTGTCAGTGACCAAGGATTTTTGCAACAAGGGTCAGGGGCCTCATTACTCATGAGGTGTTTATGGGGGAGTAGTCATGTGGTTTGTTACAGACTCAGACTGGGCCGGGCTATTTACCTGCCAACGAATGAGACGGGGCAGAGATTTACAGAACTTTTGTTAGTTAACTTAATCTAGTGATGTTTCAAGTCTTTTTCTAAAAATCCTACAGAAGTGCCTCTGAGGTCTGGCATCAGCCAAGGTCAGGCTGTGAGGCTTCCACTCCTGCTTCAAGCACAGTAGCTTTGTGTTTGCTGTTTTCTGAATCAGACAGTATTTCTGCTTCTAAAAGAGTGGTTGAAAACCACTGCTTTAATCTATCTGTGGAGTTTGATTTATCTACTTTTGGATGAATCCATTTGTCAAGTCAGAAGTTCAGGTCATAGGGCAACTGATGCCCTGTTCCCTGGCACTCAGGGAATGTCATTGGGTCTTCTTGAGAGTCACAGTGCCATTTTAAACTTTGTTTCCTCCACTCTCTTTCTAAATAAACCCATGGCAGGCAGGGATGTTCAGCACTGTCATCCTGTAACTCTGGAATAACATTCGTTTACATCAGAACACAACCCCAGTGGGAGTCCTAGGGGAAGGTGTCAATACATTTCTAAGTCAGAGGGATTTCAGGGGACTCCTTTATTTGCTTCCACCCCAAACTCTAGCCTCTGTTCTTCTCTCCTTTCACAAGGAGAGGACCTGGCAGACTCAAGCTTCTTTCTCACGGCCTCTGCTTTCCTAGCACCTTGGACAGGGACACCCGAGGCCCTTTCCAAGACTATTTCTCTCAGGGGGACAATTTACTCTTGGCTCTGTGCATGTCAGCAGAGCTCTTAAATTTCGAGGACAGTTGGATGAAATTGGATGTAGCCAATTTGCATGTTCAAATCGATTTTGTACACATGGGCGTATGCACTCACATCTCTAGGGACAAGGGGGGAAATGATGTTTGACAGCTCATGGGCAATGAGATGACAGTTTGCTCTGCTTGCCTTTGAGCATGGGCCTATGTAATCTTGTGCCTCAGTTTCCTTTTATGGAAATGAGAGGTGAACTGGGTGATCTCTGAGGTCTTGTTTGACTTTAGTGTTCCGTGATTTTATATTTGTGGGGAAACAGGGTGGTGAGAAAACCAGTGGTCCACATTGCACTGTGTAGTTGAAGGGCAGCACAAATGGGGAGAATAAAAATGCTTTGCACAGTCTTGGCCTGCCCAAGGGCAGATTCAGTGTTTGGATATCATCATGATGAGAAAGTTGGGAGGTGTAGGGGGCAAGCGGGCATCCTTGTTCCCAGGATAACCTCCTGCAGTCTCGGTGTCACTGGGGTTGCTGTGGGTAATACAGCAGGTCATCACACCCCTCTGGCCTCAGTTGGTGTACAGTGAGGCTATACACCTCCCAGGGTGGTTCAGGAGAATAACCAGGAGGCTCCTGGGGTATCACAGACACTCATCAATTTGGCGTTCCTGCCTGGCCCTGGATCTGGAGTGGTAAATTTGGGCAAAAGCCTGCCACAACTAGATTCTTCTCACCGCCTCATCTTTATCTCTTACTGCTCCCACAGCTCAAGGACTTTTTCTGCAATTGTCCCTCCCCCTCCCTCTCCTACATCATTAATTTTTACCTCTCTACACTCTACCAGTGTTCCCATCAGAATACAAACATGTTATAATAATATCTTCAATCTTAAAAAAAAAAACCCTCCCGTGACCCACACATACCTCTTCAGCTACTCTTCAATTTCTCTGCCTGCTTTGACAGTGAAACTCTCTGGTAACTTGCTGCTTCCACTTCCTAGCCTCTGATTCTCCTGTGAGGCCATTCAGATCAAACCTTTACTTCTACCACCTCTCTGAAATAGCTCCTGCCAATGTGGCCTACTGCTAAATTCAGTGGTCAATGCAGAGTCCTCATGTTGGCCTGTTAGCAGCATTCCTTACAGTTAAATCACAGTGTTTCTTGAAACACTTTCCTCCCTTGGCTCACACTTACTGTTTGTTAATGGTCCTTTTTGCTGGTTTTCCCTCTCCTTCCTGACCTCTTGCTCCTGCCTTCTAATGCCCAGTGCTCAGTTCTCACACCTGTACTCTATGTTGCTCCTCAGATTTATATCCCGGGTCTTGCTCTGACCTCTCTGCCCTGATCACAGACACATCTAGCCAGCTTGCTCAATATTGCCACTTGGTTGTGTAATAGACACCTCAAACTTAACACATCCTAACCTGAACACATCTTAGAAACTGGCCTTTCAGACTTCCCCATTTTAGTAATGGGCAAATTAATTTTTCCAAATGTTCAGACAAAACACCTTAGAATCATCGCTGACTTCCCTCTTCCTCTCACTCTCTATATCCAGCATATCACTGGAATGGGCAGCCCTATCGCTGAAATAATCCTGCCTCCAACCCCTGTTCCCCACCTCCACCACAACCTTCCTGCAGCAATGTCACCATGATCTCTTACCTAACTAGTGCAGTAGTTCACCCTCCTGTCTCCCTGCTTCTGCCCTTCCTCCTTACAATTGAGAATGATAGTTGTGGTTCTGAACGATAATTTTAAAACATGTCAGATTATGTCATAAATCAGTGCAAAACAATCCAGTACATCCCCATCTCTCTCAGAATAAGCTCTACGTGATCTAGTCCTTCCCTACCACTCTGACCTCACCTTTGCCCTTTGCTCACTGTCCCAGCCACATTACACTCTGATGTGCCAAGCAGAGTCCCACCCAGAGCCTTTGTACCTGCTGTTTCCTCCTCTTGGAATGCTTTTCTCCCCAGACACTCATGATACTCATCCCCTTACTTCTTTCAGGCCTCTACACAAATGGCACCTCCGCAGAGAGGCTTCCACACATCCTATCTAAATACACCTTTGTCATTCTCCCCCAATTCTTTTTATTTTAAAAATTTAACAGCTTTATTGAGGTATAATTGGCACACAATAAATCATGCATATTTAAATTGCACCATTTTGGTAAGTTTTGACATATGTAATCATCAGTGAAACCATCAGCACAATCAAGATGACTTATCCTTCCATGACTCCCAAATGTCTACTTGTGCTGCTTTGTAATTTCTTCCTGCTTCTCCCCCGCATTCAAGCAATTACTGATCTGGCTTCTGTCACTATAGATTAGTTTGCATTCTAGAATTTAATATAAATGGAATACTATAGTACACATTCTTTTTTTGTCTGGCATCTCTCACTCAGCATAATTATTTTGAGATTCATCCATGTTATAGTGAGTATCAATCGTTTATTCCTTTTTATTATTGAGTAGTATTCCATTGTGTATTGATCCATTCACCAATTGCTGCATGGGGTATTTCTAGTTTGCAGCTACTACACATAAAAGTATTGTGAACATTCACGTACAAGGCTTTGGGTGAACATATGCTTTCCTTTCTCTTGGGTAAATACCCTGGAGAGTAATGACTGGGTTGTAAGGTAGATGTATGTTTAATTTTCAAGCAACTGTTAAACTGCTTTCTGAATTGCTGTACCATTGTACAAATCAACCAGGAGTGTATGTGAGTGTTGGTTCTCCCTATCCTTGCCACAACTTTTAGCAATTCTAAAAGGTGTGCAGTATTATTTCATTGTGGTTGTGATTTAGAGCTCCCTAATTACTAATTATATGTAGCGTTTTTTTCATGTACTTATTTGCCACCCATATATTATATTTGGTGAAGTGTCTCTTCAAAACTTTTGTCCATTGTATTAGTATTCTGGTGCTGCATAACAAAAAGTACATACTTATTATCTCATGAATTCTGTGGGTAAGGAGCCTGGGCACAGTTTAGCTGAGTCCTCTGTTGAGGATCTCCCCAGGCTGCAAACATGGTGTCTTTCTGGCTGATTTCTCATCTGGTGGCTTGATTACAGGAGAATCTACAATCCGGCTTATCAGGTTGTTGGCAGGACTCATTTCCTTGCAGCTGTATGACTGGGGCCCCAGGTTATTACTAGCTGTCTCATCTGGAGTCTACTCTTACCTCTAGAGGCTCCCTGCAGGTCCTTGCCATGTGGCTCTCTCTGAGGCAGTTCAAAACATGGCTTTTTGCTTCTTCAGGAAGCCAGTAGGTGAATTTGTCTCTCTTCTGTCTGCCAAAATGGAGTTTTATGAAACATAAGGTAATCAGGGGAGTGACATCTCATCACCTTTGCCATAATCTATTGGTTAAAAACAAGTCATAGGTTCTACTTGTACTCAGGGGAGGCATTTATACAAGGATATGACTTATTGGGGATCACCCTGGGGTGTGCTCAAGATTCATTATTTTATTTGGTTGTCTATCTTTTATTATTGAATTTGAGAGTTCTTTATATTTTCTGGATGTATTTTTTTTTTAAGGTCTCACATATTTATTACTGAACTAACCTACTGGTGCAGAAGCATAGTTACAGAGAAAAATCATTTCCCCAAAGAAACATGTCTACTGTTCAGGTAGTAATGATGTTTACAGAGTGATAGGATATGAGCATGTGACCTTCATGCAGCATAAATATGTGTGTCATCTCATGTGTAATCCCTTACAGACCCTGCTTGGTTCTTTTCCAATGCCTCCTCTTGGAGTTGTACCTGATTTTATTACCAGTTTTCATCTGAATCCACTGGGAAATGGGACGATTCTGCTTTTGTCTCTTGGCCAGGAATCCCTTGATTCTAAAAGTCTCATGAGAAAACATGATGAGGAACAGTCAATCGCACACACCATAATGGCAGAGAAAAAGAGAGATCTGGAGGTATGTTTTTAAATTAAATATAGGGATGCCTGGGTGGCTCAGTCAGTTAAGCATCCAACTCTTGATCCCTGCTCAGGTCTTGATCTCAGGGTTGTGAGTTGAAGCCCCATGTTGGGCCCCACATTGGGCCCCATGTTGGGTGTGAACACTACTTAAAAAAATAAAGTAATCTAAAAATATAATTTTCTCCCAGTTTGTGACATGTCATTTTGTTCTCTTAAAAATGTCTCTCAAAGATCAGAAATGTTGAATGTTGATGAAGTCCTATTTTTCAGTTTGTTCCTTTATGGGTCATGCTTTGGTGTTGGAGCAAAGAGATCTTTCCCTAATGAAGTCACAATGGGTTTCTTCTATATTTTCTTTTAGGAATTTTTTAGTTTTATATTTAGGCACATGATCCATTTTGAATTAATTTTTGTAAATTGTGTCAAAGTATGAATTGGAGTTTATTTCTTGCACATGGATATATAGTTGTTGGGATATTGGTCTTTGGTTGTTTTGTAATATTATAGTCTGGTTTTGGGATCAGGATAACGCTGATCTCAGATAATGAATTGAGAAGTATTCCTCACCTTCAGTTTTATGGGAAAGTTTGTATAGAATTAATATTATTTCTTCCTTAAAATGTTGGTAGAACTTGTCATTGAAACCATCTGAGCCTGGAAATTTCTTTGTAGGAAGAAATTTGTTTAATAGATATAAAGTTATTCAAGTCATCAAATTCTTGAATGAACATTGGTAGTTTGTGATTTTCAAGAAATGTGTCCATTTCATTTAAGTTGTTGTCTAGTTTATAGGCATAAATTTTTTTAAAATAATATTCCATTATTATCCTTTAAATATCTGTAGAATCTGCAGTGATGTTGCCTCTGTTATTCCTAATACTGGTATTTTTTTTCTTCTTTTTTCCTGAAAACACTAGAAACTCATCAATTTTATTTATGTTTGCAAGAAACAGTTTTTTGTTTCATTGATTTTTCTATATTGCTTTCCTGTTTTCTATTTCATTGATTTTTGCTCTGATCTTTATTTCCTTTCTTCTACTTATTTTGAGTTTAGTTTGGTCTCCTTTTTTTAGTTTCTTAATATGTGAACTGAGGCTTTGAGACCTTTCTTCTTTTCAAAACAGGGGTTTGGTGCTAAATTTCCCCAAAGTAGTGTTTTAGTACCATCTTGCAAGTTTGTTCTGTTTTTGTCATTTTCATTCAGTTCAAAACACTTTCTATTTTTCTTTCTTTTTTTTTTTTTAATTTTTTTTTTCAACGTTTTATTTATTTTTGGGACAGAGAGAGACAGAGCATGAACGGGGGAGGGGCAGAGAGAGAGAGGGAGACACAGAATCGGAAACAGGCTCCAGGCTCTGAGCCATCAGCCCAGAGCCTGACGCGGGGCTCGAACTCACGGACCGCGAGATCGTGACCTGGCTGAAGTCGGACGCTTAACCGACTGTGCCACCCAGGCGCCCCATATTTTTCATTTTGATTTATACTTTGACTTATGGGTTGCTTAGAAGTATGTTAGTAAGTATTGAGAAACTTCCCAGAGAACTTTATGTTATTTATTTCTAGTTTAGTTCCATTGTGGTCAGAGAATTTACTTTGTATGACAAATTCTTTCTAATTCATTAAGACTTTAAATTTATGGCCCAGTATATAGTCTATCTTAGGATATGTTTTGTGTGCACCTGAAAGGAATGTGTATTCTACTTTTGTGGGTGGAGTTTTCTATAAATATCAATTGGGTCATGTTGATGGATACCATTACTTAAATCTTCTATGTCTTTATTGATTTCCTGTCTTTATTGAAGTTCTTCACTAAAATGGTCTCCTTATAGTTTTATCATTTTTGTTTCATGTACTTTGAAACTTTATTACTAGATGCATCACCTTTTGGGAGATTGTTTTGTGATATGGATGAATTGACCATTCTATCATTATGAAATGACTTTCTTTACCTCTGATTATATTCTTTACTCTGTAATATACTTTGTCTAGTATTACTACAGCTACTGTACCTTTCTTTTGGTTAGTGTGGTATATACTTTTCCATCCTTTGGCTTTTAACATATTTGGTGCTTTTATATTTAAACTGTGTTTCTTACAGACAGCATACAGTTGGGTCTTGATTTTTTTTTTTTCCTCCAAATTTAACAATCAATTCTTTTTATGTGGAGTATGTAGACCATTTACACTTAATGTGATTATTAATATAGTTATGTTTAAATCTATTGTCTTGCTAATTGTTTTCTATTTGCTCCACATTCTTTGTTCTCATCTTATTTTCTATCTCTTTTTGGATTATTTTTATTATTTCATATGTAAGATGATTATAGCTCTTTGTTTTGTTATTTTAGTAGTTGCTTTAGAGCTTATAATATACATATTTAACAGTCTACTATCGAGTGTATAATATGAGAAATTTACAACAGCATACTTCTATTTCTCTCCTAACATCTTCTGTGTTGTTGTCGCCACATATTTTACTTCTATATGTTATAAACCCTACATACATTGTGATTATTTTTGTGTAACTAATTATTTTAAAAGATATTTAAATAATAAGAAAGGAATCATGTATATTTACCTATGAATTTACCATATTAGGGTTATTCATTCCTTTCTATAGATCTATATTTTCATCTTGTATCATTTTCCATCTTCTTGTAGGATTTTAGCATTTCTTATACTCCAGGTTTGCTGGTGGTGATGAACTCTTCCAGTTTTTGTATGTCTCAAAAGTCATTACTTTGTTTTTTTTTTTTTTTTTTTTATTTATATATGAAATTTATTGTCAAATTGGTTTCCATACAACACCCAGTGCTCATCCCAAAAGGTGCCCTCCTCAGTACCCATCACCCACCCTCTCCTCCCTCCCACCCCCCATCAACCCTTAGTTTGTTCTCAGTTCTCAACAGTCTCTTATGCTTTTGCTCTCTCCCACTCTAACCTCTTTTTTTTTTTTTTTTTTTTTTTGTTCCCCTCCCCCATGGGTTTCTCTTAAGTTTCTCAGGATCCACATAAGAGTGAAACCATATGGTATCTGTCTTTCTCTGTATGGCTTATTTCACTTAGCATCACACTCTCCAGTTCCATCCATGTTGCTACAAAAGGCCATATTTCATTTTTTCTCATTGCCACGTAGTACTCCATTGTGTATATAAACCACAATTTCTTTATCCATTCATCAGTTGATGGACATTTAGGCTCTTTCCATAATTTGGCTATTGTTGAGAGTGCTGCTATGAACATTGGGGTACAAGTGCCCCTATGCATCAGTACTCCTGTGTCCCTTGGATAAATTCCTAGCAGTGCTATTGCTGGGTCATAGGGTAGGTCTATTTTTAATTTTCTGAGGAACCTCCACACTGCTTTCCAGAGCGGCTGCACCAATTTGCATTCCCACCAACAGTGCAAGAGGGTTCCCGTTTCTCCACATCCTCTCCAGCATCTATAGTCTCCTGATTTGTTCATTTTGGCCACTCTGACTGGCGTGAGGTGATATCTGAGTGTGGTTTTGATTTGTATTTCCCTGATAAGGAGCGACGCTGAACATCTTTTCATGTGCCTGTTGGCCATCCGGATGTCTTCTTTAGAGAAGTGTCTATTCATGTTTTCTGCCCATTTCTTCACTGGGTTATTTGCTTTTCGGGTGTGGAGTTTGGTGAGCTCTTTATAGATTTTGGATACTAGCCCTTTGTCCGATATGTCATTTGCAAATATCTTTTCCCATTCCGTTGGTTGCCTTTTAGTTTTGTTGGTTGTTTCCTTTGCTGTGCAGAAGCTTTTTATCTTCATAAGGTCCCAGTAATTCACTTTTGCTTTTAATTCCCTTGCCTTTGGGGATGTGTCGAGTAAGACATTGCTACGGCTGAGGTCAGAGAGGTCTTTTCCTGCTTTCTCCTCTAAGGTTTTGATGGTTTCCTGTCTCACATTCAGGTCCTTGATCCATTTTGAGTTTATTTTTGTGAATGGTGTGAGAAAGTGGTCTAGTTTCAACCTTCTGCATGTTGCTGTCCAGTTCTCCCAGCACCATTTGTTAAAGAGACTGTCTTTTTTCCATTGGATGTTCTTTCCTGCTTTGTCAAAGATGAGTTGGCCATACGTTTGTGGGTCTAGTTCTGGGGTTTCTATTCTATTCCATTGGTCTATGTGTCTGTTTTTCTGCCAATACCATGCTGTCTTGATGATGACAGCTTTGTAGTAGAGGCTAAAGTCTGGGATTGTGATGCCTCCTGCTTTGGTCTTCTTCTTCAAAATTACTTTGGCTATTCGGGGCCTTTTGTGGTTCCATATGAATTTTAGGATTGCTTGTTCTAGTTTCGAGAAGAATGCTGGTGCAATTTTGATTGGGATTGCATTGAATGTGTAGATAGCTTTGGGTAGTATTGACATTTTGACAATATTTATTCTTCCAATCCATGAGCAGGGAATGTCTTTCCATTTCTTTAAATCTTCTTCAATTACCTTCATAAGCTTTCTATAGTTTTCAGCATACAGATCCTTTACATCTTTGGTTAGATTTATTCCTAGGTATTTTATGCTTCTTGGTGCAATTGTGAATGGGATCAGTTTCTTTATTTGTCTTTCTGTTGCTTCATTGTTAGTGTATAAGAATGCAACTGATTTCTGTACATTGATTTTGTATCCTGCAACTTTGCTGAATTCATGGATCAGTTCTAGCAGACTTTTGGTGGAGTCTATCGGATTTTCCACGTATAATATCATGTCATCTGCAAAGAGCGAAAGCTTGACTTCATCTTTGCCAATTTTGACGCCTTTGATTTCCTTTTGTTGTCTGATTGCTGATGCTAGAACTTCCAGCACTATGTTAAACAACAGCGGTGAGAGTGGGCATCCCTGTCGTGTTCCTGATCTCAGGGAAAAAGCTCTCAGTTTTTCCCCGTTGAGGATGATGTTAGCTGTGGGTTTTTCATAAATGGCTTTTATGATCTTTAAGTATGTTCCTTCTATCCCGACTTTCTCAAGAGTTTTTATTAAGAAAGGGTGCTGGATTTTGTCAAAGGCCTTTTCTGCATCGATTGACAGGATCATATGGTTCTTCTCTTTTTTTTTGTTAATGTGATGTATCACGTTGATTGATTTGCGAATGTTGAACCAGCCCTGCATCCCAGGAATGAATCCCACTTGATCATGGTGAATAATTCTTTTTATATGCCGTTGAATTCGATTTGCTAGTATCTTATTGAGAATTTTTGCATCCATATTCATCAGGGATATTGGCCTGTAGTTCTCTTTTTTTACTGGGTCTCTGTCTGGTTTAGGAATCAAAGTAATACTGGCTTCATAGAATGAGTCTGGAAGTTTTCCTTCCCTTTCTATTTCTTGGAATAGCTTGAGAAGGATAGGTATTATCTCTGCTTTAAACGTCTGGTAGAACTCCCCTGGGAAGCCATCTGGTCCTGGACTCTTATTTGTTGGGAGATTTTTGATAACCGATTCAATTTCTTCGCTGGTGATGGGTCTGTTCAAGCTTTCTATTTCCTCCTGATTGAGTTTTGGAAGAGTGTGGGTGTTCAGGAATTTGTCCATTTCTTCCAGGTTGTCCAATTTGTTGGCATATAATTTTTCATAGTATTCCCTGATAATTGTTTGTATCTCTGAGGGATTGGTTGTAATAATTCCATTTTCATTCATGATTTTATCTATTTGGGTCATCTCCCTTTTCTTTTTGAGAAGCCTGGCTAGAGGTTTGTCAATTTTGTTTATTTTTTCAAAAAACCAACTCTTGGTTTCGTTGATCTGGTCTACAGTTTTTTTAGATTCTATATTGTTTATTTCTGCTCTGATCTTTATGATTTCTCTTCTTCTGCTGGGTTTAGGCTGCCTTTGCTGTTCTGCTTCTATTTCCTTTAGGTGTGCTGTTAGATTTTGTATTTGGGATTTTTCTTGTTTCTTGAGATAGGCCTGGATTGCAATGTATTTTCCTCTCAGGACTGCCTTTGCTGCGTCCCAAAGCGTTTGGATTGTTGTATTTTCATTTTCGTTTGTTTCCATATATTTTTTAATTTCTTCTCTAATTGCCTGGTTGACCCACTCATTCGTTAGTAGGGTGTTCTTTAACCTCCATGCTTTTGGAGGTTTTCCAGACTTTTTCCTGTGGTTGATTTCAAGTTTCATAGCGTTGTGGTCTGAAAGTATGCATGGTATGATTTCAATTCTTGTAAACTTATGAAGGGCTGTTTTGTGACCCAGTATATGATCTATCTTGGAGAATGTTCCATGTGCACTCGAGAAGAAAGTATATTCTGTTGCTTTGGGATGCAGAGTTCTAAATAGATCTGTCAAGTCCATCTGATCCAATGTCTCATTCAGGGCCCTTGTTTCTTTATTGATCGTGTGTCTAGATGATCTATCCATTTCTGTAAGTGGGGTGTTAAAGTCCCCTGCAATTACCACATTCTTATCAATAAGGTTGCTTGTGTTTATGAGTAATTGTTTTATATATTTGGGCGCTCCGGTATTCGGCGCATAGACATTTATAATTGTTAGCTCTTCCTGATGGATAGACCCTGTCACTATTATATAATGTCCTTCTTCATCTCTTGTTACAGCCTTTAATTTAAAGTCTAGTTTGTCTGATATAAGTATGGCTACTCCAGCTTTCTTTTGGCTTCCAGTAGCATGATAAATAGTTCTCCATCCCCTCACTCTCAATCTAAAGGTGTCCTCAGGTCTAAAATGAGTCTCTTGTAGACAGCAAATAGATGGGTCTTGTTTTTTTATCCATTCTGATACCCTATGTCTTTTGGTTGGCGCATTTAGTCCATTTACATTCAGTGTTATTATAGAAAGATATGGGTTTAGAGTCATTGTGATGTCTGTATGTTTTATGCTTGTAGTGATGTCTCTGGTACTTTGTCTCACAGGGTCCCCCTTAGCATCTCTTGTAGGGCTGGTTTAGTGGTGACAAATTCCTTCAGTTTTTGTTTGTTTGGGAAGACCTTTATCTCTCCTTCTATTCTAAATGACAGACTTGCTGGATAAAGGATTCTCGGCTGCATATTTTTTCTGTCTAGCACACTGAAAATCTCGTGCCAATTCTTTCTGGCCTGCCAAGTTTCAAAAGAGAGATCAGTCACGAGTCTTATAGGTCTCCCTTTATATGTGAGGGCACGTTTACCCCTTGCTGCTTTCAGAATTTTCTCTTTATCCTTGTATTTTGCCAGTTTCACTATGATATGTCGTGCAGAAGATCGATTCAAGTTACGTCTGAAGGGAGTTCTCTGTGCCTCTTGGATTTCAATGCCTTTTTCCTTCCCCAGTTCAGGGAAGTTCTCAGCTATTATTTCTTCAAGTACCCCTTCAGCACCTTTCCCTCTCTCTTCCTCCTCTGGGATACCAATGATGCGTATATTATTTCTTTTTAGTGTATCACTTAGTTCTCTAATTTTCCCCTCATATTCCTGGATTTTTTTATCCCTCTTTTTCTCAGCTTCCTCTTTTTCCATAACTTTATCTTCTAGTCCACCTATTCTCTCCTCTGCCTCTTCAATCCGAGCCGTGGTGGTTTCCATTTTGTTATGCATTTCGTTTAAAGCGTTTTTCAGCTCCTCGTGACTGTTCCTTAGTCCCTTGATCTCTGTAGCAAGAGATTCTCTGCTGTCAGCTATACTGTTTTCAAGCCCAGCGATTAATTTTATGACTATTATTCTAAATTCACTTTCTGTTATATTATTTAAATCCTTTTTGATCAGCTCATTAGCTGTTGTTATTTCCTGGAGATTCTTCTGAGGGGAATTCTTCCGCTTGGTCATTTTGGATAGTCCCTGGCGTGGTGAGGACCTGCAGGGCACTTCCCCTGTGCTGTGGTGTATAACTGGAGTTGGTGGGCGGAGCCGCAGTCAGACCTGATGTCTGCTCCCAGCCCACCGCTGGGGCCACAGTCTGACTGGTGCGTGCCTTCTCTTCCCCTCTCCTAGGGGCGGGATTCACTGTGGGGTGGGGTGGTCTGTCTGGGCTACTTGCACACTGCCAGGCTTGTGATGCTGGGGATCTGGCGTCTTAGCTGGGGTGGGTAGGCAAGGTGCACAGGGGCAGGAGGGGCAGGCTTAGCTTGCTTCTCCTTAGGTGATCCACTTCAGGAGGGGCCCTGTGGCAGCAGGAGGGAGTCAGATCCGCTGCCGGAGGTTTGGCTCCGCAGAAGCGCAGGGTTGGGTGTTTGCGCGCGGAGCTAGCAAGTTCCCTGGCAGGAACTGGTTCTCTTTGGGACTTTGGCTGGGGGATGGGCGGGGAAGATGGCGCTGGCGAGCGCCTTTGTTCCCCACCAAACTGAGCTCTTTCGTCCGGGGGCTCAGCAGCTCTCCTTCCCTTTGTCCTCCAGCCTTCCCGCTTTCTGAGCAGAGCTGTTAACTTATGACTTCCCAGCCGCTAAGTCGCGCTTGCTGTCGGAACACAGTCCGTCAGGCCCCTCCGCTTTTTGCAAGCCAGACTCGGGGGCTCTGCTTGGCCGGCGAGCCGCCCCTCCGCCCCGGCTCCCTCCCGCCAGTCCGTGGAGCGCGCACCGCCTCGCCGCCCTTCCTACCCTCTTCCGTGGGCCTCTCGTCTGCGCTTGGCTCCGGCGACTCCGTTCTGCTAATCCTCTGGTGGTTTTCTGGGTTATTTAGGCAGGTATAGGTGGAATCTAAGTGATCAGCAGGACGCGCGGTGAGCCCAGCGTCCTCCTACGCCGCCATCTTCCTCGGGTTTCCATTACTTTGGTTTTTAAAGATATGTTTGCTTGGGGCGCCTGGGTGGCGCAGTCGGTTAAGCGTCCGACTTGAGCCAGGTCACGATCTCGCGGTCCGTGAGTTCGAGCCCCGCGTCGGGCTCTGGGCTGACAGCTCAGAGCCTGGAGCCTGTTTCGGATTCTGTGTCTCCCTCTCTCTCTGCCCCTCCCCCGTTCATGCTCTGTCTCTCTCTGTCCCAAAAGTAAATAAATGTTGAAAAAAAAAAAAAGATATGTTTGCTACTACAGAATTTTAGGCAGGCAACTTTTTCTTTCAGTAACTTAAAGATGCTGTTTCATTGCTTTCTGGCATGCATTGTTGTTGATGAGATATCTGTTGTCATAGTATTCTTATTCCTCTGTCTACAACATATCTTTTTTCCTCTGACTGCTTTTAAGATTTTCTATTTATCACTGGTTTGATTTGATTATGATGTGCAATCTGTAGCTTTCTTCATGTTTCTTGCACTTGGCCTTTATTGAGATTCTTGAATCTATGGGTTTATAGTTTTTATCAAATTTGAAAATATTACAGCCAATATTCAAGTAGTTTTCTGTCTTCCCTTTCTCCCTCTCCTCCTCTGACTCTGATTACACATACAGGAGGTCACTTCAAATTGTTCTACACCCTACCAATGTTGAGTTTATTTTAAAAAATTCTCTTTCTCTCTGAGTTTCATTTTGAATAGTTTCTAGTGGTATGTTTCAAAGTATACTGATGTCTTCTTCTGCAATGTTTAATGTACTACTAATCTTATATCATTAAATTTTATTTAACATATTGTAGTTTTCATCTCTATGAGTCCAACTTTTGTATCTTTTATGTCTCTACTTAGCTTTTGAATTATAGTTATAATAACTATTTAATATCCTTGTCTACTAATTCTAATGTCTGTGTCAATTTTGAGTTGGTTTCAACTGATTACTCTTTATCATCATGGATTGTATGTTCCTGTTTCTTTATATGCCTGGTAATTTTGATTAGATACCAGCCATTGTGAATTTTTCCTTGTTGGGTTCTGGATATTTTTATTTTCATATAAATATTCTTGAACTTTGGTCTGTGATGAAATAGTTTGTGATGAAACTGGAAATAGTTTGGCCTTTTGGGTCTTGTGGTTAAGATTTGCTAGGTGAGACCAAATCAGTGCTCAGTCTAGGGTTTATTATTACTCCCCACTCTTGAGGCAAAATCCTAGAATTATGAAGTTTTACAGTATGGCTAGTGGGAACAAATACTGTTTCTGGCCCTATGTGAATACTGGGTACCTCTCCTTCTAGTCCTTTTGGGTGATTCTTTCCCTGGGCTTGGATATTTTCTATACAGGTGTTTATTAGCACTTAGCTGACTACTCAGTGGGACCCTTCTCCTGATCTTCAGGGTTATCTCTGTGTACATCTGTCTCCTCTTTTATTCTGCCCTGGGAGCTCTAAATTCTTTGTTCTGTCTGGACTCTCAACTTCTGTCTTCTCACTAAAGGAATCTTCTGTGCTCCATCTTGGTTCCCCTTCCTTGTGCCTTGATCTGTAAACTCAAAGTAGGGACTACTGTAGGGTGCACTTTGTTTCTTGTCTTTTAGGAATCACTGTCCATTGTTGACTGATGTACAGTATCTTAAAAGTCAGTGCATTATATATTTTGTCAATATTTTGAATATTTTAGGGAAGTGGATAATGGTCTTTCTTAGTTGACTGGAAACCTTAATCCTCCTTTATTTTTTCATAAGTTTTATTACCATCTGATATTACATATTTATTTGGTTTTTCTTTCTTTCTTATTAGATGGAGGCTCAATGACAGCAGGGATCTTTTTGTTCACTACTGAATCCTCTTTAAGAATAGTGCCTGCTACATAATAGGTGCTCAATAAATAGTTATTAATGAATAAAAGGATGGCAGTGAATGAGTGTATCCTAACACTTAGCCACCATTCCAGTGCATAGATCTCCTCATGCCCTTTATCCCTGTCAGGTCCCTGCCTTTGTGCTTCTGCTCATGCTGGTTCCTGAATGATAAACTCTTCCCTCTATCCTCTAAAATGCTTACTTATCTTTCAAACTGCACTTCCCATATGTTCTCCTCCATAAATTATTCTCTGGTTGTTATGGGTTATCCAGATTTCTTCCTTTTCCAAGATCTTTCAGCACCTAGAGTCAGAAGCACATAAATTACAATTCCAAAGCTCCTTATTAAGGCAATGTGAGCTCTTTGAGGACTTTCTCTCATATATCCCTCTAAACCTGGCATAGCGCTGGTCTCAAAAAATACATGTTGGGGTCTCTGCTCTTTGCAAGCAGATTCTTTTGTTCTTTCCCAGTTTCAATTTTTTCCACAATAGTGCTTCACATGTGTCATGGGCTGGTAGCCTATCCTTTTTAAAGTTTTTAGAAGCCAGGGTATCTTAATTGGGTTGGAGCAGAGAATTTGGAAGACATTTAAGTTAGAACACAGGGTTTAGAAATGGGACCTGGAAGAAAGGGAGGGACAGGTGGGGTGAGGAACTAGTATTTGGTGACCATTCATTTATTCTATCTTTGTTTATTTTCTCTTTTAACTGTCTCCACAGAACCATGGTCGCACTATGTTAATATCAAGGCTGACAAGTTAAAACAATATTACTTGTTAATAAAGATGAATAATAGAGAGTGATTGGATTTATGGAAAAACATGCTGCTATGGACTGAATTGTGTCTCTCCTTCTACCATTCGTATGTTGAAGCCCTAACCTTCAACGTATTTAAAGATAAGATCTTTGAGAGGTAATTAGGGTTAGCTGAGGTCATGAGAGTCTCTTATAAGAGAAACACTGGGGTTCTCTCCCCCTCTGTCTCTGCCCTGTGAGCTAATGGCATGATGGAGGCCATCTGCAAGTCAGGGAGAGAGTTCTCATCAGGAACTGACCTTGATGGCACCCTGAGCTCTGATTTTCAGTCTTTACAACTGTGAGAAAATGAATTTATGTTGTTTAATTACCCAGTCTATGGTATTTTGTTATGGCATTCCAAGCTAAGACACATGCCAATTAGTGTGTCACAACTTGGGTGGATTGGTTAGAGGAAGTCACATCCAAGGAGAGATACGTTTGTCATGTCCCTTGTTTGGCCTTGATGAGGAATCATGTAGTGTTGATATTCCCCACAGATACCCCTGGAAGCCACCTTAATATATTGCTCAGCTGGTCCACTTCCTTTCCTGGCAGGGCTATCAACAGCCTTCTACAGTAGGGTGCAGTTCTTCCCAACTTCCTCACCTTGTTATTGGGGCCAAGGTCACCTTGACTGAGGCTGTAAACATGGGTTAGATGCCCCAGGCAGCTCTGAGGAGAAAGTACTCTCCCTCTGTTAGATCAAAGGCACAGAGCTTTGTGCCCTTGAAGCATGAAGTTAGTTCTGAGGGTGAACTATAGGAATCTTTGGCCTCACTTACCAATGGACAGCAGAGTGCCTGGAAGGTAGCTCAATCCACCATTAACTCCTAATCTACATGTATCATGTTCCAATCCCCACCAGGTCTCCATGAAATTCCCTAAGAGTACAGCTTTCTCTTCTTGTGGTTTGTTTCTGATTTGTGGGATCTCCCTCCTCTCAGCTGCCATCAAACACAACCTCATGACTCTTTCTCTAGCCTACTCCCAACTGAGGGATGGTCTCACTACTATCCTTTAGCTCTCTCAGCAAGATACCTAATTCCTTCCTTCCTGGTAATAGCCTGTGAGCATTGTCTTTTGTCCATTTCCCCAGTTAATGTTTCTAGGGTGATCTCAACCTGTTAGAACCCCTCTCCCTCTTTGGGATGATCTTACCTGCCAAACAAGAGGTCTGTTGGTCCATAGAAAGAAGATACGTTTGAAAGTACCCAGCCAACATGGAAAACAAATGTCAACATTTTTTGCACCTGGTATACATCCTGGGGTGACCTCCACAATGAATACAATTCCTTTCTGGGAATGTGGCCATTTGAGACCCCAAAGATAATAGCTTGGAGATTTTCCCCTATTTTGATTTTTTTTTTGATAAACATTCTCTGTTTGAAAAGAACCTGGATTTTACAAATTCACCTGCTCATGTTTACGGTTTTAGGTCTTTTATCTCTCAGCCATCAGGGAAAAATTACTATGGCAGAAGTAAAAGTAGACTGGCCACTCTTATCTCTGTCAAACTCAGGGAACTGTTGTCAGATCACCAGGCTCACATGACAGGGCTATTTTTCTTCTGGAGTTGATCTTGTTCCCTGGCAAGCTGGATGTGATTTGTCTTAACACTTGGATTCCCCTGCCAGAGTGTTCATGGAATGTTTGGACACATGGTCTTATAAAAATGATATTTTGAACTTTATTATATATACTTCTCTTGGACTGGTTGTTTTGGGGGTCTTGAGCACCCAAATTGGCAATACTCTTCTTGGACTCCACTGGGAGCCACTGGGGGATGGGCAGATTACTTCTTTGTGTGACAAATCTTTTTAACAAATATTTATTTATTTTGAGAGAGAGAAAGAGACAGAGAGGGAGAGAGACTGCAAGCTGTAGAGGGAGGCAGAGAGAGAATCGCAAGTAGGCTCTGCCTCATCAGGGCAGAGCCCAATGCCAGTCTTGATCTCACAAACTGTAAGACCATGACCTGAGCCAAAATCAAGAGTCAGACACTCAAACAACTGAGCCACCTAGCTGTCACTGTATGACATATCTTTAGAGACAGTTGTACTGATTGAAAGTGAAATTTCCCAATAAACTCATTTATGAATAGAACCTGTGGAATCAAACAAATGGTAGCTTGTGGAATACATTTGGGGGGAATTTAAACAGTACCTCTTCTTTATTGGGCCTCCTCTAGCATTATTGACTCTGTTAAATCAGGTCACCTCGGGTTAATAACATTCAAAGGATGGATAATCTCAATCAGGTAGAAAGGTAATATGCCCTCTTGTTGAAATCATGGACACAACTGTTCTAGAACCCACCAGGCCTACAACTTTGTCCTGGGAAAGTTAGGTGGCCAAAGGGATTAAATAGGTATAAGAGCTTTCAGACTCTTCAAACTCAACATATTTTATCTCCAGGCCCTTGAGGTAGATGTATCATTTACTAGCAGAGTGTAAAAAACTTAAAATTGGGCTTAGTCGTCAAGCGTTACAGCAAAAGTTGGCCTTAACTTCCTGGTGCCTAGTTTGACAAGAACTAGTTAACAGGCAAAAACAAAACATAACAAAATCTCAAAAGAAAAGAAACCCAAACATATACACAAATTAGCTGGATTGGTGAAGACCTGTGTAAACCAAAACACCAGAAACATCTAATTGGGACCTTATCAAATTTAAAGTCTGTAATAAATTTTACTTTGCTTGGAAAACACTTAGTTGTAATAAAACTCAGTGAGATGACCTGATTGTGGTGGATAGATCTGATAATAAAAACATAGTTCAGGACAATTACCTGAGGCACAAGGCTATTAAGAATATGAGTTCTCAGATACCAGTTGAGCTTATGGTAGCTTACCTTCCCAGCTCTAAAAAGCCCAGTGTTTGCAGATCCCTCACATTGTGTAAAACTGTAGCAGAATAGCATGCCAGAGGAAGATCATTTGTGCCTAGATCCACCACTGAGTGGTGGGTCCCCAGTCCTAGTAATTCGCTCACCTTTATTGACTCTATGAACATTGATCGACTAGCTGGACAAAGATGGTAGTTTATCCCATCTTTAAAAAGAGACAGCTTTCTGCGTTTCCCAAATATAAACTTACTAGTTTGGGGACATTCTATGGAAAATATTTCCTTGATGAACTAACTGAAGCTTTATTTATGAACAGAACAATGTTTTTATGTGAGAAGCAGACAGACTTTTAGATAAGGCTTTTCAACCACAGACCATGTTTTTAACCAATTACCAGATGGTGTTGAACAACATTAGATCATGTGAGGTTTTTGTTGACTCTTTCCTGGCCTTCACATTTATGGTGAACTAACCAAAGATCCATAGTTACTGATACTCATACATGCTGAGTATTACAATTTTATAAGAGCAGTCAGGGTCAATAAATGGAGAGTAAAATCAGGGAGGTGTTCTGAACTCCATCATTTCAATTTATTTCTTTATGGTTTGATATCACCTTCTGATTGAATTGGATGTGAACACCCCTATAATGGTAAAAGCAAAAGCATGCATTGTTTTATTTTTAGATCATAATTTTCACTACCTTGAGCTAGGAGTGGCCTGAAGAGACAAGGGAGCTGATGCCTACTGCCAAAGGAAACCTCCAGAGTAATGATCACAGAAGCAATGCTACCAAATTTGGTAGATGTTTCTAACTACCTGCTTTCACTAATTTATAAACAAAAACTGTGCATGGTTAGGATTGTGGACTTTGGCTTCAACTGCCTGAGTCCAAATATAGGCTTTGACATTTATTAGTTGTATGGCCTTGGGTCTCATTTTCTTCATCTGTGAATGGGAACAGGGCCTACCTCTTTGGTGAACTTACATGACTTAATACATATAGAGTTCTGGAAGTAACTGGGCATTTTTAAGGGCTTGTTATGAAAACCCATAAAATTTGTTCTTATGAATACCCACTTAAAAAAGTCCAGGCTAAAATTTTTATGATCATTCTCCATCTTGCTCACCCATCTATCTGTGCATTGTGATTGAGCCAGGACTCTTTACTAAAAAATGAATCTTGGCATTGTCTGCCCATTAGTTTCTCCAGCTGGAGGAGGGATGGCTTCTCCTCAGCCTTTCTCCTTGAGGGACTCCTCAGCTCAGCTCCCACAAGAGGATACCACCCTTATCCTTGGCTCTGCTGCTAGTGAAGGTGCATGCATTTGAAATGGCAGCCCAGACTAGCTGCACCAAAGGTGATTTTCAGAATGAACAGCCTGAGCTCATTGTCTCTCAATTCTGATTTAAAAAACTCTGCTAAGAAGAACAATATATAATGAGGCTGTTTAAGTGACAACCTGGAGTCTAAAGTCTCAATAGTCTAAAATCTATCCCAGGTCAGATCATACCACTAGAGATGAGCACTGAGACCTCATTACTCTGCCCTTCCCATGTCCCCTCCCTCGAATTTTCCTGCCTTCACTATGTGGGCTTTTGGTGGGACACTCCCAGTCCACATGCAGAGTGGTTGAAAACAAATCTCGGTGGCGTAAATTTACTACAAGGATGTTGCTTGTTGCATCATGTAGGGGTACTCCTTAAGGTGTCCCTGGAGATATTTTTTCTGGTCTCAATGCCAAGTACAACTCTACCTCTGGTCATCTGTTGTCTTTTTTAGGAACCCTGTAAATTATATAAATGACCAACTTCCCCTTTCCACATTAGTTTCTATAACATTTGGAGCCAAGAGTGTGGCCAACTCCTAAATCTTTGTCATCTTCACTTTTCCAGCCTCATTTCTGGCCTCTGCTTTATCTCTACCTTAATTCCTTTTCCTTTTTGCTGTCAGCTTCAGCCTTTACTTTGTTACCCTGTTTCCCTAAACTTCCTTAAACATAAATAAACCTTCTTAAAACTTCTGTACAGCAAGGTGAGGACATGCATGAGTCAATAAACAACTCCAGGGAACAGTGTAGTCATCCCACTTCAGAGATGAGGAAATTGAGGCTCTGAAGGGTAAATCAACTTTCCTAGTGTCATAAAGCTAGTATGTAGGTAGACGGCCAAGGTCAAACTTCATTACCAAGGTTACTTTTCACTGCCTTCCTCATACTTAGAAATATATTCAGAAAGAGATATACCAGGGATTAGAAGAGCCACTGACATAGGTGGCTGGTGTGTGTGTGTGTGTGTGTGTGTGTGTGTGTGTGTGTGTGTGTGTGAAGCTGATGATAGCTGAAAGCTACACTTCTGGTTCCCATCCAGGAAGGACATGTTTATGGAACATGTTGGTCATCAGAGTATAAGTAATCTGTAGAATCAATCCCAAGTGCATTGTAACCTTGGTTAACAGAGACTGGTTACCTTGGGTAATTGAATTGTCAAGTTAACTGTGAGTCAACTCAATAGACTGCACTCTTCCACCCTGACTATTGAAAGTTTTCTTATAGCTCCTGACTATTCTCTTGCTTCAGTTACTATAATATAGTGCACATATTTGGGTCATTATTGTAATTCCAGAGTCCATTCAATGCCAATGCAATTCTCAGAGCATAGTAAGCCCTCATCATACCTCTTGATTCTGTTGAATGTTAGGAGTTTTCTTGGGCTTTGGGGTCAAGCTTGTATTTATCACTTCTCTCTGAGTGAAATCTTAGATGGACTTATAGGATGTGGGGGCAGGACTTTGACCCCACTGCAAGCAAGCAAGCAAGGTTATGTATCTGCTTTAAGCCCCAACTTTCTCAACTTTTTTTTAAAGTTTATTTATGTATTTTGAGAGGGGGGGTGGGAGAGAATAGGGGACGGTCAGAGAGAGAGGGCAGGGAGAGAGGGAGAATTCCAAGCAGGCTCTGTGCTGTCAGCACAGAGCCCCAAGCAGGGCTCAAACTCACAAACTGAAATCATGACCTGAGCCAAAATCAAGAGTCAGATGTTTAACGGACTAAGCCATCCAGGTGCCCCTCAACTTCTTCAACTTTAAGATGAGAACAATGGCCCCTGCCCTACTATTCATTGAGCTCTAGTGAGGCTCAAATGAGGTGAAGTGAGGTAAAGGACAGAAAGCCTTCTCTAACCATGAGGCATGACATGTTAACCTGGGCTGACCTAACGAAATACCATAGACTGAGAGGCTTAAACAACAGAAGTTATTTCTCACAGTTCTGGTGGCTGGAAGTCTAAGATGAAGGTGTGGGCATGGCTGATTTCCTCTGAGGTCTCTTTCCTGAGCTTGCAGATGGCTGTTTTCTCTCTCTGTCCTCACATAGTCTTCCCTTTGTGTGGGTCCGTGTCCTAATCTCTCCCTCTTATAAAGTCACCAGTCATATTGGATTAAGGTCCACTCTACTGACTTTATTTTAACCTTCTTTAAAACCCTGTCTCCAAATATAGTCACATTCTGAAGTATAGGAGGTTATGACTCCAACATATGAATTTTGGAGGGACAGAATTCAGTCCATGACACACAGCTATTTCTAATGCGATCAGTCACCCTGGGGTTGGGGTCTGTCTAGCATATGGAAACATGTTCACCCATGGCAGATGGGAGGATGGAGGGTGGGTTCCAGAGCCCCTGTGAGGTCTGGGCCATTCTTCAGGGGATGGCAGTGGGAACCCAGTGGTCCATCTTCCTGCCACAACCCCTGCATGTCCCATGGGACTGCTAGTGTTGCTCAGAATTGGTGACTTAAGCCCAAATCTGTCCAGACACTCCTTCTGGGGACTATGAAGAGGTTACAGAACTGGTCCTGCCACCCCCAGAGTCTACCCACTCCCACCCATGAGATAAGTAGAAGGATTTGGGGAGTCATGACTCATTCATCTGTGAGAAGTTCTGAGGCTTCTCCCTTCCTTTTGTCTGGTTGAGAGGGCATCCCTTTCCAAAGGCAATAATGAGGGGTAAGACATTCACTCATAGAAACTGGGGTATACAAGCTCTCTCCCCAGCTGGGTTCTCTCTGGACTGGGGAACTGGCAGACTCATCAGGGTGTTCGAGGCGGCAGGGAGCTCAAGTAACAGTTGGCATGTGTTTCGTCTGTTGCCAGGAGTTGTGGGTGGGGAACAACCCTGGTGCTTTTTACCCTGGGGTCTCTTGCGGTGGGAGATTGGCTGGAGCACACCATGGGTGGGAGTAGGAAGAATAGAAATAGGGTGAGCTGCTTGGACAGTAGGAATGGCAGCTGACCCTTCCAGGTCCCAGTGTCAGTGTGAAGGATGCTGGAGGGTAGAATGGGAGGCTGGACCTCAGTGAGGATATACCTACCAGGATAGCTGAGGAGAGGCACCCTTGACTTTCTCTGTTATCGATAGGCAGTGGAGGGCCGAGTGAATCTGGCACACAGAGCAGGATTGCTAAGGAAAGGATTCCAGGAACTATCCCAGTACTGGGGTCTTGCTCCCCTGTCACTCCTGTAAATGGTAGGCACCTCAAATTCAGCCTACCTGACAGAAAAGAATCTAACTCTTCCACCACTGGCCACATTGCTCCACATCTACCCTATGCAGAGAGAGGGCAGACAGGATGGTAGTATCTACTGCAGTGGTGACCACGCTTACGTGTCCTGCAGAGTGGCCAGACACCTCTCTGTGGGGTGATGAGGGGATAGGGCCCATGCTTTCTCTTCTCTGGCTGACTCAGGCTTGTAAATTTCTCTTTCCTCTAATGAAACCCATTCCTTAATTTATGCCATGTGATGTTGTACAGTTGTTTCTAACCCTGGTGCACCAAGTAGTGTCCCATAGGGACTCTCTTGGCATGAAATGCCTTAAGATAACTGTGCGCTCAGGTAGAGGTTACCTGCAGCCCATGGAACCATGCAGAGTCGAGAGATACCCAGAAAACCTCTACTTTAGTCTGCTCAGGCTGTCACATCAAGATAACACAAATGGGGTGTTTTAAACAACAGACATTTATTTTCTCACAGTTTGGGAGACTGGAAGTCCAAGATCAAGGTGCTGGAATTGTGGTTTCTAGTTAGGATGCTCTTCCTGGCTTGCAGACAGCTACCTTCTCTCTGTGTCCTCACATGGCCTTTCCTCTGTGCACATGGAGAGAGAGAGATCTCTGGTGGCTCTCCCTCTTCTTATTAGGACACCAGTGCAGTAGGATTAGGGCCCCACCCATATGACCTCAATTCAATCTTAATTACCTCCTTAAAGCCTCTGTCTCTAAATATAGTCACATTGAGGGTTAAGGTTTCAACATATAAATTTTGGAGGGGGGGACACGCTTAGTTCATGACACCTCTATGCCACTGGAAAGCAGCCAGTTAAAAAGATGCAACCTCTCTCACTCTGCTCCCCTGCCCCAACACTTAAGGAGAGGGAGAAGGAAGTGTTCTTCAGTGGTCCTCATACCTCCATCCAGGACTTCAGGGAGAGAAACAGGAAGACTGGTACCAAAGACCAGGCCTCATGTTCTCACTCCTTCCAGTCCTGGAGGTGACTTTTGTTTAAGGATGAGGAGAAGAAAAGTCTTAAATGGATGCAGATCAAAATGTAAGCTGGAATGAGCTTTTTAATAATCAAAATCCACCAGAAACTTAGAGAATCTGCCCAAGGCACCATTAAGGGATCTGCTATGCACGGAGGAAAAGAGATTGGATTTAACAGTGTCCTGAGGTCAGACTGCTATAGACAAGTTCCATCGCTGGGGAAGATGAAGCCCTTTGCAATCAGAAAAAACTTTCTGTCATCCATGACTGTCCTGACATGCAAACACTCCAGGAAAACCTAGTGGTGCTTGGATTGGGGTGCTCCCAGGGCACAGAGTCCCAGTGCAACAGGGCACAGCAATACACTGGGGCTCTTGATGCTTCCTAGGGGAGGGATATGGGGGAAATGAGCAGTTGGAGGGCATCAGGGAAACAAGGAAGAAAGGTGCTTCCAGATTAGAGGTCTACAAGCAGGAGGGTCTTGACATGTTCCCAAACCTATGTGTTTCAGCCTAAGGCAGCCATTTCCTGGCTTTGGAGTTCACAGACCAGAATAAATAAATAATAGTTGGAAATCGATATAGGATTACCAGCTTTGTATTTTGCTAAGAAAGGATACGAAAAAAAACCCTGCCATCTATTATCACTATCCTTTCCTAAAAGAAAGGATATTTTAATATCCCCTTACCCAAACCAAAGAGGAGAGAAGGGACGTAAGCTTAGAATGATGTAAAGTCCATTAAATTGAACAAATATAGCATTGGAAAACAATCATTGCATTGTCCCTGTTTTATTAATTTTGCTGATGTTGTTGAAACATCAGTTACTGGCTGAAGGGTGCATGAGTGTGTACCTGAGTGTGAGTCATTGTGTGGGAAGGCAAGTGTGTGAATGTCTCTGTGCATTTGCACATTGGACTCTGTGAGTATAAGGATGAGTGTGTTGCTTGTATGTGTGTGCATGTGTGTGTTGGGGATGGAAGAAAAGGGAGGGGCTGTGTGAGCATATGCATGTGGGAGTCAGTGGTTGTAGGGATGAGTGTGGGGTGTGTGTGTGTGTGTGTGTGTGTGTGTGTGTGTGTGTGTGTTGGGGATGGAGGAGAAGGGAGGGGCTGTGTGAGCATGGGAGGAAGATCTACAGGAGCTCGAGTCTGTACATTATTGTATAGGACCTTGACTCGTTTAAAGCCCACCCATAGTTGTGGGGGACATTTCCCCTCCCGACCCCACTTCACTATCACCCCGATTAACCCTTTCCCCTCCTCCTTTCCCCCCACTCTAATGCTATGGTGGAACTGACTCCCAGACCTATCTCTGTCAGCATCCCCACCCCCAGACTTCTCACATCCTGCCAGGAGGAAAGGCTTTTCTGTAAAGGAGTCTTTACATCCTTCTGACACATAATAACTCTGGGAAACAAGACTGGGTGAAGTCCCTCTTCAGCAAAGGACTCAGCTCTCTCAGGCCCTGGCCCTGTCTGAGATCTCATGGGGTTTATGACCTTGAGTCAGCAACACTGCCCTTTGGCCCTCCCCCTGCCTGGGACAGAATCACTGGTGACCATGAAGAGTCTTGGAGGGACCCTTTGGCTTGTCTCTTCATTCCATGGTGAAGAGTCAGCTGACCTTGGTCCAAACTCCTGGAATGGGCTTAGGGTTCTCCCTTATAGGTCCCAAACCAACTTTGAGTCCCTTTGTATCACCCCTCCCCTAGGGTAACAACCTGCTCCAGTCAGGCTGACCGACACCCAAGCCCTCCAACACTCTGCATATTCTCTTGCCTGCATGATTTTGATTTTTCAGTTCTCTTCTGGGAAGATTGCCTTTCCAAATGGTAGCTTAACTTCAAAGTTCAGCTAAAATGCCACCTCTTCCAGAAAGTCTTCCTGCACCACTGCCAGTGAGTGCTGATTTTGCCCACCATGGTGAGGGGAGCATGGGGACTGGAATCCAACCTTGAAATACTCCCCCATCTTTTGAAACGTGTGCTTCCTGCACTGGGCCTCTGACTTGCCTCTCTGCATGGTTTTATTGTTTGAGATTTAAAAATTCAGATTAATCTTCTCAGTTGGTCCCTCTGTGCTGATTTTGCCCAATTGTTTTTTTTTAAAGCCATACTTTTGTTTTTACTGCTTTTAAGGCTGTCTTTTCATTGGAGTCGTGTTTTAATGCTTATTATTTCTCATTGATTTTACTTTCTTGTTTAGTGTTTACTATGAAAGAAGGGGTAGAAAATGGCAGGTGGAGGGGAGGTGGGCGCTGGTGCCCTGGGGACTCAGGTGCAGCTGGGCCCCGTGAAGGCAGTGGGGCTGGGAGCAGGGCGGAGCCAGCCTCAGTCCCAGCTGCACCCCTTAGCCACTTACGATTTCTCCGATCCTGCAAACAGAGATAAAACCCAGCACACTGCGTTGCTGTGAGAATGAACTGGGGGGTGCCTGTAGGGCACCCAGCACAGTGCTTGGGCCACATCAGGCACTCACAAAATGAATAAAAACTCCTCTTCATTTTCATTTCCCAAGCAGAGTCCTGAACTGGCTTTTAAGGAGGCCCCGCTCCTCTGTGAAAGGGCTGCCACTAGCCATTTCTGTGAATTAGTGAGGATGGCCCTCTGGGCAGACCAGGGCACACTGCTGGGTGGCAAGCAGAGCTTGGCTGGGCAGGGCACTGACTGTACAGCCGTGGGTGGAGACCTCACAGTGACGCAGAAGACAGCCAGCCCCATAGTTAACACTCTCCTTTCCTCCAGCCGAGCTGATGAGCATATGAGCCTTGAAGCCAGCCTCAAAGGCAGTTGTCAGGCAAAGGTATTTGTGTGCAGAATCTTTGGGGTGGGGGCAGGACATGCACCACTCTATTTTTCTGTGTACCTACCTGTGAATGCAAGCTCCTTGAGGTGGGGAACTCCCACTTACTTCTTTATATTTCTCTCCATCGTCTATTTTCTAGCATATGGGAGGTGCACAATGAATGCTTGTCTAATGGGCATGAGCATGAGGGGACCCAGGGAAGCCAAGAAGGGAAGGAAAAATGGCCCATGAAGCCTTCGCCTGTCTGCAGCCTGTGAGGGGTGGGGCACACCAGCTCATTGTTCTCCTCCTTCAGTCTCAAGGTCACGGACTGTTACGTGGCCTAATTCACTGCAACAGAATTTCTGTCCCAATTGCTAGTGTTCCCTTGCACTCTGACAGTCCTGCAGGTGCAGCACATGGTCCCTCTTGCCATGTACTTTGATACCCTAGTGTCCTGTGGGAAGTTAAGTGCTCCTGCCGAAACAAAACACTGACTTCATCTCATTATTATTCTCTGCTTCAGTGAGCCTTCACTGAGGGCTTACTCAGTGCCAAGAACCCCTCTGGGACAGGGGATTGGAGGACACAGACCTGATCACAGGGAGCTGACATTTAACACATCAGTTGTGGCCTCAGTCACCTGTGTGGTCACAGTTCGCAGGGACTCAAGTCATAGGTTTTGGGAGCAGAAGCAGGGTGTGGTATGGATAAGTTTGGTAAGGCATAGTGGGGGGACAAGGGCTGTGGGACTATGAGAGGGTGGTAGACTAATCCTTCTTAGTCATGCCCATAGGGTTGTCCATGTCCAGCTTCCATTCAGCCACCTGAATGATTTTCTAAAATGTACATCTGACCACCTCAGGCTCCTACTCTAGCAGCCATTCTAGTGGCCCCTCTCTCATCTACATACATTCCAAGTATATATTAGCAAGACCTGAAGATCCTATTCACCTCACCTCTCAGGCCTCACAATGCACACCTGCTTGGGACTCCCCCGATCATCACCTGTGATTGAATTCCTTACACCTTTGCTTGGGCATTTCCCTCTGTTTGAAATACTCTTGCTTACATCCCTTGTCCCTTGGTTTATTCCTTCTCATTGTTTAGGGCTAATTTCATGTGTCACCTCCAGGTAGCCTTCCTTGCTCCCTCAGGCAGCATTAGAGACACAGTAATCTCCTGGGGATCTTGCTAAGACCCTGCTTCTGATTCAGTGTGTCTGGAATGGGGCCAAAGATTTGCATTTTCTCAGGTGATACTAAGCCAGGACTGCACTTCAAATAACAACGTCATCTAGTCTCCTTACTGGGTCTGGTTCAATTTCAAACATCTGGCACAGGACCCCTTACCCTGGTGGGTATCAAGGGCTGCTTTGAGAATCAGATAAATACTTTGGACACTCCTCCGCAAAATGCATGTACACAAATAGTTTTGCATATATCTTCAGAGATTATATTGCACATCCAGGTTGGCAATCCCTCCCCCAGGGCCATCACATAATGCAATGGTTACATGCACAGCCCGAATGGTTACATACGCAGCCCTTGTGTTCAGAAGCCAGCTTTGCCACTTAGCTAGGTGCCCTTTCCAAGCCTTAGTTTCCTCATTAGAAAAGTCACTTAAACATTTAGAACAAGATGATACTAATAGCAACTTTCTCATAGGGTTATTGTGAGGATTAAATGAGAAGGCAAGAAAAGTGCTCAACATGGGGTCTGGTAAACTCTTGATAAATCTTCCACTTCTTCTTCTCCTTCTAATTAATAATTGATGTGCACGGAGAAGAGCTGCAGTCAGAGGAACTGGGCACCCCAAGGGGCACTCCCTTCTTCCTGACACCTCTCAGAGGGAGCTGGGGACAGAGTGGGCTGTCCCTATCCTTCAGCGAGGACCTTGAGGCTTCAGGAGCTGTGTCCCAGGGTCACTCAGCTTCTAAGGAGCGGGTTTTGGAGCTCTGCCCCAGAGCTGGTGGTTTTTCCTGTATTTCCCTGGGTGAAAATAAGCAAATGAAAGCGCGAGGCAGTCTTTTTTTTTCCGTATAAAGATATTTAAGTTATTTTTCTACATTTAAGAAAGTGATATTAACTTTAATTTTCATCATTTTTGGCAGTGTAACAAAGCTGCCTGTGAACTTTTCTCAACATATTAGTCGCTTGGGTGGTTAATGATTAGCCATTAATTTTGGTGAAGCTTTCTGAAAAGTGACGACTCCAAAGAGCCATTTACCTGTTTATTCATACTTTCCACCAAAGACCTATTTTTCTTTACAATAAACCCAATATTAAATATGCAGGCCACTTTATTTACTTTTACAAAGAAACTCTGACCTGTGAAAGCCCCCCTTTTTTTTTCACCCCACTTTCAAAACAATTCATTCATGCATTTTAGAAAGTTATGCAAATGAGCTTCCTTGCATTTAGAGGATTTCTCTGGATTGATTTTGGGATTCTGTATTAATTACCACTACCCAGGCAGAGGGGCTGTCACATAATGGATATATTTAGCAAGAATGACAAGGCTGATAATTATGCACAAGGCGCCTTGGAAAAGGGACTGTTTACTTTGATGTTTAATTTCAGCAGACTTCTTTAGTTTGTTAAACTTAATCAAAAGCAATCAAAATACACTAGTGTGAATTACAGCAAATTAATTTCAAACCAGCATAAAACATCATGTCTTTCAAATGCGAATTTTGAGCTGGAATTTAGGCATGAACCATTCAAAGCAAGGAAGGGGTGAGTTGTTGAGTGTGCTCTTAATTCAAGAGCTTGAATTAGGGTCTGGGTGATGACTGGACAGGATTCTGTAAGAAACTGTGCTTTCAGGAAAGATGGAGGCCTAGGGATGACTTTCAGTTTGGGGTTTAAGGCAGTTTCTGAGCTGTTCAAAAACCTAATTCTTGCCTTGCTACTATTATCAGTAAAAAACATTTTACTTTTGTTTACTCTGTGCCAAGTTCTGTGTGTATCGTTCCTTCCCTTGAAACTTACCATGGCCTTGTTGAGGTTTTTGAGGTGGTCCAGAGCCAAGGACCAAGAAAGAATTCTTGAAGATGTCTTTGGTGTAAAAAAATGATTTTATTAAAGCATGGGACAGGACCCATGGACAGGAAGAAGAGCTGCACTGGGGTTGTGAAGAGTGACTGGTTATATACTATGAAGTTGGGGATGTAAAGTCAAAAGGGGGGGCCTCCAGAAGGACTTTGATATGCTAAAGAGGACTCCTAAGATAACCTGAGGCCCTGCTATTGTCAAGCTAAAGTTGTTTCCCTCAGGTAAGTCATTAACATTAGAACTGTAGGGGGTTCCTAGAGAAACGTTTTACTCTGCCTGCCTCAAGTATCTGTCAATGGGCTGCAAGTTATAAGAAAATTTGATTTTACCTGCCGTTTCTTTCTTGTCTTTGTTCCCCATATCACTATGGAAGGGTGATGCTTCCAGACTCAGGAAACTGAGTCTATAGGTTTCTGGAGACTAGGCTACTGATAAAATTGCCTTTTTCTTATAATTTACAAAGACATTTGTAATGACGACCCATGTCCCGTATGACTGTGATCTCTATCAGTTGGCCATTTGTTTTCTTTCCTTTCCTTTGTCCTTGGGCCACCAGGAGTGCCTGAGGAATATTACACACATCACACCTGGGGCGGGGGTTGGGGGTGGTGAGCTAGTTTGCACTTCGTCCTCAGCCTGCCCCATGATCCCTCATAACCTTGAAGTTGGTGTCCCCAGCAAACAGATGAAGACTGTTCCAGGACTGTCTGAACCAGCCACTCTCTAGATTAATCCTCTGGGGACATGGTGTTTAGTTTCAGCAGACTTCTTTGGTTTGACAACTTAATCAGGAGCAATCAAAATATGCTTATGAACATATAGAAAATTAATTTCAAGCCAATGCAAAAGATTATATTTCCCTACCATGGAGAATCAAATGAGAAAATGGATGTGGAAATATTTTGTAAAATGTGGACCGCTATGCAAATGAACAGTATTAACAGTGACAGAGCAAGTCTAACGAGTATGCAGAGGCCAGTTCTGCAGATGAGGAAGCTATACTCCTCCAACTCGTGAGTCATCATGGGAAACTGGGTTTTATTTTATGAGATTTGTAATTCAATGGGGCGCACTGAGTCATTCAAACATTGATTCACTGAACATGTTTTCTGAGTTTATCTACCAAGACCAAGCTACAAGGAGAGGGACACAGAGTTTCATAAGATGTCACCTTGACCTCTGGGAGCCCACGAGGTAATGACAGAGATAAACACATAAATTGTTCATGGTAATCCAAGGATCCATGAATAGGACCCAATAAATGATGACACATGTTTGGCACTATTTTAAGGATGGAAACTTTGCCTTACTTAACTAATGCATCCCCAGTTCCTGGCACACAGATTGGCTACAGAAAGTATGTAATAAATTTCATTGAATGAATGAATTTTAAACAGGTGCTGGATATCAGAGTGGGTATCCAGAGTAGATGGCAGTCAATGGAACTTTGTAAAGTTTTAACTAGTATTTAAGGGTTGGAAGGTTCTGAAGGACACCCCAGGATGAAGGAGCAGTGTGAGGTGCTGCGGTGCCATGTTTCGTTGGATACAGCATTAAATGGGTGTGGCAGGTTGATTGTGACCAGCCTGGGGTGGGCTTTGGTTCCCAGGCTACAGAGGCTGATGTTTATTCTTCAGGTTTTGGAGGGAGTGCTCTACACTGTGAGGCAGTCTGTCACTCTCTTGACCAGACTGCCGAGGGTTTGAATCTTGGCTCCACTCTTTGCCAACTGGGTTAATTTGGGCAAGTTACCTAAGCTCTCTCCACTGTGATGTCCTCAAGTGTAAACTGGGGATGATAATTGTCTTGTTTTGTGAACTGTTGGGTGTAAAGCATGTAGAACCACGCTCTATACACACTGGGTGACCTGAGTGGGTGCTAGCTGTTATTAATTGGTGTTTGATGGCCCAGGTGGGAATCTTAGCTTTGCCACTTGTCAGCTATGTGACCTTGACATAGTGGCTGACACTCTCCAATTCTCATTTTCCTCTTTGTTTTCTTGTTAAAGTTTATTTATTTATTAAATTTTTTAAACATTTATTCATTTTTTTAGAGACAGAGAGAGACAGAGTAGTGTTATGCCCAGAATTCGTGATCCCCAAAGACCGCCAGGGAGCTGAGTCTGATGCAAAAGCAAAAGAACCTTTATTCAAGCTAGCTCGAGCTCAATCCCCTACCTGCACTGACACAGCGGTGAGATACCGGGGGGGGGGGGGGGGGGGGGGGGGGAGAGTGTTTCAAAAGGACAAAGGTTTTATTGGGGCCTAGGTGCAGTTGGTGAGGTAATGGCTGTGGCCTCAGCCAATTGGCTGGGGAAGGGTCGGAATCCTGTTAGGCAGGTGAGCAGGAGGTTGGTCAAGGTGAAGGACACAGAACAAGATGGAGTTGGCCGGCGTAGGCCCACCCTTTCATTCTCCCCTTGTCATGTAGCTTACAGACCCAATCATGGGACCGGCTGCATTTATGGTGACAAGGGGAACACTCTGGGAACCAAGTGTCCCTGGGGTGGCTCTGGGAGGTCTGATTAAGTATTGTCCCCGAGCTGGTGTCTATGATCTGCCAGGTGATGTTTTGGGGGGCGTGGGGACTCACGGCAGCATGAGCAATGACAAGCAGAGTTAACAGAGTTACCAATATTTAAACTTAGCAAGAAGGTTGGGAATAATAGGGGGTGGCCTGCCAAACATGATCTCGTAGGGAGTAAAACCCAGAGTGTAAAGAGTATTCCTAACCTGGTAAAGGGCATATGGTAGGAGAGTCACCCAGTCCCCGCCAGTCTCCATGGTTAATTTGGTAAGGGTCTCTTTTAGGGTTCTATTCATTCTTTCTACCTGTCCTGAGCTCTGGGGCCTATAAGCACAATGTAATTTCCAGTTTGCCCCCACCGCCTTGGCTACTGCCTGCATTACCTGCGAGATAAAAGCTGGTCCATTGTCTGATCCTATCGTGGCAGGAAAACCATACCTGGGTAAGATGTCTTCTAGTAGCTTCTTAGCCACCGTCTGAGCCGTTTCATGCTTGGTTGGGTATGCCTCCACCCAGCCAGAGAAGGTGTCTATAAATACTAAAAGGTATTTATAACCATACTTTCCTGGTTTGACTTCAGTGAAGTCGACTTCCCATTGGGCTCCCGGTCTGGTGCCTCTGAGCCTGGTTCCTTTTTTATTTGATGTGGCTCTTGCATTGGTGAGTTGGCAGGTCTTGCAGGCAGATACAACTTGCTCTAATATTGAGACTCCGAGCTGGTCTGGCAGCATGAGCTCCTTGTTAGGTGTATACCACCATCCCTTTATCTCCTGGGCCATGGGGAGTTTCTTGATCCGCTGTAACTCCTCCTGGGAGTATTTGGGCTGGTCTGGTAAAACTGGGTCTCCCAAGTCCGGTAGTTGTTAAGCCGTTTTCTAGCTTCCAGCATCAGTGCCTTGGTGAGGGCTATGAACTCTGCTCGCTGGGCTGACGTTCCAGAGGGTAGAGCCTCCGCCCATATGGTGTCCGTTTCGGTGACCACCGCTGCACCCACATACCTGTGTCTGTCTTGCACAAAGCTGCTGCCATCAGTGAACCAAGTAATCTTGGCATCAGGGAAGGGCTGGTCGGTCAGGTCCGTCCAGAATCCACGTACTTGCTCCAGGATTCCTGAACAGTCATGTAGTGGAGCACCTAGGTCAGGGTCGGGCAGCAGGGTTGCAGGATTGAGGGTTGCACTGGGGTGGAACTGAACTTGTGGAGGGTTGAGTAGGAGGCTCTGGTAATGAGTCATACGTGTGTTGCTCATCCATCTATCAGGAGGCTGTTTCAGGACCCCTTCAATGGTGTGTGTGGTCATGATCCAGATCTCCTGTCCTAGTGTCAGTTTGTCTGCGTCCTTGACTAGGAGTGCTGTCGCCGCAATAATTCTTAGGCATGGTGGCCAGCCGGCAGCCACTGGGTCTAGTTTCTTAGACAGGTAAGCCACCGGGTGGTTCCAGGGGCCTAAGGCTTGAGTTAGAACCCCTTTTGCTATTCCCTTATGCTTGTCTACAAAGAGGTGGAAGGGCTTCATAATGTCTGGTAGACCCAGGGCTGGGGCACTTAGGAGGGACTTTTTTAACTGATTAAAGGCAGTTTCTTCTTTTTCAGCCCATTTAAATGTTTTCCCCTCTTTGGTAGCTTCATATAGGGGCCTGGCAATCTCAGCAAAACCTGGAACCCAGAGGCAGCAGTAGCCGGCTGATCCTAGGAATTCCCTCACTTCTCTTTGGGAGGTGGGAGTAGGGATCTTTAGTAAGTTTGTTTTCTGGCATCTGATAACCACCACTGTCCACCCTCCAGGATATATCCCAGGTAACTTACCCTCTCCCTGCATATCTGAGCCTTCTTTGCGGATGCCCAGTACCCTAAGGCCCCCCAGGGTAGACAGCAGGTCCTGGGTCCCTCGCTCACAGTCCTTGGCCATGTCGGCAGCAATCAGGATGTCATCTATGTACTGTAGAAGGGTGAGGCCAGGGTGCTCCCTTCTGTACTCACCCAGGTCCTCGTGTAGTGCCTCGTGGAAGATGGTGGGCAAATTTTTGAATCCCTGAGGTAGCCGTGTCCAGGTGAGTTGCCCACTGTAGCCCTCCTCCAGATCATGCCACTCGAAGGCGAACAAGGGTTGGCTCTGGGGTGCCAGCGGCAGACTGAAGAAGGCGTCCTTTAAATCTAGTACAGTATACCAGACCCTGGAGGGCGCCAAGGAGCTCAAGAGAGTATGTGGGTTGGGAACAGGTGGGTGTATGTCCGTGACCCTCTTATTTACTTCCCAGAGGTCTTGTACCGGTCGGTAGTCATTTGTGTGAGGCTTTTTGACCAGCAGTAAGGGGGTGTTCCAGGGAGACTGGCAAGGAACTAGTACCCCTAGGCTTTGTAGTCTCCAGATGTGTGGCTGGATCCCCTTCTGGGCCTCCTGAGACATGGGGTATTGTTTGATCCTTACCGGACTCTCTCCTGGCTTGAGCTCTACCAGGACCAGGGTCCTGTGAGCAGCTAGTCCTAACCTCCCCCCTGTCTCTGCCCAAACCAAGGGGAATTCTTGTAGCCATCTGTCTATATTATTCTCTCTCAGGAACGCCTCCTGGTGGAGGCGGTATTGATCCTCCAGTTTCATGGTCAGGACCTGGATGGGGTGGCCCTTGCCATCGGTGACCTGAGGCCCCCACCTTGTCTGAAAGTTATCTGAGCTCCAATCTTGTTCAGTAAGTCCTGTCCTAACAGCGGGTAGGGGCATTCTGGTATTACCATAAAGGAGTGGGATACCCGTCCCGTCCCCAAATCTACCGTTCTTCGGGTAATCCATGAATACTGGCTCATACCAGTTGCCCCTTGTACCCAGGACTTCTTGCTGGCTAGTTTTCCTTGTGGGGTGCGGAGGACCGAATACTGTGCTCCGGTGTCGACAAGGAAGTCAACAGGGGTCCCCTCCACTTTAAGAGTTACCCTGGGTTCGGGGAGAGGGTCCGAACCCCGACTCCCCTAATCACTTAGTTCATCTAGCTCTAGGACTTTTACTCGATCAGTCTTGCTTCCCTTCCCGTCGGCCTTTTTCAGACACTCTCGGGCCCAATGCCCTATCTCCTTGCAGTATGCGCACTGATCTTTCTGCAGCCTCTGCTTCTCCCCCTTGGTGGTTCCTTTATCTTTTCTTGCGTTGTCTGCCAGCTGCCAGAGATGGCGGTCTCATTCCTCGGGGAAGTCAGCAGTGGTAGCTAGTAGTATTCTGGCCAGGTCTCGAGTCTGCTTACTGCTGACAGCCGCCATGGCGCGAGCCTGCTTGTTCTCAGGAGGCTCCCGGTTATTATATACCTTTTTGGCTACCACCAGTAAGTCCTGCAGACTTTTTTCTCCTAGTCTATTTTCTGTAATTTTCTCCTAATGTCTATGGCCGATTGGTTTACAAAGGCCATGATAACAGCTGCCTTGCTTTCTGGAGCCTCTGGATCCATGGGGGTATAGGTATAGAATGCCTCCATGATCCGTTCTAAAAAGGCAGCTGGAGATTCATATTTTCCCTGTTGCACATTTCCTACTTTGGCCAAATTGGTTGGCTTTCTAGCAGCCATTTGGAGACCCCCCATTAGAGTCTGGCGGTAGACCTGGAGACTCTCCTTACCTTCTGCTGTGTTGAAATCCCACTGGGGCCGAGTTAAGGGGAAGGAGGCATCTATCTGAGCCTGGTTGGTGGTGGGATTCCTGTCTGCACCCGGAACTAGTTTTCAGGCCCCATTGAGGATTCGTGAACAGGACCTGCAAAAGCTGCTGGCAATCATCCCACGTAGGCTGATGGGTAAAAAGAACAGAGTCTAATAAATCAATAAGCCCTGCTGGTTTCTTGGAAAACTTAGGATTCTGAGCTTTCCAATTGTAGAGGTCAGTGGTGGTGAAAGGCCAATAGTGATGGGGCTGATTCCCCTCTGTATCTGGGGGTCCGGTGGCTTGCAGAGGCAGAATAGTGGAGCCGGCGGTGGAGGCGGATTGCTCCCTCTGATCCCTTTGTCTGGTAAAGGGTGGGCTTCCCACTGGAGAGTTTCCACCTCCCGCTCTGGGAACAGCGTCTGCCTCCCCCGGAGGGGGTGGATGGTGTTCTTCCAGCATCCTAGAGGGGTTATATGGGGGGAGGAAAAATTAATTCTTCTTCAGTCCCCCCTTGTAGGACAGGGTAGAGGGGTGCTGAAGGCTGGGTAAGACCTTTCTTGTTTTCCTTCTTCTTTGTCCCCTGCAAAGCAAGAATGGGTTTTGGCTCCAGAGGGAGTGGGGCTAGGAAGGGCTTAAGCCAAGAGGGTGGGTAGAGGGGTAGTCTGAGTCTGTCCCATAACGTCTGTCCAGTAAGTCCACAGAACAAAACAGAGAAACACAGAAACAGACAAACAGAGGGCCCTTAGAAAGTCTTCCAACTCCACGGAAGCAAAACTGAAAGCTAGCTTAGACCTTTGAGGGGATTCCACATCTCTCCAAAACTGATGAGGGGATTCCACATCCCTCCAGAAGGGAGGATCGGAATGTCTTCTGAAACTCCCGGCCCATGGTCCTCCAGTGCGTCCACTTAGACCGCGTCGGGCACTACCAGAATTTCAGAAATGAGCTCACACAGAAAAAAGATGGAACGAACAGACACTAACCGTGGCCAGTCAGGCTCTCCAGGTTGGGGGTCCCTTGGGGGTCTTGGGGATCCTGGACGAGCCCCCAAATGTTATGCCCAGAATTCGTGATCCCCAAAGACCGCCAGGGAGCCGAGTCCAATGCAAAAGCAAAAGAGCCTTTATTCGAGCTAGCTCAAGCTCAATACCCTACCTGCACTGACGCAGTGGTGAGATACCAGGGGAGAGAGAGCGAGTTTCAAAAGGACAAAGGTTTTATTGGGGCCTAGGGTCAGTTGGTGAGGTAATGTCTGTGGCCTCAGCCGATTGGCTGGGGAAGGGTCGGAGTCCTGTTAGGCAGGTGAGCGGGAGGTTACCCAAGGGGAGGAGGCGTGGTCAAAGTGAAGGACACAGAACAAGATGGAGTCGGCCGGTGTAGGCCCTCCCTTTCAGGTAGCAGGGAGTCATAGAATCTGGAGCAGTCTCCAGGCTCTCAGCTTTCGGCATAGACCCAGATGTGGGGCTGGAACCCATGAACTGTGAGATCATGATCTGAGCTGAAGTCAGATGCTTAACTGACTGAGCCACCCAGGCACCCCAAAAGTTTATTTATTTATTTTTGAGAGAGAGAGAGAGAGCACAGGGAAGGGGGGAGAGAGAGAGAGAGAGAGAGAGAGAGAGAGAGAGAGAATCCCAAGCAGGCTCTGTGCGGCCATTGTGGAGCCCAATGTGGGGCTTGAACTCACAAACTGTGAGATCATGACCTGAGTCAAAGTCAGATGCTTAACCGACTGAGCTGCCCAGGTGCCCCTTCATTTTCTTCTTTGTAAGTGGGGTAATAGAAGTGGACCTGCCAGGGGTGAGGGTAAGATAACATGTGCATTTTACATAGTACCTCCTGAGAGCAACTCAGAGCAGACCATGGCCTGGGTCAGGAAGATGCCCCCACAATGAGAAGAAGGTTGGATGAAACATGAGCAGTGGGACCTGCTTAGAGGCCATTGCAGCTGTCAGTATGAGAGACAGTGAGCTAAGCTTCTGTGAAGCCAGAACTGAAGCAGTTCCTCAGGCCACAGTGAGAAAAGGGGAAAATGGATTTGAGAGACTTGCCTGTTGGATGGGGAGGCTCACAGGAGGGAAGAGAAGAGGCCAGTGAGGTCCCCCCCTGACTCCTGGCAGTCTGTGTGCACATGGACTGTGGTGAAGAGCCGGGAGAAGGTTTGGGGATGCACAGAGATTATGAGCTTACTGCTGAAGCAGATGTGTCGTTGGGAGGGCCTCTGAGCAGAGAATGTGTATACTAATCACATTTTGGCAGAGTCTGCATTTTTAGAGAGATGAACTTACCCATGCTATTCTTTTAACAAATTATGGTGAACATCACTAAAGATTAGGGAAATGCAAATCAAAACCACAATGAGCTATCACTTCACACCTGTCAGAATGGCTAGTATTAAAAACACAAGAAACAAGTGTTGGCATGGATGTGGAGAAAAAGGAACCATTGTGCACTGCTGGTGGGAATGCAAACTGGTGCAGCCACTGTGGAAAACAGTATGGAGGTTCCTCAAAAACTTAAAAATAGAACTACCATATGCACTAATAATTCCACTACTGGGTATTTACCCAACGAAAATGGAAACACTAATTTGAAAGATATATGTACCACTATGTTTATAGCAGCATTATTTATAATAGCCAAGATATGGAAGTGACCCAAGTGTTCACTGATAAAGGAATGGATAAAGAAGATGTGGTGTACACACACACACACACACACACACACACACACACACACACACCCCAAAATGTTACTCAGCCATGAAAAGAATGAAATCTTGCCATTTGCAACAACATGGATGGATCTAGAGAGTATGATGCTAAGTGAAATAAGTCAGTCAGAGAAAGACAAATACCACATGATTTAATTCATAAGTGGAATTTAAGAAACAAAACAAATGAACAAAGAAAAAGAAAGAAGCAAAAAAGCCAGACTCATAAATATAGAAAATAAACTGGTGTTTGCTAGAGGGGAGGTAAGTGGGGGGATGGGTGAAACAGGTGAAGGGGATTAAGAGTACACTTATCATGATGAGCACTGAGTAATGTATAGAATTGTTGAATCACTATATCATATACCTGAAACTAATATAACATTACATGTTAACTACACTGGGATTTAAAAATTATGGCAAAATATACATAACATAAAATTTACTAACCATTTTAAAGCAGACAGTTCAGTGCATTAAGCACATCCACATTGTTGTGCAACCATCAGCATCAGCCCTCTCCAGAACTTTCTATCTTCCCAAACTGAAACTCTGTACCCATTGAACACTAACTCCCCATTCCTCCACCTCCCAGCTCCTGGCATCTCCCATTCTACTTTCTGTCTCTATGAATTTGACTGCTCTAGGAGCCTCATGTAAATGAAGTCCTAGAATATTTGTCCTTTTGTGACTGGTTTATTTCACTTAGCCTATGTCTTCAAGGATCATCCATATTGTAGCATGTGTTCAAATCTCCTCCCTTCTAAAGGTTGAATAATATTCTATTGTATACATCAAACACATTTTGTTTATCTACTCATCTGTCAATGGATATTTGGGTGGCTTCCACCTTTTGGTTACTGTTGCTATGAACATGGGCATACAAATACCTACTCATATCCTTGCCTTCAGTTCTTTTGTGTATATATTTAGAAGTGGAATTGCTGGATCACATTGTAAATACATGTTTAATTTTTTTAAAAACCACTATTTGGTTTTTCATAGCAGTTACATCATTTTGCATTCCAACCAGCAATGCACAAGGGTTTGATTTCTCCACATCCTCACCAAGATGTTACTTGTTATATTTTGTTTTGTTTTTCTCACTAAACTTTTGTTTTAATGGGGCTCAAAAATCTGTGACAGGGGCGCCTGGGTGGCGCAGTCGGTTAAGCGTCCGACTTCAGCCAGGTCACGATCTCGCGGTCCGTGAGTTCGAGCCCCGCGTCGGGCTCTGGGCTGATGGCTCAGAGCCTGGAGCCTGTTTCCGATTCTGTGTCTCCCTCTCTCTCTGCCCCTCCCCCGTTCATGCTCTGTCTCTCTCTGTCCCAAAAATAAATAAACGTTGAAAAAAAAAATTTTAAAAAAAATCTGTGACAGATTTTTGGTCAAGTTGTTTCCATTAAAAAGTACTGATTTAAAAAACTAATAACTTAAATTGCCACACACACACACACACACACACACACCATTCTCCTTTTCTTCTGAAGGTTTTAAATGCACTGTTATCATTAACCAGTCTTTTACTATTAAACTTAAGTGGTCAATTGACACAAATAGTTCTGAGACCATTCTTTTACCACTGATTAAAACTGAGGAGGCAGGTATTGGGAATAATACTCATTTAGGTTTCTGAGCTTTCTAGTGACCTTGCCAGCTTCAGCTGCCTTTTTGTCCACTGCTTTGATGACACCTACAGCAACCATCTGTCTCATGTCATGAACAGCAAAATGGCTCAGAGGAGGATAGTCAGAGAAGCTCTCGACACACATGGGCTTGCCAAGAACCATATCAACGATGGCAGCACCACCAGATTTCAAGGACTTGTGGCCATCTTCCAGCTTCTTCCCAGGGTGATGATCAATCTCCTTCAGCTCAGCAAATTTGTGAGCGGTGTGAGTATAGGTGCATATCCAGCACTGATTTCGCCTGGATAGTTCAGGATAATCACCTGAGCTGTGAAGCCAGCTGCTTCTATTGGTGGGTCATTTTTGCTGTTACCAGCCACAGTACCAAGACAAACATTTTTGACAGACACGTTGTTGACCTTGAAGCCTACACTGTACCCAGGAAGAGCTTAACTTAAAGCCTCGTGGTGCACTTCAACAAACTTTGCTTCAGTTGTAACACTGACTAAAGCAAAGGTGGCCACCATGCCAGGTTTGAGAATACCAGTCTCCACTTGGCCCCCAGGGACAGTACCAATATCACCAATTTTATGGACATCCTGGAGGGGCAAAGTCTCCTCAGTTGGACGAGTTGGTGACAGGATGCAATCCAGAGCTTCAAGCAGTGAGGTTCCACCGGTATTTCCATTTTTATGGGGGACTTTCCATCCCTTGAACCAGGGCAAGTCAGCATTTGGCATATTGTCACCATTCCAACCAAAAAGTGGCACAAGTGCTACTATGTTGGTTGTAGCCAATTTTCCTAATGTAGGTGCTGACTTCCTTAACGATTTCCTCATATCTTTTATGGCTGTATGGTGGCTCAGTGGAATCCGTTTGTTAACACCAATAATAGTTTCACACTCATGTGTAAGCCAGAAAGGCATGCTCACAGGTCTGCCCCTATGTGGAGACACATGCTTCAAATTCACACCAGCAGCAACAGGACAGCATGGTCAGCCTGAGATGTGCCTGTAATCACGTTTTTGATAAAGTCTCTGTGTCTTCCTGGCATCAGTGATGGTCACATAAAACCTGCTGGTCTTGAATCTCCACAGGGCAATATCAATGGTGACACCACGTTCATGTGCAGCTTTCAAGACGCAGGCATACTTGAAGGAGTCTTTCCCATGTCAGCAGCCTCATTCTCAAAATTTTCAGTAGTTCTTTTGTCAATCCCACCACATTCATAGATCACATAGCCAGTAGTGGTAGACTTGCCCGAATCTACGTGTCCAATGATGGGGATGTTGATAGGAGTTTTTACCTTTCTCATTTTGATTTAGTTTTAGTGGTGGTTTTCATGACACCTGTGTTGTTGTGGCCAATTACTTATGAAAAAAACTGTTTTGTTTTGTTTTCAATAATAGCCATCCAAATGGTGTGAAGTGATTTCTCATTGGTTTTGATTTATATTTCTCTAATGATTAGTGGTGTTGAGAATCCTTCCTTGTACTTATGGGCTATTTGTATATCTTCTTTGGAGAAATGTCTATTTGAGTCCTTTGTCCATGTTTTGAATAGGGTTGTTTGTTTTTTGTTGTTGAGGTGTAGGAGTTCTTTATATATTCTGTACATTAGTCCCTTATCTGGTAATTTGCAAATATTATCTCTCATTCTGTGGGTTGCCCTTTTACTCTCTTAATAGTGCCCTTTGATAACATTACATTTCTTAGGTTTGAGGAAGGCTAAATTAAAACTTGTTGCCAATGTTTTTTGTGTCATATGTTACTTCTTGTACCATGTTACTTCTTGTATCATATAAGAAAGAGTCAGATTGTTATGCTAAGCTTCTGGGATAATGTTGCAACTGTATGTCTGAGCAAATCTACTTTATTATTCTGTTGGGTTAATTACTAGGCATATGGATGTACAATGCCAAGCTTTAGATCCTTGTAGCTTCCCTTTTGAATTTTCTTATGTGTATCAGTGATACCATTAATCTTCTGGTTCCTAGGCCTGAAAGTACTCATTCTTGACTCCCTCTCCCTCTCTCTTCATTGGCAGCTATAGAAACTGGGAAATTGTTTCCCTTATCCTCCTGGGTAGCTAGACTGCATTTCGCAGTCTTCCAGCAGGTGCATGAATGAGCTCTGGCCAAAAAAACACGGGCAGGGGTATGTTAACTACCTTCTGGGCTGGCAGTAAAAGCTTCTATAAAACTCTTCATGCTGTCTCTATTCCCTCATCTTCCTGCCATATGTGGAGTGGAGACACATCCAGTGGAGGACAATGTGGACTATGTTGGAGCCACAAGGTAGAAGGGACATGGGTCCCTGAACGACTGCATGGATCAAGTCTCTCCATTCACCCACATCATACCGTGATGTGAGTGAGAAATAAACCTTTGGTGTTAAGCCATTTAGATTCTGTGGGTTTTGTTACAGTAGCTGGCCTGTAAAGATAGATCCTCCAACCATTCCAAAGTCCTGTCAAGGTTATCTTCATAATGTGTCTTCCTGTCCCCTCCTTCCCACACCTATTTAGACTTAGTCTTGTTGCTGCTCCCCTCACCCCTAAACTACTAGAATGGTTTATTCACTGGATTACCTGGTTCTAATCTTTTCTCCTCTAGTTCACTATTCACATGCACAGAAAATAAATATATCTAAGAAGATAAATGTTTTATATGCTTTTGTTTATAGACCTGTCTTATACAGGGTCTTTCCCCATAGGATGCCTTCTTTCCTCTCCTACCCTCATCCATGGAAGACTAATTGTCCTTCATGCATTCAGGCTTACTTTTTCTTTCATTCTTTCATTGTTTTTTTTTTCTTTATTTTTGTCTCTCTTTATCCCTTCCTCCCTCCCTCCCTTTCTTCTTTCCTTCCTCTCTCTCTGTCTCTTTCTTTCTTTTTAAATCTTCATTCCATGTATTCTTCCTCTTATCTCCTTATCTAAGGCTTAACCATCCTTCAAGTTCAAGTGTTTTCCCTCCTCCAGGAAGCCTTCTGTGAATTCCTGTCTTACTCTCTGTCTCATACCTTTGGTACTAGATATATATTACTCTTTATACATATAGTTCCATGCTTAATGAATGTCTTCAGCCAAACCAGAGATTCTTCACTTTGGGTTCATCAACAGGATATGTGAATCCCTGAAATTATATCCCAAATTGTGTGTATGCACATGTGTATATTGTGTTGTTTTGAAGCAGGACTGAACTCACTGACTTCACACGTCCCTTGCAGCATTGCAAGTCCATGACTCTGGGCTATCCATTGTCCCTAGAAAACAATTCATGGGAGCAGAAACAGGTATGACTCCTCAGAGGTGAGAAAAGCTTGGGTGAAGCCTCACATAGGAAGCCTTTGTACTCTTTCTCCTTCAACAGGGACCACTGCCTGCCACCTGCCAGGAAGAGGGGTCAGGAACTCCTGCCATGGAGTGACTCCTGTCCCTCACACAGCCTCATACTAGCCTTGTTCCTTTCAGTTCACACAAGGCAGGTGGTTTGTGGAGTTGACCAGAACAGGCCAGGGTCTCTCTGGCTTACTTTACCCACCTTAGAGCTCAGGGGTGGGAGGGCTAGTTCTTGTCAGATGCTGGGGCAGGGGAAGACCTCCCCTGTCCTGGTCATTTCCCTGAGATAATTCCATGCTAGCCAGCAGCCTGTCTTTCCATGGGTTCATCTCCATACTTGTAAGATTTGTCTCCTGTCTAAGGTCCCATGTTCTAGGCCTGGTGGCCTTTGACACTCACCCTTCCCGAGGTAGCCCTGGCACAGCCCCCCGGATCTGTCTCCTCTGCAGTTCTTACTGTTTGCTCAGCATCCAATCCTGGCAGCCAGCAGAGCGCCTCACTAGCTTTCCCTCTACAGCTCTTTGAATGTTTAATACATTCTTAATTAAAAGCTGGGCACCTCATCTATTTCTGTCAATTGCTTCTCTGTCGTGAAGAAAAGAGGCCTACAGGAGGTAAATGTCAGCCCTGCACCCCGCCCTCATTTAACACTCACAACTACACACCTCTATGTGTGTATGTGCATGCGTGCGCATGCACACACACACACACACACACACACAGAGCAATAGGACTCGGTAGTCTATTTACATAATACTATTGACATTTTGAGGCTAAAATTATGTATGCTACTTTAATTTGCTGTTAAATTAAATTATGAATGTTTGGAACGTAGTAATTTCTTTTGTTCTATGAACAGATTGTTTTATATATCTGCCTATATTACCAAGTTATTAATTTAATGATTTCATAATAGCAGCTCATTCCTCTGGGTAATATAAAGGCTGAAGTGCATGCTCCATACAGCACAGGCAGACGCTGCTTGCCCTACATGAATTGAAGGTTTTAGGAATAAAGATATTAGTTTTGGCAGAATGTTTAAGTGTGCATAGGAAAATCGGAGGGATGTGTCAGGTCAGCTCTAGCTTCCCAATCTCGTTTTAAAAAGGCAGGACATGGTCCATTGCCCATGAGACCAAATGAAAAATAATTTTCTTAAATAAAGTCAAGCACCTGGCTGATGGTTGGTGAGTCTGAGAGCTGCTGCCTGCCTGTTCACTCTCGTAGCCCTGGACCCAGTGCAGCTTTTCCTGCAACCTTTCCTCTTGCAGGTCTGTGGAGCTCTTACCCCATCAGCCACCTGGCAATGTGCTGCCATGGTGACAGAGCATTGGCTCGATCATCCTAGTCCTTGCTGGCATCCAACTCTCTTGTGAGCAAAGGGCAAAAGGGCCAGGTGCAGTATGGTGAGGGGAATGAACATGGAGTCTGGATTCTGAGGAGACTTCCTCCATCCCTGGGACCTGCAGCTTGGGCTCTCTGAGCCCCAGTTCCCTACTCAATAAAATGGGGGCACTGAGATCACCTACCCAACCGATTTTGCAGGAGTTGTGTGGTTCAAACAATGAAGGAGATGAGGAAGAGGAAATGCTTTGTAATCAGGAATGGAGAGGGCTCTTTGGGGGCTGCAGTTGTGTGGGTTGTGGGCAGGTACCACTAATTACTACACATAATGATAGAGTGACAGTCTTCATAATTTCCCATATAGCCTTGGGGGACTCACTGCTTATTGCTTTCTGGGCTTCAGTTCCTTCGGTTGATATCTGAGATTTGAGCTAGGTGTTTCCAAGGTCCTCCCACTCCTGGCAGTTTTGGACTCTATGATTTTTCAGGAGAAACCACCAAAATGTTTCATTTTAGCTGGGAAGCCAATAATGACAGTAGAGACTTACAAGGACTCCCAGCACATCCAGTGGTTCAATAAACATTGAGCACCTCTAACTTAACAACAACTGATTTAGAGCTGTAGATACAATGGTCCCCAAAATTAGGCATCAAGGTGGTGGTCTAATGGGAATCAGACACCTACACAGGTGTTTGGGTTACCCCGTGGTGATGGGGGCACACACCCATCCCAGACTGGGGCCAGGAAAGGTGTCAGGAAGCTTAGGCTAAGATCTCAACGTTGACTATGGGTCAGCCATGTATAGAGGGGGTGGGGGTGGGAATGGCAGAGATGTTTCCAGAAGAAGTAGAAGCACATGAGAGATGTAGGAGAGTAAAACACAGTCTGGCTGAGCTGTCCAGCCTGGGATCATGGGGTGCCAGGCTTGGAGGGATCAGCAGGGGCCATATGTGGCAGACATTGAGAGTCTCATCAGGCAAAAGGCAACTGGGGAGCCATTGAAGGAGGAAAGCATCAGATCAGTGCTGTAGAAGGAAGACATGGCTGCTGTGGGGAGAACAGTTTGGAAGAGGGACAGACTGGAGGCGAGGAAGCCAGGTAGGAGACTGTTGCAGTAATCAAGTTGGCAGACAATGAGGGCTTGACTTAGGTAGTGCAGTGCAGTGGGGAAAAGTGCATAGATGTGGGAGGTGCTCAGAAGGTAGAATGGATAATGGGGATCCTGTTGGTTAGACGAAGACAAAGTAGAGAGATGCTGTAGAGGTACAGCTAACAAACGTCTTTGCAGTGGCCCTTGGCTCTTCGGTTTCAACCCTTTCTGCCTTTTCCATCATTTCTCAAAAGGGAACGCTGATGTCAACTTCTCCTCCCACAGCCGACACACAGGGGCACAGGTGTAAACCCATTTATTCGGATGTGCTTAGACACACACACAGGTCTAGCTGCTCTGTGTGCTCAGTAGGGTAGGTAAAAAATACTTCTCTGCAGAGCTGACAGATTGCCAAGTCAAAAACAATGTCACTGCTGACACTTCTTTACTGGTTTTTTTCTTTTTTTTGTCTCTGCATGTCACCTCTATGAAATATTCCTGATTTCCTCAAGAAAAAAAATGAATTCCTTTGTTCTGTGCTTTGTCTATAGCTTTTGTTATTGTCTCTGTTTTCATGTTAGTTTCAGGCACAGTAGTGCATCTTCATCATTTCTGGATTCCTAGTGCCTAGTACCATGTCAGGCATGGCTACAATCATCACTTGTTTTCTAAGTTTATCTATTTTTGAGAGACAGAGAGAGACAGAGTGTGAGCAGGGGAGCAGCAGAGAGAGAGGGAGACACAGAATTTGAAGCAGGCTCCAGGCTCTGAGCTGTCAACACAGAGCCCGATGCAGGGTTTGAACCCACAAATGGGAGCTCATGACCTGAGTTGAAGTCATACATTGAACTGACTGAGCTACCCAGGCACCTCTACAATCATCACTTTTGGGTGACTGATAAGTCAGTGGACCCCAAGGGCACTGGATCTGATCCCTCATGAAGGGAATTTTGGGTTACTCTTACCAAATTGCCTCAGAAAAAGTCTGGAATTGGGGCACCTGGGTGGCTCAGTTGGTTAATGGTCAGACTTTGGCTCAGGTCATTATCTTACAGTTTGTGGGCTTGAGCCCCATTTCAGGCTCTGTGCTGACAGCTCAGAGCTTGGAGCCTTTTTTGGATTCTGTGTCTCCCTCTCTCTCTGCCCTTCCCCCACTCTTGCTCTCTCTCTCTCTCTCTCTCTCTCTCTCTGTCTCTCTTTCAAAAATAAATAATAAAACATTAAAAAAAAGTAAGAAATTTAAAAAAAAAAGAAAAAGTCTGGATCTCCTGTCTTGAGCTGTGAGACACTAAGGCACCAGAATCTGTTACTAAGCATCCTCCTCAATTGTAGAAGTGCCAAAGCCAGACCACTTTGGGGTCACAGGGAAGAGTTCCAAAATGGTTGATTTGTAAATGTAAATAGATGTTGGCTCACTTGTTATTTGGAGGTGGGAAAGATTGAGACATAAAGGGAAAGAGAGAAGGAGGTTTGCCTAGGCTTAGGTGGGAGCGGGTAGGAGCTATAAAAGAGGGAAGGGATGCCTGCTCAGGCACAAGATGGAGAGATAATTAAGATTAAAAAGGGCAGGGAGGGTGACAAGGACTATGTGGAAGAGCTCAGGGTAAGCCAGGATCCAGGGCTGGAATGGAAGATGAGCAGTTGACAGTGATTTGTCCCAAGCACATAAGGGGAGGAAATCAGTATAGGGTTTGTCAACTAGAATTCAGGAGGACAACTCTTTGGGACATCAGGGGAGACAGAGAACAGGAGAGAGCTTGCACTGAAGCATCCATAAGGATCAGATGTGATTGTTTTGTTAATGGTTGTGTACGTATGCCTGAGGTTGGCACTTCATTGGTGATCAATGAAAGCGGGTGAATTCTGGGTGCTGTCTTTGAGAACCATGCAGACAGAGGTGGAGGAAAGAAGGATGCCAGAGGGTGGGAGTAGTGTGCAGTCCCCTGGATCTGGATCTCAGGACTGGCCTATTGGAAAAGGAGGGTGGAGGCAGATTCATGGTCCTGGGTTGCATTTCAAGACATTTCCAGCTGGATTGCAAGAATCATCTGCCAGTGGTAAATTATTGCCTTTGCACTAAGCATCATGGACTGAGACAATGATGGTTCACAGGCCCTTAGAGGAAGGGCACTAGCCAGGAATTGGGGTCAAGGCTGTGGATCAGGGTTTCCTAAGGAAGGAGGTAGGAGTGGACTGGTCTCCAGGGAAGTGCATGGGGAGCCTTGATTTTTAATGCAAAATGTAGAGTTTTTGTGCTACACAAGAAGACCACCTTTGTGGATAAGAATGGAGGTGAGGGGTAGGTTATGGTAGAACACCCTATACCTAGGGTGAAGAGTGTCTGCCTTTCCACAGTCTCCAAAGAAAAATCCTGGAGACTTGTGGAGGCCATTTGGAGCACTTCAAAGTCTGGAGCCGTGGGCTATTTAATGTTTCCAGCAATGAACTAGATGATGAAACAGAGCACGCTCATTAATTTCATAGATGACACCCTGCTGAGGCTGGAGGGGCACCTTGGAGGATTGGATTAGAATTCAAATTGACTCCAGTAGGTCTTAGAGATTGGTCAGAAACCAACCAGATGAGATTCTGAAAGGACAAGGGCAAAGCGAGAAAAGGCAGTCACATGAATGGTTTGCTGCATCCCAACTCTGCCTGAAACCTGAAAACTTTCTTGGCCTCCCTGCCTGATTCATCACGGCTGATGTGTGTACACAGCTGGCAATGAACTTGCACTGTTCTCTCTTTTGAGTCTTGTGATAACCCTCTGAGAGAGGAATGGCTATGAGTAAGTTCATGGGGGTTCAGAGATGTTAAAAAATCTGCCCAAGGCCACACAGCTGATAGGTGTCAAAGCCAGATGCAAATTGCATTAGCACTTTACAGAACTCATCCAACACTTACCTCAGAGCTCTACAGTGTCATCTGATCCTCGACCTCATTCTGAGCTAACATCCCTTGATCCTTCCCCTTGCTCCCAGGACAGCCCCCATTCCCTCTCCAGCATCTTATTCTTTGATCAGCCAAGATCCTGGGGTGCATCAGTTCAACCCAATTCTTATCAGTGCCCATACTTATCAAAAACTTGGATTCATTCCTGTTGGACGAGACCCACTCTGTTGACCCACTTTGTGTCAATCCAACTATGCTCACCTGGCTTGCTGAGAGGGCTTGGAGGGAATTGAATCTCTGGGTGGGTGGAGACACTACAGATGCACCTGCCAGGCCCTCAGTTCTGCTTGGCAACAGCCTTTATGTATCTCTGGTCAGTTCATTCTCCTCAAGGTCCTCACCTCATTACTGGCCCATTTATTATTGTGATGATTCTATTCAAGAAAAGATGGGGGTCATTTGGCATAAACTCCCCCAGCTCCCTCTTCTCATTATCTTTCAACCCATCCAAGTGTGCATCAACCTTCACCTTCCGTCCTCTTGGCTCAGGGCAAGGAATGGTTTTTCTGTCCGCTCATCTTTGCTGTGCCCCCAGCCTTCCCCATGTCATGCACTCCTCCAGGCACCCTGCTTTGTAGTTTCCTTCCTCCCGGTCCTTAACCATGCTCCAGCTGGGGCCAACTTATAACACTCCCCATAGATGGGAAGGTGGGGGTGGAGTGGGGGGTGAAGATCGTAGATATCTGCTGCTGTGGTGCCAGTGATGTTCTGGTTCTCGGGTTACATGAGTGTTTGTGGGCACTTTAAATATATGCTATCACAAGTAGCCACTATTATATAATTTAAACAATGAAATTTGATAAGAATAGTTCTCCTTCCCCCAGGCTATAGCACCTTGTTCTTTTTAGTGAAGTTCCTGGAAGACCATCTAGCTTATCTCCGACTTCATTTCTTGTTTCCTCTTTAAACTACCATTCTTCTGACAAAAGTCTCTTGTGACCACTCATGTCTCTGTGCAGCCCACACCTTGCCTGGCTTCCCGTTGTGTTAATTAATTAGCCGCTCATCTTCTGAAACTCCTTAGACCCCAGCCATTGCTCTGTCCTGGTTCTGTCTCCCCTGAGCTTGGTGCCCAGTATCTCCTAGTATCTTTGCTGGCTCCTCTTTTTCTGCTGAGTGTATTCATGTCTGTAATCTTCCAGAGTCCTGTCTCAGCGTCTTCCTTCCCTTTCCTTTTTTTTCTTAAATGGTTATTTATTTTGGTGAGAGAGGAGGGTGATGGGACAGGGGATCTGAAGTGGGCTCTGTGCTGATAGCAGAGGGCCTGATGCAGGGCTCAAACCCATGAACCACGAGTTCATGACCTGAGCTGAAGTCAGACGCTTAACAGACTGAGTCACCCAGGCACCCCCTTCCTTCCCTTTCTTTCCACCCCTTCACCAGACCACGGTTCTCTCATGGCTTCACCTCCACTCACTTGCACACATATCTGGTGGCCACATGGTCTCTCTTGTACCACAAGCCTTACCTAAACCACTATCAGGTAGCTCCCTCCATTTCTTCCCCTCCCACCCAACCTGCACCTGACTGGATCCATTTTATTACCACATTCAGCTTGCCATCCTGCTGGGTGCCAGCCCCTAGGAGTTAGACTCCTCCATCTTTCTCACTTTCCTCACATCAAATTGAGGGCTGACTTCCTCCCCAGAGTCATGGTCTCTGTTCATGGTCACAGTTTCCTAATTGATCCCCCTGTCCTAGCCTTCCTCCTATTAGTGCAGGGCTGATCTTGCCAACATGTAGAAATTACCATGTTAATCCCCTGCTTAAATCCTGAATTTCCTCCCTTTTGCCTACAAGCCTGAGTCCAGATTCCCTAGCTCACGCTCCCCTAACCTGATGCCATCTGCCTCTTTGGTGACAATTCCTGCCTTTGCTATACTTGGCTGCTTACAGGTCCCAAGGACACCATACTCTTCAACCACTGTGCCTTTGCACATGTTGTGCACGTGGCTCAAATGCCCTTCCCCTCATTTGCTACCTGGAAGTGTTACTGAAGCCCTCTCACTTCCCACTGGGGGCAGCAGCACCATGAAGGGATTAAACGTGATGATCCTGGAGTCATGATGCCAGGGCTCAGATCCTGGTTTCTCCCTTTCCAGTGCTATGACTTGGGTCACATACCCTGAGCTCACTCTTCTTTTCTATAAAGTGGAAATGAGGAAAGTGTCTACTGTGTAGGATAGTTGTGACGATTAACTGATCCCTGTGTTAAGTACCTGTCCTCGTGCTCAGTGAACAGAAATTCGTACTTCTTACTGGCCCTTAGTAATGCTGGAGGGGTCCTGTTTGCCCTCTAAGATATAAGTCTGATGCTATCTGCTCTGTGCTCCCTGACCTTCCAGATTTAATTTTACCACTTGTTGATCCTGAGAATGCAATTATGACTGTTTGTCTCTCTCAATACACTGTACATTCTTCATGTTGTAGTCCCCAGAGTCTGAGACTAATGTTAGATGAACCTTTTGCTCATGTCTCAAAGAGGCTTAGTTATGTAAGGGCTACTGTGATTTTGGACAAATTATCTGATCCAGTTTACTTGTGTACAGACTGAGGCTACTGTGGAAGAGATGTTGGATTCTGAAAGAGAGCTCTTAAATTGGAAGCAAAGTTCATCTGTGAGCCTAAATCCTTAAAGTGACCGGGATGGAATAGCTAGAAATCAGGACTAGTCAGAAGTGTATACATGGCTTGTTAGGAGTGTGGCTGTGGACAGGGCAGGGAAGCATGTCCCAGAGCAAGCATGTGGGCCTGTGTGTGCCGGTGCACCGGCTGTGCAGAGCGCAATGGGCCGCCAGGCTCTGTCTCACTGCTCTCTGCCCCAGCAGCTGGTCGTGGATAGCTGCAGCTGGCCTGGCCTGCCTCCCTAACAGTGATCTCAGGGGGCAAAAGTCATGTTGCTGCAGCAAAGACCAAAATGCTAGCTTCACTGACAGTCATGGGAGAGGCTTCCCAGATAGACAGGCAGCCTTTGTGGGCCTCCCGAGCACACAGGGCTTGTGTGTTGCCTGCAGGGCTGCCAGCACATTCTTGGGCCTGGGCTGGGCTGGGAAACAGCTGACGCCAGCCCTTGGCAGGTGTCCATCCTGCCTCCACCTCTGCAGGCTGCTGGCTGGTGCTCTCTGCCCCAGCTCCCTGGGTAGGGTGGGAGACCGGGGTACAGAGTGCTTACTCTTGTCCACAGCCAGGATTCGCTCTGCCAGGCTGTAGTGTCTTCTGCCTACTGGGCTCTGGTCTGCCTGCTGTAGGCCCCTCCGTGTCTCCTCTCCAGCGCCCTTTACGGGTTCAGGGTGTGTCCTCAACTGGGGCTACAGAACCAGCTAGGAAAGCAGTTCTGCCATCTGCTTGCTGGCACTCCTCCTGCCTCATGCCGTGACTGATTTCAGTCCCGCTGGGGCTGGCCCTGGCCCTTCCTTATGGCCCTGTTGGAATTTCGTGACCCGCCTATGGATGGCTCCTTTGGGTCCCCGCCTGCAGCACATTCCTGAATCTCTATTCTCCACCTGCACATTGGAGGTGCTGACCTCATTCCCAGAGAAGGCCTGGGCCTGATGCCTTCACCTCTTTTGGGCAGAGGCAGTTGCTATACTCAACCCGGTCCTTGCACGTACTCATCCGACATTGTCTCCTGTTTCTTCAGCACAGAAGTGGCTTCCCTGCCCCCTGAACTTCAGGCACAGCCTATCTCCTGATCTGTAAATGATCTGGTGGGCTTGTGTAGTGCGGTGTAGTCGGGACCATGGAGGGGATGACCCTGAACACCAGGCAGGAGAGCACTGTGGCAAGAGGGAATTTGAGGCTTCTGGGTAAAGGGACGTGTCCTGGGAGGGAAATGGCAGCTTCAGCTGTGTGCCCATGGCTGCCAATTAACAATACGAGCCAGGTGAAGACTGTAGGGAGAGGAGGAGCGTGCCCCGAGGCTACCCCAGATGCCCGTTGGAGCATTTGAAGCTGTGCCATGCTCAAGCCCGGCTGACTTGTCATCTTCCATGTGGCCTTGCAGGATGAAGACATTGAAGCCTGCCTCCTCCTAATGACCTTCAGCAGAGAACCCAAGTCAGCTTCTGAGGCAGACATGTCTCCACGTCAGCCCTGCCACCACCCAGGCAATTAACTGCTGCTGTAATTCTGGGTTTCTGTCCCCATGGGCCCCCCTTCCCAACAACCATGTTGAACAAGACTCTTTATAGGAGCAAGGAAAGTGACTGTCTGGTCTGGCAGCAGAGGCAGCCAGGCTGAGAGATGACAGGAGTCTGAACGAAGGGGCTGTGTGGTTTTAATCACTACAGATGCTGTTCTGGGAGCAGATGTAAGACAGCTCCCAGAGAGCATCTGGGGGCCACAGCACCCTGAGGATAAGTGAGGATGACATCCAAAAGACAGGGTATTCTCCCGGATCACTATCCCCCTGGGGCTGGCCCCAGGCTCTGCCAATTACCTCCCTGGCTTACTGGGCTCTGCTGTTGGGGAGGGGGCCTGAACTAACCCTGTTCAGGGCACCTTACCAGTGAATTTGAGGGTGCTTCCATGCCCGGGGTGCTGGGAGGCTGAGTAGTGACCTCTGGGGAGCGCAGATCCCTGCAGTCCACACTGGGGGCTCTCCCTGGAGTTGTTTCCTGCCATGTAGCAGTGGAACATCATCCTTGGTTAATCAGCAGCCACGGCTGACCCTGGGAGGAAGGTCTCAGAGGAGAGAGCCTATTTTGAGCTGGTGAAATGATTAGTGGTACCAATCACACGTTCTCAGCCCAGACCCTCATGGCCTACTTACAGGCAGTTCCCGAGTTTCCAGGGCCTGCGCACTCCCTTCTTTCCTATTCCTCCTTCTCTTCTCTAAGCCAGCTGCCCTAACTTCCCTTTCTTCCTGCTCTCTCCCCTCCTGTCTCCATGGGAAAGGAGACCCTGGAAGCTTCTGAGGGCTCTAGTCTGTTACTTCAGGAACCTCAAAGCTTTAAAATGACTCACAAGCTTCTAAAGCTACATTATCCTGACCTCAAGCTGACCCCAGGCATATTATAAGGGTGCTATAATAAATATGACAAAGAGGGAAGGGCTTGGGGTGCTCATGGGGTGATGAATCCAAGGCTTTTCTTTGGGAAGTGGAGGGGGGCTGGGGGTGAATAAGAGAGGGAGGGGTGGAATAAGCCAAGAGAGAAGAGTCAGAGGAGTTATCCTGCCCTTGGCCTGTTGCCAGATTTCTGGAGGCTGCAGGTGGGCATTTGTTGAGTGACCTAAAAGGTGGAGCTGTGCCCTTGGAGCATGTGGAAGAGGTAGTCCAGGGGCCTGGCATCTCTGGGGACATAGACCAGTGGGCTGATCCTCCGAGTATTTCTCTGGCCTGCCAGGTGAAGGCTGGACACCATCCCCATTCGCTCACTCAACAAATAGCTTTGAGCATCTATTATCTACCAGGCCCTGTACTAGGTGCCTGGTGAAGGTGGGGAGTAGGCAGTACTGTGAAGGAAAAGAAGATGGAACTGGAATGGAAATTAGCAGGTGTTGCCTACTCTAGACTCTCAGAGGATGTGACAGTTAAGCTGAGATGGGAAGAGTGATTAGGGATGAGCAGAGCCAAGAGTGGGAGAAGAGTAATAGGTGAGGACATGAATGGAGCCCCTGAGGCCAGCAGGAGTTTGGCTCTTGGGAGCTGAAGGAAGGCCCATGTAGCTGTAGAAAGGCCAGGCTGGTGGGGGGAAGAACAGCCTGGGCATTACAGGCCATGCTAGGGAGTGGATTTTGTCCTTTGAACCAGACAGGCATGCCCATCCTGAGCCTGCTGCCTCTCTGACTCACTGCTTGCTCTGGCCCAGCTCCACTCTGTTTGGCATGGGCTGACCCTGCAAACTGGTTTTCTAGCCTCTGGGTCAGCAGGCTTGCAGCTGGTCTTAGCCAGTGGGAGACATTGGTAGGAGAGGGGGCCAGGAGGGTGAAGCTAGGGTACTTTTCCCTCTTTGCCTTAGGCAGTGTTTCTGACACTGGCTGCATCCCTTCTAGATTTCCAGTTCCTGAGCAGGTCTGCTGGATGTCTAGGCCTGCCAGGTTTTCCTTTGCCTTGCTGGCCCAGGGAAGTTACTGGCTTCCTGTGTTTGCTCATCTCTGGGTTGTCCCATTTTTCCTGTTTGGCTTCTTAGCTTCCTTAAACTCCCTCTGTTTCAAAGACTTACTTATAGAATACTTACATGTGCTAAGGACTCGAGTGACTTTACATATACTAATTCATTTACACCTCTCTTAAAGCTCTATGAAGTAGATTATTCCCATTGTATAAATAGGAAAACTGGGCCACAGAGACATTAAAGTATATAGCTTGTGAATAGCAAACCCAAGTGTTGAGCCAGGTAGTCCGTCTCCAGAACTTGAGATTTTTTTCTTTTCTTTTCTTTTTTTCTTTTTTCTTTCCTTTCCTTTCCTTTCCTTTCCTTTCCTTTCCTTTCCTTTCCTTTCCTTTCCTCTTCTTTCTTTCTTTCTTTCTTTCTTTCTTTCTTTCTTTCTTTCTTTTTCTTTCTCCCTTCTTTCTCCCTTCTTTCTTTCTTGATAAAGAATCTTAAGCATGCCCAGTGCAGAGCCAGACATGGGGCATGATCTCATGACCTGAGGTAAGATCATGACCTGAAGTGAAATAAGAGTTGAACGCTTAACTGACTAAGCCACCCAGCAGCCCCTGAACTTGAGTTTTTAACCTCTGTACTGTAGGTCTTCACTCTATAAGCCAGGTCTGAATAGTAGACTACACTGGCAAAACCCAGTTATGAGCATGGTTGTAGACTAAGACTTGAATCTGCATCCTGGCTCCCCTGTGGTGGGTTCTGTGATCTTGTGTGAATCATTTCATCGTGGTGAATTTCAGCATGCCCCTCCACTAACATGGTAATAATAAAATATAGTTCATGGAGTTTTTGTAGGATCAAATAAAGTGATGCATATAAAACATTTGCCACAGCCTGGCATGTAGTAAGTACTGAATGAAGGCTAGCTTTTATTCTTGGTTTTACTTTTATACTCCTTCCCTGACCCAGGAGTCCAGCAGATGTGACTTGGGCAACTGGATCTCATGTTGGGTGGGGCTGAAGCACCATCAGGACTGGGGTGAGCACACTGAGGTTCATGATGCCTGCATCATAATTTTTGTGTTCTGGGGGGGTGGTGTTTTCTTGAAGTCTCATATTGAACCCTCTCTTTCCATGGCTGTCTGTCCTGTGGGGATCTCCTTCTGGCCTGGAGGATTTTGCTGGACTGAATTTGGCCAAGAACACCCAGGCCCGGATCATTGGGCAAGCCTAGCTTGCTGAGAACTTGAAGTGGTTTCTGTTTTTCCTTTTTGTTTTGAACCTCAACAAAATATGAAGTGCACACAGGCACAATCACACACATACTCACTCATACATGTTTACACACACACACACACACACACACACACACACACACACACTGCTAAAATCAATGATCCAGCAGCAAAACTCAGTGAATTGCTGAGCCTTAAACAATTTTAGCCGGCTGATGAAGATCCCAAATAATTTCCATTCTAATCTATGTTGCTTGACTTCTAAGGGGGTAATGGCCCCTTTGGTGACAGGCCGTCCTTTATGTACACAATTTATGGCTGTGACTTGCCTTTCTGAACTGCTACAAAGTGTGGAGGAAAAACAGCCTTTGAATTACTACTACCCATTCTTTGTGGGGATGTTGGGCCCCTGGCTCCCACCCTGGGAAGCCTTGGTTGGAACTGGGCTGGAGGAGGGTGGTGGGAGAGGCTAGGATGAGATGGAAGGAGCTCTGAACTTGAAATCTTAAAGATGATAATGGTGCTAACAGTAATACCACCTAACATTTATATGCTTTATAACTGCAAAGCAGCTGACAAGCATGATTTCCATACAGTCTTGTTACAATGTGTTATTTTACAGGAGATGAGCTTTATGTTAGGTGAGTAACTCGTTTAGTTGGCAGGAGTATAGTCATAACAACACCAGGTCTTCTGATTACCATACAATATTCTGATGAGTATGTGGTATGAGGAGATAAGTAGCAGTTCTCTAAGGTTATTGGAGTCTTCTGACTGTACAGAACATGACTCAAGTCGTACATTTAGTCCTTAAGTTGGTTTAGTCCTTGAGTTAAATAGTTCTTTGGTCTTGAGCTAAGACCCAGTCAGGTATGGCCAGTCAAGTCCTAGGTTTAAGTTTCTGGGCAGATGGGACAGGCTGAGAGTGAATTGATTTGTTTAAGTCTGTCATCTCCAGAAAATGACCCAGAGTAGATACTTTGCTGAGCCTGGGAAGTCTCTTAACCTTTCTCTGAATCTCAACTCCAACCTAATCTGTAAGTGGGATTGTAATAGTCAAGTCATGGTGAGAATTCAATGAAATAATTATGAAAAAGTGTTATAAACAGTAAAGCACAAAAAAAAATCTAAAGGAATCTTTTTGTATCTTCCATTATCATCATCATCATAGTCATCATCATCACCATTATCTTGTAAGGAAAGTATAAATCAGAAAGTACTAAAAGCATGAAACAGCATGCTTAAAATTATCTGGGCAGTTTGTTTAAAATGTGGCTTCCTGGCCATACCCCCAGAGACCATGAATCAGAAGGTCTCAGTAGAACCCAGAAATTTTCAATAAGCAACCTGGGATGATTTTGTTGCAGGCTGTCTGTGGATCATGCTTTGGGAAACTCTGCCATAGAGCTGGAAGACAAAAGAGACTATACCTCACACAGGGTTTAGTTATGGCTATGAAACCTGTAAGCCCGTGAAAATGTGTGTACATAACCTAGAAACTTTGTGTGGGTTCATCGATGATGGATTCACTAATGGATCAATCAGTGTCAGAGGAGGGATCACCAGCAGTGTGGTCCACACCCCACCATTCCAGGGCAGGAGCAGCCCCTATTTAGTTTACTCTATTTAGTTTCAGCCATGTGAAGTGAGCTGTTAGAGCTTACACATCTAACACACCCTTGTTAACTTGGCTCTTGATGTTGAAACATCAGGGTTAAGAGAAAGGAAAGAAATATCTATTTATACTAAGACAGTACAGCAGTTCATTTACTTTATTAGTCATAATTAAGTCACTCAAAATGAAGTTAAAGACTCTAGACTTGTGAGTTGGAGCAAACCCCCTGTGGAGCAAACCCCCACACCCTGTGTGGCTCCTGGAAAGGGTACCTTCTCCAGCTCTTCTCCAGCCCTGCTATCCTCAGCTGGTCCTACTCTGTTCCCAGTGATCCCAAATTGCTTCTCAAGCTGTCCTGGTGAACTGACTTTGCACATTGGCTCTTTAGAGGGCCAGACTAATTTTACTACAGAAAAGAAGTGACTTATTTTTGAAGAAATCCACTTAAGCAAAATGCACAGCAGACTCCAGTGTGGCCTGCAGGTGAGATTTGCATTTATTTTGCTATGTAAAGTCACAGACTATCCTGCAGATCAAATTTGCGTCTGCTGATTTACATTGTGGCTAGAAACCTCTTGGGGAAAAATATTGGACTATTATTTGAAATCCTCCAGCCCTGCTACTGTGGGGGTATATGCTTGTGCTGGGGAGGAAATGGCTTGTAGGTGTTAAATTCTGTGGCTGGGGAACCTTGTGTGAGAGTGAAGCTTGGAAGAAAAGAACACTGATAGTCTGGGTTGGAACAAAAGTGGGAGGTGGCTGCAGTGCCAGCATGCCCAAGCTCGGAGTGGTAGCTAGACCAGGTCGGGGGGGGGGGAGGAGGGGGGGCATGTTGAGGAGGTGTGTTAGGGCAGATCAGCCAAAAAGAGCCTGGGCTCTGATCTGAGAGGAGTATTGCATGAGGCGGGGGACCCCTAGAGGTAGCATCATGGAGTGCAGACCTGCAAGGGGGCTGGCTCCAGCATTTATGTGGGATGACAGGTGGGTGGTACAGAATAGGAGGACAGTCATCAAGCTTGCCTCAGGAGATCTGGGTGTGTTGGCCTGCTCTGGCTAGGCTGGTGAAGCTGCTGTGGATGTGGCCACAGGGCATGATTTCCCTGCCAAGACCCCACTGGGCCTCTCCCTTCCCAGTCCCTTCACCGGAAAGAGCAGACTTTCTTGTCTTTCTTTTGAAATTACCTGTCTAGGGGCGCCTGGGTGGCGCAGTCGGTTAAGCGTCCGACTTCAGCCAGGTCACGATCTCGCGGTCCGTGAGTTCGAGCCTGGAGCCTGTTTCCGATTCTGTGTCTCCCTCTCTCTCTGCCCCTCCCCCGTTCATGCTCTGTCTCTCTCTGTCCCAAAAATAAATAAAACGTTGAAAAAAAAAAAAAAAAAAAGAAATTACCTGTCTCTACCTGGTGGTCCTGGGCTGCAGAGCTCTCTGGTACCCAGCTGGGTATTGATGGGAGACACAAATAAAACCCAGACAACCTGCTGCAGTGTCATTCTTCACGTCTCACGGTCCCTATCCTGCTCACTCTCTACCATTAAGAGTGATTTTATGATTGCCTGTTGAACGATTTCCAGAGCATGTAGTTCTCCTTGAGGAAGGGAGCAGGAGAAAGTGGGCCTATGGCATGCTATCGGGGGACCACCTCTCTGTCCTGGTACTACCAGAGGAGGAACTGGCAGGGCACTGTCCTCAGTGTGAAGCAGGAGAGAAGCAGGTGAAGCTGCTGGTGGCATCACAGGCAGAGGCCTGGTCACCTGGAAGAGTGCTCAGAATTGTCCCAGGTACCTCTCTGTTTGACAGCATCCCCTGAGGCCACTGCTGGAGATGGTAGTGAGTTTGACGCTCTGGGTCTGAGCCAATGTGTGTTAATGTGGCCATTCTCTGGGTTCCACCACTGAAGAAAGGTAGGATTGTGAGATAGTTCAGTAAAGTAATCCCTTTGTCACCTGCAGTTATAGTCTTTGGGAACTATTTCCTCTAACAGAGCCACAACCCAAGCGCCTACAGGGGTATGGGGGCAATTGGGGAGCTGGCCTTATATTCCAGCAACCTTTCTACCAGCTAGAAAGGAGCATGTCTCTTTGACTTCTGTGATTTATTTGTCTAAACTTTTACAACCAAGTTTTTACCATTTTTTAAAAAAAAGTTTCTTTATTTATTTTGAGAGAGAGCATGAGAATGTGGCAGAGGCAGAGAGAGAGGGAGAGAGAGAATCCCAAGCAGGCTCTTAGCTGTCAGCATGGAGCCTGATGTGGGGCTCGACCCCAAGAACAGTGAGATCATGACCTGAGATGAAATCAAGAGTGTGATGCTTAACTGACTAAGTCACCCAGGCACCCCAAGTTTTTACCATTTGCCTATCATGGTGTTTGATGTTGTGGGGAGAGATGGCTGAGACAGTCCCTGGCTTTGGGGAGCCCACCATCTAGGTAGAGAGACATCAGCATTGATGACAAGATGTGCTATGGTACCATTAAGGAGATCCAAGGGGCTTCACAGTGGTGGCAATCATTTGAGTTGGACATTGAAGATGCCATCAGGAGGTCTCCAGGAAGACAACTGAGAAAGGCAGAGGGGGACATACCTAGCCAAAGTCTTGAAAGTTCAACACATGGCTGGGAAGGTCTAAAAGTGGAGTTCAAGGCAAAGGACTTTTCTTCCAAGGAGTTATATCAGATCAGAAAGTTGGACCCAGATTTAACAGTAAATTATCATTTGTTCATTGGCACCATGGTTGAGAGAATGCCAGGCATGGTGATAACTCCCAGTGTGTATATACTTTGAACCCTCCCTCTTGTGTTATGATGGAAACTTCTGTCCTTGTTAATGCGTTTCCAGTCATCTCCAAGGCAGTACTGGGGTGAGCAGGACACTTGGGGGAGGGGTGGCTGTGACTTTTGGCTGTCCTCAGCAGGGGGATGCCAGTCATCTTGAAGTGAAGCTGACTGTCCTGTGTGGTGTGAGTGGGTATGTGGGTGGGATAGGGACATGTGTGTAAAAGTCTAAGTTGCTCTGAGATATTCTTTTCCTCTCCACTGTCTGACTTCAGGCCTGTACATTGCAGATCTCCAATGAATGGGTATTTAATGTCAACTGTCATTAAGGCCTGCATGACAAAGGTGTATTTGCTCCGCAGGAAGATGAAAGAATCCACATAAGTCTCTAGGATAAGAGCGGCAGCTCCATTTACGTTCCATGCTCTTGGAGGCTTGTTCCATGTTCCCAGTCATCCTTGTTTTGGTACTGGGATCAGGGAAGGCTCTGAAAAGAATTGGCTGCTTGAATTCCTGCATGACCTGCCTCTGAGGCTCATCTTCTGCCACTTCCCTCAGTTCTAGTCACCACAGATCTCTCAATCCTCAGTGCCTCTGCTCATGTGGTTTGTTCTGCCTGGAAGGGGGACCTCTCCTCCAATGGACAACTCCTACTGATCCTTTAAAGTTCAGGTCAAATGTTACCTCCTCCAGGAATCCTTTCTTGATGCACATCCCCTGGGTTACCTGATCCCCCTTTGTGGTCCCCAGCTCTTCTGTGCTTTGATCACAGAGTTGAATGCAGCTGTTGCTTCTAAGTGTATTCATCACTTTCCTTTTCTGTCTTTTCCCACCAGGTTGACAGTTTCTTGGGAGCAGATATTGTGTTTTGCTTATCTCTGAATTCCCAGTGCCTAGAAGGGGGTTAAACTGAGTCATCAGTCAACAAATACATATGGAGTGCTTTCTCTGTAATAGGCACAGCTTGTCTCTTGTTCAATGGGGAACATGGGCAGGAGCTCTGAAGTTCAAAGAATCTTGATGCCCTTGAAAGCAGCCAGGGTGCCTGGAGCATTGATATCGAGGAGCAAAGTGGTATGAGATGGGGCTGGAGAAGAAGGCAGGAGCTGGGTTGGGCAGGCTCTGCTGGCCTGGAAGCCCAGGGAGCAGATGCTGGTGCTAAATTCACAGGGATATTACTGAGCATGCAGCAGATTCAGTAATGGTAGATGCTGCTTCTTCTATGTCTCCTTCTAGTATTTCAGGAGATTCTAATCACTCCCTTTTCAGAGAGAGAGGACAAATGTAAAAGTTTATGGGAAGGCAACTAAAATGATCAAAAGGGACAGGGGGAACAATTAGGGTTCTGAAGTCTGGAATTCTTAAAATCAGGTTTGATAGAGGATGAGATGAAAGGTTAGTGAATCATGAAAGAGAGTGTAGGTTGAAATCCTGACATCTTAGACCTAAATCCCTCCTTCTCCTCCATCCCCATAAAACTTGACAGGAGAGAATTTTAGGAGACTAAAAGGAATTCTGCTCTGCCCAGTGAGTGGTATAAATTTATGCAACTCTTTATCCTCAAGAGGTATTCCACATGCTGATCATATAAATAACTTCAAGAAGGGTTTACAAATTTCAGAGATTAAAGTTCCCTAACAAGCTGAGGATTGGAATGTAGTACTTGAGGATGCCATCCCCTGAACAAGCTCCTTGTGCTCTTTTCAGAGATCAGCTGCATCAAATTTTCCAGACTTAATGGTGGCCAACTTGCAGTTTCTTTGGCCGGGCGGCTTTGCTGTTAGTTGAGTGTCCCAGTCTGTGGGCATGGCAGAGCATTCAGGGACTGTCTGTTCTGGGGCTGTCTCTAAAAGATGTCCTCAACCCATGGGAAAGAGTCCGTGCTGGGTTCTGGGACTTGGTGACAATCCTTGAATTTGAGTTCTAGCCCTAATTGTTTTTATTGTGGCAAAACTCACATAACACAAATCTACCATTTTAACCATTATTAAAGAATCCAATTCAGTGGCATTTAGTACATTCAAAATGTTGTGCAAGCATCACTTATCTAGTTCTGGAACATTTTCATCATCCCAGAAGGAGACCTCACATACCTTAAGCAGTCACTTGCCATTTCCCCATTCCCCTGGCAATTACTGATATGCTGTCTGTCTCTATGGAATTTTTAGGATTAGTTTTAATTCTCAAGCCTACCTGGCTGTCTAGGTCTTGCCTTCCTTTCTAAACCCCCTTCTTCCATTTCCCCCTCTGATTGTGATAATCTAGTCATCTCGGCCTTCTGGTTTGTTACAAACGTGATTGTTGGGCCTCATGACCTGTGTGTGTGCACTCACTCCTTGGGCCTTGCCTGTATTCCTGCCTGATTCCATCCTGGGCTCTGAGACTCCATCCTGGAATTGGCCCTCCAGTCTGAGCCTCTGCTGGGCTGGTGTGGCCCTGTGGGGGGAGGGATAAGAGATGTGTGTGAAAGTCCTTGGTAAACTGTATAGTATAGTTTACCCTATAGGGTAGGGAATCATTAGCTACTCGAGGAAGGCAGTTCTTCCATAGTACATCCATGGGTCTAGCTGCCTTTGGAACACAAACATGGCCAGGTGCCACTCTCCAAGACAGTAACACATCTTGGCAGCACCTGACACAGTCAGTGGGAGGTGGGACACCTGAGAGGAGAGGGTTTCAGCAGCAGCATGGGGTTTTTCATTGTGGTGGCCCTGATGCATGGTCTGTCTGCCTGCAGCTGAGAGGGCTGCAGGGTGGGGGTGGGCTGCCTGATAGCCTGGGGTTCTTATTCCTGCAGACTCCTACCACCTTCATGCAGTGCAAGGAGGACCAAGGGCTGCATGTGAAACAGCTCTGGAGCAGGGTAGATTGGTGCACAAGCATAAGGCAGGATGTTTTCACACTGGTCATAATTGTGTCTCTAGCTCTTGCCCAACCATCTCCAACCACTGAGTGTTATGGGTGTGAGGAGCTGGACAGTGGTCTCAGAGTCTCTCACTCACTCATTCACTCACTCACTCATGTATTTATTCACTCATGGTTTAGATCTGTACCATTCAATATGGTAGCCACTAGTCACACATGGCTGTTGGACACTTGAAATGGGCCAGTCCAAATTGAGATGTGCCATAAATGTGGAATACACACCAGATTTCAAGGACTTAGTACAAAAAAATGCAAACAACTCATTAATAATTTTAAAAAATATTGGTTACATGTGGAAGGGTAGCATTTTGGATTTATCGGGTTAAATAAAATGTATTATGAAAACTAATTTCATCGATTTCTTTTCACTTTTTGTAATGTGACTACTAGAAAATTTGTAGTTTCCTATGTGATTTACATTATATTTCTCTTGCACAGAGCTGATTTAATCATATCTGTTCCTCTGGAAGAAAGAGGGTGTGAGGCTGACAGGTTTTGGTTAAAAAACAGGCCCAGTCTGGGGTTTGCCCTCATCACAGGGTGGATGAGGCTGGTCCACAGGTCCCTAGACAGGAATTGGGCACCCCAAACCATGAATGGAGGATTTCATTACAAGCCTCTCTTGAGGGACTTAGTACAATGTTTATGATTGATTAAGGCACTAAAGCCGTTCATTATTTATGTTTGCTGGTTTGTATTTCCCTGCGTCTCAATAGCGTGGGAATAGGAACTGAATAAATTACCCAGTGATATGGGAATTCATGTAACCCATAACTCTGTATGCTATATGTGTGTGAGTGTGTGTGCACATTTTAATGAGATGCAATTTTGTTTCAATTTGGGAAATCCCCAAAGCTCCCCTGCTTTGTTTTCTCTGACTCTAACCCAGCAGCTTTGGAGGCAGCAACAAATGGAGAGATGAGATGAAAACATCTGGGCATAATGCTTCCGAAGCCTTTCTGGCATTTTCTTCCCTGGGAACTTTCTGTTGGAGCACATACCCTCCTCATGCTTTAGAACTATGGCCTTTGTTCCTTCTTTGTCTCTGGTCTGCTTTCCCCATGGTGGGTCTTTAAGACAGCACACAAACCAGAATGTAAGCCCCTGGTATAGAATAAGGACATCTCAGAGCCCCAGCTGCAGGCACACAGGTAAGAACTTCAAGTTTCAGTATTTGAAAGGCTATAAGGCAGAGTGGAGAGAGTGGAGAGCACTTGAAAGAATGATTCATGGCCCGTAGGCACTGCATTCATTCATGCATTCATTTAACAGTGTATATGGGGCACATGCTCTTGGCTAGGTGCCGAGGAAACCAAAATGAATCAAGTTTGTTCATTTCCCTCAAATCATTCCATTGGACAAGAAAACTGTGTAAAAACCAATTGCAATTCAGTACTGCCATGTCTGGGAAGGTGGAACAGATGTACTTCTCCCTATTTGTCCTGTTAAGTACAATGAAAAACCCTGGATATTATATAGAAAACAAACATAAATAGACTTTGAAAGGTTGAGGAAAGAAGGCACCCTGTTTAAGGGCTCTTGGGACCCAAGAAAAGACAGCAGTGAGTTCCCCAGGTTTTCTTATTGTCTGGTATATCCCAGACTTGGAGGCGAAGAAACCAGCAACCCAGACAGGACAATAGGTACAAAGAGAAAGAAAAAGCCCCCCAAAATCCTGCTCTTCAGTCAAAGAACCAGGAAAGAAAACTTTAGACAATGACTTCTGTACTCCAGACAAACACCACAGAAGAGATGGTAGCCTATGCCCAGCAGCGAGGGAGCCTAGACGTCCTCCCCTCCTTGCCAGGCTAGAACGGGGTACGCCAGACTCCTGGGGTGGTGTAGGCAGGCCTAGTGGACAATGACGACTTTCATCATCACCCAGTGGCCACAGCGTGACTTGCTCTCAGTGGCACCTGCAGAGACCACCTAGAGAGAATTAAGGAGGCACTTCCATGTAACCCCTCAGCCAGAATGATTTCCTTGGAGGCTGAGTGCAGAGCCCAAATTCCCAGCCCTGCCCTGCAGTTGCCAGGGGAGGAGCCTGGACTTCTACTTCTACCTAGCAGTAAGGAGGCAGCACCTCCCCTTCTAGAATGGTGTCAGAGGAAGGTGGAACATTAAAATTTATCCAATTTGAACGGCAGAGAGAATGAAAAAAATGAATGCTGTCACAGATGTGTGGGACTCTGACAAAAGCTGTAACATGTGTTTACTGGAGTTCCAGGAGGTTAGAAGAAAGAATGTGGGGTAGGGGGCACTTGGGTGGCTCAGTCAGTTGAGTGTCTGACTCTTTTTTTAAAAAATTTTTTTACATTTATTCATTTTTGAGAGACAGAGAGAGAGAGAGAGAGACAGAGAGCACAAGCAGGGGAGGGGCAGAGAGAGGGGGAGACCCAGAATCTGAAGGAGGCTCCAGCCTCCGAGCTGTCAGCACAGAGCCCAGAGCCTGATGCGGGGCTCAAACTCACAAACTGCAAGATGATGACCTGAGCCGAAGTTGGACGCTTAACCGACTGAGCCACCCAGGCACCCCGAGTGTTTGACTCTTGATTTCCTCTCAGGTCATGATCTCTTGAGGGTTCATGAGTTTGAGCCCTCATAGGGCTCTGTGCTGACAGTGTGGAACCTGTTTGGGATTCTCTCTACCTGCCCCCTTGCTACCCCTCCCCTCCTCACATGTGCACACTTTCTCTCTCTCCTCTCTCTCTCAAAATAAATAAATAAACTTCAAAAACTTTAAGAAGTAAGAATGTGGGGATGAAAAGTATTTAAGGAGATAAAGGCTGAAAACTTCCTAAATTTGGTAAAATTCAAATCCTAGAGATTCAAGAAGCTGAGTGAACCCCAAGTGACAAAGCCAATCTCAAAAGGTTATATACTGTATGATTTCATTTTATGACATATGGAAATGAGAAAATTATAGAAATGGTAGACAGGTTAGTGGCTGTCAGGGGCTAAAGGAGGTGGTGGGAAGGGGTGTGTGTCTAAATAAGGGCAACATGAGAGATCCTTGTGACAGAAGTGTTCTGTATCTTGACTGTATTAGCATTAGTATTCTGGCTGTGATGTTGTTAGGGTGGTTTTGTGAGATGTTGCTACTGAAGGAAACTGGTCCCATGTAACAGGCACATGGGATCTCTCGCTGTTCATACAACTGTATGTGAATTTGCAATTCTCTCAATATAAAAAGTTTAGTTAAAGAAAAGAAGTGTAATTTAATTTGAGAAGTGCTATCATAGAGTGATTCATGAAATTCTTTGGGAGCTGATGATTATTTCTTCATGGAGGAATCAGGGAAGGTGCTACAGCACTATCAATGCACCAGTGGGATCTTATAGAAAGAACGTCACCTGTCGTCTTTCATTTTTTTTCTTTTTTGCCTTTATGCTGAATTCCTTTGTGCTGATTCCATGGTTTATTTATTGATGTCTCATTAAAAGTCAGGCATAGTGCTAAGGTGTTTATGTGTATAATCGAAACAAACTTCATACAATAATTCCAACAGACAGGTACTATTATTTACAGATAAGGAAACTTCTAGAGATTCAGAAGCTTTATCAAGGTCACTCAGATGGCAAATGATAGAGTCGGGTCTGTCTCAGACCACGTTTTATATGGCCACTGAGAACACTCATTTGTCATTTGTTATTTTATTTTATTTTTTTTATTTTTTATTTTATTAAAAAAAATTTTTTTTTCAATGTTTATTTATTTTTGGGACAGAGAGAGACAGAGCATGAACGGGGGAGGGGCAGAGAGAGAGGGAGACACAGAATCGGAAACAGGCTCCAGGCTCTGAGCCATCAGCCCAGAGCCGGACGCGGGGCTCCAACCCACGGACCGCGAGATCGTGACCCGGCTGAAGTCGGACGCTTAACCGACTGCGCCACCCAGGCGCCCCTTATTTTTTATATTTTTAAGTTTATTTTATTTTGAGAGAGAGAGAAAGTGTGAGCGGAGCAGGGGCAGAGAGAGAGAAGGACAGAGAATCCCAAGCAGGTTCTGTGCTGTCAGCGCAGAGCCCAACGCCAGGCTCCATCTCATGAACCATGAGATCAGGACCTGAGCCGAAATCTTAAGTTGGATGCTTAAGTGACTTTTGAGCCACCCAGACGCCCCTGTCATTTGCTATTAAAATTTTTTTCCTCTCTGTTCTTTTCCTTTGCTCTTCTTTTTCTGTCTCCTTTTGAGCTAATAGAGTATTTTAAAATATTTTAGTCTATCTTCTCTGTTTGCTTTACAGCTTACATATTTTTGTATTTTTTAAAAAAGTCTTTTGTCTAGGAATTATAATGTGCGGCCTTAAATTAATCACAGTCTAACTGAAATTGAGATTACCATATTTTGTTAAATGTAAGAATCTTGTAAAAAGTGTAATTCTGCTTGCCTGTAATGTCTTTTGTTCTACTGTTGTATATTTAATTCTACATATTTGTATAACCACCACAATGCATTATTATTACTTTGCTTCAATCCATTTTCTTATAAAGACACACACAAAATAAATAAGTTTACCTATAAATTTACTATTTTCATTGCTCTTTATTCCTTCCCATAGATCCACATTTCCTTTTGGTATCGCTTTTCAGCCTAAACAGCCTTCTTTAGCATTTCTTTTAGTGTGGGTCTCTTGGTGAGGGATTCTTCCTGCATTCAATGATCTGAAATGTATTTTACCTTCTGTTTTGAGGAATATTTTCACTGGATCTGGAATCCTTTTGGAAGGTTTTTGCTTTTTATACTTTCAGCACTTTCAAGATTCTCTTCTGTTTCCTGTTCTCCAGGTTTTGTGATGAACAGTAAGCCTCTATTCTTGTTCTTGTTCCCCTGTTTGCAATGTGTCTTTTTCTCTGGCTGCTTTAGAGATTTTTAAATCTTTGTGGGTTTTTTTTGTTTGTTTTACTTTGTCTTGTTTTGTTTTTTAGCAATTTGATTATGATATACCTTGATGACGATGTTTTCTTTGTATCTGTCCTGTGTGGGTTTGGCTGAGCTTCTTAGAAATTTGGGTTAATGTTTTAAAAGATTTAGAAAACTTTGGTGTTATATTTTATCATTTTTTTCCTGACAAAAATTTTAAATAAATATGGGACCAGTATGCTTGATTTTTCCTTTTTTGGGGGGGTTCCAACAAGACTAGCATGATATTGTTATTAATTCTGCCTTTATTTAAATTTTTGATATTTTGTACATTATGAATTTCTTCTGCATTAGTTTTGATTTGCTAAAATACTGCATTATATTATTTTTATTACTGAGTTTTTGGACAATTCATGAAATATTACACCCAAAGCAAGTGCCTCTCCTCATCTCATCTTAGCCCCATCCCTTTCTCATAGTTACTTAAGAGTGCTTTCCAATATCTAGGTTGTCTGAGAGTCTATTCCTATTGGCTATTTTGTTATTTGTCATATTTTCCTACTTTATTGACTGGTCAATAATATTCGATGATCTATTGCACATTATGGATGATATATTCTAGAGACTCTGGATTCTGTTTTCTTACTCTGAAGAGTGTTATGTTTGCTCTATAAATCAGTTAATCACTGACAGGTCACTTCAGCTTGTGGAGACATGATTTTAGGTCCTCTACAATGGTTCTATTTCAGTTCTTTCCTAAGTTTGGGGCTCAAGTGGAGCCTCTTCTCCTAAGGTATGGCCCTTGTGGGGCTTCAGTAAAAAGGCTTCTGTGCTTGCCAAAGACCTCTAAATTTGATGAGTTTGAACCCTAAACTCTGTCTCCTCAGTATGAAGCAGCTGCTAGAATATCTTTGCTATGGATATTCCAGAAGCTTTTAATGTTATATCCTCATCAAATTCATAAGTTGAAGCTTTAATCCTCAAGATGATGGTATTTGGAGATAGGGCCTTTGGGAGGTAATTAAGTCATGAGGGTAGAGCCCTCATGAATGGGATTTGTGTTCTTATAAGAAGAGGAAGAGAGGGTTCTTTCTCTCTCTGCCATGTGAAAACACAGTGAGATGGTGTCTACAAACCAAGAGGAGAGCTCTCATCAGAAACCAAATCTGCCTGCACCTTCGTCTTAGACTGTTCACCTGCCAGTACTATGAGAAATATATTTCTGTTGTTTAAGTCACTCTATGATATTTTTGTTATAGCAGATTGAACTGACTCAGACAATCTTCTTACCTCATCTAGCCCACCAGTTATAGCTTTCTGCTGGATTTCTTAGAACCTCACTCAACGCATGAGCAGTTCAGAAGTCAGCTAAAATTATGAGGGCAGCTTTTATGCACATTTTGTGGCTTCCCTTTGGAGGCTCACTCTTTTCTGGGACTTCCCTTCTCAATTTCTAGTCATTTTGACAACCCTAAACTTCAATCTGACAGTGCAGCTAGGCAAGACTGGTGTTTTCTCTGTGAGCTCTATTTCTCATGTGCCATGTGGACTGGGGTCTGCCTTCAGGGGAAAAGCCAATTAAATGCAATTATTCAGTTTTATTACTGCCTTGGGCTGAATATGACTCTCAAAAACCTTATGCTGAAAGCTTAGTCTCCAGTATGTTAGAATGTGACCTTATTTAGATATAGGATCTTTACAGAGGTAATCAAGTCAATATCAGGTCTTAGTGTGGCTCTTAATCCAGTATGACTGATGTCTCCCAAAAGAGAGAAATTTGGACACAGACGCACACATACACAGGGGAGATCTTTTTCTAAAGATGAAGCAGAGATTTGGGTGATGTATCTGTAAGTCAGGAGATGCCAGAGGTCACCAGCAAACCACCAGAAGCTAAGGGAGAGGCCTGGACCAGAATTTTTCTCATAGCCCTAGGAAGTACCCAAAGCTGCCCATACCTTGATCTTGAACTTCCAACCTTCAGAGCAGTGAGACTCTAGTTTCTCCCTGTTTTTGGTCGCCATCCAGTCCTTCAAATTGTTGCATCTTAAAAAAATATTGTCCCAACTTTATAACTGTCACTGGCACAGAGTTTAGTTCAATATTAGTTACTCCACTATTACCAAAACCTGGAAGTCCATGAGCTAGCTTTGCTATCTTTCTTGAATCCATGCTTGGCAACCTGCAAGCTGATATTATTTACCCCTGAATCCAGTCCAGAGTCCTGGGTCCTATCCTGGGGTCTGATATCCTGCCCTATGATGGTCTATAAGAAGAATTGGGACAGTATTAAGGGGTTTTTAATAATCAAATAGATTGGTTATAACCGATCTTACAATGTTTTAGGTGAAAAACTCATTTTTGTTTTCCTGAGAGTGTTGCATAGGATGTCAGTTGAGCCACTATTCAAGTACTTGTGCAGATGGAAGTCTGATCTTACTTGTACGTGCTTCTTGCAACCCACTTTCATGAAGGTGTGTGTAGATTCACATGTTCATGTGCATGCATGGTGGTGTATTGTAGGGGAGCTAGAGGAGTCCCTATTTGGTGAAGAATATGAACCAGACTCTTTGCGTTTAATAACACTTCAATTCTCCTTAAAATAGATGGCTCCCTTTTAGTCAACAGTTGAACACATCTCTTAACTTGGAGTGCTGACCTGTTAAATCTTCTGGAAGCAGCCTGACAGGGACCTTGGAGAGCTAGTCCACAGGTCATCAACCATCAATTCTTCTGGATTATCTAAATTCTCTCTCTCTTTCTAGTGAGTTCTATTACTAGGGAGACACGTTCTGTACTACATTACTTTAGCTTCCCATAGAAGTGTCTTTTCAGAGAGCAGTGATATAATACTATGTCTTCAGTTTCCATCCAGTGCTGATCACAGAGTGATATGAAGAATACTCTGCAACTTTTATATAACTGCTGTTGAAGATACTGTTCATGATATTGTTTAGTATCTTATATAAAGGCCTAGGAGAATGGCTACCATATTTTTCTTTTTAACCACTAAATCTTTTCTTCAAATAAAAGCTAATATGGAAACTTAGTGCCTAAAATAGGTCAATATGGCTGAAGCTGGAGGTCCTAGAGCTGTGTCTTCCTTCTTCTCCTTTTGCTTTGCTTTCTCCCTCTCCTTCTTACCCACTACCTCACATTCACCTACATGGTGATGTGAACATGGTGTAAAAGTCATTAATGCTAGTCTAAGGTGGACACAGTTCTTCTCATCTCACAAATAGCTATGTTTATTTTGATATAGCCCAGATTTGTAACTCTGTGTGTTTCCCTTCTTGTCTTGAATGACAGGAAATTCAGATAAATAAGATGCTCAAATTTAGCACTTATTTTTGTCCTAGAATAGATGTAACAATTTGCCCCATTTTTTTTCCAATGAAAGGTGTAGAGGGTCCAATTTATTAAAATCCCAAATTCAAGGTACATTTTCATCCGGAGTTGTATATATATGCAAGCATATATTTATTTACTTATTGTTATTACCTTTAAATCCTGTTCTCATTTCTCATTTCCCCCTACTACAACCCCCCCCCCCCCGGACAGCTCTATTCTTTTTTAAAATTAATTAATTAATTAAAAAAAATTAAAACATGTTTATTTCTGAGACAGAGAGAGACAGAGCATGAGTGGGGGAGGGGCTGAGAGAGAGGGGGACACAGAATCTGAAGCAGGCTCCAGGCTCTGAGCTGCCAGCACACAGTCCGACGTGGGGCTCGAACTCACAAACCGTGAGATCATGACCCGAGCCAAAGCCGGTCGTCCAACCGACTGAGCCACCCAGGTGCCCCTAATTAATTTATTTTTTAATTCATGTCCAAGTTAGCATATAGTGCAATAATGTTTTCAGGAGTAGATTCCAGTGATTCATCCCCTATGTATAACTCCCAGTGCTAATCCCAACAAATGTCTTCCTTAATGCTCCTTACCCATTTAGCCCATTTCCCCACCACAACCCCTCCAGGGGTTGTGACTTAAAAGAGTCTCTTGCATTTTGTCCCTCTCCCTGTTTTTATATTATTTTTGCTTCTCTTCTCTTTTCCCTTAAGTTCATCTGTTTTATATTTTAAATTCCTCACCTGTGTGAGGTCATATGATATTTGTCTCTCTCTGACTGACTAACTTCGCTTAGCATAATACCCTATAGTTCAATCCACGTATTTGCAAATGGCAAGATTTCTTTCTTTTTGATTGCTCTGTAATAATCCATTGTATATATATACACACCTTCTTTATCCATTCATCTGTTGATGGACATTTGGGCTCTTTCCATACTTTGGCTATTGTCAGTAGTGCTGCTATAAACATTGGGGTACATGTGCCCCTTTGAAACGGCATACTTGTACCCCTTGAATAAATACCTAGTAGTGCAATTGCTGGGTCATAGGGTAGTTCTATTTTTAATTATTTGAGGAACTTTCATTCATACTGTTTTCCAGAGTGGCTGCACCAGTTTGCATTCCCACCAGCAGTGCAAAAGAGATCCTCTTTCTCTTTATCCTTACCCACATCTGTTGTTGCCTGAGTTGTTAATTTTAGCCATTTTGACTGGTGTGAGGTGGTATCTCATTGTGGTTTTAATTTGCATTTCCCTGATGATGAGTGATGTTGAGCATTTTTTCATGTGTCTGTTATCCATCTGGCTGTCTTCTTTGGAGAAGTGTCTATTCATGTCTTTTGCCCATTTCTTCACTGGATTATTTGCTTTTTGCGTGTTGAGCTTGATAAGTTCTTTATCGATTTTGGATACTAACCCTTTATCTGATATGTCATTTGCAAATCTTCTCCCATTCTGTTGGTTGCCTTTTAGTTTTGCTGATTGTTTCCTTCTAGACAGCTCTATTCTAATAGAATAAATGTGTAACTTTATCTTAGGATACGTTGCCACAAAAGGTATTGTTTTGTGTGTGTGTGTGTGTGTGTGTGTGTGTGTGTGATATAATATATGCTATGTATATAAAATATATGAGATATGTACAGAAATTTATTTCATATATTTCTCACCACCCACTATGGTTTCAAGACCTGTATACATTGCTCAATGTAAATATAATCTAGTCTTTTCAACTACTGCATAGTACTGTTTGGGGAGTATCACCACATATTTTATGTTCTCTTTCCCAGGTTGCCTCCAACTCTTGGTCACCATAAATAACATTGCAACAAGTATCCTAATACATATGCCCCTTTGCAGTTGTATAGTAATTACTTTGGGAATATAGACATTGCAGTGGAATTTCTGGGCCATAGCTATGTATCTGTTTATTTTCATGGGTATTGGTAGATTGTTCCTCAGGATGACTGCACCCATCTACATTCCCACCAGGAGTGAAAATGATTCTTGCTTCTCCAAATCCTCAACAGCTCTTGGGATTATTCATTTTTATGTTTGCCAATCTGTAAAGTATTTTCCATTACTGTTTTAATTTGCATTTCTTTTGTTCCTATTATTTTGAGTAGATCTTCATATGCTTATTTTAGATCATTTTGGATTTCCTGTCTATAAATGGCCTGTTTGTATCCCTTGCCTATTTTTCTGTTGAGGTTGGTGTTGCTGTCTTTTCCTCATTGATTTTTAAGAGTTCCTGAGTTTCTTGTACATTCTAGATTCATTGTTTAATAGAAGGATAATGTGAGCCACACAATCTTCCACTAGTCACATTGAAATTAATTGAAATTAATGAATTGAAATTAATTTTAATAATCTACTTTATTTAACCTAGTCTACTAAAATATTATCATTTCAGCATGTAATCAGCCAGTTTTTTTCATAGTAAGTCTTCAAAGTCCAGTTTGTATTATATACTTAACAGTATCCCTTAATTTGGACTAGCCACATTTCAGGTGCTCAATAGCCACATGTAGCTGGTGGATACTGTATTAGACAGTGAAGCTATAGTTATAAACTCTCTTTTCAGTTTTATACATTGGAAATATTTTCTTCCATTTTAATATCTGGCTATTAACCATTTTTTTTGCATAAGATATCTTTTCTGGTCTAATATATGGTCATTTTAAATAAATCTCTGTATGTACTTAAAATAGTTAATTCTGTTGTTTCTGAGATTTATTAACTATAAATATACTTTACATTTCTATATTGTAATAATTTTATCGGATTGTCCTATCAGTTTTTGAGAGGAAGAGATGTAAAATCTCCCCACCATAATTGTGAATTTGTCAATTTATTCTTGTAATTCTCTTTCCTTTATATATTCCAGGCTATTTTGTTTATGATCTTCTTGGGAGATTGCTCATTTTATAAATATCAAATGTTTCTCTTTGCCTCATTAAATGTTTGATACTTAAAAATACCACTACATTAGCTTCATTTATTATTTCTTAGTGTATCTTTTTTCCATGGCTTTATTTTAAAGCTTTCAATATTGTTTCATTTTAGGTATGTTTCTTTTCTTTCTTTTAAAAAATGTCAAATAGGTATTTGATTGGAGATAACAAAACAGCTACTGCAGGTCTTTCTCTTTTTCATGAAGGTAATTTTCTCCTCCACTTTATTGACTATAGTTGACATATAACATTGTATTAGTCCAAGATGTACAACACAATGATTATATAAAAATATCACTGTATATGGTTAAAATTGTTTTCTTGACATGAGAACTTTTAACATCTATTCTCTTAGCAAGTTTCAAATATATAATCCAGCATTGCTAACTATAGTCGTCATGCTGTCCATCATATCCCCAGGACTTATTCATCTTATAACTGAAATTTTGTATCGTTTGACTACCTTCACCCATTGCCATCCTCCACCCCCTGTTCTGGCAATCACTGATCTGTTCTCTGTACCTATGAGTTCATTTTTTAAGGTTCTACATATAAGTGAAATTGTTCACTTGTTTTCTGTCTGACTTGCTTCACTTGGATATTAGCTTTTTTGATGATGTCCTTTACTACATAGAGGTCCTTAATCTTTATGTTTAATTGGTTGTCTTTTGTTTTATGTAGCCCTAATTTATACACTAAGAAACATATTTTTCACTCAGAATATCTCTTTTTCTGTGTTTATCTCTCTCAGACACTCAGATATAAAATTGCTTTGGCAAAAAAGTTCCTTAGAACTGGCTTCTAAAGAGCTTATATCTCTTGAAGATTAAAATGATAACAATTGAGATCTCTGCTTTTTGCAAGTAGGGAAACAGGGCTCTGACTTATCTTTTTATGTGAAACAAATGAAAAAAAGAAAATACCTATGTATATACACATGCACTTATGTATACGTATACACACATATGTATATATATACACACACATCTATATGTATGTGTGTATATAAATGAAAACACAGTTTTCATGTCTTTTGACTTCTGGCAACAAAGACAGTAAACCCTGAGAGACGGGAAACAAATAATGTGATCTCTAGGTTTCCCCCAGCTTACTACCTAGAGGGAGATTTCAGGCAGAAGCACAGAGGGCAAAACCACATAAAGAAACCTCAGGGGTCTCTCAAGTTGTGGATTTGGAGGCAGGAGTTAGGGGGTGCCTAAGAAGCTAGGCCAAGGAAACTTGCAGGAGGCGAGAGTAGAAGCAGCAGAAAGAGATAGATCAATAGATTTATAGGGTGCTCCAAAAGTTTTTAGGAGGTCACTCATGAGCCTTCAGGACGTGATGAGGAAACCATTGAAGCGGAGAAAGAATGACCCAAAAAGAGCAGAATGAGCAAATATCAAGCTCACACAGAGTCAAGTTTAGTCTTTTTCCCACCAGAAACATTGAAAAAATTACTCAATTCACTGAGCATTGAATAGAGTAATTAAAAGGTCTTTGCTTCATTAAAGGAGAAAAGATATACCTAGACTAAATATTGGCCTAGGTTTTCTTAAGAAAACTTAAAAGCAAGACTCAGAAGGTTAAAACTATTTCTACTTAATGTAACTGCATCTCTGCATCTTAGAACAAAAGTCAGTAGTAAAGAAATACAAAAATATGCAACACCCAATGATGTAAAATTGACAATGTCTAATGCCCAATAAAAAATTACTAGGTATGAAAAGAAGCAGGAGAAGAACCACAATGAGAAAAATTAATTTAAACTGACTTAGAAAGAACACAGATGATAAGTTGGTAGATTGAGAGAGGTGCTAACACACTATATTGAATTTTATATATTCAAGAAACTAGAAAAAATTGGGAATTTTTATTAAAGATATGAAATATATTTTTAAAAGATCAAAATGGAACTTCTAGAGATAAAAAATATAATATTTGAGATGAGCAACACACTAGACATTGTAGAAAAAAAGATTTATGAAAAGGTCATAATAGGAGCTATTAAAAATGAAATGCACAGAAAAAAAAAGACTGAAAAAATAAACAGAATATCAGTGAGCTTTGGGACAATTTTAGGCTGTCTAATATACATGGAAGTGGAATCCACAAAGTAGCACAAAGGTGGAGGGGACAGAATACATAGTAGGCCAAAATTTTACAAATATGGTGAAAACTATAAAAATATAGTTCCAGGAGGCTCAGTGAAGCCCTACCATAAGAAACGTGAAGAAAACTAGAGTAAGGCATACAAACAAATTGGTTAAAACCAGTTGCAAAGAGACAATCTTAAAAGTAGGCAAGAAAAAAAAAGACCCATTACATACTGAGGAATAAGGATAAGGATGACAGCAGACTTCTCATGGGAAATAATGTAAACCAGAAGACAGTGAAGCAATATTTTACAGTACCCAGAGGAAAGACTGTTAATTGAGGATTCTACACCAAGTGAAAGTATCTCTCAGAAATAATGGTAATGGAAAGAAATTCTCAGCTGGAGGAATTCATCAACTGGCAGACCTGCACTATAAGAAATGTTATAGGATCCTTCAGGCAGAAAGAAGAATGATGCCAATTAATATCTGGATTGCCACAAAGAAATGAAAGGTACTGGAAATGATACTTATGAGGATACATATGTCTTTTTTCATATCTTTAAAATATCTTTTAAGATAACTAATTGCTTAAAGCAAAAGTAATAAAGTGTGTATTTTTGGGCATAAGTTAAGATCAATATGTGACAAAAATGGCACAAAGATAGGGCGGGGAGAGATTAAATCATACTGTTATATGTTTTGATACTGTAATGAATTGATTAAAATATCATTTGAAAATAGTGATAAATTAAAAATATATTATTTTAATGATAAAATAGCCAATAAAAGGCCCCATTTATAGCTAATAAGCCAGCAAATGAGATAAGATGGAATATTAGGAGCTACTCAGTAAGACAGAAGGGAGGAAAGGGGGAATAAAGACCAGATAGAACAGAAACAAATAGCAAGATGGTAGATTAAAGAAAATCATATTAATAATCACATATAATGTAAATGACCTAAAGAGCCCAACTAAAATGCAGACATTGTCCGATTAGATAAAAGCAAGATCCAATCCAGTATATTCTACATATAAGAAGCCAACATTAAATATAGAGACATGAATAGTAAAAGGATAAACAATACACTATGCTAAAATTAATGAAAGGGAAATTGGAGTGGTTCTACTAATATCAGACAAAGTAGGGTTCAGAGAAATATAGTGACAAAGAAGGTCATTTTTTTTTCTTTTATTTTTTTATTTATTTTATTTTTTTTATTTATATATGAAATTTATTGTCAAATTGGTTTCCATACAACACCCAGTGCTCATCCCAAAAGGTGCCCTCCCAAAGAAGGTCATTTATATCATTCATAATGATAAAGGGGTTAGTCCATTAAGCATACATTATAATTCTAAATACTTATTCACCTAATAACAAAACTTCAAGATATATAAAGCAATGCAAGGAAAAAAAACAGATAAATCTACAATTCTACTTGGAGACGTCAGCATCCCTTTATTAATAATTGATAGGACGAATAGAAAATCGGTAAAAATGTAGAAGGAGGACAAACAACGAACTAAACTGACCAAATGATATTCACAAAACACTAACAAAAGCACAAGCACATTTTTTTCAAATGCTTGTGAGATTTTTTTTTTTTTTTTTTTTTTACCAAAATAGGTTGTATTCTGGACCACAAAGCAAATCTCAATATATATAAAAGAATTAAAAAAGTACAATGTGTATATCCTTCAACCACTGTGGAATTAAATTAGAAATCGGTAACAGAAAGATCTTTGGAAAATCCCCAAACATTTAGAAATTAAAATGACACACTTCAATATAACATTTGGGTAAAAAGAGTAGTAAAAAAGAAAATTAGAATGTATTTTGAACTGAAGGAAAATACAAAATATGTAGAATGCTATCAAAACGAAGTTATAGCACTAACTTTCTTCCCCTAGAAGAAAGGGAAGTTCTCAAATTAATGAACTCATATTCCACCATAAGATATCAGAAAAAGAAAAGCAAAATGAATGCACAGTAAGCATGAAAAAGAAAATAATAAAGATCAGAGTGGAAATCAATAAACTAGAAAACAAAAAATATGGAACGTCAATAAAAAAGATTTGTTTCTTGAGAACGTCAATAAAATTGATAAACTTCTAGTCAGATGGATTAGGAAACAAAGAAGGCATAAATTATTAATATAAAGAATGAGAAAGGTGACATCACTATAGATTTAGTAATTATTAAAAAGATGAGGGATTATTATAATCAACTTTATGCCAATAAATTAAAAACCTTAGATAAAATGGTAAATTCCTGAAAAGAAAAACTACCAATGCATACTCAAGAAGAAATAGATAACCTGAAAAATTTTATATACATGAAAGAAGCAGAAATTATAATTATAAACTTCCCAGGCAGAAAGACTGGGTGGCTTCACTGGTGAACTCTACCAAATGTTTAAAGAAGAAATACTATTTACACAAACTCTTCCAATAATTAGAGGAGAGAGACTATGTTCTTATTCTTTCCATAGGGCTAACATTCATGTGATACCAGGCCAGACTAAAGCATTACAAAACTATATATCAATAGCTTCCATAAACATCAATGAAAAAGTTTTTAACCAAATTTTAGAAATCAAATCAAACAATTTATAAAAAGCTAAGTGGGTTCATTCCAGGAACACACATTGGTTTCACATTAAAATTTTAATAAATGTAATTCACAATATTAAGAAACTAAAAAGAAACTCATACAATCATTTTAGCATATGCAGAAAAAAATTGATAAAATCCAGTACTATTACTAACAAAAACTCTCTACAAACTAGGAATAGAAGCAACTTATTAAACTTACTAAAGGGCATTTATAAAATTATTACAGCTAATTTATACTTAGTGGTGAAATACTAATTGCTTTTCTTCTAGGATCAGGCACAATGCAAGGATGCTAGCTTTCAATAGTTCTGTTCAACATTGTATAAGGGGCCTAGCCAGTGCAATAAGTCAAGAAAAAGCAATAAAAATATCCAGATTTAAAGAAAGATGTAAAAATATTTTTTTCTCAGACACTATCATTGTCTATGTAGAAAAATCCTAGGTCTACACAAAAACAATGCAATATAGCTTTCTCCAGACCATATTTTCTCTAATTTTTATTTATAGAATTTTTAATCGTTGCATACACAGTATTCAACCAGTTTCTTTATCATTAAATAATGAAGTTTGAAAATTTTCTGATTTTATTATTAAAGCTATGGTAAATATCTCTATTAGTTTAATTTTATTGACATTTCTAGGTAAAAGATGATAGACATTTTCTTAAATTTTGTTTAATTTTTATTTTTTACTATGAAATTTATTGTCAGATTGGTTTCTCCATACAATACCCAGTGCTCAGATGATAGACATTTTTTTTTTTAATTTTTTTTTCAACGTTTATTTATTTTTGGGACAGAGAGAGAGCATGAACGGGCGAGGGGCAGAGAGAGAGGGAGACACAGAATCGGAAACAGGCTCCAGGCTCTGAGCCATCAGCCCAGAGCCCAACGCGGGGCTCGAACTCACGGACCGCGAGATCGTGACCTGGCTGAAGTCGGATGCTTAACCGACTGCGCCACCCAGGCGCCCCATGATAGACATTTTTAAACTGGCGATATGTATCATCAAATTTTCCCCAAGGAAAGTTTGTCCTAACTATTAAATAGTATTTTGTTGTTTTAGTTTGTACTCTATTGTATTATATTTTGATGATGGGATGTGAATTTTAAATTTTTTCACCATTGATCAATTATTCAGCACCTAATAATAATAATAATACTGACTCCCCATTGATTTGAAGCACTATCTAAATACGTTGAAGTGTTATATATTCTTGGACATTTAGATAAAATTTTGTTTTGTACCAGTACCCTTTTTTTTTTTTAATTTTTTTTTAATGTTTTACTTATTTTTGAGACAGAGAGAGACAGAGCATGAATGGGGGAGGGTCAGAGAGAGAGGGAGACACAGAATCTGAAACAGGCTCCAGGCTCGGAGCTGTCAGCCCAGAGCCTGACGCGGGGCTCGAACTCACGGACTGTGAGATCATGACCTGAGCCGAAGTCGGACGCTTAACTGACTGAGCCACCCAGGTGCCCCTGTACCAGTACCCTTTTAAAATGATTTTTAGCTTTATCATTTATGTTAATAATTTACAGTGTTCGTTTCACTACATTATTCTTACTTCTCAAAATCTTTTTTAAAGTTTATTTATTTTGAGATAGAGAGAGAGAGAGAGAGCAGGGGAGGGGCAGAGAGAGAGGGAGACACAGAATCCGAAGCAGGCTCCAGGCTCCTTGTCAGTACAGAGCCCAGAGCCATGAGATCATGACCTGAGCAGAAATCAAGATTCGGATGCTTAACTGAGCCACCAGGTGCCCCCAAAATCTTTTTTATTATAAAAATAAAGCCCATAAATTTATTCATTTATGTAGATTCTAGAATTATTTTTCCAAGGGAAAAAAATCACTGGGATTTTGGATGGAATGCCATTACACTTATAAATTAAGTTTGATGGAGAATTGTGCTCTTTATAATGTGGAATTTTTAAATGGGAGGGCATGATTTGTCCCCCCTCATACTCAAGCTTTCTCTAAGTATATCTTTGATTTCCTCTTTAGCTCCATAATGATTTAGGAAATCATTTTCCAGTTGGTTTGTTACATGTGTGCATCTGCATTGGCTTTATAGTTTTATTATAGCGTCTATCAGAGAATGAGGATAATAGCTACTGCTTCTGAATAAATTTTTGAGGTTTTCTTTAGGGCATATTATACGGTCAACTTTCATAAATGTTCATGGACACTGGAAAAGAATATGTATTCTCTATAAACTAAACTGCCAGGTTTAATGAAAAAGTTCTATCAGTTTTTGTAATCACATATTCTATTTTTTAATTTTCCCTCTCAAGTCTCAAGAATATGTATTAAGAAATCTCATGCTTCTAATGTGTTTTTGTCAGTATTTTGAATAGTTTTTATTTCATGTATTTTGGTGCTATGTTACTCAAAACACAGAAGTTTTATATTACTTTATCTGCCTTGTGCATTTTGCCCTTTATCAATTAAATATGGTCCTTTTTGTTTTGTTCCTTGCATATTGCTTTGAGTTCTACTTTAATATTAATCTTATGGCCTCTGATTTCTTTTTGTTTATATTAGCCTGATACATCTTTGTTCATCTTTATATTTTTAAACTTTCTGTGTCATTTTAAATGTGTGTCTTGGAGATAATTTATAATTGGACTTCTAAATGGGGCGCCTGGGTGGCGCAGTCGGTTAAGCGTCCGACTTCAACCAGGTCACGATCTCACGGTCTGTGAGTTCGAGCCCCGCGTCAGGCTCTGGGCTGATGGCTCAGAGCCTGGAGCCTGTTTCCGATTCTGTGTCTCCCTCTCTCTCTGCCCCTCGCCCGTTCATGCTCTGTCTCTCTCTGTCCCAAAAATAAATAAACGTTGAAAAAAAAAATTAAAAAAAAATTCAACCTGAATGTCTTTGAATTTCAATAGGTGAGTTTATCCTATTGTTATTTACTACTATCACAGATAAGTTTTGTTCTGCTTCTTTCATCTCATTTTTATTGGTCATTTTTATAATTTAAAAATATATATTCTTTTATTTTGGTAACTGAATTAATACTTCTTTTTATTTTCTTCTTTAAGTGATTACTTTTAGTTAAAAGGACATTCTTATCATCTAACCTTTTTTATCAGAGTCAACCAAGTATCACTTATTTAATATTATCAAAATATCTAATACTATCAATATTATCTAATACCTTCTTGTATATTATTTACAAATTAGCATAATTTACTTCCTCCTATCAATCATTCTCTTACCTAGGGTATGGGTTAATTTAATATGTGATGTTTAGACTAAATTATTGCATACTTACTGTCATTTCATTATTTAAAACATTTTTTAATGTTTATTCATTTTTGACAAAGAGAGAGAGAGAGACAGAGTGAGAGTGAGGAGGGACACAGAGAGAGAGGGAGACACAGAATCTGAAGCAGGCTCCAGGCTCTGAGCTGTCAGCACAGAGCCCCACGCGGGTCTCAAACTCATAAACTGGGAGATCATGACCTGAGCTGAAGTCAGACATTAACCAACTGAGCCACCCACGCACCCCTGTCATTTTACATTATATATCGTCTCTTTTGATAATTATTTTTTTTGACATTTCCTTTTGTGACTCTTGTAGTTACAGAAGTAACTACATTGATGGCAGGTGTTTTCATTTAAATCTTTGTCTTCATGATTTCAATATTTACCGCTCCTTTTCAGAACGCCTTCTTCATTGTTGAGTTCTCTATTTTGATTCATTTATTCCTGTTAGCTGTTTAGTATTTAAATAGCTTTTATTTCCTTCAAAAAGACTTTGTGAGTGGTATATTTCTTGTGTCCTTGTATATTTAAGAATACTGTCTGTTGCTATTTGTTGTAAGTAGCAACTAGCATAGAATTCTGAGGTCGTAACTTTATTTTTCTCAAAACCCTGTTGCTATTATTCCATTGCCTTTGGCATTTAAATTTAAGATAGAGATTAGCTTGCTATCATTTTAAGGAGAGCTATTTTATTTTCCTTGATTAGATTTTTATATGAGTCTTTGTTTTATTAAAAAAATTTTATGCTTATTTATTTTTGAGAGAGAGAGAGGGTATGTGTGTGTGAGTGAAGAAGGGACAGAGAGAGAGGGAGACAGAGAATCTGAAAGCAGGCTCTGTGCTGACAGCAGAGCCCGATGCAGGGCTTGAACTCACAAACTGAGATCATGACCTGATGCTTAACAAACTGAGCCACCCAGGAGCCCCTATGATTCTTTGTTTTATTCTTGAAATTAAACATTTCACTAAGGCATTTCTCTATCATTTTTTTTTTTAAACTTCATTGTGACTCCTTTTGGTCTGGCAAATCCAGTTTCTCATATCAGGAAAGTTTTCTTCCATTGTCTTTAGTTATTGTGATTCCATGTTTTTTGTTTAGTTTTGCTTTGTTTTCAGGGATACCTGTTATGTTTATTTTCATTGACTGTCTTCCATATCCATAGTATGTTCTCTCTTATTTGTTTCTTTGGATTTTTCCATTTATTAGAAAAGTCTTCTCAAATGTGTATTTCATAGCAATGTTTTTGTTTTGTTTTAGCAGATAGGACTGCTCTTTATTTGTTTAATTATGATAATCATATGTGAAATTTTCTTACAATTTCTCTTTTGTTTTAAAATTTTACATAGCATATAAGTTACATGAGTTATGAATCATAATAGAAAAATGAGAACTCACAGCTGACTTTATCATCCACTTTAAAAACTGGAATACTAACCAAAGTATTAAAGTTACTCCTCTGCTTGCCTCATTCCCATGGGTAACTACCATCATCAAATTGTATTTGTCATTCCTTTATTTCTAAAAAATAGTTTGTTACAAAGTATGTATCTTAAAACAATATAATGTTAAACGACTTTATAAAATACTACTGTACAATGTGACTTTCTTTTCTCATTCAATGTATTTCTAAGATTCATTCCAGCTTCTGTGTACATCTATAGTTTATTCATATTACCTGCCTTGCAGTACTCCATTGTGTATATCACAATTCATTTAGCCATACTCCTGTTAATGGATATTTGGTGATTTTAATACTTTTGTGATTATGAACATGTTTCCTCATGGACATTTTACACATTTTCTCTGGCCATATATCTAGGGATAGAACTGTTGTGGTGTAGGGAATGTACAGGTTCAAAGTGCCCACCTTTCCCCAAAGTTGATGTGCACTCTCGCATTCCCAACAGTGGTGCATGATTTCTTACTGGGGATAGGAGTCCTCTGTCCTCAGGCTTCCACTCTTGCTGCTGAGGAATTTACTGCTAGTCCAAGTAGGTGATCTGTCCTTCTTCTCCATATTCTTTTAAGGTTTTCTCTGTCTTTAGTGTTTTTAGGTTCACTACATTGTGTCCAGGTATGAATTGAAAAAATTTGTCTTGCTTGCCATATAATTTTGGAGATCCTTAAATTTCTAGGCAGGGTCTGGTTATAGTGACTGCTGTATGTGGTCCATAGATAAGATGTAAGCATATGCTTTTTAAAAAATATACTTTGCTGTTTTTTTTTTTTTTAGAGAAGTTTTAGTTCACAGAAAAACTGAGGGGCAAATACAGATTTCTCACATACTGTGTCTCTCCGTCTCCAAACATAGCCTCCTCCACTATCAATAGCCACACCCGAGTGGTACCTCTGTTACAATTGTTGAACCTATACTGACACATTATTATCACCCAAAGTCCATAGTTTACATTATGAATCACTCTTGGAGTTGTATACTGCATGGGTTTTGACACATGTATAATGACATAGATCTATCATTATAGTATCACATAGAATAATTTCACTCCCATAAAAATCCTGTGTTCTGTCAGTTCATCCTCCCAACTCCCACCAACTTCTGGCAACCACTGATCTTTTGACTGTCTTCACAGTTCTGCCTTTTCCAGGATGTCATATAGTTAGAATCGTATAGTATATAGCCTTTCCAGATTGACATCTTTCACTTAATAATATATATTTAAGGTTCTTCTATGTCTTTTCATGGCTTAATAGCTCATTTCTTTTTAGCATTGAGTAATGTTCCATTGTTTGATTGTACCACAGTTTATGTATCCATTCACATACTAAAGGACATCTTGGTTCCTTCCAAGTTTTGGCAATTCTGGATAAAGCTGTTATAAACATCTGTGTGCAGGTTTTTTGTGGACGTAAATTTTCAACTCCTTTGAATAAATATCAAGAAATGTTATTGCTGGATCATATGGTAAGGGTGTTTAGTTTTGTGGGAAATTGCCTGTCCTCCAAAGTGCTGTTTTGCATTCCCACCAGAAATGAATGAGAATTCCTGTGGCTCCACATCCTCATCAGTATTTCATGTTGTCAGTGTTTTAGTTTTGGTCATTTTAAAAGGTGGGTAGTGGTATCTCATTATTGTTTTAATATGCAATTCCCTAATTACATATAATGTTGAGAATTTTTCATGTTCATTTTTTTTTTAATTTTTTTTTTCCAACGTTTATTTATTTTTGGGACAGAGAGAGACAGAGCATGAACGGGGGAGGGGCAGAGAGAGAGGGAGACACAGAATCGGAAACAGGCTCCAGGCTCTGAGCCGTCAGCCCAGAGCCTGGCGCGGGGCTCGAACTCAACGGACCGCGAGATCGTGACCTGGCTGAAGTCGGACGCTTAACCGACTGCGCCACCCAGGCGCCCCTCATGTTCATTTTTTATCTTATATTTTCTGTGGTAAGGTGTCTGTTAAGGTTTTATGTCCATTTTAAAATTAAATTTTCTTTGTTATTATTGAGTTTTAAGAGTTATTTGTCTAAGTTTGATAGCAGTCTTTTATAAGGTTGTTCTTTTGCAACTATTTTCTCCTATTCTGTGGCTTTTCTTGGTAGTGTTTTTTGAAAAGCAGAAGTGTTTAATTTTAATGAAGTTCCAGGTTATCAGTTCTTTTTTTGTGTGGATCATGCCTTTGGGTTATTTTTAAAAAGGCATTGCCATACCCAAGATCATCTAGATTTTCTCCTAAGTTATCTTGGGGTTTTATAGTTTTGCATTTTGCATTTTGCATTGCATTATGATCCATTCTGACTTAATTTTTGTGAAACGTGGATGGTCTGTGTCTAGATTTATTATTATTATTATTATTATTATTATTATTTTGCATGGGTGCCCTATTATTCTAGCAACATTCTTGTTATTTCTCCTTTGTCTAAGATCAGTTGACTGTATTTGTGTGGGTCCAATTTTGGACTCTATACTCTGTTCCATTCGTCTATTTGTCTATTCTTTCACCAATACCATACTGTCTTAATTACTGTAATTTCATATTAAATCTTGAAGTTAAGTAGTGTAAATACTCCTTAGAATCAATTCATTGACACTCACAAAACAAATTGCTGAGATCTTGGTTGGAATTATATTGACTCTACAGATCAAGTTGGGAAGAATTGACATCTTGACAATATTGAGTCTTCCTATCCATGAATATGGACTATCTTTCTATTTAGTTATTCTTTGATTTCTTTCATTAAAATTTTGTAGTTTTCCTCAAATAGATATTGTGATGTGTTACATTTTATTTCTGCTGATTCTTAATCATGGTACCTTGTTTCCTTGTTTCCTTTGGATAAAATTTTGTGCTGTAAATTCATATTTGGTTGAACGTAATGTGTGGCAATACTAAGAATGTCTGATGGGGTTATTTTCATTCATAGAGGATTTGTGTTTACTTCTGTCATGAAGCAAAGAGCATTACTGACCTATGAACACTTCAATTTCTTTGAAGGACCTTAGTTTAATAAAGCATTAGGTTTATTTCCCCCAGTTAGCATAGGAATACAAGTTTAGTCTCTTGATTTTAATAATACAAGATTTTTTTTAAGAAAGAGAGAGAGAAAGAGCATGAGCAGGAGAGGGGCAGAGAGAGAGAGAGAGAGAGAGAATACCAAGCAATCTCCATGCTCAATATGGAGCCTGATGTGGGGCTTGATCCCATGACCCTGGGATCATGACTTGAGCCAAAATCAAGAATCAGACTCAACTGACTGAGCCACCTGGGCATCCCTAATGATACAAGAATTTGATTACAAAGCAATTTTGTCTTTATAGTCCTCAGTGGGTCTTCTCTCAAGCTGTTCTTGCTCTCTCCATCTTTCATTTCCCATAGATTTTCTTTTCTTGAGAACTCAAAATGCTTTATTTAAAATTTTTTTAATGTTTTATTTATTTTCGAGAGAGAGAGAGAGAGAGAGAGAGAGAGAGAGAATGAGCAAGCAGAGGAGGGGTAAAGAGAGAGGGAGACAGAGAATCTAAAGCAGGCTCCAGGCTCTGAGCTGTCAACACAGAGTGTGATGCAGGGATCTAACTCATGGACCACAAGATCATGACCTGAACTTAAGTAAGATGCTTAACTGACTGAGCCACCCAGGCACCCCAAAAATTCAAAATGCTTTAGGTGGTGATTTTTATAATCCACCCAAGTCTAGTTCATTATAATGCTGAAAGGTTGGTAATCATTTCTATATTTTATCCATTTCTCCTTTCCATTCAACTGTCTTAGAAATCTCAGCTTCTTTTCATTCTTTTTCATAAGAGGTAATGACTTCTTGCCTTCTATGGAGAATACAAACTTCTAGACATTGTCTTCTGATGCCTGGAGGTGATTATTTTTCAGAGGTATGTCCTTCCATGGTATCTTAGATGCTGTTCCATTTCTCTTATTCAGTAATCGTCTTTCTTTGATAATTTTCCTTTATTCATCTTCAAATTACAATCTGTATTATTCTTTTGTTAGAGATTTGTGATAGCTCTTTCCCTGTTCTTTGTCCATTTGAGGCAAAATCTCAAATCATCACTTTCCCAGACCAAAGGTTATTGGCTGCGTTTTTACATATAACCTCTAGGCTAAATGCCAAACTCTAGTAATAATTAGACTAGAAGGCATCTTTTCCTGTTGCTATATGCCTTGTTCTCTGATAAACTGAATGTTCTCTGATAAACTGAATCCATGAAAAAGTACCTTTATTTCCTTGCTTCCCTGATCTTCTGGGTGGTTGCTAAGAGTTCTTGCTGAGGAGATGTAGAAAAATTCAGGATGTAAGCTTGGTTACCAGTAGGAAGGGGCAAGAGATCAGGCAACAATCTTCTGGTGAAAACTCAGCTCAGCACCTAGGGATGGCTCCTCAGACTGATGCTTGTCATAGACCTGGGTTTCTTCTGAGTCTCTGAGTCAGAGAGCAGGCAGTGAGGGAGGCATAAAATTTTCCTAAATTAAAAAGTCTTTGTTTCATATGGTACAGAGACTTGATATATCCTAAGGCAAAGCTTGGCTAGGTATTCTTCCCTAATATACTTCCATTTATTTTCCTGTAAAGTTCTCTTAGTTTTATTGGTTGTGAATTTTATTTATTTATTATTTTAAAATGCCAACAAGCATTTTAAGAGGATATCAGAAGAGTCTGCATTGGGTACCATGTTAAGTCTAATAGATGATTTTTAAATGGCACAAAATAGATAATACTTAGTGCTCCAACTTAATCAATACTGTGAGCTTTCTATATCTATCCTTAATTCTCTTTGCAAAGAGGTGCTTCAGTGGGATTTTCCAGGCTTGCTCTTCCTCAGTGAGGCTATAGAGGAAACTTAGTAGCCAGGGTGGGTAGGTGAGGAAAAAAAGACTTTTGAGTTTTTCAAGGAAATGTAGTAGATATCTCCATGTCAAACTGCTGTTACTAATATTTTCTTTGCTTTCAAAACTGTCCAGAGACAGCCATAAACACATGGCTTGATAATGGATCCTTCATTCATTCATTTATTTATTCATACACCCATCAATATGTTGAGCTCCAGTCTAAAGATTGACATTAATTAAGGGAATGAGAGCTCCTCATGCTGCCCATGGTCAATTGAGGATAAAGGTATTTAAATACCTAGAAACAATGCGATGTGACAAGCACCACAGCAGACATGGGCATAAGAAAGACAACAGAATAATTGATTCAGCTTCATAAAGAAATGATTTTTGAGTTGATTCTTGAAGTTTGAATCATACAACAACTGAGGAAATAACATGCAAAGTGGAAAATAGTTATTTGAAGCATGGTGTGTATGGTAAACTGAAGTTAGGGATGTGTTTGTGGGAATGGAGGGGGAAGTAGAGAGAGGTTAGTTTATGAAGGGCCTTGCATGTAAGGCTGGAGTATGGTCTCTGCCCTGAGGACCTAGGTGGTCAGTGAAGGTGACTTAGTTGGCTTGAGCTGTCACAACAAATGCCATGGATTGTGAGTTTAAACAACAAACATTTATTTCTCATTGTTCTGGGTGTTGGAAGAGTAAGATTAGTGTGTCAGCATGATTGAGTTCTTGGTGAGGGTCTTCTCCCTGGATATGTCCTGAGATGGTCTTTCCTTGGTGTGGGAGAGAGAGAAAGAGAGAAAGGCAGAGGGAAAGAGAGAGAGAGAGAGAGAGAGAGAGAGAGAGAGAGAGAGACATAGGTCTTAAGTAGCTTCCTCTTCTTATAAGGGCACTAATCCCATCATGGGGTCCTACCTTCATGATCTTATCTAAACCTAATTACCTCCCAAAGATCCCATCTACAAATACTATAACTTTGGGGATTAGGACTTCAATATATGGATTTTGGAGGGTCACAAAGACTCTATGGCAGAATGATTTTAGGTAAAGAATGATAGGATCAGGTCTACATTCTGATACACAGCAGCAGCCTAAAAACACAAACAGAAAACCACCTACAAGCAAAGCAAAATTGTGTTTTTAGAGTGCTCTTTAAAATTCAAAATACCTTTCTGTACATTATCTTATTAGGTTTGTTCTGTGAAGTCACCCTGTAATGGATTATTAGCCCCATTTTAAAGATAAGGAAACAGATCAGAAAGGTTACTGACTTGCCTAAGGTGGCTCAACTAATAGGAGTTGGAGTGGAAAGACAAACTTGAGAACTTGGAAGAACAACACAGCTGAAGCATTTTCCCAACACTTGGCTCTAGAGTTTACCTGGTGGTACTGATTTTTTTCTGCAGTGAGACTTGCAGCAAAGTTTAGGAAGCTGCTAAGTTATGGGAGATGTAGTGAATGGCATAGCTGGCAGGTGTAAATCTGGCCCAGTGCGCATTTGCTCTACCAGGATGACAAGATTTATTTCCGGTGTGAGTGATGAGTTCTCCTTATTGTTTAAAGTTTATTTATTTATTTTGAGAGATACAGAGAGAGGGAAAGAGAGAGACAGAGACAGAGAGACAGAGAGAGAGGGAGGGGAAGGGGCAGAGAGAATCCCAAGTAGGCTCCACACTACCAACACAGAGTCTGACGTGGGGGATGTGGAGCTTGACCTCACAAACTGAGAGATCATGATCTGAGTGGAAAACAAGAGCTGAACTACCCAGGCACCCTATGAGTGATGAGTTATAAAAGAATGGGCTCCTTATGGAATTGCACATAGACAAAATTAGCCTTGAAAATCCCTTAGAAAGTTGCTAAGTTGGAAACCTCAAAAACCTTTCAAAAATGTTTTCAAGTTGGAGCAGAACAGTGTGGATGAAATATTTGGCTTGCATTTAGGGGTCAGCTGTATGAAAATACTTACTATCTCTTTCAAACACCAGAATCCTACTTAGTATGGTGGGGTGCTCACAACAGGAGATGCGTGAGGGTGAGTGAAAGCCTATCACCTCCTCACTCCAGGGTATGTGCCCACAGAGTGTAAGGATAGGTGGAATCACCCATACTTTTAAAATTGCTCTCTCTTTTCATTTTTATAGAATCTTAGTGGTTGCATTTGGGTGAGTTACACACTCACCCATCATGCACTTATGATGTGATTCTACTATATGCATAGAAGATGCTACATGTTAACTCCTGGACTTTTTCCCACTGAATGTAGAGTTGACCTCAGGGCCCATCTCAACTCATAGCTCAATCTAGGCAGCTGTAACCAGTTAATGGGAATTGGCATCACTAAACTATGTTGAGGCTGCCTATTTTTTTAAAGATATATTTGAAGCATTTTGAAAAAATATCAATTGCTAAATACCTCTGAAATTGAGCCCCTGTGCTTGTGTGAAAGCTGGACAAGAGCAGGAGCACACCTGCAGAGGAGTGGAGTGAAAGATGGGTGAGTGTGGCCAGGGCCCAGATTGCCAGAGGGAAGGGACTTTGATTTCCTTTCTCAAGAAGCAGGACATAGAAAAAGGGCATAGGTAGTTAGGGGCGCACTGCCTTTCAGCCAAAATCCCAGCTCTGCCACTAGACTGCTACATAACATCTGAGTGCCTCAGTCCCTCATCTGTAAAGTGGATAAGAGATCCTTTCTTTGTGTAGCTGGGAAGACTAAATGAGTGGCAATGGCATGTCAGAATGAATCATTGCCTTAGGGGGCTCAGGGGGACAGGGCTGCACCCAGTCCAAGAGCTTGCAGCTGTGGTGATTCCTACCAGACCTCATCCTCCCCTGCCCTCAGCCCCTGCATTCTTTCAGGGTCCTTCCTTCTGGATACTTCTCCACACCAATCTGCCTTCAAATAAATCAATAAGTGGACAGATGAGCCGACTAGGGCATTAGAATATTTGCAAAGGGTGGCTCTCAAGACAATGGACACATAAAATAATCTGTTTCGGCACTGGGTGAATTTGTTCCAACCAAAGGGCCATCAACAATGTCAAAGGCAGTTAGCATCACACTGCCTCTGTATCTATTTCTTGTTAGCTTTCCAACATTGAACAGTAAACACATTTCACTGTTTTGCAAACCTCTCCAAAACAAATATTCTGACAGCAATGTTAACCATTTTTCTCTCCTCCCCACAGCAATTCCCATACCTTTTTTTTTTTTGTTTGCTGGCTCTCATTCCAAAACTTTTTCAGTTTGAGACCCTGGAAACCTGCTGAGTTCAGGAGCAGAGCTGAGGAAAGTTCTGACAGAAGATTTTCTCTCTTGATCTCCTTTCTCTTCAAACAGCTAAAAATATACATCTCTCCACCCCACCCTGTCAAGTCCCCTGTAATTAGAAGGTCCTCCAGATTATCACCTGATGAATCTTTACCCCAGAGCAGAGTAGGATGTAGGGAAACAGGTGGTAAAAGTGGGTGGGGGGGAGGTAGAGCTGGGGGACTGGGTGGGCCCAAGGTTTTGAGCTAAAAGCTGGTGGTGGGCAAAGGGGGAGGTTCTTGCAGGAAGGGTGAGCTCCTGTTTCCAGAATACATAACACTGGGGCTGCAGCCCTTTCCCAGCATTGTCAAGCATTCTGAAATGCTGGGTATGTGAATGAGATTGGGATCCTCAAGGAACTCACTGCCTTGTGCCAGAGACGGATGTTTAAACAGTCACAAAGCTTTATGCATCCAGGTATGTCTGAAATGATGTTTAAATGTTAACATTTGTTATTCCTGGGTAGTGGTGGGAGTTTGGCTGACTTATTGTGTTCTTTATATATATTTTTATTGCTTGCTTTTTAAATAATGAACATGTGTACTTCATAAAATGTGAGAAACTTATTACTTTAATAAAAATAACAATACTATACAGTGAGTTTTCTAGAAGTCCATTGCAAAATGGGAGCCCTGAGGTTTTAGAGTGAAAGGGGCCCTCTAGTTGAAGACAATATCTGAACTATAGTATAATTAGTTAATATATATATATTTTTTGCACAGGCCTCTTATCTGAGGACACAGGATATTGCTGGAACAGAGTATGAGGTGGGGAGGGGGCAGGGAGGTGGTACTGGAGAGCCAGGCATGGCCCAGACTGGGAGAGCTTTATGTACCAGGCTCAGGTGGGCATTTCTGCTCCTCAGTCAGGGGAACAGATATGGGTGGTGGCATGAGATGCTGTGACTGGGAGAACTCAGAGCCACAAGAGAAATAAACATAGTGCAATCTTCCTGGGGCATTAATTTTACTTGAACATCCTTGGGGAAGAAGTTGAATAATTCAGTAGCTAGGTAATTTAAAGTATGATTATAACATTGGAACACGCCTCTGGCTGGGTTCCAGGCTGGCTCCCTGAAGGGGGATATGCTAGCTCTGCTCTGCTGTTGTGAGAGTCTCTTGGGAAAGTTTTAGAAAGCCTGCTGAGGTGACAGGAAGTGAAGGGAAGAGTCACCATTCTGTTTGTGTTTGATAAAGGCCTTTTAGTGGCTGGCATGAAGAGGGAGGTTGAGATTTGGGGCAGGGAAGCCAGTTAGAAGGCCCTCAGGATAGCTTGCTTTAGAGAGGTTGAGAGTTCGTCATGGCGGTGGCCACAGGTGTGGCAGGTGGCCACAGGTCTGGCAGTGGAATTAACAGGGACCTGGATATTGCTAGGGGAAGGGAAAGGACAGCTGGGAGACCAGAATGACCCCCAGGCTTCCATGGTTGGCCATTGGGGGATGAGGAGGCCATCAACCACAACAGAGAATTCAGGGGAAGTTGGGGTTTTATTTTGTACATCTAGATGGGGTAAGCTTGAGACCCTTCAGGGAGAGGATTCTGAGGGGGAAGAAAAGATAGACAAAGGAGCAACCATAGTGATGGCAACTTTAGGGAGCTGGTGGAGGAAGCAGTGATGAGCAGATCTGGGCACTTACCCTCCAACCACACCACACAACTTATAGGGGCCTGGGGCGGGGGTGGGGGGGTTGGGGGGGTAGGTCCTAGGCCACTGCAGGCTTCTAACCTCCACTTC